>NC_083109.1:47740964-50269936 GCF_949774975.1 Lagenorhynchus albirostris
CCTGGGATCACCTCCCAGAAAACTATCTGCACCAAAGCTGTGGTCTCAGGCTCTACTCTAACCAAGATAGATTCCGTTACTGATGACTCAGGACCTCAGCACTGTCTGGCTGCATCAGCCCAGAAAGAGCCCTTCTTGTTGCCGCCAGGCCCACCAGGGAACAGACACGTGTGCCAGAAAGAACCACTCAGCTTCATTACTCTGAAGAACAAGCCAACCGCTAACGCTAGGGAGAGGGGGATGGCAGGGTGAGTGCCGCCCTCCCAGCGACCGGTTATTGCTCCGCATTCTTTCCACTGACGTGAACACCCAGAGGAGCCGAGAACATGTGGTTGAAGAGCCAACTGTCCTCGAGTTGTCTTCTTCCCAGGCCTCCATCAGACACACGCAAGTACACAGACACAGTGCAGTGTCCTAAAAGGGAATCTTTTGTCATGTCAAATCATGACAAATTTATGGCAGGTTTTGGACCTGGACTGTCCTCAACCCATCTTTCTACGCTTCTCAGAGTGGACAGTCAGGGCCATGTGCCCCAGAACCCAATGACCCCCATGACTAAAGGCAGGCAAGGCACATTACAAGCCCAGCCTGGGAGCAGTTCCCCAGGCAGCTCGGCCAGCCAAGACCTCCCCACTCCCTGTGCACCCTGACCCCTGTGATGAGTCACCTAGCCCGGCCACCAATCCATCAATAGAGAAAAGACAGCCCTCTCCCTTTTAGGAGCAAAACAACTTCCTCAAAGCACTGGACTTGGGGCCATTCAGAGACTCGTGGAGGGCTTCCCAAGGAAACAGTAGGACAGTTTAGAGCTTCGCAATTCTTCCAACTCCAAGCTAAACCCCGCGGAGAGCCGCTTGTGTGCAAATAAGGCACCAGGCGAGATACAGAGAGATTTCAGTCTAACGGGAAAAACGACAACTAACAGCACAGGAAGATGATGCCCATGAGCTTTTTCAAAAAGGGTTTTCAGGGACTTCCCTGGTGGCACAGTGGTTAAAGAATCCGCCTGCCAATGCAGGGGACACAGGTTCAAGCCCTGGTCCGGGAAGACCCCACATGCCGCGGAGCAACTAGGCCCGTGTGCCACAACTACTGAGCCTGAGCTCTAGGCCTGCGCGCCTAGAGCCCGCGCTCCGCAACTAAGAGAAGCCACCACAATGAGAAGCCTGTGCACCGCAATGCAGAGTAGCCCCCGCTCGCTGCAACTAGAGAAAGCCCGCGCACAGCAGCAAAGACCCAACATGGCCAAAAATTATTTAAAAAAAAAAAAAGGATTCTCAGTTAGTAACTCCCTTTAGATTTCATGATACACCAGAGGATAAAAGTGTGACAGGTGCGACAAGGTGTAACTGTGGACCCAATTTTCAAGTGGAAAACTGAGTTAACAGTGTCCCAAATCCAGAAGTAGCAAAAGTAAAACCACTAGGTTAAGAAATAGTACTTAGTAAGAGTTTCTTGTGCATATTAAGAACAGTTTGCAAACTGGGAGCTTTCAAATTTAAAACTGATATGACGCTCAGGGGCGTGACGTTACAGGATGGTTTATGAAGCAACAATGGGGAGATTGTTTCATCTTTACAGTAATGGGTGATGACAGTGGGGGTGTCCAGGTGGCAGATTTCAAGTGATTATCTGATACATTTTTAGGAAGGTGACCTAGGTTTCTTTTATGATTCTCAGAGACATTTATAAGAAACAGCCCAAGTGTAAGCTAGATTTAGTTCTGCTTATGTGGCTTATGGGAATTCTCAGCTCTGGCCTCCATTTTGTATTTAATTTTGACAACAGACACTAAGAGACCTAAAGGCCAGTGAGAAGTTTAATGAAGGTCCAAAGCGTGTTTTTTCCTATGGGAAGAGAAGCGTTCTCTCTGAGCCCTGCCCATGCTCCTGGGAAGCCCCAATCTAAGAACGCACCTCCTTTTATAAGGTCGAGCCAAGACGGAGAATCTGTCTGCTGCAGGCACCTGCGCTGGCCTCGAGCCCCCAGGGAACAACTCACTCAGCAGACATGAGGGACCCACGCAGAACCCCAGTCATGACATTACCTTTAAAAGCCACAGAACTGCTTTAAAAATATATATATCTGAAGCTGAACCTCAGAAAGGTGCCGTGATTAAAGATGGGAGGAGATCTAGACTCTCCTGACCCTCTCCGCTTTGAGGATCACTCCTCTAAGGCACCCTGAGATGTTCAGCTACACCACCTGGGCTTTTCCAGTCTCAAAAGATTTTCCAGCTCAAAGATCCATATCTCAGCACATTCCCAGGCAGAACTGAAGATGATGCAAGTCCCTCAACCTTCCTCCATGGAGAGGTGGGGGGACTGCCTCAGTGACTGGCCTGTCCAAAAGAATGGGGCAAAAATGATTTTCTAAGACTTCGGAGCTGAGGCCATAAGAAGTCTTTCCAGAGAAAGGCAAACATCAGACATCTATTATACGCAGAATGTAAAAAAAAAAAAATACAGATGAACTTATTTACAAAACAGAAACAGAGTTACAGACTTAGAGAGCGAACTTACGGTTACCAGGGGGGAAGGGTGGTGGGGAGGGATAGTTAGGGAGTTTGGGATTGACATGTACACACTGCTCTATTTAAAACGGATAACCAACAAGGACCTACTGTAGAGCACAGGGAACTCTGCTCAATATTCTGTAACAACCTAAATGGGAAAAGAATTTGAAAAAGAATAGGTACATGTATATGTATAACTGAATCACTTTGCTGTACACCTGAAACTATCACAACACTGTTAATCAACTCTACTCCAATATAAAATAAAAAGTTAAAAAACAGAATAAGAAGCCCTGCAACTTCTGCCTGGGACTCTCATTCTTGGGTTGCTCCCACTTGGAGCCTGGCCACCATATTGTGAAAGTCCCAAGCCACGTGTAGAGGCCACACAGTGGTGCTCTAGTGACAGCCTCAGCTGACAGCCAGCCTCAACTGCCAGCCACGTGGATGAGGCATCTTGGATGTCCAACCCTGTCAAGCCCTCAAATAACTGCAGCCCAGCCCCATCTGACTGCAACTGCACAAGAACATGCCTGCCCAGATAATCCCAGCCAACCTGCAAAAGCATGAGAAATAGTCAAATTATTGTTTTAAGCCACTAAGTTTTGGTGTCATTTTTAACCAGCAAACAGATAACAAGAGTCCGCGTACAGGGGATATTGGTAAGAACCAAGTTCCCTGCCCACAGTAAGGGGCTGGTTCCCATAATCCAGCTGCCCCATCCTTCACAGCTCCGCGTGCCTCCTGGGGACCTGGGGCACTCTGGAGGGACTCCTTGCTTCCAAACTCCTATGGAATGCAGCAAGGGTACAGCAGAGTCGGGAGGGCCTGGGGAGACCCTCAAATCCAAGAGCCTCATTGTGCTAAGAACCTGAAGCTCAGAGAAACAACGGATAAACTGGTGACAAGGCAGGGCTGCAAGCTGGCGCTCCTGTCTGTCCTGTGCTCCTGCTGCTTCCTCATCTGTCCTGGAATGGAGCCGGCAGAGTCTTGAACACAGATTCTGCCATGCTCATCTCCTTCCCTGGCAGAGTTACTCTGAGAACCACAGGAATGCTGCTTGCCTGAGACCTCAGAATTCATCTGCTCTCCACAAGCTCATCTCACTGCCTAGAAGGGCAGTCTGCCAAACGATGCCCCTTCAAATTTGCTCACTACACCCACTTAGAGCATCTACCATGTGCCAGGAAAAGAGTCAGGCAGAGACATAAGGTACCCGAGCAAAAATAAAAGAGCCACTTCCCCAAAGCGATCGGCCTCGGACACGTTACACACACAATCCGCTGCAACTCCATGGGAGGAGTCCTCCAAAAGCATTGTCTGTGACGTGCCATGGGGTCGCCAGGGGGCCACTTCTGGGAGAGCAAAGCAAGGCTTCGCAGGGTGGAGCTCGCTTTGAAGAATAAGTAGGAATTGACAAAGCAGGTATGGGATGAGAGTCCAGACAGAAGGAAGGAGAAGACAAAAGTGTGAAGGAGTCAAACTCCAAAGTATGCCTCTGACCTTCAAATATTTTGTATGGCATATGAGTCAGGGTCATGGTGGAACAAGATGGAACTAAGAAGCTGAGACTGGGCAAGGCAGGGCTCAAAGGTCAGGAAAAGCATTTGGCATTTCATCCTGCAGGAAAAATCAGACACTGTACACCAAACAGTAACAAGCCAGGTCTGCATTTCACAACAGAGACTTTGGCAGTGAGGAGAATAGATGAGAATGCTATTAAGTCAGCTCTTGCTGAGTAACAAATACCCCAAAATTGTAGTGGCGTACAACAATAAGTGTTTCTCACTCTTGTATACACCTGCATTTTGGCTAAGAACGGCTGACCTTGCCTGGGATTGTCTGGGCTTGGCTCCAGACGATGCGTGGGGTTCAGTTCTGCTCCATGTACCTTTCACCCATCTTAACCAGAAGCTATCCTGAGCACTTTCTCCTCACAGAGATGGCCGAAGTGCAAAAGGCAAGCCCAACAGCACAAGCACATTTCAAGCCTGGACTCCAGACCCACAGAAACTGTGAGATAAGAAATTCGTGCTGTTCTAAGCTGTTAAGTTTGCAGTAACTTGTTATTCAGCAAAGAAAAACTATTACAGACCCCAGTCCAAGGGGCTGATAGTCTACAGTGAGTATAGCAGTTATGGTATAACATCATTGAGGACATGGGTTCTTTATCTCCTTCTGTTCCACCTTCCTTATCACATGACTTCCAGTTTCATCCATGGCTTATCCTCATGGTCCAAGATGGTGGCTTAATCTCCAGCCACCCTATTTAGATTCCAGGCACAAGAAAAAGGAAGGAGAGAAAGACCAAAGAGGCATTTCCTGGCCATTTTCCCTCTACTTTAAGAAACAATTCTAGAAGTCCCATTTTCCACTTATTTTTCAATAGCAGAACTTACTCTCTCCAGTTGGAAGGAGGTTGAGAAAAGTAGCTGAGCACAACTGCTGCTCTTATCGTATAATCCAGAAATTATACCCCTTGATATTTACCAAAAGGAATAAAAACTTACCTCCACACACAAACCTGCCAGGGATGTTTATAGCAGATTTATTCATAATTGCCGAAAGCTGGACGCAACAAAGATGCCCTTCAGTGGGTGAATAGGTAAATAAACTGTGGTAATATACATATGGTATATTATTCAGCACTGAAAAGAAATGAACTCTCAAACCATGAAAAGACATGGGGGAAACTTAAAATCATATTACTAAGTGAAAGAAGCCAATCTAAAAAAAATCTACATACTATTTAATTCCATCTATGTGACATTCTGGAAAAAGTAAAACAAGGGACACAGTAAAAGCAATCAGTGGTTGCCAGGGGTTGGTGGGTAGGGAAAGGGATGAACAGGCAGAACACAGAGGATTTTTAGGGCAGTGAAAATACTCTGTATGATACCACAATGATGGATACATGTCATTATACGTTTGTCCAAACCCATAAAATGTACAACACCAAGAGTGAAGCATAATGCAAACTATGGACGTCGGGTGATTATGAAGTGTCAGTGTAGGTTCATCAATTGTAACAGATGTATCATCTGGCACGATGTATGGAGGAGGCTATGCACTTGTGGATGCACGAAGTATGAGAGACATTTCCCTCAATCTCCCCTCAACGTGCTGTGAATATTAAACTGCTCTAAACAAATAAAGCCTTTAAAAAAGCAAAAACAAAACAACTTGGTACCTCGACAAAGACAGGAAGCACGGATATTAGGTAGGTGTATATTGGGCGGTATATTAGTTTTCTATTGCTATAAAACAAATTACCACAGACATAATGGCTGGTGGTGTTTCTGCTGGTATCACAACCAAAAACCAGCAGGTTTTTGATGAATCCCTCGTATGTTGTTGGGATTCACTGCATGAGACAGGAGATTTCTCCCGCAGATCTTTCCCAGGTAATTCCATCCCTATTTTTGGCTTCTGTTGAGAGGACTGAGGGGGTGCATGAGTCAGAAACCTAACCTCTTTAGAGAGCCCCGTGTGTCACTGAAAACTGTGCTCTTTTCTTCCTCTGAAATACTAGCAAAAGCCTGCCCAGCTACACCTTGCCTTCTTTCCAGAGCACACTTTCCCAGCAGTGGACCTTCTAATTTGGGTGTCTTTTGCAATCTGGATAGGTTAAAAATTTCTCAAATTTCAAGTCCTTTTTCTCTTTTATTTAACAATTCTTTTCTTCAACTGATCTCTTTCTTCTCAGCAAAAAGGAACTAGGTTGTGCTTTTAATACTTTACTCGGAAATCTCTTCAGCTAAGTATCTAAATTCATCCCTTACAAGTTCTGGTTTCCTTTCAAGTTCTACAACCGTAGGACAAAACTCAGCTAGGTTTTCGCCACTATGTAACAAAGGTCCCCTTTCCTCCTGTTTCCAATAACGTGCTCCTGTGTTTCCTTCTGAGCCCTCACCAGAAACACCTTTAATGTTCAGTTTCCCACCAGTGTTCTGTTTATGACAATAGAGATATTTTACAAGACAACACGGGCTTTCTCTTTCATGCTTCTTGCTTTCTCCTGAGCCCTCACATCCATATTCCTACCAACAGTCTTTTCAAGGCAACCCGACCTCTATCATGGTCCTTTCAGCTTTTACCCATCACCCAATTCCAAAGCCACTTCCACATTTTTAGGTATTTGTTACAGCAGCACTCCACCTCCAGGTACCAAAATCTATATGAATTTCCCATTGCTGCTGCAATACATTACCATAACCTTAGTGGTTTAAAACAACAACAACAAATTTCCTCTCCTACAGTTCTGGTGGTGAGAAGTCTACAATCAACAGGGCAGCATAGTGGTATTCCTTCTGGAGGCTTTAGGGTAGAATCCATTTCTTGCCTTTCTCAGCTTCTAGAGGCTGCCTGCATTCCTTGGACCATGGCCCCCTTCCTCCCATCATTCCAGCCTCTTGCTTCCATCATATCTCCAACCGTGAGCTCTGCCTCCCAAGCATAAGGACCCTTGTGACCCTGTGATTATATTGGGCTCATCCAGATAACCCGGAATAATCTCCCCACTCCAAGAGCCTCAAGTTGATCGTATGTGCAAAGTCCCTTTTACCATACAAAGGGATATAGTCACAGGTCCCATGGCTGAGGATGTGGACATCCTTGATGGGCCATTATTTAGCTGACCGACAGTGTAATGATGACCATGTGACTACGCATTTGCCAAAACCCATGAAACTTTACAGTGCAAAATTATGAGGGAAAAAAATCAGACAAATCCCAATAGAGCGGCGTCCTACAAAATCCCTTGTCAGTCCTCCTCCAGACTGTCAAGATCATCAAAGACAAGGAAAGTCTGAGAAACGACCACAGTCACGAGAAGCCTAAGGGGACATGATGAACGTATTGTGGTACTTGGAAGGGATCCCGGAATAGAAAGAAGACATTAGGTTAAAACTAAGGAAATCTAAATAAAGTATGGGCTTTAGTTAATCATAATGTAAATGTGTTGGTTCATTATTGTGACAAATGCACCACATTAATGGTAAATAATAATAGTGGAAACTGGGTTTGGAGTACTTGGGAATTTTGTACTACCTTTGTAATTTCCCTGTAAATTGAAAACGTCTATAAAATTAAAAAGGTTGTTTTAGAAAAATAATAGGGAGCTATTCAAGTGTTTCGACTGGGGAAAGTACCATGATAATCCCGGGGCCTGAGAAAACAGTGCATTTGGATTGGAAGAGGAAATGACTGGAGTCCAAAGAATCATGGGGAAGCCACTGTGGTCGGTGATGATGGCCTTGACCAGGGTCCATAAGAGCTGTCAAGAGGTTATGAATCCCTGGATTTACCCCCAGCACCACCAAGGATCATGATGAAGTAAGTCCATGGGACCACATCTCACTTTGGGTACCAGGCTCCTTGCTTAGATGGATTGAGATAGCTGTGTGTTTTGAGCTCAAAACAAATATGAACAGGTGAACAGACAATCAAAAGACCAGCTGTAACTGTTCAGCAGTCCACGGTGTAATGAACCTAGAAACTTGGTCTCAACAGATGCTCACATAAGAAGCCCGTGAGTCTTCTTGAATAGCTGAACACTTGGGACAGATAACCCAAGGTTTCATCCAACCCTAAAACCCTCTTTACTGTGACTCTGGCTTGTACCATTGTTCTTGAATAATATCCTTCAGCTGTCTCATAAAACATGTCCCAGGCTTGTTTCTGAAAGAGACTAAAAACCCCAGCAAAGCAAGTTTTGGTTAAATCCGTTTGGCTTTAGTGTTCAGCTCCCCGCAGAAATCCAGGTCAGTCGATCAGGATGCAATTTGTTGCAAGCCTGCCTTTGGGACAGAAGCATCAGCGAACACAGGGAGAGAAAAGAAGGGCAGGTGTGATGGTGGTGACTTGCATTTGCAAAACGGAGCAGTCGGCCACTTGGCTAACATGGGGTATTTTGAAGTAAACATATGAAACTGAGCAGTTTCCCAGTTTCCATCAGCTGAAGATTAGAAGACAGAAGTCAAATGCAGGCATTTTTTTCCCTCCACAAATGACACGCAGTGTTCAGAAAGCTCTTTGTAAAACATCATCGGATGGCTGGGGGTTACAGACAGTGTTCCCTGCACCTAGGAAACAGGGAGATCTTCCGGCCCTATTATTTGGGCATAAAGTACAGATAATCTCCAGCTCAGGAAATCCGTAAGCCCCTCCCCCACAACAAGCAAACGAGCACATATCCAAGTAAAAGAGACCAGGAATGAAATGAATGTGCTGACATTGCTGGGGGTAGGGAGGATGGGTGGTATGGTGGGGGGGTATTTTGTTTGGTTGGTTGTTCTGTTGTTCTGTTTTTGTTTTGTCTTGTTTAATGTTTAGGCATTCCTCGTGTTTCTGTAACCAGCACAGGGTTTTACTCATCAAAAGCACTCCGTAAACCAAGGTCAGTAATGGCCCGGAAGACTCAATTCAACGGTTTACAGGACACGAAGACTTTGCCAACAGCGCCCCCTGCAGGACAGGTGGAGTGCCCGTCCCTCGGGTCTAGGGGGAAAACAAGGAATGAAAGAGAGTCTTTAGACCATGGATTTCTCTTCAAGCAAGAGCCAATAATAGCCCAGGGCAGCGCTGTTCCTTACCCTCCCCCCGCCCCACATCGGGGAAAGCGCCTTTGCCCGAGCGCAGATGGTCCCATCCTATTCAATCCTCACCTGCCTCATCAATGGCTCACTCAGCCAATTATCACAGAAAACAGAGGAAGGGGCCAAAGCTGTGTGTTTTATGTGACCCAGACAGTGACAATCTTTGATCTTTTTCTTCAGAAAAGATTACCTGCATCTGTGTATAAATAGCTGCAAAGGAAGCATTTATGTCCCCAAAAGAGGGGAAGAGACCGCAGGCAAAACAGGGACACTTTCCTGGTCCATCTCTCTTCTGTTTCAGTTCAGAAGGCCGCCTTCTGGTGTCTGGCCTGTTGGAAGAATCTCGTCCCAGTGCTGCCTGTGATTTTCCTGTGGGAGGCTTAACTGCTACTAAAGGTAAGGACGTCCGACCCAGAGCACTGGGGAGTCTTCTGTTTGCCAAAACCCAGGGACTGGAAGAAAGACGCCATCTATGTTTTCAGGTCAGTGACTGCATCAAATTCTTCTCATCACAAACTCTGGAGCAAGGCAGCTTCTACACATCCTAGCAGGGTGATGGGCCCTCTAGAAGATTCCATGATGTCACCTCCCCGAGGAGCCAGGTTCTTTTTATGCACAAACCAGTTCTAAGAAAACTGCGATGCATTACAGCTGTGACTGACTGCCCGATGCCCCCCATCAGCGCGTCCATGCGTGGCTGCCCATCTTGTGGCTGTGAGAGGGCAGCGTGGCCTGAGTAGCAGGGACTGGTGACACAGGGACTGGTGGTGATATTATTTTACATCCTGGGGGGCTCCTGGTCTGCCCCAGTCAGATTTCTTCCTTCGGCTTCTGCTTGGATGACCCAGGAGGTGTTTTTCTTTATCATCCTGATGACTCATCTGTATTCCTGTTTCTATGAACCAGGACCATTACTAAAAAGGTTTTGTATTGATAAATAATACACGAATGTAGGTGGGTCACATATAGTGCATTCTACTCAGATGGATTTAAAAAAAAACAACATACTCATCACTTCTGGAAACTTCTGCTTTCAGTAACAGCAGGCTAGCTAACTTAGGCAAAACCTCCCCGTAAAATCCAACTTCTTAAAAGCACCAATTTTCTAACAAGGAATAGCAAAGGGAGACCCCCTGTTTGCTGGTACTCTCAGCCTGGGTGCTAATCACGTAAAACACTGGACAGAGGATCCAATTCTACACAGAACAATTAAGTTCACTCAGAGGTCAGCTTCCTTGGGCATGGAGTCGCTGTGTCGCTGCACCACAGTGAGAAGCGGTAACTGACAGTCACAGTGGTGAATGTGAGTCGGCAGGGGAGTTAAACCACCTAGACACGCTGCTTAAGAGTCACCTGCTTTAGAAAGACTTCTCTCCAAAATGCTCAAAAATGGTCATGGCGTAAAAGTTGCCTGGACATTTAAAGGCACATATGAAAGATGGATTTACATGAAATGCCATATTCTCAGAGAATAGTGGATAAAGGAGGTGTTTCTGTTTGTTTTTTTAATCAGTGACTACAAACCAAACCTTGAAAAGTTTACAGAATCTGCACCATCATAATGACCTCCGCAGCCGGCTGAGGACCCCTGGGAACCTTCCGGTGACAGCTCCTGTTCTATATACATCAAAGGACATTGTCAACCAACCACTGGGGAAGCAGCCTGCAGGCCAGTGTCCTTCAGGAACCAAGCCCACTCCTGGCCAAGTGCCCACCCCAACCTGGCCAGGTAACACGGGAAAGGTACAGGTCCCCAGATCCGCGCACGGGGCCCGCTCGCCCAATTCAAGCAGGGTGGGAAGGGAACAGACACACCCTGGTAATAGCTGTCCCCACCTGCACACAGGTGCGCAAGGGGCTGCTGGTGAGCTTGCTTAACTCCTGCTTGGCCCTTATCAACCTAAGCTCGGGGTTGGACTCGGAGGGTTAAACTGAGCCTTCAGGGAGGGTGTTCTGAGTGACGCTTCGTTAGCCGCCCACCCAAGCAAGAGGCCACCACCTTCCCAAGACACTGTAAACAGGATTCTGCGAAGAAGGTAGAAAGTGATAGATTGACAGATGTGGGTAAGACATTAGCAGGCATAAATACAGAGAATTCTAGCTCATTTTGCTTAAAGATCGTGGGGTTAATGGTTCATCGTGTTCTTACAGAGAATTTGTCACGACTCCTCAGCCAGTCCAATCCGCTGTTGACTGTGATGCCTCCTGAACCTGGCTGCTCCCTTTCCGCGCCGCACTGTCTGGTCCCTGCACTCTTCCAACAGTCTCCCGATGCATCCCCTGCTTCCTCTCTTGCTTTCTGTAGCCCATTCTCCACTCAGCAGCCAGTGATCTTGTTAGAGCACAAACAAGACCAATCACTCCCCTGCTTCAAGCCTTCCAAAGGCTTGCCATCACTTAGAATGAAATCCAGAACTTTCGCTGTGGCCTCAAAGACCTTACCTGCTCTGGCCCCTGTTGGTCTGCCCTTTGACACATCTCCTAACATCCTCACCTTAGTCACACTGTCCCGGGCGTCCTGGCCTCCTTGCCAGGCAGGCCGTGGACACATCAAGGCTGCTCCCCCCCTCAAGACCTTTACCACTATCGTCCTCTCTGCCTGGACACTCTTTGCCCAGGTACTTCCCTGGCTGGATTCTTTTCACCACTCAGTTCTTCACTGAACCATCAACTCCTCAAAGAGGCCCTCCCTGACTACCCTGGCCAAAAAATTAGCCCCTTCCCATCCATCCCCTTCTATGACATCATTTTATTCTGGTTACTTGGTAGCCCATAATAGTTCCAGCAATTATCTTGCCTATCTGGCTTTTACTTGGGTTTTTTGGGTTTTTTTTTTTACTCTCTTCCTAAAATACAAACCCCCCTGGTCTGTCTTGTTCTGCATCTCTACTATCCAGACAGCACTTGGCACAGGGTAGGTGCTTAAGAAGTACTTATTGAATAAATCAACCAGTTTTTTTTAGACTCCGGAAGACATGTCATTTGAGCAGTTACATTGGCTGCAATTTTGTTTCAAGAGGATAAACTGGGCCACAAATTTGGTCTAGGGTTTATTTGGCTGTCTGTTAATCGTTTACCAATCTGGGCCAAATCTGGAAGAAAAATATCAAAGATTCACAGTTGAAACATTTTCTCATTCCTCTCTACCCCTTTAGACATACTCCTCCCTTCCTCCCCAAATCTGAATTTGCTTAAACATTTAAGCACAGCATCAGGTTGGCCAGATCCAGGCAGGCAGCACCAGGTTCATTACAGGTAAATGCGTTTCTTGTCTTCGGCATCCGCTCAAGCAGTGGCTCTCCAAATTGAGTGTCATCAGAAGCACCTGGAGGGCTTGTTGAAACACACATTACTGGACCCAGTGGTGTCCTGGAGCAATTCAGAACAGCTCCTGAGAGCCAATTGTTATACTTGCAGGAACTTTGCAAGCCAGTTGTGAAACACAGTTATCATTAAAAAATAAATCCTAAAAATGTTTAATAAAGAAATTATGGTTTTTAACTATATTAAAAGCATTTCCTAATTATTTTACTTCATGTTTCTATTACACTGCTCTTGAGGGCATCTATCCATTGGATCATGTGGTAGAAACAGCAAAAAATGGTGCATTGCTGCACCCCTCTGCCTAATTTCTCATTCAGTGGTGTCATGAACTTGGCCATCAAAGCAGTATTTACACCACAGAAATGGGCAAAGGCCACAAGTCTGGACTTGGCGTGTTATTTTGTTGATTGTCTAGACTTAAGAAAATGTTGGAGAATTTTTAATAATACAGGTTAAACTTAAACATGTCAGCCTGTAGCTATTGCCTTGTGAAGAGCAAATAAACCAAAAATAAATTTTAAAAATTGAGGAAACAGTCTTCCAGTATTTATATTTAAAAACCATTATTGATTTGGCAAAGACGTTACTCGTGTCATGGACAAAAAGTGAAATTCTAACGTAACATATATCTTCATTTCTTTCACTTTCATCTTACTCCTCAATCTAAACAAAAATACCAACCAACATTCACATTGCAACTACACTTATTCATCAATTACAACCATAGGTTGTCTCTGATACAAAAGTTTCGCAAAAATCAATGAAAGTATTCTGTGAATATCAATTTGCTACGTGAAATTTATAATAGGGAATGTTGAATATTATATTATTATCATTTCTAGATTGTGTGCTAACTATCTTATATACCTGTAAAATTTATAATAAACTTATATACATAAATATTTGCATTTTTTTCAGAGAGCAAGTTGTTAAACTTTACCAGCACACCATCGGCTGGGCCCCAACACTAGCCCCAGATTCAGCAGGACTGAGGTGAGGCCCAAGAACTCGCCTTCCTAAAAAGTTCCTGAGTAATGTTAGTCCTGATGTTCTAGAGACCACTCTCGGAAAACAGAGAACGTCTGGCTTAAAAGTAAAGGAGGCTTAAAGCCACAATGAGACATCACCTCACACCTATCAGAATGGCTATCATCAAAAAGACAACAGGGCTTCCCTGGTGGTGCAGTGGTTGGGAGTCCGCCTGCCGATGCAGGGGACACGGGTTCATGCCCCGGTCTGGGAAGATCCCACGTGCCGTGGAGCGGCTGGGCCCGTGAGCCATGGCCGCTGAGCCTGCGTGTCCGGAACCTGTGCTCCGCAACGGGAGAGACCACAACAGCGAGAGGCCCGCGTACGGCAAAAAAAAAAGACAACAAATCACAAGTGTTGGCAGGGATGTGGAGAAAAGGGAGCCCTTGCACACAGTTGGTGGGATTGTAAATTGGTGCAGACATTATGGAAAACAGTATGGAGGGTCCTCAAAAAATTAAAAATAGAGCTACCATACAATCCAGCGGTCCCACTCCGGCATACACACACACACACACACACACACACACACACACACACACACACACACACACACACGAAAATGAAATCAGTATCTTGAAGAGATATCTGCACCCCATGTTCATGTTCACTGAGGATGGATGTATTAACCATCTTGATCTTGGTCATTCTGTAGTGGGCTGTGTATATCAAATCAGCAGATTGTACACTTTAAATATATACAATTATATTTGTCAATTATTCTTCAATAAAGTTAAAAAAACAAATTGTGATGTATTATAAGTATATATTGATATTACACATTGAATTTGAAAGAATAAGAAAAATAATGTAAAATATCTCGATAATTTTTATAGTGATTTCCTGTTGAAATGATATTTTGTACATAATGAATGAAAATATATCATTAACATTAAGAAAAAAAGGAAAAGGAAAGCAGGCTTCCCTCATGGGTCCTCCTATTGACGGACAGACTATTCACTATTCAGTCCTCAGATATGTTATCAACAAATATTGACTTTTGTTGCAGGAGCTGTTACAAGTGAATTCAAGAAGTCAACATTTGCTCAACAGATGACAGATCTAGAGACAGAACAGTGAGAGGCACCAAGTCCATCCAGCCAGAGGCCAGCTCAGCCCCTCGACATGAAGGGAGATCAAAGGCTCAGGCAACAGATTGCCCCCCATTAGCCACGTCACAAAATTCCCGCTATTGGAATCAATCCAAAAAGACCTCGCTGATGTGCAATTATTTTGCCTGGGAGGGTAGAGACAGTAACTGACTGCAAGGCTATCCTCTACAAAACCACCTGCTTTGCTCCTGCAAAAAGCCAGCCATCTCTCCTCCTGCACACTTACACCTGCTCATCAAGAGACTGGTTCCTTCAGTTAACTTGTTCCCCTTTCTTTATGGTCCTCACATTCACAGAAGTGCATCAATCCTAATACTAGGCTTGAGAGAGCAGGAGTCTGGAGACGCACAACCTGGATTAGAACTCCAGCTCATCTTCGTGATGTTGGGTTACTTACTTGAGCTCTCTGTGCCTCAGTTTCCTCGAGGAAATGGAAATAATAATAGTGCCTCCCACACAGGTTTGTTTCGAGAATTCAGTGAGTTGATGACATTAATAAAGTGCTTAGAACAGTATCTGGCATATGGACTGGCATTAACCAGGTCAATAATTGGTCTGTACCTCTTAATTTACATTATTATGATGTATATTATTTTAGTGATAGAATATACTTCACAGGTGTGACTACAGCATGAACACAAGACCCAAGATGTTGACAATAATTTACACCTACCCGTGTGCTTCTCCCCCCTTCTACCCCATCTTTCCACAATTGATATAACCACCGATTTAACATCTGCTTTGTCTTACATATAGTTTTAACACATATATATTTCTAAACATACGTTGTTTCATTTTGCTTGCTTTTAATTTTATTAAATGTATGTCATGGTGCTTGCTATTTGCTGAGACTTTTAAAAACTCAGTATTACATTGTTGTGTGTAGCTATAGTTCAATGTTTAGTACAGTTTGGAGTAGGCTCCATCACTCCAAAGTCATGCTCTAAAAATTCTTTAGTTTGAAAAAGTGCCCAAATTGTGAAGACTCAACTGGAAATTACAGTCAAGATCCTGCTGCTTGCACTCTTACAGAAAAGAGCAGTCTGGATGGGGCAGACTCAGTATACCCTCACTTTGGTTGTCTCTAAGGTCTTACTCTTCCCCTTATATCTGCAAATGATGTCCCCATCAGGGGTTGTCCCCATCTGGGAGGAACAGCTGCTGGACCCGATTGCCGCGGCCCTCGTGCCCCTCGTCCTCATGTGAAGTCCCCTAGTCAGCCCTGCTCCTGGCCTAGACATCCTCTGGCCAAGGATGACCCAGGCAAGATGGAGGCCAGGGGTGGGCAGGGTGAGGAGGGGCGAGGTGGGAGCACGCACAGAGAGGGCAGGGCACAGTGGTCGGCCACCCTGGGGGTCTCAGGACAGCATGAGAGCCCCTGGTCTCTGAGAAGAACAGGGCGTGGGGAGGCTGAGATGGTGTAAAGACAAACTTAGCATCGATCACAGATTTGCCCCGTAACAATCCAGGAAAGAAAAGGCAGTGGTTAGAATTATTCTGACAACATCCCAAAATGTACCTGGGAACACATGTTTCATAATAACTCTAGAGTCACAATCTGCCTGAAATTACCATCTTCCAAGCCAAGGTGATGTGGGAAAGTCTTGAGAATGTGTTTTGATCCTCAGTAGGGTCTTCGACAGAAATACCAAGCGATCCCTGGGCTCCCTGGGCTCCTACATGCCCCCTCGGAAGCTCACCCACCTGCCCGTTCCCACAAGCTGATGTCGCTAAGGAAACTGACCAGTAGGGACACAGTGACTCACTGTTCTGAGGCTTGAGGACAAGACAAGCTCCAGCTCCTTCTTGTATTAAATCGGGTTTTTGAAGCATTGATCTGCTAATACTCCTCAGTGTTCTCTGAGCCTCCCAGCAGGAGTCCCTCCAGAGGCAAACATTAGCAGCCTTGGATGGCAGAGGGCAGTCCCTAAATGGTCAGTGAAAGTGGGGAGGGGCGGGGGGGCAAAAGAGAAGGTCGGGTTGAACCCCAAGTAAAGGAAGGACAACAGAGCTTCCAGTGGGGGGCATCCCCTGCGACCCCGCCCTGACCTCTGTGCTGACCACATCCATCGGATTCCAACCAAACCCAGGTGTGCAAGAAGGGAGGGGTTCGGGGCCCGAGGCCGCTCAGGGAAGCACAGGCGTCATTCTCGTCGGTGAAACGAGCAGGTTGAACCAGAAGGCTTGTGAGAGCTCTACCAACCCTTTCTACGGTTCTGCGTTTAAGGCCACATTCATCACACACGCGCGCACACACACACATCAGATTCTTTACTTCTAGTCAGTGTCAACATTCACCCAACTACCTGGGATCAAAAGTTCTGTGTTGTTCTCTCTGCTTCTCTATTACCCTCAGCATCTGTGGCATTGAAAGGATTCTAATAATAATGATTAGATGATACACAACATTGCAAATCAACCATACTTCAATTAAAAAACAAAAAAGAAAATAAAGTAATGATGATGACAGTAATAGCCTTTATAGTAATCGTATAAGCAGTATATCTATGATAGCAGCGCGTACAATTATATAGTATTCTATATATAATAGCAAAATACATATTATTAAATACATTAAACACAATTATACCATAGTAGGTTATATGTATGTTATAAGAGTAGTATTTATTATAATAATTAAATGTATAGCATATATAATAGTTCTATATAGTACATAAAATACATACATACTATATGTACTGTATAATATATACCTTATATTCTTTATACTGCATATACATTCATATATACTCTACACATCATGTGTAATATAATAGCAGCTTTGGCATAGCACTTACTACATATTATGTCATAACATAACACTTATTGACTCATCTTATCATCACTACAACCCTGGAAGTACATACTACTTTTCCTGCAATTCAACGGAAACAGGCACCGAGATGTTAAGTGATTTGCCCAAGGTCACACAGCCTGCAAGCCACAGAGCTGGGACTTGAACTCAGGCAGCACAACGCTAGCATCCTGGGCTCCAGCGGTCCCGCTCGGGCCCCTCTTCTCCAGTCCCTGCGTTCAGACACTTGGCTGCCCCTGACCTGCCCCGCTCCCTCCCAGCCATCCTCCCACCGTGGCCAGACGTGCCCAGGCTCTGGCCCCAGGCACTGAAGCTTCTCCACAGGCAGAGCCAACGGCCCCTCTGGCCTTAAGCCCACCCCCTTCTCCCGGCCCTCCCCCCTCATTGGTCCCACAGTGGGTGCCGAGACTGCTGGGGTCCCCAGGGTCCTCTCCTGCCCCCAGCCCTCCCCGTCGCCCCACCCCCGTGCTCCTTGTTACACTCTCACCAGTAGCCTGCCAACCCCCGCATACCCCCCACCCCGGCCTGACCCCCTGGACTGGGCTCCCAGTCCCCTGCTGACTCCGCACCTCCTTGGCCCACGTGGCCAACACCAAACCCACACTTGCCTACGAAGCTGGGCCTGACCCACCCGTCCCTGCTTCCACCGGCAGCCCTGTCCACCTGTTCCCCGACTGGAGCCTGAGAGTCGCCCTCGACCCTCCCCGCTCCTTCACCTTCCATGTGCGAGCCTAACAGCTTGTCTCCAAATACCCTCTCTTCCTGCCCCACGCGCTCCTCTCTCTCTTCCCCCCTTGCCCGGTGGGCCTCCACCCGCCGAGGCCCCAAATGGCTGTAGGAACTCAGCATGAGTCTCACTATGTCCCTTTATGCCGAAAACCCCCTGCAGGCTTAGCACGACTGACAAGACTTTCCCTGGCAGCTCGTTTCTCTGGGTCTCTCCCATCACTCCCTTCTTTATCTTTTATGCTCAAATAAAACTTTCCCCCAACGCCCCCATCTTCCTGCCTTTACTAAGACTACTCCCCAGTCTGGGAGAGCCTCTCAGCCCCTCAGTTCCCTAGTTAACACCATCCATCCATATCCCCTCCCGCACCATCGCAAACACGTTCTCTCTGACCCCCAACTTTTCCCCAATAGGGAGCAAGAGACTGCGGCCAAGCCAGTGTATATTCCATTTGGCAAGTTGAGCCCACGCGACCCTCCGAGATGTAGGTAAGCTTAGCTCCAAACCCAAATTTCACAGCTTGGTGAATCCAGCCTCCTATCTGTGGTCCCCCCCAAATGTCTGACCTCACATCACCGTGGTTCCCTCCCCATCCCGCCTTCTCCAACTCTCGCCTCTCTTCCCACAGCCTCCAAGATGGCCCAGTGGTCTCCTGGTGTTTGCACCTTTGTGTGGCTCCCCCCCCCGTGACCTCCGAGACTGGTCTGAAGCACTTTGGGTGCCCTCTCTCTCTGACCCCTCGCTGTGGCGGGAGCCTGTTGAGGGCAGTCTGATGGACAGGCCACGTGGTGAGGAACCGAGGCCTCCTGCCCCCGTCAAGCCTGGACAGCACCAGACTCTGAACCAGCACCTTCCAGCTAAGCCCCTCAAACTGTGCAAGATCAAGGCTGTGCGAGAGAAAAGCTACTACGTTTTGGAGCCGTTTGCCACGCAGCAATAGATAACTAACACAACTCCTCCACCCACAGTGACACAGCAGGAAACTCAGACGCATGTGCCCTCCACAGGAAATCCAATGACACCAAGTGTGTTTTACTGAATATTTGTGGAACCACAGGGGCAGAGAATCAGAAACAAAGCACGTAGTAGCTTTCTTTCCTGTTGGCTGTCTGTTTCCTTCCCCTGAGAACTCCCACCTTCTCGAGATCCACATGTGGCCTCCACGCCATGTGACATCCTCTAAGACATCTAGTCCAGCCTTCCCCTCCCCATCCCCACTGACTGGCATGTCACCTCTTCTCTACAATGAGGTTGCACTGGGCACACTGCTTAGTAAGCTTCTTTCTCACTTACTATATCATATATACCCTCCTACACTGCTGGTGGGAATGTAAATGGGTGCAGCCACTATGGAGAACAGTATGGAGGTTCCTTAAAGAACTAAAAGCAGAGCTACCATATGATCCAGCAATCCCACTCTTGGGCATATATCGGGAGAAAACCATGGTTCGAAAGGATACCTGCACCCCAATGTTCATTGCAGTGCTGTTTACAATAGCCAAGACACAGAAGCAACCTAAATGTCCATCGACAGATGAATGGATGAAGAAGATGTGATATATTTATACAATGGAATACTACTCAGCCATAAAAAAGTGAAATCTTGCCATTTGCAGCAACATGGATGGACCTAGCGATTCTCATACGAAGTGAAATAAGTCAGACAGAGAAAGACAAATATCATATGATATCACTTATATGTGGAATCTAAAATATGATACAAATGAACTTATTTACAAAACAGAAACAGACTCACAGACACAGTAAACAAATTTATGGTTACCAAAGGGGCAAGGTGGGAGGGGGGAGGGATAAATTAGGAGCTTGGGATTAACAGATACACACTGCTATATATAAAATAGATAAACAACAAGGACCTACTGTATAGCACGGGGAACTATATTCAATATCTTTTAATAAACTCTAATGGAAAAGAATATGAAAAAGAAAAAAAACATATATATCTTTCCAAACCAACAAATCCTCTTTTATAACATGTTTTCAATAATTGCAAACTATCCCATTGTGTATGAAAATACCAGAATGAATTTACCTGATCCATTTTGTGCCACATTTTAATTATTTCCTGTATTTATAAAAGACATTTCAGTGAACATCCTTGGAACTAAATCTTTGAACAGATCTTTAGTAACTTCCTTAGGCTAAATTTCTGGACAAATAAAGGTTAGGAAATAGTGCTTTGAAGCTGTTAAAGCTTTTGCCATTCATTGCATCACTGAGCTCCAAAAATGACTGTACCATGTTCGTCTGAGTGGGGCTGCATTCCCATTGACATGGCAGATTATTCAAGTATGTTTCTGAAATGCCCGCCCTCTGTAAAATGTTGTTATTTTAAAGCCGGGTTCTACATATTATTTGTTACAGTTGTGAGTGAACTCATTTTTCATATTTTGTAACTTACTATTGCTGGTATACAGGAGAATTACAGATTTTTTTCCCCCTATATTTGACTCCCAGCCATATTTCTGAAGTCTCTTACAATAGCTTTCTGGTTGATTATTTTAAGTTTTCCAGATAGAAAATAGCACAATTGGTAAATAATAGTAATATCTTCTGTAAGTCTTCCCCTCCAAATCTCAATCCTCATTTTATGTCCTACTTCACTGGTTAATGCCACATAAAGCAATATTGAATTTCAGAAGGGACTGTGGTAATCTTTGCTTGTTTCTGACTTTAATGAGAATGTCTCCAATGTTTCTCCATTTAATGTAATGTTTCCATTTAATTTAAGATCATGTTTTAATCAGTTAGCAATTTTTCAGCTGTTTTCAGTAACAGAAAACTAAACTCAAACTGGCCTGTATAGTAAATTAGAAGCCCCCCCGGAAGTTCAGACAAGGCTTGATCTAATCCATCATCTTAGGTCCAAGGCCTCTTCCTCCCCTGGTCCCAGGATGGCTGCTTGAGGCCTCTCAGGGCTGCGTGTTTTCTTGTTCACGTATAAGAGAAACAGAACATCTCTCCAGGTAGCTGCTTTCCCAGGTGCCAGAAGAAATATCCTTATGTCACACTGGCCCAATGGACAGTCACTTACTCATTCCTAAATGAATGTGGCCAAGTGGACAGGTTATGAATGTGGCCAAGTGGACAGGTTATGCTAACTGCTTAAGTCAATTAGAAAATAGTCATGGAGTGACTCCCAAACCGTAAGTGTCCCTACTACTGCCTTTATCAAATTAAGGATCCATCCATCTCTTTCTATTTCAAAGAGTTTTATCAGAAACAGAGATTGACAGTCGTCAAATGCCTCTTCAGCATCTATTTTCTCTTTCCTTGCGTCTTTCTTAAGATAATGATAATTGTTTCTACAGTTCAAGATCCTCAAAGGTGATTCTTCCTAGAATTTCTTGCAATGCTCTGTAGAGCTTTTTTCGTAAGAGGTGTTCAATAAATATCTCAAAAGTTTCAAAAGACAGTCCAGCTGGGATATGGCCTCCCGGGAACCTCGTAACTAACAGGGGCCTCCAACTGCCTAAGAGGTCTATATGAGTCTATGGGACAACACTTTAGCTTTAAAAAGGATCATGTTGAGGGAATATATATATATATATATATATATATATATATATATATATACACATTTTTTTTTAAGGTTAATGTTGTCCCAGCCTGTAAAGCCAAAAACATTATGAACAGGTTTTGACTCCAATCTATCCTTTCAACCTGGTTTCTACCCAAGCTGAGCTTAGTTTCCTGCACCACGTCCTATGGAAACTCTGCCTCAAAGCTCCTGCTACCCGTGCCACTACATGTCCTGGTTATTTATGAATTCACCTCCCCTTTAAGCTTATTTAGGTTAGGCTTTCTGTATCTGACTTGCATTTGTGTCAAGCGTAGCATAATACTTGTGTTTGAAGATAACATTTACTGGAAATTATTTTACTCAGAAACATTTAGAAATATCACCTTTCTAGCCATGAATTTCTAGGTCACTGGCTGGGCCTAAGCAAAACATTCAATACATGAGGGATAAAACGATTTGAGTTCTATTTTCACCTGGATATCACTGTATCCTCGGCTCTCCTGGGGCTCACTGGGAAATACTTATACGTGGTGCCTTCTGTTGGATCGAAGTTTTAATGTGGTCGCTGTTAAGTTTCATCTATCAAAAACATTTCTGAAACTCAAACCTGAGTTTGCTGGTAGACACTGTGGGTGGAAACACTCAACTTTTACCATATCACCACTGGGCCAAGGTTGCTTCAGGTTTAACCAGCAATAAATTATCAACTGAGAAGTGGGAGAAGCACGCACATCATTGGCAGGACTGCATGGACGTTGCTTAAACCGCTGACCAAAGTCTGCAGGTGGAGGTCACTCTGCATGTCCATTATTCTCTATGTAGAGCTATTTAGAAAGATAATATTTCCCTGGCTTAGGACCTTGCACCGTGTCTCTGACGGTAGACATTGCATGAATCTGAATCCTCCTGGGAAATATAAGCCTAAAATGTATTCCATAGTCGTCCAATGTATAACTGTCATTTCCGATCACAGCCATGATAAAGAAGCATGTGCACTGGGGCAAACAGATGACGGCAGATGTGAAAATGTGACCCTAATTAGCAAACGTGTTTGTACCTCTTCTTGTTTCTGGAGACCAGCTCAACTTTGCTTCCTTTGATGGAGCCAAAGACAGGTGGGGAATTATATAATCACTGGATACATTTTGGACTGTCCATTTGAACATCCCAAATGGTGAAATAAGATTATCACCGTCCCAATAATTTTTTAATCCAACCATTGCCTGAACTTGTCTTAGTTCAACCCCAACCCTTGCTCCTTTTGCCCAAGCTTAAGGCCATGTGTTCCCTCCCAGGCTTTTTCAGGATCACTCAAATTTGTACAGTCAATAGACCCACAGAAATCGGAGCTGCACTGGACCTCAGAGAGCCTCATTCTACAGACGAGTACCCAGGGGAGCATCCAGACAGACCAGGTAGCTTACCGAAGTTTACACACCTGGTTAGTGCCCGATGCAGCACCGTAAGTCTGGCCTCTCCATCCCAAGAGGAGCATTCTTTCCATGGGGCCTCAGTTTGCAAGGACCCCATCCGTCACTAACAACATCTGATCAAGTCAGAACACGTGATTTTGCCACTATTCTCCTACCAGCCCAACGTGGATTCTTTGGAAAAGTATCCGTGTGATTTTGTCTATTACACATGAAGCCACATCTGCTGACAGAGATGATAAGCCATTCACTGGGGGAATTAAACTAATGTATCATTTTATATTCACAGCTATCCCTGGGACTATACGTGGTATTGTTTCCACAGTATTAATTGTTCTAACCCTCTGAGAACATAAAACAGGTTAAAGTTAAAGTTCTCCCCACTGGGTTCTATAAAAACAAAATTTGCTAAACATTCTCAAAACCCAATTCACTGGAAGTCCAGGAAGAAAAGATATGAGGGTTTTAAGCAAAATTGTTTCCTGTTTTTACACCGTAAAACAAGGAACTTTGCTTTGGATGGGACCTTGTCAAGAGACAGGCAGAGGCTGGCTAACGTGATCCCAAGTGTTGGGGTATACCTTTTCTAGGGCAATTATGTTTTGAATTGTCTACTGGTATGGCTTGGTCCCCCTTGAAAAAGATGGTTGTTCTTAGGGTCAATTGCCCAGGAAGGAAACTAGAGAGAGGACCCGTATGTCTCTTGCTTTTAATCTCTGGGCTTTGAGGAGTTGAGACATCCAGGTATGTAGGACTCAGTTACAGGGGCTAAGATGGTACCTACCATTTGGGGGTACAAAGGCATCTCTGAGAACCTCATGAAAGCTGTGGACCCCATTCCCAGAAACATGCACAGGCACACAAACGTTCTACTACAATTACAGGGCATCAACGGACCTTGCTGAAAGTCATCCGTGGATTTCCCAACGTCCACCCAGGATCTGATATAGCAGCAATCTGGGGCCTAAGAGGAGTGCATCCTCTGCAGAGCAACCCGAGAATAAACTAAAACAAAACGAAACCAAAAAACCCACACCTTATAGCCAGATTATCTAGGTTCCTTTCAGTGTATATTTCCATTTTACAATCCGGAAGACTTTGGGAAATTTTGTTGAGTGCCAGACTTTTTCAGATATACAATGAAGTGGAAGGGCTGCATTCCCACTCAGGCCAGAACGTGAGTGAGAAATCTCCAAGAAGAAGGTTACTTTGGGGAGGACAGCTGGGCTGTGTGGTCCAGCTACCCCGCACCCGGAGGACATGCTCCTTGGACAACCTGGGGTTTGTTTTTCTATTTAGGAAGATGCACGTGCTTCACAGTTGACTGTGAAATCTCATGGCGTCGGTGAGGATACTTGGACAGTACAACCCCAGTCATCAGAGGCTGTAAGATCCTCGCAGTTTGGTCTTGCTTTCCTGAATGACCTGCCTTTCGTGCAGGGAGATCTGTCTCTGCTTCTGCATCTTGTTTCAGTCTCGCTCACACAAAATGAATAGAAGCTAATGTTAAACCAGAGACAAATACTGGATGGTACCACACGTGGAATCTGAAAACAAGGAAAAGTTGAACTCATTGAAAGAGAGAGTGAAGTGGTGGTCGCCAGGAGCTGGTGGGTGGCGGAAATGGGGAGATGCTGGTGAGAGGGTACAAAACCTCAGTTATTGGATGAGTAAGTTCTGGGGATTCCGTGTACAGCACAGTGACTATAGTAATAATACTGTACTGTATACTTGAAATTTGCTAAGAAAGTGGATCTTAAGTGCTCTCACCACAAAAAAAGGTAACTATGTGAGGTGATGGAGGTGTTAATTAACTTGACCTTGGTAATCACTTCATAGTGTCTACATGAATCGAATTACCACCTTGTACACTTTAAATATATAACATTGTATTTGTCCATTATACCTCAATCAATTATACCTCAATAAAGCTGGGGGGATAAAAGAAGAAAAAGGGAAAAACCCTCCCCCCCTCCGAAGTCCACTCTTGAACCTGCAGTAGCTCCTGGGCAGCAGCCAGCTGAGTTAGTCACCCTCACCTCCTGGGTCTGAGGGGCGGAAATGAGTTACCTAAAAAGCTTCTTTCTAAGGAGGCGGTATCTCCCCGCAGCTGTCCTCAGAGTAGGTCAATAACACGTTGAATTTCAGGAAAGCATCTGAAAGCTGGGGACCCAAAGTGAAATAGCAGAGGTGACAACAGTCCTGGCGACCCTCCCACGGGGAGGGAAAGGGAGGGGGTGAGACTTAGGCAAGGTTGGCACCAGAAAGACCTGGACATGGGTTCCAAGGAGGGGCTAACATCTGCCAGGGATCCTGCAGGGGCAGAGCTGCTTTCCAGGACTTGGAAGGTGCAGGGGTACAAGTCAGGTCACCACAGCAGGGACTCCAGGACAGGAGACGTGACAGCGTCTGCCACGAGTACTTATGTGCACAGAAAAAAAAGGCAGTGCCTTTAGCAGAACTGGTCAGAGAGACCACCAGGGAAATTTGAGAACACGCCCAGGAAGGTAAGGGGAGCTGGTGAGCCCCTCGTGGGGTCAGAGGAGGAGAGACCAAAGCTGGGAACCGGGAACCACATCATGAGTGACACAAGGAAATGAACGTCTTCTCAGTGCAAGTCAAGTGTGGTTGAATCTCAAAACTAGACTATCCCATGTATGACATCCTCCTTAACAAATACTCCTGGTCCCAGAAAGGTTTAAGGCCCGTGGTAGACTTCTCACCAGCCTTCCTTGATCTGCAGTCAGACACTAGTCAGAAAAGATGAGGAAGAAACAAAGCTCCCTTCTGAGTGTGGGTGTCTCGAGATTCCCAGGATTAGCAAACACCACTGCATTCACAGAGTCTACCGTCTGAGCAAAACCTCAATCTTATTTTGAGTTGTGAGGCAATTTCTAATAACAGAAATCTATGCTTGACTCATCTCCCCCACCAGGAAAGATGCAGGGTGAACATCTGTAGGGTCCCGGTTGTCAAGGCTCGGCAAG
Source organism: Lagenorhynchus albirostris (assembly GCF_949774975.1). Lineage (NCBI taxonomy): Eukaryota > Metazoa > Chordata > Mammalia > Artiodactyla > Delphinidae > Lagenorhynchus > Lagenorhynchus albirostris. The sequence goes on from NC_083109.1 coordinate 47,767,044, forward strand.
GCCTCGTAAAACATTGACCCTTAGAGCGAATACCATCCTTGCCTTTGCACCTGGCACAAATGGATAATTGCATGATATTTAGTACATGTCAGACTTCTTCCGCTTCTTCTCAGAAGCCATTCCACATGGAGCTTAGTCTTCTCGAGGGCTTTGTGGGGAGCCAGCAAGAACAGGTGAGGTAGACAGGAGGCTGCTGGGAACACTTTGTTCTGTTTGGGACGTTCTGTCCTCTTCTGATGCTGGGGTTTGCACATCCTTCCCGGAGGTTGTTGCATTGACTTTCGTCCCTGCAGATTCCTTGAAGGGACCTTCAGTCTCCACTCACATGAAACTCCCCTGAACGTTCTCAGGGGTTGTCAGATTCTAAAGGAAGCCCGGTCTGTTCCCATCCTCAGCAAACTGGTCCTCTAAGTTGAGCTGGTTCTTCATGGAGGTTCAGGCTGCTGCTAAAACTGGATCCATGATTTTAGTTCCTTTTCCTCTTAACCTTGTTTGCAAAAGATATGATGCATGTTATGTAAAGCATTTGATTGTGCTTTCTGACCTGTGCCTGAGGGTGGGAATTGAACATGAGAACCACTTAACTCTCAGTCCCTTTGAAGATTCCGCTCTGCAGGTGAAGACTTGGTGCGTGGATGGCTGCAGTTTTTACGTATTTTTGGATTGAATTTCACCTAGTGCTTACGGCACCAACGGCAACATAGCATTTATAAGAAAAAGCAAATGAAATTGTAAACAAGTGCGACAAAATTGAAATAGGGAAAGTCAGTGTGAGAGGGGATTCACAGAGTTTTTTCTTATCTTGCTCCATGTAGAAACTTTTAAAAGTATTACAGAAAAGCAGGGGTAGGGGTTGCGGTGAGGTGGGGAAGGCACAAAATTGTCTCATATTTCCGCCATCCAGACGCAGTACAGTTCCTCTTGGCCTATTTCTTTGCTGGTATTTTTCTATGCATTTTGAGCACAGTTGAGATAAAACTATATATAGCATTCACCATCCTGTGAATATTTATGTAATGAACAATTTCCGATATCATTCAAAGTATAACATAAATATTATTCTTAGGAATCACATAATATTCTACCGCCTGAATGTTCCATGATTTACTTAACCATTGCTTTAATGACAGGTATTTACGTTTTCAGCGTCTCACTTTGTATAAATAAACCTGCAGCGGCCATCTTTGAATCTTTGGCCATAAATCTGGGCTGTGCTTAGGATTATATATTCAGGAAATATTCTTAGAAAGAAAGTTATAGGGTCAAAGGAAATGGACATTTTAAAGACTCTGGACTCATGCTGTGAAATTGCTGAGCTGCTTGCTTTGGAAACAGATGGACAGAGCAAGGGGCGCAACTGCCTTGACACTAACAGATCTGCTCAGCTGTCTGTTATGCAAGCAGAAGGGCAGGATCTACTCCCCATCCTGTGGGGGTGAATCCATTGAATACAGAAATTATTCAATAAACAGAAGCTATAATTAGACTTTCCTGTATTTTCCAAGTTTTCTACAGAAAATTTATAATCAGAAAAGCGGCTGTGACTTTTTAGAGCTGCACGACGAGGCCACTGCCCTTGCTTCTCAAGCAATAAACAGAAGGAGAAGCACCATTACCCACCCAGACCTAGCACACCTGATGTGGTTTATAAAGCCCCCTCCAGAGCATTTCCCTAAGGGAGCCTCTCCACTACTGCTTAATCTAGGCAGCTCAGGTGTCATCATCGTACAGACGAAAAGACTGGGCTCCCTCAAATGTAAGCATCTTACTGAGGAAGTGGATGAGAAAGCCTGGTGGCCAACCAGGATCTGAAAGAACTGACATTCTTTGTTTTCAGCTTCTTTAACTTAATCTTTTTCTTGTTTATATGAAGTCTACATGCTGCTATGGAAACAGAGCCTGGGTAGGCCCCAGCGTAGCACGAAGCTGAAGACAGAACAAGTGCATCTCTGCTTAACGCACCACTTGAACTTTGCCTGGTGAGGGGCTGGCTGCGTTCCTGACTCTCCTTTCTTTGAGCTTGAATAACATGAGGGTGGGCTGCTCTTTGTAACATGTTCTCCTCCCCACTGGGGAGACGTGATTATTGGTATTAGGGTCACAGTTGCCAGTGGTTAGGATATAGGATAGCCCCGGGGAGGGACAAGGGATTATCACTGCCCAGTGCCCACAGGGACCCCAGAATGATGATACAAAGCGTCCATCCACTCAGGTATCCTTCTCTGATGGGAAACACCGTAATACCTAAAATGTGTACGGCCCTGTCAACTCCTTCAGAGATGAGGCAACTTCTTACGTTTTGATCCTCACAGCTGCCTGGTGAGGCCAGTGTTGTTACTACCTTCATGCACAGAGAGGACACAGAGGCAGCGTGTGGCCGGAGCTGGCTGGATGCTCTCCCTGAGTACTCGAGAAGACCAGCTCTCCCAGACTCCTCCGCAGTTAGGGCGAGGGCCAGATGCTTGGGTCTTGGCTAGCAGACTGTGGGCAGAATGACAGAGCCATAAGATCTCCTAGGCCATCCTCCAGGCTCTCTAGTGACATGAAGAGGATACAGTACAGGATTCCAAGGAGGCTCTAGAAGACAGAAAAGCCGCCACATGGAAGGAAACTGGATCCCTGAGTCATGATGTGGAGGAGGGCCACCTGACATTCACCGGACTGTAACGGGAGTGAAAAATGAACATTGACGATGTCAAGTTGTACGATGGGAAGACTTGTTTTTAACCGCAGCATTGCCTGGCCTAGTGTGACGCATACAAACTGACTGGCTCAAGGTCACCTACGAGTGACGCTCAGTTTAATACCATCCTCCTGTAACCCCCGCTGTGGCGCCTTTAAGTAGGATTAGGAAATTTTGTCTCCAATATCTTGGCAGCCCATCTCCGCTTCATGCTGGAGTGTCTGGAGGCTGGGAGCTGGAATCATCTGACTCACACGCCCACACATTTCTGGAGATTGATGCTAGCTGTTGGCTGGGACTTAAGCTAGGACTGTTGGCCCAAAAAGCCTCAATACGGCTTCTCCGTGTGGCCCCTCTACTTCCCCACAACACGGTGATGGAGTTCCATACCGGGCATCCCGAGAGGACCAGATGATATCACTCTTTATGTTCTAGCCTCAAAAATCACACGGTGTCACTCCCAACATAGTCACAAGCCCGCCCAGATTCAAAGGAAAGGACCACAGGTCCCACACCTCAGTCTCAGGGCATCTCAGGGTGGCAGCCATCTTAGGAAATGCATCCTGCCATGCGTGGCTAACGAGACCCACGGCAACAAGAAGAAGCCCGGGACAAGCGATTTGGTCACATTTCTCTCTTTTCTTTTTAACAAGAAAAAAAAATGTGCGTGTGTCTAGAAATTTTCTATAAATGTTCACAAGAAACAGTTGACAATCATTTCCTCCAAGGAATGAGACTGGAAATCCAGGGTGGAAGAAAAACTAGATTTTCATTGTATACCTTTTTATGGTTTCTCATGCACTTGTGTTATTTTCATAACACTAAATAGAATTTTAAAGTGACAAATGGGGATATTCTGAGTTGCTTATACTCGTTTTCCTTTTTTCTCTGTTGAAATCATTAGAATCTTTTGGAGGCCAACCAAATGATGCAAAGGAGGAAAAAGAAAATTCTTTGATTTTCAATGGAGACATCAATTTTCATTTTGTACTCACTAGACGACAAGTTGGCAAAATCAGAATCACATTCACACATGCAAGAAATTCTTAATTTCTCTCCAGCAGCGGGTAACCACCTGGGTGTGCGTTCCAGTCACCTGGAGAGCTTCACGAAACAAGATTCCCAGGCCCTACTGCTGACCGGTAACATCACAGCCCAGAACCTGCACCTTAAAGCTCTCCCATGTGATTCTGATACCGTCAGCCCAGCCCTGGGCTTTTGAACTTGGCTAGAAAGAACACAACTACAGGCCCTGGCTCTAGGCGGGGATCCACATGGACTCCAGCCCTGCTATTCCAGGTGTGGGCCACCTGAGGTTGTTAGGGAGGCAGTCTCAGGTCCCACACCAAAGTACCAAATTAGAATCGCCATTTTAGAGAGATCCCTTGGTGATTCTCGGGCATGTTAAAGTGTGAGAAACACTGATGCAAAGTATATAATCCCAAGAATAGGGAACAAAACAGACAAAAAGTCCCATCTTCATGAAGCTTATTTCACGTGGGGGAGATAAACAGTAAATGATAATAGTGATAAGTATTATATATGATATATTTATAGATATAATTTATTTATATAAGTTATATATAAATTATATGATCAAATATATATTTATATATAAATTATATGATATAGTATACACGTATGTATATGATCACATATATGTGATATATGTGATATAAATGTAACTTATTTGTTTAAATGTTGTATGCAACACTGGTGATTTTGAAAATAACCAGTGGACATTTGCCTTACGTTTTTAAATGACATGTTAGATGCTGGTCAGTATTAAGAAAGAGGAAAGGGAATGTGAAGCATACATTTGCATCTTTAGAGCAGGAAAGAGCTCACTGGAAAGCTAGCACTTGAATAAAAGCCTGAAGGAGGTGAGGGAAGGGGTCCTGTGGAAATCTGGTGAAGAGGATTCCTGGCAGAGGGAACAGCCAGTGCAAAGGCCCGTGCGGTGAGCGTGAGTCGGGAGAGGGCATTGCAAAGACTCTGTCTTGCACTCGGAGTGAGATGGGGGCCTGGGTGGGCTTTGAGGAGCAGTGACATGATCTCACTTATGTTGTCAAAGGGTCCCTCTGGTTGCTGCTGGAAAATATACTGTGGGGCAGCTGTAGACACAGGCGCCCTGCACAAAGCTACTGCAATAATCCAGGAGGGAGTCAGTGTGGCCCAGAGCAAGGGGGCTGTGAGAGCTGGTCGGACGCCCCCTCCTGCTCTACACGGGACGTTTGTGACAGCCCCTCTCCCCACCTCCAGGGGCGAAGGACAGAGCCGGCGTTGTCTGTGACCCTTCCGAAGTGTCGCGTGGGCCACGGGGGGAAGCTATGCAAAGCACAGGGCATGAGTTTTAAGATAATTAAAGCTGTGTCTCATTTCCCATCAGCGCGCGCTGCTTACGAAGGCATCGTCTGGCTGTGTCATCTGCAAAGGTTAACATGCCGTGTGGCTTTACTCTTCTATTTAAAGTGCCGTAATGGTTGACAACAGGGGAAATTAGAGCCCCTGCGAAGCACAGAAGTCATAAAAAACACAGCTTAGTTTCCAGCAAGGTTTAGAAGAAGACCCTGGGTGACACACACAGCTTCTCTTTTCACTCATTCAGGAGCTGAACGACTACCATTAATCTGTATCGGCAAAGATAATGAAGTAGCACAGTTCTGGGGGGGCAGCCAGCCTGAAGGAGCCGGCGGGGAGAACACAGGAAGCAGGAAGCACCTCCCTTACGCTGTACCTACCATCCCACGGATGGTCTCACTGCTCCCACACGCTCATTATAATGTTCTTTCCCTCAGGTTCACCCTGGTCCAAACCCATCTCTCAGCCACCAGGGAGCACCCGGATCATCACTCTCCTCTGTCTCATGCCCTGAGGTTGGCGCCGAGAGTCAACAGGAAGAACCCTTGCAGAGAGACCACAGGAACAGTTGCCAAAGAGTTGCCACCATGGTGAAGGAAGGGGGTGCACACATTTGCCCAAGTGAAACGGGTGAGGCTGCCCGAGACAGGAGGAAGCAGAGACCCACAGGTGCTGACAACGGACCCGTGCTGTTCCCTCCTTTCGCCACTAGAAGGAAAGTGAAGCCTCGGAAAGCGGAGTGACCTGCTCAAGAGGACATGAGGGGCTGGTACCGGAACAGTGAATTAAACACCGAGCCCCTTCCTCAGGACACCGGGTTGATTGTGTGTTTTGCGGGACTAGCTTCCTCCAAGATCTGTCAAAATTAGCGCTTCCCTGGGGACCCTAAATGCTAACACCAATGTCTGACTTCACAACCTCACTTTCCATCAAGAGGTATTATGAGAAAATTCTATCCCCGTCCAGGTTCCCACGCCTCTCCGGTGACCCCCCGCCCCCTCACCTTAGGGTGAGCCAGGTTTGTCTGCTTCCTCCACCTTCCCAAGACCGAGGCTGACTCCGATTCCATTATCCTTGCTCTCGGTGTCTCTGCTTCTCAGTTCTGGGGGGAGGGTGGGACGAACGGGGTGGGGTGGTGTGCTGGTGCAGAGAGAGCGGAGAGGAGGGGCAATGGTCTTTCTTACTCTTCATCCTAAGACTGCCTCTTTACTAAACCCAGCATCAGAATACTCAGGTCTAACGTTTTCCTCGAGTCTTCGTTTCCTTATGAAGGTTCCCACATCACAGAAAACATATTTCAAGTAAATCTGTATGCCTCTGTCCTGTTCATCTTTGTTGCATTTTCAGACCCAGCCAGAGACTCTAAGAGGGTCAAGGAAAACTTTTTCCTGCCCTACACTCCCTCCTACTGATTAGGTCTAAAATACTAGAGAAGGACTTCCCTGGTGGCACAGTGGTTAAGAATCCTCCTGCCAACGCAGGGGACACGGGTTTGATCCCTGGTCCAGGAAGAAGCCCGCATGCACCACAACTACTGAGCCTGCACTCTAGAGCCCGCGAGCCACAACTACTGAAGCCTGCGTGCCTAGAGCCTGTGCTCCGCAACAAGAGAAGCCACCGCCATGAGAAGCCCACGCACCACAAAGAAGGGTAGCCCACGCTTGCTGCAACTAGAGAAAGCCCACATGCAGCAATGAAGACCCAACACAGCCAAAAAATTTTTTAAAATTAAACCGTTAAAATACTAGAGAATTATCACATTTCTTATATTAATTGCTTCCTGTCTATCTACTCCCGTGAGAACACAAGTTCCATGAGGGCAGGGATCTTTGCCTGGTTTGTTCACTGATGTCTCAGAAGCATCTCTGAGCTTGGCATACAGTAGGCACTTTATGAATATTAGATACATGAATTAATGATGCCTTCATGATCCGTCGTTTGCATGTTTGTGAATATTTCTTTAGGAGATAGACCGATAAGTGAAATGGCTGGGCCAAAGATGGACGCATTTAAAATTTCAATGGACACAACCAAATTGTCCTCAAGAAAATGTAACCGGGCTTCCCTGCTGGCGCAGTGGTTAAGAATCCGCCTGCCAATGCAGGGGACACGGGTCCGAGCCCTGGTCCAGGAAGATCCCACATGCAGTGGAGCAACTAAGACCGTGCGCCACAACTACTGAGCCTCCGCTCTAGAGCCCATGAGCCACAACTACTGAGCCTGCGTGCCGCAACTACCGAAGCCCACATGCCTAGAGCCTATGCTCCACAAGAGAAGCCACCGCAGTAAGAAGCCGGCACACTGCAATGAAGAGTAGCCCCCACTCACTGCAACTAGAGAAAGCCCGTGCACAGCAACAAAGAACCAACACAGTCATAAATAAATAAATTAAAATTTATTAAAAAAAAAAAAAGAAAATGTAACCAATTTACACTTCCGACATCAAAGTATGGGTATCTGCTTCCTCACCCTGGATAGTAACTCATAAAAATTCTTACATTGTTTTAATATGGGTTTCCCATGCGTACGCTGGTGAGATTGAACATTCACTCTTATATTTATTAGCCATTTATATTTCCTCTTTGAACTTATTATCTTTCAGTATTTGTAACAGGTTAAACATTTTTTTGAGAATATTATAATTTTTCACGTAAAAACTGTCCAAAATTTGAGAATGAGCCAAAGAGATCCCTGGGTCTCCCTTCACTGGCTACCTGGGCATTGCCTTGGCGTGATCAAATTCTACAGAGGTGTATGCCTTTAACTGACTTGCCATTGATTAGGCTATATTACATGCCTGTAGGGGTAGCAGTTAAATTAAAGACAGCTAGTAGCAATGTAAATGGTTCTTGTCTGCAGCGATGCAAATGGATTTTGTCCCAGAGAGAATATAACTCTAACTCAAATTCTGATTTGAATCTGTTTTAACTGAGTGGCTCCTTCAATAATTAATGAGCTAAATAAAATCTCGGACATGTATTCATTTTATATTTGTATGCCACGTTTCTAACTTCTGGAAAAATTATACCTTAGCCGACTTTCCCTAGTCAGCATGAGGAATTCAGCTACCCTTGGGGTTGGGGACCAGGGAGGGGTTTTAGAATTATCTACAGCGGTGATACCAAGAATTAATGTTCAGATCCGGACATTTCCTCTGTCTTTCCTGATTCCACTTCAGAGTTTGGGGGTGGGAGTGGGGAAAGTGTGCTTTGGTTTGGTTTGGTTTAAATCATCATTCTTGCGCATCGCATTTTGATAAAACGTGCAGCGTTCCCTTTGGGCAACGTTCTAATCTTACAGCGGATTTTTCCTTTTTCTTTAGAGAAGAGCTGTTCTGTAAGGTTTGAGTTATGACGAGATAATGGCCTCCAAAGCCAGGCTTTGTGCAGAGAAAAGGGGATTTTCTAAATTCCTTCATCTCCCTCCCTCAGGAGTCTGGAGGACCTAAGAGAGAACCTTGGAGATGGGGAAGACAAGGGAGGATAGTTCCAGCTGAGAAAGGAATGTGTTTAGTTTAACTGCTCTGGGTTGTAGGAGCTGAGACATGTGTATAAACTGGGGGGGGAAAGCCAAAGGCAGCAGAACCTCAACCTCGCTTCCCTTGCAGACTGTGGAAGGAGCCAGGCCCCGTGCTCACCTGCACCCCAGCAGGGGTGGCACACCCAAGTCAACCCAGTGTGCAAGGTGGCCGAGTGCCAGGCAGAGGAAGGGGGGATGGGGCGGGGCTTGAGTTAAACTCTCGCAAGAGTTTATCTCCCAGCTCCCTGGGAGATAAACAATGAATATGTTTTTCGTGTAACTGTAACAGGGAAGAGCCAGTTTTGACTCCTTGTTGGATCTGTTTCCTTGACAGATCCTTTGCTTTTTGCTGCTTTTGTTATTATTTTTGTTGCTTTTGTTATTATAATCATACAAAAAGGCCTGCCTCAGGGAACCCTGCCCACCTGCCAATGGCTGCAAGGAAGAGGAAATTAACACATCCCCTCCAAGAGGCTGGCCATTCCAGGAGATGTTTTGCAAGACTGATGGTCCTTTTTACTTTACTTCCTCCCTGCCTCTCCCTCTCTATTCCGCCTTTTTACTTTACTTCCCTCTCTGATTCCATAAAGGAAACCAGCAACCAGACCCCGATAAGACGGTTATTTTGAGACACTAGTCGGCCATCCTCTCGGTCACATTCCTTGCCTCAACACCTCGTCTCCAATTCATTGGCCTGTCGTGCGGCGAGCAGAGCGAGCTTGGACTCCGTAACATAACTGTGCACTCTACAATTTTCGAGATGTGCAATATTTGGGACATACTTATACTAAAAAATTATTATTTGTTGTTTATCTGGAATTTGAATTTAACCGGGCATCTTGAATTTTATCTGGCAACCCCACATGTGGCAGGGCTGGAACCCAGAGTTTCCTGCAGCCTCTCCAGGTGGCTGGCTCACCTAACGCTAACCCTAACCCTAACCCTTCCTCATAGGTAAGAGTGGCAGGATGGCCCACGTGGCTTGAGAACAGATCTAGACCTCGGGGGGGAAAGGGGACATAGCAAGGGCAGCAGTGGGGCCTGGTGAGCCAGAAGGGGCCCCAGGTGTTGACCAGGCCGAGAGAGACAGCAATGCAGACCTGAGCTGCAGAGGCCGATGGACACGTGGCACCTGGAGAGTCATCAATATAAGGACTGAGGCACCGTGAGGGAGGACCCAGAAGTCAACAGGTAAACCCTCTGCTTGTCATCATCATGAGGCCACACAAGCACCCTTTCACTCACACATCCAGCTGCACCTTAGGGAGGAGGGAGGTAGGGATGGAAGATAGAAAGTCTAGGCATGTTACCCCAATGAGACTGGCATCAACCTAAAGAAACCACGTAATGTACGCGTTCATATTAAGCTTCCTAGAGTGGGCAAAATCACAGGGCCCCAATTGGAGAGAGAAGGCCAGGCATGCAGAAATAAAGTGGAATATACTGATAGTTTATCTCCACTTCTGAATATATGGTAATTTTGTGATTCACTCATTTTTACACAGCATTGTCTTATCTTTTTTATGATTGCTTTTTGGAGTGCCTTCACAGTATTGATTTAACTGCCCGATGTTACAGATATTTTCTGGTCATTACATTGTTGTAATTCAATGGTTTTGTGCTACCACTTCTACTGCAGTTTTAATTTTCACGTCATCCGTCAAAAACTACCAATTATGCCTTATGCAATTTGTGTCTTGCTTAAGAAAATTTTCCTATCTCAAGATTATGAACAAATGTCCCTATATTTTCTTCTAATATGTTTATAATTATTTGTACTTTTGGCTTCTAACTTACTGTATATAATAGACATGATGCATATCATGATTTATCAATATTTTATAGCTGATAGTGCGAGAACCCTGTAATATCTTCATCATATGCTTTCTTAAAATCCTGTTTGTATTGTATGGGTTCATTTAGTGAGAACTGAAAAACAGTATAGAAATAGTATGGCTCTTCACTTACTCAAACTGGTGACATTTAATAAGAATTTATAATTTTTTCATGTAGAACTTGCATGTTGTTACATTTATTACTAGATATTTTTTAGTTTTATGGCATGGAATCTTATTTAGTATTACATTTTCTAATCTATTATTGGAAACGTTGAAGAAATCTTTTGATTTTTTTATGTTGATCTTATGCCAGACCACTTTCTAGAAATCTACAGTAATCTGTCACTCGATTTTCTTTGATTTTCTAGGTAATCGTATCATCTCCAAATGCCTCATTTTCACCTGTCCTATTGGATTGGCCTCCAGTACAACGTTGAATAGTAATGCTGATTGTGCTACTTCTGTCTTGTTCCCAACTTCGATGGGAATGCTACAGGTGTTTGGTAAATATCTAGATGTTATGTCAGATGTGTCAGGAGCTCGTCAACCCATAATATCAGCAGCTACCTGGTACACTACCCTCTTTCCTGAGTACCCATGCTCTCTGCTCCCACCTGCCTGCTACACTTGGCTGCTCTAGCAACACGCCATCAATCACCTGGACGGATGACCCCAAGAACTCCTCTCTCTCTGCCTCCCCAGCCTCCAGCTCGGAGCTCTGCTGGAGCCCTCAGTCAGCACCCCTGGACTGCTCCCACCATTTAAAGAATCTCACCTGCACGTGGCTTGACTAGTGAACTTCACTTTCAATCTGATTTCATCTCCCTTCTGGCTTTCATGCCTTCCTCATAACTTCAGGTCCATGAAGGGTAATACAGGTTATACTTGCAATTTTATAGAGGTGTAATAGATGTGGTTTATGTCTTTACTGTAATTTCTAGAGATCTAGTGCAAAAAGGGGCATGGTTCACAAGTGTACACATTCTAGTAACTTTATCCGATCTCCCTCCTCCCCTCTTCTCCTGAGACAGGCTGGGACCTGGGACCTGGGACCCTTTGCTGCAGAGCTTGCACCTGGACAAACATCTCTGCCAGCAACAAAATACAAAGAAACTATGAGTGACCAAAAATAACTGTGTGCATATGCAGTTAGGGCAAATTATGGACAACAAGATACACAAAGACCAAAAACCCAGCTGCCACTTCTGAAGAGCTGGGAGCAAAAACAGGGTGTTGGGAGCAAAAGCAGGGAACTGTGCATGCCCCCTGCACACACCACCACCAAATGGGTGGGCAAACCACCTAAGCCACTCCTCTGGCCCGACACCTGGACCCGCCCCGACCCTCGCCCCATGTAAGGAACCCCCTCACCCCCTCGGAGAATGAGCAGGGGAACCTGTTACTTGTTTTCACTCCCTCGTGATGCGGCAGGGGCCCCAATAAAGCCTTGCCTGTATTTCTTGTCTGGACCCTTGTCAATTTCCCTTGATTAAAGAACGCCAAGGACCCTGGTTGGTAACACTCCCACAAAAGTCACTGTCACCCCTTCATCAAAGGCTCCCACCACTTCTCAGCATGTTATGGAGAACTCCTGGTACTAGACACATTTTCTGACGTCTCTGGAATGAAAAAGGCTGGGCTGGTTACTTATGGTGCTGCTCTAACTTTGTCCTCAAAGTTACCTTCTCCATCAACATAGGTCCAAAGAGAATGTTAAAAGAAATGAGTAAGATTTCATGCTGATGGCTGAGATCATAAAAGTTCACTTTAGAAGCTCACACAAGCTGAGATGTGAGTTCAACTAGGACCTCACAGAGAAGTTTTAAACATCATTGGGATTAAAATTGCCCAAGAAAAATGCCCTCATAAGTCTTTTGGCAATCGACTGTGCTACCCAAAGGACAATAGTACTATTACTTCTGGTTATTTAGAACCACTTCTGATCTTAAAAAATCATAATTATATATTGCCTGACTTTTTTGATGCACATCTGCTGTTCTATAGGTCCCCTGGCTTGGTCTGATTTGTTTACTTGGAGATCATTTACCAGAAACAGTTCAGTCCCATTCACTTTTCTCTCTAAGGAGTCATGGAAGAGTCAGTCTCAGAAAGAGAAACTAAGAAAAGACAAGGGAGCTAACAAATTACTTTTACTCACATGCACCAAAAAGTGTTGGTCTCAGATGTGTAAACAAGTGGATTTGTAAGATTTAAGAGTCCTCCCTAATTTGCTCTGATTGGAATCATCCCACTGTTGGCTTTAAGTGTTCAAATTTGACAGTGGAAACAGCTCAGAAAGGACATGGCTATGGAGACCGCTGGGCTCGAGGATGGGGATGCTAGCTTTTTGGAAGACTGAGTCATGACTAGAAAAAGACTTTCAAACCCCTGGAACAGTGAGCCTGAAATTCATCTCCAGCACATTGAGGAAAAGAGGATAAGTTCCAATAGACATGACCAAGACTTTGCTGCCACCTACCCTCCATACCTAGATCTGGCCTTGCCTCCAACAGCAACCATGCACCCTCTTCGATCCACAGAGCTACCAAACAGTGCAAAGTCCCGATTGACAGAAACCTGAAGACACTACAACACTCAGAGTGAAGGTAGAGGCCAGGAGAGAGCAGGCACGGAACTTGCGGGACATCCCACAGCAAAGCCACCGGTAACTTACCTGCATCTGGACAAGTAGACCCAGAGTGGACTCATGCTCTAAAGTGCAGTGATTCCAATTTGCCTGATGCTAAAGGAGAATGTCCAGACGCAGGATATCAGGGTATCTGGTTTTGATTGATTCAGCTTGGGTTGAGATCCCCTAGAAACCGACCCTGAAATGAAAATTTGAGTGTAAGTAGTTTATTTGGAAGGTGGTCCCAGGAAGTACCGCTACAGGGAGGAGGAAGTCAAACCACCCAATAAAGGAGGTGGGATGGACTGGGACATCCTGGGGGCAGCTGAGGGTCAATCACGCCGAGCAGTCGGGGAGACGGTGTACGACAGGGCACAGAGCCGTCCCAACTTTGGGACAGGGGAGAGGACGTGGGGTGTGTACCCATCAAATAACAGCATCGTTAGGGCTATTCCCAGGGACGCTAACTTCCGCCTGCCCACCTTAACCAAGCGTGCCAGAGAGCGCCCTCCAGTGGAGAGCTGGAGGTACTTGCAGGAGGCTGCGCCCAGCACGCCTGAACAGTGACAGGGAGGGCAGATGGGCAGGGCACTAACCAGCCCCGCCGCGACACTGCGAGATTTGCGAGCTTGGACAGCTGGGTTTTCCAAGCCCTCTGAGTGATACATCTACCCTGGTCTCCTCCTGGGATACAGCCCAGCACCATTTCTTGGACACTGCGGTGGTCTTTCTCAGGCCAAGTTCACCTGCTATTCGGCAGCCTCCCTGGTCAAGCCCATAGTCATTGGGGTTTCTGTAAATGGGATTGGCATCTGTAAGGGAGGAAGAAGTTTTCCTTGACTCTCTTAGGGTCCTTGGCTGCCTCCAAAAATTAAACTGACAAAGCCAGATTAACAAGAGAAGAGCATACACATTTTTTTGAATTTTCACATGTGCACGGGAACCTTCACGAGAAAATGAAGACCTGATGAAGTGACCACAGCAGGCAGCTTTCATACCTTGTCAATGAAGAATCAATACATTTGTGATGAACTGACCAGACAAAGGGGTTTGGGTGAGCACGTGGTGAAGACACAAGTGGGAAGGTGAGAGTGAGTTCAGCAAAGTTTGTTTGCAGATTTCTTGGCCCCAGTCCCCATTTCTGATGCTAAAAATGTCTCCCTTCCTCCTGGCACAGGGCGGGCATCTCTCACACGGGAGTTTTCTGACGTATTTCAGGGAAGAAGGGAGGGCAGGTGGGGGTGGGCGTCAGAGTGGCCTTCCTGCTTCTGCCGCTTCTCTAACTCCTCCAGCTGGGGAGGTTCCATATGCCAAGGTGCCATCTTTTGGGTAGCGTGTCCTGAACCCCATCACATCAAATAATAAAGTCAGTCCCCAGAAGAAAACCCTGCCCTGCAGAACCAGGGGGAGAGGTGATTCCAGATGTTCAACCACAGCTTTCGTTGTTACATCATTTACAGATGGTCCTATCACTCATGAAATTACCAGCACTTCTCACCCAGCTGCGGCATCTGTCCCCAGACGCGGCTCTGGCCTCCAGCACTCCACCTGGGCTGTCAACTCCTGGTGGGATGAGATTTCTGGAGCCCAGTCTCATATGTGCCACTCTTGATTCCAAAACTTGTCATGGCTTCCCATTCCCTGAAGAGTAAGGTCCAGTCCCCTGAGCCTCCAGAGCCCACACCCAGCCTGGCTTCCCAGTACAGGAGCCGGTCAACCTAGCCACTGACACACAGACAGACTGTGTCACCTTCAACACCCTCCCCTTGGAAACCCTCCCTCCATCTCTCCGCCCAAAAAAAATCTCTCATTTAAGGGACAAGTCAAAACTTGCCTCCTCCAGGAAGACTTCCGAGATCACTCCAGCCCACCGGGCCCTTCCTCTTGAGTCCCAGAGACAAGTCTCATCTGCACCACCCATGTGAACTTGGAACACGTTTTGTGCTGGAGCTTTCTGTCCTTTTATATAAGCTTTCGTAGTCCACAGGCATGATGAGGCCCTGGAGGGAATGAGCAGTGTCTCACACTTCCTCCGGCTTCTCCAAGCTCCTAGCAAAGAGCCGGCAGACACGTGCATTTTTATTGAAGCTGCTAATGGGAGATGAGACCCCAGCAGCCTTGTGTCTGACACACACCTGGGCTCCCTTGGCCTGGTTAGTGCAAGGACAGAGCAGGCACTCAATACCTGCTTGCTTGGGGGAATTAATTAGTTTACCAGTTAACCTCTGCCCTTGGCATTGATGGAATCTTAAATAAAAGCATTACTTAGGGGCTTCCCTGGTGACGCAGTGGTTTAGAGTCCACCTGCCGATGCAGGGGACACGGGTTCGTGCCCCAGTCTGGGAAGATCCCACATGTCACGGAGCGGCTGGGCCCGTGAGCCATGGCCACTGAGCCTGCGCGTCCGGAGCCTATGCTCCGCAACGGGAGAGGCCACAACAGTGAGAGGCCGGCGTACCACAAAAAAAAAAAAAAAAAAAAGCATTACTTTGTCCTCATCCAATCGCCTCAGAGCTTTATTCAGATTTTGTGTTTTTATTTAGACCTCTCCACCTGCTCAAAAGGTCACTCTAGGCCCCCAAAAGTACCTTGCAAGAAAGAATTCTGTGACTTTGTTTTTATTTTTCCCTCAATAGAAAATAACGTTTGAAGAGAAAAAGCAAATTAGGTGGCTTTTTAATTTTCTTCTTTGGAACTAAAAGCATGGAAATTTGGTACACTCAGGATCTGGCATTCATGGTTGCCATGGTACCTCATCCTTTGAGGGGGTGGAGGATCTTCCCACAATGCAATTCTCTACAGACTCACAGGGACTGGGCAGATGGAGCACATGCAGGACCCTGTGCTGCTCATCTTTGTCTGCCCTGAACTGAGCAGGGGGCTCAGCAAAGGTGAGCAAGTTGGTCCCAGATCACAGCTCGTGACCCATTTTACATCTACAAGTCAAGGAGAATGACTCTGGGAAAGCAGTTCTGTGCACAGCAATGTGGTGAAAATAACAGAAATGGGCTCAAGCTAGCATCAGTAACACAGGAGGCTCGGCGTCAGGTTCCAGGGAGTCCTGAGCAAGGACGGCCGGGCCGGGAAGGGCTGGAACGGAGCCCTGGATTTCTCTTCACCCCCAGCCTCCACTTGCCTCTGTGTGTGGCTGCATCCTTCTCTTTGAGCCACTGGACCTCCCCCTTCCCCACCACCCTCAGAGACAGACACAAGCACAGTTTGGGCTCAGTGTCCCATGCCCCCTACTCACACACACCCCAGTTTGATCCACTGGGCCCTGAGAGGTGGGGTCATATTGGGCAAATATGGCTGACACAGGTCACCTATGTGGATGAGGGAGGTGGTTTAAAGAATTCACCGTGGGCTGCAAACATACCCCCAACGTGCATCTGTCAATATAACAGACCTCCTGCAAAGGAGTACCTAAGGAGCAGCGTCAGGGCAGGAAAACTAGGATAACGGGAAAACATGCCCCAAATCCCCAAGTGCTAACAGAAAAGCCTCATGACCCAAGCCCATTTATAAGAGAAATACAGCCCATCTAAATGGTTTGCTCCTAGCAGGGATACTGGAGGAGGTGGGATTTCTTCTAATGGTGTCTCTGCCGAGTCGAATATTGTTTTTATGACAAATGCATTTTCCATCGCCTTTGAGTTGCTGCCAGTGGGAAAGGCAGGCAGGGGTGAGTCATCTCCCAGCGAGCTCTCCCCATCCAGCTGTTGTAGGAGAGGCTTGTATTCTCTCTCTGTCACCCTATGCTTCCTGGGCTCTGACACATCCCGGGGCCAGGAGAGCAACTGGGAGCCTTGTCACGTGAGCCCAGGCCCAGAAAGATTCAGTGTGAATCTCCCAGTTATACAATGCTGCTCGGCTAAACAGTGACTTAAAACAACCAGTCAACTGTTTTGCTCACAAATCTGCAGTTTGGGCAGGCTGCGCTGGGACTGCTCATCTCTGCTCCACGTCGGGGCCGGACCGGGCCGCTATAATATGACTCACTCCCATTATTCCCAGGCGGGGCTCCTGTCCGCCGGGAGTTTGGCCAGGCGTGGCCAGGTGAGGCCAGCGGCCTTGCCTCCTCTCCCCCGGGCACCCCCAGGCTACTGGGCTTCCTCACAGCATGGCAGCTGGGTTCCCATAGCAACACCCCAAGAGGCCGGCGAGAAGGAACGGCCTGGGTCTGAAAACTGGCAGGGCAGCACTGCATCTGTATTCTCCTGGTCAGGCAGTCATGGAAGCAGATTCAAGGGAAGGGAACAGAGACCCTACCTCTCAGTGGGAGGAGGACCAAAGAATTGGGGGCCTTGTTTGAAAATGACCACGGCTACTACATATAGGAGATGTAAGTGTGGGAGATTAATCCTGGCAGGGTGAAAGCTTGTCTCTGCCCTTAGACACTACTCCCCAAGGTCACATCGGCCTCTTCCCACACTCTCACCCCCAGCCCATCCCCCTCCTCTACCCTGGGGATCGCAGCAGTCCCATCCCACCCTCATCCCCAGCCCAGCCCCTTCCACACTCAGTGAGGGCTGAAGGCTGGACAGGCCCGCTGAAGGCTGAGCACTAGCGGGACGGCCGTCGGGGGAGGGATCAGAGGGGTGAAAGTTCAAGGGGAAGAGCTTTCTCAGGCAGCCTCGAGTGTGCAGCCTAACGTGGGGTCCCCAGGGGTCCCAGGCAAAGGCCCCACGTGGGTCGCAGGAGCTGGGACAGACCGAAGAGCAGAGAAGCTACAGCTCCAGCCCAGCATAAACTCTGGATGTCTCATATCAGGGGTGAGCTGACGTCTTCTGGAAAGGGCCAGACGGTAAACAAAGTGAGGTTTGCAGGCTACCGATGGTCTCTGTCAGCTGTTCCTCTTTGTTCTTCTAAAACCCTTTAAAAGTATAAAGCCGGGGGCTTCCCTGGTGGCGCAGTGGTTGAGAGTCCGCCTGCCGATGCAGGGGACACGGGTTCGTGCCCCGTTCCGGGAAGATCCCACATGCCGCGGAGCGGCTGGGCCCGTGAGCCATGGCCGCTGAGCCTGCGCGTCCGGAGCCTGTGCTCCACAACGGGAGAGGGCACAACAGTGAGAGGCCCGCGTACCGCAAAAAAAAAAAAAAAAAAAAAAGTATAAAGCCCACTCCTAGCCCATGGCCCGTGCGGAACATGATGCCAGCAGGATCCGGCGCACAAGCCCGGCTTAGCCCCTTGCTCTTCCCAGTGTGGTCCAGTGGCCCAGCAGCATCACCCGGCAGCTTCTTAAAATGCAGAATGGCAGGTCCACTCCAGACTGAGGTTAGTCCTTGTTTAGACCAGGCCCCTAGCTTCCCCCTCCTGTGCTCCCCACGTGTCAGCCTGGCTAAGGGGAAGCCCTCTGCTTCGGCCTGTGCCCGGCTTCCCTCCCACTACCAACGGGACAAACCAGACCCCACAAACAACAGCAGGGAGATGATTCTTCCTCTAAACATGATGAAACCAGACTCTCCTCTGGCTTCTCCCAAGCTTCTATCAAAATGTCTATGAAGACACAGAGAATGTGGAAAATTCACGCCACCACCCTCACGGCTTGAGAACCATCTGCCAACTGTCAGCCCTCCTCTCGCAGAGGCGGCGGGATCTGCGTCCCCTGCCTGGGACCCTGGCTTCACCCCAGGGACTCGCTTGTTAACAGAGACAGCAGAGATGCTGAGTCACTTCCAGGCCAGGTGGGAAAAGTCCTGCAGCTCCTCGGGGGTCCTCTTGGGATGCTCACCCTGGGGGAAGGGGGCAGGGCTGGAGAGTGAGGACAGCTGCCATCTAAGAAGTCAACCGCCCCGAGACCCGAGCTCAGCTTCCAGGCGGCGGCGATGTGAGAAGGCATCCTGGACTTGGCCCAGATAAGCCCGCAGGTGTCTGCGGCCCCAGCTGACATCTGGTGGGGGTAGGGTGGCAATGGTGGAAAAGGAGGAGTTTCTTCTGGGCTACAGGCAGTCTGTGAGGAAATGGCTGCAGAGACGGAGGGATAGTCACACCCTGGAAGCCAAATGCCTTGACCTCCAGCTGAGTTGTAATCAAGAAGCCCCCAGAGACAAAATGAGCCTTCTGATACGGAACCACACCTGGTAAAAGTCAGCTGAGTGACACCAGGGCTGTGGTAAAGGAAAATACAGCATTTATTGCAGGGCGCAGAGCAAGAAGTACCCAAGCCTAAGCTCAGCCATTAAAAAGAATGAAATCATGCCATTTGCAGCAACATAGATGGACCTGGAGATTATCATACCAAGTAAAGTAAGTCAGACAGAGAACGACAAATATCATATGATATCATATTGCTTATATGCAAAATCTTTAAAAAAATGATACAAATGAACTTATTTACAAAACAGAAACAGAGTCACAGATGTAGAAAACAAACTTACAGTTACGAGGGGGAAGGTGGGGGGAACGGATATATTGGGAGTTTGGGATTGACATGTACACACTACTATGTATAAAATAGATAACTAGTAAGGACCTGCTGTACAGCACAGGGAACTCTACTCAATACTCTGTAATGACCTATATGGGAAAAGAATCTAAAAAAACAAAGAATGGGGGGCTTCCGGGAAGATGGTGGAGGAGTAAGACGCGGAGATCATCTTCCTCCCCACAGATACACCAGAAATACATCTACACGTGGAACAACTCCTACAGAACACCTACTGAATGCTGGCAGAAGACCTCAGACCTCCCAAAAGGCAAGAAACCCCCACGTACCTGGTGCGCGAGGAGAAGGAATTAAGAGCGCTGCTTAAAGGAGCTCCAGAGACGGGCGCGAGCCGCGGCTAACAGCGCGGACCCCAGAGACGGGCAGGAGACGTTAAGGCTGCTGCTGCCGCCACCAAGAATCCTGTGTGCGAGCACAGGTCACTATCCACACCCCCCTTTCGGGGAGCCTGTGCAGCCGGCCACTGCCAGGGTCCCGGAATCCAGGGACAACTCCCCCGGGAGAACGCACGACGCGCCTCACGCTGGTGCAACGTCACGCCGGCGCCTGCCGCCGCAGGCCCGCCCCGCACGCCCTGCCCCTCCCTCCGCCCCGCCTGAGTGAGGCGGAGCGCCCGAATCAGCGGCTCCTTTAACCCCGTCCTGTCTGAGCGAAGAACAGACGCCCTCCGGCGACCTACACGCAGAGGCGGGGCCAAATCCAAAGCTGAGCCCCGGGAGCTGTGCGAACAAAGAAGAGAAAGGGAAATCTCTCCCAGCAGCCTCAGAAGCAGCGGATTAAAGCTCCACAATCAACTTTACGTCTGTGGAATACATGAATAGACAACGAATCATCCCAAATTAAGGAGGTGGACTTTTAGAGCAAGATTTATGATTTTTTCCCCTTTTCCTTTTTTTTGTGAGTGTGTCTGTGTATGCTTCTGTGTGAGAGTTTGTATAGCTTTGCTTCCACCATTTGTCCTAGGGCTCTATCCGTCCGTTTTGTTTTTGTTTTTGTTTTTCTCTTAATAATTATTTTTTTATTTTAATAATTTTATTATATTTTATCTTACTATATTATTTTACTTTATCTTCTTTCTTTCCTTTTTTCCTTTCTTCCCTCCTTCCTTCCTCCCTCCCTCCCTCCCTCCCTCCTTTCTTTCTTTCTTTCTTTCTTTCTTTCTTTCTTTCTTTCTTTCTTCCTTCTACTAATTCTTTCCTTCTACTTTTTCTCCCTTTTATTGAGAGCCGAGTGGATGAAAGGCTCTTGGTGCTGCAGCCAGGAGTCAGTGCTCTGCCTCTGAGGTGGGAGAGCCAACTTCAGGATACTGGTCCACAAGAGACCTCCCAGCTCCACATAATATCAAACGGCGAAAATCTCCCAGAGATCTCCATCTCAACACCAGCACCCAGCTTCACTCAATGACCAGCAAGCTACAGTGCTGAACATTCTATGCCAAACAACTAGCAAGACAGGAACACAACCCCACCCATTAACAGAGAGGCTGCCTAAAATCATAAGTCCACAGACACCCCAAAACACACCACCAGACGTGAACCTGCCCACCAGAAAGACAAGATCCAGCCTCATCCACCAGAACACAGGCACTAGTCCCCTCCACCAGGAAGCCTACACAACCCACTGAACCAACCTTAGCCACTGGGGACAGACACCAAAAACAACGGGAACTACGAACCTGCAGCCTGCAAAAAGGAGACCCCAAACACAGTAAGATAAGCAAAATGAGAAGACAGAAAAACACACTGCAGATGAAGGAGCAAGATAAAAACCCACCAGACCTAACAAATGAAGAGGAAATAGGCAGTCTACCGGAAAAAGAATTCAGAATAATGATAGTAAAGATGATCCAAAATCTTGGAAAGAGAATAGACAAAATGCAAGAAACATTTAACAAGGACCTAGAAGAACTAAAGATGAAACAAACAATGATGAACAACACAAGAAATGAAATTTAAAATACTCTAGATGGGATCAATAGCAGAATAATTGAGGCAGAAGAACGGATAAGTGACCTGGAAGATAAAATAGTGGAAATAACTACTGCAGAGCAGAATAAAGAAAAAAGAATGAAAAGAACTGAGGAGAGTCTCAGAGACCTCTGGGACAACGTCAAACGCACCAACATTCGGATTATAGGGGTTCCAGAAGAAGAAGAGAAAAAGAAAGGGACTGAGAAAATATTTGAAGAGATTATAGTCGAAAACTTCCCTAATATGGGAAAGGAAATATTTAATCAAGGCCAGGAAGCACAGAGAGTCCCATACAGGATAAATCCAAGGAGAAATATGCCAAGACACATATTAATCAAACTGTCAAAAATTAAATACAAAGAAAACATATTAAAAGCAGCAAGGGAAAAACAACAAATAACACACAAGGGAATCCCCATAAGGTTAACAGCTGATCTTTCAGCAGAAACTCTGCAAGCCAGAAGGGACTGGCAGGACATATTTAAAGTGAGGAAGGAGAAAAACCTGCAACCAAGATTACTCTACCCAGCAAGGATCTCATTCAGATTTGATGGAGAAATTAAAACCTTTACAGACAAGCAAAAGCTGAGAGAGTTCAGCACCAACAAACCAGCTCTACAACAACTGCTAAAGGAACTTCTCTAGGCAAGAAACACAAGAGAAGGAAAGAACCTACAATAACGAACCCAAAACAATTAAGAAAATGGGAACAGGAACATACATATCGATAATTACCTTAAATGTAAATGGACTAAATGCTCCCACCAAAAGACACAAATTGGCTGAATGGATACAAAAACAAGACCCATATATATGCTGTCTACAAGAGACCCACTTCAGACCTAGAGACACATACAGACTGAAAGTGAGGGGATGGAAAAAGATATTTCATGCAAATGGAAACCAAAAGATAGCTGGAGTAGCAATTCTCATATCAGACAAAATAGACTTTAAAATAAAGACTATTAGAAGAGACAAAGAAGGACACTACATAATGATCAAGGGATCGATCCAAGAAGAAGATATAACAATTATAAATATTTATGCACCCAACATAGGAGCACCTGAATACATAAGGCAAATACTAAGAGACATAAAAGGGGAAATCAACAGTAACACATTCATAGTAGGGGACTTTAACACCCCACTTTCACCAATGGACAGATCATCCAAAATGAAAATAAATAAGGAGACACAAGCTTTAAATGATACATTAAACAAGATGGACTTAATTGATATTTATAGGACATTCCATCCAAAAACAACAGAATACACATTTTTCTCTAGTGCTCATGGAACATTCTCCAGGATAGATATCTTGGGTCACAAATCAAACCTTGGTAAATTTCAGAAAATTGAAATTGTATCAAGTATCTTTTCTGACCACAACGCTATGAGACTACATATCAATTACAGGAAGAGAGCTGTAAAAAATACAAACACATGGAGGCTAAACAATACACTACTTAATAACGAAGTGATCACTGAAGAAATCAAAGAGGAAATTAAAAAATACCTAGAAACAAATGACAATGGAGACAAGACAACCCAAAATCTATGGGATGCAGCAAAAGCAGTTCTAAGAGAGAAGTTTATAGCAATACAATCCTACCTTAAGAAACAGGAAACATCTCGAATAAACAACCTAACCTTGCACCTAAAGCAATTAGAGAAAGAAGAACCAAAAAACCCCAAAGTTAGCAGAAGGAAAGAAATCATAAAAATCAGATCAGAAATAATTGAAAAAGAAATGAAGGAAACGATAGCAAAGATCAATAAATCTAAAAGCTGGTTCTTTGAGAAGATAAACAAATTGATAAACCATTAGCCAGACTCATCAAGAAAAAAAGGGAGAAGACTCAAATCAATAGAATTAGAAATGGAAAAGGAGAAGTAACAACTGACACTGCAGAAATACAAAAGATCATGAGAGATTACTACAAGCAACTCTATGCCCAAAAAATGGACAACCTGGAAGAAATGGACAAATTCTTAGAAATGCACAACATGCCAAGACTGAATCAGTAAGAAATAGAAAATATGAACAGACCAATCACAAGCACTGAAATTGAAACTATGATTAAAAATCTTCCAACAAACAAAAGCCCAGGACCAGATGGCTTCACAGGTGAATTCTATCAAACATTTAGAGAAGAGCTAACACCTGTCCTTCTCAAACTCTTCCAAAATATAGCAGAGGGAGGAACACTCCCAAACTCATTCTACAAGGCCACCATCACCCTGATACCAAAACCAGACAAGGATGTCACAAAGAAAGAAAACTACAGGCCAATATCACTGATGAACATAGATGCAAAAAACCTCAACAAAATACTAGCAAACAGAATCCAACAGCACATTAAACGGACCATACACCATGATCAAGTGGGGTTTATTCCAGGAATGCAAGGATTCTTCAATATACGCGAATCAATCAATGTGATACACCATATTAACACACTGAAGGAGAAAAACCATATGATCATCTTAATAGATGCAGAGAAACCTTTCGACAAAATTCAACACCGATTTATGATAAAAACCCTGCAGAAAGTAGGCATAGGGGGAACTTTCCTCAACATAATAAAGGCCATATATGACAAACCCACAGCCAACATCGTCCTCAATGGTGAAAAACTGAAAGCATTTCTACTAAGATCAGGAACAAGACAAGGTTGCCCACTCTCACCACTCTTATTCAACATAGTTTTGGAAGTTTTAGCCACAGCAATCAGAGAAGAAAATGAAATAAAAGGAATCCAAATCAGAAAAGAAGAAGTAAAGCTGTCACTGTTTGCAGATGACATGATACTATACATAGAGAATCCTAAAGATGCTGCCAGAATACTACTAGAGCTAATCAATCAATTTGGTAAAGTAGCAGGATACAAAATTAATGCACAGAAATCTCTTGCATTCCTATACACTAATGATGAAAAATCTGAAAGTGAAATCAAGAAAAGACTCCCATTTACCATTGCAACAAAAAGAATAAAATACCTAGGAATAAACCTACCTACGGAGACAAAAGACCTGTATGCAGAAAATTATAAGACACTGATGAAAGAAATTAAAGATGATACAAACAGATGGAGAGATATACCATGTTCTTGGATTGGGAGAATCAACATTGTGAAAATGACTCTACTACCCAAAGCAATCTACAGATTCCATGCAATCCCTATCAAACTACCACTGGCATTTTTCACAAACTAGAACAAAAACTTTCACAATTTGTATGGAAACACAAAAGACCCCGAATAGCCAAAGCAATCTTGAGAACGAAAAACGGAGCTGGAGGAATCAGGCTCCCTGACTTCAGACTATACTACAAAGCTACAGTAATCAAGACACTATGGTACTGGCACAAAAACAGAAAGATAGATCAATGGAACAGGATAGAAAGCCCAGAGATAAACCCCCACACATATGGTCACCTTATCTTTGATAAAGGAGGCAGGAATGTACAGTGGAGAAAGGACAGCCTCTTCAATAAGTGGTGCTGGGAAAACTGGACAGGTACATGTAAAAGTATGAGATTAGATCACTCCCTAACACCATACACAAAAATAAGCTCAAAATGGATTAAAGACCTAAATGTAAGGCCAGAGACTATCAAACTCTTAGAGGAAAACATAGGCGGAACACTCTATGACATAAATCACAGCAAGATCCTTTTTGACCCACCTCCTAGAGAAATGGAAATAAAAACAAAAATAAACAAATGGGACCTAATGAAACTTCAAAGTTTTTGCACAGCAAAGGAAACCATAAACATGCTGAAAAGACAACCCTCAGAATGGGAGAAAATATTTGCAAATGAATCAACTGACAAAGGATTAATCTCCAAAATTTATAAGCAGCTCATGCAGCTTAATAACAAAAAAACAACCCAATCCAAAAATGGGCAGAAGACCTAAATAGACATTTCTCCAAAGAAGATTTACAGACTGCCAACAAACACATGAAAGAATGCTCAACATCACTAATCATTAGAGAAATGCAAATCAAAACTACAATGAGATATCATCTCACACCAGTCAGAATGGCCATCACCAAAAAATTCTAGAAACAATAAATGCTGGAGAGGGTGTGGAGAAAAGGGAAACCTCTTGCACTGCTGGTGGGAATGTAAATTGATAGAGCCACTATGGAGAACAGTGTGGAGGTTCCTTAAAAAACTACAAATAGAACTACCATATGACCCAGCAATCCCACTACTGGGCATATACCCTGAGGAAACCATAATTCAAGAAGAGTCATGTACCAAAATGTTTATTGCAGCTCTATTTACAATAGCCCGGATATGGAAACAACCTAAATGTCCATCATCGGATGAATGGATAAAGAAGATGTGACACATATATACAATGGAATATTACTCAGCCATAAAAAGAAACAAAATTGAGCTATTTGTAATGAGGTGGATAGACCTAGAGTCTGTCATACAGAGTGAAGTAAGTCAGAAAGAGAGAGAGAAATACCGTATGCTAACACATATATATGGAATTTAAGAAAAAAAAAATGTCATGAAGAACCTAGGGGTAAGACGGGAATAAAGACACAGACCTACTAGAGAATGGACTTGAGGATATCGGGAGGGGGAAGGGTAAGCTGGGAGAAAGTGAGAGAGTGGCATGGACATATATACACTACCAAACGTAAAATAGATAGCTAGTGGGAAGCAGCCGCATAGCACAGGGAGATCAGCTCCGTGCTTTGTGATCACCTGGAGGGGTGGGACAGGGAGGGTGGGAGGAAGGGAGACGCAAGAAGGAAGAGATATGGGAACATATGTATATATATAACTGATTCATTTTGTTGTAAAGCAGAAACTAACACACCATAAAAAAAAAACAAAGAATGGATATATGTATATGTATAACTGAATCACTTTGTTGTACACCTGAAACTAACACATCATTGTTAATCTACTATACTCCAATATAAAATAAAACTTTTTTTAAAAAATCAAGAAAAAAAGATGAGTGAAGACTGAGAACCTGGTAGTGTGCAGCCGGGAGATGGGCGCAGCTCTTGGGAAGACTTGGGGATTCTGGTGACAGGATCCTTTCTAGACACCCACAATGTGAAGTGCTCTCTAAAGAAGGCACAGCCAGGCTTCAACCTGAAGTCGGAGGTGTCCGCCTGCACGGACGCTGTCAGACTCCACCCAGATGGCCTCAGAGCACCCTCACCATTTGCTGTGGGCTGAACTGTATCCCCCAAAGTCCAGAGGTTGAAGCCGCAATGCCCAACGTGACTGTATTTGGAGATGGGAGATGACTAAAGCAGGTGATTAAAATGAGGCCGTTAAGGTGGGGCTGTAGTCCAGTATGACAGGCATCGCTATCAGAAAGGAGACCCCAGGGGCATCAGGGCGCAGAGGAAAAGTCAAGAAACAACTCTGCCGGGAGGAGGGGTGTCTGCAGGCCATGGAGAGAGGCCTCACCAAAGCCAACCCCACTGGCATCCTCATCTTGGGCTTTCAGACTCCAGAACTGTAAGCAGAGAGATTTCTGTTGCGTAAGCCACCCAGTCTGTGGCATTTCGTTGCGGCAGCCCTAGCAAACTAAGATGCCATTTTTGTGTGCCCACCCCACCCTCGGGGCCTTACGCTTCACGGGTCACATCTGGTACTTATGTCATCCAGCGCCCTTACGCTTCGGGAACCACGACCCGCATGAGAGTTTAGATGCCCGCCCTGGTGCAGGGCACTCAAGCCCCGCTCCCTGGCCTTGAGGTGGGACAAACCCTTGGTGCGGTTCCCCCTCCAGAGCCACCCAGGGGTTCAGCCTGAGACTGGGGCTCCACCTGAAATTGCACCCTTACCCCTCACCAATGTCTCCCCCAGAGTCCTGCCCGAATGAAACACTGGCTCACAGCTCGTCATCTCAGAGGCTGCTTCCCAGGAGCCCCACACAAGACACTGGCTCACAGGACGTGTCCACCCAGCGTCCTAGACTCAAGCCACCTTGACACCCGCACTCCATGTCGTACTCACCCCCGATGGAAGACAAGAGTGCTGCCCGGCTGCCGGCTCAGACTCTGGGTTTCTGGCTGCTCACACACTTTTTCAGCTGTGTCTCTGTACTAGCAAATGTCTCAGACCTGTTCTTTGAAGCTTAGCAAGGGTATAATTGCTCAGGTTCCCCTCCTGGTCCCCTCTCAGATGTCAGTAAAAACAACCTGGCCTGCTCAAACCCCCCTTCAAGGGCTGTGCCCATTCTTGGGGACCCTGCTTTTTAAGGGACCCTGAAAGGGGGTTGGGGAGGGAACCCAAGACTTCACAAGGAGCCTCAGTTTAGCTCCCCCCCAGAAGCACACCCTGAGATGAGGACTCCTGTGCAAGCACTTTATTTAGTAGGTGATCCCAGGAAACAATGTGGGGTGCGTGATATAGGGAAGCTCGGAAGAGTAAATTGTGCAGCAGGTCACCGCTGTGGCTGCCCGCAGCTCCACCCAGCCAGGGACATCTGAGGAACAGGGGAGAACTCACCCCAAGCTTTCCACCCAGTGGGTGGAGTCGCTGAGGAATTTCTACAGCAACTCCCATCCCAGAGAGCAGTCCCTAGTGAGTTGAGGGCTGTTCCCAGGGGCTGTGCTGGTGGGCACAGGTGGCAGACAGGAGCCCATGGCCACGCAAAGCCCTCGAGTACGGGGATCTGGAAGAGGGGCTGCAGCACATGGGCTGAGGCGACACAGTTGGGGCGCCGGCGGCATCTGGTACCTGAGGGATGGGTTTAGGAACTGACATTGTGAAGCCAGGAGATGAGAAGACATAGGTGGGATCTACAGTCAGGAAACTGGAACTAGAGTTTTCCTTGCTAAACATCCTGAGCTGGACAAGTCACTTCCTTTCTCCAAGCATCAGTTTCTGCAGCTGAAAAGTGTGGGTTAAAAATAACCATCGCAGGGGGAAAGTCTGAGTGATAGCAGGATGTTTGCCTGGTCTCAAAACATCTCCCCACGAGACACGTATGCATTACAAGGGGAAAATGGCCACTTTACAAGGAGAAGCCTGGCAGACAGCCCTGTAACCGGGTGATCAAAGTTATCACTCCCTGTAATGAGACAGATCAGCGTCCCACGCTTCCTGGCATCACGCACTGAGAAGACTCACCAGCACGTCCGTACATTCCTGCCAAAAATGCACAACTTGAGTCTCATCATGGGGAGACATCAGAGGAACTCGGAATGACGAACATTCTACAACATAATTGGCCTACACTCTTCCAAAACGTCGAGGTGATGAAAGACAAAACGTCTGAAGTCTGCTCCCGACTGTGGGAGATTTAAGGGACCTGACAACTGATTACAGTGTTTGAGCTAGGATTTTTTTTTTCTGCTACAAAGGATGGAAATCCAGTGATGCCTACCTACACAATAGTATTCTATAAATGTTCAATTTCCTGATTTTTATAATGGGGTAGTGGTTCTATAAGAGGATTTTTGTTTTGGAGAAATGTACTCTGAAGAATAAAGGGGTGAACAATAAAGCAGCAGAGGTGTATTGTGTCTGTAACTTATTCTCACAGTCAGGAAAAATATTCTTACACCTTTTCTGTAGATGTGAGATTGCATCAAAAGTTTAAAGTTAAGGGCTTCCCTGGTGGCGCAGTGGTTGAGAGTCCGCCTGCCGATGCAGGAGACACGGGTTCGTGCCCCGGTCCGGGAAGATCCCACATGCCGCGGAGCGGCTGGGCCAGTGAGCCATGGCCGCTGAGCCTGCGCGTCCGGAGCCTGTGCTCTGCAACAGGAGAGGCCACAACAGTGAGAGGCCCGCGTACTGCCAAAAAAAAAAAAAAAAAAAGTTTAAAGTTAAAAGAAAAACAATAACCACCTCATGGCACTGCTGTTGTTTTTTTAAAAGGTGAAGCCATTGCAACTCCTCCCTCTACAGAGTGCACCCGCCCCCCGCCAGAGACTCCTGCATCCTTTCCCCCTGTCACTCCCCTACCCCCAGCACTCCCAGGGCACACTCCACCCCCTCCTGCTGGCCGTTCTGCCTCTAGGTCCCTCCCACCCTTAATCCCCACCATGGCCAGAAAGACTCTTCTAAAAGGCAAATCTGACCTTATTTAAAACTTTTGCATGCCTCCTCCTTGCTTATAGGGCAAACTCCAGACAAATAAGACCCTCTGAGCTGGGCTGCAGCCCATCCCTCGACTACCTGCCCTTCCTTGAGCCCAGGCTTCCACAGCACGAGATGACCAGATGACCGGGTGGCCAGATGGCCAGATGAACAGATGAATCACTGTCCTCTAGACTCACCAGGCTGTTTCCCACCTCCAGTCCTTTGGACGTGCTATTCCTTCTTTCTGGAAGATTCTTTCTCTCTTGCCCACAAAGCTTTCACCAAGACCCCCTTCAGCATCACCACCCTAGTCTCCCTGACCCACCAGCCCACGCCCCAGACAAAGCCAATCGTCCCTTCTGCCGCACGAGCATTATGCCTCGGCTTCCTCCACAAACACACCTGGAGCAGGTGGGAGTCTCAACCCCCAACTCAGACAAGTGTTAGAGGATTTTTTTTTAACATCCCAGCTCCCTTCCCCCTTGAGGACAAAAACTCTTCTGGCCTTTTCTACACCGGCTGACCGTTTCCTCAGTGGACTCAAGCCCCAGCTGCCCACAGTGGCGGCTGAGTTGATGACAGGCTCTCGGGTGGTTGCTTTCCCTCCCTTGCACGACCTCCTGTCTCCCCTCCTGGGGTGCCCTTCATTGCCCAAATGAAGTACTTGCATTTCAATCCTTATCTCAGGCTCATCTTCTGGAGGAAACAAAACTAAGGCCGACAGCATGTCTCAGTGATGTTAGTCCCCTCCTTCTGTCCACATAAACTGATGACCATACAACCTGGCAAGTTCCCCTCTAACGCTTTAATCTAATGGTATAATACCAGGGGACTCTTCATTTCCTTTTCTATTCTAGCTCTTTGGGGAACAAATGAGGTGTAAAGGAAAATACACGCTACTGTCCTCATATTCGTGGGTGTAAAAATCTTTCAGATTTTGTATTTCAAATTTGAAAATATCAAGAACAAGGTACCCACCTTCTACACTCCAAGGGCTGAGATTAAAAAAAAAAAAAAACTATTAACATAGTGTGTGAGTTCATCTTGGGTGACTTTTTTTTTAATATACTTTATTTTTAGAGTTTAGGTTCACAGCAAAATTGAGTGGAAGGTACAGAGGGTTCCCAAATACCCCCTCCTCCCCCCGACATGCCCAGCCTCCCCCACTATCACCATTCTCCCCCCGAGTGGTCCATTTGTTACAGCTGACGAACCCAAATTAACACATCATAATTACTCAAAGTCCATAGTTTACATTGCTGTTCACTCCTGGGGTGGTACATTCTATGGGTTTGGCCAAATACGTAATGACATGTACCCACCATCATAGTATCATACAGAATAGTTACTTCCCTGAAAATCTTCTGTGCTCTGCCTCGCCATTCCTCCCTTTTCCCTAACCCCTAGCAACGACTGATTTTTTTTTAATTGTCTCCATAGTTTTGCTTTTGCAATAATGTCATATAATTGGAATCATACAGTATGTAGCCTTTTCCGATTGGCTTCTTTCACTTAGTAATATGCATTTAAGTTTCCTCCATGTCTTTTCATGGTTGGATAGCTCACATCTTTTATTGCTAAATAATATTCCTTTACCTGCATGTACCACAGTTTATTTATCCATTCACCTACTCAAGGAAAACTTGTTTGCTTACAAGTTTTGGCATTTATGAATAAATCTGCCATAAACATCCATGTGCAGGTTTTTGTGTGGACATGACTTTTCAACTCCTTTGGGTAAATACCAAGAATGAAATTGTTGGATTTTATGGTAAGAGTGTGGTTAATTTTGTAAGAAACCACCAAACTCTTCCCCAAAGTGGCCGCACCATTTTGCATTCCCACCAGAAACGAAAGCTGTTGCTCTGCATCCCTGTCAGCATTTGGTGTTGCTGGTGTCCAGAATTTTGGCCATTCTAATAGGTGCATAGTGGTATCTCATTGTTGTTTTAATTTGCACTTCCCTGGTGACATAAGATGTGGAGCATCTTTTCATATGCTTATTTGCCATCGGTACATCTTCTTTAATGCGGTATCTGTTCTGCTTTTTGTCCCATTTTTAACCTAGTTGTTCATTTTCTCTTTGAGTTTTAAGAGTTCTTTCTATGTTCTGGACAAGTCTTTTATCAAATATGTCTTTTGCAAATATGTTCTCCCAGTCTGCGGATTATCTTCTCATTTTCTTAACTGTATCTTTCACAGACCAGAACTTTTTTTTATTTTAATGAATTCCAGCTTATCAATTATTTCTTCAACAGGTCTTGCCTTTGGTGTTATATCTAAAAAGTCATCACCATACCCTCAGCCACTTAGATATTCTTCTATGTTATCTTTAAGAAGTTTTATAGTTTTGCATTTTACATTAAGGTCTATAATCCATTTTGAGTTAATTTTTGTGAAGGGTGTAAAGTCTGTGTCTAGATTCATTTCTTTGCATGTGGATGTCCAGTTGTTACAGCACCATTTGTTGAAGAGACTATCTTTGGTCCATTGTATTGCTTTTACTCCCTTGTCAAAGATCAGGAGACTATATTTATATGAGTCTATTTCTGGGATCTCTAGTCTGTTCCACTGATCTAACTGTCCATTATTTCACCAGTACCACACAGTTTGATAGCTGTTGCTTTATAGTAAGCCTTGAAGTCAGATAGTATCAGTCCTCCAACTTTGTTCTTCTCTTTAAGTATTGTGTTGGCTATTCTGAGTTCTCTACCTCTCCACTCTCCATATAAACTTTAGAATCAGTGTGTTAATATCTACAAAATAACTTGATTGATACTGTCTTAAATCTAGAGACCACGTTAGAGCTGACATCCTGACAGTATTGAGTCTTCCTACCCATCTAGTTGGATCTACCATGTTTGTTACTGTTTTCTATTCATTGCCCTTCTTCTTCATTCCTATTTTTGTCTTCCACTCTTTTTCTGCTGTTTGTGGTTTTAGCTGAGCATTTTGTATGACTCCATTTCCTCTCCTTTCTTAGCATACTAATTATACTTCCTTTTTACTATTTTTTAGTTGTTGCCATAGAGTTTGCAATATACGTTTGCAACTAGTCCATGTCCGCTTCCAAATGACACTATGCTGCTTCACAGGTAATGCAAGTACCTTATAATAACAAAACATTCTTAATTCTGCCCTTTTATTCCTTGTTTCATTGCTGTTATTCATTTCATCTTATATAAACTCAATCATTGGCTATGAGCTTTACAAGTGCTCCTCAGTTTTTTCGCCCACCCTTTAGGTGATACAGGGTGGCTAGAGAGGGCTGGGGTTTGGTATTTCCCTTCCCCCAGTTCATTTAGGCTCTCATAAAACCCCAAAAGATTGGGTTCTGGTAAAAATAGTGTCATTTGAGTGCAAGCCTTGTTGAGAACAGTACGCTCTGGCATATCTCAAAACAGTTCCTCCTCCTGAAGGGATTTTTTTCCTCCCTTCTTCACTGTGAGAACCTGGTAGAGCTCCTGAAGGTAAAACTCACAAAGGTGTGGGATTCCTCCTCCCCACCCCGTGATTGCCCCCTCCTGGAGTTGTTTTTATTTCTCAGACTTGTCCACACCAAGCCTCTAGTAATTCATCAATTACAGTTCAGGATTTCCTACCCTGGAACTGGTTCCCATGGAGGTTTCTGCTCCAGTAAGTTGTGATTCTCTGTATCCAGCTGTCTATCTCTGCAGTTTGGAAGGAAACAGTTTGCCCCGTGACCTCACTTGTCCGACAAATCTAAGAAGAGTTGCTGATTTTCCAGTTTGTTCAGCTTTTTACTAGTTGTTAAAATGGATGACTTCTAAGCTCCTTACATACCAGACCAGAAACCAAAAGTTAAGGTTAATTTTTTTCAAAGTCAAAATGATGATTCTCATACAGTTATAAAATGAATACATATCAAAAATTTACTTAACTCAGCAATTATGAGGGAACCAGTGAGACACTATAATTGGCTCAAAAGAGAATTCAAGAAAACACGCACATACATAGACAATATAAATCCTGAAATGAATTTTCAAAGAGGTACAAAACTGGCCAACTGGCCACTGGGCAATAATTAATTGCATCTCCATCAGAAACAATTTATTTATATTTCTGAGGACAAGAATCATTTGAATTACTATAGTTTTGCTTAACTTACAGAACTGTAAAGTAGCCCAAAGACAATAAAAGGTAAAGATGGTCTGGAAGGCTACCCTAGGCAGGATACTCAGTGATCTTTCTCAGCAATTCCAAAGTCTTCCCAATTTTTCCTGGAACAATCGAGTAGATAACTTTCTATTTTTCTATAGCTTGCTTTAATTCCTATTTGAAGTCCCCATTCAGCCTAGATAGCAAAAACGTTACCTCAGTCCATTTGGGGTCACTTCCTCTTTCCCATGGATAGTATCTATGTTTTGGGGGTTAGTGCCATTACTGGAGAAAGGGTTATCTGGTCTTCAGTGTCGTCTCTCCACCCTGAAGGGCACTAAGGTAAACATTGGACTGTGCACGTTGCCATGGAGACAAGGAGCCTTATTCCCATCAGTGGCTCCTTTAGGTCTAAAAGTTCTTGATGCTATTTCAAGTGCCCTTTTTAGGTACATATAAGTTCATCCTCTGGGACTGTGCCATGCTGAAGTGCAGGAAACTCCGTTTGGACATCCAAAGCCTGGTCTGCCCGAACGTCAGTGAGGCCATTTCTATCCTGGGGACTTTCTGAGCCCTTCCCTGGCAGCAAGGTCCAAGACCAGCCCGTTCTTATAGTCCACACACCATCTGGAGGCTCTGTCACCTCCCTAGGACATGACCCAGGAGGCAGGACCAAGAACCCGCTCCCTCTGTGATCCATCCCTGTCCCTCTCTCCTGTTCTAGAAATCCTTTTCTAGTCTAAGGGAAAAGGGAAAATACTTGCTCCTCCCATGAAGTGTTTTCCTAAATTTTTTACCCACTCCCCAAAGTATCTAAGCCTCCAAAATTCATGAGCCAATAAGAGAGACTTTTCTTTTGTATTTTTTGCTGCCCCCGTCCTCCCCTGAGAGCAGAGGGCTGGCTCAGGAAGGATAAATGCACCGGGGAGAGATACTGGTTATTTCAAACATATTGTTCCACCACCTGTGTATGACCCCCTGGAAGTCACCTCTGATTCCCACAGCACCTGGCACAGTGCCTGCACACAGTAGGGGCTCAATATGGGCCAATGCACGTGGTGGTTAGCAGGGTGGCATTTAATTAATGTCAGTTTCCCAAAAGGAAATCAATGGACGTCATGGTTTCGAGCAACAGCTCTGGGGATGTATAAATGGGGGTTCAAATCTTAATCCTTCTATTTTTTCGTTGCGAGATTGTAGGCAACTTATATGCCCTTGCTAAATCTCAGCTTCTTTACCTTAAAATGAGGGAAACAGTCCTGAGTTCACAATGTTGTTATGAAAATTCAATGAGATGTTATATATGTTATGCACTTAGCACAATGCCCGGCATACAGTAGGTGCCAGTAAATGCTGGTTATTGTCACTGTTATCACCATTACTCAGACTCTAATTATTCTGTCCAGGACCTAAGCTGCTCACATTCTCTGTAATCGTGGGTTCCTATAGTGAAGTGGTGGCTGCTACTGAGGAAAGAGTCCTGGGACGGCATCATCCTATTAACTGTCCCCTTGTCCAGGTAAGAGAAGCCTCTGATGGACTCCCGGAGGTGAGAAAGCCCAGCCTCTACTGTGCTGTGGCCACAGTGGAGACAAGTCTGTACCCCAGTCTCACCACGGGGCACAGACACAGGCAGCCTTGCCAGCCGTCTGGTCAGAGGTCCCATGCAGCAGCAAACTGCAAAGGGCGCAGTTGCCAAAAACCAGGCGTGTGCACCTTGCAGCATCCACCTGTATCTAGAGAGAAGGTCCATTTCTGAGACTCTAAAATCAGGGCTCTGCCCAACATGAAGCACAGGGAAATAGATACTGAGTCGGTCAGTTCCATTTTGAGAAAATTTGGGCTTACGTCTCAGATAGCTCTTGCTAGTAAAATCCAACCACTGAGATATGAGTAGAGTAGACGTAATCCTTTCCTAGGTCAACTAGATAAGACAGGAAGCTGAAACTAGAGCAACAGCTCTGAAGCTTCCGCCTGCATCAGAACCACCTGGAAGGCTCCTTGAAACACACTTTTCTGGGCCCCAACCCTGGAGTTTCAGATTCCATAGGTCTGGGGTGTATGGTTACCAGATTTGCTAATAAAAATAAATGACTTTAGATTTGCATTTTAGCTAAACAATAATTTTTTTTTTTTTTTAGTTCTTAGTCCCAGATGTTGCATGAGACATACTTAGACTAAAAAAATCGTTGTGTATCTGAAGTTCTCATTTTACTGGGCATCCTGTATTTTGTCTGGCAACCTATGGGGTGGGTTGGGGGGGGTACATTTGCGTGTCTACAAGTTCCCAGGTGATGCTGTTGCTGTGGTCTGGGAACCACACTTTGAGAACCACTGAACAACCCAGACACCCCCTTCAGCAATTTCCAGTTCAGCTCTGAGCACTACTGGTTGGAGCTTCCCACCCTGGAGGCAAATACAGAGGTATCATAGATAACTTCAGGTATCTGGGTATTTGCCTCCAGGGTGGGAAGCTGGTGCCAGAGGGCCAGCTAAAGTGCCTTTAGCAGCTCATGACTGTCCTGGTCACTGAGAGGTGGATCTCACCATTTAACCTAAAAGATTATAATAATTTCAACAACAGTTAATCCTCTAGGGACAGAGCAAATTTGATTTTTCTTGGCTAAGTTTGTGCAGACTTCTTTGGAAACTGGCCCTGCTGGCTTTGAGGGAAGGAGATACTGATTTCCTGGTAACAAGGCGCTTCTCCCCTGTATTTGGAAATCAATCCTTACCTTGGTTTCCTGCAGCAGTGCTGTTCTATGCGCTACATGCTTCCCCCTGCCTTGGCTCAAGACCACAGGTACATAGAGATGCAGGGGAGCCCCGTAAGTCCTTCTTTATTTCTGTTGGCCGAGCGGTTGTTTGCGCTTTATACTCATGCCCAGGACCGTGATCCAGTGAGAGTTGCAGCTTGCTATGGGGGTAGTTCTTGTCATTTACGTTCCAGATGAGCAACTGCTGTTTCCCATTGACTGTATGTTTTTACATGCGGAGACCATAAATAAAGACAAAGAGAGTAAAATAAAAAGAATACATTCAGGTGAAATCAACAACTAAGAATACATTCAGGTGAAATCAACAACTATTTATTGTGATTACAAGAGCTTGTGAT
This sequence comes from Lagenorhynchus albirostris, assembly GCF_949774975.1. NCBI lineage: Eukaryota > Metazoa > Chordata > Mammalia > Artiodactyla > Delphinidae > Lagenorhynchus > Lagenorhynchus albirostris. The sequence goes on from NC_083109.1 coordinate 47,803,800, forward strand.
TGTCCTGTCTCCTCTCCTGTGTTTTTCTCAGTGACTGTAGACACTAGCTTTTTTTTTTTCTTAACATTTTTATTGGAGAATAATTGCTTTACAATGGTGTGTTAGTTTCTGCTTTATAACAAAGTGAATCAGCTATACATATACATATATCCCCATATCTCTTCCCTCTTGCATCTCCCTCCCTCCCACCCTCCCTATCCCACCCTTCTAGCTGGTCACAAAGCGCCGAGCTGATCCCATCTACCCTGGGTCCCTCTGCCAGAGGTGCTAATTTAGTTGGTCTGGGTGTAGCCTGACCAAGGGGAGTTTTCAAAGCTCCCCTGGTGGTACAATCACTTTAGCAAAATGTCGGGCAGGATTTACTGAAGTTGAAGTCCTGACGTCGTGACTGCTGCGTCCCTGCTCCCGGGGGAAATACAGGCTTAGGTTCCCACGAGCCTCTGGTCACAACATTGCTGCCAGCCGATCAACACATAACCTTGTTTTATGTGTGTTTCTGTCTCAAGACACCTATTTTATACATGCAGTTGACTCCTTAGCATTGAACTCACAGCCCACGGCACAATCACTCACGCCCCAACCAAGCTCATTTAACACACATGATTTCTCCACGAGGCACAGCACAGCCTCTTGAGCTTAGGAAGACAGACAGCACTTCAGCCTTAGGCTTGGGGCCGTTTTAAACATTGAAATCACCAACAAAATGCACAAAATGTGGCACTAAATATACAGTGAAAAGACCAGTTGTTTACAGTCTGAGAGCTGAAACAAGAAGGCAGGGCATTGCCTCGTTTGCCCTCAGCTGGGAGGGCAACTCAAATTTTCCACTGCTCCACACATGCCGGCAAATGACTGCAAATGTGAGTGAGTATTGACTTCCAGGGCTACAAATCATTTTAGCAAATAGGCAAATTCTCAGTACAGAATCTACAGATAATTAGGGCAGACTGTACATCTGTTCTCAGCCCTGGCAATCCACTCCACTGCTAGACCAGAGAGCACAGGTCCCCCAAAAGGTAAGTGCAGAATGCTCACTGCAACTTCCTAAAAACAGTGCAAACACAAGGAGACACAAGGAGTTGAGGAACAAATTGTAGTCATAGGACCTTGATTTGGGCACGATGCCCGCTCGGCAATGAATGGTGTTGAGCTATTTACCATCCCGAGTCTGGTTTTCCACTTTCTAAGTCCCCGCCTCATAAGATCGTGGGAGGGGTTGGATGAAATGTGAAATTACTTTGTGCGGCAGAGCTGCACTCTTATAGACAGAAGATTCCAAAGTCGAGCCACTAGGTCAAAATCATGAAGGGTCATAACTGGCTAAAGGCTGAGAAGTGTTACTGTTTGCAAAGCCCTTAAAGGGCTTCCCTCACTTGTCTGCCATGCTGGCTGGTCCCTGGTTACCCAGATAGTCCAACCACAGCCAGATTGGAAGAGGTCCAAGGCCATGTGGACGGATTGCCTCTGAGTCCCCACAGCCTTAACATTCTGGCTTGGAGAAAAACGCACATTGGGGCAGTATGATCATCTCAATAGATGCAGAAAAAGCTTTTGACAAAATTCAACACCCATTTATGATAAAAACCCTGCAGAAAGTAGGCATAGAGGGAACTTACCTCAACATAATAAAGGCCATATATGACAAACCCACAGCCAACATCGTTCTCAATGGTGAAAAACTGAAAGCATTTCCACTAAGATCAGGAACAAGACAAGGTTGCCCACTCTCACCACTCTTATTCAACATAGTTTTGGAAGTTTTAGCCACACAATTAGAAAAGAAAAAGAAATAAAAGGAATCCAAATCAGAAAAGAAGAAGTAAAGCTGTCCCTGTTTGCAAATGACATGATACTATACATAGAGAATCCTAAAGATGATACCATGGGAGGGAGGGAGACGCAAGAGGGAAGAGATATGGGAACATATGTATATGTATAACTGATTCACTTTGTTATAAAGCAGAAACTAACACACCATTGTAAATCAATTATACCCCAATAAAGATGTTAAAAAAAAAAAGATGATACCAGAAAACTGCTAGAGCTAATCAATGAGTTTGGTAAAGTAGCAGGGTACAAAATTAATGCACAGAAATCTCTTGCATTCCTATACACTAGTGATGAAAAATCTGAAAGAGAAATTAAGAAAACACTCCCATTTACCATTGCAACAAAAAGAATAAAATATCTAGGAATAAACCTACCTAAGGAGACAAAAGACCTGTATGCAGAAAATTATAAGACACTGATGAAAGAAATTAAAGATGATACAAATAGATGGAGAGATATACCATGTTTCTGGATTGGGAGAATCAACATTGTGAAAATGACTCTACTACCCAAAGCAATCTACAGATTCAATGCAATCCCTATCAAACTACCAATGGCATTTTTCACAGAACTAGAACAAAAAATTTCACAATTTGTATGGAAACACAAAAGACCCCGAATAGCCAAAGCAATCTTGAGAACGAAAAACGGAGCTGGAGGAATCAGGCCCCCTGACTTCAGACTATACTACAAAGCTACAGTAATCAAGACAGTATGGTACTGGCACAAAAACAGAAATATAGATCAGTGGAACAGGATAGAAAGCCCAGAGATAAACCCACACACATATGGTTACCTTATCTTTGATAAAGGAGGCAGGAATGTACAGTGGAGAAAGGACAGCCTCTTCAATAAGTGGTGCTGGGAAAACTGAGTTAAGTGGGGGTCAGCTGATCTGGGTGAGCTACAGCCAGCTTGGTTCTGCTCCAGGGGTCTCCCATCCTCCTCCTGGAACCAGGGGGCATGCACTTTTCATGGCAATAACAGAGGGCAGGAAGGAAACCTGCCAAGTCTTGCTCAGAAGTGGTACCCTGTGATTTCCGCCACATTCTGTGATCCCAAGTAAGTCAAGCGCTGGGGAAATAGAATCTTTCCCCACCTCTTTAGCGAGAGGGGCTACCAAATCAAACGCCAAAAGGGAGGATTAGATACAGAGCAGGAGAAAGAACCAGGCCAATAATGCCCTCTGCACAAGCTCCTGGGCTTCGCAGCCGTGACCTATGCATCTCATATCCCCAGAGCCTATCACTGGACCAGGTATCAATACATAGTGAGTGCTTAATAGGTTTTCTGAGCTCAGGATAGAACAAATGAATGAGTCAATAAATAACCCTCTCTCTTACAGATGAGGAAACACTTCCAGTGAGATGCAAAAAGTCTTGCCCAAAATTACACAGTTTGTGGCAGATTCATGAATAGAACTCACATCTTCTGTCTCTTTCCACCTTTGAGAGATGCTTGGAGACAAAACCACCTTGACCTGGTGCTCACGCCTCTACACAGTGGGTCTGCAGAGGACTGCTGTCTGGGGTGGACACCTAAGGCCAGCTCAGAGCTCCTCCACAGCAGGGTCCTCTGGGTACAGCTGCCATGATGTGAATTTGCCCCTAGATTGGTTCTGGCTAGCTCCCTGCTCACCTCTTGCATAAAACAGGAAGAAGAGGCACTGCTATGCCTGCAGAAGCAGCACAGAGCCAGATGATCCGGCAACACTGTTATCTTCCCTCCTTACACGTTCCTGTCCCCATCAGGGGGTTGGAGGAGGCTGCTATGTCTGGGCAGTTTCCCACAGGTTGAAATTTGCGTTTCTAATCACTATTGCCACTTGCTGGCGTCCCCTTATTAACAGTTTCATCCATGTGAATATCCTGTGTTCCTGCATCCTGAGGCTGCTTAAAGGTGGGATTTTATTTGTGGGAAACTCAAGGTGGGATTTTATTTGTCTGGAAAACTCAAGCCCCTTTCTCCTTTCAGAGGAACTAGCGGCCACGGTCTCACCAGTGGGGAACAAGGTGGGAGCCTAAAACATTGTGAAATCCCCCTCTGTCATCCACAACGAAACTCTAAAAAGGAAAATAAGCCTCTAGACCCTTTTCTGGGCAAGCTCTGAAGCCAGGGAGATGAGCACTGAATTTCCAGGCTCCCAAGTCAATAAAAATAAACAGGAAAGTTCCCCTGGGGAATCGTCTGAGCCTTTTTCTGAATGAACCCTGTCCAAAACACAAACAGACTTTTTTATAGGGGTCTCCAGGCGGTGCTCTAATGGAGCTGCAGTGAAGAACAGAGCATCCATCCACCAGTGCTAAAGCATATCCCCAGGAAACCCGGACAGTCAAGCAGAAAATTAGGCCTTTGCTCCATCTTCTGTCACAGGCTGGACGCCTGTCAGTACAGACCCGGGGCTCACCCCGCGTGAGGGGGCTAGGACTGGAAGCGGGAGGCCTCACGGACCAACCCCCCCCCCCGGGGCTGCTCTGATGCTGACTAGGTGGTGAACACACCCACAGATCTCCCGGGTCTAAAGTCTGATAGGACTTTTTCATTCTGCTCCAGAAAGCTCACTGAGCTGTGTTCCTAGGCTTACTTGGGTGGGGTGTGGGGAGTGGAGCCACGTCATCCGTTTACATGCAGTATTTCCAGAAAGGTGAAGTAAAACCAAGCGTTCAGACACAGGTCACAATCCGTGACCAGGCAGTACCATTCTGGAAAGTAACGGTTCTGGTGGATGGCAAAGCCAACCTGCAAGCAGTGGAGGGGCTGTGGCATTGCCTCGCATCTGAGACACACTTGCTTTCCCATCTTAACAGCTCTGAGGGTGAGATGCAGCTTAGTATCAAAGGTTTCTGACAACCACTTCCTGACAACCAGCAGTCATAGAGTCGCTGTGGCCTGTACAGGTTTGAATGTCAAAAGCACCAGCATCAAAACTTGCAAGGCAATACCCGGCTGGGGTGGGCACGAGAGGAAGGGGAAATTTGTGGTCGGCAGCCCTCCCAAAGCGGGGAGTGGAAGCAGGCCAGCTTTCCCTGATTGCAAAGCCAGCTGGAGAGCCCCAAACCAATGGCTTTCAGTTCTCGTGTGGAGGATACTAAGAATCGCTACATCAACAAGGCTCTTGAGGGCACTGGGATGCTATTGTCAGGGGGGAGAGGGGACCGCAGGAATCAACAATTTGGAGTCAAAAGTGAATCAGAAAAATCAGACTCTGATGTTAAGAAGTTTAGAATACATTAACCAATTTGTTTGGCTTGTATTTGTTTATGTTCACCCAAGAGTAATAGCTGATAAAATCTTCATGTAATTGAGTCTGAAAATGTTCTTTCAATAAGTCAAAGATAAATTCTAAGGGAGTTCCCTGGTGGTCCAGTGGTTAGGACTCGGTGCTTTCACTGCCTGGCTCCGGGTTCGATCCCTGGTTGGTAACTAAGATCCCACAAGCCATGCGGTGCAGCCCAAAAAAAAAAAATAAAATAAAATAAATAGATAAATTCTAAATAATAAGAAAGCAGGATGCCACGGTCTTAACTGTGATGTTTTCCATTCCTTAGTGAGACATCGCGAAAAGGTGCCCTTTAGGATGAGGTTGGGTTGAAGAAAGCACTATTTCCTGGGATTTAACAACTCCAGACCCAAGCTCTCACCCCATCACAGTGCCCCAAACGGGGCCAAAGTCAGGCAGAACCTTGAACCGCAGAGAGTCTGTGGTCAAAGTCCCCACCCTCGCTTTTTGGCATTCCCCTCTCCCTTCCTCCTTAAATAGAAAACCACTTCCCTCAGATACCAAGTGTCCCTGGATCCCTGGTCCAGACAGGTTCTTAGGAAAAGTCTTCTGGCTTTCTTCTCTCTGGGCACAGACGACTTAGAAGGCTCAAGAGACATGCCTCCTGGGTACTTGTATGTTAACAGTGGGAACGGAAAGAGTCTCCCAGACTGGGCTTCAGTTGGAAGGGAAGGCTGGGGTAGGAGGGGCGGTGGGTTCTTACCCACCACCCCTTGAAATCTGGTGCAGTACAGGAGAGGATGGAGTAGCCAGTGAGGACACATGGGCAGTGTGGGCAGCTGGAGAGGGATGGATTTGAATTTACAAAAGAAACATCCTTATTGCCCTTAGTTCTAAGCATGTGCTCTAAGTGTTTCAGACAACTTGGAGAGATCTGCATGCTGGGGAGATCGGTAGAGGGGAAGCAAATCTGGAAACTACCCTCCAACAGTAGAACGGATACATAAATGTTGGAATATTTGTAAGCTGAATTACGGTGCAGCTAAGAGGAGGAAGGAGCCAAAATGTGTACAAGAAACTCCTTTTTAGGGGAAGATCGGAGGCACACACAGTGCACGCGGCAACCGCTGACAGCCGCACTTCACAGCCTCAGGGAACCCACGGTCATGCTGCAGCCACTACGTTTGCCCACGCCGTGGCCCCTGTGTCTCCCAGCCAGTCTTGGCCCCCTTCCTCCACACCCTAGGAGCCAGATTTAACAGCAAGGGGTTATTTATTCCATCAACATGGACGGAACACCTGCTATGACCCAGGTCTGTGCTACCTGTTTGATATAATGTGACAGCAACCTTCTGAGGCCAGGAACACGACCATTTTACAGATGGAGAAGCTGAGGCACAGAGGGGTCACAGGGCTTATCCAAGGTCACAGCTGGGCACAGTGATGGAGCGGCTGTTCACCCTGAGTTCCATTCCTTGTTAGCAAGTGCAACCTTGATTTCCTACCTATCTAATACTGCATAATCACCAGCCCCCCCACCCCCCGCCAAAAAATGGCTTAAAACAATCATTTGTTCTGCCCAGAGTCTGGGGGCTAACTGGGCTCCGCCGGGTAGTTCTTGCTCAGAGAGATGCAGTGTTTGCGTTCCTCTCCAAGGACTCCTCCCTGGGAATCTGGGGACCCCTGAGCATTGCTCCCTGGTCTCCCCATGTGAGGTCTCCCACAGGGTGGCAAGACTTCTCCCACAAGGCTGAGCAGGTACGAGGCCCTGGCAGAAGCCTAGGAAGCCACGCTGGTCACTTCTGCCACATTCTATTCATTGAGGCGGTCACAGGGGCCGCCCGCATTCAAAGCAGGGGGACCTAGATTCCACCCCTCCGTGGGAGGAGCATCGAAGAATTTGTAGGCGTGTTTCAAAGCCACCACAGCCTGTCCATCGTAATCATGGACAGTGACAATAATTATTGTCCCAACATGCCACTCTCTTCCCCCACCTCTGACTCCAGGAAACACACTTCCCTACTTCTGGCCTGGGTTTGGCCCTGAGACTCGCTGTGGCCAGTGGGATGTTACCCAGGGATGTGCACACAGGATCGGTCAGGTCTGCTCTCTGTGCCACTGCCACGGGGAAAGCACGCCCGGCTGGACCAGCCTGCTGGTCTGAGAAGGAAGAGGAGAGGAAAGACAGAAGGAGCAGAACCAAGTTCACCTGGACTATTGGCCCCATGGCCAACCTGCGGGTCTGTGAGAATGAACTGCACCACGTCAAGCCACAGAGCGCTGAGGTCACATGATGCAGTTTTTGTGGCTGTAAGTAAATGGTATGCTGCCACGCAAAAAAGACACTGGAGGGACTTCCCTGGCAGTCCAGTGGTTAGCACTCTGTGCTTCCACTGCAGGGGGCATGGGTTTGATTCCTGGTCAGAGAACTAAGATCCTGTAAGCTGCACAGCACGGCCCAAAAATAATTGAAAAAAAAAAAGACTTTTTTTTTTCAAAATAATTGAAAAAAAAAGACACTTTCTGAAGGACCACCTTCAGAAAGAATATCTGGAGATGTGAGAAAGCCTTATGACTAATGGGATGCCTAGTCAGTTGCCTTGAGCTCTGATACTAGCTATTTCTTTTAAAGAAGAGAAAAGAAAGGAAAGAAAATTTAATTTGTTCTTTATGAAATAAACTTCCGTTAGAAAAAAGACTGCTTCTGCATTCCTGGTTCACTTACACCACCCCATCCCGCTGGGCCTGCCTCCTTCCAGCACCCCAATTCCCTCCCAAGACACATGGAAACTAGCTCAATGAGACGAGGGTGGAATCAGAGTTAGAGAACTTTCCATCTTGAAGGAATGTGAAAGGACACTTAATCCAACTCACCTGATGCCCTGGGAGAAGAGAGACTGGAGCCAGAGAGGGCAAGTGACCTCCTGGTGGTCACACAGTGAGACTGGAAACCAGCCTGAAACAGAGCTCAGGTCCACCTTCAGGAGTTCCCCTGGAAAGCTGGTGAAGCCCAGCGAATCAGGCAGCCACGGCCCTGCGTCCTTCAGTTCTTCTCTGGATTTCCTTTCACTCAACTCTGAAAGGCACACCCTGGATCTGGTGAATTCCAAAGTCCTGTTTAGCTCTTTACACCATTCTGTGGGAGGAGGTCAAGGACACACAGCCCTGTTTTCAAATCCCAGCTCCACCACGACCTTGTGCCCTGGTGCGAGTCACCTGGTCTCTCACCCCACCCCCACCCCTATGACCCACTAGACAGAGCGGGTCCCTCCCATGGCCACTTGCAGTTCAAAGGCCCTCAATGCAATAAGCTTTCCTGAAGACCTCCTGTAAATCCCAGCTCATGTAGGTCAAGACCAAGCTTTCCACAGGGTTCACAAAGGATGGTGGGCTTTCCTTTTACCAGCTGAGAGCCGCCCCCTGGAATGGACAGTAGCTTAAACACAGCTTACAAACCGTTCTATCTTGAGGGCTTTGAAACTGTGCAATTCCTGCCCACCTTCAAGTTCTTGGTATTCATTTTACATTTGGGTCCTAAAGTGAGACTTTGTTATTATTTTTATATTAAACTATTTCAGAATCACATCATTCAAATTCACATAAAAGTCACCAAAAGTATACATAATAATATTTCAAAGACGTCCAACTAGTCATCATGGAGATAGACCCGGAACTTGGTTGGTCTATTTGCACTTGATTTACAGTTGTGCACATTGTTTGCTTTTAGTCACGTGCGTTGGAAGTGGCGGGGCAGCACCATCACCTTTTTGAGGCCTGGACCTTGACGGGGCTTCACCCTCCCGAAGCAGTGGGAATCATTTCAGGGCCTCTCCCAGCAGAGGTGACAAGGAACGAGGTGATACGTGTTAGGCACGCAATGTAGTACCTGGCACATAGACCAATGTGCCCTAAATGCCACCTCTTACTGTTATCACTGAGCTGACCTCCCCTTTCCCAGTTACCTTCCAAATACCGAGTTTATTTTAGAATTATAAAGATCCAAGGGAAGTGGGGATTGGCTGGGGTCATGCCCGCCATTATGGGCTTGAAGACAAAGAAGTCCATGGAAGAGGAAAAGATGACGTCACAGAGCTGGTTGGCCGTACAACCAAGATGCCACCAGCATTCTCTGACCCTGCCGCCCACGTCCCACTGCCCCACGGGGCCAGCCTGCCCACTGCCCACCACCGCCTTGCTACATATTCATGACCTTGAGATTCCTGCAGACTCGGAAGACGGCGCCCCTGGGAACACAAGGGGGTGGCTTTCCTTCTTCCCTCGGCTGTTTCTCCTCTTGAGTCTATTAGGGACCCATTAGGCTGTGGCCTGGACAGACACTGAAACGAAGCCTTCCGTTTCCTGGAGCAGAGTCTTGGGTTTAGGTCCTTCGGTCACTGTCCCTCCAGTGAGGTCACAGAGCCACCTCCGTCGTGAGGGTCACCATCAGGGCTTGGAGGAGTCTGGAGTCACAGATCTCAGGATAGGGGAAAAAATTAAATCTTTCTGGAAGTCCCAGCTTTCCAGTCTTTGGACCCCGTTGGAAAGCGTCATCCCCCAACCCGATCTTCTCTTCCAGAAAAAGATAAGGCCAGCCAGCATGGCATCCAGATCTTAGCAGACATGTCCCAGCCTCAGACCATATGAGGATGACAGCAAAGTCCCGGCCCCAGCCTGAGGGCCATGCTCTGGCTGCCTCCTTCTGTCCAGGCTGCTTCTTTGCCATCCAGCTTCCTGCCACTGTCCATCACTGACTGCTGTGCTCCAGCCCCACTGGCCTGGTCTTCTGTTCCTGGAGCTTATCCTGCACTGCCAGCCACAGGACATTTGCATGTGCTGCTCCTTCTACCTGGAGTGGTCTCTTCTCTGCCCCACCTCAAGTTACCTCCCTTTTACTCCCCTGATCTCATTCCCTGTGAAGCTGCCCTCCCCACATCCAGCTTCTCCTTCGGAGCCCTCACCACAGTATGTAGCCAGGCACCACACCAGAAGTTCCCTGAGGACCAGAGATGTCCATTCTGCTCACCATTGCATCCTTCATACTGGGTGAAGGGCCAAGTGGTACAGTACGTAGTAGGTGCTCAGCAATTATTGCTGACGAATGAATACATGCTTACAATGGGCTGTCACTTTTCCTCATGTGAAAAGCAGGATTCCAAAGGAAGGGGTAGTCAGGGGAGAGGCACTGTCCCTGGACTTCTTCCTAACTCCGGACTTGTCCTTCAAAGTCCCCTAGAATCGCGCCCCAACCAGCTCGTGTTTCAGACTCACAGTCTTCAGAGAAGTTCTGAGATCGCGACCCTAATAGGCTCTGATCCTGCTTCGCAAGTCTCTGGGGACTCAAATAAACTTGCTCATCAAAAAAATGTCTTCAGCCGTGCTCTTTATTGGCGAAAAGAAAGAGAGAGCACGCAGCTCCAGTCCTTACTGGCTAAAACCTTGATTAATATATGTAGTTCCCAGGAAACAAGCATGAACGGTTCCAGAAAAAAATCTACCGTTAACTGCACTTAGTCTCCTCAGGCTATAAAACAGCCAAGAAAGCCACTTAGGGATGAGGCGCTTTCTGATCAGCTCTTTAAGGAAAACCTCTCCTCAGCAGGAAACGTTCCAGGGGTTGCCAGATGGAAACATGGAACTAAGCACCATACAACGGCCCAGGGGGCCAGCAGCCCTGCATCACAGTCTCTTGCCTGGTTCTTCCCCGGCCCGCATCGCTATAGCCCCTCCAGGCCCCAGCCCCACCGAAAGCCAGGCTCCCCTGCGCAGCCCGCTTCACGGGCACCTGCAGATCCCATCGCGGGCTTGGGGAGCCTCCAGCTGTTTTTGAGAGTTAACTGAACACCCATTTAATTACACTGCGGGGCTATATAAACATTGTGCTCTACAAAATGGCACGAAGCAGATATTTTTAGGAGGTCACAGATGTTTCTTGTGATTATCCAAGTCGCAGGTCTGGAAGAAATTTTTTCCCCAAAGTAAAGGAAAAGAGCATCTCCAGCATCTGCTGTGGGGACTCTGTGTGGCAGATGAGCACCGGCTCGACTCCCTCCTGCCGACAGAGCTTCCTTCTGGGCTCCAGAAGGTGGGGTCCAGCAGGTGGGGTCCCAGCATATGGAGCAGATCAAACACCAAGCGAGCCAGACGCCTGACCCCAACACGGGGTGCTTCTCCACCCTGGACTTGCCCTGCCCCCCAACTCGGGCTCTGCCAACACTCATGAAGCGCCCGCTGGGTGCAAGACGCCATGTGGTGGCTGTCACTGAAAACTCGGATGAGACGCTAACACACGCTAATGTGTGTGATGGAGGGGGACCTCCGATCACACAGACGTACAAGGAGGTTCACAGCAGCCCTGGTGGAAATTGCCCCCAACAGGAAACAATCCAAATACCATGGACACCGCTCAGCGGTAAAGTGAATGAACCGTAACGTACCGCAAACGTGCCCGGAGCTCAGACACAGAGGGAAGAGGAAGATGTTGGGAGGAAGAAGCCGTTTACTTAAAACACAAAGGCAGACACCACCATGACGTCAGAAGTCAGAACAGTGGGCAACCTCGAGGAGGGAGGAGCAGTAGGGGCGTGAGGCGGGGTCCTGGGGTGCTGTCATGTCCTATTTCTCAAGCCAGGTGCTGATTGCAAGGGTTTGTTCCATTCGGGAAAGTTTGTGTGAGCTGCACACTTGGGGCTTGCAGACTTCTCCTGTAACAGGTATATTTTAAAATAAATAAATAACAGCAATGTACCCGAGGTCCCACAACTAGGAAGTGGCCAGAACGAGACCCAGCCCCAGGCACCCTGGCCCCGGAGTCCAGGCTCGCACCCACATGTCCTGCTGCCCGCACCAATCAGAGCCCCCAGTGCTGGGGTTCCTGGGAGTCAGCACCCGCCGAGGTCCCTCTCTGGGTCCCGCTATCACTGCCCCCTGTCTTCTCCAGCTGACCGCAGCCGCCTGAGGGCTTCCTCGGGCGCCTACCCGCTCTACCTGGGAGTCAACAGCCCCGTCCCAGGAGCAGCCCCCCACCAGAGACTGAAGGGGCAGGTTGAGAAGCCCACACCGCCCTGTCCTGGGTGAGAGGCGTGAGCTGCGTCCCCAGCATCTCCCCGGATGCCCCGTGGGACTGAGCCCCGGCCATCCACAGTGGGGACCTGTTCAGATGCAAACCCTGCAGCTCCTGCCTGGTCTCACGTCCCCACACCCCGACTGGTGTTTCCAGGGACCACCGCCCACATGACTCTTTGTCCGGGGTCTGCTCCCTAAGCAGCAGACTCAGGCAGCCCTGCTCAGAGAGGCGCCCCGGGCCACCCCGTCCCCTCAGCACAGCCCCCGTGTGCTTCTCTTTTCATCATACTCACTTTCTGAGGTCTTGTCTGGTCACTTACTGTTTATTGTTTGTCTCCCCACCGCCCACATCCGAGAATAAAATCTCCGGGAGAGGAGGCCGCTGGGCTAGCTGGCCACTGTCCTCCAGCACCTGGAACCAGCGGCGACTCCTAGAAGGTTGGATGATGCGTGGGGTGAAGGAGAAACGCACTGGTCCTGACCACCCAGGACCAACCCCAGCCTTGTGAATAACGGTTCACACCCGCTTAATATCGTGAGTGCCCAGCACATGACAGAGGAGCTCTAAGGTCATTAGATGAACGGATAAGTCAGTGAACAAATGCAACCTGGCGGCCCACTGATGAAACCCCAAACCTGCCCCAACTCAGACTCTCCAGAACGGGAAGCTCGCCTCGTTGCTGGTGCTGTCCTGGATCTCGTGTGGATGGCTCCGCCCGTGGGAGCTGAGGCTGCCCGGTTCCCATTTGACGGGTGGAGAAATCAGCTGCGAGGCAGTGGGGCCCCCACTACTCCGGAATCTCCATCTGGTCTCCATCCCAGCCTGGGTACCCCAGAGAAACCTCCACAGACCACGAGCCATTTGCTCCATCCCCTCCCGGCCCCAGGCATGGCCAAGCCTTCCCTGTGCTGAAGGAGGTGGCGTCCCGGGGAAGCTCTTCTAGCCCAGGGCCTGCCCTAACTCCTTCCACCAGCCTGGCCTTGGCGTGCTTTTCGCCTCTCTGATCCTCTTCCAAGGTGGTGTCGTCTCCTTGAGTTGGAAGAGAGGGTTTCTTCCACTGCATCTCCAGGCTGAGTGCGGAGCCCACTCAGGGAAGATGCACCATAAATGTTGGTGACATGAACGAGCCATTCCACCCCTGAAATGGTAAGATTTCAATAAGAGGTTGTACTGAGTTCTGACAGCCTGCAGGCCTCTCCGTGCACCACCCGCCCAATCAGAGAGAGGCAAGTCCCCAGAAAGCTGAAGATCAGGCTGCGAACAGGTGACGAAGGGCCAGCTTCCGAGGACGCTCGGCATCGGAGCCGACACCCACACCTCAGGGCTGCTCCTGGAGAGAGCCCCTCACTGCCATACCAGCTGTCCACGGCCATCACCTGGCGCTGAAAAACGGAGAAACTCACGAGTGTGGCTTTCCTTGCCATCCACATAAAATTGGGGTGGGGGCATTCTCCCAGGAGAAAGATTCCTTGCCTCTAACCAAAAAGTGATTTAAGAAGTACTTCATCAGGCGGGCTTCCCTGGTGGCGCAGTGGTTGAGAGTCCGCCTGCTGATGCAGGGGACACGGGTTCGTGCCCTGGTCCGGGAAGATCCCACATGCCACGGAGCGGCTGGGCCCGTGAGCCATGGCCACTGAGCCTCCACGTCCGGAGCCTGTGCTCCGCAACGGGAGAGGCCACAACAGTGAGAGGCCCGTGTACCGCAAAAAATAAAAAAATAAAACAAATAAAAAATACTTCATCAGAATAGATTTTCTGTCTCCTTTCGCGCTCAGGCAAATAAATGCAATACTCTTGGCTATGGGGAAAACTGGGATGCCTGTTAGTGAACCTGGGACCCACCAGAGTTCCTCACTCTCTCCTGCTCCCACGTTTGCCGGCTGCAGAAGTACCTGATTCTGTAGCTCTACCTGGTGATTCCTGCTTTAGAGCCAGGACTCCCTCTGAGAGCTGAGACAACCTGTGTGTGGTCCCAGAGGGACTGGTTACTGATGTCAACTGATCAGGACTGTGGACCCAGAGGGAGGGCCCAGTGCCTGGCAGGGTCTTCGCATCCTCCCCCTGGAGCCCATCACACCTGGCACTCCTGTGAGGCCTCGGGCAGACGGAGCCCAGAAGGACAGAAAGATCAGGAGAAGCCGCAGTTACAGGCATCCCCCAGCCTGGCCCACAGCTCCTGAGGGTTGCAGGACTGCTCACACAGCGAAGGGAAGTAAATCCCTCTCCAGGGTAGAGAAGTCCATTTCGCATCCTTCACTTGTAAAGCAGCCCATCGTGAAATTCTCCCTAAAGGACACAGGCGACTATGAAAAAAGTTTCAGTTGGGTAAGTCAGGTCTAAACTTTGATCCTTCAGGTGGTCATTCTTTGAAGAAGAGATCTATGTGTTACCTTTTGGAATAAGTTAAAATGCACGGTGGAAAGGAACATCTGAGACCAGCTGCCATTCCCGTAGAAACAAAAAGGTGAGAGGTGGAACATGCCCATTGGGGTATGTGCACATCTGGAAGAACACACAAGAAGCTGGTAACTGCAGGGGGCTTTGAGTACAAAAGTAGGAAAAGGGGGTCAGGAGAAGTATGAGAATTGAATTTTCTGTGTGCTCCTTTGTACCATTTGGAATTTTTTCCACATGTGTGGGTTTTTTTTTAATTTTTAGGGAGTTTGTTTATTCATTCAACAAGCAATTTTGGCACGTACAGTGGGTATCAGGCATTAAGAGAATGAGATAAAGTGAAAGCACGCGAGGCCCTGACTGATCCCCACCCCCAGGGGCATACCGGCACTGGGGGGTGTGCAGTCGAGCCCCGTAACCTGTCATCCAGGCTGAGACCCTCTGACCAAGGGGGTTCCACCAACTGAACATCAAGTAAAGACAGCGGTGTGAAATGAGACTACCCTGGGCCGCCAAGATGTCTGGTTGACCCAGACAGGATAATGCCCACCCACAGCCAGAACCCAGGGCTGGAATAAAGGGGGACGTAAGAACGGTGGGAAGGTGACAGCTGGATCAGGGCAGCTTCCTGGAGGAGGATCTGAAGGGTGGGGAGAACTTAGATGGTAGGTTCAAGGGGGAGACAGGCAGAATTCGGCCCCCAGGAAGACGCTACACCCCAATCCCCCAGACTGTGGATATGATGAGACATCACACCCGTGAACACACTACTGCCTGCCTCACGGTGGCTGCGACAACAAAACCCTGTGGACAGGGTGTCCTAAATGACAGGCATTTATTTCTCCAGTTCTGGAGGCTGGAAGTCTGAAGTCAGGTGCCACAGGGTCAGGTTCTGCTGAGGGCTCTCTTCCCGGTTTGCAGGTGGTACCTTCCTGCTGTGTCCTCACATGGTGGAGAAAGGGAGCGCTCGTGTGAATTTGGGCAGAAGGGAGGCGTAATCGTTTGGTCCACATAGCATTACCTTACATGGCAAAAGGAACTCTGCAGGTGTAATTAAGGTTACTGATCAGTTGACATTAAGAAAGAAGATTATCCTGGATTACCTGGGTGGCCCAGTGTTATCACCCACATCCTTTAACCCAGAGGCAGAAGAGTTCAGAGAGATTTGAAGCCTGAGATGGACTCCTCGTGCCACTGCTGGCTTTGCAGATGGAGGGGCCCTGTGACCAGGAACGTGGGTGGCTTTCAGGAGCTGAGAGAACATCCCTGGCTGACAACCACGAGGAACTGAATGAGTCCACAACCCAGAGGAGCTGGATCAGATCCTTCCCCCAGGCCCCAGATGAGCGCCTAGCCTCACCAACACCTTCACTTCAGGCCTGCGAGATGAGACGGAAGCAGAGAAGCCAGTGCCCCCCTGCAGACACTGCGAGAGCCTCAACAGTGCTGATTAGAGCTGCAGAGCTGGTGGTGGTTTGTAGGAGGGCACTAGGCACTAACACAGGGTCGCTCCGTCAGGGTGAGAGTGAGGCCCATACCGCGGGAGCTGAGGTCACGTAGGCAGGTACCCATGGCACCCCGGGAAAGCAGGCCCCGCTGGAGAAAACAACAGCATAGTCTCGATGGCAGGGGTCTGCCAACACAGCCTGGGAGGCAAGGAGGCAGAGCACAGGGCAGGGCCTGGCCCGGCTGGAGGGCCCATCCCGGCCCCCGGACACCAAACTTGGCAGGAATAGGGCCCAGTGTGACCAAATAACCCAACTCCTCAAGAGAATCCAGAAATCCGATTTTTGTATAAAATATTCTCATTCAAACTTTAAAAACACCGTGCTGGCCAACCTTGTGCAGAACAAGAAACACAGAGACGTGTGTCTTGAACCAGATGTGACCTTCCGTGTAAGAGAAAAGGCAGAAGGGCCCCGAGCGAGAGCCTTTTCAGGAGGCAGTAGGGACCCCCCCTCCCCTCACCCAGAAGAGAAGGAGAATCCACACACGTGGAAGACCCACCTCTCCCAGTGACCGTGCGGGGGACCCACTCCCAGCCCCCCAACAACCTGACGTTTTCTGGGCTATGGGCCCATTTCCAGATGAGGCCACTGAGGCCAGAGCGGTTCATTAATCCCCTGTGATTACATGGATGTGAGGTGGTGACGGGCTTGAAACTACGCTTCTGATTCCAAAATCTGGGTCCGTCTGGCTGCTCCACGTGGCATCCTGGCAACACGTGATTTTTCTCTTTTGATTGCACACGTGATTTTTCTCTTTTGATTGCTGTGCGTTTCCTGAGGCCTGGACTCTCCTCCCCTCACTAGGAAACCAGCCCCCTCCTCATTCAAGGCTTGGCCCTCCTGTCCAGCTCCTACCACGGCAGGCGCCCCTCCTACATCCCAGTCGTTCGGGTTCTGTCCCCACGGCCCGCTTGTAGCTCAGTCTCTCAGCTTCCCAGCTCCGAATTCCTGAGGAAGGAACCTAACTGGTTTGAGTCATGTTTCTGTCCCAAGTGATGATGGGTCACAGGTCCCTTCCAGCCTGTGGTCAGATGCCAGTCCAGGAACGACCCTCTGTAACCTCTCCCATCCTGACTCCCCTCCCCACCCCCTCCCCAGCTCCAAGCAACCCCGTCTTAGGGCCAATCCCCAGAGGTACGAGCAGGACCGCTCAGGGAACAGGCTCGGGCGAGCCATGTCCCTAAAAGCAGCCCCCAAACGCCTGCGCAGCCGTGCCTGACGCTTCTAATATAGCTTTAACAGCGGGGCCTGGACCAGGTAAGGTAAGCGTGGATATCAACGGTATCTGATATCATCTGAAGCCTCTCAGATGCCCACCATGGCCCTGGGTGGGGGCGCTGGCAGCAACATCATACTGCTCACCCCCCCTCACCTGCCGAGTGACCCAGGTGAGCCAAGAAACTAGGGGGTGTTCCACGTCCCACACCCAAACCGTCAGCGACTCCTGACCACAGCGCTAAGCGTCAACTCAACAAATGGTCTCTTCGCATCCCTCTGAGAGGATGAGATTTTGTCAGCAGTGAGCGCTCGCTCTGCCTCATTCCGACATGGACAACTTAGGGAGCCTGTGCGGGGGCATCAGGTCAGTGAAAGTGGAAGACAGACACACGATGAGGTCAGATGACTCATACCCAGAGAAGCATTAAATCTTCAATTCTCTTATAACAACTTCATTTTGCATGAAGGCAGGAGGCTTTTAAAACAGTGTTATTGAGTTATACTGACACATAATAAGCTGCCTACGTGTATATAAAGTGCACAGCTTGATGTCTGACCTACATATGCACCTGTGAAAACACCGCCACAATCAGGACATATATCCATCACCCCCAAGTTTCCTCATAGCCATTTATAATACCCCCCAGCCCTACCCACTCCCCATCCATCCCTGTCTCCTGGCAACCACTGATCTTCTTTCTGCCACTACAGCTGGCATTTTCTACTATGTTATGTAAATAGAATCATATGGTACATACTTGGTTTTCTCTGGCTTCGTTCACTCGGCACAGTTCTGACATCCATTGTGTACTTGTGCCCACGTCAAAAACTCATCCCGTTTCATTGCTGAGCACTATTCCAGGATATGACAGACCATGATTTGTCCATCCATTAGTGGACATTTGGTTTATTTACAGGTTGGGACAATCACAAATACAGCTGCTGTGAACATTCACGTACAAATTTTTGTACTTGGGAAAGTGTCTAGGAATGGAACAGCTGGATCGTTTGGTAGGCATGTGTTTGATCACGGCCATTTTCATGGAGCTCCCATGCAGGTTTCAGAGGGTCCACACTGTGTGTATTTAACCTACAAGATAAGGTACACGCTGGTCACATGGGAACCAATGATCCACACACTCACAAGGAGGCCACATCAGGCTGCAGCCGCTCCATTCCAGTTCTCCCAGTGTACGGAGAGGGTTCCCAGCAGGGAAAGTCTCCCAGCATGACCTCTGATTTTGTAAAATGCTCTGAGCGGGGCTTCCCTGGTAGCGCAGTGGTTGAGAGTCCTCCTGCTGATGCAGGGGACACGGGTTCGTGCCCCGGTCCGGGAAGATCCCACATGCCGCAGAGCGGCTGAGCCCGTGAGCCATGGCTGCTGAGCCTGCACGTCCAGAGCCTGTGCTCCGCAACGGGAGAGGCCACAGTGGTGAGAGGCCCGCGTACCGCAAAAAAAAAAAAAAAAAAAAAAATGCTCTGCACACAAGCTCCTGACACTCCAGAGGTGGCCCCCAAGCGGGCCGTGTGATCTGCCTGCAGCAGATCTTCATATGATGGCAGCATCTTGTGGGTCTAGAGTAGAATAGTTATGATCAATACCGAGAGCTATGCATGAACGGCAGGAGGGGTCTGCAAGGGTGGTCCCACCAGCATTACCTGGGGATGCGCATCTCCCCAGTCCAGACCTACAGAGTTGAAACTCTGAGGGGGGGTCCAGCAATGTGGGCTTCCAGGCAATCTGATGCATGTTCTGGCTTAAACACAAATAGCCCAGAACATCGTTCAAGCCCTTTGACTCTCCTGGAATTAAATCCGTCAGAAGTCACACTACGCCGAGAGTGCAACTTCTCGATGGCCTCACTCCATCCACACAGCTCTGGAACCCACCCTCTTAGAACGCTGCCACCCGCGTTAAGGTCTCCTCGAAGAACCAAGCTACCGACTGGAATGCAGACCTGCACAGTGGTGGTTACCACTTCTTTCCCAAAGCACCAGACTCAAAACAAAACAAAAGTCCCAGGAACTCAATCACTGGAGCATTTAAATCCAACCGTCAAAACCACCCATTTCTCTACCCGGGGCTTTCACCCTAGCATATTATGACATAAATGAACCTAAGAAAAGAAAAAGACAAAGATTTTAGGTGATACACTCCAACACTCTTTACTGCTCTAGAACCCTCGCTCCAAATTTACACATCAGCAGAAAAATTCATTAAACTTGAATAGGAAGAATTGGAGAAAAAATATGGAATACTTTTTGTTTTAATCTTCAGCTGAAGCATGATTTCCGCTCAACATTATAATCGGAGGGAAGTGCTGGTCATTTCCTTGGTATTTTTGCAGGCTCAGTACTTAGCCCAGTCTTTGAAAACCCTCTCCAGCTTCTGGCCAAGCAGAACTTTGCCGCTCACTTTGAACTTGCCAGCAAGGAAAGCCTTCTGAGGGTTCATTTTGCCGAAAACCAGCTCCATAAAGACAGGCTCCGGGATTGTGAAGACAGTGTCTGCCGGGAGCCTGGCGGGTCCTGGATACATGTTCCCAGAGCCATTCTTCAGATCAATGGTCCACTTCAGAATGGTCTTCCCATCCTTGGTGATGTCCAGCTGAAAGATGGCATTGACTTTCTTTACCAGTTGGGCCCCCACTTCTTTGATGTGATGACTGATGTCCTCAAACACAGGGAAGCTCTGGAACTCTGACAGCACTACAGGGTGTGGCACAGTGAGTTCCTGAGCTGGACCCAATTCCTTGAGCTGGCTTGCCGGAGGCCCATCCCCTGCTCTGATCTTGAGTTGACGGTCGATTCTCTTCCACATCTTACTGTGCTGGTCCTCTTGACCTTGCCAACTGGTTTGTGAGCAGCTGTAGCCAGATTAATATCCACAAGTTCATATTGTGACATAAAAGGAGCGGCCAAGTGGGGAATGAGACTGGTTTGTGTGCCGCAGTCTTATTGGCCAAACAGATGCTAAAATGTGACATGGGGTGAGGGCTCAGACAGGTCATTGTGAGGCAGATCCATACCACCCCCCAAACCACAAGGTCCCACAAGCCCAGCCCAGAGAGGTCTGGACCCCATGTTGGGAATAAGAGAAACTGGCCCTAGAAGGTTCTTTGGTGACATGAGCTCTGTCTTTTCAACACTTTTTTTTAATTTAATAAATTTATTTTATTTATTTATTTATTTATTTATTATTTATTTTTGGCTTCATTGGGTCTTCGTTGCTGCCCACGGGCTTCTACTCTTTGTTGCAGTGCGTGGGCTTCTCACTTCGGTGGCTTCTCTTGTTGCGGAGCATGGGCTCTAAGCGCACAGGCTTCAGTAGTTGTGGCACGCGAGCTCAGCAGTTGTGGCTCGCAGGCTCAGTAGTTGTGGTGCACGGGCTTAGTCGCTCTGTGGCATGTGGAATCTTCCTGGACCAGGGCTCAAACCCGTGTCCCCTGCATTGGCAGGCGGATTCATAACCACTGCACCACCAGGGAAGTCCTCACCTCTGTCTTTTCTCTCAACTGAGAGAGCAGTTATTCTGATTCCTTCAAAAGTAGATGATCCTTAAGGCACGCTTCGCCTACCCAGGGGTGGAGTGGGAAATGCTGTTAGAACAAAACAGCTGTTTGGAGGAGGAATCAGCACCAGGGCCTGCATCAGGAAGCTTCCAGAAGCACAGTGAAAAGGAAAAAAAAACAAACAAATATCCCTAAGATCAGCAGAAGAAGCTGCTGGTCTCACATGATGACCGCACACACTAACAGCCCTCACTGAGCTGGCACTGTTCTAAGCACTGTACATGTGTTAACACACCTAATCCTCCTTATAATCCTCTGAGGTGGGTACTAAGTTTAATCCTCCTTTTACAGATGAGGAAATGGAGGCAAGGAGAAATGAAGTGACTTTCCAAAGTCACACAACTAGTCAGTAGGGCACCCAGGTTTAAACAGAAGTAGAATGACTGCAGAACCCACTTTTTGTCTGCCTGATGTTTTCTAACGATTAGGTTGAGGAACGTGGGCAGGAATACCACAGAAGTGATCTTGTGCCTTCTCAGTGCATCATGTAAGGGGGTACATGGTGCCAATGTGTCCCACCTCTGGTGATGCTGATGACGCTGACCTTGATCCCTTGGTTAAGGTGGTGTCCACTGGGTCTCTCTCTGCAGAGTTACTGCTTCTCCCTTTGTAATGAATAAGTATTTTGCAGGAAGATACTTTGAGACTTTGCACATATCCTGTTTCATATCATACTCCAGCCTACTTCTGCTTGCATCCATCTGTGGCCCATCAGTGTGATGTGTGCTAAGTGGTCATTTTCTATGCCCATCACTCCCTTTATTTTTTTTTAATGTATATTTTTGGCTGCATTGGGTCTTCGTGGCTGCACGCGGGCTTTCTCTAGTTGCAGCAAGCAGGGGCTACTCTTTGTTGAGGTGCGCGGGCTTCTCACTGCGGTGGCTTCTCTTGCTGTGCAGCACGGCCTCTAGGCACGTGGGCTTCAGTAGTTGTGGCAAGTGGGCTCAGTAGTTGTGGCTCGCGGGCTCTAGAGCGGCAGGCTCGGTAGTTTTGGTGCACGGGCTTAGTTGCTCCGCGGCATGAGGGATCTTCCCGGCCCAGGGATCGAACCCGTGTCCCCTGCATTGGCAGGTGGATTCTTAACCACTGCACCACGAGGGAAGTGCTGTTAGGGTTTTTAAAACTCAAACTGGTTCTCTCCGCTGCCCTCTCTCCCTCGCAAGCCTCACTCTGCCTGGCAGAAGGGGTGCTCCCTCTGTCAGTACACATAAACAAACAAAGACTCCACTTTAATGCTTAGCTTTGTGACCTGTAACAAAGAGAATATTTAACGTTGCAGGTGTCAAAACAGACTAGCTTGAGTTGATAACCTAGACAATAATAACTCATTTTTCCCAGAGGGTACAGAGTGAGAGGCTGTCAGAATCAAATAGTCAGTAGAAACTAGAAGTTTAGACCAAAGAGATTCTGTAAATAAGAAAGTTGAACACAAGCATTGAGACCAGCACCGCCCAAAAGAATTTTCTGAGATAATGAAAATGTTCAGGGTCTGGGTTGTTCAAAGCGGTAGCTGTTGAGACTCACATATGGCTAGTACGACTGAGGAGCTGAGTTAAGTTTACTTAGCTCTAATTAATTTAAATTTAGGTAGTCACATGCGATGACCCATCAGCATCCTGGGAAGCAACCCCAGCATCATCCTAACCATTGTAAAGAAGTTACATGGTCATCTAGGGGATGCTGCTCCATCTTTAACCACTGAATTACACCAAACTCATATGAAAATCCCTTCCCAAAACCCCCAATAACTCACTTGAGACTGTTACCTATATGGAACAGAGACCAGCTCCCACCGGGGGGATCTGGTTCAGGTGGGCACCCCATTTTTGGACAAGGCTAAAGGCCTAAAGACGCACATACGTACTTAAAATGGTCCAGTAACATTTATCTTTAAATAGGACACAAGCATGCCTAAGTGGGTGATTATTGGGTAACTTCTGAGTGAAAGTGTATAAGGTATGACTGCCTGTAAAGCCAACACATGTAACTCCTTCCAACACCCCATTCAGCTGTCCCTGATGGATAAAAGGTGTCTTCGTTATCAACTGCTGTGATAACGCTGCAGAACTACCCCCAAACTCAATGGCTTAAAACGATAAGCATTTATTGAGCTCATGATTTAATGGACCAGCAATTTAGGATGGGCTCAGAGCTGTAGAGAAAGCATCAACTTTCTCTGAGACTACCTAAATAATCGTGAACAGAATGTTGGTGGAAATATGGGCGGTAAAGGCCGTTCTAATGAGGTCTCAGACAGAAATGAGGAACACATTACTGGAAACCAGAGGAAGGACCATCCTTGTTATAAAATGGCAAAGAACTTGGCTGAACTGTGGCCATGTTCTAGTGTTCTATGGAAGGTAGAACTTGCCAGTAATGAAATTGGATATTTAGCTGACGTGATCTCTAAGCACAGTGCGGAAGGTGAGGCTTGGCTCCTCCTGACTGACTGTAGCAAAATGTGAGAAGGCAGGAACGACTTCAAGACAGAATTGATAAGCAAAAAGGAAGCAGAGCTTAAAGATTTGGCTAAGAAAAGCAAGGGAAGGGTGATCCTAAAGGCAATTCAGAGACCAAGGCTGCCTCCTTGGTTTCAAAAAGGGGGTGAATGCCTTGTTTTCAACAGGCCAGATGGCATCTGCCCAAAGTAGTGGGGGTGGGATCGTCTAGCACAGCCCTGGGGGTGAGATCCCTGCCTCTGAGAGCTATGGAGACAGCACCTCTGCCCCAGCGGATGTGGGACTATTACCCAGTCAACCTGAAGGGCAGAGCATGGAGCCAAAGAGAGCATTGTACTCCAGACTTAAGATCCCATAGTTTGCCTTGCCAGGTTTGGGATTTGCTTGGGACCCATACCCCCTTCCTTCTTCCCCCTATTTCTCATTTTTGCAATGAAAGTGTCTATCCTGTGCCAGTTCCATTGTTGTTATGTGTTTGGAAACACATAACTTGTTTGGCTTGACAGGTTCACAGCTGGTGAGGGATTCTGCCTCAGGATGAACCATATCTTAAGCATCACTCATATCTGATTTAGATGATATTTAGATATAATTTCGACTTTAGACTTTAGAGTTGATGCTGGAACAAGTTAAGATTTGGAGGGGTCGGGGAATGGAATGAATGTATTTTACATGCAAAAAGAACATGAATTTCGGGGGATCAGGGGCAGAATGTTATGGGTTAAATGTTTGTACAACCCCCAAATTCACATGCTAAAACCCTAACCTCACCATGTGATGGTCCTAGGAAGTGGGAGGATTGGATGAGGTCATGAGGGTGGGGCCCTCATGAGTGTGATTAGTGCCCTGAGTCACAGGAGACCTTGCTTCCCCTCTCTGCTCTCTAACATGAGGATACAATGAGACGTCCACAGCCTGCAACATGTAATGGGGCTCTCCCAAGAGGCTGGCACCTGATCTGGGACTTCCAGCCTCCAGAACTGTGAGAAGTAAATTTCTGTTGTTTATAAGCTATCCAGTCCATGGTATTTTTATTATAGCAGCCCAAGCTAAGACAGGTGTAGACAGAGGAAAGGGCAAAGATCAATAATGATATTAATAAACTACACCCACAGGAAGACAGTGTCAAGCCCTGGAAGCCTTTCTTTCTGGAAAAAAAGTCACTGAACTACACCAAACTCATGCACAAATATATTTTTAAAGTCCCAGTAACTTAGACTTTTAAATATATAGAACAGAGATCACCCCTTTCTTACACTCCCAAAAGGCATCACTGGCCAATGTAAGGGCTTCTTATTTTAAGACACAGCTAAAGGCCCAAAGACAGGCAAATACTTAAAATAAAACAGTTATACTTATCTTTCCATATGCCATATGTATGTCCAAGTGGTAACTTTTTTTTTAATTAGATAAAATGTGTAAGTTTTGCCTGCCCATAAATTAATAAAACTGATTTGAACAAACAAAAACACAAAGTTTCTACGAAAAGCAGTGCACTTTTCCAATGATGTTGACATTCAGAACATTTTTCAGAATACCTCTTTTATAAACACTGTCAGAAACAAAAGGCGTGTTCTTTTACTGTCCTACACCATCTAGAATGCTTTCAGCTACAAGCACCAAAAACAGCCACAACTCAACGGGCTTCAACAGTAAAGGGAATTATCTCCCATTAAAGAAGTCCTAAGGCAGGGCTAGAGGGACGGACCACCAGGCAGGCTCAGGACCGGGGTTTCCCAGGACACAGGACCTTCAGTGCTAAATCCGGCAAGTCCCAGGCAAGCGGGAGGCGTTGGCTACTCCAGGGTTGGTTCCTTGAGCAGCTCAATGAGTCTTCAAGGACCCAGGGTCCTTCCTTCCATCATCCTGCTGCACGTTCTTCTAAGGCCAGTGACCCTTGTGGCGGCAACACTTTGGGGCTACATTCAGTAGAACAACAAAGAGAGCCATTTTCTCCTACACTTCTCTCTTTACCTGAAGGGCATATTCTCCCCAAGTCCTTTGGCGACTTTGCCCCCATCTCACTGGCTAGGACGGTGTTCCTTACACTTAGCAGGATCAGCTTAGGTCTGTGGCTAGAAAATGTCACCTGCCAGATCAGTAAACCAAGGATGTCGTGGCCATCAAGCCCTCAGCCACTACAGCCGACTCTGACGGTGCACCCTGAAGGGATTCAGGATGGAGAAAAGCAGGATAACCACCCTAGAGAGCTGAGGTGCATATCAAAGGAATGATCTCAGGATCTGCCCATACAAAGGAAAGCAACTAAATTCCTTAACTTGAGGTGTCAGGTTTTCTTTAATGAACAGTAACCTTTTGATGTTCCACTACCTGGTTTTATTGGGGTTTTTTGTTGTTGTTGCAAAACTCCTATATATGCTGGCTGCTCCCTCACCTCTTCAGAACAGTCCCCAGAGCCATCTGAGAGGCTATCTTCCAGGCTTAAGTCCTCAGTTTTGTCCACCAGATAAAACATAATCCTCGCTTTTAGGTTGTGCATTTTTTTTCAGTGGACAGGTTCACCAAGTCACCTTTGAGGCAGGACTCAATCAGCTTTCCCTAACCTCCTGGCTGCGTGGAGCAGCGTGGAACCCAATCGGCGTGTTGGGAAGGAAAAGGGAGAACCAAGAGTGAACACTGCGCATCCTCTGAGGAGGGTGTCTCCACTCAGGAGACCACCGAAGGGCAGGCGTAAGAATGGCACAGATCACGGACCTGTTAGAGGGATGTGACCTTCTCCACGTTGGGTAGGGAGCTGGCTACACTGGGGCCAAGTCTGAGGGCAGCGCGGCGGCAGCCCGTCCCAGACACTGGGGAAGTGGTCAGCGGCAGAGGAAGCCCTTGCCCACCAGGCAAGCCAGCCGAACCCGGGATGCTCCCTCGAGCTCAACGGCACCCGACCCGCGCCCACCTTTTTCCAGTAGAAAGACACACATGTTGCATCACTTTTGCCTCCCAAGGCTCCCACGAGGTCAGTGCCCACGCTAACCCCAGAAGTCTGCAGGGAGGGGAATTCTGGGAAATGTAGTTCCAGCTGCGCTAATTTGTCCAAGAGCAAAGCCGGAACCGTGCAGTGTGCTTTGATTTTTAGAAACAGCCTAGTTAAAATCTCAAGCTAAGTCTAAGGGATAAAGTGGTCCAATAAGCTGAGCACTGGCATTTAGTTATTGTGGAGGAAATGCCGCTTTATTCTTATTTTCTTTCCTGTTTCCCCACTCACTGTTATGGATTGTGGTCACCCCACCAGAGCAGAGGAAAGTAAAAAGACAACTCCCACTAATGCACAGCTTGGACTGGATGTGAGACCTGTGAAGGATAAACTGCTGACGACCCCCTGGAAAAAAGTCAGATGCAATTAATCGTAAGAGCTGGGTCAGCCCCTAAGTTTTCCTGAACTCAGTAAGTCAAAAACACTGTGCCTATGGGACAAATCTTCGTAAATTCTCTCGGCAGTTTTGAAAGATTTATCAATGCTAAACTGGGAGGGGGGGTGGTGAAAACCAAAGAACAAGATCTCTGACAGACAAGCATGAATGATGCCTGTTTTGGAAGGATGTTTTATACAAGTCTTTAACAGTGGTTACCACAACTGTATACACGTAACAGAAGCCCAAATGTAAAGAGAGTCTGCAAAGATCTTGTAATTATTCATTTAAAAATGAGGACCTGATTGGGACATCCCTGGTGGTCCAATGGTTAGGAATCCGCCTTCCAATGCAAGAGACATGGGTTTGATCCCTTGTCAGGGAAATAAGATCCCACATGCCATGGGGCAACTAAGCCTGCATGCTGCAACTACTGAGCACATACACTCTGGAGTCCACACCACAACTAGAGAGAAGCCTGTGCAACACAACGAAGATCCCACATGCCACAACTAAGACATGACACAGCCAAAAACTAAAATAAATAAATATTTTTAAAAAACAAATGAGGACCTGGGACTTCCCTGGTGGTCCAGTGGGTAAGACTCCACACTTCCAATGCAGGGGTCCAGATTCGATCCCTGGTCAGGGAACTAGATCCCACATGCATGCTGCAACTAAGAGTTCACGTGCTGCAACTAAGAGTCCACATGCTGCAACTAAGAAGTCCACATGCAGCAGCTAAAAAGTCCATATGCTGCAACTAACAGTCCTCAGGCCACAACTAAAGATCCCAAACATGGCAAGGAAGATCTCACGTGCTCAACTAAGACCCGGAGCAGCCTAAATAAATAAATATTTTTTTTAAAAAAATGAGGACCTTTACTGATAGACACAACAGGAATGAATATAAAAGATGTTATGCCAGTACCTCCCATCAGGAAGCTTGCACAAACCCCTTAGATAGCCTCATCCACCAGAGGGCAGACAGCAGAAGCAAGAAGAACTACAATCCTGCAGCCTGTGGAACAAAAACCACATTCACAGAAAGATAGACAAAATGAAAAGGCAGAGGACTATGTACCAGATGAAGGAACAAGATAAACCCCCAGAAAAACAACTAAATGGAGATAGGCAACCTTCCAGAAAAAGAATTCAGAATACTGATAGTGAGGATGATCTAGGACCTCGGGAAAAAGAATTGAGGCAAAGATTGAGAAGATGCAAGAAATGTCTAACAAAGACCTAGAAGAATTAAAGAACAAACACCTAGGAGAATTAAAGAACCAACAAACATAGATGAACAATACAATAACTGAAATGAAAAATACACTACAAGGAATCAATAGCAGAATAACTGAGGCAGAAGAACGGATAAGTGACCTGGAAGACAGAATGGTGGAATTCACTGCCGTGGAACAGAATAAAGAAAAAAGAATGAAAAGAAATGAAGACAGCCTAAGAGACCTCTGGGACAACATTAAACGCACCAACATTTGCATTATAGGGGTCCCAGAAGGAGAAGAGAGAGAGAAAGGACCCGAGAAAATATTTGAAGAGATTATAGTCGAAAACTTCCCTAACATGGGAAAGGAACTAGCCACCCAAGTCCAGGAAGTGCAGGGAGTCTCAGGCAGGATAAACCCAAAAAGAAACACGCCAAGACACATAGTAATCAAATTGACAAAAATTAAAGACAAAGAAAAATTATTAAAAGCAACAAGGGAAAAATGAAAAATAACATACAAGGGAACTCCAATAAGGCTAACAACTGATTTCTCAGCAGAAACTCTACAAGCCAGAAGGGAATGGCCCAATATACCTAAAATGATAAAAGGGAGGAACCTACAACCAAGTTTACTCTACCTGGCAAGGATCTCATTCAAATTCGATGGAGAAATCAAAAGCTTTACAGACAAGCAAAAGCTAAGAGAATTCAGCACCACCAAACCAGCTCTACAACAAATGCTAAAGGAACTTCTCTAAATGGGAAACACGAGAGAAGAAAAGGACCTACAAAAACAAACCCAAAACAATTAAGAAAATGGTCATAGGAACATACATATCGATAATTACCTTAAATGTGAATGGATCATATGCTCCAACCAAAAGACACAGGCTCACTGAATGGATACAAAAACAAGACCCATATATATGCTGTCTACAAGAGACCCACTTCAGACCTAGGGACACATACAGACTGAAAGTGAGGGGATGGAAAAAGATATTCCATGCAAATGGAAATCAAAAGAAAGCTGGAATAGCAATACTCATATAGATAAAATAGACTTTAAAATAAAGAATGTTACAAGAGACAAGGAAGGACTCTATATAATGATCAGGGGATCAATCCAAGAAGATATAACAATTATAAATATATACGGGGCTTCCCTGGTGGTGCAGTGGTTAAGAATCTGCCTGCCAATGCAGGGGACACGGGTTCGAGCCCTGGTCCGGGAACATCCCACATGCCGCAGAGCAACTAAGCCCATGTAGCACAACTACTGAAGCCTGTGAGCCACAACTACTGAACCCGTGAGCCACAACTACTGAAGCCCACGTGCCTAGAGCCCGTGCTCTGCAACAAGAGAAGCCACCACAATGAGAAGCCTGTGCACCGCAAAAAAGAGTAGCCCCTACTCACCACAACTAGAGAAAGCCTGCACACAGCAACAAAGATGCAACACAGCCCAAAATTAATTAATTGATTGATTAATTGATTAATTAAAATATGTATATATATATGCACCCAACACAGGGGCACCTCAATACATAAGGCAAATGCTAACAGCTATAAAAGAGGAAATCGACAGTAACACAATAATAGTGGGGGACTTTAACACCTCACTTACACTAATGGACAGATCATCCAGACAGAAAATTAATAAGGAAACACAAGCTTTAAATGACACAATAGACCAGATAGATTTAATTGATGTTTATAGGACATTCCATCCGAAAACAGCAGATTACACTTTCTTCTCAAGTGCACATGGAACATTCTCTAGGATAGATCATATCTTGGGTCACAAATCAAGCCTCAGTAAATTTAAGAAAACTGAAATCATATCAAGCTTCTTTTCTGACCACATGCTATGAGATTAGAAATAAATTATATGGAAAAAAACACACAAAACACAAACACATGGAGGCTAAACAATATCTTACTAAATAACCAAGAGATCACTGAAGAAATCAAAGAGGAAATCAAAAAATACCTAGAAACAAATGACAATGAAAATACGACGATCCAAAATCTATGGGTTGCAGCAAAAGCAGTTCTAAGAGGGAAGTTTATAGTAATACAATCCTACCTCAAGAAAAAAGAAAAATTTCAAATAAACAATCTAACCTTACACCTAAAGGAACTAGAGAAAGAAGAACAAACAAAACCCAAAGTTAGCAGAAGGAAAGAAATCATAAAGATCAGAGCAGAAATAAATGAAATAGAAACAAAGAAAACAATAGCAAAGATCAATAAAACTAAAAGCTGGTTCTTTGAGAAGATAAACAAAATTGATAAACCTTTAGCCAAACTCATCAAGAAAAAGAGGGAGAGGACTCAAATCAATAAAATTAGAAATGAAAAAGGAGAAGTTACAATGGACACCGTAGAAATATAAAGCATCCTAAGAGACTACTACAAGCAACTCTATGCCAATAAAATGAACAACCTAGAAGAAACAGACAAATTCTTAGAAAGGTATAAGCTTCCAAGACTGAACCAGGAAGAAACAGAAAATATAAACAAACCAATCACAAGTAATGAAATTGAAACTGTGATTAAAAATCTTCCAACAAACAAAAGTCCAGGACCAGATGGCTTCACAGGTGAATTCTATCAAACATTCAGAAAAAAGCTAACACCCATCCTTCTCAAACTCTTCCCAAAAATTGCAGAGGAAGGAACACTCCCAAACTCATTCTACGAGGTCACCATCACCCTGATACCAAAACCAGACACAGATACTACAAAAAAAGAAAATTACGGGCCAATATCATTGATGAATATAGATGCAAAAATCCTCAAAAAAAAGAAGTTATGCCAAAAGGCTACATAGTATATATAATTCCATTTATATGAAGTTCTAAAACTGGCAAAACTAATCTATAATGGAAAAAAAATCAAAATAGTCTTTCCTCTGAGGCGTGAGGATGAGATTAACTAGAAAGGGGCATGAAGAGCCTTTCAGGGATGACAGGTATATACATCTGTCAAAATTCTCTATGGAGTAAAGTGTACTGATACCTGCAACTTGTTTTGAAATGCATTAAAAAATAAGATGGACTGATGGATGGATAGATAGACATGTAACAAAACAAATACGGCAAAATGTTAATTGTAGAATCTAGGTGGTGGGTGTATGAGTGTTCATGATTCAGCCCAGTATTGAATTGTAGATAGATGCTAACATACTGACCAGTGAAGAAATGGGAAAAAAACTGTTAGAAAAGGATTCATAAAAGTTACGGTCAATTAAAAAGAAGATATCCACAGGCAGGCCAGACATTCAGAACACACAGTGTGGTTCATGCTATTCCTTTTTAAATATATGAAATACAATCACCCTGTTGAATTCAGTTCCTCTCACAGTTAGGAGGCGCTCGTTATGTGATGAGTCCAAGCTGAACACTGGCACATTTTGTCCACAGCACACGAAGAATCTCTCTCTACCTATTCTCCATTCATCAGCCCCGTATCAGTCAGCTCTAACATAATGTGCTGCATAACAAACACCACAGAGCTCAGAGGCTCACAGCAATAAGCAATTATTTCTTGCTTACATGGTTGCAGAGAGGCTAGGGATTGGCCAATGTAGGTGGGGTGCTCCACTGGGCTAGGCTGCAGGCCCTGAGTGTCTCTCACTCTTCTTGACCAGCAGGCTCCTGGGGGCAGGTTCTTCTCATGAGGAAGACCACAACACAAGAAGGCAAGACCTCCTGCACAAGTACACGCCAAGACTTTGCTCACATTTCTGCTAAAATTCCATTAGCCAAAGCAGGTAACACAACCAATCCAAATAATCACAGGCCCCCCCCATTCACCCAGATCTGGAAATGGAGGATTCACCTCCAGCTCTTTATTTATCACTGCAAGGGATTCTGGGGCTGCTTCGGTGCCAGTGTCTCTGTCTGCTTCAGTGGCCTCTCCACGTCTTCCACTGTGAAGGAAAAACAAATCTCGAGTGTGTAACTACACCAGTTCAAGTGAACTGTTCTATTTTGCCTCCAGCTTCCCTCAAAGTAGAACCCCAAGGGGACAATTACAAACATTGGGCCAAGAGAAGGAATACAGGGCACTTGTTTTTCTGCTGTAGGAGAAGTCAATTAGAGTTTCCAATTTCCACTGTTAAATGTCACCCTTTTACAACATCCTGGAGGAGAGCTGGCAGTCCTGTCGTTAGGGAGAAAGAACGCTTTCAAGGAAAGGCTTATTGTCTAAAGAGACACAGAAGGGTCCAGAGATTAAAGGACCCTCTCAGGCTGTCTGAATTTCCCAGGGCTCTCGGTTTCTATTTTGAGCTCAACATTTGGCTACCCTGTAGCCTCCAGTGAGCCTTTTTAGCCTCCCTGCACCACTTTTGTACTGTTTGCAAAAAGAGATCATAAGCCTTGCTGCCAGGTAATGCATATAAAGTGCCCCGAGGAGCTCGGAGGGGAGGTAGGCTTCTCGAAGGGAAAGCTGTCAGCATGTTCTCTCCTGATGTCCGGATATTTTCAGTGTCTGGTACCCCTCATTAGAGCATCTGGTCCTTCCTCTGAGAAGTCAGACGAAAGCCAGAATAAATGGAGCAGAGAGGCTTCCTTCTCTCGCCTCTGCTGCAAAGGGGATGCATCAAACTGAGTGATGAACAATCACTCTTCTTCACTTGCTAACACTCTGTGCCCTGTTTTCAAATTAAGGAGCATGTTGTTGGCATGCCTGAAAGGTTAAACGCTCCCACTTCGTTGCTGCAGCCACTCATTGGTGCTTTATCACAATTTCTGTGCGGGGAACTTCCTGTCCTCAAAACCCTTCCTCCAAAGAGCTGGGTGAGACTTTGAGAGCATCTCACATTTCTAACGTTAGATTATAAATCACTCTTCTGCTTGCAGGGTGGTGTTGCCCCTAAAAAGACCCCATCTGTTAATTGTCTGCAACTTATTCTGAAAGGCACCAAAAAATAAGAAGGGTTGGTGCATTTTTAATTTTTAAAAAATTATTAAAAAAAATTTTTCCCCTTTTCAATTATAGGGGGATTCATTTTCTCCCTCTCTTGGTATTTAACCCTTATTTATAGAACAGGAACTTTGGACTTTTCCAAAGTATTAGGAGGCAAGGAGGTGGCAGCTGGAACTCTCATAATGCCACCAGCGGCAGCGCCAAACGGTTCCACTCTGGAAAAGAGGTTTCAGTATCTAAAATGTTAGGTATTTTTGTTGGATATATCTGTACAAGTGGAATTGCTGGGCCCCAGACGATATTTCTAGGGATATAGCAACCAGAAATACCTGCATTTTGTTTTCAAAAAAGACACATATTACAATGTGTTGCCAAATCTGGCAACCACCCATACGCTCATCAACAGAAGAATGGATAAATTACAGGGTATCCACAAAGTAGGATACTAAACAGCAATGGGGATTAACAATCTACATCTATACACAACATAGTGAAACTCACAATCATAATTTTGAACAAAAGAAGCCAGACATCCCCCCTGCCAAAAAGGAGTTCATACAGCTTCCAGAGGGCTGGTAATTTTCTAATTCTTGATCTGGGCGTTTTACATGAGTGTCTTTCATTTGGGAAAATGTACTGAGCCATACATTTATGATGTGTGCTCTTCTCTACAGGTATATTATGCTTCAATGAGAGGTTTTAAATATTTATGCACACAGAAAAATTGCCCGAAAATCAGAACAGAAAGTATTGGAGGAAAGTGTCCACCTAATCTTCCACTCTCCCTCCCCACTCCTACCTGTGGGAAAAGCAGGGCCACGGCTGCCTGGCGGTGAGGAGGGAGCAGGAACCAGAGCTACACAGATCCTGGGTGGCCCATTTTCCCCAGGATCCCAAGCGCCGCTCTGATCCCTCTGTCTTGACTGCCGTGACTTGAAACGTGAGAGGCAACAATTCTTTTGCCTGGCCAAACCAGTGGACCTGCTCTGCAGACCCAGGTACCACTGCTCATGGGCAACCCAAGTCCAGAAGGGAAGAAGCAGGAAGCCCTGTCTGGCTGTCGCCCAAACCACATTCTCTGGTCCAGGGCTGCCAGCAACAGAGGTGCTACTTTGACCTCCAATTCCCATTGCTTGCATCAGTTTCTCAACTGATTCCAAAGATGGAAGGGGAAGACGCATGATTTACTATCACCCCCTAAACTCAACAACATTTTTCTCAGTAGTTAAGAAATAAAGACAAGAATTAATGTATTGTTCTTCTTTTATGGAGCATTAAGACCAGAGGCTGTGAGTTCCTAATGGATCCGAGGAGACGACGCCTACCCCTTTGGAACAAAACCAACTGGGTAATTAGAAAAGAAGAATGAGATTATCTAATCTCCTTCCTGTAATGTTTCCCTGTATTAACAAGAAACTGCTTCTCTGGGTGACTACTGAAATGGAGATTTAGAGGTTTCGAATGTAGTGTCAGAGGTTATCCCATTGCTGAGTTAGATGTCCCAGGCACCAACTGCCATAGATGGAGGAAGCGGGGTCACAGTAGTTTTCAGCTCCTCCCATCAAGAAGTGAAGTCCGTCTCTCCATCCCTGCAGTCTGGGTCTGGCCAAGTGACTTGCTTTAGACAGTGGGATGTAGCGACTGTAAGACAAACAGGAGCTTGAAAAGTGCTGCACGATTGGGCATGCCCTCTTGTTACTAGAACCATTCCACCACCATGTGAGGAAGCCTGGGCTAGCCTGCCCGAGGATAGGAGACTGCATGGATTGAGGCCCCAGCCATGGTGGCCAAGGCCCCAGAAATACACATGAGATGCCTAGACTACCCAGCCCCAGCTGAGCAGCCCATGTGAGAAGAGCCGCCTAGACAACCCACAGAACCATGAGAAATGAACAATGTGTGTTACCACTCCACACCTACTGGAATAGCCAAAATCCATAACACTGACAACACCGAGTGCTAGCAAGGATGTGGAGAAACAGAGAGGCACTCTCATTCATCGCTGGTGAGAACGGGAAATGATACAGCTACTTTGGAAGACAGTTTGCTAGTTTCTCACAAAACTAAACATACTCTTACCGTACGATCCAGCTATTGTTGGTAATTACTCAAATGAGCCGAAAACTACGTCCACACAAAAACCTGCACTTGGATATTTATAGCAACTTTATTCATGATTGCCACAACTTGTAGCAACCAAGATGTCCTTCAGTAGGTTAAAAAACAGACTGTGGTACATCCAAACAATGGAATATTACTCAGCACTAAAAAGAAATGATCTGTCAAGCCATGGAAAGACATGGAGGAATCTTAAATGCATATTACTAAGTGAAAGAAGCCAATCTGAAAAGGCCACATACTTTATAGTTCCAGCTATATGACATTCTAGAAAAGGCAAAATAATGGAGACAGTGAAAAAGATCAGTAGTTGTCAGGGCTCGGGCGTAGTGGGGACTGAACAGCTGGAGCATGGAGGATTTTAGGGCAGTGAAACTGTTGTGTGTGATACTATAATAGTGGATACACGTCATCAATTTGTCAGAACCCATTGGACGTACAACACCAAGAGTGAACCCTAATGTAAACTGTAGACTTTGGGTGACAATGATGTCTCAATGCAGGTTCACTGATTTTAACAAATGTACCATCTTGGTGGGGAGTATTGATGCTGGGGGAGACTATGCAGGTGTTGGAGCAGGAGTATATGGGAACTCTCTGCACTTCCTACTCAATTTTGCTATGAACCCAAAACTGCTCTAAAAAATAAAGTCAATTAGGGCTTCCCTGGTGGTGCAGTAGTTGAGAGTCCGCCTGCCGATGCAGGGGACACGGGTTCGTGCCCCGGTCCGGGAAGATCCCACATGCCACGAAGTGGCTGGGCCTGTGGGCCATGGCTGCTGAGCCTGTGCGTCCGGAGCCTGTGCTCCGCAACGGGAGAGGCCACAACAGTGAGAGGCCCACGTACCACAAAAACATAAAAAATAAAGTCAATTAAAAATAACATGTGTTATTCTAAGCCACTAAGTTTTGAGGTGGCTTGTTACACAGCAAAAGCTAACTGATACTCTGGGTCAAACACTGAGTGGGGAGGAGGATCAAGGGGAATCAAATTCTGTCACCTCAGAATCACAAACACAAATGATGCGAAAACACAGGAATAAACAGCCATCGTGGAATTCAGGAGTGAGTATAGCTGTGCCTGTAGTTGGGCAAGTTAGTTAAAACCAGATGACAGGCTGGGTCTGACATTTTACAAGAAGGACACACTTTACAGGCCCCATTGTGTGCTGTTTTAGTCTTTTCCTTACTGTTAGGGGACCGGACTCCCTCCACTGAGGCCTGACAGTAAAATTCCTTTTTCTGGAAGCCTCAAAGGTGAAGCACAAGATAATGAATGCAATTCCTATGTCTGCTTTTAAAGAGGCAGAGTATGGGCTGCTCGGACCTGAGCGGTTCAGCGCATGCCTGTCCTCCAGTCACCGGATCCCAAAGGGTCTGGTTGTCAGCACCAAGGAGGGAAGAAAAGGTAACAGGAAATATTGACATGATGGACTACCCAGAAGTAATTTATTTGATCCTTTGGAATGAGTGACCTCACCACCCCTCTGCCTCCTTCATCACCCACCTTGCCTTCTATTTCCCCCGTCCCTGCCACACACACGCACACACACCAGCAAACACAACACTGCACTGGGTCCTAGTCCCTTTGTAAAAGACCCTGACACCAATAACCAAGGATTTCTCTGGGCATCAGGGATCATGTACTGAGAACGTTGCCTTGGATGGTGATACAAAAAAATTCCCTGTGGATGAAAAGCTGAAGCCGGGCAGCTGAGGTCAGACGCCACCCCAGCAGCTGGGAACCCTCATCCAGTTCTGCAACAGACTCTGGGAGTCAGGGGGGACACTGGGGGGCAGTGTGGAGGGAAGGAGCACAGCTCATTAACAGACGGAGTTGGCAATGGTTTCAAATTAGCACCGTCTCCTGAACTGATAAGAATTCCACCAAGGCCGTTAATTAGCTGCTAACCATATGCCTCTCTTCTCTGAATGTGCTTCCTGACTCAACATGGAAATGACGACTAAATTCCAGACTGGTCGTGGGCTTGAACTTTCATACCTGAGCTGCTTTACTCATAGTCTCCTCCCACATTCATAGGACAATCCGGGATGGGAAGAAAACTGTCCTGGACAGTGATGAGACAGCCCTTCTTCTTCAAGGAGAAGACAGGAACAATTAGGGAAGCTATGTCCACAGATTTGGAGAGGTTTTCTAGTTTAAATCAAACAATACCTTGAAGACTTCCCTAAATTCTTCATCTGTGACCATATAGGTCAAAAAATGAGGAGCTGGGGAGAGATGAATTGGGAGGTTGGGAGTGACATGTACACACTACTATATATAAAAGAGGTAACTAATAAGGACCTGCTGTACAGCACAGGGAACTCTACTCAATACTCTGTAATGGCCTATATGGGAAAAGAATCTAAAAAAGAGTGGATGTATGTATATGTATAAATGATTCACTTTGCTGTACACCTGAAACTAACACAACAGTGTAAGTCAACTATACCCCAATAAAAATTTTTTTTAAAAAATGAGCTGGACACAAAAGACCTAAGAAACATGCTTTTTTAAAAAAAAACTGCATTTCAAGCTTTATAAAAATGTGTGTGTGTGTGTTTGTGTTAATGTCTTGTCCCCATCCAAAGTCACATTATGATATTGGATCATTTTTTTAAATTATATTCCTTCTTTTACCAACGTCAATAAAGTGCTGACAAAACCAGATGTCGGCAAGAAGACAAAGCAGTTGGAATTCTCATACACTGCTGATGGGCACAAAATGATACAGGGCTTTTCGCTTTCTTTTGCTTTCAGTGGGGGACAAAGAGTCTGCTGTTCAACATTTACACTACAGCACTGGGGGAGCTAGTGAGAGTTTATATCGGACAGGGTTCTTAGTTGCAGACAACAGAATGCACTCAGCCTGCCCTGTATGCATCTATTTGGGTGGGCTCCTCCAACCTCCAGATGAGAAAATGCTATGTTTAAGTTTCTGTCACTTTCTACCAGGCGCAGGAAACTGCTCCCCCATTTGCAAGTATGGCAGTTTTAAAACATGACCCTAAAATTATTTGATGCTCCCTTCGGGGAGAGAGTGGGGACTGTTTTCCCTTCCTATGCATCTGGGTGGGCTTATGACTGCTTGGAGCAAAAGACAGTGTCAGAAATAATGCTGTGTGACTTCCAAGGCTGGATCAAAACAGGCATGCGGCTTCACCCTGTGCACTGGACACCAGAACTTGGAGCCTGAGCTGGCCCATAAGAAGGTCAACATGTGGAAGCCGCCATGTTATGAGGAAGCCCAACCACATGGGGAAGCAGAGGGGGAGTGTCAGCTCTCTCAGTCTTCAAGTCTTCCCGCTTCAGGCACTAGACATGAGAGCAAAGGACCCAATAAACATAAAATTGGGAAATCTCTAGAGAAGAGACTCCTTTGTACTTTGGAGAGAGTTTGAACATTCTGGGCTTCCCTGGGGGTGAAAAATGCTACAAAAAGTCCGTTTCTCTTTTCATTATAGATAGTACTTGTGGTTTCAAAGTCTGTTAAAAATGACAACTAAAACATGGTTTGGGCATTTGCGATTAGATGGAAAAAAGTCAGTTTATTCATGCGAAATCAAGTAAAGAGGCAGTAATGGTGCAGACAGATGACGCCACAAGCTACTCTGCACAATTCCTCAGACGGTAGACTTGCAGCAAGAGAGATTCCAGAGGCTACCTCCTCTGGGTAGTTGCTCAGCACCCAATTTTGCCCTGACACAGCTCGTTCAAACTGGATCTTCATTCTTAGGTAGCTCGAACCGTAATTATTCATTGATCCGAATGCATCGGTGGGGTTCAGGGCACCAGCGGGCTCCAGCAGCACTCCCTCCCTTCTCCCCACAGGCCTGAAGGAGGCAAGGGCCTTTGGCTGCCTCAGTGCCCTGTGTTTGCTCTCCTGCCCCTCCCTCACCTCTGTAAGAAGTCCTTTCATTAAAGTCTCTTGAAGCAGCTAAGATGGACTCTGTTTCCTCACTAACGCTGTAGATGAACAAAACCTTCGGTCAGTGCAGAGTTTAGAAAGCCAGGTGGTCTTTCTGACAAGATTCTCCACGAGCTTCCCCATCACTGAGTCACCTGGTTTTTCAAGAGCAAATGCCCTGTGGATTGGACCACTCATCACTTAGGTATTGTGTTCAGCTGCAAGTAAGGGGGAGAAAGCAATGGCTTAATAAAAAAGAATGAAATAATGCCATTTGCAGCAACATGGATGGACCTAGAAATGATCATACTAAGCAAAGTAAGTCAGAAAGAGAAAGATAAATACCATATGATGTCACTTATATGTGGAATCTAAAAAAAAAAAACATGATACAGGTGCACTTATCTACAAAACAGAAACAGACTCACATAGAGAACGGACTTGTGGTTGCTGAGGGTGGGGGAGGGATGGATTGGGAGTTTGGGATTAGCAGATGCAAACTATTATATATGGATGGATAAACAACAAGGTCCTACTGTACAGCACGGGGAACTATATTCAGTATCCTGTGATAAACCATAATGGAAAAGAGTATGAAAAAGTATATATACATAAACTGAATCACTTTGCTGCACAGTAGAAATTAATACAACATTATAAATCAACTATACTTCAATAAAGTTTTTTCAAAAAAGCAATGGCTCAGATAAAGGCTTGGCAAACTTTCTCTCCAAGGGCCAGATAAAATAGTAAATATTTTAGGCTGCAGGTCACACAGTCTCCATCACAAATACTCATCTCTGCCACTGTAGAGTGGAAGCAGCCACAAACAATACACAAACAAATGAATGTGGCTGCATTTCAATAAAACTTTATTTATAAAACACAGGCAGCCAGGCCATGGGTTAGAGTTTAGATCAGTGGTTTGTTTCTCTCATGTGATAAGAAGGTTGGAGGTGTGCGGTTGTGGTGACAGTTCAGCAAGGTGTTCGCTGATTCTGCATCATCTGAAGGCTCCACTGGGCAGGAAGATCCGTTTCCAAGATGGTTCATTCACAAGTGGCAGGTTGGTGCTATAGCTGGTTCCTTTCCTTGTGGGGACCAAGCATGGGCACTGCATGTTTGAGTGTCCTCATACCATGATGCTTGGCTTCCCCAAGAAAATAAGGTTGAAGTGCAATGCTTTTCTGACTTACCCCTAAAGTCCTACATCATTTGTTTTGCTTTGTTCTACTGATCACACAGGTCAGTGAAAGAAGGACTACACAAGGGCCTGAATACCAGGAGGTGACAGTCTTCAGGGTCCATCATAGAGGCTACGTACCACACCACCCGGGAAGGCTGCATGGCTACAGTACACATCTCACATCTGGACAGCAAGCAAAGGAGAGGCAGGAAGAGACCCAGCATCTCTGGGGAGGAGGACCTGCTGTGTGTCAGCTACCTCCGAGACACTTTTCTAACCACCACTGTCATCCCCACGGCATCTCTAATGAAAGCTGGAAAAGCCCAGAACTGAGGAAGGCTCCTCTGGCATATGGAGTTGACCAAGGTTAAGGGCTCTTTGAAGAACCAAGACTAAAGTGAAGTAACAGCTTTGGGAGGTATCTTTGGACAGAGATTGGCTTCGGGTCCCTACTGTGAACCAGGCTGACCCTGGATGGCCCAGTTCCTCGCACTCTCCACTTTGATGTTCAGAACCGCCTTGACTTCACTTCTGGGGCAGCTGCCTGTGCGACCGGTAGTTCTCAATCCCACTGCGAGAGCTTCTAAGCATTCTCGGTCCCTCATCTCAACCCAGACTCACTGAGTCAGCATCTCTGGGGGCAGGACTCAGGTGTTTCAGTCCTTTCACTCTGATGTGGGGTCCAGCTTGCGAGCCGCCAGCACAAACACAAGATCCCTTTCAGTGAGGCGGAGACAGAACCAGATGTTCGGCAGCTACATCATACTTGCAACTCATCTGTAGCTTGTGGTTTGCTAAACCCCAAGTTCATTGCTGCAGAAACTCCTCTTCACCTAGATCCTGCCTGGCCTGTATTTTGCAAGTTTTATTTCACTCAAATAAACTTGTTTAACTGTATCGCATTGAAAGTGGGCTCTAGGTTCTGGCAACACTCAAGGCTCTCCTTTCAGGTACAAATTTGCCTTTTTTTTTTTTTTTTTTTGCGTTACACGGGCCTCTCACTGTTGTGGCCTCTCGTGTTGCGGAGCACAGGCTCTGGATGCGCAGGCTCAGTGGCCATGTCTCAGGGGTGCAGCCGCTCCGCGGCATGTGGGATCGTCCCAGAGCGGGGCACGAACCCGTGTCCCCTCCATCGGCAGGCGGACTCTCAACCACTGCGCCACCAGGGAAGCCCCAAATTTGGCTTCTTGATGAACTTGACTTCATCTCCTTTGTTGGCAAATGTCCTGTCTGGAGCACAGCACGTAGCACTCCCCCAGCAAATTTCTGCTGAGAACTTACCTGCCACAAACCTCCTGGCAGCTCTCCTATCCTGTGTGATTTCTCAAACATTAGTAACAACTTCCCTAGGGTCGTAAGAGCACCTGCCTTTCTTGCACAGCCTGTGATGGCATCTTCGGCCCCACCTTCTACCCTTTACATCTTCCTAATCTACCTACGTTGTTCTAGAAGACCAGTCATTGTTCTTCTGGACAGGACATGGAACAGGAACCTAGTGATTTTGCCTCTTCTGGAGCCAGATGGCCTCATTCAAATACTGGTTCCTGTCCTGAGTAGCCGTGTGTCCTTGGACAAGTGACATAATGGCTCTGTGCCTCAGTGTCCTACCTGTAAAACGGGGGTTCTACTAGTATTTTCCCCAGAGGGTTACTGTAAGTTTTAAATGTGTGAGCACATGAGATCTGCTTAGAGCAGTGCTGGTACCTGAACAGCACTATGGAACTATCACCCATCATCACCATCATCATTACCACCACCACGGTTAATGTCATTGCTACGATTACTATCACAATGATTTCTCCAAGCAGTAGAGCTACTTCTTTCTCACATCTTTTTTTCAGGGTCGGGGGATGGACTGAATATATTTTTAATTTCTCTTATTCTACTTGCCTTAAATTTAAGTTACTCTTCCTTCTTTAGTTTCCTAAGATGAAAGCTTAGGTTATTGATTTTAGTTCCTTCTTCTGTTCTAATATATACGCATTTATGCTATAAATTTCCCTCTAAGCACTGCTTTTGCTTCCTCCTACAAATTTTAATAAGCTGTATGTTCATTTTCATTTACTTCAAAAGATTTTTAAATTTCTGTCAAGACTTCTTCCTTGACCCACGAATTATTTAGAAGTATGTTGTTTAATCTTCAAATATTTGGGGAGTTTCTACATTTTTTTGTTGTTGTTATTGATTCCTAGTTTAATTCACTGTGGTCTGAGAACTTTGTACAATTGCTGGTCTTTTAGATTTAAGATGTGTTTCATGACCCAGAATGTGATCTGTCTTGATGAATGTCCTATGCGAGCGTGAGAAGAATGTGGATTCTGCTGGTGGTGGATGGAGTATTCTGTGAACGCCAATTAGATGAAGTTGATTGATAGTGCTGTTCAGGGCAACTCCATCCTCACTGATTTTCTGCTGGCCTGACCTGTCAGTTTCTGACAGGGGGATGCTGAAATCTCCATCTCTAATGGTGGTCTGTCTATTTCTGATTTTAGGTCTATCAATTTCTGCCTCACATATTTTCACCATCTGGTGTCAGGCACATACATTGTAATGTCTTCTTGGGGAAATGACCCACTTAACACTAAGTAGCACCCTTCTTCACCCGTAATAACTTTCCTCATTCTGAAGAAATTAACACAGCCACTCCAGCTTTCTTCTGGTTAGTGTTAGCATGGTATATCTTATTCCATCCCTTTACTTTTAACCTATCAGAGTCTCTATATTTAAAATGGGCTTCTTACAGAAAACATGTAGTAGTTTCTCTAGAGTTTAAAATATACATTTGAAACTAATCTAGGTCCACCTTCAATTAACACTATACCACTTCACATGTAGTGCAGGTACCTTATAACAGGATTCCCAAATCCCCCCTCCCATGCCTGGTGACATTGTCATTCATGTCACTTATCCATATGCTATAATCACCAAATGCATTGTTACTATTATTACTTTAAACCATTAACCTTTGAGATCTCTTAGAGACCAGGACAGAGTCTTTAGATTTGCTTCCAATGCGAGCAGTCCAGTTTTAGAGAGGGAAGTGAGACGTAAGCTCCCTCAAATACAAGGCTACTCCCAACCCTCTAGAAAGCAGGACTTCAATTAAATATCTAAAGGCCATCAGGTATCACAGAACTCGGATGTCAGCTACTCAGGCCCCCGCATCTTACAGATGAGGAAACTACGGCCCACAGCAGGGAAGTGATCTGCTCCTGGGCTAGTCTGGAGGAAAAAGAAGCTACAGAAAGGCAGCCTGATCCTAGACTGAATCCCGAGTGAAAGTGTAGCAATAAAGGACATTACCGGGTGTCATACTGTGGTTTATAATAAGAAGTATATATTTGGTCTTCAGCACAGAGCTCCTAAAACCGCTGGAATTTCTTAAGTGATAAGAGCAACAAAGGTCTCTTTATTATGTTAGTGAGGTGACTTTTGGACCTCACTTAAGGATCTTGGGGAGGGGAGAGGGGCTGGAGGTTGAACCAATCGCCAGTGGCCAGTGATTTAATCAACTGCGCCTCAGTAATGAAGCCTCCATAAACCCCAAAAGGACAGGGTCTGGAGAGCCTCAGGGAGGTTTGGGGAGAGTGGCGAGCTCGGAGAGAGCACGGAAGCTCTGAGCCTTTCCCCACCCCTTGCCCTGTGCATCCCTGTTCCTGAGTTACATCCTTTCATAATAAACTGGTAATGCAGTAAGTTAAATATTTCTCTGAGTTCTGTGAGCCACTCTAGCAAGTTAATTGAACCCAAGGGGTGGTGATTGGGACCTCTGCTCTACAGCCTGTCCATCAGAAGCACACGTGACACCTGGACTTGCACATATACAAAGGGGGCAGGGAGGAGTGATAATGCAAATGGGGCAAAATGTCAGCAATAGGCAAATCTGGATAAAGGATATAAGGGTATTTTTTTGCACTATTCTTACAACATTTCTGTAAGTTTGAAATTATTTCCATAAAAACGGTTTAAAATGTAATCCTTTAAACCGTTTATTATGATAGGTTATAATCCCAGGGAAACCCAGGGATCTTTCTCCATACTTCTAGTGTCTTCATATCACTGGCCCCAAAATGCCAAAACATAGTTTATTTTTTGTTAATATAGACGGCTTTTCTGAGAGGTGGGTTTACTGAAAGGGGTTATCATCCATCTTGGGGAGGGGCGTCCGGAATACCGTGTGTGAGGGGAAACAATCCCGCTCTGTTCAGAGCCAAAGCCTTCTGGGGTTGGGAGGATTGTAATTATGCCTGAGACCTTGCTCTCAACCGAAGCACAGCTTGGTCTGTCCTTCTCTGGGACTCACCCACCACCCCCGGGGCAGGGAGGGCCTCCTCTTTCCCTGCCCTTACTTAGAAGCGCCCCATCTGCAGGAAGTACTGAGAAACGCCAGGAGCACATTCTTTGCTGTCAGTTGTCCACGTCGTATTTATGTTTCTTCCAGCAGCAGTATTTGCGTCCACGTGCGCCAGAAGGAAATCCGGAACCTAAAGCCCCCGGCAGGCCTCTCGTGGCCCCCTCGGAGCCCAGTCCCCGACCCCCACTCCCAGCCCCTCCTCCCCTCGCTGCAGACACAGCCCTGGCTGAGCAGCTGCCGTCCTGCTGCACGGGGTCCTGGGCATCATCGCCCTGAGCCTCACAGCAATGCCAGGCGGGAGGCACAGCCACCACACAGACAAGAAAGAGCCTCCGAGGTCCAACGGCCTGACCAAGGCACAACCGCTAAGAACGTCTATGACATGGGAAGCCAGACCTGGGGCTTCTGCCCAGACGCTTACAGCCCCTCTGCTCCACCTTCTACAAATGCTGAGCTCTGGGACACCATCGGCTTTTGTCACCTCCTGCCCAGAGCCCCCCAGGAGGGCATCCCCTCATTATGCCACAAAGAAGGCAAAGCCTCCTCTGTGGTTGGCCCAGATGACAGAGACAAGACCCTGATACCAAAGCCCATTTCCTCTGAATCCCACCCAAAATGGTC
The DNA here is from genome assembly GCF_949774975.1 of Lagenorhynchus albirostris. NCBI lineage: Eukaryota > Metazoa > Chordata > Mammalia > Artiodactyla > Delphinidae > Lagenorhynchus > Lagenorhynchus albirostris. The sequence continues at coordinate 47,848,782 of NC_083109.1, forward strand.
CAGAATCTGGACTGGTATTGCCCTCAAGATACTGCCCCGATTTTATTGAATAACCTGCTCATGGATCACAGGAAGACTCAGATGGGAAAGACTTGCAAGGTCTTGGATGACGCCTTCTGTCCAGACAGAGAGTAAATCTCCCTGAGGTTCCCAGGGTGCTCCATGTTTCTCCAGGTTCGTGCTCCAGACGCACCTTTGTATAAGCTGTCCGCTGATGCCTGAGCAGCGCCTGCACATCCCCGACCACCAAGCAAGCTGCCCGGCAAATGCCCCTCAGAGGTCACTTCCCCCGAAAGCTCTGGAAAGCTTGCTCAGCCTCCTCCAGACCCTGGACTGAAGGACTCGCCACTCTGCTCTGCACACCTGTCTATCTGTCTGCCCGTCTTCTCAGCAGACAGGGCATCCTGGGATCAGGGCTCAGTTACATCATCTTTGTGTGCCTGGAAACTAGTACAGTAGCTGACATAGACGGCTGAACGAATGAATAAACAAAGCCTTGGGCTCAAGCCATGGACAGTCTCTATTTCTTTGATCTAGAGCAAGTCAGTTTCCTTCTTGATCCATCTCTGGCTGTAGCACAAGGTTATTCCAGCTCAGGGGTCATGTCTGCAAAAGCATTTTTAAACGTAAGATACTATCCCCCGTGCATTATCTTTATAGTTTAAGGGAAGGAGGGTGTGGTTAAGGAGCTTTGTAAGCGGAAAGTGCACTGCAAGGTCTACCACCCCGCTGGTTCTCAGCCTCGCCGCTCACTGGAGTCGCCTGGGGAACGTCATGGGCTTGGGACACAGCTTGGGTACTGGGATTGTTAAAAACTCCCCAGGTGACTGTTCTAGAAAGCTAAGGCCAAGAGCCCCTGGTAGACCCAGAGATGCTTGTTACCCTGGTGCGTGCCTCTCGGGCCTCCTACCTGGACAGGTAAGGGCAGTGGTACTCAACGCTTAGCTGTATCAGCACCAGCTGGAGGCTGGTTACAACACAGGCTGCCAGGCCACACCCTCGGTGTCCAATTTGGCAGGTCAGGGGTGGAGCCCGAGAATCTGCACCTCCAGCAAGTTCCCAGGGGGTGCTGATTCTGCTAGTCTGGGGACCCCACTTTGAGAACCACTTGGTTAGAGAAGCAGTTCCCAAATCAGAAACACACCACGTGCCAACTCAGGTGCTGAACTGCCCTCGCCGGAATCTGTATTTATAACCAACTCAACAAGTGACCGTGACCAGCAGGTGGATTTGAGAGCCTCTCCACTGCCTGATTCTAGTCTGTGCTGCTCCGGGGCTGCAGGGAACACTGCCCTGGTCCACAGAAAGCAGAGGCTGAGAAGACAGACTTGTCTGTTTAATTTTAAAAAGGGCAGCCCTGAAGCCTCATATGGAAAACCACTGAGTGATGTACAGGTGACCCTTGAACAACCAGGGGATAGGGGTGTCAACCTCTGCACAGTCGAATATCCGTGTGTAACTACAGTCAGCCCTCCGTATCCGTGGTTCTGCATTCATGGATTCTGCAACCACAGATCATATTTACTGTTTTATATATATATAGTATTTACCATTGAAAGACATCCCTGCGGAAGTGGACCCATGCAGTTCAAACCGGTGTTCTTCCAGGAAGCCACCTGCATCTGGGGTGCCGGCACCTGCCAGGAGTATGTCTGAGCCCACGGCAGGGAGTAAACACGGCACTCGACCCAGGCTCCTGGCATGCGACCTTGGAAACCGGTCACTTTCGTGCCCCCCACATGACAGAGCAAAGATCCGGTTGGATCCTTTTGTCACTAAAATATGCTATTATCCTCCTCCCCTCCTAGTAGGAAACTAAGAGTTAACTGGAAGGTCGATGGAGCAAATATTGATAGAAACATCTACACGAATCATCCGCAGATCTGGGGAAATCCTAACGGAATGAGGATCACGATAAGAAACTTTCATTTAAAAAAAAAATTGTTCTGTTTCTCTGTGAGAAGACTAAAAATGCTAGTTAAGATGGAAACTGACTTCCCGAACAGGTGACCATCTCCACGTACATTTACTCATTTACTCCACAGAGTCATGGCCCTCGCCCAGGGCTGGGGCTTCCCGGTGAACAAGACAGATGGACCCGCCCTTGAGGAGCCTGCAGTTCAGTGGAAGAACCTGACAGCAACCAGGCCACACACCAGGGAGTGGACTGCCCAGCTTCACTAAGCGCCAGACGGAAAAGAACAGAGTGCTCTTAGAGCACTGGTGGGAGGGACAGGGATCCTCCTGAACACTGGTGCTCACAGAGGCCGCTTGGAACTATTACAACTGAGCATGGGCCTGAAGCTTTAGAGAACCCAGCTGGAGACAGAGTAGAATTCCAGCAGGGAAACAGCACGTGCAAAGGCCCTGAAGGTAGGAGGGAGCTTGGCTCAAACGTGGAAAACAAAGGTCAAAGACGTTAACAGCACAAAGAACAAAGGGGAGGAGTGGGAGGCGAGGTCTGAGAGCAGAGGGAGTTGATGTAGGGTGACCAACCATCCCTATTTCCTGGGATGTCAGACTTTCAGTGCTAAGACCAGGAAAAACCTGGACTAACTAGAACACACTGGTGATGCTGGAGGTGAGGTCAGAGAGGGTGAATGGAGGCGGGGTGGAGGGTCAGAAAGCCAGGTGGGCACAAGGCAATGGGAACTTTACAGACCTCGATAAGGAGGCTGGAGCTGAAGCCAAGGAAGGTTTTAAGTCGGGAAGTGGCTTGTTTCACATCATTCAGTGTATAGACAACAGACTGGAGGGAGTGGGCAGGGAAAGCAGGAAGCCTGTCAAAAGTGGTCATGGTCGTCCAGGTAGGAGCACCGTGGACCAGCGTGACAGTGAAGATGGACAGGGGGCAGCAAACAGGGCAGAGGCAAAACTGCAGGGCCACCTGGGCAACTGCTAAAAGGCCCCAGGAAGCAGCGAGCCCACAGACAAGAAGAAACAGCCTTGTTGCTGATGTGGAGAAAGTTTTGTAGTCTGGATAGAAGATCAAACCAGCCACAACACTCCCTTAAGCCAAAGCCTCATCCGAGCAAAGCCCTAACTCTCTTCATTCCATGACGGCTGGGTGAGGTGAGGAAGCTGCAGAAGAAATGAAGAAACGAAGAAACGTTTGAGGCTGGCAGAGGCTGGTTCATGAGATTTAAGGAAAGACGCTGTCTCCATGACATAAAACTGCAAGCTGAAGCGGCAAGTGCTGAGCTAGAAGCTGCAGCAAGTTCTCCAGAAGATCTAGCTGAGGTCATTAATGAAGGTGGTTACACTAAACAGACTTTCAATGAGATGAAACAGCCTTATATCAGAAGATGCCTTCCAGGACTTTCGTATCTAGAGAGGAGAAGTTTACTAGATATTTTAAGCTCACTGTTGAGATCCTCTGCTCAGAAAAAAAGATTCCTTTCAAAATATTACTGCTTATTGACAATGCACCTGGTTACCCAAGACCTCTAATGGAGATGCACAATGAGATGAATGTTGTTTTCATGCCTGCTAACACTATATCCATCTGTAGCCCATGGATGAAGGAGTCATTTCTACTTTCAAGTGTTATTAAGAAATATATTCCAAAAAAAAAAAAAAGACAGACATTCCATAAGGCTTTCGCTGGCATAGATAGTGATTCCTCTGATGGATCTGGTCAAAGTAAACTGAAAACCTTCTGGAAAGGATTCACCCCTTAAGATCCATTAAGAAATTCATGATTCATGGGAAGAGATCAAAATATCAACATTAACAGGAGTGTGGAAGAAGCTGATTCCAACCATCATGGATGACTGAGGGGTTCAAGACTTCAGTGGAGGAAGTAACTTCAGATGTTACAGAACATCTGAGAACAGGAGAACTAGAATTAAAAGTGGAGCCTGAAGATGGGACTGAATTTTCACAATCTCAGGATAAAACTTTCACAAATGAGGAGTTGCTTCTTATGGATGAGCAAAGAAAGTAGTTTCTTGAGATGAAGTCTACTCTTGGTGAAGATGTGGTAAAGATTGTTGAAATGGCAATGAAGGATTTAAAATATGACATGAACTTAGTTGATAAAGCAGCTGCAGGGTCTGAGAGGACTGACTCCAATTCTGAAAGAAATTCTACTGTGGTTAAAATGCTATCAACTAGCATTGCATGCTACAGAGAAATTGTTCATGACAGGGTCAACTGATGCAGCAAACTTCACTGTTGTCTTATTTTAAGAAAATAACTACGGCACCCCGGCCTTCAGCAACCACCACCCTGGTCAGTCAGCAGCCATCAGCATGGAGGCAGGACCCTCCATGAGCAAAAAGATTACAACTTGCTGAAGACTCAGATGACGGTTAGCATTTTTTTTAGCAATAAACTATTTTTTAGCTAAGGAATATACTTTTTTAGACATCATGATATTACACACTTAATACACTACAGTATAGTGTAAACATAACTTTCATATGCACTGGGAAACCAAAAATTCATGTGACTAGCTTTCTTGTGATGCTCACTTTCTTGCAGTCAATTTATTATCAGGAGGCTATAACAATTGTAAATATATATGCACCCAACACTGGAGGACCTAAATATATTAAGAAAATACTAATTGATCAAAGGGAGAAATAGACAACACAGTAAGAGTAGGGGTCTTCAATACTCCCACCTTCAACAATGACAGATCATCCAGACAGAAAATCAATATGGAAACACTGGACTTAAACTACACTTTAGATAGTAATGAACCTAACAGACATACACAGAACGTTCCATCCAACGGCAGCAGACTACACATTCTTTCCAAGCACGCAAAAACATTCCCCAGGATAGATCATATGTTAGGTCATAAAACAAGTCTTAACAAATTTAAGAAGACTGAAATCATATCAGGGATATTTTCCAACCATAATGATATGAAACTAGTAATAAATAACAGGAGGAAAACTAGAAAATTCACAAATATGTGGAAATGAAACAACACATTTCTAAAAAGCTCATGGGTCAAAGAAGAAACCAAAAGGAAAATTTTTAAAATCTTGGAACAAATGAAAGTGAAACACAACATACCAAAACCTATGGGATTCAGCAAAAGCAATTCTAAGAGGGAAGTTCATAGCAATAAATACCTACTTAAGAAAAAAGAAGGACCTCAAATCAACAACGCAACTTTATACCTCAAGGAAATAGGGGGAAAAATAAACCCAAAGTTAGCAGAAGGAAGGAAATAACAAAGATCAGAGCAGAAATAAATGAAATAAAGACAAGAAAATCAACAGAAAATATCAATAAAAGTCAGAGCTGTTTTTTTGAAAAGATAAAACTGACAAACCTTTAGCTAGACAAAAGAAAAAAAGAAAACTCAAATAAAACCAGAAATGAAAGAGGAGACTTTAATACTTTTGTATACCACAGAAATACAAAGGATCATAAGAGACTATGATCAACAATTACATACCAGCAAAACCCTAAAGACTCCACCAAAAAACTGTTAGAACTAATAAAGAAATTCAATAAAGTTGCAGAATAAAAAGTCAATATACAAAAATCAGTTGTCTTTCTACACACAACAAACTATTGGAAAGAAAAATTAAGAAAACAATCCCATTTATAATGGCATCAAAACAATAAAATACTTAGGAATAAATTTAACCAAGGTAGGTAAAAGAGCTATACATTGAAAACTATAAGAGACTGATGGAAGAAATTAAGAGAGACAAATAACTGTATAAATATCACATGTTAATGGATTGGAAGAATTAATATTCTTAAAATGTCCAACTACCCAAAGCCATCTATACATTCAATGCAAAATTCCATTGGCATTTCTCACAGAAATAGAAAAAAAAATCCTAAAATTCATATGGAACCACAAAAGACCCCAAACGGTCATAGCAATCTTGAGAAAGAACAAAGCTGGAAGCATCTTACTTCCTGATTTCAAACTATATTATAAAGTAATCAGAATGGTATGATACTAGCATAAAAACAGACACATAGACCAATGGAAGAGAACTGAGAACCCAGAAATAAACCTAATTTATGTATATGCTTATAAAATATGTTCAATTAATATTTGACATGGGAGCCAAGAATACTCAGTGGGGAAAAGAGAGTCTCTTCAACAAATGGTGCTGGGAACACTGGATAACCACATGTAGAGAAAAGAAATTGGACCCCTATTTTACACCACTCACAAAAATTAACTCAAAATGGATTAAAGACTTAAATATAAAAGCTGATACCATAAAATTCCTGGATGAAAATATAGGTAAGAAACTCCATGGTATTGTTCTTTGCAATGATTTCTTGGATATGACACTAAAAGCACAGGCAAAAAAAAACAAATAAACAAGAGGGACTAAAACTAGGAAGTTTCTGCACAGCAAAGGAAACGATCAACAAAATGAAAAGGAAACCCATCTAATGAAAGGAAATATTTGCAAACCATATATCTGATAAGGAATTAATAGTCAAAATACGTAAGGAACCTATATAACTCAATAGCAAACAATAAACAAGTAACCTGATTAAAAAGTGGGCAAAGGATCTGAACAGACATTTTTCCAAGGAAGATATACAAATGGCCAACAGGTACATGAAAAAGTGCCCAACATCACTAATCTTCAAGGAAATGCAAATTAGAACCACGAGATTTCACCTCATACCTGTTAGGATAACTCTTCTTAAAAAGAAAGAGATATCAAGTGTTTCTGAAGGTATGGAGAAATGGGAACCCTTGTACACTGTTGATGGGAATGCAAATTGGTGCAGTCACTATGGAGAACAGTATGGTGGTTCCTCAAAAAATTAAAAATAGAACTACCACATGATCCAGCAATCCCACTTCTGGGTATATATCTGAAGGAAACAAAATCAGTATCTCAAAGAGATGCTAGCACTCCCACATTCATTGCAGCCTTATTCACAATAGCCAAGATACGGAAACAACATTAGCGTCTAGAGATGGCTGAATGGATAAAGAAGATGTGGTCAATATACACAATGAAATATTATTCAGCCAAGAGAAAGAAGGGAATCCTGTCATCTGCAACAACATGGAATGAACCTGAGGGCGTTATGCTGAGTGAAATAAGTCAGAGAAAGACAAACACTGTATGATCTTAGATGTGGAATCAAAAAAAAAGTCAAACTCCTAGAAACACAAAGTAGAACGATGGTTACCAGGGGCTGGGGGGCATGGAAAATGGGAAGACTCTGGTCAAAGGTTACAAGCCTTCAACTCACACTGTTAGAATCATTATCATTGAAAAGACAAGAAATAACAAATGTTGGAGAAGATGTAGAGAAACGGGAACTCTATAATTGGTGAGACCGTAAACTGATGCAGCTACTATGGAAAACAGTATGGAGAGTCCTCAAAAAATTAAGAATAGAACTACCATAGGATCCAGCTATTTCATTTCTGAGTATTTACCCAAAGAACACAAAAACTCTAATTAGAAAAGATGCATGCACCCACTATGTTCACTGCAGTATTATATATAATAGCCAACATATGGAAACAACCAAAGTGTCCAGCAAAGGATGAATGAATAAAGAAGATATGAGATATATATATATATATATATATATATATATATAAAAAGAAATGAAATTGAGTTATTTGTAGTGAGGTAGATGGACCTAGAGTCTGTCATACAGAGTGAAGTAAGTCAGAAAGAGAAAAACAAATACCGTATGCTAACACATATATATGGAATCTAAAAATAAATGGTTCTCATGAACCTAGGGGCAGGACAGGAATAATAAAGACACAGACATACCATACAGAATGGACTTGAGGACACAGGGACGGGGGAGGGTAAGCTGGGACGAAGTGAGAGAGTAGCATTGACATATACACTATCAAATGTAAAATAGCTAGCTAGTGGGAAGCAGCCGCATAGCACAGGGAGATCAGCTCGGTGCTCTGTGATGACCTAGAGGGGTGGGATAGGGAGGGTGGGAGGGAGATGCAAGAGGGAGGAGATATGGGGATATATGTATAGCTGCTTCACTTTGTTATAGAGCAGAAACTAACACAACATTGTAAAGCAATTACACTCTTATAAAGATGTTAAAATAAATAATAAAAGAAGATGTGATATATATACATAATGTGGTACACACACACACACACACACACACACACACACACACACAAGGGAACACTACTCGGCCATGAAAGAGAAGGAAATCCTGCCGTTTGCAACAACATGGATGAACCCTGAAGGTATTATGCTAAGTGAAGTAAGTCAGACAGAGAAAGCACATATTCTTGATACGTAATTTCACAATATGTGGAATCTAAAAAAACAAAACAATCAAAATAAAACAAAAACAAACTCATAGGTACAGAGATCAGATCAGTGGTTACTAGAGGGGAAGAAGGTTGGCAGTTGGGTGAAATGGGTGAAGGGGCAACTGGATGGTGATGGGCGGTCACTAGACTTGCAGTGGTGACCACTTTGCAGTGTATGCAGATGTTGAATTGTAATGCTGGACACCTGAAACATACAATTTTTAAAGAAGTGTACAAGCCTTCAGTTATGAGATGAATAAGTTCTGGGGATCTAACGTACAGGGTGGTGACTATAGTTAATAATTTTGTATCACGTATGTGAAATTTTCTAAGAGTAGAAGCATTCTTACCAAAAAAAAAAAAAAAAAAAAAAAAGATGGTACCTACATGAGATGGTGGAGGAGAAGGGAACCAGAGTTGCAAGCAACAGAAGTAAGAGAAAGAGAAGGTCCTGGCGCCACTGTGTGATGCTCAACAGGCAGACGTCTCCTCCAGGCCTCGGTGAGCTCAAACCCGGGGCCCCAACAGCAATGCATGCACAACGGTGCGCACATAGACACACAAAACGGACGCAGCAGAGGGAACGATGGCTGCGATCGCCCCCAGGAGGACAGTCATCTGCTAAAGGAGCAGAGGTGACGATGTGGCTATGGAGGTGGTGGGCTTGCTAAGTGCCTGCTGTCCTCCCAAGGCTGGCACTGCTGAGCTGGGGGAGCGAGCCCGCCGAGACACAGGCCGACCAAGCCTCCACTTGCCCTGCCTGCCCGAGGCCCAGGGTTCCTTCCTGTGAAGGAAGCCTGGAACGCATCCGTAGATCAGTGCTGTCCTGAGAACTTCCTGCAATGATGGAAATGTCCTCTAAGGGCCCTGCCGACATAGCTGCCACCAGGCACACGTGGCTACTGAAAGGTGGCTGCTGAACGAGGGCCTGGATTCGTATTTGAATTAATTCGGTACATGTGGCCAGGTGGCCACCGTATAGGACAGTGCAGTTCTAAAGTTCTGACACTCTGGGTAGAAACCAAGAGACTTGGCGACACCAAGAGACTTGGCATTGCTATCTCTTCCTTTAGTTGAAGGTACTCTTTGGGAGAGGAAGGCAGCCCTGGGCTCCAGCCTGCAACATTAGGACTGCACGGCCGGGACCACGGGACCTCTACCCGGGACTTTAAGGTAAAGGGGGGCATGGGGCCAGAGAAAGCTGTGACACAACGGATGTGACACAGAAAGAACAATATAGGAGAAGAAGCCCCATAATTTTCCAAGGAAATTAACTGGGAGCAGGCCACGGTCCTCATGACTTCGTGCCTCGCACTGCTGGTCACCATTAGGCTGTGGAGGTTAGGAGGAGTGGGCCAGGGGTGGGGGGAGAAGCACCCAGAGCCACAGTGAGGGGGACTCACACCTGCCCCCGTCACCGGGTCCTCGGACCACCCACAGACACCTCCTTTGTCCAAACCCAACAGCAGTCAGCCTCCAGGAAGAGCAGGGTGGACAGAGCAGAGAGGGCAGGGAGGCGGTCTGTCTTGGAGGCGTCACCAGGCCCGGTGGGTCACCTGGGGATGGGGTTCGGGGGCCGGCAGAGGCTGACGCCAGCTGCCACTACTGCTCGCTTTTTACTGTAAATGGGGTGAGATCTATACCCTTCACAGCTCTGGCCAGCTACCTCGCCTCTCCAAGCCTCAGTCTGCTCATCTGTAAAATAGGAAAATAAAGGGCTCTGGTGATTACAAGGGGTGACACACGAAGGGCTTAGAATAGCTTTGGTCATGGCTAAGTGCTCACTTTAAGTTAGTTATTTGTTTCAAACTCAAAAAAGGCAAAATGAACATCGGAAAAGGGGATATGGGGCCCTGCGGTAGGTCGAGACACAGACTAGGTTCTCTGAATGAAATGAAGTTTCAAAACTCTGAAACAAGTTAAATATGCGATTAAGGAACAGACTTACCACTGATAACTTTGAAAAAGATTCTGAGAAGAAGAGAGGGGACAGAAAACCAAACATGTCCAAAATCCCAGTTTCAGAAAGATGGATTCCAGACACATCAGGCCAGTTAGATGTATACTCCTGAAAATATTCTAGAACTGATGATGAAATAGATCGTCTGTGACCCAGTGGAAAAGAACACAGCGATCATCAGAAGACAGCATGAGTTCACAAGTAGGTTGTGCTGTACTATTATTTTTTGACAGGATCATTGGATTAATCACCAAAATACTGTGAAAATAGTGTAGCTTGATTTCGGCAAGAGCGGCGACATGGGGAGGAGGAGTGTGGGGTGAGTGAGAACATAACTGATGCATCTATTGATCTGTAAGAAGATCTCGAACAGGGTGCCAACTCCGTGCTATGCAGAGCATTTAGCCGAGACCTGGATAAGGACAGAAAACTCATCTGAAAATGACGCAAAGCTGGAGGAATAGCCGGGATGACACTGGGGCCCAAGAGGTCTGCACCGAACAGGAATACAATTAAGTTCTTCACTGGGGATCTTTCACTGGCCAGACAGTGATTACATGGGATACACGTGGGGTTTTAGTCATCTGCAGGCCTGGTGTGAGCCGAAGAAGGGATGCAGCCACTGTAAGAAAGCAGCTTCCATCACGTGGGGCTGAGTCATCTCAGGGACCTGATGGTGTGCCTGGGGGCGCCACCGGGAGGCCCTGTGCTGAGCGCCCGGCGTACTCTCTCCTTTAACCCTACAGCCATGCGCCAAGTGAACAGATGGGGGATGAAGCTCAGAGAACAGATCACGTGTAACTCCAAAACCAGAGAGGTGAGCTTTCTGATTTGTCAGATTTCTGCCCTTTTTCAGCCCCGCACTTTCGGAATTCTTAAAGTTGCAATTCATTGCTGATTTAGGTCTTTTAAAAAATAGAGTTAAAGCACCTCATCTCAGAAGACATGGACTAAATATCAAAGGTAGACCCCCCCACTGATGGTATCAGAGATGAAGACGGAAAATCAGTTTTGAAGGGAGTCGGTCTCCGGCCGCTGCCATTCATGTTCTTGTTCTCTCCTGGGGTATAGAGGCTAGTGTGTTAAATTTTTAGAGGTTCTGGTAAACAGAACCTTAAATTCTCATTAGCAAAATATCTTCTAGTGATGGTATTTCAGATTTGTTAAACTCACTTTTGATAATATATTCCATACTTGTAGGGGGCCTTAAAATAACTTTTCTGTTTTTGACTCTTGTCCAAGGAGCGGTGGGTTAGAGGCTCCACCATGGAGCTGGCATTGTACTGGGGTGTCTGTTGGAGGGGCTGCAGCTAACAGCTCCTCCACAGCAGCGAGGTGGGCTTGGCCCACCTTCCAGAGGAGCTGAGACCCTCAGGATGAGGTGGGGCTGGCCAGGGGGAGGGGGAGAGCAGGGGAGGTCCAAACCACTGCCAGCAGGTAGGCAGCCTGGACTCGGGGAGGGGACATGAGGGGCGGGGCACAGGCAGAAGAAGGCTGAGTGGAAACAGACCTCTCGGGGGCAGGTGAGCCGGCCACTGCCACACGTTCAGGCCTCATCACTGTCCATCTTCTCCAGGACGATCTGTTCTAGTTCTTCAGCAGTTTCTCACACAATGTGGCCTTGAGAGTGACCTTGAGAGTGAGTGCAGCTCTGCCCACTGGGGAGACAAGGCCTCTGGGCAGCTGGTCTCAGCGGACCTGGGGTGGAGTCCCGGCTGCACTGCTGACCTCCGCGTGACCTCGGCATGGCTTCTCTGTTCTCTCTCCCAGTTGGCAACCACCTCCACTCGGGATGCCACCCGGCAGAGAAGATGCCTTCGCGAGGACCACCAAGGTGCGGTGATACTGTGGAGTGTCCGGCCCTGGAAGGCGCCTTTATTTGGTCTATGTTTTGTGTCGCCAGAAGAGCTTGGTCTCCTCTAAAGTAAACCACGAAACGCAAGATTAAACAGCCCCTGCCAGCCAGTGTCGTCCGGCAGTGCTCTGTTTAAAGTCCCAGGCCTGAGGTCTGCCAAGACATCTCAGGAAAGCCATACATGGTACGATTCTCTCCCATCCTCATTCAAGCGATGTTTTAATGGACAATAAACAGCGAGCTTTATAAATAAGCAGAAAGGAGGAGTTGGAGATTTTGGGAGGGACATGAAGACTGGGAGTTCTACACTCTGCAAGCAGAACTACACCCCAAATCTAATTTTAGCCATTTGTCCCACAGCAAGAGTTGGAAATGATCTTCAGAAGGAGAGTGAAGGGAGCTGGGGGAAGGGAGAAATTAAGGACCTCTTTGACGCAGCTGTGGATGTCATGGGGTTTCTTCCTGAGCTTTCATTTTTTCCTTCATAACCTTGCCTTGTGGTTAGATCTGACCCTCGCCAACCGGTCTTTAGTGTGTACACGCTGCTTCTCTGTGGCTAGGAGTTGAAAGTGACCTTCAGGATGATGCAAAAGCCTCCTTCCATCCCATGCTACAAAAGTAGACATCTACCATCTTCCCTGCATACTGTGAGGGAGGGAAGATTTTTAGAATACAGTCAGCCCTCCATACCCACAGACGCGAACCTGCCGATACAGAGGGCCGAGTGTCCCACATCATTTTACATAAAGGACTTGAGCACCTGCGAACTTCGGTGTGTGCAGGGGGTCGTGGAACTCCGATGAAAATAAATAAAAACTCCCGCCACACATAAGTAGGCTCAGAACTTCTGCTCCAATGCTGTCAACATCGTCACCCCCTGTTGAATTGTGTTGTTTCATTTATCAAGACAGCATCTGTGTTAATGACACTTACACCCATTGCTCCCAGCTTTGTTTCTAACCCAGCGTCTCCTCCACATCCTTCAGACCTTCAGAGTTCTGGTTTTTTCCCCTTGTCTCCCTTTACCTTTTTCGGACGTTTCAGCAAGTTGACCACACGCTGCTACTCACACTCCGACATGTCTGAGTCCCTCTGAAGTGGGATTCGCGAGCCGGGGTGTGAGCGATGAGGGTCGTGTTTCACCACCGTCCACACGTCGAGCATGCGGGCTCTTCTCTCTGTGCGGTCCTCTTGCCCATCACCCCACGACAGGCTCCATCTGCTCACTGCGCATGAGCCGCTGGTGATCAAACACTGCGGCAGGAAAACGTCTGACAAATTTGTTCAGCAAGTCCACCACCCTACAGCTGAGTTTACAACACTGGAGATTCAAGTTAACTTTAGCGTGAATCTGAATTCACTCTGTAAAAGCCAACACAGACCACGGAAATGGGAGAGCTCCCCGGACCGGAGTGCCTGTGAGCTGGAGGAGCTGACCAGGCTCTGCACCCGGGACGGCGTGATTTCACACCGAGAGGTTTATGCCATCGAGGATTCTACTGGACCATCTGCATCGGGTCAGAATAAGGCAATTTGGCAAACCCCTGTCCAGCTCTATGTTCCAAGTACTTGAACGTACACTGGAGATGTGATTAAAGCTTTTTTCCCCTCATATTTTCTAGCTATGTTCTTATCTGAAGCAGACAACTGGGTCAGAGTAGAGGGACTCAGACGTTATTACAATGTCACAGATCAAGTGTCAGCATTGCCACCCTGAACACATCCCACCTCGTCTGGTCTCAGAAGCTAAGCAGGGTCGGGCCTGGTTAGTACTTACATGGGAGACTGCCTGGGAATAGCCGGTGCTGTAGGCTTTAAAAAAAGTTCCAGCATTACCAAAATGCCAAATAAGGACGTCTCTTCTATAGTTAGACAAGAAGTACTTCAAGAGAGGATAACTATATAAGCATTAGTATATTATAGATATGTTATATAAATGTATATTATGTATGGCAATAGATATATTACTATTGACATCCCATAAAGTCTAAAAATGATCACTATCGTTGTACCACTAGATCAAAACTAACTGAGAAACTCTTTGCTAGAACGTGGTTCTTTCTTCATGTTACTGTGGGGACTTGGATACACGGACAACCATGCAGCTCCTGGAAAAAGGGCAGCTGTGTGGTCTGACATGGCGAAGCCTCTCCCCCACGTCCCAAAGGCAGATAAATCAGATATTGAGCCGCACGCACGTGGTATCAGTCATCTGGCCTTTCTGAAACAGAACTCCCTTCCCACATACACTCCCCGTTCCTGCTGTCTTGTGTCCAAGGAAAAGGGCATCAGCTATACATCACCACAGACAGGCTCCCACCATAGAACCAGGGGCCTGTGTGCACCACTCAGGGAAGGCCTCTTGCATAAGAATTATTTGAAAAGAAGTACATACATACAGAGAAGGGTCAGACACATTGTATCTCTACAGACAAAATCCTTAAAAAGAAACATAGCAGGATTAGCAGGATTTGTTTAAGAATAAAGTAGTCTGTTGAGCTTTGGAGTTTATTTCTGTTTAGAAAAAACAGATAAAATTGACAAGATGCAAAGGTCTCACATAATACATTATCACTGATGACTATTCTCTTTACACCCTAACAGGAGCCCTGGCTTAGCCAGTGATGGGAAAAACACAGACAGCAGGAATGCATTTGGGACCCACCATGGACACGCGGAAATACACCACAGTGTGAAAGGGGGACTCGATGACAAGTGATGTTGGGCCAGCCTGTTCCAAGAGCAAGCTGAGACATCAGAGGGACCAACACAGCCATTCTGAGGGGGACGCTTGGGTGTATTCTTTGCCTGCCCTGTGCATGGGGCGCCTTCCCCACACTGGCAGCACCCCCTCCTCTACTAAATCACAGCAGCAACAGAAAATGGTAACACTACTTTGGTGGGTTCATTTTGTTTTGTTTTTGTTTTTGCAGGGCTATTCAGGTTCCCAGTTTCTTATTTCCATCTTCCTTTTTAGGATTCAGTTCCAAATCCTTAAAGTAGTAGGTGCCTAGCATCTTTCATGAATTTTTCAGGATCCAGTTCTGCCCAGTGATAATGCACTAAAAAGAACAAAGATAAGACACATTACTCAGAAGAGTCCCAAAATTTGCCTTCAATTCACATTAAAATACATGACCAAGCATAACAAAATAGCTGGAGATATCCTTTCAGTTCTTACAACGACAAGAGAATGACAGTGTTTCACTTTACTGTGAAAAATCTGCCGTGTTGTCACGTATAAATCCAAATACCTTCTCACCAAAGAGATGCCAATTTATTAGAACTTCACCCTTAGAGCTCAAAAAGCCACCAACCAAATATCTGGGAATTAAACAACACACTTCTAAATGGACTTTGCATCAAAAAGAAGTCACACGGCAAATTAGAAAATATTTTAAGGTGAGTGAAAATTGAAATACAACAATCAAAATTTGTGACATTCGCCTATAGCAGTGCTTAGAGGAAAATTCATAGCTTTAAGTGCGTACATTAGAAAATAAGAAAGCTTTTAAGTCAATAATCTGAGTTTCCACCTTAAGGAATTAAAAGAATAAAAGCAAAGTAAACCCAAAACAAGCAGGAGGAGGGGAATAACAAGAGCAGGAAGGAATGAAGTTTCAAACAGAAAAACAAAAGAGAAAATAAATGAAAAGGTCAATAAAATTGATAGACTTCTTGTCAGACTTACCAAGAAAAAAGAGAAAAAACAAGTTAGGAATATCAGGAATCAAACAGACAACGTCAATACAGATTTTACACACATTAGAAGAATAAAAAGGGTATATCACAACTTTATGCCCACAAATTAGACATGGATAAGATGGACAAATCCCTTGAAAAAAATACAAAAGTCTCATTTCCACATCCTTTTAACAATGAGGGAGGCAGAGGGGTGGGGAGCCTAAAGAAAGCATAGGGACAGTGTACAAACTAAATGCTTGTTCTTGGAATATCTTTAATACTGCTCAAAGGAGGGCAGGTTCTTCGGTATAAAATGTCCAAATGTCCTGTGTTTCCTTTTGCAATTCTGAACCCACAACAAAAGCCAGCTGGTTGTGCCAAGATTTGTGTGGCAGGCGTTTGTCATCCAAGTTTAACTAAATCCCAAACTTCACACAGCAGTTTCTATTCCCTCAGACCTAAACTCTAACTGGATGAACTCCAGTAAACTCAAAAGATTATAGTCATTTGCATGCGGTGATGCCACATCTGTGAACATGCTTCCAGATGTACTCAACACAGGTCACGTTCTCAAGAAAGGGTCACGTTATGAGCAGACGCCTCCATGGAATGACCAGCCTTCCATTCTTGAGCCCAGCTTGACACCGAGGCTCACAGGCCCACACAGGAAAGGCTGGTTGGAACTGCAGCTGGTCCATGTTCTTCAGGTCTATCTGGACCCACACAAGGGATCAAAATTTCCCCCAGGCCTACCCTCGTGCTCTGAACCCTGGCTGCCAAAGTACAACACTACTTCCTAGGAGATATCTAAAAAAACCACAAGGGGAATACACAACCTAATTCCTGGAGACCTTAATACTCCCGTTTTAAAGTCAAGAAAAGCAACCCACTTGCTCCTATATTTTAATCAAGATGTTAACCCAAACTTAAGAACCTGGGGCCTTTTAATACCTCTTTCCTCACCTGCAATACTAGTAACCGCAATCCTGAAATGAGTTTCCACATTCCACCTTTGGGGAACTCTATCTTCTTGGCACAGATTAAAACCTTTGTGTTTGAACTTAAAATGAGCTTTGGGATCCTGCTTGAATACATTATTCTTTTACATTTCCACCAGTTAAATACTCTACATGCTTTAATGAACTGCGGTAGTAAACTTATGCTTCAAATGTTTGCCATGCAGATGGAGATGGTAAGGTTTACTACAAAAGAATGAACGATCGAGAAGATGTCCATGATAGTATGTTCTATGACAAAAGCAAGTACCTTTATGCAGACAGTATGTCTCTAACTTTGTAAAATTAGAGAGACATAGAATCACCTGCTTAGAGAAAATGTTATAAATGCATTAAGAAGTGTCTAATAGCCTGGCACCACCATTTCATGGCCTTATGAAAGAAGCTGCTGGGGTGGTTCTCTTTCACTGCATTCAACTGTTGGAGGCAGCAGGGAATAGACCAGGATCAGGAGCAAGGGATCCCTCAACAGCTTGTTTAAACACGGAGTCTCTCAAAGATGCTGACTCCCAGCTGATCTGTTTCTGGCTTCAGGCCATTTGAGCAACCAGAAGACGTGAGTGCTAGTCAGGATACGCACACACCACAGACTGGCTCTCCAAACCACAGTCAAAAGAACCCAACCCAAGTTTTATTTATTTATTTACTTCCAGTCATAGCTGGGAATCTAATATGAGCTCGTTTACACAAAAAAGGCAGGCTGTTCCATGGAAAAACATGAGTTGCTGGGAATTCGATGTTATCAATGAAGGACTCACACAGCCCTTGTAGCAAGTTAGGAGCCCCAGTGAAGCCTCCACTGAACTGTCAGAGCAGACACTCCTCTGGCGCGTGAGTGCTGCATGCGGGTCCTTACTTGGCGGTGAGAACATGGGGACAGTGATGCCATTTTTAACTGCAAAAGGAAAGCTTGGTGTGGACTAATAAAGCAAGCAGGAAAAAACAAAAAACCAACTGATGTCGCCTGATTGTGGAAGGAACAAACTCTGACAGCAGTTAGTTTTTGTTTTTTGGATTAAATTCTACCCCATGTAGAATTTGTAACGTATATTTGTATATATTTAACCATGTCCGTCTTACCGAACTTACAGTGGTTCAGATGACAGTCTCAAACTTTACTTTGATCCCTCTAGGCTGGTGCCGCCCAAGCAAACTTTCTGCAGTGACTGACTGTCCTGTACCAGCTCTGTGCCACACAGCAGCCACCAGCCATATGTGGCTACTGGGCACTTGAAATGTGGCTACTGTGACTAAGGAAATTAAACTTTATTTAATTTTAATTAATTTACATTTAAATATCCACATACAGGTAGTGCCTACTTTATTAGCACACTCTAGGTTATCACCAAGCTTAGCTCTGCACTTGAGCAATAAACAGAATCAATTATTATGGCCAGATTCTTGCCAGTTTATTTCTCATAAATAAGGCAACTGAGGAGCAAGCCTGGGCATGAAGTAAATCCAACTTCCGTGCCAGTAGAGTGACATAATATGCCTGCTCCGTACCAGCGAGCAGGCAAACAACATCCTGTATAACAAAGGCCAGAACAACACTTTCGGTTTGGGAACAGTAATCTCCTCCCAGTAAGACGAGGGAAAACAGGGCAAAAAATAACGTTGGAAGAAATACTGCTTAAAATTCCCCAAATGTATTGAAAGACATACATTTATAGATTCCAGAAGCTCAGAAAACCCAAAGCAATCATCAGAATGAGACTTAGATGTTTAACACAGACGCTGGAATTATCAGACAAGGAAGAATAACTATGATTAATATGTTAAGGGCTCTACTGGGAAAAGTAGACAACGTACAAGAACAGATGGGTTATGTAAGTGGAGACATGGAAGCTCCAGAAAGAATCAAAAGGAAATGCAGAGTGCTTTCGACAGGCTCATCAGCCAAGGGAGGAATCATGGGCCTGAAGACAGGTCCCTACAAACTTCCCAACCGAACTGCAAAGAGGAAGGAACGGAAAAAGGAACAGACCATCCAAGAACTGTGGGGCAGTTGCAAAAGGGGTAACATACACACACCAGAAGGAGAAGGCAGAGAGAACAGAGAAGTAACAAAGGCCAAGAACGGCCCAAACTTAATGACAGGAGACACTGAATCACAGATCCATGAAGCAGAGAACACCAACCAGCAACCACACCTAGGCAAATCCTGTGCAAATTGCAAAAAAGCAAAGAGAAAATCTTGAAAGAAGCTGAAGGCGGAGTGGGAGGAGGGGGCACATGGCTGCGGATTACAGAGGACATCTCAGAAGAAACTATGCCACCAAGGGGAGAGTGGAATAAAATATTTAAGGTGTTCAACCAAAGAAACCACCAAACCAGAATTCTATACCAGCAAAACTATCCCTCAAAAGTGAAGGAGAAACAAAGACTCTCTTTGATCTGCAAGAAATGCTCAAAGTTCTTCAGGCAGAAGGAACACAATACAGCTCTGAAACTTGGACTGACATAACGAAAGGGACAGCATCAGAGATGAAATTAAGGTAAAATAAGATCTGTTCTTTTTCTTATTCTTAGTTCATCTAAAAAACTACTTATGAAATGATAACAGTAACAATGCATTGGGTTGTGGAACACATGAAAGTGGCGTGAGTGACACAGGTCACGAGGAACATAAGGGAGGGACTGGGAGATGCTGCCATGAGGCACCTGCACAGGTGAGGAGGCCAGGCTGTTTGCAGGTGGGCTCAGATTTGTTAAAAGTGTATACCACAAACTCTGTTATATCCTACAAATGACATAATTGTGAATAACTCATTAACCTCACAATGGAAGGTATCATTTCTCTTTGATTGATATGTCACATAAGATAGATTATTGTTTTCCACTAATTGCATATGCTATCCAGGCATTATTGGGCATCCTAGAATTCTGTAAAAATTTCCCATTATCCTCATATTATTCTTCAAATATTCCAGATCTTAGTAAATATAAACATCATGGATTTTAAAAAGCTTAGGCCCGGGCTTCCCTGGTGGCGCAGTGGTTGAGAGTCTGCCTGCCGATGCAGGGGACACGGGTTCGTGCCCTGGTCCAGGAGGATCACACATGCCGCGGAGCGGCTGGGCCCGTGAGCCATGGCCGCTGAGCCTGCGCGTCGGGAGCCTGTGCTCCGCAACGGGAGAGGCCACAACAATGAGAGGCCTGCATACAGCAAAAAAAAAAAAAAAAAAAAAAAAGCATAGGCCCATATAACAGTGAATTTGGATTAAATAATATTTTGTCAATGTGTTCTTTGAAAATCTTATTGTATGTTCCTTCAATATTATGAAGTAACACCGTAAGTGTTTTGGGGATTTTAGTATTAGCTTATGCCTATGAAAGAAGAAAACAAAATGTATACTGCAAACTCTAGGGCAGCCACTGAGAAAAGGTTGTTAAAAACACTACCTCAGAGGCATAGTGTATTTTTATACCATGAAATGCACAGGGACTTGAAAAGTGGTATGAATGTTGACACAGGGAAGCAAAGTGAAGCTCTGGGAATAAAAGATCCCACCTTCTACAGGGAAAAAAACAGTGAAAAGTGATGGAATAGCCTTTTACAGAGCGCGCGCGCGCACACACACACACACACACACACACACACACCTGCTCTAGCTCATCAGGAAGAAACGTGCTTGGCCAGGACAAGTCTCACTATACAGACAAAGGTCAAGTTGGAAAAGCAAACAGACGGCAGCTTCCCAAACTTTTTCCTTGCTTGGTTTCGAGGGCTGACATCTGAGGACAGAAACACGGGGTGCTGGCTCGAAATGCGCCCCTCTCGTGCACACACTCATGACGGCAGTTAAGTCAATACTCAAACGAGTGGATACTGCAGCCTGTGATCACAGGCAGAAACCACACTCTTTTCATGAGAAGTAGCCCTCGTTCCTTTAGCTGTGGGACACAAAGGGGGGAAAACTGAGCTGCAGCCTCAGAGGAAACCATGAATCCTCCCAGCAAGAGGAGGAGCCCGAAGGAATGAGACAGAGGACAAAAGAGAAGTTAATTTTAGCAGTTTCACGTCCATTTGGTAAAATAAGAAATGTCTGCAATGTGACAGAGAGATGGCGGCACCCTGGGGAGGTCCTCCGAACCAAGTAGGTTTGAGCTCATTTTCAAAGGAACATACACCCAAGATCATGCAGGTTCTCATTCCATTTTCTCTCGCCTCTTTTTTCTCCCTCATGCCTCGGAAACTCAAAGCTGCTCCCCTTCGGGCCTGTGAGGCTCCCCAGGGCTCTTTCCGTTTTTAAAGAAAAGTAAATGAAACCTGCAGCAAATGAAAGCTGCAGCTCCCCTCACTGGGGGCGGGGGGGCTGCTGTTTTTCAGTGGAACAGGGCCAATGCCAAGGTTACCTTCTGTCACCATGTAACTGAGCTCTTACAGACATCTGAACACTGAGTGGTGGTTTTGGGGGTCGACTGGGATGACAAAGTCCAGCAGAAGGGGCAACAAATGTCCACGAGCAGCAAACCCCCCAATATATCCATGGAGTACCAGCTGTCGCTTAGCCTAACCCCTTTAAGGTCTGCAAATCCGGGAGCGTGGCTAAAACCCGGGTGCTCTGCTGGGCATGGTGGCTCGTACCCGCCTGCATCTCCCTACTTCGCTGAAGGGATGAGCTTCACTCACTAAGTTCACAGAAGAAAAACCAAAGAAGCAGAAATTACATAACTTACTCACTGTCACACAGAAATTGGTAGGATGCAAATAAGCACCTGACGAGGTTCTGAATCACTGCTGGACCCACTTTATTAATTAGCACAATTAGAAAACTAACCCAAAGAGCAGCCCTGTGCACTGTCTTTATGTGGCACGTTTCACCCCCAGATTTCGGATTTCTGGATGGACCATAAATCAGAAGCACTGCCGGTATTTCTGACAACAAAACTGACCATGTCAGTGATGAGCAAATCCTCAGCATCTTGGAGGGGAAGTTTTATGTAACATAAATGCCACATAAAAGGTTACCATGTGGGGCTTCCCTGGTGGCGCAGTGGTTGGGAGTCTGCCTGCCGGTGCAGGGGACGTGGGTTCGTGCCCCCGTTTGGGGGGATCCCACATGCCGCAGAGCAGCTGCGCAGCGTGGGCCATGGCCGCTGAGCCTGCGCTCTGCGGCAGGGGAGGCTGTAGTGGTGGGAGGCCCGCGTACCGCAAAAAAAAAAAAAAAAAAAAAAGGTTACTGTGTGTTCATGAATATTTAACATTATTTATACACCAAATTCCACATTCAGAAGACTCTCCCTAACTTATAACAACTGTTTCAGTTCACAAATAAAAACCAACGGCTTGAGGCCGCAGCGTCAAGATCCAGAACAAGGTGGGGAGACAAATGAGGCCGAGTGTGAAAGGCTCCCCTGTGACTCCGGCTTCTTGCTCACCTGAGTGTGGGACATGCGTGAGCCCAGACCCGCGAGCACGGTTTTCACCTCCCCGGAGTTACACTTGGACAGAACATGGTGACTGGGGAAAGTCAACAGGGCCTTACAGGACTGACAATGCCACATGGCCCCCCATAAAACTACGATTCAGCAACCCCTCCTTTCCAAGATCTCCACCCCACCCGTCTGCTCTACTAACGTCTGCCGGCCGGTCCGCCGTGGGCTCGGCAAATCTTCCCAGCACCGGCAGCGGACATCCTGGGGACACTCCGCAGGAGACTCCTGGTCCCCAGTCCCTTCAGAAGGCACAAGCCACCTCACAAGTGTTCCCTCTCGCCATGTGGCATCTCCAGGGCGAACCCAAGGCTGACTTGATTTGATCGACAGTCCACAACCCGAAGGCTCCAGACTGCACGCCCAGCCTGGCTCCTTTGGTTTCTGCAACTGGCCTGTCACTGGCCTGTCGCCTCCAGCCTGCTCCCCACGGCTGCTGGGGTCACCTTTCAAAACTCGGGATCTGACTGTGTCACTTGTGCACTTGACAGCTTTCAAAAGGTTCGCCATGATCCCAGGACAAAACCCACATTTCTCCAAAACCGGACCCTGTATGGCCCGGGCCCCTCCTCCACCCCTGCCTTCAGACAAGCTCCCCAAAAGAGCCCCATGTCCCTTCCCTGGAGCCACGGCCGCGTCCCTGTCCACCTGGCCCGCGGTCCTGGCACCGGTGCACTGCCCGGTGCTCTGGCGGGACTGTCTCCTCGCTGCTCCCTGCTCCTGTGAACGCCGCCATGTGATGTGTTCACGGGGAATGAACTTGAGCCGAGGGGCATCGGGCAGCTGGGACAAGCTCCAGAGGCCTGTGACCTCCAGGCAGGGAGGTGGACCCAAGCTACAGGGAACCGTGAGGCACTCCCTTCTCGGGAAAGTGAACAGGCAGCGCTGCGCGGGGGACGTGAAGGCCGCAGGCTGTGAGGGGAGGCCTCCTGCAGCTGCTGAGAGGAGAGCGCAGAGGCAGGAGCTCCCATCTGCCACACTCTAGAAGCGCCAGGAGCTTCAGTCGTTGCCTGACGCGGGCGCGTCTCAACTCTTCTCTCTGCCCTGGAGGCAGCAGATCTCAGGAAGCCACAAGGAACCGCCATAAAACAAGCTCTGCCTCCAAAGCCACCCCGTCCTCTACCCCGACTGGTGACCCCGACGAGAGGCGCCGATGCAGCTCCGGGGGGAGCCCTACCTGCGCCCCGGCCCCCTACGGCTCCCGCTCCGAGGACACGTCCCCCTCGGCCCCGCTGCTGGCGCTGCGGTCTTCCTTGCGAGGAGCGCTTCTTTCCTTGCTTGATTCAGAAGGCCCTTTGGCTCTGGTTTTTTCTTTCCTCTGCTGTTGCTTTTCAAGCTTCGACAGCTGGTTATGAAAAAGAAAGAGAATTATTTTACAAATGTAAACTCGTGCCTGTATGTCCAAAGTACCAATTACTTCACAGGCAGCAACCACTAAAAACGCTTTCTGTCTGATAACATGGGGCATCGCAGTGGCTCCGACATGCCAGATCCCACACCAAGTGTCTGTCTGTCAGACACCAGCATCCTTAATACAGACACATCAGACGTATGACGTCCATCAGATTTCCCCACCACTCTGCCTGTCTTGGGGTTTTGGGGAGGGGCCACTAACAGCCTTCTTTGACAGGCTGAGCAGAGACTAAATGAAAAGGCTTTTAGTCTGTTATTTTTTTCTTTGATGTCTCTATAGCTTTTTTCTCACCACTTTGTCTTCCCACTCACTGTTTTCTCCACCATTTGCTGAAGGTGAGAGAAGGCTGTGATAAAGTACATCAGACACATGAGACATCATCTGGGCCCTCGGTTTGTCCTGAGACTGAAGCCTGACTCGTCCACAGCCCAAACCCTGGGTGCTCCCGGCGGGCTGCGTGGTGGCTACACGGGGACACTGCCACAGGGCACACGTCCCACAGGCCACCCGGGGCCACTTCTGCCCTGGGTGTCTCCCCAGCTTGTTCAGAGACCACAGACCGGACAGTGGAAAGACAGATCCGCTGACATTCTGCACAACGGTTCAGCCACCCCAGAAAGACCTGCCAAGAAACTCATCCAAGGAGACGGGCCAAGCCATGGCCACGGGATTTTCTTGGACCATAAAAACCATCTGTGACAAAGCTTGAGACACGGCAACACCCAGGTTCATGGGCCTCCCAGGTCAAGTCTGCAAACATTTTCCCATTCACGTGGAAAGGGGGAAACAGGGAAGGGCCAGACGCTCCCCGCTGGTCTCTGCCCCGTGAAGACGCAAAGGAAAGTTACTGTAACCAACCTGCCAGATCATCGCTTTATTATTCTCAGACTCTGAATTAAACCTTTAGGTAGATCAACAATCAGCAGCTCTCAATTTGGTCCAGAAAACCAAGTTTATTAATGGTGGACTTATGATATTATCTCCCCCACCTCCCAACCCCAGGTGCCTGAACAGCTGTAGTAAACAACCGGCTTGGTTAACAAGCTATTCCATTTTGTGAATGAAGGCTTCACTTCCCCTTTGACCCAGGACTCCCTTCCCAGAAAGCTCACCTGGATAAATTCCCTCTCGTGTTGCAGGAAAAGCTCCTGTGAATGTGCACCGTGGTATTGCTTGTATTTAGCAAGAACCTAGAAACAACCTGAGTCCACTGTAGGAGGACAGGTAACTAGAACGTGGCACAGTCCCACAGAGCGATATCTAGAGCAGATGGACGTGTATCAAAACAGATACGTCTCTAGGGCTTCCCTGGTGGTGCAGTGGTTGAGACTCCGCCTGCCGATGCAGGGGACACAGGTTCGTGCCCCGGTCCGGGAGGATCCCACATGCCGCGGAGCGGCTGGGCCCGTGAGCCATGGCCGCTGAGCCTGTGCGTCCGGAGCCTGTGCTCCGCAAATGGGAGAGGCCGCAACAGTGAGAGGCCCGCGTACCGCAAAAAATAAAAAAATAAAAAAAAATAAAAAATAAAAAACCAGATATGTCTCTAAACCCACGTTAGACAAACCAATGTAAGCTTCAGAGGCCAGAACAGTAGGATCCCATTTTCACAAAGCACTACGTGCCACTAACGGGCAGATGGAGGATGGACTGGGAGCATACAAGCAAGTCCAGTTAATTTTGGGGAGAAAGAGAAGAGAATGGGATCATAGTGGGATGAATATACATGGGCTCCAACTGTAACTGTCAGCTTTCACTTCTATAACAACAAAACCAGCTCTAGAACAGAGCTGCTGACCGCTGTCAGACATGGACTGCTTGCTACTGGCCCTCGGACCACTGACGGTAAGACTCGTGCCAGGATGTAAACCAACACACAGCTTCCTTCGTCAACAAAGTCTTGCTGTGAAAAAGTATCACTGCTACTAAACTGTGCACTTAGTGGCAAAGCTGAGCTCCTCTGGCCATGGCCTGGTAAAAAACAGCTCAGGTACAGGCATGGTGAATAGGATGATCTTGAGCAAAGATAACAACAGGCTAGCACTTTTTTTTTTTTTTTTGCTCCGTGGCATGTGGGATCTCCCCAGACCGGGGCACGAACCCGTGTCCCCTGCATCGGCAGGCGGACTCGCAACCACTGCGCCACCAGGGAAGCCCCAGCACTTTTTAATTGAGATAAAATTGACAGACATTATATTAGTTTCAGGTATACAATGTAATGATTCGACACTTGTATACACTGCTAAACCAAAAGGTTAGCATTTTAAAAATCTGAGTAATGGCTACACAGAGCTCTTTGCTATATATTTCCCTCTGCACTATTATTTTTCCATGAATGATTATTTTTCTCTGTGCCATTCTACCGCAGATGTGGGAGGAATTTCCTTCATCAAGATGCCAGCCTTCCTTTCTTGTTTCCCTTTTGGTGTTAAATGCTCTTTCTTCTAAGAAATGATTAGGATGGTAAATGGGTGCCCTTCTGTCTTGCTCTTTTTCTCGCAAAATGATCTTGGATGCACAACATGAATGTACTTAACCGTACTGAGCTGTACAATTAAAAATGGGTGGGATGGTAAATTTTATGTTATGTGTATTTTACAACTAAAAGAATTTTTTTATAGTGATATAATTGACGTATAACATTATATTAGTTACAGGTGTACAACATAACGATTCCATAGCTGTACATACTGCGAAATGACCACCACCGTAAGTCTAGTTAGCGTCTATCACCAAAACAATTTCTTAATGACCTTAGAAAACATGAAGTTGGCAATTCGTGCTGGCCCCCTTCCTTTTTTATATTTCATGTCCCTAGTTCATGAAATCCAAACATCTGGGAATCAGTGTTCGGCAGTGAACTGTGATAATCGCCTTCTGCTGTCAGCCATTTACATTCACATCAGTGTCTGTATGTGTGTTTGCACGTGTGTGTTATATGTGTACATATCTGTAGGTGGATGGATACATCTACGAATGCACATATATAACCGTGAACATGGTCCAAGTTAGACACTGAGACAGCATGATTTTTATTTCAAGAGGCCCTCTCAGTTTTGTTTCCCCTCTTCAGAGGTAAATATAAAAAAATGTTGACTATCGCCAGTGACACAACCAAACCAAGGCTCCCGCACTGCTGAGATTCCATCTCATGCAAAGGCTTGTTTGTGATCCAACCTGTTACTCGCTTTCTACTCTTTAATGCTGCGGAGAAGCCAGATCCTGGCAGGGTGATGGGGAATAATCCCCAATGGAAGCAGGCTTCCCAGAGGCTGCTCAGGGCCCCACGGCACCGTCTGACTCTGCACTGGCCCAGAGGCGCCATCAACGTTGAGCCGAACTGCAGAAACATCAGCA
Source organism: Lagenorhynchus albirostris (assembly GCF_949774975.1). NCBI lineage: Eukaryota > Metazoa > Chordata > Mammalia > Artiodactyla > Delphinidae > Lagenorhynchus > Lagenorhynchus albirostris. The sequence continues at coordinate 47,875,767 of NC_083109.1, forward strand.
CGGCCTTACACCCCAGCTCCATCCCTACCGCCCTGGACCAAGCTTGTGAATCACTGAATCACGAGTGACAATTACCGAAGGGACAGGCGCAGCCCGAGTTTCTGTAAACAATGTAATGCTGATTGTCGTTCACTATTTATCTTAAAACAACCCAACCACATATGGCTCCACGCCTCAAAGTAAAAGTTCTCTGAGGGAACATTGTGAACTAACCTAATAAATTTAAGCCTTTTCTCGGAAAACTTGGAATCCAATGCAGCCAAAATGTGGAATTTACATCTTAAGGCAAGAAAGCAATTGGATTTTTTTTTTTTTTGAGGAAACAAATGAGAAAGAAAGAAAAAGAAGAAAAGAAATTGGTGCTGCACACGGACTCCTGTAGCATGTCCACGGCTTTCAGGTTAACGAGCACACTTACGTCAAGGAGAATAAAAACCGCACAGGCCAGTGAACACAGGACCTAGACACCAAAATGGAGGACTTTTGTTTCTTTGTTTGTTTGCTTTTTAATCATCTGAGAGTGTCCATATTGCAAAGGAGACAGTGTCCAAACCATACAGGCTCTAGCGCCTTAAAGAGAAACCCAAACCTTCCAAAGGCAACTCCAGGCACAAGACACGGCCAGGGGCCAGGTAACTGTCCCAAGGCCAGCCCATGCCTCTCACGGTGGATCTCTGAAGAGGGGGGCCAGTGAGGGCGGGCTGGAATATCTAGACCCAAACCTCCCTGACTCACGCCTAAATCCACTGAGATAATAAAGAACTTTCTTTTTAATTAAGATGACCATGCTCTGATTGCCTAATGTACAAATAAACTAGTTGAACAATGCTCTATCACGGGGGCCTGCAAATGTAATAATGCCCTGAGGGACCAGGCAGAAGCAAAATGAGTGAAGTAACTATAAGACTTTAGGGCAGGATGGAGACTGCGGCCACACTGCAGAGGACAAGCCCCACACACCCACCCACAAGCCCTACCAGGGCATTCACATTTTCTTTTTAAACAAGCATCTGCACAAAGGTATAAAGTAAATGGGGTAGATAGAGCCCTCCATAGGTACCCCGCTTTGCACCTCCGCCCACCTGATCTCGACTGCTCTGAACAACCCCGTAACAGTTGTATTCTCATCAGCGTCCCCTGGAGAAGCCACTGTCGGCAGCCTACGCTATAGTCATCCTCCAGCTCCCTCCTCTCTCCCTGCTGGCATGAGCAGCCTTCTGCTCAGAAGTTGCACTGTCTGAGCCTGCTGTCACATGGTCAGGGGACAGCATTCACAGCCACCAGGACCTGAGGGACCACCAGGGAGCTTCAGAGAAAAGTTTCTCTCCCAAATAAACAGAGGTGCATGGAGACCTGGGGACGGACAAAGACCTCTGGAGTGGTGGCAGCTCTTGGAACAAGATGGGGTGTCCAGGGGTACAGAGACACCTCCGGGGAGGGGTAAAGCCAAGCCAGAGGAATCAGCCATCCTTTTGGGGGGTGGGTCACTAAGCTCCTCCCTGTTTCAGCCACACTCGGCCAGGTTTGGAGCATGTGCAGCTGAAAACAAAGCATCTCATCACACACTCATTGAAGTAAAGGAGAAACGGGCCTTCAAAAGGGTGGGGGGGCTTGCTCAGGTGTCATGCACAGGGTGCAAAAGGCAGAGACGGGACCAGGCCTCTAGACGCCAAACTCCACATTCTTTCCAGGGCATCACACGGCCCCTCTTCCTTAATCTATGAACTTCATTTCAGAGATATTTATTGAGCACTGGGCTACACGTCATGCCCTGTCCTAGGTGCCAGGGACACAGAGGAGAACCAAGCAGAGCGCTGGCTTTCCTGGGGCCGACTGCCCATCACATAAATAACTGGCAGCTCCCACTGCCAGGCTCTGTTCTCAGCCCTCGGCATGCACGAGGGCACCATCACCATCCCCACTCTGAAGTGAAGCCGAGGGCGCCGGCGCCCCCAGCATCCTGCCTGAAGCACTTGTCCTCGCTGGTGGAGAACACGCAGGGACCTCAGCCTCCTCTGCCCTAACGCGGATCCTGCTCCGCGGTGGTCCAGCAGCAAGCCGCCGCAGGACCTCAACGTGACTGTGTGTTTCCACCCTGTGGCTGAAGAATCAGAAGGCGCAAACCTAAGCTGAGTGAGCCGGAAACGAGGCTGGAGGAGGAAGCAGGATGGGGAAGCCCCCAAAGACAAGAGGGCCCAGAGGGAGCTCTCCAGGGGCCCTGATCCTGACCCAAGGAAAGGCCCTGCAGTGGGGCCCGTCAGTGGCAGCGGGAGAGGAGGACCAGGACCAGGGTGACGGAGACCAGTCTGGCCCAGGCCGGCCACTGACACGGGGCAGCCCCGGAAAGCAGTGAGCATCAGAGCATCATAGCAGGGAACACAGGGCGGCCAGCATGTGGAGGGCTCGCGGAGGGTGGGGGGCAGGCCCCCAAGTTCTGGGAGGGCTGACGGAAGCAGGGCTGAGGGCGGGACAGGAGTCCCTGGAGGAGGGAGGAGAAGGCCTCCCAGGACCAGCATGGGACTCTGTGTTCGCGCTTCACCACCAGCCGCGCTGCAGGCCCCCCGGGCACAGGGTGATGACACAGAGGTGACTGAACTGGACATCAAGGGCTGCACGAGACAGGCTGAGGAGCGAGGGGCCGAGTGAGGTCAAGGCCACCAGGAGAAGCAGGGGAGGGGGTTAAGTCCTGCCCGGGGCGCAGCACCCACGGTAAGGGGGGCGTCCGGCTGGGAGCGCATGGGGTCAGCGCACTGTGGGGTCACTGTCACCCAGGACTGGGGCACAAACGGGATGCTGGCCGGCTGGGGGGATAGGTGTGGGAGAGCCCTGAGTCTCCATTGATGACCACGGCCGTGGTGATGGGCAGTCCGCAGTGCGCATGAGACACTGGACAAATGAGCATGGGGGCGGGGAGTGACCAGGTGACGGCCTCTGGGGGACGGGAGGCTCCGGCTCGAGCCCCTGTCGGCGGCGTAACTAATGCTCTTCAGCAGCACAAGAGAAGGAAACACGTGGGACCCACAGAGCAGGGCGCCGTGTGGGCGCTCCAGAGGAGGGACCCCTCCCGGGGCAGGGGGCGGACCGCAGACCACTGGAAGGGGAGAAGCGGAGACCCTCGGGCTGGCCGTTTGTCCTCTGTGCCTCTACTGCCAGGTCGCCTGCCCTGGGCACCGGAGGACGGGCTCTGAGACGTGTGAGCTACTCCTACCTGCCCGGGTCTTTCTCATAGAACAGCGCTGCTGAAGCATCTCCAAAGGCAGATCCCTTCACCCTGTGGGCTGATCCAGTGGACGATGACATAGAACATTAAATGAAGGAGCCCCTCCAGGCTGCCGTGGACACCACAAGCTCCCAGGACGCGCTCTGCGTACAGTCAGACTCTGGGCGCCCCCGAGATTCCACGTGTGCAGGGGAGGCCCAGCCAAGGGCTCTGCTCTGCAGCTGCGGACACCAATCCAGGCTGGGAGGGTTCAAAGGAGCTGGCAGAGAGGTCTGTGTCTGCAGTTGCCACCACCCGCCTGCCTCTTTCGGGAACGTCCAAACCACGCAGCTGACAGGCACTAGAAGCGGTTTTGGAGGGGTTCAAGAGAGATGGTTTCTTTGCAAGTCGTTTCCAAACAAAACAGGTGCCCAGCAACCCCTGATGGAAGGGTAATTCTCCGAGCGAGACGATGTCTCAGACTTGCTTCCAACACGATTTGGAGAAATGTGAAAAATTACAGTTTCTTGTAGATGCTTTTGTACGTTCACATAAGTCCCACAAAAACTATTTCAGGTCTTCCTCTTCTTCTTTTTTAGACTACAGTTGACTAAAAGGGGCAACTCCTTCCTCAAAGGGCCCATGAGTATAACCTGAGAATTTAATTTCATCCCTTTACAGTCTGTCTTCACACTAGGGAAATAAATGGCCCCTTAGATTGTGACAACCAATTTGTCACGTTGAGCATTCCGAGGAGTCAAGAGCAGGTATTATTACTCCCAGATTGCTTCTGAGCGCACGGGAAGTGGAGTCAGTTGAGAGAGAAAGTTCAAGGCCATGGCCAGGCAGTGGCCAGGCTGGGAGGAGCCTCAGGCCACCAGACTCCCAGCCGAGCCCCCAGTCGACCTGGCTCCTTTGAGGCCGAAGCTCACCTGGACAGGGGCTTCTGAGGTTACCCCAGGTCCGGGCAGCCAACCCTGCTGTGATCTTGCTAGGGCGATGCCAGGTACAGCCCTGCCTTTGAGGTATTTTAATGCTGGTCATTTCCGGCCAGACTGTTCTGTCCCGTGAAGGAGCAAAATCTAATTAGAGAGTGAAGAAAGTAACAAAAGAAAAGCGCGAGCCCCATGAAGCCAGTTACTAGGATTTTTATAGACCGTGATGTAGATGGAAAGGTTCTGTTCCAACCAACCCCTTGCAAAGATTCCAAGAAAGTCATAAAGATCAAATGTCCCCTCTGCAATTACGTTGTAAAATACCACAAGGTATGATGGCTCCGCGGGCGCTGGCCCACACCTGTGGCCCCGCTGATGTCAGAAGGCACGAGCGGGCAACCACAGGAAGCTGCAGAAGAAGGACATGGCTGGCGCGTCCCCTTAGAAGGACAGGAGCTAAAGGACAAAATGCCCCAAACCCACCAGCCCATGAACCCTTTTCAACAGCGCTAGAACCTTCACTCCACGAGGTTCGCTGTCTTTCCTGTGTCCACCAACTCCTACCGCCAGGAAAAGATGCCCTGACTGTGCCGAGTCATTGAAACCAGCGTGTTGACCATTCTCTCACCCTGCAGAGCACGCTGACACCAGAGAATTGTTTTGCTGAATAACTAACACGTTCGAGGCAGCAAGCAAGACGCACTGTAGAGTGGAGCAATACTCCACCTCCACGGGCCTCCTGGGGTCAGGTGGAATCCCGGGGCTCCCCTCGACCACACACACCGGAGGCGGCCTGCCAGCACCGCCTAGAGATGCAGGAAAGTCCAAGAGGCCCCACACAGCGACCAGAGCAGCCCACAGTCCCTCCACGTCAGGCGGGGACCCCTTCAGGGGTGGACCCTTCAGGGAATGATGGAGGACGGCGCTCAAGGCCAGGAAAGGGCGCCTCCACCCAAGCCCGATGCCCCCGTGCCATGGGCGGGACATCTCCTGAGCTACTGGACACCCCTGGCTCCATGACCTTTTGCTTCTCCCTGTTTCTTTCCGCTGCCTACAGGCCAGAGGGCAGAGAGCGGGAAGGGGGAAGAAGAAAAGGCAAATTCCCATCAGCCTATGAGACTCGCAAAACTCCGAGAAGACAGAAGTGTGAATCTACTGTGGAATTTTAAACAATCTGTAGAAACCTACTTCCACAGATTAGCTCTAGTTGACTAAGCCATTTTTTAAAAAGCAATTGGAATTTATATTTGGGCAACTTTGTTTTATCGAATTGTAACTTGATATAATTTCATATTATGTGATAATTCTGAAAGCTTCTTTTTTAAAAATGTCCTTGTGTAATGGAAAATCTGACAGAACACTGAAAGAGGATGTTTCCATACACTCTGAAGCATCTGCCATTATGTCAACTGTCATGTTGTGTTATTTTTAAATCAACTGGCTGCTTAATAAAAACATTACAAAGCAATGTGCACACATGGTACCTAATTTTCATACATTATTAACTCTGCTTGAGGTTTTCGTGGGAATTAAAAAAGGAAAAAAGTCAGGCAAGGAGGCATCCGTTCCCATCTGAAATCGTGCAATCTAATTTTATTTTCTAATTCCCCATTGTTTACAAAAACCCTCTTAGGCATGCGCAGTGGCAGTGAGGGCGGGGTGCCCGGCTGTCTTTCGCATTATTCTTACTCTCTTCTCCTCCAGTCCACGTCCACGCGGGGTGGCTCCAGCCAGGGACCCGGGGCGGCTTGTTTCAGGCCATCATGGGATAGAGGTCAGCAAAGGCGTGGGTTTCTCTATCACCGCGGCAGAGGCTGTCAGGGCCTGCATGTCCCCCAGCCCAGAGGTCCCTGCAGTGTCAGCCCACGACTTCTGACCTCCTCCAGCCTGAGCACCTGCACCTTCAGCCTGAAGATGCCCCCGGGCCCAGGGGGGGCACCTGGCCTGAGTGTGGGCAGCAGACATGTCTGGAGGCAAGCACTCCTGGACGTGATCTCGGCCAGGGGGGAAACGAGTGCTAGGGGTCCACCTCCAGCCCCCTCAGGCCGCACGGCACCCACGCTGAGATGTGTTCCATGCGGCCCCCCAGGGGGTGCCCTGCCCAGGGGTCACCAACACACAGGTCCCCCTCCCCGTCTCGCTTCCACCCCTCACCGTGCTTCCTGTTCCGGGAAGACCTGTACCGCAAGCCTTTCACTTCGGGGGGCACCCAAACCAGAAGCATTTTACATGCTTTGAAATGAGCCACATTTTAACGTGATCATTTGTTATGTGTTACAGGCCCCATGTTAACCAGTGTTCTCCACTGGTGGGCACCCCAGACACAGGAGGGCCATGGGGGTGATGAGGATTCCACCCCCACTGAAGGCGCTGAGGGATGCAGTACAGTCCTGTGACATCTCACTATATACGTGAATTCTCTGAAAACTGGTCACCCATATACATGGCAAACGATATATTCTAGCAGCCAGGATTTTTATTATGTTGCCCTCCATTCCCTAACCCCACTGGGGACAAGGTATCAACTGCACTTCTAACATGACACAACCCACTCCTGTGGCCTGGCCTCTTCCTTCGATGGGGGCTAATTATAAAATTTCGAGAGTAATGGGCAAGAAGCTAACTATTTCCCCGCCGCTGAGGAAGCAGCAGTGGCTGTGGCACTCGGAGGTCAGAGGCCGGCTTCTCGCGCCCCACGGCTGAGCTATCAGCTCCCCCTCCTCTCTAGGCCGCTGCTCTTTGCGGGCAGAAACAATAGGCACCTACTTCATCAACATTTGCGTTAACACTATTAACGCATATATGTGGACCCTAGAAAAATGGTACAGATGAACCGGTTTGCAGGGCAGAAATAGAGACACAGATGTAGAAAACACACGTATGGACACCAAGGGGGGAAAGTGGCGGAGGGGGAGGGTGGTGGGATGAAGTGGGAGATTGGGATTGACATATACACACTAATATGTATAAAACAGATAACTAATAAGAACCTGCTGTATAAAAAAATAAATAAAATTCTAAAATTCAAAAAAAAACCCAAAAAACCATCTGCCTCAGGCTGGAGTCTTTCTTGGCACGTGTCTGGTTAATAATCACGGGCTGTAGCGAAGTTTCAGGAGACACTAAAACAATTTCATCTTTGGTATTCCAATGCATAATTGGTACCAGAAAACTGTTCACGAGCATTTTAAACTAGTAGTGTTGCTTAAATGATTCAAAATGTTTCTTCAATTTGCAAGAGTCTTAAAAAAGAGGGGAGACCTTTTCTCTGCCCCACTGGGTCTTACATGTACAAATGCCAACAGAACAGATTTGGAACGATGAAGAATTATTGTGCAAAATAATGAAGACGTGGGACCCAGAAAAACAGTGCCCACAACCTGAAGAGAAGTCAAGGTCAGGGTGCTCGGCAGCCGGGCCGGGGTGAGGGGCAGGGGGTGGCCACCTGTCCACAGGGCAGGCGAGTGGGGCAAGCGCTCCGGAGGACGGGGCTCCCGCAGGAAGGGCCTTGAAAGAGAACGCCTGGGCTCAGAGGTCTGGGAGCAGGAGCAGAAAATACAGTGCTTCAAACAAGATTTCAAGAGAAGAAAGACAAGTACATACTCCCAGAAAAGCAAAGGGCTGAACAAGGAAAAAAATGATAGGGTACGACTTGGGCCCTGTGGTGACCCACAGTCACAGGGTCATGGCAACATAAACACCATTTTTGGATTCCATTAAAATGATATCAAAATGCTGGAAAGATGGGAGGGTGTGCGGCATGAGCAGTGCTGGCTCCCCCTCTACAGTAGCATGAAATAAATGATGTCAGAACTTAATAGATCAAGAAACAGTACGAGTTTGGGCTTCACTGGTGGTGCAGTGGTTAAGAATCCGCCTGTCAATGCAGGGGACATGGGTTCGAACCCTGGCCCGGGAAGATCCCACATGCCGCGGAGCAACTAAGCCTGTGTGCCATAACTACCGAGCCTGCGCTCTAGAGCCCGCGAGCCACAACTACTGAGCCCACATGCCACATCTACTGAAGCCCGTGCGCCTAGAGCCCCTGCTCCGCAACAATAGAAGCCACCGCAATGGGAAGCCCACGCACTGCAATGAAGAGCAGCCCCTGATCGCCGCAACTAGAGAAAGCCGCACGCAGCAACAAAGAACCAAAGCAGCCAAAAATAAATAAATAAAATAAATAAATTTAGTTAAAAAAAAAAAGAAACAGTAAAAGTTTATAATTTAGGGACAGAGGGGGAAGCACCCAAAAAAATAGCTTAAAATATGTTAAAGGCACTTGCTTGCGGGGAAGAGGACAAGGACGAGGGAAAACAGGCAGAAAAGGTTATTTTTCATTACAAGCCTTTATGTACTAAATGATTTTCAGTTATGCACATAATTGCTTTAATAAGCAATTTAAAATTTGTTTAAGAAAGAAAACTCATACAGTAGATATAGTTAACAACAGATCCAAGACTATGGAGAAAAATTAATGACTCAGAAAAATCAATTCATGCAATCCTTCCAATACTCAGAGGAAAAGACAATAGAAACTTATAAGTCATATATGTAGGACGGGAGAAAAGGAGAGATCAGAGCAGATACCAAAAAAGCAATAAGCAAAGACATTACAGAAGAACATCCCACGGGCTCCAGTATATCCTGGAGGCACCAACAGTCAGGGAAATTTAGGTAGAGAAATCCACACGGAGGGCACACCACTAAATGCCAGCAGGGAGCCAGATGCAGTGAAACACTGGTGACACGTCTGTTGGATGAACAAAGGGATGACTTCATGATGACAGACAGATGCGTAGACAGAGGGAAGGAAGGAGGCCAACCAACCATCGGGGCGACACCTGTAGAATCTGAAGGTAAAAGCTGGCGACTCAAGCATTCCCGGATGAACCAGGACGTTCCCAAACCTGCAAGTGTCCAGAATGTTTTATGGCCATTCCCACCCTTAAAAAATAAATGCATAAATAAATTACAGAAGGACTCCAGTCTCTTGAGAGAGTAATAAAGAAACTGTGTTAAGTAATATAACCAATAAAATTGAGTGACAAGTCCCAAAACTAACTGGTGAAGAAGAAAATATAAAATGTAAATGAGAAATTAAACTTATCGGGATCTAAAATTCAGATTCACAAGCAACCTCTTAAATGGGATGAAACGCAAATGCCTAATAAGCTTATGAGAAAGAGTGCCACTTCACTAGTAATTGATGCAAATAAAAACAATGAGATAATTTATGAGTCATCAAGTTGACAAGGATTAAACAATGATAATCAATGATAATAATATATTATTAATTATAATAATAATTAAACAATGATAATCAGATTAAACAATGATAATTAAGCAATGATAAACCAGCCTTCGCAAGGGTTTAAGGAAAGGAACACTGAATGCTGGTGATGGAGAGTACATGTGGACCTTAGGGGCGCAATTTGGCAACACACATCTCAAACACTAAGTGTCTGCACATTTTGACCCAATAATTTCACCTCCTGGATTTTATCTCGTGGAAAATAAGTGGCTTCGTGCACAAAGATACATCCAAAAGGGTGTTCACTGAATTGCCTTTTACAACAGTAAAAACTGTGGAGCAATCTAAATGCCCACAGAAAGAGGATTTAAATAAATTACGAGACATTCTGTACAGACTGATTTACCATTTGAGGTGTTGCTACGGAAAATTTACGGCTGCAGCCATCAAAACCTAGAATTCCCCTCTCTTCACCAACTAAAAAAAGCAGCTCTTTGAGAACAGTACAAATGCAGCTCCAAGGGCCTGTCTGGTGGCGGAGGGTGTTGAAACACGAGGGTCCCCCCACTAGGCCGAGCCCGACAGAAAAGAACGACGTGCAGCAGACAAGCCCCAACAAGAAAGCCAGGGACACACGTGTGGGCTGAAGCCGCTCGGGACAAAGGGGTGGGGGGACCAGCACAAAACACAGCACCGGGGTGTCTCAGGGGGAGGCAAGGGGTTGTGAGGGGAGGGCCTGGGACAGCCCTGGGTGGCAGCGGCTGGGGCTGCCGTCTGAAAGTGGGGGGCAGTCACCCTAACGGTAGGCTTTGTACACATGCACGTTACATACGTCCTTTTTCAGTGACCACAGATTATGCAATAAATGTTTCTAGAACACACACGAGCGGCAGCACCTCATCTTCAGCCACTGCTCTGCCCAAGCTGCTCCAACAACCTGACTGGCCTCCAAACAGAACAGGCAAGGTAAACACTACTGAGCACAAACTTCTCGAGTGCGCAGCCTGTCAGAGAAAGACGGCGCTTCTGGGAATTCAGCTGAAACCCTGGCTCCAGGCGCCCGGAGCAGGGCTGGAGCAATACTCTTTTCTTTATGAATGCCATTTGTGTGGGAGAAAACACATTTACAAAAGCGCCCACTATAGTTTTGTACAAACGCTGCTCCACCCCGCCCAGAGATACCTTTGTCATCAGCCACAAGTCCCTTTACAGGAAGCCACCAGGAAGTCTCGCCTTCTGCGAGGCAGTTTGCTAACAGTGAAATCAGAGAACAGAAGTAATGCTCAGAGCCACCTTACTTTCGAGATTCTCCTTCCTCAAAATACACATATTTCTAGACAGACCCAGGAACAGTGCAGGTGCTTTTCCTAACACATCAGCACTGCCCTGCACCATGAGAAAGACCCGTTTCACCCCAAATGGGCACTGCTGTCAAGGTTCTTATGTGAAGAAGGTCCATCCTTCACCCTGCCCTGACTGCCCTTTGAAAGGGCTACGCTCTCCGTGATCAGTGTTTCTTGATCTCGGCAGTAGTGACATTTGAAGCCAGATGAATGCTTTGCTGTGAGGGCCGTTCTGTGGACTTCAGGGGGTTCAGCAGCATCCCTGGCCTCTACTCACTAGAAGCCAGTGGCACTTCCCCGCCCCCAGCTGTGACAACCAAATATGTCTCCAGACACTGCCAAATGTCCTTGGGGTGCAAAATGGTTGAGAAACAAAAATAACTTTTAAAAACAAACACAAACAAATAAGAACAAAAACGCCGTTCTTAGAACTGCTGTTAAGTCTCTCATATTTGCCGTTGGTTAAGTGCCCTTTTTTCCACTTCTTGCACAGACCCTTTCAAAACCTGAGTGAAGCAGGGCTCCTGCACTGTTTTCCTGAGGTTCCTGCCCACATATGCAAGTAGGCTGAGTGCCCCGGTAGGAAGAGACACACTGGAGACCAAAATGACCAACCTATAAAACTACCTACCTACCAACTACCTAACCTACTCCGGTCAGCATTCTTAGGTGTGGACAGCCAGCCAAAAACATCCAGATACTTGAGGGAGCATCCACAGCTCAGAAGAGAAGGATCACGTAGAGTAAACAGACAACTGACTCTGAGCAGAGATAATTCGGCAAATAGAAATGAACATTTAAAAATCCAATCAGAATCTTCAGAAAGCGTTAAGAAGATACGATACCCCCCAGAGGACCTAAAGAGCCATTTTTCTAAAGACATACAGATGGCCAACAGGCACGTGAAAAGATGCTCAACATCACTAATCCTCAGGGACATGCAAATCAAAACCACAATGAGCTTTCAATGAGATGAAACAATTCTGAAGCGAGTACTGAGATTTGCTTCAAAATAAAACCAAAGGTGGGAGGGTTAATGACATCAGAGGTGCCATAACTGGGTGATGATGACCTGGACGCTGGGTCCATTGGGTTCTATATGCTATATTTGTCTAAACTGTTGAGATGTTTCCACAATAAAAAGTTAAGGTCATTTCTCATTAAAAATACAGAACTGAGCTATGTAGCTATTGTTAAAAACAAATACATCGGGGGCTTCCCTGGTGGCGCAGTGGTTGAGAGTCCGCCTGCCGATGCAGGGGACACGGGTTCATGCCCCGGTCCGGGAAGATCCCACATGCTGCGGAGCGGCTGGGCCCGTGAGCCATGGCCGCTGAACCTGTGCGTCCGGAGCCTGTGCTCCGCAACGCGAGAGGCCACAACAGTGAGAGGCCCGCGTACTGCAAAAAAAAAAAAAAAAAAAGAAAGAAAGAAAAACAAATATACCGGCAGATTCTAGAAAAGCCTAACCGAACAGTAAAATTCAATGTGTGCTCTGATAAAGTTTTACTGACTTGCTTATATATATGAGCCATAAATGTGTTCATACCCATTTCTTAGAATTTCTCTTACATCAAAAAACAATTATCAGAATAAAGATGTTCACTTTGGCATTACTTACAATTGTGAAAAAATTAAAAATAATCTAGATGTCCAACCATAAAGGAAAGTTAGTAAGTTACAGTAGACTGACTTAATAACTAATATACAAACACAAAAATGCTAAATATAAAAATCAGTCATCCTCACTGAAGATACTTAAGAAAAGATTTAACTGGAAGAAGTCCGTGGTGATTACACCAAAACAAAGATTATGTGAATATTTGGAAAAGACTAAAAAGAAGAAATTAAAATTGTTGCATTAACAAGAGTACGTTGGTTCAATGGCTTTTTTGTAATGTTGTTTAATCAGTTTTAAAAGATGTGCTCTGTCTTGAGTACAAGATTTTCCTCTAGTTTCTCAGTTTTTTTTTTTTATGAAAAACAAGAAAAAACTACAGTCACCTACAAGCACAGTAACTCTTTTCTAGACTGCTGGAACATGCCATTCAGTCCCGAGAATTTCCTCACTAACGTGCATTTCAGTCACCCACACAGGACCCTCAAATCTAGGGCAGGCACCTGGGGTCAGCATGACCTGAAAGGTTGGGGAGACCAGACAAGATCTGGGAGAAAGATGTGGAAACTGCAGGTGTCACCTGGCCATCCAGTCTAATCTTGGCAAGAGGCTGTTGTCCCCTGCCCCGACGAGGGGGTTGTCCCAGCAGTCCCAGCTGACCCGCTCAAACACTTGCAGTCCTGAGCCTGGGGAAACGCACCAGGGCTGGGAGCGAAGCCCACATTCTGCTCCCCTGGAGAATTCTAAGAGAGGCTCACGAGTGAAGATGTGCTCTTTACACAGAGGCCGACGGAGCCTGGGTATAAACAGCAAAACATCTATAAAAACACGGACGGAACAGGAGTCCGCAACGCACCCCCTTTACGCCAGGGATTCACTGGGAGCGTCCTCGCAGCCGAGCGGCATCCCTCGCGGATGCTGGGATGAAGCGAGGCAGCTGCACCTGACCCTGCAGGTCCTGTTCCCGGAAAAGGCCACTCCTCCCCCTGCCTCCAGCTGAAGCTGCTTTTCAAGCTTCTAAACCATTTCTGTGATGGAAAAGATTAGAGTAATAAGAGTCTCTATCTAATGCTGAGTGCTGAGCACTGGGTTTGACAAATACCTCTTCTCTGCACCTCTACCGCTGCCCCACAGGACAGGTACTGAAAGCCCCACTCTCCAGATGGAAGAAGATGGCGCTCAGAACACTGACGAAACTGATGCCGAGGATGCTGGGCTGTTTCTCTGCAGCACTAGACACTCTCCCCTTTGGTAAAACATGCTGTCCCTGTACGAGAGGGACAGTCCCCAGGAGCACCCGGGGCCCCAGGCAGCAGTGGGCACAGATGTCCTGATGTTTATTATGCGGGGGTCTCCGTGAGTGCCAGGCCTTCCCTGTTTCTCACGGTGGCCCTGCGGTCAGAACAGGGCCTGACAAGGAGACGCTCAGCAGTACCTGCTGGCTGGATAAATAAAGCTCATCCCCAAAATGCCTTCCACAGCCCTTCCGCTAGTACTTGCTCTGTGACAGAAATGTCCTGGTCTCCGCTAATACGGCAGCCACTAGACACATGTAGCCACTGAGCACTTGAAATGTGGCCTGTGGGGCTAAGGAAAAAACATTTGTTGTACTACCATCCTCATTTAATTTTATTTTTAAATTGAAGTAACAATGGTTTATAACATTATATAAGTTTCACGTAAACAACATTATATTTCCACTTCTATACACCCTGCAGCATACTCACCATCACTATGGAAACCAGTAAGGAGATTCCTCAAAAAATTAAGAACAGAACTACCATATGATACAGCCATCCCACTTCTGAGTATTTACCCAAAGAATACAAAAAGACTAACTGCACCCCCCTGTTCACTGCAGCATCATTTACGATAGCCAAGATATGGAAACAACCTGAGTGCCCATCATCAGATGACTGGATAAGGAAGATGTGGTGTGTGTGTACACACACACACACACACACACACACACACACACACACACACACAATGGAATACTACTCAGCCATAAAGAACGGAAGTGTTTTTATTTTATTTACTTTTGGTGAATTTAAACTTCCACAGCCAGGTGTGGCTGGTGCCTGTCCCCTGGTTGGCCGGGTCTAACCTATCCAGTTCTAACGCAGCGCCGTGCCTTCCCAATGACGCTGCAGACCTCTGCTCTCACATCACCCTGCACAAGTCCACTCCCATGTGGACACCACACTGGCACTGAACATAGAGTGGGTGTGAAGGTTGGTACCTTCAAAGTGTTTATTTAAGGAGCTAGAAGAGAAGCTAAAGGACATAAGCATGACTCATGCTGAAGATGCAGTTTTTGGACAAAAGCTGGTAGAAAACAACATTATTTACTGACCACTTTCTCTTCGTTGATATAAGTGGGTCTTGAGAACAAATAGCCCCTCCCCTCCCACCCACCCCCAACTACAACAAGGAAGAGGCACAGAAGGTCAGGAAGAAAAGCAGAGAATAATTCTGTTACCAAATTTACCAGTTATCAAAAATTTGAGACATGGTTACTCAGGTGCCAATTCAAAGCAGAAAAGATGAATCTATATCCATGTCATGTTTCCAGAAAATGTGCAAATGTACAAGCAGCATATATCAAATTAGAAGAGTTCAAGGTATGAGGTATTTTAAGAAGGAGGGCTGATTAATTCATCTGCAGCTCTATCCTGTTGGCAGAAAGACCATCAGGCAGATTTTATAAAAGTAAGTGGAACTCCTAGGCTGGTGGTGTCAGCTGCTACAACCCCAGTTTGGAGCCACAGTTCTCTCTTCCAGCCTGATGAGCCTGCCTCCAGGACGTCCCTTTAGGCCACTGGCCTCACAGACAACCAGATCAATGGTTGGCAGAGTACCTGTCCTCTTCCCTCAACGACCCTATCTACGAGTCGGGCTAGTCCTTGCTCTGGCGAAATCAGTCAACTTTGTGACAAAGGCAGAGGAGATGACCTCTTCTTCCTCCACGAGCCCCAGACACCCCAAGTGCCCCAGATGCATGGCATTCCCACTGGAAAACAGCCAGAGGAAGCAAAGATACAGAGATCATGTAGCTGATATTAATACCAACACACCACATGCCAGAGACTTACCACTGCGAAGTCAGAAACCATTTCATTACCTCCATCTCTGACAAAGAAAGCCTCCAATCTGCAAACATCATATTACTGTCTAACCACACACGGAAGAGGGGAACCTCCATTCAGCCCTTGCACTGGCCATGGGCACGCTGGGTGAGGAATAAACTACAGAGAAGGGCACGGTTCCGATATGGCGCACACATCTTTGGAAGACAGTAGGCACTCAATAAGAGTATGCTCTTTTATACACTCAGCACTGCACCTTAAGTTGCAAGCGAGGTGGTCATGTTTGTCACGGGCACATTTTGTCTTCTGCCTCTATGCGTGGCACCGACACCAAAAGGTGAGGGGCAGCCTGAGAGCTGGCTTGATGGTCACCAGGCATGAGGTCCTCCAAGCAGTAGGACCAAGGGTGCAGGCAACAGGCGGGCACTGCCTCTCCCTGCACTCGTCCACGACGGTCACCACCAGCCACACAGGGCTATTTAAATCGAAACTTAGTGAAATTAAATGTTGAGCTCCTCACTCACACCAGCCACATCTGAAGTGCTCACTAGTAACAAGTTGCTGGCGGCTAACGGGCTGGACAGCGCAGACACGATACACTCCCAACATCACAGAAAACTCTACTGGACAGTGCTAGTCTAGATGGCTTTAAACAATCATAAAACTGACTAGGGCTTCCCTGGTGGCGCAGTGGTTGAGAGTCCGCCTGCCGATGCAGGGGACACGGGTTCGTGCCCCGGTCTGGGAAGATCCCACATGCCACGGAGCTGCTGGGCCCGTGAGCCAAGGCCACTGAGCCTGCGCGTCCGGAGCCTGTGCTCTGCAACAGGAGAGGCCACAACAGTGAGAGGCCCGCGTACCGCAAAAAAAAACACAAAAAAAACCCTGCCTAAAAGTCACCCTGGTCTTTACTGTCAACATGCACTGGCAGCTGTAAACACTATTAGTGATGAAAGACTCTTCCCTGTCCCCCGACGCCCCTGCACACGCCGCTGTCCAAATAAATCTCCCTGGGGATAGGGGGGTCACTCATCCACAAGCAAACGAAAATCTCAGCACATCACTGCTCACATGAATGCTAAAAAGGGGGGGGGACAGCTAATGTGTAGTCTACCCCCTTTTTCTGTCCCTAACAGAACTACCCTAAAGAAAGTCTACAACTGATTCTACAAAAATCTGGAGAGAAAACTGGTAAAAAAAAAAGTTATAAACACCGAATTGTGTATAACCCCTGAAAACGGCACATAGCATATATACAAGGGGGTGGGGTGGATAACACAGAGCAAACTACTTTCTTCTATCAGATGGACCTATTCATAGGGGAGAGAAAAGGCAACTCAGATCTCAAGGGTCTCGCTACACGGTGGGATCCAGGTCCCAAAGACAGGCCTAAAATAGAACCCGACTTCTTTCCTCTGGACCAGGCTGGAACCCACAGGGCCAGGGAGAGCTGCTCAGCTTTCTATTATGATCCAGGCATTAAACATTGATGGGCTACAGGCCTTTTCCTAGCAGAATATTAAAAATGCACACACTGCTTCTAATTTCAACCCATGATGGTCTGTAATGCTTTCAGAGGGTTCTGCATTTTTGATTTCTCCTTCAGTCCTCCCCTGCTGGCCACTGGGGCTCCATCTCCCTCCCCCACCCCCATCGTGGGTGAGCAGGGGGCCAGGACTTCCGAGCTCCCCAGCACAGGGCTCTGCATGATCCAGCACTGCTTCCCCAAGAAGGAAGTCTTTGCTCAGGGAATTTCTGTGAATGCATCGTAGCTAGAAGTCCAAACACTAGGAAATAAAATGAGAGCAGACAACAAAAATAGCATTCAGCTACCTATTCTAGGAAAGTAAACTGTTCCGGAAAAGGGTCCTTCCAGATGCTCAAAGGGTGACTGTTTACACCCTGAGTGTATTTAAATGCATCTAAAAACTGTGATGGGGCTTCCCTGGTGGCGCAGTGGTTGAGAGTCCGCCTGCCGATGCAGGGGACACGGGTTCGTGCCCCAGTCCGGGAGGATCCCACATGCCGCAAAGCTGCTGGGCCCGTGAGCCATGGCCGCTGAGCCTGCGCGTCTGGGGCCTGTGCTCTGCAACGGGAAAGGCCACAACACTGAGAGGCCCGCATACCGCAAAAAAAAAAAAAAAAAAAAAAAAAAAACCTGTGATGCATTTCCCTGCCATTTCAGAAGAACACCCCAGAGTCACCTGCTCTCTTTCTTGGGGCCTTTGCACACGTGGCTCCTGCCCCCCGGGATGCTCTTCCCATCCCACTTCACCTCATTCAATGCTCCTCATTCTTTAGCTCAACTCTACTTCCTCAGGGAAGCTTTCCTGACACCCTGTTGAGTCCAGGACCCCAGATCCACACTCACATGACCCCCTGTATTTACACCTCATGGCATTTACCGCAGTTGACAATTACATACTTATTTGTAGGACTATTTGGAGAACGCCTCCCTCACCCCCACAAGTCTGAACCACCAGTGAGGAACGGCTCTGTTTTGTCCCAGTACCATGCATGGGACAGCAGGTAATCAATCAATAAATATTTGAAAGACGAACAAATCAACTACTGAATGAACAAATATCTTTTGAGAGTCAAGGAAATGTGTTCTTGTCCTGAGATGCAACTTCAGCTTCAAACACAGATGGCGGGGGTATGGGTTTTACTAACTCAGAGAGATAACCAGCCCCTGGCACGAGACTGCTCTTTTGGGAAATGGCCCCTGCCTAAAAGTAGAAACGACTAACTGAACGACCTCAGGAGTAGGAGAAGAGGAGGTCAGGAAGACTTGCATAAAGATTAAGGAGGAGTTAAGATTAAACAGCCTTCTGCAAACAAGTTTTCTCAAATTCTAGAAAACTGCCTTCTTCGTTGCTGTCAAAAGACTGTGAACCCATCATTCAAAACACTATATTTATTTACTACAAACATAATGAACCTCCTTTTTCTTCTCTATTTCACTGAGTCCGGCCTGGGTTGCCAGCATTGGGAAGTGCTTGCTTCCTCATCAGAAGCTCCTTCTGTAATAATCCACAGTCCTAAATTCTAAAGCAGCTCAGATTTGAGGCCTCACGTCCCCGGCCTGGCACCCCTCACCTCCTTCCCACCAGCACCACCACCCTCACATCCCACGTGCCCTGCTAGACACACTTTTCTTTGGCTGTTTCTCAAACCCACCCAGCACTGCCCCTCTCTGGGACCCACACTGCCTGTTCCCTCCACCTGGAACGCCTTTCCCAAGACACTGCTCCTCCTTCCTCAGGCCTTGATGCAAACGGTTCCCTCAAAACATGGCCTACCAGACCCCCACCCCTACCCCGTCCTTCCCGGCCTTACTCTCCTCCATCACGTTCGTCACCACCTGACACACCTGTCTATGTGTGTACAGTTTCCCAGAGCTACACACACACCCCCCAACACACCATGCATGATACACACTCTGTGCATATCCTGTTTTGCTCACTGTCATATTGCAGTGGCTAGAGGCACCTGGCACAAAGCAGGTGCTGGATAAATATCTGTAGAAAAACTGAGAGAGTCAGCTTCTCATGAAATCTCTTTCACAAGAACCTCTGCTGCAACCTGGTCTATGAGTAGTCCAAGCCACCGCCCCCTGCAAGGAAGGACAGGCTGGAGAAAAGGCAAGACAAAATCACTAGGAAAAAGAACACCTTGATTTTAAAAAAAGAAGAAATAAGAAACAGGCAATTCACACACACA
Organism: Lagenorhynchus albirostris; assembly: GCF_949774975.1. Taxonomy (NCBI): domain Eukaryota; kingdom Metazoa; phylum Chordata; class Mammalia; order Artiodactyla; family Delphinidae; genus Lagenorhynchus; species Lagenorhynchus albirostris. Next base: position 47,894,928 of record NC_083109.1, read on the forward strand.
CACAAAATACAGATAGCTAGTAAATGTATTTTTTTAATATTTGTTTATCCATTTATTTATTTGGCTGCATCGGGTCTTAGTTGAGGCATGCGGGCTCTTCGTTGCAGCACGCAGGCTTTTCTCTAGATGTGGCACGCAGGCTTAGCTGCCCCGCGGCATGTGAGATCTTAGTTCCCCCGCCGGGGATTGAACCCGCGTCCCCTGCACTGGAAGATGGATTCTTAACCACTGGACCACCAGGGAAATCCCTGGTAAATATTTTAAAAGAGTCAATCTCACGTATAAAAAAGATATGTTAAATTATACCTAGATCACTTATCACCTACAAAATTGACAAAGATTTTAAAAGCATACACTAATATTGGCAAGAACACCCTGCTGTTAGGAATGTAAATTATAAGCCTTCTGAGGGCCAACTGGTAACATCTAACAAAAATATATAAGGAAATATAATAGAAATTCCACTTCTAGAACTTTACCCTACAGAAAGTACCAGAGGTGTATGCAGAAATATACGTACAGACACACACTACAGCATTGCACCCCCCTGTCCCCCAAAAAAGGAAACAACTTAATACCCAACAATAGATTTTTTTTAAGTTGTTATAGTCACATCATGGACTACTCTGTGGCCATTTACAATCATGATAAAGAGGAATAGTTAAAATGGGGAAATGTTTATATAATAACTGAGCGTGCACGGAACACAAACTATGGCTACTCTGTTATCTTGATACAGATAAATAACATGTAATTTATACATGTAACTACGTGTCTCAGACTTGGTCCCCGCGCCCTGCACGATGCTGACCCTGTGCTCGGGAGGTACATGCCCAGGTGGCAGAAGTGCAGCCCCAGAGAGAGGAGGTGAGACCCAGAAGAGCCCAGCAGGCTCCTGCTTACCAGGAGCCCCCAGAGGCCGCGGGGCTTTGCTGGGAGGATGGGGCCCAGGGCGATCTGAGCAGGGGAAGCGGCGGCTCCTCTGCCGGGCTCTGCTGCATCGCCTGCCCCCAGTGTCAGTGTCCCTGCCCCACACTCCCAGCGGCATCACCCGGCGCCCCCATCAGTCAGTGACGTGGCATCAAAGCACAAGCTCTTATGTAGCTTTGAGAAAAACCAAAGCAAAGCACTAGGTATGAACTACCCTGTTTCTCCGTCCTCTAAATTTGCTAAAGTGAACGGGGGTGAGTGCGGCCACCACAGGCGCCATGCGCCCTCGAGCCATGGTCACCGAGGCCGGAGGAGGCAGCCGCCTGTCCCCGACGGCCCCTCTGCCCCTGCACCGTCCCCTGTCACCCGAGGCCACGGACTCACAGCAGGAACCGCTGTCTCTCTCCCACGCTCCTCCCGCGGACCCCTACCGCCCCCAGCGCCCCCAGCTTCCAGCGCCTTCGCCCCGCCCCCTTCCGCTCCTTCCGTGCCCCGAGGCGGGGACTGGCTCTGGCCCTCAGCTGCCCTCCATCTAGACCCCCTCCCTCCTTCCAGAAGCCTCTGTGGGGACCCGTTCTCAGGACCCATCACTTAGGGGTTTGAGAGACTCCGGCTTCAGCTCCGACGCGTGCAGGCCCTGGGAATCACTCCCATCAAAAGAGAGAAAGCACTGAAAACCAACCACTCTGGCTGAACCAAGGTCGCAGAGTGAATCACCACCCGCGACATGAGAGACAGGCGCCCGGCGACAGACACAACGAGGCCTGCCTGCGGAAGCAGGAGACGCGGGACCGGGGGCGCCGACGGGCTTCTGGGCACGGAGCGTGGAGCCCGGCGCGCGCTGGGGTCCTCACACTTCCATGTGACCGACCACCAGGCGCTGCGCCGGCCTCCACGGGGAAGACCCCGCCCACAGCAAAGCCTCCTCCTCCCAGGGGAGCCGGCCCTGCAGAGCCTGACCGCAGCTCTGGAAAGGGAACTGCTCCCACTCCAGCCTCTCCAGGCTCCCCGTCTAAGTGAGGCCGAAAAACAGTGCCGCAGGGGTCAGGGCTTCAGGGAAACAGAGCAGGAAGGAGGCGGCAGGGGAGGGAGCCGTGGGGGGGGTGTGTGTGGAGGGGGAAGCGGTGCCACAGCCCAAGACACTGGCTCGCTGAGGGGATGACACTCACGGGGAGACGGCAGGACGCTCCCTTGCACTCACCCCTCACCACCCGGCAGGGGCTCCAGCAACCACGACGGCTCACAGAGCCAAGGGCTGGAGACAGACCTTCTCCAAGGAGGAGAAGGGAGACAAAGATGAAGACACCTCGGGACCGGAGCCTCATGGCGCCTCCAGCTACAGCAACTGTTTCGCAGAGACTACTTCCGGCTCATGAACATTAATCCTCACGTCCAGGGTCTCTCGACCTCAGCATCTATGCCTTCATCAACATGCCTGGTCTTCAACAAAAAATTACAAGGTGTGCAGGCCTGGGCTGCTGAAACCCGGCACACATCTGAGAAAGGCCCATTTTCATGACCAGCCTGGGGAGGCTCCGGGGAACTGAGCCCTTGGAACCTTCTGAACCATGAAGAGTTCTGCCAGCTTGAGGCCCTGTGTCACTCTGTCCAGACAGTTTACTTAACAAGGTGATTGTGGGGAACAGCTGCAGCTTCAGTAACTGAGGTCAGCCATGCAGGTACCTGTGCCCACGTGACCCACCTGCAGGACAAAGCCGGGCCACTCAGGACGGAGCAGAGTTCCCCGGTTGGCAGCATTTTACACGTATGGTCACACATCGTCCCTGGGGAACGAAGCACGTGGGGGACACCTGGAGGCTTGCACCTGGTTTCCTGATTTTACTCTGTATCATTTCACTGTAATAAACCGTAACCACAAGTATAACAACTTCTGAGCCCTCAGGGTCCACCTAGCAAATCACTGAGCCTGAGGGTGGTCCTGGAGACCCCAAGACAGAAGTGAGACGTGTCAGAAGTGGGATTCCCTAGAACAACTGACTCACTGAACCTTTGATGTCTGGTGGCTAATGAGTCATCACGGTACAGACGGCAGCTGTGCTGTGATCACTGCTGGGGGTGAGTTACCACTGGAATTTAGAAATGATGGATCTAACTCCCAAGGAATTGGCTCACTGGACGCATAAACAATGTAAGATAATGAGAAACAGCCTACATGAACAATCCTTTGATTACTGTTAGCTGGGATAACTAAAATGAAAGTAACGGACAGTGCTGGCTCAGATCCCAGCCCTGCATCAAGCTTGGATTTCGGGCAGTCTGAGCTATGGCCACTAGCCTCATGGTCACTACCAAATAGAAAAATTGTGCCGGAATAACAGATAGCACCTCTGTGACTTGCGGTCAGTCACCAAGAAGGTAGTCCAAGTGGCCAGGGGTCAGGGCAAAACCAAGAAAACTACTGCAACTGAAACCAAGGGGTGTACAGCGAAGGAGCTATCTCATCTTACAGCTCAATATTGCCAGATTCCTGAAGAATTTAGCTAAAATCAGTTGCCCCTTGGTTCTGAATACTGCAGAGCAGAGGTGCACGTCTGGGTCACTGCTGGGCCCACAGCTCACGACTGAACAATTAGTGGTGCTCTGACATGACGTAAACACACAGTGGCCTGCTCCCAAGGGGACAGCCAGCCTGACAGACTGGACTAGGGCCACTGTAAAGTTTGCTGACAAGAAGAAGAATTACCCTGCCCCTCCTTTAAACGCAAAATAGAACACCCCAGATGAAGTGGCTGATACACTGCATGTGAAGCCGTTCTGGACTGGCTGTATGATAACTGGGATGTACATCCACATGCGTGCCCTTTCCTGAGGTTGTGAAAACTGCTGTGATGAAAAGGCCCCTTAACCTGGGGCCCGTGTAACCTCACTGCTACAAAGTCGAGAACAGTTTGAGACACTGTATCAGATTTGCTGCCTCAGCTTCCTCTTAAGGGTGGTTAAGATGCTAAAAAGTATTAGAGCAATTCACAAGATAACAGGGAAAGACTAAGGGGGTGGCCAAGAGACCCCTCCCAACAGCATAGAGTCTCTAAATGGTTATTAAGAAATAGGTGAGTAAGCTGGACATTGACGGCATCGATGCAAAGGTCTCAATGTGACGTTACCGATGGCAGCTCAACGGACGGATGCCCCCCCTGGGCCTCTGACACTGACAGGACCCAAACAAATCTACTCTGCTTCCTACAGCCTGGAGGAATTGTAAAAGCCAGAAGGCAAGGATGGCGATGAGAAGGCTGACCCCCGATCACTGGGTGATATTATGACCGATTAGTCAGGAGGAGAGTTGACGAAGGAGCCAGTCTCTCAGCCTGACCCCGGCTGAGGACCCAAGGCCACACGCACGTGGGTGGGTAAAGGGCCCGCGAGTGAAGAAGCTTTTCTGAGGCCCCCTGATATGGAGCCCAGTGCCCTGTGACTCCAGGACCCACTGGTGAGGCCCTGACCGGGAGGATATGGGGATGCAGTCTGGGTGAGAAGTAGAATGTCTGGACAGACTTCATGTGAACTGGCCGCACCCCCCTTACCTGAACGTACTGTGGAGGTGGATACTATCTGACCGGGGACACGTTGCCTACCTTGTACCATTAATGTGAAACAACACAGAATACCTGGTGGACAAAAAGAAATCACCGCCTTAATTAACGACACGTTAGAAGTACCAGCATGTTCTCTGTGTGACAGCCCTGTGTGGCCTGAGAAAGACGCGGGTGGCTCATGGAGATGAACTGCAGGGGATCAAGGCTTGAATAAAGTAGTAACGCTTACAGCATCAGCAGTCTGACAGGATTCTGACAAAGAAAAAGTGCAAACTACAGGAGACATTCAGTCATTGATCTTGTAAATTGCATTTTCCTCAATACCTACCCCAAAAGAGTCAACTGTGCTTTGCCTTCACACGGAAAGAATCCCAATTCACATTTATTGTGTTGCCACAGTTATTTGAATTCACCAGCTACTGCTGTAATCTGGTTAGGAAGGGTCTGTACCGAATGCAGGTCCTGAGTGTGATAACACTCCACGTTGATGATATATTATCAGAAATTGAAGCACAAGCTAGGCCTGAATAAGGCAGTGGTGACACACATGACTCACAGAGTCTGGCTGATAAACCCAGCAAGTGCTCAAGGGCCCAAAGGAACAGTCAAGTTCTTAGGAGGAACTTGGGCAGGAGCCGCCCATGCTATTCCTCAGGCAACTAAAGTAAACGGCCGCCCTTGCCAACCCCGGGAACCAAGCGGGAGGCACAGCACCTGGTCAGGTTGCTCAGGTTTGGGGGACATATATCCCACATCTGGGGACACTGCTAGCTCCAAACCGTAAAACTACCCCAAAGATGGTCACGCTACAGCATGTAGTGTCCAACAATGGGCAAAGACACACCACATCTAACAGACACACATATCACACACCACCCTCAGAGGAGGAGTCTGATCAAGGATTGAAATGGGCAACTGAAACATCTTATCTAACATAAGAGGAGATAAACACGTCTCTACGAACGTGTGCTCAATCTCTCAGCGGGCCAACTACACTTCTTTTTAAAACTTTTTGTGACCACCCTAGAGCTTACAATATGCATTTTGTAGTTAATCTAAGTCCACCTTCAAATGAAACTGCAGTGTTAACGCCTGGAGTGCAGGTCCCATGTAAGGCCATGCCAATTCCTCCTTCCCATCCCTGGGGACACGGCTTCCCTGCAGCTCACCCACCCACATGCTAGCATCACACAGGGCATCATTACTATTACAGATTTAAATACACAGCTAACTTTTGGATCAATTAAGAATAAAAAAATTTATCTCGCCTTACTGTATTCCTTCTCTGATACTCTTCTTTATGGAGATCCAAGTTTCTGACCTGTATCATTTTCCTTCTGCCCTCAACAACTTCTTTCAACGTTTTCTGCAACACAGGTCTGCTGGTGATGAACAGTCTCACTTTTTGTTTGTCTGAGAAAGTTCTTATTTTGCCTTTACTTTTTTTTTTTGCGGTACGCGGGCCTCTCACTGTTGTGGCCTCTCCCATTGCGGAGCACAGGCTCCAGATGCGCAGGCCCAGTGGCCATAGCTCCCGGGCCCAGCCGCTCCGCGCAGCATGTGGGACCTTCCCGGACCGGGGCACGAACCCGTGTCCCCTGCATCGACAGGCGGACTCCCAACCACTGTGCCACCAGGGAAGCCCTGCCTTTACTTTTGAAGGGTAACTTCACTGAATGTAGAATTCTAGATTGGTGGGATTCTCTTTCACCACTTGAAATATTTTTCTCTACTCTCTTCTTGCGTGCATGGTTTCTGACAAGAAGCCCCTCTAATTCCTATTCTTATTCCTCTCTAGGTAGTGATGTTTTGTTTCCATATTGAAAACCTTCCAGTAAAACACCTTCCTCCAAAAACAGACACCCTCTGATGGAGCCCATAAAATTCCCAGCGAGGTAAACCTTGAACAGTATGTGCAATCCAGGCAAACTAATGGGGCTCAAGTAGATGACCTCCGTCATAAAAGCATCTGTGAAAGGCCTCACCTGACTGTTGCACTGTAATGCTTAAAAGAACTCCACGCCTTGCAAGCAAACCAGGCTGTAAATGAATCTGATTGCTGATAAGATGCCCCAAACTGACACATAGCTCAGTATGTCCAGCTGGTACCTGACCCAGAGATAACAAACTCCCATCCCCCTCAGGAGGCTCCTGTGGGATGGTGTGTGGCTCGGGACTCAGGATCACTTAACCACCAAGTACTTGCCAGACCGAAAAAAAAAAATCACTGGGATAAAGAGCAGAGAATGCTTACTTCTTGCAGCAGGCTATTTGTCAACTTCACGGAAACAATGGTTAAAAACTATATGAGGGGCTTCCCTGGTGGCGCAGTGGTTGAGGGTCCGCCTGCCGATGCAGGGGACACGGGTTCGTGCCCCGGTCCAGGAAGATCCCACATGCCACGGAGCGGCTGGGCCCGTGAGCCATGGCCACTGAGCCTGTGCGTCCAGAGCCTGTGCTCCGCAACGGGAGAGGCCACAACAGTAAGAGGCCCGCGTACCGCAAAAAAAACACAAAACAAAAAACAAACAAACAATAAAACTATATGAGCCCAATAAATTATTGATACACATTCAAAACAGAAGCCTATCCATGGTGGTTTTAGGGATAAGGAACCAACTGGGAGAATTTTATAGTGTAGAAAACTGTCCTTGTGATCAACTCACTAATTCGGGGAACCATTTTAAGATGATGTTGCCAGGAATTCCCTGGCCGTCCAGTGGTTAGGACTCCACGCTTTTGTACCACACAGCCAAAAAAAAAAAAAGATGATGTTGCCAAAGTTTAACCCATCATCCACTCTGAACGGGATTCACTCTATACTTTGAGCCCCTGCAGGACGGGCTCCCACTTGCTCCAGGCTGCCTTGTGAAAGGCCACTGTCTCCGCTGCAGAAAGTAGCTGCGTGGTTGCTCTGCTGTCTCCCCAAGCCTGAGGCCTGGGCCACATGGCCTGTCAGGAACCGACACAGCAGGAGGGGCGGCCTGTGTTCTAATCAGGACCCAGTTCCAGAGGCAGCAGTGCCAGGGACTTTGTTATCCACCCCTTGGCAACGGGCCGTGCTCCACAAATGTATGTCAGAAGTAGGTGCTCAGGGGACTTAACCACTCCCTGGTGGTGCAGTGGTTAAGAATCCGCCTGCCAATGCAGGGGGCACAGGTTCAAGCCCTGGTCTGGGAAGATCCCACATGCCGCTGAGCAACGAAGCCTGTGCATCACAACTGCTGAGCCTGAGCTCTAGAGCCTGCAAGCCACAACTACTGAGCCCGTGAGTCACAACTACTGAAGCCTGCCCGCCTAGAGCCCGTGCTCCGCAACGAGAGAAGCCACTACAATGAGAAGCCCGCGCACTGCAACGAAGAGTAGCCCCCCCCTCGCCACAACTAGAGAAAGCCCGTGCACAGCAACGAAGACCCAACACAGCCAAAAATAAAATATAAATTAAAAAAATTTTAAAAAGTGGGTGCTCAGTAGCAAATTAGTGATTTGTTAGTCTGCATAACAGGTTCTCACCAGTGACATAAATGGTGTTCATGAAATGTGGAGTGGCTACAATATTTGAGGCAAACTCCCCGACCCTGCATAAATAGAGTGTAAGAATCCGCCTAGGTGTGTAGTTCTCCATGCCTGGGAAAGGTGCCCAGGTTCCTTCGCCCGTGAGCAATGCTACGTACTCTGGTCCTGCACCAGGATCCTAATGCAGACCCAGGGACCCAGCGCAGACCCTACAGGTAACACTTCCTGCCTCTAAGTCTAGAAGATGCAGCACCTACTTGAGCTGCAAGTGGGGTGCATGGGGGCTTCAGCAAGCTGACAGGACAGGGGGAGAAGCTGCTTCGTACCTGCTTAACACATGTCTCTAATCAATCCTGTGGAGAATTTGGTTTGATGACTGTTTCCATCTCATCTTGCAGAGAGGTTATGGGGGAAATAACTAACCCTCACCCACCTCAAACATTCTGGTAATGATTATTACCCACCGAAGAGAATATGAGCATTGCCATGATTAGGTCAGTTCCCAGCAGTGGTTTATCCATCTTCCCTCCTGTCCATCACAGAGGTCAGTGTCACATATAAATCAGAGGGTAATTATTTTAAAATCTCATCTTTAATATCTGTTCTTCAAAAAACAGACCTCAAGTTTCAGACTCCCTAGAAAATTACAGACAGCAGAGGCCAATGGCAATCACTACCACAGATGGGATGTGCGTCACACGGCTCCCAGAGTATCATCAGAGAGCAGAGCAAGGCGGGGATGAGTCACTGTCAGGCACTGTGTAACAGGACCTCGTTCCACACCATGAACAAAGAGGCACCTGCCCGACAGCACTAACCACAAGTATCATCGCCATAGCAACTGTTGTCAGGCCAACAGGCCTTTTCAGTTGCAATCAAAGAAAATGTAAATCAGGAAAGCTTTCAAAACTCAGAAGTGTGGCCTCAGGAAAACCAGGCTCACTCTTGGATTGACTTCAGGAGGACGGGGCTCATTACGAGTTTAACTCTGACAGCAAATTTGACATTTAATATTCAAATGACTTAAAGCCTGGGGTCTCGCCAGCATTTCCTTCCATTCCTCATGAGCCATCCTACGGATGGTAAAGCCAAACATGGAGAAAAGCACTCTCCTAGAAAGTCAAGGGACAGGATAGCAAGAAGACCTGTGTCTGGAAGAGTTTACTGATTCTAAGTCCAAAGTACACTGAAAAGAAATGAAATCAATTCTCTATGGGGACCCGGGGTGAGCAGGGGAGGCACGGGATGACGCAAGTGGGGAGGCTGGGGAGGTGACAAGGGGCAGGACAGAGGGAGGTCGAGACAGAAAATGAGCATGACACCAAAAAGGTAAAATGTTATCTTCCTGGATGGTAAATGGTTCATCTCAACATCAAGCACTTAGACAATACTCATTTTAAATCCTGAAAGTTTCACACACGTTTCAGATCTCTTCTTTCACAACAGATCACAGTTACAATATGGCTTCACCTGTAATCAAGTTTCAAAATACAAATTCCTTGAAGTGTATTACCATGATTGTGCAGAAAACGGCCAGCAAGTTATCAGAACTGCAGAGACACCACATCTCCAGAGAGAGTTGGTGAGAGGCAGGCAGCGGGTTAAACTAGGAAGACTCAGTTCCAAAGAAAGAACAATTTCCAGGCAGTAAAGCTGAATTACCAGTGGGAGTGTTAACAGTCCACCCCACACCTGGGAACCTCTTACAGTCAGCTCTAGTTCCTCCCATCAGGTGACTGGGCTTGGGGCACCTGCAGATGCTGACCGAGGTGGGGCTCCTGGCCCTCCCATGACCCCCTCCGACCCGAGGCCGTCAGCGCCAGATTCCTCCCGTGCACAAGCAATCTCTCTCTACTGCCTCCTTTGCTGCCCTATCTCGGCGCCACGGACATTTGGGTCTTGACGGCCTCTTGGTTTCAAATTCTTTTCTATGCCTTTCTTTTATATTTCCACCCATAAGGCTCTCCTATCATCTCAAAAACCTCGGGAAAACCTGCATTTAGCACTTACTACCCAAGAGACCAGAGCATCAAGGATACAATGTTGCAGAATCAAGCCCCTCTCTGCCCTCTCACCACCCATGTTTTAGGAAGATCACACTTGTGTGTCCAGTACGGAGAGTAGAGGCTTAATTTTTAAAAAGAAGCAACTCTATTTCTCAGATCACTGCTTAAGACTTTGGTAGAGCAGATGTGCCTGAATTGTGCCTTTGTTTGTGGATGTATTTGGATAAGAGTTTAGCAAAAGTCAAGGAAAGGGAGGAAAATAGGGCATCTGGGGTCTAGTTCTCACCAGACTCAGCCCCACAGTTCTCTGCCCTCCCCACAGGAAAGCTGAAGCAGGTCTCCTTTGAGCTGTGGGGATGTGTTTCTGCGGAAGGTTCTGACATTTGGGGAAGTAAGACGTCTTCATTAAGCGGTGCTGGCTGAACACCTGGAGCACAGGGCGGACACTGGGGGCCACGGAGTCAGTCTCAGCCTCCCGCCCCAACCCCCTGTGTCCAGTATCCTGGATGATAGAAAACAGCTCCTCAGAGAAAAACAAAACAAAACAGGGAAATAAACCAGGAGTGACTCTTCACTGAAATGTTCCCTGAGTCATCAGTGCTGCAGAGACAACACAGGTTCTTCAGCATCAGGTTCAAAAGTCAGGGCTCCGGGTCACAAAAAATGCAGCCCCTTCTCACCTCCTCAGTGGAAAGAGCTGTGTGTGTTTTCTGTCGGGTGACAGAAACAGCACACTGAAGCTGCAAACATTTAAACGCACACAGGCTGGAAAGGGTCGTAAAGTTCTTGAATCCAGGCAGAGAAAACAAAAGTCCCGAAGAAGAAAATATTTCCTCCCCCATAAAGTTCACGTGCAAGAGACATTTTTAAGTTGTACATTATTTATGACTGGGATTAACTACTTGGTCGCTTGAATAAAAGAATGTATACGAAATGCCTGTTTCTGCTCCTTTCTTGGAGAGGGGAGGGGCAGTTAGTAGGAATAAGAACAAGACAAATACGCTGGGAAAGAGGAGCTGGAGTTGAATAAATGGCAGTTCCCGGCGCCTTCCGAGTCCTGCTCTTTCGGGGCCTGGGCCGGAATTCTTCAAAGGACCAGCAGGTCTCTGTCCAGGACACACGAGCATTGGGCACCAGGCTGGGATCCAAAGGTCTGCCCATCCCTGAGCCCTAAGTCACACAGCACAGAAGCCGAGAGCAGGTGTGACCAAAATGCCCTCCGAGGAGCCAGCAAAGGGGTACAGGATGTCGCTGCCCCCCATGCTCTGAAGCTACACCCATCACCCTGGGGATGGGCACCCCCTGTGCTGTGCTCTCTGCTCTTCAGCTGGACAGAACCTGCAGGTTGGGGTGGGCAGAGAGAAATGAGGGATGAAACGTAACAGTCAGTTTTCCAATTTCTTGGCTCCATCGTTGGTGGAGGAGTTGGCTTCTCACAGGGGAGGCTGCGTGGGTTTCTGCTTGAACGGCGTGGCTGTTCCTTCCACGCGGCCAGGCTCCTCCCCTCCCTCTGCTGCCTCAGCACAACTTCTTTGGGCAATTAGGAATTAACTGACATTTTTTTAAGTGAGGCATTCTCTGAATAAACAAAATTTCTGTCTCTTTCCACTTTTTAACCTATCAAATTGGCAAAAATTCACATTGACGTGAAGAGCCCAATGCTCAGGAAGGGGCGCCTGCTAAAGACATGATGGAGGAGGCTCTTGATAGAAGCATCACACCCTGAGTGTGTGGCCAGTGGTTGCAGGTCTGGGAACTATGCCAAGAATCAACCCGGGGTTCGGGGCAAGACTCAGGACATGATGCACCTCACCGCAGCACCGCCCCTGAGAGGAGAGGCTAGCACATAACTTAAATGTCCAACAAGTGTGAGTTAGTTAAAGAGACTAGGATTCATCTCATGGCAGGATAGTAGGCACCCATTAAAACTGAGGTTAAAAAGATTATTTGAAGATGTGCAAAAATGTCCACAATATCATCAGTGGAAAAACTAGGTTATAAAACAGTACAGGGGTGGCGCAGTGGTTGAGAGTCCGCCTGCCGATGCAGGGGACACGGGTTCGTGTCCTGGTCTGGGAAGATCCCACATGCCGCGGAGTGGCTGGGCCCGTGAGCCATGGCCGCTGAGCCTGCGTGTCCGGAGCCTGTGCTCCGCAACGGGAGAGGCCACAACAGTGAGAGGCCTGCGTACCGCAAACAAACAAACAAACAAACAAAAAAACAGTACAGAGTGATCCCATTTTGCAAATTTGGGATTAAAATAGAGGGCGTGTGGGAAAGCACTACACAGAAAACAGACTAAAAGTATATTTTGGTGCTGCGGAGGGTAGAATTAAAAGGTGATTTTATTTTCTTCTTTGTAAGGACAAGAATAACTATTATCACTGATTTTAAAAGAACAGTGTTTGAATAAAATGCTTCTGCCACGCACTCAGCAAGGATGAAGCTCGCCTCTCTTATGTCTGGGCAGCCACCCTGCAAGCTTCCAGGTTATGATTCACTATATGGTACCTGCACTCAGTAAGCATTCTGTTCACCTTTAAGTTCATGATGGGGAGACAGGATGGATTTTACTGACTGGAAGGTACCTTTGGGATGGTGTGGCGGCCAGTCTTCAAGATTCTTCAGGACCTTGTGACCCTCTGTAGCCACACTGCACAGGGCTGGCCAGTGTGCCCACAGGACACTGCACAGATAACAGCGTGTGATTCAGAGGGAGGGCTCTAGGGAAGACCAGCTGTCATGTTGGGAGGACACCGGAGCAGCCCTGTGGCAAAGTCCCTGTGGCAAGAAACTGAGGCCTCCTGCCAACAGCCAGCACCAGCTCGCCAGCCCCGAGGGCCATGCGGGAAACAGGCCCTGCCAACATGCTGACTGTAACTTAACAGGAGATCACTCCCTGCTAGAACCACCCAGCTACACGGTCCAAATTCCTGACCCACAGAAACTGTGTGAAAAACGTTTACTATTGTGTTGAGCCGCTCAGTTTGGGGTAGTTGGCTACGCAGTGCTCGCTAACTAACACAGATGGTCTGACTTAAAGCACGACCCACATGCCCCAGGCAGGCTTCACTTCTCAGGGGCAGGGGGTCCTCACCCACGTGGCTGCAGGGAGGTCTCTGCACAGACGGCGGCTCTGCAGGGAGCTCCCCAGGGAACAGGGGCGGGGATGCGTTTCTGTCACTGTGGTCCAGGGCTCCTCCGGTGACAGCTGGGAGGCCAGCTAGCTTCCAGCAGTGCTTGGTGAACACTCTCAATGGGACAGCAGCGGAGGGGCACCAACCCCCCCAGAGGAGACAGCACCTGAGCTTATCAACAGACAGCGCTCTGAATCAACCTGGGGTCATAAGATCACACGTGTGGCCCCAAACTGCAGGCCAGCCCACAGCACAGATGACCTTCTACAAAGAAACACTCGAAATGGTGCCCGCTGCCCAAAAGTGTCTCTGATGAACCTTTAACTCATCTGGACTTGTTGATTTCTGCTCCTAGTTCTTCTACAATCAAAATTATTTTTAATTCTCAATGTTATGAACATATTTTAAGTGACAGGGGTTAACTGCCCTCCCTATGTAACTGCTACAAGCAGTTTGTAATTTAAACAGCATTTTTTCCATTCCCCACCCTACCCCTTCCTTTTTTTTTTTTCTTTTTTTTTGTCACAAATTTTTGGTAAGGTTCTCAGGGTTGTCAGTTACTTTAAACACTGCAATGCAAACGAACACTGGAAATCAAGACAACTCAGGTTTCCAAGTGAATAAAATTATTATTGCTCAGAATAGTTCAATTGCAACAGTTTCCATGTATATTTATATCATCAAATCAGTAAATTGGAAAAAAAAAAAAAGTAGGAGAGAAGTACCTCTGATATAAATCTATGTGGAAAAATAAATTGAGCAATGCAAAATACAGGGGGAAATGTAAACTTGAGAAATTTAATTTGGTAACTTAAGAAAAGAGGCATCTTCCCCCCTTTATTACCAATATTTTTGAAAAAGTGATTCTGAAATGGTTGGTATCAGAATAGAATGTAACAAAATGTTTTAACTGTGAATTCTAAACAGAAAACTATCTCAATGTAGGGTTTTATTTCGTTTTGGATACTTTGTTTTTTTTGGAGAATAAGGATCTGATAAATGTTGCCAGAACAGGCTAGCAGGACACTTGGCTGAAAAACACTCAAGCCCACTCAGCCATCAAAGACTCCTGTGCTTGCTTCCCCAGGCATAAGCTAGAAATGCCACTTCTCCTACCCCGTAAAAGTGAGGCTTTTAGTGTCAATTTAGACGTGACCCAGGTTTTAAAGAGTTGAAGTTCTTCTGAGGACGATGAGTGACGGTATTTCAAAGAAACTGCACTCCCACCTCCCTCATCAACTGGCATGGACATTATTCTGTAAAGGGCAAGAATCATAAACTTGACAAGAATAATTTTCATCACTCTAGACCTTTCCCTTTTTATTACATAAGAGTAGGAACATGCAAAGAGTTAAGTCCCTCCCACTCCCTTCCCCAATAAATGAATAACAACCCCAAAATAAAATATGACTCATAGACATGTTCTACCATGTTCGCTTTGATTTGTAGCACTTTTCACACCAGAAAAGGTTTGACGTTTTATTAACCATAAGGTGCTTAGGTGAGTTCAAAAAAAAAAAAGTTGATCAATTGATCTCAAATGGTTTAAAACATCACATAAAAACAAAAATCAGACTAACATCCAAGAAAACCTCAGAATTTCAATTTAAGACTTTAATATACTGGGCAGATTAATCAGCGTGGTTATCAATTAACACTCACAGATAATGACAACACCATGGAGACCAGGTGGCACTCCATCAACAAGCTACTCCCTAGGGACAAATGACATCTGGTCACTTGTACACTCTGTGGCAATTCATTCATCAGACAAGCAGTTACTGAGTGAGTAAGACAGGACCAAGCTGGATGACAGCAGATGCTCACCCCGTGGCTCAGAAGCAGGAGACGTCCGTCTACACCGAGGAAGCCTGATGATGGGTTGAGCAGCATCTGCCTGTCTTCCTATAAGAGACATTTTCTGTACAATCGTAACCACACAGCCCCAAATCAGCCAATGTATCGATTAGCCAGATGGAAACTGCCAGACCACAGGACTCACCATGACCACTTCCACTGGTGACGCGATGCTGACTTACTAGGTTTAAGCAACAAGTTCCCCCAGCTACCCAAAAAATTTTATAGGCAGGGAAGATGATTCAAATAATATAAAAGAATAAAGAACCTTGAAAAGAATTCTTTTATCCTTAGAGGCTTTTTCTGAATGTAAAATTCTTTAAAATACAGAGTTACAATATTATTTTACAAACATTGCTATGAAATACTAATTTAGGAAGTATATTTTGGCACAAACACGGAAGCAAATCTTTTTTTCGCAAGTTAGTATTGATAAGCTTTTCTGTGAGCGCCCAGATTCAAAGAACCAAAAATAATCACTGGATTACTTAGCTGTGGCATGTAAACCAAACTCAGGTCCAAGTCTGAAGTCAGCTTGGTACTTTACAAAGGGATCAAAGTTGCAAAAGCCTTAACTGGCTAATAAGGTCTCTCTAAACAGGATGACGATTTTCTTTTTTAAGTTTGCTGATGTTAAAACAGTGGTAACTTGGCTTCTGCATTCTTAAAAGCCATCCTGCAAGGTGGTTTGGCACTGGGATAGCTCTGGAAAGTCCTACTGACTGTAAATGGAGAGGTTTCTGCCTGCTGGCCGAGCTCTTCAAGTTTACATTTTCTCCCCGCAAACCTCCTCCCCAGCAACCTCATTATTCTCCAGGACCAGTTCTGGAAAGGGCCAACGGGTTGCTCTGCTCCCATGGCCCACAGCTCTTTTTTTTTTTAATGTAGAAATAAATGTCCTGCAAATCATCAGAAATTAAATAAGCAAATACAGTCATGCCAAAATCTTCCTTTTAAAACATCTGTTCTAACAACAACCAATTAAAGTGATGACAGAGTCTATAAAAAATAGAACAGATGACCACACTGATGCCGTTTTTAATGCCTGGTGCAATGCACAGCACTGGAGCGAGGGGTCCAGCTACTCTGGTGCAGCCTCTCGGTTATGAAGTCAAGGCTTTGAAAGGAGTATAACCCACAGTGCAACGGGCCAAAAACACGACGCTGCTCCGCGCTGATCGCGATGGGATGAAGGCCTTGGGAAATAATGGAAGGGAAGCCATTTACAGGATACTCTTTCATTCATCATAAGGATCAATTAAAAGCTCTGTGGGACCCCAGATCCTTTACAACTGCTATGTTTTAAACGTTTTTTCATCAGATGTTCTCAATTAAATAAGCCACGAAAGTAAGAGAACAAAATTTACACTGTAATCAGACCGAAGTCCCAGAATGACATAAATACTGCAGGAGAGAGGAGCCCCGCTAACCAACCCCACCCGCCGGCCTGAGGATAGCCGTGCAGGGCGGCCCGTCCCTCCCGCCAACGACACAGGCCCTCCACGCTCCGCGGGTTCAAGCCCATCTACACCTTGGAGACGTTCTGAAGAAGGCTGACCAAGGAGGGACAAAGCAACTCTCGTCCCCACTTCCGAGAGGTTGTCACCGTGGGCAGCAGAGCCTCGTGGAGCCAGGCCGAGTCCTGAGCTCCAGGAGCACGTGGATGCCCCCCCAGGGCACCACACCCACAGCAGCCTGTGAACGGACAACACTGAGATGAGGTCCCAACGCACAGAAACCTGAGCGAGTTTCACCCCACCGTCTTCTTTGTTCTGCTCGGCGTGAAGCTCCCGTGGACGGATGGAGAACGAGGCGGGGGCCCAGGAACCCCGCATCCGCATGCAGGGACACAGAGCAGTGACTGTCTTCAGATCTAACAGACCGTGAGTGCTTGTCGACTGCCCGCTCTGTGATTGGTGATGGGCGCTCTGGTTCTCTTGTGAAAGAGAGTTTGTAATTTAACGCAGAACAGGGCACGAGCTCTAGAGAAGTCAGATGGAAATAACGTACATCTCAGGGCAACGAGAGCGGACACACGGCCGTGTGGGGGGAAGGGGCTCGAGCCCCATCCTGGGGGTGAGGAAACCAGTGAGCTTCCACTGACGCTGTTGGCCCCGACAGGGAGGCCGTGGGAGACGGGCCCCGGTGACCCAGGCGGGGACGGGCCGAGGTCCCATCTTCCCCGAGGGCAGGGGAGCCAGCAGACATGTGGCGGGATGGCTGTGATCAAAGATCTGAGAAAGACCAAGCAAGCCGGGGATGCGAGGCGTGGCACAGAAACCGTTCGTGCAGACCCTCGGGGGGCAATTACAATCACTCCAGCCTGCAGTGAGCAGCCCGCACGTTCAGCAAGGACACGGGAAGGACGGGTCACCCTGGTGAGGGTGAGGACACAGCGAGGGCCCCATCACCACCACTAGTGCTGTTACAGTTACACCTGAGATGCTGACGAACAGGCCCTGGTTATCCATGAGAAGCAGGACGCCGAGGAAGATGGGCAGGTCCCAAGGACCCGGCCGACAACAGAGGCTGAATGTGACCTGGAAAAGGAACACAGCCAAGGAAACACTGGGGCTGACGTGCTTCTGAGCAGGACCATCTGGCCCAAAGGTCAGAGGGAGCCGCTGGCCCGCGGGAGGTAGCAGCACCAAGGACAGACCCCGAGGAGTGCGGCGTCCCTGCCCACGGACGCCCGAGTCCAGAGGGGCGGCTTCTGTGCCAGGTAGCCTGGGAGGCTCCTGGGAGGTGGCCTCAGGGACAGCGCTCCCCACCGCCTCCTGCAGGTGCAGCGCTAAGCCCCCGCGGGCTCGCTCTCGCCCGGTCCCCACAGTCTTGAGGATGCAATCATATGTATACAAAGGGGTCCCCGCTAAGGCAGTCTGCAAACAAGTGGTCCATGGTGTCCCCTTCCCTAACCGCTAAAGAGGATGGAGCCCAGACACTGAGGGGCTGTGCCCCACAGAGAACCCTCTTCTAGGGAGACTCTCCCCATGTCCGAGACGCTCGTTAGCCAGAACCAAGGGAAACAAATATCTGAAAACAAGGCACCACAGCTGCAAAAATGTTCAATTCAGTAACATTAAAGCTGAAGAGAAAACCTTCTGGTGACCTCATATTCCAGCTATAAAAAGAAGCAGAAAAATCTGGAAAAGGGCAAGTAAAGCTATTTAAGTTTCCTCATAAAAGGACAGTGAGCGGTTCAGAAGAGGTCGTGGTCTGTGTGAAAATGAGAGCTGTGTCGCTCACTTCACTCGTCAATTCCACCATGGTACCAGACCCAGAAGGACAGCAACCCGGAGTCACACCTCATAACAATCATGAGAGGCCTCGTTTCTGTGACAGTGACCACGTTCATACCACACGCTCCCTGCCGGGCCACACTCAGGACGGGTCCCTGCGACAGGTGTGGGTCAAGCTGACTTGACCCGACAAAGGGGCCGCTGTCCCAGGGCCCAGCCCGGGGCTTCCTCACCTCCAAATAATGCAGAATGTGGCTGTCACTCTCCAGGGCTTACGCATTCACTCCAGAGTCCTCACCGAAAACATAGCTGCCTGCTCTTTCTTAGAGCTGGTTAGGAACTGACCTCACTGTTTTACAATTTGTGTATTTAACACACTGGCATCCCATAAACAGAAATCCAAGAAAATTCAGAACTCAAAACAGCTTGCCAAAACAAATCGTACAGTCAGGTAGCATGGAGCACTCCTTTCCACAGCAATATCCCAAAATGTGTTTTTTAGTTTCAAAACATAATTCAAAAATAGATAATAAAAACTTGTACTACAGACAGCTGGTATCTGAAAAAACGTAAACACATTGACAAACATATGTTGTTCTGTTCAACAGAATTACAAGAGCCAAACACAGACACGTGTAACACCTTCGGGAAGCTATATGAAAAACGATGCTCCTTGTTTCCTTATGAAAAAAGCATTGGCAGCCTCAGACTAAATTTATTACCTGTACGCATGTGCAGGTATTTTAATAAGTTGCCCTGTGCATCTTTGCACCTGTAAGCGTTTCTCATTCGGGCCATGCAAGCAATCCCAGCCTGATGAGGGCGGGTCAAGGACTGGGCCGGTGCCAGAGACGAGGCAGCAAAGGGACCCTCCAGAAGCAGAGGTACAGGCAGCCACATCCTCGCAAGGAAAAGGGGAGGGTGCTCGGATTGAAGGGCACCAGAGCCCCGGGACCGCTGAAGGCTTTCTGTGCAGACCTGGCAGGAATCAGCCCCCATAGTTCAAGAAAACTGATGTTAAGCAAAGACAAGTGACCGGCATTGTTAACACAGAAAAGGGAGTCGGTTTAGGTAGGGCAGGTAGATCCTTGTCACAATTACTGAGGATGACCCTAAAACATGGCCAGGCAAAGAATGATGCCCTCATTCCATGGACAATATTTACTAAAGCTCCTCCTATGTGCCAGGCAGCTCTCACCTCCAAGGGACATTCAACCAGTCCAGTGCATCCTTTCCAATGAACTAGGAAGGCAACTGTCGGCAGGGAGGAGCCACGTCCCGTTCACCGAGCCCTGAACCCCCTCCCCCTCTGCCTGCCCCTCGGTGACTTCAGCTCTGGGGAGGCCCCCCTGGGGCCCTGGGACCGCAGCAGCCTCCTGTCCAGGGGGAGCTGGGGCACCTTTGAACAGGCAGTCCCTGCTGCGTCCTGGAACACCTGCTACTGAGGAGAAGACAGCCCTGATCTGATGGGTACCAGCTGCGGGGAACAGAACACCAAGGCCACGGCGCTGCAGAACTGCAGCTTCAGTGCAACGCAGCACCAGCTGAGGGGTGAAGTGACTGCCAGGAAACAGGAAGTCCCCGCCCACCCAGCCCTCCGCACTTGCGCATCCTCTCAGTGAGCACTCTCCCACACCTGCCCGAGGTCAGGGAGCTGAGGCAACCACACCTGCCACGCACGGTCAAGTCCAGTGGAATCCACATGCTCGCTGCTGCTTAAGGAGCATGGACGTCCTGCTCCCCTGCCCCGCCCACGATCCACACTCGCAAATTCAGCACAAATCTTGTTTCCTTCAATTCTGGGTTTCATTTATAGGGGCTGGAAACTAATGTGCTTTTTGGCTCATGTAATGAGAAAAATCCTTTGATTAAACACACACACACACTCACGCTAATTCATCTTGTGAGGCAAACAAAAGAAAACTATTTTCCATGTTGTTTTAAAAGAAAATTAAGTAGACAAAGTGTAATCACTAAAATACATCAAACTCTGCTAAAGAATGACAGAAAGTGGGAAGAAAACTATAATAGGAAGATGGTGCAATGAAACTAAAAATCAAATGTAGGGAGGAAGAGACCAATTTTTCTTACAGAAGAATTCCAAATAATTAGGGTTGCCAGATTTAACAAAATACAAGACGCTCAGTTAAATCTGAAGTTCAGATATCACAAGGGACATACTAACACCAAAAAATTATTCACTGTTTATCTAACAATCAAAGTCATCTGGGTGTCCTGCAACCCTACAAATAATACATGGAGATATTTCCGCCCCCAGGAGGTGGAGCTCACTCTTCCCTGAACCCCTTCAAGGCGGGCTGTGCTTAGGGATTCACTTCCAAAAACAGAGTAGGGAAATGGAAAAACAGCAACCCTGCAGCCGAGAGACCGGCCAAGACAACACCAGCCAGGTGACCAAGGCTCATGTCACACACTCCTGATACGATGAGACACAAAAGGGCACTTCATGTCAGTGGTGCTCCTTCTAAAAGCCCATAACCCCAGTCTAATCACAAGACACGTGGGACAAACCCAGACGTGGGGGCATTCTGCAGGGTCATGAAAAATGCTGCTTTTTCCTTTTGTTAACTGAGAAAGACGGAGAAACTGTCCCAGACAAGGAAAGGTAATGGGGTGCCCTGGACTGGACCCTAGAACGGAGAGAGGGCGTGAATGGAAGATGAGTGAGATCCAAGCAAAGCCTGGAGTTTGATCAGCAGTCATGCACTAACGTCAGTTTCTAATTTTTACAGACGTGCCGTGGAAATGCAAGAGGGTGACAATGATACACATGGGTGGGAAGTATCTGGGAACTCTGTGCTCCTGGCAACACTTCTGTAAATCTAAAATTACTCCAAAATAAAATTTTACTTTAAAAAAATCAGATGTAATGGAATGAAAGGGTATCAGGGAACTGCTTCAAAATTCTCCAGCAAAACATAGGGAGGAAGTTGATAAAACAAGACTAATTAAGTGCTGATAATCTTAATTTTTAAAAAAAGTTTTTTAAATAAGAATTTCTTTAAAAAGGGACATGAGGGGCTTCCCTGGTGGCGCAGTGGTTGAGAGTCCGCCTGCCGATGCAGGGGACACGGGTTCGTGCCCCAGTCTGGGAAGATCCCGCATGCCGCGGAGCGGCTGGGTCCGTGAGCCATGGCCGCTGAGCCTGCGCTTCTGGAGCCTGTGCTCCGCAACGGGAGAGGCCACAACAGTGAGAGGCCCGCGTACCGCAAAAAAAAAAAAAAAAAAAAAGGGACATGAGCCAATGGCAGAAGATGATGACTAGAAACTTCACACAGGAGATCTCTCAGGTCTCAGCATCCCTATCACTTTCTGCCCCAAGTAGGTCCTTTGCAGTTTGCGGGGACCGTCCCAGAGTCAACGCTGCAAGTCCCGTGGCCCAAAGAAGCCCTAGGTGCTGGGCAAACCCGGGCCTCTTGATCTCTGACTCTCTGCGTGTGTGTGACTATGTGTCTGTCTCGTAAGCACAGGCACACACAGACACACAGGTGCACACATGTACACACGCACACACATGCATACACGCACACACGCATACATGTACCCACACGCAATCGTACACGCGTACACGCACACAGCGTGCACGAATACATGTGCACGCATGCGCACATGCGATGCAACACGTGCGCGCACATGTGCCCGTACGCACTTGCACACACGTGCGCACGTGTGCACATGCACACACACACACACACACACACACAGGGACTCTTGAACTGAATACACAAAAAGCTGGGCACACCTCCAGAGTCCAGGTAACTCACTTTTACAGAAAACTCTAGAATAAAACAGCCCTCCCTCCACTCTGCCATCCACCTACCACCACAACAGATTTGGGCCCAATATCACGCCTGGTCTGTAAACACAGAGCCACCTTTGTATACATCCTTCCACAGCCCTGGGGAAGTTTCCAGAGCACCCCAAAGTCCTGGGAAAGGCCACCCTATAAGCAGTCTGCTACCCAGAGGAAGTGTGGTTTACTGAGCACAAACCTGAACAGTGAGATCTGGGCTTTCTCGGGCTTGGCCTGCATTGGCCTGAGCACGGATGTCTGTAACAGAGAAGCGGGCCGGCCCCGCCATGGCCTCTGCCCTCCTGACTGGAAACAGACGCTCTTGGCACACAGTCTGGGGCGCTTGCCCACCTCACACCTGCACGTGGAAACCTGAACTGGAGAAAACTGAAAGCATTTGCCCACAGGGGCCAGGTAAGGAGACTGATGACCAGCTTCTCCATGAGGGAGTGAGGAATGCAGCACAGCAGTGACCACGCCTCGTTTACATGCCGACCATGGCTGCCATTTACTGAGCCGTCATTACATGCCAGCACGCACCGCTGGGACCCAGCAGAAAACGCCAGGTCGTAGCTGGGGGCACAGGGGCTTCGAGAAGAAAACAAAATTAGGGTCAAAGGATTTCTACCAACTCAGATTTACACATTTTCAAAAATATAACATGAAGATATAAATATAAACATGACTGGGGCAGTGTCCAGATTGGAGGAAACCAAAGAGACATGACAAATGCAACATGGGTCCTGGAACAAAAAGTGGGGAACTGGAGAAATTCACGTAAGGGTTGAGGATTAGCAATCGTATTGTACCAATGTTAATTCCTTACTTTAATAACCGTGTTGTGCTCATGTAAGATGTCAACACAGAAGGAGCCTGACGAAGAAACTTATTACTATTTTGGCAACTTTTCTCTAAGTCTAAGATCATTTCAAAATAAAAAGTTCGAAAAGATACATTATGCAAGGAACATGCAAGAGATTATAAAAATAAACCCTGCAGATCAGATGCATTCTTTTGTAAAGATATTCCAAGGGTACTGCAAAGACTATGAAAATTGACTTTCATTTCGTTTTTAGACTTCAGACTACAAAGTAACCCTTGCAAACAAAGGCAGCAAAGGATGTTTGAGCCTTAGTGTTTGTAGTTCGTCAAATGCTAAGGACATTTCACTTTGTTATCAAAGCCACTTGTCACATTCTGAACTCAGGGGCACCATCCAAATGGACTGTGGATATCCAGGCTGGGTGAGCCAGGATCTTCCTGGAACTCAGTGTGTTAGGGGAACCCTGGGCCTTAATGAGGGGACAGTGGTAGCCTCCTGGGGTCCTGGCTTTGGACACCGTCAGGACGGAGTCTGCGGTCTGTGCTGGCCCATGTGTGTGACAGGGTGTGGGGACACCTTCCACTGGAACGCCCTGCACAGGAGGCCTGTCTTGTTTTACAAACCAGGAGAGGTCCCCAGAAAATCTGAATGACCTACCCCAGGCAGAACTACCACCACTTCCAGGGCCTGATGGGAATGCAGGTCTGACTCTGCAGCCAGTGTCCAGCTCACAACAGAGGATGCCTGAGGATGGCTTCCCAACCGTGACCCGGGTCACCAGGGGCAGTCACTGGTGGCATGTGGGCAGGCCAGCCGCCACCAGAGGGCTGAGTGGACACCTTGCCAGCACAGGCCTTCTGAGGACAGTGCTGCAGACAACGCCAGTGCCCTAGTAGAGCAACCAGTCATGGGAAGGGACTCTGGGCACAACTGCCAACACCCCTACCCCAGCCCCCCAAGGACTGGCACCCCCCCAGCAATGGTCTCCACCCTTGGGAAGCATCCACCCCACTGGTAAAAGGCACAGGGCGTGTGCCCCCAGTGATGCACATTCACTCACGTATAACGTACATACATCTTCTGTGGAACTCGCACACTAAGAACGTTATAAATGCCCTAAAAATAGAATGTTCTAAAAATCAGATGCATACAAATAGGAATGGTGATATTTACTTCCCATTCTCCAAATGGCTTTTCTTCCCCACAGCCCACTCTGGAGACCACTGGGGTATTAAGTCTGTAGTCCCTGCAGCCTGTGTGTCCGAGTCCGCCTCCTGGAGGAGGGGGAAGGAGGAGGTGGGATGTGAGGCTGGTGGGGGCTCTAGCCCAGCTCCAGATGCCCTGTCGGGGGGAGGCCCACAGGCCTCTAAACAGACCAGCTGCTGGCCTTGGATCACACACCTGCCTCCCACCCAAGGCACTCTGCACTACTACCAGAGATAGAATGAGAAAGCAGCTGAGGGCTTCCCTGGTGGCACAGTGGTTGAGAGTCCGCCTGCCGATGCAGGGGACGCTGGTTCGTGCCCCGGTCCGGGAAGATCCCACATGCCGCGGAGCGGCTGGGCCCGTGAGCCATGGCCGCTGAGCCTGCGCGTCCGGAGCCTGTGCTCCTCAACAGGAGAGGCCACAACAGTGAGAGGCCTGCATACCGCAAAAAAAAAAAAAAAAAAAAAAAAAAAAAAGACAGAAAGCAGCTGAGCATGTCACCTCCCTGCTTAAAATCCTTCCAGGACCCCCCAAGACTTTGAAGATAAAATACAAAATGCTTAAAATGGTGTCCAGAGCTTGACCCAAGATCCTCAATCAAATCGACTCCCCCAGTCACAGCCACCCCCAGGTACAGGACCAGCTTGGAGGGTGGCTCCACCTTGAAGCCACTGCAGGGCCAGAAGAAGATGTAGAATGATGGGTAGGACTGGTCAAAGGTGGTCTAAGCTGCCCTTATTGCTCTAAGCAGGACTTCAACAGCCTGGCCATGCCCTGGACAGAGCCCTACGACAGGAAATGCTCAAAGAACACTGAAGCAATGAAGGACTGCCAAGAAGGATGGGTGGATGGATGGATGGATGGATGGATGGATGGATAGATGGATGAAGGAGTGGAGGGATGGAGGGATGGATAGATGGACAGATGGGGAGGTGGTGAAGCAGGAGGGGGAAAGGGACCAGATTTGGACTCCTGCACTGCCTCACCAGCTCACCCAAGAGTGCGAGTATTGCAATAGCCTTGGCAAGAGCAGGGGAACAGCTTCCTATAAAGCCTGTATTAAATACTAAAATCCATCTACAGAGAAATCACAAGAAGCCATTTCCTGAGTCTGCTCCCCCAGTGTTGCATTGCTGCAGAATCTGAGCTGTGCTGGAGGATTTCCCATCACAGGGGACAGTACAAGAAGCAGCAAGGAGCTGGGCCCCAGACACCAATATTCAATCAGAAGGCATTAGCACAAGGGGCATTAAAATGGCCAGCCCCCCCACCACCCCATTCACTGGAATGTCTTCAAGAATCTACAAGTAAGGACTTCCCTGGTGGTCAAGACTCCATGCTTCCACTGCAGGGGGCACGGGTTCAATCCCTGGTCCGGGAACTAAGATCCCACATGCCACGAGGTGTGGCCAAAAAAAAAAAAGAGTCTACAAGTAAGAAGAACACTTTGTTATGCTGGGGAGTGGATATACCAGTGTCTACTGTCTTACTCCTTTTTATTTGTCTTAAATAATTCACAGCAAAGTATTTTTACTTGGAAAACAATGTACAGAAACTGAGCTCGGCTCAGAGAAGCAATTCTGTTCTGAAATTTCTTTGAAAAAAATAAATATTTTGATTTACTAAATTAAATGCACAATCCATTTTGAAAGGAGCATAAATCAAGGTACTTAGTCAACTATTGTCAAATACTTTTCATGAAACTTTTCTCCCAAACTGGATCATGAAAACAAGAGTTCTTCAGGATACCAGCCCTATTAAGACCTTGTCAAAGGAAAAGCCATTTCTCAGAGGGGTTAGCAATGCCCTTCTGACCCAAGTAGGATGACAAGGGGCCAGGGAACTGGGAGGGCCAGACCACTGGGCAAAGCCAGAGACACATCGTTCCTGCCGAGGCCCGAGCTCTCCCCCCAGCCCTGGACCTTTATTCCCCATTCCTGGTACATAATGAAGGCAATAAAATGATTTCGAAATAAGAGCCATAAAAAGAAGTTAATTTATCAGTAATTTAGCCTCCCTGAGCCACAATGGAATTATCTGAAGCAGCTGTATCTGTTCAACAATGTGACAAGAAAGTCAGTAGTGACGAGATGGCTGTTTTATATCTGTTTAAAAGGAAAGCAGAACCAAAAAAGGGGGAGGGGTATAATTTGACCTCTATTCTTATCTAATTTGAGATGTCAGTGCATACAGGTGGGCCTCAGTCTTTTAACTAGTGCGCAGTATCCTACACTATGAATGAGGTAATTTGTCCAGCCTTTCCTCTATTGACTAGCATTTTGGTTGTTCCCGTAACACTGTATGGGGCATCCTTGTACCAATATCTTCGTGCACAGGTGCACAGACTTCTGAAGGAGATGCTCAAAGCAGTGGAACTGCTCAGTCAAGTTCTATCTGCTACTAGTTTTGATTAACATTGCTAAGTTCTTCTAAAATGCTTCACCCGCTTGCTGCCACCAGCAGTGTATCACAGCCCCACTTCCTTGTACTCTCATCAAATGATGCCATCAACTTTTACTTTTTACCAGACAAAACAAAGGGATCTTCTAATCTGCACTTCCTGCATCATGGGTGAGATTAAGCCTCTATTCAAACCTTGGTTACCATTTGTCTTTTTTCTGGGAACTGCCTAATAATAGCCTTTTCCCAGTTTCCTATGTGTTTTGGCCTCTTGTTTGTTATTAATTTGTAGGTGCTCTTTATAGATTCTAAGAATTAGTTCTTTATTTTTAAAAAAGAAAGTATTTCATAAACGGAGAGACATACCATGTTTATGGATTAGATGCCACAACACAGTAAAAAAGAGAAGTCTCTGCAAATTGATTCAGAGCGTTAATGCAATTCCTATCCAAATGCCAGCATGGTTTTCATAGACATAATAAGTTTATTCTAAAATTAATGTGGAACAGCTCAGGGTCTAGAAGAGCTAAAACAAGTCTGACAAAGGAGAATAAAGCAGGAGGAGTCGCTGTGCTCAACATCAAGGCTTACTATATAAACACCAGAGCAAAGAAGACAGTGTGGTGATGGGGGAGCAGCAGACACATGGAGACCCCAAAAACAGACCCACACAAATAAGTGCAACCGATTTTTGACGAAAGCATAAAAATGGGGGAAGGACAGTCTTTTCAACAGATGCTGGATCTACTAGACAGCCATCGGCAAAAAAAGAACTACCTAAAGATGGATGGATTACATCAGTCCCAATGTCCTGATTGTACCATACTTTGCAAGGCTCTGCCATTAGGGGAAACTGGGTGAAGGTTCACAGTATCTCACTATTATTTCTTACAACTGCATGTGAACCTATAATTACCTCAATAAAAATCTCAATCAAAAATGTTGAGAAGGGCTTCCCTGGTGGCGCAGTGGTTCAGAGTCCGCCTGCCGACGCAGGGGACACGGGTTCATGCCCCGGTCCGGGAAGATCCCACATGCCGCGGAGCGGCTGGACTCGTGAGCCATGGCCGCTGAGCCTGCGCGTCTGGAGCCTGTGCTCCCTGGCTTCCACTGCAGGGGGTATGGGTTTGATCCCTGGTTGGGGAACTAAGATGCCACAAGCCATGCAGTACGGCCAAAAAATAGAATAAAATTGAAATTTAAAAAAAAAGGAGTACCTGTGAGCAAAGAGAGACCACCCGTCGGTGATGGGGATGTACAAACAGGAACCTGAGAGCAACTCTGGCTTTATTTGTCAAAGTATCTCCTTTGACAAAATACAAATAAGATCTGTGGATTGGAATTTATCCAGGGGAAGCTGGGTGAAGGTATACAGGTCCCCTGGGTACTATTTTTGCAACTTTTCAAGATGATAAAGTTTAAAAAATAAAATACATTTAAGGCAACAAAAAAAAGAATATTGCCATTAGAATGTAAATGACACTAAATCCATTCCTCGGGCTCAGATGCCAGTTTTCCAGAACACACTTGGAAAGCCTATTCCAACACAGCCATAGTTAAGGAGGGGACTGAGACACAAGGAGTCTAAGCTTGATTTCAAACCTCCTTTCCCTTGGGGGGCAAAGACTTTTAAGTGTTTGGACAGGCAAACATGGGGCTGGAGGTCAAGGGCGGTCAAGTATACAACATCCCCTTCCTTGCCAGCTGAGGACGGGCACAGCCACAGTGCTTACCCAACATTCAAGCACACCCCCAAGCCCTCCATTAAGTGAGTGACGCTGACAGAAACGTGAACAGAGATGACGCGTCAGAGCTGGTAAGGTACCTCCACCCCTCTCTCCTTCCGCTGGGGAGGCCAGTGTTACGAGGTGGAGGGAGCCTGGATCCCTGAGTCAGGAGCAGACTCCTACCAACCCAGGCGATACTTTGGTGATACCAACTTTTGTTGTGTTAAGCCATGGAGATTTCTGAGTGTCTGCTGTGGCAGCTAGCATTTCTTAAGATAGTCCCAATAAAGATAATTCCATGCAGAGAATAATTAACCTAGAACTTCTAAGAAAAGAACAAAAGTGCTAAAATTTAGCAGGTTACAATATCTTCATAGGGAAGAATGAAAATATCCAAGCCTCCTTCATATGTAGATGTTTCCTCCATTATCCTACAGAAATACTCACATGAGTACGAAAAAAATTACATACAAGCATGTTTACTGCCACACTGCCTATTTGTGTTAGCAAAAAAAAAAAAAAAATTAAACTAAATGCCCATCAAACAGGGAAAGAATACAGCCATTCAACAACCTATTCTCTGTGGTCCCCACACACCCCCCTGATGTGTGCTCTGCTAAACCCAATCAGCAGTGCCCAGCTGGGCCCCGCACAGGGATACCCATAAGATGTGAATTTTCTGGGATGGATGATAGTCACTGATACAGGATGCTGAGTACATGGGGATTTGTTACACTATCCATCCTCTCTATTTATGTGAGTTCAAAGTTTTCTATAATACAAAGTTTTAAAAATGTAAATTTTAGGAAAACTGCCATAGGTAAAGCTGACTAACCCTTGCAGTAATCAGAAATGATTATGTTCACTAAAAGAGGCAAGAAAACTAACCCAGGCAGATAAAGCAATTGCTCTAGTACCTCAGTGGTTAGAATGGGCTGCCGATTAACTCATTAGTCTACGAAAATCACTCACATAAATTCAGTGGTAATCGAAGCTATTTAGATCTAGATTAACTTAAGAGAGTTCATGACCTTGTTTGAAAAACAAATATATTGAATAGGAAGCATTCCCAATGGACCCACATTTCTAGACTATATTGTAGACCCTAAGATTCAGTTCTTGTTTTGTTCTTACTGAAATTAAATTTAAATGGAATATCAAAACATAGTGAAACAAATTAATAACCAAAAACACTCTTTGAAATAACTTTATATTTTACAGATAAAATACAGAAGCATGATCCATAAATATTTATTCATTTTCCAACTCATGATTACCTTTTAAAATAATAATGTGCCAAAATTAGTTATTTGTTGTCTTCTTGATGACAGCCATTCTGACAGGTGTGAGGTGGTGTCTCATTGGGGTTTTGATTTGCATTTCCCTGATGATTAGTGATGTTGAGCATCTTTTCATGTGTCTATTGGCCGTTTATATGTCTTCTTTGGAGAAATGTCAATTCAGGGTCTCTGCCTGTTTTTTAATCGGATTGTTTGTTTTGTTGATACTGAGCTGTATGGTTTCTGTATATAATCTGGATATTAACTCATTATCAGATGTATCCTTTGCAAATATCTTCTCCCATTCAGTAGGTGGTCTTTTCATTTTGCTGATAGTTTCCTTCACTACGCAAAAGATTTTTTGTTTTTCTCACTGTTGTGGCCTCTCCCGTTGTAGAGCACAGGCTCCGGACGCACAGGCTCAATGGCTACGGCTCACGGGCCCAGCCGCTCCGCGGCATGTGGGATCTTCCCGGACCGGGGCACGAACCCGTGTCCCCTGCATCGGCAGGCGGAGTCTCAACCACTGAGCCACCAGGGAAGCCCTGCAAAAGCTTTTTAGTTTGATGTAGTCCAATTTGTTTATTTTTGCTTTTGTTCCCTTGCCTGAGGAGACATATCCAAAAATATACTGCTAAGATCAATGTCAAAGCATGTTCTGCCTATTTTCTTCTAGTTTTATGGTTTATGATTAAGTCTTTAATCCATTTTGAGCTTGTTTTTGTATATAGCGTAAGAAAATGGTCTAGTTTCATTCTTTTACATGTAGCTGTCCAGTTTCCCTAATAC
Source organism: Lagenorhynchus albirostris (assembly GCF_949774975.1). Lineage (NCBI taxonomy): Eukaryota > Metazoa > Chordata > Mammalia > Artiodactyla > Delphinidae > Lagenorhynchus > Lagenorhynchus albirostris. Next base: position 47,925,209 of record NC_083109.1, read on the forward strand.
CATTTATTGAAGAGGCTGTCTTTTCCCCATTGTATATTCTTGCCTCCTTTGTCACAGATGAACTGACCTTACAAGTGTGGCCAGGGTGTGAAGAAAAGGGAACCCTCCTGCACTGTTGGTGGGAATGTAAACTGATGCAGCCACTATGGAAAACAGTATGGAGAGTCCTCAAAAAATTAAAACTAGAATTATCATAAGATGCAGCAATTCCACTTCGGGGTGTTTACCCAAAGAAAACAAAAACACTAATTGAAAGAGATATATGCACCCCTATACTCATTGCAGCACTATTTATAATAGCCAACATATGGAAGCAACCCAAGTGCCCATCAATATATGAATGGATAAAGAAGATACAGTATGTATACATACATATATATATATATATATACATACACACACACACACAATGGAATATTAAACCACCATAAAAAAGAATGAAATCTTGCCATTTGCAACAACATGGATGGATCTAGATGGTATCATGCTAAGTGAAGTAAGTCAGGCAGAGAAAGACAAATACCATATGATTTAACTTACATGTGGAAAACAAACAAACAAAGCAAAACAGAAACAGACTCACAGATACAGAGAACAAACTGGTAGTTGAGGAGGGAGGGAGCTGGGAAAAGATGAATAAGACTGAGGTACAAACTTCCATTTACAAAATAAATAAGTTACACGAACATAATACACAGCAGAAGGAATACAGCCAATAATACCACAGTAATTTTGTATGGTGACAGATGGTTACTAGACCTATCACAATGATCATTTAGTAATGTATTTAAACGTCGAATCAGGTATATGTTGTATACCTGAAACTAACATAGCATTACATGTTAACTATCCCCCGTAAAACAGATAGATAGATAAAGGTGATCTTACCAAAAAGAACACTGTTAATACCAATTAATGCTCCAAAAAGGAGGTTCTTTTAACTTTGTAAGGCACTTTTATTTGCATATGATTCCCTTATTAACCTAAACTTTTACTCAACAAAATTGTTTCCAGCCTATCAAACAGAGACAATACTTCTAACTGTGAGATACAGAGGCTCTGGAGATGGGCCAGTGATTCCCAGAACCTGGAGAAATACAACAGAATAAGTAAGCCCTGAAAGACGGCTTTGCAAGCAGCTACTGAGGATTCTGGTCAATACCATCCAACTTTGGGGGAGAAAAGGAACACACAGACCTGTAAACCTCAGTGCAACTACAAGTGAACTGAAGGTCACTGGCAAGGACATGAATCCACTTCTAGAACAGCTGACTCCTGAAGGACCAAACGTCACCCACTGGTCTTTGTTTGAACAGACCATGTTATAAATCAGAAAGACGGTAGTTAAGGAAGTTCAGTCAGAAGAAGCCTGAGGCAGGATGACCTAAAAGACTGTCTTCTGTTGGAACGCAGCTCACTCACTTAGTGGCCGCGTCCCAAGACCTTGAACAAGTTAATCAAGGAGAGAATTGCGCTTCTCCCCTCTCACGGTGGTTGTGAGGATCACACGCATGGATGCAAAGCTTAGAAACTGTTAGTTCTCAACTTTGTTTTTATTAACAATGACAGTCTGCTATTTATTATAATCCTTCTTCATGTATAACAACTTCATTTTTCAAAAGCAAGGTTTACTTTTAGAGTTATACATTTCTCCACCCCTCCCCCCAAAAAACATTCTCAACACTTTTTAAAAAAATTTTTATTGGAGTAGAGTTGATTTACAATGTTGTGTTAGTTTCATGTGTACAGCAAAGTGAATCATTTATACATATATCCACTCTTTTTTTTTTTTACATTCTTTTCCCATTGGGCTATTACAGAGAATTGAGTAGAGTTCCCTGTGCTATACAGCAGGTTCTTATTAGTTATCTATTTTAGATATAGTTCAACACTTCTTTTTTTTAAGCATTTTATTTTTTAAATTTTATTTATTTTTTTAACATTTTTATTGGAGTATAATTGCTTTACAATGGCGTGGTAGTTTCTGCTTTATAACAAAGTGAATCAGCTATACATATACATATATCCCCATATCTCTTCCTTCTTGCGTCTCCCTCCCTCCTACCCTCCCTATCCCACCCCTCTAGGTGGTCACAAAGCACCAAGCTGATCTCCCTGTGCTATGCGGCTGCTTCCCACTGGCTATCAGTTTTACATTTGGTCAACACTTCTTTTTTAAAAAAAGAAACTTCTGGAAAGAACAGCAGAGCTACTATGCAAAGAGAGAAGAGAGTTTAGAAGTTGATGAATCTGTGTCTGACTAACTCGTAAACAAGCAGACTGGCTGTCTGTTGAGCTGATTTACCTCTCATATTATTATACGGCCCTGGTAAGTAAAATTACTTGTATTTCATAAGCTGCTTTCATTTTTTAGCATATTTTTATTCCATACTCAAAGCACCAAACTCAACTACTACCTTCAAATATTTGTAGACATTAGATCAGTATTTAAGTTCAAGCAAAGATAATTCATGAATCTGGTCACTATTCTTCAATTAAAATTAGGTGACATGGTACTCAGGCACAATGTATCTGTTAAATGCCACATCCGCAAAAATTACATTTCTGCTCAATACTCTGTAACAACCTAAATGCGAAAAGGATTTGAAAAAGAATAGATACATGTATATGTATAACTGATTCACTTTGCTGTACACCTGAAACTAACACACCATTGTTAATCAACTATACTCCAATATAAAATAAAAAGTTAAAAAAAATTACGTTTCTAAAGCAAGTCAGCCAACACCTGCTCCAAGCACCTGTCCTCCAACCCCGGTGCCACTGTCCCTCCCGTCTGGGGGTGCCCACAGCTGAAGGGGCCAGTGCACTCCCCAAAGAGACCCAGGTGCCCGAGGGGGCCGGGAAGGCTGACTCTGTGAGGGGCCCTGTACGTGGCATCCCTGACCCCATGTCCTTCAAGACTACACCTAAGATGAGGTACCCACACAGAGACACAAAGCTGGGCCCAGGAAGTCACTGCATGCATCCCCAGAAGGGTCCCCTCACCCGTCACCACCTGCAGAGGCCTCCAGGCTGCACCTGGCTTGGTCCAAAGGCTGGATGGGCCCCTCCAGGCTCAGCCCGTTGGTTCCCAAACAGGAGCCAAGCAGGAACGAAAGAAAAAGCGTTGCCTAAGGATCTGATTGACTTATTCTTCCTAGGAGCTCCTCTACCAGACTGAAAACATAAACAGAAATGAGACTTTTCCCTCACCGCTTTAAAGAATATTTCACTCTTACAACTATAATTTTCCAGGTAACATTTAATGAGAATCCCCCAAAATGCCTGGAAGTGCACTTAATGTTAAGGATGGGGTGCATAAGGATATGCAACGACTTAAACACAGAATCACTCTATCTGAGTGCCTGCACGCCGTCCCCTTGGCCACAGCTGCTGATGGTACCATGCAAGTTCCAGCTCAGCTGACAGCCGGGACTCCCTCCCTCAAGCAAGCACTGAGGGTCTTTTTGCCCCAGGGCCTTCTCAGAAGTCACGGGAGCCTGCTGGCCTGCCTGGAAAGCCAACAGGGGTGGGAACCAGCAGCTAAAGGCCCCATCTCCATCCTCTGGACAGACAACCCCGGAGGGCATTCTGCACCCTTTAGTAAGTGGGCTGGTCAGAAGTACCGCAGATGCACCTCTGTCTCTGTATAACTGTAAGAATTTGCTGAGCCCCATGCCCTAACCCTTTGGAGCGGCTCTTGGCCTCGATCTTGCTATGCCTCAAAAGGAGGAATTCTTACCAGATCCAACAAGAACAGTGGTTTTCAGCATTAGCTGCATGTTGGCATCTCCTGGGGAGCTTTGAGAAGCTCTGATGCTCAGATCACCCCCGAGAAACATCACACTGACCTGTCTCAGGTGGGGCAGGCTGCCTAGGGCTCACCCTATACCAGGACCCAGGAGTTCCAACCTAACCAGGAATACAGTCAGCGGAGCCCCGCAGGGAGGGCCAGAAGATGCAGAGACTCTCAAGGGGACCAGTCTTGAGAGGTTTAAGATAAATCCTCTCTTAACAGACTAGCGGCTGCCAGAAACGTGGGGTGGGGGATGGGCAGAGTGGGTAAAAGGGGTCAAAAGGTACACATTTTCGGGGCTTCCCTGGTGGCACAGTGGTTGGGAGTCCGCCTGCTGATGCAGGGGACGCGGGTTCGTGCCCCGGTCCGGGAGGATCCCACATGCCGCGGAGCGGCTGGGCCCGTGAGCCATGGCCGCTGAGCCTGCGCATCCGGAGCTTGTGCTCCGCAATGGGAGAGGCCACAACAGTGAGAGGCCCGCGTACCGCCAAAAAGAAAAAAAAAAAAGGTACACATTTTCAGTAATAAAATAAGTAAGTCCTGGGATGTAACGTACAGCATGGTGACTATAGTTAATAATACTGTACTGCATATTTGAAAGTTGCTAAGAGCACACATCTTAAGAGTTCTTATCACAAGAAAAAAGAAATTTGTAACTGTATATGGAATGGATGTTAACTGGACTTGTGATCGTTTCACAATATATACAAATACTGAATCATTATGTTGTACATCTGAAACTAATATAATGTTATGTGACAATTATATCTCAATTTTTTTAAAAAGATAAATCCTCTCTTTACCAGAATGTATGAGAGATGGCAGGTCCCTGAGAGTGGGAGGCAGATAAATGAACTACATACCAACAGATAGTCTTTGCTTTTATATAACTGGAATCACACTACATGTATTCTTTGGAGATGTGCTAGCTTCATACAATAACAGAGCCGCTATGTTTTTCACACAAGTTCATAGATCGCTACTGTGTTCAATTTTTAAAACGAACCAGTCAGTTGTCATAACACCTTTGATGAAAACCCACCTCTTGCCCTGATCTGAAACGCTATCTTTATCACAAACCAAACTTCTCATAGACAATCGGTCTCCCTTTCAGGCCTCTCATCTCCTTGGTGATAGGTTTCTTGCTCAGCCAGCACCATCTGTTTTTATTAACTATAACGCTGTAATACATTTTATACCTAGGAAGGCCAGTACACTCAGTGAGATTTTTTTAAATTACATTTATCTCTTTAATTCCACTGGAATTTTTTTAAGGTATAGTAAAAAGTAAGGCTGTAAAATGATTAATTTTTCCATAATTGCCAACCAGTTGCCCAATTACTGCTTATTGTGAAATCCTTCCTCTGCCATTAATGTGTAATGCCTACTTTATAACATGTCATATTCTTGCACAGTAAATATCAAATATTCAATTCTGAACTGCCTTCCCTTATTTGGTGGAAGATCCCTGCCCTTTGGGAACTTATATTCTAGCAGGGGAAATAAATGATAATTTTTTTAGGTAACCAAAAGTTACAGTTATAATATTTTAGAAGGTGATAAATCTTTAAAAAAAGAGCAAGTGGGGCAGGGCTTCCCTGGTGGCGCAGTGGTTGAGAGTCCGCCTGCCGATGCAGGGGACACGGGTTCGTGCCCCGGTTCGGGAAGATCCCACATGCCGCGGAGCGGCTAGGCCCGTGAGCCATGGCCGCTGAGCCTGCGCGTCCGGAGCCTGTGCTCCGCAATGGGAGAGGCCACAACAGTGAGAGGCCCGCGTACCGGGAAAGAAAAAAAAAAAGAAGTGGGGCAGGTAGGAGGCCCTGGAAGTACAGAGCAGGCTGGGGTCAGGGGCAGGCTGCAGTACGATGCTGGGTGATCAGGGTCGGGGCCAGGAGTGTGGGCGCTGCGGGGAGGAAGAAGAGCAGACTGCAGTATGACAGAGGGTGTGGGGCTGACTTCACCGGCGTGTGATCACAGCAGGCACACGGGGCCTCGTGCTCAGAGGACCTGCGCTTGGCCCACTGCTCTGCCACTGCCATCGTGAAATTCTTAATAATTTTATCTTCGACTCTTGTGTTTTGCAGCAGAGTCCAGTGGGACAAGGGAGCATGCGCGTGAGCAGGGCAGATGTGCACACGACGTGTGTCTGCCGCCCCATCCACACACAGCATCCTGGAGCACACGGTGTCAGGTGAGCATGTCAGGTCCAGGACTGAGGAAGCGGGGTGCTGACAGCCCAGAGAGGCCACGATTCCTACTGAACCAGAACTTGCTTTGAATGCAGAAAGCAGGTGATGGTGTTTAGGGTGAAGGTCTGACATGGCCACTCTGCTCTCACCCTTGTCCAGAGAGGGCTCACTTCCGCCCTGGTCTCTTTCAGGGCCTTGGGGACACATGTGAGTAGGTACCCATTACACTGGCACTTCCCGGCCTACAGACCCGCAGCAGCAGCCTGAGGTCCCAGACGGCATCACTTCAAAGGCCGAACACTCTGCATCCCTAGAAAGGATGCAGGAAAAACCCTCGGGATTACTATCCACACCGGAATCCTCATGTGATGACTGAAACAAGTGATGTCCACTCTGCTGTGGACAGCATTTTAGCAAAGCTGACACAGAACTTCAAACAGCACGGAAAATGAATCCCCGAGAGTCCCAAATGAGCTTCCTGGCTGTGGTTACCGTTGCTGCCACTGTCTTTCAGATGTGAGCCTTTTTCTCCTTTTTCTACCCACAATCCAGGTATCAGAACTTAAAAAGTGAAAGCCACATTCCCACCAAACACAACTTCAGCCAGGAACAGGGGTCCAAAGCAGTTTAAATGTTAGGAAACCTCCGTGGTTCCCTTTACTCCACTATGAATAGACAGGCCAGGAGGAATGTTATTTAGCATTAAAAGCAAAACCCAGGAAACACGCACCGACAGAACACAGAGACTTCACTTCTAAGGTACTGAGACCATGTCTCTCTCCTAAGCTTGTAGGAGCTGGTGTTTGAGTGGATCGCGCTTCTCCACTCCTGGTGGGAAGACACAGCCGGCCACACGCTTGCTTCTGGCTGAGGCTGTAAGCAGTCGAGGACTCTGCAGTCCAGGGTGGCCCGCAGAGCTCTCCCTGGGGGTGTGGGTGGGGATCAGGAGACAGCCCATTTCCATTTCCACAGGTGAAAGGAGACGCTTCAACAAAACTCAAGAGGCTGCCTGTCACCGCCGCGTCCCTCTAAGCCCTGAATTTATGGGCTTATTTATCTTCGGAGAATTCGGTTTCCCGTGGCTTGTGAAGCCAGCTGGGCTCTGACCTGATTCCCTCCCTCTCCTTCCCTTGATTTGCCAAACGTCACGCGTGAGCACAGAGCTGATTTATCACAGGTCTATGCTGGGGCCTGAAGCAGGCTCGAAACGAACTCCTGAAGGCACTTTTCACATCACCTGACGCCACAGCCAAGGAACGGGCCCAGCTGAGAGGTGCGTCTCCCCAGGGGCCAAGCACGTCTTTCAGGTCCATTATCCTTAACCTCCGGTGATTCCTCCTCCTGTCTTGTTTCAATAAATTCTACTAAGAGACACATGAAGAAAGACTAAATGGAAAGTTGGCTGCACCTGTGTGGTAGTTTATTCCCAGTTCACTTCTGGGTGGTAGGCCCACATTTTCTGCTTTTTAAGTCTGACTGGTTTTCCCAAAATACCTCTCTCTTAATAAAGCCACACTTTTTTTTTTTTCGGCCGCACTGCACGGCATGTGGGATCTTAGTTCCCCAACCAGGGATGGAACCCGCACCCCCTGCATTGGAAGCTCGGAGTCTTAACCACTGGACCGCCAGGGAAGTCCCTAAAGCTACGCACTTTTGAGACAATTTCATCATTAACAATAATTCTCACTCAGTGAGACAGTAACGTTGAGCAAGTGTCAGTAAAACTCCCATTTACTGACTGGGATGACAACTTTACCAACTTAAAGATTCTAGACCCAACATTCACAATGGCTAAAGTTGAGTGCTGTTATATTACTCTCCATACGTTCAGCATGTTTGAAATATTTCAAATTTAAAAAATGATAATAAAAGTCTGTTGCCTCGAAAATCTACATCCACAAAAGAGATGCAAACAAGGATGATTTTTGCATCATTGTTAGTAACAGCAAAAAACTGCCAACAACCCCTAAGTCCATCAAAAGGAGAACAGCTAATCAAAGGCAGTGTATTCACATGGCAGAATCCTGTCTCGCAGTTAAAATGAATGAACTAGCTGTAGATGTAACAACACAAACAACATTGCTGGTGGGAAAAGCAGCCTGTTTCAGGACAGTAAATGTAGAACAATACCAACAATACCATGGAGGTCAAGGGCATGTGCACACACATGCGTGCACACACACATGTGCATGTATGTACACACATCCATCCAGAATGTAATCCTAAGGAAACCCAAATTGAGAGACATTTTCAAAATAACTGACCTGTACTCATCCAAAGAGTCAAGGTTATGAAAGTCAAGGAGAGACCAACGTAGAATGAAGGAAGCTAAAGACATATGAAAGGTTATGAAAGTCAAGGAGAGACCAACGTAGAATGAAGGAAACTAAAGACATATGACTATTGAATGCAACATGATTCTGAACAACTGCAAAAGACCAGCTATTGGGATAACCGCTAAAACATGAATGGGGTTTGAGGACTGGATGGTGTTAAAATGCCAATGATAGTTTTTCTGATTTTTTTTTTTCGGCCACACCATGCAGCTCATGGGGTCTCAGTTCCCCAACCAGGGATCAAACCTGTGCCCCCTGCAATGGAAGTGTGGAGTCTTAACCACTGGACTGCCAGGAAATTCCCTAGTTTTTCTGGTTTTAATGGATGTTTGGGGGTTCTATAAGAGAATGTCTTTGCTTGCAAGAAATATAGACTAACATGTTCAGGGGTGATGGGGTATCAGGTCAGCAACTTACTCTCATGTGGCTCAGGGAAAGTCACTGGTACTGTTTTTCCAACTTGCCTGCAAATAAAACCTTATGACATTCACTTTACACCATATATAAAAATTAAGTGAAAATAAACATGAAAGGCTAAATTATAAATCTCTTAAAAGAAAATATAGGAGGAAACCTTCATGACACTAGATTTGGCAACAATTCCTTGGATATGACACCAACAGCACTGTCCACAAAAGAAAAAATAGATAAATTGGACTTCATCAAAATGTAAAACTTTTGTGCATCAAAGGATACTATTAAGAGTGAAAAGGCAACTCACAGAATGGGAGAAAATATTTTCAAATCATATATCTGATAAAGGGTTAATATCTAGAATAGATTAAAAAAAAACCTCCTACAACTCAACAAAAAAACAGCCCAATTCAAAAACAGGCAAAGCACTTGAGTAGATATTTCCCCAAACAACACACACAAATAGTTATTAAGCACATGATAAGATGCTCAACATCCCTGGGCATTAGGAAAATGCAAATCAAAACCACAATGAGATATCACCTCATACCCATTAGGGTGACTATTATTAAAAAAAAACAAACAGGAAATAACAAGTGTTAGGGAGGATGTGGAGGAACTGGAACCCTTGGGCACTGTTGGTGGGAATATTAAATGGTGCAGCCACTGTGGAAAATTATAGGGCAAATCCTCAAAAAATTAAACAAATAATTATGAATATGATTCAGCAATCCCATTTCTAAGTATATACCAAAAAAAAATTGAAAGCAGGGTCTCAAACAGGTATTTGTACACCCATGTTCATAGCAGCACTATTCACAATAGCCAAGAGTGGAAATAACCCAAATGTCCATCAACAGACAAATGAATAAACAAAATGTGGTCTATACATACAATGCAGTATTGTTCAGCCTTAAAAAGGAATGAAATTATGATACGTGCAACAACATAGATGAACTCTGAATACATTATATGCTAAGTGAAATAAGCCAGGCACAAAGACAAATACTGTACAATTCTACTTATGTTGGGTCTCTAGTAGTCAAATTCAGAGACAGAAAGTTGAATACTGGTTACCAGGGGCCGGGGGCAGGGGAGAACGGGGAGTTAGCGTTTAATCGGTAGAGGATAGTTCAGGAAGATGAAAAAGTCCTGGAGATGGATGGTGGTGATGACTGCAAAACAATGTTAACGTTCTTAATGGCAATGAACTGTACAACCAAAAATGGTAAAATGATTAAAATGGTAAGTTTTATGTATATTTTACTACAGTTTTTTAAAAAACCATATGACATACACACACCAACAGATACCATGTATTTTCTATGACTATGTGTAAAATGTGCATAAACATATTTTTATTAAGTCTAGAAGAAAACATATGGAGCTTATTAATGGTGTTACCTCTGGGAATGAAAGATTATAGTCAAAAGCAACGTTAATGTATCTTAAACTTCTGGTTAAACTTCTAATTTTTTTAAAAATATTGATTTTATATATTATATATAACAAAAAATGAATAAAGATGTTATTCTATGGGCTCATGAGAAAAACAGAAGACAGGAAAAGAACTGTTTCCAAAAAAATATCTTTCTACCCAGGAATACTATAAAAACTTACTAATAAAAAAAATAACATTTCTGGGCTTCCCTGGTGGCTCAGTGGTTAAGAATCTGCCTGCTAATGCAGGGGACACGGGTTCGAGCCCTGGTTCGGGAAGATCCCACATGCCACGAAGCAACTAAGCCCATGCGCCACAACTTCTGAGCCTGCGCTCAAGAGCCCACGAGCCATAACTACTGAAGCCCGCGTGCCACAGCTACTAAACAAGAGAAGCCACTGCAATGAGAAGCCCGCGCACCACAATGAAGAGTAGCCCCCGCTCGCCACAACTAGAGAAAGCCTGCGCACAGCAATGAAGACCCAATGCAGCCAAAAATAAAAAATAAATAAAAATTTTTAAAAATAATAATGATAACATTTCTAACCTGGTACTTTCCAGTCAATACACTGCTGGCATGAAATTTTTTAAATGACAATAAGAGACTCTTCCCTGTAGAAAAATGAAGGGGGCAAACGGACAACATGAAATGAAAAAAAAAAAAAGGAATCCACAGGGCATAAGGCCAGATGAAGTCTGGACTTTGAAATGAAATCTTGTAGAAACTGTCCTTATCCCCCAAGGTCTCATGAGCCAGCAACGAAACCGACAGTTAACAGCAGCCTCTGCCCTCCAAGCCGTCAAAGCGCCTTGGCTCCCTGACAGACTCTGGCTCGGCCCGCCATGGGCACCGCGACCCCACGGGGCACGAAGGGTGGAAATGCAAACAAGGTCACAAATTAGCTCTTCCTGTCCCACAGAAACTGAAGCTGCAGACTGCACTTTCACAGTTAAAAATGGAAAAAGAAACTGACTTCACATTCTATGGAAAGTCGTCAAAGGAATACATTTTGTGTGAAGAATCTTCATGGAAGAGCTATTCTTCTGTGTTTCATACTGACAAAAGTAATGAAGGCTGGGGAACGAGGCAGGCAAAAGCAGCCGCTGTGAGGTTCTGGATCTGCCGCCAGCCTCCTCCAGCCCTGGAGCTGCTGCGCCCTCCTGACAATTACTCCCCATAATTCCTAAGAGCGGTGAACACCAGGGGACACACTCTTCCAAAAATAAACCCTTTCTTTTCCCTGACAAGCTCTGAACGCTTAGAAACTGCCCTGACAATATAAGCTAAAATGGTACATATAAATCAAATTCAATATAAATGTTGATTCTTGGGATTTTCACAATTTCTTCTTATAATTAAAGTTTTTTGCATTAAGGGGAGAGCTGGGCCATAGAGAAGCATCACGCTGACCTGAAGACAGGGAGCTGAATCCCTAAAATCTGCTCTTTTTGAACCGCATCAAAAAGAGGTTCTGGTTTAGCATCCAGCCTGTGCCCAGGGTCACTCAGGACCAGGGCAAGTGTCACACCCCTTGATGTCGAAATGTCTGATCTTAACCTAGAAACTCAAAGAAGCTCGGAATCCCCTCACCGTCCTGCACAGAAGGCAGGAATAGGGTCCTTCCTGTAGTGACCAGTGGGGGCTGGACTTTGCAGAGTGTCCTGACGCTCACACCACGGGATAAAAGATTTCCAACACGAGTCTTTTCTAGGGAAGCTCCGCTGGGGGTAGCAGAGCACCAGGGCAGCCGAGACCCTCCAGGGGCATCCAGATCCTGTCCACAGCTCTTGGCCACCTGCTGTAGGACCTCCTAAGTGCCCCCCGCCACCTTTGCCCCGGCCAGCTCTACAATCCAGTGTCAGCCAGCTCTGTGAACACACACACACACACACACACGTAACCCTCTAGTAACCCTCCAGCTCGCTGCCACTAAAACCCACACTACTCACCCTGGCCATGAGGCTGGGGTCATGGCTCTGCCTTCGTGTCCACTCTCTCCCTGCACCCCCGACCTCCCCCTACCACTCCCCGGGGCTCTGCACCCGCCAGCCCCTCCGTCCAGCACACTCCTCCCCAACTCCACGTAGCAGCCCCCCAGCTCAGCATCCCCACCCCCAGCTCCTGTGCCTGAGGTGGCCCCTCCCAGCAGCCCTCTCTACACTTCTCCCAGCTTTGATTTCTTTATAATATTACAGTTTTAAATTATACTTGCTTGTGTATGTTTCGCACTAGAATTAGAATGCAAGCACCATGAGGGCACAACTTTGCCCAGCGCTGTTCGCGATGCAAGGCCAGCAGCAGCGCGCACCCTGTGAATACCTGCTGGGTGGACAGATGAGTGGGTGGTAGGTAGGGGACTGGACAGATGGATGGACACAAGGGTGGAAGGATAGATGGAGAAATGAACAAACAAACTAACAAAGGAGAAACATGCCGGGTATTCAGTCCGTGGACCACACCACGCAGTGAGAGCTTAAAGGCAGGAAGGCCTTGCCTGGATGGCACTGAGGTGAGCACCTTGGATGAAGCACTGTCTGAAACAGACCTTAAAGATGGGGAAGACAGCAACAGGTAAAGAGAGAGGGAATTCATTTCAGGGGCATGAACAGAAACACAATATTCAAGAAACAGTGAATAACCTGCAGGAAACGAGTCCTACAGCTCAATGCGAAAAGCCTTTACCATAAACCCAACAAGTAATGCACCATAAAAGATGAACGTTTAACAATGTCCCACGTGTGTTTAAACAAAAGTGATTAGTCAACTGCCCATGAAGCCTCGACATCATGCATTTCACTAAACTGCAATTCTCCAAGCAAAGACTGAGGTGCTGGTCATCCCCGGTTTTTATTCTAGTCCAATCAATAAGCCGACCAGTAAGTAAGGCATTCCATGTCTGGTACCCAAAAAACCAAGAGAACTATAAATTGCTTTTCAACTAAAAACTCTAAGAGGCTACAGCACTACAATCTCGCCCACCCTTCGGGTTCATCTCTCTTAAGAAACAAGTTATTCCACTAGCTCAGGCCTCAGTGCCGCTCAGCAGAGGGCCTGTCATACGTCACTAACGTGCTGAGCTGCTGTCGCTCTATCGACTTTTCCTGACACATCTGTAATTGCGTCGAGAAGGCCCCGTGCCCTGGGAATATTTCCATCGCCGCTGGGCGGGTGGGGGATGGGTACTGAGGGGCGGTGATGAATGCCAACGGCCTCATATGTGACCTCAATAATCAAGCCCAGCCAGCCTGCTTCCTGGCAGCTGCAGTAACACAGGTTGTAAAGTATTTTTAGACATTTCAGCTGGGGATGAAGCGTGGTCCCGAAGAGACCAACGCCTGGAGCAGATTAAAATGGCAACGTCCGACTGTCCAGTTGCCTCCGGCCCAGCAGTTCTTCTACATCAGTGTCCTTGGAGGGCACAGGAAGAACTGGTTAAACACACAAACCTGCTACTCTTCTGCCTTCCACGTCCAGACACGCCAGGAACTCGGATTCAGAAAACCTGGGGGCGGGGGGTGGGGTGGGGTGGTGTCCAAGACTCCTCCCTTTAATACAAACCCTCGGCGCTTACAGTGGGTGGTCCTGAGTGACTCTGGTGGACAGAGAACAGTAATCCCTGAACCCAACTGCTCCCAGCACCCCCCAAGCATCTTCACTTCCTTGGGGCCTTCGGAGGGTCTGATGAAAGCCCTGGAACCTCCCAGCAAAAGCACTGGCGTGCACAGGCACTAAGAAAACCTGGGTGAGCCCAGGGTGGTTCATGAACCCCTAAAAGCCCACGTGACCCAATTCACACCCCACCCTCCCATCCTGACCTTATCTTAAAGAGAAATCAGGTTAAAAAAAAGATAAACCCTTGGTCAGTCAGGCTGACAGATGTTGGCAAAACACCTCTGGGTGGTTAAGGGTTTTATTTATTGAGCAGTCCTTTTTAAAAAATTATAGGAAGAGCTTCACTTTTTATTTCCTTCATTTCCAGATCATTCTTCTCTCTCTGTTAGAAACGCAGATGTTTGAACAAGGCTTTCTACAAAATACCGCTGACTGGCCGAACATTTTTCTACAGTTACCCGAGACTATGAAGCTCCTAATAACTTAGCTAAAAAGCTAAGAATTCCCAACGATAATTCTGAGTCTGGATGATTACATTACTGCTGTGCTCAATGTATAATCCCTGGCAGGATAAACTTTACCTCCCTCCCTTGGGAATAAAGAAAGATGCTAGTTAATCTTCAGTAGGCCAACTCAGTAACGTAAGGAGTTTTGTCTTTCTAGCACATCCCCAAATGAGATTAGAAGATTAAAATAACTAAGAATCTGCCCAAAACACATACACAGGAACAAACAAAAGCCGTAAGCCTTAAATGTACTAACCCATTAGTACCCTGAGAGAGTTATTTAAAGCAAAACAGATGTTTTTCTCTAGTTGGAGATTAAGAAATGTTGCATGTATCAAAGGTGGAAGAGGAGAAGATTGCAGTTTTTAATTTACCAGCCATATTCCAATAGCAGGAAACAAACTCTTTTCAGTTTTCACAATTTCGGTGACCCATTATGGACTGAAGAAGCAAAGATGAAGTTCTGTCGACTGATCAATTCATCAATGGGTCTCCAGGCAGAGCCAGTCATGTATCTCTTGGAAAGGCTTCTTTTTAACTCTATGGTGTATACTGAGTTAGGACAACCATCTATATAAAAACAAATTAAAATGCTAAAACAAAAGCAAGCCCTTGCAGCTCCCTAACTCAGAAGAAGCCAGCCTGGGTGGAAACTTCTATGAGGCTCCCAACCCTTCCGACCAGCCAGACACACATGCCCCGGGCATGGGCGCCCGTGCACTGATGGCACTCAGCTGGGGCCCTGGCTGCTCGAGCAGAGAAGCCCCCCAGCCTCCAAACCCGACCCTTGGCCAGATGGTTATGCAGGAAAGTGGATGTTTGCGCTGAAAGGATGAGAAAACCAGCAGTGATGCCCGCAGCCCCAGCGGTCTGGCAGGTGCTAGCACTGCCTCGTGGGGAAGGCTCCCGCACTAGGTGAGGTCCCGGGACCCAAGGTCACCAGCACACCCACGGTGAAACGGTGACAGACACGAACATGAGCAACAACAAAAACTCTGTGATGAAGCTCTTGCTAAGTTCCCGCTTTTGTCTTAGCAACACTTCAGTATAAACAAGGCAGGACCCTCGGTCAACATTTGTCCAATAAATCAATGTGACACAATGAACCAGCGACTGGAGTGAAGGACAGGATCCAGTGCCACTGTGGCAACCAGACCCAGAAGCTTGCTCTGTGGCCTGGCTCAGGCCACGCAAAACCTCACACTGACACCAACAGAGACCGGGGAGTTCGCACCAGAGTTCAAGCCTAAAACAGGACGAAAAAGGGAATACGTACATTTAAATAAACGTTCTTCCATGAAGAAATGCAAACGTATGGGCATCAGTATAACTCTTTCTTATATTCAGAACACTTCTCGTTAGACTGTTGCTCATACTGAACTGTGCGGTAACTTAGACCCACCTTTGTGCACCTGCAGGGGGGCTGCCACCTGTGTCCTGGCCTGTCCTCTGCTTCACCTTCTGGATTCTGCAGCACGTGTTACTGAAAAGTACGGGTAAATGAGGCTGACCGGCGCTCCCAACGCACCCCCTCTCTAGCCCACACATTTCCTCCTGACCCTACAGAAGCCACCAGTGTCTCAATCTCGACGTCCCAAGGTTTCAGGGCAAAGGGATGGGTGCTTGCTGATAAGACGAGTGCAGAGAAAGTTACAGGCGAAGTGAGGGTGATAATCAGAGAAGCATGAAATGAAAAGCTCTGGCGCCATTCTTCACTGGTCAACTTATCCCAGAGATCTGTCAATAAACTCATGAGCCAATTCAAGGATGTGTATTTGAAAGTTCATTTTTTTCAGCTCATTCCAGCCTTCCATTTAGTGAGGTTTACAAGCCCACTAAATCTGTGAAAATATAAATACTTAATGGCAAAACTGTGAACTAGGTGAGCCCTGGGCCCCAGGAAAGAGCCCTCCAACTACTGAAATGCCCTCCTGGGCGGGGGAGGTGGGAGCCCCCACCTGCTCTCACCACGTGCAATCCCAACCATGTGAGACTCCGGAAAACACCCCCCACCAAGGGAAAGCAATTAAGATGAAAACAATAGCAACAGTAAGTTTCTCCCCACAGGCCGGGGCTGGCAAGGGTGTTGCAATTTCCCTGTATCTAGCCACCCACAGAAGAACTCACGAACTAGCGATCTTCTCTAGGTTATAATCAGGATGTTCCTACCAGAACCATGTTCTTCCACAAAAGTGCAATGGGGAAGACAGCCTCTGTCTTCTGTCTGGTGGCTCTGCTACTGCTTCCACCCCCTGTTCTTTGAGGGATGTCCCTCAGAGCGAGCACTACCCATCTTCTTCCACTTTCTCTCCGTCGGGAACATCAGGGGACCCACACTGCAGCCCCTACTGCGCTGGGTGTGGTGCCCATGCAGCCATGGGAAATGTGCAGGGGCTGCCACTTCCAGACCCGAGCAGAGACCTGGTTAAGGCAGGCACACAACAAGCTGCCTTTACAAGCCCAGTCTTCACCAGCAGTAGCTGCATGACCCATAAATAGAGCTCTGGGACTCTTAAAAACAGGAATTTAGCCCTATTTCAAGTGCAAGTTTGGAAACAACAACTGAGAATGCCTCCTCCCCCCACCTCACATCCTTAAAGGTCAGCAAAACCACCAGTCCCCTGGGAGTCCAGGCCAGCTCTGTGCCCACGGCAGTGCCAGAGGACATTCACAGACACACAGCTCACCGGCCCAGGACACACGACTCCAGAACAAAGTGCACCCCAGGCTCAGCCCCAGGCGGTGAAAAAGACTCAGAGCAACGGGAGGAGTGGCTGACGGGGGCTCACTGGGGTTGAGGGGTCAGAGGATACCCTCCGAGGAGGAGACAAACGCTGAGACCAGAGTCCAGAGGCAGGGGAAGTGGGGGTCTTGAGGAGGCTAGTGCAGAGCAGGCCACGAGCCACAGCAGCCAGGCACGTGGCTCAGGTTGGAACCCAGATGTCTCTGGAAGGCACTGAGGGGTTTAAGGCGGAGCATGAAGTGGTGTCCTTGTGATGCGTCCCAAGTTGTCGGACACTGTCCTTTACCCCCGTCACTGTCAAGAACCTTCCCGGTTTATGCTGCCCTGAATCTGTCCCCAGAGCAGGGACCGGGTCACGTCACTTCCTCCCCGCCCAACACACTGTCACACACTAAAAAGACACCTGATGCCTAAATACACACACACACACACACACACACACACACACCCACACACACACACAAAAGGACCTACTGTAGAGCAGGGAGCTATATTCAATATCCTATAATGAACCATAATGGAAAAGAATATGACAAAGAATAGATATATATATATGTATAACTGAATCACTCTTCTGTATGGCAGAAACTAACACAACACTGCTAATCAACTATACTTCAATTAGGAAAAAAAAAAGCTCACACACGCATTGTTCATTTGTTCAGGTTTAAAGAACCTGTATTTTTAAAACACAAAAGTGAACAACTCAGCTATAAGCCCGAAGAGGAAGCCTGTTCTTACTGAAAGGGGGAAGGCAGACAGGCCACCCCAGAGCCCCCTGTGCCTGCCTACCAGTACCTCCTGACAGCTCGGGGACAGAGATCTGGGCAGTTTATAGGGTCTGAGGCTTCTGGAGTCCATTAACTAGAACAAGTAATTGAAACTGACTCAGGACAACTCCTGCATTTGAAGGGAAAGCTCCTAAAAGATTCAGAACTAACGAAACTAACTTTCTTACTGTAACAAGTTAGCATGGCCTGTTAATAAATTTAAAAAATGTTGTCTCTAGGGGCTTCCCTGGTGGCACATTGTTTGAGAGTCCTCCTGCCGATGCAGGGGACACGGGTTCGTGCCCCGGTCTGGGAGGATCCCACATGCCGCGGAGGTGGCCCGTGAGCCATGGCCGCTGAGCCTGCACATCCGGAGCCTGTGCTCCGCAACGGGAGAGGCCACAACAGTGAGAGGCCCGCGTACCACAAAAAAAAAAAAAAAAAAAAAAAAAGTTGTCTTTTTCTTTATGGTAAAGAAGAGGGGGTGCTTGCTCAAGAAGGTTGAAGAGCCTAAAGATTTCATGTATTATTCTATCACTTCTAGAAAAATATTTAGAATGAAAAAAACTTGACTAAATTTTCTCTCCAAATACAGTTGATGCAGAATAATAAATCAAAACAACGAAACAGTGATCAAATAAAAGCAGAGGGAGAACAGCCAGGGGGCAAGAGGAAACCGGGAGAGGCCGGTATCCTGCGAAACAAGGTAAAGATGAACCTGTCAAATGCACAACCTCAGTGTAACCACAGGGAAGGAAACCGAGGAACATTCTACAGAAGCAGCAGACCAAAGCCACGAGGACCGGGAAAGGCCATAAATACCACATGGGATCCCAGATTATCCTGAAACAGATGAAGGACGCTAGAGAAAACTAGTGAAACTTAAGTAAGGTTGTAGCGTCGCCAACAGTATTGTATCAATATTAATGTCAACATTTTGATGAGCAGACTGATTACATAAAACGGGATATTTAGGGGATACCGGGTAAAGGGCGTATGGAAACTCTGACTCTTTTCAACTTGCCTGTAAGTCTCAAGTTACATCAAAATAAAAAGTTTAATTTTTCATGTGGACTTTTCACTTGTGATTTTCTTTCATGTTATCAGTAATTCCAGGAACCTCAATTATCACCTTTCAAGCCCAGCACTACTGCGCCAGATGTGTTCCTGCTTCTCTATCAATCCAAAGAATCAGTAACATAAAAGAAAAGGTCTGTTCCCCTTGGAAATGATGACTTTGAACAGGTCACAGAGCTTTACGTATACATAATACTCCCCACCACCCCTGCATCCTTCCACTTCGGTGTCCCAGAAGGCGGGGGCAGGGGGAGAACAGGGCTGCCCGCCCCCAGCTCTCACTCCTCCTGCCCTCCTGCCTCTCAAAGGCCACAGAGCAGCTGCATTAATTAAAGCCTTCAGAAGTGCTAAGCACCTATGAGAAGCACACAGCTCACAAGGACTAGCACAGATTTCCTTTCTCTAGTTTAATTAAATTTTTTCTGAAAGCTTACAGAGTTGGCAGCAAATCCAGGTCAGACGTTGCTTTAGAAAAATAAAGATTTACAAAGACCCTCAGGTGGCACATCTACCCACACCTGGGATAAACCCACTCCACGCAACCATTCCACACTCGGGAACCGGGTCCGGCCGAGGGGAGCCGTGCCGCTCCTCTGCTGCCACCCAGCGGCCTGTGGACGCCCAGGCACCTCGCCCAGGACCAGCCTGGAGGAGGACTGGGCTCTGGAATGGAGTCAGGTGGAGGCAAGGACGCAGCACTGAGACGCGGGGTGACAGGTGCGTTCTCGGGAAGGGATGTAGCGAATAAACTCTAGGTTACTACGATGAGGCGCTTTCTCCACCTCAGACTCAGAAGTGCTCCGGGAAATAAATCAAGGTCAAAAGATGTTACCGGCTCCCAGGAGACAGACCCGACCCTTAACTCTGGGCTTACCTGCTTTGGGTCGGAGGTAGCAGCACCAGGAGCCGGAGATTCCAGTTCAATGGTCACAGGCCCATCGTTCTGAATGTGAACTTGCATGTAGGCACCAAACTTGCCGTCTGTAAGAGCAATTCCAACCGTCACAAGAGTTGGAGACCTCAGATTAAAGCTAACCTCGATCAGTGTAATCAGAAACCCGGGAGCAGGACCGCCCAACTCCCCCCTCTGCGCCCCCGAGTAAGGAAAACACAAAACCACACGGCAGAGGGCCCCCGCAGGCTCTGCAGACCTGGCAAGAGGGCAGGGTCAGGGAACACGTGGGTTAACAGGCCTGTGAGACACTGAGAAGGTAAAGTGTACAACCACTGTGGAGGTCAAGTTCAAGCTGAACAAACCCTACAAGCCTGGAATTCCACTTCGGGGCGTCTGCTCTAGAATCTCTTATCCAAAAGGAGACAGCCAAGGGTGTTCACTCTGGCCATGTTTATAAGAGAGAAAGTGGACCCAGTGTGACTGTCCTGGAGGGGAATCGATGCAGAATCTCTGCCTGAATTCTCCCACAGAATACCATTTGGCGGCCACACCTGTCAACGCAGCAAATCTCAAACCCACAATGTGATCTTTAAACAGTGGCGAGGACACATCAGTGCAACACCATTTAGATGGTATGTTCAAACACCAAAACAAATTCTATCACTTGTGGAGAGAGATGCATGAAGAAACACGGCAGGAAGATGAACAGCAAAGGCAGGGCGGTAGCGACCTCCATACGGGCGAGGGGGCAGGGCAGTTGAGAGACACGTGAAGCACGAGACTGCCTGGCCAGTGAGCCCCCGGTGTCTGCTCTCTGCATGTTTCCTAACGAACGTTTTTAAACAAATCAAACACAGTAGGCAAAGAGCTTAGGAGGTTCCCCCAGAACAACCTCATACACGGCCCTGTGAGCGGCCGGCGGGCCCCTCTGTGTAAGACGTGGAGGGGGGTCCCTCACCGTGAGGCCAAAAGGCAGGTCAACCTACAGAAGGTCCCACAGGCCAGAGAACAGAGGGGACACCCCAGCGAGGCTGCAGAGCCATCCTGCTTCCCGGGGTGCATCCTCAAAGTGGCCACGGACCGCCCCAGAAATGAGCGCCTCTCCATGTCCTATTCCGAACCTTCTAACCCAAACCCACGCCAACTGTGTCCAATCAATCAAACTGTATCTAATCAACCCCCGAATGCTGAACGACGTTCTTCACAAACGACGTTTGTAAAGAAAGCCCAGCACACGCCCTGAGAGCTGGTGCCGCGCAATCATCCGAACGCTGCCTCCATCCACCCGAGAACTTCTGATGTGCACTGGGTCCAAACGCAGCCGATGACACATGCGGACACCTGCTCGAGTGACTGCACGCCGTTCCTGATCAACCCAGCAGGGAGAAGGTGCCGGGTCCACAGCGTAAAGACAGTGTGAGCCCTTCTGCTACCTCCCACCATGAAGGAGTAGACAGAGGGCGAGATCCATGCCCCGCTGACGATTAACTCACAGCAATGAAGCGCCAGGCTCACTGCTGGAGACCAGAAGACCCTGCTCAGCTCAGGGGCGCGGACAGCCCGGCACTCATGCCCAGGGTCTCACAGGCGACAGGTGGGTGCAGGGTGGTGATGATGCGGCACCATTCAACCCTGAGGAATCCCGACCCTGGAGGTCAGAGTCCCCCCCCTTAGGGGATGAGGAGGGAATCAGAGGGGCTCCCTGGAGGAGGCTCCACCGGCTTCAGGATGTGAAGGGCAACAAGACTTGGAGCCAGCCCCCAACCAGCTCCAAGGCCTCGGCATCCCACCTGCACCACAGGGAGGCCAATGAGAAGCCCTGGGTCATGGTGAAAGTTCAAGGAGGCCGAGCACAGAAGCGCTCAGGGCCGCGGCCGGCACGTGCCTGGGCAGGATCAGGGTCTGCTCTCAGCATCACACTCGGGGACCACGCCTGCATGCCGGCCCTGGGGGTCACCATGCACCGCAGCAAGGATGGGCTCTCAGGACCTGGAGGAGGGAAACCTGTTTCATTCTGGTGCTCCCCACGCTCCCCTGGGCAGGGAGCCCTCGCTTCATGGGGTGGACGACCTCTGGGGGACAGGCTCACCTCCGGGGAGAGAGCCGACCTCTGGGGAGACAGGCCAACCCCTGGGGGACAGGCCGACCCCTGGGGAGACAGGCCGACCCCTGGGAGACAGGCTGACCCCTGGGGAGACAGGCCGACCTCCAAGGAGACAGGCCGACCTCCGGAGGACAGGCCAATCTCTGGCGGACAGGCCGAGGAGAAGAGCAGCCCAGGACGGGCCTGAACCAGGAGCCCCTCCAGCTCCCTCCTCAGAGCAGCTCGGCTCCGGGGCTCTGGATACCAGACCCGCTGCAGCAGCAAGGGACTCCCACCAGCTCGACTCCACCCCACCTGCTGGCACTCGCTCCGATGACCCTTGACCTCACAGAGGGTCTCAACAGAACAGGCACAGACAGTAGCCCTGGAAACCGAGAGAAGACGAGCTGTGTGCCCTTTTTAGAGGCAAGATGAATCCAGTTCCCACTGGGCAGCCAGTCGTGCTCAGATAACGGTGACTTCCTGTGACCTCCCATCAGATTAAAGTGGCCGCTCAAATCTACAGGGCTTTCGTGTTATGCATGTCAGAAGAGCTAAAAAGACATCAGCTGGGATGAAATCATGTGTTTAATTGCAGGCTACAATTAGGAGCAAATTTCAGCTCCTGCACTCCTCAGGGAAGCTGAAGGCAGACTCAGGAGGAAAGGAATTATTTCCGACCTTGAATTTCTGTTGTCAGGATATACGGCATATGCTTCACCGTGTTTATCATTCCAAGTAGCAAGAAATTTATTTTCTTTTCCTGTTTTTCTTCAGTTAAGAACAGAACTATTATCTGAATTTCCATTTGTACGGACAACAAATCCAAAGACATGTTTTGAGAGATCTTAAAATGGTAACATTCTTTTCCAGTCCACATCAAAGAGGAAAGCCCCCAAGAAAAATTACATTGGCCAGGGAAAATAAAAACATTGTTTTAAATAATCTTAAAAGACAGAAACATATCTACAAAACTACATCTAGGCTCCAGTGATGACATAACCAAGTCACTCTTAAATATAAGTCCCACATGTTTCCAGCAGGAAGACTCCCCACTGGGGCCAACCCTGCAGGGTCCAAGGGCTCTACCAGCCCCAAACCAGAGCGCCCCATTTACCTGCAAAGGCTGACTGCCTGCCACCACCCAACGAGAAGCCCTGCGCTGCCTCTCTGTGCCCCAGTCTGTTGCAGGATGACAGCAGGCCGGTCACCACAAGGAGGGTGCACGTGAGTTAGTACAGGCAGGGCACCAGGCCCAGAGCCCAGCGGTCAGCATGCAGGAAACCTGGTCCCTATCACTGCTATCACTCCTACCACTGTCCATGTGGTATATGGGCCAAGGGGCGGGGCTGGGGGGGAGTATATGAACAAAAGGTGGGGGGCGGGGGGGAATAGCAGAAAACGAAACTGAAGAAGATGCTTTTGAAGAAAACTGGGGAGAGCAGAAGACCCTGCACACAAGTGTTCTCTGTTCTCCAGGGCCGGCCCTGCGCAGCTGGGACCCAGCTGGGGCTCGGCCCACCTCCGCAGATGGTCCTGGACACCCGCACCAGACACTGAGCCTCAGGCCCGCCCATCTAAGCTCTCCACCAAAGGCGGCTCCCTCTGCCGTCAGGATGCATCCTCACCGCCCAGGCTTCCTCTCTGTTCTCCTTTCAACCTGTTCTGAGCCTGGGCACGCAGGGGAGAGGGGTTACTGATGGGGACCCCAACATCGAGTGACAGGCTGGGGACCAAGAAATCAAGCAAACGTGTGGAATCGGGCGCTCAAAATAAGCAGGTGGTGAGGCTAGGGCCATGGGGCTGGAGGAGTTTGGTCCCCATGGGAGTGTGGCCCTGGGGGACGCATGGCGCTAGGGCAGCTCTGTCCGTTCTACAGAGTCCGATTGCTTCCTGGCCCCCAGCTCCCCAGAGAGCTCAGCCCAGCCCAGGGGGGCACCACCACTGGGGTAAGGATCTAGCTCGAGGGGGCCTGGAGAGCAGAGACCAGGGCTCAAGGAACGGCATCTCCTAAGTACCTTGGCTGGGGAAATACTCAGTTGTCAGAAACAGGGTGCATTCCAGGCCCTTTGGATTTCTCAGAGCCTGAGGGCCAGGCCCAGGTGGGCACGTCAGAACCACCACCTGACTCCATGCCACATTCAGGGTCACAGAGGCCGCAGAACAGCAACCCTGAGCGGAATCTTGAGGCTTCTCCCTGGGCCCAAGTCCCTCCCAACTGCCGGTCTCTGCTTGGCTCTACGGTGGTTCAGGCCTTGGAGGGAGACACCCACTCTAGGCAGCAGGCATCCGGGGACCAGGACTCCATAGTAAGAGACACTGGGCGACAGACCCTGTGGCCCAGGATGGAAAGTGCCCCCTCACAGGAAAGTGAGGGCACCTGTCCCCAAAGGGGCGTCCCCAATTCCAAACCGCAGACCTAAGAACAGGGGCAGCTTCTGTGCAAACGGACATTAAGACGGTAAATGCCTAGGACCAAAATTAACCCCTTGCTGGGAGGCTAAATTCTCGTCCTAGCTGAAGCTCTGAAGTCGCCCATCCTGCACGACAGGGAGGCTCAAGGCAAGGTCATCCCTGACCACCAGCTTTGCTCAGACTTCCCCGGGCTCTGCCGGTGTCCTCGGCGTCCTGCTGCCTGGGATGCCCGTGTCCAAGGCTGCCCGGTCTCCTCACTGAGGCGCGAGAGAACGATGCAGTGTCTGAGGCCCTGAAGGGCCCAAGTGGACCTGTGTGTGACAGAGCCAGGCCAGGGCTCTGAAAGAACCTATTCCACCGGGCAGACTCCCCTCCACCGAGAGCAGCTGAGTGAGAAACCAGGGAGGGCAGCTTCTGAGCTCGTCCGGCCACGGGGTCTGATTTCAGACTTTAACTCCTTTAGACTTGAATATGACACAGAACTTAAACTTGATCTGTAACTTTTCCCTGGGACTGTGATAATGGGCGAGGGTTTATAGTTAAGCTCAGGTCCTCTCCATGTCGTTGGCTTTTTATTATGAGTTTCTCATGTATTTATTATTGGAATATATTAATACCGTCACTTCACCTCACTGCAGAACCTCTCGTGTGCTGGGCCGGGCCAAGGCTGGACACGGTTTAGGACACAGACTAGGGAAGAAGTCTTTCACCTTGGGAGCAGAGTGGCCCTGGAGGGGCTTCACAGCAAGGTTCTGACCCAATTCAGGGGTTCTGGGGACAAAAGACACACAGCAGGAGCAGCCTCAGTGTTTAAAGATGGATTCAAAGGACTGAGCCTGTAAACTCTGACCCTCGTCCAGAGGGAGCCTCTGCTCCGGACCACCTGCCATCAGCTCCCGCCACCTCCTGGGCTAGAGCCCCAGGGCTCAAGTGGCCGGCAAGCCCCCCACCCCCATGGACACCTATATATGTAATGGTTTTGTATCTGTTGTTGAGAAGACAGAGGGAATCCCAAAACGTTTCCCAAGCCTGAAAGCTTGTTCTAACCTGAGGATCAGCATCCGTGGGGAAGTGACTCACTCGGGCTGCTGTGGAGGCGGAAGACCCACTAGGGAGCTGTCGCGACAATTTGGGTGGGAGGAGAGGCGGTGGCTGGGCCAGGGGCCGCAGACGCCATGTGTAGCTGCCGGATTCTGTGTGCATGTCAAAGGTCAGGCCCGCGGGAGCTGCTGATGGGGGAAAGAGGAGCCAAGCAAAAGTGAAGTTTGGGGCCTTAAATGCGCCTGTTAGGAAAGAAGACTGAAAGTACGTGAAATACGGAACCAGGAAAAGAAGCCAAATAAATGACACACACAAAAGATACACAGATTTTCGAAAGTGAAGATTAAGGGAAAATAATAAAATATCAAACAAAAAAATATAACCAGACTTGATAAATTAAGAGCTAGTTTTCTGAAAAAATATTAAAAACTCTGATAGAGAGCAAAGGGGGAAAATACATCTAACAAACCACAATGAGAAAAGGGTATGATTCTAGATGCAGAGATCATTCTAAATCAGCCCGCAAAAAAATCTGTACGCTGCCTCCTGATGCATTTGAAACTCCAGACGGATAGGAGACACAGGCAAACTGCCTACAGGGGCTCAAGGGTCCTGGGAATCCTGACCAGGGCCGTGACCAAGGAAGGCCACCCAAAGGGCTGGTCCGACAAGATCTATTAAAATAGATACTTCCGGGGCTTCCCTGGTGGCGCAGTGGTTGAGACTCCGCCTGCCGATGCGGGGGACACGGGTTCGTGCCCTGGTCCGGGAAGATCCCACATGCCGCGGAGCGGCTGGGCCCATAAGCCATGGCCACTGAGCCTGCACGTCCGGAGCCTGTGCTCCGCAACAGGAGAGGCCACAAGAGTGAGAGGCCCACGTACCGGTAAAAAACAAACAAAAAAACAGATACTTCCTGTTGATTAAATTGGTCCAGACCAACAGAAAACGATGAAAAGCCTTCCAATTTATCCTGCAAGGCTAGTATTACCCTAATATAAAAACTGGATATACAAAAAAAAAAAAGCATAGCCCACTTTCGCCTTTGAATACAGAGGCAAAAAACTGTACAGGGACGTGTGGGCAGTTTCTCACAGGCACACACACCAGAGGAACACGGTGCAGTAACCAGTGAAGGGTGAGTCGGCACAGCTCCTGATTAGGAAGGGCATTCACCAGGTTAAAACTTAGAGAAAAAGACACTGGAAAAAAATCAACTCCCCTTCCTTTAAAAATGAAACACTTGGTTAGCAAGGGAAGCTCGCTCCTTTGAACTGGAGAAAGACTATATGGTGACCTGCTTTTTTCACAGTCGGGTAACGAAGGCACCCTGATGACCTTCCCCGCCTCCCAGGCAGCACAGCTGACACTTAAAAAGATGGACCGACTGGGCAAACACCTCAGTGATAACTACTGCAGCAAAGACCAGGGATGAAGATAAAATCAGTGGGCGGGGTGTGTTGGATATCAGGATATTGGCACAGTCTCACAGTATCTCCACACAGGAGATTTACACAAAGAGGAAAAGAATAACTTGACCAGAGAGAAATCTGCCAAATAAGCAGACTGATCGACAGCAGGTACCCAGGATCTAATGTACAAGACCACCTCCGTGGTGTTCCTGCCAAAACGCACAACCTGAACCTAACGTCGAGAAGACTTCAGGCAAACACATGCTGCGGGACACGGACAGACAAACTGACCAAACAAGTCACCCTTCAGAAGTGGCCACAAAAGACAACCGTCACCCCCGGAAGAGACTAAGGAAGAGACGCAACAACCAAGTGCAACGTGGGTTCTGGACTGGATCCTGGGACCAGAAAAACGACGCCAGTGGGAACACTGGCAGAATTCAAACAAGGTCTGTAGTTCATTCGACAGTGCTTCAGCAAAGTTAATTTCCTGGTCTTATTAAGTGCACTGTGGCCATGTCAAATATTATCAACAGAAGCTGGAGGAAATACACTATTGTTTTAAATTGGAGTATAATTGCTTTACAATGTTGTGTTAGTTTCTGCTGTACAATGAAGTGAATCAGCTATATGTATACATATATCCCCTCCCTCTTGGACCTCCCTCCCACCCCCCACCCCCAATCCCACCCATCTAGGTCATCACAGAGCACCGTGCTGAGTTCCCTGTGCTATGCAGCAGGCTCCCACTAGCTATTTTACACATGGTAGTGTGTTTACGTCAAACCTAATCTCCCAATTTGTCCCACCCTCCCCTTCCCCCTCTGTGTCCACATCTCCATTCTCTATGTCTGCGTCTCTATTCCTGCCCTACAAATAGCTTCATCTGTACCATTTTTCTAGAGTCCACATATGTGTTAATATATTTGTTTTTCTCTTTCTGACTAACTTCACTCTGTATGAGTCTCTAGGTCTATCCACATCTCTACAAATGACCCAATTTCGTTCCTTTTTATGGCTAATACTCCATTGTACTGGGTTGGCCAAAAAGTTCGTTCAGCCTTGATAACATCTTACGGAAAAACCTGAATGAACTTTTTGGCCAACTCAATTACATGTACCACCACATCTTCTTTATCCATTCCTCTGCTGATGGACATTTAGGTTGCTTCCATGTCCTGGCTATTGTAAATAGTGCTGCAAAGAACACTGGGGTACATGTGTCTTTTTGAATTATGGTTTTCTCAGGGTATATGCCCAGTAGTGGGACTGCTGGGTCATATGGTAGTTCTATTTTTAGTTTTGTAATGAACCTCCATACTGTTCTCCATAGCAGCTGTATCAATTTACATTCCCACAAAAAGTGTAGGAGGGTTCCCTTTTCTCCACACCCTCTCCAGAAATTATTGTTTGTAGATTTTCTGATGACATCCATTCTGACTGGTGTGAGGTGATACCTCATTATAGTTTTGATCTGCATTTCTCTAATAATTAGTGATGATGAGCATCTTTTCATGTGCCTCTTGGCCATTGGTATGTCTTCTTTGAAGAAATGTTTATTTAGGTCTTCCGCCCATTTTTCAATTTGGTTTTTTTTGATATTGAGCTGCCCAAGCTGTTTGTATATTTTGAAGATGAATCCTTTGTCAGTTGCTTCATTTGCAAATATTTTCTCCCATTCTGAGGGTTGTCTTTTCGTCGTTTACGGTTTCCTTTGCTGTGCAAAAGCTTTTAAGTTTCATTAGGTCCCATTTATTTATTTTTGTTTTTATTTCCATTACTCTAGGAGGTGGATCAAAAAAGATCTTGCTGTGATTTATGTCAAAGAGTGTTCTTCCTATGTTTTCCTCTAAGAGTTTTATAGTGTCCAGTCTTAACATTTAGGTCTCGAATACATTTTGAGTTTATTTTTGTGTATGGTGTTACAGAGTGTTCTAATTTCATTCTTTTACGTGTAGCTGTCCAGTTTTCCCAGCACCACTTATTGAAGAGACTGTCTTTTCTCCATTCTATATCCTTGCCTCCTTTGTCATAGATTAGTTGACCACAGGTGCATGGGTTTATCTCTGGGCTTTCTCTCTTGTTCCATTGATCTATCTTTCTGTTTTTGTGCCAGTACCATATTGTCTTGATTACTGTAGCTTTGTAGTATAGTCTGAAGTCAGGGAGTCTGATTCCTCCAGCTCCGTTTTTTCCCCTCAAGACTGCTTTGGCTATTCAGGATCTTTTCTGTCTCACAAATTTTAAGATTTTTTGTTCTAGTTCCGTAAAAACTGCCACTGGTAATTTGATAGGGATTGCATTGAATTTGTTAGATTGCTTTGGGTAGTATAGTCATTTTCACAATATTGATTCTTCCAATCCAAGAACATGGTATATCTCTCCATCTGTTGGTATCATCTTTAATTTCTTTCATCAGTGTCTTATAGTTTTCTGCATACAGGTCTTTTGTCTCCCTAGGTAGGTTTATCCTAGGTATTTTATTCTTTTTGTTGCAATGGTAAATGGGAGTGTTTCCTTAATTTCTCTTTCAGATTTTTCATCATTAGTGTATAGGAATGCAAGAGATTTCTGTGCATTAATTTTGTACCCTGAAACTTTACCAAATTCACTGATTAGGTCTAGTAGTTTTCTGGTGGCATTTTCTCTCTATGTATAGTATCATGTCATCTGCAAACAGTGACAGTTTTATTTCTTCTTTTCCAATTTGTATTCCTTTTATTTCTTTTTCTTCTCTGATTGCCGTGGCTAGGACCTCCAAAACTATGTTGAATAACAGTGGTAGGAGTGGACATCCTTGTCCTGTTCCTAATCTTAGAGGAAATGCTTTCAGTTTTTCACCATTGAGAATGATGTCTGCTGTGGGTTTGTCATATATGGCCTTTATTATGTTGAGGTAGGTTCCCTCTATGCCCACTTTCTGGAGAGTTTTTATCATAGATGGGTGTTGAATTTTGTCAACAGCTTTTTCTGCATCTACTGAGATGATCATATTGTTTTTATTCCTTAAATTGTTAATGTGGTGTATCACATTGATTGATTTGCGTATATTGAAGAATCCTTGCATCCCTGGGTTAAATTCCACTTCATCATGGTGTATGATCCTTTTAATGTGTTGTTGGATTCTGTTTGCTAGTTTTTTGTTGTGGATTTTTGCGTCTATATTCATCAGTGATATTGGTCTGTAGCTTTCTTTTTTTGTAGTATCTTTGTCTGGTTTTGGTATCAGGGTGCTGGTGGCCTCATAGAATGAGTTTGGGAGTGTTCCTTCCTCTGCAATTTCTTGGAAGAGTTTGAGAAGGATGGGTGTTACCTCTTTTCTAAATGTTTGATAGAATTCATCTGTGAAGCCATCTGGTCCTGGACTTTTGTTTGTTGGAAGATTTTTAATCAGTTTCAATTTCATTACTTGTGGTCTGTTCATATTTTCTATTTATTCCTGGTTCAGTCTTGGAAGGTTATACCTTTCCAAGAATTTGTCCATTTCTTCCAGGTTGTCCATTTTAGTGGCATAGAGTTGCTTGTAGTAGTCTCTTAGGATGCTTTGTATTTCTACGGTGTCTGTTGTAACTTCTCCTTTTTCATTTCTAATTTTATTGATTTGAGTCCTCTCTCTCTTTTTCTTGATGAGTCTAGCTAATGGTTTATCAATTTTGTTTATCTTCTCAAAGAACCAGCTTTTAGTTTTATTGATCTTTGCTATTGTTTTCTTTGTCTCTATTTCATTTATTTCTTCTCTGATCTTTATGATTTTTCCTTCTGCTAACCTTGGGTTTTGTTTGTTCTTCTTTCTCTAGTTCCTTTAGGAGTAAGGTTAGATTGTTTGAGATTTTTCTTGTTTCTTGAGGTAGGCTTGTATATCTATGAACTTCCTTCTTAGAACTGCTTTTGCTACATCCCATAGGTTTTGGATCATTGTGTTTTCATTGTCATTTGTCTCTAGGTATTTTTTGATTTCCTCTTTGATTTCTTCAGTGATCTCTTGGTTATTCAGTAATGTATTGTTTCGCCTCCATGTGTTCGTGTTTTTTACGGTTTTTTCCCTGTAATTCATTTCTAATCTCATAGCGTTGTGGTCAGAAAAGATGCTTGATATGATTTCAATTTTCTTAAATTTACTGAGGCTTGATTTGTGACCCAGGATGTGATCTATCCTGGAGAATGTTCCTTGAGCACTTGACAAGAAAGTGTAATCTGCTGTTTTTGGATGGAATGTCCTATAAATATCAATTAAATCCACCTGGTCTATTGTGTCATTTAAAGCTTCTGTTTCCTTATTTATTTTCATTTTGGATGATCTGTCCATTGGTGTAAGTGAGGTGTTAATGTCCCCCACTATTATTGTGTTACTGTCGATTTCCTCTTTTATAGCTGTTAGCACTTGCCTTATGTATTGAGGTGCTCCTGTGTTGGATGCATATATATTTATAATTGTTTTATCTTCCTCTTGGATTGATCCCTTGATCATTATGTAGTGTCCCTCCTTGTCTCTTGTAACATTCTTTATTTCAAAGTCTATTTTGTCTGATATGAGTATGCTACTCCAGCTTTCTTTTGACTTCCATTTGCATGGAAATCAAATATCTTTTTCCATTCCCTCACTTTCAGTCTGTATGTGTCCCTAGGTCTGAAGTGGGTCTCTTGTAGACAGCATATATATGGGTCTTGTTTTTGTATCCACTCAGCAAGCCTGTGTCTTTTGGTTGGAGCATTTAATCTATTCATGTTTAAGTTAATTATCGATATGTATGTTCCTATGACCATTTTCTTAATTGTTTTGGGTTTGTTTTTGTAGGTCCTTTTCTTCTCTTGTGTTTCCCACTTAGAGAAGTTCCTTTAGCATTTGTTGTAGAGCTGGTTTGGTGGTGCTGAATTCTCTTAGCTTTTGCTTGTCTGTAAAGCTTTTGATTTCTCCATAGAATCTGAATGAGATCCTTGCCAGGTAGAGTAATCTCGGTTGTAAGTTCTTCCCTTTCATCACTTTAAGTATATCATGCCACTCCCTTCTGGCTTGTAGAGTTTCTGCTGAGAAATCAGCTGTTAACCTTATTGGAGTTCCCTTGTATGTAAGTTTTCATTTTTCCCTTGCTGCTTTCAATAATTTTTCTTTGTCTTTAATTTTTTCCAGTTTGATTACTATGTGTCTCGGCGTGTTTCTCTTTGGGTTTATCCTGTATGGGACTCGCTGCACTTCCTGGACTTGGGTGGCTATTTCCTTTCCCGTGTTAGGGAAGTTTTCGACTATAATCACTTCAAATATTTTCTCGGGTCCTTTCTCTCTCTCTTCTCCTTCTGGGACCCCTATAATGCGAATGTTGTTG
The DNA here is from genome assembly GCF_949774975.1 of Lagenorhynchus albirostris. NCBI lineage: Eukaryota > Metazoa > Chordata > Mammalia > Artiodactyla > Delphinidae > Lagenorhynchus > Lagenorhynchus albirostris. Next base: position 47,957,264 of record NC_083109.1, read on the forward strand.
CATTTAATGTTGTCCCAGAGGTCTCTTAGGCTGTCTTCATTCCTTTTCATTCTTTTTTCTTTATTCTGTTCCCCAGCAGTGAGTTCCACCATTCTGTCTTCCAGGTCACTTATCCGTTCTTCTGCCTCAGTTATTCTGCTATGGATTCCTTCTAGTGTAGTTTTCATTTCAGTTATTGTATTGTTCATCTGTTTGTTCTTTAATTCTTCTAGGTCTTTGTTAAACATTTCTTGTATCTTCTCGATCTTTGCCTCCATTCTTTTCCCAAGGTCCTGGATCATCTTCACTCTCATTATTCTGAATTCTTTTTCTGGAAGGTTGCCTATCTCCACTTCATTTAGTTGTTTTTCTGGGGTTTTATCTTGTTCCTTCATCTACTACATAGTCCTCTGCCTTTTCGTTTTGTCTATCTTTCTGTGAATGTGGTTTTTTTTCCACAGGCTGCAGGACTGTAGTTCTTCTTGCTTCTGCTGTCTGCCCTTTGGTGGATGAGGCTATCTAAGAGGCTTGTCTCCTTTGTTGCTTTTAATATTTTTTCTTTGAATTTAATTTTTGTTAGTTTGATTAATATGTGTCTCGGCATGTTTCTCCTTGGGGTTATCCAATATGGGCCTCTCTGAGTTTCCTGGACTTGTGGGTGACTATTTCCTGTCCCATGTTAGGTTTCTGAATGTAATCTCTTCAAATATTTTCTCAGACCCTTTCTCTTTCTCTTCTCTTCTCCTTCTGGGACCCCTATAATCTGAATGTTGGTGCGTTTAATGTTGTCCCAGAGGTCTCTGAGACTGTCCTCATTTCTTTTCATTCTTCTTCTTTATTCTGCTCCTCAGTAGTTATTTCCACCATTCTATCTTCCAGCTCACTTATTCGTCCTTCTGCCTCAGTTATTCTGCTATTGATTCCTTCTAGTGTATTTTTCATTTCAGTTATTGTGTTGTTCATCACTATTTGTTTGTTCTTTAGTTCTTCTAGGTCCCTGTTAAACATTTCTTGTATTTTCTCGATCCATGCCCCCATTCTATTTCTGAGATTTTGGATCTTGTTTACTATCCTTACTCTGATTTTTCAGGTAGATTGCCTATTTCCTCTTCATTTATTTGATCTTGTAGGTTTTTACCTTGCTCCTTCATCTGTAACATATTTTTTGTCATCTCACTTTTTTTGATGGGTGGGGCTGTGTTCCTGTGTTGTTGGTTGTTTGGCCTGAGGCACCCAGCAGTGGTGTTTGCAGTCAGTTGGGCAGAGCCAGGTCTTGGTGCCGAGATGAGGACCTCTGAGAGAGCTCACACCGATTAAGATTCTCTGGGGTCTGAGGTTCTCTGTTAGTCCAGAGGTTTGGACTCAGTGCTCCCAGTATAGGAGCTCAGGCCCAATCCCCAGCCTAGGAACCAAGACCCCCTCAAGCCGTGCAGCGTGGCAAAAAGAAAAGCAACAAAAAGGCTGGGGAGGTCCAGGCTGGAAGAGAAATTCAGGAGTCACCAGCACATGGATGGCTTTTAAGAATTTAATTTTTATTTTATTTTTTTATTTTATTTTATTTTTTTTTTTATTTTATTTTTTATGCGGCTTGAAGGATCCTAGTTCCCTGACCAGAGATCGAACCTGTGCCCCCTGCAATGGCAGTGTGGAGTCCTGGAACACCAGAGAATTCCCTAGATGGCTTTTAAAAGCCATTGGACAAGATGCCCAAGGGCCCAGTGTAAATGAGAAAAGTTCAAAGGCCAGAGCCCTCTAATGTTACAAAGCGGAGGAAGTAGGAAGAAGTAACCAAGAACTGAGAAGGGGCAATTGGTGAAGCAGGAGGAAAAGCAGGAGAGTGCGGAGTCCTAAACGCCCAGTGAAGGACTACTGTCCCACAGAGGAGGGAGGAAGCAACAGGACTAAACCTGCTGATGGGCCGCTGAGCTGAGGATGAGAACTAACCTGGCCAAGTGGAGGGCATGGTGCCTTGCCAAGAGCAGCTACAGCAGTGAGAGGGGCAAAGGCGGACTGGAGTGGGATGGGGGCAGACAGCCCTCCACAGACCACGCAGTCAAGTGAAGCAGAGAACTGGGGCAGGAGCTGGAGGTGGGGCTGACAGGCTGTCTCCATGATGGGAGGACCAACAGCAGATCTGCAAGCTGGTGGGGATGGTCTGGGCATGGGGGAGCAAAACTGACTCAGAGACAGAGGAGGGGGCAGAAGAACGTCCCTGCTCAGTCCCTGCACAGGTGAGGGCATGGGGTCAGCCACCTCGAAGGAAGGCAGGCTGGTTCCTGGTGCAGATGCCAGCAGGTGGAGCAGACGGAATTCTGGAAGTTCTCTTCTGAGTGCTTCCGTTTTCTCAGGAAAATGGGAAGTAAGGTCAATAGCTAAGGTGAGGATGGAGCTTTCAGGAGAGAGAACAGTCGAGTGAATGAACAGGCCGATGTATCACAATTGCTGAGCCACCTTGCAGGTCAAGGTCATGACCGTGAGGCCAGCTGATGTGGACCTTGTCTCCAGCCACATTCAGCTGCATGGGCCCAGGGTAGGCTGAGGGCTGGCGTCCTGCCAGGGCTGCAGTTTGTCCCAAAAAACAGTTAAGGGAGGTAAGGAAATATGCTAAGAGTAATTATTATCATGAAACAAAGGAATTATGAATTTATAAATTTAATGCAAATCAAATAAAAATAACAGATTATTTTCTGGAAGTAGACAAGCGGATTTTAAAATGCATATAGAAAAATAACAATTAAGAATAGCTAGGGGTGGGCTTCCCTGGTGGCACAGTGGTTGAGAGTCCACCTGCCGATGCAGGGGACGCAGGTTCGTGCCCTGGTCCGGGAAGATCCCACATGCCGTGGAGCGGCTGGGCCTGTGAGCCATGCCGCTAAGCCTGCGCATCCGGAGCCTGTGCTCCGCAACGGGAGAGGCCACAACAGTGAGAGGCCCGCGTACCACAAAAATAATAATAATAATAAAGAAGATACAGGTATAGGCAGAAAGAAAATCCTTTCACTGTTGTCACTGTCCAAAGACTTGAAATAACTCAGGATAAAAAGAAAAGTCTGAATCTTTCAGCAGGGGAAATAGGAAGAGTTTACACCCTCCATCCAGCCCTTAACAACAAGTAAGAGAAGCAAATTAAATACACATTTGAAATAAAGTTTCAGTCATTAAAGAGGAAGGGAGTGAAAATTAATGTCTAATTAAACTAACAGCCAAGACATGGAAGCAACCTAAATGTCCACTGGTGATGAAGGAATAAAGAAGATGTGGTCTAGCCACACAGTGGGATACCAGTCAGCCACAAAAGGAGGAGATCCTGCCATTCGTGACGACACGGATGGACCGTGAGGGCTTTACACTGAGTGAAAAAAGTTAGACAAAGAAAGACACTGTCTGATCTTACTTATATTACAAAACCTAAAAAAAAACAAACCCATAAATACAGAGAAGAGACTCGTGGTTGCCAAAGTTGGAGGGTGCAGGTACAAAAGGTACAAACTTCCAGTTAGAAGATAACTAAATTCTGGGGATGTGAGGTACAGCATCCTTACCTTAACTGTCAACCCATGTGAGGTGATGGCTGTTAACTTGTCGTGGTGATCATTTCACAATATATGTGTATATCAAATCACCATGTTGTACAACTAAAACTAATGGAGTGTTAGAGGTCAATTATACCTCAATAAAACTGGAAAGTTTTTAAAATTTTTTAGGGTTAGGGTTAAATGTTTTAATTTTCGAATTAAACTCCTTTAAGTCTTAAAGTCACTAAAGAGGTCCTGAAAATCCTAAAAGAAAGAAAACGTATTTAGCAGTTTGTGTTCCATCTTCCCTCCAGGTCACAGAGGCCTTTCCGTACCAGAGCTGGAAGCCAGAATCTCAAAATTTACCAAAAGACAGCAAGCACATAAAACACGCTCCCTGCACTTGGTTCCACTAGAGACCATAAAGGAGATAAAAGGCGAAGAGTGAGTGAGGCCCTGGGAAATCACTGCAGTGCCTCTGAAAGCCCAAAGGAGCAGAAAATAAATTCTGATGAAAACCCGTGGCATAATTCATGTTGATTTTTCATCAAAATGACCAGAGGTATCATACCCCATGAGCTTAAATTCTGATCCATTATAAAATTATACTGTTTACAGTACATTGCTTCAGGCACTTCATATAATTACCTGGATGGAATACAGATTTTTTTCAAAACGTAAAAGGTGTTTTTAGGAACACAAAGCACTGAATAATAAAACGCTCCTCTTTAAGGCTTTAGACGAAAGTGGTTTTGTTTTCACTCAAGCATTCCTTCACGACCATCACTGTTCTCCCATGGAAAGGGCCCTCACCTGTGCTTTCATGATATTCCTTTTTTTATACATAAATTGATTTATTTTTGGCTGTGTTGGGTCTTCGTTGCTGCGCGCAGGCTTTCTCTAGTTGCGGCGAGCGGGGGCTACTCTCCGTTGCGGTGTGCGGGCTTCTCATTGCGGTGGCTTCTCTTGTTGCAGAGCACGGGCTCTAGGCATGCAGGCTTCAGTAGTTGCGGCACGTGGGCTCTAGAGCACAGGCTCAGTAGTTGTGGCACATGGGCTTAGCTGCTCTGCGGCATGTGGGATCTTCCCGGACCTGGGCTCGAATCCGTGTCCCCTGCACTGGCAGGTGGATTCTTAACCACTGCACCACCAGGGAAGCCTTTCATGATATTCCTTCTGCTCATCCTTCAAAGGACTTCAGTGCATCCCCAAATATGTCTGAGATTACTCAGAAATGGGATGATTCTATAAACATCAAGCAGAGAAGGCAATGCTGGCAGCATTAATCCTTGTCTCAACCAAGAAAAATTATTATTCAAAGCACTTGACTTAATGGCTAATTCTGGGAAGAACCTTGTTTGCAGCAAAGCCACGACGGACAGAGGACCCCAGTGGACATCCACGATCGGACGTGTCAATGGAGTTCTAAACTTCGATGCTCCCAGAAGAAGCGAATATATTCTGCTCTACCAGGACCCAAGTAAAGAGCAGGATTTGATTTAAGGCGGGAGGGTCCTGATCACATAGAATCCATTTGTCCTGCTGGTAAACGGACACCTGACACAAGTAAGAGGAGAATTAAAACGAAAGGAAATACCAGTGGGGGCTGGAACATCACTCCTCAGAACACAGAGCCACCTGAGGAGCTGACGACCCTCCGAGATGTGGGGCTCTGCTACAGAGTTCCAAAGTCATGTCGTGACTTTTATTACTTACGGTTGAAAACAGGCCCGATGACAAAGGGACCTGGGCTTGTCAAACCCACTGAGAGAAAGTTAAAGTGTAGGAAACACTACAGAGTCAACTATTAACAACTACTCAACAGCTACGAGAGTCCGACAGCAGCAGGAGCAGCTGCAGTCAGACTCGGAAGCAGACATCCTGCTGAGCAAGTTCACACCCTGAGGTGCGTCACCAAAGGAGGCTCAATACGCTTCCCAGTAACTCTGAAGGAAAAGCACACTACGAACATGAAAACAGACTAGAAACACCCCCTCTTGAGAAGATTCATAAGTTCCGATTCATAATCCTCCCACAAACCAGGCCCACGCTTCTCAGGCGTTTTCTAGGCTTAATCTTGATCAGTCAGGCTAGGCTGGCAGCCCCCACAACAAGCCGTTAAGCCTACACTGTCCAAATGACAGCCGAGGGCCACACACGGCCACCAGGCGCTGGACATGTGGCTGGTCTGAATCGAGATGCACTGTGAGAATGAAAGACCTCAGTAAGAAGAAGGAACGTGAGTTACCTCATTAATAACTCTTTACATTGACGACAGGGTGAAGTCAGAATATTGTGGATATCCTGGGCTGAATGAATTACAGTTTTAAAATTAATTTCACTTGTTTCTTTTTCTTTTTTCTAATACGGCTCCTAGAAATTTAAAATGACACATGGCTCCCACTGGCGTCTGGCAGGTGTATTTCTCTGTTGGGCAGGATAAGCAACCGAAATGAACCACCACTATATCAAGCGCACTGCTGGGTTGCTAAACATTCCAAATGTGGACAGAAGAATAAAGAAGGGTAAACGGTACAGGGGCATTCAGAGGACACGCACAAGAGCGGCGGCGGCAGCGGCCCTTATGCTGTTTTAAGAAAGCAATAAGCGTAAACAGTGAACTTTCTGGAAAAGGAAATGTTGCATCTGCAGATTGCCTTTCCCCTGCCAGGAAGTGTCCAGGGGACGCCCTCCTGGGCGCTGGGCTCCCGCCTACCTTTGACAAGCTCCGGCCGGTATGCCTTGCGTAGCTGCTCCAGGAAGCCGTTGTAGAAGCCCTCCGCCTGCTCTGAGGGCATCGCCAGGTGGAAATCGGGCTTGTTCCCCTTGAGGACGCACTGCAGGGTGAACTGGCTGATGCACAGCACCTCGTACTGTTTGTCCATCACGCTCTTCGACCAGTGTTTCCCACCTTCATCCTCAAACACACGCAGGTTTAAGATCTTCCGGACCCTGGGGGAAAACAGGGGTGAGCGCTACCTGAAGAATCATAAGCCCCCCAGACACACCCACACCCCCAAATGTCACAAGCACCCTGCTGACTAGGGACACTGTGCTGGCTCCATCACTTACAGCAGGGGTGACCACAGGCAAGTTACTTTCTACTCTGTGCCTCAGTTTCTGCATCTGTAATAGGGGTAATAATAGTCCTACCTCTTAGCGTTGATGGGCGATTTGCTTTTTTTTTTTTTGTCAGCCCCTCCAACTCGCAGCAGCTTCCGGTGGGAACCGGATGTGTCAAAACATGGGCTCAATTCTGATTTTTTACAGAATTCCATCTTTACACTGGAATAAATGATGCCCCGCTTTTATACCCTTTCTTGGAACTTCTCAAAATGAACAATTCAGCAAATACCCTGGAGAAAACTCATGGTCATTGCAGATATGCAAAACGATCTGGGGAAAGACACCTTGACAACTATGTCACATGCTCCTTATGCCCCAGCGGGGCTTTCCCTATACACGTGGATGACAAAGGACAGCCACCCTGGCAAGGAGGAGGACCAGGTAGCATTTATAAGATCAGACTTGAGACGAATGACAAAGAACTACCTCCGTGAAAGGTGCAATTCCACCATTTGAAGCCACCTTTCTGGATGATGTTGAAGACATGTTCAAAGCCTGAACAAATACTCATTCGCCGACACCTTACATGGGAACCCTCTGCGGTGGGCGCTATTCATCACCCCTTCTCCACAGCAGGTCTGCCTAATGCTGAGTCATTGCTCTTAACCGAGTTAGGTACTAGCTCTCCATTCTGTCAGAGCCACGGAGAGATTCAGACCAGTCCCCCGGCTTTTAACCACTACACCACTTCGCTCCCTCTTTGCGAATCCAGGGGACAGCTTTTAAAATACCAACATCCGTGAGTGTTATTGAACTAGTCATCAACACCTCAGCAGGAGCTTGGTTCCAAGTCTGGTTTTCAACCTAATACAAAAGGGACAACTGGGCAACCGTCACATGTAGGCTCTGGGCACCAGGGGCAGAGAAAATGGATCCAAGCATCTGAAGTACGTGTGCGAAGTGGTGCGGGGGAGAGTGAACATGAGGAGGGGAGGCTGCCTGTACTAAGGGCCAAGAGCAATGACAAACCTCCCACCTTAGTAAAAAGAGCACTGGCTTCCAGGCCAGGTGGCCTAGGTTCTAACCTGGAGTCAGGCTTTTTGCTAAGGACGTGTGCATGACCTTCGGCAGGTAATGTAACCTCTCTGAGCTCCAGATCCTATTGTGAACGGTGAACAACTGGGCATTCTTAACACGTGTAAACAGTGCCCAGATCATACTGCTCAAACTGAAAACATAACACATTCCTATGAAAAGAGGCTTGGTTTTCACACCAAGGGAATGGTTCAAGGCTGCAGCAGCAAATAGGGACAGAGGCTAAGTTGTGGTCCTGCCCTGTCGCTGACTTACTGGGTGACGGCTCTTCCTCGCTCTCCCCATCTGTGACACAGAAATAACCACACTGCATCAAAAGGGACATGGGTAAAACTGACAGAGTCTCACTTTATAGGAGCAAAATACTATGGAAGTTCCATATATATATATATATATATATATATATATATATATATGTATAATTTATTTAAATAGCTAGCCAGCCAGCCAGATGACCAGCACATGTCCCACTAGAAAGGCAGTGACGTGGAAATCCGCCTCTTACATGTGCTCCAGTTCCTTCTGCGTATCTTCCAGGGAAATACCCAGCAACACACAGATGCCCCGTCCAATGGCACTTATCTGTTCTCCACCAACTGGAAAGGAAACAAAAGGGAAAAGAGACAAAAGGGAAATGAAACAAAAGGGAAAAGCAAACAGGTGCCGTGAAGCACATCTGAGCATCCATAGGAAAGTCTGAACATCACACATACTTCTCGTAACTTCTTTGCCAAAGTCAGTAGGTACTGAAACATGAAAGGGGTTACGTCGATGCAGTATGATAATCATACTTTGTCCATTCTGACTTTACATTTGGAATGAATGAGTTGTGAAGTGAACAACCATTACGCGGGATTTTCAGGCCACGTTTTCATCTGTGCTACCTTGGTTGAGACCCCTGAAACTTTCTATGAGTTTGCCCGTCTGTAACAACAAAAGTTTTTCTCCCCAGAGAATCCAGCTCAGCTATGGTAATTCTCAAAAAGGAGATGCCTGCTTTTCTTGGAAATCAGCAAACCTGATAACATAATACACAATGCACAATGGAAAACATTTATGTCATAAAAATAAAGAAATGATTTCTCTACTTACTGCAGAAAAGATAAATATATCATACATAAAAAACACAGTTTAAAAGTTAAGCTTCCAGGGGCTTCCCTGGTGGCACAGTGGTTAAGAATCCGCCTGCCAACGCAGGGTACACGGGTTTGAGCCCTAGTCTGGGAAGATCCCACATGCCACGGAGCAACTAAGCCTGTGCGCCACGACTACTGAACCTGTGCTCTAGAGCCCGTGAACCACAGCTACTGAGCCTGCACGCCTAGAGCCCGTGCTCGGCAACAAGAGAAGCCACCGCAGTGAGAAGCCTGCGCACCACAACGAAGACTAGCTCCCGCTTGCGGCAACTAGAGAAAGCCCGCACACAGCAACGAAGACCCAGCACGGCCAAAAATAAAATATTAATTAATTAAAAATAAATGAATAAACTTTTAAAGAAATAAAAGTTAAACTTCAAGTCAGCAAACTTCTATTATTTCCCAGTTTATTACTAAGATTGCATTCTAAGCCAATGACCTCCAAATCATTTTGAGCGATGCACCCCATGCATAAAAAAAATTCTTTGAACATAGATCCCTGTTCCAAACATTTGCATAGGTATTTGGCGTCAAATGTAAACTCTACCACTAGACGGTATCTCAGTGCTGGCACAGTACTTAGGTCAAGACACATCATTATGGTGGTGAAACTAAATCCATATTTCAAATGTTGATCTTCATAATTTTCAATTTTTTTGGCCAACTTTTTGCCAAAGCTCATTGATTATTGATGTGTGGTTATTTTATCGTATACTGACCTACTGTTCCAATCAGGAGAAAGGTCAACTCTGCCATTTTCTTGTTATTTGCTTCTGCTAGATAATAATATTTACAAATATACCCAACAAGGCATCACAGACTGTTCCATGTTGCCACATCCTGCAAGCTAAGGGAAGAGTGAGAAACCCTCTCCCTGCAGGTGTCTGACAAGGGACCATCTGACAGACACGAGGCGAGCAAGAGCATCAGTTTGTTCCTGAAATAACTCTTTTTTAAAGAACATTTACTGATTTATTTATTTTGGCTGAGCCGGTCTTAGCTGCGGCACGCAGGATCTTAGTTGCGCCATGCGGTATCTAGTTCCCTGACCATGGGTCGAACCCAAGCCCCCTGCATTGGGACCACGGAGTCTTATCGCTAGACCACCAGGGAAGTCCCTGAAATAATTCTTATTAAAGCTTAACTTCTCTTAGTTTTATGATTAAGAAAACACAAATATTTTAATATTTTCTTCTGTGCTGCTTTTTTTATAATGGACTATGAGTGATTTACTATCCTTTGAGCCACTGACTCAAAATCTGAAACAGAAATCAGCTATCCTGACATAAGCAGTAAACAACTGGGGTTGCTTGCCTGTTTGCAGTGCTCTAGAAAACTGTGGCTTTGTTAAGTAAGTCAATATTATTTTCTTACAATATCAAGATATTTTTAAAATTTTCCCCAGGGTATATTTTAAAAACTTAAAAAAGAATGATGGTTGAACTATGTCCACCATTAAAAGTAATGCACATGCAGTATAGAAAAACTTTCAAAAATAAAAGAAACAGGAAAGCAAAAAGAACAACCGAAGACAAGCACTTCAATATGTTACTGATTTCCTTCTGATATTTCCTCTATTCACAGATTTTACTTCATATTTGTTCTCAACTACCATAGTAATACTGTGTATAAATTTTTGTGTCTCATCTTTTTTAACATCTCACAAGGATTCTTCCACATTATGAGCTTTTCCTAAGCATCTTTTAATAGTTGCAGCCCATCCAGTGGAACATTTGCATTCCATCCATGGATGGACTAACCATCCTGTTTGGCTGGATAAATGGCTTGTTTTAAAATTTTTCACTTCAATAAGTAACACTGTGGTGAAAATCTTTATACACTAAAGTTTTGGGGTTTTTTAAATATACTTTCATGTATAGAGTAGTTTTAGGTTCACAGCAAAACTGAACAGAGGGCACAGAGATTTCCCATATGCCCTCAGCCCCACATGCAGTCTCCCCACTATCAACGTCCCCCTCCAGATGGTACATTTGTTCCAAATGATGAACTTACACTGACACCTCATTATCACTCCAAGTCCACAGTTTACATGAGGGCTCACTCTTGGTGTTGGACATTCTATCGGTTTGGACAAATGTAATGACACGTATCCACCATGACAGTATCGTACAGAGTAGTTTCACTGCCCTAAGGATCCTCTGTGCTCCACCTGTTCACCCCTCTAAAGCTTCTTCTATAATTAGGATTATCTTCTTAGAATAGATTCTCAAAAATAGAATCACTATTTGAAGTGATTCAAATCACTATTTGAACAGTTTCAATATTTTTATAATGTGGTATTATCCTAATAAGAAATGAATTATGCACCAAAGCCTTGAGATGACACAATTCGCTCTCTTATTTTGGAGAAGTTTTGTCCCTCCTTCAGGCAGAAGAATTAGGAGGTTAAAGGGATGTTTTATTATAGACAAATGGATTTCCAAGGGGAAAAACTTGAGAATCACCATTTTAGACAAAAGGTCACAGGGCTAGAAGAGACCTGAGCTATTTGGTCAATGTTTATTTGACGCCACGTATAGTGGCATCACCCAAGACTTCCTCTTTGAGAAGAATTCACCAGCTCACAAATTAACGCATTCAAACCCAACCAATCGCTTCCCAACATTCTATGATTCTATTCAGATTTCGGCTTATAAAGCTGAGTGATGGACATGGGGGTTATTGTACTATTCCATGTGTGTAACCACATGAACATGTTTGAAGTGTTCTGTCATAAAGCTTTTAAAATCAGATTATCACAATAGCCACGCTAAGGCATCAAATGTGCCTGACCAAGCTCATCAAGTGAGCTGCCACGTAATATGTGACTCTTAACACTGTCCCACCTATAAAACTGGAAGTGACATTTTAGAACCTTTGAAATGAAATGCCATTCGAGAAAGGCCACATGGAAGTGAAGCCTGTCAGTCACATTCTAAAGGAATCAGAAAACCTCTCCCCATTACAATGCAAGTAGAAGGCAAGGCTAACTCAAAGTTTCCTCCAGCACCGCGGGAGAATTCCATCTTATTAACACCTTCAGACAGTTAATTTGTTGTTTTTAACTAAAAGCATACAACTTAAATAGTAAAGTAAGATCATTCAAACTATTCAGCTAATCTCACAGAAATGTGTTTTTGATATTCCAGATCAGCACAATGGAGAGTTCTCCATTCTGATCAAAACTTACATTCTCCAAAGTCTGTTCACTGGCCGTCATGACCACATAGGGCAGGCTGCAAGATTCTTCTCAAAAAAAGCAAGAAAATCTTTTCATCTATGAATTTTCCCAGTTTTAGTGAAGTTACATATTAACTAAAATACTAAAAAAAAAAAAAGCCCACTTTGTTTTAAAATTTCATAAATCCCAGAGCTATACTATTCCCTATTACTCCAGGACGATATCCAAAATCACTTATCAGAACAGCTTAGAAATCATTAGCCAGGACTGAAAAGTAGAATCTCGGATCTAAATATATGGTTTTACTGAGTTTGATTGTTTCTTTAGGGGATTTTGCTGTTTCGTTCTTAGATTTATACTCTCCTGGACATAGAAACACACATTTGGTATAGGCTTGAAGGAAAGGATATCTAGAACTACTTGAACTGAAACAATATTAGAATTCTGCCAATAAAAATAGGAAAGACTAGAAGACAATGTAAAGTTAATCATTCAAAAAAATTTTAACATCTATACTATATTCATTCGAGGTTTTTTTTAAATTGGAGTATAGTTGCTTTACAATGTTGTGTTAGTTTCTGCTGTACAGCAAAGTGAATCAGCTATATGTGTATATATATCCCCACTTTTTTAGATTTCCTTCCCATTTAGGTCACCACAGAGCACTGAGTAGAGTTCCCTGTGCTGTACAGTAGGCTCTCATTAGTTATCTATTTTCTACATAGTATCAATAGTGTAGGTGTATATATGTCAATCCCCATCTCCCAATCCATCCCACCCACCCCTTCCCCCTTGGTGTCCATTCGTTTGTTCTCTACCTCTGTGTCTCTATTTCTGCTTATCTTGGCTTGAGCTTTTAAAAGGACTTCCTTCTACCTATTAATCATCTGGACCCCTGATGTTCAAACTAGACCGCAGTGTTCAAGCCATGACTGATGGTTGCGTGGCTCGGTTCACATGAAACTGGTGGAAAAGAGAAACATCTCATCCTGGATCCCCTGGGTTCCCACCCGGGTCACGTGGGCAGACACGGTCAGAACCCACCCCTACGAGCACCTGTCACGAGCGGGCACCTTAGGGGAGTCAAGCTCCAGGTGAACCGGGACACGGAGAAAACCGGCAAGAAAGGGAGACGCGGGGCAGAAGGCTGGGGAAGGGGTGTGTGCCCCGGAAACGCTCCCACGCGTCGTCTGTTTAACACCGCGTGTAAGGGCGGGCCGGGGGATGCTCGGGGGACGCTCGGGGGATGCGGGAGGCCACCTGCGCTCCGGACTAAAGGAAACGCTGCAGAAGACGACGAGGCGCGGTCACCGCGACACTAAGCGTAGACCCTGCAGCCCGTGGACGGCGCCCCGGGACGGCGGGGACTCGGGGCGGCGGGGGCCGGGCTCGCGCGTGGCCGGCGGCGGCCCGGGGGCGACCAGCCCGTCCCGGCCCCGCCCGACTGACCTGTGACGCTGGCCCGGGTGACGCGCTGCACCACGGCCTTCATGGCGACGGCTGGGGCGAGCGGGGCGGCGCCGCGCGGCTTCCGGCCTCGGGACTCCGCGGGCTGCGCAGCTGCCCGCGCCCTCTGCCGGGGACACCTGGAAGCGCGCTCCGACCCCCTGAACCCACGAGTCGACGGCCCGCCCACGTCGGCCACGCCCACCACAGGTTGGTCCCGCCCATCTGAGCCCTCCGTGTGGCCCCGCCCCCGCGAGAGGCCCCGCCCGCTCTAGGTCCGGCCCCGCCCACTCTTGGTCATGTCCCCCGTACAGCTAGATGAGCCCCGCCCGGACGCTGGAGTCCCGCAACCCCCTTCCCCGTCCCCACACCCCAGCCCGACTCACTAGTGCCCAGACAGTAGTTTCTGCCCCAGTTTCTTTTCACAAACCCCGGCCTGAGAGACAGTCATCCCTGAATCCCAGCTTTGTCCTGAATACTAATCCTAATCGTGTGCCTCCTTCCATGTTTCCACCCTTCTGCCCCCAGATTCTCCCAAATTCTTTTTCCCTTGTTTTCCTGCCTCTGTAACTCCTCAGAAACCAGACAGGAGAGTATCTGCTGCCTAAAATAGCCATTTAACTGTTTAGGTATTCATTTGACCTAGCCGCGTCCTGGCAGTGTGCAGATACGTGATTCTGTAATTGTAATTCCTCCTCTAATACTGATACTTGGCCCCTCTCCCAGACTTGTTAGAAGATTTGAATAATATATACTGTGCAAAAGTGTTAGAAATCTGCAAAGGACTGTACAAGTATTACCCTAACAAATTATTATCACTGATAAAAACAAGCCCTTCTCAGTGTGTCTTCTTCTTACAGCCTAATAGTGCTGGTGGGTGTAGAGGGAGGGAGTTGAGGATGTTCCCGAACCAAACTTGGGTCTGCTCTACCCTGCTTTTCCTCCTGGCAACTCAGAAATGGCAGTTGGTTTGTGGCCTTTTTGTGTCTTATTGTTCATAACTGCCCCTGTGACTGTGCATGGGTGCAGTTATCTGCAGTCTCTTATAGTTTCTTTGTATTGGTTGCTGTAGGAAATGTTTGTCCAGGTGCAAGCGTTCAGGTAGAGGGTCCCAGGTTCCCACCCTTTTGTCCTGAAACAGGTCATAAATGTGAGAGGTGCCCTATCTGTACTGGAAGGGAGGGAGCAGCCTTATCTCCAAAGACAAAAGCACACCAAGAAGAATCTGAACCAACAGGCCTTGCTAAATTTCCCCCAGTTTACTCTGCCTACCTCATATTCCTTAACCTATCGTGTTCCTCCATGACTACTCATGCTTCGTCAAACCTAACAACAAAAATTACACAGGTCTGTTTCTTTGGGTCTTCATCTCCTTATGAAGGCTCTCACGTCACGTAAAACTTAAATAAATTTGTATGCTTTTCTCTTGTTCATCTGTCTTTGTCACTTTAATTTTCAGACCCAGCCAGGGACCTCAAGAGAGTGAGAAAACCTTTTTCCTCTCCTACAAGAAAAAGCTTCAAATGGAGAACAAGGAAGAGTCATTTGGCCAGAAAAGACTATACTAATATACTTGAGTGTTAAATACTGCACACTAAATTGCCAAAGATAGCATCACCAGTAATGAGATAAACAAACATCATATACTTCTGATATTGCACCAAGAAAGACACCATGTCACTTTTGTGGTATTTCTGCCAAAAATGTAGAATCTGAATCCAATCATGAAGAAACATCAGACAAGCCTAAATTAAGGAACACTCTACAAAATAACTAGAAGGATCCTTCAAAAATGTCAAGAAAAAGAAAGTCTGAAGAACTGTTCCAAATTAAAGGGGACTTTTAAAGAGACAGGAAAACTAAATGTGATGCATGAACTGAGTTTTATCCTAGCCAGAAAAAAATAAAAAGAAAGAAGTGCATATTGGGACAATTGGTAAATATTTTTGTTTAATTTTGCATCAAATCAACATATCTCAAAACATTTTGATCTCAAGACCCCTTTACATTCTTAAAAATTATTGAACACCCCAAATAGCTTATATCTTAAGATTTTTACTTGTACTAGAAATTACAACCTAGAAAAATTGTTAAATATTGACTTATGATAATTTTTTAAATGACAATAATAAATCCATTATATACTGACATTAGAGCAATGAGATCATGACTTACCATGAAGCCTCTGAAAACCCCATTGTACACTCTTGAAAGAATAGGAATGAAAAAGTCAAATATTGTCTATATATTATTATAAAAATAGGTGGAAATCTCAGCTCTAAGGATCTAAGATCCTCTAAGGAGGATCTCAGAGAACGCTTTGAGAACTGCTGGATTTGATAATGGCATTGAACCAATATTAATTTCCTGATTTTTATGTAAGAGAACATCCTTGTTTTTAGGAAATACACACATGTACTTAGGGGTAAAGGGACAACATATCTGCAACTTTCAGATCTGGTGAAGAATGATATATACAGAGAAAATAAAGAGAGTGATAAAGCAAAGTAAAATGTTGACCACTTGGGCTATAAGTGAAGGTAACTTATTTCAAAAATAAAAGTTTTAAAAATATACCAAAACACCAGGATTCTTTTTACATATTTGTTGAGCTCGAAAAGGTCAGTATCAGGAGGCAGAAGCACCCAGCAGCCCCTCTTGCGGTGCCTCCTTCCCTCTGCACGCTCTCCTTTGCCCTCTAAATCGCCACTCTCCTCATGTTTTTGAATTCCACCTTGTGCCATTGACTCGCACATTTTCATTTCCATTCCCAACACATCCTCTGTGCTTGTGCTTCCAAATGCCTTCTTGACCTCTCCACTTCCATGAACCAAATTAACAGACTGAAAATGGGATTCAGGCTTTTCACCCCTGCCGTATGAAAAAGAGTTTGGTCTTTGTTCTGTGTTTCTGGCATGGAGCTTCTAAGATCCTTGGAATTTCCCAAGGGATAGGAGTTCCTAATGAAACATTTCAGGGTGGGAGCCGGTCACCAGAAAGACCAATCATGTGGCTAGAGGGTGGGACCTTGAGGAGGGGCGGTGGGATGCGGCTGGAGATTGAGTTCAGTCACACAGCAGATGAGCCCATCAGTTGTGCATATGAGATGGAACCCCAATAAAAGCTGTGGACACTGAACCTTAGCAGAGCGTCCTGGCTGGTGAACACGTGGATGAGGAACCTGCACCCTGGTTCCACCGAGAGAGCAGTGAAGCTCTCTGTTGGGGACCTTCACAGACCTTGCCTGATGTGTTCCTTCGTTTGGCTAGTCCTGATTTGTATCCTTTATAATAAAACTGTAAGTATAAGGCTTTCTTGAGTTCAGTGAGTCATTGCAGTAAGTTATCTAACCTGTAGGACTCATAAAAAAACTCCCAAATTTGTAGCCAGTTGGTCGGAAGTAAAGGTGGCTTGGCGACCCCCAAGGTGCGCCTGGCAACTGAACTGAGAGCTGCCCTTTTGGGGACGTGCCCTTAGACTTGCAGGGTCTGTGCTAAGTCTGGGTGGTTAGTGCCAGGACTGAATTGCAATCCCCCCAAGCCCCCCACACTCCACCAGCTGGGCCACCCTGATTCAAATCAATGGCTCCACTGTTTCCTCCAGCCATAAGTGACTCATGATTGCTCTTTCCCTCTCCCTGAGTAACTAGTCCATCAACAAACCTCCTGACTCCCCCAAACGAACCCCACGCACCCTCTTCTCTCCAGCCCCAGTGCCATCCTGCTCCATGGCCCGTCATCTCTCACCTGCATCTACTACAGCTGTTCAGTGGTCTCCTTACTGCCACTTCTGTCTTCACCCAATCCATTCTCCATAAGACGTAAAAGTGGTTTCTAGAATATAAAGTCTTCACGTTCCAGACTCTGATCTTCTTTAATTGCTCAGGTAATCCACTTGTTGCTACCTCGGGACCTCAGCATCTGCTGGTCCTCCACCTCGAATGCTCTTCCCCCATTCTTTGTCCATCTCGCTCCCCTCCTTCCTTTCATTTTCAGCTTAAACGCCTCCTCATCGGAGAGAACTTCTCTGACCACACAAAGTTAAGAGTCCTGGTTCCCCATTATTCTCCATCGCTATCCTATGGTTTTTCCCTCATAATCTTCTGGCGGCTTTTTTTTTTTTCCTGGCAACTTCCAATCACTCCAGTGCCCGATAGATAATTTGCTCTATTAGTGTCTCGTGCTTACCATTCTATCCTAAGCCTCTAGCACACTGCCTGAAGCTCAGATAACATTGCTGAATGAATACAGGTGTGAACTTGATTTTTTGACTAACAGGGGGTCATAGATTTACAGTATGGCTGTGGCTGTACTGGGCATCCTATCCAGACACAATGTTCAGAAGTACAGGAGACTATCGCCTCCTAGTGCTTCCTCTGAGGCTGGGACACCCTGCCCAGAAGCCCCTCGAGTTTCACTAGCCAGAGTGAGATCACATGACCATGCTTAACCCAGTCACTAGCAAGGAAGATGGGACCTACTCCTCCTGACTGGTTCAGATAAGAGGTTCTCACCTGGGGCATAGAGCCCCCCAGGGGTTACTGGAAATGTGTGTGGGGAGGGGTGTCTGAAGGTGTCACAAGCTGTGAAGATTGTTACAGGCATTTAGTGCCCAAGGAACTTGAAATGCTAAAGCTCTTGCAACACCTGGGGCAGCCCACAAAATGGACTGTCACATCAATGGAGGCTGCAGCGCCCCCTGGAGAAACACTGACTTGGACCAATCAGGACCTGGGCCAGTCCCCCTGAAGCACCTGACGGGGTGAGCTCAGGGTCTGTTATAAAAGAGGAGTGGGATCAGTGGGTGCTGGGAAGGCAATCGGCACGGTCGACCAAGAGGTTGTTTCAGCTCGAGGCCATGCTGAACGAGTGATGTTGAAGAGGCATCTTCCTAAATCTTTTCAGGAATCTCCCAAATTCTTGAAAGTGAGATTGCCGGACCAAAGGATGTGCCATTTTCCATGTTGATACACGCTGCTAACCTGCTGTGCTGAAGAAGCAAGTTACTACCCATGGAAGCCCTGTTTTCAGACAGGCCAGTTGTGACGAGGTAACTCCCTGGGGAGCCACAGGGAAGAAAGCAAAGCGGCTGGAGGACGACAGAAGCAGACTGCATTTATCACCAGAAAGAAGGCCTTTCACGCCTCATTTCCGGGAGTAGCTAAGACATTGTATTCCTAAGAATAATCATGCGTGCACAAACACTTTCTCATTTGACAGTCACAACCCTATTAGTAGACAGGCTAGATATTATACCTCTTCTTCAAAAGAAACCAAAGCTCAGAAAACACAGGGGACTTTTCTATCATGAAAAGTTAGGTACCATTTTTAAAAAGAAATGAATAGGGAGATGTGATTTGGTTAGAGTTACATCAACTGTAGCAGAGACCCAAAGTCACAATGGCTTCAACTACGTAGAAGTTGATTCTTTCTCTCTAAAGCCCTGGGCTGTGTGGTACTCCACAGGGCCGGAAAACCCAATTCCTCTTCTCTTGTTGCTCCACTATCTCTCAGGAGTCCTTTTCATCTGAATGGTCCCCAATGGCTCCTCCAGCTGGACGGATGTCAGGAAGGGGGCGCACGCCCCGGAGATACATACATCTTAAAAAAAAGAAAAAGAAAACCCACTCCCTCTAAATACTACCAGACCTCAGAATTTCGGGAAACTTATTTCCAATCCTACAAACTCTCCTTCAATGGGTGATTCCCAACTTCTGAACAGACCGTGTTCCAACTGCACCTGAAAGATAGACGTTTGGAATTCTGAAAACCTTCTCCCAGAAGAACACTTTAAATTATATTTTGGTTGTTAGATTAGTCCACAAAGGCCTATTTAAGCCAAGATTCAGCAGAACTACGGGAATTGTTGAAGCTCCAGGCTGTTTGGAGCCACAGTTGTTTTACTGGTCGGTCAGTAATAAGTGTTATGGAGAGAGAACATGGTCTTAGCACAAGCAGTTGGGGTTGAAGTGTTTTAAACAAGAAGGAATACACACACACACACACACACACACACACACACACACACACACACACACACACACACACACACACACACACACACACACACACACACACACACACACACTCAGCTCCCAGAATTCCTACAGCCAGGCATCCAACCCCGGGCATCTAGGAGATGCCCCACTTTGAGGGTCAACACATCCCTGATACAGAAGCCAGAAACGCACCTTCCCCAGTCTCCCTGGCAGCCGGGGGCCAGGCATGAAACTGAGATTCCAAGGAGAGTGATGAGAAGCAGGCTGCTCTGGGAAGCCATTCAAAAATTCCCTTCCACCATCGTATGCTACTTCTTGCACGTCTGATGCCCATCACAGGTGTCCACCAGGGTGCCCACCCCACTGGCACTGAGCCATTCTTGACCTCTGATGTCCAGTGAGGAGCCTCTGCTGCTGACATCTGAAGCTGCTACTTGCCATCTTGGAGCCTCTGTCACTTAGGTTGACTGCCCCCAAAGCACTGCTCAGGCCACCCACAAGGTAGAACTGACACCAAGGAGAAATCAAGGCAAAGGTTTGAAGGTGACAGTACTATAGCAGGAACCCAGAAATGTCCCATCCCTGTCCTACCAGGAATCCCTAGTCCTCACAGGGTCCCAAATAGCTGCGCACAAGAAACACTACCCAAATGGGCAACAAATGCTAGTTTCTTACTAACTGAGGCAGGACTCAGTGATCCACAGGAAAGGAGCCAATACACAGGGAAGTGACTCTCACAGGAGTGGAAGACAAACTCTGGCTTGGGAAGAAGCTGATCAGACTTTGACACTGTAGCTGCAAAGTGATGTTACTACAGAAATAACGGGGACAAAACGTGTGCAGTGAGAAAGGCAACAAGGCAGACAGTCCCCAGGCAGGCTCAGTGAGTGGCTACATTCCAGTTCCTGCTGCCAGGCCCTCCGAAGACCTCAACATACTCTGTTTGAATTCTGAGCTGTCTATACTGGTTTTTTTTTTTTTGGCCACGCTGCACAGCTTGTGGGATCTTAGTCCCCCGACCTGGGATTGCACCCACACCCACAGCAGCAAAAGCACCGAGTCCTAACCATTGGACCACCAGGTAATTCCCTGTCCACACACATTTTTAATAAACATCTCTTTCTGATTTAATCGCACTTATGTAGGTTTGTTACTTGCAACCAAAGGAGACCAGTGGAGAGAACACTGCAGCACTCAAGGGCAGGAACCCCGCTGTCCTCACTTTGTATCCCCTATCTCTAGAATACTGGTAGCCACCATTGGGGTTTAATCCACTCCTGCTGAAAGAATGAGGGTATCTGTACAGCTCCTAAAGAACAGATCGAGTCTATTTAATCCAGGAGTTATAATTCACAACACACTTACCAAGCACCCACTAGTGCCCAAAGGGCTGCTCTAAGTCCCAAACTGAACACGGAGATTTGCTTAAAGGGACCACAAAAGCTATGTCTGACAGCAACATGAAAAGAATATAAAGTTACATGAACTAATTTCAGAAAACCAAGCTTATGGAAGCTCAACACGACATTTCACTTCAATCTTTTACTCCTGTGAGTATAGAAGGACACCTCCTGAATATGCAAATTTACTTTTCTTCAAGGAAATATTTATTGCATATTATTAGTGATTCTATTTTACAGCAAAATTAAATGTATACACTTTTCACAAAGAGAAAGTGGAAACCACAGTATCTCTCAAATTTATATGCTGAACCAAAGTCCTGTTTTCAGAATTCAGCCGTCCATCATTTTGGTCCAGGACCACCAGTCCATGATTTCAAATAGTTGACGATCCTGGTAGTAATTGGAACAAAATTGTCTCTATATGTGACAACCGTTTCCACATAAAACCCTTTCGGGGGTTCAGACAGTTCATTTGTTGAGACATCCTTTTGTTCTACTTCACCACCTTAAAAAAAAAAAAGTAACAGCTGCATCACTAACTTTCATTTTATCTTACTTTATTTTTTAATTGAAGTATAGTTGATCACTAACTTTTAACTTAGGCAGCAGTCATTAGAATTATTAGTAAAGTCTTTGAAATAAAATAAACTAAGGTAAGAATTACCCCCACCCCCATCAGGTTCCTGACACTGTTTTCTTTCTGTAAAAAAGAAAATGTAAATAATTTTTTTAAATGACCACTACAGAGATAAATGTTTTAAAATGCTTAATACTGACATGTGCACTTTCAGGCCATTGGTGATCTTCATCACCAAATGTAATCTTCAGCACTGTTTTTACATAAAAAGCTTTACTGAGATAATACTTATTATACAATTAACTCATTTAAAATGTAAATTCAGTTTTTAGTATCTTCAGATCTGTGCAACCAGCACCAAAATAAAGTGTAGAATATTTTCATCCACAAAAGGAAACCCCTTATTTTGTAGCAGTCGCTCCCCCACCAGCTCCTCCCCTTCAGCCCCAGGCAGTCCCTACTCTAGACGAAGCCACAGATTTCCAGAACATTTTTGAAAGCTGCGGGATTTCCTTTTCCTCCCAGCAACTGGGAAGATTTCAATACTCCTTCGCTGGTGTAAGTCAGCAAAATCGTTTGGTCGCCAAAGGCGACCATGCGACCAAAGCAGG
Source organism: Lagenorhynchus albirostris (assembly GCF_949774975.1). Classification (NCBI taxonomy): domain Eukaryota; kingdom Metazoa; phylum Chordata; class Mammalia; order Artiodactyla; family Delphinidae; genus Lagenorhynchus; species Lagenorhynchus albirostris. The sequence goes on from NC_083109.1 coordinate 47,979,271, forward strand.
GCTGAAGTTACAGAAGCATCGCCTCTTTAAACCACCATCCAGGGTCTTTGAAATTCCACCTGGAATCTCACGGATTCTTCAAATTCTGAGGATACGGGCGGCCTCGCTCAATAAACCAGCAAGGTTCGGGGAAGAGGCTCTAAAAGGTCGTTGCTGGCAGATTCCACGATAACGCGCGGCTCTAAGCACCGCTCCCGGTCTCTTCGCGCGGCACAGCGAAGCCACTTCTGCAACCCCCCCGGACACGCCCCACGCAAGGCCGCGCGTTCCCCGGAGGTCCCGCCCGAGAGCCGTACCTGGAGGCTTGCTCTTTCTCTGATTATACAAAAACAAGGAGCCCAGCAGGGTCCAGGCGCCCAGTCCGTACAGCATAGACATGCGCCGGTACCAAGACAGGGCCTTTTCCGGACGCATGACGCCGCCGGGAATACCTCACTCCTCGGAGTCCCAGGGCGGAGGCGGGCCTTCCGGTGGGCGCGTCACCGCCGCCGCCGCCTCCAATGGGGAGCCGCTCTGGGTTGGCCGCTTCCTGCGCCGGCCCCGATGCATCCTGGAGCGTGTAGTCCGGACGTCGCGCTGGGCAACGCACTCGGGTCTGGCGCCTGGGGTCCGGAGACGATCTTGCCTCCCACGTGACGGGCCCCAATGACACTTTCTCTCAGGCAAACCTCCCACTTGCAAAGTCCTGCCTTACATAGGCTTTAGGTGGCCCTTGTAAAACTTAATTCCTTCCCTCCTCCAGCTCTCAGGTTTGCGAGGATACCCCGTCTACGACCCGCAACTCATCTTCCCCATCTTCCTGCCTGGAGCCCTGTCTGGTGCGCGTGGGTCCCTCCACGTCTGAATTAGCCCCTCCGCTAGGCTGTGGGTCCCATTCTTCTCTGCCTTTCAGGGCCCTGGCCCAGCAACTACACTCTGTCCACCTCCATCTCACGCCCTTTTCATTCTGTTGTTCTTTACTCCATCATACAAACGAGCCCGTGCCTCAAAAACAAAAAGTCTCCACTCGATCCACCATCAGCTTTTCTCTTATCCGTACATTTCCTCGAAGCATAATCTACCCCCACTCAAAGCAACCAAACAACTTGAGAGCAAAAGGGATGTGTTGGGCACAGAGTGGATACTCAGTAAACTTCCATAGCCAGTAACTACTTTGCAGCCATAATCAGACGATTTCCAGCGCATACGACTCCACCTGCTCCTTTCATAGCTTCGAAAACATAATTTTCTTCAGAATCTATTTATCCTTCAGGGCTCTTCCCATTTCTCCCACCCTCTAAAAATTGGTGTTTTGCCACACACAAAAATTAACGCTAAATGGATCATAGGCTTAAATATAAAAGCTAAAACTACAAACCGAGAAGAAAAGATCTAACACAACGATTGGAAATCAACTACATCCAATATAAAATAAAAATTTTTTAAAAAGGCGATCTTTGCCATCTTGGGATAGGCAAAGATTTCTTAGAATACAAAAAGCATAAACCACAAAGAAATATTGGTAAATTGGACTTTTTCAAAATTAAATCTTTTGCTCTTCGAAAGGCAGTTAAGAAAATGAAACAAGCCACAAGATAAAATATTCAAAGTAGGTAGATCTGACAAAGGACTTGTATCAGAATTTATAAGGATATCTTACAATTCAATTATAAAAAGACAACCGAACTGAAAAACAGGCAACAATCGCTTAACTAAAGAAGATATACAAATGGCCAATAAGTACAGGGGCATTGTCAGTCATCACAGCAATGCAAATTAAAACCACGAGACAACCTTACACACCTATTAGAATGACTAAAAATTATGTTGAGAATACCAAGGGTTGTACGGACTTGGAGCAATCAGACCTCTTACTGGTGGGAACATAAAATATCACAACCTCTTTGCGATACTGGCCGTTTCTTAAAAATTGAAGTACCCCTACTGTATGAATCAGACGTTCGGTTCCTATTCACCCAAAAGAAATGAAAACATTATGTCCACACAAACATATGTATGTGGGTGTTCACAGAGCTTTATTCATAAGAGCCCCCAAATGGAAACAACCCAAATGTCTATCAACTAGTGGATGAATAAAGGAAATGTGAGTCTATCACTCCATAATAAAAGGAACTACTGTACTGATCCATGCAATTGCATGGATAAATCTCAGATGGGTAATGCTAAGTGAAAGAAACCAGGCACAAAAGAAACCAGACATAAAATTCTGGAAGCAAATTCATCTATAGTGGGAGAAGGCCAACAAGTAGTTGCCTCCGACCAGGGTGTGCAGAAACAGAAGGACTAAAAGGGGCCTGAAGAAACTTTGGGGACAGTGGAAATGTTGTGTCTTGATGGTGATGTGATGGTGGTGCTTTCGTGGGTGTGCACATCTACTGAAACTCATTGAACCGTACACTTCAAATGGGTGCAGTTTATCGTATATAAATTATACCCCAATAAGGTCGTTAAAAACAAAACAGGAAAATCAGTATTCTGTTCCAAGCTTGCTTCTCTTCTCATACTGAGCAACTTTACTCATGTTATTTACTTTATACGTTTATGACTCTCAAATATACGCCACATTCTCCTGAAAGATAAATACATACTAATTACTGCCAACCTACAGGGCATTTTCAGTTCTACCCCACAAGCTCCTGAAACTCAAAGAGTGGCCAGGATTGAATTTATCCCTACCCCTACTGCGCCCCAGCCCCCAAAAGGAAAGAAACCTTTCCTGACTCACCCTCTCACCTAACACCTCATCTGTCACCTGTGTCTAAAAGCTGCCTCTGTTGAGGCCTCGGCTGGATTCCAGCCTCCTTCCATCTGGGCTGCCACTCTCCTAATTGATCATTTCAGGAGTTTCCTTGCTTTCAAGATGGAGTTTATAGTTACTAGGCACACTGGCTCAGTGTCTCCCTCTCGAGATGGCTGCTCTCCAAAGAACACTAACACCCACCTCCACGTTCTTTGGAAACAGCCACCAGCACCCACAGGTGGGACCTGCATGGCTCAGGGTGCCCCTCGGCATCTTCACTCACTGTCACTGGAGAGACACCAGAGCCAGCTGGGTCTATCACATTCCTCCTGTCAATTGGAAACAGGCCCAAGGAGGAACAGTTTCAACCCTAAACTGGATACACAGGCTTATGTACTCTTCTATATGATCTACCTCAATTCAAAATTATATCCCAAATATAAGAAAAATATTCTATGGAAAAGGTACAGTAAATAAAAGCCTTAGGCATTTAAAATGTAATTGTTAAACATTTTAAGATAGGAAATCCACCCAGAATTTTGAGCAGAGGTTAAGATGGCAGTAAGTACAAATTCAAAAGATAGAGCATTGGAATCAATCCAGATGGTCCAACAGCCAATTAATAGGAGTTCCCAGTTTTACTTTTCTACATAGCACTCATTAGCTTCTTAAAAAATTATATAATTTACTTCTAATTTTTTAATGTTGGTCTTCCCTACCCAGAATATAAGCTCTGTGAGAATAGGAATTGTTTTATTGGTTACATTCCCAGGCCCTAGAAGACTACTCCAAACATAGCAAATACTGAATAATTATTTGCTGAATGATTGAAAAAATGCCTCCAAAGTTTTGAGATAAAATTATTTTGGGCCTAGATTTTATACTCAGTAAAGCTGTCAGGTACGAAGGCAGAACAGGTTCTGTGAATTATCTCTTGTATGCTCTTTTTAGGAACAGTCACTTAAGGCAGCAAAATGACTTATGAGATAAAAGGAAAACTGCAACTAACCTAGGAGTCCAAACAAAAGAAATTCCTGGATGACAGCTGTCCTAGCAATTGGCCCATGTTAAAAGGGGATATAACCTCTAAACAAGGATGAACTCCACTGAGTAAAATAAGCTGTAATTTTTTTAAAATTGAGGTAACATTGGTTTATAACATTATATGTTTCATGTGTACATTATAATTCAACTTCTGTATGCACTACAGTGTGCTCACCACCATCCAGCACCATCCAGTTGACCCCCTTCACCCATTTCACCCTCCCCCACCCCTTCCCCTCTGGTGACCAGCAATCTGTTCTCTGTATCTCAGGTGAGGTAGGAACAGTGCCACTCCAGACCACTCTGCCTCAATAAAGTTTCACATATTTCTTACTTTTCCTTGTCTGTTAATGTTAACAATATCCTTGACAGTAAATGAAGATTAAGTTCAGGAATTACCTCTTGGGGAATTTACTTAAAACACACAGAGACCTCAGAAATCAAATTTGTATTAGCATTATTTTAACCAGTGCTTCTTCATCCAGATTTATTTCCTTTCTGATCATTATGATTTTCATGTAAGCAAGCTGCCAAAATACATTAGTTCTGATTTTATACAGACTCTAAAAGTTAGAATACAAAAAGCATATAAACATCTACCGGTACCAAAACGTTTATGACCTTATAATTTTATGGTGTAAAGAAAAGGGCACAGATAAGGAATACAAGCAAATTAAAATCTAAAGAGTTACATAACACTTCTTTTGATTATTTATTAAAATGCAGCAGAAAAGTAAAAGGAACGTTAAGCCTTTACAAACAACTGTGAGCACAGTGTGACCGTGTTTTCTTCCATTTCCTTCTCATGTCCTCAGCTCAGCAGGCACTGGAGACAGCCAGTTTCTTCAAATGGTCCATGAACACCTGCAGGCTAACGTCATCAGTCAGGATGGGCGCTCCTGTTTCCTGAAGTTTAATGAAAAAGGTTTACTGGCAGGTTTCTTAGAAGCTGGTTGGAATTCATGCGTTATTAAGGACCCTTCCCCTCACAAAATTAGCAAGTGCTGTCTGTCTGCCAAGAGCACTCCTGCCACCCAGCCCCGTCCTCTGCCTAGCTAATCTTTTCAACTAAAGCATAATTTCCTCACAAAACCCTTCCCTGATCCACTCATATCAGGTCATTCCTGCCACTACAGACAGTTTTGAGCATATGCCCTTCTACTTTACCCCACTGTGTAGTTCTGATGACTCATCCAGGGTCTGGCTCCCAGCAGGCATGAACTCCTGGGGGCCCACACGCCCCATCTCTCATCTTCCCCACCACCCTGCTGCAACCAGCTTGATGCTCTTAAATGATCTGCTTACAACAGAAGCTTGGTAACAGCGTATTCACAATGTGTGAATCAGTATCCACTAAACAGATGGATCTCTGCACTATCAAGAAATGCTTATGATTCAATTGACGTTAAGGGAAAAAGTATTGAATAGAAACCTTGATTTCTAACAAGATTCCAATTTGTTAAAAAAATATATACATATGCACACACACAGATATACATGATATATACCTTTTATATTAACTAGAAAGAAGCCAGAAGTACTTAACTCTAGCTAGTAGCATTCTATGTAATTTAAACTTTCTTTCTAAAATTTTTTTTTACATATACTAGTCTTCTAAAAATGAAACGGTACTACTGTATAATCAAAAAAGCATAAGCATGATTAAAGTTTTATAAAAGGATTTCTCTGGGAAGAAAGAGTAGATGTACTTTTCCTCATTCCTTCAACTAAGTGCAACTAAAACCCCTGGATGTTTTATATAAAACAAACATAAGAAGACCTTGAAAGGTGGTGAAAAGACAGCATATTAACTAGAGACCCTGGGATGCAGGGAACCACACAGTGGCCAGTTCCCAGGGCTTCCTTTTTGCCTCACGCATGCGCGCCAGACTTGGAGCTGAAAAAGCTGGCAACAGTTATTGAGCATGGACAAAAACTACAACAAAAAGAGCCCACTTTCTCTAGCAAAAGACCAGGGCAGCCTAGCAAGACAGAAAAGGCTGAGCGGATCGTGTAGACTTGCACCCCTCACATGGCAGTACTGAGGGACCCAACAATCCCACCAGGGTGGTATCAGAAAAGGCCAAGTATGGAGCCAGGGATTTCATCCCTGCTGGCCAGTAAGAAGTCTCCCTGCACCCATGGTGTCCGCAGAGACCACACAGGGAGCCTGGACTTCCACCCCACACCTGGTAGTAATAAGATGTCCACGCCCCAACCTCTGGGGTGGTATCAGAGAAGGCTTAGTGCAGAGAAAGCACTTTCACCATCACCCACCAGTGACAAGGCCACCTCCACAGGAGAATCAATGGGAACCAGGTGGGGAGCTGGAACTCCCGTCCCCACACACAGTAACAAGAAGTCGCCCTCCACCTCACGTGTCAACAGAGGCCAATGGAAAACCTGAACCCCTGTCTCACCTGGCAGAAATGAAACAATGTACCACCCCCTTCCCTGCCAGAGCAGTGTGACAAAAAGACAGCCAAAACAGGTTGAAATCAATCCAGAGTCTCATAACAAATATGAAAATGTCCACGTCTCAATCAAAAATCACTTGTTATGGGGCTTCCCTGGTGACTCAGTGGTTAAGAATCCGCCTGCCAATGCAGGGGACATAGGTTCGATCCCTGGTCCAGGAAGAGCCCACATGCCGCGGAGCAGCTAAGCCCGTGCGCCACAACTACTGAGCCTGTGCTCTAGAGCCCATGAGCCACAACTACTGAGCCTGCGCTCTAGAGCCTGCGAGCCACAACTACTGAGCCCGCGTGCCACAACTACTGAAGCCCGTGCACCTAGAGCCCGTGCTCCGCAACAAGAGAAGCCTCCGCGAGGAGAAGCCAACGCACCGCAACGAAGAGTAGCGCCCGCTCGCCGCAACTAGAGAAAGCCCGCGTACAGCAACGAAGACCCAACGCAGCCAAAAATAAATAAATAAAATACATTTATATTTTAAAAAAATCACTTGTTATACCAAGAGTCAAGATCTCAAAATGAATGAGAAAAAAGACAGTCAACAGGTGTTAACACTATGAGTTGACGACGCTGTTAGAATTACCTGACAAAGACTAAAGCAGCCATGACAAAAATGCTTCAAGAAGCAATTAGGAACACACTTGAAACAAATGAAAACATAAAGCATCAGAAAAGAAATATAAGACAAAGAAAATCCAAATGAACATTTTATAACTAAAAAATACAGTAACATATAAAAAGTTTGAATGCAACAGCAGAAAGGGAACAGAGAAAAGAGTCAATAAACTGGAAGATAAAAATAATAGAAAGTACCCAACTGAGCTGTGGAACTACAAATGAACTAACATTTGCGTCACTGAGGTCCCAAAGAGAAAGGCAGGCAAGGCAGGCTGAAAAAGTATTGTAGAAAGTAATGACTGAAAACTATCCAAGTTAGGCAAAAGGCATCAATATACAGAATCAAGAAGTTGGGCAAATTCCAAATAGGATAAATTCAGAGAAATTCACACAAAAACGTATGGTATTTCAACATTTGAAACTAATAAAGAAAACATTTTGAAAGGGTCCAGAGAAAGATTACATTTTATCAATATTTTTCAACTGCCTTAAAAAAAGGACTGTCAACAGAATCTTATATCCAGAGAAAATATTGTTCAGGATTGAAGAGGAAATCAAGAGATTCTCAAATGAAGGAAAACTAAGAGTCTATCACCAGAAGACTTACCCTGAAAAGAACTGCTAAAGGAAGATTTCTAAACAGAAAGGAAAAGATAAAAGAAGAAACTCTGGAGTATTAAGAAGCAATAAAGAACACAGTAAGCAAAACTACAGATAAAAATAAGAGGTTTTCCATCTTCTCTTAGATTTATAGATTATGGCTGAAGAAAAACTGTAACACTGTCTGGTGCACACAGAGGAAACATTTAACACAATTATATCATAAATGGGAGACGGTAAAGGGACATGAAGTGAGACTGGGGTAGGTTTTCTATACTGCATTTGAACTGGTAAAAAAGATAACACCAGTAGACCATGATAAGCTAGGTACACATAATGTAATGTAATGCTCTAATATCTAGAGCAACCAAGAATAACCACTAAAAAATGCTACAAAAAGAGATATACTAAAAAAACCACTGTGAACAAGTTAAAATGGAATTATAAGGAATGTTCAAGTAACCCACAGGAAGGAAGGAAAAAGAAAACAGAGAAATGAAAAGCACAGAAGACAAAAAAATAAAATGGCAGACTTAATAAGCCCTAACATATCAGTAACTACATTAAATATAAATGGTCCAAATAAGCAAATTTATTATGAGTTTAGCAGAGTAGATTAAAAAAATATATAATGATAGAAGCAGGTAGAAAGTTAAAGGATGGAAAGAGGTATATCATGCAAACATTAATTTTTTTGCATAAATAAAAAGAATAAAAGAAAGATAAGTGTGGGCTTTATAAAGGCCAGATAAAGTAGATAGTAGTGCAAACAAAATTACCAGAGATAGTGGGGACATCATATAATGATAAAAGGGTCAATCCACCAAAAAGAAAGGGCAATCCTAAGTGTGTATGCAACAAACAACAGAGCTGAAAAATATGTGAACAAAAACCTGACAGAACGCAAAAGAGAAACAAACTCACCATTAAGAGTTGGAAACTTCAACATCCTCTCTCAAAAACGGATAGAACTATACAGATAATCAGCAGGGATATGTAAGAACTCAACACCACCATCGACTAACAGGACTTAATTGACATTTATAGGACAATTTATCCAACAATAGCAGAACGCCTATTCAAGTGACCATGGAACATATGCCAAGACAGACCATATCCTGGGCCATAAAACAAACTTCAACAAATTTTTAAAAATTGAAATAATACAAAGTATATCCTCTAACCACAATGTAATCAAAACAGAAATCAATTAACTGAAGACAACAAGAAAATCTGTGGAAACTAAGCAAAATTTCTAAATAATCCAAGAGTCAAAGAAGAACCCTCAAGAGAAATTTTAAAAGAATATATCAAATTGAATGAAAATGAAAATACAACATAATCAAAACCTGTGGGACACAGCAAAAGCAGTACTGCAAAGGGAATTAAGAGCACTAAATGCATACACTGAAGAGAAGTCTCACGTCAATAATCTAAACTCCTATCTCAAGAACCTAGAAAATGAAGGAAATAAACCTAAAGCAAGCAGAAGGAAGAAAATAAGGATTAGAGCAGATATAAATGACATTGAAAATAGACAACAGAACAACAAAAGGAAACAAGTATTCAGATTGGAAAGGAAGAAATGAACTGTCCCTACTTGCAGAAGACATGACTGTCTATTTTTTTGTAAAAAATCCCAAGGAATCTACCAAAAAACTCCCAAAAGTAATAAGTGACTCAGGAAGGTCACAGGATATTAGACAAGTATACAAAAATAACTTTATTTCTATATATAGATGGTTGCTGACTTATGACTTTTTGACTTTATGATGGTATAAAAGCAGTACTCATTCAGTAGAAACCATACACATTTTGAATTGTGGTCTTTTCCTAGGCTACCAACATGCAGTATGATCCTCCCCCGTGATACTGGGTGGCTCCCAGCCACACTGATCATATGGGTCAACAACCAAGACACTCACAACCATTCTGTTTTTCACTTTCAGTACAGCATTCAATAAGTTACATGAGATATTCAACACTTCATTATAAAATACGGTTAGGTGTATTAAATGCATTTTCAAGTTATGATGGATTTATTGGGATGCAATCGCATCACAAGCTGAAGAAGATCTGTACTAGCAATGAACAACTGGACACTGAAATTAAAAGTACAGTACCATTCACAATCACTCAAAAAAAAAAAGAAAGTGAAAATACACAACACCGATGAAAGAAATAAAAATAGATTTAATAAATGTTCAGGGAATTCCCTGGTGGTCCCGTGGTTAGGACTTGGCGCTCTCACTGCCAAGCGCCCAGGTTCAATCCCTTGTCGGGGAACTAAGATCCCACAAGCTGTGCGGCATGGCCAAAAAAAAAAAAAAGTTTATAAGAAACCTGTACAAGGGCTTCCCTGGTAGCACAGTGGTTCAGAATCCGCCTGCCAATGCAGGGGACACGGGTTCAAGCCCTGGTCCGGGAAGAGCCCACATGCTGCAGAGCAACTAAGCCCATGCGCCACAACTACTGAGCCTGTGCTCTAGAGCCTGTGAGCCACAACTACTGGGTCCGCGCGTCTAGAGCCCATGCTCCGCAACAAGAGAAGCCACCACAATGAGAAGCCCGCGCACCGCAACGAAAAGTAGCCCCCGCTCGCCACAACTAGAGAAAGCCCGCACACAGCAACAAAGACCCAACACAGCCAAAAAAAAAAAAGAAACTGTAAACAACCCAGCTGTCCTTCAATGGGTGAATGATTAAATAAAATGCAGTATGTCTATACCACAGAATACTACTCGGCAAATAAAAAGGAACAAATTACCTATAAATTTGACACTTAAATGAATCTCTAGATAAGTATGCTGAGGGAAAAAAGCCAATCCCAAAAGTTTACGTACCATGTGGTTTCATATATGTAACCGTTTTTTTTTAAGTAAATTTATTTATTTATTTTTGGCTGTGTTGGGTCTTCATTTCTGTGCGAGGGCTTTCTCCAGTTGCGGTGAGCAGGGGCCGCTCTTCATTGCGGTGCGCAGGCCTCTCACTGTCGTGGCCTCTCCCATTGCGGAGCACAGGCTCCAGACGCGCAGGCTCAGTAGTTGTGGCTCACGGGCTTAGTTGCTCCGCGGCATGTGGGATTCTCCCCAGACCAGGGCTCAAACCCGCGTCCCCTGCATTGGCAGGCAGATTCCCAACCACTGCGCCACCAGGGAAGCCCTATGTAACCGTTTTTTAAAAATTGAAGTATAGCTGATTTACAATGTTGTGTTAACTTCTGGTGTACAGCAAAGTGATTCAGCTATACATACATACATATATTCTTTTTCATATTCTTTTCCATTATGGATTATTACAAGATATTGAATACAGTTCCCTGTGTATATAACACATGTTAACTTTTTAATGACAAAATTATAGAAATAGAAAACAGGAGATCAGGAGAGAAGTGAGCATAACTATAAAAGGGCAACATGAGAGATCCTTGTGCTGGTGGAAATGCATATCTTAATGTCCTGGTTATGATACTGTATTACAGTTTTGCAAGATGTTACCACGGGGGGGCGGGGGGACTGGGCAAAGAGCAAAGGGGATCTCTCTGTATTGTTTCATACAACTGCATATAAATTTACAATTACCTCCCAGAAAATGTTATAAGAAAACAGAATGAAAGAAAAGACTCATTTGAAGGAGACATAAATGCTAGGAATAATTAGATAAAGAAGGAAATTGGGGGCTTCCCTGGTGGCGCAGTGGTTGAGAGTCTGCCTGCCGATGCAGGGGACACAGGTTCGTGCCCCGGTCCGGGAAGATCCCACATGCCGCGGAGGGGCTGGGCCCGTGAGCCATGGCCGCTGAGCCTGCGCGTCCGGAGCCTGTGCTCCACAACGGGAGAGGCCACAACAGTGAGAGGCACACGTACCGCAAAAAAAAAAAAAAAAAAAGGAAGGAAATTGGAGCCTAAAAAGTGAAGAGGAGGCAGAAGGAACGGTGAGCGTGAGTCCATGTGTTTGCCTTGCACTCCCGGGGGAGACAGAAGTGTGGGGACTCTGGGCAATGCCACTGTGTCTCCGAGGGAAGCACGTGGAGGCCACAGTTCAGTGTTCTGTCCTCTGGCCTGAACCTGTCAGACTCTGCTGTGTACTGCAGAAGGGGATCCACACAGGGCATGTCCCCACCCCCAGCCTACACAGAAGTCCCTAGTCCCCCCTTATCCAGGTTGGGCAGCTTCCAAGACCCCAGTGGCTGCCTCAAACCACAGGTAGAACAGAACCCTGCACGTACTAAGGTTTTCCTGTACAGGTGCTAATTAATATTGGCATATACAGTGTGGAAACACTGGACAAAGATAACGCACTCCCCAGGTAGGAGGGAGCGGGAAGGTGTGAGATTTCACCAGGCTACTCAGAATGGTGTGTAATTCAAAACTAACGCATTATTTCTGGAATTTTCTGACCACAGCCGACCTCAGATAACTGAAACCTTGTAAAGCAAAAACATGGATAATGAGGACTACTGTATTATTCAAAGTTTTCTTCCCAGCAAAATACCCAAGTTACTCTGTCTCTGGGCCAAAAGGGATTCAATTCAATAAATGTGTAGATTTATTTATTTATCTTTTCTTTTTCTTTTGGCCGCACCTTGCAGCTTGCAGGATCTTAGTTCCCCAACCAGGGATCGAACCCAGGCCCCGGCAGTGAAAGCGCCGAGTCCTAACAACTGGACCACCAAGGAATTCCCCAATTTGTAGAATTTAAAAACAAGTTTTTAAAAAAGCAGCCTGGCCTCCTCCTCAAATACCTGACAATTACTCACCTGTCCCCAAGCATACAGGTTATTGTGTGTCTGAGATGGATTCACTTTGGACAAAAGGAAGCGAGCCTTTAAAAAAAAAAAAACGAGAGAGAGATTTAGATTTAAAGATTAAAAGTGGCATTAATATTAGTGTAATAGAAAAAAAGTTTTTACATTTTTTTTGTTAAGTTAGAAACTTTTTACCACATAGGAACCCATTTCTTTAGTTTAAGCCCAAAGCTTCTCCATTTATTAGGGTTCCTGAAACATGAAGTGTATTTCATTCTGGCAATCCTCTACCTTACACTAACATATTCTGACCACTCATTTAAAAAGAAGTCATATTTGGAAGCTGACCTGTATGTCAGTTTATGTCACCATATAAGATACGAACCAGGCAGTTTGGATTTATAGCCATGAGAATGCATAATAAAGCCAACAGAGCATCAGGGCCGGGCTCGGCTCGCTCACCTGGCTGCCTCCGTGCTCCGTGTTGATGTACCGCGGCATGGGGAAGCGCGTGTGCAGGATCTCCTGAGCATCGTCCAGGGGTGCCTGCAGAAGGTGCTTGAAGTTTTCGTACTCAGGCATGTCCTGGTAGCCCGCTTTCTGCCACTGGGCTATGGTCTACACCAAAACAAAGAAATCAAAACTACTGTGGAGGTGCTGTGATGACAACCTTCTCTGACGCCCCTGACATTCTAACGTCCCGCCCAGAACTTGTTTCCAGTGACGAAGTCTTCTGTCGAGAGAGATGAGTGTCCGAGGGGAGCCATGTGGAGCTGTCCAGGAGCATGAGTAAGCCGAGCACTGCGTCCACGACACTGCCACCTACACAGTCCCGCCAGAAATGTCAGTGCCCACCCCACCTCCCCTCCCCTTTCTAACTGTACTGACAAACATCCCGGATCGGGTGCCCCAAGGAGCCCTGGGCTCCCCTGCTTTCCACCTCCCCCGCTATCACTCGGTCTAGCCCTCACGTCCTCACCACCCCTGGTAGGGAACGGGGTTTGCCGGTTTCCTATACAGACTCCACTGTCCTTTCTTTTTCCTGGTGGTACAATTCTCACGCCCTCCTCCGGTGCTCGGCAGTTCCACGGGCGGGTGGGACCGACTCCACCCCAACCCCTGCTCCCCTGGGCCCCAAGCCTCTTGGTGGTGGAGATAAACTATAAGAATCAAAGCATGTGTGTTAATTAGGCAACAAGCAGAAGGCAATACACCAAAGTGTGGAAAGGAAAGACTGTCTCCCCAACTAAACATGGTGTCTCAATCCTTCTTTCATTCCCGTCAGCAACTGTGTTAGGAAACACACCTTAATCACGCCGGAAATGAAGAAATACTCACTGACTGATTAATATATCTTTATAACTAAACGGAAGTGCTTTCACATGTTACTTGGGGGATACTAAGAAAGAAAGCAATGGAGAAAGAAAATGGAGTAAGAAGACATAAGAAGTGAGGAATGTGTTCTGGAAACAGAACTGCTGTCAGGAGACCAGCCTGCTCTCACCTCCGCCGCGGCGCCAGCGCCGTTTCCCAGGTCTTAATTTCTGACTGGCTGGCGGCGTGGAGGGAATGCCCATCGGCTTGCTTGGGACCAAGAGTTCATAAGAACCCCTGCAATCAGAAGGCTTAGGACTTTTAAAGGGTGAGAGCGAGGTCATCTGCCTTCATCTTTAGAACCTATCCCTTGCACACAGAAGGTGCTCAATCAACGTGTAAAGGAACAGGATAGCGGCTGTAGTCAGAGATGTCTATAAGGGATGAGCTGAAGACACAGGAAGCTCCTGAAGGCATCAGTGGGAACAGCAGCTGGTCGGTCACCCAGCCTTAAGTCCAGGACCACTACTGACGACCTGGCACCTGTGGCCAAGTGGCTAGCAGAGTGGCTGTTAATACGCTGAAAACAGTTTAAAGTTATAAAATGCCTGTTGGTATTAGAAAAACCATTTCTTTCTAGGGCATTAAAGAATGCTGAAACACAATTTACATCTTTTCAGGACATTTGAAATCACTTCTAATATACAGACATCAGGAAGTCAAGTCAGTTGTTAAAGCAATGTACTAAAGGTAAAAAATGTACAATAGACAACAAAGAGAATATATCCATGAATATAACACTCAGTTAAAGGATTTTCTCCTGAGGAGCCATTCCTTTCCTTAGGGCATGAACCTCTTTGAGAAAGAAATGCATGCTGCCCTGAACACCATCCACAGCCATCCTAGGGATCCATAGACCTGGCGTAAGGTTCACTGGGCCACATTATCTCAGAGAAAAAACTCTAGTCGCAAACTTAGCAGTATTTACTAGTGATTCTAACATAACTCTGAAAGGACAGTGTGAATATAAAAAGCTTACTGACGAAAAGTAAACTGATCTTGCCTGACAACTCAGAAAGCAATAAATCATAGTGATTTAAAAGGACCACCTGAAAAACAGTATGGAGGTTTCTCAAAAAACTAAAAACAGAACTACCATATGACCCAGCAATTCTACTCTCCTGGGTATATATCCGTAAAAAACAAAAACACTAAATCGAAAAGACACATGCACCCCAATTTTCATAGCGGCATTATTTATAATTGCCAAGATATGGAAGCAACCTAAGTGTCCATCAACAGATGAATGGATAAAGAAAATATGGTAGATATATAAATGGAATACTACTCGGCCATAAAAAAGAATGAAAATTTGCCATCTGCAACAACATGGATGGACCTAGAGGGTATTCTGCTAAGTGAAATAAGTCAGACAAAGACAAATACTGTATGATATCACTTACATGTGGAATCTGAAAAATATAACTAGTGATGTAACAAAAAACAAGCAGACTCACAGGTATAGAGAACAAACGAGTGGTCTGTGGAGTGGGGGGCAGTGTATATACAGGTGGGGGAGTGGGAGGTACAAACTACTGGCTCAAGGATGTGTTGTACAACATGAGAAAAGTAACCTTTAAAAAGTGTATAGGACTTCCCTGGTGGCGCAGTGGTTGAGAGTCAGCCTGCTGATGCAGGGGACACGGGCTTGTGCCCCAGTCCAGGAAGATCCCACATGCCGTGGAGCGGCTGGGCCCATGATCCATGGCCGCTGAGCCTGCGCGTCCAGAGCCTGTGCTCCATAACGGGAGAGGCCACAACAGAGAGAGGCCCACGTACCGCAAAAAAAAAAAAAAAAAAAAAAAAAAAAAAAAAAAGTGTATAAAAAAATTAGGGAATTCCCTGGTGGTTAGGACTCCACGCTTTCACTGCCGAGGGCACAGGTTCAATCCCTGATCGGGGAATTAAGATCTCGCAAGCCTTGCAGCATGGCCAAAAAAAAAAAAAAAAAAAAAAAAAAAGCTGCATAAAAATTAAAAAAAATAAAAGGACAACCTGACGTTTACATATAGCAAGTAATATTAAAATTACTAAATATACAAATACCAGGGCTTCCCTGGTGGTGCAGTGGTTGAGAGTCCGCCTGCCAATGCAGGGGACGCGGGTTCGTGCCCCGGTCCGGGAAGATCCCGCATGCCGTGGAGTGGCTGGGCCCGTGAGCCATGGCCGCTGAGCCTGCGTGCCCGGAGCCTGTGCTCCGCAACGGGAGAGGCCACAGCAGTGAGAGGCCCACATACCACAAAAATAAATAAATAAATAAATAAATATACAAATACCACCTTTTTCCCGGGTCCTGAAAAGAAATTTTATTCACTAGCATAAAAGCCACTATACTCATTATAATAAACTCTGGGTTTTCTAAGCCCAAATTCTTTTTTCAAATGTCATAAAATTAGTAAATTAGTAAAAAATGATAGTAAGAAAGAAATTAACTTCATCTTACCTCACCAAGATAAATGACAATTTGGAAGAATGTGTCCATCAGCAAAATTCTGTCAGCTAGAATGCTGCTACTGTCCAAGAGCACAGGCTGAAGCAAAAGGGAGAGATGGCATGGGTCTTCCCTCGGTGTCCACACGGCCACCCGCCAACCCCACACCCAACCAGGAGGGTCTCATCTTCCTGCCAAATTCCCACATTCTGCTCCCTGACTAGGCAGTTCTAGATTCCAACTTTGTAGAAAACACAGGCTCCAAATAATCCCTCATCAACTAGGAAGTGAGATGAATGTTATTATCTTTCGCTCTAGGAACCAGCAATAATTCCAAATTTTCTCAGTTTTGTGCTAGAAATATATTCTATCAGAGACACATTTCTCTCAAATCTACTGCTGTAGATGACAGAGAACTCCAATGCCTACATGAAAAAGAACATCCTTTAATACAAATTTTAAAGTTTCCTACAAAATACATTTGACTATGACTTTTATTTCAATAAGAAAAGTAACTTAAACTTACATTCATTAAGCAAAATTTGAAAATTTCTACTCAAGAACAACAAATATTGAAATTTTGGTTTATTTCCTTATAGTTTTTAATTCTTACAGGCTTTAAAAAAGTCATAATTTAGAAAAGTTTCTACTTTTTTATTCAACATAAGGATTTATTTTATTATGTTACATAAACTTTGTGAATATTTCTTAGATTACTTAATTTTCCTGCTATCGAACATTTAAATTGTTTTCTAATTATACATGTCCTATAACTTTTTCCTATGCACATTTTTTTAATACTCAGAAATAATGTTAAATTACTATAAAGACTCAAAGTTTTCTTTTTTACAGTTTGGCTCTAAGAGTAAACGTGCTAGAAAAAAGTCTGTATTAGGTGATTCCAACTGTGGGAGAAGCACTCACAGCGGCCCTTACCTCAGGCGGCCCGTGGAAGGAATAGGAGTAGAGGATGGGCTGGATCATGATGAGGGACTGGGTTAGGTCCTGTCGGGCAAAGTGGTGTCGATAATACGACGACTCATCAGGGCTGTTGTTGAAGACTTGAAGAAACGGAGACCTCCGCAGATGGAACATGAACTGCATTTACAGAGAAAAAGACAAATGCACACAGCTGTCACCTTCCTAGACACCCAGAGAGCAGACCTGCCCCCGCCCTGGAAACAGGAGAACCCAGCCCTTAGGAACAAGGCCTCTGGGTTCAATGAACCAGAGTGGAATGGCAGCCCCGGGGGCCAGGGAGGAGGGAGGGGAGAGCTGCTGTTTAATGGTACAGAGTTCAGTTTCATGAGATGAGAAAGTTCTCGAGATTCCCTGCTCAACAATCAGACATACGTAACACTACACCACACTGCACACTTAAACGGTTAAGGTGGTCAATTTTATGTTATCGGGTTTTCACTACAATTAGAAATAAACATAATTTTTAGAAAAAGAGGAGGCCCTCTGGGCATGTCAAAGCTTCTGCATGAAAGAGGCAAGGCAAAGCACTGCTTTCTGGAGTCACCGGGCCAGGTCGCAGAGCAGAGTTTCTGCTCTGAAGAGGTCACAGTCCAGTGTGGAAAAGGCGCATTCAGGGCCCCAGCGCAGGAAAGTCCTGGCATGATGGGGTGGGGGTGGAGGTGCAGCAGGAGCGTCCCCAAAGCCACTGGGGCCTAAAAGACGTGCGAGAAGAAGTCAGAGGCAGCGGAGGGACGCCAGGCACAGGAGAGGGCAGAGTGCTGAGACAGAGGCAGAGCGCTGGGAGTGAGGAGCTCAAGGGAGAAAAGGCCAGGAGTCACCACTGCAGACAGAGATGCATTCCTTCCAGCCCCCAAGGAGCAGGGGGGGAGAGCAGCTGTTAGCTCACGCTAAAAAGCTGCCAGAAGATGAAAATGACCTGCCTTGAGAAGTACAAAGCTTCCTGAGAGGGACTTCCCTGGTGGCACAGTGGTTAAGAATCCGCCTGCCAATGCAGGGGACACAGGTTGATCCCTGGTCCAGGAAGATCCCACATGCTGCAGAGCAACTTAGCCCGTGCTCCACAACTACTGAGCCCGCGCGCCTAGAGCCTGTGCTCCACAACAAGAGAAGCCACTGTAATGAGAAGCCCGCGCACCGCAACGAAGAGTAACCCCCGCTCGCCGCAACTAGAGAAAGCCCGTGTACAGCTCTGAAGACCCAACGCAGACAAAAATAAAACAAACAAAGCTTCCTGAGAAGCTTTTAAATATAATGAATTGTAGGTTCCTAAATTATGACCCAGGCTGATACTCGGCACATCCTACGTACAGGGCACAGAGCGCTGGACAAGAATGATCGAGTCCCCCTGACAAGCCATGAGGAAAGCTCTCTTACCACCCCTAGTTCACAGGCAAGGAGACCGAGGGGCTGGCAACTTGCCCAACACCCCTCGCCACTGAGCAGTAGGGCCGGCCTCTGCTCCAGGCTGCCTGGCTCTGGACCTCTATGCTAGACGCTTCAACAGAAAGAATCTAAGAAATCATCTAAATTTGGTGGTTTTCAAACTGCCCTCCGAGCCTTAGCGGATCCTCGCGGCCCAGGGGTGCGGGTCACCACGTCTGTCTGCTCTCTGTGCTGGCTGTTGAGAGGCTCCTCTTGAAGAAAAGATTCCCCGGCTTTAGAAAGACTGCATGCCACTTCCCAGACCAACTCCAGCCTTCTGAAGAGGTTCGGGACCTCATCCAAGACCGGTAGCAACACAGCCAGCACTGGAACCCGGTTCAGCCCTGACCCTGGCCGGGCCCGGCCTCTTTCCACAGCACTGTCCAGCCTCAACTGCTCGGGCACAGGACAGACAGGCACACGGCGGGGACTGCAGAGCCCTACTCTGGGCTGAGCGTCCAGTGAGGAGACCTCTGAAGCCCCCCTCCCTTAGCCCTGAGTCCAAGCTGTACAAGTTCATGACTGAGGCCTGCGACCACTTGCCAAATCGAGTATTCAAAAAGGTAATACCTGATGGAGGACCAAAGTCCTAACAAGTTCACTTAAGATTGAGAGTTTGCTTCTTCCTACTTATTCCTCATTAAGGCATCCTTGAGGGAGGAGGGGAAAAAGGTTGAGTCTGCCTCCAGTTCTGGGGAAGCTGCATCTGTGAGGGCCCCGACCCGCACACCCCGGGCCCAGCTGCGGAGCTGGCTCCTGGCCGCCAAGCCAAACGGGTGCCTGGCCCGCGGCGGACCCGGGGTCAGCCAGCCTCACCCCTGAAGCGGAGCTGAGCCCCAGCTGCCACACTTACAGACGAGGGTAGAGGCTCAGAAAAGGCAGCACCCAGACCCCCGGCTGTGGTGCCTCGCTCCACCACCCCCTCCCGGCTCTGAACGGTTCCACACACCTGGTCCCCGTCATGCACGGGTCTTCACAGTCACGACGCAGCACAGCCACTACAGACACGTCAACAACGTCTACCATGGTACCTGCGGTCTCATTTTGCTGCGTTCATGTTCACGGGTGACCGTCCACCCAGAACTTCTACAAATCAGAGGTCGTGTTGTGGCCTCAAAGCAACAATCCTGTTTTGCCTTCTCCCCAAAGTCTGTGCACCTGCTCTCTGCGTGTCACCTGCATCTTCCATGGGGCTCAGGCACTGTCTGGCCTTGAACTGAACGACCTCATCACCTCCAAATGGAGTCTCAAAACACACAGAGTCCTGACTTGACCCTGAGAGCAGCGAGTTTTATTTCTATCACTTTCTTCTTTAGTTATTTTAAAAAACATGTATTACTTACCTGAGGATATAGAGAGAAGGAATCTGATAACCTAAAAGATGCGGGGTCTTCTTTGGTATATTGTCCAAACTTCTGACACTATTGAGAGAAAATAGAAAAAAAAAAACACACACACAAAAAACCTAAGTGAGTGTCACCTGAGAACTCCCTGGAGTAGGAGGGCCATGCCCCACTCTCAGCTCCGCCCCTGCCTGCCCGAGTTCCAGCCCAGCCCCCCCCAACACCCAGGGGATGTTAAATGCAGATCTGGGGGCAGGGGTGCTGAAGGCCCCACGTTCTAAGCAGCTTCCAGGCGATGCCGGCCGAGGCTGCTCCAACAGCGAGGGGCTAGAGAAGCCTTCTCAGGCGCCTCTTCCATAAGAAAATCCTCCAGGACTCTGACATCCTAGCAGTTACAGACAGGCCTAATGTTCTATTATTCTACAACTCCATTTTCTTCCTCCTCTCACAGGCAAATCTCTGAACATTTTCTCTTCCTGCCTTTATTTCCTCTTCATGCCATACTTCATTTCACCAGGGAGGCAGATGCCCACCATCTAAAGAGAGCTCATCTCTGGCAGTGACCCTCTTCCAACCGCATCCTTGCACAGACCTCACCTTCCTCAACTCCCTGCCACCATGAGCCATGTGACTCCCCGAACCTCCTGACCCCTCCTTCAGCCGCTGCAGCAGTGCCTTCCTACATCCTGTCACCTCTCCGACTGATTTTCTTTGCCTCATCTGACAGCCCATCTCCCTACCTCCTCCTGACGACAGTGGGTTCCTCTGAGGTCAGTTCCTGGCCCTCTGCTCCCATCCTCCTTGCCTTGGCTACACACGACATGATGGCCAGGCCACAGTCACCCAAATCCCTCCCCCACGTGCAGTGCTGACCTCCAACCCGAGCTCCTGTCAGGACCTATCCTAACTACAGGGTGGCTTTCCTTGGACATGCAAGTTCACATTCAAAATAAATTAAACTAGTACATTAGAAAAGGGGATTCCCCTCCCTCCCCCCTCACAGCTGCTCTCCTTTCCTGTTTCCCACTGCTCCATCATTCTTGCAGTTGCCCACACTTAAAACTTGAGTTAGCGTTGATGTTTTTCTTTTTTTCTTTTTTTTTTTTTTCCGGTACGCGGGTCTCTCTCACTGTTGTGGCCTCTCCCGTTGCAGAACACAGGCTCCGGACGCGCAGGCTCAGCGGCCATGGCTCACGGGCCCAGCCGCTCCGCG
The DNA here is from genome assembly GCF_949774975.1 of Lagenorhynchus albirostris. Lineage (NCBI taxonomy): Eukaryota > Metazoa > Chordata > Mammalia > Artiodactyla > Delphinidae > Lagenorhynchus > Lagenorhynchus albirostris. The sequence continues at coordinate 48,000,255 of NC_083109.1, forward strand.
GCATGTGGGATCTTCCCAGACCGGGTCACGAACCCGTGTCCCCTGCATCGGCAGGTGGACTCTCAACCACTGCGCCACCAGGGAAGCCCAATGTTTTTCATTTTTGATTCCACGTATAGTTCGACCAAGTTTGGTCAATTCTTCTCTCAGCATACAGCCTGATTCCAAAGCTTCTCTCCCCTCCAACTGTACCACCGCCACCTTGGTCTCAGCTCCCTGGAGCCGGCGAAATCCTCCGCTGGCCTCCGTAACAGCAGCCCTTTCGCCCTCCGATTTACCTTATACAGGGACGGTGAATGCAGTGTGAACACAGCGTCATGCTGCTCTCAAGTCCCCGCCTAAGAACCACACTTAACCCTTCCCCTCTAACAACCAGGCAGAGACTTCACTTTACAGTCAAGGCACTGCTCAAGCGACCTGCACCTGCACTGCTGCTCCCCCACCGTAGTCGCTGGTCACCCGTGACAGCGGCCTCTCCAGGGTCCCCAGCATGAACTGAATGCCCAGCTACACGTCACAGGCTTGTGCGTGCTGGGTCCTCCACCTGGCAAGCCTTGCCTTCTACTCCCTTTAAAAAGACTTGACTCAAGGCTCACTTCCACCAGAAGCCTTCGCCAACCACTTGGACTCTGCTCAATTTCAAATTACGTTTGCAATGCTGACATTCCCTGAAAAAATGATTCTGTGGGACAGCAAGGGCACATATAGGGCTAAACAAAGTTAAATAAGTTTTGTTACTGTGCTTTTCAGGACCTTTGATCACTAACACGTGCTGTGAATTTACAAACGGTAAGATCATAAGGTATCTCAATTATTGATTTATTGCTTCGTGTCTCCAAACTTACCCTTTTCGCCGGCTGTGAGATGGATCTGGGGCCCTTAAATATTTTTCCCCTGACAGGGCACTACGTTAGGCTTGGTCAGTGGATGGTTGCAGCGTCTTCACGCAGCACTGGCGCCTGCAGCCCCCCAGCCCCGTGCGCCCCTGCTGAGACGCCTCCTGGTGAACGGTTTTCTCGGTGCCACAGAGGGTGAATTTCTACTAAGTTCCTCCAGCAGGCACCACGGCAACGTCTCTGCTCTAAGAGACCCAACGAGCCATGGCCCTGCCCCACGTGGGGCTCCATCAGCCCTGGGAGGATGCGGGTCTTGCTGGGGTGCTCTACCTCAGCCTGGAAGTAGCACCCCTCGGATATACTATCCTGTATCCTTCAGACTTCTCTTTACCTCTTCCTAGCCAATCCCTCATTATTCTAATCCCCTGTTGTGACACTAATTCTTTATATAACACTCCCCCCGTTTAAACTACCGCGTGGCTTCTCTCTCCTGATTAGACCCAGAATGACACATCAGGCATCTCCTCACACTCACTGGGCCATGGACCCCTACTTCCCCCCAAACCCTCCAAGATCTAGAGGGAAAACAGAGAACCACAGGATACACAGGGACTCATCTAAGTCAACCCACAACACACTCAGATTTGTACCATTACCTAAACGGCCTGTGTGTGGTGTTTCTTCCCAACTGTAACATGAGCCCTTGGGGGAGATGCATATTTAACACTTCTTTTACATCATTCTCAGAACACCTGGTGTTTGGCATGAGGTAAGCCACTGATAAAATTCTTATTTACTGGCTGTATAAAATAATAGGTTTAAACAACAGTTTTCTCAAAAGTAGACCAGAGACCAAGATTGAATGTAGTGCCACTGTCCCCAGCTTACCAGTCGGATGAGCTGTCGGTCCAGCCACCGGAGCACATCCGGCCCCTCCTCCGACTCCGCTCGGAACACTCCCAGCCGCGCCATCAGGACTGCTGCAGCCTCCTGGTCAAATGCTGCTTCGATGTGTTTGAGCTGACTCTGTGCATCTGCCCAACTGACCATTCCAGAGTGAGTGCTGTGCTTGCATGCGGGAGAGGCCTGAGAGCCAGCTCTCCAATAAGACACAGACATGGATACATGACAAAGGTGTGTGTGTGTGTGTGTGTGTGTGTGTGCACATAATCTGTTCCTGTATTTTTACACACACACACACACACACACACACACACACACACACACACACACACACAATGGAATATTACTCAGCCATGAAAAAGAATGCAATTCTGCCGTTTGCAACAACATGAATGGACATGGAGAATATTATGCTTAGTGAAATAAGTCAGACAGAGAAAGACAAGTACTAAATACTCTGTGTTACCACTTATATGTGGAATCTAAAAAATGAAACAAACGAATATAACAAAACAGAAACAGACTCACAAATATAGAGAACAAATTAGTGGTTACCAGTGGGGAGAGGGAAGGGGAGAGGGGCATAAGAAGTAAAAACTACTACGTATAAAATAAATAAGTTAAAAGAATATACTGTACAGCATAGAGAATATAGCCAACATTTTGTAATAACTTTAAATGGAGTATAAACTATAAAAGTTTCAAACCACTATATGATACACCTAAAACTAATATAATATTGTAAATCAACTATACTTCCAAAAAACTTTTTTTTCAAAATAAAATAAAATAAAATAAAATGAGGTAGAGGCTTTTATGCACTGACATGGAAGGTGTCCTTGACACATTCTTGCGAAAATCTTATGAATATCTTCACATAAGCCATCATGTATATAATATACACACGTGGTCTATAACTGCATAGAAATGGGATTGTGAAGTTACATGTCACATGTCAGTACAGTGATAGCATTTTACCTCTGGGGAGAGTGGGAGAAACCCATTCTTTACATACTTATGTGCTGCCTGAATCTTTTATAAGGAGGGTATATTTATGGGTCACTTATTTCATAAATAATGAAAAATGACTTTTAATGAACTTATTCCTACTGAAAGGAGAGTCTTCTAAGCCGGCAGTGCCTCCTCCTCGTCCTGCTCTGATCAAATGAACCAGTGAGGGCTGGTGAGAACCATTCACTCAGCGGAATCACAGAGATAAACTACTAGATGTTAGACTCTCTCTCCATAGCAAAAAGCCAGAGGTTCAGCGGAGAGGAAGCCGGGGCCACTCACTTGCGGGCGATGGTAGTCACGCGGATGCGCCGCTGGGTGCTGGAGTGCTGATAGTGCGTGACGAACTGGATGGCGCCGCGGCCCCCCTGCGGGATCGGGGCGTTGTGCTGCAGGATGAGAGGCCAGCACCCATTACTGTCACCACATGACCCGACACAAGCAGTCACAGAGCCTGCGCACTCGTCCTAAGACAACTGACATGGCGGTGACCGCAAGATTCTTGATGCGTTCTGAATGGTCCACTTAAATTCGGGGCATTTCACTGTTTGCAACTTTTACCTCAAAAAAGAGAACCATATGGAAATAAATACTGAACGTGAGTTGATATACACGTTGAAGGGTTTAGGGATGAAAGACACTGGTGACTGCAATTTGCTTCGAAATGCATCCAAACACAATGAATTGGGGAATGGCTAGATGTGTAACAAATCAAACAGAGCAAAATGTTAGTCAGAGAACCTGAGTGGTTGATACTTGGGTATTCACTGTACAAATCCTACTTATCATTCTATACATTTGAATTTTAAAAAATAAAATACTGGGGAAAAACTGACACACTCAAAAATTCACCAACATTATGATGGCTGGCAAAAGCCATTCCTCTTCTGATGACCTTATCAGTTCAACAACAAATTGACAAAAGCAGTTTGCTGTCTGACTCTGACCATACCCTGGAAGGAATAAAAAAGATGATGTCAGACTAAGATCAGGCTAAACACAAGCCCAAAGTAGCATCACTTTGTGGAGAAAGAAACCGGAGGCCACCAGTCTGTAACAAATCAGAAAACACAACATTGAGACGCAACTATTCATGAAAAAATGCAGCCCACCTGATTGACTACTTCAAAGTAGATGCCGAGCGTAGACGTGGGATCCAGGCCACAGATTTTCCACTGACTCGTGCCACCAACACCAAGCTCCTAGGGGAGAGAAGAAATGAAACAAAAAAGATGCTCCTGTGATTACCTGCTGATGAAAAGCACTGACTCTGAGAAGGGCAGGTCCCTTAGAATATCTCATTCCAAATGAAAATTTAAATTTCGGGACTTCCCTGGTGTTCCTGTGGGTAGGACTCTGCACTTTCACTGCAGGGGGCGCGGGTCCCATCCCTGGTCAGGGAACTAAGATCCCGCATGTCAGGCAGTGCGGCCAAAAAAAGAAAAAAAAAATTTTTTTTTTAATTTCACTGAAAAAAGTACAATTACAGACCAGAATAAAGTTTAACATTTATTACAGTACTTTACAATTAGGCTTTTTATACTGGCACTCTGGTCAGTTTTCATTACGTCGTTGAGCTTTACACACACACACACACACACACACACACACACACACACACACACACACACACACACACACACACACACACACACACACAATACATAACACTGATGTCAACTGAGAGTCAGGTCAGGGATGGGGATGAAGTAAATGCTTGAAAAGAAAAAGAATTACCTGCTTAGCTTGAAAGATTTATGTACTTCTTCCACCATTATTAGAACAAGAAATAATTACACAGGGAGATTGGCTTGGTGCTTTGTGACAGCCTGGAGGGGTGGGATAGGGAGGGTGGGAGGGAGGGAGACGCAAGAGGGAAGAGATATGGGAACATATGTATATGTATAACTGATTCACTTTGTTATAAAGCAGAAACTAACACACCATTGTAAAGCAATTATACCCCAATAAAGATGTTAAAAAAAAAAAATGAAAGGGTATCCACGGAATTGCCTGGTGGTCCAGTGGTTAGGACTCTGCGCTTCCACTGCAGGGAGCATGGGTTTGATCCCTGGTCTGGGAATTAAGATCCCACATGCCATGTGCGGCCAAAAAATGAAAGAAAAACTTTAAAAAAGTTAAAAAAAACAAAAGGGTATCCACAATTCCAGTTTGCCCTCAAGTTCTCAGTTTTGGAATGTATCCTGATTACATGGAGAGAGGGTACAGAAGCAACTTGTTGAGAACCCTCCCAAGTTGTGCCCTATGTGTCTTCATTTGCTTGATTCTGATGTGTATCCTTTATAATAAAACCGTGATCACCAGTAAAAAAAAAAAAAATAAAAAAGAAATAATTACAGAACTTTAGCTGTTAAATATTAATTTTTAACCCAATTCCTTTATGCAAAAGCTACATATAAATTCTTGGTAAGACAACTGAGATTTTAATCATGTGAAGGCTGCTTTGTGTTGACTAGTTGAATGACTCCCAGCAATAAATAAGTTCACTTGGGCTTCCCTGGTGGTGCAGTGGTTGAGAGTCCGCCTGCTGATGCAGGGGACAGGGGTTCGTGCCCCGGTCCTGGAAGATCCCACATGCCGTGGAGCGGCTGAGCCCGTGAGCCATGGCCACTGAGCCTGCGCATCTGGAGCCTGTGCTCCGCCAACGGGAGAGGCCACAACAGTGAGAGGCCCGCGTACCGCCAAAAAAAAAAAAGTTCACTAAAACATGAAGGGTATCACTCTTTTAAGCATGACATCTAGAAGAAAAGTCTGCAGGTGTCAAATACCTAGAACCATTAACCAAGAAGATCACTAGACTCTCAAACATACATTTGATCATTCTAGAGACAGCAAATACTATACATTTTAACACCTCATTATAATATGGGATACCATCCTTAGAAAGTAACACAATTATGCATCAGAGAGTCATGATACATACGTCTTCTGTTACTCTGAATCCACCCAAACTGTACACTGTCAGCTGAGTACAGCTGACACCAGTCCGGTCTCTCTACAAAGCCATGCCAGGAGCCCATGTCCCTGGCCACAGAACCAGCAATCTCAGGAAGGTGATGGTCAGAGGGGAAAGGGAAGAGTCACAGCTCTACAGTGCAGGCTGGGGAGGACACCCTGCGTTTCACAAGTCTTTCCCAAGCAAGATCGTGAGACGAATGGATTCCTAGGTGTTCACCTTCCCTTTCAGGGCCTTTTCTAAAAGAGGCACAGAACATCTGCTGGACAGTCGAAGGCTGCACCCACAGACAATGGCAAGGAAGTAAAAGGAGCCTGTCTGTCCCCCTTTCTTGCCTTGCTAATCCCTTCTCTCAAATCTCTCTCCACACCTTTTGACTCCATTTTTAATATGAAACCTGTTAAAATTTCAAATCAAGGGGATTCAGAGCATGTCACCCAAAATATGCCAGGCTGGCATAAAGATTATTTTAAGCTGTAGGTAATTATTAAAAAGAAGACATAAGGGGCTTCCCTGGTGGCGCAGTGGTTGGGAGTCCGTCTGCCGATGCAGGGGACACGGGTTCGTGCCCCGGTCCGGGAAGATCCCACATGCCACGGAGCGGCTGGGCCCGTGAGCCATGGCCGCTGAGCCTGCGCGTCCGGAGCCTGTGCTCCGCAACGGGAGAGGCCACAACAGTGAGAGGCCTGCGTACCGTAAAAAAAAAAAAAAAAAAAAAAAAGAAAAAGGCAGACATAAGAAAACTCTCTATCCTCCTCCTACCAGGAAGTCAGGAGCTTCTTAACCATCAAAGACAACGCTAGATGCTTATCAGTCCAGAGGCAGCACCAGAAGAATATATGTAACAACTCTTGGTAAAACAACCTTCCTTTCCCATCTGTCTCCCCCATCTGTCTACTCTTCCACAATTTGCCACCCCTAGAAGATCAAGGTCCCTTTCCTTTGTCTTGTCACTTATCTACACATTTATTGTAAAAGAACATTTATTGTTAAGATGCAACTAATCCCAAGGTCTAACTCCCTCTGAGTGACTCATCACTGAGTATATACGTGCTGTGTTATGTGTGTGATGCACACATTAATAAACTTGTTTGTTTTTCTCCTGTTAAGCTGTGTTTCGTCAGTCTAATTTGCAAGGTCCCAGCCAATGAAACTAAGATGGGTAGAGGAAAAAGAAAAATTTCCCTCCCCTATAGCACCAACCCTCAAGCGTGGCCACAAACCCTCCAGAGTCCCACAAGCATTGTATTCTCTCACTAATACACAAATTCCTTATGTAAGCATCTACCCTGCCTTGATCAGAAGAACTGTAAATATGGAATTAGGAAATCACCAGTTTATTGTGATTCAAATACACTGATTCAGGATAATCAATGGATAACCTAAAACCATAAGGTGAAAGGCTACGGGCAAACAAGATACTCATGTTGTGCTACAATCTTGTTCAACAGATCTCCTGCTAATGGCAAAAAGGAAACGGGCCCCTGTAATTGAAGGACAGTCATCACCTCACCACAACTCAGCATGAGGTACACAGATCACTCAGGAAGCATGGGGGACAGAAAGGTTTAACCCGAATCTAATCATTCATCTAACCTCCACTTCACAGCAAATACAGCGAGGACAGAAAACAAGTCAGACGAGGAAACGAACATACGGAGACACTGAATTACAGAAGACTCCTGGCACTTGGCACTGTCTCTTCAACAGACCAACATCATCAAACAAAACAAAACAAGCAAAAAAGCCTAAATAAAATGACAGGAAGACCATCCTACATTTTAAAAGACTAAGGATATGTATTATCAAATACAACAGTGGTTAGAGAGGAAAAACAGCTGCAAACGACATCTGGAGAGAAATTAGGGAAAGAATATGACTATATGTTAGATGATATTAGGAAATCATTGTTTTCTAAGGTTTGAGAATAACGTAGAAGACCCTTGTCTTCAGAAGATGCACACCGCAACAGTGACAGACTAAGTGTCAAGACGTCTGCAACTTGCTTTCAAAGGCAAAATATTGATATGATAAAAGAATATGGCAAACAGATGAAATCAGGTAGATAATACAAATGTGGCCAAAACGAGGACAGAGGAATTATGACAAAATGTCAACGATTACCGACTCTATGTGGTGGGGATACAGACTCATTACGCTCTTCTCAAAACTTCCCTGTGTGTCTGAAAACTGTACTTTCCTCCCCTTTGCCTCCTCCACCCCCCATCCAAAAATTTCACAGCTGAAACCTACTGGATCCTGGAACAGCTGTACTAAGTTATAATACCTTCTTAGGCAGACATTAAGTCTGTGGAGAATATGCTGGAACAGGGCAGCCTCCCAAAGCCCTGCCGAGAAACAAGAGTACATGTCCCTGGGTACATGGGGGTAACGAGGGACTCGCCACAGGGGCCTGGGCAACAACCTGCCTCACCCGGAGGGTTACAGGAATATCCTCTCAAACCGCCTGCCTCTGCTAACTTCAATAAAAACTTACTCTAAGTAGTCACTAACGAGTGTTCATTGCTGATGAGGAGAAAACTTCAATGGGAAAGGTGAAACCCAGTGTGGGCGTCCTGGGTACTGTTCTAAGTGCCTCACCTGGGCTGCTCGTGGAGTCCTCCCAACAGTGCTGTACAGTAGGTCCCATTACTGCCTTCATTTCCCGGACAGAGATGCTGGATCCCGGAGCCATGAAGCACCTCGTCAGGGCCACACCTGCACCCTGAGCCCACGACCGACTCTCCCATCCAGCCTCACGTTGAAGAGGACGGTGAGGGAAGGACGTGACTGTGACAACCCAGCCCAGACCCACCCTGGACAGGCCTCACTGGACCAAAAGTGTACACTTGGCAGCTCAAGTGTCATCAGAGGAAGTGGGCCACCAGCAAGCCCATCTCCCCACCTAGTGAGAGCTGAACTGCGTTCCATGTACTCAAATCTGTCACTCAAGGAACACCGCTGTCTACATGCGCCACAGTGTCACCCACTGCCCAACCAGCTCAAAACGGTCTCTGCGAAGCGAGACAGAGGGAGCCCTTACAAGGGCAATAAGCACACGGGTCTGTCCCTGCAGGACTGTGCTGCACAGAATGCAACGCCTGGTAGCTCTCTGGCGCGGCCACCCAAGAAAGGGTAGTTGGGTGGGGAACATGGTCCCTACCTAGCTCCCCCGCTGTCATCTCTGACCCTAAGCAAGACACTTAACCTCTCTGAGCCTCAGCTTTCTCCTCTCTGACCATTCAGACCAATGGATAGAAAGACAGAAATGACACTACCCCTCAGGGCTATGGGCGTCAGTGAGTTACCCCTCTCTCCTCACCACAGACACAAGCCAACAGGTGACACAATGCAAGGTCATCCAGCCCCGACACGTCTAAGGGGTCAATTCCCAGGCAAAGGAGGTGAGGGTGATGGAGGAGTTTTCCTTACGTTTTCTGACACACACGGTCCTTTCACGTTCAGAGACACACAAGGGCCTATGGCTCCGGCAACCTTCAGTTCCCGCGAGGTCTGAGGCAGAATTAGATAAGAGCAGACAGTTAACAATCACCAAGAACCACCCCCTCACAAAGGACACAACTAAAACGGCAGGGTTATTATTCCACCAAGGGAAAATCCTACAGGGATTCTAGCATGCAAAAGCTTGTATATGCTTCTCCAGGGCTGCTGTGAACTGACTAAAACTTTAATAAAACCCTCCTTTAGAAATAGAGCTATCTTTGTTCCAAAGATGCAGCAGCATGTTCTGCCTTCTCAACTCTGAAATTATCGTGCACATGGAAGACAGCAATTCTACCAATACGACATTCTCCTCCTGTGCCACAAACCTGTTGTAACTAGTTACAAATGTCAATCAGGGAATATGCTGTTTTGTGTTGCTTTAAAAATACTTAATTTATGAACTCCAACACAATGACGAGGCCAACATACTCAGACTTTTAAATCTGAGTTCATTTCAGCAAAGTCCATCCTTCATCTTTTTAAAAAACCTCCAACATTTGACAATGTTGTTTAAAGTTTAACCTAGATGATTTAATGATTATTGCCAATTTGCAAAGTAATATTTGCCATCATATTTTCTAACGGCCCCTTTGAATGTTTTCTCAATGACTCAGAATCAAGCGTATAGAGCGATCAGTCCCTATGTGGAAAAACAAAAGCCAAACTCACAATGCTGCCCCATTTTAGAGCGCCCTGGCTAGTCTGCAGGCAGACGCTAAACACAAACCGGTGGTTGGGTGGGCACTTAGCCCACCACGTTTGTAAGGCCTGCTCTCCCTGCAGGGAGAGCAGACATCTCATGGTTTAAAACACTGATAAATATGCAGGTCATTCTTGAGAAGGAAAGGGACAGAATGAATATACTTTGTTGGGATTATTTTGCTAGGAACTTTTTAACTTATCTTTAGATGCCCATGTCCTGAGGGTGAGGCTCCCCCAACTATGACTACTAAGTAAGTAAGAACACTATTCTTTCATTAAGGTTTTAGAAATCTATTCTACCTTTACTTCCAATGTAGCACCAAATGCCATTCGGAAATTGCCATTAAAATCTTTACTAAAAATTCTTTGGAATGTCTGCTTGAAGAGAGAAGTGTTGAAAGAATCTCCCATCACCATGTGGCCTCTAGGAAAAAAAAAAGGAAAAAGAAAGTGAACCTTTAGGATGACTCAAAGCCATTCAGATGCTTCCTGGGTATTTATGAACAATTATTTTAGAGAAGAAGAAAAAAGCAAGCATGTCCACAGAGGTGCTACTGATCACTTACTAATAATGGAAAACAGCCAGTTCAATTTGTACTCAAGAAAGACACTATTTTTAAAACATTAAACATAGAATTCTTTAGAACAGTGCTGTATCTTGATCACTGTGGTGGTGATACAAACCTATAAGAGAGGATAACAATTTCAAAGAACTAGACGTGCACACAGATTTTTAAAAATGAGTGCATGTACAGACTGGTGAGAGCCAAGTACGGTCCGTGATGTATCAATAGTTAACTGTGCTATACCAAGTCAGTTTCCTGGTTCTGACATGGTGCTATATTTATGTAAGATGCTACCACTGGGAGATGCTAGATGAAAAGTATGGACAGACTTCACTGTACTATTTTTGCAATTTCTTGTGAATCTGTTAACTGTTTCAAAAATTAAAAATTTAAAAAAATAAATGATGGATGGTATAATCTGGATAAGGTGTAACTAGTCCCAAGGAAACAAAGACTGTGATCTTCCTTGAAGATAATGGACCCCATAACACAGCCCAGGGTCACCTCGCCTTTGCTGGAAGTCATCACAAATGGTTGGCTCACTTCAAGCCATCAACTGAAACCTCTAAGTCTTCTTTTTTTTCAGTGTCACTGTTCACACATTTCCCCGATACTATAGTTCTGCAACAGGTGATGTGCCCTAAATACTGTCACTCAGGGGTCAAAGGCCTCACTGAAAGTGTGAGGGAAGTGCTGGTCCCTCTCCAGAAGAGAGACACATACATGTGAACTCTGGTGTATAAGAAGCTCGGGGGTGTTCACAAACACATGGAAGTTTTCCTGTGATGTTTCACGACAAGAACTCCCGCAGGGCACTGGGGGGAGTCCAGCGTATTAAGTGAACTCAGCGGCACAGCCAGGCCAGCATCACTGGTCCTCTATCACCTCATGCGCCTGCTGGTCCCCAGGACAGCTGCAGATGACGAGGGTTCTACCCCGTCCCCTTTACTCAGTGAGGACCCGCAGCACCACCTGGGAGCTCCTTATAAATGCAGAACACCAGGCCCACCCACAGCTCTCTGCCACTGCTTTTCCAGCTGCATGTGAACAAGACCCCAGGGGACTTGCACACAAATGCAGGTTCTCCAGACGCTGTCTGTGTTCAGGCATGCCTGGAGCACACACGGGCCGCACCAGTGCTTCTCAAACTCTGTTCCACGTCAGAAATGCTCGGGAACTTTAAATATGCTGATGCCCAGGTCAGGCACCATGCTAATTAAATCCGACTTTAGGAACAAGACCCAGACCAAAAGTAGTTTTGAATGTTCCCGGGTGATTCTGATGTTGCAGCACCTTCAGCCTAGTGGTGCCATAGGTGGTTCTCACCAGAATCCCCGGAGAGCTTGTTAAAACCCACCACCAGGCTGCATCCTCAGCCTCTGATTCAGGAGGTCTGGGGTGAGGCTCGAGCGTGCCCATGGGCCCCAAAGGCAGTTGGCTGGGCACCATCCCGCTTTGAAGACTTGGGCTCCCAGCCCGCCCTGCACCGCACCCTCCAGGCTGAGCGAGTACCGGCTGTCATGAGGTGCAGTTACTAAGCCAGGTGAGGGGGCTCCTAATTGCTCTAGCATTCAGCCTATTTCCCCCCTTCTCACAAGGAAGTGCTGAAGGCCACATACTCCATGCTTGCTTTCCTGCCTTGGTGTCTGCAACAACTCTAAGAAATTAAGTTACTCTGACATGACAAGTTCACAGTGAACCCTGACCTCCTTCTGATCACAGCTGCTTCCTCCAAGAGGCCCACAAACCCTCCCCAGGCACCGAAACTGCAGCCCAGAGCCACCTGAACGCTCATCTGAGCCAGCCTTGGCCATTCCCACGGTTCCATCACTCAAGTCTCATTCCATAGAATAAGTACTCTCACTTTTCCCAAGGGTTCACTGTCCACATACCCAGTAAGGTTTGTGCAGCACTTCATCTCCAGAAGTCCAGTCTGATCAAGGGCACAAGCGTAAATATCAACGCAGTGACCGTTTGCAGCAGCTCGGTTAGCAAGCATCTCATAGTGCTGCAAAGAGAGAAAAATTACCTTTATGGAACAGCAACATCACTCACTAGGCGTGCCTTACCGCACCAAAGGGATGTGATCAAAGAGAGGAATGTGGAGACAGTTTCTCTCATAACATCCAAATAAAATAAAACTGCAGTTTTCAGTCTCAAAACACTTTTAGCAGTTTTAGGGCCACCCACTCTAATCAAGGTCTCAGAACTGGGACAGATACTTAACATCAGCCGAGATCTGGAAGGTCATCTCAGCAAGAGGTACTCACTGACCACAAAGCATGGCCTCAGCAGAGCAGCTGTCACTCCAGGGCAACCCAAACCCCACCTGGGTGACCACACTTACAGCCTTGAGCCAGGAGCACCCACCTTGGTTGCCTTTTTCATGAAGCGGGCGTTATCTTTCTCAATATCGTGCCAGGAACGAATAGGAACCTTTAGCTCATCTCCAACCACCATGCCAGGTCCTTGGGTAGGGGGACCCCCAATAAACAGCATAATCCTGGCTCCCGTGTTTGGAAAAGTGCCCTAGAGCAGTAAGTGGCAGCATTTTAGGAACATACAGCCCACCCCAAGCATGTTTCTCACAGAAATGCTCCAAATGTGAGTTGTCCTCAGCTGTCGTGACTACTGATGATACTGCAGCAAAACACAGATGACGCTGCCGAGAAGCAGCTTCTCTCTTCCGACCCGAGGGTCTGGCACACTTTTATTTCCTGTGATCCTGGTGCCCTAATGGCCTTGTGCTTCTCATGAAAACTTTCTGTATTTTCAAAACACCAAGGGCTCCTTCAGTGTGGATAAAAATAATCACTGAACCACGTTCTGATAAATTAACACTGCCAGCTGACTGCGGTCACAGCTGATTTTTCAGACGAGGCCAACAAACACACCTTCTGTGAGAAAGCTTGTGTGGTCCGATAGGTCCCAGTAAATTCTGAGTTACCTCCAACAAGCCAACAGCAATGGACAAAGCAACACCAGTGGATCGCAACGGTCTCTTCCCCTGAGGTACGGGCCATGGGTCCCTCTGCAGCTCCCCAAGAAGATCAGTGAGGTTCATGTCGATCTTGTGAATGGGCTGCAGAAATCTGCATGATATTGAATGGACATGTCAAGCCTGATTTAATAAAGTACTCTGGTCTTCAGCCTGCATGACACATAGTTACTGCTCTTCAAAATAAGTATCAGAGTACAAAAAACGTGCAGTTTTTTTTTTTTTCCTTCAACGTTGTCTCTAACTACAGGGCTTCCCTGGTGGCGCAGTGGTTAAGAGTCCGCCTGCCGATGCAGGGGACACGGGTTCATGCCCCGGTCCGGGAGGATCCCACATGCCGCGGAGCAGCTGGGCCCGTGAGCCATGGCTGCTAAGCCTGTGCGTCCGGAACCTGTGCTCCACAACGGGAGAGGCCACGACACTAAGAGGCCCACGTACAGCAAAAAAAAAAAAAAAAAAAAAAAAAAGTCTCTAACTACAAACACAAAAAACTCAAAGCAATTTTATTCAAGAATGTCATTGAAAGCCTAGTATATAGCAATCTGCATAGGTAGCATGGGAAAAAAATCAATTTCAAATAGGAGCAAATCAGTTTAATTAAATTTTAAGCAGCAAAAAACCCTAAAGACATGCTAACATGAACTCAGTCCATGTAAGGTTCATGGACGTGGACAATCTTCATCGTTCTGAAGACTCCATTTGCGTTTCTCTTGAACCTTGGGAGTCATACAGGGAGGAACACCAGTTTCTTAGAGAAGAGGCTGTGCCAGGCATGTCAGCAAAGCATCTTATCATGTTTGCCAACTGTTAACCCAGACTTGGGCAGCCCTAGGAGCACAGCGGGCCAATCTCAGGCTTGTTAGAGGACACCCAACAGAAGCCTTTTCAGTTTCCCCAGCTTTACTTAAGAATCAGAAAGGACAAGAGCCATGTATCTAATAAGAGGGGAATGACTGCGTACAGTGGTCTCAAAATCTCTGTGATGATACAACTCTAACCAGGAAAAATATTTTAGGCAAATCTGCCCCACATGCATATGTGTGTGTATATATATATTTATATATTAACTTAGTTATAAATTTTAAACATACACTGACTTATCATGTTTGTTATTAAACATTAAATATTGGTTAGCCTGAGTCTTTTTTTCCCCTCTAAAAATAAAAAACAAAAGCTCTCCCGCTGTCCCTCCCTCCCGCCCACAGCCGCCGCTGTGCATGTGCACATCCAAGCTCACCTGCTGGAAATGGAAGGGTGCTCCTGTGGCTGTGCTGGGCGCGCTGGGTGCACGGGCACGGCAGGCTTGGTCAGGCCCAGCATGTCCTACACAAACCAGAAAGACTCATTTCCCTTAACACTACAAGTGAATGACATTTTTTTCCCTTTTTCCTAAGGAATTTTTAAGAAACATCCCTGGTCCTGCTTGGGGACAGGCAAGGCACTAACCTGTATCTGCTTTGCAGTTAAATCCTTCGTCCCCCGGAAGACATAACTCTTGGAAATCCCCTCACAGCTGAGTTCATGGACCTGCACCATCCTCCCAAACGTGATCAAGCCCACCAGCGCATCTGGAGGAAGGAGACTCAGGGACATCTGCAGGGATTCCTTGAGTGCCTGGAGGTCGTCTTCTTCCAGGCATGTGTCCACCACGTAGAGAAAGATCAGAGGGGACTGAGCACCTCGCTTTATGCAAAGAAAAACAGCACAATGATCAGTATACAAATAGACATAACCAGCTCTTTTTAAAGCAAAACAAGGGAGTTCCCTGGCGATCCACTGGTTCGGACTCCACGCTTTCACTATCGGGGCCCAGGTTCAATCCCTGGTCGGAGATCTAAGATCCTCCAAGCCACATGGCTCAGCCAAAAAAAAAGCAAAACAAGTTATGTAAGTAACAAGTCTTTATTTATACTGACTGTCAGGGATAAGAACATCGAAACAAACCTCTACTTACTTCATTAAACGACAAGTTTTATCAAAACAAACTAGACGTAAAGACTACTTTATATCCAACAATTTATTCCACATTTTTGAACGCCAGGCATTGTTCCAGGTCCTGCGATACATCAGCGAACCAAAAGGCCAGAGATCCCTGCCTGCCTCAGGAGCTAACTTTCCGGAACAGAGAAAGGGGGAGGGATTGTGAAGGCCGGGCATGGGGGGGTGGGGGGTGGGGGGCAGGGAGGCTCCACCATTAAATGGGAGGTCAGGGCAGCCTTATTAAGAAAGTAACATTTGAGCAAAAACCTGGAGGAGAAGGAGGGAGCAATACAGATACGGGGAGAAAGCTCTAACCCGAGGAAAAGCCAGAGCAAAGGCCCAGGGGCACGTCTGTTCCCAGCACGCTTGAGCAAAGTCAAGGAGGCCCATTTGGCTGAACGAGGACCCTAAAAGAAGCTGAGGTCAGAGGGGTAAGACGGCCAGCTCACACAAAACTCTGAAGACTATTACTCCAGGTGAAAGGGAGCCATTTTCGCCACTGGAGGTTTCTGAACACAGACCTAATGTGATGTTTTTAAAGGGTTACCCTGGCTGCTGGGTGAAGAATAAAATATAAGTGGGCAAGGGTAAAGTCAGGGCGAAGAGCTAAGAGACTGCCCCAATAATTCAAGTGAGAGGCGGGGGCTGGCCCAGGACAGGAGCTGTGGGGAGAAAGAAGTGGCTGGATTCTGGATCAACTGTAAATATCGACTGCAAGGGATTTCCTAACAGATTAGATATGGGATGTGAGAAAAAGAGAGACGTCAAGGATGAATCTAAGATTTCTAAGCTGAACAACTAGAAGATGGGGTACCATCAACTGAGACGGACAAGGCTGTGGAGGGCGGGTTTTGAACTGAATCAGTGCTACCTTTTTGGTAGCCTTCTATGGAGACGGGAAAACGATGCCATCACATGCACACGTACCATGACATAATGTTCAGGATCCTGTGGGCCTCACAGCTTTAAATCGTCCAGACAAGCAAGAGACACAGAAGACAAAGTATTTCAAAAGAAGCTCAATTTAACACTGCTCCTTAAATGCGCAGCAAACAATTACCTGTATCACGTACTCAACTGTAGAAAACTGGGGCATCAATTCAGCAGGCTGATTCACCTCAGATATGCCTGCATAAGCCGGAGGAAACTGAAGAGAAGAAAACAAAGCAATGCTTCATGAGGGCTGAAAGATACATTATGCCTTTTATTTTCCATTTATAAAAATAGTTAATGACCACATAGTAATTCTAAAAGCACAAAATGTAGAACATGTTACTACAATACAAAAATCAGAATTTAAGAGACTTCCCTGGTGGTCCAGTGGGTAAGACTGTGTGCTCCCAATGCAGGGGGCCCAGGTTCAATCCCTGATCGGGGAACAAGATCCTGCATGCATGCCGCAACTAAAAGTTCTCATGCCGCAACTAAAGATCCTGCATTCTGCAACTAAGACCTGGGGCATCAATCAATCAATCAATCATTTTTTAATCAGAATTTAAAATCCATAACCCTGTTCTATATCTATATCACACTGGAACATTTTCTTAATGCAGTTTTAGGTTATCGTGTAACTTCTAAATCATTAAAACACACACTATTAAAAACAATTTCCAAATTGTTGCCCTGTAAATTAAGGGCTGAAATTTTAGCTCTCTCATCAATAATCTACATGGAAGACTAAAGCTTCTATTTGGGTTTACTACTCTAGTTGTTATCAATAAAGTAATACATGTTAATTGTAGAAAAACTGGTAAGTACAAGAAAAATATAAGATAAAAGATACAAACCCCCCGTGCTCCTATCACCCGGAGGCAGCTACTGTCAACATCTCGGTGTATTTCCTTCCACACTTTTTCTACCTTAAGCACAGCTGAGGTCACCTTATACACACAATTTTGCAACCCGCTTTTTGGTGCTTAACATAATGTCATAGGTGTTGTTTTTTCTCTACAAACATTTTAAATTTGTAGCTTGTACATTGATCTTTTCCCCCCAAACTTTAAAAATCGTGGTAAATTTTACCATCTTCATCTTTTTTCAGTGTACAGTTCAGTGGTCTTAAATACACTCATAATGTTGTGCACCCATTTCCACCATCCATCTCCAGAACTTTTTTCATCTTGCAAAACTGAAACTCTGAACCTGTTAAACAGTAACTCCCCATCACCCCCACCCAGCCCCTGGCAACCACCTCTCTACCTTCTCTTTCTATGAATTTGACCGCTCCAAGTACCTCATACAAGGGGGATCATACAGTATTTGTCTTTTGTGACTGGCTTATTTCACTCAGTAATATCATTAAGGTTCGATCACGTAGCATAAGTCAGAACACCTTGCATTTTAAGGCTATTAATATTGCATTGAACATACAGACCACATTTGCTTATCCATTCACCCGTCAGCAGACACTCAGATCAGTTGCTATGTTTTAGCTATTGTGAATAATACTGCTATGAACATGAGTGTGTAAGTATCTCTTCAAGACCCTGCTTTCAGTTCCTTTGGGTATATATCCAGAAGGGGAATGCTGGACTATTTGGTTAACATCACTAATGAATAATACTGCTAGGAACATGAGTGTTTAAGTATCTCTTCAAGACCCCACTTTCAGTTCTTTTGGGTATATATCCAGAAATGGGAATGCTGGACCATTTGGTAAACATCACTAATAATTAGTGACGATGAGTATCTTTTTATGTGCTTAGTGGCCATCTATCTATCGTCTTTGGAGAAATATCTATTCAAGTCCTTTGTCCATTTCTGAGTTGGTCTTTCCTGTTGCTGTTGAGTATTAGGAGTTCTCTATATATTCTGAATATTAATCCCTTATTAGACCCATGATTCACAAATATTTTCACCCATCCTATGGGTTGGACTTTTACTCTGTTGACATTGTCTTTAGATGCCTTATAATTTCAACAATAAATTACATTAAACAGACATCAATTCTGAATATAATAGGGTGTAGGAATGTTTTTAAGATCTGCAATTACTCTGAATCGCCCAGGGAGACAAATCTTGTACGGTATCTGCTTCTAATTCCCAAGACTACACTTAAAAGTCATCAACTGCACACTGGTCTCTTCACCACTGGACTCGGTGTGTGCTATCTGAGAATGAGACTGTTAATTATGATCAAATATAAGAATAAACAAGTGGATGTTATTAATATCTTAAGATATGCTAGAGTACTATATATTATGTTGGGCATAATTATTTTCTAACAGCTTTATTGAGGTATAGTTTATATACCATAAAATTCACCCATTTTAAATGTACAATTCAATGATTTTTAGTAAATGCACAGAATTGTGCAATAATCACCATAATCCACTTCTTGAACATTTCCTCCATAGGCACAGTTCATTTCAAAGAAAAGTCTCTCTCATCATTTGTGAGCTCCTAGTTTAGTAGTTAAAAATGTTTAAATCAAAACAAGATCAACTTGATCCTAAAAGTCAGGAAGATCGAAAATGAAAATCCAGTAATGTACACTATCCAATTAGAATAAACTGAAATCAAATGTAATATAAACACCTTATCTGTTTTCTAGGGTAACATACTCAGTACTTACAGAAAACCTATTTAAAAAAAAAAAAAAGGAAATCTATGTCCCATCCACAGCAAAGACAAAGACTCATATAATGAAACTGAATGACCATTCAAAACAAAAATCACATATGTTCAACATTCAATATTAGGCTTAAGAAGTATCACCTTGACAGGTGCCCTGTGCCAGAGCAGACACAAATTCAACCTCACTTAATTTTTTTCAGAGTAGGACAACTAAAGTGAAACACAGGAAATACTTGTAAAATAATTACAGTTCACATACCTGATTTCTTTGGAAACAGAAATTACAAGCCCAAAGCTTTGCTCGATAATCAACCTGACTGTGAGAAAAATAAATATTACAACCAGATACCGTTTTCATTTTTAAGGTAGAAAGCATTTAAGTGTAAACTTCTTGTTCAGTAAATCGCACGGATGTGTGTTCAGGTGTGGGTGCCTCAATGGAGGAAGGTATGCAACACATTCTCTGCAGCTAGAGTTCTGGCTGCTGAGAGCACCGAAAGGCTCCTTCAAGCAGCAACAATGAACAACTACTAAATCCTTTTTGCTCTTTTCCGATTTCCTAGATAATATTTAGAAATTCATGAGTTATAAAAATTATAGGTTATTTCCTTTTGCCCTGTTATCTAAACATACTCTATGATTTTTCTAATGTCTTTATTGTTCAAATATATGAAACTATGAAATTTTAATACTAAAAGGACATTTAACACACAGGAAAAACAACTCAGACTTTAACCACACTTAGTTCACTTGAAGAAGTTGAGCAGAATGCTTCTGGGTTGATACACTTCCTAGAACTGGTTCAAGATAATGCTTTATAGTTCCTTTCCCCCCCTTTCTACATTTAGAAAATTAACGATCAGCTATTATTTTAAAAGAGCAGCAGCATCTTATACATGGGTACACCAAGTAAGAGCAAGGAGAATGAAGTAAAAAATGTTCCCTCATATAAAAATTTTATCTTTTAAAGAGTATTTATGACACTCTTCACTTGCTTAAAAATTCTTTCAAAGAGTGCCCACATTTAAGAGAGCTATCAAAGGTCACCATTTCAGGCACAAAAAAGTTACACTTAGGGCTTCCCTGGTGGCGCAGTGGTTCAGAGTCCGCCTGCCGATGCAGGGGACATGGGTTCATACCCCGGTCCGGGAGAATCCCACATGCCGCGGAGCAGCTGGGCCCGTGAGCCATGGCCGCTGAGCCTGCGCGTCCGGAGCCTGTGCTCCGCCACAGGAGAGGCCACAACAGTGAGAGGCCTGCATACCGCAAAAAATTTAAAAATTCCACTTAACAATAAAATCATCAAGAGTTCACATTTCTTCTGCCTATTACCTCTTCCTGCCATACAGCATCACCATACCAGGTAGGTACAACAAAACTCTCTAAAGCTTTTGGATATTTTTTGGGAAATGCTTTGAAAGGCACCAATAAAATCAATAGTTAAGGCAAAAGCAAACTGAAAATCAGAAAAACAAAAAATTACAAATCCTTTCCCTCTACTTCCACCTCGTTCCCATAAATTCTAATTCTATGTGGAATATCAGGCCAGAGAGACTTCCACAAGCATTCATCACCTAAGACTCTCACCATTTACTACTCATCTCAAATATGACATCTTGCCCAACTGAGTCACTTTTAGGAGAATCACGGGAAAGTCATAATTTACTGTATTCATCATTTTTGCTAGTTGTTAAAAGAATTCATACCAAAGTGGATTGAGAATGGCTTTGCAAGTTGGCCTGCTGCAAAGCACTGGTTCATACTGTACAGGGGGCAGGTCTGGACGTTCTTTCAAAGGAGTAAGGATACAAGCCAGGGGAACAACCATTCTTGTAGCCTCGAGACGGCTGGAAGGCCACACATTCCAACTAAAACGCACGCCATCGCGTTCTTCATTCTGCTGAATGAATTCCAGGTATGTTGCCATTGTCTAAAAAAAAAAAAAAAACACTAAAGATAAAGTTTAATCGTATGTGAAATTCTCAACTGAACTTCAAAAAAAGATGACCACCTAACGCCACGTTTCTTAAACACTTAGTCTGGAAGAACCTGTCACTGGAGGATGACAACATCTCACTTCTCTCTGACCCCCCAAGAGCCAATTAACTTCACAGCTACCTCTCCCATTCCTTTCTCAACCCTCCTTTCTAGCCCTTAAAAAAATAAAAGGGGCGGAAGGTTTACCATCATTTGGTCATCCCTAAGCTGCATGTAGGTGAATAATAGTAATTTAAATCTCCTCTTAGATCACAGATCATCTCAGCCAAGCCAATTTCAGCCCCGTGCTCAAGGGTTAAGTCTCAAACCCTGTTTCAGCATCCAGCTACCTTCCTCCCTGACTCCCTTTCCTCCTTGCTCTATTCGAGTAAATACTGTATTATAATTTACATTCCAAGCGATCTTGGTTTTGTGCCCTTTCCCTCCTTCCGTTATTATGGAGAAAAGAACTGGATACTGAAGTGCGAATCCTATTCACAACAAGAACAGCTACCAGTTCTTAGCCAAGGTACTTCTACTTGGGATCACCAAAATTACAAAGGCACACTTGCTATTATGCTAAGTGAGTTCCTCACCAGCTCCTGTCCCCTCACCACAGTCACTTATGCTCATGCCTTGGAAGATTCCAGTTAATGAAACAGCCATTCAGACTAAGTACGTTTTTCAAACCCAAATAATGCCAACTTCATCCTGTTTACATACTAAATTCTAGGCTAACACACACTTCAGCTATTAGGGTTCAACGGAACAAAACTCTCGAGAACAATGGGAAAAATGACAAATTAAAGAATCTTATAGGGCTTCCCTGGTGGCTCAGTGGTTAAGAATCTGCCTGCCAATGCAGGGGACACGGGTTCGAGCCCTGGTCCGGGAAGATCCCACATGCCACAGAGCAACTAAGCCCGTGAGCCACAACTACTGAGCCCGCGTGCCACAACTGCTGAAGCTCACGAACCTAGAGCCCGTGCTCCGCAACAAGAGAAGCCACCACAATAAGAGAAGCCAAAGCAACAAGAAGCTCACGCACAGCGACGAAGAGTAGCCCACGCTCACCGCAACTAGAGAAAGCCAGTGCGCAGCAACAAAGACCCAACGCAGCCAAGAAGAAATAATTTTTTTAAAAAAAGACTCTATTATATAAGTGGTCTCTAGTGCTCACTTATGCAATGCTGAATAATGACTGTCTCCAACCTGTTTTGAGAAGTGCCATACTGTTAATTTGGACTAAGGGAACAACATAGGGCTATAAATGCAAATGAATTACCCTATTACACACAACGCGGAGCACAAAAATTCCAAATGTTTGTTCCAACTGAAACTCTAAGGCATCTATTTGTTATCTCTGGCCAAAGCAGGAAACTGTAGTTCTGTGTACACAGAAAACACTTCTGCAGCTTCCTGGCTAGTAAAGGGTCATTCAGGTGGGAATGAAAGCAAGTTCTAACATCCCAATCCTCAGCAAGCACCTCGGCAGACTTCATTAAGTGGCTGTTTTCCTTCTCAAAACAGATCATTATTAAAAGGCACTATCTCCATCCCATGTCCCCAGGCATCCACATATTAAAACCTGCGCTCTCCATTTCCCACTGCCTCTTCCGCTCACTCCCTCAAGAGCATGGATTCTTAACTCTGGGCACATAGCCAACAGGGGACTTCACAGGGTCAATAAGTCCTCTGAAACTGTATGCAAAATTGTGTGCATGAGCCAAGGTGCACTTTTCTAGAGAGACAGGTCTACCATTAAAACCATCTTTTCAAAAGGGAAGGCTTTCAGAATAGGTTAACAGCTGAATGAATGAATAAGTAAAATTGTAAAGATCCTGTAGACGTATCTGTCAAAAAAAAAATCTGTACCATTCATTCCACCTTAAGGTATGATTTTTCAGGACACAACTAAGGTAAAGCAAGGTTTAATCTTTAAAGGGAGTCCGAAGACCTGGGTTCTAGCTCCGGCTCTGTCACGAAGCATAAGTCATTTAACCAGAATCTCGAGTTCCTCAACTGTAAACTGGACGTTGGGTCCTTCTGTCTCCCGCGACTCCGAGGGAATCCTGCGCCAGAATCCGGCCAGCCGGCCGCCCCACCTGGCTGGGACCACGTCACTCTCAGCAGACCCCTGGGTCTTCGGGCCCTTCAGCTCCTCTGACCGCCGGGAAAAGGCCTCGCTCCAGGAGCAACCCACCTGCCCCTAGCAGAGACTCCGGTCCCTGCCCTCGGCCTCTCATAACCTGTGCTCCCCACTCACCTGGCCGGAACCGCTCACCTGGCCGCAGCCGTACGCACCCACCGCTGCAAGAGCCGGGCTCCAGTTCCCACCGCCAAGTCCAACTCAGCCCTAAGCCGATTGGTTAGCGTCCTGTGCGTCACGCCACGGCGCCGTCCGCTGGCCAATCAAAGAGCGCCTCCCCGGCGGGCGAGCGGAAGCAAGACACTTAGAAAGGCTGCGCCGCCATCTTGGAACAGGGCAAGACAGACGTGGTTGGCTCTTAAAAATCACAATTACTCAGAATACAAGTTTCTCCACGTTCACCTCTAAACCTTTCTGCTTCACGAAATACCGGCGCCTAGGGAACTGTTTCCTAGGCTCAGCCAGCGCGCCTCAGGAGCTCGCCCTACTCCAATAAGACGTCCACTCGCTTCAGTGGGAAGTCCCTCTCATCGCCTTAGTTACCGGGAAGCGAGAACGTTGACGTGTGGCCCCGGAAGAGGGCGAGGCTCCTCGCGGAGGAAACCGAAGCTGGCCGGAAGGAGGTGTCGGCGCGCAGAAAGGGGCGAGGCTAAGGGAGCGTGAGCCTTGAGCGTGGGGACGCATGCGCGCAGGAGTCCTGTCAGTTAAACAGGTGTAGTTATTCTTCCTCACCTTGCAGGGTTTCCTTCCCTCGTTCGCCCCTCGTTCGCGCACAGGTGCCTTCCGGCTCTCTGCGGAGCCTGGCGTTAGCGCACAGGCTAATCCCTCTCGTTCCCTGTCATCCTTCCACGAGAAAGTGAATAATTGGGAACTGTCGTAGTCAAACGTTTTAAGAGACTAACAAAACACCAAACTGCATAGAGCACGGCTTTATACAGCCACCATGGCCGTTTTACCACTTCTTATAAGTGGCAAAACCGAGCACGTTTATTAATCTGACCCAGCGATATGGCCCGTCTGTAGCATATAAAAATAAGCAAAATTATATAAACTTAAAAGTATGCTTAAAGCATATCAAGGCGTCCAAGAATTAACTAGCTCAATTTAATATTAGTACAAAGTTTTAAGTGACTAACAAATCATAGAAGTTAGTTTTAGGTCGATGTGCTACGAAATTAATTGCTGTTTATAGAAAAATTTGTCGAATAATCGTTCAGTTTTATTGAACAAGTTTACACTTTTCGTGTATCTAAAGCATTATGTAAGAGTAATAGTGGGTTTTTTAATACTTAAACTGGTATAAGTTCAGGAAGTTCAAATCAATTATTCTCTCAGTAAAGATACACACTCAATTAAGATACAATACACATTTGTATCATACTTCACAGTGAGAAAATGTTACCAAGTCCAAGCTGGTGCTGCTTGCCGCACAAAAGGCCAATTGAGAGATGAGTTGGGGCAAGGACTAGCGACTTTATTCGGAAGGTCGCAGACCCAGGAGTCTGGTTCTGACCTCGGGTGGCCTCGGCCTGCAGCGGCTTGAAGCAGGATTTTTTCGGTTCCCAGCCAGAGATTGAGGTATGGCCGCAGCAATGAGAGCGCTGAATCCCAGCCACCAGACCACCAGGGACCAGTGGCCAGTGACAAGGCCACGGCCCGTCAGCTGTGTAGAAATGAACTTCTACATAGAGAGGGAAAGTAGTGAAGCAAGTAGAGTGTTTATTAAGAAGGAAAAGGGTGCAGTACGTGTGGACAGCCACACGGGCGGGCTCAGAGAGAGAGTCACGCCCTCGTGGCAGTCTGAATCACTTTTATGGGGCATTTCTTCATGGTTTCCTCTAACCAATCATCTTGTTTCGCCTGGTTCTGAGTCCGGATTTGGTATATCTCAGGGTTCTCTCCTGTGTGCACATCTCTTAGCCAAGATGGATAGTAGTGAAGAGGCCTATGGGTAGTTGACGTCACATACTAGGAGGTGGCACCCCCTCCCTTTTTGACCGCCAAGGAGCCTTTCTGCACATGTGCAGTCGGGGAGGTCTCCTTGACTTTGAGAATGAGGAATACGTGGTCTTTTATCTCTTATCTGGGCAGGGCCCAGCCTCCTTGATCATCCTGCTTTTATGGAGTTTCTGCTACTATGGAGTTTCTGTCCGCAGGGGAGAAACTGTTCAGCCTGGGGCCCATCTACCTCCTGCCTCAGTTCCAGCCAGACTCAGGAGGGGATGTGTTAATTTCTTTTTCCTGCAGCCATTCACAGGGGGGCCTGGTCAGGATGTTTCCTGTGAGCTAAACAAAGGTATTTTAGCTTAACACTCAGGCGTGGGAGGCAGAATTCCTCCAGTTTGGCCATTATGTATACTTTAAGCTGTAGGCAACATCCCTTTAGTGATTAACTTGAAGCAAAAGCAATAGAATACAAAGGTTAAAGTAAAAGAAACAGATCCAATGTGGAGTCAGATTTATTCTTCTCTTTCACAGATAGACATAGCTGGGGTTTTTTTTAACCAAACATTAAGAAAATATCATTTGCCAAAAATTTGCTTGACTTATTTGAACCTGGATTCCTAGTACTAGAAATTACTGTAAGAAGGATTTTTAAAAATCTACCACATTAATGTATTAGAAGTTTAATTTCCTTATTTTAGGAATAGTTTATTTATGTGTGTAGTTATCCTGATAGGCATTGAGAAGGAAGAAAATTTCCTCCTTCTAGGTTCTTCTGGCTGGCCTAAGAATTAGATCGACATGAGGCAGATTAACAGGAGAAAATGAAATAGAAATTTAGTAACATGTATACATGGGAGAGACCTAGGGAAAATGAGTAACTTGCTAAAATGTTTCAAGTCCTCACCTTAAAAACCATCCTCAGCTAAAGACAAAAGAGGATATTGAGGTTGGGGAGTCAGTTATGGGAAGTCACCAGGAAAAGCGCAGTAAACAAGGGTAAGGTTGTTGAGCAGATTTAAGTCACTGCCTTCTCCACTGGTAACTTTATAGAGATGTGGCCATCCTCTTTCTAGTACAGAGAGGGAGAAAACCTACAAATGGAGATTTCCCTTACAAATGTAAATGTGTCTTACAAAAGGATAATTCCTACTTGGCTAAGAGTTTTTTCCACATCTGCTGTTTCTTAGAAAATAACCAGCTTAAAATAATTGATATGGCAAGAGGCAATGAGAACAAAGCTTCTTTAAAAGATGTAATACTCC
The DNA here is from genome assembly GCF_949774975.1 of Lagenorhynchus albirostris. Classification (NCBI taxonomy): domain Eukaryota; kingdom Metazoa; phylum Chordata; class Mammalia; order Artiodactyla; family Delphinidae; genus Lagenorhynchus; species Lagenorhynchus albirostris. The sequence continues at coordinate 48,026,643 of NC_083109.1, forward strand.
AATTTGTTAGAACTCTAAAGTTAGTAAACCATTTCATACTCTTACAACAGGTGAAGACCTTTGCGATTACAGCCATGAAGGCATACAGATGCACAAACACATAGAGTGTAAAACAAAGAATGTTATTTGCCATCCAATTCTATAAGGATCAAGCCATGAGCCACTGCAGCCGCTGACCTACAACACACGCTGAAAGGAATTCAGTACAAAAACCAGGATGAACCATTCAGTGTTTTGGATATACGGACCCCTAGATATGCTAGTGAACACAAGTTCATGTGCCTGACGCACAGCAAGGCCAAACAATATTGAAACGTCAGAGTTTAGGGCAGAGAAAGGTTTATTGAAGGGCTGTGCAAGGTAATGGGTGGCTCATGCCGCCCTAAAACCCGGAAATGCCCCGAAGGGATTCAGCAAAGCTTTTTTTTTTTTTTTTTAAAGAACTAGTGTTTGAGTCCTAATTTTCTTTTGGTTTTTTGTTTTGTTTTTTGCCATGCCGCGCTGGTATTGACTGTTATTGGCTGATATTGACTATTTTATTAAGAACTATTTTGAAATCAGGAGTCCTCAACAAAGAAAACGGGTTGTGTTCTGCTTCTTTGAAACTAAAACATACTTTTCTATACAAATATCACTTAGTCTAGGTAAGAGATAACACATTCTGGGTATGTCACAGTCTGTCCCAAATAAGGGGGGCGGGGAATGGAAGCGCCAGCAAGAGGCAAGTAAAAGGTGACTTACACAGCTGCTGGAAACCCGCAAGGTTTGTCTGCGGCTGCCCTGTGCAGTAGGGAACCAGAAGCTCAGTGGGTGCGCTCTTGGCGCCCCGGAACTACAATTCCCGGAATGCCACGGGCAGGCTCCCCGGTCGCGCACGCGGTCTGAGCGGCTCAGGTCGGCTGCATTCATGGCGGCGCCCTGCAAGGCGGTGATCGTCCCCGGGAACGGGGGCGAGGATGTGGCCACCCACGGCTGGTACAGCTGGGTGAAGAGGGAGCTGGCGCAGGTAGGAGACGCACCTCGCTGCACTGGGAGGTCGGGCTGGCGCGGGAGAGGCCGGAGGGCTCCCCGCTCCCACCCCCTTGTGCAGAGCCTGAGGGGACTGCGTTCTACTTTGGTGGGAATAAGACTGAATTGACGCCCTGCATTCGGTCTGTGCTTTTCCTGGAGTTTCTTTTCTGAGGAGAAGGGCCGAGAAAGGGCCCTTCCAGGGCGCGGCGCTGGGCTGCCACATTTGGGAGCGTCGCCTGGAGTTGGGCGCACAGCCTCCCGCCGCCCTGCCGTTGGGAGGTGGAGGCCGCAGCGCTGTTAGGGTTGCATCCGTTTTCCTGTTTGCACTATTTCTTTTTGTAACCATGGCCCCGTCTTAAGTATTTCCAATCGAGAAACGAAACCTCAGGAAACTTAACCAGCCGCTCTCGCTTCTGTAACTACGCTTGCTGACCCCCCCTTGTAATCATCCAACCAATCAGACGGCGACTAGTGTCTTTGTTTAAAGGTTAACCAATCAGTACTTCCCACCCCTGGAAAGTCCCGAACTTGATTGTACCTGTCTATGAAAGAGCTGAACTAAACTCTATCGGGACCTCTTAGCGCCACCGGCAACGAGTGCGCAGAGGTCCAGGTTCGAACCTGCAATAAATGACCCTTGCCGTTTGGCTTTGACTCTCGACTCTGGTGGTCTTGTGGAGGGGTCTCGCGACCGTGGGCATTTCATTTGGGGGCTCGTCCGGGATGCCCCCGAGCCCACCAGACATCAGGTCAACGGGTCATCGCTGACAACCGATCGGTAAGTAAGCCGGCTCAGGGTACCTTCTGTTTTGGAGACTAGGACAGTCCTGGCGGACGCGCTATAGGACACCTAGTCGGGTGTGGTTGGAGACGTCCACCATGACCCATCTGGGGCTGATAGCCCATCTGAAGCGCGCACGCGATAACCTCCCCTTCCTCCTTTTACAGGCTCCACTATTGGGACTGCGCTTAATCACTTTTGTTTTCAGAGTAACCTTCTCTAACCAATCTCTTCCAGGACCTAGACATGGGCCAAGCACAGAGTACCCCCCTCTCCCTCCTTCTCGCTAATTTCGGGGATGTAAAGTCCCGAGGACACAACCTCAGTCTGGACATCCGGACAAGAAAACTAATTACCTTCTGCCGCTCTGAATGGCCAACTTTCGGGGTTGGCTGGCCCACCGAGGGTACCTTTTGTCTTCCTATAATCCTAAAAGTTAAATCTAGAGTTTTCTTGCCAGGAAAAGAAGGCCATCCAGACCAGATCCCCTACATCCTGGTATGGCAGGACCTGACAGAAAACCCATCTCCCTGGATGACCCCCTTTTTGTCATCAGGGTCATGTAAGATCCTTGCGGCCCGACCAACTAAACCTCCCAAGCCTCAGACCCCAACTGCACCCATACTCTCTGATAGCCAAGACCTCCTTCTCCTAGACCCCCCCCATATCAACCTCCTCTTTTGGCCCCACAACCGGTCCCCCTTCCTGCTCCTGGCCCTGCTCCTCTCCCCTTGGTAGAACCTCCTGCGGCCCCTCCCGAGGGGCCACCCAGGTCAGAACCGGAGAACCGAGAGGCAGAAGCACTACCGGTCCTCCTGCCCAATGAAAATAACTCCCATGGGCCGGCTGGACGCACCCGTGGACGCACTCAGCGCGACCCAGGGTTCCGCCATCCGGATTCCACCATAGCCCTACCCCTGCGAGAAATAGGCCCTCCCGATGAGACAGGGAACCCCCGACTCCAGTATTGGCCATTCTCTACTAGTGACTTATATAATTGGAAAACCCAGAATGCCCGCTTCTCTGATAATCCTAAAGACTTGATAGCTCTTCTAGATAGCGTTATGTTCACTCATCAGCCCACCTGGGATGACTGCCAACAGCTCCTCCGGATCCTATTCACTACCGAAGAACGAGAGCGAATCCAGCTGGAGGCGAGAAAACTGGTTCCTGGAGATGATGGTCAACCCACCGCTAACCCTGACCTCATCAATGCAGCCTTTCCCTTAACTCGCCCCCCGCAGGATGAATGGGACTATAACACCGGAGAAGGTAGGGGACGACTGCTCATTTATCGCCAGACTCTAATGGCGGGTCTCCGGGCTGCCGCGCGCAAGCCCACTAATTTGGCCAAGGTATATTCAATTATACAAGGTAAAACAGAAAGTCCCTCCTCTTACTTAGAAAGATTAATGGAAGCCTTTAGGCAGTATACCCCTATGGATCCAGAGGCCCCCGAAAATCAGGCTGCCATTGTAATGTCCTTCGTTAACCAGGCAGCCCCTGATATTAAAAAGAAATCCAGAAATTAGAAGATCTGGAGGGCAAACAGATACAGGATCTACTCCGTATTGCCCAGCGCGTCTTTAATAACCGAGACGCCCCAGAGGATAAACAACTTAAAGCCACTGAGAAAATGACTAAGGTCCTGGCCGCCATTGTTCAGAAAGACCAAGAGGGCCCCCCAGCCACTCGACCTCCCAGGTGACCATTGGACAGAGATCAATGTGCCTATTGCAAGGAAAAGGGCCACTGGGCTCGGGAATGCCCCAAGAAAAGGCAGCCGCGCCCCAACCAGAGGCAATGGCAACCGAAGGCCACCCCAGTCCTATTTACACATGATGCAGAGTAGGGGGGACGGGGTTCGGACCCCCTCCCCGAACCCAGGGTAACCCTACAAGTGGAGGGGAAACCAGTCCAATTCCTGGTGGATACGGGGGCACAGCATTCGGTCTTGGTTAAGCCCCACGGGAAAGTTTCTAACAAATCCTCCTGGGTCCAGGGAGCTACGGGAGTCAAACATTACCCCTGGACCACTCAGAGAACTGTGGACTTGGGCACGGGAAGGGTAACCCATTCCTTTCTGGTCATTCCCGATAGCCCTTGCCCCTTACTGGGGAGAGACTTGCTCACTAAAATGGGAGCACAAATTCATTTTCGGCCAGAGGGGCCAATCGTAACAGACCCTCACGACCAACCCATATCTGTGCTCACCCTGAACTTGGAAGATGAGTACCGACTTCACCAGGAACCACCCTCCCAAAATCAAGATATAGAGTCATGGCTTCAGCAGTTCCCCGAAGCGTGGGCAGAAACAGGTGGGATGGGACTAGCCAAACATCGCCCAGCCCTATTCATAGAGATCAAACCAGGAGCAGATCCTGCACGTGTCCGACAGTATCCCATGCCCCTAGAGGCCAAGGCTGGTATCACTCCTCATATTCGCCGGCTTCTTGACCTGGGGATACTGCGTCCCTGCCAGTCGGCCTGGAATACACCCCTGCTGCCAGTCCGCAAACCTAACAGTAAAGACTACCGCCCAGTGCAGGACCTGAGAGAAGTTAACAGACGGGTCATAGACATCCATCCTACTGTGCCCAATCCATATACTCTTTTGAGCGCCCTTAGTCCAGGAAAACAATGGTATACTGTGCTGGACCTCAAAGATGCCTTTTTTAGTTTACCCTTGGCGCCCAAAAGTCAAGAACTCTTTGCCTTCGAATGGTCGGATCCCGAGAGAGGCATAAACGGACAACTCACCTGGACCAGACTTCCCCAAGGATTCAAAACTTCGCCCACCTTGTTTGATGAGGCCCTACACGAGGATCTCAGTGAGTACCGGAGACAAAACCCCAATGTAACCCTCCTGCAGTATGTTGATCTCTTAATAGCTGCTGAGACCGCTGAAGCCTGCCTGCAGGGAACCAGAAACCTCCTACAGACTCTCGGCACCCTGGGATACCGGCCCTCTGCCAAGAAAGCGCAGATCTGCAGGCCTGAGGTAACTTACCTGGGGTACCTATTGAAAGGGGAGCAACGATGGCTCACAGATGCACGGAAGGAAACCGTCCTCCGCATCCCCAGACCCACCACGCCTCGACAGGTGAGGGAATTTTTGGGGTCAGCGGGGTTCTGCCGTTTATGGATACCCAAATTTGCTGAAATGGCCAAACCGCTATACTTAGCCACCAAAGAGCAGACGCCCTTTAAATGGACAGAGGAGGCTGAGCAATCATTTCAGCAGATCAAAACTGCCTTGCTATCCGCACCCGCCCTGGGTCTCCCTGATGTCTCCAAACCCTTCCACCTCTTTGTGGATGAAGGCAAAGGCATAGCTAAGGCCGTGTTGACCCAGCCCCTCGGTCCTTGGCCCAGGCCTGTCGCTTACCTATCAAAGAAATTGGACCCAGTGGCTGCCGGCTGGCCTCCTTGCCTCCGGATGATCGCCACCACGGCCCTAATGGTAAAGGATGCTGACAAACTAACTATGGGACAGGAATTGCATGTCACCACCCCCCACGCCATCGACAGGGTTCTCAAAACAGCCTCCCGACCGATGGATGAGCAATGCTCGACTGGTCCACTACCAGGGTCTACTGTTAAATCCCCTCAGAATCAGCTACACTCCGCCGCGGGCATTAAACCCTGCCTCCCTATTACCTGACCCAGATTTGGACTCCCCACTCCATGACTGTGCAGAGGTACTGGCCCAGATCCACGGGGTTCGGGAAGACCTACGTGACCAGCCCCTACCAGATGCACAAGTCACGTGGTTCACTGACGGCAGCAGCTTTGTCCAGCAAGGTCAGAGGTATGCGGGGGCAGCAGTAACATCAGAAACTGAGGTGATATGGGCAGAGACTCTCCCCCCGGGGACCTCAGCCCAAAAAGCTGAATTAATTGCCCTGACCCAAGCTCTCAAGATGAGCAAAGGCCAAAAAGCCACCATATATACAGACAGCCGGTATGCTTTCGCTACCGCACATATACATGGGGCAATATACCGAGAGCGGGGACTACTCACAGCAGAGGGCAAAGACATCAAGAACAAAGAGGAAATCCTGGCCTTGCTAGCGGCCATATGGGAACCCAAAAAGCTAGCCATTGTACACTGCCCGGGGCATCAAAAACCCACGAATCCAGTCGCCCGAGGCAACAATTTGGCAGACCAGACGGCTCGAAAGGCAGCACACACTCCAATACCATTACTTCCCCTGCAACTGCCGGATCCAGGGCCCCGGGAACTACCGCCCCAACCCGACTACTCGGAGGATGACATCAGATGGATGAGCAAGCTCCCTCTAACCCAGGTTAGAGACGGATGGTGGCAGGACGCTAAGAACAATATCCTCCTTCCTGAGAAACTAGGAACCCTGGTCCTTGAACGGATCCACCGTAGCACCCACTTGGGCACCCGACGGCTACAGGATCTCATCAGGCAGACTGGACTTAAAATTAAAAATGTCTCCGAGAAGACTGAACGACTGGTTGCTGACTGTGCAGTCTGCCAACTCCATAATGCCAGTACCCACCCGTCAACCACTGGCATCCGGGAAAGAGGAAACCAGCCCGGAGCCTACTGGGAAGTGGACTTCACGGAGGTAAAGCCTGGCAAATATGGGTATAAATATTTACTGGTGTTTATAGATACCTTTTCAGGTTGGACTGAGGCATTCCCAACCAAGAATGAGACTGCACAAATAGTAGCTAAGAAACTACTAGAAGAGATCCTGCCCAGATATGGCTTTCCAGTTATGATAGGGTCCGACAACGGGCCAGCCTTCGTTTCTTAGGTAAGTCAAGATCTGGCTTCCATACTTGGGGCTAATTGGAAATTACATTGTGCATACCGCCCCCAGAGTTCAGGACAGGTAGAAAGAATGAATAGAACTCTAAAAGAGACCTTGACTAAATTGACCATGGAGACTGGTGCTAACTGGGTAGTCCTACTCCCCTATGCTCTGTTTAGGGTGCGAAATTCCCCCTATAAGCTAGGATTTACTCCCTACGAAATAATGCATGGTAGGCCTCCTCCTATCATCCCTAACCTAAAGACTAACCTTATCCAATTGGACCCAGAAAATAATCTCCTGTCTTCCCTCCAAGCCTTACAGCGGACACACGAGACAATCTGGCCCAAACTAAAAGAGCTATATGCAACAGGACCCCCGCCTACTCCACACCAGCTCCGGCCAGGTGACTGGGTCCTTGTCAAACGCCATCGACAAGAGACCATAGAACCCAGGTGGAAAGGACCTTACCAGATCATCCTGACAACGCCAACGGCCATCAAGGTGGACAGCATAGCTGCCTGGATCCATTACACCCACGTCAAGCTGGTGGACCCATTTTCTGACCTCATCAAGTCCACTAAAGCTGACGTCACCTGGACGGTGGACCGGAATAAGGATAATCCCTTCAAACTGACCTTGTGCCGTACCCTCCCCCATGATGACCAAGGTACTGCTGATAGCCCTAATAATAGTCCTAACCCTCAACCCTCGGGCCACGAGGGGAGGACTCGGCCCTTCCCCCGATAAGAATACTTTAATACAACAACTATATGGTGCACCGTGCGAGTGCAGGGGAGGTACTATGGAGACTCCTGTTGTTCCCCGAGGGTATACTCATATGCAGGACTGCGGGGGAATAACTGCATACCTTGTTCAGGAATATAAGGGCACCGGGGTCTCTCAAAGCTGGCAATGCTACCATAAGCCTAAGCCACTCCCCCCTCGAGCCACTTGCCCCTGTTCTACCTTCCAGGAATCAATGCATAGCATGTGCTATACCTCTTACCAACAATGTATAGGGGCCAATAACAAGACTTATTTCACAGCCATACTACAGAATAATAAAAGCCCCACCATTAGTAAGGGTAATAAATACCTTCAGGCTGGATGCACTGGTACCCCCGGGACCCCGGTATGCTGGAATACCAGGGCCCCCACACATATGTCAGACGGTGGGGGGCCCCAGGACGCAGTGCGCCAGATAGAAACCCGAAGGCAAATAGAAGAGGTCTATCGGCATCTGTACCCACAGCTCAACTACCACCCCCTAATTCTCCCTAAGGTCAATCCCTCTGAATTGGACCCCCAGATCATGACTATACTAGAAGCTACTTTTACACTTTTGAATGCCACCAACCCCAAATTAGCACAGGATTGCTGGCTCTGCCTTCCTCAAGGACCGCCCCGCCCTATAGCCATCCCCACCTTCGCCAATTTAAACATCAGCGAACGATGTAACCCTACTTTACTCCCCGAGCCGTTCCCCATACAATTTTCAAAATTTTCAACCACCTTTAATACCTCATGCTTTGTCAAGAACGATTCCCTCTCTAACGCCAGTATTGACTTGGGAATCCTTTCATCCACTGGATGTAGTCAGTATATCCCCGTGAACTCCTCCCTCTGTAGTCCTAACACCACTGTTTTTGTCTGTGGAAATAACCTAGCATACACCTATTTACCCCCGAATTGGACAGGGGTCTGCAAGCTAGCCACCCTCCTCCCCAATGTAGACCTAATCTCGGGAGACACCCCATTGCCCATTCCCAGCTTTGACCTTTGGGCAGGGAGAACCAAACGAGCCATTACAGCCATACCCCTCCTGGTAGGATTAGGAATTACAGGAGCTGTGGCCACAGGAAGTACAGGTCTTGGGGTCTCCCTTCACTCCTATAATCAGCTGTCTAGGCAATTAATAGAAGATGTAGAAGCCCTCTCTGGTACCATTCAGGACTCACAGGACCAATTAGATTCATTGGCCGAGGTAGTCCTACAGAATAGGAGGGGCTCAGACTTGCTGACAGCTGAACAGGGTGGGATATGCCTCGCCCTAAAAGAAAAATGTTGTTTCTATGCAAATAAATCAGGCATTGTAAGAACCAAGATCCACCAGCTCCAGGAAGACCTAGCTCGCCGCCGGCAGGAATTAGCGGATAATCCCCTTTCGTCAGGATTTCATGGAATGCTTCCCTTCCTCCTCCCCATCCTGGGCCCTCTACTATGCCTCCTTCTCCTCTTCACTATAGGCCCCTGTATACTCAGTAGAGTCATAGGTTTTGTCCGAGAAAAAATAAATGCAGTTCAGCTAATGGTATTAAGAACACAATATCAGCCCAACGAGGCCTTAGAAATTGAAGAAACTGAGCCTTAAGGACCCAAGATTGGCTCCTCTGGTTCATGAAAAAAGGGGGAATGAGGGGACTGCGTTCTACTTTGGTGGGAATAAGACTGAATTGACGCCCTGCATTCAGTCTGTGCTTTTCCTGGAGTTTCTTTTCTGAGGAGAAGGGCCGAGAAAGGGCCCTTCCAGGGCGCGGCGCTGGGTTGCCACATTTGGGAGCGCCGCCTGGAGTTGGGCGCACAGCCTCCCGCCGCCCTGCCGTTGGGCTGGTGGAGGCCGCAGCGCTGTTAGGGTTGCATCCGTTTTCCTGTTTGCACTATTTCTTTTTGTAACCATGGCCCCGTCTTAAGTATTTCCAATTGAGAAACGAAACCTCAGGAAACCGAAACTTAACCAGCCGCTCTCGCTTCTGTAACTACGCTTGCTGACCCCCCCTTGTAATCATCCAACCAATCAGACGGCGACTAGTGTCTTTGTTTAAAGGTTAACCAATCAGTACTCCCCACCCCTGGAAAGTCCCGAACTTGATTGTACCTGTCTATGAAAGAGCTGAACTAAACTCCATCGGGACCTCTTAGCGCCACCGGCAACGAGTGCGCAGAGGTCCAGGTTCGAACCTGCAATAAATGACCCTTGCCGTTTGGCTTTGACTCTCGACTCTGGTGGTCTTGTGGAGGGGTCTCGCGACCGTGGACATTTCAAGCCCTGCTGGGAACCCCGTCTTAGACTCTACAAGTAGTGGAGGAAGTTCGGCTGGTGAAACAGCCAGGAGGGCTCCTCTCAGGGCTCAGAGTACAAGCTCCACCTCTAGAAACTGGAGACCGAGCCTGCTCCCCGTATCTGCTGCGGGTTCAGATATGGGACTCCCAGATAATTCTACACCAATCTTCTCTGCTCTCTGTCTCGGATTTTTTTTTTTTTTTTGCAGTACGCGGGCCTCTCACTGTTGGGGCCCCTCCCGCTGCGGAGCACAGGCCCCGGACGCGCAGGCTCAGCGGCCATGGCTCACGGGCCCAGACGCTCCGCGGCGTGTGGGATCTTCCCAGACCGGGGCACGAACCTGTGTCCCCTGCATCGGCAGGCGGACTCTCAACCACTGAGCCACCAGGGAAGCACCTGTCTCGCATTTTTAAACATTTTAATATGTAATATTGATATTTACAAAGGATGTATGTAACACGTACATACATTATGAAGTATAATGTAACCAATACTTGAGGGTCCCTCACCAAACTGAAATCTAGGAACATTATCAATACCTTCAGAGCCACCTGTATGTCCCTTCATCCCGTTTCCCTGCCGTATGAAATTTTAAAAGTTTGTTTCGCTTTTAAAACTTAATTTAAAAAATTAATTAATGTGCTTTTCAACCTATGTATGTATCCTTTAAGCAATATATTGTTAAATTTGGCCTCTTTGTGAGCTTTATAAAAATGGCATCTAACTGCGGGCTGTCTTGTGCATCTTGATTTTTTTTTTTAAACGTTCTTCCATAACTAGGCAATAAGACTGTTTCCTGAGTTGCCAATCTCTAGAGCTCTAGACTGGGTCTCTAGAATAAAATTCCAGGCTTGTGGCTGAGAGCCATGGCTAGAGCTACAAACCAAAAGGTCAGGGCTGCAGCTGTCCAAGAGGATTGGATCTCCAACTTCCTGTACCACATTTATGTACCACATTTTACCTACTCCCTGGAGCATAGTCTGATTGGCTCCAGGTCAGTTTGTCTAGAATCTGCTATGCCCTCTCTATATGTATATGCCAGCGGTGATAAATGTACATGTGCAGTTGCACATATGAAGAGATCTGCGGAGCTGGCTAGATAGAGAACTACAGACAGATGGAGTTTATGAGGAGGGATTGTATATTCATATGTAATCCTGTAGCACTTACCCCACTTCATTTCATGATATAAACAACTACTTATTGAATTGTTAAAGCTCATATCAGGTGTCTCATTTCTTATTAGCAAAGTATTAGTTGTAATTAAGCTCTTTATTATACTTTTTTTCTCTGTCTCATATCGTAGATACCTGGTTTCCAGTGTTTGGCTAAAAACATGCCTGACCCAAGTAAGTTTTTTAAATGTGTCTTTAAAAAGCCTCCTCTTGTTGGGTTTTGATCTTGTCATTTTCCGGTAGAGAAGAGGAATATCCTAGCAGAGAAGCCTAAGGGAATACATACCTCAGAGTGAATGATGGCAAGTATTTGGGGGAGGAGGATGCAAACCAAAAAACATGATAGAAAATTATGGTAAGGATCAAGAAGAGTACCTGGGCTCGGAAGAATTTAATTTTCAACTTTGTAAGCAACGGATTTTCCCTTCTATAAGTCAAATCTTTTCAGGCAAAATTTATGGGTGTTTCATTTGAGGCAGAGGTATGACAAAACTTACAGCACCTCTATGAGATCCTAATATTACAAAATGTAACGTGGCCCCTTCTGTTCTGAGTGCCTATGAGTTGTCTCAGGAATTTCCTTTTTGGGAAGAAAGAAAATATGTGGACATCAACTTGAGAAACAATATTGTCAAGAGGATTTTTGTTTTTAAGTTGGAAAGTTTACATTAAACTTCAGAGTTATATTTTATTTTCTTAGTATTTCCTTTCAAGAAAATGCTAAAAAATAAAAACAAAACTATTTACCAAAACTACAGATTTGAGTCTTTCAGACAGCAACACATAAAACTTTGGCCCTGGGCTTCCCTGGTGGCGCAGTGGTTGAGAGTCCGCCTGCCGATGCAGGGGACATGGGGTTCGTGCCCCGGTCCGGGAGGATCCCACATGCCGCAGAGCGGCTGGGCCCGTGAGCCATGGCCGCTGAGACTGCGCGTCCAGAGCCTATGCTCCGCAACGGGAGAGGCCACAACAGTGAGAGGCCCGCTTACCACAAAAAAAAACAAAAAAAGAAAACAAACAAAAAAAACTTTGGCCCTATTAAAACAGCCCCATCCCCCATTGCGGTCCTGCGGTTTGCTGAATGGTCCTCTGTTAGAAAGGTGGGCAGCGCTGGACTGAGACTGTCCCTGTTGAGTGACGGACTCTTTCTTTCCCCTGAACCTTAGTCACAGCTCGAGAGAGCATCTGGCTGCCCTTCATGGAGACGGAGCTGCACTGTGACGAGGAGACCATCATCATAGGCCACAGTTCTGGGGCCATTGCAGCCATGAGGTGTGGTCCTTATTGAATTATCACCATCCCCCCTACCCCTGTGAGCTCCAGTCAAGCTTGCTTGGGAAATACTTCGTGCACATCTTAAGTTTACACTGCAGAGGAGACAGTGAGTAGTAACATGATCTGTCCTAATTCCTTCCTGGTTTGATTAGTGGATTAAAAAGATACTTTGCTCTTACTGGGATACAGTGACCCTTTTAAAACACAAGTGCCTCTGAACCCCAGCAGCTCCCATCACCCTCAGAAGAACTTCTCAGCATTCAAGCCCCCCGCCTCCCATGTCGTCTCTGCCGTCTCCCCTTCGCTGTCCCCAGCCTGGTTTACAGACCTCAGTGCAGTTCCTTGAACACGCCGAGCTTGTGCCTTTCTTAGGCCTGTGCTTGCCGCTGTTCTACTTGGACTCTCTGTCCCCAGACACCTGCATGGCCTTCTCCTCTCTAGGTCTCTGCTCCACGTCCCCTTTCAGCGAGGCCTTATGTAATCACTCCACGTGAAACAGCAGCCTCACCCCACCGAATCCTACCCCCTTTATATCTTATGACCCCCCTTATTATCTGTAGCACTTTGCACCACCTGACATCCTATTCATTTCTTGTCTCTCTCCTGCCAGTCAAATGTAAGCTCCATGAGGGTGGGGCTTTGTTCATTCTGACACGAAACCCCGGTGCCTGGCAGAGTGTCTGGCATATGGTAGGTGCTGATAACTCCCCGTTGGAGGGTGGAGGCTGCTACCCGCACTGCCCTCCACTCCCCTCCCCACCCCCGCCAGCCCCAGCCCCCGCCCCCAGGGGTCATGGGTGCCTCCCTGCTGCTCCCCATTAGAACGTCACCCTGCAGGCTTATAAGGCCTGGAATGTAAGGATGGAGCTGGCTGAATAGCCTGTTAGGGTTGGGTTTCCTCTGTATTTGCGAGGCTAGATGACAAAGGATTATGGGGGGTTTTTTGTTTTAATTAATTAATTAATTTTTTGCTGCGTTGGGTCTTCGTAGCGGTGCGCGGGCTTCTCATTGCAGTGGCTTCTCTTGTTGCAGAGCACGGGCTCTGGGCGCGCGGGCTTCAGTAGTTGTGGTGCGTGGTCTTCAGTAGTTGTGGCACTTGGGCTCAGTAGTTGTGGCACACAGGCTTAGTTGCTCTGGGGCATGTGGGATCTTCCCGGACCAGGGCTCGAACCTGTGTCCCCTGCATTGGCAAGCGGATTCTTAACCACTGTGCCACCAGGGAAGTCCCAGGATTATGGTTTTTGTGTGGCTTCTTGTCCCCAGCAGCCCCTCAGGATGTCACGTGAATCGATTGTCAGAGAAATCTTGCCAAGTTCCATAACCTTTCAGCCACACCTGTGGAAGCTACAAGAATAATGCTTTCCTATGTGGACCTACAGAATTGTGGTACATAGTGTTTATAAGCTGCCAGGGGTTGTCCGGAAAATGAAGAAAGCCCTTTATGCTGAAATCTGTGCTAACCCAAGGCCAACTAAATTTTTCTCAGGCCGCTGGCTAATAACGATGTGGCTTCTTTTAAAGACTCCTGAAATTTATTGTAGGATTGTCAGGAACCTTCTAAAAATTAACTTCTAAAGTTAAGGTAGGCAAGGAGAAAACCAGATGCTAAAGCCATGGGGCCTAAGATCATAGGGGAACAGGATACAGAGGACTACCCCACAGTTACTTATTAATCACAAGGGGGAATTGTGTCTTTACAGTGGAGGGATCTGAGGGGTATCACCCTAGGGAATCTGACAGTCTCAGCAGTAATGGGACAAACTGGCATCGTGTGCCCATCGTTGTGGAGGAGTGGGAAGGACACAACATTGCCTACGTAATGGTCTTGCCAAGTGTTTCACCTCAGCCTAATCATGAGGAAACAAGTTCAGTTTAGGGGATAACGTACAAGAAAATGGGCCTAAAATTCTTAAAAGTGGTCAATCTCATTTAAAACAAATTTAAAAGTGATTGAAGAGTCATGAAACCAAACGCGTGATCTTTGACCAGATCTAGGATTGAAAAGATGTTTTAAAGAACAGTTTGGTACAACTAGGGAAAAATGAATACAGGTAATGTTACTGTCTTGGTGCTAAATTTATTAGGTGTAAGAATGATACTGTCGTTACATAAGAGCACAGCCGTGTTCTTAGGGGATACGTGCTAAAGTATTTAGGGGTGAACTGTAGCAAAATTAACGAATCTGGGTGCTTGTTCTGACTTTTCGGTAAGTTTGACATTTTTCAAAGCAAAAGATTGGGGAAAAAGTTTAGGCATGAGAACAAAATACCAACCCTAAACCTTGGCTGGCACCAAGGCCTCCTAGAGCTCTTACCTTTCTAGGTCCTTCCTTAGCCCTGGCCTTTGCTCAGTGAGGGAACTGTCTACAGTTAGCTGAGTGTCTGTTTGCCGGGCACTGTTCTAGGGAACAGGGTCACAAAAATCGAGAAGGCTCAGACCTGCCCTTGAGGGATGCCCTTGGGGGACAGAGGTAAGACAACGCAAACAAGCGTGTGTGAGAGAGGCACAGTTCTGGGATGGTACAGTCACAGACCACTTGCATCTGTCACCTGGGCTGGGGAGGTGTCACGCCTTAGAATGCAGATTCCTTTGCCTCACTCACAATCCTCTGAATCAGATGCTCTGGGCTGAGCCTGGGAATCCACATGTTAACCAACCAAGTAATGCCGACAAATGCACACATCAAAGGGAATGATTACACTTTTTATGTTTATTCAGAAAGAATTATGGAAGAGGTTTGCACTACCTTGGAAACAGAGTAGAAACTCAGGTAGCCCAGGTGAGGTGATTAACCACCGGGCTCATATTTCTGCATTTTCCTTGCTCTTTTTCCTACTAACCTCAGCAGCCTATAGCATGTGCTTTCTGTAAGCTAAACCAAATGAGTTTTGGATGGCTTACTGACTTTCTGGGACCAGATTTAACATTAAACATCAGCTACACCATTCCTCTCGCTCCAGGTACGCAGAGACCCACCGGGTGTGTGCTATCGTGTTAGTGTCTGCGTACACGTCTGACCTGGGGGATGACAACGAACGGGCAAGCGGTAAGTCTGAAGGCAGAAACCGGAAGAGCCCTTCCTGTAGCCACGGGGCTGCACGCTCAGGTAGTAAAACAGCACTGTCTTCCAACAGGTTAACACAAAATCTAACAGCACATGAGGAATACTTACCACCCATCTTTAGGTATAAGTTAGGCACTTAGAGAGGGCAGTGAGCCACTATCTAACCCGTAGTCTAGAACTGAACCCCTGAGCCCTAGCCTCCCCCTTCACCAGTAGCTATGGTATCAAGCCCTGCGGATCTGAAAACTGAAGAAGGGCTTCTAACTCAACACTTGGGCTCTGATTCTCTGAGTCTCTGCCATGGTCCTCACTAGAGTGGTGAGAATGGAAAGTATCCATGACACTGAGAGGTTGTGTGTTCTTCTCATAGGATACTTCAGCCGCCCCTGGCAGTGGGAGAAGATCAAAGCCAACTGCCCTCACATTGTGCAGTTTGGCTCCACCGACGATCCTTTCCTTCCTTGGAAGGAACAACAAGAAGTGGCCAACAGGTTGGAAGCCAAATTGTACAGATTCACTGACCGTGGCCATTTCCAGAACACAGAGTTTCATGAATTGGTTAGTGTGGTCAAGTCCATGCTGGAAGTGCCAGGATAGCCAGGGTCGTTCCTGCTGTTGTGCGTAAGGACATGGGAGTCAGGCAACGATCAGGTTATGAACAGATGACAATCATCCATTATCAGATGAACAGCGGGCATGCAAACCAGATCAAATTAAGGTCCAAAACACACACACGTTTCAATGTTCAAACTACCTTACAAACAGTATTTTCATTTTCCATAGAACCTACATTTCCTCAAATTGCTCTGACCGAAAACAGTATTTTTCCCATTTGATAAGGGACATGGGACAGCTTAACTGCCCTTACCTATCCAAAGTGAATAAGACACAAATGAAACCCAGGTTTCCTGATCCCTAGTCCAGATTAAAACTAAACAGGTTTCATGTTATGCTGTAGGAGTTGCATCATAACATGTCCTTAACATGTTGAGAGAGTGACACACAAGGAGGTTGAGGCAAGGGTCTGCAGGGTCAGGCAGGGATCGGTCTAAGACCAGACTGGCAAGGATTAGGGCGACAGGGAGAACTACTCCTGGGCCCTGTCTGGATTGTTGCCATGTGGGAATTTGGCAAGGCATTGCCAGTTTTCTGATTTTCAAGGAAAGAAATTAATACACTTTTGTATTTAGGGACCATAAGTGTATGTATATGTAATCCACATGTACATGAATTACGTTCAGTCCACAGACATATGGGTTGTTAGTTGGCAGCTACAGCGTAAATAAAAAATTTGCAAACACAGCAAGACACAAAGGCCAAGCCATCCATGTGTGACCTCTTGCTGTAAGTATTCACTTAGCCAGTGCTTTAGAGCTTGAGAAAAGCCTGAGAAATAGACATGATGTCAAAGGATGAAGTCATGGGAACAGTTTGGATTTTGTTACAAAGTCTTAAATATTTTTAAAAATGATCTTTCCATATCTCAGATTTTGTTCTGTAAAGTGTTCTACCTTTTAATTTCCATGGTCCTTTATATCTCTTTCAGCATCATTCCATGATTTTTCTTCTAATCATACTCCCTCAAAAATAACCCTTTTTCATTTTCCAACGTTTTTGGCTATTATTATCCCCAAGTAACATCTCAAAACAATTTCCAGTAAATTCACACCTGATATTTGCTGCAATAATGTGAATTCCCACACTGTTGATACCTAACGAAAATTCAAAGCCATCATTTGAACCTGAAAAGGCTTTTGATTTCTAAGTGTGCTCAAAAAATGTCAGGAGAGATTCTCTAAATTTTTAGCAGCAGTTATCTTAGGGGATGGGAATTTTGGTAGTTATGGTGTGGTGGACGTCTCCTTTTTACATTATACACCTCGGGATTATCTGAGTTTGTGCACTGTCTTTTATAATTAAAAATAAAGATTAAAAAGTTTATTTGGCAAGTTAGTGAAAAACAAAGTAGATAAATCCATTGAATACTTTTCTTAGAGAAGCTGTTTAGCATTGATTTGACCAAGCCTATCTATAATCAAAGCTTGATTCTATTTCAATTATTTGGAAGTAGTCATTGTTCTGCATATTCTCTGCCTTGTTTTCTGAAGTCCTTTCTTAAAAAAATTTACAAACTTATACAAATAACAGTTCATAATACTTTATTGTCCTCTTCCTCTGTAGAAAAAACCAAATATATACAATTGAGAAATAATTTGATATTCTTTATTCCTATAAAAATAACTTGAGGGGGGCTTCACTGGTGGCGCAGTGGTTGAGAGCCCGCCTGCCGATGCAGGGAACACGGGTTTGTGCCCCAGTCCAGGAGGATCCCACATGCCGCGGAGCGGCTGGGCCCGTGAGCCATGGCCGCTGAGCCTGTGCGTCCGG
Organism: Lagenorhynchus albirostris; assembly: GCF_949774975.1. Classification (NCBI taxonomy): domain Eukaryota; kingdom Metazoa; phylum Chordata; class Mammalia; order Artiodactyla; family Delphinidae; genus Lagenorhynchus; species Lagenorhynchus albirostris. Next base: position 48,044,191 of record NC_083109.1, read on the forward strand.
AGCCTGTGCTCTGCGATGGGAGAGGCCACAACAGTGAGAGGCCCGCGTACCGCAAAAAAAAAAAAAAAAAAAAAAAAAATGAGGGCTTCCCTGGTGGCGCAGTGGTTGAGAGTCCGCCTGCCGATGCAGGGGACACGGGTTTGTGCCCTGGTCCGGGAAGATCCCACATGCCGCGGAGCGGCTGGGCCTGTGAGCCATGGCCGCTGAGCCTGCGTGGCCGGAGCCTGTGCTCCGCAATGGGAGAGGCCGCGACAGTGAGAGCCCCGCGTACTGCAAAAAAAAAAATAATAATAACTTGAATACGATGGTTGAGTTGGGCTGATAGTATGGTAACCAGTAACCACAGGGCGCCAGCAAAGAAAACGTTCAGTTCTTCATTCACAGAAGCCACGGTTCAGGTGCTCACCAGCCACGGCTGACTAGTGCCTCCCTTACTGGACACAGATATAGAGCATTTCCATCCTGATAGAAGGTTCTATTGGACAGCACTGCGCTACAGCGCGTGTTACGTGTTTCCCTCACCCACCACCAACGTAGAAGTGACTCATCTTGAAGTTACTTTTGACTAGTTTACCTATTAGTTGATCACCATAAAAATTATGATCCTATAAAACTTACTCATCACCAAACTAAGATCAGAGGAGTTTCAGGGAAGAACTCCACATGGACTATTCATTTAAACCGTCAAATCATGGCCTTTCATGATTCTCTGTTTGACTCTCTACAGATCTTTATAAAGCAGAGACGGGCCTTGATAGACTCTAGGGAATATCTTTTCAGGTGAGCAAAATACCTTACACTAAATGGAAATCAAGTGTAAGGTTAGAACTTCACTTACAATTTGATTTTTTGGTGTTGTCCTGAGTCTAGAGCACCACAATTTGTTTTGGTCAAAGTTTACTCCTGTAGGGTAGATATCCATTTAATGATCAACAGAGGTGCTGTATTTTAAAATTATTGTCTCGGGGCTTCCCTAGTGGCTCAGTGGTTAAGAATCTGCCTGCCAATGCAGGGGACACGGGTTCGAGCCCTGGTCTGGGAAGATCCCACATGCGGCAGAGCAACTAAGCCCGTGCGCCACAGCTACTGAGCCTGCGCTCTAGAGCCCGCAAGCCACAACTACTGAGCACGTGTGCCACAACTACTGAGCCTGCGCTCTAGAGCCCGCGTGCCACAACTACTGAAGCCCACGCGCCTAGAGCCCATGCTCCACAACAAAGAGAAGCCGCAACAAAGAGAAGCCACCACAATGAGAAGCCCGCGCACCACAACGAAGAGTAGCCCCCACTCGCTGCAACTAGAGAAAGCCGGCGCACAGCAACGAAGACCCAACGCTAAAAAAAAAAAATTTTTTTAATTTAAAAAATAAATAAATGAATTTTTTAAAAAAGATTGTCTCTATCCTTCTTTAGTTAATATTCAGAATGAAAACCATGCTAAGGGAAACAAGTTTATAGGAGCTCTTTATTCTGGTAGGCAAGGAATACTTTTGTTTTAGCTACTGATTGTAAACTTAAAAAAATCTCTGGCTGTCAAGATACAGTACAAAGTGTATTTAAAACACAAACTGCTTCCTTCGTTCCACTTCTAAGTCTCCTCCAAGCTCAGTTTTGTCATTAAATAAGACGAGCGCCCCTGTGACAGGCTAGGTCCCAGGAAGGGCAGACATTGTTCTTAGCATTCCAGCTCTCTCTGAGAGTGGATCGGAAACCCTCTGTAGTTTCAGGCTCCCAGATTCTTCTGGATCTTACACATCTAGTACTTGAAATGATCTGTTTCAAAGCACCAGTGTCATCAAATGCTAATTCTGAACAGCTGGCCACAGAATTTATCTGGTTCTTAAAAACTGGATACTGAGCTGAATTTTATTTTACTGTTTATCTCAAAATAACCCTTGTGTTGGTTCTCCAAACCTGGTGTTTGAACTCAGGCCCCAGCAGAGCTTTCCTTTCCCTCGGTCCCCCGCTTTTGGCCTGGACACAGAAACTTTTAAGTGGCGCTACGAAGTGAAAATATGACAGTTGAGATCCTAAAAAGACCTATAGCTAACTTCTGTGTAACAACACATCAAGTAACCTATTGTTTTCTGTTGAGCTGAAGATTGGGACTGTAAGTGCTATTAGAACTGAGGACAATTATAATGGCTTCCTGCTTAGTTTAGACCTATTACACCATGAATTTTAAAACAGAATATGGAAAAAAATCTAAAACAGGATAAGGAAAGAAGAATGATAATCGCCCCCACCCCGCCCAATAAAGTGAATGGAGGGCAATGGATTCTTTTTAGTTTTAATTTTAGTTAAATAAGAATCCAGGGGAAAATTCTAGCAAATAATACAATTGAGCCACAGAGTGAAACTTGTAAGACTTTAACAAAGAAGAACCAGTGAAAATATTCCATTTAAGATGAGAGTAATTAATATTTATGCACTAAAAAGATATCCTTGACAACAGCGTCATTTGGGTTTGAGGTAAGTACAGAGGCATAATCCTCTGAAAGAATATTGTGGACATAAAAAGGCATCAACAGTGTGTAGAAAAGGGATGTTCCACTGTGTCCCCCCCTCATGCCCCAAGTTTGCGTTCTCCCCTGCTATTCCTGCCTTCTTTTTCATTTCTTCTCAATGAAACTGCTGAGAAAACAGAAATGGTGACACTGGGTCATATATAAAAATTTCCCAATGAAGACCTTAATAAGTAACTTTAAAACAGGCATTTTAAAGCTCTAGCCGTTATCACAGTACTTGGTGAATATGAACATATTTGCTTCTTTTCCCGTGAATCATCAAAAGTCTTGAAAGCTTCAGAAGGTGGTCTTCCAGGAGTTCAAAGTATTTTACTTACGGAAGAATGGATTTCACTACTAACCTTACCTGTTTCATGTCCTGTTGCCTACTCTACCAATGTAAATTTAGTCTTCATAGATTAAAAAAATTTTTTTCGTAGCAGCAAGTTTTTATCTTGAGGTTTGCTTTCAAGGGAATTTGATGTGCCATCATGAATCAAATTATTTGTTCCCAAAGTAACTTCATTTGCAAAATGTCAGTAAAGTTCATAGCTCTCTATTAAAATTCGAGCCACTCTGTCATGTAAATACAGTTAGATGGTGAAATCTCACCACCTTCATGGCAGTCGTCAAAAACCTTTAAAAAAGAAAAAAGGTTATATTCAAACTGAAGTTTTAAAATTATTACATTATAGGTAATGTCTTAAATATCAACTACAACAAAATTCTAACAAAAAATCCAAGATCCAACCATTTATTTAAAGCAATATTAAAAACAAAACTTTCGAAGTGAAAGAGGTTAGGACTGTAAATAAGAACATACTGGAATAGGACCTGCTCTGTGATCATAGAGTGAGTGAGAGACCTTTCACTGTAGCACTAAGCCGACCATATCCACCTACCCACTGGGCAGAAGGCAGGTAACAAGAGTCCAGGAAGGGAGATATATACACACGAATGACTTAATCTTAACTAACCAAATGTTTCATGTTGAGCCACCTTCCTTTTTGTGAAGGGTGCTAAATAGAATTCCCAACAGGTTAGCCTTTTTTCTAGGAGTTGAAACCAGAGCATAGAGAGCTTAGGCATGTAGACAATAAAACACAGACTAACAGCCCAAGAATATAAATGCCACAAGGGCTGGCATGGTGCCCGCAGCACACAGGTGGCTTTCAGAGACTATCTGGGAACAAAAGAATGAAGAGTGTGGGGTGGGCCTCGAGGGAAAGCACATCACCTCTGGGTGTGAGTTCTGGTTGTTGTGTCTCAGCTGAATGCTTAGGTCGCCCTCAGCCTGAGTTCCCTCACACTTAAAGGGAAGTAACATCACTAGCTCCAAGGGACGTAAGGAGGATTAAATGAGACCACAGAAATCTTCAAGAACATGTCTGGCCCATAGTAGGTTCTCAACAAATCTCATTTCCCTCCCTACTGAGGTGAAATGATTAGCCCTCATCAAAAATCGTCCATCTGGGGACTTCCCTGGCAGTCCAGTGGTCAAGACTCCACGCTTCCACTGCAGGGGGTGCAGGTTCGACCCCTGGTCAGGGAACTAAGATCCCACATGCCGTGCAGTGCAGCCAAAAAGAAAAAAAATGTCCATTTTGGGGCCAAGAGCAGAAAACAAATTTCCTTAACATGGTTATTCTAAGAAAGAATACAAGGTGATGATTTGTTCGTTAAAGCTCTGTCATCAAGGTTACATGGAGGTTTCCACAGTTCTTGGTCAACCCTGAGTTTAAGAAAACTAGGGTGTGCTTGATATACACTATGTGGCATCTGCACTCGGTGGCAGTTAAGTGTAAAGGGAAGCCATTGTAACTCACCGGGCAGAGTCCGCAGGGGGCCCGGACCAATCCCGTGGGCGGGATGATCGGATTGACTGCCCTGTACAGTTTCATGTGTCCGTCCACACTGCCTACGGTGCCTTCTTTTGCAGCGATGATAGTCATCTCCACTTTCCCATCATAAATGAGTGTATTTAAGATGGTCTCAATGTCCTCCATGGACAACTCTACCTACAAAAGGGATACGTTAGAAAGGACCCAAAAAGGACAAGGAGACATCATTTTGGAGGGTGTTAAAAAACATAAAAGGCCACAATTCCTTGGTGAAATGAGGAAGGATTATGCTGGAGAGTAAATGGAGGCATAAAGAGGCTGAACAATGGCCGAAGTGAGCACAGACCCTCAAATGCCAGGGGCAGGGCTCTGAGCTCGCACTGAGCTTGACACTTGCTGATGTCTTCACCCTCCCAAGGAAAATCTAGACATCTTGTAACATTCTTTGGCAAGAATTTGATGGAGGTTTATAAAATGCTTGAGCAGAAAGGTATTTTAGACATCAAGTAGTCCAAATTCCTGTTTTTTTTTATGAAAGAGAGATCTGGAGCCCAGGAAATGAAAATTTGTCCAAGCAGCCACTTCAGCTTCTTCTCTGATGATGAAAAGTATCAAGCACAGTGTGTCTGTACAGATCTTCAGAGAATGTGCTGACAATGCCACTAACATCTCGTAAGTAGGAAAATACCAATAAACGACAACTGCTATGATGATGGATGTCTGGCACATATATGGAAACGTCCCCAAGAGAATCAAGAACTTGTCAGAACAGACTTTTGAATCTGGTAGTGAAATGCACTGCCAGGCCTCCACTCTGCTGCTCTGTAGCCCAAGCTCAGGTACATACAGTTCAGAAAGTGCCCGACGGCAATGACCGCCATTGCCTGACTGCCTTAGGACAGTACTTCCTCAAAGTGGGTTCTGCAGAATGTACATGGGTATCACCAGAAAAAAGGGTCTGGGTCAGCTGTGTTTGCAATACATTGTAAACTATATCCCTATGATGAAGAATAAGTTTTTAAAAATAAGATGAAAATTAGAAACCGAGTTCCAACCTTACTGATCCCCAATTCACAGATATACTTCCACACTTCATGTGATGAAGCAAATGAACTATTTCTTTGTATCATTGGATTCTGTTTGCTTTCTCGTGCTGTTTCTGCCTATAAGGGTAGAAACATAAATTTCAGGAAGAATTCTGGTGCCTTCTGAATACAATTCATAGTGAGAACAACAACACGACATATTTTGTTTAGTAAAAATGACCAATTTCAATGTTTTCAATTCCTGTAAGATATGATACACAAGATTAAACATTCCTTATGAAGAAACTTAAAAAAACTATACTTGGAGTGATGTTTCCTCAATTATGCCTCACCTTGGTTTGTAGGAATTTAAAACACTGTTGGTTAAGCACCTCTACAAATTCAGATTCAAAATCCTGGTCACTGTACCAGGCTCCACCGGTCACAGAGCGGTCTGGCTGCAGGTTATAGAGCATGTACACCTTCTTTTTTGAGGCCTAGGAAAAAACACGCACAGTAGATGGTTAGAGGTAACAAAATAGTCTTCCAAAACTAAGACTTAAAAACCCCCAAAGCTTCATATTTCAGAGCAGTTTGGGATTTACAGAATTATTGTGAAGATGGGACCTTGTGCTCAGCTTCCTCTAGTACTAACACCTGACATTACCAGAGTACATCTGTTATAGCTAATGAAACAATATTGATAGGTCAATATTAATTATAAAGTCTACACTTTATTCAGATTCCCTTCGTTTTTCCCTAATGTCCTTTTAATGGTCCAGGATCCTACCCAGAATACCATATTATTACAAATTTATTATACATGAGGCAGACTTTGGTTGTGACAGTTTCTCAGACTTTCCTTGTTATTGGTGAGTTTGCCATTTTTTAGAATTACTGGCAAAAAATTCTGTAGGAAGTCCCTTAATTGGGATTTGTCCGAGTAGACTGGAAAAAAGACCACAGAGGTAAAGTGCACTTCTCATCATGTCATATCAAGAGTACCTGATCATCACTAAATGATGATGGATTGTCATCAATATAACTTATCAGCCTTGACATTATAAATCCATCACCTGGTTTGAGGTAGTGTTTCTCAGTTTCTCCACTGTAAAGTTACCTTTTTGTCCTGACCTTTCCATATGTGGAAGGAAGCCACCACGCACAGTCCACACTTAAAGACTGGGAGTTCGCTCTACTTCCTTGAGGATGAAGAGTCTACACAAATTATTTGGAATTCTTCTGCATGAAGACTTCTCTATTCTCGCCCATGATTTATTTATTCAAACATTTATATTAGTATGTTCTCATGAATATTTATTTTATACTTTGGGTTACAATCTAATACTACTTTAGTCTGAAACTTTGAAAACATCATGCTAAGTGAAAGAAGCCAGACACTAAAGACCAGGGACTGTAGTTCCCTGGCAGTCCAGTGGTTAGGACTCGGTACTGTCACTGTCTTGGCCCAGGTTCAATCCCTGGTCAGGGAACTAAGATCCCACAAGCCACACGGCATGGCCCAAAAAACCCAAAACAAAACAAAACACAGCAACATTAAAAAGATATAATTTAAAAAATTAGAACAGTGTGGTGACTGCAGAACTCTGTGAATATACTAAAACCCACTGAATTAAATCTCAATAAAGCTGCTACTAAAAATTAAGATGTACAGCATGATTGGCAAAATGAAGCTAGGCATGGGTACATGGGGATTCATTTTGTTATTTTCTATACTTTTGTACATATTTGAAATTATCCAATAAAAATGTGGAAGAGAAATAATATTCTAAATGAGGGAGTGGTAGGACATAAATACCATTGATAAATAAAACCACTGATGACTATCAAATTTTTATTTGCTGAATTTTGTGTTCAAGCACACTTTAATCTAGGAGCACCCCAGCTCCTCTGATGCCTCAATCAGTGAAGTCAGCAATGTGTCTGCTGGAGCCAGCTCTGGATCCTGGAGCCCCTGGAGGATGTGACGGGGTGGCTGGCAAAAGGAGGAGGAGAAATCCCATGTGCTGGAACAGATGCTCCACCAGGGCCAGGGCAGAGAACTTTCTGTGACCTGCTCACCGATGTATTCCAAGCCCCCAGAACAGTGCCCAGCACACAGCAAATGCATGACAGGTATTTGTGGAATGGGTAATCTCATACACCAGGTTGAAATAAATTATCTTACATACCACAAAATCCAGGAAAAATGTTTGTGATCCCCCAAATTCTTTACTGAAGCGAGTAAGTAGTTTTAGATTTTTGAGTGGGTAAGACTCTAAGAGTTAACTGGCAGTGACACATCTAAAGCAGCATCTCCAAACCATCCGATATGAGCTAAAATTTAAAAAATCTTTTTTGACCAGTTGTTTTAAATCATGACATAGCTTAAAGAATAAAAACCTGAAATATACTTGGAGTAATATATGTACAGAGAACATCCAGGGGAAGAAAAGAGATGGTTACTCACTGCCACAGACTTAACAGCTTTAATTAGCTTTTTACTTTCCAGATTCTTTAGAATTTTGTTAATTTCTGTTAATGGCAAGTTGCTTTTGTATCGGATATCTCTGCTCCATATTCCTATAAGAAAGTAAAGTAAAATAAGTTGAACACTATAGGATATGTGTTTCTTTTCCCATTGCTTATATCTCATTATAAATCTAGCAAAATATGTATATATTCCTAGAGCATAGCTATAGGAAAAATGAATTAGAGGTAAGAGTCTCAGATAAAGTAACAAAAATATGCAAAACAATACATAAGTTATATGTTCTATTTTCTAACTGGAAATTTCTTGGAATGCCAGTGTGGCACCTTTTAAAAAACATATGAAAAGGACATTTTTGTAATGGAAGAAAAATCTTGAATGTCACTGAATTAACATATATTGCCTTTTCCATGCCCCCCTACATCCCAACCTCTTTTTTTCTTTAAATATCACTTTAGATTGTATATGTGAAAAACAACCTTAAGTTTGGGTCTGGGTTGGCTGCCACCCTTGATGAGAGCAAAAAACACTTTATGAGAGCATCTGTGTGCATGTATGTCCATTATTTATACAGCACTATATTTGGAAAATAGAAAGATTACAGTTCCCATAGTCACTAAAAGCCTGTGCAGAAAGCTATGATTTTTCTTTCAAAGAAGGAAATATGTGTTATATGTATAAAAGGAATTTATGTTAAAACATTTTGCTGTATTTTCTTCCCAACGTGAAGGCATAATAAGATAGGAAGATTTTTTTAAAATAGAGAATGACTTCTTCATATTTATTTTTAAAATTTTAATTTAACTTCCCAACACATACAAAAATTATATGACTTCAGATTACATCGTAATTGTTAAAGCTAATATCAATGACTCAAACAGATCTTAAATTGTAATAACAGCAATTTCCATAAAGTTCTTTAAGGGCAACAGGAGAGGAACTAAATAGCTCTTGAGGGAGCTACACCAGACACTGCCACACTGCACTAGGCGTCCCTTGGATTTTTGCAAAAACCAGAGAGATGTTATTATCCACCATTTACAGATCAGAGGAAGAAACGAAGCCTTCCAAAATTTAGCAAGTAAGGATTAAAAAAAAAACTCTTAAGTTTTAATTTATTTATTTTGAATAGATAATATATTCATATGGTCCACATTCAGAAGTCTCTTTCCATCCCTGCCCACAGCCATCTAGTTCCTATCTCCCTGAGGCAACAACAGTGTCACTCCTGGGTGTCCTTCAAATGTATGTACATTATATATTGTTATATACATATGTGTGTGTGTGTGTTATATTTTCTTTTCCTTTTAACAAACGGCAGCATACTGAACTGACTGATCTATATCCTGGGAAGCCAGGATCTCAGTCCCCACTATCTGGTCCTAGAGACAATGTTGTTTCTGCTGTTCCTCTACATGCTTACCTTTATTTCCTGCATCCTCTATGATTTGATATACTAGTTTTTCCTGGTTATCTGATCCTTTCATTTTACTGCAGGGAAATAAAGGAGAATTAAAAAGGCAAAGAGGTACAGGATAATCTAATAATCTACAAGACTACTGAAACGAATGAGCAGACAAGGTCATCACATTGACTTATTTACCAAAAGAAGGGCTTACCTTAAAAAGAATGAGACAGGGCTGTATGTACCAAATGAAAAGATGTCCAAGATATAGTAAGTGAAAAAAAACAAGTTGCAAAACAGTATGGATATCATGATCCCATTTTTGTTAAAATAAGAAAAAAAAAAGAGAGAGAGATTATATATAAATATATGGTATATAAATATATAATCATCTATATGTATTTATATATACCTATAAGAAAGGATATATGCCAAAATATTAACAGCAGCTATCTCTGGGAAATGGAACGCATATGGGAGGTGAGATGATACACGGGCCAGGTTTACATGATGCAATTCTGTACTGGCTTTTTTTCCCCAAACATATATTACTTTTATCATATTAAAATTTTCTTAAAATAAAAAATTAGGTGCTTACCCAGCATTCTGAGACTCCTTTATTCTATACAGAAGGCCTGTATTGCTCCTTAAGAGATCCAGCTGACCCTAAAGTTGTTTTTTTTAAAAAAGAAAATAACAGTGAATTATTTTGGAGATATATCAAATCCAATGACAAACATTAATGCATTCTTCAATATTTTACACGGACTAAAATAGCCTACCTCCCATAGTTGCCAGTTCTTCACTTGAGTACTTAAGTTTTTTCCTACATGTCACATGTGATGTACTTTTTAAAACTTAACTCTTTATCTCGCCAGTTCCCCAAATATTAATACCTAACAATTTTCTACATGTTAGATCCTGGCTTGGTTATATGATCAATGTGTAAAGAATTTTAAACAAGCAGCTTTAGAATAATAAATAAAAATCCATATTTAATTCAAATAAATTCAATAAATATATATAAATATAGTAAAATGTAATTTGTCTAAAAAAGTTCAAATAAAGGCTATTCATGCAAAAATATTCTATGATACAATGAGTAAATGAAATTTACAATGTTAATAGTAACATTTACTGACATGTGTGATTTCTGTAGTGTTACATGAAAATTAGGCAGAAAGGTCAACCAATGAATAAAAGGCCTGTAGCAGTTCTGTTTTTATACAAGTCACAAGTAAAACAAAGCATGTGTGTCACGCTCCTGCATTTCCTTGGGTCTGAACTTAGGAGAACCCAGATGGCTGTTACCACTGGGCTTCCAGCAGTTCAGGGAAGCACGGCTAAGAGAGGCCCCATTCCCACGAGTTAAGGCTGGGCAGACCCATGACTTGGAATTAGGTTGATATATGGATAAACAGCAATACTTTCCCTCCCTCCCTCAAACCACAAAGCCCAATTTGGAGGCTCCATTCAGTTGTTCATCTCAGCCTATGAACATTTACTGAACACTTGTACTGTGATATATGTTTGGGGGGGACAAACATGGATTCTGAAAGAGAATTACACAGCTGACTTCAATACCATCGGATTGGCATTAAGACAGAGCTAAGTAAAGGGTGGGACGGCCTCTCAGAGAAGCAGCTTTGGCCCAGCCTGGGGGGTCAGTGAGGATCCCTGGAGTCGATAGCAGAGATGAGTCTTGAGAATAATGAGGAGTCAGTCTGTGAGGAAAGGGAAAAAGGGCCTGCTAAGCAGGGAAGACAGCATGAGCAAAGGAACTGAGGCATGAAACAGCGTGATTTGCTAGGGAACCAAAAACCATCTGTTCCTTCTGAAAACTAACTTTTGAGTTGGAGGGGTGGAGGGAGTTGAGGTGGGTGCAGAAGGGAGGGGCTCAGTGTGGTAAACCCAGGAGTGTGGACTTGAATCTAGAGTTGAGAGAAGAGTTTTTGGTGGGAAAGTGACTTGGTCAAATCTGTATTTAAGACAGAGCAGGCTGGTTGCTCTGAGGCACATGGAGCCAGGAAAGCCCGTTAAGATGCACTGTAATAGTCCAAGTAAAAGCCAAGAGCCTGAAGACATGCAGGGGTAGTAGGAATGGAAACAGTGGAACAGATTTGAGAATTGTTTAAGAGGTAAAATCAGCAACACTCATGATTTATTAGTAATTACTCCCTTGCTTAAAATTCTTCAGTAGCTCTACCACTGCCTACAGGCTGTAGCCGACAGAACTGGCAATAGGTGGGGTTGCAGAGGTGGTGAAAGAGAGTGAGGTGCTGAGCATAATTTTCAGACAGAAAGAAACGGCTAAAAGGGAGGGTCCGAGAACAAAAACATTTTTAATTGCCACACTTCCCAGCATGCCTTGCTCTATCCATCCTGGAGTTGAAGACCTTCACAATGGTGAATTGACCAGAAAAAACCAACACTCGTTTTTTCCTTTGGCTAGAACAGTGTTCAGCAATCTGGTGCACTGCTTTTTTTTTGAACTGAAGTATAGTTGAGTTACAATATTATATAAGTTTCAGGTGTACAACATAGTGATCTCATATTTATAGATTATACTCCATTTAAAGTTATTATAAAATATTGATTATATTCCCTGTGCTGTACAATATATCCTTGTAGCCAATTTATTTTATACATAGTAGGTTGTACCTCTTAATCCCATACCCTTATCTTGCCCCTCCCTCTCCCCACTGGTAACCACTAGTTTGTTTTCTATATCTGTGAGTCTGTTTTGTTATATTCATTCCTTTGTTTACTTTTTAGATCCCACATATAAGTGATATCATATGTGTATTTGTCTTTCTCTGTCTGACTTACTTCACTTAGTATGATAATCTTTAGGTCCAACCATGTTGCTGCAAAGGGCATCATTTTGTTCTTATTTATGGCTGAGTAATATTCCATTGTATATATGTACATCTTCTTTATCCATTCATCTGTTGATGGACACTTAGGTTGCTTCCATATCTTGGTTATTGTAAATAATGCTGCTATGAACATTTGGGTGCATATATCTTTTTGAATTAGTATTTTCATTTTCTTTGGATATATACCCAGGAGTGGAATTGCTGGATCATATGGTAGCTCTATTTTTAGTATTTTGAGGAACCTCCATACTGTTTACCACAGTGGTGGCACCAATTTACATTCCCACCAACAGTGTACAAGGATTCCCTTTTCTCCACATCCTCACCAACATTTGTTGTTTGTGGTCTTTTTTATGATAGTCACTCTGACAGGTGTGAGTGATATCTCATTGTTGTTTTGATTTGCATTTCTCTAAAAATGTTGCTACAATTTATATCAGTGTTCTGCCTGTGTTTTCTTCCAGGAGTTTTACAGTTTCCAGTCTTACAGTTAAGTCTTTAATCCTTTTTGAGTTTATTTTTATATATGTGTGAGAAGAAGTCCTAATTTCATTTTTTACATGTAGCTCTCCATTTTTCCTAGCACCACTTGTTGAAGAGACTCTTTTCCCCATTGTATACTGTTGATTCCTTCATCTTCAATTAATTGACCGTAAGTGGATGGGTTTATTTCTGGGCTCTCTATTCTGTTCCATTGATCTATGTATCTCTTTTTGTGCCAGAACTATACCATTTTGATTACTGTGGCTTTGTAGTATAGTCTGAAGTAGGAAGCATGATACCTCCAGCTTTGTTCTTTTTCTCTCAAGATTGCTTTGGCTATTTGGGCTCTTTTGTGGCTACCCATACATTTTCATATTATTTATTTTAGTTCTGTGAAAAATGTCCTGGGTATTTTGATAAGGATCACATTAGATCTGTAGATTGCTTTGGATAATATGGACATTTAAACAATATTAATATAGTCTTTACTTTTTATTTATTTATTTTATGGCTGCACCACGTAGCATGCAGGATCTTAGATCCCCAATCAGGAACTGAACCCACGCCCCCTGAAGTGGAAGTGCGTATTCTTAACCACTGGACCACCAGGGAAGTCCCCATTTTAACAATATTAATTCCTCCAGTCCAAGAACATTGGATATCTTTCTATTTCTTTGTAGCACCTTCAATTTCCTTCATCAGTGTTTTATAATTTTCAAAGTTAGGTCTTTCACCTCCTTGGTTAAGTTTATTCCTAGGTATTTTATTCCTTTTGTGTGATTTTTAAACAAGATTGTTTTCTTGCTTCCTCTGATAGTTCATTATTAGTGTATAGAAAAGCAACAGATTTCTGTGTATTAATCTTGACCCTGCAACTTTACTGAATTCATTTATTAGTTCTAATAGTTTTTTGATTGAGATTTTAGGGTTTTCTATATATAGTATCATGTCATCTGCAAATAAGGACAGTTTTATTTCTTCCCTTCCCATTTGTATGCCTGGGCTCTGGCAGTGAAAGCACCAAGTCCTAACCACTGGACTGCCAGGGAATTCCCTTCTTCCTGATTTTAGAGGAAAGGCTTTCAGCTTTTCACCACTGAATATGATGTTAGCTATGGGTCTGTCATAAATGGCTTTTATTATGTTGAAATATGTTCCCTCTATACCAACTGTGCTAAGAGTTTTTATCATGAATGGATGTTGAATTTTGCCAAATGCTTTTTCTGTCTCAATTGAGAAGATCATGTGAATTTTATCCTTCCTTTTGTTACTGTGGTGTATTACACTGATTGATTTCTGCATATTGAACCATTTTTCCCTTCCTGTAATAAATCCCACTTGGTCATGGTATATGATCCTTTTTGCATACTGTTGAATTTGGTTTGCTAATATTTTGTTGAGAATTTCTACATGTATATTCATCGGAGACACTGGCCTCTAATTTTCTTTTTTTGGTAGCATCTTTGTCTAGTTTTGGTATCAGAGTAATGGGAGCCTCATAGAACGAATTTGGGAGTGTTTCCCTCTTCAATTTTTTCGAAGTGTTTGAGAAGGACTAGTATTTGCTCTTCTTTATATGTTTGCCAGAACTCCCCTGTGAAGCCATCCAGTCCAGGACTTTTGTTTGCTGGGAGTTTTTTGATTACTAATTCCATTTTACTACTAGTGACTGGACTGTTCAGATTGTCTATTTCTTCCTGATCATCACATGTTTATTCCTTAACTGTTTATTGTAGCTATAGTTGATTTTTCCATTTTTTGTCTTTTAATCTTCATACTAGCTTATTTAAGTGTTTGATCCAAAGCCTTTACTATGTATTTGCCTTTACTAGCAGTAAAAAGCAAACAGAAGGTGTGAATAGACTATGTCCATAGGTAGCTGTGTGCCATTATGTAGCTTAGTGACAATTAGGTTACTAAATATAACAGTTAAAATACAAGTATTTCATTTGTCTTGTAAAATGCATATTACTTCTTCTTTCCTTAATTCAGGCAGTCTGAGCTGTTCCCTGGTTTGGAGTCTTATCAGTCACAACCTAACACACTTTTGAGAATGGTTTCGTGACTACATAACAGGAAGTAATGACAATCACAACATTTAAGTAATTACATGAACTAGTTGGATTCACCTTACCATGGACAACAGTCTATTGATGGCCACTGCCCGCTGCTGGGCTTCTATATGCGGCATTTCATTCTGAATTACTTGGTCTGTGATTCCATGAGGGAACTGGTGACATAATTCTATAATCCTAGGAACAAAGGCATTAATGATATTCATGTTTCTACCTATCTCAAGAGGTGGTAGGGGAAAAAAATACAAGAAGAACAGTTTGGAATTGTGCCTTTTTTCACATCTGATAGATAATCTAGGTTTCTACAATGGTTCTGATTCAAAGCATATTAAAAATGAGGACGATGCTTTTGAAATACACGTTTACATTTTTATTCTATTTAAGAGAAGCATTTCTTTTCCTTATTCACATGAACTTTAAATTAGAACAAAAGTCAAATGAAAACACAGAAAGACATATTAAAGCTGAGGCTTCAGTTTTCTCAGACGGTACAAGTATGACAAAGGGAAGATACAGTGCCTTGGATAGCCATAAGTCTGTGAGCAGGAGGTAAATCAAACACTTCTGGTGGGAAGTCAAAATCTGTTATGACAATTCACCACAACTGGGACCTGCTTTTAGAATTATCTCTAAGAAACAAAAATAAACCCGAATTTTCATCTTGCCCTAGGATCATCATATGTGTTATTCATAATAGTTTTAAAAAGTTGGGGTCCTTTAAAACTATGTGGTAACCTAAAAATTGCAGTCCACGGTAGAATACATAAAATCGGCAGAGGCTTTGGGCGCCCTAAAATCTTCACTTATATACTGCACTAAAACCATCTGACTTGTGTTGCTTCATAACAGAAAACTGCACCCTAACTTCGGCTAAACGTTCTGCCACGGGAATTCCCTTATTGACAAGGGCGATCCAGGATCAGAACGTGTATCCACAAGTACTATGGGGAAAACGCCGAGTCTTCACTCTGAGCATGGATCACCTTAATGTGGTAAAGAAGCGCATCAGTAGAGCTTCCCGAACAGCACCAGGGAAAGGTCAGCTACACAATTTTGCAAACTGTCCGACTCGTTTCGAAATTAAGAGTTCTGTTTTCCGGGGATGGGAGGAGGGTTCCAACACCCGCGATCCCCTCCCTGCGCGTCCACTGAACTTGCGAGGGTCCCGGAGACGGGGTCCAGCGCCTCGCGGGGCCTCCCGAGCCGGGAAACAATTCTCACTCACTGATTTACCTGTTTTCGATTTCGACCGGATCCGCGTCGGGCGGCTGCACTTTCACCTTCACCTCGGCCATGAGGGCGCTGGTCCCGGTCCCTGGGGGAAGAGACGGTCCGGAAAGCCGGACAGCAAGTGGGGGAACCCTGGAACCTATGAAGACAGCGCCCGGCACATGGGCCTTCTTCCTCGTGTCGCAAGCGGTCCTTCTTTGCCAGTCGCCTTGAGGTGGCCAAGCCGCGCCTGCGCCGCTACAAATTCTTATTCTGGTTTTTCCAGAATGTCAGTGCCTGTCGGACGAACAAGCCTGGTTCCCCTATTCTGAGTTGGGACGCCACCTTGTAGCACTTTCCAACCTCTGTGAGGGCAAGTTCTCGGTCGCCTACGGTGAAGCCTGACGAAAGGAGCTCGAGTCGGGTACCAGTCTCCGGGCCAAGCGCAGGGGCGGGGCTAGTTGCTAGGAAGCCGGGTTCCTGCCAATCACCTGCCCGACTCTCAGGTGGCGGGGCGCGGCTCGCAGCGTCTTTGGTAACCCGGACCACTGTGAAGGAGAGGACGAAGGGCAGTGAGCGGTGGGCTGCCTGCGTGGGGGGCTGCGGAGGTACTCCGGGGTTCCCAATCGGGTCCCGGTGGCCGGAGGAGAAGGAGGAGGACGGCAGCCCTCACTCCTGCTGAGAGGTAGCGGACGTCCTTGGGTGCACCTGAAGGACGGGGACAAGGACCAGGCGCGGTTCCGGATGCGGGCGGTGAGGGAGCAGTCTGGATGGAGGGGTTGCGGGGTAGGGGATGCTGTTGACGCCACACTGACATTTGGGCCTAACGGATCGGTCTACTGATTGATCTTCTTCGCTCGGGGCCCACTGGCCTACCCACTGGCAGCCTTCCAAGGGCAGCTCCTAGTCGCCGCATGAATTATTCCCTCCCCAAATGTTTTTATTTTGAACTAGTTTTTAACTGTTTTTATTTTAACTGTCTCTCACTTAAATGAAAGTGTGAGGACGGGCAAGCTCCAGAGTCCATCCCTTCTGTAGGGGCCGTTGCTCCACTATCTATATCTGTATCTGCAATTTAAATTCTTAGCCTCCGACCTGGAACTGTCCAACCAGGCATTAAGTTCACTGCTTAAGTTTAGTTATCCCACCTTTGGGTTATATTCTGTGACAAACCTCAAACCACAGAGATGTTCAGGGCAACATTATTTATTTTAAATTTTTTTTTTTTTTTTGGTCGTGCCTCAGACTTGTGGGATCTTAGTTCCCCGACTGGGGATGGAACCTGGGCCCCCTGCAGTGAAAGCGTGGAGTCCTAACCACTAGACCGCCAGGGAATTCCCAGGGCAACGTTATTTAGAATAGCAAAACCCAAAACTAAAAAGAAACTAGTAAATGCCTAAGTGTCCAATCACAAATTGATAAATAAGATTATATAAGTACTTGGAAAATTGTAAATAATAGTGGAGGGTGCAAGAAGTACACTATAAAATTCGAGTTTTAATATAGATTTTAATTGAGTAAAACCTATGCATCCATTATCATTGAAATTTGAACAGACCATCGGAGATGTAAATGGTTGCTGTATTAAGGTGTGGGGTTTTTTTCCCCCTGAATCCTTTATGTATTAATAATTATGAGCCCCCCCCAAGAAAAAAATCCCTAAGGCCTCCATACTTGTACTTAATTATTTATAAATACAGTAGATGGAGTGGGAGACTTTTGTGTTTTTTTGCTCACTGTTTATATCCATGCTAGCTTTCTTCCGGCTGAGGCGTGATCCTCTGCCATCCTTCTAAAGTTTCTTTTGCAGCTTTCACGTGCAAGAACCAATTGGTGACAACTGCAGGGCTTTGAACCTGGAGCTCTCCCAAAGGAGTTGGCTCTAAATTAACATTTCATGCTACATACAGAGTTACTTCTGTTCCTCTTGTGTGCTGACTTGCCTGAAACCAAGAGAGGTGGCAGAAAAATGTGGTAATGATCCAGGGGTTGCTCAGGTCAGGTCATCAGTGATGGTCTCTGCTCTGATGAGTTCACTTAATTTGTCCATTTAAAAGAATTTTGTGCCCCCATCCCATACATTCATGCTTTTTCTCCCAAAGTGAGGTAAATATTTAGATAATCAAAACCCCACACCAGATCTCAACAGCAAAAATACAGCTGAAACAATAATTATTTCAATTAAAAATGATATTTGTGGGCTTCCCTGGTGGCGCAGTGGTTGAGAGTCTGCCTGCCGATGCAGGGAACACGGGTTCATGCCCTGGTCCGGGAAGATCCCACATGCCGCGGAGCGGCTGGGCCCATGAGCCATGGCCGCTGAGCCTGCGCATCCGGAGCCTGTGCTCCGCCACGGGAGAAGCCACAACAGTGAGAGGCCCGCATACCGCCAAAAAAAAAAAAAAAAAGATATTTGTATTAACACAACATTGTAAATCAACTATACTTCAATTTAAAAAAGACAAAAAAAAACCCCAAAGAACTGAGATGAGTCTCCCAAAAAATAAAAATGATATTTGTAGATAATGGATTAACAGTATTCTCTTTAGTTTTTACTGGTCTCACTGTATTTGAACGAGGTGCTTCTCTTCAGTGTTTGTGTTCAAATATAGGTGCCCATTGGAATTTATTTTCATCCACTGTTTTTAATGTAAGGAGGGGAAATGACGGCTGGTTCAGTGTGTGTCCCTCAAATCATTCCCCTGCGGGTGCCTCAGCCCGGAAAAGCCAACCATGAAATTGATAACAATACGCTTTTGGAAATGAAATCAGGTAAGAATCAAATATACTTGAAATCATTTAAAATAACGCTGCCATATTCTTTATATTCATCTGGTTGTTGATTTATCTCTTTACATGTTTTCTATAATCAGGATCTTGGGAAGTTTGTAAAACTTGCAAAATTTGAAACAATGGTAGTTTATAGAGTGGTATTTATATAGATTAAAACTCTTGCCAACCTTCCATTTGTGTGGGTAATAGTTGTAGCAATGCCTTGACTCACCTTAGCCAAGGGAGGATTTCCTGATGCTTCCCCAGACTTTCCCAGGATTCTCATTATTTTTCTGGGATTTCAGTTTGACCTGCTAACACAGGCTTCCCAGTCAGACAGGTTGGAGAGTGAATCCTGGCTTTGAGAACTTCTAGTGACCTTCAGTACATTGTTGTGCCTTTATAAGTCTCAGCTTCCTCACTGTAAGAGAGTGATAGTATTATCTACTGTTTACAGCCATTGTGAGGTTTAATGAATCGATATGTGATGTGAGGGGCACAGGGTCTGTCACATGGTAATGCCAAAAGAAATCTTAGCTATTTCTGCAGAAATAAAGCAGTGAATGCATTTCCTGTTAATGCCAGGAATACACACACACACACACACACATACACATATACATATATAATTAACATAAGGAGAAGGAAAAGTTTTATAGATAGAACATATGAACAAATACTTGTTTAAAACAGACTCTGACTTGCAGCCACATGGATGGACCTAGAGATTATCATATTACATGAAGTAAGTCAGACAGAGAAAGACAAATATCATATGATATCACTTATATGTGGAATCTAAAAAAAGTGATACAGATGAACTTATTTACAAAACAGAAATAGACACACAGACATAGAAAACAAACTTATGGTTACCAAAGGGGATAGCAGGAGCAGGGAGATAAATTAGGAGTTTGGGATTAACATATACATACTACTATATATAAAATACATAAACAAGAAGGAACTTCTGTATAGCACAGGGAACTATACTCAATATCTTGTAATAGTCTATAATGGAAATGAATCTGAAAAAGAAACAAACAGTATACATATGTATAACTGAATCACTTTGCTGTATATGTGAAACTAATACAACATCGTAAATAAATTATACTTCGATTTAAAAAAACAGACTCTGAGACTCCAGTTATGTATTTTAATAACTAATGTGCATACAACTATTTATCTGTATCGATGGTGTGACACCTGGGCTTCCTAGACTAAGAGTTCCAACTAAGAATATATTATGTTATACTGTATCTCCCTTTATCTTAAAAGCCAATATTATTTTCAAAAATTCTCAAACCAAAATACAAGTCTTAGTATATGTGCCCATAACCCTCAGGAGAAGTTGGGTGATTATTGACAAATGATGACAGGATATCCAAATTCTCTAATATTGAAAATGTCTAATAAATAAAAGATTCTACAATTCAATGACAAAAATAATAATAACCCAATAGTAAAATGGACAAAGGATGTGAAAGAACACTTTATAGGAAAGGAAATACAAATATCTTTTAAACATATGAGAATATGCTTCTACTCACCCCTTCACCAGCTTGCTGAGCAGACCTTTTCCCCTGCTTTTTTTTACTCCCTTGCATTTAATCACCACTTAACAGATTATATGTAATTTTTTGTTTGTTTACTGCTTGTGTGTTTTTCCCAAAACGGAAGCTCTATGACAGCGGGGACTTTGGTCGTTGGTGTATCCCCAGTGTCTGGAACAGTGTCTGGCATGTAATAGGTACTTGGTAAATATTTGTTGAATGAATGAGTGAATCTTACTCAAAATGTAAGAAATGTGAGTTAAAACTATGAGATACTTTTTTTAACCTAGGAAAATATAAAAGAAATATTGGCAAAAATAAAAGAAAAAATGGTCACACACAATATGGCTGAGATTGTGGGTAAACACGCACTTCCGTGCCTTGCTGATAGCAATGTGAATTGTTTCACTGTCTGTGGAGGGAAGTTTGGCACCGTTAACCAAAATTACAAGTGCCCGTAGCTTTTGACTCAACTGTACGAGTTCTACACATTTTACAGATGTACTTATAAAAAGAACTCTTTATAGGGTTATTCATTACAATGCTTGTAATAGCAAAAGAAAAAGAAAAAGAAAGAAAGAAAAGGAAAGAAGACAGTTTAGATGTTCATCTGTAGGGATTGGCTGTTTGCCAATGATACATCCATAGAAAGACAGAATACAGTACAGCCGTAATGAAGAATGGGGATGCTTTTATGTACCAATATAGGGCAATATCCAAGACAGATTGTTAAATGAAAAGAGAAATGTGTAGAACAGGGTATGATAAGCCACCATTTGTATATAAAGAGAGGGGGGAGCGCTTCTCTGGTGGTGCAGTGGTTGAGAGTCCGCCTGCCGATGCAGGGGACACGGGTTCGTGCCCCGGTCCGGGAGGATCCCACATGCCGCGGAGCGGCTGGGCCCGTGAGCCATGGCCGCTGGGCCTGCGCGTCCGGAGCCTGTGCTCCACGGCAGGAGAGGCCACAGCAGTGAGAGGCCCGCGTACAGCAAAAAAAAAAAAAAAGGGAGGGGGGAAAACTATGTACATATATGCTTGTATGGATGTAAACTATTTTTGGAAGGATAGCTGATATTATTGGTTGCCTTTGGGCAACTTATGTCAGGGGTGGGAGGGAGAGTTTTCATTGTATATCCTTTTCTGACCTTTTGAATCTTGGATCATATGTATTTTTTACCTTTACAAATGTTCTAAGAAATGTAGGAATCATTTACCTAGTCCAAATAAAATATAACAAAAGCATTTCTTAAGCAATGCTCCAAGAATGAAAAATTAGCTTCTGCTTTCTAAGTAGGCATTGCAGTTTTAAAATTCACCCCTGCTTGATTTGTATCATTGCTCTATTGGGGAGGCAAAATACCATAGTGGTTCAAGAGCATGGCCTATGGATCCAACCTCCCATAAGTCAAACCACAACTCTGCTGTTATTTAACAAGTTTCTTAACGTCTCTGGGACTCAGTTTTCTCATCTGTAATGTGGGTATAAAATAGGACCTATCGTAAGGTTGTACTGATAAAATTAGCTAATTCATGTAAAGCACAGTGCGTGGCACAAAGAACTCAATTATTGTTAGTTATTGTTATTCATTTCTACAGTACATTAAAAAAAACTCATTAAATAACTGACCCATAGGTGTTATTCAGGGACTTGCTACTTTAATGTTAATTCCAGATATCCTCTTTTGGGTTTTTCAGACACCCCAGATGTCAACATATATTATACCCTGGATGGCAGCAAACCTGAATTCCTAAAGAAAATTGGTTATGGTGAAAACACTACGTTGAAGTATATGAAGCCTATTACTCTGCCTGATGGAAAAATACAAGTTAAAGCTATCGCAGTGTCTAAGTAAGTTAAGAACATAATGATTAAGATAATTTGTATTTATTATGTTTTAATTTTATTAATTTCAATGAGAATCAGTTCTGGATTAGAAGTACACTAAAGAAAAAGTTATCTTAATTTCAGCACATATCTGTAACTTTTTTGTTTTGTTTGTCCTCTGTTGAGTTATACTGTAAAGTACACAAATCGTAAGGGTACAGCTCAGTGAAGGCTATGTATATTAATACTGTTTTTAGTTTGAAATCCACATTGGGATTTTGGGAAGGAAGAGCCTTTTCAGGGTTTGGGACCTCCAAAGAGATTCGCCTGGCTCTGAGGAGAATTCTGTTTTTAGTGAATGGTTCTTTTATTTCCCAGGACGTGCCTACGACCACTGTGGTTCTCTCTCTGATTTTGTATTCACTTTATTGGCCTTCAAAGCTACTGTCATTTCAGTTTGTTAAACATTAGCTACTTCACTCTTTTCTTTGTCCTTTCTTTCCTAGTCAATGATTTTTTTTTTCATTTTCAAATATAGAAACACCACTTAATTTGGTAAACTTCACTTTGGTAGAGAAGAAAACCCTCAAATGCTTTGCAGATTTGTGTGTCTGTGATAGAAGAATTATTTTGTGCAGCAAGACAGGTTTGGCCACATTTTTGGAAGACTTTTAAGCCCCAAACCAATACCTGGCTGGCCCAGTTAATTTAAACGAGACTCCAGGCTCCCCCTGCTAGCTGAACTACTGCGTGGCTTTTTGACAAGAGCTACAAGTTCTACACCAAAGATGATTGCTTAGGCATTAAAAAAAATTTTTTTAATAATAAAATAAAAATAAAACCAAACAAAACAACCTTCTTACACATTATTATTCTTTACTAAAGATTGGAATCTGTGTCTTTTCCCACTTGCCAAACCATTTCTATTGAAACAAGTCATCTCAATTGTTAAAAATGAATAAGCTAATTACTCTGGTGCCCAATGCTGCAAGGCAGCCCCTTTTTTTTTTTTTTTTTTTGTGGTACGCGGGCCTCTCACTGTTGTGGCCTCACCCATTGCGGAGCACAGGCTCCGGACGTGCAGGCTCAGTGGCCATGGCTCATGGGCCCAGCTGCTCCACGGCATGTGGCATCTTCCGGGACCGGGGCACGAACACGTGTTCCCGGCATCGGCAGGCAGACTCTCAACCACTGCGCCACCTGGGAAGCCCCAAGGCAGGCCCCTTTATAAGCTGCAGGTGGTCATAAAGTGAAGTAGTAGTTAATGACTATGTAGTTCAAAGGAGTTAATAAAGCTTCCAGAAGAGTCTTAAAAATAAGGGCGTTGTTAATGCCTCTCACCATCTTGCTCTGTGCCCACTAAGTGTCTGCTCTGAAAAACTGTTAGTATTTCAGATGCGCTCAGCTTAGGGAAAGTATCTATGCAAAAAATTTTTGAGTTTTCAAGGCAGAAAATTAGTGCTTCTGTCCATTTGCGATAAAATAGTTCTTGAAAGGAAATGAATAAGAGCTTTGCCATACATGTGCTTTCATGTCCCCATATGTATGTCTATGACTTTCACATCAGAGAATGGTCTGGTAAGGAACACAGGTGGGCAGGAGGGGCCAGGGACTCGGGAACATCTCAGCAAAGGGAGAGGGTTTCAGGTTTGATGGTCTGTGTATTGATGGTCTAATCCAGGGTCTGCAAACTTTCTGACATCTGCCTTGATTCTTTAAAATCCTCCTTTGTGGTCAAGAGCTTCCTGTCTCTGATATCATCATTTTGTAGTGTTCTGGCAATGAACTTGCATGGTTCTCCTTTTTCTGTCAATGACCTTATATGGTGGCCAAGAAAAATCAAGCCTGGCTGAGGTAAAAGCTGCTTCAACGGAAGGTAGGTAACCGGGGGAGTCAGAGTCCCCTGAGAACAACCATTTTTCTTCAGCAGAACCAAGAGGGACTTCCCCGTTTGGCAGCAATGATTAATAAAGTAAACGTATCCGCAGGCTACCAGGGCATCCCACAGGCATCCATCTACCGCCCCTGGACCTAAAACCTTGCGTTTGCGTGGATGACAGATCCAGCTGCCATCTCCAGAGGCAGCGACAAAGGCAAGAAGACGCTGCTCGGAGTGTGGGAAAGAGGATGGAGTTCGTTGACCTGCAGATCTGGATTTTAATCCCAGTTCTATTGCCTCCTCTTCGTGAGACCTTGGCTTAAGTTACGTGGCCTTTGGCATCTCAGTTTCTTCCTTTGTCACATGAGGTTAACAGGACGCCCTTGGAAGCCACTGTGAAGGGCA
This sequence comes from Lagenorhynchus albirostris, assembly GCF_949774975.1. Classification (NCBI taxonomy): domain Eukaryota; kingdom Metazoa; phylum Chordata; class Mammalia; order Artiodactyla; family Delphinidae; genus Lagenorhynchus; species Lagenorhynchus albirostris. The sequence continues at coordinate 48,068,542 of NC_083109.1, forward strand.
GAGGTGATCCACTTGGGATCAGGCAGGTGGCAGCTGTAGTGATTGTCTTTCAAATTCTTAACGAAGGGCTAACAGATTGCTGTCATGTGACCCACCTCAAAAGTCAGCCTCCTATTTGAAAAGTTCATGCCTGGGTGAATAAGCGGTTTCCATTCAACCCCTTCATGTTTCTAAACCAGAGGTTCTCAGTTGGGCATAATTTTGCTCCAAGGGGTCATTTAGCAACGTGGGGAAACATTTTGGTCGTCACGCTGGAAACGGGAGTGTGTTAGTGGCATCTGGTGGGTGGAGGCCAAAGGTGCCGCTGAGCATTTTACAGTGCACAGGACAGCCCCACAGCAGCGATTACCCAGCCCCAAATATCAATAATTTCCAATAGGTTGAGAAAACCTGGCCTGGACAAGTTGCAGAATTCTTCCAGATCGAGTTTTTTTCACTCCCTTGCAATCATTCAAGTAATTATGGTGCTTTATGGAGAGGATAATAATCTTTACAGGGATAGAGCTATGAGTACTTTTTTTTTTACCTTATATTGGTATTTCTAAAGATACATATTTATGGCATCTGATTCCAATCCTAGCAAAAATGTATGTGTGTTCAAATGAGATTTGGGCTCTGAGTAGAATTCCTAGCTCCAATCCCAAACCTAAGCCTTTTTTGGATTACCATCAGAAAATCCTTCCACCTAGGAGGCAGTCTGAGCTGGTTTCTGGGTGACAAGGTCTATGGGTAGGAGCCCTGGCTGGGTCCCCAAGGAAAGGGCTAGCTAGGGTGGGGAGACAACCTAGACCTTAAAAGGGGTAGAGCAAGTGGGTGGGAACCAGGCTTCTGCTCAGAGTAATGGGGCTGGTATGTGCACATTCAGGAAGCCTGGGCATTCGCCAGGATTTGAATGGTCCCTGGATGGAAATGTTTGTGAGGTCCAGGAAGTGTCTAACTAGGAGGACAGCTGTATCTCGGATGACAGACCGTGGGCCAAAGATGAGCATTCAGATGAGATGGATGTTGAGGTGAATGAGTTAAGCAGGCATTTCATCTAAAAGACTGTCTCTATCTGCATCCACATATCCGCATCTGTAAATTTGGTTTTGTTATTAAATACAAAACAAAACATGCTTCCCCAAAGTTTAGCCACCCATAAGTCACTCCAACCAGTGAACATGCAAGTACCCACTGATCATGTTATTTCTTAAATATTGTCACTCACTGATAGGTAGTGGCCGTTTAGATCAGTTGTGTATTTCTGAGAATTTTTTTCTCCTTCTAAAAATGTGGCTTACAACCTCTGCATTGCTTAGGGTTAAACATTTCTCAACTATTTTGGAACTGATGTATATTCATTTCTGAATGTTTACTTAAAGAATTTAAAGCATTTTGGGACACATATTTACTTGAAGCTTCAAGAAGTTTAAGAAATATAAAAAACCGACATGTAAGAAATCTGAGAAATTGCAAAAGAAATGTTAATGAAACAGATAAAATAAATCAAAGGCCAATATGAAAATCAATGAGCAAAGCAGACAAAGAAACACCAAAGAGAGAAGACAGCTGGCGATGTAAATAGTATTAAGTTCCTGGGCCAATCAAACAGAACCACCTGTGTTCCAGCTGTGAGCTTTCAGTGCAAATTAGTGGGAGAGAGAGTTAGACATATCAAACAAATACACCAGAGTGTGGTCACCATGATGCGGCAGGGGCTGTTGGCTCTTCCCAATGTCTGTGTTTCTCTCCTTCAAGAATCATAGAGCCCATGATTTTTAGCCAGACATGTGTTTCCTAGAAGAAAGATATTTCCCAGTCCTCCTTGAAGCTAGCTGGAGCCATGTCACCAGGTGTGGCCAGTGGATGCATGTGGACGTGATATGGCAACTTCTGGATTGTACCCTAAAGGAAGAGGTGGGCTGTGGTTCCTGCTGGCTGGAATGTGGCTGTGGTGGGCAGCCACGTTGGGTCAGAGGACACATGCAATGTCCTAGACGTGGTAGAGCAACACGGTGGAAACTTGACCCCAGACCCTGACACCGTGGCTCCTCTGCACAGCTCTGGGTGGATTACAGCCCGTTGCTGCCCTCTTGTTTAAGCCACTGTTGTTTCAGTTCTGTGTTACAACAGCCAAGCCTGCATCCTAATACACTAGGGACACATCTCAAGCAAATACCTACAGAGAACATATTCAAGAGTACAGGTGATCAAAAAAGGCCGACAATATCAAGTGTTGGTGAGTGTGTGGAGAAACCGGAACTCTCAGATGATGCCGGTGGGAATGTAAGATGGAACAACCAAAAAGTTAAACCCACTGACCATATGACCCAGCAATTCTGCTCCTGTGTATCTATCCACACATGTGGCTAGACCGGGCCTTGTTCTTATTATGATTGCAAGAGGCCCTTAGCAATAATCATCAGGAAGACTTGAAAGAGATGAGGTTTATTACTTACAAGTCCTGGAAATTATGTGGCTCACAGCGAGGTCACAGGTAGAGAGAGAGACAGAGAGACAGAGGGAGAGACAGGGATGGTGGGAGGGAGTGAGGAAGGGAGAAATCACAGACCAGAGGTTCTGCTTTTATTGGGGTTGAGGGAGGGGGCTAGGGTTCCCCGGGCTCACTCTTTATTGGTGAATTTTAAACGTAAGAGTGAGAATTTAAAGCAGGAAGAGAAAAAACAAGCAACCCAATTGGTCAGTCATTGAAACCAACCAAGGTCTCTAAGATAAAGGAGACTCCATGGGGGTAGGTGGCCTGGATCTTTATCCAGTCCTGTGGTCGGCAGCGTGTCTACTCAAGATCGCCGCCTTTGAAGTGGATGCCTCAGCAAGCGAAGCTTAAGTCAGGCACTTGTTTGTTACAAACAAGAGAAAATCCAACCTCGAGGGCTTATACTACAAAGACTTATATGTGAGTGCTCATAGCAGCATTATTTATAACAATCCAAACGTTGGAAAAAATCCAAATGACCGTCCACTTGGCAATGGAAAAACAAACTATGGTACATCCATAAAATGGAATACTACTCAAGAATAAAGATGAATGGACTGTTGATACATGAAACGACATGGGTGAACCTCAAAAAAAAAAAAAATGATGAATGAAAGCAGCCAGATATGTAAGACTATATTTGTATGATGACATTTATTTTGAATTTCTAGAAAAGGCAAAACTATGGAGACGGGAAGCAGATCAGTGGTTGCCTGGAGTAGGAGGTGGAAGCAAGGAAGGACGACAAACAGGCGCAAGGGAACTTTTCGGTGATGGAGCGTTCTAAAACCGGACTGTGGTGGGGGTTGCACGATTGTGTAAATTTAGGAAATATCATCAAATTATATACTTAGAACAGGTGAATTTTATGTGATGTACATTATACCTCAATAAAACTGTTTTAAAAACCAAAAAGTATAGATGAGCTTCTGGTTCTGAGTTGAAATCACAGCCAGAGTTCAGTTCTGGGCCCTCTGCATTGCTTTCTCAGTGGACTCCTGTTGCGTCCGAGGGGAGCAAGATTCATTGTGAAATATTATGAATAAATTGAGAACTTGCTGGTATTTGAGGAATAACAGTTAAAATCTCCCAGGGCAGCATATATAGTGCTACCCACAACTGGGGTACGGAAAATCCCCATGACTCATATGGAATGAATGATACATAGGTAACCCCATTCTTTGTTTTAGAATAGGTTGAGACTTAACTATGACATCTTTATGGTGAGTGCGATAGATGGTCCCCCAGAATGGTCCCCCATGAACCACGCTTCCCAGGGCAGCCCCTCCGCTTGGACCTGGGCTGGCCCTGTGACTTACTTTTGACCAAGATAACGTACCAGACATGACGCTAAGGCCAGACCACAAGAAGTGTTGCAGTGTCTGCTCTGGTCTCTCGGAACATAAATGCTGGGGGAAGCCAGCCACCGTGTAGGGAGTCTGACCTCCCTGACACTTCCGTACTGTGAGGAAGCCAAGTTCACCACCTGCAGAGGGAGATGGACAGAGAGGGAAGGAGAGAGCTGAATGGCCAGCCCAGGCCAGACTTGGAACACGAGGGGAGAGATCATTTTGGACCTCCGGCTGAGTCGGTCTTTGAATCGGCTCCGGCTGACACCTGACTGCAGCCACACGAGAGATGGCAACTGGTAGCACAGATGGCGAACCCACAGCTTTGTGTTCTAAGACATTATGTTTTGGGGCAGTTTGTTACATAGCAAGAGATAACCCGAATAAGAATAAGGTAGGGAAAGATTATAGAAGCTGTATTTTCGTTTCTCCAAATTTAAAATACAATAAATTTAGTCTCTAGACTAAGGGGCTTTATAGAGTCATCTTAATTTCTAGGCACCTTGTCTTTGAATCTTTGTGTAACACGCAAACCTTTTCTGTTCCGAATAATGTTCAGAGACTGCAGACAGAGTGCCATGGTAACAAAGGTGTTTCAGGTGGACTATGTACTGCCAGATACAGTCCCTTCAGAAGACAATGTGGAAAATGCTCTCAAAGACCCTCCAGAGCAGGTACGTAGTGACGTTCTAAGGCATCCGGATCCTCACCGCATCCTCAGCTCCCATTCTCATTGGTCGCATCTTCCCCTTCCTTTACCACCACAGTCATTCTGCCCATTTTCAGGTCCTTATAGTTGGGGTCAGTATCAACCATTGCAAAGTATCTTTGCTGATTTCCCACCCTTTGGCCAGTCCCTCCTCCACCCTGCCCACTGGAGATTCCTAGCAGGCATCCTTGTCTCCTGTGTCCTTACCTGTCGAAGGAAGCAGGACCCTTTAGCCTGGCATCCTAAGAAGCAGTTTCTGTCCTCATTCTTTGCCTTGTGACTCCCCTGTCTATATTCCAGCCAAACTAAACTGGGCGTCGGTGCTCCGTCTCTGCTCCCCTAGCACCAGGTCTTCTGCTTTTATAAAATGCTTTGATGCTGTGAATACTTTTCTCCCTGTCTGTCTCCCCCATGCACTATAGGCTCCCAGGTGTCAGAGAGCATGTCTGCCATACTCAGCATCTTGCACGGGGGCAGGTAGGAGAGGGCAGAGGGTGTATATTTGTTGACTAGATGCATCAGACTAGTAGAAGCCCTCAGTGGGCATGGCCTTCAATTATGGTGCAACCTTCATTGCCAAATAGCTGCAAAGCCTCATCTCTTTGGAGAATGAACTAGACCTGTCTTGAAAGGATGTTTGGGTTCTGGGCATCAGTGAGGTAGATCCCAGGGTCAGAGGATGCGCCAGCCCACGGCAAGGCAACCAACCAAAAAGTCTCAGTCATGGAGGTCTTGCTGGGGGTGACGGGAAGCTTTTTGGGAATCCCTTCAGTCTAATGATTGATCAGAGGCCAGAGAGGAGGCTGTGGGAGCAGAGCAGTGGATACAGGTGTCATGTGGGGCCCCCGTGTGGTCAGGGGTCTACACTGGGCAGGGGCTGAACCCACGTGTAGCAGCAGGTGCTCAGGCTTCAACCAAGCACGAGGGACTGAGCCCAAGGAGAAGGAAATCCAGAGAGAAGCGTGTTTATGTTTCAGGGCCGTGTGTGGGCAGGTAGTGGACAGAAGTACTGTCTTGGCCTGACCCCAACCTGTCTTTGCCCCCTGGGTATGGTGGTCCCTCTGTTACTACTCTGACTCCCATTATGGTGACATCCTGCCTGTATATGCTGCCACCTGCTTCCGGTCTTGGCCACTCAAACTGGTGGGGCTTCCCAAGCAGACAAGCTGCCCACCAAGCAGCCCAGGTTCAAAGCTGTGTGTTTCCAGGGAAAGGTGAGACAGAGGTCACTTTGTGAAAACGATTGTAAACCTTTCCAGTGAGAAGTGCAGGCTATGTCACTGTCTCTACCATGGAACTTTTAATTTTCATATCTAAATGGGCAGAATCAAGGGATTGATGTGCAATCTCTTCCCTCCTAGGAACTGAAAAATGGATTTGTTGAATCAAAAGGGAGGAAGAAATATAAGAATGTTGAAAATAAACTGGGTTGGAATGTTAACCTTGGAAAGTTTCCAGGTATGACGTGACAGGACGAAGATAAGCTTTAATATTCTAAACCACCAAACAGGTTCAGTGCTTGTGTTCTTGTCTGCAGAAGGGTTGGATAAGAAACACTGGAACAATAAAGTAAGCTGTAATTTGACTTTTAATGCTGTCCTAGCCAACAGCTTAAGACCATGAGGGATAGTGCAGCTGTCCAGCAGAGTCAGATTTATCGATTCATTGCAACGTGGGAGACCACACACCAGAGGAACCATGGGATCTCATCAACCAAAGCACAGATAACAGTTATAGGGGGAAGGGTGGAGTTAGGATGAAATTTAAATGAAAGAAGAGTTTTGATAGGCTCAAGCGAAGCAGGGCTCGGTGTGAAATGGTCCCGAGGTATACCTCATGAGGTATGAGGTATGGACCCGAGAAGGGGACCGGGGTTCTGTTACCTTGGAACCAACAAAGATAAATGTGGAATGTGTTCAGAAACCTCTCTCTGAAGCTCTGCACCAGGGTGGAAATTGAAGCTGCCTCTCTATGTCAAAGTGACTTGGGTCCTCCAGGCAAGAGTTGGATGTTTCATTCTTACTGATAAGATTTCAAATAGCAAAATTTCTGATAATCTGATTTTAGGGAACAAGGTTTCTTGGCAAGTAAGAAACAGTAGTCGCTCAAAGTGGTGGCTGTTACGATATGTTACAGCTGCAGTGTGTCCTTGGGACACATGATGTTTCCTGCTAACCTTGCAACTGGATTTATCCATTTTCCCGGCCTGGTGTGGAATGTTGCGGAATGTCGCAGGGCAGGTTTTAGTTTTCTCAGTCTGGGCTAATTCTTTTCTTTATTGCTATTAATTTAACTGAGTGGGAGCTTCTTTGTATAATTCTACTTTAGAGAAAAAATGTGACAACAGTGGTCCCTTATTAAAAGGTTCCTAACTATGAAGACACAGTTGCATGAATGCATATATAATTATAGATATTCACAGAATGATGTTTTTGATATAATCGTAGACATGGGTGAAAGAACTGACCCTAAAACTTTGAAAGATCTTCGGTTCTCAGAAAGCCCACGGGAAACCCCAACTTTCCGTGAAGAATCAGGTTCTCGACTAGCCACCCAGCAGCCCCAGGTAACTTCTAAAGACAATCTTTAGGGTACTAAATGCCTACTGTGGTTTTTTTGGGTTTTTTTTTAATGAATGAATTAGTTTATTTTTGGCTGCGTTGGGTCTTCGTTGCTGCGCGCGGGCTTTCTCTAGTTGTGGCGAGCAGGGGCTACTCTTCATTGCGGTGCCTGGTTTTCTCATTGCAGTGGCTTCTCTTGTTGCAGAGCACAGGCTCAGTAGTTGTGGTGCATGGGCTTAGTTGCTCCGCAGCATGTGGGATCTTCCCGGACCAGGGCTCGAACCCATGTCCCCTGCATTGGCAGGCGGGTTCTTAACCACTGCGCCACCAGGGAAGCCCCCCCACTGTGTTTTTAATGCTTCCCATGAAATACTTTAAGGAAGTATCCCTGCCTTGTCACCACATGCCAGGCACTGTTCCAAAGCTGGGAATACCTGGATGAACAAGAAAGGCCCCTGTACTCATGGAGCTCACATTTTATCGGGGGTGGGGGCAGGCAGATAATAAACATGTGAATAATCGAACAAAAAATTAATAATAGTGATATGTCATGAAAAAGATAGAGCTGGGTAATGGGATGGAGCAGTGGTTCTCCAAGTGTGGTCCCCAGACTGATACCGTCAGCATCATGTGGGAGCTCATCAGAAATGCAGACCCCTCAGGCCCCACCCCAGACCTACGGAGTCAGGGCCTCTGGGGGTGGGCCTGATCATCTGTTTTAATTGGCCCTTCTTCTGAGATACACTCAAATTTGAGAACCCCTGGGACAGAGAGTGCACATGGAGGAAGAACAGTGTTCTAATTCAAGGGGATAAGAGAGGCCCCCCCTCCCGGAAAGGTGACATTTTAATGGAATCTTCAAGATGAACAGAAGCCAGCCCTGCAAAGGTCTTGGCAGAGTAACGTCAAGTTCATCAAAGTGAGGGATCACAGGGAGGCGGTGAGGATGGAGCGTGGGGAGCGGGGTGGGAGATGGGGTGTGGGGGGCCAGCGGGGCTGCAGCTCAGAACACTGTGCTGCTCCCACGTGGCTGCCCCTCAGAGTCGCCTGAGGTCCTTCAAACCACAGCCTCAGAAATTCTGCCTTCGTTGGTCTGGTGTCAGGTTTGGGCATGGTTTTATCTTTTTAAAATTCACCCATAAGTGATTCTAATTGGCAGGCTTGGGTGGGAATCCCAGATACTAGGATGAGTCCCATTGTGAGAAGTTCGGATTTTCTTCTGATTGTAAAGGGAATCCATTTGGAGGGTAAGGCACAATCTCATTGACATTTACAAGTTTTCTCTAGGGCCACGGTGTGGAGAGTAGGCTGTACAGGCATGAGAGGAATATCACTTATGAGGCTTTTTGCTCCACGTGAGAGGTGATGGCAGCTTGTGCCCAGGTTGTGGAAGTGCTGAGACAGGAGGCGGCGTTCTGAAGGTCGGGCTGGAGGGTTTGGCTGCGGGATCAGGCAGATGGGATCAGGGAAAGGGAGGAGCCAAGGATGGCTCTCAGGGTTCTGGCCTGAGCGTCTGCAGATGATGGTACCATTAGCATCTGGAGATGATGGTACCATTTGTTGGGATGAGGAAGACCCGGGAGGAGCAGGTGCTTGGGACGCATCAGACATCCAAGTGGAGGTGTTAAGTAGACTGTTGGATATGCAGGTTCAAACTCAGGGGAAGGGTCAGGGCTGGAGATATATATTTAGAAATGTTCAATATCTATTGTAGACGGTATTTAAAGCTTGGGGCTAAGTGAGATCACCTGCCGGGGTGCACAGAAAGTGAAGAGAAGATGGCACAGACAAAATTGTTGACTTAGAGGTTGAACAGAGGAGGAAGAGCCTAAGAAGTAAGAAGAAAGTAAAAAAAAAAATGTGGTACCGTAGAAGCCAAGAAAAGAAAGGGTTTCAAGGAGAAGGCAGTGGTCGTCTATGCGAATGTGACTGCGCATTCGAATTGGGCAAAGATGGGGACTTGCCCATTGGATCTGACAAGATAGAGGTGGTTTACAACCTCAGTAGAAGCCACATTAATACGTTCTTACTGTGTAACTCAAGAAAGATGCCCTTATACTAGTTGTCTTCTACAACTACTATAGCACTTTGATTTTTCAGTGTTTATAAGATTCCATTTAGACTTTTGGCATCTGAGGGCACCCCAGGACACTTTGCTCTCTTCCTCCAATTCTGAGCACCAGGTAGAGCCTTCCTGGAGTCACATTTTCTATCCAACCACAACCGCTTCTTGTGTGCCCATGATTCAAGGCTGCTCACATTAATCATCAAGTATAAGGGAGGTCAGAAGCATGAGTCCCAAACCTGGCTGCCCATCACAGCCACCTGGGGGGAATTTTAAGTATGTATACAGATTGCCAGCTCCCTGCTCTTGCAGTGCTCCTAGGTAGTCTAAGTCCATAAGCCTGAGACGGAGGCTGTGGATGACTGATGGTCAACCCAATCTGAGAACCACCGGCCTGGCAGACCAATTATCCTGATCCCGAGGTCCACCTCCTTCCTTCCTTTCCAGTCTCCAGTGCTGCGGTATAACTCAGCCTGACCTCCTGGGTTCTTTCATCTGTCCACCCACTGTATTTTCTGGTGGACCCCAAAGCCCAGGCCAGAGGACTACAGACTTAGTAAGGCCTGCCTGTAAACCCCACTAAAGAAAAGGAGAGCCATGCCTGCCATAGAAGATTGCCCTTCCCAGTCTTCTGGGAAGAATGCTGACCTGGTTTCCACATGGACTACTGAGCAGACACGACTCCTACGAACAGTGCTTGCCACTGTAGCCCAAAGAAGAATACCACTTTTGAGATGAAACAACATCATTTTGAAGAATGAATGGTATATGACAAAACATATTCATAACTATTTTCAGAAAAACAGTCTATGTGTCCATAATTATCTGTAATGTGTCTAGAAAGAATTACTTCCTTTGTGCATGAGTATTTGGATTTCCTTGCCCACCTACTAATTTAAGAGTTCTTTCCAAGGAAAAGATAGAATAAAGATCCCAAGATTCAGATTTCCCAAAAAATAGGAACATGGAGACACATTTGGGGAATTTGACTAGAGTTCAAAGGACAAAGGAGACCAAAAAAGGACCACAAAACTTTTATCTTCCGCTCTTTTTCTTCATATGGTAAGAGATTCTTCTCAATATTCTAGCTCAGTCCTAACTGAAGCTTACTTCAGCAAACATCAGCGTTAAGGATGCTGGTGGTTGTTACAACAGGTCAATCACCAGGGAGACAGGTGTCTCTGAGCCCAGCCTCTGGCCGGGGGACGCCAGGGGGCGCCATCAGTGGTGAGGTCACCATCGGGGCGAGGCAGCCAAGTAGCCGTGCGTTACAGCCTGGGCAGAAGGTAGATGACGGCTGACGCCTGGCTTTAGTGTCAGGGCCCAGAGCTGTGGGTTCTCTGGAACCCATACGTGGAGTGAAAGTCCAGCTGGCCACTGACGAGAAGGCCAGCAGGCTCAGCGCTGCCACATCTGAGGAATTTGCAAGAGAAACCCACTCCTGCACCTTTCTGTGTTATAACAATTTAAAATTTTAACAATCAAATTAAATTTTTTAAAGACACTTCTATTTCTTTTTTTAAAATAAATTTATTTATTTAATTTATTTATTTATGGCTGCATTGGGTCTTCTTTGCTGCATGCAGGCTTTCTCTAGTTGCGGCTAGTGGGGGCTCCTCTTGGTTGCGGTGCGTGGGCTTCTCGTGTTGCGGAGCACGGGCTCTAGGCGTGCTGGCTTCAGGAGAGAGTCCAGATTAAGGGAGACAGAAAAGACATGACCACTAAGAGCAAAGTGTGATACTGGACTAGACCCTAGTCCAGGAGGAAATTATAGCTGGGAAGGCCATTGCCGGCACGACTAACAGAATGTGAACAAAGATATGTGGATTAGATGCTAGTATTGTATCACTGCTGACTTTTCTGGTTTTGATGTTTGCACTGTTGTGTAGGAGGACGCCCCTGTTCTTGGGAAATGCTGTAGCGTTTGTGGGGGCGAGGAGGGGAGTCATGCTGCAGGTTATTCTCATGCTTCCAAGAGAGAATGGAGCACCTGGAGCAAAATGTCAACACGAACAAAGGAGTTAGTTGTACTATCCCTGCACCTTTTCTCTATGTTGGAAATTATATCAGAAGAAAATGTTACAAAAATAAAATAAATGGGGATAATGTTGCCCATTGACCTTAGGAGGTCACTGTGAAATGTGCCAGGCACGTTTTCCTACTCTCAGACCCTCCATAAGTGTTAGCTTCTCTCCCTCAGCCGTCCTTTCTGTTCCCTTCCCCCTGCCACTCCGACCCCTGGACCATATCCGACAACCAGGATGGGCCATCACTGCCCTGCCTGTGTCTTCACACGTGGGTTTCCTCTACTTGGAATTCCCTTTGTCCTTCTGTCTACTTAACAAACTTTTTTACTTTCCCAGGCCCAGCTCAAACATTACAGCCCTGGGGAGCCCTTCTCCCCGAGCAGGTGAATGGGATCGTAACCTCCCCAGGTTCTCGTGGGACTCAACACAGATGTGTTATGACACTGAGCCCATGTGTTTCAGTACTTTGTATGTACACCAGTTCAGCTCCTTGAGGGCAGGGACTATGTAATGTTTATCTTTGTCCCCCAACCCTGCATCAAATACAGTGCCTGGTACAAAGAGGTTGCTCAAATTAAAATATATCTAAGTGAGTGAAATGTTTCTGGATAACAACAGATGAGTTCTCTCAGGTGAGTCCTTTTCCTAGGGGTTTAATCTTTGAGAAATATGGATGCTCACTTGGGTTTCTAAATTCTGAAATCTGGTCTGTCTGATGGTAATTCAGATCTCTTTTCTTGTAAACTCTTGTTTTTAATGAAATACATGTGTCTGATGATGAACATCACTTTAATTTTTTAATTAAAATTATTACTTAACAATTCATCATTACTTAAAACTTTCCCCATCATGGATTTTTTTTTTTTTTTTTTTTTTTTTTTTTTGCGGTACGCGGGCCTCTCACTGTTGTGGCCTCTCCCATTGCGGAGCACAGGCTCTGGACGCGCAGGCTCAGTGGCCATGGCTCACGGGCCCAGCCGCTCCGCGGCATGTGGGATCCTCCCGGACCGGGGCACGAACCCGTGTCCCCTGCATCGGCAGGCGGACTCTCAACCACTGCGCCACCAGGGAAGCCCCCACATCATGGTTTTTAAAAGATGGCTGCTGGATATGGTAGGACAAAGCACTGAAATGAGCTCTTAATGTAATTTTACTGTACTGTAGCATGATTTTATACATATTCTTAATTTTAGTTCCCTGGTTTTGCACATATAACTGGCCAGAAGAGTTTGACAAGCACAGAGATCATGAGGATTCAAAGGGAGACAGACTTCCTCAAGTAAGTATTGCATTCTCTTTACAGTTTCTTAAGTCCTGCTAAGACACAGTATGGTCAAAAAGAATTTGAGGATGGGACATAACAGTGGTATTTGCCCCAACTGTTTTTTATTAAATTTTTACAATATTTAAAGGTTCAAATGACATACAATAAACTGCACTTAAAGAGTACAATTGACATATACATATAATCTTGAAACTATCACCACAATCAAGAAAATGAACAAATCCATCACCTCCAAAAATGTCCTACATCGCACCCTTTTGAAATCCTCCCACGTGTCCCTCCCCATCTCCAGGCAGCTGTTGGTATGCTTCTTGTCACTGCAGCTTAGTTTGCATTTGATTCCGTATATAAATGGAATGATTCGGTATTTACTCCTTTGCCAGGCTTCTTTCACTCCACCTAATTACTTTGAGGTTCACCCATGTCGTTGCACGCATCAGATGTTTATTTCTTTTTAATGCTGAGTAGTATTGCATTGTACGGATACATCACAGTGTGTTTATCCTATTTCCTATTGATGTACATCTAGGTTGTTTTCAGTTTGGGGCCATTACAGATAAAGCTGCTATGAACATGTGTATACAAGTTGTCCTGTGCATATATACTTTCATTTCCCTTAGGTGAACAGCTAGGAGTGGAATGGCTGGGTCATATGGTAGGCATATGTTTAACTTTTTAAGAAAACTGTCAAACTGTTTTCCTTAGAGGTTGTACCATTCTACATTCCCACCAGTAGTGTATGATGTATGAGAGTTCCAGTCTCCCTACATTTTCACTAACACTTTTATTTTTATTTTTGGCCATTCTAATGAGGTGGTAGTTGTGGTTTTAATTTGCATCTCCCTGGGGGTTGGGAGGGTGGGTGAAATAGGTGAAGGTGGCCAAAAGGCACACACTTTCAGTTGTAAAATAAATAAGTCTTGGGGATGTAACGTACAGCATGGTAACGATAGCTAATGATACTGTGTTGCATATTTGAAAGCTGCTAAGAGAGTAGATCTAAGAAGTTCTCAGCACAAGAAAAAACATTCTGTAACTGTGTATGGTGACAGATGTTAACTAGACATTGTGGTGATCATTTTGCAGTATATACAATTACTGAATCATTCTGTTGTACCCCTGAAACTAATACAATGTTGTATTATTTAAGTCTTCTCTGTCTTTACTGATTTTGTCTATTGTTTTATCAATTATTGAGAAAATTATGCTGAAATCTGTGACTATAATTGTGAATTTGTCTACTTGTCCTTGTATTTCTATCGGCTCTTGCTTTATGTACTTTGAAGCTCTATTATTAAATATATAAACCTCTTGGAATCTTATGTCCTGTTGCTGAATTGACCCCTTTATCATTACAGAACAGCTTTTTTTAAAAAATTAATTTTTATTGGAGTAGAGTTGATTTACAATGTTGTGTTAGTTTCTGCTGTACAGCAAAGTGAGTCAGTTACACATATACATATATCCACTCTTTTTTGGGTTTTGTTCCCATACAGGTCATTACAGAGTACTGAGTAGAGTTCCCTGTGCTATACAGTAGGTTCTTATTAGGTATATACTTTAAATAATAGTAATCTGTATGTGTCAATCCCAATCTCCCAATTTATCCCTCCTCCCCCCTAAAATAACCTTTTTTAACCCTGATAATATTTTTTGCTCAGAAATCAAATTTGTCTGATATTAAAATAGCCATTACTGCTTTCTTTTGATTAGTATTTGCATGATGTATCTTTTTTCATCCTTTTAGTTTTAATCTATTTGTGTTTCTCTATTTAAAGTTGGTTTCTTTTAAGCAGCATATATAATCAGGTCTTGCTTTTAAAAAATCTAACAATCTCTGCACTTTAATTGAGCTGTTGAGAGTATTTATATTTATTCTGATTATTGGTATGTTTGAATTTGTCAGCTGTCATGCTATTTGTTTTCTGTTTGTCTTATCTATTCTTTGTTGCCCCCCCTTTTTTTGGCTTACTTTTGGATTAATTGGGTATGTTTTATTTTATTTTGTATCCTTTGTTGGCTTATTAGCTATAAGTTTTCTTCTTAGTGGTTGCTTTAGGGTTTATAGCACACATTTTTTTGTGTGTGTGTGTGGTATGCAGGCCTCTCACTGTTGTGGCCTCTCCTGTTGTGGAGCACAGGCTCCAGACGCACAGGCTCGGCCATGGCTCACGGGCCCAGCCGCTCCGTGGCATGTGGGATCTTCCCGGACCGGGGCACGAACCCGTGTCCCCTGCATCAGCAGGCGGACTCTCAACCACTGCGCCACCAGGGAAGCCCTATAGCACACATTTTTAACTTATTACAGTCTGTCTTCAAGTAGTATCATGCCACTTCATTTATAGCCTAAGAACCTCATGACAGTATACTTCCAATAACTGGGTAACTACAGCCTTTGTGCTCTTGTGGTCATTTATTTTACTTCTACAAATATTATGAACCCCACAATACATTATTACTTTTATTTGACATAATCAGTTATTTTTTTACAGTCCTTTATACTTCTATTGTGGTAAAATATACATAAATAAAATTTACCATTTTAACAATGTTTAAGTGTACAATTCAGTGCGTTAAGTATATTCAGTGTTGGGCCACCATCACCACCGTCCATTTCCAGAACTTATTCATCATCCCAAACAGAACTCAGCTCCCATTAAACAATAACTCCCCATCCCCCTATCCCTCCAGCACCTGGTAATCTCTGTTATATTTTCTGTTTCTATGAATTTGCCTGTTCTAGTAACCTCATGTAAGTGGAATCAGACAATATTTAACATTTTGTGTCTTATTTCACTAGCATAATATTTTCAAGATTCATCCATGTTGTAGCATGTATCAGAATTTCATTCCATATTAAAGGTAAAAAACATTCCATTGTATATATATATACTGCATTTCATTTATTCATTCATCTGTTGATAGACATTTGAATTGTTTCCACCTTTTGACTATTGTGAATAATGCTGCTATAAACATTGGTGTACAAGTATCTCTTTGAGTCCCTACTTTCAATTCTTTGGGGTATTTACCTAGAACTGAAATTTTTAGATTATGTGGTAATTTTATGTCTAACTTTTTGAGGAACTGCTAAACTGTTTTCCACAGCAGCTGCATACTTTACTTTCTCACCAGAAATGTTCAAGGGTTTCAGTTTCTCCACATCCTCACCAATACTTATTTTCTGTTTTTCTAATAGTCATCCTAATGGGTGTAAAGTACTATTTCATTGTGGTTTCGATTTGCATTTCCCTAGTGGCAAGTGATGTTGGGCATCTTCTTTGGAGTAATGTCTATTCAAGTCCTTTGCCCATTTTTGAATTGGGTTGTTTGTTTTTTGTTGTTAGTTGCAAGAATATTTTATATATCTTGGATATTAATCCCTTATCAGATATATGATTGATAAATATTTTCTCCCATCTGTAGGTTGTCTTTTCAGTCTTGATAGTATTTTTTGATATTCAAATTTTTATGAAGTTCAATTTATCTATTTTTTTTGTTGCCTGTGCTTTTGGGATCACATCCAAGAAATCATGGCCAAATCCAGTGTCATGAAGCTTTTTTCTTATGTGTCCTTCTGGGAGATTTATAAATTCACCTCCTACATTTAGGTCCTTGGTCCATTTTGTATTAGTTTTTGTATGTGGCATAAGGTATCAATCAGTCCAACCTCATTCTTTTTCATGTCACTATCCGGTTTGCCCAGCACCATTGTTGAAAAGACTATCCTTTCCCCAAGTGGACTCAACTACAAAGGCTAGTGATTGTTGAGAGGCCATGGTAGAGACTGGTGCAGGCTACCAAGCCATCCAGTGCACCGTATGCAAACGTCATAGATGCTGAGCAGTTCAGATAGGTCACAGGATCGAGCAGTGTTATTCACCGGGGAGCCCAGTTCCTGGGGTCCTTTCACTTTGGCTGATATCCAGAACGAGGTAGGTGGGTGAGGGCTGAAGGATGGGACCCAGCCGCCTGGGAAATGGGGCCAGACGTTGCTGGGGCAGAGCCTCGGACTCCACCCAGGTGAGTGAAGACAGAGGCAGGGCCTGACTGACAGTGACTCTGAGTGCCAGGTGAGAGGACCTCTCGCTGAGGCTGGGCTCAGTGCTCAGATGGGGAGTCAGCAAAGTGCGGAGTGGACATTCCCGGAATTCCCATGTCTCACCCTCACGCACGCCAGATCCAAGGTGATGGGACGACTGGGGCCCCTCTTGGGAAGTGGGTTCAAAGGCGGCTGATAAACTGCCGCCGCGGCTGGGAAGTGAGATGGGCCTGGCCTTCAGGTGAAGGGCACCATGAGTCCCAGCTGTACGGCCACTTGGTAATAAAATGACTAGACAAGCATCTCCCGTCTTGAACTTGTTCCATAGGCTTTGAGTGTGTTCTGCTTTCTATTTTATTCAGAAAAACGTTTGAATGCTTGTCAAGATTGACACTTGACTTCTCAACGTGCACTCCTCAGAACATGGCCAGTCAGGACCCTCTTCTGTTGCAGGTGTGCCCACTGCTTTGTGCCCCGCCCGTCTGACCCCTTTGCCCGCTACTGTCTAGAATGTGGCTCTTCTGTCCCGCCCATATTTGGCTGTCGTCTCCCACCCCCAGAAGGAGCTCAGGTGAGCAGCAGAATCCTTAAAACCTTCTTCCATTGGTTTATCTGATCTTTGTGTGCAGCAGGAGCAGAGTACCTGGCACGCGTGAACCACAAACAGAAATACTTGTTGAAAAAATTACTAGCAAGTGAATCTTGTACTATCCAGACTGCTACTTAGGAATGAAAAGCTTGTTTGTGATGCCATTTCTTTTGTGTGGCCTTGAAGAAGCGTAGGCTCAGAAAAAGACTGAAGTCTTTTTATTTCAATGATTCACATATGGATAAGTACATGTTTCCTACTTATGTGATATTTCTGTTCATAACCTGGGGACAATAAGGAAATATATTCTAGAAATAAATGACCAGGAGTACTAATTACAAGTCTGTATATCCATAGGATACTTCATTCTGTCCAAAGAAGCTGTTTATATAGGCTATAGATTGATCAGTATATCTAAATTAAAAAGTTTTGGCTAAGTGTAGATAATAATTGATATTATCCTACCATTAAGTTTGTAGTTAGTTAGAAAACGTACTTGGCTTACTACAAATCAAAACCTTCACCAAAATGTGTTCATCTTTTATGCACGTGATGCTTTGGGGCTTTTTTGGACTAAGGTTTACAAAATGATATAAAAGGATCTGTGAAGTTGACTGAAAATGACCATTTAAAAAAGATAGTCACTGAGAAAAAGTCACTATTCAATAAATTCAGAGTCCAGAGTTTTAGGATTGAGTTATGCATTTAAGCAAGTGGCCAGATACTAAATGGATATGCTGTAGAAGTCAGTTTACTTCCATGATAGATTTTGAACTCCTCGTAAAAGATGGGACAGCAAATAAAACATGAACAGGTCTCATTGGTTTGAATTTTCCCTGCTTATATTTATGGGTGCAACGTCAAAGTTATTTTTTACTGGCCTGCAAACAGATTTTCAAGACTTTCTTTGTTATTACAGGGAGAAAAGGTTATCAGGGATTATAAATATTCAAAATGATGACACTTGCAACATCTATACTGCCTGTAAATGATATTTATTAACGTGCTCTAATGTATAAAAAGCTTTGTAATTTGACCTATTGAGTTCTTATTGTATCCTGCTCTCAGCTGGGTTTCTGGTACTCAAAGGGGCGATCCTACTCCTAGGATCCCAGACCCAAGCCACTCAGGGTCTCATTAGAGATGCAGAGGGGTGCCTCTTCATCCTGCCTTGTGGATTTCTCCGTAGCCAGCTGGTTGATGTTAATTTTTGTCAGTAGAGGCCCATTGCTGGGAGGGACACTGCAGGAGAAAGGGCTCGACTCCTCTTCCTGTTTCTGCTGTGCTTCCCTCTCCCTGTGCTCTGACGGTGCTCAGCTAACCTGCAGGACACCTGGTTGTGCTGAACCCCGGTGAACTGCATGGCATCTCGTGAACAGCTTCTCAGTGGGCTCCACGGGTACCCAGCCAGCTTCCAGAAAGTCTCTCAGGCATCCCAGGGGGCAGTTTCCCAGCACGTTTCATCAACAGCCTGCGCGTGGCTTCCCAGCATGTCCTGCCAGCTCCCCAGGGGGAGAGTCCATGAGTTTCATAGGATCCCGCCTGCTCTGGGGCCAGCTCTGGTCTGTGTCACCCCAGTGAACTTCTCTGCCATCCAGTGGGTGGCAGCCACACCCAGTTCAGTAAGTGCCTCTTCCAGACTGGATCCTCTTCAGGTCCCTGCCTCAGCCGGAGCAGCAGTGGCTCTCCCCATCCTGGGTAGTCCTGTATCCTTTCGAGTTCGCTTTACCCACTAGCAGTTAGTCCTCTGTTATTAGTTAATAACTATTTATATTAAACTTTCCCTGTTTAAATTACCCTGAGCTTTCTGTCTCCTGACTGGACTTTGACTGATACAGAGTTGGTACCAGGAGCGGCCCCGGGAACTAGACCTGTGAAGAAGGGGTTTGGTCCTTCCCTTTGCTCGGGGGCAGCGCTGAGCTCCTTGCCCATGGGAAACAGGATGCTAGCAATTCATAGCCTGAAGCGGCATCACGAGAAATCAAGCTACCACAGGGGCCTGGTAGTGAGGAAGCATCACCTGAAGCAAGCCTCCGGGGTGGCCAGATGGCCGCTGCACTTGACGGTTGTGGCAGCAGTGATGGCGCCAGCCAGGGCTGTGGTGTGGACAGTGCTCCTGAGCACCTGGAGCATCACAGAAACCGACAAGCTCAGGGCCTTTCGCTCATAATCCAAGAACCAGAGTGCCCCCATGACAGCCCCAAAAGAACCTGTTTCTTGTAGCTCCAGGGATTTACTGCTGAAAGCAAACACAAACTTTAGTTGGATATGTTGGTGAGTTACAGCATAAGCTGAATTCACTTTATCACCACATTTCTTTTGTGAAAGTTCGGGTATGTATTGGGACAGAACAGGATCCTGAAACTGGGAATGGAGATGTTGGCTTGGACCCAGATGAAATGCACATTCTTTTTTTTTTTTTTTTTTTGCGGTTCACGGGCCTCTCACTGCTGTGGCCTCTCCCATTGCGGAGCACAGGCTTCGGACGCGCAGGCTCAGCGGCCATGGCTCACGGGCCCAGCCGCTCTGCGGCATGTGGGATCTTCCCGGACCAGGGCACGAACTCGCCCCTGCACTGGCAGGTGGACTCTCAACCACTGCGCCACCAGGGAAGTCCGAAACGCACATTCTTGATTCCCTAAATTACTCTGCCAGTGGATGAGCTGGCCCTCCTGTCTGAGGATGCTAGCCTTCCTTTCCTTGAAATCTCTGTGATAACCTCGCCTGGGGCAGTGGCTTTGAAAGGGGATGTGTATTCTCATCAAGACTCACCGTAGCCATCCTGTAGCATGACTATGGTCCAATCCCAGCTGCTCTAGAGGGACAGGTGTACTCTGTGATCCAGGACAAAAAGCTTACCCATGAAAAGAAGAGCACAATTTTGCTAACGTGTATTGGCAGAATCTTGGGGGACAAGTCTGGGAGTGGATTTTAAATGAGGGCAGAATATAACACTAAGTTGGGCCAAATTCGCTGATATACATGCCTCTTTTATAGATTCTGGATTGGTTTTAATATGTTAGCTAATGAAGCTGGCGGTGACCCCAGCTGCTTTTGGGGTTGGCTGACTAAAACTTGGACTCAGTAGTAGCCTATGGTCAGTGAGACTCGATGCTAAGTCTTTCCTGATATCATGTTGGAGTAGGTTTGTCAGGTTTGTCCTGTGTGCCCCCAACTCTCACCTGCATTTCACAAGAAGGCCCAGAAGACACGTCCTTCACTAAGGCATAGAGTTAGGAATACATATTAGCGAAAGGAGCGCCTGCATCCTTGAAAAGTTCCATGGCTGCTTTCCTTGGAGGCCAGACATGATCATGGGGCGATGCCACTCTTGAGATGGGCTCCCTGATTTCAGGGAGCTAGCAGGATTCCAGAGGTCAAGTGGCAGCACTTAACTGCCAAAGACAAGGTGGGCACATCTACCGTAAAAGGCCGCAGCAACATATCAGTAATCAGAATCTGATCGTGGTCTTCCTAAGAATGAAACAGATGGGCAGCCTACTAGTGTCTTGCTTGGTTTATATAATAGAAAAAAAATCACATGTTTTGTAGCCAAATACGTGACTTGAGCCACCACAGTGGAACATCCAAGGGTGTCACCCAGTTTCAAGACTTAAGTCGATTCGCAAACCCACAGCTCCCTAACTGAAGGGCGGCTGGGTGTCCTTGAGGATGGACCCTGCATCATTGCAAGTACATGTCATAGGTCATCCTTGAAGCCTTTTCCAGAGGGACCTGTGCCTTGAGGAAGAGGAAATGCCTAAACCTTTGGGGGCTTACTAGATACTAGCTCTGAGTTGATGCTGATCCTTAGAGTTCCAAAACGCCACTGTGGTCCACCAGTAAAAGTTGGGGCTTAGAGTCGTCAGGTGATGACAGATGGAGCCTTACCTTAAGGCTGACTCATAGTTTTCGCTTCATGTATTCTGGGAACTTGTTGTTATGTTCATGTAGACTTATAATTGCTGTGTCTTCCTGATTTATTGACCCTTTCATCATCACAAAATGCCTCTCTTTGTCTCTAGGATCATTTCTTGTTTTTAAAGTCCTTTTTTCCTGATATTTACGCAGTCACTCTAGCTCCCTTACCCTTACTATTTCCATTATATACCTTTTTCTATACGTGTATTTTCAACCTATTTGTATCTTTGAATCTAGGTCATGTCTCTAGTCAGGCATACCTCTCGTTTTTTTATCCCATCTGACAGTCTCTGCCTTTTGAATGTGGTGTTATTGTCTATTCACATTTAATGTCTTTAATGATATGGTTGGATTTACATATGCTGTTTTGCTGTTTGTTTTCTATTTGTCTCACGTCTTTTTTGTTCCTCTGTTCCTCCTTTACTTCCTTCTTTTGTGTTAAATAAATAATTTTTAGTATGCCATTTTCATTCCTATGTTTCCTATTTTTTTTTACTATTTTAAAAAGTTCTTTTCTTTTTAAAAGTTATTTTCTAAGAGAACGCTAGAGATTACAACATACTCCTTAATTTCTCAAGTCTATTTCAGAATAATTTAATTTAAATCCAGTAATACACAGAAGCTTTGCTCCAATATATCTTCTTTTCCTCCCCTCAGAGACCATTTCTATTGACTGTTTGTTTCCCCTGAGTACTGGTCACACTTTCTTGTTTTTTGCACATCTCACAATTTTTTCTTGAATTTTGGACATTTTAGAGAGTATAATAAGTCTGGATTCTGACTTTTTCTCCTTGTGGTGTTGTTTTGGTTTTTTTGTTTGTTTACTTGGATTAACTCTTTCAAGCCTGTCTTTCCTGCAGTTTTCAGCCACTAATATCAGGGTTTTCCCCTTGTTTTATTTATTTATTTATTTATTTATTGCGGTACGCGGGCCTCTCACTGTTGTGGCCTCTCCCGTTGCGGAGCACAGGCTCCGGACGCGCAGACTCAGCGGCCATGGCTCACGGGCCCAGCCGCTCCGCGGCATGTGGGATCTTCCCGGACCGGGGCACGAACCTGTGTCCCCTGCATCGGCAGGCGGACTCTTAACCACTGCGCCACCAGGGAAGCCCCCCTTGTTTTATTTTTAAGCCTGGGATCAGCCCTGGGTGTGCATAGCTTAGACTTCGACTGAAGATTGGCCAGAAGTTGTGCTCAAACACCTTGGTCCTCCAAGGCTTCCAGTCTCTGCCGAGGGATCTGTTGTGGGCTGGGCGGAACATTCAAACTTCAGGCTGTTTTCAGGCCTGCCCCAGCTCCTACTTTATGCTGAGCTCTCTTGTATCATCATGTGCAGCCAAGGATGTGTGGGTGGCTTGGACCCTCTTAGGTCTAACGCTGCACATGCGAACATCTTCCAGTCAACTGAGGGTGTGGGAGGAGCTTATCAAGCCCCCTAGAGATGACCTACCTTCTGGAACTCCCCTTCAGGTCCCTGGCTAGTTGCTGGTTCATCAGTTGCCCCAAACAGGACCGTGAGCTCAGGCTAGTGGATCCACTGTCCTCCCTGTTTGCTTGCCACTGAGATCATCACCTTAACCGTGCTCCAAGTCACACGAGCCCTGCCTGTCAGCAGCCGCGAACCTGCTGCTTTTCACAGCCCTCCCTGCTCTGTGGAGCCTCCACGCTGACGGAGCTGGAGGAGGATGGGGACAGCCCAAGCAAGACCCAACAGACGTGTGGTGTCCTTGCCCGAAGTTCATTACTTTTCAGTTTGTTGTCTGTCTTTGGTTGACTTTCAGAATTTTTAAAGTTTTATCCAACTTTATAATTGCTTTTTGGAGAGAAGATGTGTCGATTTCCTCACTCCATCATGCTGTAAGCTATTTTTTCTTTTCTTTATACCTCTCTTTTCTACAATAAACATGTTTTTACTTTAATAGGAAGGAAATAAGAATAAAAGTGGTAATTATTTAAAAGAAATTTTTACAAAAGCAAATTAAACCTTACATTTTAAGATCTACTTATACCTTCAGTTTTTGCCAACCTGACCTCGTTCTTTGTGCAGATGGGCTTATGTGCAGAATGTGACAACCTGGTGCCCGTGAATACGCCCATCTGTGTGGTCTGTGAGGCTCCTCTCACTCCACAGCTGCAACCACAGGCCAGCCTCCGCTTGAAGGTAATGAAATGTGAATCTGTAAAAGTGTGAATAAAACACATAGAAATTAATGTTCAAACCATTAAACATCTTTCTTCAGCTGATGGAATTGGCTAACAATTGATAAGCTAATACCTGTGAACAAAATCCACTCTCATTTTTGGAAATGCATCTGCCCAAGAGTTTAACTTGCCAGCAGGATCTAAATATCAAGAGAGATACACAGAAATGTGTTCCCTGAACATGGATTTCAGGACAAATTGCACTGCAGCTAATACAGACAGTTGTTTACTTCATATATTTAAACTCGAACATTGTAATTAATATTGACTTTTCATCTTGTCCTTAAAGTCACTTCATGTTTTCATTTGCTTTGTTTGATTATGGGTCTCTATTACGTAGAAAAGGATTACAGCTAGTCACATGGATGAAAAAGTTAAGTATCATCATGAACATTAAAAAAATCTTGTTAGACAAATGATGTCATGCCATGAAAATTTTTTTGGTAGAATTATTGAACATACAACTGTATCTTATCTCCATTTTTCAATTTATAGTCCCATTCACCTCCTTTTTACTTGACCTCAAGTAAAGGTCACTAGAGGATGAAATAGATTTTAATAAAGATAACTTTGGAGATTAAAAAAGCAAGAATTTTTAGCAATAAGGGAAGTGCGTGGACTTAATGTACAATTAGAACTGTAGCACTCCAAAAATGACCTTGTGGAGTCTATGTGGGCAAAGTTTATGAGAGAAAAGGTAAGTCCACTTTTTCTTACATGTCCCAGCTCCCCTTCACTGTGAAAAAAATGTTCAAAAGTATCCCAGGCTAAGTAAACCTTCAGAAGTGAGATTTTGAAGAACTGGCTGGGCCAAAGTCAGGTAGATGAAAATTTACTAATCTTTTTGTTTGATGACTGTTTTCAATCTTAAGAAACTTTAAAAGTCACTGCAGGAAGCCACCATACAGCCCTGGAGGCCTATCTCCAAACTTCCTATACATGAGAGTGAGACACCAGCTTCTCTCTTGTTTAAGTCACCATGATTTTGGCTGTTCTGTCAATCACAGCAGCACCTGTTCTCGCTAATATTTACATTATCCGGGATATTTGAAGATAATATCATTTCGAACCCTTTGAACTATTCAAAACAGGAGGAATAGGGGTGTTGGCTGAGAGCCAGGTTCAGTATATATCATGTCACCTTCAGCATTTGAAACCCAGACTTCTTTCCATATTGTGGAAAGACAGGGGGTACAAAGGTATAAGTAAGTCCTCTGTTGAGGATAAACATAGGACTTCTATAGTGATTAGGACCCTCAAATCCAGGAGTGACCCCTTTTTTTTTGCCTTCTCTCTTTTTTTTTAACATCTCTATTGGGGTATAATTGCTTTACAATGTTGTGTTAGTTTCTGCTGTATAACAAAGTGAATCAGCTATATGCATACATATATCCCCATATCTCCTCCCTCTTGCGTCTCCCTCCCTCCCTCCCTATCCCACCCCTCCAGGCGGTCACAAAGCACCGAGCTGATCTCCCTGTGCTATGCAGCTGCTTCCCACTAGCTATCTATTCTACATTTGGTAGTGTATATATGTCCATGCCACTCTCTCACTTCGTTCCAGCTGACCCTTCCCCCTCCCCACGTCCTCAAGTCCATTCTCTATGTCTGCGTCTTTATTCCTGAGAGTGACCCCTTTTTAAAGTACAGTTTTGAGGAGAGAGACAATCACTTGAAATTGATTTCTACTCTATTAATGGGCCAAAGGCAGAACATATACCTTATAATGAGGAAATCAATTGATAATTCAAAGATGAAATTTAGAAAATCAAGCCTGTTTGACTTCTGATGTTGAGTTTTCAAAGGGAATCATGGAATTGCTGAGTACCCAAGCTTCACATTAGCCAAAAATGCCTCAAATAGGCACAGCTTCAATAAAGGGCTCTCTGAAACATTAACTTTCTCAAGACCTTAGGAAATAATGATTTAGGGTACATTTATCATTATCTCCAGAAGTGAGAATCTCAGGACCATTTCTGTTGGCACGGTGTTTTTTTCCCTGGTGTTTTGTCTGTGTTAACATTGGACTCATACGATTTACTGTTGTTTTTAATATAGACGTGACTTCAGCAGCTGTATGTCTTATACTATTAGTTACACTGCTTTAGTTGAGCTGCTTTTACCAGAGCATTTGGGTCACTCTGGGCACTCCATCCTCTTCTTTTTTGTGTACTTTACCATGTACACAATACGTTCTGCACCCTAAGAATTTACTGGAATAAGTCTGAGCTCCCAGCAGTGCCAGGTGGCACAGGGAGCGGTGTGAGCCTGAGAAGCAGTCGCTGGACACCTGCTCTAGGGTCACTGAACAGGGATGATTAGGGAAAGGAGCCTGAGGAAGGAGCGAGGTCCCCAGGCAGCTGGCATCCCTCACCAAGGCGCAGCCATGAACCTTCCTTCAGGTTCACCCAGTTTCTCTGGGTTCCACCTTGCCCCTCCAGTGCCAGCCCTCAGGTACTGAGCAGCTTTTTCAAAGGCACCTTTTGATGTGGCTTTGCCAGCTGCTGCTTCCCGGACCACCCTCTAGGGCTCTGCTCGCTGCATTCCCCGGGCTGTGACCCCTGCACCCACTGCCCCAGTGATCTGGGCCCCCGCTTGCCATGGTGGCAGGGGGCACAGAGGAGGATTCGTCAGCTCTTATCGGGGGCCAGGGCCAGGGATAGCTTTGAAGAGGGGGTGTCATCTGAGCAGAAGGTGTAGGAGGTACAGGCATTTGCCATATGGGAAGGGGTGGGACAAAGAGAAGTGATGCGTGGGTGTGTGTTCAGGTATGAGGTGGAGGAGGGGGGCGTGCCAGAAAGATGCACAGCGACTGGAAACTGCAGGATGTGCTCCAAAACTTTGCAAGCAGTTAAGTTTCGTGAGCTGCAGAAATGCTGGCGGGGCCCGTGGGCTGTGGGAAATGGCGGCTTCTCTACCCTTCTTTCCCAGTGGACCCTGGAGGGTTAAAAGCAAGGAAGGCTTTTAATCAGACTTGATTTTTAGAGAGACCTTTGTCACCGTAACATCTGATCTGGTGGGAAATGCCTGATTTTTACGACGGGACATTCAGTATTGCTGCTACCCACAGAAGGACCCTGGTTGGAAATCTTCATCCCAGTGGCTTTCCCAGAAGTTATAAGGGCGACAGATTTTTAGATCACATTCTCACCCAGAGAGCCTCCTCTGAGGTCAGTGGGAACACCTGTGTAAGCTGCTCACGGAAGCCAGCGTGCCGTCCCTCCCCAAAGCGCCAGCAAGGCCAGTTGATGCCTCCCTCCCATTTCTAGGTTGGTCTCCATCGCACTCCACAAAGTGCACAGAGCACCATCGGTCCTCTTCCTGCTGTGATGCAGACAGACCCAACCGCTGTGGTAGGCTTCTCTTGTGTTGATGTAAAGCCCTTGTCAACGCTGAGGAATTTTGCTGCATCAGATGCTTTTTTCTACTGCCGGGATTAGAAGATATAGTAGCAGGAGTTTCTTCTTTTATCCTCTGGCCTGTATTTCAGAATAGGAGAGGATTTTATGTTTTTAAAAATTTTCTAATTTTCAGTAACACGTGAAATAGTCCAAAGATACACAATGAAGTGTGTAATTTCCCTACCCCACCTCTGTTTCTATCCCCTGAAATAACCAATGACAGCAGCTTAGTGAGTGTCCTTCTATGTATTTATCTAGATGCACAGAAACATATTTCTATATATTCACACATTTAAATTTGGTTTTGTTCGTTTGACTCTTCCTGCCTCCCTCCCTCCCTTTTCTTTCTTTTTTTTTAAAATTAATTAATTGATTGATTTATGGCTGCATTGGGGCTTCATTGCTGCCCATGGGCTTTCTCTAGTTGCGGAGAGAGGGTGCTACTCTTCATTGCGGTACGCGGGCTTCCATTGTGGTGGCTTCTCCTTGTTGCGGAGCACAGGCTCTATGCGCACGGGCTTCAGTAGTTGTGGCTCGCGGGCTTAGTTGCTCCACGGCATGTGGGATCTTCCCAGACCAGGGCTCGAACCTGTGTCTCCTGCATTGGCAGGTGGATTCTTAACCACTGTGCCACCAGGGAAGTCCCTCTTTCATTCTTTCTTTCTTTCTTTTACAAAAAACAAAGGCATCCCTTTGGCCGTTTTCTACAGTTGAAAACTGATGTCAGCATCTCCCCTTTGACCAGAACACGTGAACTCTTTTAGAAAGAGACCTTCAGCTTCCTTCCGGCTCTAACTAGCAACACATGTTTTACCTCCAGGACTCCCATTGTGTCTGGGGTTCCTGGAATCTGTGAGGCTTAGGGCTGGGATCCTCGTGAAGTCATTAGTCTTTGAAAGAGATCTGAGGATTCACACAGCGAGGGCACAGGTACCTCCTATGAGACCCCAGCCCCTCGCCCAATGATTCAGGGCTAATGCCAGTGTAACCACAGCTCTGTGTCAAGTTGACCTGGGCATCTTACAAAATCCTCTTTGAGATTAAGTTTGCCAGTACCTACTGGTTTGTGTCAATTAAAGCTTATCATTTGGGAGATTAGAAAATTGTTCTCATCTTCCAGCTGCTTTGTAAGGAAAAGTTTTACCCCAGTGACTTAAGCCGGGTCCACGAAATTGCTTGGAACCGTTCAACTGGTCAATGTGTTGCCAGTGCTGTGGATGAGGCAGCAAATGAGGGTATTGGCTTTCTATAAAGTGCTTGTTGTAAATGTTTAGGATCCTCATTAAGGCTGCCTGGTGGTGGCCTGAGTCCCACATCATCCCTACGGACATACGTGAATCTATGATGTAGTGCTTGTGATACAAGGTTTTTATCTGTGGGTCATGGTCACTGCTCTTCAAGAAGTGAGCCGCGTGGTGTCAAAAAGCCACCCCAGAAACCATGAGGAAAGCCTGTCGACCAAGAAGGCTGTGCTTACTGGACCGAATACAGTGAGATGAACCAGCACTTTGACCATCTTAGCAGCATCTCAGAAGAGAGAAGATGGGGAAGGGTATTTATAGGGTTTCAGTACCGCGGTTGGGCGATTTTAAAGAGAATTTGACAGGAATGCAGCCTGAGGTAAACTGTGAGCTTTGGAAGATGAGGATGTGCCAGTGCAGCTTCATTGTTGTGACAAATGCACCGTCTGGTGCGGGATGTTCATACTGGGGGGTTGTGTGTGCAGACGGGTGTATATGGGAACTCCCTGTAATGTCTGCTCAGTTTTGACGTGGACCTTAAACTACTCTAAAAAACAAAGATTATTAAATTCAAAAAAATTTTTTTGAATGTTATTTTATTTTTTTATACAGCAGGTTCTTATTAGTTATCTATTTTATACATGTTAGTGTATATATGTCAATTCCAATCTCCCAATTCATCCCACCACCACCACCACCACCCCCGCTGCTTTCCCCCCTTGGTGTCCATACGTTTGTTCTCTATGTCTGTGTCTCTATTTCTGCCCTGCAAACTTGTTCATCTGTACCATTTTTCTAGGTTCCACATATATGCATTAATATATGATACTAATTTTTCTCTTTCTGACTTACTTCACTCTGTTTAAAGAGAGTTTTGCAAGGCAGTATTGGGATTGGGCAAAGTTAGTTTGGACTGGGCAGAGTTATGTCATGCTAGTTGTTTTTTCTTTTAATAAGTTTATTTATTTTAAGCTGCATCAGGTCTTCGTTGCTATGTGCAGGCTTTCTCTAGTTGCGGTGAGCAGGGGCTACACTTTGTTGCGGTGCACGGGCTTCTCACTGTGGTGGCTTCTCTTGTTGCAGAGCACAGGCTCTCGGCATGAGGGCTCAGTAGTTGTGGCTCGTGGGCTCTAGAGTGCAGGCTCAGCAGTTGTGGCACACAGGCTTAGATGCTCTGCAGCATGTGGGATCTTCCCGGACCAGGTCTCGAGCCCATACTCCCTGCATTGGCAGGCGGATTCTTAACCACTGAGCCACCAAGGAAGCCCCTGTCATGCTAGTTTTCATTATTTATTTATTTATTTATTTTCATAAAAATTTCATATCTTTAAGGTGGTGATTTTTTTTTTTTCGGTACACGGGCCTCTCACTGTCGTGGCCTCTCCCTCTGCAGAGCACAGGCTCCAGACGCACAGGCCCAGCGGCCAAGGCTTATGGGCCCAGCCACTCTGTGGCATGTGGAATCTTCCCGGACCGGGGCACGAACCCGTGTCCCCTGCATCGGCAGGCGGACTCTCAACCACTGCGCCACCAGGGAAGCCCCGGTGGTGATGTTTGGATACATATACAGAGTGAAATGATTACTTCAGTCAAGCTAATTAACATATCCATCTTTGTATACTGGAAATTTGCTAAGAGAGTAGATTCCAGGTGCTCTCACCACACACACACAGACACACACACGTACACAAATGGCAGGTATGGAGGACATACTAGTTTTATTTATTTAGTTATTTTTTAAAAGTTTACCCATTTATTTATTTATTTTTATATTTACTTATTTATTGGGTTGCACCAGATCTTAGTTGCAGCACGTGGGCTCCTTAGTTGTGGTATGCAAAGTCTTAGTTGCGGCATGCGAAGTCTTAGTTGCGGCATGCATGTGGGATCTAGTTCCCTGACCAGGGATCGAACCTGGGCCTCCTGCATTGGGTGTGTGGAGTCTTATCTGCTGAGCCACCAGGGAAGTCCCAGGACATACTAGTTTTAGATTGTGGGTCCTGCAAGTTGAGGGCCATTGGACTTAGTAAGTAAGCAGTTTTACTTAGTTTATAGTTTTCTCTTTCTAGAGTATTTCTTGCAGCAAACAGATGGATTATTTTCATTTGATCTCACTGTATTTTAACTGAGGGACAGGAAATTTGTTTCACTTCTCAGTGGATTCTACCAGATCAGGAAGATCACTGCCTTAAATCTCACAGAAAAGCTCTGATGATTGCAGATTATGCTTTGGGGACCTTAAGCAACTGGAGAGAAAGCTGGAACCAGGAGGTGTCAGGACCCACGGAGAGCAAGTCTACGGTTCTCTGCCATTTTGAGGAGCAGTGAGTTGGCCTCTGCCCTTGAGGTGTTCTCTGGGCTGGGAACTGTGGTTTCCCGAGCTGGCTCTGGCTCCTAGGAAGACCTTGGGGTCTTTTACGTAAGTGGGACTTGAGGATGACTTGGAAAGGACAGGGGAATTCTGCAGAATAGTCCAGTGACTAAACAGATGTTAGTTACCAACCTCCCATGGCCGAACTCTGGCTAGGCTGTGTTAACCATCTTTTCTTTTTCTCTTGTTATTTTCTGTATTGCAGCTTATCCCCAGGTTCCTGACTCAGAAGGTTAAACTTATGACCCATTTTCTAAGACGGTCTTTTTATTTTTCCATTTCTAAGTGAGAAACTACAGAGCAAATCTAAATTCATATTTAATATAAAGCCCCGTGGGGTAGACCCCAGGCCAAGAACTAGGTTACTTGTAAACGTATACTCTTTTGCTGGTCTTGGGCCTTCCTGTTTATTGTTGAAGCCAGGAGACGGAGCCCACCAAGTAGCACAGTTTCCACAATGAAAAAAATGATAACTCAGAAGCAGTGCAACATAGTCACTTTGCCTTCCTAAGGCCAAATGAGTACTCTCTTTCAGTTTTTTCATTTTGGGGTTTGTTTCTTTCAAAACTATGTTCATTTGTCTGACACTTTATGTTGTAATAATTCCTAAATCCAATTTCAGGGTCTGGGTGTTAGTATAGGGCCTCTAGCTGGCTGATCGGCTGGAAAGACTGCTTAATGATTTCCTTGCACAGCTGTTTGCTCAAAGGAACACCTATTTCTTTCTTTTTTTTTTTTTTTTGGTGGTACGTGGGCCTCTCACTGTTGTGGCCTCTCCCGTTGCGGAGCACAGGCTCCCGACGTGCAAGCTCAGCAGCCATGGCTCACGGGCCCAGCCACTCCGCGGCATGTGGGATCTTCCCGGACCGGGGCACGAACCCATGTCCCCTGCATTGGCAGGCGGACTCTCAACCACTGCGCCACCAGGGAAGCCCTCTTTCTTTTTTTTTTGAACAGTACTTTGATTTCTTGGACTTAAAGAATTTACATACTAAATACTGAATAAGAAAGAAATAGAAAGCATGATTAAATAAATATGAAACTTCTCAATTCTGGCTTTCATGGCTTTCAGAGTATCATGCCTTGAAATAAAACCTTAAACTTGAATCAACCTACAGATGCCACTTCAAATCAGCACAGCTACATATGGTTTCCCTTTTTGCATGGTGTGTGTGTGTGTGTTCAAACTTGTGTTCCATGTAAGTTATTTTGAAAGATAAGTTTTAGATCATGAAATCATCAGAATATCTGACTGCTAATCATCATGGTGGTAGATAATGTACCTCTTATATTATTCTACCTTATTAACACCCTTTAGTCCTAGTATGCTATACTATGCAGATGAATTGGCAGGAAAAATGAATACATTTATCTGTGAAGAAATGAGAGAGCCTCCGTGGAAACACGTATTTCTCATTCTCTGTTTTCAAGGAGAAAGCAATCTGCCGCACCTGCGGCACAGGGAACCCTGCTCACCTGAGATACTGTGTCACCTGTGAGGGGCCCCTGTCTTCATCACAAGAGGTAGGTTGATTGCATATGCCAGTCCTGTATTTTAATGGCTGATAAATGTTCAGTGTTAGTGATACGAAGTATAGTCTGCAGAGGGGAGAGGAAGTTTGCAGGGGAGGAGAGGGCAGAGACCAAAAGAAGCTGCTCACGGTAAAGTGAAAGCAACATTTCTATGTGCACCAGTACAAAACTGTTTTCAAAGTCTTCAGGGTGATTCAATCAAGTTGGCAATTTCTTACAATTCCGTTTAGTGACTGCATGGAAGGCTGGCGGCAGCCAGTGGGGTAGGGGCCGTTCACATTTCACTCACGGGCAGGCACGTCTGTGTGGACTGTGCCTGCTGTGTTTTTTTGTTTTTGTTTTGCTTTGTTTTTTTAAGAAAAAATTTAAGCTTTATCTTGGTAAAACATTCCAGATTCCCTCAGATCACAGCATATCAATAAGCAAAATGTACACATACTGATTTTATACTGCATGTCAAGTCCCAAATTCCCGATCCTAGGAAAGCAAGTTGCAAAGTACAAGTGCTGGTAACAACTATAGGTAGTACTTTAAACAAAAATAAGTGAGTTTTCAGCACTTAAGTGAAATGAGGCTTTAACCAAAAAGAGACTCAATTCCACGGCGTGCCTGCTGTGTTTTGAAATTGAGAGCACGGTGGGCACCCATCGCTGGGTTTCCTGCCAGCCTAACTTGAGTGTTTAAAATGAAGGAATTTAAATTTAGTGAATAGGTTCCGTGTAGCTGATCTGTTTTATGTTTATAAAATGTTGTGATGAAGTTTAAAATTACTTCCTGGTGGCTCTTGCCCTGGCCTAACAATCCCATGAAGAAGTCGGCGTTTACTAGCCAATTTAGAAGAAAAATACTTGCTTCCTTGGGGGCGTTGTATAATATTTCTCTCTGTTTGGGGGGTTCTCATCTCGGAGCAATTACTTGGGAAGCTGGACAAGCATGTGATGGTCAGTGTAGTCAGCACGTTAGTATCAGCAGGCAGGGGGTTGCGATCCCGGGGCCGCCAACACAAAGTACCGCAAACCGAGTGGCTGGAAACAGCAGAATTTCATTGTCTCACAGTTTTGGGCACCTGAAGTCCAGAATCAAGATGCTGCCAGAGCCCTGTTGTCCGTGACGCTCTAGGGAAGGAACTCTCTCCAGCTCCCTGTGGAGTGCATCACCCCAGTCACCTGGCCACCTTCTCCCTGTATGACTTCACACCCTCTTCCCTCTGGGTGTGTATCTCTCTGTCTCCCTTTTTTATAAGGACACCAGTTATACTGGATGAGGGCCCCCCCCAATGACCTCATTTTATAATAACTTGATTACCTCTGTAAAGATCCTATTTCCAAATAAGGTCACATTTTTTTAAGAAAAAATTTAACCCTAGGTGCTGGGGTTAGGACTCCTCTTTGGAGGAGATACAATTTACCTTTAAAAAAATCTTTGTTTTTCATATACTTGTAACTTCTTTTCTCTGCTTTTATTTAAATTTTTCTTTTTAATTGTTGATTTACAACAATTTACCCCTTAACAGGAAGGTTGGCCAAGATATCTTCTTTTTTTTAATTGGCCACACCACGTGGCTTGTGGGATCTTAGTTCCCGACAAGGGATCGGACCTGTGCACCCCTGCTGTGGAAGCACAGAGTATTAACCACTAGATGGCCAGGGAATTCCCCAAGGTATCTGTTAATGCTTTGTCTAATTACTGACAGTCTAAGACTAGCTGATTTAAAGGAACTCTTTTTGTTCCAAGTTTTATAGAGGTATTATTTATAAGCAATAAAACTCACCTATTTTAATTTTACAGGTTAATGACTGTTGGTAGTTATATACAGTCATTTAAACCACCACCACCGTAAAGATACAGAACAGTCCCGTTACCGTAAAAAGTTTCCTCATGTTCTTTGGAAGCAGAGCCCCTCCCATAATCACCAGCCCCAGAAAATACTCATCCCTTTGGACACTGTGGCGTTGCCTTTTAAGGAAGTCTGTAGCTCTTGTGTGCGCGTGTTTGATTTCCTTCATTTACCATAATGTTTTGAGGTTCATTCATGTTGTATGTATTAATTTTTTAAAACTTTTGATAATTGAGTACTATTCCACCTTATGGATATAATATAACGAATTCATCCATTCACCAGTTAACAGGCACTTGGGTTGTTTCCAGTTTCAGGCTATTATGAATAATGCTGCTGTGAACATTCCACATGAAAGTCTGTGTGTGGACGTAGTTTTCATTTCTCTTGGGTCAATACATAGGACTGGGATTGCTGGTTCCATCTAAGTTCCTCTTTAATTTTATAAGATGTTGCCGTACTTTTTTCCCAAAGTGTCTATACCGTTTTACATTCTTACCAGTGAGATATGGAGGTTCCAGTTTCTCTGCATTGTCACCAACACTTGGTATTATCAGGCGTTTTTTTCATGACTTCCCCTCTTTACCATTTTAATGTCTGTAGGATCTGTAGTGCGACCGCCTCTTTCGTTCCAGATGTTTGTAATTTGTGTTCTCAGTTTCCTCTCTCTCTCTCTCATCCTTTCTCTGCCTTTTCTCTCTTTTTCTCAGTCTCTCTCTCCAGCTAGAGACTTATAATTTTTTAAATTTTTATTTATTTATTTATTTTTAGCTGTGTTGGGTCTTTGTTGCGTGTGGACTTTCTCTAGTTGCGGCGAGGGGGGCTACTTTTCGTTGCAGTGCGTGGGCTTCTCGTTGTGGTGGCTTCTCTTGCTGTGGAGCACGGGCTCTAGGTGTACAGGCTTCACTAGTTGTGGCACACGGGCTCAGTAGTTGTGGCTCACGAGCTCTAGAGAACAGGCTCAGTAGTTGTGGCGCATGGGCATGTGGCTCCTTGGCATGTGGGATCTTCCCAGACCAGGGCTCGAACCCGTGTCCCCTGCATTGGCAGGTGGATTCTTAACCACTGCACCACCAGGAAAGTCCCATAGAGACTTAAAACTTTTATTGATCTTTTCAGAGAACTAGCTTCTGGTTCATTGATTTTCTCTATTTTTTGGTTTCGTTTTTTGGAATTTTGCTCTTTATTGTTTCCTTTATTCTCTTTGTTTTAGATTTTATTTAATATTCTCTTTCTGATTTCTTAAGGTGAGAATTCAAATCTTTGATTTAAAATTTTTCTTCTTTTTAAAAAGAGACTACAAATTTATCTCTAAGAACTTCTTTAGCAATATTCCACAAATTTATGTAGGTTGTATTTTTATTATAATTTATTATAATTTATGTAGGTTGTATTTTATTATAATTTTATTAAAATTTTATTAAAGTATATTTTCTAACATCTCTTGTGATTTCTCCTTTGGCCTATGATTTATTTAGAGGTTGGTTGTTTAATTTCCAAATATATGGGGTTTCCCTTATCTTATTGTTACTCATTTATAATTTTATTCCATTATAGTCAGAGAACATACCCTGTATGGTTTGAGTTATTTTCAGTCAATGAAAATTGTTTTATGGCCCAGTATATAATCTAACCTGGAAAACATACCAGCTGCACTCAAAAGTGTGTTCCGTCATTGTGGGTATTCTATAAATATCACTGAAGTCAAAGTGTAATGTTGCACAGATCTTATATGTCTTTGCTGATCATATTCTAATTGTTCTGATAAATGCTGAGAAAGGGGTATTAAAACCTCCAACAATGATTCTGGAATTGTTTACTTCTGTCTTTAACTCTGTCACTTTTTGCATCATGTATTTTGTTAAGCACATAAACATTTTTTATTGTTATGTCTTCCTGGTGAATCTAACCTTTATCATTATGAAATTTCCCTCTCTATCTCTTGTAATACATTTTTTCCCCTAAACTTGTTTCAGCCTATATTGATATAGAACCACTCCAGCCTTCCTTTTTATTGTTTACATGGAATATTTTTATCTTTGTATTTACTTTCAGTCTATATAGTTGGACCTTGTCTCTGGCTTCCATATAGTTGTTTTTCCTTTTCCTTTTTAAATTTTTGTAATTTTGTTTTTCCTTTTTTAAAAAATAATCCATTGTGATAATTTCTGCCTTTTAAGTGGAATGTTTTGTCCATCAAGGGTTAATATAATTATTGATATGTTTGGTTTTTGATCTACCATTTTATTATTGATTATTGATTTTTAGTTTTCCCATCTGTTTTGTTTCCTTTGTTCCTACTTTCTTGCCTTTTGGGGGTTTTTGAATACTTTTTAGAATTATATTTTAATTTTCTTGTTGACTTTTTAGCTGTATTTCTTGGCATTATTTTTTAGTAGTTGCCCTAGTGATTAAAATATACATTTTTAACTTTTTAGTCTAATTAGTTATTATTGTACCACATCAGGTTAAATACAGAAATCTTTCAACTGTATAGGTTCATATCCTTTCCCCCATCCTTTATGTTACAGTTATACATATTACACCTTTATACATCATAAACCCTTCAAGAATGTTGTGGTTTATGTTTTAAACAATTGTATGTATCTCTTAAAGAAATTAAGAGAAGAAAGAATATATATATATACACATATACGTATGAATGTATATATGTATAACTGAATCACTGTGCATTTCAATGAAAGGTCTGAAGGCTTTGTATTTAGAAACCCAGATTAGCAAGTTTTGTATCAAAACCCTGCTTTAACAGCAGGATAAATTGAAATTTAAGTCTGAAGGAAAAGTTTCCAAAGGGTTTCTCCTTTGATTTTATCCCAAAGAGTTTTCCTTTAATTGCACATAAATGGGGCGAGGATAAGTATATACTAAAGGGGTCTTCTTTCTCAGAATCTGTGGGTGTTGGGAGCTGGGGTAGCCTCTTTCTGGAAAGATGTCTGTTTTAGGACAACAGAGCAATCCCTGAAGTAAAACAGGATACACTGGGTGCATAGTTTTCTTTGAGGAAAAATTATCCTTAGTAAACACTTTCTATAATGTATGCACACGTTCCGTTATCAATGGAGTCAGTTATTCATTGATCGATTGATTCATTCAGTAACTACTTGAGTGGCTCCCAGGTGCCAGGTCCCAGGTCCTGTGCTTGTGGGGAAAAGTGTGAAATGAGAGTCCTTTCCCTCCAGGAAATCAGGTCTAGTGGGAAGGAAGCTGACACAGGGAGCCTGACCCTGTGCTGAGCACTCCTGCGGACTGCGCTGCGCTTAACCAGGTGAAATCCCGCCGCAGGAGCGCCCCGTGAGGGAGCCACTGTGTTGAAGGGGCTGCATGGAGTCGTGGATGAAAGCCCGGCTATAGCGTAGAGTCGGCTGACCTGGGTTCAGATCGCGGGGCTCACCCCCTCGGTGCCTCGCTTTCCCTCATCTGTAAACAGAGCCGACCAGGGCGCCCGCGTGCCACCTCTGCCGTGGGGTTTAGCAGCGGGAGCGAAGATTCTAGTCCAGGTCCGCCTGCCAGAGCCTCAGAAAGTCTCATGAGACAATCCCAACTCCCTCCCCCAAAGAAAATAATTCTTCTCCTGTGTCAGGAGTGGCAAGTAAGTTAACATTGCCAGATGGAAACCAGAGTCCGAAGGAGAGAGGATGAGCCTCGGCCGTGACCTCTCAGGCCGCCCCCTCTCCTCAGGCTTTTTCTCTAGTAACATCCTCACAGCGAGGGCGGTGGGCACGCTGCCTTTGGCGTCCCAGGTAACGGGGGCTTCAAGATATGTGAGGCACCAGTTTCCTCGACTTTCCATGAAGCAGCGCATGTTCTTTGTTCTAATTTATTCACTGGTGAAGCTCATCATAGTTTTACTCTGTGGGGCAGAAGTACCACCGTATTTCCGGGGTTTGCACTGGCCTGCGGCTTCCTTCTCTTCCGCATCGGGAGGGGGATTGGGGTATTGACCCGCCTGTACGGCCCTGTGTCCACCCGTCCACGTGAGCGCAGGGGAAGCTTGATATGGAGCCGCCATGGGGGTTTTAACACAGCTTCTCTGTGCCTCAGGGGCCCCCAGAGCCAGGCTCCTCCCTTCCACAGCCTTGCTGAAATCGCTTCTTGGGATTTGGGTCCTAGCACCTATTTCCCTGAGAATCTGCAGACAGAGATCATTAGTTCTCTCAGATTGAGAAGGTGTCTCATTGCTGTTTTCATCTGCATTTTTTGAGGTTAAACCTTTTCATTCATCTATTGACTCCTGGTGTTTTCTTCTTTTATGGATTGTCTACTTACCTTTTTAATGAAACACTCAGAATTATGGGAGTAAGGGTCACATGTAAATAATGCAAGAGGTTTTGTGTGAAGGGTTAGTCTCCCTTCCCATCCTAGTCCCACGGCTCCTACCCCCAGAAGTAATCACTGTAACCCACTTTCTGAGGTCTTCTTTCAGCCATTCGATGCATTAATAAGTAACTGGTAGTTTAATATGAACACAGACCCAGTTCTTTGCTCCTAGCAGTGTATCTCGTTAGTAACCTCCTCATTTTTTCTGCTGTCTATATGTCCCGTGGTGCGTTTAGACCATCCCCTGGTGCTGGACGTTTAGGGCTGGCTGGTTCCAGTTATTTCCTCTAAAACCACAATCCTGCAGGGAATGGTCTTGAATATACTTCTTTGTGAATTTGTCCATCTGTAGGATAAATTCTAGAAGGTAGAATTACAGGGTCAGAGGGTATGGGCATGTGTTCTTTGGACGGCTGCAGATTGTATGGTATGGGCGTAATTTGTATGGGAAAATTGTGTCTCTGATATTCATGAAAATATAAAAGTATTTTCTATCCTCTAGCCTGGCGTTGCAACTTGCTACTCCGTTTGTTGTAAATGTGGAGCCAGCAATCACCCATCTGCACGATTCTGTGGCTCCTGTGGTATTTACGTGAAGTCCTTGGCAAGACCTAGTGTGGAGAACAGCTTGGCTCCAGCTGCTGGAGAACCTGGCCCTTTTGCTGAGGTGAGGCCTCCATGGTAGTAAGAACTGGACCCAGGAAGGGGTTGTGACTCTGAATTTGTGTTCTCGGCCCTGTGAGCCAACCCAGGGGAAGAGAGCCGAAACACTTAGACCTTTCTCGTGGACTTTCAACTGGGTGTGTAAATACCTTCAACCACGTTATGTTTTAAACACTCGAGTGATTTCTTCAGAATTCAAAGATGTAAATATGCATTTATCTGTAGTAAATCGAGGTCTAACTGCGTGTGCAAGGTAATAGATGTAATGTCATTAGGGAGCTTTAAAATACATGGGATAGAATGTACTCTCGTCTCGTGAATTTCTTGTGTAGCACACCAAGAACTTTCCCCCTGCTCTTTTATATTTTAGAAAACTTATATTGGGTTCGTACAATTGCTTTCGCCACTTATAACAACTGGGCATATTTGAGGAAAATCTCACAAGGTTATTTTCAGAAGGACTTAATCTGTAACCAGCTTTGTGTTAGACTTTTATGAATTTGTCTAAGCTACAGAAAGACTGTTGGGGTTTCTTCTCTTCTTTAGATTCTTCAAATCTCTTCATTAGAAGAATTTGAAGCTTGATGATTGTTAGAGAGAATGCACGTGCACTCAGCAACTTTGCATTCATTTTTAGGGAGTTCACGGTTCCTTAACCCAAATGAAAAGCACTCAGCAACTTTGCATTCATTTTTAGGGCGTTCACGGTTCCTTAACCCAAATGAAAACACTTGCAGATCCCGGGACTGCCAATAACCGAGGTGGCACCTTTGTGCAAATGAGACATGGTGTTTTTCTTCTCAAGACAATTGACTGCCATCTGTTGGAAATTGATTGTAATTTACTAATTTTGTTAGACATTTTCTTTTACCATAAAAATTGTCCTAATATGCAA
Organism: Lagenorhynchus albirostris; assembly: GCF_949774975.1. Classification (NCBI taxonomy): domain Eukaryota; kingdom Metazoa; phylum Chordata; class Mammalia; order Artiodactyla; family Delphinidae; genus Lagenorhynchus; species Lagenorhynchus albirostris. Next base: position 48,108,047 of record NC_083109.1, read on the forward strand.
ACATACAATGTCCACTATGTGAATATTACCTGTTTAGATGCAATGCTTTTGTGCAGTGTGCAAAGTACATATCCTTGCATGGTGGTCCTCTCAGGTCCCCAGGCCCAGATGCAGGAGAGTGTCTCAGAGAAAATGTAGGTGCCCAGTAGTTGAGTGTGGATGGGTAGTAAAGTCTATGCTCCTCTGAATTGTAGAGCTGAGAGGATAGATTTCCAGGCCTCAGGCGGCAGGACAGGGAGCATCAGTTGATTTGCCGAATTTGAGACAGTCAGTGGACAAGGGGTGGGGCTGGCTTCAGGGCTCAGGCTGGGAGTTGCTGCGAAAAACAAGCAAAGAAGGTGAGGCAAGGCCTGAAAACCCCTTTTAGTTCAAAGTACAGTGTTTTGGAGATACTTTTACTCCTGATTAGAATTGTTTTCTGTGATAAAATGGAGAATTAATTAATTTATATTATAGGTTTTTTTTTTTTTAATGTTTTCTGCCTTGCTCATACAGCCTCAATCTGCCTGGCAGCCCCTAAATGTTCCTTTTCCCAAGCCTGATGCTGGGCCTAAGAAGGATGTGGGCACACAGACCACTGGCCTGTTCTACCCGTCTGGGACCCTCCTGGCAAAAAAAGAACTGGAAATGGCTTCTCAGAAGCAGAGGCAGGAGAAAATGAGTGACCATAAACCTCTCCTCACAGCCGTCAGCCCAGGGAGAGGTGAGACACACTCTCCTCTCAGAAGGGAACCCACTCTTTCCCTGAAAGAAAATTACGTCTTTTATCTTCCTTTCGATTCATTTTTATGTACAAGAAGTGCCTTTATTTTTCTTACTTCAAGTAATTTTGCTTTGTATGAATAATAGCACTTCCTTAAACTTTTAGCATGTTTTGACTCTTAGCCCCGTTGTCGCGTTGGTAAATGAAGTCGCACATAAGAATGTGTACTACTGGGCTTCCCTGGTGGCGCAGTGGTTGAGAGTCCGCCTGCCGATGCAGGGGACGCAGGTTCGTGCCCCAGTCTGGGAAGATCCCACATGCCGTGGAACAGCTGGGCCCGTGACCCATGGCCGCTGAGCCTGCGCATCCGGAGCCTGTGCTCTGCAACGGGAGAGGCCACAACAGTGAGAGGGCAACGTAACGCAAAAAAAAAGAAAAAAGAATGTGTGCTACTAACACAGAAATGTGCTTAGTCTGCGTCGTTACTGCTGACTGCCATAATCTCTTTTTCTATTGTGGCAAATTCACATGACATAAAATTCACCATCTTAACCATTTTAAAGGGTACAGTTCAGTGGCATTTAGTACATGAGCAGTACAGCCATCACCACTGCATTTCTAGAACCTTTTCATCCCCCCAGAAGTAAACCCTGTACGTCCCCTTCCCAAGGGGGTAATGATCACTCATCTACTTTCTGTCTTTATGGATTTGCTTATTCTGGACATATAAGTGGAAGCATATAATATGGTCTTTTGTGACCGGCTTCTTTCACTTAGTATGATGTTTTCAAGTTTTGTCCATGTAACACGTTTTCAGTACTTCATTCTACTTTTTTAATAATAGCTCAGTGATATTCTATTGTGTGGATATATGACATTTGTTTGTATGTTCACCAGTAATAGACATTTGAGTTGTGTCCAGCTTTGTGTGTGTGTGTGAACAGGTTTGACTGTTAAGAATAACGGTGCTCTGAACATTCATGTAGAAATTTTTCTGTGGCATATCTTTTCATGTCTCTTGGGTATGTACATAGGAGTGCAGTTGCTGGGTCAAATGGTAACATGTTTAACTTTCTGAGGAACTTCTGGACTGTTTTCCAACGTGGCTGCACTATTTTACATTCTGACTGGCAGTGTATGAGGGTACCGATTTTTCCACATCTTTATCAGCACTTGTTATTATTTGACATTTTCATTACAAGCATCCTAGTGGGTGTGGAGCAGTGTCTTATTATTTTTTTATTTTTTTTTTTTTTTGCGGTATGCGGGCCTCTCACTGTTGTGGCCTCTCCCGTTGCGGAGCACAGGCTCCGGACGCGCAGGCTCAGCGGCTATGGCTCACGGGCCCAGCCGCTCCGTGGCATGTGGGATTTTCCTGGACCGGGGCACGAACCCGTGTCCCCTGCATCGGCAGGCAGACTCTCAACCACTGCGCCACCAGGGAAGCCCTCGTTATGGTTTTGATCAGCATTTCCCTGATGACTAATGATGCTGAGCATCATTTCGTCTGAGTTACCTGATTTATTAGCATCCAGTTGTCCATAGTATCCCTTTATAATCCTTTTTATTTCAATAAGGTTGGTGGTAATATCCCCTGTTTAATTTCTGATTCTAGCAATTTGAGTCACTTCTCTTTTTCTTGGTGAGTCTAGATAAAGATTTGGCAATTTTGCTGATCTCTTTTCAAGAACCAACTTTGGGTTTTGTTGATTTTTTGTATTGCTTTTCTGTTCTGTCTTTCGTTAATTTCCACTCTAATCTTCATTATTTCCTTATTTCTTCTTGCTTTAGGTGGAGTTTGCTCTTTTTCTAGTTTCTCAAGGTCAAAGGTTCAGGTCTTTTTTTTTTTTTTTTTTAAGGTGAAATTATTTATTTATTTATTTTGTGGGGTTCAGGTCTTGATTTGAGGCCTTTCTTCTTTTTTAATATAGGCATTTACAACAATAAATTTCCCTGGGAGTGCTGCTTTCACTGCATCCCATAAGTTTTGGTGTTGTACCTTCATTTTCTTTCAACAATGAATTTTCTAGTTTCCCCTGTGGTTTCTTCTTTGACCCATTGGTTGTTTAAGAATTATTTAATTTCCAAATATTTGTGAGTTCCCCAAATTTCTGTCTGTTATTGATTTCTAGTTTCATTCTATTGTGATCAGAAACATACTTTGTATGATTTTAACCCTTTTAAATTTATTGAGACTTGACATGGCCTAACATATGACCTATCCTGGAGAATGTTCCATGTGCCCTTGAGAAGAATATATATTCTCTTGGGGGTGGAATAGTCTGTAGATGTCCATTAGGTCCTGCTAGTTTAGAGTGCTGTTCAAGTGTTCTATTTCTTGCTGACCTTCTGCCTAGTTGTTCTATCCATTTTGAAAATAGGGTATTAAAGTGTCCAACCATTGTTGCTGAGTTGTCTATTTCTCCCATCATTTCCCTAAGTTTTTGCTTCATGTATTTTGGTTATCTGTTATTAGGTACATATTTACAATTGTTTATAATTGTCATACCTTCATGATACCCTTTTTTCATTATAAAATGTCCCTATTTTTATCTAGTAACATTTTATTTGGTCTTAAAATCTATTTTGTCTGGTATTAGTATAGCCAGTCCAGCTTTCTTGTGGTTGCTGTTTGCATGATATATATATTTCCATATTTTTTACTTTTAATCTGTTTGTATCTTTGAATCTAAAGTGTCTAAAATCTCTGTTTTTTGATTGGGTTGTTAAATTCATTCACATTTAATGTTATTGATGAAGTTGGATTTGTATCTTCCATTTTACTCATTCTTTTCTAAATTTTTGTATCTTTTTGTTCCTGTATTCCTCCTTTACTGCTTGCTTTTGTGTTGCATATTTTCTAATGTAAGATTTGAATGTTTAATGGGTTTTTTCCCCTATATATTGGGTTGGCCAAAAAGTTCGTTCAGGTTTTTCCATACCAGCTTATTCCCTTATCTGTTGCTCTAGGGCTTACATTATACATCTTTTTTTTTTTTAATTTTTATTTATTTTATTTTTGGCTGCATTGGGTCTTTGTTGCTGCATGGGCTTTCTCTAGTTGTGGCGAGCAGGGGCTACTCTTCATTGTGGTATGTGGGCTTCTCATCGCGGTGGCTTCTCTTGTTGCAGAGCACAGGCTCTAGGTGCGTGGGCTTCAGTAGTTGTGGCATGCAGCCTCAGTAGTTGTGGCTCACGGGCTCTAGAGCCCAGGCTCAGTAGTTGTGGCACACAGGCTTAGTTGCTCCTCGGTGTGTGGGATCTTCCCAGACCAGGGCTTGAACCTGTGTCCCCTGCATTAGCAGGCAGATTCTTAACCACTGCACCACCAGGGAAGCCCCTTACCTTACACATCTTATCAGAATATGTTTCAGATTTATAGTAATTTAATTCCAGTGTGACACAGAAATGCTACTCCTATATAGCTGTGTTCTTTCTTCCTGGTATTATAGGTATATATAACAACAATGCCTACATATATATATATATTACATCTATATATGTTGCAAACCTAACAAAACACTGTTATATTTATTACTTTACATAACCTTATGTCTTTTAAAAATGCTGAAAGAAGAAAGAACTACAGTTGACCCTTGAACAACATGGCTTTGAACTGTGTGGGTCTGTTTATATGTGGATTTTTTATTTTCACTGTATGCTTACCTCAGTACTACATGATCCACAGTTGGTTGAGTGCACAGATGTGGGACTGTGGATACGGAGGGCCAACTCTAAAGTTATATACAGATTTTCAACTGCATGGGGGGTTGGTGCCCATAACCCCTGTGTTGTTCAAGGGTCAACTTTATTATATATTTATGGCTTTTGTTATATTAGCCTCCTTTCTTCCCATTTCTAGTTGTCTTTGTTTACTCTTGTGGATTTGAGTTACCATCTGGAGCCATTTCCTTAGCCCAATCAAGCTTTGCTCCTGTCCACCTCTTTTGTGCTGTTATTGGCCAAGATATTACATTTCTATATGTTATAGGACAAATACTACACCTATATACATATTATTTTATGCAATATATTATTATATTTGTTAGGAGAAGAAAAGAAATAGGCATTTATAATGTCTTTTATAGTTACATGGTTACTTTATCAGTGCTCTTTGTTTTTTTGTGTGTATAGATTCACATTACTGTCTGGAGTCATTTGCTTTGAGCCTGAAGGGCTTTCTTTAGTGTTTCTTATAGGGTGGTCTGATAGCAATGACTTCCCTCAGTTTTTTAGTGTCTGGTGACGTCTTCATTTTGCCTTCATTTTTGAAAGATAACTTCTGGGAATAGGATTCTTGGTTGACAGGTATTTGTTTTTTTTCTTTTGAGCGCTTTGAATATGATATCCCACTGTCTTCTGGCCTCCATGATTTCTGGTGAGAAATCTGCTGTTAATCTCTTGCAGATCCCTTGTATGTGATGAGTCATTTCTCTCCCGCTGCTCTCAAGATTTTCTATTTTTGTCTCTTAAAAGTGTGTCTTTTGGTGTGGACCCTACTTGGAATTTGTTGAGCTGCTTGGATGTGTAAATTCATGCCTTTCATCAAATTTGGGAAGTTTGGGGCCATTGTTTCTTCAAATATGTTTTCTGCATTTTGCTCTGTCCCCTCTTCTGGGATTCTCATTATGCATATGTTGGTATGCTTGATAGTTTCCTGCAGGTTTCTTAGGCTCTGTTCATTTTTCTTCATTCTTTTTTTCTCTCTGTTTTTTGCATGCATAATATCTGTTGATCTGTTTCTGAATTTGCTAATTCTTTCTTTTGTCAGTTCAAATTAACTTCTGAGTCTCTCTAGTGAATTTTTAATTTCAATCATTATGCTTTTCTGCTATACAATATCTATTTGGTTCTCTTTATATATAATTTCTATGTATTTATTGATATTCTGTATTTCATGAGGCACCTTCTTTTACTTCTTCATGCATCGTTTCTTTTAGTTCTTTGGATATATTTACAATGGCTGCTTTGAAATCTTTGTTAAATCTCCAACATGTGACCTCTCTCACAGTTTCTGTTGCCTGTTTTTTTTCCTGTGTGTGAATCACAGTTTCTTGTTTCTTTGCATTCTTTTTTTGTCTCTTAAATTTTCTTTTCTTTTTTTTTTGGAACCTGGACATTTAAAATAACATATTGTAGCAACTCTGGGTACTGACCTCACCTCCAGGCTTGTTACTGTTATTTTCTTGTCTGTTTGTTTAGTGACCAGCTGGACCAGGTTCCTGAGCTCTGTCTCACCCCCACAGTGGGACACCTCTGAAGTTGCTCCTTGGAGAGTGAGGCCTTGGCCATGTACCCTGTCACCCTAGGATGACTGCGATTTTAGCAAGGCTCTCTTTGACCATCTCTTTCCCTGACCATAACCAGCCTTTAAGTTCCACTTATTGCTGGCTGATTGCTTTATTACTTTCCACCACACTGTGGGGGTGTAAATTGCTCTACAGGCTGATCCAATTACTTTCTTTCTTTCTTTTTTTTTTTTTTTGGATGTGGGCAAATCTCACTTTAATTGCAAATGGCTTCATTTACAGCATATTCAATAATGAACAAACAGGAGAGCTGTGACTTTTGAACATACGAATATATAAAAGTCCCTTGAAATTCAGGTAGTCAAGATAAGGGCATTTCGCAAGGAAAGCACCCCCGCCACCTCCCATTTTTCTGAAGTCTGTTTTACACTCATTTTAAAAGATGACGAGGCATACTCAGAAATTCAAAGTAGTAGGATGTGCCTTGCAGGGAGAGAAGAAAACCTTTTTCTGATTGTTGGGTAAATACATATCAGCAATTGCACTTGACAAAAGCTGATGGATGTCCTCCCTGAGTCAGGCTAGGCTCTGAGTGGGGATGGGAAACTGTGAGAAAGGGAGAACCTGATACAACACAGTACCAATCGGTTCCCCTCTAACACACCGTGCCGTGACCCCAGACATGGGTGTACAAGGGCAGCCACCGGGGTGGTGACTGACTGTCCTCACTGCCGGCAATTGACAAAGGGTCTCAATTTAACCCGTGGACAAAATCCTTGAGCAGCAAACTCAAATTGTCACTGAATTTAAATCATAAAGGATCTAAGGAAATTCATGTTTTATTTATGTGTATATATGGACTCCTTACACGATTAACATTCCTTTTCTCCTAAGGGTTTGTTCTATAAACTGGAGTGGCCTAAAAAAAGCATTGTATAATTTTGATTTTATTTTACGCTTTCAAAAGAGAAAGGAGGAAATGGAGAGAAAAGTGTCACAAATTCTTCAACTCTGGGGCTCAGCACGTACAACAGACTCCTCGGACAAAAGGTTCATCCGGATTGTTGGGTAGTTTCAATGCTGAGGAAAGACTAGGGGAGCCCACCCCAACCCCATAGAAAGAATTCTACAGTTACTCTATCACGGTGCTCTAGCTAAAGCGTAGGTTTCAAACTACAGAGAGTTTCAACTTAACATCTAAAATTTTAAATTGTAGCCTTTCAGCAACAAATAGGCACAGAGAGCTCATCTCAGAAGTAAAATTAAAGAACTATTGCTCTGATGTATGAAAGTCAAGCCATCGCTCCCAGCTATGCCACACTTCCAGGCTTAGGCAGACACATAAGGTGGTGGCGGCTCCTTGGCGGCGCCATTCACAGTGGCATCATCGTACGGGGTAAGAGCACTGTAGTGTCATTGCTGGTAACATAAACCAGGACAGCGGAGGAGTTCCTGCCATTGATGTATTGGTAGCAGTTCCAAACACAGCTAATCAAGTAACCCTTAAAAGTCAAGATGATGCTGATAAACAGAAGTAGCCTTGCACGGATCAAGATCATGAGAAGAGAAATGGCGATAGCAATGCACATGTTGGCATCATCCATGAGCTCCAAGTCACCTCCGCGTTCAGAACTTGAAAAGCGATACTGATCTGGATCAGCCAGGGCGGGCGCTCAATAGAATCAGCAGGGCCACGGCATTGATGATCAGGTACCAGACGCCGAGCAGGATGGTGCCGGTGTGGACATGGCAGCACAGGCAGCAGCTGTTGGAGTAGAACCGCGTCTAGGGCGCCACCATCTTCATCGCTCGGGCCGCCGGCGCAGTGGCGCGAGCGCGCGCCCAAGTTTGCAGGAGCTTCGGCCGCGTGGGTCTGGGCCCGCCGCGCGGCTGCTGTCGGCTCCCTCATCCAATTAAATTTGAGATTCTTTATAGGGATAGTTTTTGAGATCAGTGTTTGAGATATTTTTCGGACTTCAGGAGAGCTCTTCTTAGCTGTTTACTTCTGTGGGTCTCTTTGGTAAACTGGCCAGCCCATGGTTTAACTCCTATCTCTAGGCTTCTTTTACTTGCTTTTTACCACATCATTCATTGTTATCCTTAGGCCTGAACTTCCTCACACTCTTGCCAAAGGAGTGGGTTCCTGGGGAGATTCGGAGCTCTCTGTCTTATCTTCCCTTGTGCAAAATATCTGAGCCAATGCTCTGGATCGGGGGTGGGGACAATGGTGTGTTTCTCTTCAGCGGCTGCAGCTGTCACCTCTGGTCTTCTTGACTTGCCTCTTCTGCTATGAGACCTCTGCTTTACAAATAAGCCAGTACAAGGATGACCTGGACCGCAGTATTCTCAGTGTACCAGACCCAAAGGGGAGCGTCCATCCCATAAATGGTGTCTGGACAGAGGAGGGGGGCCCCCACTCCTGACTGCACTTGCCCAGAATTTGGTCTCTGCAGCAGGTAATTGGGGGCGGGATGAGAAACACTGAAATCCTGCTTCTTCTGGGAAGATTCCGTGGCTCTCCAGCTGGGAGCTGGGAGCTGGGAGGAGAGGGAGCTGTGTGTTTATGGTTGAACCATGTGGAGTGAAGTGTTCATCGTGCTCAGCTGAGAGAGGGGAGGAGGGGGTGGGTCATGGTTCAAACACCACAGACTCTTGCCGTTCTGAGTTTTAGCACAGTTTCTTCTTCAGATGTTTCTGTATTTGTTCTATGTCCCTAGAACCATTTCCAGACCCTTTATTTTATTTTATTTTATTTTATTTTATTTTGCTGTATGTGGGCCTCTCACTGTTGTGGCCTCTCCCGTTGCGGAGCACAGGCTCCGGACGCGCAGGCCCAGCGGCCATGGCTCATGGGCCCAGCTGCTCCGCGGCATGTGGGATCTTCCCGGACTGGGGCACGAACCCACGTCCCCTGCATCGGCAGGCGGACCCTCAACCACTGGGCCACCAGGGAAGCCCCAGACACTTTAAATGTTTGTTTATTTTATGGTTCCACAGGGATGAGGTCCCCTGAGTTCCCTGGGCTGCAGAGCTGGGAGTCAGTCATTCCCAGCTCTTCTCTTGCCTCATGGATTTCCCAACTGGGAGTCAGGACCCAGTCCACTGTCTTCCAGGCATGAGTGTCCTGGTCGATCGTCTGCAGAGATGACCAGAATGACCTCTCCCACCCCTGTATGCTGTTTCCCTTCCTTTGGAATCTAGACTGGCCTTGCGAGTTGCTTTGATCAGCAGAAGTGGCAGAAGAGACACCACAACAGTTCCGGGCCTGGACCTAGGAGGGCTGGGAGCTTGCACTTACTCCCCAGGAAGTGAGTGCCGTGTAAAAAGGTCAGGACAGATCACTGAATGAGGACAGATGCCTCAGGGCCCAGCCAACAGCCACCACAAAGACTGCTGACGTTTGAGCGGTTGCAGGCGGCAGTCACGGGAAAAGAGAGGCCAGGCGACCCCCAGCTCTGTGCCATCTTAGCCGAGGCCTCAGCTACAGGGATGAGACCATCTTGGACCCCCAGCCTCAGCTGATGGCTCGGCTGATACCATGTGGGGCAGAGATGAGCCGTCCCTGCTGGGCGCTGACCACACTCCGGACCCACAGAAGTGTGAGGCCTCAGGTGGTTGACGTTTTAAACCACCAAGTTCTGGGGTGCTTTGCTTGGCACCAACAGAAAATAGACATGGGACCTCAGTTCCCTATAGCAGAAGGCAGCCCCTGGAACCCCCTCTTTCATCCCGAGCTGGGAGGGAGCAGACCTCACCCCCCAAAAGAGGACTTACGGTCTTGCCAGGACCTTTTCCAAAAGACCCCCTCACCCCTCCCAGCCTTTCCATAAAGCCCTCCCTGTAGGCTTTTTTGAGAGTTGACATTTGATCTTGGAATTGTACATCTGTTGTAGATTCTCAGTCAGATCTTCGTGTTTAGCATACTCCTGCCTGCGTATTTATTTATTTACCTGTATTTTCTCTGGGTCCACCTGTGAACTCCTCAAGGGCAAGAACTTTGTTCACTGCTGTATCCCCAGCCCTCAGACAGTGCATGGCACACAGGAGGTGCTCAGTGACTGTGGGGTGAATGTGCCTACATTGTGCCAAACCTGTGCTGGGCTCGGTGCTCCCTCTGGGGTTATGTCAGCTACTGGCAGCCGACTCTCGTGATGCCCAGACCCCTCTGCCCTCCTGATTCCAGCACAGCGGGGTGGCTGGTTCTGCGCATCTTTGCTCGCGTCCCTCATCAAACGTGCCACAGCATCTCTTTGCTTTGCTGCCTCAGAGCAGAAGACTGCCGGTCCACAGGCGGGTGCAGTTCAGAAGTGCTGGAGCTCACACACGGGGCCGGGGGCGGAGAGTGAATGCCTCGGTCCTTCTGTCCAGTGCACAGACCTGGGATGTGTTCTGCCTGGTTCCTCTTAGGTCCCAGCAGGACGGAGCCCCACTGCCCACCGCGCTGACCAGCTTTTAACAGATTCTTAATTGACTTCCCTTCCTGCCCTGTCCTGCTGTTTCTGCTCCATCATTCGTGCTTCCCAGGGTCACCTTCAAAAGGAACTACCTGTACTAAATATTCGTCTCAGGCTCTGCTGTCAGGGGTACCCAAACTAAGACACTGAGGTTCTCTTATTTGGTGTCACAATAACGTATGAGGTAAGAGGTATTAGTCCCATTTTATAGGTAAGGAAAGTAAGGCTGAGTAAGATTTAGATGTCTGGATGACCTTGCAAAAGCCACCCAATTGCTCTCAGCTTTAGTGTCCTCACTGGTAAAGTGATGAGGTGGGATCCGATGAGGCTTTCATACTCAAGTGGCCACAGAGCAGAGCCAGGAAGTAAAGGCAGGCAGCCAGGCCTGCAAGGGCTGTGGCCGGCTGGAGCGCCCTGCCCCGTCCAAAGCGGGCAGCCACCCCTCGGCCCCAGGCAGCCAGGCCTGGCAGAAGGGCAGGCCCAGTGCTGCTGTATCGCCCACCTGTGCACGAGAAACCAGACTCATGTGAAATCTCTCAAGCCTTAAATGGTGGCAATAAATTCGAATTATTTTAAACCCTGTGCAGACTGAAAGGGGCACAGGAAGCTTTCTGGAGTGATGGGAATGTTCTCCATATCGATGGGATGTATACCTTTCCAAAACTCAGGCACTTACCTTTAAAATAGGGGCACTTTATTAGTAAGTTGTTTCTCAATATGGTTAATTTTAAAAGAATAAAAGAAAAAGACCCCAGATATGGCAATCAAAATACGTTCCTTTGGAATTCTATAATATTCATGGAACTTATTCTAGTGCACAGTCGAGGTTCAGAAAGCAAAAACCATCACAGAGTTTGGCAAAGAGAAATGAGCTCTCTGAAAATGCATGTTGCATGCTGACACTTTTCCTCCTTCACCCCAGAAGAATCATCCGTGTGTTTGGGTTTCTCTCCTTCTTTAGGATACTGGAGAAAACAGGTGGACCATATCTCCGCTCACCTCAGGTCTTACGCTCAGAACAACCCTGAATTCCGGGCCCTGATTGCAGAGCCCAGGATGGGAAAGGTGGGTGGCCTCTGAGCAGGACTTCCTCTCTGGAGCATAACATGGGATCAGGCTGAGGTTGCTCACACGGACTGTCCTGAAATTGCACTTTACTTGCCCTTTCTCTTTTTCCTGCCCCACCTTCCATGCCTCCTTGCCTTATTTGACATCCAGGAAAACTGGCTCAGAGAGATTTGGTGACCTGCCCAAGACTACACTCTGGGTCTCAGGGGATTCAGGATTTGAAGCAGGTCTGTCAGACCCCAGGGATACTGCTGTTATAAAGACACACATCTGTGAGAAGACCTTTTCCTCTGTCATGAGACTAAAAGAACCTTTCAAAGTTAGCCCATCCCCTCCTCTGCCACCAAGTTAGGCCAACACTGGAACTGTGTCATTGTCAAGTAGTGCTCAGTTTCCTTTGATAATCTATTTTGGTGGTTTATTAATTCCTTGGCCTAATCTAGGGGTCTCAAAACTGTGGCCTGTGGGGCAAATCTGGCCTGCCACCAGTTTTGTAAATCAAGTTTTATTGGGTCACAGCTACACTCATTCATTTACTTATTGTCTGTAGCTGCTTTTGCACTGCAATGGCAAGGACCATATGGCCCACAAAACCTAAATATTTACTATCTGATCCTTAAAGCATTTGCTGAGCCCCATTGATCTAAATTCCTCCTGCTATTTACAGAGGCAGCTGCTCATCTGAATACTTGGCCCTTGATTGCCAAGGCCTGGCCCTCCCAGGTTACTTTTTGCCAAGTGATGACTTGCAGCCATGTGGCTTCATTAAAGTGTGTCTCTTACAGAGAGTATCAATTTGGGTCTTGCTTTCTTAACCAATTTGGCAATCTCTGCTCTTTGATTGGAGTATTTAGTTCATTTATAATTAATGGAATTATAGAGAAGGCTGGATTTGTGTCTGCCATTTTGCCATTTGTGTCCTATTTCATCTAGTTTTTGTTTCTCTTTTCCTGCCTTCCTTTGTGTTAATTAAATGTTTGATTAAATGTACAGCTTAGCATCTCAGAATTTCTTGGCTGTGGCTCCGGGCTTTGAGTCCCACACTCATGGTTGTGAATTCTCTCTAATACTTTTTTACAAGCTCATCTCTGCTACCGTCCATGAGGATGGCTATGAAGTTAGCATCAGGCTGAATTATATTCAAGTCTCAAACAAGGTGAGTAAAACCGCCCGAAGTTATTCATTTCAAAATTGACTGACCTAGTAAATGGTAGCTTATGATTTATTGAAATGCTTCTGCATAATTCATAGAAAGGAAGAGTTTAGAATATTATGAAACTTAACTGGAGGCCAGCAATTTCATAGAATTGGATAAATAACTGAGCTAAACCTCAGAGAAGCCAGCTTTCAGGCACATAAAGATGTCATAAGAACAGAAAGGAATTATCACCCACCCTATTGGTCCTGTAGTTCTCAGGTTTATTTATACCCACTGAAGTCTGAGTATAGGCGAAAGACTGACAGAAATGTTTGCTGATATGTACTTTGACCTATTTGCCTATAAAAATAAGGCGTACTTTGTGGCCATGTCTCCCTGGATCTTCCCTCTCATTTGGTAACTGGAACATTGCCATGGAGCCCATAAGTGTGTGACAAACATTAACTGATACAGGCAGCTTTAGTTTCATTGGACAAGAAGTCACAACATACAAAAGGATAATTAATGGATTGAGAAGAGAGTGAAGAAGGCAAGGAAAAGGAGGGGAACTCGGGCCTGGCCGTGACCTGGCAGGGTGCTAACGATGTCTCTAAAACTGGGACAGATAGCTGGGCCCTGCCTGACCCACAGGGAGGCTGGGAGTGTCCAGTGGGAAGATACACGTGAATGTGCTTTGTAACCCAGGAGGGCACTAAATGCTGTGTTTTCGGTTGTGTGGCTGCAGCAGAGCTTGGGCGAGGAGGTGCTTCAGGAGAATGGGGCTGAGGGACGCAGAACACGGCGAGTCACAGCACACAGTTGTCCCCACTTGAGGCTGGGGGGAGGGGCATAACCGCTAGGGCAGGTCAGCACCCACTGCTGAGGGCAGCTGGAGACGGGGGTCAGCTGTGAGCTGTTAGCAGCCAACGTGGCAGCTGGGATGGTACCTGACTGGTTAAGGGGAACTGGACAGACACAAGAGCACCTGCAATATGCTGTCCGTCGTGTAGAAGTCGGGGATGTGTCCCCGGTTCTGTGGGTGTTTCTTCTTAGCCTGCGTGTTCTGTGCTCAGGAAGTAGCAGGTGGCTCCCGATGGCAGGAGCAGGGTGCCACGCTGTGGAACCGGTCCAGGTGGATGCAGAATCCTGGGTCTGGCCTGTGTATCACCCATCCTCATTTTATAGACATCCATGTAACCTCATTTTGCTTTGACAACATCTCTTTGAGGCTGGTCATAATATTTCCGCTTTACGGGTGAGGAAACTGAGGCTCAGAGAAGTTAAGCAACTTGCTTCTTCCAAGGTCCCTAAGCTACTAAGTGACCAAACCAGGATACAGACTCTGCAGCCTGAGCCTCCCCGTCAGGCCACCCTAATCCCAAGACATGGAAGGGTTGTAAGCACAGAGGGACACAGTTACGTATACATTCCTTGTATAAAGGGGCTGGGGCAGCCACAGGGAAGGTGGGCTGGCAGGAACCTGTTTGGAGCCTGTTGCAATGATCTCGCTGTGAGAAGAGGGGCCAGAATGAGGAGTTGCGTAAGAGACAGAATGGACAAAACATCACGGTGAGGTGAGGGAGGTGTCTGGAAGCATGGTCACGCTGCAGGCTTGACTGTATGGGTAGACAGGGCTGTCTTTAACAGAAAGAGGAGCAGGTGAGCAGGGAGACCATTCTGCTGGGACGCGGCAGCCTTATCTTTCATGGTGCTGGAATTTTTTCATTGGCCAGAACCTTTACCTGAACAAGGCGGTGAAGTTCAGCGACCACTTTCTGAGCAGTGTCACCGAGGGAGGGAACGGGCTTTTCGGCAGCAGGTCCAACCTGGGTGAGTTGTCCCCTTCCGGGGACTTTAAAGCAGTTGACCAGTTCTATATGGATGTCGTTACAGGAAAGTAAATCCTACACGTTCTCATCACGAGGAAAAATTTTTTTTTCTATTTCTTTCATTTTGTTTCTATATGAGATGACGATGTTCACTAAACTTCTTGCGGTCATCATTTCATGGTGTATGTAAGTCAAATCATTCTGCTGTGCCCCTGAAACTCATACAGTGCTGCTGTATGTCAGTTACATCTCAGTAAACCTGGAAGAAAAAATAATAATTAAAAAAGAGAAACCTAAAGAACTGTTGACCAAAAACAACACAGTGACTTGGCGAGGATGGAGAGAACTGCTTAAGATTTGCCGGCCCAGCCAGGCCTCTTACTTTCACGTTCCACCCATGTTATTCCTCTGGCCACCCCAAAGTCAGGCCTGAGACCTTTGAAGTCTTTCACAGGAACTGGGGAGATAAATTGGGGCAGGGGGTGCTCTTTGGGGCCTGAGAATTGTAGCCCCTTTTATTCCCCTCCCTCCTCCCATCCTCTGGTTCTGGACCAAGAAGGACAGCCCCAGGAGTCCTTCGGGCCAGGTTTCATCAAATAGAAATTTCTATAAAAGCCTTTTCCTCCTTCCGACCTCTTGAGGGGGGCATGGCAGGAGAGTGGCTCTTTACATGATGGGAGTGGCGGGGGGCTTCACTTTGGTCCTCGACTCCTGTCATTCCAGTGAGTGACTACAGCCAGAGCACCCCAGACACCACGGAGAAGGTCACAAGGACCAAGAATTTCAAGACCAAAACGTTTCAAGAGAAGCAGCAGCAGCTTACGGTATGTGTTCTCCTTGATCCTTAGAGCTGTCTTCTTCAGCCTGTGCATCTAATGTTTTATTTTGAGATTGTTTAAATGGAAGAATACTTTTTCATTTTCTGTTCCCTTTTTTATAGCAGTGTGTTTTTACTTTATGGAGGCAAAACCTTTAAAATCTCTCAAGATTATTCACTGGAATTATTTTAAAGTTCTCCTCAGTCTCCTGAATCACCTGTTTCCTCTGGGGTCAGTTCTATCTGCTCATCTTTCTCTGTCTTGCTTTTGGTTTGTCTTGAACATGTGATGATCCTTGGTTGCTAGGTCATGTTGATAAACGAAGGGCTAGTTTGATTAGCATGGGTGCCCAGCTGGGTCTGTGGGCCTGAGGTCTCTGTGGGTGGAGGGTCCTCGAAGTTGCCAGTGTGGGAAGGCCTTTCCTCTGCTGGTGAGCGCGGTAGTGGGAGTGCCGTGGCGGTTTCCACTCCTTCCTGGCTCTCCAAACCCGTGCCACGTCTGGGCTCTGCCCTTCGCCCTTCCCAGGCCCAGTGCTCCCAGGAGAAGCCTCTGTTAGGCCAATTGTGAACTGTATGGAAAATAGTATCAGGGTTTAAGCAGGGAGAGCGGGGAGGATGCCGGCCATCCCCGTGATTCATGGTAAAGCCCTTTAATAACTCGCTGTGGATTCGGCCACACCCAACGCCCGCCCTCCTGCTGGGCTCCCTGGAGAGAACACACTCACGTGTCTGGGGTCTGCAGCTGGTTTTCCTCTTGGCTTTGATTTCCCTGTCAGTCTGATTCCATCTGCTTTCAATCTTTGGGATTCTTCATTTCTGATCCATGCATGATACCTTTTCCCGGTTTCCCTCAGCTGTTAGAGTTTTGTTCTTCACAATTATGGAGCATGAATAGTTTTAACGGGAGCTTTGGAGAGACAGTGGGTGCCCTTGCTCACCCACCACCTTGCCCGCCGGTCGGCCGTCTTCGGCTGTGGCAGCGAGCTGGAGGTGGACACAGGGTCAGTTCCCCCCTCCAGCCCCACCACTTCAGTCACGCGGGGCCCCGGGGCCTCCCGGCAGGCACACGGGCACCCAGCCGGGGCGGGGGCAGGGGGGGCGGCGGTTCTCCGCAGGCAGGTGGTCACACTCGGGCTGATTTTGAACACCTTATAAAGCATGCAGCGTAAACTTTAGGATTCACCTGGTTGCTTTTCCTCGAAATATTCATAATAAAACTGGTGTGTGGTTTCTGGGGTTTTACGAGGTTTCTCATTGCATCCCTGCCCTTAATAACACGAAAAAATGTCAGTGTGGTGTCCTTCCCCCAGGCAAGGCCTCAGAGACTGGCTAGATTTACATTAGATGTGTTTATCTGTGCTGCTGGCCGTTGAAGACCACATACACATACACGCACACCCCACACACACATCACACACACACATACACGCTCGTGCTCACACTCACCTGTCCCTGGGACTCAGAACTTACCCAGGAGAGGAAACATTTGCCCTGAGGGTTGAGCCTGGACAAGTGGGGCGTGACAGTAAGAAGATTTTGCGGCCGTGCAAACGACCACCTTCTGTGATCCTGCAGCCTGAAAACAGGCTTCTGCTGAAGGAAGTCGGACCAGCAGGGGAAGGAAGAGTGTCTGTGATGGAGCAGCTATGCGATGAAGTAAGTGCAGCCCAAGAACACGCCTCCCTGAGGCTCTCAGCCAGGCCTGCCACCCCGTCTCTCTCAGATGGAAGTTTTGTTCGATATTGTGATAATCACAGTGCCGCTTAACTTAAAACCGTCTGGAAGTGGGCTAAACGGCTAGTCAAAAACTTTACGTTAAGTGTTACCTGTTGCTAATTTTTATAGCAAAGAAAATAGGCAGAAAAGTGCACAGGAGCCCAAATAAAGTGCAGGAAGGTGGACAGAATCCCTGGTCTGTGACCCAGTGTGACCATGATGTTTCCTAAAGAAGCAAGGTTGTCCATCCAGGTGGCTGGCCTCCCGCTGGGGGAGCAGAAACACAAGTTTTATCGCGCACATGACTTGGCAGCTCTGTCTTTATAGGTTGGGTCTTGGGGTTCCCGCCTCTTTTGAGTTAACGCAGTTTAGTTCCATCAAGGGTTTGTTATACTTACTAGGATGGCGAGCGGGTGCCGTTGAGCTTAGGCCTTGTGCAAGTTTGTCCTTCTCTACACGCGGCAGGGAGCAGATCCCAACTGCGGTGACAACGAAGACCAGCCCGTTCTGAGCCCGGCGGTCACGAGCACGCACCACGAAGCGATCCCGGTTCTCGTGCAGAGGGGAGCGGACGTGGACCAGCAGTGGGGCCCGTAAGTGAAACTCGAGGAAGGGCGAGTTGGGGGTGAGGTCGCAGCCAGCTGCTACTTGGGGGGGCTCCTCCGAGCAGTCAGTTTGCAGGCCCTGTTCAACCTGAACCACTTAGGAACCATTTCAACCCGTTCTGGCCTTAATGGGAGACTTAACTGCTTCTGTTTTCCAAATCTGGGTAAAACAAAGATTTTTTTTTTTTTTTTTTTTTTTTTTTTTGCGGTATGCAGCCCTCTCACTGTTGTGGCCTCTCCCGTTGCGGAGCACAGGCTCTGGATGCTCAGGCTCAGCAGCCATGGCTCACGGGCCCAGCCGCTCCGCGGCATGTGGGATCCTCCTGGACCGGGGCACGAACCTATGTCCCCTGCATTGGCAGGCAGACTCTCAACCACTGCGCCACCAGGGAAGCCCAAAACAAAGGTTTTTAAACGGACTACTGGATTGTCTAACTTTTAGTAGCTTTGATAAATGATGATCCATTTTGTTAACTCATTTATATTTGTGGGCCTGCAAATCCTTAGCCGTTGGATGTTAAGCAGTGTTTTCATCATGATTTTCATTGTGATGGGAAATGTACCCATGAAGTTACTGCCGAAAGAAAACCTTATCCGGTCGTCCGTGGATGCGAACAGCCCCGGGGAGAGGCGGTGCATGTGGGTTCACCACGTCGTCTCCTGTTTCCACAGTTGGGAAGCGGGATGACGAGATCCCCAGCCACGTGTGATGGTTTTGTTCCTTTCCCACCCTTGACCCCACCCGGCCTTGTGAGTCCACTGTTCTCTTGCAAATTACTCTGGGGACCTGGGGTGGACAGTGTTTTGAGTCCACGTCCTCGCTGTTAAATGCTTACATCCCGCTGACCAAGCTGTTGAACTGGAAGTCATCTGGGGGAATCGCAGGTCAACCACTCTGCCGCCCGCACTGTTACTGAGGCAGCTGGGGGCCCCGCTCTGTGAATCGTGCTGCGGAGGATGGCAAGGAGCACAGGGGACAAAAGTTAAATAGCTTTGCTTCTGTTCTCCTGTTTCAAAATTTCCTCTAGCGTTTTTATTCAAAACATCTCTCTCTTAATTTTTCTATGTGCGGTTTTTAAAGTTTCTGCCCAGTAGGACTCCTGTGTCAGTAGACACGACCCCCTTTTTATCAGTAGTTTAATTTTATAGCAGAGTGTTTGGCCTGTGGGTGTACACACTCGATGGCTGGAATTTACTTTCTCAAGTTCTCTTGGGGTTCACAGGCGTCATACCTTGTCAGCTTCATCATTTACGTTCCCACACTTATCATTATCAATAGGAATAATGACACCTTGTTTTGTGTGAAGGTATACTTTATGTTTGGATAATTCAGATAAGGATTTTTTATAGCATTTACATATAATGTTTGTGGTTGATACAAAAATCGCTTGAGCACATTTTGAGTTGTTGCTTGAGTGT
This sequence comes from Lagenorhynchus albirostris, assembly GCF_949774975.1. NCBI lineage: Eukaryota > Metazoa > Chordata > Mammalia > Artiodactyla > Delphinidae > Lagenorhynchus > Lagenorhynchus albirostris. Next base: position 48,127,045 of record NC_083109.1, read on the forward strand.
GATGAGTCCTGGCTTTATGAAGAGTCCGGCTAACAGGATGAACCTAACTCTGGACGTGGAACAGGCAACCTGTCTCTTTTTGGTGTTCCTCAGTTCCCATTGTTGCTTCATTACCATTCTGTAAACTGACATCTATCCACATGTGATCTCCTTGCGTTTCTGCTAAGCCTAACGCCGTGGTTATATGGTCTAGCTGAATGGTGTGTAATAGCCCTTTGTCGCTCCCCCTGCATTGTCATGGTTACTGTTAGCAGAACACAGCTCACGTGGGGTCAGGGAGGGGCGGGTTCAGAAAGCAGGTGTTTCCACTGAGAACCGATTCTGCTGAGTGTGGCTTATATTTGTTAGTTCACAGTGTTTGGGCCTGGGTCCGCCCGGCCTCTGCCCCACAGCTGGACCTCTGTAGACCCAGGAACATGACCTCAAGGCTCCACTGTCTACAGCTCTTCAGGCACAAGCCATCTGGCGATCTGACTTTCCTGTAAAAGAGGCTCCGTGACTTGTCCTTTGCAAACAAGGATTAACATTCCCTTCTCACCCTGAGCCTGTTTAGCTAATGGCGAGAGGCAGCCCAGGTGGTCTCCATACAGGTAACTTCTGTCCAGCAGCTTGGCCGGTAGCAGAAAGCCCCTCCCTAGGGTTTCTGGTTCCCATGTTTGTGTCTTTCTCACCAGAATAAACTCATACTCAGCAGAAAGGGGATGGCTGAGGAGAAATACACATCTTCCACCAAAGCTGACACCTCTTACCAGCAGACTTCAGAAACACGGATTCAAAAAGTCTTGTGAGGAGAGGGACACAGAGAGATGCTGTTTGCTTTTGGACAGTAGCTGCCCTTCTTCACTGGCAGTTTCAAATATCGAGCCTCTGAGCTCTACCCTAGCAGGCAAGTGAGGAAAATGCAACCATCAGTTTACTTAGAGGTTCACCTGTGGAGTTTTATTCTAGGTAATTCAGGATTTACAAAGAGAGAGTGTACCTTAATTCACCGTGATACTTAGATTGGAGTAAACAGTCTGAGTTGCTTGTGCATTAGTAGAAAAGTGTCTTTATGATACAAATTCACAGAGCACCACAGTGTACTTGCTGTGCCAACCGCGTTCTGGAAGGTCTGCCGTGACAATGACAAGCTCCTCGGAGGAGGAGACTCACAGCATGGAGTTCTGATGGCAGGACGCGCTCCGTCTCGTGCCCTCGCCGTGTTGCAGTTAACTTGTTTGGGGAGCTAGGTACACAGCTAAGAGTTGGCAGAGTCATGATTCATCATCTTCCAAAACCAAACTGTGGTTACGCGGGAAACCACCAACCCAGAAAATCTAGCCATCAGAGATCCCCGCCCCCAGCCCCATTATTGAGTAAATAGAACACTGCACTCTGCTCTCAGCCTGGGGAGAGTTGTGAAGACAGAAGGTCTTGAGTCCACCTAGGAGATGCCGCAACCCTGTGAATATATCTGAGTTCAAATGGTAAATGCGTGATGAAGCCCCAGGAACTTGAGGGGGTGAAGTGACAGTGAAGCCTTATTTATGCCACTGGGGAGGCAGGAAAGATGAAAGCTGAGGAGGAGATTGGTGTCTGGTGTGACTGAGACCTCTGTGGTCAGACCCCCGTAGCACACTGTGTACCCCTCCGCCCTGAATTTACAGCCAGGTCCTCTGAGCTCCCCGAGAGAGGAACAAGCACTGTGTCACAGGTGACCAGGTGGCCCTGGCACATCTGGGGGCACCAGGCTGGCACTCACACATGTGCTGAGTAGATGAACAAATAATTCAAGTGACTTAGAGCCCAGGAGAGGTCATCTGAAAGACCTTGTCAGAAATGTACCCTTGAATGTGACCACTGGGAATTGTGCTGAAGGAGGGGAGAGTAGAGTCTTCTGTGGTGACAGGGGACAGTTTGGAGGCAGGAGAGAGCAAAACGTGGAGAAAATGAACACATTCCTCTTGCTGGGTCTTCTCATCTGTACAATGGGGATAATCGGACTCGGGTCACAGAGTTAGTGGAGGATGAAATGAGATCGTTTGTAGTGCCCGGAGCCTGATGCGTGAACTTTAATGGTGGCAGTCGTGAAGCTGCGATTATGAAAAAAGAGGATTATCAGGATTTGAGTGGAAAGTGTTCACTGCGCGATGATTGACACAGGATATGGGGATGGGTGCGTTGGCTCTGGGAGAAGAGCCACGTGGGGCTTAGATAACAGAAGCCCTGGGTGAAAGGGGTTGCAACTGGATTTAAGTTCTAAGTTCTATCTCTGTTAACAGATGTCACCAAGCCTTCCCAAGTCCAAGTTTTCACATTAAGGAAAGGGCATGTGTATTTTTTTAATGCACCAAACTAAGAAGATGAACTTGATAAATGCTTCTCATACTTTAATGTGTATGTAAGTCAGCCAAGGATCTTGTGAAAATGCACATTTGGTAGGTCTGGGTGGGGCCGGGCCTGAGATCCAGCATCTCTAGCAAGCTCTCAGGAGATGCCAATGGTCCAGGTGCCACAGTCTGAGGAGCGAGGGTCCAGAGACCGTTCTTACAAACACTGAGACGTTAAGAATCATCCCAGCATGGTCCGTGGTAAGGAGTGACCTCACAGTGCTGTTGGACACGGGACTGTCCCCCGTGGCTGACCGCTCAGTTATGTTGATCTGATCAAACTAATAACAATAATGTCACCACCAACAACAACAATATGAAGGGTGATCCCCAAATCTTAGTTGCTTGCAGGAACTGTTTGTATCAAACCAAAGGCAGGTCTTTGGAAAGTCATGGAAATTCTGTCATAAGGCACGTGGCCTTGCCGCTTTCACTTACTGCCTCTGGAGAAATATGAGGAGAAACTAACCAATCATACCACTCAGATTTAGTTGGCACCAGGAGACTTGGCCAAATAAGTTAGCTGAAATTACATGAATGATAAGATCTAAACTTAGACAAGGTCTAAGACCATTAGGGTGTTTGGACACTTAGAGTTCTGCTGCAACACAAAACCGGGGAAAGTGCTAAGTTTCTCATTTACTTTGGAAAGTGGAAAGCCTTCTCATTACCTGGTCAGTTCTGGAGCCCGAATCAGGCAGATGATTACCCTCCCACAGGGGGATGCAGAGTTCTTAGTTATGTTTTCCTGCAATTCACATGGGTTTCAATCTTGGAGGCAATACTCCTTCCCTAAATTTGTTTGTCTATTCATTCTTTTCATTGATGTGTTCATTTTACTAGTGGTTTGTGAGCACCTACTGTGTGCTGGTCAGCATTCTAGGTGATGGAGATGCAGCAGTGATGAAGACATCACTTCCCTTCCCTCATGGGGCTTACAGTTTAGTGGAGGAGACAGGCAATAAACAAGTAAACAAATGAATGAGTAATTTCAGAGCATGATAAGTGCTACAAAGAAAATAAAGCCAGGTAAGAGAATCGAGTGTGGTGTGGTCAGGAAAGGCCCCCACCCCCATCCCCCAGGACCAGAGACTCCCAGAATTAGTCTGGGACAGACTTGATTTAGGTACAGAGCAGTATGGGGAGGTTTAGTCACCAGTTTCATTATTCATTTCTGGCCTAGTCGTCCTGACGTCGCCTTATTTATGACTAGTCTGGCAGAAAGATTTCTGAAATTGTGTATGTTTATTGAAACTATTCATATGCACCAAATCCCTTTTTAATTGTATCGAAGTAAGACGTGGACATGATTTAAAAATCAAATCCTGTGGAAGGGCCTGGCGGTCCTCTGCCGCCCTCACCTCTTCACCCCCAGTCCTTGTCTCCAAGGACAACTACATGTAAATGTCTTAAAGTTCTCCCGAGAGTCACCTATGTCTCTGTCACTGAACAATGCACTTAAACCGATCACTCGTGATTTAGCTTAGACAGTAGCTGCTGATTCTTGCTGTCATAGGGGATGACTTTGCTTGCTGACTGGACCTTCATGTTTTGATCATTCTGTTCCAGTTTTTGTTCTTTATTAATTACTGTTAAAATATAAATGATATGCCTAAATTCCTGTATTTCAATCATCATCTTTCAATGATGTCAGTGGTGTCTCTTGATTCACCTGGATGTAAGTGCTTATAAATGTATATTAGTGCTCTCTACCTTAACCTCTACCTTTCCTTCCCCTTCCATCTCACAACTTCTATTAGTATATGCTTACTTTTTACAACACTAATCACAGCTATATTTGTGTTAACATAATGAAGACATCCGTTCTTCATCCATAGGTTGATTGCAATAGTTGAAAAGCATGAAGGGCAATTGCATTATAATAACTACATAAATATTGTTCATTGGTATACTCTGATTACATTTTTGTTTGTAGGTTCAAGAAAACAACACTTAGGCCACTCAAAGTAAAATTTTCTTACCAGAAATGTCAAGTAGATTCTCCTTACACACCATAAATTATTCAAAATCAGGTCACATTTCATTTCCTTTCATAAACCATGAACAACTTGTGTGTTTTTGTGTGTGACTTTGATTTTCCTGGACTTTCTGATTGCCTTTGTTTTTTTCTGGTTTGAAAAAGAACATGCCTTCACCACATCCATAATCTTACCTGGTTTCTTACTTTTTCAGTGCTTTTTTTCTTAGAGACTTTCCTCTTGGAGTATACTTCCTACTCGGATTTTGCCTGACAGCCCTCTGGCCCTGCTGCACAGTGGTCATCATGGGATTTCTTTTCACTGGAATCCACCTATAGTTATTGTTCACATTTTCCTCTTTCTTGGTTTTGACCCTTGTCAGGCTAGAGTGTGGCCTTAGGTAACTTCTTCAGAAAGGGTATGTAGAAAAAAACTTTTGAGACCTTGAATATCATAAATGACTTTCTTTTCTCTTCACTCTTGACTACTAATACCTTGATATTAATTTCTGTGTTCAAAATAATCAAGCCTTGCTCTCATGAGTTCTAGCACCCAGCATAGCCCATGAAAATGCTACAGCAAATTCTTATTCATTTCTGACCTGTTTGTTCCTTCTGGAAGCATGTATTCCTGATGTTCTGAAATTTCATAGGGGTATTTTTCTGATGTGCGGTTGTTCATTCATCCACTTGGCCCTTTCAGTCTGAAAAGTCATGTATTTCTTCAGCTCAGGGAAATTTTATCTCTTTGGTATTTTCTCCCCTCCATTTTTTTCGATTCTCTCTTTCTAGAATTCCTATTAGTTAGGTGGTGGACCACTCAAATTGACCCCCTCTGTCTGTCTTTTTAATTTTTTCCCCCATATTTTTCATTTCCCTTTTTCTCTCTGTTTTAAGAGATTTTCTTGACCCTCCTGCTGAATACTTTTTCTTTCAACAGTCACATTTTTACTTTCTAAGAGCTCCTTTTTGTTCTGTTTCTTCTTCATAGCCTTCTGTTTTTGTCTGATATTGTCTTCAGTCATTTTTAATTTCTTACATTTGTATTTGATTTTTCTTTGATGCTGCAGATTTTTCTCAGATGTGTGTGACCCTTTGTCATCCGTCCATGTTTGAGAATGCGGAATGGGCTAGATGAGTGGGAATTCTGTGTGTATGACAGGAGCTTATCATCTGGGGTGGGGGTGGGGTGGGTTGTGGGTGTATGAAGCTGCTCTCAGGCTGGGACAAGTGGAAAGCTTCCCTCTGGGCATGGACATTGCCAGAAGCTCCGTTTATCTCTTTCAGGAAAGAGGCCACCATCCTTTTTCTCTATTGGGATAAATGTATGGCAGCAGGTACATCTGCAGGTGCAGGGGACAGGGTGGGGGTGTCGAGGGAAAGATCAGGGCCAGGAAAATGCAGACCTCCAGATGCTCATCTCATCTCTGTCTTCAGCCACGACTCCTGCCTCCATCACTCCTGCCACCTCTGGGCAGGAGCCTTTCATGAACTCTAGAATGCAGGTAGCACCCCATCCTCCACTGCAGCATCCGCTGCTCACTCACTGGGCCAAAGCTGACCAGGCAAGGGAGAGACAGTCTGGCAGGTCGCAAAATATGCTGTCTGACCTCTCGGGCCTGCCCTCTGGCTTCTAAGATTGGTGTTTATTTTCATATCACACAAGCCAAACTCACTGAAGCCAAGGTCATTGTCCCTACACAAGGATAGGAGCCATAGTCCTGAGAGGTTATTGTCATACAGACAGTGCCCAAAGGGTCAAGCCAAGGGTGAGACCGTGTCCAATGCGTTCCATGAACTCTTGGAGGAAATATACTAACATAGTGTTTATTAGCATTTGCTAAATTGACTACAAACCATATTCTTGTGGGGTTTCTCACTTTAAAAAATGAATGTGTGTATAGATTTTCACTTTCTATCTGATATGAAAGCTTACCCTCCAAATCCTCCAAGGAAAGGAGCAGAGAGGGCAGAGTCAAGAGATTTTCCTGGGTTAGTTAAATAGGTCATGGGTGAAACCAAGGCCCCTTTGATCACCTGCTCTGTCTCCAGTTTCTCGAGGATGCGAACCAGGGATTTAGCCAGGGATTTTTTCCCATCCAAACAGAGTCCAAAATACAGCTCTTCATGGAGCAGCTGTGCTGGGCCTGGCAGGAAGGGAGTGCATCGCTGCCTTACTGGGGTATGTCCTCCGAGGGACGCTGATGGCCACAGTGATCCCCCTGTTGGCCTGTGAGGATTTCAGAGGGTCCTGGTTCCTGAACAGCTGATCCAGTAATGGAGCCACAATCCCCCCATGGCTCCCAGGGCACTAAGGGCTTTTAAAAGCACGATGAAAACGTTGCCCCCTTAAACCCACTTGGTTGTGGGTCGTTGATGCAATGGGAACCCACGGCCGGGATTGGCACTGGACGTGTGAGATCACAGCGCCCCTCAGGTCTCAGGGTAGAGCTGCCCTTGAGGGCTGGTCACAGTGGCCTCTTGGGGGAAGTTTGGGACGGGGGCCAGGAGCTCCCAGACTGGCCTCCAAGGCAGGGAAGGTTCGGAGACCTGAGTCCGTCCGCTCACCCCCATTTCCTTCGCAGATGCAACGCAAGCGTTCAGAAGAAGAACGCGAGAGAGCAGACGGCGTATGACCTGGCCCTGGAAACTGGGGATGATCCCGTCATCTCGCTCTTTGCTGCTAAGCTCAGCCTGGATGACCGTTAGCCCTGAGGGCCCCGCAGGCTTCCTTTAAAGAAACCATCCGGCTCTGGCTGTGCTTTGTTCTCTTCCTTCTGAAATGCGTATTTGAGGTTTGAAAACTGAGCTCGAGAGGCACTCTTAAGCTTTTAAAAGTTACGTGACAGTATAAGCCCCCAACACCCCATGAGTGTTTCCCCAAATGCCCTGGAGAGTGATGAATGTAGTGTATGCTCTCAGTGGTGCATTGCTGCTTGTCTTAGAATTTGCTCTTTAATTTTATTTCTCAGTAGATAACATTACACACGGTTCTAAGCCAAAAGGTATAAAATGTTGTGAAGTCTCCCTCTCGTCCCTGCCCCACGATCACCCACGTCCCCTCCACAGAGGCCACCAGTGACATCCGTGTCCGTCGTGTCTTTCCAGAAGTAGTGTAGGATTATATAAGCAAATGTACGTAGTATATGTATGTGTTCATACAGAGGACACGTAAAATATAAGTAGAGGTAACACATATATTCTGTCCCCTTGTCTAAGACAAATGGGGGAAGCCACGTACTGTTCTGCATGTCGTTTGCTTAATATATCTAGTAAGTGGTTCCAAATTAGTGCATAAAGATTGAGCTTAGTAGAATTTTTCCTTATTAAGCTAAACTCATCAATATTCCTGTTGTTACGGCTTGTTCTTTGGTTGACACGTAAGCTTCGAATAAACCAATTGCAGGAATGTGTAATTTTGACTCATTTCTTTTTTTCAGGTCGTCATTTCAATCTTTGGGTGCTAATGCTGCAGTAGGAGTCCCTAAATTGTTTCTGTTAACATTTGTAAACAGGATATTTGTTAATTTAGAATAATTAACTCACGACAATAAGTAATAGACTCTGCTGGCATCACTGCCTACACTTTATTTCCCCAGGGTGGGTGACTGTCTGCAGGCGGACAGGTGCAGAGTGGGACCCAAGCCCCAGTGGGGTTGGGCAGTGCCGACCCTGGCTTCCCAGGTAGATGCCTGGCCTGGCGGCCTGCAGAAGGGGAGGGAGCGGCTGCCAGGGTAACCGGTGTCCGGAGAGCCCCGCCAAGGACAGTCATCTGGTTTGGTGTCTGGGTGGTTTGCACAGTGTCTGCTTCGTGTAGCCAGGACGACCTTACCAGAATTCTCTTCCTTTAAGGTTGGGCTCAGGGTTGGCTGCAAGAGAAACTGCACAAGGTTCAGGATTCAGAAGATGGAAGGGATGCAGCGGCCACCACCCCGGGAAGGTGGGTTAGGGCACCCGACACTGTGGCTCGCACCCCACGGGCTCTGGAATCGACAGTGGGGGAGGAGGGTGTGCAGTTCTAGGCCATTTCCCCAGACCTCAGGGAGCAGGGAGGGCCCCAGGGACCTGCAGGTTCCACCACAATCCCCTCGGGGCTCTTGGGCGAAGCTTTCATACCCTGAGCGCAGGAAACATCGTTCCCCGGGTTTTCTGCGCTTCTAGGTGGAGGGTCCCGCCCTCCCTACCCAGAGGCCCTCCCAGCACCAGCTGCCTGACATCTCACGCTGAAACTGCCCTTGAATTTAACTCCTTCAGAATCAAACCTCATTTAAAAAGGGAACAGGTAGCTTAATAGTTAAGATGCAGGAACACAGTTTCAAATCCAGAAACTTTCTTGGTGAAATCCTACAAGGTTACATAAAATATTATATAAACATTGAACTACATGTTTGGAAGAAAATTAAAATCAAACCCACGTTTTTAAGGCAGGACCTTTCTGGTTTCAAAAATCATGTTTTTTCTTATCCTTTATAGAGCTTTCTTTTTCTTTGCCTAATGACGGTGTATCAGGGCTTGACGAGGGAGAGGAACTGCTATAGTGATAAAAAGTCAGGGCTTTAATAAAGGAACCGGATGGTAGGCAGCCGGGGAGTGAGAGGGCCTGACTGCGGCCGACTCTTAGCAGCTCAGCAGGGCGGCAGTGGGGAACAAAGGGCGGGTGTGATGTGGGGAGGGGTGGAGCCACGTGAGCCCTGGACGCATCTCCCTCCCCCTCCTCACCGTTGGAGCCTGCTCTGGGCCGGGCTCTCCAGAAGCAGGTGCCGTGATGGTTTGGGGTGGAAGGGCATGAGTGTTTACTGGTGATTGACACCCATGAGAGGAGGAGAAGGGGACTGCACAGGGGGAGCGGCTGGTGGCCCCGCAGCCCCGACAGAGCCTCCCGGGCTGCTTGAGTGGCCTCACAACATGGCGGCCGCTTGCCCTCGAGTGGGGGTCCCAGAGAGTAAGGCCGGGTCCCGTCGTTGTTTTTTATCACCTGCCTCAGGACCACCCACCATCATTCCCAAGGCATCCTGCTGTGCTCAGGTCCACGTGGCACAAATACCAGAGGCAAGGATCATGAGGGGCCATCTTGGAAGCTACTTTGGTGAGTAAATAAACAGAATGAATAAATGAGAGTGGGTTAGAGCGTTGTCTAGAGAACAAGGCTCTGCGCTCGTCAATAAGCTTCAGAAAACACTTTCCTTCCTTTTCCATATGTGGCCACCTGAAACAAGTTTACTCCGTAGATAAATATAAAAATATAAAAAGCACACATGAATAAAGTATGAAGAATTAGATGTTAGCTCTTTTATTCGCTAGTTTAAGTGGACATCTTTACAACAGATATATCTGGATTTGAGTCCTCATGTTAAAAGAAATTAAATTTCGTTTACCTGGCTCCCTGCTCCTGCTTCCATCTTTCTACAATCAGCGTTATCCTAGGATGGTAATGGGAAAACAATCACAGCGCCCACTGGGCTCCCCGGTGCCCTCAGGCCTCGGATGATTTCCTCCTCACCAGGCAGGTGACCCCAGGCTTCTCTTCCATCCAAGCCCCAGCACCACCTGCCATGTGCCCCAGCCCGTGCCAGCTCCCACTGTGGTGGCATCACACGCGGGGATGGGAGTTAACAAGGCGGCGGAAGGCAGAATTCACTCTCTCTGCCCGGCCCTTGAGCTGGGACCGCCGTCTCCTCCTGCCTTCAGACTGGGCCCAAACCAGTGCCCCTGGTTCTCCGGCCTTTGGACTCAAGCCAGAACTACATCACCAGCTTTCCTGAGTCTCGGCTGCAGATGGCAGGCTGGGAGAATCCTCAGCCTTCGTGAAAGCACGAGCCAGTTCCGATAATAAATCTCTCTCTCTGTGTTTATCCGATTGGCTGTTTCTCTGGCGAACGCTGACCAATACACTTCTGTAATTTACTGTCTTTTTTTTCTTTGATATTCATCCCCGTATTCACTCTCTTTTTTCCCTTCAAACTGGGGGTACAAAGTGCTGAGGACCAGGCATGACAGGCAGCTCTATGATGACGCCCAGCGAGTCCCTCTCGTGGACACCGTGGGGTGCCTCTCCTGTCATTGGATGTTAAGTGGCAAAGGTGACTTGAGTCTGTAATGTAATTAAAAACCATAATCAATTGATTTAAAGTTAATCAAACAGGAGGTGATCCTGGGTGGGCCTGACCTTATCAGTGGAGCCCTTTAAAAGAGTGGCTCAAGGTCAGAGACTTGAAACAGCCGAGTCCTTCTTTTGGTTCTGAAGAAGCACACTGCAGGCTGTGGGGACCCATGGGCAGCCGCCTGGAGCTCAAGGCCTCCCTGCTGGGAGCTGAACTCGGCCGCCAGCCTGCTGGGGCGGGAGCTGCAGGGGGCCTGTCTCCCCTCAGCCCCTCCTGCCCACAACACGTCTCCCAGCAGTGTCTCCGCCCGCCCAGGGAGGGGCGTTGGTGGCAGCATTCGCTCCTCTGCACGGTTCACCTTCTGTCTTTTCCCTTTTCCGTGGCCTTTGGCTTTGGCGCTGCTGGGCTTTCAGGTCATCTTGCTCTGTTCTGTCACCGCCCACCTAGGGCCACCCCAGTACATCCCCTGTGGGTCCCCCCTGTGGCCGCTGTGTCCAGGATGCCCGTACCCGTGGGCTGGGACGATGCTCTCTCTGGGCTCCCGACCCCGCCTGCCCACCTCCAGACCCTGCCCTTGCTCAGGCCTGGCTTCCCCTGCTCCCCCGGTCCCCCCAGCCTCCTCCTTCCCATCCTGCCCATGTCCTGCCCTTCACCAGGCGGCCTCATCTGTCCTCGTGAGAAAACCAAACCCCCTTCCCGAGTTGACCAGGGACTCCTGGACCAGAGGCTGAGGCCATCATACAGGCTTTTCTCTGGTTCTACTCCTGAGGTCCTACCTAGGCCCCCAAAAGTTACCTGGCCCCTCAGCTCCGGGCCGGGCAGGACTGGCTGCCCTCCTGCCCCTCCACCACCGGCCCCAGCCGCGTGTGCCTCTCCCCCCAGCAGAGATGACGCATCCAGCTGGTACCTCCCGGGTCACAGCCCCGTCTCCCCGGAGACTAAACACCTGCGGGCGCAGAATCTTCGTGCCAGTTCCCGGCACATGGGTGATGAGTCTGATCCGCTTCACCTGTCGGCACTAATCAAGGTCGTTTTCAGATTCGCACGTCCTCCAAGCCGCATGGAGCCTGAACAGTAAGATGTTTGCCCGAGCTGTTTCCAGGAGCTTGGCGACAGCTGCGTCTATGTGAGGTCAGCCAGTGAAGACGCACCAGCGTCGTGGCGTGACCTTTGGAAGGTGCGGAGCCTGAAGCCTAGGGACACCTGCGCAGAATGGCGATTATCACACCTTTTCCCAATCGCCTCTCCCCACGCTCCCCACGCTTCAGACCGCCTTGCCGCTTGATTGGTTATGCCATAAAGACCCCAGCCCCTCGCCTTCCGGGAGGTGGATTGGAGATTTGTTCTCCCCGTTCCTCGCTCGGCTGCTTTGTGAAGAAATCCTCTCTTTGCTGCAAACCCCGGCGTCTCGGCTCCTGCGTGTCTGGCAAAATGAACATGGTGAGGTAGGTTCTCAGCAAAGAGCTGTGGAGAAAATTCACTGTGGCTTTTGCGTTTGGGCAAAAGAATTTTGTAGCCAAACTGCAGGTTTTGCAGCAGGGGTATCCTGGGTGTGAGGTTTGAAAAACGTGTTTTTTTAATCAGATAGTTCTGATATAACGTTGTAGATAAAAATAAAAGTACGTGTGTCAGTAGACTAGAAAATGTTTGGGTATCAACTGTTTTATAACCTAAAAAAAAGTTCAAAATATTTTAAATTTCAGATAATATCCTGGTTATGTGGGTTTATGTGTTGTTATAAAACGGGTAACGTTGCAGTACGTTTTGTCTCTTAGACGCATTTATAATCAAGGTAGATATTTAGGCTTCATCAAATTTCGACAGACTAAATGATTTACTAATTCTCTTACTGAGATAATTTATTGTTTTTGCAAACCATTACATGCTTATTGTAAGAAATTAAAACAATGCAGAAAATTCAAATGAAGAGGGAAAAATTGTACCATCCAGAGAGTTTTCTGAACGTCTCTGTGGATAGACTATTTTACCTAAATATTTTTGCACACTAATAATATTGAAATCGTTTTCCTTGTTTAAAAAAACAATATCCTGACTCTTTGCTCCATATACCAAGAAATATGTTACCCGTTGGGAAAGAATACCTGCTTCTCGTACTCTTTTTTCCTTAAATTCCTTAAGATCAGGAACAGCTTTTACAAGGGAAGTGAAATTATCCCATCAAAAGGTGTTTAAAGAGCATTTAGCGTGTGCCTGCCCTTCGGTGACCGTGACAGTGACAGCTTAGCCCGTGGGTCCCTCCACTTGTCAGGAAGGCAAGTTCCTCAAAGGGCACCAGCTTCGCTCTGTCTTCCTGTCTTCCCTCTGCTCCAAGATCCGTTCCCAGCGAATCCCTGTAGGCTTGTAGCTCCGCGTGAACGGCAAGCAGAACCTGCAGGTGTGCAGGATGTGGGTTTACCCACCTCTGATCACAGCTGTGATCAAATGGAGCTGGTCACAACCAGCGAGAAGGGGAGAAGGTAGATCCAAACCTCTCTTTTGATTTGAGAGAAATCAGAGGCTTCATTCCTTAGTGCTCTTATAATTTGTACTGATTCTCTGGTTTCCAGAAGCTGGGGAGCCGCTATGTCTGTGGAGCCGTTTGCTTACTTATCCAAGCCCCGGGAGGCTGGGCAGGCTGGTGATAGTGTAGCTGCAGCAAAACCGACCTGCCACCAAGTGTCATTGAAATGAGGTTGGGGGTGGCTGGAGGAGGAGGCCTGTGTGTGTCAGATTTACTAGAAATGGAAGAAGGAAATCTCTAACAAAGCATTAAATTATTACGTGTTCCAAAAATATTTGTGCTAAGCCTCAGGGGTTTTTTGGTTTTGTTTTTTGTGGAATGACTATTGGAATTCCAGCTTTTCTCAGCGGTTGGCACAATTTTCATTATAGCAGGACAGATGCTAGCCTGGTCTGCATTTCTGCGCCTCTCCGTTCGATTTATACATTCACTCACACATTCATTAACTTTTTAAAAAAAATAAATTTATTTTATTTATTTTTGGCTGCATTGGGTCTTCGTTGCTGCACTTGGGCCCTCTCCAGTTGCTGTGAGCAGGGGGTTGCAGAGCACGGACTCTAGGCGCGTGGGCCTCAGCAGTTGTAGCACGCGGGCTCTAGAGTGCAGGCTCAGTAGTTCTGGCGCACGGGCTTGGTTGCTCCATGGCATGTGGGATCTTCCCGGACCAGGGCTCGAACCTACTGTGCCACCAGGGAAGCCCTCATTAAGTTTTCAAAGTAAATTTTTATAGAGCACATACCAAATGCAATGCACCGTGTTAAGTTTTTTCAAACAGTTTTCTTGAGGATTTAGAGGTGTTCTGTGATAAAGAATGGAGAAAAATCTTGATATTATGCTACAATGACGGGAGGTGGGGAAGCTGCCTGGATCCAGTTAGATGATCATTCTGATAAGCTTTTTCTCTGAAAACTGTTCAACTGAGGTGCCCAAAGTTACATAATCATATTGGGTAGAAAACATGTTTAAGGTCTTCACAATTGAGATCCTTAAACCGTCTGTAACTTAGAATGTTTTTACTTAAAACGGTGTTTGCTGTGGCTGGTTTCCAGGGGACTGTGCCTGTGGTGTTCCAGAGCCTCCTGTCTGATGTAACAATACACCAAGAGGTCGCTACATCCTGAGTCCACATGGCAGGGACACCAGGACCACAAACTCGCCAGTCATGGCTTCTGTGGATGGTGGGACTCTCTCTGGCCTGATCCAGTGACGTGAAATCCCTGCCTGGAGCTGGGACCCCAGCTTCAGGCATCCTGGCCTTGGGCCATGGAGGTACATCTCTGGCTGGAGTGTGTCCCAAACACCATTTTTCATTTTTCTTTAATTTACTTCTGCAGGGGGTCCCGAGAAGTCACTCCAGTTGCTTTTTTCCCCTGGTCTGTATGCAAATGCTCCAGTCCCAGGTTCCTGCTCGTCCTTGACCAACTACAAAATTGAAAAGACTTAGTTTCTCCCAACACTGCAGTCAGTGAGCTGCATTCCCAGCAACCTCAGGGGGCTTCCTTTACATCAAAGACACGGACCGGGAATCCCTGGTGGCGCAGTGGTTGGGAGTCCGCCTGCCGATGCAGGGGACGTGGGTTCGTGCCCCGGTCCGGGAAGATCCCACATGCCGTGGAGCGGCTGGGTCCATGAGCCATGGCCACTGGGCCTGCGCATCTGGAGCCTGTGCTCCGCAACGGGAGAGGCCACAACGGTGAGAGGCCCGCGTACCGCAAAAAAAAAAACAAAAAAAAAAACACGGACCGGAAGACTCTGTACTCTGCTCCTCCCTCCTCTATTTGATCCTGAAGTGATGGACAGAAGGGCACAGATGCTTTCAGGCTCGAATTGTACAGAGAGCTAGACCGTCTCCTGCCTTTCCAGGGAAGAACTGGACGCCACAAACTGCTGGTGGTTTTGTCCCAGGAAATGGGTAGGGGGCTCAGGAGAACAGAGCTGGGCCCGGGGAGCAGCTGTGGGCTCCCCGCAAAGGCAGCCCTGTCACCCCCTTGCTGCCCCCCTTCTGTTGAGGACCCTTTCCTGGGTGAGTCGGGAGTGGGCATTGCATATGGTGGGGATCCAAGCCTGGGGCTGGCGCAAGGCTCTTGTTGCCCTTTGGTTGGGCAGACCGGCTGTGTCTGTAGCGAAGGCTCTTAAATACGTGGGTCATCTGATGACAGAGGAACTTATACATTTCTTAAAACAGGCTTTTTCTGGGTTTTGGCCAAGTTTTTTATTGGAATGCAAATCCAATCTAACACGGTTCCGTTCGGATAGGACCTAAGAAACAACTTCACGGAATTTGCTGAACATTTTGGACCCTGCTTTGCCGCCTTCTCCCCTAAAATTCCCTCCTCATCTCTTACATCAACTCTTTCCCCCCACTTAACCTTCATCTCTGTGTTCACCTTTCCTGTCTCCTCCCTCCCCGCCCCCTTAACCTTCTCCCCTCCCCTCTCCCCTCCCCCATCCTCCTACCCACCCCCTCCTTCCCCTCCTCACCTGTATTTCTAAGTGTTACCCACCCCACCATCTCTTCCTCGCCCTCTTGTTTCCCAGAGGCGGTATTTGGTATTTACCTTAATAGACTCATTGCTTTAATTTGTTCATTTCTCCTCAGTGAAGACTCATGTCAGTGTTTCTTGGAGAGACCCCCTTGTTTATTTAGGGAATACGAATTTGAACTGGGACAATCACCTCACGTGAATATAAACTCACTATGTAAGTTTTCACATATGTAAAACATATGTAAATTTTCACACAATACAGGAATCTAGCTACTGAAAACTGTCAATGTGTACAGTGTCTTCTTAGAAGTTTCATTCCTGGAATTCTCACTAATCCCCCGTTCTTTCCCCAAAGGAACAACTGGAAAGTTTTTAATTCTCTTAAACCACATGGACATAATCAAATACGTGTGTATACCTGGCTGCCACGCGTGATGTCATGCTCACTTACATGTACTATTGTTAATGCTCTTCAGTGGCTGGTGGGCCTTTGTGGGTGGTCAGTATTAGTAAGTGACTGACTGGCAGGATTGGTACATACAGGTTCATAGTGATGCTGGGCCTGTGTCGGGGGCTTGTCAGCTCCCAGGCTTTGCTCTAAGGGGCACAGGTATGGAGCAGGCAGGTAGGTGGTTCTTCTCCATTCCAGACTACTGAGTAGGTAAAGGAATTTAACTCACTTCCTCCAGGGCAAGGCTGACTTCCTTACTCTCATCCTACTCACGTGGTTGGAGATGGCCCAGAGTGCCCTGTGCTTGAGCTCTGTGCCTCTGACATCCTTACATCCATATTAGACTCTTTGTTAAAATATTCTATTTCTTTACTTGTTTAGATTTTCTATTTCTTCTTGAATCAGTTTCTGTAGTTCATCGTTTTCTAGGAATTTGAACATTGCATCTAGGTTATCTAATTAGTTGAAGAGCATACAGTTGCTCATAGTATTTCCTCGTATTCCCTATAATTTTTGTAAGGTCAGTAACAATGTCTTCACTTTAATTTCTGATGTTAGTTATTTGCATCTTTCTCTTTTTTCTTTTGTTGATGTTTTTCAAAGAATAAACCTTGGAGTTCACTGATTCTATTGTTTTCTATTCTCTCATTTTTCTCCACTCTAATCCTTATTTCCTTCCTTCTGCTAACTGAGTGTACTTTTTTTTTTTTTTTTTTTGTGGTATGCGGGCCTCTCACTGTCGTGGACTCTCCCATTGCGGAGCACAGGCTCCGGACGCGCAGGCTCAGCAGCCATGGCTCATGGGCCCAGCCGCTCTGCGGCATGTGGGATCCTCCCGGACCAGGGCACGAACCCGTGTCCCCTGCATCGGCAGGCGGACTCTCAACCACTGCGCCACCAGGGAAGCCCTTGAGTGTACTTTTAACTTTCCTTTTCTAGTTTCTTAAGGTGGAAGTTTGTTACTGATGAGATCTTTTTAAATTTAGGCATTTATAGCTGTAAATTTTCCCTGAGTGCTACTGTCACAGTTTCCCATATCTCTCGATATGTTGTTTTCATTTTCATTCATCTCAAAGTACTTTCTAATTTCCTTTGTGATATCTTCTTTGAACCATTGGTTATATAAGAGGGTGTTATTTAAATTTCCACAGGTTTGTGAACATGGAGTCTGCTGCTGCTGTGTGGTGTGCTCTGTAGAGCTACACGGTCTGTTAGGTCTGGTTGGATTAGAGTGGTATTCAGTTCCTGTTTCCTTACTGAGCTGTTAATTGTTTTGGCCACTCTTGAAAGTAGAGTATTGAAATCTCCAATGACTATTGTTGAGTTTATTTCTCCCTTCTGTCTTGTCAGTTTTGCCTCGTATTTTGAGGCTCTGTGGTTAGGTGTGAATTATGCTTACAGAAAGAGCTGTTTGGGGCAAGTTAGTCAATCCCTTTAATTTTCTCTAAACTCTATTGAAAATGGCAACAATGATATAAATTTAAAACTCAGGAATATTGGGTAGAAACAAATCCTCAATGGTGGCACAACCAACTTGAATTACTCCTGGGTCCTTTGTGAGATGGTCTTGTCTTGGAAATTGCATTGGTGGTGGTTAGTTGCCACAGAAGCCCAGAGATGCCGCCTTGCTGACTTATTAATGGTCCAAAACGTCCTTCCGTGAGGTCCATGCGTTCTGTGTTTCAGACAACTTGAATATAAGGAGCACACACAGCTCAAAGTGAGGGCTGCCTCTGGGGAGGGCAGTGCGAGTTTTTCCAGCTGTAATTCTGTAACGCTGATCCCCTCAACTTGCAACAAGTGTCCAGAGTCGAATGTCCTGTCTCTCCTCCTAGAGTAAATTGCTAGAAGCATTACTTTGTTCCCCCCCGAGACATCTCTTTAGTAGGTACTACTTAGTACCTTTATTAGTACTAAGAACTTGCTTCCCAGAATTTATGTTGGGGAGGGCTATAAAATAGGCAACCTAACTCACATTTTCCAAAAGAGAGGTATAGCTTATAACAATACTTTAAAAATGCTTCCTTTTAAACTCACAAGTATGTGGAGACATACTACTAAACATGCTACTTAAACAACCAATGGGTCAATGAAGAAATCAAAAGCAAAATAAAATACCTTGAGACAAACTAAAGTGGACATACAAAGTACAAAAACTTAAGGGATCAGCAAAAGCAATTCTAACGAGAGAAGTTCATAGCAATAAATGCCTACCTCAAGAAACAAGAAAAAACTCAACCTTTATACATCAAGGAACTAGAAAAAGAACAAAGCCCAAAGTTAGTAGAAGAAAAAGAATAACAAAGGTGATAGAAAAGTTCAATGAAACTAAGAACTGGTTCATTGAAAAGATAAACAAGACTGACAAACCTTTAACTAGACTCACCAACAAAAAAGATAGAGGGCTCAAATCAGAAATAAAAGGTGTTAAACTGAAACTACAGAAATACAAAGGCTAATAAGAGACTACTATGAACAATTATACACCAACAAATTGGACAACCTAGAAGAAACAGACAAATTCCTAGAAATAGCCTTCCAAGACTAAATCATGAAGATATAGAAAATCTGAACAGATTACTAGTAAAGAAATTGAATCAGTAGTCAAAAACATCCCAAGAAAAGTTCAGCACCAGATGGCATCACTGAATTCTCTCAAATATTCAAAGATGAATTAATACCTATGCTCTCAAACTCTTCCAAAAATTGAAGAGGAATAAATGCTTCCAAACTCATTTTGAGACCAATACTACCCTGATATCAAAACCAGACAAAGACATTACAAAGAAAGAAAATTACAGGCCAATATTCCTGAAGGACATGGATGCAAAAATCCTTGAAATTTAACAAACCAAACAAAACAGTACATTAAGAGGGTCATACACCATGATCAAGTGGGATTTTTTTCCCAGGGACTCAAGGATGGTTCAACATGTGCAAATTAGTCAGTGTGATACACAAAATGAAGGATAAAAATCATATGAGCATCACAATAGTTGCAGAAAAAGCATTTGACAAATTCATCTGTTTTGATTAAAAACTCCACTAAGTGGGTAGAGAGGAAACATACCTCAACATAATAAAGGTCATATATGAGAAGCCCACAGCTAATATCATACTTGATGGTGAAAAGCTGAAAGATTTTCCTTGAAGATCAGAAACAAGACAAGAATGCCCACTCCTGCCACTTTTATTCAACATAGTATTGGAAGTCCTAGCCAGAGCAATTAGGCAAGAAAAAAAATAAGAGGCATCCAAATTTGAAAATGAGAAGTAAAACTCACTATTTGCAGGTGACAAGATATTATATGTAGAAAACCCTAAAGATGCCACCAAAAACTGTTAGAATAAATGAATTCAGTAAAGTTGCAGAGTACCAAGCAATATATAGAAATCTGTTGCATTTCTGTATACTAGTAACAAACTATCAAAGAAATTAAAAATCCTATTTACAATTGTGTAAAAAAGTATTAAATACCTAGGAATAAATTTAACCAAGATAGTGAAAAAACTGTATACTGAAAACTGTAAGACATTGATGAAAGAAGTTGAAGACACAAATAGAAAAATATTCCATACTCATGGACTGGAAGAATTAATATTCTTAAAATAGCCATACTACCCAAAGCAATCTACAGATTAAATGCAATTTCTATCAAAATTCCAATGGCATTTTTCACAGAAGTAGAACAATCATAAAATCTATATGGAACCACAAAAGACCCTGAATAGCCAAAGCAATATTGAGAAAAAAGAACAAAGCCAGAGGTATCACGTTCTGTGATTTCAGACTATGTTACAAAGCCCCAGTAATCAAAACAGTATGGTACTGGCCTAAAGCCAGACCCATATCAATGGAACAGAATAGAGAGTTCAGAAATAAACCCATGCATATATGGTCAATTAATTTACAACAAAGGAGCCAAGAATATACAATGGGAAAAGACAGTCTCTTTAATAAATGGTACTGGGAAAACTGAACAGCCACATGTAAAATAAACTGGACCACTCTTACACCATACACAAAAAGTAACTCAGAATGGACTAAAGGCTTGAATGTAAGACCTGAAACCATAAAACTCCTAGAAGAAAACATAGGCAGTAAGCTCTGTGACATTGGTCTTGGCAGTGATTTTTTGGATTTGACACTGAAAGCATAGTCAACAAAAGCAAAAATAAATGAGTCTCCATCAAACTGAAATGTTTCCTTTGCTGTGCACAGAAGCTATCAACAAAACGAAAAGGCAACCAACTGAATAGGATAAAATATTTGCAAATGATATCTATTAAGGGGTTAATATCCAAAATACATAAAGAACTCACATAACTCAATAGCAAAACGCCAAACAATCTGATTAAAAAATGGGCAAAGGATCTGAATCGACATTTTTCCAAAGAAGACATACAGGTACATGAAGAGATAATGGCTCAACATCACTAATCATCAAGGAAATGCAAATCAAAACCACAATGAGATATCACCTCACAGCTGTTAGAATGGTTATTATCAAAATGACAAGAAATAACAAGTGTTGGTGAGGATGTGGAAAAAAGGGAACCCTTGTGCACTGTTGGTGGGAATGTAAATTGGTGCAGCCACTATGGAAAAATATTATGGAGGTTCCTCAAAAAATTAAAAATAGAACTATATATGATCCAGCAATTCCACTTCTGGGTATTTATCCAAAAAAAAAAAAAAAACCTGAAAGTACTAACTTGAAAAGATATATGCAACACCCCATAGTCATTGCAGCATTGTTTACATTAGCCAAGATATGGAATCAACCTAAGTGTATATCAACAAATGAATAAAGAAGATATATATATATATATACACACACATGCAACGGAATATTTTTCAGTTGGAAAAAGAAGGAAAGCTTGCCATTTGTTACAACATGGATGGACCTCGAGGGCATTATGCTAAGTGAAATATCAGAAAAAGAAAAATCAGGTATTATCTAACATACATGTGGAATCTAAAAGAAAAAACACCAAAAACATTTTAGATATAGAGAACAAATTGGTGGTTGCCAGAGGCCGGGTGGTAGGCAAAATGGGTGAAGGTGGTCAAAAGGTACAAAATTTCAGTTATAAAATAAGTCCTGGGATGTGATGTACAGCATGGTGACTATAGTATTGTAGATTTAAAGTTGCTAAGAGGGTAAATCTTAAAAGTTATCATCATAATAAAAAATTTTGTAACTATGGTGACAAATATTAACTAGACTTATTGTGGTGATCATTTCACAATATATACAAATATCAAATCATGTTTTACACCCAAAACTAATATAACGTTGTATATCAATTATACTTCAAAAAAAATCTTTCCTTTTGCTCCTGCTTTGAAATGCAGTATTTCTTATAAACCCAACGCCGGCATGTATAGGAATCTGTCTTACTTATTACAGCTCTATAGTATGTTTTTGAAATATCTTAGAGGAAGTCTCCCACCATTTATCAAAATTCTTTGCTTTTCTCCAAAATTTGCTCTTTTAGATGAAACTTGAAATCTGTGATGGTCTACTAAAAATTTTATTAAATTATTTTTACTTTATTGTATTTATAGATCAAGGGAGGAATATACACCTCTAAAATATTGTCTTTTCCAGAATTCATGTTTGTGTCTTTTCAATTATATGTGCCTTTTAAAATATCCTCAGTAAAATCTTACAGTGTTCTTCTTTTAAACCTTAGATATTTCTTCATAGGTTAATGGTAGGTAAAGTATTTCTTGATGTCAAAATTATGTTATCTTTAATGATATTTTCTCATTGGATTTTGCAGATATATAAGAATTTTTATGTGTTTCTCATGGTTTTACTAAAAACCTCTTTTAAAATTTAAGACTTTTTTTTAGAGCAGTTTTAGGTTTGCAGAAAATTGTGGCTGAGTTCTCGTAGATAGTTTCCCCTAGTTTAACGTCTGTTAATGTGGCACATTTGTTACATTGGACCACTATTGATAAGTCATTACTAACTGAAGTCCGTAGTTTACATTAGGGTTCACTTTGTGTTTTACATTCTATGCGTTTTGACAAATGCATAACGTCACATATCCATCCCAGAACCAGACAGGGTAGTTTCAGTGCCCTGAAAATCCCATGTGCTCTACCTCCTCAGTCCTTCCCTTTTTCCTCCTGAACGCCTGGCAACCACTGATCTTTTTATGGTTTCCATAGTTTTGCCTTTTCCAGAATGTCATACAGTTGGAATCATACATTATATAGCCTTTTCAGACTGGCTTCTTTTAAAAAATATTTTAATTGAAGTAAATGTACAATATTATGCTACAGATACAATATAGTGATTCACAATTTTTAAAAGATATACTCCATTTATCGCTAATAAAACATTTGCTATATTCCCTGCATTGTATAGTATATCCCTGTAGCTTATTTTATACATAATAGTTTGTACTTCTTAATCCCCTACCCCTGTCTAGCCCCTCCCCCTTCCCTCTCCCCACTGGTAACCGCTAGTTTATCCTCTATATCTGAGTCTGCTGCTGCTTTATAAAATTTTTTTTAATTAATTAATTTTATTTATTTTATTTTTGGCTGCATTGGGTCTTCGTTGCTGCACACAGGCTTTCTCTAGTTGCGGCAAGCAGGGGCTACTCTTCATTGCAGTGCATGGGCTTCTCATAGTGGTGGCTTCTCTTTGTTGCAGAGCATGGGCTCTAGGCACGTGGGCTTCAGTAGTTGTGGCACGCGGGCTCAGTAGTTGTGGCACACTGACTTAGTTGCTCCGTGGCATGTGGAATCTTCCCGGACCAGGGATCAAACCCATGTCCCCTACATTGGCAGGTGGATTCTTAACCACTGCACCACCAGGGAAGTCCCTGCTTTTTTTAAATATTACTAGTTTGTTGTATTTTTTAGAGTCCACATATAAGTGATATCATACAGTATTTGTCTTTCTCTGACTTATTTCACTTAGCATAATGCCCTCCAAGTCCATCCATGTTGCTGCAAATGGCAAAATTTCATTTTTTATGGCTTAGTATTCCATTTTGTGTGTGTGTGTGTGTGTGTGTATACACCATATCTTCTTTATCCATTTGTCTGTTGTTGGACACTTACGTACTTCCATATCTTGCCAATTGTAAATAATACCGCTATGAACATTGGGGTGCAAGTATCTTTTTGAATGAGTGTTTTTGCTTTTTGCAGATATATACCTAGGAGTGGAATTCCTGGGTCATATGGTAGTTCTACTTCTAGATTTTTGAGGAACCTCCATACTGTTTTCCACAGTAACTGTACCAATTTACATTCCCAGCAACAGTGTATGAAGGTTCCCTTTTCTCCACATCCTTGCCAATATTTGTTATTTGTGTTCTTTTTGATGATAGCCATTCTGACAGGTGTGAGGTGACATCTCATTGTGGTTTTGATTTACATTTCCCCTATGATTAGCAATGTTGAGCATCTTTCCATGTGCCTGTTAGCCATCGCATTTCCTCTTTGGAAAAATGTCTATTCAGTTCTGCCCACTTTTTAAGTGGGTTTATTTTTTGATATTGAATTATATGAGCTGTTTATATATTTTGGATATTAACCCCTTATTGATCATATCATTTGCAAATATTTTCTCTCATTCAGTAGGTTGTCTTTTTGTCAATGGTTTCCTTTGCTATGCAGAAGCTTTTAAATTTAATTAGGTTCCATTTGTTTTTGCTTTTATTTCCTTTGCTTTAGGAGATAGATCGGAAAAAATATTGCTACGATTTATGTCAAAGAGCATTCTGCCTATGTTTTCCTCTAGGAGTTTTATGGTTTCTGGTCTTACATTTAGGCCTTTAATCCATTTTGAGTTTATTTTTGTATATGGTTTTAGAGAATGTTCTAATTTCATCCTTTTACATGTAGCCATCCAGTTTTCCTGGCACCATTTATTGAAGAGACTGTCTTTTTGCCATTGTATATTTTTGCCTCATTTGTCATAGACTAATTGACCATAAGTGTATGGGTTTATCTCTGAGCTTTCTATCCTGTTCCATTGATCTATGTGTCCTTTTTTTGTGCCAGTACCATACCCTTTTGCTGACTGTAGCTTTTTTTTCTAATTGATTTCTCTTGTTTCTTTTTACTTTTTTAAAAAAATATTTATTTATTTTTCTGCGCCAGGTCTTAGTCGCTGCATGCGGGATCTTCATTGTGGCATGAGGGCTCTTTTAGTTATGGCATGCAGGTTCTTAGTTGCAGCATGCAGGATCTAGTTCCCTGACTAGGGATTGAACCTGGGCCCCCTGCACTGGGAGTGTGGAACCTTAACCACTGGACCACCAGGGAAGTCCTGATGGCTGTAACTTTGTAGTATAGTCTGAAGTCAGGGAGCGTGATTCCTCCAGCTCGGTTCTTCTTTCTCAAGATGGTTTTGGCTATTTGGGGTCTTTTGTGTTTCCATACAAATTTTAAAACTATTTGTTCTATTTCTGTGAAAAATGCTATTGGTATTTTTTTAAGAGATAAATTTTATTTATTTATTTGGTTGCACTGGGTCTTAGTTGTAGCACATGGGCTCCTTAGTTGTGGCATGTGAACTCTTAGTTGCAGCATGCATGTGGGATCTAGTTCCTTGAGCAGGGATCGAAGCCAGGCCCCCTGCATTAGGAATGCGGAATATTAACCACTGAGCCACTAGGGAAGTCCTGCTATTGGTATTTTGATAGGGATTGCATTTAATCTATAGATTGCCTTGGGTAGTATGGTCATTTTAATGATATTGATTCTTCAATCCAGGAACACTGTATATCTTTCCATCTGTTTTTGTCGTCTTCAATTTCTTTCATCAGCATCTTATAGTTTTCAGAGTACAAGTCTTTTGACTCCTTAGGTAGGTTTATTCCTACATATTTTCGTCTTTTTGATGTGATGGAACTGGCTTCTTTGTTTTATTGAAGTAGAGTTGATTTACAATGTTAGTTTCAGGTGTATAGAATAGTGATTCAGTATTTTTACAGGTTATACTCCATTAAAAGTTATTACAAGATAATGGCTATAATTCCCTGTGTACAATATATCCTTGTTGTTTATCTATCTTATACATAGTAGTTTGTTTCTCTTAATCCTCACTGCTAACTTGCCCCTCACCTTCCCTCTCCCGTCTGGTAACCATTAGTTTGTTTTCTGTATCTTTGAGTCTGTTTCTGTTTTGCTATGTACATTCATTTGTATTTTTTATATTCCACATATGCAGTATTTGTCTTTGTCCATCTGACTTATTTCAGTAGGCATAATATTCTCTAGGTCCAACCATGTTGCTGCAAATGGCAGAAGTTCGTTCTTTTTTATTGCTGAGTAATATTTCATTGTGTATATATACCACATCTTTATCTATTTTTCTGTTGATGGCCTCTTGGGTTGCTTTCATATCTTGGCTATTATACTGGCTTCTTTCACTTAGCAATATGCATTTAAGCCTCAAAGTGTTCTTCAAACAATAATTCTTAGCTTTAAACAGAAAGACTAGAAATTAACAAGGTATGTGTACAAATCAAGAACCTAGGAAAAAATTCAGCCAAAGAAACCCAAGAAAAAAGATGAAAGAAATAAAAATATTACTCAAATTAATGCAATAAAAAAGGCCTAGGGCTTCCCTGGGGGCGCAGTGGTTGAGAGTCTGCCTGCCGATGCAGGGGACACAGGTTCGTGCCGCGGTCTGGGAAGATCCCACATGAGCCCGTGAGCCATGGCCGCTGAGCCTGTGCGTCCGGAGCCTGTGCTCCGCAACGGGAGAGGCCACAACAGCGAGAGGCCCGTGTACCGCAAAAAAAAAAAAAAACAAACAAAAAAAAACCTAATTAGTAGTGACTAGTAGGGCAACCACAATACTTGTCTAAGTATGGATTTTCAGTTATAAGCTTACCAATATTCGTATTCTTTATTCTTTAACATAATTTTCAGACGCGATTTATTAACCAATAGGCCATGAGAAATTGCCATTAAATTTGTGTTTAGATTTTTTTAAAACTGATAGTGATTTCGAATTTGTTGCCGTTTTCTCAGGGAATATGGCTGAAACAGGTTCTGTTTCAGAGAACTGGAAGCAGAGATACAGATTATAAATTCTCTTCTTGGGTACAGAGGGGAAGGCAGGGGAGCCTTGGTATTTATATTGACTCAAACCCAGGCAGCTTCACCACTTATTGTTATACTATCTAGACTCAAATCATGAGGAATAAAAGAACGTCGTCAATCAGGACCTCAGACTTTGGGTCAGTCAGCAAGTGTCTCCCTTCAAGTAAAGAACACATATTTGGGGTTGTATTAATTTAACATGAAGGAACTATCTGAAAAGGCTTATCAACACTAAACACTAAAATTTTACAAATCAGGACCTAATCGTCTCTTGGTTCCCACATTCTCCTATCAAAGCTCAGGGCAGTGGGGCAGCAGAGCACACGTTTTTCAGGATGGAAGACACCATTGTTTACTCAGAAGTCTGAGCCCTGGTGGGAATCTCTGCAGTTAGACACATGAAGGAGAGTGGAGATGTGTTTAAAAAAAAAAAAAAAAAGCTACAGATGCAGTTGGAAGCATAGGGTATCCTCTGGATTTGAGATAAATTAAAATAGCAAAAGTAGAAAAGTATACTAGCATTGAAAGATATTTAATGGTTGACTTGGAAAAGGCCAGGCATCTTACCTTTTCTCTCCTACCTCTATATCCAGACTTGAGTACCATTTATTGTCAGGCTGTTGGTGGTGGTTTTTTCCACCTTTCACTGAATTTCTCCCACAGTTTAAGTGCCTCAGCATTTTGTTTATTTTATTTTGTCCCTTTCCTTTATAATTCCAATTCTAGACTCCTCAAACTGGCTTCTGAAGCCTGTAGAATTTGACCATTGGTAACAATTTATCTTATTTCCCTAATACGTTCCCTAAAATCCAGGCAGAGCAGTCTCTTTGTGGAAACTATAGCTGTTATTTCCATGCCTAAAAATTCTATTTCCAGTTTTTCCTGGGTTATTCTTTCTCTCCTCTGACTTTCCAAGTCCTTGTCATCATTCCCTGATCTCTCCCTAAAGTTCCACACCTTTAATGAAAACTTTCTTGGCTAACCCTCTCCTCTGTGAAGGCATCCCCTTTGGCTCACCAGTAGCACTGAGAGACTGGGGTACAGAAATGAGCCTTTCGCTGTGGACTGTCTCAATATTCTGTAAGGACTGCGTTGTTCTCTATAATACTGTATGGAGCCTGAGAACAGGGATTAGAACACAAAATTTTGCTTCTCCCGAGAAAGGCTCCCTGCAAATTGACATCACAAAACCAAGCACTCATTCTGGCTGGCCAGCAGGATGGTACACCCGCTTCTGAGATGTTTGCTTTCACACTTTATAGATTGATAAACAGGTACTTAGAGGATTTAACAATCCCAAACAATCAGCTGTGCGCCATAAACAGGGCAACGGTTTTTCAGAACCGTTTCTCTCAATTTGTTTTGGAAAAACTTAAGAAAACAATTGAAACGCTGTTGCTGCCAGTTTAGGATTTTACCAAGTGTGTGTGAGCTTTATTTTATTTTTCAAAAAATATTTATTTTCCTATATGCTAATGATGAAAAATCTGAAAGTGAAATCAAGAAAGCACTCCCATTTACCATTGCAACAAAAAGAATAAAATATCTAGGAATAAACCTACCTAAGGAGACAAAAGACCTGTATGCAGAAAATTATAAGACACTGATGAAAGAAATTAAAGATGATACAAATAGATGGAGAGATATACCATGTTCTTGGATTGGAAGAATCAACATTGTGAAAATGACTCTACTACCCAAAGCAATCTATAGATTCAATGCAATCCCTATCAAACTACCACTGGCATTTTTCACAGAACTAGAACAAAAAATTTCACAATTTGTATGGAAACACAAAAGACCCCGAATAGCCAAAGCAATCTTGAGAACGAAAGAAGGAACTGGAGGAATCAGGCTCCCTGACTTCAGACTATACTACAAAGCTACAGTCATCAAGACGGTATGGTACTGGCACAAAAACAGAAAGATAGATCAATGGAACAGGATAGAAAGCCCAGAGATAAACCCATGCACATATGGACACCTTATCTTTGATAAAGGTGGCAGTAATGTACAATGGAGAAAGGACAGCCTCTTCAATAAGTGGTGCTGGGAAAACTGGACAGGTACATGTAAAAGTATGAGATTAGATCACTCCCTAACACCATACACAAAAATAAGCTCAAAATGGATTAAAGACCTAAATTTAAGGCCAGAAACTATCAAACTCTTAGAGGAAAACATAGGCAGAACACTCTATGACATAAATCAAAGCAAGATCCTTTCTGACCCACCTCCTAGAGTAATGGAAATAAAAACAAAAATAAACAAATGGGACCTAATGAAACTTCAAAGCTTTTGCACAGCAAAGGAAACCATAAACAAGACCAAAAGACAACCCTCAGAATGGGAGAAAATATTTGCAAATGAAGCAACTGACAAAGGATTAATCTCCAAAATTTACAAGCAGCTCAAGCAGCTCAATAACAAGAAAACAAACAACCCAATCCAAAAATGGGCAGAAGACCTAAATAGACATTTCTCCAAAGAAGATATACAGACTGCCAACAAACACATGAAAGAATGCTCAACATCATTAATCATTAGAGAAATGCAAATCAAAACTACAATGAGATATCATCTCACACCAGTCAGAATGGCCATCATCAAAAAATCTAGAAACAATAAATGCTGGAGAGGGTGTGGAGAAAAGGGAACACTCTTGCACTGCTGGTGGGAATGTGAATTGGTTCAGCCACTATGGAGAACAGTATGGAGGTTCCTTAAAAAACTACAAATAGAACTACCATATGACCCAGCAATCCCACTACTGGGCATATACCCTGAGAAAACCAAAATTCAAAAAGAGTCATGTACCAAAATGTTCATTGCAGCTCTATTTACAATAGCCCGGAGATGGAAACAACCTAAGTGCCCGTCATCGGATGAATGGATAAAGAAGATGTGGCACATATATACAATGGAATATTACTCAGCCATAAAAAGAAACGAAATTGAGCTATTTGTAATGAGGTGGATAGACCTAGAGTCTGTCATACAGAGTGAAGTAAGTCAGAAAGAAAAAGACAAATACCGTATGCTAACACATATATATGGAATTTAAGAAAAAAAATGTCATGAAGAACCTAGGGGTAAAGCAGGAATAAAGACGCAGACCTCCTAGAGAACGGACTTGAGGTTATGGGGAGGGGGAAGGGTGAGCTGTGACAGGGCGAGAGAGAGTCATGGGCATATACACACTAACAAACGTAGTAAGGTAGATAGCTAGTGAGAAGCAGCCGCATGGCACAGGGATATTGGCTCGGTGCTTTGTGACAGCCTGGAGGGGTGGGATAGGGAGGGTGGGAGGGAGGGAGATGCAACAGGGAAGACATATGGGAACATATGTTTATGTATGACTGATTCACTTTGTTATAAAGCAGAAACTAATACACCATTGTAAAGCAATTATACCCCAATAAAGATGTTAAAAAAAATTAAGTATACATTCAAAATCCAGTAATAAAATGTTTTTCCCCATTTATGTCAGCTAAATTAACTGAGGGTATATATTATTTGGAAGTTTCACTTATACCTAGGATGTAGAGCATCATTCTTACTCTAATAAAGGGAAAATGCTCTGTATACCACAAAAACAGTTTTTGGAAACCATCTGTGGTTGGCAGAAAAATGCCCCCACTCCCACTCAAAAAAAAAAAAAAATTTATTTGGCCGCACCAGGTCTTAGTTGCAGCATGCGGGATCTAGTTCCCTGACCAGGGATTGAACCCGGCCCCTGCATGGGGAGCACGGAGTCCTAACCACTGGACCACCAGGGAAGTCCCGTAAGCTTTATTTTACATCGGCAATTTTAGGCCTCAGATATTTTTGTGGCACCAGATTTGTCCCTAGATTTTTATTCTTCTACCTATTATAGGATTTGGGTAGGTAAGATTTTTAAAATTTTTAACTGAGATAAGATTCACATAATATAAAATTTATCATTTTAACCATTTTTAAAGTATACAATTCAATGGCTTTTGACACATTCACAATGTTCTGCAGCCATCATCACTGTCTAGTTCCAGAACATTTTTATTACCCCAAATGGCAGCCCTTTATCACTAATAGGGAAGATACTCCCTATTTCCCCCTTCTCCTTAGCCGCTCGCAACCACTAATTTGCCTTGTGTCTCTTTGGATTGGCTTATTCTGGGTATTTCATATAAATGGAATGTGTGCATGTTTGTGTGTGTGTTTTAACCATCATTCTATGAACGTGTGTATTGTATTGATGGATTTTCCTGTGCTGAACCAGGAAGCCACTCCGTCATAGTGTAAAATCCTTGTAACGTGCTGCTGGATTTGGTTGCTAGCATTTTGTTGGGGGTTTTTCCATCAAGGTCCATAAAGGATATTGGTCTGTAGTTTTCTCATGTTGTCTCTGTCAGGCTTTGTATCAGGGTAATACTGGCCTCACAGAATGAATTAGGAAGAGGTTTTGTAAGATTTTGAGAAGAATTGGTGTAAAATCTTTAAGTGGTAGAAGTCGCCAGCAAAGCCATCTGATTCCGGGCTTTACTTTGTTGGAAGGTTTTTGATTACTGACTCGATCACCTTATTCGTATTGGTCTGTTCAGATTTCCTATTTATACAGGATTAAGGGTTTGTATGTTTCAAGCTATCTGTTCATCTAGGTTAACTAATTTGGTGACACAATAATTCACGGCATGCTCTTATAATCCTTTTCGGTTCTGTAAAGTCATTAGTAACGGCCCACTTTAATTCCTAATTTTAGTCATTTGAGGCTTCTCTCTTTTTGTCTTGGTCAGTTTCGCTAAAAGTTTGCCCGGTGTTGTTGCTCTTTTCAAAGAAACTTTGTTTCATTGATTTGTGTCTATTAATTTCTATTGTCTATGTTAATTTCCACTCTAATCTTTGTTCTTTTATCCTTGCTTCAAGTTTGAGTTTGCCCTTTTTCTAGTTTCCTAAGTTCAAAGCTTAGGTTCATGATTTGAGATCTTCTTTTTATTTTTTAATTTTTAAAAATCTATCTATTTTTGGCTGCATTGTGTCTTCATTGCTGCGTGTGGGCTTTCCCTAGTTGTGGCGAGCGGGGGCTACTCTTTGTTGTGGTGCACGGGCTCAGTAGTTGTGGCTCGCAGGCTCAGTAGTTGCAGCGTGAGGGCTTAGTTGCTCCATGGTATGTGGGATCTTCCCTGACTAGGGCTCAAACCCATGTCCCCTGCATTGGCAGGCAGATTCTTAACCACTGCACCACCAGGGAAGCCCCTAGATCTTCCTTCTTTTTAAACGTAGGCCTTTGTAGCTATAAATTTCCTGAGCACTACTTTTGCTGTACCCCGTAAGTTTCGTTGTGTTTTCATTTCATCCATCTCAAAGCAATTTAAAATTGAATAGTCATTAGTTTCCTTTTAATCTAAATTAATTTTGACAAAAAATTAATTTTGATCTTTTAGTTTTTAAAGTGGAATCAACCAGAAGGCAAGGGTGTAAGGGAAATAATTTTCCAGCATTGCTAATATAAACTCAAATTTTAGATTCCTTGTTTTCACTTTTTACATTTTTTGGAGTATAACAGGCTCTGCTGTTTACAAGGTTGAGTTGAAAAATTATCTGCCCCCTCTGTGTTTTAAAATTCCCATGTTTCCCCATTTGATTTAGCTGTCATAATCAGACAAATGGCATCAGAAAACTTCTTCCTTGCACCCATGGTGGAAACCTTAGCAGCAGGCATTCATTGCTCCATTCAAAGCATTTTCTAGTTTCCCTTGCGATTCCTTCTTTGACCCACTGGTTGTTTGCAAGTGTGTTGTTTCCACACATCTGTGGAATTTCCAGTTTTCCTTGTTACTGATTTCTAGTTTCATTTTATTGTGGTCAGACAGAGAAGATACCCGGTATGATTTCAATCTTTTAGTATTTATTGAGAACTTTTCTATGGCCCTACATATTTTGGAGAATATTCCACATGCACTGGAGAAGCATGTGTATTCCACTGTTGGGTGGAGTGTTCTGTGCATGTCTGTTGGGTCTAGTTGGTTTACAGTAACGCTCAAGTCCTCTGTTTCCTTATTGATCTTCTGTCTAGTTTCTCCATCCATTATTTAAGGTGGGGCATTGAAATCTTCAATTATTATTGTAGAACTATTCCTCCCTTCAATTCTGTTAACTTTCTACTTCATATGTTGCGGGGCACTGTTACTAGGTGTGTATGTAATTGTCTACTTCATATGTTGCGGGGCACTGTTACTAGATGTGTATGTAATTGTCTACTTCATATGTTGCGGGGCACTGTTACTAGGTGTGTATGTAATTGTCTACTTCATATGTTGCGGGGCACTGTTACTAGGTGTGTATGTAATTGTCTACTTCATATGTTGCGGGGCACTGTTACTGGGTGTGTATGTAATTGTCTACTTCATATGTTGCGGGGCACTGTTACTAGGTGTGTATGTAATTGTCTACTTCATATGTTGCGGGGCACTGTTACTAGGTGTGTATGTAATTGTTACATCTTCTTGATGGATTAACCCTTTTATCAACATAGAATGTCACTGTCTCTTGAAACTTTTTTTTTTTGCGTTACACGGGCCTCTCACTGTTGTGGCCTCTCCCGTTGCAGAGCACAGGCTCTGGACATGCAGGCCCAGCGGCCATGGCTCATGGGCCTAGCGCTCCGCGGCATGTGGGATCTTCCCAGACCGGGGCACAAACCTGCGTCCCCTGCATCATCAGCAGGCGGACTCTCAACCACTGTGCCACCAGGGAAGCCCTCTTGAAACAATTTTTGACTTGAAGTCCAGTATTGTGATATTAGTATAGCTGCCTCACCTCTGTTTTGGTTATTATTTGCATGGAATATCCTTTTTTCCATTCATTCACTTTCAACCTGTTTGTGCCTTTGGATCTAAAGTGAGTATCTCTGAGATAGCATATAGTTGGATCATGTGTTTTTTAATCCATTCTGCTGGTGTCCCTCTTCATTGGAGAGCTTAACCCATCTATATTCAAAGTAATTACGGATAAGGACATACTTTTGCAACTGTGGTATTTTCTGTATAGCTTATATAAGTTTTGTTCCCCAATTCATCCAATACTGCCGCCTTTTGTGTTTAATTTTTTCAAGTGTATAATTTTGATTTTTTCCTCAAAATATAAATTCTGTGTATTTCTGTATGTACTTATTTACATATGTACAGGATATACTTCTGTATATTTTTTCTAGTTATTTTCTTCAAAATTACCCTGGAGATTACAATTATCATCTTAATTTTCTAACCATCTAGTTTGAATTAATGCCAACTTTATTTCAATAGCATATAAAAATTATTCTATACAATTCCATCCCATCTTATGTTGTATTGTCACAACTTATATCTTTATACATTACGTGCTCATTAACAGGTTTATGATTGTTTATTCATTTGTCTTTTAAATCACGTATGAGAAAGTTACAAGCCAAAAATATGATAATACTGACTTCATACATAACTATGCAGCTACCTTTACTGGCATTATTATTACCATTTTGTATGGCTTCAAGTTACTATTCCAGTGTCCTTTCGTTCCAGCCTTGAGCATTTCTTGTAGGTCATGTCTATTAGTTATGAACTCCCTCAAACCTTCTGAGAATGTCTTAACTTCTCTACTTCTGCCAGACATAGAATTCTTGGTTGACCTTTTTTTTCTTTCAAGCACATTAAATATACCATCCTGCTGCCTTCTGGCATCCATGGTGTCTAACGAAAACCGGCTGTCAATCTTACTGAGGATCTCTTGTATGTCGCATGTCTCTTTCCATGCTTTCAAGATTCTCTCTTTTGACAGTCTGACCACGTGTCCTGGTGTGGGCTGTGAAGTTGAGCCGGGCACATGCCATCAGTTCCTTGACAAGTGCCTGGTACTGCCCCCTGGGAGTGACTCTCATGGCTTTTGTGTCTGCACTGTTATTCTTCCTTTTCCCTAAGAAATGGCCTGTTTACAGATCAGTATATTTCTCAGCCTGCCTCCCTGCCCATATAAACGTAGGCATTTTTCTCTGCCCTTTTCAGACTAAGCTGGTGTTTCTATTTCAAATGTCTTGGGTTTCCTATGCCTCTTAACTGAATTTCACTCCATTAGATGAAACCAAACCTACAAACCTTTTCAAGTCAGGCCCCTCTCTGGTTTGGGTTGAGTGTAGGGTGCCGTGGGGTGATACCCTCAAAACTCATAGAAACCATTTTGTGGAGTTGGTAGGGTCTAGGAGCTGCATACTGAAATCTTCTGAAGTCTTAAAGGTTTTCATAACTGCAACCTTGAGATGATCCTTACCTTAAAGGCCACTTGTTTAGAGCAAAACCACTGTGGATGGGAACACAATGAAGGAAGTATGGTTGAGAATCTTCAAATATGATTAAATATCTTTTCACTATGATAAACAGCCTTGTGGTTGGAGAACTAAGTTTTAACTCTTGAGGGTGTGTGGCTAAGGGACCTTAGGCCAGTTACTGGATAGTTGGCATGAGGGCTGGGCATGGGGTGGAGTGCCAAGGAGCACAACTGGAAGTTCTAACCCTGATGTTACAGGGCTGATTTGGGAATGTGGCTTCAAGTCTTACTCCTGTTACCGAAGGGCTTAGGAGGGCACCTGCTTACAGGCTGTCTCATTATCGGAGCACCATGTTCTTGGTGATCTGAATGGGTGTGACTGGAGACCCAAGGTTGTCACAGCCGGAGGACCAGGCTCTGAGACTGGAGTGCTGGGGACAATATGTTGTCAAGGGGGCCCCAAGACATGAGGACTAGGGACTAAAGCCTGAAAAAAAGCAATAAAGGTAGTTAGGGGATGATTCAGCAAAGGCAACAATGTAGATGTTTCAGAGCCAGGAGGAGAGGGGCAAGAAAGGGGGCTGCAGATGAGAGGAATGGCTAGGGGAAGCCATATTTCCTGGAAGATTCCCTCCCCTCACCTAAATCCCCTGAATACAAGTCCCCAGATTCTCTCCCTATACAGGACTTTTCCAATAAATACGGAGTGACTCAGTTCTTATGTCTTAGAAGGAACTGAATTTTTATGGAATAGTGGACTCAACAGCTCAAGATTTCCGTTAACACTCCTTATTCCCTATCTTTATAGAGGAGTGAATGAAATACACAGCCAAGGTTTGTAAAGAAGCAGTTTATTAGAACAAAAGACCACAAAACATGAAGACTTAGCATGGAGGAAGTAAACGAAGGCAAATGTCCTTTGACCACTTACGGAATGCGTTTTATGAAAGTGTATGATGTTTGATTATCCAGTCCTCACCACCGTCTTCACTCTCAGAGAGAGTGCAAGGGGTCAGAAGATTGCTCTGAGTAGGCCTCGGGGTCAGACTGAAGTCGCAGTTTGTGGTGGGCGGACTTCATCCTCCTGTGTCTGCTGAGGTGAGACTTCTGGCTAAAGCCCTGTCCACATGTCTTGCACACATAAGGCTTCCTGCCCTGGTGTGTCATCTGATGTAAGATGAGGTGTGACTTTTGGGGAAAGCCTTGGCCACACTCTCTGAATAGACAGGGCTTCTCTTCCGAGTGTACCCATTTGTGCGTGATTAAAGCTGACTTATTGCTGAAGCCGAGTCCACACTGCCTGCACGTGTAAGGCTTTTCCCTCGAGTGTTTCCGCCTGTGCCGGATGAGACCTGCCTGGTGACTGAAGCCTCGCCCACACTCCCCGCACACGTACGGCTTTTCCCCTGAGTGTGTCCTCTGGTGTGCAACAAGGTTTGACTTCTGGCTGAAGCCTCGCCCGCACTCCTCACACACCATGGGCTTTTCCCCTGAGTGTGTCCTCTGGTGTCTGATGAGATTTGACTGCTGGCTGAAGCCTCGCCCACAGTCCTTACACACAATGGGCTTATCCCCTGAGTGTATGTTCTGGTGTCTGTTGAGGTGTGACTTGAGACTAAAGCCTCGCCCACACACCCCACACACGTAAGGCTTCTCCCCAGTGTGTGTCCGCCTGTGTGAGATGAGGGTTGAATTCTGGCTGAAGCTGTGCCCACACACGCCACACACATAAGGCTTCTCCTTGGAGTGTGTCCTCTGGTGGTTGACGAGGGTGGTTCTCTGCCTGAAGCACCGCCCACACTCCTTGCAGGCATAAGGCTTCTCCCCGGAGTGTGTCCTCTGGTGTGAGATGAGGTTCGACCTGTCGCTGAAGCCCAGTCCACAGTCACTGCACACGATGGTCTTCTCCTCCAAGTGCGTCCTCTGGTGTCTGACGACAGCTGACTTCTGGCTGAAGCCTTTCCCACATTCCTGGCACACGTAGGGCTTCTCCCCAGAGTGTGTCCGCTGGTGTATGATGAGGTTTGACTTCTGGCTGAAGCCTCGCCCGCACTCGCTGCACATGTAAGGCTTCTCACCTGAGTGTGTCCTCTCGTGTATGATGAGTGTCGACTTGCGGTTAAAGCCTCGCCCACACTCCCTGCACACGATGGGCTTCTCCCCCGAGTGTGCCTTCTGGTGTCTGGCAAGGCTTTTCTTTAGGCTAAATCCCTTCTCACACACCCCACACACATACGGCTTCTCCCCTGAGTGTATCCTCTGGTGACTGAGCAGGTTTGTCATCTTGCTGAAGCCCAGGCCACACTCCCCACAGTTGACTGTTCCAAATCCTAAGACTTCTATCCTCTTCAACAGTCTGTCTGTTTCCTCGGGATTCCCCGTCTGAGCTGGGCTGGCCACTCCCTCCACGCCTTGGATGCCATCCCCAGAGCTGACCGGCTGCTGCTGGGGTGGCGGCCTGGGGAACACGCCTGAAGTCCTTTTCTTTGTCTTTCCAAACAAAGGCTGGGTGCCTTCTCTCTCCTGACCTTCTGCTTTGTCATTCCAGGAACTTCCATCAGAGGCTCGCTGCTGCTGCTGCTGCTGGTCCCCAGGGCACGGAGCTCCTGGCCGGACAGGCTCTTCTGCACACCAGCACGTGAAGATCCAGGGAGGGTGACTACACAGCACGTGCTGCATGCGGAGCTGCTGACTGGAGAAGTCTGGAGGGCGGAAGGGACCGAGGTGGAGTTCTGGCTTTGGTTCTGCTGCAGAGAGAGAAGCGTGAGTCAGAACTGAGACCCGAGGCAGCCGGAGCAGTTCTGCCTCATCTGATGTTAAGACTTGATTCCCTGTTCTTCCAAATGCTTAGAACTTATGGGCTACCCAGCAAGACTTCCTTCACAGGACCTGCTACATTTACCTCCTAACGCCCAGCCACCACAGTGATAGAAACTGGGCCCAAACGGTATTCTATGACAGAGAGATCTAACCACAGGACCCTCGTGGAAGGGTCTTTGTCTCCCCTGTTTCCCTAGGAGAATGGGGTGGAAGGAGAGCAGTCATTCAGACTGGAGGACCCCTGGTGGAGGAGGCAGCATAGTCGTGGTTAAAGAGATCACGAGCAAAAACACCTGAACTGGAGTGTCCCACCTCACTAACAAATATTCATTAGAGGATTACTTTGTACCAGAATTTCTACAAGGCAGTAGGCTTCAGCAATAAACAACACAAACATAGTCTAGGCCCCCCAGTGAATGGTACCCCTGACCAATTCAAGCCCTGTTAACTTCCGTAATTAATCTAAATAAAAATTTCCCCAGGGGGAGGAACCAAGATGGCGGAGTAGAAGGACATGCTCTCACTCCCTCTTGCAAGAACACCAGAATCACAACTAGCTGCTGGACAATCATTGACAGGAAGACACTGGAACTCACCAAAAAAGATACCCCACATCCAAAGACAAAGGAGAAGCCACAATGAGACGGTAGGAGGGGCACAATCACAGTAAAATCAAATCCCATAACTGGTGGGTGGGTGACTCACAGACTGGAGAATAATTATACCACAGAAGTCCACCCACTGGAGTGAAGGTTCTGAGCCCCACGTCAGGCTTCCCAACCTGGGAGCCCGGCAACGGGAGGAGGAATTCCTATAGAGAATCAGACTTTGAAGCCTAGTAGGAATTGATTGCAGGACTTCAACAGGACTGGGGGATACAGAGACTCCACTCTTGGAGGGCACAAAGTAGTGTGTGCATTGGGACCCAGGGGAAGGAGCAGTGACCCCAGCGGAGACTGAACCAGACCTACCTGCTAGTGTTAGAGGGTCTCCTGCAGGGGTGGGGGGTGGCTGTGGCTCACCGTGGGGACAAGGACACTGGGAGCAGAAGTTCTGGGAAGTACTCCTTGGCGTGAGCCCTCCCAGAGTCTGCCATTAGCCCCACCAAAGAGCCCAGGTAGGCTCCAGTGTTGGGCTGCCTCAGGCCAAACAACCAACAGGGAGGGAACCCAGACCCTCCCATCAACAGTCAAGCGGATTAAAGTTTTACTAAGCTCTGCCCACCAGAGCAACAGTCAGCTCTACCCACCACCAGTCCCTCCCATCAGGAAACTTGCACAAGCCTCTTAGATAGCCTCATCCACCAGAGGGCAGACAGCAGAAGCAAGAAGAACTACAATCCTGCAGCCTGTGGGGGGAAAAAAAAAATTCACAGAAAGAGAGACAAGATGAAAAGGCAGAGGGCTATGTACCAGATGAAGGAACAATATAAAACCCCAGAAAAACAACTAAATGAAGTGGAGATAGGCAACCTTCGAATCAGAATAATGAGAGTGAAAATGATCCAGGACCTCAGAAAAAGAATGGAGGCAAAGATCGAGAAGGTGCAAGAAATGTTTAACAAAGACCTAGAAGAATTAAAGAACAAACAAACAGAGATGAACAATACAATAACTGAAATGAAAACTACACTAGAAGGAATCCATAGCAGAATAACTGAGGCAGAAGAACAGATAAGTGACCTGGAAGGCTTGAATGGTGGAATTCACTGCTGCGGAACAGAATAAAGAAAAAAGAATGAAAAGAAATGAAGACAGCCTAAGAGACCTCCGGGACAATATTAAACGCAACAACATTCACATTATAGGGGTCCCAGAAGGAGAAGAGAGAGAGAAAGGACGCAAGAAAATATTTGAAGAGATTATAGTCGAAAACTTCCCTAACATGGGAAAGGAAATAGCCACCCAAGTCCAGGAAGCGCAGCAAGTCCCATACAGGATAAACCCAAGGAGAAACACACTGAGACACATAGTAATCAAATTGGCAAAAATTAAAGACAAAAATTATTGAAAGCAGCAAGGGAAAAATGAAAAGTAACATACAAGGGAACTCCAATAAGGTTAACAGCTGATTTCTCAGCAGAAACTCTACAAGCCAGAAGGGAGTGGCATGATATAAAGTGATGAAAGGGAAGAAACTACAACCAAGATTACTCTACCTGGCAAGGATCTCATTCAGATTCGATGGAGAAATCAAAAGCTTTACAGACACACAAAAGCTAAGAGAATTCTGCACCACCAAACCAGCTCCACAACAAATGCTAAAGGAACTTCTCTAAGTGGGAAACACAAGAGAAGAAAAGGACCTACAAAAACAAACCCAAAACAATTAAGAAAATGGTAAAGGAACATACACATCGATAATTACCTTAAACGTGAATGGATTAAATGCTCCAACCAAAAGACACAGGCTCACTGAATGGATACAAAAACAAGACCCATATATACGCTGTCTACAAGAGACCCACTTCAGACCTAGGGACACATACAGACTGAAAGTGAGGGGATGGAAAAAGATATTCCATGCAAATGGAAATCAAAAGAAAGCTGGAGTAGCTATACTCATATCAGATAAAATAGACTTTAAAATAAAGAATGTTACAAGAGACAAGGACGGACACTACATAATGATCAAGGGGTCAATCCAAGAAGAAGATATAACAATTATAAATATATATGCACCCAACATAGGAGCACCTCAATACATAAGGCAAGTGCTAACAGCTATAAAAGAGGAAATCGACAGTAACACAATAATAGTGGGGGACTTTAACACCTCACTTACACCAATGGACAGATCATCCAAAATGAAAACAAATAAGGAAACAGAAGCTTTAACTAACACAATAGACCAGATAGATTTAATTGATATTTATACGACATTCCATCCCAAAACAGCAGATTACACATTCTTCTCATGTGCACACGGAACATTCTCAAGGATAGATCACATCTTGGGTCACAAATCAAGCCTCAGTAAATTTAAGAAAACTGAAATCATATCAAGCATCTTTTCTGACCACAACGCTATGAGATTAGAAATGAATTACAGGGAAAAAAACGTAAAAAACACACATGGAGGCTAAACGATACGTTACTAAATAACCGAGATCACTCAAGAAATCAAAGAAGAAATCAAAAAATACCTAGAAACAAGTGACAATGAAAACATGACGACCAAAACCTATGGGATGCAGCAAAAGCAGTTGTAAGGGGGAAGTTTATAGCTATACAAGCCTACCTCAAGAAACAAGAAAAATCTCAAGTAAACAATCTAACCTTACACCTAAAGGACCTAGAGAAAGAAGAACAAACAAAACCCAAAGCAGAAGGAAAGAAATCATAAAGACCAGAGCAGAAATAAGTAAAATAGACACAAAGAAAACAACAGCAAAGATCAATAAAACTAAAAGCTGGTTCTTTGAGAAGATAAACAAAATTGATAAACCATTAGCCAGACTCATCAAGAAGAAGAGGGAGAGGACTCAAATCAATAAAATTAGAAATGAAAAAGGAGAAGTTACAACAGACACCACATAAATATAAAGCATCCTAAGAAACTACTACAAGCAACTCTATGCCAATAAAATGGACAACCTGGAAGAAATGGACAAATTCTTAGAAAGGTATAACCTTCCAAGACTGAAACAGGAAGAAATAGAAAATATGAACAGACCAATCACAAGTAATGAAATTGAAACTGTGATTAAAAATCTTCCAACAAACAAACGTCCAGGACCAATGGCTTCACAGGTGAATTCTATCAAACACTCAGAGAAGAGCTAACACCCATCCTTCTCAAACTCTTCCCCAAAATTGCAGAGGAAGGAACACTCCCAAACTCATTCTGTGAGGCCACCAGCACCCTGATACCGAAACCAGACAAAGATACTACCAAAAAAAAAAAAAAAAAAATTACAGACCAATATCACTGATGAATATAGATGCAAAAATCCTCAACAAAATACTAACAAACAGAATCCAACAGCACATTAAAAGGATCAAATACCATGATCAAGTGAGATTTATCCCAGGGATGCAAGGATTCTTCAATATACACAAATCAATGAATGTGATACACCATATTAACAAATTGAAGAATAAAAACCATATGAGCATCTCAATAGATGCAGAAAAAGCTTCTGACAAAATTCAGCACCCATTTATGATAAAAACTCTCCAGAAAGTGGGCATAGAGGGAACCTACCTCAACATAATAAAGACCATATATGACAAACCCACAGCAAACATCATTCTCAATGGTGAAAAACTGAAAGCATTTCCTCTAAGATCAGGAACGAGACAAGGATGTCCACTCTCACCACTATTACTCAACATAGTTTTGGAAGTCCTAGCCACGGCAATCAGAGAAGAAAAAGAAATAAAAGGAATACAAACTGGAAAAGAAGAAGTAAAACTGTCACTGTTTGTAGATGACATGATACTATACATAGAGAATCCTAAAGATGCTACCAGAAAACTACTAGAGCTAATCAGTGAATTTGGTAAAGTTGCAGGATACAAAATTAATGAACAGAAGTATCTTGCATTCCTATACACTAATGATGAAAAATCTGAAAAAGAAATTGTGGAAACACTCCCATTTACCATTGCAACAAAAGGAATAAAATACTTAGGAATAAACCTACGTAGGGAGACAAAAGACATGTATGCAGAAAACTGTAAGACACTGTTGAAAGAAATTAAAGATGATACCAACAGATAGAGAGATATACCATGTTCTTGGATTGGAAGAATCAATATTGTGAAAATGACTATACTGCCCAAAGCAATCTACAGATTCAATGCAATCCCTATCAAATTACCAATGGCAGTTTTTACGGAACTAGAACAAATCATCTTAAAATTTGTATGGAGATACAAAAGACCCCGAATAGCCAAAGTAGTCTTGAAGGAAAAAAATGGACTGGAGGAATCAGACTCCCTGACTTCAGACTATACTACAAAGCTACAGTAATGAAGACAATATGGTACTGGCACAAAAACAGAAATATAGATCAATGGAACAAGATAGAAAGCCCAGAGATTAAACCCACACACATATGGTCAACTAATCTATGACAAAGGAGGCAAAGATATACAATGGAGAAAAGACAGTCTCTTCAATAAGTGGTGCTGGAAAACTGGACAGCTACATGTAAAAGAATGAAATTAGAACAGTCCCTAACACCATACACAAAAATAAACTCAAAGTGGATTCAAGACGTGAATGTAAGACCAGACACTATAAAACTCCTAGAGGAAAACATTGGAAGAACACTCTTTGACATAAATCACAGCAAGATCTTTTTTGATCCACCTCCTAGAGTAATGGAAATAAAAACAAAAATAAACAAATGGGACCTAATGAAACTTCAAAGCTTTTGCACAGCAAAGGAAACCATACACAAGACAAAAAGACAACCCTCAGAATGGGAGAAAATATTTGTAAACGAATCAACGCACAAAGGATTAATCTCCAAAACATATAAACAGCTCATGCAACTCAATATTAAACAAACAACCCAATCCAAAAGTGGGCAGGAGACCTAAATAGACATTTCTCCAAAGAAGACATACAGATGGCCAAGAAGCACATGAAAAGCTGCTCAAGGGCTTCCCTGGTGGCGCAGTGGTTGAGAGTCCACCTGCCGATGCAGGGGACACGGGTTCGTGACCCGGTCCAAGAAGATCCCATATGCCGCGGAGCAGGTAGGCCCGTGAGCCATGGCTGCTAAGCCTGAGCGTCTGGAGCCTGTGCTCCGCAACGGGAGAGGCCAGAACAGTGAGAGGCCCACGTACTGCAAAAAAAAAAAAAAAAAAAAAACACACTGATAAAAGAAATTAAAGATGATACAAACAGATGGAGAGATAATACCATGTTCTTGGATTGAAAGAATCAATATTGTGAAAATGACTATACTACCCAAAGCAATCTACAGATTTAATGCAATCCCTATTAAACTACCACTGGCATTTTTCACAGAACTAGAACAAAAAATTTCACAATTTGTATGGAAACACAAAAGACCCCGAATAACCAAAGCAATCTTGACAATGAAAAATGGAGCTGGAGGAATCAGCCTTCCTGGCTTCAGACTATACTACAAAGCTACAGTAATCAAGACACTATGGTACTGGCACAAAAACAGAAATATAGATCAATGGAACAGGATAGAAAGCCCAGAGATAAACCCACGCACATATGGTCACCTTATCTTTGATAAAGGAGGCAAGAATATACAGTGGAGAAAAGACAGCCTCTTCAATAAGTGATGCTGGGAAACTGGACAGGTACATGTAAAAGTATGAAATTAGAACACTCCCTAACACCATAGACAAAAGTAAACTCAAAATGGATTAAAGACCTAAATGTAAGGCCAGACACTATCAAGCTCTTAGAGGAAAACATAGGCAGAACACTCTGACATAAATCACAGCAAGATCCTTTTTGACCCACCTCCTCGAGAAATGGAAATAAAAACAAAAATAAACAAATGGGACCTCATGAAACTTCAAAGCTTTTGCACAGCAAAGGAAACCATAAACAAGACCAAAAGACAACCCTCAGAATGGGAGAAAATATTTGCAAATGAAGAAACTGACAAAGGATCAATCTCCAAAATTTACAAGCAGCTCATGCAGCTCAATATCAAAAAAACAAACATCCCAATCCAAAAATGGGCAGAAGACCTAAATAGACATTTCTCCAAAGAAGATATACAGATTGCCAACAAACACATGAAAGAATGCTCAACATCATTAATCATTAGAGAAATGCAAATCAAAACTACAATGAGATATCATCTCACACCAGTCAGAATGGCCATCATCAAAAAATCTAGAAACAATAAATGCTGGAGAGGGTGTTGGAGGAAAGGGATCCCTCTTGCACTGTTGGTGGGAATGTAAATTGATACAGCCACTATGGAGAACAGCATGGAGGTTCCTTAAAAAACTAAAAATAGGGGCTTCCCTGGTGGCGCAGTGGTTGGGAGTCCGCCTGCCGATGCAGGGGACACGGGTACGTGCCCTGGTCCGGGAAGATCCCACATGCCGCGGAGCGGCTGGGTCCGTGAGCCACGGCCGCTGAG
This sequence comes from Lagenorhynchus albirostris, assembly GCF_949774975.1. Taxonomy (NCBI): domain Eukaryota; kingdom Metazoa; phylum Chordata; class Mammalia; order Artiodactyla; family Delphinidae; genus Lagenorhynchus; species Lagenorhynchus albirostris. Next base: position 48,171,225 of record NC_083109.1, read on the forward strand.
ACTGCGCGTCCGGAGCCTGTGCTCCGCAACGGGAGAGGCCACAACAGTGAGAGGCCCGCGTACCGCAAAAAAAAAAAAAAAAACTAAAAATAGAACTACCATATGACCCAGCAATCCCACTACTGGGCATATACCCTGAGAAAACCATAATTCAAAAAGAGTCATGGGGGCTTCCCTGGTGGTGCAGTGGTTGAGAGTCCGCCTGCCGATACAGGGGACACGGGTTCGTGCCCCGGTCTGGGAAGATCCCACATGCCGCGGAGCGGCTGGGCCCATGAGCCATGGCCACTGGGCCTGCGCGGCCGGAGCCTGTGCTCCACAACGGGAGAGGCCACAACAGTGAGAGGCCCACGTATTGCAAAAAAACAAAAAAAAAAAGAGAGTCATGTACCAAAATGTTTATTGCAGCTCTATTTACAATAGCCAGGACATGGAAGCAACCTAAGCGTCCATCAACAGATGAATGGATAAAGAAGATGTGGCACATATATACAATGGAATATTACTCAGCCATAAAAAGAAACAAAACTGAATTATTTGTAGTGAGGTGGATGGACCTAGAGTCTGTCATACAGAGTGAAGTCAGTCAGAAACAGAAAAGCAGATACTGTATGCTAACACATATATATGGAATCTAAGAAAAAAAGTTCATGAAGAACCTAGGGGCAAGATGGGAATAAAGACACAGACCTACTAGAGAATGGACTTGAGGATATGGGGAGGGGGAAGGGTAAGCTGTGACAAAGTGAGAGAGTGGCATGGACATATATACACTACCAAATGTAAAATAGATAGCTAGTGGGAAGCAGCCACATAGCACAGGGAGATCAGCTCAGTGCTTTGTGACCACCTAGAGGGGTGGGAAAGGGAGGGTGGGAGGGAGGAAGATGCAAGAGGGAAGAGATATGGGAACATATGTATATGTATAACTGATTCACTTTGTTATAAAGCAGAAACTAAGACAGCATTGTAAAGCAATTATACTCCAATAAAGATGTTAATAAATAAATAAATAAAAATGTATCCGCTAAGTATCTAAGTTATTCTGCTAAAGAAGGTAAAGGAAAATTTGCTCTTCATTAATGAACAGTTAGGAAATATCATCATGAAAATGGAAAATTAAATAAAAGTAAATGGAAATGACAAAACTGAAAAAATACCATATCTAAACATGAAAAATTCACTGGCCAGAACTTAGTAGCATATTGGAGATGACAGATCAACAGAAATCAATCTGAAGAACAGAGAGGGGGGAAAAAAAAAAAAGACAGGCTCAACAACCTGTGGGACAATGTAAAAAGGACTAATACACATGTAACTGTAGTCCCCAAAAGGGGGAGAGAGGGGAACAGAAAAAAACCATGATAGGGCTTCCCTGGTGGCGCAGTGGTTGAGAGTCTGCCTGCCGATGCAGGGGACACGGGTTTGTGCCCCGGTCTGGGAAGATCCCACATGCCGCAGAGCGGCTGGGCCCATGAGCCATGGCCACTGGGCCTGCGCGTCCAGAGCCTGTGCTCCGCAACGGGAGAGGCCACAACAGTGAAAGGCCCGTGTACCACAAAAACAAAAAAACAAAAAAAAAACCATGATAGAATAATGCCCCAAAATTCCCCAAATTTGGCTCTAGCCATAAATTTATAGATTCAGAAATCTCAGCAAGCCCTAAGCAGGGAAAATACAAAGAAAAGCATGTTTCCTCAGTTACGACACAGTCAAAGAGCTGAACACCAAACATACACAGAAAACTCTGAAAGTAGTCAGAGGTTTAAAAAGAAAACAAAAAAACCAAGGTAATAATTGTGTAAATGACAGCTGATTTCTCATCAGAAACAGCAGAGGCCAGAACAGGGGAACAGTATCTTTAAAGGAGTGAAAAAATAAACCAAACTAGAATTCTATATCCAGTGAGAATATCCTTCGAGAATGAAGATGAAATACACATTCAGAAAAACAAAATTTAAATGAATACACTGCCACCTGTACAAGAAATGCTAGACAACTAAAATGCTATCAGGTAGAAACTCAAATCTTCAGGAAAATAAGAGCACAGAAAATGGTAAATTATCTGGATGAGTATAAAAACACTTTTTCATTTGATTAAAAAATACGTATGAGTGCTTAAAACAAATATTTTAACATTGTATTAGGGAGTTTAGAAGGTATAGAGGGGCAGTACAAATGACAACTACAGAATAAAGCAAGTGGGGAAAAGGGTTTAATTTGAAGTGTGCAATTGCACTGTTCTTAAATTTTACATAAAGTGGTATCCAGAATAAGTAGAAAAGGAAAAGTGAAGGCTGTATATTGTAATCCCTTTGAGCAGGGGTCAGCAAACTTTTTCTTAAATGGACAAAATAGTAACTAGTTTAGGCTCTGGGGGCTAAGAGACAAAATTGAGGATTATATAGGTATTTACATAACCGTTTAAAGTTTCACCCTCCTGGGCGAAATCCATTCTTACAATTTTTTTAGAATTCCATTTCAATTTCCCAGTTGGCTTTTTATAGCCTTCCTTCCTCCCACTGGGCTTGCCTTTTTTCTTTAGCTCACTGTTTTACTTCCACATTCTTGCTTGATCTTTTAAAAATATAGTAACAAGAGCAAGAAGCCTATGAATGTGGGAGAGAACTGAGTGAGGCAGAGAGGGCAAAAAGGGAAAGCTCGAGTGCAGATGAAGGGCTGGAAGGTCACATGGTGGGCAGCACACAGGGTGGCCCCAGGGCCAGCACAACAGCCTCCCTCCCCAGCACCTGAGCGACGCCTTCTTGCCCCCAACCCCCTGGGCTGCCCAGTGTTCCCCACTCACCCGGGCCGGTGGCAGGTGGGCATTTTCTCTCTTCTCTCCAGGTTTCCTTCCCTTGCTCCAGCTGGGTGATGAGTTTGGGTTTAGAAAATGGAATCCCTGCTCATAGGAAAAGAAAACAATATGGCTGTAGGTTATAGGCTCAAAAGCCAGTTCCTGAATTCAGAGCCACACTGGGTGGGGAATTTCAAAAGGTGGTGGGAAAGACCTGAGAGTGGGGAGCTCTCTGCAGGGGAGGGGAAACCAGGATGACAGCTCACTGACCCTACTCCATCCTGGGGAGAGAACAACTCCCTCATTTAAAAGAAGATAATAACTAGGAAGACATGTCATGCTTACCCAAGAGACTGGGAGAAAAGGCCTAGAAATGCAGATTATCACATACACAACACACAGACACACACGTACCTCTACACATTTCAATTCTACAAAATCAGACCTTCTCTGGGGAAAGAGGGAACAGAGTGTCTCTGCTTTTGAGTCCAACCCAAAGGCAAAGTCAGAAAGCAAGATAGCTGCTTCAAGCACAGCTACCCAGCTGCTGGGATACGGGTCCTGAGAGATGCCAGGCTTACCCAGCGAGACCAGGTTGCTGTAGTTCTCCAGCATCACCTCCCGGTACAGGGACCTCTGAGCAGGGCTCAGCAGCATCCACTCCTCCTGGGTGAAATCCACAGCCACATCTCTGAATGCCATGTGTGCCTGTAACACAGAATACAGCCCTGCTCACCCAGGAGCCAGCCCTGCCCAGGACTCAGGGTCAGGGGCAGGCAGAAGCCTGCCCGGGGAGAGGTAGGTGAGATATCTAGATCTTGTCTTTGACCCTGGTGCTCTGTGTTCCAAGACTTTTAACCCCTGTCACTATCGGAGCAGTGGCACTTAACCTACACATTCGAGATACTGAATAGGCTGTTTCGGAGAATACCTACCAAAAAATGGAGTCTTTAACTTTCGGGAACATTAGGCTGAGGGAAGAGCAAATAACAAGAGCAAATCTAGGCTGAGGGAAAAGCAAATAACATAAAAATTAAACAACAGTAAAGCAACAGACTTTAAGAATTTAAAAGAATAGTCTGAACAATGTTTTTTTTTTTTAAGCTTTGGTTCTGTTCCTTGTTTATTTATTTTTGGCTGCGTTGGGTCTTCGTTGCTGCACGTGGGCTTTCTCTAGTTGCGGCGAGTGGGGGCTACTTTTTGTGGTGCATGGGCTTCTCATTGGGTGGCTTCTCCTATGGCGGAGCACGGGCTCTAGGCACGCGGGCTTCAGAAGTTGTGGCTCGCGAGCTCTAGAGCACAGGCTCAGTAGTTGCGGCGCATGGGCTGAGTTGCTCCACGGCACGTGGGATCTTCCCGGACCAGGGCTCGGACCCATGTCCCCTGCACTGGCAGGCGGACTCTTAACCACTGCGCCACCAGGGAAGCCCTGAACAATGGTTTTAAATGTTGAAGCATCAGAATGAAGTTAGTACCATTCAATTATGGCAAAGACCAAATACAACTCAGTCCTTCCCTTCAATCCCATGGGGCCCCTTCGGCCTTCCCTGGCCTGAGAGGCACAAGCAGCGAGTGGTAAAGAGCATGAACTTGAATCCTACTGCCTTGGTTTGGGGCCCACCCCCCCGTCAACTAGCACCTCTGTTTTCTCACTTACGAAATGTGGGTAACAGTCCATTAAACTTCCCGTCCCACACTGTGGATGCTCAGCGTGGACGTTCTTGGCTACTTGGTCTACAAATTCATCTCTATGTGCCATTCTTATCCGCCTGCCCCATTTTACTATCTTTACCTCAACACTATTTCAAAATGGAGAGTGCACTGGAATACAGACATCAGGAAAGGTTTCATGAGAGGCCCAGGAACTTGGTCTTGAGGGAAGGGCAGGAATCAAGGGAAGAGGAAGGTGCCAGGTATTCCTGATGAGGCGTGTGGGGAGCAAAGCAGAGGACACTGTGGGCCAAGAAAGAGAGAGCCTGAATCATGGGAAGCAGGACCACTTGGGAGGAATAAAAGGCACCTAGTGGTAGAATACAGAATAGGTCGCGTGTAGTAGCAGCCTGTAGGTTTTAAATTTTTATTGTAAAATATACAGAAACATTTTACTACTTTTACCATTTTTAAGTGCATATTTCAGTACATTAAGTATGTTGACACTGTTGTACAATCACCACCACTTTCCATCTCCAGAATTTGTTCATCATCCCATGCTGAAACTCTGTAACCATTAAACCCTGACTCCCTCTTTCTCACAAACCCTGGTAAACAACCATCATTTTACTTTGTCTCCATGTATTCAATATTTGGCTAGTCTGTGTATCACAAATAAGTGGAATCATACAGTATTTGTCCTTTTGTGCTGGCTTATTTCATTTAGCATGTCTTCAAGTGTCAGCCATGTACTCCAAAGAAGACATACAGACGGCCAGGAGGCACAAGAAAAGATGCTCCACATCATTGATTCTTAGAGAAATGCAAATCAAAACTACAATGAGATATCACCTCACACTAGTCACCATCAAAAAGTCTACAAACAATAAATGCTGGAGATGGTGTGGAGAAAAGGGAGCCTTCCCACACTGTTGGTGGGAATGCAAATTGGTGCAGCCACTGTGGCAAACAGTATGGAGGTTCCTTAAAAAACTAAAAATAGAGCTACTGTATGATCCAGCAATCCCACTCCTGGGCACATATCCAGAGAAAACCATGGTTTGAAAGGATACATGTACACCAATGTCCACTGCAGCACTGTTTACAACAGCCAAGACATGGAAGCAACCTAAATGTCCATCGACAGATGAATGGATAAAGATGATGTGGTACATATATGCAATGGAATATTACTCAGCCATAAAAAAGAATGAAATAATGCCATCTGCAGCAATGTGGATGGACCTGGAGTGACGTAAGTCAGACAGAGAAAGACAAATATCATATGATTTTGCTTATATGCAGAATCTAAAAAAAAAAAAATGACACAAACGAACTTATTTACATAACAGAAACATTCTCACAGACTTAGAAAACAAAGATGGTTACCAAAAGGGAAAGGTGGGGAGGAGGGATAAATTGGGAGTTTGAGATTGACATATACATACTACTATATTTAAAATAGATAACCAACAAGGACCTACTGTATAGCACAGGGACCTCTGCTCAGTATTCTGTAACAACCTAAATGGGAAAAGGATTTGAAAAAGAATAGATACATGTATATGTATAACTGAATCACTGTGCTGTACACCACAAACAAAACATTGTGAACTATACTACAATATAAAATTAAAAAAAAAAAAGTTTCAGCCATGTTGAAGCATGTACTCAGAATTTCCTCCTTTTTAAGGCTAAAAAATACTCTACTGTATGTATATACCATTCCTCCACTGACGGACACTGGGTTTGTATCCACCTTTTAGCTATTGTGAATAATACTACCATACAAATTGCTTTCAGTTCTTTTGGGTATATACCCAGAAGTTGAATTGCTGAATCAAATGGTAATTCTATGTTCAGTTTCTTCAGGAAACACTGTACTGTTTTCCACAGAAGCCACACCATTTTATATCCCCACTAACAATGTAAAAGGATTCTAGTATCCCTACATCCTTGACAACACTTGCTGCTCTCTGAGTTTTTGGTAATAGCCATCATGTGAAATGTATAAAGTGATCTCTCATTGTGGTCTTTATTTGCATTTCCCTAATGATTAGTGACAGTAACCATCTTTTTATGTGCTTATTTGCTATCTGTATATCTTCTTGGCAAAAACGTCTATTCAAGTCCTTTGACGGTTCTTGAATTGGGGTGTTTGGTTTTTGTTGTTGCTCTCTGAGATCTTTATATATTCTGGACATTAATTACTTATCGGATATATGACTTGCAAGTATACACTCCTTAATGCACAAAAGTTTTTAACCTTGATAAAGTCCAATTTATCTATTTTTTCTTTTGTTGCCTGGGCTTTTGGTGTTATTACCCAACAAATCATAACTAAATCCAACTTCATGAAGCTTTTCCTCAATGTTTTTCTTCTAAGAGTTTTACAGTTTTAGCTCTTACCTTTTTAGGTCTTTGATCCATTTTGAGTTAATTTTCATTCTCTTCCATGTGGGTATAAGTTTTCCCAGCAGTGTCTATTGAATAGACTGTCCTTTCCACATAGAATGGTCTTGGTAGTGTTGTTGAAAATCACCTGATCATACATCTGTGATTAAGTTCTGAGCTCTCTGTTGCTGCTCTCAAGATTCTGTTGCCTTTGGCTTGATTTTAATGTATCTTGGTGTGGGTCTCTTTTAAGAGGTTATCCTACTTAGAGTTCATTAAGCTTCTTGGTTCCTCTTCATGTTTTCTATCTCTTTACTGACATTTCCATTTTGTTTTTACATTGTTTTCTTGACCTCGTCCATGTTTTCCATTAGCTCTGACAGCTGTCTTAAAGTCTTTTGTCTAGTAAGCCCACATAGTATGGCAACTCTGGAACTCAGATTCCCCAGATTTGCTTGGTTTTTGTTTTTGTTGTTGTAGTGTGTCTCCGTGCCGGGGTTCAATCTGAGGTGTAAACTAAAGGTTTTTCTTGCATCTTTTCTGATCCTTTGCCTTTCCACGGGTAATATTTCCAGGGATGGTAACTGCCTAAACTGACCAAGTCATGGGTCAAACAGGCTGCAGGTAAGATAAGTTACACTTCCAGGACTAGAGCTGGACTTTGCCAGGTGCCAACAAGGTGGTCAAGACAAGAGAAAGGATTGTGTCCATCCTGCGACAGCCAGTGTGGAAATGCAGGAAACACTCACCATTACCCTGGCTTCCCAGGACCCTGTGGCCATTTTTCCTGGTATCACTAAAGGATGATATCTCAGAAGGCAGATCCGTGTAAGGAAAGCAGAAATTAGAGGGCGTCAGCTGGAAATGCTCTCCCAGTGAGCGAGGCAGGGTCTGCTCTCCAACCCCACAGCTGGGGGAGGGGTGGCACGGTGGAAGTGTAACACTCTGGTTTTTACCAGGGCCCTGGAAAAAAGTTCAGAGTCAGGCCTTCAGTAGGTTTGGTCCCAAACTCTCCTGATCCCAACAAACTAAATGTAGAAGGACGTTTTTCAGGCTCTCTACTTGACTGTAGATGTTAACACATCATTATTAATTTGAGGGGTTGTGAAAATGGTATTATTGTGGTTGTTTTTTTAAAAAATATACACTGAAGTATTTATAGATGAAATGATCCACGGGATTGCTTTTAAAAACACTTCAGGAGGGCTTCCCTGGTGGCACAATGGTTAAGAATCCGCCTGCCAATTCCGGAGACACGGGTTCAAGCCCTGGTCCAGGAAGAACCCATGTACCATGGAGCAACTAAGCCCATAAGCCCTAGAGCCCGTGCTTTGCTGAGCCCTAGAGCACGTGCTCTGCAATGGGAGAAGCCACAACAATGAGAAGCCCACGCACTGCGGCTGCAACAAGAGAAAGCCCACGGGCAGCAATGAAGATCCAACACAGCCAAAAATAAATAAATGTATTTATAAAAACAAACAAAAAAAAACACTTCAGGAAAAATTGGACAAACCACCCCCCTCCCAAGATTGCTACACAGTGTTTACTGTTAAAGCTGGGGTTTTATTATAGTTTCCTTGCTTTGAATATGTTTGAAATTTTCCCATTAATAAAAAATTATTAAAAAATTCTCAAACACCAAAGGAACCCAAAAACCAAAAACCCAGATGCAACAAATACGGCAAAATATAAACAAGTGTTAAATCAAGATGATGCACATAAGGATGTTCATTATGCTATTGACTCCTTTATTTTTAAGATTTTTCTTTTAAAACGTAAAAAGTATACACAGAAAAAACACTGCATTGTGAACAAAACCAGAGAAACCTAAAGCAATAATGAAGGACAAAAATTGGCCATTAGAATCAATTATCAATTCATTTCCCCTTTGGTAACCATAAGTTTGTTTTTGAAATATGTGAGTCTGTTTCTGTTTTGCAAATAAGTGCGGGGAACTAAGATACTGCAAACCACACAGCCAAAAAAAAAGAAAGAAATGAAGACTAAATTTTAAGACACCAAGGAAGAATAGAGTGAAATGAAAACATGATGGCCACTGAAAGCTAACAGGAGGAGATGAAAATGAAAGAAAGAAGTAAAAAGAGTTAGAGAAAAAATGGTTGAAATGGAAAACAGACAAACAAAGAATTTCATTTGTATAATTGCAGCTCCTGCAGAAGAAAACAAAGAAATAAACCAAAAAAGGGTTGGGGTGGGGGTGGGGAGGGAACAGAACTAATATTTAAAACTATAACCCAAGAAAACTTCAAAAATAGATGACATGAATCACAGCAATATCTTTCTTGACCCACCTCCTAGGGTAATGAAAATGAAAACAAAAATAAACAAGTGGGATCTAATTAAACTTAAAAGCTTTTGCACAGCAAAGGAAACCATAAGCAAAATGAAAAGACAACCCACAGGATGGGAGAAAATATGTGCAAATGAAGCGATCATCAAGGGATTAATCTCCGAAATATACAAGCAGCCCATGCAGCTCTATGTCAAAAAAACAACCCAATCAAAAAATGGGCAGAAGAGCTAAACAGACATTTCTTCAAAGAAGACATACATATGGCCAAAAAGCACATGAAAAGATGCTCAACATCACTCATTATCAGAGAAATGCAAATCAAAACTACAATGAAGGATCACCTAACACTGGTCGGAATGGCCATCATCAAAAAATCTACAAACAATAAATGCTGGAGAGGGTGTGGAGAAAAGGGAACCCTCTTGCACTGTTGGTGGGAATGTAAATTGGTATAACCACTATGGAGAACAGTATGGAAGTTCTTTAAAAAACTAAAAATAGAACTACCATATGATCCACCCATCCCACTCCTGGGTATATACCCAGAGAAAACCATAATTAGAAAAGATACATGCACCCCAATGTTCACTGCAGCACTAGTTACAGTAGCCAGGATATGGAAGCAACTTAAATGTCTATCAACAGAGGAATGGATAAAAAAGATGTGGTACATATATACAATGGACTATTAGCCATAAAAAAGAATGAAATAATGCCATTTGCAGCAACATGGATGGACCTAGAGATAATCATACTAAGTGAAATAAGTCAGAAAGAGAAAGACAAATATCATGTGATATCACTCATATGTGGAATCTAATTTTTTTAAATTTATTTATTTTCTTTATTTTTGACAGCGTTGAGTCTTTGTTGCTGTGCGCTGGCTTTCTCTAGTTGCGGCGAGTGGGGGCTACTCTTCCTTGCAGTGCATGGGCTTCTCACTGCGGTGGCTTCTCTTGTTGTGGAGCATGGGCTCTAGGCACGCAGCCTTCAGTAGTTGTGGTGCCCAGGCTCAGTAGTTGTGGCTCACAGGCTCTAGAGCACAGGCTCAGTAGTTGTGGTGCACAGGCTTAGTTGCTCTGTGGCATGTGCGATCTTCCCGGACCAGGGCTCGAACCCGTGTCCCCTGCACTGGCAGGCAGATTCTTAACCACTGCGCCACCAGGGAAGCCCCTGGAATCTAATTTTTTAAAATGATATAAATGAACTTATTTACAAAACAGAAACAGACTCGCAGATTTCAAAAACAAACTTATGGTTACCAAAGGGGAAATGGGGGGGGGGATAAATTAGGAGCTCGGGATTAACATACATACACTACTACATATAAAATATATAGATAGACCAACAAGGACCTACTGTATAGCACAGGGAACTCTACTCAATACTCTGTAATAACCTATATGGGAAAAGAATCTAAAAAAGAATGAATATATGTATATGTATAACTGAATCACTTTGCTGTACACCTGAAACTAACACAACATTGTAAATCAACTGTACTCCAACAAAATTTTTTTTTTAAATGACCTGAATCTAAATATGAAAGGGCTTACAGAGTACAAGGGAAGAATTGACTCACAACCAACAACTTCAAGGTATCTACTGGAAAAACTATCAGACTTTGAAGAATAACAACAAAAATCCTAAGTGACTCTAGGCAAAAAATATACCAGACTTCCATCAGACTTTTCATAATCGTCATTCAACCCTTGTGCATTGCTGGGGGGAATGTACAATGGTGCAACCACTATGGAAAATAATATAGCAGTTCCTCAAAAAATTAAAAATAGAAATTATCAAAAAAAAAAAGAAATTATCATATGATCTACCAGTTCCACTTCTGGGTATTTCCCCAAAAGAATTGAAAGCAGGGACTTGAACAGATATTTGTACACTTGTGTGAGTAGCATTATTCACAATAGCTACAATGTGAAAGTAATCCAAGTGTCTGTCAATAGATGAATGGATAAACAAAATGTGGTATATATATACAATGAATATTATTCAGCCTCAAAAAAAATTCTGACACATGCTACAACATGGATGAACTTTAAAGATATTATGCTAAGTGAAACAAACCAAACACAAACGGACAAATACTGTATGATACCACTTATATGAGGTACCTAGAGTAATCCATAGAGACAGGAAGCAGAATGAAGGTTGAGAGCAGTTGGGGGGAAGGGGAAATAGAGAGTTACTGTTTAATGGGTACAGAGTTTCAGTTCTGCAGGTGGAGAGTGCGGATGGTTGCACAACAATATGAATGTACTTAACGCTACTGAGCTATACACTGAAAATGGTTAAGATGGTAAATCTTATGTTATATATATTTTACCACATTAAATGCATGGCAAAAATATACCATCATTCAAAGCAATAAGAAAATATTCCACCATGACAAAGTGGGATTTACCCAGAAACGTAAGACTGGTTCAATATTAGAAAATCCATTACTATAATACACTATATTAATGAACAGATCCAAGAAGAAAAATCATGATTGCATTTATACATGCTGAAATATTCTTTAACAAAACTCAACTCTCATTCTTCCAATATCCAATTCAATGTAAGACTGATGAATCCATAAAACTTTTCATTTTTAATTTTAGACTTAAAAAGAAGTTGCAAAAATGTCAATTCCCATATAACCGTCACTTAGTTTTCTCTAATGTTAACATCTTGGAAAACCAAAATACAATGATCAAAACCAGGAAATTAACATTGATATAATACTATTATCTAAACTACAACTCTTAACCACATTTCAACAGTTTTTCCACTAATGTCCTGTCCTTCCTCTGGTCCAGATATCAACTGAGCTTCCAACATTGCATTTAGCTGTCATATATCTTTCATCTCCTCCAATCTGTGACAGTTCCTTCTTTCATGAAAGTGACATTTTTGAACAACATCCGTCAATTTTGGTTTATCTGATTTTTAAAAAATGATTAGAATGATATTAGTTCATTTGGGGCTAGAATTCCTCAGAAGTCATGTGTCTTTTTCAGTGCACCCTATCAAGGGGTTCGTGATATTGATATGTTTCATTATTGACGATGTTAACCTTAATCTTGATCACTTGGTTAAGGCAGTGTCTGCTGGCTTTCTCCATTGCAAAGTCACTCTTTTTCCCTTTATAATTAATATGTATCTTGGGAGAGATACTTTGAGATTATACAAATAACGTATTTCTCTTCAATCTTCCACCCACTAATTTCAGCATAATTTTGTGGGACCTGTCTGCAACAATTATTACTGTGGTGTTGACCAAATGACAATGTTCTATTTCCCTCTTTCATTCTAAATTCATTAACTGGGGACTTCCCTGGTGGCACAGTGGATAGGACTCCATGCTCCCAATGCAGGGGGCCTGGGTTCGATCTCTGGTCAGGGAACTAGATCCCACATGCATGCCACAACTAAGAGTTTGCATGATGCAACTAAGGAGGCTGCCTGCTGCAACTAAGACCCGGTGCAACCAAATAAATAAATAAATAAATATGAAAAATAAATTAATTAATTAATTGGAATTCTTCTGTAAGCAAGAGTTGTCCCTTCTTATTTATTTCAGCGTGGATTTACAGTTTATCCTATGGGTTATATTAGAATATTATCACTTTATTATATGTGGAATCTAAAAAAATGGTACAAATGAACTTAAAAAACAGAAATGAATCACAGATATAGAAAATAAACTTATGGTTACTGGGGGGAAAGGTTGCGGGGGGGAAGGGATAAATTGGGAGATTGTGACTGACATATACACACTACTATATATAAAATAGATAGCTAAAAAGAACCTACTATATAGCACAGGGAACTCTACTCAATACTCTGTAATGACCTATATAGGAATAGAATCTAAAAAACTGGATATATGTATATGTACAACCGATAACTTCGCTGTACAGCAGAAACGAACACAACATTGTATGGCAACTATACTCCAATAAAAAAATAAAAGAGGATGAGGTGAGAGAGTAGCATTGACATATATACACTACCAAATGTAAAATGGATGGATGGGAAGCTGCTGCACAGAACAGGGAGATCAACTCAATGCTTTGTGATGACCTAGAGGGGTGGGATAGACAGGGGTGGGATAGGGAGGGTGGGAGGGAGGCTCAAGAGGAAGGGGATATGGGGATATATGTGGGGATATGGGGATATATGTATACATATGGCTGATTCACTTTGTTGTACAGCAGAAACTAACACAACATTGTGAAGCAATTTTACTCCAATAAAGATGTGAAAAAATAAAATAAAATAAAAAGAGTATTATCACTATTTTGCTGCTCAAATTATTTCAACTTCAAACATTGGGAGCTCCTTCAGACTGACCTCATTCCTGCTTTAACCAATAAATGTGGCACAAGTGACACTGTGTCAGTTACAAGCTTAAGTCTTTTTTTTTTTTTTTAATATTTATTTATTTATTTTGGCTGTGCTGGGTCTTAGCTGCAGCATGTCGGATCTAGTTCCCTGACCAGGGATTGAAGCCAGGCCCCCTCCATTGGGAGTGCAGAGTCTTACCCACTGGACCACCAGGGAAGTCCCACAGGCTTAAGTCTGAAGAAGGCTACACAGCTTATGCTCTCAGGAGGCGCGAGATGCCACTTTAAGAACTTCAACTCCCCTGCTGGAGGGACCACACAGAAGCAGAGGCCCCGATACTCCGCGAAGAGAGAGTGTGGGGCCCAGGTGCCCCCAGCCTTCCAGCCAGTCCACTAAAGCACCAGATGTGTGACGGAACCGTCTTGGATGGTCCAACCCAAAAGAGTCCACAAGTGACTTTGGGGGAAAATTCAGCTGGATCTGTAACTCCCACGGAGCAGAAGGACTGCCCAGCGGATTTAACCGAAGGAACTGGGAGAGATGATAACATGGTGGCTCCTCTACGCCATGGGCTTGGGGAGCTTGTTGTGCAGCAATCAGTAATGAAAGCCCTCACAGACATGCTGTGCCTCTGCCTTCTTCAGCTCTGTTAATGACAGAAGCATCCTTCCCATCACCCACATGCTGACTCGGGCACCAGGTGTACTTCTCTTCCTGCCAAATCACACCAGTTACCAAGGCCTACTGAGTCCACCTCCAAGAACTCTCTATGCCTCCCACCCCCACCCCATCTGGGGAAGGGACAGTCCCTCCTGAGAGAGGCTCTGCAGACTATCTCCCGACATCCCGGCCAGCCTGATCCGTTCCTCCCAGAATTAGCTCCACCTACACATGGCTGGATTACTTATTAAAAATGTCCTAAGCTCTTACTGTGCGACAGACACTATCTTAGACCCTGGGGATACAGAAGTGAACAAAGACAAAAACATCTGCCCTCACTGACATGCAAGTTTAGAGAAGGAAGATGGACATATTAAATTAACAAATAAAACACACACCAGATCAGAAAGTAATGAGTGAGATAAAGAAAATAAAGCAGGGAAGCAGAAAAGAAGTAACACAAAAGAGATGGGGTTTTGAGATTTTAAATAGTGGTTAGGAAGGCCTTGCTGAGAAGATGATTGAATAAAAATCTGAAGGCTGTGAGGGATAAGCCAAGTGAGTAACTTTGAAGAGAGCATCACATGCAAGAGAACAGCCAGTGCAAAGGCCCTGAGGCGAGAGTCGGCCTGGCACAGTCAAGGCACAGAGACAGTTCACTGTGGCTGGTATGCGGTGACTGACACTGAGTGGGGGAGGTTCTGACTTTGACTGAGGTGAGATGCCACTGGAGGTCTTTGAGCAAATGCATGACCTGCCTGCTGAACTGACTAATACAGCTGTACTGAGAGGGACAAGGAAGGAAGCAGAGAGATCACTCAAGGGCTATGACCATCCAGGTGAGGTGGTGGCCCGGACCACAGCAGGAGCGGCGGAGGCTGCTTACTGGGGATATGGAGTGTAAGAGCAAGAAAGGAGTCGAGGATGACTCCGAAGTTCTGAGCCTGAGGAAGCTGAAGGCGTTGCCATGTCTCTGCTCCCTTTCACAGCTGAACTCCCTGAAAGAACTGTCCATCCTCCACGGGGGCGGGGCATGTTTACAGGAGTTGATCAGAGTTTGTTGTTGGACACATCAAGTTTGGATGCCCATGAGATACCCAAGTGGAAATGCCAAGTAGACAGGAGACTGGGATTTGGAGTTGAAGGCAGAGATCTTGGCTGAACCTCAGAGGGATGGCATCTCAGGCCTTGAGAGCAGACGGGGCCACCAAGGAGAGATGGAGCTGAAGCGGGGCCTTCCACAGGGGTTCTGGGAGTAAAGAAGCCAGCCAAGGAGACAGAGGAGGCGCAGCCTATGAGGTAGGAGGAAAACCTGGAAACCAGGGACAGCAACATGAAAGGAAATCCTAAGACGAATGCAACTATGTAAAATGTTGCTGAGCATGGACTGGTATTTAGCCACAGGAAGCTCAGTGGTAACTTAGACAAAGAATATTTTTTAGTGGGTAAAGCTGAAAAGCCTTACTGGAATATTTAAAAGGCAATGGAAGGATATTAACGGAGACATCAAGAAAAGAGAATTCTTTCAAGGAGTTTAGCTCTGAAGGGGAGGAAAGCTGCAGGGCAAGAGCTGGAGGGAAACTGTGGTCCCTGCTCTGCTCAGGACCCTTTACTGGGTCCCTCCCACACCCACATCAAGTCCACACTAACTTGCTATTCAGGGCTCACTCCACTACTGCCCACAGCGCACTCTCCAATCAGACTCCCCATGTGAACTTCCATCCTTCCAGCAAGGATGACACTCATGTCTTCACCATGCATCAGTCACTTAGTCTCACTTAACCCGGCACTCATTTAACCCGGTCCCAGGAACCCTATCAGTGGCTCAAGAAGCACAAGATAAGGCACCCGACCGTCAAAGAACCACCTCCCAGTCCAATGCGACAGCTGGACAGTCATGACACAGCCTGAGCCCTGGGGTCCTGATGTGTCAAGCATCCCACAGCGAATGGGAGCCCGGGAATACTGCCGGGGACGTGCAGCGTGCTCTGCCGGGGGAGCCCGTCCCAGCTCATCACAGGAGTTGATGCTCAAGCAGAGAGGTACGGAGAAACAAAAGCAGACAATGGAATAAGTTTCCATGCAGCTGTAAAGCAGGATCTGACGAGTGTGGGGATTAGGGGAGGACACTGAAAGGGTGACTTGGAGAACAAGTTGTAAGCATTAATAATAATTCTAACGAACAGTTACTGAGTATTTATGTACTAGGCGCTCTAACCGCATGGCTAGGGTTATCACACCCAACATCCCTGTCAGGTGGACACCATTCTGATCCCCATTTGGCAGATGAGGAACAGAAGGCTCAGAGAGGCAACATAACATGCTCAGGGCCACACAGCTAGATACGGTGAAACTGAGATTTGAATCTGGGCAGTCTGACTTTGGAGTGGGGACAGAAGCAAACGATTAGAAAGGTCCCTTTCTAGCAGGCTGAATGGCAAGATCAGTATTTATACCTCAGGTGCCCAACTCAAGAGGCAGCGGTGGGGGAAGGGGGGGCAGAGGGAGAAGAAGGTGGAGAAGAGGCATGAGCAAGGGCGCTGCAGGAGTGGAGACGGGGAAGGAGAAGGGGATCCAGCGCACAGCACCGGGGAGAGAACACGGCAGCCACCGAACAGGAGGTAAGTCTGTAAAGAACAAAGAGGCCCAGCTTGTACCAAGGGCAGAAGTTGCAGATGTTAACCAGATCTGCAAGGTTAGAAGAAATGCGGGGAGAGGGGCAGAGACAGGGAAAACCACCACACCGAATTCCACATACATCTCCCTCTCCTGTCTCTGACCAGAGCTGTTCTGACTGAAAGAAACTTTAAAACAACTGGAAAAGGAACTATTCATTTTTTTGGGTGTAATGATGAAATTGTGGTTATATTACAAGAAGAAGTCCTTATGTGTAAGCTGCCTTCTGAGGTAACTGTGTGTGAAATGACAGGCCTGGGACAAAAAGGCAGTGAGAGCGCTGGACGGAACAAGACCAGAAGGCCGAGGCCTTCACGGCGGACAAGCCCCGGGAGTGAGCAGGTCTGAGCAAACGCTGAGACGGAGCGCTGGCGCCAGGATGGAGGGGTAGTGAAGGAGGACGCTGGGTCTGAAGAACAGTCCCTGTGAAAATGGCCACCCTTACAACAGGCCTTGCTTCCTGGGGAAACCAGCTGGGGCCCTGATCCCGGGATGGGGCATTACAAGGCACAAGATGTCAAAGTTGAGCGAAGGAAACCCACCCATGGTCCAGCAGGCAAAAGGCAAGCGGCCCCCACCTGAGGCTGGGCTGTCAGGAGCCCAGGGTCCTCCCCTGGCCCACCAGGCAGTCCTCTCTGGGCAGGCAGGAGCCACAGGGGGCAGAATGAGAACCGAAAGGTTCAGGAGAGTCGCTGGAAACTCTCAAGCTCCAGCAGGGTAGGGTTTCCTCTTCCTTAAAGGCATCAGGAAGGGACCTGACACAGAAGAAAAGACTGCGGCAGCTTGCTGGGAACAGAGCTGTTATGTAGGCTAGAACACCGGGCCTTAGCTGATCCTCTCTCACCGCTGATCTTTACTAGGGAAGTTCACACTCCCTGGGCACTTAGTATATACCGGAGACTGTTCCGGGCGCTGGATGAGTTTCATCTCATTCTAGCCTCACAACCCAGTGAAGTAAGATTTATTATTTTCATTTTACAGATGAGATAACCGAGGCACAGTGAGGTCAGTCTCTTGCCTAAGGTGACACAGTTATAAGGTGACAGAGTCTGGATGAAATCTGGCCGTGGAGGCCAGGCTCTTAAGCAGGGCAGTGACAGCGAACCTCTGTGGGTTGTAAGGATTCTCAGTGTATCTTTCTGAGATGAATCAAGATTGTTCACGAGGTGATAAGGGTTAAGTCTGCGTGATGGACCTACGGAGTTCTATTTATTTACCTTTAAAATTTCTCCGTAATAAAAATTTAAAATGGAACGTAAGATCCCAAATCCGGGCCACACCAGAGATGTCTAAATCCTTGATTCCCGTGATCAATGATGGTTTCCAGGACCTCTGAAAAACTTGCTCGGTGGACCCCAGACGACCTCTTCCTCCAAGTCCCAAACCCAGGGGCGACCAGCCAAACTGAGACACCCCCCCACACGCACCCCGCAAGATCGCGCCAAAATGGCCACTCCACACCCAGCCCATCCCGGGCGCGTTGGCCCACGCCGGCCGCCCATCCGCGGGAGGCCTCAGCAAAGCCGACGGGTAGCCGGGCCCGAAAGAAGACTACCAGCTCCCACCCACCAGAACTCGAGACACCTGGCACCGGGGCCTGCTGGCACCTGTCACCCCCTCGGAAACATAAGGCCCCCAAAGCTTACTTACTCAAACCCCTAAACCCGGTGACTCGTGGCATGAACGACCGCCTCTCCCAATACCGTTATTTCGGCCAAGGCCGAACCTAGGAGGAGGCCGGAGCCCAGCAGCCGCCACCACTGGGCATCGCGGCTGGGCTTCACCCACGTCCCTCGGAGATGCGCGCCCACATTCCCCAAATGTGACACCCGGTAGGGCACGGCCTGAGCCACGACAGCGCGTCCCCGCCGCCACCTCCTCTCCCCACCACCCGAACCGTCTCCAGCCCCAGCCCGCAGGCCAGTCTTTCAAGACTTACCTTTCTGCGCGGGGAAGGGCACGGCTGCAGCGAGGGCCCGCGGGAGCCACACTCACCAGCGCCACCAAAGAACAAGGGGTCACTAGAGCCACCAGCTCGGGGGCCACTCCAGCAGGACGCCAGGACTACACTACCCAGAATCTTCGGGTCGCGCCGGGACCACACCTCCCAGTATGCTCGGCGCCATCAAGCGCGCGGCCCGCCAGGCGCTCCCACTGGCCTCTGAGGGAGCCGTTTCTGGGTGACATGCTCCGGCCACCGGAGAATGGCCACTGTGGCGCCCGGATTCCCCCTGTTTTTTTTTCTTCAAACCACGTGGAGAAGGCATGTAGCGAAAGCATGTAGCTTCTCTCCGTGCACTGACCCCTTTCTCTAACACCTCCGCCTCAGAGTCTACCCTCCCCACTGACCTCTGCAGTGACTTCCGCATCCGGTACCGAGCCCGCCCCCTCGGTTGGCGGAAGTGACGTGTAAGGGGCGCTTCCGTTTGGCTCCTGGGGTGGGCGCCGGTGGGTGGCGCTGGGACGTGCGGTCTACCCCGCTCCGGTTGCGGGGAAGCGAGGCTGTGCCTGCGTTCCGTGAGCGCCGCGCAGGCGTGGTGTCCGCCAGTTCACATAACCCTTGAACTCACTTAAACCCGTGGCGGGGGTGGTTACTGAGACTGGGAGAGACAAGGCATGTTACCGGGATCTCACGACCGAAGGAGGCAGACGCGGGTTCCTGCCCATGTCCGCAACCGAAACATCCCTCTGTGCTCCCTGAGGTCTTGTCCCTGTGTGGAGTCCACAGATTTATGGGCAGCCTCTCATCCATCTAGTGGGGGGACAGGAGCCTCAGTGATAGACCATAGCTTGGGGCTGATCCCCTCATAGTCTTCGCTCTGTACCGGAAAAAGACAACAACCTGAAAGTTGAGAATTATGTTTCATTTGGTGGCCTTACACCTGGGAGACAGCCGCTCAGCTAGCTCTGGGGAACTGTTTCAAAGAGGTATGGGAGGAGCCAGGATATATAGGAGTTTTTGCTGAAAAAAACGAGTGGTTGAACCTCAAAAGACGACCACTAGTCACGAAAGAAGACATATCTCAACTTAATGAATTTAGCACTTTTCTATGCATGGGAAGATGCGAGTCCGGGCTCAGTGAAATGATTCCTTTGATATGGCACGTTAGCTATCTAGGGCCAATATCCTGCTTTTCTCCATCCTGAAGTCGCCTCAGGGCTCACCCTCAGGGTGCACCCTCGGTGTGGCTGCAGAGACTGATGCCTTGACGTCAGGCAACATTCGTTGTTTATTGGAATGGCAGGCGCCATTTTTTTTTCTTTTTTTGTCCACAGCTCTCTGGGTCTTTGTTCAGGGTCCTGAAAATGGGGCAGCACTGGTGCTATCTGGGATATCTCAACTGGGGAGCTGAAGAACACACCCCACTTCGCTGTGGAAGGGCGTTTCCACTAGGGCACCTTCTCAGTTCTGTTTACTTTCCTCAGATTTGCTTTCTGAAATTTTGTCCTCTAGGAAGACCAAGAAAATATTCACGTGGCCCGGAAAGCCAGGGAGAGACAAGAATTTCCTAAAATTCCTTTTTAGCTCTTGGAGGCTGAATCCATCCCCTTCTCTTGCCTGGAAGCTGCCTTGTTCGTAATGAATTCCATTCAGCCCCTGCCCTGGAGAAAGTGCCCAGTCTGACTTGGACCCTCTCTCCACATCCCTCTCTGCCCCACCCTACGACTAGTCCTTCACCAAGAAATTAGTGTCGACTGAAAATGCACAAACTGAAAGTTGAGAATTATGTTTTATCAGGCGGACTTTCTGAGGACTTCAAGCTTAGGAGGCAGCCTCTCAGTTAGCTCTGAGGGACTGCTCCGAAGAGGGAGTGGGGGAGCCAGGATATATAGGAGTTTTGCAACAAAAACCAGGTAGTCAGAACATCAAAAGGTTACTGTTAATTAAAGAAAATCAGACATCAAGTTAATAAATTTAGTGCTTTTCTATGTATGGGAAGATGCAAGAGTCTGGGTTCACTCAAATCATTCCTTTGCTATGCACCTTAGCTATCTGGGACCAGTATCCTGTTCTTTCCCATCCTGAGCCCCCTCAGGGTGCACCGTGGTGGGTGAGGTGTGGCTGCAGTGGCTGATGCCTTGGTGGCCACAACAGCCTTTGTTTACTGGTCGGGCAGGTGGCATTTTTAGTCCACATTAGCTACGTGGACAAAGAAAGTCAAGGAAGTCACCTGCCTGATCAGTAAACAAAGGCTGTTGTGGCCACTGCAGCCCCTCCCAACTGTGCACCCTGAGGCGATTCAGGATGGAGAAACAAGGGTACTGGCCCTAGGTAGTTGGGTGCATATCAAAGGAATGATTTCAAGGAGCCTAGACTCTTGCATCTTCCCATACATAGAAAAGTGCTAAATTCATTAACTGGAGATGTCTGTTTTTTCTTTAAATAACAGGAATCTTTGATGTTCTGACTACCTGGTTTGTTTGTTTTTTCTTCAAAAACTCCTATGTATCCTGGCTCCTCCCTTACCTCTATGGAACACTCTTTCAGAGCCGTCTGAGAGGCTGTTTCCCGGGCTTAAATCCTCAGGATGTCCACCGAGTAAAATATCATTCTCAACTTTTAGGTTGTGCTTTTTTGTTGTTTTTTTTAATCCACACTGGTCTTCAGGGATGTGATGTGGATTTCACCTAAGAGGTG
Organism: Lagenorhynchus albirostris; assembly: GCF_949774975.1. Classification (NCBI taxonomy): domain Eukaryota; kingdom Metazoa; phylum Chordata; class Mammalia; order Artiodactyla; family Delphinidae; genus Lagenorhynchus; species Lagenorhynchus albirostris. The sequence continues at coordinate 48,192,702 of NC_083109.1, forward strand.
TGAAGGCTGAGGAGTCCTACTGGGAAGAACCCATACCGAGGGGTGGTGCTGGAGAATAACAGCCACCTGGTATCACTGGGTGATTATGGCTTCCCTTACAACTTAAAAATTGACCTACTGAGCAGCTTAAACCCTTGACGCAGAAAAGACAAGAAAGGGAGAGCTGACCTTTGCCTTAGGAATGGACCTGACAACAAAGATGAGATTTTCCACATCTCCCCAGGGTAGGTCTGCATGTTTTTGTACAGTTGAGAATAGGTGTGTGTTGTTATTGGTAGTGTGTGATTTACCTTTGCTTAGAGAAACATGTCATTGAGTTGAATGGTTTTTTTTAATTTGTACAAATACATATTTTAAACTTTAGACTTTTATTTGGAAATAATTTTAAGCTTACAGAACGTTGCAAAAATAGTGCACAGGACACCAATACTGCCTTTACCAGATTCACTTACCGCTAACATTTTCCTCCAGGGTTTCTCTCTAATTTTTCCAAGTGAGCAAGCACCCGCACGCTCTCTCTCTCTCTCCTTTTTCTTCTTTGAACCATCTGTAAGTTGCACACACCGTAGACCCTTAGTTCTGTCGATGTGTGTTTCCTAAGAACAAGGACATTCTCTTACACGATCACAGTAGTTACCTGGTTCAGTAAATTTAACACTGATGCAATATTTTACATAACCTGCCATCCATACTCCAGTTTGACAACTGACCCAAGAGTGTGTTTTATAACATGGCCTTACTCTAGCACAGGATCCAGTCTAGGATTTGAGTTTAGTCGTCATGTCCCTAACTTCCTCTAATCTGGAGTATTTCACAGTTGTGTTTTTGTCTTTTGTGACAACATTCTTGAAGGGTCAGGGCTTCTTTTTGGTAGCTGACCATTTCTTACTGGGGTTTACCTGAGGCTCCTACATGGTTGGATCTAGCACTGACTTGAGCGGAATTGTGTCCTTCACGGGGCATCACATCTAGTGCTGCTCGATTTCTGCCTTGTACTGAAGACCATATCTGGGGAGACACTTTAAGACCATACATCCATTGATGATTCTTGCCTAAACCAGTCTTTACTGCGATGGTTACCAAGTTATGATTTTCCAATCAGCACTAGGCATTTAAATAGGATGCTATCTTAAAAGAGAAAATACAGAATTTCCAGGTAGCAATGAGACATGGGGAAGCTCAAACCCCTGATCCCAGTATCACCAGAGCCATTCGGAAGTGCAGAGGACTGGGAGAGCTCGAACAATGAAGCACGAAGCGGGCGGGGGGTGGGTGACAGGAGGCAGGAATGATGATGGAGGCGGGGGCTCCATGGATTTCCTCGCCTGCCTGGCTGAGGTGTCCGTACTCAATCCTGTCCATTGGTGAGCTTACAAAATTATAACAGCACAATATCTAATTACTGAGAAAAGGAACTTCATTGATATATTATTTTTTAATTTAAATAATGCATCCGTGTACCCATATATTTAATATTTTCAGAAAAGCCGATTGTCCCTTAATAAGTTAATTAATTAATTACTTAATTTGTTATGCTGCACACAGGCTTTCTCTAGTTGCAGCGAGCGGGGGCTACTCTTCGTTGCGGTGCGCGGGCTTCTCATTACGGTGGCTTCTCTTGTTGCGGAGCACGGGCTCTAGGCGTGAGGGCTTCAGTAGTTGTGTCGTGTGGGCTCTAGAGCGCAGGCTCAGTAGTTGTGGCGTGTGGGCTTAGCTGCTCTGCAGCATGTGGGATCTTCCCGGACCAGGGCTCAAATCCGTGTCCCCTGAATTGGCAGGCGGGTTCTTAACCACTGCGCCACCAGGGAAGCCCAATAAGTTAACTTTTTAACCATATTCATAGTTAAGCAAGACTGAGCATCATAAAATAGATAACTAACAGGGACCTACGGTATAGCACAGGGAACTCTTCTCAATACTCTGTAATGACCTATATGGGAAAAGAATCTAAAAAGACTGAATATATGTATAACTGATTCACTTTGTTGTACAGCAGAAACTAACACAACATTGTAAATCAACTATAATCCAATAAAAAGTTTAAAAAAAAGACAACAAAAAAAATGGGTAGGTCCCAGGCAAACCAGAACAACAACAAAAAAGACTGAGCATCATGATCAGATTTTTTTTTTTAAGGACAATAATGCCAGCGTCAGGAAAGAGCAGATCCTGAAGAAGGAAGAAATTAGGGACAATAAGAAGTAATATACAGGAGTAAAGCCCTGGTAAAGACAAATGAGATTTATTACCAGTGAACAACTGGGAGTCATCAGAAAACTCATCTAATGTAGACTAGCGTCTTCAAACTTGAAAATGCTGGGGATTCTGACAAGATGCAGATTGTGACTTGGGGACCTGAGCTCCCAGGAAGGGAGATGCTCCTGGCCGGGCGGGGCCCATGGCAGTTGTCAGTCCCCTGGAGGCACCTTGTAAATGACAGGAGGGTGTGGATAAAGCGAACTACAGAAGGAGCAGCTGAATGAGGTCAGTCCTGGAAATGGGTTGACAAGATCTCAGTCTAGATGAGAACCTAATGGTTCCTTTGGGATTTTGTTCTCCAATAGTTCCACGAGGGCCCGATGGCCCAGGTATGACTCAATTTCAGGTATAGGCTACTATTTCTTTAAGCTCTTCTCAGGAGCCAGATACTGTGCTTTGCCCATATTACCTTCTTGAACCTTCAGAACACCAAATGGAGATTCCCCCCTTCTTGTGGATGGGGGACACAGAAACAGAGCTGGCAGCAGCCAGTAAGTTGCAGAATCCAAATCTGAACCCCTGTCTGGCCCCCAAACGCTGCTCTTTCCACATGTTAATGAAGTGCCCACCACACACCACTCGCAGGGCTCATTAAGTGAATGTGTTGCATTCCCCGCTCCAGCAGCACAGACTATCGGGGAGAGGGATGTGTCTGCAAGTAATTACCGTCCGGCCATGTTACTAGACAAAGGACCAGAGAGGTACCAGCTCTCCACTCTGCAGAATTTTTTGGTTAGAACTGTAACAAATGTCCTTTTCCAATGTAGAATCTTGAGAGTTGAATAAGCTGGAGTAACATTAGAGATAATAAATGACTGCATCTATCTTAATTCTTTTCCTCCCAACATTTTATTGTGAAAATCTTCTAACACAAAATATTGGAAGAATCGGAATGTCCAGACGCGCACCACAGTTACTATTTTACCATATACATATATATTTTTTGTCACACCCCTCGCTATCTGCCCATCCGTTAGTCCATCGAATTTTTGGATGCATTTCACAGTCACAGACATCAGTTCACCCCTAAGCACTTCAGAACGCAGGTCATTAACTAAAGTTCAATATTTGTTTACAGTCCATTTTTTAAGTTTACTTACAGTGAAGTGCACAAATCTTAAGAGTGCCATTTAATAAATTTTGACAAACGCAGACACCCATGAAACCCAAATCCTTCCCTAGACACAGAATGTTCCCATCACTCCAGGAAGTTCCCTTGTGCCCCTGCCAGCTAAATCCTCATCCCCACAGCCTCAAAGGCAATCGCTAGATTAGTGATTCCTGTCCTAGAACTTCACATAAATGGAATTAGCTTTTTTTTTTTTTTGAGAATCCTGTGGCTTTAGCAAGCAGTTGCATACGTTCAACACACCTTTACTAGACTCCAGATATATACTTGGAAAAGAATTAGTTTAGGGAATTCCCTGGTGGTCCACTGGTTAGGACTCTGCCTTTCCACTGCAGGGGGCACAGGTTTGATCCCTGGCTGGGGAGCTAAGATCCTGCAAGCCGTGCTGCGTGGCATGGCCAAAAAAAAAAAAAAAAAAAGTTTACAGGAAACGTTAGTTTTAGCCGAGTGGTCAAGTTTGGAGGGTTGCACAGGCAAGCCCTTCATACCAAGGCAGACACATCTACAGACTAGATCAAGGAGCAGAGTGATCCCCAGGGTGGGAGATTCAGTGACTTACAGCGGTCAGCCCCAGGGTGGGGCTGCCGGGCCTCCGGGCATCCTCGGATACCTGTGTCTGTACCTGCTGTCAAAGATACCAAGATCCTTTGAACTCTTAAGATTTTTTTTTCAGTATTTCAAGGTATCAAATAGAAGCGATACACTAATCTTCCACAAGGCAGCAGAGACTGACAAAAATACCCTTCTCCCCTTGGCTTTTGGCTGTGATGACACAATCCTGATAGCTAACATTTTCGGAAAGTCCACACTGTCCCAGTCACTGTTTGAAGTGTTTCACACGTCGAATTTCACTTGGTAATATCAGTCAGTACTATAACATCTCATACATGGCAGGGTGTCTGTGCCTCTAAAAGTGAGAAAACACATGTCCTCTAAATATGCACTTTGTATGGTAGATTTTAAAAAAACTGAGGTCTATGGAGAAAGATAATGAAAGAAATGGCTAGGCTAGACAGAGGCAGGCCTTGGGACTTCCCTGGTGCCTCAGTGGTTAAGAATCCGCCTGCCAATGCAGGGGACACGGGTTCGAGCCCTGGTCCGGGAAGATCCCACATGCCACAGAGCAACTAAGCCCGTGCGCCACAACTACTGAGCCTGTGCTCTAGAGCCCGCATGACACAACTACTGAAGCCCGCGCACCACAGTGAAGACTAGCCCCCGCTTGCCGCAACTAGAGAAAGCCCACATGCAGCAACAAAGACCCAACGCAGCCAAAAATAATAATAAATAAATAAAATTAAAAATAAATAAAATATGGGCTTCCCTGATGGCGCAGTGGTTGAGAGTCCGCCTGCCGATACAGGGGACACGGGTTCATGCCCCAGTCTGGGAAGATCCCACATGCCGCAGAGCGGCTGGGCCCACCCATGAGCCATGGCCGCTGAGCCTGCACGTCCGGAGCCTGTGCTCTGCAACGGGAGAGGCCACAACAGTGAGAAGCCCGCGTACTGCAAAAAAAAAAAAAAAGAAAGAAAGAAAGAGGCAGGCCTCTATTTCATTCTTAAGGAAATTCCTTCCTGGGGAGACTCTGGGATCCAAACATAATGAATGATTTTTTAAATCTATTTTTTAAATCATCTGATTTTTTGAAATCATGTATTGAAAATGTGAATAGTTCACATTATAGGAAGTTGAAGGTATCAATCATAAGAAATGGGCACAGTAAATTTATGAGTAATTGTTCTTAGGCTTTAAAAAGGCAAAAGAGACTGGAGTTGTGAGTTCCATTTCCCCTTGATGGGTGGCACGGGTCAGGAAATCCAGCTTTTAACCAGTTGTGACCACAGCCAAGACATTTGACCTCTTTGGGCCTCAGTTTCTCCATCTGTAATACGTGGGTTTGAACTAATCACCTCGCAGGGCCTTTCCAGGAAAGTCCAGGGTACTCTGACCTTTGACCTGAGACCCCCATCCGCTGGAAGCCCTGACCCTACTCTCAAAGTGGCTTCAGCACCACTGAACAGCAGGGGGCACCCTCTACTTGGGGAGGCATTCACTCACCGTAGGCCTCTGGCCATCCAGGCGGAGACCGGGCACAGACCAGCAGCTCAACTGTCAGGGCTCAGCTGTCCAGAGCAGCTATCCCCTGAACAACCGAGGTGACCACTGCCTCAGAGGAATCCACTGATCTTGTATCTTTCCAAATGTCTGTGAGATTGAAATATGTAATTGTATTTTAAGTATGGATACCATTGAAGAGGATGGAAATCATGGCAAGGCCACACTCCGGGGCCTTGATCTTGGACTTCCCAGCCTAGTGAACTGTCGGAAATAACTTGTTTAAGTCACGCAGTATTTTTGTTTTGGCAGCACAAACGGACGAAGCCATGTGTTCACGTAAGAAAACATCTTTCACTTAAGGAACCGATACAAGAATCCTAGCAAAGAACTCGAGTCAAGGCATCTTCCAGCGCCCTTCACCTCCACAAGATAAAAGCAGAAGCTGGAGATGCTGCACATTCTCTTCTGGTTAAAGAACATTGCATTTGACTGTAACAAGAGTTTAACCCTGATTATATCTTAAATTGTGTTTGTTCTGGCTAAAGACTGAATTCCAGGCTGGTGTCTATAGTAGGATTCCAGCAACTTGAGAATGAATGGATTGTGTTTCCTTTCAGCCTTCTAATGTCTTGGTGAAATGAATATATGTTACTGTTCTTACATATCTCACCAGTGAACCATCTTCAACAGGAAAAGAAAGCTTCTGCTAGCCCGATAGCATTTTTGTGCAAATTAGAAAAAGATGCCCCCTTCCTTAAGGCATTTTGCTTTTCCTGAAATTTTTCCTGATAGATATTCATTTCTACAAGGTCTAAGATGTAAATTGCCCTCCTTAGTTTTGTTCAGTGTACACACTGCACGGTGATTATCAAACCGCTCTCCTGATAGGTCCAACCAAGAGACAAGGAGAAGAGCTACTTATTTCATAACACTGTTTTGTAATTGCTTTCTTTCTACCCTTTCCCCTTGTCACCAACTTTTCTTACCTGGAGGCAAACATAAAATTTCACCCCAGTGATTAAGAAGTCTATACCAGGTCCCAGCAATTAAATACATTCTTGGGAGAAGACACTCAGCTAATAGCTAGATGACCATAACAGCAAGCAAAGAAAATTGTGCACACACACACCCTCAAACAAAACAAAACAAATTTAAAAAACCCGGAAGACATCCCAGTCTGGTCTGGCGTGGTGGGGGGAGGAGAGTATCTTTTTCAGCGGCCAGATTAGCTTTCATGCTTTTATCACATCTTCTGAACGTGTATTGCTCCATTGTTTTGGAATTACAATCGTCTGCGATCTCTTGAATCAAAACCAAGCTCTATCTGTATACGTGGGAGAATATAAGATGCCTCCCATGGGAGTGTTCTGGAGCTCCAGACCTAGTCTCCAGTGCCCGGTGGTGGGCATCCGGCAGCTCAAGCCTGTTCCCTTCCTTCCCAGGCCTCTTTCTCCTCCTTGGTCCCTTGATCTCCATTAATTTCACTGCTCTCCTCTCAGTTTCACCGATGATCACCCACCTTCCCAGAGCCTTTCCCAGCATCAGATCAGTTACCAAGCACACCCTGCCTGCTCCAGATTCTTAAATCTGTCTGATTCTCTCTGTTGCCTTGCCTCAGCCTTAAGGTGTAGCCTTGAGCCCTTTGTCCTTTCTCTCTGGGAGTAACACAACAGCTGCTCAGCCCTGGCATTTGGAAAACTCCTGACCGCCTTTTAATTTTCTGCTCTCGTGTTATCTAAATAGAGCTCTGACGATTTACCCAAACTGCTTATAAACCCCCAGGGGCTCCTTGCCGCCTTCAGGATAAAATCTCAACTCTGTTCCAGTCTACCCCAACTCAACCCTAGTTTTAACCTTCACTGTCCTACTTTCTGCTTCCCCTCTGCACCTCAGGTCTTCCTGGCCACTTCGAACTGCTTAGAATTTCCTCAAAACGTTGTGCTTCTAGCTCCCCATTGTCCAGGACCCCATGGACTGAATGTCACCGCTCCTTCCCTGGCAAGCTCTTACTCATCCTTCAAGGTCCAGCTCAAGTGTTGCCTCTTCTCAGCAGCTTCCCCATACCCTCTTGATTTGACTTTCCTAGGGCAATTTACAAACCTCTGCCTTAATATATTTTACCATGGTGTGTTGCAACATGTTTCTCATGGTTTCTCTCCCATCAGGAATGATCTCCCCCCAGGCAGGTGCCGGGTCTCATTTTAGCACCTGTCGCTCTCAGAGCTGACACTCAGAAAGGACTCAAGAGCTGGCTGAACCCTTGAAATGCAAAGATAAGAACAACGAGGTGACTCCATGGATGCTAAGCAACTTCTGATGAGCGTCAAAGATGGAAGGGAGGAGGCTGCTGTGGCCTTGGTGGGCCACTGTTGTTCAGAGAACCAGAAAACTCAGAATGTGTAAAATCAGAACTTTCCAGAATGTTCTCCTGTTTTGTCCGCTTGACATTCGGGGGCTCTATGGGACTGTGGCTTTACAAAATGAAATAAAAGGATCTTTGCTGTTGACTGTAGAGTGATCATCCTTAGAAAGACAAACACTAAGAAAGAGAAAATCACCATATCAATGAATTGCAAGTTCAGAGTTCTAGAATTGATTTATGGGCTCCGGCAAGGTGGTCTGACAGTAAACGGTGATCTTTTTCTTCTTCTTCCAATTCAGTGTTCAAAAATATTACAAGAGTGAAATCAGTCTTGCTGATATATTTTGAATTCCTTGGAATTCAAGATTCTACTGAGAATAAAATATGAATGGGTCTCATTATCTTGCCTGCCAAATTCATTGATGCAATGTCAAATTCATTTTCTTTTTGCCTGAACACAGGGTTTTTCCGAATTTTTTTTTCTTAAGGAACAAAAAGATTATCTTAGATTATGAATAGTTAAGTAGATTAATTTAAAAATACATCTATTTATATCTATTTATATAAACAGATATAAATATATCTATTTATATTAGTTTGAAATATTAGTTGTATGTCTATACTAGTTCGATAACATGCTATAACATATACACAGCTGAAACCATGCATTGGGTCCTTACCGGGCTGCTGGGATTCAAAGCAGGGGGTCCTGCTCCTGCACCCAAGACACTCACAAACTTACTGGGGAGATGATGAAGTCAAGAAATACATCAGGGGCTTCCCTGGTGGCGCAGTGGTTGAGAGTCCGCCTGCCGATGCAGGGGACACGGGTTTGTGCCCCGGTCCGGGAAGATCCCACATGCCGCGGAGCGGCTGGGCCCGTGAGCCATGGCCGCTGCGCCTGCGCGTTCGGAGCCTGTGCTCCGCAACGCGAGAGGCCACAACAGTGAGGGGCCCGCGTACCGTAAAAAAAAAAAAAAGAAATACATCAGTGTAGTGAGTATAGAAAGGTCTTTAACACGCTGTTGGTGCCCAAAGCTCCATCAGATAATTCTCTGGGGTCCACATCAAGGGGAACACAAGCTGGCTCCAGGTGTGGCCAAAAAAGCATATAGTCTAATCAAGCAGATTCACATATAAGCAGGTGGGAGCTCCAGAAGCGGGCTGCCGAAGTCTTCCGGTTTGGGCCTGCTCCTTCACAGTGAAGGTCCCAGGCGTAGGAACCGTGGTTTGTGCAAGGTCACCCAGGTCACCACACTGTGCCAGTCCTCCAAGCCAGGTCCAGTGCCTCATCCCACTTCACAGGGGCCCTAAGTCTGGAAGGGTGTGCTAGGAGAGCTTGGCGTTCCTGCACCAGGTGGAAACCAAACTCTAAACTCGGTGCATTAGAGAGGCACTTTTGGTTTTATTTAAAAACTGTGCTGTGTTATAGATTTAGTTAAGTAACTTTTCTGCCTTAGGAAATCAGCTTCCTATTAACCATAGGCTCAAGGGTAGATATTTATGTCAACCACATGGGTCATGAGAACATCACGTGTGTTGGGGGCATGTGTATCACCTGGGATCCCAAGACGCTTCAGATTCTTGGTTGTCACTGAACGATACACCAGATAGGAAGAAGACTGCAGTGAACTGGAGAAAAAAATTAGATGTCTTAAAAAGGCAAATTATGTCGATGCAGTTCTTTCCCTTTTTTTGTTTCCCTCTCATGTGTGAGTATTGCAACGAGCTCCAGAAGGAATCTGTCTCTCCCTTATTTGCAATATTTTCTTAAAGGGAATGTTTCTTGATTTCATCTCTTTGTTCTTTATTTGTATTTCTTTTCCTTTTTTCCTTTTATTTTCATGGTGTGACACTTGGAAGACCCAAGTGCTTTTGGCATGTGTATTAGCCAGAGATATTATTCTACAGCCTCTTTTGGTGATGTGTTAGAATCTTTTTTGTTTCCTCTTTTGGAGAGTGTTTCAGACACCTAGGGTTTGATATTGCTGTTTTCACTTTGGATGGCAAAGCGCATATGCATTTCTCCAAACGTTCCAAATGTCTTTCGTGCCTTGTAGCCAGTGGCAACAAGCTCTAGCTGGTCCAGAACAAAAGTGAAAATTGCAGGACTAAGTTTCCAGTCTCATCTTTATGGCCAGTTTTCCAGGCAATCTTGAGACAGTCCTAACTGCCTAAGACATAATTGGGATGATAATACTCAGCCTATGGATAAGTTTGTCATATAGGTAAATGAGGTCATGTCTGCAAAGGATTCTCAGCTCCTTGAAAGGGGACAATATTATAGAGCCATGGTGATTATAGCAGTCAAGAGTCTAATTGTTTTTAGTGAGATCGGCTCTGGTGTATTTTGTCTCTGTCTGGTTTCATTGTAACAATGAGAGGTCACAGTGGGGTGAGGTCACAGTGGGGTGTTTAATGAGGACACAGAAGCATAAGAGAATCAGGAATGTCAGTCAACATGTAGTGTGTTAAATGCTGCATGTTCTTAACCACTATCTTTAATACCTGGTACTCTCCAAACGGCACTGACGTGTCCCAGTGTGATCATTCTGGACTCAGCAATCTACTTCAGAGGGTCCTCACCACCTTGTCTATGCCACCATAGACCAGGTTGGTGCATATTCCCAATGTCTTGGGAAGTGGCAGATGGGATAAGTAAGTGTCGGCCAAGGAGGCTGCACTGTCCATTTCTGCCCCAGGAGACTCTGACCTCAACAACTTGATTCCTTCTGAGGCTGCCAGGTGGCGGGGTGGGTTTCAGAATTCCCACCAGGCTTCTGGACGATGGGAGGCGGGAGGGGCTCAAACGAAAGCTTCCTGAACTTGGGAGTCCTTTTTGTGAGTTGATGGACTGCCATTCTCAGGAAGCCCACAAATCTTACAGGTTCCTCAAGGGGTCTGTGGGGTGTCAAGGCCAATGTCATGGAGGAGACTTTGTTATAACCTTCTCAACACTGTGGGACTCAACGGTCAGAGGTCCTATTACAATTAGGACTCCCTATTACAATTAATATTAAGTAAATCCCTTTTTCTGTCTGGAAATGAAATTTACAGATAATAAGCATATATAATAAATATTACATACATACACAAATTATATCTATCATATATCATATATGTGATGTATATATATCATATATTTGATGTTATATATATGCATATTCCAAACCACAATATAAAGAAGTAGAAGAAAAATAATTTATAAAGAAATACTATGGAATACACATTTCAATATGTAGTTGCTCCAGCATGACTACACTAGAAAACATAATAAAAGAGCAAATACTTGCACTGCTTTGTAGAAGTTAGTTATATTTATAATTAATGAGTTGGGGTTTTTTTTGGCTTCGCCACATGGCTTGTGGGATCTTAGTTCCCCGACCAGGGATTGAACTCAGACCCTCGGCAGTGAGAGCGCAGAGCCCTAACCACTGGACCATCAGGGAACTCCCTAATAAGTTTAGATTTAACAGTAAGTGAGAAGAGGGACTTCCCTGGGGGTCCAGTGGCTAAGACTCTGAGCTCCCAATGCAGGGGGCCCTGGGTTAGATCCCTGGTCAGGGAAATAGATCCCGTATGCCGCAACTAAGAGTTTGCGTGCCACAACTAAGACCTGGAGCAATCAAATAAATAAATATTAAAAAAAAAAAAAGTAAGTGAGAAGTTCAGAATTACGGTCCAGATGAGAAGTACAGAAAAATAAAACAGAAGAGTTAAAGGTGGAGGATAGAATAAAAGCTAGTGTTCAGAGAAGACAAACCAGACTTACTTGCATATAATAAGAGAAATAGGGAAACAATCTTACCATAAGCAGGGATAACACTTCTACAGAGAGGAGACGATGGGCATACAAGGTATCAGCGGGCGCCCCAGAAGGAAACAGACGGCATGCTTGAAGGAGGAAGTAAGGAAAGTTCCATGAAGGCCAAGGCAGGCTCTAGGGAAGCCATCAGGGAAGGTGAAGCTCTCGAGGGTCGAGCAAAGGTTCCCGAAGCTTCAAAGGGGAGGCAGCAGTTGACAGGACGCAGTCAGTCATGGAGCTGAAGGAGAGGGTCCCCCCCGCCCCACCCCGCCGCCCAGAGCTGCAGCCTGAGCAGGGGAACGTGGCCACTGCTGATCCATCGCTGGTCGGGAGGAAACCAGGAGCAAGTGCCCTGTCCTCTCCTCCATGCTCCACTGTGCTCTCAGGGTGTCCCACTGCCAGATCCAGCGGAAGCTGGGGGCAAAGCACATTTGAAAGCAGCGCGGGACATGAGCTAATTCTCGACCTTGCAGGGCTGCCTCGCACATTGCTGCATGTCCAGACTCCCTGGCGGCACCTCAACCACACTTCCGCCAACTTCCCAACCATCCTCTGGGAATGGTACGCTGTTGAGGATCACTGCTTTACCTTATCAAACTGGAAAATGCTTCTCCTGTCTAGACCCCTCGATGGATGTCACCTGCAGCCTGTGTCTAAGCATTGCTGAGCAGGTCTGATCAGCACATTGCTTTCAGATGCTCTAACTTGGCTCAAAAAACTGGCTATGTTGGTCATCCATTCCTTGCAGAACCAATCTAACCAAACCTTGGTGGCTTAAAGGAACAGTAATCATTTCTTGTTTCTCAGTTTCTGAGGGACAGGAACTCAGGACACAAAGGAGTTGTTTATGAGACTCAAAGGTTTGGGTCTGGAATGATCTGAAGGCTTGTTCACCTACGTGTCTGTGGCTGATGCTGGCTGTGGGCTGAGAGCCTAACGGGTGCGGGGGGACAGCCATACCTCCCCTTGTGTGTGGCCTGAGCTTCTTTACAACGTGGTGACTGGGTTCCAACAACCAGAAAGAAGAGAGGTGGGGGAAGCTGTGAGAGGTGGGGGAAGCCGTATGAGCTGGTCTCAAAAGTGACAGGCCGTCACCTGTGCCACGTTCTGCTCATCAGAAGCAAGTCACTAGGCCCAGTCCACATCCAAGGGCAGAGGGCAGGGAAGGGACTAGCTCCACCTTTTGAGGGGAGGCATGTCAAAGAATTTGCGGACATTTTGTTACTTTATTATATTTATTTTTTGGCCGCGCCAAGCTGCTGGCGGGATCTTAGTTCCCTGACCAGGGATGGAACTGTGCCCATCTGGAAGCGCAGAGTCTTAACCACTGGACCACCAGGGAAGTCCCTGCGGACTGATTTTAAAACTACCACACTGACCTTCCAGAAGATCCAGCTCCTGCCCAGGGAGAGGGCATGTCAGAGACTCATCTGTCTTTTCTTTATAGTCTCCGAGCGCATATGGCAGGCACCTGGCTATCTGAATGCTGGCAAGCCAGGTGACAGCTCCTAGTCCCATGGGTAAGTCAGAAGCAGACCTGGGGATCCCAGCTTAATCTTCTCCAAAGGGACCTTGAGACAGCTGTAGAAAGAGGGGACCGACACGGACTCCATCCGCTGCACATTCCGCTTCTTCCCGAACTCCTAAGTGAGCGTCACTGCCTGCTCTGTGCCTCCATCCGCCACCTTCGGTCTGCAGTTTGGCTGCAGATGTCACTCTCTGCAGAAGCGCCCCCCCCACCCCGCCCCCTGGCCCTGGCAGCAGCGCGGGCTGGACTTCTGGGGAGAGCACTGCTGGGAGAACACCCAGCCTTCACCAAAGCTTGTGGGCATGTGTGCCTGGCAAGCATCTTTAAGCGACCCTGGTGTACCATGCGTCCCTGATAAAAACATATGATGGGGCTTCCCTGGTGGCGCAGTGGTTGAGAGTCCGCCTGCCGATGCAGGGGACGCGGGTTCGTGCCCCGATCCGGGAAGATCCCACATGCCACGGAGCGGCTGGGCCCGTGAGCCATGGCCGCTGAGCCTGCACGTCCGGAGCCTGTGCTCCGCAACAGGAAAGGCCACAACAGTGAGAGGCCCGCATATCACAAAAAAAAAAAAAAAAAAAAACATATGATGATAAACTTGAACTCATCACTTATTGACGCACTTATTGATCACCTACTCTGTGCCAGGCACTGTCTCCCTTATATAAAATGGTGTAGTGTTTGCATATGATGCATATGACCTACACACATCCTCCCTTATATTTTAAATCATCTCTAGATTAATTATAATACCTAGTACAATGTAAATGTTATGTAAATACAATATAAATGCTATGTAAATAGTTGCCAGTGTACAGAAAATTCAAGTTTTGCTTTTGGGAAATTTCTGGAATTGGGGGGGGTGTATTTTTATCCACTGTTGGTTGAATCCTCAGATGTGGAACCCAGGTTCACAGAGGGTTGACTGCAATCTTCCCTCACAAAAATCGATGTACTGTCCAGAAAAAGCCAAGACTCCTCCTGTTTGGGGACAGAGGTCACCTCACTTAAGCACATGGAGCATCTGTAGACTGTACCCACTGGAGGAAACTGCTCATTAGCAAGCCCTGGACAGAAGTGAAACTCCCAGTTAGTACTCCTTCCAGCCACTCACAGAAAATAGGCCTTCGTGCACAGCAGCACAGGAAACCCAGACCAGCCATACCACCCTTTACATTAATGGATTAAAAAACATGCTGAGGGCACCAACTTAGTTGTTAGGATTAAGCTTGGATTCAAATGCAGGTCTCTCTGTAAACGTCACTCTTTTAACTGCAACCTGTTGCTTCCCCAGGAAAATGCCAAGATGAGAATTTCAAAATTTGAAGTTTGAAACCTAATTATTTGGGTATTTTATATCTTGCATTTTTATGTCTCTTGTGTATCTTTTATCATGCCCTGAGGAAGATATCCTGCCCTAACAGTGATTATACAGAAAGAGGAACTAACGGATAAGTAACATAATTACTTTAATGTTTTTAATGAAGCCTTTTATAGACACTATAAAATAAGTACTAAAAGTACTAACACAGCACAATGAAGTCATTTCCTCTAATTCACAGCAGGTCAGGGATCAAAGCTGTGTGAGGATTTAGGCTTTTTGGTACCGGCATCACCTCTTTTTCTCTATACTACATGTATATAGTAATATATAAGAAGTACGTAAATATATGTTGAGTGAATAATTTTATCTGAAATTAAATCCCTGTGTTTGCAATTTATTAAGTGAAAAAAATCAGAAGGTATATTCTTTGTTTAAAAGTATATGCATAGGTAATCAAAATGCTGGAGCTGGAGACCCCAACCTCCATTCCCTGACAAAGATCAACAATTAGACAGGGATCCATGAGTGAAAACAGCTCTAGGAGAGCTCTGGAGTCCACCTACAAAGCTTCAGCAACACAGTGAAACAAAAAAACCTGAGAATAACTGCATAAAAAGAGTAGAAAGGACTGCTTCATTTTGCCACGACATCCCGTACTCCAGGATGGGAAGATCAGCAGCAAAAGAAATATAAAACAGCCAGAAAAAATTAATAAGATAGGGCCTTCCCTGGTGGCACAGTGGTTCAGAATCCGCCTGCCAATGCAGAGGTCACGGGTTCGAGCCCTGGTCCAGGAAGATCCCACATGCCGCGGAGCAACTAAGCCCATGTGCCACAACTACTGAGCCTGAGCTCTAGAGCCTGGGAGCCACAACTGCTGAGCCCATGTGCCACAACTACTGAAGCCCTCGTGCCTAGAGCCCATGCTCCACAAGAGAAGCCACCAAAATGAGAAGCCCACACGCCACAACGAAGAGTAGACCCCACTTACCACAACTAGAAAAAGCTTGCATGCAGCAACGAAGACCCAACGCAGACAAAAATAAATAAATAAATACATTAAAAAATTAATAAGATAGCATTAGTATCCTTACCTATCAATACTTACTTTAAATGTAAATTAATTAAATTCTCCAATCAAAAGGAATAGAGTGGCTAAATGAATTTTTATTTATTTATTTATTTTATTTATTTTTGGCTGCGTTGGGTCTTTGTTGCTGTGCACGGGCTTTTCTCTGGTTGTGGCGAGCAGGGGCTACTTTTCGTTGCAGTGTGCAGGCTTCTCATTGTGGTGGCTTCTCTTGTTGTGGAGCATGGGCTCTAGGCGCATGGGCTTCAGTAGGTGTGGCACACGGGCTCAGTTGTTGTGGCTCATGGGCTCTAGAGCGCAGGCTCAGTAGTTGTGGTGCACAGGCTTAGTTGCTCCACAGCATGTGTAGCAACTAGGGATTGAACCCGTGTCCTCTGCATTGGCAGGCGGATTCTTAACCACTGCGCCACCAGGGAAACCTTAGAGTTGACTTTTTTTGAAAAGATAAACAAAATTGATAAAACTTTAGCTAGATTTACCAAGAAAAAAAGAGAGAGTACTCAACTAATAAAATTATAAATGAAAGGAGACACATTACAACAGACAACCAGAGAAATACAAAAGCTGATAAGATACTATAAATTGGACAACCTAGAAGAAACTGGCATACTCCTAGAAGCATACAACCTACCAAGGCTGAATCATGAAAAAATAGAAAATTTGAACAGATCAATACAAGTAAGGAGATTCAATCAGTAATCAAAAACACCCCAACAAAGAAAATCCTAGGACCAGATGGCTTCACTGGTCAATTCTATCAAACATTTAAAGAAGAATTAATGCCAGTAATTCTCAAACTTTCAAAAACAAAAGAGGAGAGAATACTTTCACATTCATTTTAGGAGGTCACTATTACCCTTATATCAAAGCCAGATTAGGTCACTACAAGAAAAGAAAACTGCAAGCCAATATTCCTCATGAATATAGATGTAAAAATCTTCAACAAAATACTTGCAAACCAAATTCAACAGCACATTACAAGGATCATACACCATAATCAAATGGGATTTATCCCCAGGACGCAAGGATAGTTCAACATTGGATAGTGCAACGGGGATAGTGCACTGTTGGTGGGAATGTAAACTGGTGCAGACACTACCATTTCCACTATGGAAAACTGTATGACAGCTCCTCAAAAAGTTAAAATAGAGCTACCGTATCATCCAGCAATCCCACTTCTGGTTATACAGCCACAGGAAATGAAAACAGGGTCTTGTAGAGATAGATACCTGCACTCCCAGGTTCACTGCAGCATTATCACAACAGCCAAGACATAGAAACAACCTAAGTGTCATCAATGGATGAATGGAGAAAGGAAATGTGGTATATATACACAATGAAATATTACTCAGCTGGAAAAAAGAAGGAAACTGCCATTTGTGACAATATAGGCAGACCTGAGGGCATTATGCTAAGTGGTTGGCAATGGCTTTTAGATGCAACACCCAAAGCACCATCTATGAAAGAAGAAGCTAGTAACTTGGGCTTCACTGAAGTGAAAAACTGCTCTGCAAAAGACATTGTTAAGAGAAAGAAAACAAGTCACAGGGAGAAAATTTTTACGAAACATTTATTTGATAAAGGAATGTTATTGGGGCTTCCCTGGTGGCACAGTGGTTAAGAATCTGCCTGCCAATGCAGGGACACGGGTTCGAGGCCTGGTGTGGGAAGATCCCACATGCCGCAGAGCAACTAAGCCCATGAGCCACAACTACTGAAGCCCACATGCCACAACTACTGAAGCCTGTGTGCCTAGAGCCTGTGCTCCGCAATAAGAGAAGGCACCACAATGAGAAGCCCTCGCACTGCAACGAAGAGTAGCCCCCACTCACCGCAACTTGAGAAGGCATGCATAGCAATGAAGACCCAACGCAGCCAAAAAATAAATAAATAAACTAAAAATAAAAAGGTCTCTTATCCAAAATATACAAAGAACTCTTAAAACTCAACAATAAGAAAACAAAGAACACATTTTTTTTAAATGCGCAAAAGGGCTGAACAGAAATCTCATTAAAGAAGATACAGAGATGACAAATAAGCATATGAAAAGATGCTTAACATCATATATCGCTAAGGAATTGTAAATTAAAACAACAATGAGAGGGCTTCCCCGGTGGCGCAGTGGTTGAGAGTCCGCCTGCCAATGCAGGGGACATGGGTTCGTGCCCCGGTCTGGGAAGATCCCACATGCTGCAGAGCGGCTGGGCCCGTGAGCCATGGCCGCTGAGCCTGTGCGTCCGGAGCCTGTGCTCCGCAACGGGAGAGGCCACAACAGCTCCGCATCGGGAGAGGCCACAACAGCGAGAGGCCTGCATACCGCAAAAACAAACAAACAAACAAACAACGAGATGTCACCACAAACCTAATAGAATGGCCAAAATCTAAAACACTGACAACACCAAATGCTGGTTGTAGAGCAACAGGAACTCTTAAAGTGGCTGGTGGGAATGAAAAATGGTACAGTCACTTTGGAAGACAGTCTGGCTGTTTCTTACAAAACTAAACATACTCTTACCATATGATCCAACCATCACCTTCCCCGGTATTTACCCAAACGAGCTGAAAACTTATGTTCATGCAAAAACCTGAACATGAACAGCTTTAGTCATAATCAAAAAACAGGAAGCAATGAAGATGACTTTTAATAGTTGACAGAATACACATACTGTGGGACCTCCATACAATGGCATATTATTCATTAATTTAAAAATATGAGCTATCAAGACACAAAATGACATGGAGAAACACTAAATGCATATTGCTCCATGAAAGAAGCCACCTGAAAAGGCTACATACTGTATGATTCGAACTATATGACATTCTGGACAAGGCAAAATTATAGAGACAAGAAGATCAGTGGTTTGAGGGTTGGGGGTGAGGATGAAGAGGTAGAGTACAGGAGATTTTTAGGGCTGTGAAAATATTCTCTTTGAAACTGTCATGGTGGATACATGACATGACACATTTATCAAAAACCTACAGCTCTGTACTATACAACACAAAGAGTAAATACTAATGTAAATTATGGACTTCAATTTTCAGTACTGTATCAATAGTAGTTTATCAATTATAACATATGTACCATACTAACTCAAGTTGTTAAAAATAAATATTGCATAAATAATAAAGATTGTGTGGGTATGTGTGATTACAAAATATACAGAGATGTAATATTTAAGACAATATCATAAGCGAGGGGAGGGAATGAAACTCTATTAGGATAAAATTGATATATTTTATCAGAATTAAGGCAGTATTAATTTGAAATGAGTTATGGTAAGTTAAAAATGTATAGTATAATATCTACAGCAACCAATGGGGGAAAACTTTTAAAAAACTAGAAAAGCGACAAAGTAGTTAAAATGACATACTAAGTATTTGTTCAACACAAAATAAGGTGGTAATGGAGGAACAAAGGAACAAAAAAAACCATGATACACACAGAAAACAAAAAGCAAATTGGCAGCTGTAAATCCAACATATCAGTAATTGCCTTACGTGTGAATGAACTAAGTATCCTAAACAAAAGACAAAAATCGTCAGACTTGATTTTTAAAAAAAGAAAAGCAAAATCTGACTTTATGCTTTCTGCTAGAAACACATTTGAGATTCAGAGGCACAAATAAATAGAAAAAAGTAGGCTTCCAATTTTCCCCAAGATGGAGTAAATAGTAAATCTATTTCATTCAGTGACTCCAGCCAAAAACTCTGCACAAAATACAAAAAACAACTACCTAAGTACTCTTAAAAGTAAGCAAAAACAGTGTTGCAGAGATACATGGTGATTGCGTGAGTGGATAAAACTCAATAGAAATCTCATCTTTTGGACCAAAGCATCTATGAAAAGGGGTCCCCGCTGTAAAAGCATAGAGGAAATTACCATTTTCCTTTTTCTCTTTCATAGCTTAGCCCTGAGGACAATGGAAAATACCCCAGTCACAGAGCTGCAAGGTGGTGTAGGAGTCTAAAATTCTGATGAAAAAACTACGTTTCAGGCAAAAAACAAACAAACAAAAAACGCCAACCAACCAGAAAAAGAGACCTCTGAAGGCCAGAGTGTGTGTTTGTATAGAATTCAGAACTGGAGTGAGGTGGAGAGGGGAACCCCTTAATTCTGTGTATGTATGAAATGGCCCAAATTGAACATCAGAGAAGAAAATTACAAAGTTTGAAATGAAAAATACACTGGGTAGGATCGACAGAAGATTTGACATTGCAGAAGAAATGATTCATTATCTTGAAGATGTAGGAATATAAACTATCCAAAATGAAACACATCAAGAAAAAAAAGCTAAAAAAGGAAGAAGAATGGAGTATCAGTTAGCTGTGGAATAATTTCAAACAGACAAATACATATGTAATTGATGTCTTTGAAGGTGGGGGAAGATAAAAATTATAGAACGGAAAAATTAAAGAATAAATGGCTGAAATATTTTCAAGTTCAATATAAACTATAAACCCACAGATCTAAGAAACTAACCAAACTCCAAGATCAAGAAATATGAAGAATGGACTTCCCTGGTGGCGCAGTGGTTAAGAATCCGCCTGCCAATGCAGGGGACACGGGTTTGAGCCCTGGTCCGGGAAGATCCCACATGCCGTGGAGCAACTAAACCCATGCACCACAACTACTGAGCCTGCGCTCTACAGCCCGTGAGCCACAACTACTGAGCCTGCATGCCACAACTACTGAAGCCCATGTGCCTAGACCCCGTGCTCCACAACAAGAGAAGCCATCGCAATGAGAAGCCCGCGCACCACAACAAAGAGTAGCCCCTGCTCGCCACACCTAGAGAAAGCCTGTGCGCAGCAATGAAGACCCAACACAACCAAAAAAAATCAATTAAAAAAATTTTTTAATAAAATAAGGAATATGAAGAAAACAATAAGGTGCAACATGATCAAACTGTTTAAAAGTAATCATAAAAAGATTACTTAATTAAAAGCAGCTACAGGAAAAAAAAAGACCATTGTGAATACAGAAACAAGCATAAGCATGACAGCCCTCAGGAAACAGTACAAGACAGAAGTCAGTGCAAGAACACCTTTAAAATGTGAAAAGAAAAAAAAATGTCAGTCTAGAATTCTATGCATAGCAAAAAAATATTTCAAAAATGAAGGCAATATACTTTCTCAGTACACAAAAGCTGAAAGAAATCACTAGCAGACCTTGTACCAGAAGAAATGTTAAATCCTTCATACAGAAAGATAAGATATCAGATGAAAACTGGAACTATAAAAAGAATGAAAAACCTTGTAAATGGTAATTTATAAGGTAAATATAACATACTTTTTCAAATTTTTAATATCCTTAAAATAAAATTGAACTGTTTAAAGCAAAACTAATAAAAATGTATCATGGGGCTTCCCTGGTGGCGCAGTGGTTGGGAGTCCGCCTGCCTATGCAGGGGACAGGGGTTCGTGCCCCAGTCCTGGAGGATCCTGCGGGCCATGGAGCAGCTGGGCCCGTGAGCCATGGCCGCTGAGCCGGCGCGTCCGGAGTCTGTGCTCCGCAACGGGAGAGGCCACAACAGTGAGAGGCCCACGTACCGCAAAAAAAAAAAAAAAAAAAAAAAGTATCATGGTTTTAATAAAAGTAGAAATCAAAGTATGATGTTTTATGGTTCTAATATTGTATGCAAAATGGTATAATATTACTTAAAGATAGATTGTGATAAGTTAAAGATATACAGTTGACCCTTGAACAACACAAGGATTGGGTGCCAACCCCTGTTCAGTTGAAAATCTGCATATAACTTTACAGTCCATCCTCCGTATCCACAGTTCCACATCCATGGGTTCAACCAACTGCGGATCGTGTAGCACTGTAGTACATATTTATTGAAAAATGTCTGAGTACAAGTGGACCCACGGAGTTCAAACCCGTGTTGTTCAAGGGTCAACTGTATACTATAACTCTAAACCAAATGCTAAAAACCAAAGTGCCATATACAATAAATCAACAAAGGAGATAAAATGAACCCATAAAAGTACTCAATCCAAAGGAAGAGGACACAGAGAAAAGAGGAAACAGAACAGATGGACTAGAAAATATCAAGATGGTATATTTAAACCCAGTGACATAGATGACCACATTAAATGCAGATGCTCTGAAGATTCCAGTTTCAATGAGCTGTGATTGACTGGATAAAGAAGCAAGACACAGTCATACGCTGCCTACGTGAAACTTACTTGAGAAATACAATTTCTCCTAACAGTGTTTTGTAGTTTTCAATAGAAAGGTACTGTACTCCTTTTGCTGATCTGTTTCATGCATATTTTACTCTCTTTATGCTATTGTGAATGCAATTATTTCATAATTTCATTCTTGGATTGTTCATTGCTAGTGTATAGAAACACAGTGAACTTGATTCTTGTGTCCTGAGACCTTGCTAAACTTAATTATCCTCATTTTGGGGTAGATTTCTTAGGATTTTCTACCTACAAGATCCTGTAATTTGTAACATAATATAGTTTTACTTCTTCCATTCTAATTACATACCTTTCTTTTTCTTCATTTATTATACTGGCTAGAAATTCCAGCATAACCTGTATTAGGAGTGGTAAGAAGGGGTATCTTTACCATGTTACTACTCTTTTTTTTTTTTTTTTTGCAGCACGCAGGCCTCTCACTGTTGTGGCTTCTCCTGCTGCGGAGCACAGGCTCCGGACGCGCAGGCTCAGCAGCCATGGCTCACGGGCCCAGCCGCTTCGCAGCATGTGGGATCTTCCCAGACCGGGACACGAACCCGTGTCCCCTGCATCAGCAGGCGGACTCTCAACCGCTGCGCCACCAGGGAAGCCCCCATGTTACTACTCTTATATGGAAATCACCTGGTCTTTCACCATAAGAAGGATGTTAGCTATAGGCTTTCCAAAGACACCCTTCATCAGGTCGAGGTTTTTTCCTAGTTTGTTAAGGAGTTATTTGTTTTATTTTAATGAATGGGTGTTGGGTTTTATCAAATGCTTTTGCTGAATTGGCTGAGATGATTATACGTTTCTTCCTTTACTCTATTAACCTGATGTTTTACATTATTTTATTTTCAAATGTAAAACCATCCTTGCATTCCTAGGAAAATGGTCATGATTTATAATCTTGCATTAGTTATCTATTGCAGTGTAGCAAATTGCTCTAAAATTTGGCTTAAAAATAGTAAACACATTATTTCGCATTTTCTGTGGGTCACGAATTTGGGAGTGGCTTAGCTGGATGGTTTTGGATGAAGATCTCTCATGAGGTTGTGGTCAAGAAGTCAACCAGGGCAATGACATCACTGAAAATGGCAGATTGGCAGCAGCAAGGGCCTGTCCCTCCAGAGAAACACTGAAAAGATGAGCAGAAGCTATCGGAATCAACTTTGCTGGAACTCTGGAAAATGCTCAAAGGTATACAGCAACGACCATTCCTTTTTATATATTGTTGGATTTGATTTGTTAATATTTTATTAAGGATTTTTGCATCTATGTTCACGAGCGATGTTTGTAGTCTTTGCTTGTGATTGTCAGGTGTAATACTGCCCTTAAAACATGAGTAAGAAATTGCCCTTTCCTGGGACTTCCCTGGTCGTCCAGTGGGTAAGACTCTGCTCCCAGTACAGGGGGCCCGGGTTCGATCCCTGGTCAGGAAACTAGATCCCGCATGCATGCCACAACAAAGAAGTCCACATGCCGCAGCTAAAAATCCTGCATGCCACAACTAAGACCCTGTACAGCCAAAATAAACAAACAAATAATTTTTTTAAAAAGTTCATTCCTTTAAAAAATTGTTCTTTCCTCTATTTTTAAATAGAATTTGTGTAGGATTGTATTATTCCACTCATTTGCATTAAATGTTCAATAGACTTTACCAGTGAAGCCAGCTGCGCCTGGACTTTTCTTTGTGCAAAGATGTTAAATGACTGATTCAATGTCTTTACTTGATATTAATCTAATCAGACTTGATGCTACTTTGTCAGTTTTGCTAATTTTGCTAGGAATTCCTTTCATCCAACTCGTCCAATTTGTTGGCACAAAGTTGTGAATAATATTTCCCTTTGACTTTCTTTTGATTTCTCTAGGGCATGTACTGATGTACCCTCTTTCATTCTGATTTTGAGAGTTTATGTCTTCACTCTTTTTGTCTTGGTCAGTCTAGCTAAACATTTATCAACTTTGTTGATTTTTCAAAGAACCAACTTTGTGTATTTCATTGATTTCTCTATTTTTTTGTTTTCTATTTCATTGATTTTTGCTGTGATCATTACTACAGTAAAGTCCCCTGCATATGAATGAGTTCTGTTCCAAGAGTGCGTTCATAAGTCCAATTTGTTTGTAAGTCCAACAAAGTTAGCCTAGGTACCCAACTAACACAATCGGCTATATAGTACTGTACTGTAATACGTTTATATTATTGACACTTTTCACACAAATAATACATAAAAAACAAACACACAAAAAAACATTTTTAATCTGACTGTACAGTTCCTAGAAAAGTACAGTAGTCCAGTACAACAGCTGGCATACAGGGGCTGGCATCTAGTGAACAGGCAAGAAGAGTTACTGACTGGAGGACGGAGAGGAGGTAGGAGATGGTAGGGCTGAAGGATCATCAACAATAGAAGACGGAGGGCAAGCTGCAATTTCACTCACGCCTGACGTTATGGCACAGGTTCTGGTTCCTTGCTGGATTCAATTCTATCTACCCTCTTGATAAAACAATCCAGGGATGTCTGGGTAGTAGCTCTTTTTTTCTCATCATAGATGACAAGGTAGCACTGGATTGCATTCTGAACGGCTGCTGCAAGTTTTGTGTACTGTTCTACATTCAGGTTCTGTGCCTCAAAATCTTAGCAGTGCCTCCTCAAATAAATAAAATCCCCTTGCCATTTCCTGCATCATGAATCTCTTTAGTTCTTCAGTTACTTCTTCTTCCTCTTGTCCCTCTTCGTCCTTTCTCTGGGCCTCCAATTCCATCAGGTCTTCATTAATAAGCTCCTTGTGTTGCACAGCAAGGAGTTCAGTGAAGTTGTCCTCTTGCAGATCTAGCTCCAGCTTCTCACTGAGGGTCACTACGTTGCTGAAGACCTCTTTGGACCCCTCATCCACCTTCTCAAGTCCACGAAAATCATGAACAAACTGTGGGCAAGGGTCCTTCCAAACCCCATTCATGGTGACAGCTGTAAACTCACACCAAGTGAAGTCAATATTTTTTATGGCCTTGTAGATGTTATAGTCCTTCCAAAATTGTCACAAGGTTGTTCCTGATTTGTCACTTGCCTTTACTGCCTGACGAAAAGTGTGACATAAATAATTTTTCTTGAAAGTCACTATAACTCCCTTGTCCATAGGTTGGATGAGCAATGTAGTATTCAGTGGCAGATGTACTACTATGACATTGGGATGAAAGTCATCCATGAATGGGGGGTGGCCCAGAGCATTATCGAGCAGCAAAAGAATGTTGAATGGGATGTCCTTCTCCAAGAAATATTTCTCTACCTCCGGGATAAAGTAGTGGAAAAACCAGTCCTGGAAAATGGCCCGTGTAACCCAGGCTTTGGGGTTACTCTTCCACACAACAGGAAGAGAGCCCTTGGCTATGTTTTAAAGGGCTCTTGGGTTCTCTGAGTGATAAACTAAGGCAGGCTTCAGCTTCATATCACCAGAAGCATTGCCACCAAACAACAGAGTTAGCCTATCCTTTGCTGCTTTATAGCCTGGCATCAACTTTTCCTCCTTACTGATGTAACTTCGGTCTGGCATCCTCTTCCAGTACAGTCGTGTCTCATCGACGTTAAAAACTTGCTGGGGTAAATACACACCATCATCAGTAAGTTCTCGGAGTGTTTCAGGAAATTCCCAGGCAGCTACCATATATGCACTTGCTGCCTCTCCACTTACTTTTACGTTGTCAAGGTTGGCTCTAGCCTTGAACCGATGAAACCAGCCATGGCTGGCATTAAAAGATGTGCCCTCTGATTCTTCACCATGTTACTTCTTCAAGTCTTCATAAAGCCTTTTAGCTTTCTCTTGAATCAGCGTTAAGCTGAGCAGGACTCGACGCTGATGCTGATCCTGCATCCACACATTGAGGAGTTTCTCTATCTCCTCCATCACTTTTTCACGTTTCTTTGATATCATTGTCGACATCATCGTCACAGCAGCCTTCACATGTTCCATGATCTTGTCCTTGTTCTTTAGAATGGTGCCAATGGTTGAATAATTCATAGGAATGAGTGATGTCTGCCATCTTTTTGGCTCGCTCCACTCTCTCAATTATTTTCACTTTTGTTTCCATTGTTATCACTTGGTGCTTCTTAGCAGGACAAGCTACATCACCACTGCTTTTACGCTTGCTTCCCGACATCCTGGGCTTGAAATAAAGCTACTGTACCACTGTACTCTATACAGTATTGTAAAGTACACAAAAGCATAACCACTTGCAGAGGATGCACGTGTGGGACAACGTACACCAGACACGTGAACTAACGTACGTGATTTGACATACAAACACACGTTCGCATCTTTGAAAGTTCGCAACTTGAAGGTGCGTATGTAGGGGACTTACTGTATATTCTTCCTTCTGCTTACTGTGGGATTGACTTCCTCTTCTTTTTCTAGGTTCCTGAAGTGGAAGCTTATGTAATTGATTTGAGACCTTTCTTCTTCTCTAATGTAAGCATTTAATGCTATGAACTTTCCTCTAAGCACTAGTTTAGATACATGCCATAAGTTTTGACATATTGCATTTTAATCTTAACTCAGTTTCAAGATATTTTCTAATTTTCCTTGTGATTTTTTCTTTGATCCATGGGTTATTTTATAGTGTGTTATTTAATTTCCAAACATTTGGAGATCTCCAAGATTTCCTTCTGTTGTTGGTTTCTACTCCATTATGGTTAGGACAAGTAATTTTACTGTGACAGCTAACTAATACAAAATGATGAAGTTAAATTACATCACTGCTTTCCAAACTTTAATGTGCAGGTGAATCCTCTAGACATCTTTTTTTTTTTTTTTTTTTAAGACACCTTGTTTTGATTCAGTAAGGCTGGGGTGAAGCTGAGATTATGCACTTCTAACACACTCCCAGCAGAGTCTAACACACTTCAGACCACACTTTAAGTGCTAAGATTTAGCACTTAACTTAAAGGATGATAACAATTTTCAAGATACTTAGTATTTAATTTCTTAATTCCATTCATGTTATGATATGTTCCAAGTTACCATCTTTATTATTTATTACTGGAAATGAACGTCTATTATCATAGTGCTTTACATTTTTTAGAGACCATTTTTACACTTTATCCCACTCATTTTTCACAACACTAATGTCAAATAAGGTGGGCATGCATTTATTTGATCATCATTCCAGGAGTGAAGAAACCGAGGTTCAGAGAGGTTGGGACTACTACTTGAAGTTGCTCACCATTTCAACCTTAGATCATGCTCATTCCTTTCAATAACATTATACATTTGTAAAGCTGAGTTTTCAGTGATTAAAAAAAAAAGTATCATGTGAAGATCAACGTGGTACAGGAAGTGAAGGTGGTTTATCCAATCCGGGTCCAAGGTTTGAGAAGTGTGAATGCCCAGCAGGCACCTTAATATTTAATTAGTTTCAGGATATTTATTTAAGGAAGAAATAAAAAATATTTTTTCAAGCCATGTGTATTGTGTATTATTTTTTTCAAATGGCTACTGAATACTTATATTTGAACTCAATAACAGGATTTTGGAGTATTCTTGTTGGTCTAGGGGGTGCCACAAAAAAATTACTGAGATGCTCAGGTCACTGTGAGTGGAGAAACTTTGGGGACATCTGCCATAGAATTAATCCCATATATATATATATATATATATATATATACGTGTATATATATATATACGTATATATATATATATATATATATATATATACCCCTTTAGTTAGATTATGCTGGGGAATTTGTGATTTTCTCTGCTCACTATATTACCATGTAAATTAATGCGCTGTTTTGGAATTTAAGCATGTATGAGGAAGGGAAGGTGTCTTTTCTATGTTTTTGAAAGTCATTGGCAGAGTCTCATGTTGCTGTGGGTGTCATGCATGGGGTGTGGTGCCTTTCAATAATTACACTGATGGGAAAACTGAGAAGAAATTTCTAAAAGCCACAGGGAGAATCAGTAGCTGAACTCAGGAGCACATGAAAAGCAGGTTCCTATGGAGTCTGCCACACATTTTTGTGGACTTATTAGAAAAAAAAAATCTTCTAAGTCCTTGTAAACCTTGATTTATGGTTTACTTTGGGGCAGGGAGAAGATGAAACAAAAATTGTCATCAGAATGTAAGATGTCCACCTAACCCTCAGATCTTTCAGGTACTGCCTTTAATTTGTTTATTTGCTGGTTCTCCAAACCCAACTAATACCGGATAACAACCAGCCCTCCACAGTGCTTGACAATGTGCTCAAGTGTGAATCGATAAGGTGGAATCTTCTTGAAAGTTTTTTTTTTCCAACTTGAAGATTTCATGTACTTAAATCTTAAGTGCTTGGTTTGAGAACCATTTGAGCGCTGATTTAGTGTAACGTGAGTAAAATAAGGTCATGAAAGCTAGCGATTGTGAAAGTCCTTTAATATAAAATGTTGCTTGCTGGTCTCACAACGTGCATTTTCTCTTCCACCGGCGCCTGGGCTAACAACCTGGCAGGCACCCGTTCCACAGCTGTCTTTGGTGGGGGTAGCATAAATACAGACGCCAGGGCTCTGCCCCTCAAACTGTATCACAATCTCTGGGTGTGGAGCTGGGTTTAACTATTTTTAAAAACTCCCCAGATATTTCTACTGTGCCGCCGGAGTTGAGAACCGCCAGAATAAAGTGCTTTAGCATCTGATTCATTGAGTTTCTCATCTTTCTAAATTTTCTCTTGAAATCACAGTCCAGAGGACTATGGACTTTTCCCTAGTCTCGAAAAAAAAAAAAACCCTACATTTGGATCCACTAGTTAATTCATACTTGAGTCAACATGTTGAAGGTTAATCCTACCCAAAGGGAAGAAATGAAGTTTTTTTTTTTTTTTTCCAAGAAGTCCAACTCGTCTCACACAGGAAAACGGAGAGAGATGGCGTTTGCCTTTTCAGAATTCTGCATGCCCAGCCTGAGTCAGCACTTGAGCATGAGATCACATCATCTCTTGGGTGGGGCGGGGGGGGGCGGTCTTATCTTCGTCTCGGCTCTCCTGGCGACCTCCTACACACTTCCCCACTATGCCAGGTTAGTGGAGCGCAAGATGGGCCCCCGGCCCTCGCTCATCTGCAGGCTGGCTGCCCTTGGGAAGCTCTCACCCTGCACAACCTTACCCTGCGGTCCTGCTGGGCTCCAGCAAGAGCCCCTTTAACACTCACTCACTCACTAATGGATTCAGCACATACCTGATGCCTTTTGATCAGGTGGGGCAAACTGACTACATTTCCTACATCATAAACCCTTGCCAAGGCTCGCCCTCCTCCACCGCACACCCTGGTCCTGGTTAAGGTCCTCACTGTCTCTTACCCGGACATCCGCAGTAGCCCCCTGATCAGACTTGCTCCCTGGAGCCTCATCCTCTTTGAACGCCGCCATGTGCTGTCCAGAGCCCCCTATTTACACTCACATATGGCTGGTCCTCATCCCTGGTCCGCACACTCCAGAGGTGCCTGCCACAAAGGTCCGCATGACCAGTTAAAGGTGCTAGAACGGCCGTGAGCTGGTCTCTGCCCACTTCCTGGGCGGCCATCCCACTGCTCCAGCCTCACCGAATCCTCCAGCAATGCTGATTCATGGCTCCCCATGTGCATCCTTCTGGGCATTGCTTAACCGCCTCCTATTCACCTGCTGCTGAGGGGGGATTCCGGTCCTAGGGTCATGGGGATGGCCAAGGACACACACGGCGCTGGACAGAGGAGACTGTCACACATCCTCACAGCTGGGGTCAGAAGAGGACCCCGCGCCGCTCAGGGCCCCACGGGGGCTGTGCTTGGGGACAGAGTGAACAGCCTGTTTCTTGCAGCGGTGAGCTCGGTGGTATCAAGGGGCGGGGTGACCTCCGGCTCAAGAGGCAGGGTGTGGTTGGCTTGTTTGAACACCTCCACAGGCTGAAACCCGCTCCTCAGGGATAAGCAGGAACTGTGCCTGGTCCCCTTGACAAGGAGGGTTGCTTGGGTGGGGAACCTCATCCTGGGGAGCAGGGTGGGGAGGGGAACCTGTGGTCTGGGCATCTGAGGCTCTGGGGGCTTCACCAGATGTCAAGGCAGCACTTAATACTGGGCCCTTGTCTTAGGTTTCACATCACAGACACGAGAACTTCCTCTCTGTGTTTCTCCATTTCCCCCTCCCATTGGCTCTCTGGCTCAGTCCTGGTCCCCCTGTACTGTCAGCTCAGGCTTTCTGTCCAGCAGGACAGGTCCCCTGACCTATCCCCGCCGGCTGGTCACCCACCAATCCCTAGTAACCAATCCCTAGTAACCCTTACCCAGAAGCTAAAAAAGTACTTTTAATTTTGTCTTTCCTTTAGAATGTAAGCTCCTTGAGGACAAGGACCCTGTACAACTTACTTGCTTTCAAATCCTTGGTAAATGCCCCAGAAAAGATGGTGTATTTTAAGAATATAACTCACAAATGTACTTTTACCAAAAAAGTTCTAGTTTACTTTTACTAAATTTTACACTGTCAGAAAAAAACAAGTCTGTTGGAATCCCTCAGAGAAAACAGGCAACAACAAAACTTTAAACTCTATAAGAAAACTGTGAGGGGAATTTATGTAAAATTGTTTTGCTAATACACCCTCCCGTCCTCTTTTCTTCACAACATTTAGTTTGGCCCACCTGCACATATGCCTTCCTCTTAAACTGTTAAGCATGGATTTAAAGAGAGCTTGTAATTCCTAAGCACCACGTCAAGTCAGCGTGTGGGCAAGCAGTTCACATGTCCAGGAGCTGAGCTCACCTTTGCCATCACCCAGGGCACCTGGGCTGAGGCATTTGGGGTCAGTGCCTCCAGGGACCTTCAGGTAGGAAACAAACACAGCGACAAAGCTACTTTTATAATCCCTGGCCTACCCTTAGGGGACGACTCCAACATCTCATGACTTGCGAGAAGCAGAGCAGGATTGAAACCCAGGTGCACCCAGCCCCGGAGATGGTGCAGAGCTGGGCCTGGCAGGAAAGTGGATGCAGAGAGCAGGCTGAAGTGGAGGCTCAGGTGCAGCAGAGGGGACGAGCCAGCAGCCTCAGGCCCCGCCGGCCCAAAGACAAGTTTTCTTTGTGCTGTACTTACAACTTTTTCCACTTTTTTTTTTGTGGGAAAATATACATAAAATTTACCATGTTAACCACTTTAAGCATACAGTTCAACGGCATTAAGTATACTCACATTGTTGTGAACTATCTCCAACATCCATCTCCAGAACTCTTTTCATCTTGTAAAACTGAAACTCTGTCCCCATTAAACACTAACTCCCCAGTCTCCCCTCCCCTTGCCCCTGGCAACCACAGTTCTACTTTCTGTAGAATTTCTATGAATTTTAGGACTCTAAGTACCTTATATAAATGGAATGATATACTATTTGTCTTTTTGTGATTGGCTTATTTCATGTAGCATAATGTCGACAATGTCCATGTTGTGGCATGTGTCAGAATATCCTACCTTTTTAACACTGAATAATATTCTGTCATACGAATATACCACATTTTAGTTGTCCATTCATCCATCAATGGACACTTGGGGTACTTCCACATTTTAGCTATTGTGAATAATTCTGCTATGAACATGAGTGTACAGACATCTCTTTGAGACCCTGCTTTCAAATCTTTTAAGCATACACTCAGAAGTGGAACTGCTGGGTCATAGGGTAATTCTATTTTTATTTTTTTGATGAGTAGCCATACTGTTTTCCCCAACAGCTATACTGTTTGGCGTTCCCATCAGCACCGTACAAGGGTTCCAACTTGTCCACATTCTCACCAAGACTTATTTTTTTCTGTTTTATTATTATTCTTAGTAATAGTCCATCCTAATGGGTATGAGGTGGTATCTCACTGTAGTTTGATTTTCGTTTCCCTAATGATGATTGATGTTGAGCTTCTTTTCAATTGAAAAAATTGGTTCTCAACATGAAGAATCTGGAAATTTCTCAGCTCCAAATTCCTGGCCTCTTTTGACAAATCAAAGATCTGGCAAAGCTGGGCACTCATTCCCACAAGGCAGGTCGGCCTGAGGGCAGGGTTGCTGTCTGGAAGGCACAAGCAATCTCCAGTTCACCACAGTCCCCGCCACTCCCTACTGCCTGACCCAGAGGGCACGGGCGTTTGTGACTCCCTGTGGCGATGGTCAGCACTGCTCTCAACTTGTCCATACCTTTAGGTGAATGACTCACCCCAATCCAGCCACATGTTTTCCCCACCTGGCCCCTCGGGCCTCTAGAAAACTGTCGGTCAGCTCTGGAGACCACATATGACTGGGGTCTCCACTTCTTTTCCATAAGCTTCTTGTAATCATCTCCCAACGGGAGCCAAAAAGGCTTTGCCAAGCAAATAACAGAGAAGAACTTTCCCTGAAAAACTTAATAAATCCATCAAGAATCTGGGAGTGACCAGGGAGTGACATCCTGAGCCCAGATGATCTCTGCCAGAGGGTTTTTGAAATAAACAGCAGGCTGAGCCCCCATTATGCTTTTACAGATGCCGTGCTTTGGAGTAAATGGCATGACTTGAGGCTTTCTTGAGATGACAGAGTCAGAATACCAAAGAAGTTGCTGGCGAGGAGCATTTCTATTGCTACACCTACTAAACAAATGCACAGAGGGCTTGCTCCGTGACGAACACCCTCACTGTCCCCATGGGGAGAAGCCAGGGGTGCTCCACTCTCTCCCAGTTTGCAGCCCGCACCCGGGATCTTTGGCAGAGACACCAAGACCTGCAGAAGGAAACCTGGGATATTGTGTGTCTGGGAAGACAGGCAGGACCCTCAGAGCCTGCTCCCAGACTGAAGCTGGTGAATCACCCAGCATCTCATGGTGAGGAAGGGCAGGAGCAGGAGAGTCTGGGGCAAACCCAGAGAGGAAAGGGGTCACCCGGGCCTACGGCCTTCCTGGGACCTCTTAGTCTTACCCTTACGCAAGGATCTAGTCCTATTAACCTGCCTAGCACCTTGAGGATGTGCACCCATTTCACAGGAGAGGAAAACAGAGGTTTGCATCACCGTGGCACGTGACCTTGGATGTGAACTATAAAAGTGTTATTAAGCTGGGACGAAGTGAGAGAGTGGCATGGACTTATATATATTACCAAATGTAAAACAGATAGCTAGTGGGAAGCAGCCACACAGCACAGGAAGATCAGCTTGGTGCTTTGTGACCACCTAGAGGGGTGGGATAGGGAGGGTGGGAGGGTGGGAGGGAGACGCAAGAGGGAGGAGGTATGGGGATATATGTATAGCTGATTCACTTTGTTATAAAGCAGAAACTAACACACCACTGTAAAGCAATTATACTCCAATAAAAATGTTTTCAAAAAAAAAGTGTTATTAAAGGTCTATTTGGCTATTTGAAAATTCCGAGTCCCTAGCTAAGTTGATTACGTGCAGCCTGGATCAATTATGGCTTTAGCAAAAAGATGCTCAAGCTACCCGTGGCAGCGTCTCATCATTTTGCAAATGTAGGCTGGCCCAGAAATCCTTAAGGGGCGCGCGGGTTATCAGAACAAACGGGCAGCTGCATTATTATTGTAAGTAGGTTCATTGAGCACCTGCATCGAGCACTCGGGCCAAGTGTGCTTCTAAACCTTCCCACGTACTAACTGACGCCACAGGTCTTCGAGGTCATACTGAACTCAGGATGTGGGGCACAGACAGGTCTCGGGGATCCGGCTTCAAGGACAGTGCTGTAAGCCATCATACGAGCCCATTCTTTCAACTACTCCAACCTCAGGGCTGTGTGTGCTTCTCTACAAGAATTACCATCTGCCCACCCTGCCCGCTCAGAGCATCATTCCAAAAGCAAATCTGCCCCCATACCCCTTTTTTGTTTCCTACAAGAAACGAGAGCATCTGCGTCCGTGATTCTCTACTCCTCACGACCCAGTGAAGTGGGTGCTGATCTAGAACCAGGAGAGGGTAAGCAGCGTGGGCACAGGTGAGTGGCAGAGGCTAGGCGCCCAGTCCCCCTGTCCCAGAGCTCGGGTCCCTGCGGTCCACCCACAGTGAGTGACCAGCAAACCTCAGGAGGATGAATAAGCACGTCCAGGAGTTCTTCTGCCCAATTCAGGTAATTGATGACTCCACCCCTACTCCTCTGTAAGGCACAAACTCCTTGAATAACATTTTGGGTTAACATTTTTGTAAAATACATTACATACTGTTTTCCTTGCATTTCTTTCTTGGTCAACTGTCAGACTTTATTTTAGTGATTTTGATGGAAAATTTACTAAATGGCTTTACACATCTTTACATTTTTTTTTTTCAGAGCAGCTTAAAAAAAACTGTATTATGGAGAATTTTGAAGATACACAAAAGTAGCTCATAGTAAAAACCTGCAGCGTGCACTCTGCCGGGTCTGGCCTCTGGGCTCGCAATGCATTTGTAGGAACCACTCACGCTGTGAGTAAAGCAGGAATGTGTTCTTTCTCATGGTGAATGTCTCTTTCAGGCATTTTCTTTGCTACAAAAGATTATGTTGTGGCCATCATCAAAAAATCTACAAACAGGGCTTCCCTGGTGGCGCAGTGGTTGAGAGTCCGCCCGCCGATGCAGGGGACACGAGTTCGTGCCCCGGTCCGGGAAGATCCCACATGCCGCGGAGCGGCTGGGCCCGTGAGCCATGGCCGCTGAGCCTGCGCGTCTGGAGCCTGTGCTCCGCAACGGGAGAGGCCACAACAGAGAGAGGCCCGCATACCGCAAAAAAAAAAAAAAAAAAAAAAAAAAAATCTACAAACAACAAATCCTGGAGAGGGTGTGGAGAAAAGGGAACCCTCCTGCACTGTTGGTGGGAATGTAAATTGATACAACCACTATGGAGAACAGTATGGAGGTTCCTTAAAAAACTAAAAGTAGAACTACTATACGACCCAGCAATCCCACTACTGGGCATATACCCTGAGAAAACCATAATTCAAAAGGATACATGTACCCCAATGTTCATTGCAGCACTATTTACAATAGCCAGGACATGGAAACAACCTAAAATGCCCACTGACAGATGGATGGATAAAGAAGATGTAGTACATATCTGTGGTACAGTGAAATATTACTTGACCATAAAAAAGAATGAAATTGGGTCATTTGTAGAGATGGGGGTGGACCTAGAGACTGTCATACGGAGTGAAGTAAGTCAGAAAGAGAAAAACAAATATCGTATATTAACAAATTAAGAAAAACAAATATTGTATATTAACAAACATCGTATATTAACTCATACATGTGGAATCTAGAAAAATGGTACAGATGAACCTATTTGCAGGAATAGAGACACAGACGTAGAGAATGACATGTGGGCACAGTGGGGGGAAGGGGAGGGTGGGACGAATTGGGAGATTAGGATTGACATGTATACACTACCATGCGTAAAATAGATAGCTAGCAGGAACCTGCTATAAAGCACAGGGAGCTCAGCTCGGTGCTCTGTGACAACCTAGATGGGTGGGATGGGGGGGGTGGGAGGGAGGTCCAAGAGGGAGGTATACATAGAGCTGATTCACTTCATTGTACAGCAGAAACTAACACAACATTGTAAAGCAATTATACTCCAATAAAAAAAAAGATTACGTTGTATGAATAAAACACAATTTATCTGTCCTTCTGTTGATGGACATTTGAGTTGGGTTGGTTGGAGGAGGGTACCAACAGAAATACTGAGAACATTCCTGCCTTTGACTTTGGAGGCTCTATGCATTCGCTTCTCAGTTCTCTTTTTTTTTAATTCAAGTACAGTTGACTTACAATGTTGCATTAATTTCTGCTGTACAGCAAAGTGCTTCAGTTGCATATATATGAATTCTTTTAAAAAATATTCTTTTCTGTTATGGTTCATCATAGGATATGGAATATAGTTCTCTGTGTTATACAGTAGGACCCTGTTGTTTATCCATTCTATATATAATAGCTTACCTCTGCTGACCCCAACCTCCCACTCCATCCCTCCCCCAACCCCCTCCCCCTTGGCAACCACAAGTCTGTTCTCTATGTCCCTGAGTCTGTTTCGTAGATGTTTATTTGTATAATTTTTTAGATTGCCCATAAGAGTGATATCATATGATATTTGTTTCTCTGTCTGACTTACTTCACTTAGTATGATAATCTCTAGATCCATCCATATTGCTGCAAATGGCATTATTTCGTTCTTTTAATGGCTAATATTCCATTGTATAGATGTACCACATCTTCTTCATCCATTCATCTGTTGATGGACATTTAGGTTGCTTCCATGTCTTGGCTATTGTGAATAGTG
This sequence comes from Lagenorhynchus albirostris, assembly GCF_949774975.1. Classification (NCBI taxonomy): domain Eukaryota; kingdom Metazoa; phylum Chordata; class Mammalia; order Artiodactyla; family Delphinidae; genus Lagenorhynchus; species Lagenorhynchus albirostris. Next base: position 48,228,698 of record NC_083109.1, read on the forward strand.
CTGCTATGAACATAGGGGTACATGTATCCTTTTTAATTATAGTTTTGTCTGGATATACACCCATAAGTAGAATTGCTGGATCATATGGTAATTCGATTTTTAGTTTTCTGAAGAACCTCCATATTGTTTTCCACAGTGGGTGCACCAACTTACATTCCCACCAACAGTATAGGAGGTTTCCCTTTTCTCCACACCCTCTCCAGCATTTGTTATTTGTAGACTTTTTAATGATGCCCATTCTCACCGGTGTGAGGTGGTACCTCATTGTAGTTTTGATTTGCATTTCTCTAATGATTAGTGATGCTGAGCATCTTTTCATGTGCCTGTTGGCCATCTGTACTTCTTCTTTGGAGAAATGTTTCTTTAGGTCTTCTGCCCATTTTTCAATTGGGTTGATTGTTTTTTTACTGTTAAGTTGTATGAGCTATTTGTATATTTTGGAGATTAGTCCCTTGTCAGTTCCATCATTTGCAAATTATTTTCTCTCATTCCATAGATTGTTTTTTGTGTTATTTATGGTTTCCTTTGCTGTGCAGAAGCTTGTAAGTTTGGTTAGGTCCCATTTGTTTATTTTTGCTTTTATTTCTTTTGCCTTGGGAGAATGACATATGAAAACCGTGGTATGATTTACATCAGAGAATGTTTTGCCTATGTTCTCTTCTAGGAGTTTTATGGTGTCATGTCTTATGTTTAAGTCTTTAAGCCATTTTGAGTTTATTTTTGCACATGGTGTGAGGGTGTGTTCTAACGTCATTGATTTACGAGTTTGTCCAGCTTTCCCAACACCACTTGCTGAAGAGACTTGTCTTTTTCCCATTGCATATTCTTGCCTCCTTTGTCGAAGATTAATGACTGTAGGTATGTGGGTTTCACTACTCCTGAGTATAAAAACTTAGGAGTGGAATTGCTGGGTCAGAGGCTATAGGTGTGTTAAGCCTTAGGAAATTATGCCAAACAGGTTTCCAAGGCAGTTGTGCCATTTTACTCCTGCCTGGGATTAGTTAGCTTTAAGAACTAGAAACATGCCTTTAATATTGAAATAATTCCAGTATTTGAACAACCCAGCTGAGGCCTGGTATGACTTGAGTGATCTGAATCACCTTTATTTTCAACAGAGGTTTGGAAAATGTTGCTCAAGGGCACAGAGAGGAGGGTCATTCTGGAAGATGCCAGGTGGTTTCTTAGTTCCAGATTCGAACCTGTCTCTCCTCTGCTTAGAGCTCTTCTCTGTTAAGTTTTATGCTGGTGGGAAATCAGCCACTGGGGTTGAGGGTAGAGAGCAGAGCATCCGGATCTGGCGTGTCCCGGCTGTAGACACAGCCTTCGAGGACAGGATAACTGGAAGATCCTTGCCCAGCCCTGTAAGAAAATCCTGCAGTAAAAGTAAATGTGTAATTAACTCTTAGGAGAAAGTATCGTTATTTGTAGGTGATATGATTTTATATCTGGGAACCCGGGAGAATCAACTGAAAGATGAGTAGCAATAATGAGAAAATTCAGTAATGTGACTGATTATAAATTTAACATACAAAAAGCAATCGCTTTTTGATGTGCAAAGAACCTGTTAGAAAATACAATCAAAGAAAAACCCCACTTACAATACCACAAAAGATAGAATATCTAGGAATAAACTCAATTAAAATGAATTTAAATGAGCCAAAGCTCTAGCAAAACTTGAATAAAAAACAACTGAATAAATAGCAAGACATACCCTATTTTCGAATAGGAAGAAGTGATATTGTATTTTCTCTCCCTAAATTTATCTAAAAATACAATCTCAATGAAAATATCTACATTCTAATTAGACAAGCTGATTCTAAGGTTCATATGAAAAGTAAAACATGCAAGAATAGCCAAGAGGCTTCCCTGGTGGCGCAGTGGTTAAGAGTCCGCCTGCCAGTGCAGGGGACACGGGTTCGAGCCCTGGTCAGGGAAGATCCCACATGCCGCGGAGCAATTAAGCCCGTGAGCCACAGCTACTGAAGCCTGTGCACCTAGAGCCTGTGCTCCGCAACAAGAGAAGCCACTGCAATGTGAAGCCCGCACACCTCAATGAAGAGTAGTCCCTACTCACCACAACTAGAGAAAGCCCGCGTGCAGCAAAAATAAACTAAACTAAAAAAAAAAAAAGAATAGCCAAGAAAACTCTAGAAAAAAGGCTAATATGGGGAGACTATTCCTTCTAAATAATAAAAGGTATTATAAAACCGTACTTAATTAAAGGAGCTTGAAATAGTATATGAATGTACCAGCTAGATCAGTGGGACAAATAATAGAACCCAGAAATAGACCCAAATACATATGGAAGGATGGCATTTCAAAGCAGTGAAAAAAAGATAGATTATTCAATAAATGACTTTGGGACAGCTGAGTGCCAGGTGGAGCCATACCTTACTCCTTACACCAAAGTCAATTCCAGATGGATGAAAGTACTTTTAAAAACATAACAGTATGAGAAGTTAAGTTTGTTTTTTTTTTAAAGAAATCATCTCCAAGTAGGGAAGCTCTTTCTAAATAAGACATAAGACCCAGAAGCCATAAAGGGAAAGACTGCTACGTTTATGTACATATAAAATTTATTTATAGAAGATTAATAGGTACAAACTATTATTCATAAAATGAGCTATAAGAATAGATTGTATAGTATGGGGAATACAGATAATATTTTATAATAACTATAAATGGAGTATAAGCTTTAAAAATTGTGAGTCACTATATTGTGCACCTGTAACTTATATAATACTGTACATCAACTATACTTTTAAAAAAAGTAGATTGGGACTTCCCTGGTGGCACAGTGGTTAAGAATCCGTCTGCCAATGCAGGGAACACGGGTTCAACTCTTGGTCCGGGAAGATCCCACATGCGGCAGAGCACTAAGCCCATGGGTCACAACTACTGAGCCTGTGCTCTAGAACCCACGCACCACAACTACTGAGCCTGTACTCCACAACAAGAGAAGCCACCACAATGAGAAGCCCGTGCACTGCCACAAACAGCAACCCCCGCTCGCAGCAACGAAGACCCAACGCAGCCAAAAACAAATAAATAAATTTAAAAAAAGAAAAAGCAAAGGATATAATAATAAGCTGTCATTTGTGTAAATTTGTATGTGTGTGTGTGCAGGAAATTTCTGAAGGCTATGTGAGGAATATGGTAGGTTTCCGGGATAGCAGAGAGTCTTACCTTTTCAATAAAAACACTGGGTTTAGAAAGAAATATTTGCCATAAAACAGTAAAATAGTTAAGATCTAGTCATAGATCATCAAAATTCCTCCCGCCACACCAAACTTGCATTTCCCAATCTGCTCCCCACACCGGTCATACCACACCTACTGCTAGAGCCAATACTAGCCTGCTCGGCACCTTTGTGTAATTAGAATAAGGCAACCGTTCCTCTGGGTAGATGTCACCTTACAGGCATGCAGCTTGGAGGGCAGAGAGAAGGATGGGTTTCAGCCTCACTAGCCTTTCATCGGGGTGCCTTTTTTTTGCAGTACACAACATGCACAACTGTTCGTGGTGGCCCTGCCTGGAGCCACTTTTTCCCTACTTGACCAGTGTTATTATTCATAGGCCAATAAAGAACACACAGAGCCTTTGTTAAAAACACAATTTCCTTAAAAATAAATGTTTCTTTGAAAAGCTTACAAAAGGTAGAAAAGGGGAATATTCCACTCTTTTCAGTTGTTTCATTGATGGTACAAAAGGCACCATCCAAATTTTCTGCTAATTGTTGGCTGCACTGATTTTCATAACCACAATGACCTGTGAAACTTTCTGGTTACTTGAAATTTGATGTTTTTCTCTCAGAAGGGCCTAATTGTTTAGTTAGTAGGGAAAACTCCCTTGCTCTCTATTTTCCTTTCCATCAGTTGGGTCCACATAACGGAAGCATTGTGTTGAGGGATGTGGTCTTTCTGGATGTGGTCTGAGGGCTTTAATGCGCCAATGTGAGGCCAGAAATTATAGGGTCAACATGACATCTGATTTTGGGTAAACAAAATGCACACCAAGTGGTTTCTGTACGGCTTTTTTTTTAAGAACAAGGTACTGTATAAGCCACATTACCTCATGCAAAGAATTGTAATCATTTGTAATACTTTTGAGCCAGGGGTTCATTTGTACAAATCTGGAGAACCAAAACGACCTGGAAATGCCAAGTCAGCAAGGGGCAAAGCAAGAAGGAACGTGTCAGCTACGCTGACAGTTGGTTTTTGGCGCTTTCTCCACAGACACACAAGTTTGCCTCTCTCAACGACCCTAAGTCCGTGATAAACAGGTGCTTTGTAAAACCAGACCATTCTGAACCTAAAGGTAAACCTTTCCCTGTTTTTTCTTTTTCTTTTTTTTTTTTTTGGCCATGATGTGTGGCTTGCGGGATCTTAGTTCCCCGACTAGGGATGGAACCCATGCCCGGTGCAGTGCAAGCATGGAGTCCTAACCACTGGACTGCTGGGGAATTCCCGCTAAATCTTTTTCTATGAGACATAAAATAGACCTACTTTCAAATGTATTCTGTCCTTTAACAAATTTTTTTAGACTTAGAGAAAAGTTTATTACTTACCCTTTACCCAGATTCTCCTAATGTTACTATCTAACGTAACCATATAAAATTAAGAAGTTGTCATGGGTACAATACTATTAACCAATCTGCAGACTATTTGGACTTCAGCAGTTTTCCCACTACTGCATTTGGATGTCACATATCCTTAATCTCCTTGAATCTGTGACCATTCCTGTCTTCCCTTGTCTTTTTTTTAAATTTATTTTTGGCTGCGTTGGGTCTTCATTGCTGCATGTGGGCTTTCTCTAGTTGCAGCAAGCAGGGGCTACTCTTCATTGTGGTGCACGGGCTTCTCACTGCGATGGCTTCTCTTGTTGTGGAGCACCGGCTCTAGGCGCGCAGTCTTCAGTAGTTGTGGTGCACGGGCTCAGTAGTTGTGGCTTGCAGGCTCTAGTGCGCAGGCTCAGTAGTTGTGGCGCATGGGCTTAGTTGCTCCGCAGCATGTGGGATCTTCCCAGACCAGGGATCAAACCCGTGTCCCTTGCATTGGTGGGTGGATTCTTAACCACTGCGCCATCAGGGAAGTCCCTTCCCTTGTCTTTCATGACTTGGGCATTATTGAAAAGTACTGGTCAGTTATATAGTAGAATATCCCTCAGCATCAGATGCAGGTGAAGTGTTTGGGCAAGAACCCTGAGGCACTGTGCCCTCCTCAGTGTATCCTGTCAGGGGAGCAATGTGTTGACATATCTTTTTATAGTGATGTTGCCTTTGGTCACTTAGTTATGGTGCTGTGTCCTGGATGTGTATACCATAAAGTTACTGTTTTTCTCTTTGTAATTAATAAATATCTTGGGGGAGATACTTGAGATTGCAAATATCCTGTTTTTCCTCAAACTTTTGCTGACTACTTTAGGATTCATCAGTGAATCTGACATTAGATTTGTTTTCTCAAGGAGATTTTGTTTCCCTTTTTCTTTCTACATTTATTAATTAGAATTCTCCTATAAGGAAGAGCTGTCCTTTCTCCCTTATTTATTGATTGATTCTTTAAATTTTATTTACTTATATCAATATGTGCTTACGGATTTTTTTATTCTATGGGTTATAATCCAACATTATTGTTATTTATTTCATTGCTTCAATTGTTCCAGCTTTGGCCATTAGGATCTCTGTCAGCCACTGACACATCCCCACCCTTTTCAAATACTTCCTTACTTACTCACACTGCAAGATGCTTCAGGCTCTTCATAGCAGAACTATTTACAGTTGCCAATATATGGAAGCAACCTAAGTGTCCATTGACAGATGATGGATAAAGAAGATGTGGTGTATACGTACAATAGAATACTACTCAGCCACAAAAAAAGAATGAAATATTGCCATTTGCAGCAACATGGAGGGACTTGGAAGATATTATGCTAAGTGAAATAAGTCAGACAGAGAAAGACAAATACTGTATGATATCACTTATACTTGGAATCTAAAAAATAAAACAAACTAGTGAATATAACAAAAAAGAAACAGACTCACAGATGTAGAGAACAAACTAGTGGTTACCAGTGGGGAAAGAGAAGGGGGAGGGGCAAGATAGGGATAGGGGATTATGAGGTCCAAACTATTATGTATAAAATAAATAAGCTACAAGGATATATTGCACAGAACAGGGAATATAGCCAATATTTTATAAAACTATAAATGGAGTATAACCTTTAAAAACTGTGAATCACTATGCTGTACACCTGAAACAGATAATACTGTAAATCAACAATACTTCAGCTAAAAAAAAAAGATACTTCAGGCTCATCTTGCATTTTCCCTGTCCTAGTCCTAGAATAGAAGCATAAATGATATTGCTATCTAATCATGAATAAAACAAAATATAATTGATATCTGCATGATAGGACTAATATAATAGCCCAGGCCTCTATATCACCGCCATTTAGAAACTCTGTAATTAGTTTAGATACTGTGATTTTGTTCATTTAAGTAATTTCTAGAACAGTACATGGCACATAGTAGGTCATAACAATATCTCTGAGAATGCAAGCTCCACACACGCATTTTTCTTTCTTAGCCTCAGAAGACTTATCCACTTGGCTGAATTTGGGTTTCTCTTCCTTAGGACACTGGAGAAGATGGTTGCATTGCATCTCTGTTCAGCCCAGGTCTCGTGCTCTGAACAGCGCTCAATTCTGGACGTTAATCGCAGAACCCAGGATGGGAAAGGTAAGGGAAAAGATGGCAGAACATAGCAGGGATTCAAATGAAAGTCAAAAAGTCACCACCTCCGGAGGGCCTCCGAGTCTGCCGGCCCAGCCAACAGGCCTCGCCAGCTCACTTTCCAGGTTGTTATTGTTGTTGTTGCCATTTTTTCCTGAATCTGCTCATTCTCAGCCTCAGCACTGTTTAAATTTTGACGAGAAAGAGCAAGAAAGCAAAGTAAGCAAACATAAGGATTTTTCTCTGCAAATGTTCCCTGGGTTATGTTGGCTCTGGCCTCCAGCCAAGAAAAACATAGATGACCCAAGAATCATCACCCTCAGTGGGGACCTGCCACCCTTCAGCTCAGAGGTTTTCTTATTTTGCAGGCAGGGGTGAAGAAGTGAGAGGCTGGTTTAATCCCAGTCCCGAGGCTCCTCAGCCTGCGGCTCAGCCTCTGCGTGCTGTCAACTTGTCCCAGCATAAGACAGGGCACCCCTGGGCATGCTTTCCATGGGGACCAGCAGAGAAGCCAGGGGTGTTCACGGAAAAGCAAAGCAGATTATAAAACAGAAGACTGAGGTTCGAGAACCCTCTTCATGAGTCAGCCTTGGGCTCAGAGAGGGCATAAAACCAGGCTGATGCAGAGACACCACCTGCTTTCTGCTTTCTAGGTTCCTGAAACTGGTTTTTTTTGTCCCTGTTGACTGATAGGAAGTCCCATAGCAATGACAGGAATTCCTAGGCCAGGTTTAGAATTGACTTAAACCTGAGGCTTTTGGTATAGATACTATTTTCCCAACATTGAGAGAAGTTGTTGCAAAGGAAGTATTTATTTTTTTCTTTTTTTTTTTTTTGCGGTACGTGGGCCTCTCACTGTCGTGGCCTCTCCCATTGCGGAGCACGGGCTCTGGACGCGCAGGCTCAGCGGCCATGGCTCATGGGCCCAGCCGCTCCGCGGCATGTGGGATCCTCCCGGACTGGGGCACGAACCCATGTCCCCTGCATCGGCAGGTGGACCCCACCAGGGAAGCCCATTTTTTTCTTTTTTTAAGGAGTAGAATTCTTGTGTTTCTTTACCTCTCTATAATTTTTTTAAATAAATTTATTTATTTATTTTTGGCTGCGTTGGGTCTTTGTTGCTGCACATAGGCTTTCTCTAGTTTAACGAGCGGGTGCTACTCTTCGTTGTGGTGTGCATGCTTCTCACTGCAATGGCTTCTCTTGTTGTGGAGCATGGGTTCTAGGTGCGCGGGCTTCAGTAGTTGTGGCACACAGGCTCAGTAGTTGTGGCTCATGGGCTCTAGAGCACAGGCTCAGTAGTTGTGGCACACAGGCTCAGTTGCTCCGCAGCATGTGCGATCTTCCCGGACCAAGGCTCGAACCTGTGTCCCCTGCATTGGCAGGCGGATTCTTAACCACTGTGCCACCAGGGAAGCCCCTGATTTCGATGTTTTTTAAATGCTCTCTTGTGGGGCCTCACACATGGTGGCCTTTGAACAGATGTTGGTTCCTTCCCTAACCAGCATGAAAGGAGACCCTTTGCTGATGTCTCTTCAGCCTAATAGGGGTTAGTAAGCATAATAGAGCCTGTCAGGGATCTGCCCAGACCCCTCTGCATCCCTTTAAGTGTTTGGCTATCACCCCTTGAATGTGCTTCCATGATTCACAGTGATACTCTTCAATAGAGCAGTGTTCTTGGTAAAAAGCTGGTAAAGTGTTGGTAGAAGCATCTGGGAGTTAATACTCTCCCCTGAGCGCAGCCCTCCAGACAACGTCTGGAGGATGCCAGAATTCCTTTGTCTCAGGTCAGGGAAACTCCGAGGCATAACTTACACTCCTGAGCCCCCAGGATGAAGCCACAGGACTTAACTTGAAAGCACAGAGCTGCTTACCCCTCCCGGTTCTGCTTCCCTTACTCCCACACCAGTCTTCCCAGGAAGCGCATCCTTAATAAACCATTAACACTCAAGTCCTCAGCCCAGAGTCTGCTTGTGACCCAAGACAGTCAGCTTCAGAATGCCTCATGCAGAAAAAGCTACATGATACTGAAGTTCTGATGGTCACAGTTAAAAGAACTGACCAGATGGTACATTCAAATCATTCACTACTTGACAGCCATAATAATCGTACTAGTGGCACGTGCCTAATACCTGCATTATGTTCAACACTAATCCTCATCACCAGCCTATAAGATAAGTAGTTTCATCCTTTGTGGCAGTTTTTTAAATGGCATAAATCTTTGACTCTTTGTTAAGGTCTTTGTCCCTCCCCCTTGAATCCTGCTGCTTTTAGAGAGATCTGCTCTATTTTGATAACTTGTTCTTCAGTTGACAGGACCCAGCCACCCGAGGACACTCTTCACCAGGTGAGGACATCCAGCCATGCGGGTTGATTACACTTCAATTTACCTCTAGTAGACGGCAGAGTTAGGTCTTGCTTTTACATTGGTAGGTGGTTCTAAATAAGTACATAGAGGTTGAGCTTTTCTTTTTGTTCCTTTGAATGAATATTCCTACTTGCCATGGTTTGTGCTTTGGTTTAAAAACTCAATTTGAATAAAGCATTTGCAGACTGAGTCATTTTGACTCACTCCATTTTCAGATGGTTGTGTCAGCCTCTGGGTGGTGGCACTGCAGTCATGGAGTTCACCAATGACTTCTGCTGGCAGATGTGAACAGCCAGTGCGCAGGGCTCTGCTGGGGTGGCTGCCAGCACCAGTGCCGGCCCTCCATCTCCCATCACTGCCGTATGCCAAGTGAAGTAACTCTCCAGGGTGACATGCTAGTAAACGACCAGTAAGTAACAGAGCCAGGTCTCAGGCCCTCACGCTGTGCACCCGGCGGTGGAGGGGAGAGCCCTAGACAGCAGCCAGGAAGCTGGGCCTGCCGAGGGTGTTGCCAGGATCACCTTGTTAATTTTCTCAAGCGGCCTCTCTCTCTTTCTTCATCTTCTGAAATAACTCAGAATCCCTGTGCCCCACCAGCAAAGTTGGAAACACCATCAAGCTACACGAAATAAACTCTTAATAAAGTCCAATTGATCAATTTTTCCTTCACGGTTAATGTTTTTGTTTTACTGCTGTGTGTTGGCCTTGTCCATGGTTGCCTCTCAGAAACTTGTGATGAACGGGTGGAGGAATGAGCAGACCCAGTGGCCCGGAGGTGGTCTGGCCTGGCCTGGCCTCGCCAAGAGACGCCTGGACTGGGAATCAAGGCCAAATGGCTAATGTTCTTTGTCTATCTCAAGATGCTCTTCTGGAAGCTTTATTGTTTTGCCTTTTATGTCTACAACCCACCTTGAATCGATGTTTGTTTGTTTTTGTGTCACCCACTGTGTGCAGGTGTCCCCTGTCCTAACTGTGCTGCCGTATGAGAATCAGAACGTGAAGAACTGGGGCAAATGCTGAAGACCTGGCGACTGCCATGGCTGAGGTGAACCAACCACCCCTCACCTTTGACCCAGAAGACTCACGTCTCCTACCAGCCCCCGTGAAACAGCCCAGCTCACTTGGTAACTTGGAAATAGGATAACATCTGAGACCCTTCACAGCTCTTGACACTCGTGTGCAAGAAAATTGTTTATGACTGTAAATCTGCGTTAGGGGGTGGTTTGCTACACGCCATGGTTGTGGCGATAGCGGACTCCCAGAGGGTAGATTTGGTCAAAGGCTGGGACTATTTTCAAGTTCTTGGTATATACTGCAATTTGCCTTCCCGAAAGATGGCTCCAATGTACACTCCCACCCCTCCAGGGATATCTGAGCAGATTTTTCCTACTGAAATGCTAAGGTTTGCTGTCCTTTTCCCCCTGCACGCCTCCCCTCAAGTAAGTTCTGCCTTCATGCTGGTTTTTTTGGTTCGGTTTTGTTTTCCTGTTGGCAATAGGACCCAGGAAATGGAGCTTGTGAATGGCAGGTGGGTCTGTTGCCAGGAGTAACGGGAGTATCTGCAAGGCCCAGAGCGATGCCCCAGTAAACCCATGGCCTGGGAAGACTAGCTCCAGATTTACATAATAAATTGCATCTCACAATCTACTCTCTGGCGCCTTCCTGAGTAATCTGCAACGGCAAGCTTGGTGGAAAGTGCCAGAGGAATGCAAGCTCGCCAGAGTTGGCCCTAAGGCCAACACTTAACAGCCTAACTTAAACAGGACTGTGGCCCTTGTGGCAGCAGGGAGCCGCTATCGCTCTGGGTGGAACTTTAATCCCCGAGGGCACGTCTGCACCTCTCTCCTCACCTGTCCCCACTCAGAGATGATAGTTCCACCTATCATCCACCCAGCCAAACAAAGGGCCACCTCTGAGCCTCCTGAGGGTCTCTTGAGGACCAGGATTAAGGCCAAGGAAACCCTTGGGGGTCAAGGGGGTTTGCGCAGAGAGGACAGCTGAGGCATTTAAACGTGCAACATCCACAGAAGCCACTTTTTCCCAGGTCAGAGCAGTTCGCATTGAAGCTGCAGCAGACCATGGTTGATGGTGGGTTTAGAAGACTCAGGGCAGGGGTCAGTAAGCTCACTCTGGAAAAGGCCGGAGGATAAATGGTCTCTGTTGCAACTACTCAACTCTGCCATCGCAGCGTGAACGAGCCTTAGACAACACACAAACCAGAAAGCATGGCTGTGCGCCAATCAAACTTTACTTACAAGACCTGGTGGCAGGGAGGCTATAATTTGCTGACTCCTGACTCAGGAGATGGTGGTCAAAAGACAGGGCTAGACCTTGCCTTCAGCTGCTCAGGTGGAAAATATCTTTTTTTTTCATGTCTTCATTTAACAAACAGCTAAACAGCCTCACTATGCCCCAGACATTTGGAAGAGCTTTATAAATACTGATGCACTTAATTATCACAGTGATCCTGTAAGGCAAGTAATATTATCCTCCCTGGTTTGGTACAGAGAGGTTAGGTAACTGGCCCAAGGTCACACAGTGGTAAGTGAGAGCGTCAGGGCTTGGAAGGCAGGCAGCTTGTGCTCTTACCCATCACCCCGTGCTGTACAGAGGCAGGCTGGCCTTCATGGAAGGCACATCCACTGGGCACCCTGCTCTGTGCTAGTCTGGAGGGAAGGGAAACAGGGACAGAGGTGATTAAGACCCACTCCTGAAATGGAACAGGACCCTATAGGGCTTTTCCAGGACACAACCTCCCTACACCCGTCCCCCACCATGTCCTTCACCTGCCTCTTGTCCGTAGAAAGCCTTAGCCAAAGAATAAATTTAATCAGAGAAATGAGAAAATATAGAAACAAAGGAAAGCAGTCAAACAGGACAAAATAATAATAGTTAAGCCATTAAACAAAGTCAAGAACCTTTAGTTCCTCCTCAAGGGCTATATAGATCATATTCTGAGCCATGTCCTATGAGCTGTCTTATAGATATTGAAACCCATACCAGGTTGAAGAAGTTAACTACCTGATGACCAGGCTGTAGCCATGACATAAACTGCTGCAATTCCGAGAACTGGCCTCAAAGAAATGGCAACAAACCGACCCTGGAACTGAAGACGGACTGTGCTTAAAACAATCAAGATGATGCTGATCAGACCACTGGTGACATTTTGAGATGACTGTCAGAGCTGACTGTGCTGTGCTGCATGCGGCCCCTCCTTCTGCCTATTAAAGCTCTTGCCCACTGATGGGCAGTAGGGAGTTGGCCTTTGGACAGGAGTCCGCCTTCTCCCCCCGTTGCTGGCAACTGGAATAAAGCAAACCCTCCTTTCCATTAACACTTGCTTCTCGAGTATTGGCTTTCCAGCTAGAGCAGCTGGAGCCCTCAAGGAGCCCTCGGGGGAGAGACCAGTGCAGATTAACGATGAGTGTAATCTCGGGAAAGCATGGGATGCAGGATGAGTTGAGAACTTGCAAAACTCACCTAAAGGTCAGAAAAATGGTGGCCATGCAAAGTAAAGATGACCACAAGTGACCTTCTGCAGTGCTGGAAAGGGTCGGTGTCTTCAACTAGGTATGTCATATAACTATGTAAAGAAGTCATCAAGCTGACCCAATAAAATACACAAATTTGGAAAAAAAAAAAAAAAGAGCCTGGTGGTGCTGGGTGGAAGCTGGCAGGTGGTGAGACAGCTGTTCAGGCTGCTGCTCTCCAAGGCCTCTTCTGGGCGCTGGAGGGTCCCTTGGCCCCCATCCCATCTCCTCAGAGTTCTATGGGGAGGAAACAGGGTCATGGACAGTGACATGACCAACTATGAACCAGTGCATTTGGCCCACCTGGCAGGCTGATGGCTGGGGGTGGCTTCCAGAGCAGAGTCAAGGCCTTTCCCACAAACCCCTTTGGGATGGGCCGGGATACTTGACACACAGCCTGGGCACACATGAGGGATCCACAGCACAGCCACCCAGGTGACCCCACAAAGAGGGACGGAGAAGGCCGCTCTCTTCTCTTTGGCCATCAGCCAGGACGTGTGCCTGCAGACTGTGTCCCTGGCCTTGCCCAGGGCCCTATGAGGGGACTCAGACTGTAAACTCCTTGAAGATAAGAGTCCTCTTGGGAATCCTGGTGCCTTGCACGGGGCTAGATACTTGGGAAATGATCGGTCCAAACCCTGGCACTGAAGACTCTCTTGTAAAATTCGCTCGGGGCTCTCCCTCCTCTGAAGGAAGGAAGACTCTGCACTCACCGTCTCCAGCTCAGAGGACCTCTGATTGGAAAGGCCGACTCATCCCAGTGTGGACCCCACACCTCAGGCCCTCAGCCTGATGGCCCCAAGAAAGTCTACCTGGAGGCTCAGATTTATTTCCTGCCCCTCCACTTCAGAAAAAACCCAAGCGGAGATGAGGTGACAGTTGTCCTCAGCCCTCTCACATCATCTACTTGCCAACAAGCCGTCCACCCACCGATCCACTCAACCCCCCAACCACCTGCCGGGCCATCTGTCCAAAACCTCCTCCAACTTCTGTCACATGCCTGTCCTTCAAGGAGCCAAGGGTCTCTGAAGATGATTCTCTCCTTGAGGTTGACTGGATGTTGGGGATTTTCAGAGATGGCGAGATGATTCCGCAGTCAGGAAGCCTTCATGGACGCGGGCAGATGGGAGAGGGGCTGGATGCTGGGGCGCTGCTGTCTGCCCGCCCAGGTCCGGACCTGCCATCTGCTGGCTCTGTGAGCTCGGGCAATTTAAGTAACCTCTCTGTTCCTGACTCATCTGACCTGCAAAAGCCGGTGAGGTAAACCACCAAAATGGCCACAGACCTTCACCCCTCCTTGTATCATGCCCTGTGCAATGTGACTGCAGCTCCGACCACCCAGAGGTGGAGTGATTTTGCTACCTCTTGAATCTGGGCTGACCGTGTGATTTGCTTTGGCCAAGAGAATGTGGCAAAAGTGATGATGTGCCGATTCTGGGCTAGACCTGAGCAAGCCTTGGTACTCTCTGTCTCTCTCCCGCTCTCACCCCTTCCCCCAGCACGTAAACACGCCCAGGCTAGCCTGCTGGGGGATGAGACACCACGTGGATGAAAATCCCCGTCGCTCCAGCCAACAGCCAGCCAACTCCCAGAAGCCTAGTAGGGAGCCCAGCCGAAGCCAGGACTGCCCATGTGAGCCCAGCCTAAATCATTCACTCACAGAATCGCAGGCAAATAACTGGTGGTTGTTTCAGGCCGCTAAGGTTTGGGGTGGTTTCAGGCAGAAGTGCTGTGGCCACAGGTGAGTGACGCGATAGGATTATACGACTCTTATACCTCAGGGTCACAGTGGGAGTTAAACGAGATGCTCTATGGAAAGTGCTTAGCTCCCTGCCTGGCACGAGGCAACATCCCATGGATGTTAACTGTCATCCCTGCTGTGGGACACCGTCCTGTGTGAAGATCACAACTACAATCTCAGCCACATCAACTGGACTACAAGTTGTCTCCACTCGAGAATCCAACCAGCCACTCGGCCCCACCTACAGAAGCCTGGGCTCTGCCTGAAATTTCTAGCAAAACCTTCTTAAAGTTATATAATTAGCAGGTGCATGAACTAGCTGAGGCGGGACGTGCCAGGTCTGGCTGACACGTGGAAATGCTGGACTCCCCAGCCACCTCGATATGGGGCCCCTGCCACAAGACAGCAGACTGTTCCAGCAGTCTCTTCAGGTCCAAAGAGAAACGTGGGTGGGGGGGCACTGTTTTTTTTTTTTTTTAAAGCTTTCCAGAGGACATTCTGGCCCGCCTTGGAAATGCTGGGCTTGCGTGCGACTGGACACGAGGGTGAGCAGATGGCTGGCCTCTGGAGACCAGCCTCACTCCCACGGTGCGACAGCTTTGAACACGATGAATCGCAAAGGGTTTATGGTGCTACCTGACTCTGACTGAAATTCTAATTCCAGAAGTGAGTCACGGACTGGGCACCAATACCGTGGGTGATATGTACAAGGATGGTTTTTGCTGCCTCGTTTGTGGTGACAAAAAAACTGGAAACTGCCGGAATATCCAACAGTAGGGGGATGGTTGAAGAAACTGTGGTACTTATAAACCTCTGTTTCAAAGTAAATTAAACCTAGATTAAACCTAAATTTTTGACCTAGAAGGACTGTTATGATATATTGTTAAGAGAGAAAATCAAGTTGCACGATAATTAATGCACTGAGAATAATCCTATTTTAATAAAATGATAAAAATCCCATCTAAGTGTATAAATATTAGTACATGTTTGTGTGGGTAAGGAAAGCGTATGGAAGGATACACACCTGGAGGAGTGGAATAGGGGTGAGACTATTAGCTTTTCCTTTCTTTTTATTTTTTATTCGGAGATCATTTTAAACTTACAGAAAAGTTGCAAAAATTAAAATAGTACAAAGAATACCTATATATCCATTGCCCAGATTCACCTACTGTTAACATTTTACCCCTTTAGCTTTATGATTTGTGCATGTTCCCTGTCCCACCTTCAGTTAATTGCAATCTACACACACACACACACACACACACACACATACACACACAAATTCTTCCCTGATCCATCTGAGGGTAAGTTACATGCATCATGGACATTTACCCCTAAATACTGCAGCATGTATTTTCTAAGAAAAGAGATGTTCTATTACATCACCACAGCATAGCCTTTGGCTTAAGAAATTTAACACTGATACAAAGTATGTCCTCTGATCATAAGAGAATTAAACTAGAAATCAGTAGCAGGAAGATATATGAAAACATTCCCCCAAGATATGGAAACTAAATGACTCACTTCTAAATAACCCACGGGTCAAAGAAGAAATCACAAGAGAAATGAGAAAACATTTTGAATTTAACAATGTTAATACAATCTTTGATCTAATCCACTGATGACACTGTTTATTAATTCTTCATATCCTTTGACATGTGACTGGATACTACCACTAACTGGCGTGAGTGGAATTTACCTCCCCTCCCTGCTGAAACTGGGCTGGGACATGGGACTTGCTTGGGCCAAATGAAAGGGGCAGAGTGAGAACGTGCCAGTTCCCGACCGACGCTGGTGTTCTTCCTCTATCCTGTGTCACTGCCACCATTATGTGAACAGCATCACTCCAGCACCTGCTGCACTGCTTCCCTGGGACCCAGGGGGTACACCTGTGGGGCAGACCTGAGCTGTATGCACAGATTGAATGGGAGGGGCCGAGCCAAGCCCTGCCAACCTGCAGACGCACGGGAAAGAAATGCTGATTGCTGTGGACCACCGAGAATTTCCCATCTGTTACGCAGCGATGACTGATCGTAGAGTAGCCGACACATACAAAACACTTCCTTCACATGAGGGATCGTTGCAAGGCCTTTACTAATGTCAACTCACTGCACGGGCAACGGTCCTTTTTCACAAACGAGGACACTGAGTTTAAGCTGCCAGCCCAAACTCACATGGTTAACAAGCTAATGGTTGCGTGACCATGGGATGCGCTTCCTCTGGATGTCCGCTGGGGGAGACCACAGTTGGTGGTCCCCTGAGTCAGTCTGAGCCAGGGCTTCTCCTACTTGCAGCCGAAAGTATCCTGCCAAGCCCACGTGCACAGCCTGCCTCACTCCCCCGGCCTCGTCCTCTCCAGCCCCGGGGATGTCTGACGAGCTTGGGGAGAAAGATGCACTTTCCCCAAACACTAGTTTACAGTCGGGAGCCTCCAAGATGCCCCAAGGGTCACAAAAGACAACGAGTCTGGTTTTCTGTCCACAGACGTGCAGGCAGGAAAAGAACAAACACCAACATGTGCAAAAGAAAAAGCGGTGCGACAATAAAATGGAATTAAACCCCAAGTCAGGAGAGGAAGTGGGCCCTGCTCTGGCTTCATCCAGGGAAGGTCAGTTACCAGAAGCTCAGGTAGGCCTTCGGGCTTGGAGAAGGGATGCATTTCGAAAAGTGAGATGAGGAGCCTCCCCTTGGGAGGCCCGGGGTGGCGGCGGGAGATGACGGGCAGATCCCCCCCGGACTAGTCCTCCCAGCCTGTGCGTCTCAACCTTGGCCATCAGAATCGCCTGGGCTGGGAAGCCACACCCCAGCCCAACGACATCAAATTCTCGGAGGACGGGACCCAGGTGTGGGCGATTTTGTGGCCGAGGCTGAGAAACACTAAGCAACAGCCTCATTTTAACTAGGGTCTCCCCCTCCCCTGAGGGTAACCACCATTGTTCCATGGCCCCCAGCTACCAGGCAGCCTGCCGAGTACTCCTCATGTTCTCACGGATCCTCCTCACAACACATCACAGGTTTTTAGCAAACAGGGAACTGAGAGGCACAGCCGGCAAGCAGCAGGTGCGGGACTTAGGCCTGCCTGAATGGACCAGAAGCCAAGCTTCTTACAGCCATGCCACACACCTCAGTGATTCAAATGACCTGAGAACTAGGAGAGGGCAGAAATTTCCAAGAGGCCCAAAAGGGGATCCAGGCTGGGTGGGCAGAAAGAGGGGTCTGCCGTCGGACTGGGAAGGGGGGCCCAAGAGGGAAGCGGGGCTCCTGGGATGGCCAGTCTGGGGAGATCAGGCCTTCGTCGACTAATGAGAGCAGATAAACGAGGGAACCAGGCCAAGGGCCCCAGAGGTAGAGAAGAGATGTCCAATTCTTCCCTGCAGCCTGCTCTCCCAGGACTGGGGGAAACAAGGACACGGGGTTGGCTGAGGACCAGGACCTACCTGCCTCTGAGTTGTTTTGTTTCTGTCTTGGTCCTTCCCTTCTCTTACCCACTCCTCCACCTCCCTCCTTAATACCACACGAAGGGGAATTTTGAGGGACCCTCTCCACAAATTCCCCAGATGGGACCAGCCAGTTAGACTGGGTTGAGAATCACCACTTCAACTGCGGGAAGAACTCATATGAATAAATGATGAGAAACACCAAGATCTCTCTACTCCCTGGAGATTAATAGACAAAGGATGCAAACAATTTATAAAAGAAGGAATGCTACTGGGAAACAAACAATGGAAAATGTTCAACCACACTAATAATTTTTTAAATGGCAAATTACTGCCTATGTAAAAATTAGCAACAAGTACTTCAAGTGATAATAATTAATCCTGGTAGTTTTGAGGTGAGACTGGTACCTTAACACATTAATGACAGTGTTGGCAATGACAAAGTGACAATGAAAATGTTCACATCTTTTGACTTAAGAGTACCATTTCTGGGATCTAACCAGAAGAAAAAAATCCAATCCCTGGCAAAAAACCTTAAGCACAAATGTGTTCACTGCAATGTTATATATAAAAGCAGGAATCTTAATGAGGAACACTAAAAGAATAAGAAAATAGAACCATTAAAGAATGGTCATGAAAACCATTTAGCAACTTGAAAAAAATGACTGTGATATAACATGAAACGACACAAGTAAGTAATCCCTAATTTATTTTCTGTCTCTATTAACCTGCCTTTCCTGGACATTTCATATAAAAGGAATCATACAACATGTGTTCTTTTGTCTGGCTTCTTTGAAATGTTTCAATTCGTGATGTTTCACCCCCTGCTGCAGCATTTATCAGTGCTCGCTCCTTTTTATTGCTGGGTAGTACTCCACTGTACGCATCTATCACACTTGTTTATCCATTCATCAGCTGATGGTCACTTGGGCTGTTTCCACCTGGAGGCTATTGTGAATAATGCTGCAATTAATATTCATGTACAAGTCTTTGTGTGGATATATGTTTTCATTTCTCCTGAGAGGAACTGCTGAGTCATATGGTAATTCTACATTTAACATTTTGAAAAGCTGCCAGGCTGTTTTCCAACACGACTGTACCACTTTACATTCTCACCAGCAATGTATGGGGGTCCCGATTTCTGCATAGCCTTAGCCACCTGATTATTTATGTCTTCTTGATTCTAGCCAGCTCTGTGAATATCATTTGAATTTCTCTAATGGCTAATGATGCTGAGCATCTTTTCATATGCTTACTGGCTATTTGTATACCTTCTTCAGAGAACTGTCTAGTCAAATCATTTGCCCATTTTAATTGCAGTGCCTTTTTTTTAACATTTTATTTTTTAGAACAGTTTTAGGTTCACAGAAAAATTGAGCAGAAAGTACAGAGATTTCGCAAATATCCCTGCCCCCCATACACAGCCTCCCCCATTATCCACATCCCCCACCAAGGTGGTACCTTTGTTACAGGAGAACCTACACAGACACGTCACTGTCATCCAAACTCCATAGTTTACATTACATTTCATCCTTGGTGTTGTGCATACTATGGGTTTGGACAAATGAATAATGACATATATCCATTGTTATACCATTATGCTATCACACAGAGTATTTTCACCACCCTAAAAATCCTGTGTTCTGCCTGTTAAAAATCCCACCCTCCCTCCCTAACCCCCAGAATCTGATCTTCCCCTGTCTGCAGTTTTATCTTTTCCAGAATGTCATATAATTGGAATCAGACAGCAAGTGGCCTTTCCAGACTGGCTTATTTCACTTAGTAATATGTATTTAAGGTTCCTCCATGTTTTTTCACGCTTGATAACTTGTTTCTTTTTAGTGCTGAAAAATATTCTGTTTTCTGGACATACCAGTTTATTCATTCACCTGCTGAAAGACATCTTGGTTGCTTCCAAGTTTTGGCAATTATGAAAAAAGGTTCATGTGCAGGTCTGTGTATAAACATACATTTTAACATCATTTGAGTAAATATGAGAAGATTGTTGGATCATGTGATGAGTATGTACGCCTATTTTTGTAAGATACTGCCAAACTGCCTTCCAAAGCAGCTGTATCATTTTGCCTTCTCACCAGCAATGAATGAGAGAGTTCCTGTTGCTTCACATCCTCGCCAGCATTTGGTGTTGTCAGAGTGGTGGATTTGAGCCATTCTAATAGATGTGTAGTAGCAGCTCATTGTTTTCATTTTTATTTCCCTGATAACATGATGTGGAGCATTTTTTCACATGCTTGTTTGCTCTCCGTGTATCTTCTCTGGTGAAGTGTCTGTTTAGGGGTTTTGCCTGTTTAAAAATCAGGTTGTTCATTTTCTTATTATTGAGTTTTAAGTCTTCTCTGTATATTTTGGATAACAGTCCTTTATCAGATGTGTGCTTTGCAAAGATTTTCTCTCAGTTCGTGGCTTGTCTTCTTAATTTCTTGACAGTATCCTTTCACACAGCAGAAGTTTTAATTTTAATGAAGTCCAGCTTAGAAAATCTTTCTTTCATGAATTGTGCCTTTGTAGAACCAACCAGGACCCTAAGGGGTCTTCCCTGGGACAGACTCCTCCCCCCACATCCTCTGCTTCAGCTCCTCTCTGAAGTACCCAAATAATAGTACCTGATGCACATTTCCTGAGTTGTTCTACAGATGCCAAAACCCCCACTAGATAGAAGAGGTTAACTACTTGATGACCATGAGTACACAGCCCCCCAGACTTACTACAGCCTAAACACTGATCATGTGAACCCCTGTGACACCACCCTGTGACACCACCCTGTGACCTCACCATCAGCCAATCAGAGATGATCACTTACCCTGGGACTCCCTTCCCTCACCTTACCTCTCAAAATGCTTTGCTGAAAACCATCGAGGAGTTCTTGTGCTTTGAGCATTAGCTATCCCGATTCCTTGTACAGCATGCCCTGCAATAAATGCTGCTCTTTCTTTCGCCACAACCTGGTGTCAGTTGTTTGGCTTTACTGCACGCCGGCGAGTGGACCCAAGTTTTGGCTTGGTAACATTTCATGTTGTATCTAAAAACTCATCACCATACCCTAGGTCATTTAGATTTTTTCCTATGTTAGCAGTTTTATATGATCCATTTTGAGTTAATTCTTGTGAAGGATGTAAGATCTGTGTCTAGATTTTTTTTTTTTTCTGCACATGGATACCTAGCTGTTCCATTACTGTTCGTTGAAAAGATTATGTTTTCTCCACTGCATAGCCTTTGTTTCGTTGTCAAAGATCAGCTGGCTGTACTTATGGAAGTCTATTTCCGGGCCCCCTGTTCTGTTCCATGTATCTAGCTATCTGTTCTTCCACCAATACGAGTGTCTTGATTACTGTAGCTTTAGAGTATGTCTCAAAGTTGAGTAGTGTCAGTCCTCCAATTTCATTCTTTTCCCTCAATATTGTGTTGGCTTTTCTGGGTCTTTTGGTTATAAACTTTAAAATCAGTTTGTCAATATCCACACAATAACTTGCTGGGATTTTGACTGAAATTGCTTTGAATCTATAGATCAAGCTGGCAAGAAATGACATCTTGACAATGTTGAGTCTTCCTGTGCATAAATATGGAACATTGCCTCATTTACTTAGTTCCTTGATTTCTTTCATCAGAGTTCTGTAGTTTCCCTCATATAGATCTTGTACATATTTTGTTAGATTTATACCTGCTAATGTAAATGGTATTGTTTTTAATTTCAAATTCCACTAATTCATTGCTGGCATATAGGAAAGTGACTGACTTTTGTATAAATAACCCCATATCCTGTAATCTTGCTATTCACCTGTTGTGTCCACTTTGGGGTCTTTTTTTTTTTTTTTTTTTGCGGTACGCGGGCCTCTCACTGTTGTGGCCTCTCCCGTTGCAGAGCACAGGCTCCGGATGCGCAGGCTCAGGGGCCATGGCTCACGGGCCCAGCCACTCCGCGCCATGTGGGATCTTCCCAGACCAGGGCACGAACCTGTGTCCCCTGCATCGGCAGGCAGACTCTCAACCACTGTGCCACCAGGGAAGTCCTGGGGTCAACTTTTTTCAATTCTTTCAGATTCTCTACATAGACAACCATGTCATCTGCATACAAACAGTTTTATATCATCCTTCCCTATCTGTATACCTTTTATTTCATTTTCTTGCATTAGCCAGAACTTCCATTAGCTAGTATGATGTTAAAAGGAGTGGTGAGAGAGGACACCCTTGTCTTGTTCCAGCTTAGCTGGAGAGCTTCTAGTTTCTAAGTATTCTAGTTTCTCACCATTAAGTATGATGTTTAGATGTAGGTTTTTTGCATAAGTCCTTTATCAAGTTGAGGAAGTTCCCCTGTATTCCTACTTTGCCGAGAATTTTTATCATGAATGGGTATTGGATCCTGTCATGTATCATGTGATATGATCATGTGATTTTTATTCTTTAGCCTGTTGGTATGATTGCATTATTTGGAAACGGGTATTTGTTAAACTATGGTACATGCCTATAACAAAATATAATTCTATCATATATGATTTTTTAGAACATATGACAATGTGGAATGTTATCTGTGATCACCTAAAAAAAAAAAAACCCAGAAGTCGTGTATCTTATACAACAAGATATACAATATGATCACAGTTCATTTTAAAAACTAGTATATGAAAAAAAATGACACATGCAAGGGCATATGTATGTGCATAAGACAAAAGGCCTTGTAGGATTTATACCAAAATATCTAAAGCAATGGGCTATGCTGAGTTAGAGAAGCCTCTCTGGTAGCTGGTAACAAGCCAACGTGAAGTAAAGCAAAAAGGGTCATTTGACATGTAACGTCTAGAAAAGGCAAATCTATAGGGACAGAAAACAGACTGGTGGTCGTCCGGGCTGGGACAGGAGTGGGGACTGACTGCAAATGAGCACCAGGGGCCTCTCTGGCCCCATGTTCTACAACTGGATTGAGTGATAACTCCATAAATCTACTAAAAACCACTGAATTGTACACTTAAAATTGGTGAATTTTATACTATGCAAATTACACCTCCATAAAACTTTAAAAAGAAGGCGGGATGATTTACTATAAAATGGGATGGATGTAAGGGGAAGCCTTCCCCAATCCTGAGGGGGAGCCTCAGTCAGCCTCAGGGAGAGGCCTCACCAGAAATCTATCTGAAACTGTCTCAACCCTTCCTGTTCTCTAGACTGGCCCACAAACAAAATAAAAAACAAAAAACCGTGGCCACCTAGAGCTCCTGCATGCACTCTGGCTACGAGGAACGCCCTCACTGCCTTCCTAGCATGGATGAGGTGTCCACCAGCTACAGCCCACCCAGTTGCCCCAAAGGGGAACAATTCCAAGCTGGGCAGCTGCCCTCTGGGTGTCACAACTTCACAGGCTTTTCCATAATGACCCTTGTGGTTGACTATACTTTGGTGCTTGCCACCCCCCTCCCCTTGGGAACCACATATCCAGTATTTGTCCTTGTGAAGCGCTCCCTCCGGCGTGGTCTAGGAGTTCGGCCACGTCACTGGCTCCGGCTGATGGGTCAGCAGTAAGCACGATGCAAGCAGAGACTTGAGAAGCACTTGCAGTGGGGTCTGTCTTCCTGGAAAGTTGGAAGAATGTTCCTTCTTGGAACCCAGCTACCTCGCCATGAGGTGGTGTAAGCAGTCCCACGGGGAGGCAGGAAGAGAACTGAAGCCCCCCAGCCAGCACCCCAGCTGAGCTCCCAGATGACAGGGGCTGCCCCAGTGCCCCAGCCGGCACCACATGGAGAGAACCAGCCAGAAAACCCTCAGAATCCCAAGAGAAAAGAAACTGCTATGGTGTTAAGTGGCTACAGTTTGTGGTGGTTCCTTATGTAGCACTAGGTAACACAGACATCCTTTGGCCTCTTGGTCACCAGAGAAGTCCTGGTGAGTGTTGAGAAGCGCCACCTGTAACACTGAGTGCCCGGCCCACCTGCCCAGGACACCCTGCTGTGCCCCTGGGGAGGCAGGAGCTCTTGCCAGCATCTAACTGAAGGGTGACAGACAGGCCCTCACTTAAGCTCAGGCCACTGCGGAACCCACTCTAAAAGCCGCTTCCTCAAGGAGATATGAACCTAGAAGGCCACGACGCATTGTCTGGATACTAAGACCAGGGGTGCAAAGTCTGAGTAGCAGGGTACTGACATATCTTCAGTGAACCTCTCCATTAAGACACGTACTTGCGAAGTGAACCCTGCCTGCCTTAACTAAAAGTTAACCTTGCCAGAAACGGGACTTATGTCCATGGTATTCCTGCCCGAGTGCCTACAGAACCTGAACAGGAGCAAAGAGCAGACACCCCCAAATCCTGGGACACTGTGCAAACCAACTAGCCAGGACGCTTCAGAAATGTCCACATTCACAAAGACTTGGGGACGGTTCCTGATCACAGGAGACAAAAGGAGCCTGACAGCTGAATGTGACCTGCAATCTTGATCTTCTTTTGCTATAAAGGGCAGTATTAGGACAATCAGTGAAATGTGAATTAGGTCTGTACATTAACAGCAAGAGATCAAGGTTAACTTCCCTGATTTTGTCACTGTACAGCAGTTAGGTAAGAACATTCCTAGCTTTTATTAAGGGTAAAGGGGGCACAGTATCTGCAACTCACTTTTAAATGGTTCAGAAAAAAGTGTGCATGTGCACACACACGTATGTGTACAGGGGGCACAAACGTGTGAAATGTTAATATTTAGGGAACTGGGATGAAGGGTACCTGGGAACTCTGTACTCTTTTGTAACTTCTCTGTCAAGACTGAAATTATGTCAAAATTAAAATAAAACATTTCTAAGATACTGTTTGGTGAGTCATTCCTTTTGAACCTTTGTTCCAACCACCCAGCTGGCTCCAGAAAGGTCTTCCCTCCAGTCTGAACAGGGCTAGTTACTGCTTTTTGGCTCACACACGCCTCTGAACATCTGATGAAGTTTCAGGCCCCTCCCCCAAAAAAACATTCAAACTCACACACACCTGCCTTTGCACACGACCACGAACCCTGACCTGGGAGCCCAGCAAGGAAAACAGGGAAGGTCAGAGTGGGAAGCGAATCAGCTCTGAATCCAGGCCACCTGTCAGGGTCCAGGGGCTTTAGGCCCTGGGGAGAGTTCCTCCCCAACGTCACACACCCCGCAGGCAGGGAGGGGCCGGCGCCAGGACTGGGGTCCTGTCCTCTGCTTTCTGTCTGTGCGCCCTGGCACGGACTTACTCATCCTCTCAAGCCCACTTTCTCTTCCCTAAAATTGAGGCAACGGCACGACCACCTCATGGAGTCGCTGGGAGAATTCAGAGCTCAGGAACGGGGCTGACGTTTTTCCTACTCCTAGCACCTTGTACCTTGTCTACTCAGCGATGCCCACCCCCAAGCCCACCGGGCTGGGTGCTGGGTGCTGCTCAGGGCAGCCAGTGGCACAGCCAGGAGGCCCCGCCTCAGGCTTATGCCCCAGAGGCCCCAGTTGCCAGCAATTCTTGTTTTTCCTGATACCCTCTGAGATCAGGCCTTTGCTTTCCATCCCACTTGGAGCACACTGCCTTTTGCTAGACATAACTTTGATTTAATGTAGCCTTTAGCCACATTCACTTTAACTAGAATACTAGACATTTTGGCCAAACGTGAACATACGAGCAGTATATCTGCTTTTCAGCCGCCACTCACCCTCACCTGGAAGTTCTCTCTCAAAATGACACGAACTATAGGGTGTCACTCAGAGTGCAGGTCGGTCTATCTTGAAGCCCTGGAGTTTCACTGCGGAGGAAAGTATGAGAGGGCAGGTCCACGGACACACACACACCCGGGGGCACATACGGGCTGGGGCTCAAACCGCCCGTCTCCCACGAGTGTCAGCTCTTCCTCGAGCTCTGGGGTGAAAAAATCCATCACTTTAGCCATAAAACAGACACACTAAGATAGTAGAATATAACATACCTGTAATCTTAAGAACCTAAACCTTAAAGGCCAAGCAGGCGGCAGGTGACAGCCGATCCCTCCCAGCCTGTTGGGGGTCCCCACAGGGTCAGGTTGGGAAATGCTGATTTTGACCCTGTGGAAGGGGAGAGGGTGAGGAGGAGCCCAGAAGACTCCTTTTTGGAGGCTGACCATCGCTGCTTTGATCCTGGCACCTGAGTGACTCGGCGTGTCCAGCCCGAGGCCTCATGCGGGAGAGGGGAAAGTGAGCCCCGATCCCAGCCAGGTTAACAAAGATAAGCGACAGGACAGCTGCAGACTCTCCCTGCAGGGGCGACACACATTCCCCTGGAACGAGGGCATTCAAGCTCCCTCTAAGCACAGCCTCCAGAACAGAGATGCTGTGGTCCACGGAATACCAATGCAAACTTTGAAATGTGCAGTTTTCTAGAGAGTGTTCAGCCTTTTTTGGATTCTCAAAGGGATTCATGTCCCCATAAGATAAGAACTACTGCTCTTAATTAAAAAGAGTTTGAAAGCAAACTGATGAGATTGAAGCTCTGGCCATGGGCTGTCACAAGGAAAGATTTTTATTTGAGAACATCGGATACTTCTGGAAATGTTCCTGCTAAATCCAAAAACACCTGACAGTCCAGCTCCAACACTCACAAACCCACCAACAGCCTCGTTCCGCAGACAAGACGGGACCGTCCATGGCCGGCTCCCCTCCCACCGCCGCTCGTCTCCATCCGGGGGCACAACTGAAATGCCAGGCCACTCAGCTACTCCAGCCACAGGAGGGGAGAACAGGATCCCGCCTCCCAGGCCAGGGCCCCGGTGGGGGATGCTCACGGGGGCACAGCTGAGGCGACGTCACACACAAACACCATGACCAAAGTCAGCGAGTGCTCGAGGGGTCCCCCTGGCTTCAGTGACAGCACAGCCAGGCTGGGACGGGCTGGCGTCCCCGTGTGATCATCTCACCACCCCAGGACAGCACAGTGCCTCTGAAGGAAGCACCGCAGGAACCCTTAACCGCGATCACATTTCTCACACTTTAAACGGGACAGAATCTCTCCCCCCAAGAACATCAGTTTGGACCTTCCTGGCTCAATAGGCTGTCGGGCAAAGGACAGCGCACCTGCCAGTCTTAGTTGACCGTGGAGTCCAAGGTGTGGGCAAAGGCCTGTCCAGAAAGGGCTGGACAGCGACTCAGCCGAAGGGGCACCCACTACTGACGCCACTGCCCACGCCGCTCTCAGCTCAGCTGAGATCAGAACCCGCGGTGAAGCGAGCACCTGCTGCTGGGGGTCTACTGACGGCCCTTCTCTGCGAGCATGTGTGCCCTCTGTGAAGAGGTGCACTCACATCAGCGTCGCAGCCGCAGGAAGAACGCGTGTTTACACTCCGCGCTCTCCAAGGGGTAATATTTATTGTAAAAATCTAAAACATATTCTTCAGTCTTGAATCCAAACTTCTGGTAGAGCAGCATAGCAGGGTTGCTCGCTGAGACGTGAAGGGTTACGTCCTTGCCCATGCAGGTCTGCCGAAAGAGTGGAAAAACACAAGGTGAAAATGAAAAAGCCGGAGGGAAAATGAGTGGGTGAAGTAACTTTTAAGTGTAGGCAGTCAGTTACAGAAACCAGAGACACTGGGGCCTGAAGCTGAGACACTGCAGCACCAGCAACAGCAGGAAACCTGACCCGTCTCTGCCGCCACCAAAACACTGCGCCGAAACGTTCAAGGCCAAGGAAACAGACGGTAAGCTGGGTGTGTTCTTTTTCTCTTTGGAGCAAAGAGCCAACAGGGATATTTTCACTGTCAATTGTTTTATATTCAATTGCATTTAAATACATCAAGCATATCAATACCAACACCACAACAATCTTGAAGAAAGAGAGGACAAGAGGAGACATTCTGCTTTTAAAAACCAGATGTCATCCTACAAGGGAATCGTAAAAATTCCCTGCCTAGACCTTCTAGAAAATGTTAAATTATGTAGCCAGATATGAAATATTAAGACTTCTGTTTAATTATACAACTTGAATACCTTATACAAACATTCTGAATCCCAAAGACACTCTCTCATCACTCCCAAACTTCTCAGAACTGAGGTTTCTGCATTTAGCATGGGCCTAATCCTAGGGGAAAAGAATGATGCGTGCTCTGTCAAGTCTAGGCAAGTTCTTAGATTCTTTAATTAGCTACACAGAAGAAAGTACCCCGAAAGTCACATAAATTCAGAACTTGCTCTTTACTGAGGAGGCACTGAGATCCTGGACTTGATGAGTTCCTGAGATTTTACAATCCCAGTCAAAGGCAGACAGATACCTTCTCTTCCCTGCTTCCCTCACATTCTGCATCCAAAGGCATTTTTAGGACAAGAACGAACGACAAGCACACCAAGGACGATAGTCCTCTTTACGCTGCAAGTTGGCACAATCCCAGCAGCCCCGTCGCCGAGCACAGCTGACCGTCTGGGTGGTACTGTGTCTGGGCCGGGGTTTATGGGCTGGCTGGGGGCCAGGCACCCACATACAAAGACGGACACTCCTCCTCCCAGCCAGGGAGCCTCAGTAAGGACCAGATGTGCCACCAGAACATCACCCCTGCCCTATCCACTGGCCCTTGCTGGTGATGGAGGAGGCAGGAGCCCGTGGCCATCCTACCAGGAGAGGGTGGACAGGGGGAGGTCGGCCCTGCGCACAGGGTGGGTGAAGGCAGGGTGTGTTGGGGATAATGGAGACAGCCTCACACTAACTGCCAAGAGAGGAGAGGAGAATGCAATTCCTCGATAGAGGGTTCTCAAGGTTCTCACCAACATCTGGGAATTACTGAGCAAGTTTCATTAAAAACTGGAAAAAAAAAACCAACACTGAATCATCTCCATCTTCTATTTAAAAAGAATCTTTCCCATGTGACACACAATGCTCCATACCCAATGGTTTCTAAATAAGCTACCAGATAAATTCTGGGGAAAAAAAAATCCTTGCATGTTTTTCTGGTGTTAGTATATAAATATATGGTCTATTTTCCTCAAAGGTGATACAGATATATCAAAGGATGAATTACCTAGAAGGTTCACAGCAACAGTAAATTAAAAACAAGCAGCATTAACAGAATGCACATACCACTGACTGACAGGCTGGCTAAAATGTTTAAAAATACTTAAGAACTAAAAGTCACTTCTCACTTCCACTTCTCAGAGTCACCGCGGTGGTGATTCCAAGAGCAGCAGCAGTTACGATACGGACGGTACAAGTGCTTTAGGCTCCCACTTGTGGTACTTTCCTCATTTCATTTACTACACATGGTCACAAACTGATTTCTTTGAAACCTGGGTCTGAGGAGTGACCCTCTTTTAGGGGGTGAAGGCTTCTCTCTGGGTGTTAATAACCTCGTGAGCGACACAGACCGGCTCCTCTTCACTGGCGTCGCCTGGCGCTGGCCTCCTCCTCCTCCAAGCCTTTCAAGGAAACCCAGAGGCAGGTGGGCAGACAGTGAGCAGAGACAACATACCTGAATCAGATGATAAATCATGAAAGTCGCAATCCCTGCTCTTCTCCACTCAGGATGGACAAACAGAAATGAAATGTACGCTTCGTTGTACTTCACATCGGGGACCATGAAGCCAAAGGCAATGATGACTTTCTTATAGAGGACGACGACACTGAAGTCTGGGTACTGCAGGCACTCAGACAGGTCAACACCTACGGAGAGAGGCCAGCAGGGTCAGCCCGGGCTCGGGGGCTAGTGAGCAACAGGCCACTCAGTCTGTGCTTTCAGCTGCATCTGCATGCTAAAACACCCATACTGGAGACAGAGACATTACCATAGACACCACACATTCAGATCATAAAAATAAAAAAGTGAATTTTAGAAAATATCAAAATTAGCATCGCCTGGTCTACGTACATATGTTAAAAGAAGAGAAGCAGGACAGGGTGGGTAGGAGAGAGCACACAAGCTCAGAACTGGACACACCTAGTGTTGCACTCAGCCTCCGGGGCTGCGAGTGCCAGCTGGCGCATCCCTAAGCGCCCCGCCTCGGTATCTGCCTTGGGTAAGATGAGAGATACCCAGATCCCAGGGGGCTGAGGAAAGATCCCGAGACCGCCCGTACACAGACAATTGACAAGCTCTTTAGTACAAATGCCACATTTTACAATAAAGGAGTAAAATATAACATAACTCCATGTTTAACGTTTGGAAGGCGCCCAGTGTAGGGGCAGGAAGTAGCAGACACTCCCAGAATGCTCCTTTCAGCCCCATCCCAGCCCCCACCACGTGCACTGTGACATCCTGACAAAATCTCATCCAGCTCCTAGAAGACACGTATTATTTCCTTTACATTCCAAAGCAGTGCAGTAGAATAGATCCACAAAGAACGTGTTTATATTTAGCAATGAAACTGTGTTCCTTTGATCGATGGCTTCAGAGACAATATGTTAAGGCTGATAAAATCACGAATCACATTGGATTTATTCTTATTTTCAAAGTCTGTGGTTGGGGTATTTGGCTTTTTTTGTGTGTGTGTGGTACGCGGGCCTCTCACTGTTGTGGCCTCTCCCGTTGCAGAGTACAGGCTCCGGATGCGCAGGCTCAGCGGCCATGGCTCATGGGCCTAGCCGCTCCGCAGCATGTGGGATCTTCCCGGACCGGGGCACGAACCCATGTCCCCTGCATCGGCAGGCGGGCTCTCAACCACTATGCCACCAGGGAAGCCCAAGGGGTATTTGGCTTTTTAAAAAACAACTTTTGGGACTTCTCTGGTGGCGCAGTGGTTAAGAATCTGCCTGTCAATGCGGGGAACACGGGTTCGAGCCCTGGCCCGGGAAGATCCCACATGCCACTGAGACCATGTGCCACAACTACTGAGCCTGCACTCTACAGCCCGCGAGCCACAACTACTGAAGCCCATGCACCTAGAGCCTGTGCTCTGCAACAAGAGAAGCCAGTGCAATGAGAAGCCCGCAAACCACAAACCACAATGAAGAGCAGCCCGTACGCAGCAACGAAGACCCAACACAGCCAGAAATAAATTAACAAAAATAAATAAATAAAAACAATTTTTGGCTGTGCTAACACTCTCAAAAGGACCAGCTAAATAAACAAAGCACACAGAATTATTACGCAAAAATCACAAGCGTCCAAATATGCCCAAGCTACCAGCCTGTGTGGTACTGATGGACATTACCTGGGATCTAGACACATGTGGAAGCAAAAGAGGGTGAATCATTTATTCTGGAACCAGAGACAAACAGGGAAGAGGAACAAACAAAAACACTGTTTATTACTTTAACTGTTCGCTTCTTCTTGACCTTAGGAAAGAAAGAGATGTTTATATTTTAATATTTCTAAGTTAGTAGAGACAAACTGAATGAAATCATATAAGGTTTTGGGGGTCACACGACATACACTAATTTTAAAAACTGCTAAAATGAATGACACAGAAAATGGATCTGCCTAGTTCGGGAGGGGAGAACATACCAGGCCAGAAAAACTCCTGACACATGGAGTTTATCGTCGGGATGTGATTTGGCCGGACATAGCAGTAATCAAGAGGTGCGTCCGGCTCTGGCGTCCAGTGAGGGTCACTCCTGTGCAGGTGGGAACGAATCTGGGACAGCAGCTGCAGTTTGGGTGGCTTTGTTTCATAATCACGCCTCCAGAACCCAGAAAATAAACAAACTGAAGTCAAGAAAAATACCCATTATTCCCAGCCATTTGATTCACAAAACTCTTTGATCTGCTTGAAATTTTAAGTTAGTTTGCACTACTTTATATATGGCGGCTGACTTAACAGCTACATTTCTGGTATGAAATTTAAAATTCATTCTATCAATATTCGTCAGACCCAACCCCTCAGTACCTGCCAGGAACTCTACTAGTGCTGGTAAGCCTTGATGAACAGAATGGGGAAACAGAAACAGCAACCTAATTCAATGCTCTGAGTGCTGGGACACAGGACAGAGCCCAGGAGAGGAAGGCCCAACCCTGCCAGGACAGCTGGGGACCAGGAGCTGGAGGAGGCTCGCATGCTGCTTCCCCGCGTCTGCCCGGGAGGGCGGGGCTGTGCCAGGAGGACCGCATGACTGGGGGCTGCAGAGCAAGCGTGGTCAGCAGAGACAACTATCAATCATGCACAGCCCAGTGCTGGGGCCTCTCCGGCCAGCTCGGCATCCAGGGCGCTGCCTACACAAGGAGACTCATCAGCAGTCCACATAGAGGCCCGACTGAGACATCATCCCATTTTTTCATTTCACAGACTAAATATATATACAACTTTGAAATTTAAAACAAAACAATAAGTATGATAATCATAATGAAATCTAACAGAGTTAACTTATCCTTGCCTTTTATGTTTCTTTCAAAGGACCATCCTTTCTGCAAAAATGTACAGTTGAAACAAGCCAAGGATGAGACTGGACACAGAGCACAGACTCGGTCCTTGCTGATGCCAGCTCACAGGTCTTGGTCTTTATTCGCTCCAATGGGGGAACAGAGCTTGAAAACCACAAACATTACTCCCCGCGACACACTCGACATCACAGCTCTTCTCTGTATACCTGATGTAAGGCTTTAGGATCCGAGAAGTGTAAGGGCTGACAATGCTCTGGTCCACAGCCATATCTTCCGACCCCACCAAACGGTACAAAAACTTCGTGGTCTGGTGCCGAAATCCTTTCCTGGATGGCAAGGCAGTCTATGAGAAAGACATGTTAGTTATATAAAAATAAAATTACTCAAAGGATTGGTTTAATTTCCACAGATAAGTAGTACTTACAACATTTTTATGTGTCAGAAAGTAAGTCTTTCCACAGGATTTAACTGGGAAGCTCAAGGTTTAATACAAACTTCATAGGTACCTTCACCTAAAAATGGATATGAAAAACTAATCCCGGTTTAATAGTTTAAAAGCAAAATAATTTAAGAATTTTTAAAGTTTTGTAAAGATTTTAAAAGAGATTTAGACAGGTGAAATGCAGAATTGATCCCCGGATTTACAGCCTCTCCAGGTTTCATGTTGTCTATAAAGGCACAGTCAATCCACTCATCAAATGTTCAGCAGTCCAAGCATCAGGGGGGAGGGGTAACACACACAGGCTTCCTGTCTCATGAGTGGTCTCTGTTATCACAGGGCGTGGGGCTCAATCACTGCTGCATCTGTATGTGGATCTATTACAATATGTCTCTACCAAGTAAATCTGACAAAAGTAGGACTGATGCAGATTATCATCCCTAAAACACAGCATGAGCGGAGAGGCCCGACCAGAGGGTCAAGGGGGACGCAGTCCTGCTCCTCCAGAGGATGTCCCCACAGAAGGGATGCATATGTCTGCTCTCCAGACACTGCTGCTCCAGGGCCCTCGGTCATGTCGTAACAGAACATGAAAATTAGGGTTTTATAGCAAAGAGCTCAGATGGAAAGATTAAAAGGCACATTTATAAAGTGGTTTGCCAAGGGTTGGATGAAGTTTAGAAACCTGAGTTGTTTTTGTAGAAACAGCTTGCTCTTAGCATAGAAAATAACTTTGTTGGAAGAAGAGCAAGAATTCTTTCCTTAATAATTTGCTCTGATTACTTTCCCAAACCGGACACCAAAACTTTCAAAGGCCAACTCTGAAATTCTTCCAGGACTTTGCATTTCAAAGTGAAATTCAAAGTTGTGGTATACAGTTTCCAAATATGGCCCAATGCTTCCTCCTGTGCCTGAAGGTACAAGTGTCTCCCCATATGGAAAGGCGGAGCCAATGTCCCCTCCCCTGGAATCTGGCGAGCCTGGGACAGGCTGGACCAGTCAGAACATGGCATAAAGTAACATTCTGGGACTTCTGAGCCCAGGCCATAAGGGAGCCGGCGGCTTCCACTTCCTCCCTCCTCGAGCCCAGCTGCCACGGTGCCCAGGCGCAACCACTGAAGGGCTGGCGGCCACACGGAGACAGGCTCTGGAGGACCCAGCTCCCAGCTGAGTGGAGCCACAGGGTGCCCCTTCCTTCAGCAAATGAAGGAGAAGAACACCCAGCTGAGCCAGTCAACCCACAGACTCAGAAGAAGAATTAAATAGTTACTGTTTTTTGTGTGTGTGTGGTACACGGGCCTCTCACTGTTGTGGCCTCTCCCGTTGCGGAGCACAGGCTCCGGACGCGCAGGCTCAGCGGCCATGGCTCACGGGCCCAGCCGCTTCGCGGCATGTGGGATCTTCCCGGACCGGGGCACGAACCCGTGTCCCCTGCATCGGCAGGCGGACTCCCAACCACTGCGCCACCAGGGAAGCCCAATAGTTACTGTTTTAAGCCACTAAGTTTGGGGCTGGTTTGTAATGCAGCAGAGATTACAGCAGCCCCTGAGCCCATGAAACAGCATCAGGTTAAATGGGAAGGTGAGGTCTATGAAAGACCTGGATGCACACAGTCCCCACCTCTTTCCTCTCCCTTGCTTCCACACCAGTTTAAACATCCTCAGCTTCTGCCTGGAACACTATTCTAGAATCTGCTCCTGGTGAAGGTGCTGTGAAAACTGTTGAAATGACAACAAAGGACTTAGAATATTGCAACTTAGTTGACAAAGCAGCAGCTGCAGGGTTTAAGACGACTGACTCCAATTTTGAAAGAAGTTCTAACTGTGGATAAAATGCTATCCAACAGCACTTCATGCTACAGAGAAATTGTTCATGAAAGGAAGGGTCAATCAATAAGGCAGACTTCACTGTTGACTGATTTTAAGAAACTGCCACAGTCACTATGATCAGTCCACAGCCATCAACATCAAGGCAAGACTCTCCACCAGCAAAAAGATTACAATTCACTGAAGGCTCACATGATTGTTAGTATTTTTTAGGAATAAAGTATCTTTTTTAAAAAAGAATAAATTTATTTCTTTCATTTATTTTTATTTTTGGCTGCATTGGGTCTTCGTTGCGGCATGAAGGCTTTTCTCTATTTGTGGCAAGCAGGGGTTACTCTTTGTTGCGGTGCGCAGGCTTCTCACTGCGGTGGCTTCTCTTCTTGCAGAGCACGGGCTCTAGGCACACGGGCTTCAGTTGTTGTGGCGCACAGGCTTAGCCCTGCACCACGGCTTGAACCCGTGTCCCCTGCATTGGCAGGCAGATTTCTTGACCACTGCACCTCCAGGGGAGCCCCAGGAATACAGGATCTTTTAATTAAGGGATATATATTGGATTTTTAGAGATAATACTATTACACACTTGTTAGACTAAACATAACTTTTACATGCATTGGGAAACCAAAATATTCACGTGACTCTCTCTGTTGCAATATTTGCTTTAATGAAGTGGTCTGGAACTGAACCCGAAACATCTCTGAGGTCTGCCTGTAAGCACTCAACAAACAATGTTAAGGATAGGTCTCTTCAAAAAACCAAATAAAGAGATAAAGAAGTAATGGCGTGAACATTCATATTAGGAGTCCAGAAGGGGAGGAAAAAAATAAAGGAGGAATGTATTTAAAGAGCATGATGAGGAATTTCCCAAAATAAAGAAGCATGAGTTCCCCTTCGGGTTCCAGTCCTGCATGTAAGGAGCTCGGAAGTCCTCACTCCACCATAACAAGGAAAAGGCTGCACAAGCTGAAAATCAACTCTTCTCCGACCCATCAGAGAAGTAAGGTCACAGGGCAAACGGCTGCCTCACAGACTGGAGACAGACAAGTGGATACAGAGGTTCACAACCTACTGGAGTAAGAAGCCTCGGGAAGCAGTGCCGGGAGGGGAAAACCTTACCTGCAATCGATGAACTGCTGGAGGCTCAGCGGGGACAAGTCTGAGAGAACAGAGACCAGGGAGGCCCCGCACTTGCGTGAGTTTTACCTCTAGGAGGCTCTACCAGGTGCTCACTGTGAAGATCAAAGAAAAATCCCCTCCTGCTGCCATTGGCAGTAGCTCATTTTGAACTGTCAGGGTATCTGTGCTCCTTAACAAGGCTGCCCTCAGGCGAAACTATTCTGCCAGAGCCTAACCTACCTGAGGGAAGGGAATAGCCAGCCCCTGCCCCCTCTAGCCACCCTGTCCCACCTAACGGGGGAGGAAAACTGAGAAGCCCTTGTGGAGTCTCAGCCCAGGGGCACACGCTCACTTAGAGACTGAGGACCAATCCGAGGACTGTAGAACACCTCCCCACCACATCACTAATGGCCTATTCCCACAGTGCCTTGTACCCAGGACACCATCCTTGGCTGTCAATTACAAGGCAAGCTAAAAGGCAAAAACACAGTTTGAAGAGACAGAAGCATCAGAACCAGACTCAGATATGGCAGAGATGTTGGAATTACTGAACTGGGAATAACTATGATTAGCACGTTAAGGGCTCTAATGAACAAAGTAGAGGTCATGAAAGAACAGATGGGTAATCTAAGCAGAGATGGAATTTCTAAGAAAGAATAAAAAAGAAATGTTAAGATTAAAACCACTGTAGCAGAAATGAAGAACGGCTTTGATGGGCTCACTGGGAGACCGGACGTGGCTGAGGAAAGACTTCCTGAGCTTGAGGACATGTCAACAGAAAAGCTGCCAAAACTGAAAAGCAAAGGGAAGAAAGACAGAACGGAACAGAATATCCAAAAACTGTGGTACAACTACAAAAGGTGTAATATATGCATAATGGGAATAGCAGGAGGAAAAAGGAACAGAAGAAACACCTGAAGCAATAACAACTGAGAATTTCCCCAAGTTAATGAGACACCAAACCAAAACCACAGTCCCAAGGAGCTCATAGAATAAGGAGGATAAACGCCAAGAAGCATGTCGGACACGTGTAACTGAAAAAGAAGAGGTGCCAAGCAAGATAAATGAGAGCAAAAAACACTGGAAATGCATGAACACAAGTCAAGATCAAAAACAAAGGGAAAAATCGGAAAGCTACCAGGACATGGGACAATAAAAAAGGAGGTCACCTACAAAGAAACAAGAGTAAGCCTGACATTGTGGCTCCAGAAACGACACTACAGCAAGACGATGATGGAGTAATAATGCTAAAACGTTAAAAGAAAAAATGACAATTTTACATCCAACTATGTTAGCATTTAAATGCAAGAATGAAGTGAAGATCTTCTGAGGCATACTGGTTTAAAAATTAACCTCAGGGCTTCCCTGGTGGCGCAGTGGTTGAGAGTCCGCCTGCCGATGCAGGGGACACGGGTTCGTGCCCCGGTCCGGGAAGATCCCACATGCCGCGGAGCGGCTAGGCCCGTGAGCCATGGCTGCTGAGCCTGCGTGTCCGGAGCCTGTGCTCCACAACGGAAGAGGCCACAACAGTGAGAGGCCCGCGTACAGCAAAAAAAAAAAAAAAAAAAAAAATTAACCTCAAAAAGACCGTATTTTAAAGAACTATCAGAGGAAGTACTCTAGCAAGAAGTTAACCCAGAAGAAGCAATGGGAAGTGAGACTGAGTGAATACTTTAGTGAGATTTACTGGTACCTAAACAAGCAACACAAAAGAAAAAAGGCAAAGGAGAGCACGCAAAGGTATTTTTTTGTTTGCAGGGTGAAGAGCACATGATAATATTAAAAAATTAATAGAGAAAAATCAATACATGTCTTAAGTTAGGACCTATAAAAAGAATAAAAACAGAACATACAATTTTCTTTATAGAAAAGATTCAACATCAAATAGACTATTTTCTTTGACTAGACATAATATAATTTGACTAGAAATTTAATTTGACTAGATAATTTGACTAGAAATTAAATATAATTTGACTAGAAATTAAATCAATTACTAAAAGATACTGTAAAAATTCTCATGTATCTAAGAAAACTATGAGCTATTTACCACTAAATAACTCTTGGGTTAAAGAGGAAATGCTGAGAAAAATTACGAAACACAAAGTACTGACTGGATAAAAAAATCACATCATTTCAAAGGTCATGAGTCATGGCTAAAATATCATAGAGACAGTTATAGCTATGAATATATTGATCAGAAGACAAGAAAGAGAATGGATTGAACAAATGCATTTACGGCTGCTCCCCTATGTAACTGCATTAAAGTGATACTAAAATTCCAGGTTAAGATGGGGGATTAAACACAAACATCCAATTTTATTTCCTCCCAAAACCCAACTACAAGAAACAGACTTAAAAAAAAAAAAAAAAGACGAGCAGGCAAGAACAAAAAGATCAGGAGAAGAAACCAAAGTAACTGGGAAGCAGATGGACACAAAGTAGCAGATTTAAAGCCAAAATCCCAAGCTGGCTTTCAGTGAAGTGAGAACCGGCCCAACCTGTACTGCAGAATCCTCCTAAATTACGTAGGTGGCAGCACCAGGTTCCTCTGGAACTGGGAAAAACTAAGGAACAGGTAAAAGCTGTGGGTGGAGCAGGAAGGCCCCAAACCTCCAACCCCTCTCCCACCCGCAGGGTGGCTGCCCTCCCACAGGAGTCTGGGGCCCAGATCTACAGAAGGCCTAACCAGGCTCCGGACGGGCAGCTCACGTGGCACTGAAGGGTGAGGCCTGCACCAGCTGAAGGCTGAGACTCCCCTCTCCCGGTGGCCACGAGGGTCCCGAGACTGAGCAGTCTTCTACAGGGACTCTGACTGGCCTAAGGGCCTAAAGGAAGTAATACTGGGGGTCCTCGGCAGAGGACTGACTGGCCTAGAATTCCCGGTTCAACCTAGCTTTCCCGAAGACTCTGAAAGCACTGCTCCACTGCCGGCTTCCTTCCAGTATTGCTGTTAAGCTGGCGCTCAGCTTTACCCAGCGCTAGCTGGGGATTCTGGTTCTAAATTCAAGGCCTTTCAGACACACAAGGTCTCAACGTTTACTTCCCGGGCAGCTTTCCTCTGGAAGCCACTAGGATGTGCTTCACTAAAGAAGGAAGTAAACCTATGAAAAGGTAAAGATGGGGAGCAGGAAACAGGGGGTTCAATCCAGCAGAGGGGAAGATGGGGCTCCGGCGAGGGGAGATGCCAGGACCACGATGGCGGCCAGTACAGAGCAACAAGTGTGACTCAAGGGGCAGACATCCTGAGGCTACCGTCACTAAGCCTCTGCCCCACGGGACCGTCTTGTAAACCTGAGGAGGCTTGTCCGTGCTAAGCTTGGTTCACAACGCATGTGAGGCTCCCCTGCTCCCTCCATGGGCTCCCTGGGTCAGCGGAGGACACTTACCCCACAGATAACCGCCCTGACCTCTGACAAGCAGGAGGGAAGCACGGCAGACCTGATGCAGGACAGGGACCCACCCCCCCAGGACCCACCCCCCGGCAACCCCGACCAGATTTCCGCACATTCCCTGGTACACACTGCAGTCCGCTGATGCTCAGACTCCCAGGACTCCTTAATGACCTTAGCCACCGACTTCCCCAGGAAGGGGTCACGTCACGGCAGCTGAAGCCAGAACACGACTGGACGAGTTTCCTGAGGCTACCGTATCAACACTGCACAAACAGGGGGCCTTAAACAACAGAAATGTATGTATTCCTTCTCTCATGGTTCTGGAGGCCAGAAGCCAGCCATCAAGGTGCCAGCAGGGCCCTGGTCTCTCAGAAGCTCTGGGTGGCAATCTATGCCATGTCCTTCTCTTGGCTTCTGGCGTGGCTGGCAAGGCTTGCTGCCCCTTAGCTCTGCAGACACATCACTCTAAAAGCTGTAAAAGCTGCCTCAGTCATCACATGGCATGTCTCCTGTGTGTCTCTCCTCTTGTAAGGACAGAAGTCACACTGGGTTAAGGGCCCAACCTACTCCAGTGTGACCTCAGCTTAACTACTTATACCTACAAAGGCCCTATCTCCACATGAGGTCACATTCACTGGCATCAGGGGTCAGGACTTCAATATACACTTTTGGGGACACAATTCAATCTACATCAGTGACCCAAAAAGCCCGTAAAGCTTATCTTCTCCTGGAAGCCTTCATCTAATAGCAGCAATTTCCTTGCACAGCTCCATCTGTGCTTCCTACTTAGTTTGCAAAACAAATAAACAAACAAAAAAACAACTAAAAGTACATTGTTTAGGGATAAAGACGTTAAAAAGGCAGAGGAATGATTAACACTGAAAGTCAGAAAGTAGCTCCCTCTGGGGGGAGCAAGCAGTGCCCAGAAGGATCTTTAAAGTGTTTTTAATGCCCTGTGTCTTAACCCAGGAGCTAGATTCATAGTTATTTATCTTATTAACCTCTAAATTATATCCATATGTTCTATGCATTCTTCTATGGGTACGACGCATTTCACACTTTTAAAAATTACAATGCATTTCATACTTTTAAAAATTAAGTATAGGGATTAAAAAGACAAACCTATGAGCACAAAGAAGAGGTGAGCAGATGACAGCAATGAAAGCACATGAGTAACTGGCAAGTGACTAAGACCAGCAGAGCCAAAACCTAAGGCAGGCTAGACTCTGGCGGCTCCAAAGAGATTCTGAGGCAGCCAAGGGTGGAAGCTCTGTCCTGAAAACAGGGAAATTCAGGTGAAGTTTAACAATGGCGTGGTCAGCTCCTGGTCCTCCCTATGAGGCTTCTAGGATGTAGGCAGGCAGGTTACTACTTCCCAGGAAAGGAAAGCTGGGAAATAGGGAAATAAAGAAAATTAAGGGGATCCAGCTACAGCAAGGGTCTTTGGCAAACTACAGACCCCACAGGCCAAATCCAGCCTGCTTGTGTAAATACATGTTATTGGCATACAGCGACGCCCATTCATCATGTATCATGTACGCTGCTCTCACACTGCACAGCAGGGCTGGCCTGCAAAGCCACAGCTACTTACTATCTGACCCTTTACGGAAAAGGCTTGCAAATCTCTGGTCTAGAGCGTCCAATATCCAAACAAGAGGGGTGCTCTAAAGAGACAAACCAGAGAAAACAGAAGCTAGGAAATTCCAGAACTCAAGAAGGAGCGTTTCAGGGACTTCCCTGGTGGTCCAGTGGCTAAGACTCTGCACTCTCTATGCAGGGGGCCTGGGTTCAATCCCTGGTCAGGGAACTAGATCAAGCATATCATAACTAAAGATCTTGCATGTCGCAAAGAAGATCCCACGTGCCACAACTAAGACCCAATGCAGCCAAATAAATAAATAAATATTATTTAAAAAAGAAGGAGCGTTTCAAATGGCAAGGCCCACAGAGCAAAGCCCAGCCCCAGGGAAGAAAAGCCCCACATGTGGAATCATCACTAGGTAATATCAGAACACTGGCAACAAAGACCGGACCCGACTAGTGTCCAAAGAAGCAGACAGGAAAATGTGCAAAGAGTCCAAACAGGCAATTCACAAACAACTAGGAAACAGGAAAAATGTTTAACTTCACCTGTCATCAAAGAAATGTAAATAAAAAACAAGGCTTCATTTTATAGCCATCAGATTAGCAAAACCAGTTAAAGGATGGTTAGTAGCAAACTCCACCAAAGATACAGGAGAGAAGCCGCCTTGCTCATGCCATGGGAAGACGGATTCCAGCACTTCTGGGTGGAATCAACTGTTCCCGGGAGCGCTCACACACAGGCATCCTCCGGCCACGCTGACCCACACTAACCCCAGCTGCTCTTTCTGCAGGGTGTCACCTAACTACACAGATGTCCACATGACTTCACTCCTGCTCAGCTCAGTGTCCAGTATGCTGTATGTCCTCAACAAACCTGTCCATCAAAGCCACGACCCAAACCATGTACAGCCACCCTCAGGGACTAAGAGATACAAAGAAAACATCTAGGTTCCTTCTGGAATCCCCAAAAGGAAAACAAAAATCCAAACTCAGATGTATGAAAGGATGTTCATATTGGACAAATAAAAAAAAATACAGCCCAGCCATTTTTGTACCTCTCTCCCTTGCTGTTTTCTTCCACATGCCCATGTGCTCCTTGGAGCTGTGGCCCCAGGAGCTGGAGAGCGAGGCCAACACTTACCTGGTACCGGTCAAGGATTCTGAAGTCCTGACAGGTCGTCCTGTACATGGCTTGTCCAGTTGGAAGCCTGGAAACTCCTTCTTTGGCCCCATAAATCCCGTCCACTAACAGAAGCGCGGCATTCACAACCTGATCCAGGTCAAAGAGCGGCAGCCCCCGGTCCCTCTTCGCCTGCCGGACAATCAGCTTCCGCTTCAGCCGCCGGGCCTCCGGGGTCATGGCCACGGCCCCAGGACAGGCTTCCAGCCGCTTGAGGAGCAGCTTCTCCTCGTAGATGCTCACAGGGGTGAACCTGGGCCCTTTGGGCTTCCGGTCCTTCTCCAGCACGGGCTTCCTTTTCTCTCGAGCCCTTGTTTGCAAGGACGTGTTGGAGTCTGTGTCCTCGCTGTCGATGTCCATCCTGTCGGGCTTCTCCTCCTCACTCTCCACCTCCTGCTTGATCTGCTCAGGGGCTCTGACCTTCTTCCTGCCTCCAACCCCTGGCCCCGAGGCAGCCGAGCCGGGAGGGGGTGGGAGGTACTCCATCCCAGGGTCGATGACACCATCGCCTTCCATCTCATCGTCATCTGCGCAGAGCAGAAAGCAGGAGGGGAATGCAGACCCACCGCCCACAGGGACAGCGCACACACTGCCATCAGAGCCACACACAACCCAAGAGACCCGAGGACGGGCCGTCTTACCGTGAAACAAGGCTTGTGGCGGCATCACGTCTGGAATCAGATCGGCTTCTGAGAGCAGGCTGGGCGTGGCTGAGTGAGAGGCAGGGGTCCCAGGGGCAGAGAAATCCAGAGACGGGGAAGGAGATGGGCTTGTCAGCGGGGTGCGGTCGGAGGAGCTCAGGGACGAGAAGTCGATCACTTCTCCTTTTTCCAGAATCACATCCGGCCTACGTCCTCGGCTGATGAACTTCACAGGCGTCGAGGAGGTGCTGCGGTCAAGAAAGCCAGCCGCCTCTTTCTGGGCTCTCCGGATGTCCTTCGCTTCCTGAGTGCGAGACCTTTTCTCTTTCAATTCCATGGCAGATTCCACAGGATTCCGACTCACCCGCTTTCTAAGTCCCTCGACAGTAATGATGGGATCTAAAGTTGGTTTCGAGGCTGCTGGAAAAGAATAAATATCTAAATTTTTTAATAGCTATTCAATGTTAGCTTCTTCTTCTACCTTACTGTGACTCTACTTCCATGTTTGAAAGAGATAAATGTTCAATGAATGCCCTAAACTAAGATTTAGATTTCTCTTAACCAGGAAAAAGGAATTATAATGCAAACATAAACACTTCTGCACCATCTTTCTCCTACTGGAATTGGTAAACGTTAGAAGTTTGATAATGCTCAGAGAGTGTAGGGGGAAAATGGATAGTTCATGCCTTTTTGATAGGGCATAAATTTTATTACAACTTTTTGGAGGGTAATTTGGCAATATGATTAAAATTCTGAATAAATATGCCCTTTGATACAGCAACCTATTTCCAGGAATTTATCACAAAAAACTGGCAAATGTGTGTAATTACAGTATTGTTTAAATACCAAAAAAGGACAGAAATAACCAAAATGTCCATCAACAGGATAAAGGTTTAATAAATTATCACACAGCCATTCAATGGAATGCAATGAAATAAAAGAAAATAGGGTAGATCTACATGTACTGTTATGGGAAGATGTCCAATGTATACTGGTAAGTGGGGAAAAAAATGGAGAACAAGTAATATAGTATGAATCAGTTTATGGGGGTTTTTTTAGTAAAAAAAATGCTTCAATATGCAGAGAGGACTTCTGAAAGCTTCACAAGAGACAGCAGTGGCTCCGCTGGAGTGAATCTGCAGGCAGGGTGGGCATGTGGGGAACTTTCAGACTTTACACCTTCAATACTATGAGATTTGTTTCCAATTATATTTTGAAAACTTTAAAAGGTCATTAAAATTTTTTCAGATAAAAAAATCAGATCAATGTGTGATATAAGGAGCTACTGTTAATTTTTTACAAGTGTGAAAATGGCATTATGGTTAGGCTACAAAAGAGAGTCCTTATGGATAAGAGATAAATCATGAAATATTTAAGAAGGAAGTGCTGATGCCTGGAAGTTGCTTCTAAATAATCTGAGGGTGGGGATGTGTGGAGGGTTGAGAGAAAGGACCCAGGGGCCAAGATAAAATGAGATTGGGACGTCCCAGGTGGTCCAGTGGTTAAGAATCCGCCTTCCAATGCAGGGGACGAGGGTTTGATCCCTGGTTGGGGAACTAAGATCCCACATGCTGAGGAGGAACTAAGACCCGCAACTAAGACCCAACACAGCCTAATAAATAAATAAATATTTAA
The DNA here is from genome assembly GCF_949774975.1 of Lagenorhynchus albirostris. Classification (NCBI taxonomy): domain Eukaryota; kingdom Metazoa; phylum Chordata; class Mammalia; order Artiodactyla; family Delphinidae; genus Lagenorhynchus; species Lagenorhynchus albirostris. The sequence goes on from NC_083109.1 coordinate 48,272,584, forward strand.
AACAAAAAAACCAAGATTGCCAGTGTTAACTGCTGAAGTAAAGACAAAGGTACCAGGGGATTCGCTATATTACTTCACTATATTACTTCACATTTGTATATTTAAAATTTTCCATACTAAAAAGATTAAAACCATAAATAAACAGATTGAAAATAGAGAACCTTTCAGATACTAAAGGAAATTTATTAAACTGGTAACTTGATTAGGCAGTTATAAAACATTTTTTGTATAATATTTATTTACGGCATAAAAAACTGTGTTAGAATAAAACTGTGGGGCAGAGCAGCTCCGGGGAGGCAAGGGCTCCGTGCCTGGTCAAAGCGGATTGTCTACACTGGCACCTCTCAGCTCACGACAGTACCTTTCACTTTCAGAGTGGAGATGGACAGCTTCTCTCCCTCGGGTTTCAGGGTAGGGGGCCTGTTGTGGACGAGCTTCCACCATCCCGGTTCTCCAAATTCCTGAGCTCCCGAGCGGAAGTACATGGGGCTCCCCACGCTAAGGCAGCCCGCCACCGTGCTCCACCAGGTGGAGGTCTTTTTCCTGGAGAGTCCAAGAATTTAAAAATTATTGGCTTTTCAACTCTATCCTTACATAGACAGTGCAGTCTCTGCCTCCAAGTCTGTGATAGGCTATGGAACGTCCCCTCTTTGAAGGAACAGAGCACAATGGATAAGGGAGAGGCTCGGGGTTCTGCGTGGCTTCAAATCCCAGCTCCACCACCTTCTAGCTGCCTCAGTTTCTTCATCTTTAAAATTAGGATAATAGAATGCGCAAGACTGCTGTGGCGATTAAATGAAGTTAATTCAAACAAAGCTCATAAAACACTTCTTATCCATGATTATGGAGTTCTACAGGCTAATTTTATTTAACTTGAGCTGCTTTTATGTATGAGTTAAACACAACTCTCAGGAAAGAAAGCAGGAGAGTCATTAGCCCTGGTAAACAGTTCATTTTACCCATGGAGGAGGATGCATCCCTCAGTCTGCTACTTGCCTTCGCATAGCAGAGTAGGAATAAAACTATATGGTATGTCCCACAAACACAGAGTTGAACCTTGGGGGAATTACCAACTCTGACCAAACCCCCCCAAAATACAACAAGCGTTTCAAAATAACTACACAACAGTGTATACAACAAAAATTTTAAATGATATGTAAAATGTCAACTATTCAGGTTCCTGTTAAAAGTGATTTTTAAGGAAACTGTTCTATTTCCACCTTGAAAACATAAATCAATGACCGGAAATCCTAAAGAACAGTTCTTCATAAGAAAGTCAGTCTAACAGATGAAAAATACTGCTAGGGAGGCAAGAGAAAAAAGTATCCTTAGGAACAGAGATGTACTAGAAAAATACAAACCAAAAGAACCCCACAAAAAACAAAAAAACTTTATAAAGGCATGACCACATATCTGAGACAGGAGAATGACCCCCAGCATTGTGGGTCAGAGCAGAACGAGGTCTCACCTCGTTCTGACCTTTCCAGGCCCCCCTCCTGTTGCCCAGCGGTCTGACCAGAACGAACCCATCCCACTTGCTTTCTTACACTGCCCAACACTGTCCCACAGGCCCCTTGGGATCTGTTCACTTTTCTTCCCATTGTCCTATTTGGCTTTGAATCCCTCTGGTGAACTTTCCATTTCAGTTATTGTACTTTTCAGCTCCAGGACTTCTTATCTCTTTATTGATATTTATGTTTTGTCCATACATCGCTTCCCTGATGTTCTCCACCTCTTCCTTTAGTTCTCTGGGCATCTCTAAGACAGCTCTTTAAAGTCTTTGTCCAGTAAGTCCACCATTAGGTCTTTTTCAGGGGCAATTTCTGTTAGTTTATTTTTTTCCTTTGAATGGGCCATACTTTCCTTGTTCTTTGTATTCCTTGTGTTTTGTTGGACAGTGGACTCTGGACACCAGACTCTCCTTCTTCCCCGGGGTTTACTGGTTTTTGACAGCTGCAGGCTGTCTCTGTGCCAAAGATCAGCCGGAGCAGAAACTCAAGGTCCTCTCAGTCCATGTCTAAGCCTGTGCCTCCCCCAGACATGCAGGGTGGCTAATTCCCCTGTATATGTGGGTGCTTTTGAATGTCTTAGTCTTCAACGTCTGGCTCCAAAAAGGGGACAAAGAGGAAAGTGAAAGTGGGGAGGTAGGTGCCAGCCCTATAAGTCCCTTTAAAGTCACCTCAGCCAGACGGGGAGGGGCTTGCAACAATGGAGGAGGTGCAACAACAAAGGCCGCCCACGCCTTTATCAGCACCTCTGTGATCAGAAGCAGCAGTCAGTGATCAGCACAGATATGATATTTGGAGGACAGCGTCCTGTGTCCACCCCGGATCCCATACTGTATGCAAGTTGCTACAGGAATATGTGCATGGCTGTCTGCCACAGTTAAAACTGGCCAACGCTGATTGTAATTTATGGTCCAAGGCTTCCTCTGGAAGTTGCAAGCCTTCAGCTGACTCCAGAGTTCCAATAAAGTTACACTGGATTCTGCCAATGCAACTGCTACCTAGGTGGGCAGACAGATTTCTGGTGCTTCCCACTCTGCCATCTTCCCAGAACCCTCATCATACAGGCATAGCTCATGTTACTGCACTTCACAGATACTGTGTTTTTTAAAAACTGAAGGTTTGTGGTAACCCTGAATCAAGCAAGTCTATCGGTGCCATTTTTCCAAAAACATCTGCTCACTTCATGTCTGTGTGTCATATTTTAGATCTTGTAGTATTTCAAAGTTTTCCATTATTATTGTATTTGTTATGGTGATCTGTGATCGGTGACTTCTGATGTTACTCCTACAACTTGCTGAAGTCCAGACTATGGTTAGCATCTTTTAGCAATAAAGTATTTTTTTTCATTTATTTTTTATTTTTGGCTGAGTTGGGTCTTTGTTGCTGTGTGTGGGCTTTCTCTAGTTGCAGCGAGCGGGGTCTATTCTTTGTTGCAGTGCACGGGCTTCTCATTGCAGTGGCTTCTCTTGTTGCAGAGCACAGGCTCTAGGCATGCAGGCTTCAGTAGTTGCGGCTTGCGAGTTCTAGAGCACAGGCTCAGTAGTTGTGGTGCACAGCCTTAGTTGCTCCGCGGCATGTGGGATCTTCCCAGACCAGGGCTCAAACCCGTGTCCCCCGCATTGGCAAGCGAATTCTTAACCACTGAGCCACCAGGGAAGCCTAAGTATTTTATAATTAAGGTGTGTACACTGCTTTTTTTAAAAATAATGCTATGCATACTTAACAGACTACAGCATAATGTGAACATAACTTTTATATGCAGTGGGAAATCAAAAATTCACGTGACTCACTTTATTGTGATATTTACTTTACAACAGCAGTCTGGAACTGAACCTGCAACATCTCTGAGACATGCCTGTATAATATTTTTAATTTTAAATACTATGAATGTGTTTTATCATATTTCATCAAACATAAGGTCCACTGACTTTAAGACACACCGTTTTGTGTACAAGAAGGAAAACTAGCTATCAAGTAAGCTATGACACACCATCACTTCTAAGATGTATCCAGCTGTCAGAGATGTCAAAGTGTGAAAAACTGTTTATCTTAAAATCAATGAAATATGGTAATAGAAAAAATATCCAAACTATTCTTCACTAATCAAAATTATAACTTTGGGAAAAATTCAAGGCCAGGACTGTAAAACCAGATTAAATGACCACATATAAAATAGCAATTAAACTGTAGTAATTAAGCTTTTGTGTACTTTTTAACTTGCTTCTACAATAGGTACACAAAGTTATTTAGGTTAGCCCTTAATAAACCTTTATACATTTAAACCTTAATAAAATATTAAGGACATATAAGATCTGAAAGAAAATGTATTCAAATTTAAAACTTCACTATATAGTACACTATTCTCTCAGATCCTATGGCAAATGAGAAATGGTTAACATTAAGAATTTTAAAGTATGCTCCATGGATAGCAGACTAAATCTTTAGCAGCTATGAGAAATGTTTAATTGCGGAGGCAGTGAATCTGTGTTTTCATACATGGACACATCTGAGCACTGGAGACCACCTCAGGTGAGTGGTTTCGGGGCTTTTCCAATCACTGATGCTTAAAGCAGAGTTCCCAAAGGGAAGGACAGCACTGAGCCAGGAAACTGAGTGCCAAGGAGTCACAGCGTAATTTTTAATTCTCTTTCACTCCTCTGGTTAGATCAAGGAGAAAATTAGTTGCTTTAAATTCTCACTAACACAGTCTCCCTTTTTGATCAAGAAAGAGGCCTCACAAAAAACTCATAGTTTAACATCAAAAAAATGAACAATCCGATTAAAACATGGGCAGAAGATCTGAAAAGACATTTTTCCAAATAAGACATACAGATGGCTAACAGGTACATGAAAAGATGCTCAGCATCACTAATCACCAGGGACATGCAAATCAAAATCACAATGAGCTATCACCTCACACCTGTGAGAATGGCTATGATTAAAAAGACAACAAATAACAAATATTGGTGAGGATGTAGAGAAAAGGGAACCCTTGTGCACTACTGGTGGGAATGTAAATTGGTGCAGCCAATGCAAAACAGTATGGAGGGTCCTCAGAAAATTAAAAACAGAACTACCATATGATCTAGCAATTCCACTCCTGGGTACTTACCCGAAGAAAACAAAACACTAATTTGAACAGATATATGCACCCCTATGTTCACTGCAGCATTATTTACAATAGCCAAGACACGGAAGCAACCCAAGTGCCCATCAATAGATAAAAAGGATAAAGAAGATATGAGGGGGAGACCTTCAAGGTGGTGGAGGAGTAAGACGTGGAGATCACCTTCCTCCCCACAAATACGTCAAAAAAACAATTACATGTGGAACAACTCCTACAGAACACCAACTGAATGCTGGCATAAGACCTCAGACTTCCCAAAAGCCAAGAAAATCCCCACATACCTGGGTAGGGCAAAAGAAAAAACAAGAGACAAAAGAATAGGGACAGGACCTTTGCCTCTGGGAGGGAGATGTGAAGGAGGAAAAGTTTCCACATACTAGGAAGCCCCTTCGCAGGCGGAGACTGCGGGTGGTGGAGGGGGGAAGCTTCGGAGCCACAGAGGAGAGCACAGCAACAGGGGTGCAGAGGGAAAAGCAGAGATTCCCACACAGAGGATCAGTGCCAACCAGCACTCACCAGCCTGAGAAGCCTGTCTGCTCACCCATCGGGGCGGGTGGGAGCTGGGAGTTGAGGCTTGGGCTTTGGAGGTCAGACCTCAGGGAGAGGACTAGGGTTGGCTGCGTGAAGACAACCTGAAGGGGGCCAGTGCGCCACAGCTAGCCAGGAGGGAGACCAGGAAAAAGTCTGGACCTGCCGGAGAGGCAAGAGATCATAATTTCAGAGTGCACAAGGAGAAGGGCTTCTTGCTCTGTGTGCCCACAGACAGCAGAGCACCACCCAAGCGAGCTCCAGAGATGGGTGCAAGCCACAGCTATCATCTCGCACCCCAGAGACAGGCATGGACCACTACCGCTGCTGCCACTGCCACCAAGAATCCTGTGTGCGAGTGCAGGTCACTACCCACACCCCTCCAGGAGTCTGTGCAGCACGCCACTGCCAGGGTCCTGTGATCCAGGGCCAACTTCCCTGGGAGAGCACATGGCATGCCTCAGGCTGTTGCAACATCATGCTGGTCTCTGCTGCCACAGGCACGTCCCATGTTCCAATTATGACTACCGTACCCCTCCCTCCCTCTCCCTGGCTTGAGTGAGCAAGAGAGCCCTAATCAGCTGCTACTTTAACACCCTCCTGTCTGGGCAGGGAACAGAGGCCTGAGGGCAGCCTACACGCAGAGGTGGGACCAAAACCGAAGCTGAACCCCAGGAGCTGTGCGAACAAAGAAGAGAAAGGGAAATTTCTCCATGCAACCTCAGGAGCAGTGGAGTAAATCCCCTCAATCGGCTTGATAAACCCTGCATCTGTGGAATACATGCATGAAGAGACAACAAATGTTCCCAAAACTGAGGCGGTGGACTTTGGGAGCTACTGCAGTCTTGGGTTTGCTTTCTGCATTTGATTAGTTTTTGGTGTTCTGTTTCTCTTAGTTTAGATTTTAGTGCTTGTTTTCACTGGTGGGTTTATTGGTTTGGTTGCTATCTTCCTTTTTTTTTGTTCTCTCTTTGTGAGTATGTGTGTGTGTGTATGTGTGTGTATGTTTCTTTGTGTGATTTTTGTCTGTTATTTTTTATTTTTTGGCTGTGTTGGGTCTTTGTTGCTGTGTGCGGGCTTTCTCTAGTTGTGGTGAGCAGGGGCTACTCTTCATTGCAGTACATGGTGGCTTCTCTTATTGCAGAGCACGGGCTCTAAGGGCATGGGCTTCAGTAGCTGCTGGGCGTGAGCTCAGTAGTTGTGGCTTGTGGGCTCTAGAGCGCAGGCTCAGTACTTGTGGTGCACAGGCTTAGTTGCTCTGTGGCACGTGGGATCTTCCCAGACCAGGGATCGAACCCACGTCCCCTGTACTGGCAGGCAGATTCTTAACCACTGCACCACCAGGGAAGTCCCTTGTCTGTTTAGTTTTGCTTTTACCATTTGTTTGGGGGCTCTGTTTTTAATTTTTTTCTTTCTTCCTTTTCTTCTGTGCTGTGAAGCTGGCAGGGTCTTGGTGCTCCGGCCGGGTGTCGGGCCTGAGCCTGCGAGGTGGGAGAGCCGAGTCCAGGACACTGGACCACCAGAGGCCTCCTGGCCCCATGTAATATTAATTGGAGAGAGCTCTCCCAGAGATCTCTGTCTCAACACTAAGACTCAGCTCCAGTGCTGGATGCCCCATACTAAACAACTAGCAAGACAGGAACACAACCCCACCCATTAGCAGAGAGGCTGCCTAAAGTCATACTAAGTTCATAGACACCCCAAAACACACCACCGGATGAGGCCCTGCCCAAAGAGCAACAAGATCCAGCCCCACCCACCAGAACACAGGCACCAGTCCCGCCCACCAGGAAGCATACCCAAGCCATTGAACCAACCTCACCCACTGGGGGCAGACGCCAGAAATAAGACGAACTATGAACCTGCAGCCTGCAAAAAGGAGACCCCAAACACAGTAAGTTAAACAAAATGAGAGAACAGAGAAATATGCAGCAGATGAGGGAGCAAGGTAAAAACCCACCAGACCTAACAAATGAAGAGGAAATAGGCAGTCTACCTGAAAAAGAATTCAGAGTAATGATAGTAAAGATGATCCAAAATCTCGGAAATCGAATGGAGAAAATTCAAGAAACCTTTAACAAGGATCTAGAAGAACTGAAGAGCAAACAAACAATAATGAACAACACAATAAATGAAATTAAAAATTCTCTAGAAGGAATCAATAGCAGAAAAACTGAAGCAGAAGAATGGAGAATAATGGAAATAACTGCCACAGAGCAGAATAAAGAAAAAAGAATGAAAAGAATTGAGAACAGTCTCAGAGCCCTCTAGGAAAACATTAAATGCACCAACATTCGAATTATAGAGGTCCCAGAAGAAGAAGAGAAAAAGAAAGAGTCTGAGAAAACATCTGAAGAGATTATAGTCGAAAACTTCCCTTACGTGGCAAAGGAAATAGTCACTCAAATCCAAGAAGCGCAGAGTCCCATACAGGATAAGTCCAAGGAGAAACACGCCAAAAGACATATTAATCAAACTATCAAAAATTAAATGAAAAGAAAAAATATTAAAAGCAGCAAGGGAAAAGCAATGAATAACATACAAGGGAATCCCCATAAGGTTAACAGCTGATCTTTCGGCAGAAACTCTGCAAGCCAGAAGGGAGTGGCAGGACGTATTTAAAGTGATGAAAAGGAAAAACCTACAACCAAGATTACTGTACCCAGCAAGGATCTCATTCAGATTCGACACACAAATTAAAACTTTTTTTTTTTTTTTTTGCGGTACGCGGGCCTCTCACTGTTGTGGCCTCTCCCGTTGTGGAGCACAGGCTCCGGACACGCAGGCTCAGCGGCCATGGCTCACGGGCCCAGCTGCTCTGTGGCATGTGGGGTCTTCCCGGACCGGGGCGCGAACCCGTGTCCCCTGCACCGGCAGGTGGATTCCCAACCGCTGCGCCACCAGGGAAGCCCCAAATTAAAACTTTGAAGACAAGCATAAGTTAAGAGAATTCAGCACCACCAAACCAGTCTTACAACAAAAGCTAAAGGAACTTCTCTAGGCAGGAAACACAAGAGAAGGAAAAGACCTACAAAAACAAACCCAAAACAATTAAAAAAATGGTAATGGGAACATACATATCGATAATTACCTTAAATGTAAATGGATTAAATGCTCCAACCAAAAGACAGATTGGCTGAATGGATACAAAAACAAGACCCGTATAGATGCTGCCTACAAGAGACCCACTTCAGACCTAGGGACACGTACAGACTGAAAATGAGGGGACAGAAAAAGATATTCCATGCAAATGGAAATCAAAAGGAAGCGGGAGTGGGCTTCCCTAGTGGCGCAGGGGTTGAGAGTCTGCCTGCCGATGCAGGGGACATGGGTTCGTGCCCCGGTCCGGGAAGATCCTACATGCCGCAGAGCGGTTGGGCCCATGAGCCATGGCCGCTGAGCCTGCATGTCCGGAGCCTGTGCTCTGCAATGGGAGAGGCCACAGCAGTGAGAGGCCCGCCTACGACAAAAAAAAAAAAAAGAAAGCTGGAGTAGCAATACTCACATCAGAAAAAACAGACTTTAAAATAAAGAGACAAAGAAGGACACTACATAATGATCAAGGGATCAATCCAAGAAGAAGATATAACAATTGTAAATATTTATGCACCCAGCATAGGAGCACCTCAATACATAAGGCAAATGCTAACAGCCATAAAAAGGGAAATCGACAGTAACACAATAATAGTAGGGGCCTTTAACACCCCACTTTCACGAATGGACAGATCATCCAAAATGAAAATAAATAAGGAAACACAAGCTTTAAATGACACATCAGACCAGATAGTTTTAATTGTTATTTATAGGACATTCCACCCAAAAACAGAATACACTTTCTTCTCAAGTGCACATGAAACATTCTCCAGGATAGATCATATCTTGGGTCACGAATCAAGCCTCAGTAAATTTAAGAAAACTGAAATTGTATCAAGTATCTTTTCCAACCACAACATTATGAGACTAGATATCAATTACAGGAAAAAGAACTGTAAAAAATACAAACACATGGAGGCTAAACAATACACTACTAAATAACCAAGAATCACTGAAGAAATCAAAGAGGAAGTTTAAAAATACCTACAAACAAATGACAATGAAAATACGATGACCCAAAACCTATGGGATGCAGCAAAAGCAATTCTAAGAGGGAAGTTTATAGCAATACAATCCTACCTGAAGAAACAAGAAAACTCTCAAATAAACAACCTAAACTTACTCCTAAAGCAATAAGAGAAAGAACAAAAAAACCCCAAAGTTAGCAGAAGGAAAGAAATCATAAAGATCAGATCAGAAATAGATGAAAAAGAAATGAAGGAAACAATAGCAAAGATCAATAAAACTAAAAGCTGGTTATTTGAGAAAATAAACAAAATATTGATAAACCATTAGCCAGACTCATCAAGAAAAAAAGGGAGAAGACGCAAATCAACAGAATTAGAATGAAAACGGAGACGTAACAACTGACACTGCAGAAATACAAAGGATCATGAGAGACTACCACAAGCAACTATATGCCAATAACATGGACAACCTGGAAGAAATGGACAAATTCTTAGAAAAGTACAACCTTCCAAGACTGAACCAGGAAGAAATAGAAAATATGAACAGACCAATCACAAGCACTGAAATTGGGATTAAAAATCTTCCAACAAACAAAAGTCCAGGACCAGACAGCTTCACAGGCTAATTCTATCAAACATTTAGAGAAGAGCTAACACCTACCCTTCTCAAACTCTTCCAAAATATAGCAGAGGAAGGAACACTCCCAAACTCATTCTACTAGGCCACCATCACCCTGATACCAAAACCATACAAAGATATCACAAAAAAAGAAAACTACGGGCCAATATCACTGATGAACATAGATGCAAAGCTCCACAACAAAATACTAGCAAACAGAATCCAACAGCACATTAAAAGGATCATATAGCATGATCAAGTGGGGTTTATCCCAGGAATGCAAGGATTCTTCAATATACACAAATCAAACAATGTGATACACCACATTAACATACTGAAGGAGAAAAACCATATGATCATCTCAATAGATGCAGAAAAAGCTTTCGACAAAATTCAACATCCGTTTATGATAAAAACTCTCCAGACAGTGGGCATAGAGGGAACCTATCTCAACATAATAAAGGCCATATATGACAGACCCACAGCCAACATCGTTCTCAATGGTGAAAAACTGAAACCATTTCCTCTGAGATCAGGAACAAGACAAGGATGTCCATTCTCACCACTATTATTCAACATAGTTTTGGAAATTTTAGCCACGGCAATCAGAGAAGAAAAAGAAATAAAAGGAATAAAAATTGGAAAAGAAGTAAAACTGTCACTGTTTGTAGATAACATGATACTATACATAGAGAATCCTAAAGATGCTACCAGAAAACTACTAGAGCTAATCAATGAATTTGGTAAAGTAGCAGGATACAAAATTAATGCACAGAAATCTCTCACATTCCTATACAATAACATTGAAAAATTTGAGAGAGAAATTAAGGAAACACTCCCACTTACCATTGCAACAAAAAGAATAAAATACCTAGAGATAAACCTACCTAAGGAGAAAGGCCTATATGCAGAAAACTATAAGACACTGATAAAAGAAATCAAAGACAATACAAACAGATGGAGAGATATACCATGTTCTTGGATTGGAAGAATCAACGCTGTGAAAATGACTATACGGCCCAAAGCAATCTACAGATTCAATGCAATCCCTATCAAACTACCAATGGTATTTTTCACAGAACTAGAACAAAAAAATTTTACAATTTGTATGGAAATACAAAAGACCCCAAATGGCCAAAGCAATCTTGAGAAAGAAAAACAGAGCTGGAGGAATCAGCCTCCCTGACTTCAGACTATACTACAAAGCTACAGTAATCAAGACAGTATGGTACTGGCACAAAAACAGAAATATAGATCAATGGAACAAGACAGAAAGCCCAAAGATACACCCACGCACCTATGGTCATCTTATCTTTGATAAAGGAGGCAAAAACATACAATGGCGAAAAGATAGCCTCTTCAGTAAATGGTGCTGGGAAAACTGGACAGCTACATGTAAAAGAATGAAATTAGAACACTTCCTAACACCATACACAAAAATAAACTCAAAATGAATTAAAGACCGAAATGTATGGCCAGACAGTAAAAAACTCTTAGAAGGGACTTCCCTGGTGGCACAGTTGTTAAGAATCTGCCTGCCAATGCAGGAGACACGGGTTCGAGCCCTGGTCAGGCAAGATCCCACATGCCATGGAGCAACTAAGCCCGTGTGCCACAACTACTGAGCGTGCGCTCTACAGCCCGCGAGCCACAACTACTGAAACCCACACACCCTAGAGCCCATGCTCAACGAGAAGCCACTGAAATGAGAAGCCCGTGCACTGCAATGAAGCGTAGCCCCCTCTCACTGCAACCAGAGAAAGCCCACATGCAGTAACAAAGACCCAACACAGCCAAAAATAAATAAATTAATTAAAAAAAAAACTCTTAGAGGAAAACATAGGAAGAACACTCTTTGACATAAATCACAGCAAGATCCTTTTTGACCCACCTCCTAGAGAAATAGAAATAAAAACAAACAAATGGGACCTAATGAAACTTAAAAGCTTTTGCACAGCAAAGGAAACCATAAACAAGACCAAAAGACAACCCTCAGAATGGGAGAAAATATTTGCAAACGAAGCAACTGACAAAGGATTAACCTCCAAAATATACAAGCAGCTCATGCAAGTCAATATCAAAAAAAACAAACAACCCAATCCAAAAATAGGCAGAAGATCTAAACAGACATTTCTCCAAAGAAGATATAGATTGCCAACAAACACATGAAAGGATGCTCAACATCACTAATCATTAGAGAAATGCAAATCAAAACTACAATGAGGTATCACCTCACACCGGTCAGAATGGCCATCACCAAAAAATCTACAAACAATAAATGCTGGAGAGGGTGTGGAGGAAATGGAACCCTCTTGCACTGTTGGTGGGAATGTAAATTGATACAACCACTACGGAGAACAGTATGGAAGTTCCTTAAAAAACTAAAAGTAGAACTACTATTTGACCCAGCAATCCTACTACTGGGCATATACCCTGAGAAAACCATAATTCAAAAAGAGTCATGTACCACAACGTTCACTGCAGCACTATTTACAGTAGCCAGGATATGGAAGCAACCTAAATGTCCACTGACAGATAAATGGATAAAGAAGATGTGGCACAGATATACAATGGTTACTCAGCCATAAGAAGAAATGAAACTGAGTTATTTGTAGTGAGGTAGACGGACCTAGAGTCTGTCATACAGAGTGAAGTAAGTCAGAAAGAGAAAAACAAATACCGTATGCTAACACATATATATGGAATCCAAAAAAAAAAAAAAAGGTTCTGATGAACCTAGAGGCAGGACAGGAATAAAGACGCAGACGTAGAGAATGGACTTGAGGACACGGGGAGTGGGAACGGGAAGCTGGGATGAAGTGAGAGAGTAGCACTGACATATATACACTCTCAAATGTAAAATAGATAGCTAGCAGGAAGCAGCTGCATAGCACAGGGAGATCAGTGACCACCTAGAGGGGTGGGAGGGAGACGCAAGAGGGAGGGGATATGGGGATATATGTATACATATAGCTGATTCACTTTATTATAGAGCTGAAACTTACATAACATTGTAAAGCAATAATACTCCAATAAAGATGTGAAAAAAAAGATGTGATACACACACATACACAATTGGATATTATTCAGCTATAAAAAAGAATGAAATCTTGCCATCTGTGACAACATGTATGGACCTAGAGGGTATTATGCTAAGGGTATTATGTGAAATAAGTCAGAGAAAGACAAATACTGTATGATTTCAGTTATGTGGAAGCCGAAAAAAGAAACAAATGAAGAAACATAACAGAACAGCAACAGTCACAGATACAGAGAACAAACAGGTGCTTGCAAGAGGGGAGGAGAGTGGGGAGAGGGTAGAAATAGGTGAGGGAAATTAAGAAGTACAAACTTCCAGTTGCAAAATAAATAAGTCACAGGTATAAAATGTATAATGTAGGAAAAACAGTCAATAATTATGTAGTATCTTTGTATGGTAACGTATGGTAACTAGACGTACCATGGTGATCATTTTGAAACATATGGAAATACTGAATCAGTGTGTTGTGTAACAGAAACAAATGTAGGTTGTAGATCAATTATACTTCAAAAACAAACTCATAGAAAAAGACATCAGATTTTCCAGAGGTGGGGGGATAAACGTCCCATTATAAGATAAATAAGTACTAGGGATGTACTGTACAACGTGATAAATATAATTAACACTGCTGAATGTTATACAGGAAAGCTGTCGAGAGTAAATCCTAAGAGGTCTTATCACAGGAAAAAAATTTTTTTCTATTTATTTAATTTTATATCTATATGAGATGATGGATGTTCATTAAACTTTGTGGTCATCATTTCATGATGTATGTAAGTCAAATCATTATGCTGTACACCTTAAACTCATACAAGTGCTGTATGTCAATTACATATCAATACACCTGGATGAAAACAATATATAGATGGTATCATATGATAAAAAAAAGAAAGAGTGTTTCAGATTGCCTTTACAGGTCATGGGATCTAGCTACAAGTCAATAGCATTGCTTTATTTTTAGTGCACTTATTTTTACAGTTTCATTCTATTTATATAAGTGATATAGGTTTTCCACTTACCATGGTGGTATGAAGTTTCTTTTTTTTCAGTGACTTGATTTAAATAAGTAAACGATAATTCAAGTGATACACTAATATGGCCAAAACCCACTAGTTTAATGGTTAAATTACAAGAAGCTGGAGAGTAATTAATGTCTTTCAGTAGAAGTATTGAAAAGAAAAAGAGCCTCAGCTGATGCCTCTCAGAACACGCTCTAGAAATGAACAAATGAAACTGAACACCTGCTGCTAAAATACGCCAACTTCCTTAAAACAGGCAATTTAAATCCAACTTCTTCCAGAAGACAATCCACCAGGCAGAACAGCACTGAAAGATCATGAAAACGTTCCAAGATCTAATTTTATCAGTTTTTTTCCCTTCCTTGTCCCTTATAAATGGGGTGTATTAAGTTCCATAAATAGAGCTAAATCATTAAACTAAGACAACATTTCCTTTCAAGAAAAAGAACCAGTTATGCTGTCAATTCTTTTCTTAGTTCTATTTTTCAAGTCTATTTTTCCCTCACAGCAGCCTGCAGAAGGTCACCCCTCCATGATTCCTCAGCAACTTTGGCAGAGCTGTGACTTTTCAGCACCCGAGAAAACGGGCTGCAAGGAGTTCCGAGTGAGGACAAGCACAAACTCCCTGCTCTGACCTTTATCGTGTCCACACCGACCCAATTATGCAAGATTTATGAATCTCACACAGGACTTCAGAAGGCAACTAACAATCAGAATTTCAAACACTACTTCCCTAGTGGTCCAGTGGTTAAAACTCCATGCTCCCAATGCAGGGGGCCCGGGTTCAATCCCTGGTCAGGGAACTAGATCCCACATACCACAACTAAGAGCCCGCATGCCGCAACTAAGATCCAGCACAGCCAAATAAATAAATACATTTTTTTTTTTAAAGAAAGAATCTCAAACAATCCGCCAATGCAACTGCAAACTTGCTAACCTCTAACAGCAATAAAAATCTTGCTAGATGCACATGGACCCTTAGTTAAAACATCTGGTGTGTATGTCTGTGCCCCGGCACCCCTAAGTCTGATGAACCAAGGAGGGGTCACAGAAAAGCACTCAGCAGCAAATTCAAAGCATCATGATGAAAAGAGTATCAAAGGAATAAACCATATGCGTGTTAATGTGCCCAGACTTGGCCAAGCACTGTGAATACCAAACAGTATACAATGATTTCTACCTCCCAGAGTTAATAAACACAAATACTAATAATCAACCAAGAGCAACTTAAATGAGTGCAGTCAATAACTGCCATCATTTCTCGTCTTCTGACCTCCTACAAGGCACTGATTTTAAAGGACATAATATTCCTCTATCCTCAAATTAGTCACCTATCCAACTATTAAACTGCCTCATTTAATCAAAGTCTCTATTTTTTTAACATTCTAAGAATCTGTTCAACTGTCTTCCTGCTCAGTAGAAACCAACAGTTTCCTCCGAAAGTAGGATAGGAAGTATGGAAACCTACCCTTGTCATTATGTAAACTTCTACTTCGATTTTTAACTTAAAGTAACAACATTTTCTGGATTAAAAAATTCTCAGTAACTGCCACAAGTAATTACTCTAATTCTCTAAAGGCCAGCATTAGGCTGTCTCAAGTCTCATATACTTTATTCTTTACATCTTCATTCAAGTATAAGATTTTTAAAAAAATCACATTACCTATTCCCAAGCAAAAAAGTCCAATGTTTCTCAATGAAAGCGCAGATGTCTTCTTTCCACCGGAAATAGCCCTGACGCCCACTACCTTCCAGGGACAAGTTGTACATCGCCAGCATGACCACCTGAAACAGAAGCAGAATAGGCTGGGAGAAAAGCACAGACAGGGATGGTAAACTTCAGGGGGGAACGTGTGTTGTTTTATACTCTGAGTATGAATAGAGGGGGGAAAAGGAAGGATAATATCTTGGAATAGTCTCAGGATAGAATTCTACTTCCTTTTTTGCTTTCCATAGATGAGCATCACTGTTCCCCTTAATCACGTGCACTTGTTCCTCCCATGTTACATGTGCAAGGCTGCTGTGTGGCTGAACTGGTGAAGAGTAACTACTGCCCTAAGCAGCCCCCATCCCAGTCCCCCTCCACCACTCAAAGGCAGCGCTAAACACTGTGTTAACCAATGGCATCAGGAGGCCACAGGGCCTGCTCCAGCCGGCATTTCTGATGGACAGTGCTGACCTTTACTAAATATTCCAAGCATCACCCCTGCACACATACTTTTCTAAGCTCTTTAGAGGGCAGAAACAATAGACTCTCAGAATTTCAGAGCTGAAGTTAACGTGAGGTACCATCCACTCTGGGTTTAGCCTTTCTCAGCTGTGGAAACTGTTCCTGAGATGAAATCAGAATAGACAAGGGGCAGGGACCTGAAAGGCCTGGCTGCCTGGCCCATCCTCAGAGAGGAGGACACCCCCAGCTCCACATCTAATCCAACTTTGTATTTAACAGATAATGAATTCACAGCCCCAAATGGGAAAGTACTTTGCAGAAATATGAATAACACAGTCTCACTGTAAAAGACTTCACTAAAAGAGAAAAGAGCAAAAAAGGAAGTAAAAATCATTTTAAATCCACCATCAAGAAATAATCCTTCTTAACATTTTCAGTGATTATCCTATTAGACATCTCTCTTCGCATCTAAACGCAATTTTGTAATCATAAATGGACAAGAAACTACACATGCTATTCAAAACCATGTTTTCAACCTAATAAAAGTAATGATTAATTTTGGGCCAGCGCAATTGAAAAGGGGGCAGAACCTACGAAGAGAATCCTTCCATAACTCTTCTTTCCATGAGGAGTAGCCCAAGGCTGTACAGGGTCTAACAGACTGCAGTTCACGTTCCCCGACATCGATGTTCACAGCCCCAAATCCCGATGGCCCAACAGCGAGACCTACAACCACACCCTCAAAGGGGCCTGGTGATTCTGATGCTCCTACCAAGTCTCAACTTCCCCCATCCTTAAACTTGTAAAATTTGCAGACAGTCTGCCAATTAACCCCATGAACAGACTTTTCAAATCATTCCACTCATTTTTGCATCAGGTCTGCATCAGCCAACTCTCCCTTTAAAGTTACTGTTCACAGGGAGTCGTTGTTTAATAGACACAGGATTTCACTTTGGGGAGATGAGCACTTTCTGGAGATGATGGTGGTGATGGTTGCAAAACAATGTGAATGTGCTTAATGCCACTGAACTGTATGCTTAAAGACGGTGGAAAGGGTAAGCTTTGTTATGTATATATACATTTTTATAAATTTATTCATTTCTTTTTGGCTGCGTTGTGTCTTTGTTGCTGTGCACAGGCTTCCTCTAGTTGCCACAAGTGGGAGCTACTCTTCGCTGAGGTGCGTGGGCTTCTCATTGTGGTGGCTTCTCTTGCTGAAGAGCACGGGCTCTAGTAGTTGTAGCACATGGGCTCAGTAGTAGTGGCTCGCGGGCTCTAGAGCGCAGGCTCAGTAGTTGTGATAGGCTTAGCTGCTCCGCAGCATGTGGGATCTTCCCAGACCAGGGCTCAAACCCATGTCCCCTGCATTGGCAGGCGGATTCTTAACCACTGCGCCACCAGGGAAGCCCTGTTACATATATTTTACTACAATTTAAGAACGCTTTTGCTCAAGAAATACCTTAAGAAAAGGATGGAATGAGCTCTTCTGCCCACTCAGACTCCTAGAGTAACTTGGAAACGTGTATTCACTGTTAATCTCTGTGGTACAGACACAAGTGTGTTATTTCATTTCCAGTACTTTTTTTTTGGAAACATTTCATGACTTTAGAAAGTTAAAATTCACATACTTACTTGCAAATAACTTTTCCTATTATCACCATATTTACTGAGCAAACTAAAAATCCAATCATGAAGGACATGGTTTTCCCCCTTCTGGAATTTGTAATCTTAAAGAACGAATCCCAGTTGCGTTTCTGCTCTTACACCACCAGCCCAAGCTCATAGTAACAGGCTGGCCCTGGGAACCAGCACAGCTCCAAGGCCTTGCTCAGGCTGGCACAGCCCAGCGGGCACCTCCCAAGTATCTGCTGAAGAGCATGTAGAAAGATAATGAGCGTGTCTAGGACAAGAACGTAAAAACTACCCTACTTGATAGCTTCCCTACTTTTCAGACTGTTGTTCACACATCACCGAGGAGGAGGACACAGAAAGTGTGTGGAAGGGGCCTTTTAGTCACCCCATTACTGTTGGCATTTTATAATATAAACAAGTATTTCTACTTCTTATTTTGATAAATCAACAAAGTTTAAGATTTAAAACAAAGAAAACCCACATTCCAATTGGAATATGACATCAATAGAGTCTATTCCAGACCAACGGATCCTCTTTTAGCTCTTGCGTGAGAGAGACAGAGGGAGAGGGGGAGGGAGGGAGAGAGAGGGAGAGGGAGGGAGAGACAGAGAGAGAGAGAGGGAGAGAGAGAGAGAAAGAGAGAGAGGGAGAGAGGGGGAGAGAGGGAGAGGGAGAGAGGGAGAGACAGGGAGAAAGGGAGGGGGAGAGAGAGAGAAAGGAAAAGAGATGCAACTAGAAACAATGGGCAGTAGTTTTCCAAGAACCAGGTATGTCTGGTCCCAGTTTTCACTTCATTATCCCAGGATATTTATTATCCATATGTCTTTTGGAAGTGAAAAAATAATTTTCAAGAAATGTTAGTCTGATTAAATAAGCAAATTGAGGGCTTCCCTGGTGGCGAAGTGGTTGAGAGTCCGCCTGCCAATGCAGGGGACACGGGTTCGTGCCCTGGTCCGGGAAGATCCCACATGCCGCAGAGCGGCTGGGCCTGTGAGCCATGGCCGCTGAGCCTGCGCGTCCGGAGCCTGTGCTCCGCAACGGGAGAGGCCACAGCAGGGAAAGGCTCGCGTACCGCCAAAAAAAAAAAAAAAGCAAATTGAGCCAATACTGCCAATATATTGAGCAATATAATCAAAAGCCACTTTTTCTTTTAAAAAGAATCTCCACAGAAAACTCATAGTCTTGAAAGTAACAAATTACATACATCTGCTCTTCTTCCATTTTACAATTTTATGAGAAGCTACCTGCAGGCCAAATGCAAATCTGCCTACGTGTGCACACATGCAGAATAATCTACTAATATTAATCTGACCTTGCCTAGACACAGTATCCCATGCACACTTTTTAAAAAATCCCAGTTAGAATACTCATGAGACTGTATCCTCAATACAAACTTCCCTTCATTTTCTACTTACATATTTTCAGGCAAGTCCAAAAAGGCTCCCTAAGATCACCACTGACAGATTTCAACAGATGTCCTAATAAAGCACTGATAATTAACACGATAGCCTCTGGCTGCAAACACAGCTACAATTTACAAGGAACACCCTAAGTGCCTTGGAGGGTACAACCTAAAATCTTTCTCATTACCCTGTTTATTTCCTTCACAGCAAAAAGTGCTAGGGGTAATTAACTTGTTTATTTGTCTGCCTATTATCTAAAATAAATGTCTACTGCCTGGGGCTAGGGTCTTGGCTGTCTCACTCACCACAAAGAAGAAACAGCTAGAAGGATCAGCTGGTCTCCACGAGATTCTACTCTCCAGGCCTAGAACAGTGCCTGGTTCGTCATGTGCACTCAATATTTGTCGAATGAATAAACATAAAAACTGAGTGAGTGATGTCTAATACATTTTTAGAACTTAAAGATTGCATATAACATTGGTGCCTTGTTATAAACATATTAATATAAAAACAAAACCCAAAAAATTAATACAACCTGGAGATCAGTTAAAAGATACTGTTCGGGCTATAGTTGGCTGGGATTACAGTGACCATCTTTACTTTTTTTTTTAATTTAAGTACAGTTGCTCTACAATATACAACTAGTTGCTAGTTTCAGGTGTGCAGCATGTTGATTCAGCATCTTTATATTTTTTAGAATGGTTTTATTTTTCTAATAGCTGTTAAAAAAATGTGAACCTCTTCGATTAAAATCAGAGTTTGGTATTATGTATAAATGAAACCGTGGGTGGGATTTTCAGAATCTCAAACCCAATTCACTAAGTTGGCAGTATTTTTACTAAGAACTCCTTTCTCCACACATTCAGTATGATTTTCATTGTGAAATAAAGTGACCCTCAAAACAACTCAGAAGCTCATATGTAGGTTCCTCATTCCCTAGTTACTTATTCCAATAAATTTCGCAGGGCGGGGGCGGGGACCAACCCCATGAATTCTAGAGAAAGAGCTTTAACTCACTTGCTGCCATGTCAGCTTCAGCCGCTCATACTGCTCCTTGCCATCTTCAGAGCAATCAGAACAAGTAAACCTAAAAAAATTATCGCCCTTAAGGTAACTGAGCTGTTCCCTCAGCTGACCTAGGAGGAAAACAAAAAGGCACATCACAGGTGGATCTAGAACAGAGGTAACCCAAAGTTTTCATCAATCTACCAGCCATTTCCCAAATTTCCCAGGCTGTGTTTTTCCTTTTCTTTCAGCCAGCCTGTGAGGGCAGGATGGGGATGGAGAAGGGAGTAGAGAAGGTTTTTATTCTTCTAACATCAAGTGCATGCCCACGAAGATCGCTCTGTGGTCCCCGGACTTTCAGAAGAGACACTGTTAAGGCAGGTAGGATTGTTCTCACTGGCTGTTCCAACTGTTAACATTCCTGACCCCTACAGGAGGTCTCCTCACACATTCTTCCAAGGAAACATCTGAGCTCCCACTGTGCCACTGGGCTAGGAACCAGGAACACAACACCTGAGACGGACGCGGTGCTGGCTCTCAGAGGCTTACTGATGTGGTGAGGGCTACAGAGGAGAGAGTAGGTAATCACAGCAGCACAGAGGCTCTCCACCTGGACTGTGCATCAGAACCACCCAGGAAGTTTTGTGTTTTAAATATGCCCAGGTCAGGGGCTTCCCTGGTGGCGCAGTGGTTGAGAGTCCGCCTGCCGATGCAGGGGACACGGGTTCGTGCCCCGGTCCGGGAGGATCCCATATGCCGCGGAGTGGCTGGGCCCGTGATTCATGGCCGCTGAGCCTGCGCATCAGGAGCCTGTGCTCCGCAACGAGAGAGGCCACAACAGTGAGAGACCTGCGTACCGCAATAAAACATTTTTAAAAATTAAAAAAAAAAAAAAATATGCCCAGGTCTATCGCCCGCAAAATAAATCAACCTCTGGAAGCAGAGCATTTTCTGAAGTTCCCCAGCCGATGCTGATGCTCTGGGAGACATGGAAACCCTGGAGAGGGATGTGATGGGTGCTGTGGGGCAACGTGAGAGCACATAAAAGAGGTGCCCACCCACATGAGGAAGACAGCAGCGCTAGAAAAAGTGGGGTGGATGGGGGGCCTGAAGGATGGCTAGAATTGGCACGTGAAGAGGTGTTTGTGTGTGGGGCGGGGAGTATAGAGGCTGTAGAGACACGTGTTCCACAGAGGAAATTTACATGCACAAAGTCCTAGGGATAAGAAAGAACTGCTTGGGCTTCCCTCGTGATGCAGTGGTTAAGAATCCACCTGTCAACGCAGGGGACACGGGTTCGAGCCCTGGTCTGGGAAGATTCCACATGCCGTGGAGCAACTAAGCCCGTGCGCCACAACTACTGATCCTGCGCTCTAGAGCCCATGCTCCGCAACAAGAGAAGCCACCACAATGAGAAGCTCTCGCACTGCAATGAAGAGTAGACCCCACTCACCACAACTAGAGAAAACCAGCGTGCAGCAACAAAGACCCAACGCAGCCAAAAATAAATAAATAAAATAAATTTATAAAAAAAAGAACGAACTGTTTGTGGAGAAGGAAAAGCTCACCCTAACTGCAAAGCTCTGTTTCCATGTGGGGATAGGAGGGCACGAAGGAGAAAGGCTGGAGCAGTTAGCAGGGGCCCCAGGAGGCAGAGCATTTACAGCACAGGCTGTGAGGATGGGGGAAAGCCACCCAGGCTTTCAGGCAGAACCCTGAATCTATAAGCAGAGACAGCTGGAAAGCAAAAACTAGTTAACTTATAATATATTTTAGGTTTGCTTTCTGTGAAAATGGTGTTAATTTATTAATAATAACTATGAATCCATCTTAAAAACACCTCCACATACCAGAAAATGACCCAGTTCACAACAATATATATACATATACACATACGTAAATTTCTCTGACCTAGTTACAAATTCTATTACACAGAGTATTCCTCTAGTACATACGTCTTTACTACTCTCCACGTAATGGAAACATCCTGTTTTGGTTAAGAGGCCTGATGACTGGCAAAGCACCTTATTGCGTGTATATACGGCCAGCAGATCAAGGAGGCCAGCAAGGAGAAAACACGAATGGCCCTAGAAAAAGGCATAATACATATTTAATCTCCTAATTCCGACCTTATATCAACATACTATAGCAGTTGTTTTCCATGTAAGTTAGACACTACCAGAGTTATGTTTATGAGTCTGAAGTTTAGCTCTACACTGGGCCTAGAATTTGGCCCCAAAACCACAATAATGTGACCCTGATAGAAAAATGTGGCTAATTCTTTAAGTAACACAGAATTTCCAATTTTCTAATTTTTATTTGGGTTACAAGTGAGAATGTTAATTTAACAACGTGATAGAGGTTGGCAGTAATATATATTAGTACAAATGTGTTTACGTTTTATATAAATTTGCAGTTAATCAACTACACTAATAATAAATATAGGAGTTATCTTTTTATTTGGGTCTCTTTCACATTCATGTTTCTCTCACAGGTTAGAAAAACAAACCTTCCTGCAGGAATTGACAAAGGAAAGGAAAGGAGAAGCGCTTACTGGCTGGGATCCACTTCTGGCACTTGTCGCAGAAGTAGGACAGCTGCTCCTCCATCCACGACACGTCCCCTTCATCACTGTTTAGGGAGTCCCCGCTCTGGTCGTGAGACAAGTCCACAGACGCCTGGTCCTCTGACTCGACGATCAGCAGAGTCTCCCCCTCCACCTCCCCCTCCTCCAGCCCCTCCGAGGTGGACGTTCTTGTGGCTTCATCGTCGTGCCGACTGATCAAACTGCTCAGATGGATGTTACTCTCCATCCCTCCCGGCTTGCAGGTTCAGTGCTCTTGGGAACAATCCCAGTTTCTGGACACTAAGCTTGAAGGGGCTCCTTGCTGACCACACAAACACACTCTCAGAAGAGCGTCTGCCTGACTCTACTCAGACACAAGGGGCACTTAAAGCAATTATTTAGAATATACGATCCATCGTCCTTTTTCTGATCAAGTTTAAAAGGACGGTGACCACAAAAAGGCTGAAGATCACACTAAGCTGTTCTCCATCAACACTCACACACACTTAACGCTGTCTGTTCCATCAATATCTCACACGCATTTCAAGTCACGTTTTTTGAGATCCTTTTGCCAACACCATCTTCTCTCTTTCTGCTTCAAGTTGCTCAGTCAGAAGAATCTGTTCTCCCAAAAGACGAATATTTTCTTTTTTCCGATTTTGCCTCTCAATGTCTCTGATCACTCCGTCACGAAGCCTCTAAAAATGTTAAGAAACAGATTTTAGTGAAACTCAGAACAGGTGGTTCCCTTCCTTGTGTCATTCAAGTCCTAAAATCAGTGTTACCAAAATACACTTAAAACTCTTAGATTCCAAGTACTCAATTTCTATTTTAACTTTCTGTGTAGATGTAAATGTAATAAACCATCAAATTAACTTGGTAGCGTGATAGTATTATTACAGACCTCTTATCATACTTTAAGAAATTTTGCATCATTTAATATAAAAATGGGAAATAACAATTAAAAAAGAAAAACTGCCACTATGCTGAATTTTAAAAGTTTAGTTAATATATGGTGCT
Source organism: Lagenorhynchus albirostris (assembly GCF_949774975.1). NCBI lineage: Eukaryota > Metazoa > Chordata > Mammalia > Artiodactyla > Delphinidae > Lagenorhynchus > Lagenorhynchus albirostris. Next base: position 48,296,282 of record NC_083109.1, read on the forward strand.
TTAAAAACTTGATGAGGGACTTCCCTGGCGGTCCAGTGGTTAGGACTCCGCACTTCCACTTCAAGGGGCATGGACACTATCCCTGGTCAAGGAACTAATAAGATCCTGCAAGCAACGGCTCAGCCAAAAAAAAGAAAAAACAAGTTGATGAGAGTTACTTGAGTAACTGTGAACTACATTCCTGTTAGCAATTGTCCTAATTGAATAATAAACACCCAAGAAAGAAAATTACTAAAATTTGAACAAACTGTAAGGATGCAAGAAAGTAAAGAACTCGGCTTCTTCTATTATGTACAGAGAAAAGGTAAAAATTACAATTACATAATGGGGAAAGAAGGGGAAAAAGAACGCTACCAGCAGAGGAAAACATAACGGCCCATTGATGGTCGTTACTTTGATAAACACTAAAGACATGTAGAAAATTCCAGAATATGGACCTGGCATCTAAGATGAGACTTTCTAAAGCATCAATCCAGTCATTACTAATAACTTACACTTTACAGGTCATAAAATACTCTAATAACTTAACAGTGGCCTTGTGAGGCAGAATAATGGGGGCAGGGCCTGGGTAGGGTTTTTTTAATTACTATTATGTCTATTTTAACAACTCACCAAGTACCTACTTGCTGGCCCTCCTCCAGGCCTAGGGCTCCAGTCCCCATTACAGGGGAAGCTGGGTAATTTAAGAGTCCTGGGACTGATAACACAACTGAAAACCAACTGTCCTGAACCCTGTGCCCCTGGCAAGATCTCCATGCAGAATCGGAGGCTCTCATTCCACTCCTCCCTCCCCAGCTCATCCTCTCCTGTGCTTCTTCCATCAGGACACACCTACACACGCCACCCAAGCCCCAAAGCCCACACCGTCCACACCTGCTCTGAGGTCCTCCCCTCCTTTCTCAGGGACTTTAGCACTCGGCTTGGGATCTTGCTCTCCATCCAGCATTCGCTAGTTTCCTCCAGGTTTCAAAGTCTGTGCCTACTGCCTCGCACATCCCTCCTGCAACTTCCACTTGACTACCTTACTAAGCACCGAGACCTCTTCACCATCACAACTCTAACACCTAGAACGCGGCTCCTCCTGTAGTACTCACTGCTGGTTTTGTTGGGCTCCTGTGATGATCAAGGCTGATGTACGTAAAGTGCTTAGAACAGCGCCTGGTATGTGGCAGTCAGTCAGGAAACAATGGGGGACAACAGTCATCGTTTTAGTTCTTGCTTCCTTGAACCTTCCAACACACCCACCGTGTCAAACATTTGTCCTCCTCTTTCCCGCTGCTAGAAAGTAACCCCGGAATGAATAATTGGACATAAAACACACACAGGTTATTCCGGTCAATCTCAACCTCTAACTTCCAAATACCTAAACCTTACACTTGTCCCATTCTGACAGTGGTTCTCAACCCTGGCTGCATGTTAGAATCCCTGGGTCGCTTTTAAAGCGTACCTAAGTGGGATCTGCATCCCCAAGAGATTCTGATTCAATAGGTCAGGAGCAGGGCCCAGGCTGCTACCTGGTAAAACCTTGCAGGAACAATCGCACGTGTAGCTGGAGGTCAGAACCAAGCTTTCACCCAGCCGTACTCCACACTGGGAAAATTCCTGCTCGCTGACCTCAGAGCTACATCTGACATAGCATCTTCTACCCTATCTCAAATTTTCTCCAGCCACCAGCTATTCCTTCTTAGAGAAGAAAATCTCCCGCTTCTGTTCCAAAAGCTAACCCCTTAGAACGACTACATTAATCCCAATCTCTAATCTCTTCCGCGCCCTGTCACCATTAATCATTTCATTCCCTCCCCTAAAATCTTGTATCACAGGCTTCCTCTCCTCTGACTTCCAGAGTGTGAACACGGGACAAAGGCCTCACCTGCTGCATCTCTGCACCCCGAGCACCCGGCGCGGTCCCACGCAGACAAGCCTGTTTACAGTGACTAACCCAGCGGCCTGCGTCCACCCCGGGCCAACCGGGCTCCACCGCACCCCTCCCCCCCCCACACACACCCCGGCTGCCCCCGCTCGCGCTCGGCCTTCGCCCCCGGAGCAGCTGCGCGTATTCTTCTCTGTTTCCCGACGCGCCCGGGGCGGAGCGTGGCGCACGGGGGCCCAGCAGTAACGTCAGCCGATGGGAAAAGGAAGAAAATAAGACTGAGAGACACAGCAAGACTGACAAGCCCCTGAGCGGTCAAATCAAGGATGTTTCCCCACATAAAACCACCGGAAAGAGAAAAATTGGAGGCCGCTATCTCTATCGTCCCCAGAATCTAGTTTCCATAGCAAACTGTTCCTTAAGAAGGAAAAACTCACCCCCCATACAAGTATATCTCCCAATTCCCGAAAGCGAGAGGCGGGGGAAGCCTCACCAGCGCTTCGACACCCGCGGGGCGGGGGCGGGGCCGGCCCAGAGCACCGGGGACCACCGCCCCCACTTCCCGGATGCCCCAGGGAGCGGTCTCCCCACCTCGGGGGAGGCGGGAGGAGAGAAAGGAAAGGCGAGGAGGAAGCGGCGCCACGCGGAGCCGGACCCCAGGCCCCAGGCCTCCGCCGCCGCGCGGGCCCGAAGGCGCGGGCACGTGACATCTACCTGCTGGTCCTGCCGCTGCTTCATATGCACGCCCGCCACGGTGGCCGCCGTCAGCACCACCGAGAGGCCCAGCACCACCTTCGAGCTCCCCGACATTCCAGCGCCCGCCGCCGCGGCCTCCGCTCCCCGTGCCCCAGGGCCAGGGCCGCCGCCGAGCGCGCGCCGTTGCCGGGGCGGGCCAGGCTCGACCCCTCGAGCGCAGAGCCCCAGCTGCCGCCAGGCGCGAGCAGTCGAGAGCCGAGCGCCGAGCAACACCCAGGTTCCGCGGAAGGCGCGGCTTCCGGTAGGGCCTAGGAATCGCGGGCATCCCCTCCCTGCCCTGCGGGCGGGCGGGTAATAACACTTCCAAGAGCCCCGGCCCAGAGCTGGCCCCAGCACCACCCAAGGCGGGGTTCCAGGCCTGAGCCCTCTCAGTTCATCACCCGCCTCCTGCGGCGGGAGAGTCCGGGGGGCGGGATGCCGGACCCGGTACCTTGCGGACCCTTGACCGCGCGCGTCCCTTCGGAGCGCGGGGCTGCCTCGCTCAATGCCAGCCTCACCAAACGCAGCCCTCGTTGCCCCTTCGGTGGGGAGATGTCAGGAGATGGAGTTTTTCTCGTTAGATGCTGTAGACACGGTCACCTGCTTTCACCTTGACGCTGTGGGGTGGCGGGTCAGGTCTGGTTTTTCTTGACATCAAAAAGTCTTCTGGCTACAGAGCAAGCTCTCTGGGCAGCGGCACGTCTTCGCCTGCTGGCACGAAAGGCGCTGTCCCCTTGTCGCCCAGGTAATCCTTGTGGCATCCCTTCTACACCTAGTTCCCGCACTCAGTTGCCCGAAATGATCGAGCGAAGCAGAGCGTCGAGAACCGCCGCAGAAGGTACTGTGCAAGGTGCACACAGAGGTTGGGCTTTCCAGTGAAAAGGTATTATCATCAAGTCATTCTTTCCCACTAGAATTCCCGAAGGACAAACTTCCTCCTAGGCAAGCAACTGTGGACGCTGTTGATTTGGGCTGAGTCTCCGTTAGCCTCACCCCAGGGCTTCTTCGACATTGATCTCTGTAGTGCCTTGCTGTTCCATCGTCTGTTGTGAGAGCGTCAATGGCTTGAGATGAGTGTTGCTCTCAAGAAATGTAATAAGAAAACAGCTTGTTTTCTTGAAATGTATTGTTATTCTACTTTTTTAAATCCCTTATGGGGGGACTTCCCTGGTGGTCCAGTGGTTAAGAATCCGCCTTCCAACGCAGGGAACATGAGTTCATATCCCTGGTCGGGGAACTAAGATCCCACTTGCCAGGGGGCAACTAAGCCCGTGTGCTGCAACTACTGAGCCTTTGTGCCACAACTAGAGAGAAGCCCACCTGTGCACTCTGGAGCCCACACACCACAACTAGAGAGAAGTCCGTGCTCCGCAACGAAAGATCCCTCATGCCGCAACAAAGATCCTGCATGCCGCAACTAAGACCCAATACAGCCAAATAAATAAAATTTAAAAAATAAAATAAAATCCGTTATGGGGAATTCTCTGGCGGCCCAGTGGTTAGGATTTGCGTTTTCACTGCCAGGGCCCGGATTCATTCCCTGGATGGGGAACTAAAATCCCACAAGCGGGCTTCCCTGGTGGCGCGGTGGTTGGGAGTCCGCCTGCCGGTGCAGGGGACGTGGGTTCGTGCCCCGGTCCGGGAGGATCCTACGTGCCGCGGAGCGGCTGGGCCCGTGAGCCATGGCCGCTGAGCCTGCGCGTCCGGAGCCTGTGCTCTGCAACGGGAGAGGCCACAACAGTGAGAGGCCCGCGTACGGCAAAAAAAAAAAAAAAAACCACCTTAAAATCCCACAAGCTACCAGTCACCACCCAAAAAGAAAAAAAAATCCTTTATGTGTTAATGGTGTCAAATTCAGAAATGGATTATCTGTTTAACTATTTGTAAACCTAAGCAGGATGTTTTCTGTGATTATTGTCACATAAATTACAGAGTTGTGAGAGTGACTGCACATCATCAAACATTGAAACCAAAATTTTTTTTCATTAAACAATTTCCATCTAGTCTCAGTATATTTTTAAGTGTGTCCAGTATGTTTGAATAAAAACAGTTTTCTGAGACAACTTGAAGAGTTTCTACCAATGAATACATTTTCAAAAAGGAAAGTCCAGACTTGCTGTTTGGCTCATTTTTTTCCCCAACAGACTCTGAAATTACCAGGAGCAGTAGGTTCAAGGCAGCCCCCATCCCTCACGCAGCTGAACACCTGGAAGGAAGACAGACTGGTATCAAATAAACACAATAAAAAAGACAGGGAGACAGGTGATTGTTATCAGTCAAGTAGCAGTTCTTATGTTCTGTGTGTTTGTGTCTCCCTCAAATTCTTATGTTGAAATCATAATCCCCAACGGGATGGTATTAAGAGGTGGCACCTTTAGAAGGCAATTAGGTTTAGATGAAGTCATGAGGGTGGGGCCCCCATGAGGGGGTTAGTGTCCTTATAAGAAGGAAAAGAGACTAGACACACAAACAGATGGCACCTGCAAACCAGGAAGAGACCCTCACTAGAACCTGACCAGGCAGGCACCCTGATCTCAGACTTCCCAGCCTCAGAAACTGTGAGAAATAAATGTCTGTTGTTTAAGCTGCCCAGTCTATGGTATTTTTGTTATAGCAGCCCAAGCTGACTAAGACAGCAATTATCTGTTCCCCAAAGTTAAGTGCAGGTGTGGATCTACTGCTCCAGAGTCAGCATCACCTGACACAGGAGAAGGTTCAAGACCCAGATCTCTGTCAGGACCTTCCAGCACTCTGGGAGCCAGGTGCCAGCTTGTCTTGAGTTCTTCACTCCCTTCCTCTCTGTGGTAAATCATCACTAATGCCTACTCAACGGAAAAGTCCTGCTTAACCACTGCAGACTCTGCGTGAGAGGTGGTCCTGAAGTAATCACAGAAATAAGTACAGGCAGAGCTTCTACTATAGGGTGGAAGATTTAAAATTGAGGCCCACGCACCCACAGGGAGGGTGAGAAGAGTCACTTCATGATGTGCAAACCCTCAGCACGTTCAGGCACCATGCACATTTTAAAGCTGTTTATCCTTGGACCAGCATCTCCTCACTTGCTCCACCCCCCAGCCCCTAGCAACCACCATTCTACTCTCTGCTTCTGTGACTTTGACATTTTTAGATTCCACATATAAGTGAGAGCGTAGTGTCTTTCTGTGTCCAGCTTATTTCACTTAGCATAATAAAACGTCCTCCTGGATTTCCTTCTTTTTTATGGCTGAATAATATCTCGTTGTATACATATCCCACACCTTCTTTATCCATTCATCTGTCAGTGGATACTTAGGTTGTTTTCATATCTTGGCTATTTTGAATAATGTTTCAATGAATGTGGGGATGCAGATACTCTTCGAGATCCTGATTTCATTTTCTTTGGATATATACCCAACCGTGGGGTTGCTGGATCATACAGTAGTTCTACTTAATTTTTTGAGGAACCTCCATACTATTTTCCACAATGGCTGTACCAACTTACTTTCCTACCAATCAGTGCACAAGGGTTCCCTTTCTCCACATCCTCACTAACGCTTGTTATCTCTTATCTTTTTGGTTTTTTGTTTTTGTTTTTCTTGGCCGAGCCACTGAGCTTGCAGGGATCATAGTTCCCCAACCAGGGATTGAACCCCGGGCCCCAGCATTGAAAATGTGGAGTCTTAACCACTGAACTGCCAGGGAATTCTCTTATCTTTTTGATAATAGCCATTCTAACAGGTGTCTGTGATATCTCATTGTGGTTTTGATTTGCGTTTCCCTGATGGTTACTGATGTTGAGTACCTTTTCATGGGCCTGTTGACCATTTCAATTATAAGATAAATAAATTCTGGGGATCTAATGTACACAGTGGTGACTATAGTTAAAAATAGTTAAAAATACTTGTATACTGGAAATTTGCTAGGACAGTAGATCTTAAGTATTCTCACCACACACAGAAAAGGTAAACTATGTGAAGTGATGGATGTGCTAATTACCTTGATTGTAGTCATCATTTCACAATGTATATCAAATCATCACAGTGTACACCTTAAGCATGTACAATTTTTATTTGTAAGTATACCTCAATAAAGTTGGGGAAAAAAGAAATTTTAGAAAAAATTTTAAGGACCAAGAAGAAAAATAAATTATGTACATACACACACACATACACACTCAAAAAAGAGAGAAATGTAGCATTGACACCCGATACAACACAGATGAATATTGATATCTTAAACCCATTATGCTAAGTAAAAGAAGCTAGTCACAAAAGACCAGGTATTGTATGATCCCATTTATATAAAATGTCCAGCATAGGCAAATCCATAGAAACAGAAAGTAGATTACTGGTTGCCAAGGGCAGGGGGTGTTGGAAGGTGGGGAGTGACTGCTAATGAGTTCTTTTTGGGGAGATGAAATGTTCTAGAATTAGATCATGGTGATGGGTTCACAGCTCTGTAAATCTACTAAACCACTGAATTGTACACTTTAAAAGGGTAAACGTCAAGGTATGTTAATTACTATTTCAATAAAGTTGTTAAAAGAAGGTGAAAAAACATAAAGCCGTTTATATGTATCAACTTATTTCATCTTCACAGTAGGTGCTATTATTATCCCCATTTTACAGATGAGGCAACTGAGGCACAGAGCAGTAGGTAACTTGCCCAGGGTCCACAGCCTGAAAGTTACAGAGCGACCTAATTGGTTTTTTGTTTTGTTTTCAAAAGACATAAAAGATTAAACTCACCTGGTTTAAAAGTTTAAAACAGAGAACATATATCTTCGGTGGATAGGGAAAATGTGTATATGTAGAATCTTCCAGTTCCATACTTCAGCTACTTAAAGAAAGGGAGGAGTGGAAAGAAAGGGAGGCCACTAAGAATGGACACACAGGTGATCTGTAGGTCCTGAGGTCATAGCATTGGCCTCTCGGGATGTTCACCTGACTTCTGTGCCCCGTTCACGTGGGCCTCTGGGGTTCAGTTTTCAGGTCTCCCATTCCTCCCTTTGCAGGAGCCTGCAGTCCTCCAGCGGGATGTTGTTCTCAGAAGGTGGCATCTGTGAGCGGAGCTCTACAGCAGCAAAGGGCTTCTGGCTTCAGTGGGGACAGTCCCTGACCTCTTGGGGCCTCGGTTTCCCCCTCTGTACTGTGGGGATGATGATATGCCTGCTGCCTCCTGGGCTTGCTGGTTGAGAGGAGGAATCAGCAGCGTGAGTGCACCAAGCCAGGTGTGGGGCGGTGATGCCTGCCGCGCCCCGGCCAGTGAGCCTTCAGTGGTCCCCCGGGAGTCGTGAGACGGGGAGCCCCCTGGGCTGGGGGGAGGGGCCTGGGGGGAGGGGAATCCTTGTCTTTGCATCCTCAGTAAAAGTCTGTTCATTTGCAGCTCAGAGGGCATTTCGGTGACATCCCAGCTGGCTGCAGCGGGAGCGCTCTCGCCCTGCTTGCCCAAACTGTGCATTAGAGTTTCGTGGTTTCAAAATACTTGGTGTGGCTGAATTCTTTTGGATTCAAAATCCAGTCACATAGTCAGAGAAAAACATCAGCGTTACTGGTTGTTAATGGAAGAAAAGAGCTGTTAAATGTAACAGCTTTAAATGTAACTTTGACTGCTGTGAATTTATGAATCATTGTTAAAAAATAATGGCTTTAACTAACAATATCACATGTTGGCAAAGACATAGAACAGGTGGAATGCTCTGTACTCCCGGTAGGAGTGTCTGTTGGAACCACTTCAGCTGAATGTGCTGGAGCTGAACAGGTGCGAACCTGGTGACCCAGAAACTTCAGCGCCAGATGGAGGCCCTGCAGAACTGCTACGTGTGTGCACCTGAACACACGTGCAAGCATATCTGTATAAATCCCACTTGCACAAGTCAGCACAGTGGTTACTTTGAGAGGAGGGGGCGGGGCGGGGGGGGCACGGCGGGAGAGTATTTACTGGGAGAATGGGGTGTGAATGGGGCTTCTGGGATGCTGATGTCATTCTGTTTCCTGATCTGGGTGCTGCTACTGGGTATCCGTGAAGATTAGTCAAGTGGTACATGGATTCTGTGCTCATACCTATATGCATGACCTACTGCTATACAAAATCTTACATAAAATTATGAATGGCTTCACATTTTATCACCACTTCTTGCACCAAGAAAGTTTTTTCTCCATGATGACTATCAAGGATTGAAAATGTCATATTAAGTTAAGTAAGTCAGATAAAGACAAATATATGATATCACTTATATGTGGAATTTAAAAAAAATGATACAAATGAACTTATTTGCAAAACAGAAATAAACTCACAGACATAGAAAACAAACTTATCGTTACCAAAAGGGATGGGGTGGGGGAGATAAATTAGGAGTTTGGGATTAACATGTATGCAGTACTATACACTATGTACCAAATAAAATAGGTAAAGAAGGACCTACTGTATAGTTCTATATATATATAACTGAATCACTTTGTTATATACTTGAAACTAACACAACATTGTAAATTAACTATGCTTAAAAAAATTGAAGAGATTATCATTTAAAATGTCTGAATCAGGGGGCTTCCTTGGTGGCTCAGTGGTTGAGAATCTGCCTGCTGATTCAGGGGACACGGGTTCAAGTCCTGGTCTGGGAAGATCCCACATTCTGCGGAGCAACTGGGCCCGTGAGCCACAACTACTGAGCCTGCACGTCTGGAGCCTGTGCTCCGCAACAAGAGTGGCCACGATAGTGAGAGGCCCGCTCACCGCGATGAAGAGTGGCCCCCGCTTGCCGAAACTGGAGAAAACCCTCGCACAGAAACGAAGACCCAACACAGCCAAAAATAAATAAATAATAATTAAAAATAAATAAATAAACAAATAGCTAAGGAATTAAAAAAAAATGTCTGAATCAGGGATTGTGTGCAGACATTTTAAACATAAAACTTGATATAAAAAAGTTAGATGCAGGGAAGCATGCTCTAGTTTTTCATTTAAAAAAAAATCACAGAATTGTTATCAATTTAAATCTACCCAATACTTTGTTTTTATTATTTTTCCAATAATTTATAGTATCAGAGATTTTTGTTTTTATTTTTTATATCAGTAAATAAAATGTAAGTAATTATTATCCACAAAGCTCCATTTAGAATTATCTAAGCTCCCTCAAGTTGATTCCAGTGAGATGCACAAATATCCTTTTTTTAAATGTTTATCAGGATGGGACAAAAATTAGGAAGCATGGCTAATTTAACACAATTTGCTTTGTAGACAGAACTTCAGAACCTTGTGTATCTGCCCTTATTCTAGTATCCTGGTTATCTAGTGATCATGTCAGCTCCCACCTTTTTCAGCTTTGGACTAACCCAGATGTGCCCAGAGTGACCACTGCTCTCCTGGAGGGGACAGCGGTACTCCATTCACAGCTCCTGTCCCTTTAAAGTCAGCTCAGATTAGAGCTGGAGAAGAGGCTCGTGGTGACATGCAAACCTCAGGAGCTCAGGTGCTCTGGAAGCCCGGGAGCTGCAGGCTCCCCGCACCCTTGCTGAGTTGTTTTCAAACCTTGAAGTCCCTTTGAAATTGATTGCTTGCGTGATACTTCTTGCTAAGTAAAACCACTGGGAGACCTAACCAATGCCATCAGATTGAACTTATTTTCTAAGACAAAATATGACTCTGACCTTCTTAAAAACCTCTCAGTGGCTCCCCAGTCCTATAGGATAAAGCCCCAAACTCTTTAGAATAGCATACTACCCTCTGCACTCCCCTGCAGTCTCTGCAAAGTAAGAGGAAACATCAAAAAGAAGGACAGTTGGAGACCAGTGGCTTGGAGAAGAACCACGCAATGGAGACTAAGTGGCAGGGGGTACAGTCACCACCCTGTGTTTGAACAATGTGGTCACCCACATTGTGCTTGTTCCACCTGTACTCACACAAGGGCGGGATTTGAAAAAATGCTTTCACCACTGAGTGTGTAATTCGGCTTCTGTTGTGTGGGCTTGAATCGGGGCCAGGTCCCTGCAGCTATTGGGGGAGAGCTGGGTTTCCAAGTCACTTCTGTCTTAGGGAATATTACTCACCTACTCTAGTGGGAGGTATTAATAGGGAGGCTTGTGTTTAAAGTGGGATAGATGGTGGGCACAAATGTGCAGGTGAGGGTGGAGGCATGAGGCAATGAATGAGAAGGTTTTGTGGGCAGGGCTGAGGAAGAAATGAGGTAGAGAGGCGACGGTTTGTTTAGGAAGAAGGTGGAGGTCATCAGCCGAATTGGCACCTGTGACCACCTTTTTTTAAAATAAATTTATTTATTTATTTATTTTTGGCTGCGTTGGGTCTTCGTTGCTGTGCGCAGGTTTTCTCTAGTTGTGGCGAGCGGGGGCTACTCTTTGTTGCGATGCGCAGGCTTCTCATTGCGGTAGCTCCTCTTGTTGCAGAGCACGGACTCTAGGCGTGCAGGCTTCAGTAGTTGCAGCACATGGGCTCAGGAGTTGTAGCTCACGGGCTCTAGAGCGCAGGCTCAGTAGTTGTGGTGCATGGGCTTATTTGCTCTGTGGCATGTGGGATCTTCCCGGACCAGGGCTCGAACCCGTGTCTCCTGCATTGGCAGGCAGATTCTTAACCACTGCACCACCAGGGAAGTCCAATTTTTATATATTTTATTTGACCCAATATATCCAAAATATCCTTTCAACATGTAATCAATATAAAAATTTATTAATGAGATAGTTTACATTTTGTTTTTGTACTAAGTCTTCAAAATCTTGCATGTCATTTACCCTCACAGTACATCTCAATTCAGACCAGCCACAGTTCAAGTCTTCAGTAGCCACATGTGGCTAGCAGCTACAATACTGGACAGTCAGGTATGGAGAACCATTGTTATTGACCTTGAGGGAACTCAGCTCCAGAAATTTTTTTGCCTGTGTCTCTATGTTTCAAGTATCAGGTTTTCAGAAGAGAGAATCTCATTGGTTCATCTTGGGCCTACTTTGGACCAATCAGCCATGGCCAGGGACCATGATGTAAAATTGAAGAACTGACCACTGGGGCCATCTTGGATGAAGGTGGAGCTGCAAGTCAGGCAGATATCCTAAGAGGGAGAAAATGCACCTTTATGTTAATATTTAATCTTTTTACATGCAGCATTATAGTGATCATGTCTTTTATTTTCCATATTTCCTGCTGCTTTGACATCTTGAGGCCTTGCTGAACCTAGAGATACTGTACTTCCCCTCCCAGGGTTGGCCAGTTCCTGGAGATAGTAAAGGACTTGCCTGCAAGGAAGTGTGCCTTTCATGTGCAAACCACCAATCCATGCCCCAACCACCCCTTTATCAGGCTCTCACACTCAGGCCAAGGATGAGGAAACTAGGAACAGCCCCTATGCCCCAGAGCCCACTGAGGTTACCAAACTAGCCGATCTTTTTTTTTCATTATTTTCCTTCTAGTTTAATTGAGATATAATCGACATATAGCACTAGAAAAGTTTAAGGTGTAATCATGATGATCTGACTTACATACATCATGAAGTGATTATCATGATGAGTTTAGTGAACATCCATCATCTCATGTAGACACAAAATTAAAGAAATAGAAAAAAATTTTTGCACATGATGAGAGCTCAGGGTTTACTCTCTTAACAACTTTCATGGGCCTTCCCTGGTGGTCCAGTAGTTAGGACTCTGCACTTCCACTGCAGGGGGCATGGGTTCAATCCCTGGTCAGAGAACTAAGATCCCTCATGCCACATGACGTAGCCAAAAAAAAAAGAAAAAACCCAAAACTTTCATATATAACATACATCAGTGTTAGTTATGCTTGTCATGTTGTACCTTACATCACTAGTACTCATTTATCTTGTAACAGGAAGTCAAAGTAGCCAGTCTTAAGCCTGCTTCCCCTTGGAAACCACAGTGAAGCCTCCTTCCTACATTTTCCCTCCCCTCCCTCTACCTCCTGACCAGCCCTGGTGCTTCTCCATGTGGCCCTGTGTGTTGTGCTTCCTGTTTCTAGGTGTCTGTAAGTATAAGTTTCTTCCTTCATCATGGTCATTTTTGTGTCTGTGTGTCTTAACGTACCTGATTAAAACAAATCCTGGATTTGTTTTAATCCAGGACCTTAAACTTGAAGGTTTCCACGTACAAGATGGTCTTCTTCCCATTTGTCCAGGTTTCCCACCGCCTTAGGACAACCTCTGTCTTCATTTTTCATGAATCTTTCCAGAGTTTAAGTATACAAGCAAATACAAATATTTTCCCTCCTTTTTATCAAAAAGGCAGCATAATATATGCACTGAAATAGCTTTTAATCATCTCATGTCTAATGATGTCATTTTTCCTGTTCTTGATGTGTTTGTAGGAATTTTAATAAGTTCTTACATAGTCATATGTAGTTCATTTAGTTCTTGTGTTATTATTTAATCTGCCACACCAGTAGATCTCTTCATTCCTGTCTGTTTTTTTTTTTTTTTTTGGCTGCATTTGATCTTCGTTGCTGTGCGCGGGCTTTCTCTAGTTGTGGCGAGAGGGGGCTACTCTTTGTTGCTGTGTGCAGGCTTCTCATTGCAGTGGCTTCTCTTGTTGCAGAGCACAGGCTCTAGGTGCACGGGCTCAGTAGTTGTGGCATGCGGGCTCAATAGTTGTGGCGCATGGGCTCTAGAGTGCAGGCTCAGTAGCTGTGGTGCACAGGCTTAGTTGCTCTGTGGCACATGGGATCTTCCTGGACCAGGGCTCGAACCCATGTCCCCTGCATTGGCAGGCAGATTCTTAACCACTGCGCCACCAGGGAAGTCCCTCCTGTTGTATTTTAAACTACTGGAGGTGAAAGCTCTGTATTATTTGTCTCTGACAGCGCTTTATCTATTACAGTGCTTCCCGCATGGTCAGTAAAAGTGAGCTAAAGTGAAAAAGATGATGAACAGATCTTCGTGGAATAAATGAGTTAATATTAGGAAAGCGTGTGCAACGTCTATCCTTTTCCAATAGTAACCAATTTCATATTCATTGTACTTTTAAAATCGTTAAAGACATGTACAGTTGTCTCAGTTTCTTTCTGTTTGGAATGGGTTTTTGTTGTTGTTTTATTTTGTTGTTGTTTTGCATTTTAAGGATAGGCTGATATTATTTGGGAGCTTGGGAAAAGATAAGTATAAAAGTCATATCAGGGCTTCCCTGGTGGCGCAGTGGTTAAGAATCTGCCTGCCAATGCAGAAGACACGGGTTCAACCCCTGGTCCGGGAAGATCCCATATGCTGTGGAGCAACTAAGCCTGTGCGCCACAACTACTGAGCCTGTGCTCTAGAGCCTGCAAGCCACAACTACTGAGCTCACGTGCCACAGCTACTGAAGCCCACGCCTAGAGCCCTGCTCCACAACAAAGAGAAGCTACCGCAATAAGAAGCCCGCACACCGCAACGAAGAGTAGCCCCCGCTCTCCACAACTAGAGAGAGCCCGTGTGCAGCAACAAAGACCCAACGCAGCCAAAAATAAAATAAATTAAATAAATAAAATTTAAAAATTATAAATAAATAAAATAAAAATACCATACATTTAAATAAAATAAATTTATTAAAAAACTCATATCAGAACATCATTCAAACCTAACATATATAAATAGCCTCCTCAAAAAAATGAGTCAAGGTTTAGTATTTTTCTTACAAGGAATGGGCTTACATTCTCATTTGGGAACTTTTTGTGAGGAACACGAAGGCATAAGGCAAAGAGAGCATAAATCAAACCAACGTGGGGACAAAAGAAAGAATGAGACGTCCCCAGAAGGTCTGTTAGAAGCTAAATGGCACACAGAGCTCCTGCTTCACGATGGCTCCGGTATGAATTTTAATATGTGCTCTTTACAGTCCATGGCAAGGTTTTCCTTTAGGAGTGGTCTGCAGTAAGGAAGGTCTAATCCCCTCCCAATGCCACGAGGGGGTTATAGGTCCTTTTAAAAACCTTTTTCCTCTTGGGGAAAACAGTCACTTGTTCTTCTCACACAGCTGCATTTTCACCAAGCAGGACAAAACGCAATCCTGAATTTGGTGGATTCCAAACATCATCACCCCCTTTGTTATCAACAGCAAATATTTATCTAGGGCAGGGACCTCATCTTTGCTCTCGTGTCCCTGGAGCCTAGCACCGTGCCCTGTCTGTGTTTGTCGAGCCAAGATAAGAAGCCTGCTTCCAAGGAACCAACAGTTGACGGTGAACCTTAGCTCCTTGTACACCATTATACAAATCAGATTAAAATAATTTTAAAATCTTAAGCATTTTAAAACATGGGGGTATTACACAAGTAAAAGTGCAAATCTTAAGTTAGCAGCTTAATGAACTTTTACAAATGAATGCATTTGCAAAGCCACCACCCAGATCAGAGCAGAGCACATTTCTAACACCCCAGAGGCCTTCTTTATGTCTCCCCAAGAGGATATGACTTGTATCCTCTTAGATTAATCTTGCCTGTTTTTTGAACACTATAGAAATGGAATTTTACAATGTATTCTCTTTTGGGTCCTGCCTCTTTCACTTACCACTCTGTGAGTTTCATCTTTGCCATTGCATGTACCAGTACTTAGTTCTTTTTCAGTGCTGAGTAGTTTTCCATAGTACGAACACACTGCAATTTACACACCCATTCTCCTGAGTGGACACTTGGGAAGCTCCCAGTTTAGGTTGTCATAAATAAAGAATGTTATGAACATTCTTATACATATCTTTTTTAAAAATTGTTTATTTATTTGATGACTTTTTTGTGTATTTGTACCATTTTATGAATCTTAACATGTGTGTAGATTTATACAACCACAATGCAGTCCCATCACCCCAAAGAACTCTGTGCTACCCCTCACCTCTCAACCCTGACAGCCACTGATTTAGTCTCCACCACTACAGTTGTGTCCATTTGAGAATGTCATATAGATGGAATTACATATTACGGAACCACTGGAGACAGGCTTCTTTTACTCAGGTAATTACTTTGATATCCATCAACAGTACATCCCTTTTCATTTGCTGACAGGTTACATGCCTTTTGATGGACATCAACACCCACTTCTACTGGGTATATTTGCAGGAGTGGAATGGCTTGATCAGATTTTCTTCCATGTTGAACTTTAGTAGGTACAGCTAAATATTTTTCCAAAGAGGTGGAGCCAGCAATGCAAGCGATTCCAATCGCTCCCTGTCTTCACCAGCTTGTGGGAACATTCTGCTTAGTCTGATTGTACGCTTTAGCCATTCTTGTAGGTGGGAATGTAAATTAGGTTTTACAGTTTGTCCTAAATCATAGAAAGATTTAGTCATCTTCTCTAGCAGATGCTCTTGGTGCCCTGCCCGGGTCGCCTGGGATCCCTGTTACTGTCGCCCCGCTGCTGCAGGTGCTGTTGCTAAAGGTTCATACCTGCAACTTTATCCAGGGCTTGCCCTTGGACCATGAGAGCTGCCACGCAGTTTTCATCCGCCCCCCCACCCCCGACCACCCCTCCACCCCAAACACACATACACTCTGGGGTGGTTGCAGCCAGGGGTGCAAAAGGCCGGTTCCCTTGCCGCAAGGATTCCCAATGTTGCAGTTTATACTTCAGCGCTCCTCACAGGATCAGGCTGAGACTGACTTCACCTGAAACCACGTTCATGTTTGCGTCTCCTGCTCCCCTCACCGCCTTACAAGCTTGTCCTCTGAGCACCCCCAATAAAGCACATGGACAAGAACCCTCCATTTTCAGCTCTGCTTCTGCTTCTAGGGACCCTGACCCAAGACAGCTTTGCAGTGGTTATTTCTCCATCCTCCGCCCCCAAAGGGTCTGCTTTCTGTTTTACTGTCTTAGAAAAGTAGACGTTTGATTACAACTGATAGAAAAACCTGATAAGCAGTAGCTTAAACAAACAAGTGTTTGTTTATTTTCTCAAGCATCAATGTGACAAGTGCCAGTTAAGCTGCACGTTTCCACGCAGAACTATGAGAAAAATGAAATTACCCTTGACCATCTCACTTGCTCTCTGGGACCCCCTGCCCGTGTGGGTCCCTCCTTCTACTCGCTTTCCCTCCATGAGTCCCCGTGATCTCTGAACGTTCACTCCATTTTCAAACAGTACCCCCTGAGAATTTTCAGGTTCTTGGGGTGCTTCAAAGACTTTGCACACAAGAATTACTATCTTATGCCAAACAATTGAATTTTTTAAAATCCTGAAATCTTTATCAGGAGGTAAATTAATAACTAGCCAGTTAATTTCATTAAACTGTTCACAACATCCATCTAGCTCTTTCTCTTTGTAGGAAGTGATTAAAGAAATTCATCCATGCTCAGGTGTTAATGACGTTCACTAATTCAGTTAGTGTTTTTAGGGGGTCTGATCCATGCTCTAAACTGGGTGGGGCGGTTACAAAATGAACAATATTTTGGCCTCTCTTCTAAAGACCCTGCATGCACATGTTTCATTACATTTTTCACTCTACCGTAATTGTCGGTTTGCTGGTTTATCTTGCCCATTAGATTGTAAGCTTCTTGAGGGCAAAGACTGTGTTTATCTCTGTGTTTCTATAACTAGCGTAGTGCCTGGAACATCCCATACACATGTGCCAAAAGCAGAGTCACAGAGAAGGATGAGGGGGGACAGAGAAAGAGAGGCAAGAAGGGGCGGGGTGGGTTAAAGATGGCCACCCATTCTTTGCAGTTTTCCCACTGAGACCCTCAAATCCCCTTTTCACATGGGGTGATCTTGTGACTTGTTTGTACCAATAAAATGGGGCAGACGTGATGCAATTCCAGGCCTAAGTTCTAAGAAGGTCAGGCAGCTTCTGCTTTTGCTGCCTGTGGGAAATTAGCCCCCTGTTAGAAGTCCAACTAGCCTGAGGCTACCATGCTGTCAGGAAGCCCAAGATAACCTCATGGAGAGGCCAAGCAGAGCAGAATGGAGGGAACCCAGCCAAGAACAAGGACTGAAGCCTAGATTTTACAACCCTGGCTGAATTGTCCTAACCAGACCTCAGCTTTTTGAGCCCATCCAGATGAAGCCCCAGATAGCACAGAACACAGACGAGCTGTTCCCACTATGCTGCCATCGAGTTCCTGACCCACTAAATTGTGTTCAAGCAAAATGTTGTCTTAAGCCCCTAAGGGTGGGGATGGTTTGTTGCACAGCAAAAGATACCTGAAATGGGAAGTATTCACCAGCAAGAGGACAATTTATTGTTTCATCAGTCTCAGTAGCTTTTATTCAATTTAAGATATGCCTGTGAAAAGAGAGCAATTCTTAGTACAAAGTAAAAGTTGTAATAGTGGAGATGTTTTCGAGCAGAGAAGAATTTTCTGACACATTCCTCGTGTCTTATGAAGGGTAAGGCGTGCCTTAGTTTGTCATACTGGATGCCTTGATCAGGGCTAGGAGGGAAGCTGGGGAGCCCCCTGCACGTGTTGAAACTCAGTTACCTACCCCCGTCGGTCGGGGAGCTCAGGTCAACGAATGACACGGGTCAGTGACGGCAGGTAGGGAACGGTGGGAACAGTGGACTGGGAACCACCTGCACTCAACTCCAGCCAATCATGGTCTTGAAGGAACATGGTCTTGAAGATCCTGCGTTGCTGGATCTTCCATTTTTCCCAAAGCAAAATAGCCAGATTTTTATATGAAATCTCCAGATTTTATATCTGGGCTATAAAATATGTTGGGCTTTCCACTTGAGCTCCCCAGTCCAGTGAATGAGAGCACTGGATGAGGTGCCAAACTCATCATACATTGCACATGTGTCTCTCCAGGCATCCTATGACTTTTGAGAATGAAAAGTGGTCTATGTGCTTCTCAGCAAAGTCCAACTGGATCAGAATCAGTGCTTGAAGTTCTAAGTGTTGGTGAGACATGGAGCAACCACATCTAATGGGTATGTGAACTGGTACAACCACTTTGGAGAACGGTTTGGCAATAAATACTAAGACTGAGCTTGTACCTGCCCCATCCCTGTGGTCCAGCAATGCCACTCCAGGGTAAACACCCAAGAGAAATGCGATATATGTTCACCAAGAGACATGTATAGAAATGTGCACAGAAGCACTATTGGTAGTAGTCAAATACTGGAAACAAATAGTGTCCATCAATGCTAGGATGGATAAACAAAGCATTGATCAAGAGAGTATTACAGGGCTTCCCTGGTGACGCAGTGGTTGAGAGTCCGCCTGCCGATGCAGAGGACACGGGTTCGTGCCCTGGTCCGGGAAGATCCCACATGCCGCAGGGCCCGTGAGCCATGGCCGCTGAGCCTACGCATCCGGAGCCTGTGCTCTGCAACGGGAGAGGCCGCAGCAGTGAGAGGCCCGCGTACCACAAAAAAAAAAAAGAGAGAGAGAGTATTACACAACAATGCAAAAAAAAAAACCACCCACACACAATAGAAATGTACTGCATGTTTACTGCATAAAAAAACATAGATAAATCTCACAAACAAAATGTTGAGTGAAAGAATTAGACATGGAAGAAACCATACAGTATGGTATACAGTATATGAGCGTTCTGGTTTCCTCACATTTCCACCAACACTTGGCATATAAAGTTCAAAAATAGGCAAAATGAATCTATGATTTAGGCTGATAGAGGTTACTCTTGACAGGACCGAGTGTAAGGAGGCTTCTGGTGCCCTGGTCATGTTTTGTTACTTGTCTATGAGCTGGATACATGGATGTATTCAATTTGTAAAAAATTCACTGAGCTATACATTTTTGATTTGTACACTTTTCTATATGTATGTTGTATTTCAATCAAATTTTTAAAAAGCAAGATTTGAAAAATGTAGCACTTCTCTTTTGATCTGGGGCAAGCCTCTAGCTACCTGGCCTGGACACGTAGCGTGAGAGAACCTTTGTTTTCTTAAGTATCCAGAAAATACTGCCGTGCTCTGGGACGGCTGCTAACTGTCCTCTCTGATTTCTTCTCCGTCGTCCTGGATACAGGGCAGCCTAACTGGCCTCTCCTTTCCCAGTCTCTCATCCTGGGCCAGTCGGAAGTCGGCAGATGTGAAGGATGTGAGCAGCTTTCTAGTTACCTACAGCTTACAACGAGCCACATGCTGTGGCTTTCTCAGGTGCCTCAATGTGGAGATGGCAAGGATCCACCTTTGACCATACAGACAAAAAAGGAAAAAAACAAAACAAAACGACCCAGGGGATGGTGGAGCCACAGAATGGAAAGCAAGCAGGTCTCTGATGTCCACGTGACTCAGAATCACCCTGTCATCCTGCATGAGCTGGAATGTTGACTTGGGAGAAACGAGCCTCTTTTTCACTTAAGTTGCTGTATTTGGGGGTCACTTTGTTACAGCAGCTAATCCTCTGCCCTTTCCCAGACATTTCACAGGGCAGCTGTCCTCACATCCCCACAGGCAGCAGGGTCTTAGGGCTCAGGGGCTGCAGCTGTGGAACTGCTGAATACGCCGAAGTCAGTCAGAATTACCGTGTACTCTGGGTCCTTTGAAGCCATAACCGTGGGAAGGCATTGAAAGAAACGTTGAGTGTGGATATGAGAGGTTAGAGCACTGATTCTCAAAGCAAGGCCCCCGGAACAGCAGCCATCACGTCACCGAGAGCTCGTTAGAAATGCAAATTCTTGGGTCCCACCCAGATGGAATGAATCAGAGGCTCGGGGATGGGGCTCAGCAATGTACGCGTTGGTAAGCCTGCCAGGGGTTCTAATGCCCACTCCAGTGCGTGAACTACGGGTTTAGAGGGGTCAGGAAACTTTTTCTGGAAAGGGCCAGATAGTAAATATCTTAGGCTCTACAGGCCACACAGTCTCCGTGGCAGTGACTTGGCTCTGCCAGGACAGGGTGGAAGAGGCCACAGACCACATGGAAATGGGCCTTAGAGAATCAGCTAAATGCAGGACAACGTGATCTTATTTTTGAGAAAGAGAATGTCCCCCGAGCCTCCATCTCCCCTGTGGTCAGTCTTAAAGTCTATACCAGGCACCCTCAGGGCTCCCAGTTCTGAGTCCCTTATCCTCTGTGGCTGAGCCTCCACTCCAGGTTCCCTGCCTCACCCCCACCCACACCTCTAAAATCTGCTCTCTGTGAAATTCTATTACGATTATTAAAGTCTGATAGCTAAGAGCGCCACCTGTGCCAGAGGCCTTTGCATATTGACTTGGGATATCTGCTGGTGGTGGCAGGGGGGAGTCTTGTGTCCAGCGTTGGCCTGAGCTCATCCATGGGCAGGTGTTTACAGAGTACGGGAAGGCTTCCTGTCCTCGTGAAGGTGACTTCAGGGGACAGACTCCGCTTTCATGTAAATCCTGCTCTGTCTGTTTTGGGCTCAGATATTCCTGGAAGAAAAGTAGAAATCTACTGCCTTTTAAGGGTTTAGATTGCAGTGTTCAGCGGAGCTGCTGGCATCTTGTTCTGTCCTGGGTTCAGAGAACCTGCAGGGAGGAGCCCCAGCGGGACATCCTGGCCATCCCTCCTGGGCTGGGGGTGCCTGGCCTCGCAGGGATCAGGCAGGTTTTCCCTCCTGTGGAGGCAGAGAACTGTCCCCCTGACCCCCATGTCTCTCTACACAAACCTGCTAACAGCCTAGGGCCACGGGAGGCAAACATCCCCTCTCTCTCAGGAAGCTGACCTGGGGAGACCCCTTTTCTCCCCCATCTGATATCCCTGAGGAATCTTAGTCACAAGTCAAATTGGGTTTAAACTAAATAGGGGATTCCTAGCTTATTTAAGTGAAAACATGAGGAGTAATTCTGCCTTGAAGCACAGTTTGGTTCAGGGGCTCAGATGTCACCGCAGGGCCTGGCTCTTCATTCAGCCTCTGGAAGCCTCTCTGTGGGCTCTCTTTTCAGATGGCCTGGCAAGATGACTCCAGCAAATCCAGGCTTCATCCTTGTATTGGTCAAGGTTCTCGGAAAAACCAGAACCAAGAGGATATATATCTACCCAGAACCAAGAGGATATCTACCCACCTATCTGTACACACATATGCACATCTATCTATCTATCTATCTATCCTTTTGAAACTTTAAAAGGAGAACTTATACTTCTTTTGCTTGACTCAGTGGGGTTTTTGTTTGCTTGTTTTTTTAAAATTAATTTATTTAATTAATTAATTTTTGGCTGCATTGGGTCTTCTTTGCTGCGCTCGGGCTTTCTCTAGTTGCGGCAAGCGGGGGTTACTCTTTGTTGCGGTGCATGGGCTTCTCATTGTAGTGTCTTCTCTTGTTGCAGAGCACGGGCTCTAGGCACATGGGCTTCAGTAGTTGCGGCACACAGGCTCAGTAGTTGTGGCTCACAGGGTCTAGAGCGCAGGCTCAGTAGTTGTGGCACACGGGCTCAGTTGCTCTGCGGCATGTGGGATCTTCCCAGACCACGGGTTGAACCTGTGTCCTCTGTATTGGCAGGCGGATTCTTAACCACTGCGCCACCAGGGAAGCCCCTGTTTACTTGGTTTTTAAAACTATTTTACTATGATCTGTTTACTTTGTGGTGTCTGGATCTTCTGATTTTTTTGGTACAGGGGCTTCAGAAAAGAATGTTTTTCCTTCTTTGCTTTTCTTTCTATTTTCATAGAGTAATTTGTATAACATGGGAATTAGCTGATCTTTATGACTTAGACACTTGAAGGATTTCACTGGTAAATTATTTGGTCCTAAGTGATTTTTTCAAAGTATTTAAACTTTTAAAAAAGTTTTCAAAGTAGTTTTAAAGTATTTAAACTTTTGAAAAATTTTATTATAAATGTGTCTTTTTGTAAGGAGTTTGTAATTGAGTTAGAAATAGAGTACTTGTCTTTAAAGGGGAGGGGCTTACATTTTCTTATTTTAAAACATAATCTTTATTCTTCAGAACAGTTTTGGATTTACAGGAAAATTACAGAGATAGTACAAAGACCTCCTGTATACCCCAAGCCCAGTTTTCCTTATTATTAGTGTCATATATGTATGATATATTTGTTACAATTAATTAACCAATATTGATACATTATGGTTAATTAAAGTTAATATTTTATTCAGATTTCCTTGGTTTTTATGTAATGTCTTCTTTTTTTCCTTTTCCATTATGGGTATTACAGGATATTGAATATAGTTCCCTGTGCTATACAGTAGGACCTTGTTGTTTATCTATTTTATATATAGTAGTTTGTATCTGTTAATCCCAAACTCCTAATTTATCCTTCCTTCACTCCCTTTCCCCTTTGGTAACTGTAAGTTTGTTTGCTGTTTGTGAGTCTGTTTCTGTTTTGTAAATAAGTTCATTTGTATCATATTTTAGATTCCACATATAAGTGATATCATATAGTATTTGTCTCTGTCTGACTTACTTCATTTAGTATGAGAATCTCTAGGTCCATCCACATTGCTGCAAATGGCATTATTTCATTCTTTTTTATGGCTGAGTAATATTCCATCGTATGTATGTACTACATCTTCTTATCCATTCCTCTGTCGATGGATATTTATGTTGCTTCCATGTCTTCGCTATTGGAAATAGTGCTGCTATGAACATTGGGGTGTATTAGAGTTTTCTCTGGGTATATGCCCAGTAGTGGGATTGCTGGATCATATGGTAAGTCTCTTTTTAGTTTTTTAAGGAACCTCCATACTGTTCTCCATAGTGGTTGCATGAATTTACATTCCCACCAACAGTGTAGGAGGGTTCCCTTTTCTCCACACCCTCTCCAGCATTTATTATTTGTAGACTTTTTAATGATGGCCACATAATGTCCTATTTCTGTCCCAGGATCCTACCTAGGACACCACGTTGCATTCAGTCATTAGGTCTCCTTGAGCTCCTCTTGACTGTGACAGTTTCGCAGATTTTCCTTGTTTTGTGGTGCTATTGTCAGTTTTGAGGAGTACAAGCAAGTATTTTGTAGAATGTTTCTTAATGGAGTTTATCTGAGGTTTTTCTCATGGCGAGGCTGGGGTTATAAGTTTTGGGGGAGGTAAAGTGCCATTTTCGTCACGTCTTATCAAGAGGGCGCATGACGCACCTGACTTACCACATTTGATGTCGATCTTGATCACCTGGATGAGATAGTGTTTATCAGGTTTCTCCACTAAAGTTACTCTTGTTTTCCTTTCTGTACTGTCCTCTTTGGGAAAGAAAAGTCGCTGTGCAACCCACACTTGAGGATGGAGAGTCAGGCTTCACTTCCCTGAGGACGGTGCAGTAGCACAATACTGCCCTCCCCCCAGCTGCCCACGCCCTAGTCCCTGGAACCTGTCAATATGTCTCAAACAGCAAAGAGGAATTAAGGATGCAGAGGGGTGGAGAGAGAAAGGAGGGATCAAGGATTCTTCCTCTGGGGCTGCTGAATGAACGCCATTTATTGACGTAGGGAACGCTGGGGCAGGGACGGGGGGAGGAGAAATTTCGAGGAAACCGTCAAGACTTTTTCAGACTTACTGGGATGGTCAGGAGACACTCAGATGGAGATACCAAATAAACAGCTGATCTGGGGGAATCTGGAACTCTAAGGAAGGTGTGGGTTGCACCTATGACTTTGAAGGTCAAGAGATTTAACAATAAGGAATGGGTGAGAGCTCCTTGGGAAAGAACGCAGGTAGGGAAGTGAAAGGAGTCAGCACCAAGCTCTGAGGAAGAATTGAGAACAAAAGCCAAGCTGTAGGGGGTTCACGGGAGGAAGAGTGAAGAGAGAGTGAAAAAGCGTAGGTACATATTGTAGAGAACATAGTGTGGTTCTCAAACCCAGATGATTAGCAGAATCACCTGGAGGGCTTGTAAGGCCCAGATTCCTGGGCCCAGAGGTCTTGGGTGTCGCCTGGTGATTTGCATTTCTAACAAATTCATGGGTCATGCTGATGCTGCTAGCCTGAGGACCACAGCTTGAGACCCACTGGCAAAATAAACACTTTTGATATGAATGGGCATCAGAAAACTGGAGGGCAGGGGGGATAAAGGAAGAATTTTTAAAGATTGAAGTTGAAGGGTATTTGCTTGCTGATGGGAGTGATTGATAGGGTGAGAGAGACGGACGATACAGAAAAAAAGGGATAAATGAAGGGGCAAAGTCCTTGATTCTGCAAATGGGGCTGGATTTGGAGCATCATAGGGGCTTTGGCCTCTGGTAGGAGCTGGACTTTTACCCCATGGTAGCAAGTGTGCATAGGTTTGGCGGATTAGACGTGGAACATTGAGCAAGCTTGTACCAGGGAGCTTCCATACCACCATAAAGAATGAAGAGTGTGTCTGGAAGCTTTCGTATTCTGTATTCTCAGGGAAGAATGAAAGCAGAGTGGAGAAGATGATGGAGGAGGTTTGAGGCAAGGGGACAAGGTATGAACCTGTTGTCTTAGGGAACAAAAAGTCAATTTCCTGGACCAGCCTAATAGAACTTTCTGAAATCAGAAAAATGTTCTATAATCTGTGCTGTCCAGTATGGTAGCCACTAGCCACATAAGACAATTTATATTTAACTTAATTTACATTAAATAAAAGTAGAGATTTAGTTCCTTAGCTCACTAGGCACATCTCATGCCTCAGTGGCGCATTCTTAGAGAAACAGATTTGGGCTGTGGAACTGAGTTGAAGGTGGGCCTGGGGTTTGTGAAACCAGCTGGCCCTGGTTGGTCATTTTTCTTCAGCAACGCTCACCAGTTCAGGGCCAGGGCCAGAGAAGGGGGAATGATACAGGACTTTCAGGGTGGAGCTTTTTCAGATTTGTAGGACAAAGGGAGAGAAGACCAAATCATCAAGGGTACTGGGGATGGAGTGGCTACAATGCAGGACTGTAGAGTGTCTGGTGCAGGACGTGAACAAGAAGAACATTGAAGACAAGAGGACTCTCAAATGTGTCCTCACTGTGGACAGAATAAAGCATTTATCTTACTTTATCTGTAAACTGTATCTCAAGGATACATTTTTTTTTTTTTTTGGTGGTACGTGGGCCTCTCACTATTGTGGCCTCTCCCATTGCGGAGCACAGGCTCCAGACGCGCAGGCTCAGCAGCCATGGCTCACGGGCCCAGCCGCTCCGCGGCATGTGGGATCTTCCCAGACTGGGGCACGAACCCGTGTGCCCTGCATCGGCAGGCGGACTCCCAACCACTGCGCCACCAGGGAAGCCTAAGGATACATTTTTGACAAGGGGAAGCTTCTCATTATGCAACATTCCAGCTAATAAAGAAGGAATGATAGAATTAGAGGATAACAATCTATAAATCCCTAATGAAATAACAGATATAGGCGATGCTCATCAATGGCTGCTAAAACCACAAAGACGAGGGACAAGATATTTTATGCTGCTTGATGGAAGAATTCAAATGCAGTCTTGCCAAAAAACCAGCTCTGAGTCTGACCTGGCTTCTAGATCCAACAACCCCTTCACAGAACATGTTAGCGCCAGGGGGATAGAATCAGCACATCTAAATTGTGGGAAATTCTACCAGATACACGACTTGGCTTCTTGAACAAATTAATTACAATGCGGGAAAAAAGAGATGGAGAAGAAATCTAAAAGAGATTTATGAGACACGTCAATAATAACTGATTGTGGTTATGTTATTTACGATCCTTATATTTTAAGAATATGAACTAAAATACTCACAGGTGAAATTACATATCTGGGATATATTTCAAAATGAGCCCAATGGTGGGGGCATAAATAAAGGAAGAGGGGCTACTGGAGGATTAGTGGTAGCTGATGAGGGGTACTGGGGGCTTCATTATACTATTCTTTCTTTTTAATTTTTAATTTATTTATATTTTGGCTGTGTTGGGTCTTCATTGCTGCATGTGGGCTTTCTCTAGTTACGGAGAACGGAGGCTACTTTTCATTGCGGTGCATGGGTTTCTCATTGCGGTGACTTCTTTTGTTGCAGAGCAAGAGCTCCAGGCGCTCAGGCTTCAGTTGTTGTGGCACGCGGGCTCAGTAGTAGTGGCTCACAGGCTCTAGAGTGCAGGATCAGTAGTTGTGGCGCATGGGCTTAGTTGCTCCCCGGCATGTGGGATCTTCCCGGATCAGGGCTCGAACCCGTGTCCCCTTCATTGGCAGGCAGATTCCTAACCACTGCACCACCAGGGAAGTCCCTATACTATTCTTTCTACTTTCTGTATATTTGAAATTTTCTATCATGAAAAGGTTAAATAAAATAATCCCTCCTACACTGGATGCTCTTCCCAGATATGAACTTGTCTCTCTCCTTCCTTTCACAGCCAAGCATCTTGAAGGAATTGTCTCTGCTGTTTCTTCACATCCTTAGTCTCTGCCCATGCCTTGCACCATGCAGTCTTGATCTGCCCGTGTTCCTTTCTCAGACCTGCTCAGCCTAAGGTCCTCCAAAACGGGGAACATTCTTCTGCCCTCACTTCCCTGACACTATTGGTCACATCTTTCTTTTCAAGCTCTCCAAACCAGGACAACTAGAGTCAGACAACAAGAGCTCGTATCAGATTGGCCACATCTTGGCTTGATCTTACTGGAGAAGCGCTCTCATTCTCCATCTCCCCAGCTCAAAAATGATGATAATAATAGTGTCTGCCTGTCCTGGGTACTTACTGCCGTGTAACAATCCACCCCCAAACTGAGGAGCTTGAAACACTATTTATGATCTCCTACGGTTCTGGGGGTTAGTGGTCTCAGTCGGGCAACTGTAGTCAGATGGTGCCCAGGGCTTAGGTTGCCTTCACTCACATGCCTGGCCCCAGATTGGAGTGGCTGGAGCAGCTGGAACTGGCCGGGCATCTCGCTTTCCCCGTGTGGCCTCTCTCCATAGGTAGCTCGGGCTTCCTCTCAGGATACTTGGACTTTTTACATGCCAGCTAGCTTCCCCCAGAGTGGGCATTCAATGAGACAGGAAATAAAACTTCTCAGTCTGCAATCTGGTACAACCTCACTTCCACCATATCTATTGGTCAAAGCTATTGCAGAGCCTGCTAGGATTCCAAAGCGGGGGACTTGGTGAAGTACCAAGGAGAAAGTCTCAAAGTCATTCAGCTGTGAAACAAACCTACTCTTTATTATAAATAGACTCTCTTCCCCACACCCTTTCTCTTTCTCTCTCTCTTAGCAGTGGCTTAAACAATACAGGGTATTTTTCTCTCATTATAAAGAATATGAAAATGAACAGTTGCTGGCATTCCTTCAGCTGCTCAAGGATTCCTTCAAAGGCCCATGCTCTTTCTTTCTGCTCTGCCAACATTGGCACATGGGCTCTCATCATTGTGCTGCCATCCTCATGGTCACAAGATGGCTGCCACACCTCCAGACAGCATATCCAAGCCGAGTTCTGCCTGGGACTCCTTGGATGCAACTATGTCACATGGCCATAACTAGCTGAAAGGGAGGCTGGGAAAGAGAGTGGAGCTTGGTACATTACTATGCCACATGAAATTGGAGGTCTGTCACCAAGGAAAAAATGGAGAATGGATATCTAGTAGGCCACATTGTGTCAGCCATGTTTCCCTAAGTAGCTCATTGTTTGGCACTTGGTAGGTCATAAATATGCAACAATGATGGACTATGGCCACTGTGGATTAGAAATCAGGACCCCAGGTCACCTCCTCTAAGAGAGAGTCCCTACCCTTCACCCTGAGATAGAATTAACTACATCCTCTGCCCAGCAATACCCAGGACAGGCTTTTATCAAAGCACGTGAAAGACTTAGGACTCATTTTAAATTTACATTTCTGTCTCCTTCTTCTCGATGCGACCCTTTGAGGTCAGGAGCCCAGATTTGTTCCCCTTTGGGTCCCCATCACCTAGCAGGATGGGGAAATTAATGTGATATTGACCTCCAGGTTTGGGGAGTTTTGATAATAGAAGGTCTACTTAGGAAAAGTGAAGGAAATCAGAAGACGAGAAAACAAAACAGAAGAAACATTCAGAGCCAGTCACAAAATTCTCTTGAAAATAGGCTTATAAGGTGCATTAATTAGCAAGTAAAATTACTCATGCTGATTCAGTAAAAAGGAGAGTAAAACCAAAAAAAAAAAAAAAAAGAAAAACCAACAACAAAAAACCTAAAAACAACAACAAAAAAAACCAAACCTAGAAGGTGGTTAAAGAGAATAGAAATTAGGAGGAAAAAGCACAAGAGGAAGGGAGAAAAGAAAGGAGAGGAGGAAAGAAGGAAGGGAAGGTGGATGTTGGTTTCCTGGGGCTGCTATAACAAATTACTACAAACTTGGTGGCTTAAACAACAGAAATGTATTCTTTCTTTCTTTTTTTTTTTTTAAATATCTATTTATTTGGCTGTGCTGGGTCTTAGTTGCTACTCGGGGGATCTTCGTTGCTGCATCCAAACACTTAGTTGCGGCATGTGGGATCTAGTTCCCTGACCAGGGATCGAACCCAGGCCACCTGCACTGCAAGCGTGGAGTCTTAGCCACTGGACCACCAGGGAAGTCCCCAAAATACATTCTTTCACAGTTGTAGAAGCCAGAAATCTGAAATCAGTATCCCTGGGCTGAAATCAAGGTGTCAGCAAGGCCGTCCTCCCTCTGGAGTCTCCAGAGGAGACTGCTCCTGTCTCTTGCAGGTCTGGGGGCAGCTGGTGTTCCTTAGCTTGTGGCCGCATCACTCCAGTCTCTGCATCCGTGCTCACATGGTCTCCCCTTCTGTCCGTGTGATGCCCCCCTCTGTCTCCTCTTACAGGGACACTTGTCATGGCATTTACCCTCCCCCCAGCAGATAATCCCGGATAACCTCCTCATCTGAAGATCTTTAACCTAATCACCTCTGCAGAGACCGCTTTTCCAAATAATATCACATTCCTGGTTTCCGGGGCATTTTTCAGCCGAGGAGAGGACATGGATACGTCAGCTCCCCCACTTGAAAAGCCGCCTCCCTTTAGAGCTAC
Source organism: Lagenorhynchus albirostris (assembly GCF_949774975.1). Taxonomy (NCBI): domain Eukaryota; kingdom Metazoa; phylum Chordata; class Mammalia; order Artiodactyla; family Delphinidae; genus Lagenorhynchus; species Lagenorhynchus albirostris. The sequence goes on from NC_083109.1 coordinate 48,325,626, forward strand.
ATTGGCCCCAAATCATTCTTTCCAACACCAGCCTGCGGTATCTTAGCTCTATGTACGCACCACCGTTCCATCACATGGTGGCCGTGAGAACATGCCTCTCCTGTCCCCACCTGCGGGAGTGTGATTGGCCCTGGACCTCAGCTGCTGCTCTGAAGCAGGGGCTGCTCCAGCCGGTGACTGAGCACAGCAGGGATACTGAGGCTGCCGCCGACCCCCGGGAGGCCCCTCTGAGAGGTGACTTTGGCTGAGGACTCCCTGAAGGCCTCGCTGGCTAGGCCTTAGAATTTCGCGGCTGTCTAAGACCATCCACCCAGCCTCCCTCCCTCCCACTCTCTGTCACTGGGGTCCGGACTGGAGCCTGGTCGGACAGTTCTCCAAATTTTCCCAGTCCCCTCTCTTGTTTTGTTTTGTTTCGTTTTTGTTTTTTTGGCCGCACTACATGGCTGGCAGCATCTTAGTTGCCCCACCAGGGATTGAACCCAGGACCACAGGGGAATTCCCTCCTTTCCGTTTTCTCCCAGGCATATCCCCTAATAAACTTTTTGCACATTTAATTCCTTCTTGGTATCTGCTTCTTAGATAATCTGGATTAACACATATTACCTACCTAATACTTATCTTTAAGTAATTCATCATTAAATAAATGTATTTAAAAAGGATATTTTAGGGCTTCCCTGGTGGCACAGTGGTTAAGAATCTGCCTGCCAATGCAGAGGACACAGGTTCGAGCCCTGGTCTGGGAAGATCCCACATGCCGCGGAGCAACTAAGTCCATGCGCCACAACTACTGAAGCCTGCGTGCCTAGAGCCTGTGCTCCGCAACAAGAGAAGCCACGGCAATGAGAAGCCCGCACACTGCAACTAGAGAAAGCCCGCGCGCAGCAACGAAGACCAAACGTGGCCAAAAATAAATAAATAAAATAAAATGTAAAAATAAATAAATAAATAAAAAGCAAATTTTAACTCAGCCATAAAAAAGAATGAAATTCTGCCATTTGCAACAACGTGGATGAACCTAGAGGGCATCATGCTTAGTGAAATAGGTCAGACAGAGAAAGACAAACACTGCACAATCTCACTTACATGTGGAATCTAAAAAATGAAATAAATGAATGAATATAACAAAGCAGAAACAGACTCACAGACATAGAGAAGAAACTTGTGGTTACCAAGAGGGGAGGGGGGAGCAGGAAGGGGCAAGAGAGGGATAGGGGATTAAGGACTACAAACTAATATGTATATAATAGATAAGTAACAAGGGTATATTGTACAGCACAGGGAATTATAGACATCATCTTTTTTAAAAAATTTAATTTAATTATTTTTTTACACAGCAGGTTCTTATTAGTTATCTATTTTATACATATTAGTGTATACATGTCAATCCCAATCTCCCAATTCATCCCACCACCACCCCCTTCCCTGCTTTCCCCTGGCCATCGTCTTGTAATAACTTTTAATGGAGTAGAATTTGTAAAAATACTGAATCAGTATGCTGCATGCCTGAAACGAATATAATACTGTAAATCAACTATACTTCAATTTCAAAAATTAAATAAAATAATCTAATAGAATATAAACATAAATAAATAAATAGGACATTTCACACCACTACAAGAAATAGAAAGCCAATGTCACTTGCCATAAACAGGGGGAAAGCTGAAAATATAGATAGCAATATAGACCAGCAGAATGATGTTGTTAAAGTTTAACTGGGTACCCATTGCTTGCCTGACAGAGGATCAAAGCCTGAGGTTGGCTTGCTCCTTACAGGGGAGTCTTGCCAGTACTAGAAAGGAGTTAAAGACCTATTAGCACCAAGCTGAGACTTTCTCCTGGACCTAATCAGAAAGGTCAAAGAGAATTAAAAAGAAAACAACTTTCTCACCTGGGGCTTCCATGTTCGTGTTTACCTGAGACCAGTAAATACGCCTCAAACAGCCACAGAGCCTTGCCTTGTTGAGTTCATTGCTGGGAAGCCTTGCGGTGGGAATATTATTGAGATATTAACTTTTATTATGTTCAAGTAGTAATTTTTCCTTCATCAGTACCAATCAGGTAGATGTTCCTTGATGCTTTCTAGTCCTTGGGGAGGTCTGGGTTGAAAAAGCAAAGGCTTTTGAGGCATCTCTCTTGCAGTCTTTAAAGAAAACCTAAACTCACAAGTTGGGGGGAGAGGTGTGGATCGAGGGAGAGCAGGGAGGTTGGATCCCAGGATCCAGAAGCAGTGAGGACCCTCATGCCCCTCACTGGGGACAGGATCTAGAAGAAAAGGTAGAGAAGGTGGCTTCATGGCAAACCCACCACATTGGGATGGGAGCTTGGAGTCAGGTAAAAGAAAATAAAATTGTGACGTTGTCCCTATACCTGAGTTGTGAATCTGGATTCGTACACACCTGTAAGCATCTTAGAAGATTAGATCAGTAACTCACAATGATAATCAACTCACTCCCAAGCCATTTATCTATTTATATCTATATGGTGCCCAAATGATGGAGATTTGCTGTTTCTCATGTACGTCCTTAATTTACAGAAGCATGCCCTCTGTCTCATAGGAATAAGCTAAGAAGTCATTGTGGTCTGGTGGCCTTTGGAGACCCAGCTTGTGGTTCATGGGGAAGGGACACACTGTCTTTTCCATAAATCACAGGACAGCAGAGAAGCGAACAAGTGTCATTTTTATTAGGTATTTAGTTGAAACTCTTGGTAGAAAGTGAGAAAGCACAACTCCCACTGGCTTGAGCAAAAATACGAAAGAGAGAATTTATTCAACGTTTCCAGGGGTAGGTTTGCTTCAGGCTGTCATGAGGACTCAGTCTGGCTCTCTCCATCTTTTGGCTGTGCTTTCCTCTGTGTTGGCAGCATTCTCAGGCAGCTGCTGGTGGCAAAGGTGGTTGCCTGCCCCGGGCTTGTGTCGCATGCTCTCTCAATCTCAAGGGAATCGGAGTCTCGGCAACAGCTCCTGTCCAGCACTGGTTCAGTTTGGATCTCTGCCCTGTGGCCAAGTTGAAGGTTCTAATTAGCCGAGTTAAGCACCCACCTCCCGCAGGAGGCGTAGAGTCAGCCTGTCCAGAACCGTATGTTCAGTTACTGGAAGACAGGGGAATGGATGCCCGGGGGGCAGGTGGAAACACCAGGTGGCCTCCACAGGTAGACATTGCCCTTCCCCAGACACAGGTGCGCCCAGGAGTAGGGAGAGCTCATTAGTGTGGAAGAGACACCGAGATCTTGTTCTTGGAAGATTCTGAGTGTGTTTACAGACAGAGTAACCCTCAGGCGAGGGGGGTCCCCCGCATGGCACATCCCAGGCTGGCTGGGGACCCTGATGGACACACTGCTGGTTTCTGCTGAGCGTAGGATGGATGTTCTCGGCATCTGGTGCTTTTCTAACGAGGGGCTCGAGAGAAGGGGTCCTTGACCTTTCTAAACCTTTGCTTTCTCACTTGTGAAGTGGGTATAAAAAGAGTTTTTCTCTCCCACAGATGGTTGCTTAGTGAGACAACGTGGCTAGTGCATATTACCCAGCGTCTGGATTAGAGAAGGCATTCGATTAACATTGGTCATTGGCATCTAAACAATAAGAAAATGCTTCCTACAGGCACGTTCACAAATATGATCCCATTTTATACTCACAGTAACTGTGTGAAGTAGGTAAGAGACACGTTATCGTTCCATTTTAGGGATGAACACACTGAGGTTCAGAGAATTGAAATGACTTTCCCATGTCCCTGGAGTGTGTCAGTGGCAGAGCCACGGTCCAATGCCAAGTCCTGGTCTCTCAATGAGACCTCCCTGTCACCCCCCAAATCACAATGCTGACCAGGAACACGTGGGGACGCTGAAGGACAGCCGTCCAGAACAGCATAGGCGCCTCATGCTGGTCATTAACAGTCTAGACCAGCACTGTCAGATGGAATTACATCTCGAACCACAGATGTCACGTTAAATTTTCTAGTAGCCACATTAAAAAGTAAAAAACAAAACAAAAAACCCTGAACTCTATTTTAATAATACATTTTATTTAATGCAATATATCCAAAATATTATCATTTCAACATATAAATTAATATACAAAACTATTAATGAAATATTTTGCAGTCTTTTTTTTTTTTTCCAGTAGTGTCTTCAACGTCCAATGTGTATTTCACACTTACAGCACATCTCAGTTCAGACCAACCACCTTTCAGGTGCTCAGCAGCCGCATAGGACAAGCTGGTGGTTCTCGTTTTGGACAGTGCAGGACTAGAGGCAGATTAGGTGTCAGTTTAGAGCACCAGAAAAGCAAGAGTATGAGAGGGGCTGAGAGAAGAGAGAGAGAAGTTTCACGTCCAGGAGTTTAACCAGCACCTTGCAAATTATTCTAGAAAGCAAAGATTTAAAATAAGGATACATATTTTGTGGTTCGTGTTGTTTTTATTTTGAGTTATAGTAGCGTGGGAATGAGACTTCATAATCTTGTCATTGATTGGAAGACAACCTAATGAGGTCCTGGAGACAACGCCAGTTGCAGAATAGATGACCCAAGATGTGGCAACAGACTCCACTCTAGCTTGTTTAATGCGAAAAGGAATTTATGGAAGGTTGTTAAGTAGCTCGTGGAATCTCCAGGAGACCATAGAATCAGTCTCCGAAGCGAGCCGCCAGAAACGATGCTCAGACTGCAGTTCCGGGCGTCTCCAGTAGGGGCTCTGTCGCCGTGGTCCGCGTGCCCGGGGTCCCATCCTCGCTGAGCACAGGACGGGCCTCTAGGACTCTGACCCCCGCTCCTTGTGCTAAACCCAGTGTGTGTGTGAACCCCCGGTCATGGATCCCGGGTCACAGGCTTGCACCCAGCAGCGAGAGAGTCTGAGAAAGCAATCTTCTGGCTCCCTTGTGAGGAGGTGAGACTCCTAAGGGAAAATTACCCAAAAGGGAAGGTGTGCCAAGTTACTAGCTTTCCTCAAGCAGGGCTCATGCGCGCTACATCAGCTGGTTTGGTTTTTTAGTTTTAAAAATATTGTCAAACATATTACATAGACAAGAATGTGTATAATATGTATACATGGTTAAATAACAACAACAATTATTCTCACTTCCCAGGTTGAGAAATACGGTATTACCAGTACTTTGGAATGCCCGCCCCACTCCCTGTTTATCCCACCCTAATTTCAGACCCGTTCCTCTCTCCAAGTGAGCAGCATTCACCTGACTTTTGTATCAATCATTTTCTTGCTTTGCCTACTGTTTTTTAAAATTGAGATATAACTGACATATAACATTCTATCAGTTTTAGGTGTACAATGCAGATTTGATATACGTATGTATTGCAAAATGATTGCCACAATAAATTTAGTTAACATCCATCATTACACATACTTACAGTTTTTTTCCTTGTGATCAAAACTTTTAAGATCAACTCTCTTAGCAACTTTCAATTTTTTTAAATTAAACTTTTCATTTTGAGATAATGCAGATTCACATGCAGTGGTGTGCCCTTCATCCAGTTTCCCCAATGGTAAATTTTACAGAACGAGAGAGGGTATTATCAGCAGGATATTGACACTGAGACAACCCACAGGTCTTATCCAGATCTACCCAGTTTTACCTGTACTCACTGGTGTGTGAGTGTGTGTCTGATTCTAAACAATTGTATCACAGGTGCAGCTTCGTGTATCAGCTACTACAGACACTGAGCAGTCCCATCACACAAGGATCCCTTGCTTGACCTTTTACAAATCCTTAACTCTTGACAACCAATCTTTTCTCCATTTTTATGATGCTGTCATTTCAAGAATGTTATGGGGGGCTTCCCTGGTGGTGCAGTGGTTAAGAATCCACCTGCCAATGCAGGGGACACGGGTTCAAACCCTGGCCCGGGAAGATCCCACATGCTGCGGAGCAACTAAGCCCGTGCACCACAACTACTGAGCCTGCACTCTAGAGCCCACGAGCCACAACTACTGAGCCCACGTGCCACACTACTGAAGCCCTTGTGCCTAGAGCCCATGCTCCTCAACGAGAGAAGCCACTGCAATGAGAAGCCCACACACCACAACGAAGAGTAGCCCCCGCTCACCGCAACCAGAGAAAGCTCGTGAACAGCAACGAAGACCCAACACAGCCAAAAATAAAAATTAATAAAATAAATAAATTTATATTAAAAAAAGTATAGGGCAAAAAATAAAAGATTTACCAAAAAAAAAAAAGAATGTTATGGAGCCCTAGCAAAATAATATAAAATATATAAGTAATATAAAGATGGAAAATTAATTTTTTTAAAGAGAAAATAACTAATTTCAGAGGGATCAGAGACTGAAGGGAGATTGCCCTAAATGCTTATTTTCCCATGTAGGATATTAAAAGATAATGCACTAAACTCAAATATACATAGGTATCACTGTGAGCATATTTAGTTTCTAAACTAAACAAACAAGCATAACCAGAAAAGATTTTGTTGCCTCTAAGAAACTGTCAAGGGTTACAATGGCCTTTTGGTAAGCCTGTTAGAACAACTGAAATTTTATCTTCCTGCATTTCTTTACTACAAATAAAAATGGAATAAAAATTTTTTAAATAAAAAGTAAACAATAAGAAGAATGTTATATAAATGGAATCATACAATGGGTAACCTTTGGGATTACTTTTTTTTTCTTTTCTTTTCCCCAGCCGGGCCACATGGCATGCGGGAATCTTAGTTCCCGAACCGGGGGCCGAACCCGTGTCCCCTACAGTGGAAGCACAGAGTCTTAACAACTGGACCGCCAGCGAAGTCCCTGGGATTCCTTTTTAACTCAGCATAGTCTCTAGAGATTCTTCCAAGTCGTTGCTTGTTGCCTAATGCTTTTAACAAGTGTCTGTATTCCTAAACAATATATTGTTTACATTGATGTTTTTTAAAATCATTTGAATCTTATAGTACAATTCTTCTGTAACTTGCTTTTTTCTTTCAACAATATGCTTTTGAGATTTACTTTTGTTAATGTGTGCGTCTGTGAGCCATTCCTTTCCACTGTACAGATTTATCACCATGTATTAATCCAATCAGTTATTGTCATTTGGGTTGTGTTGAGGTTTTTATTTTTTTTGAGTATGACAAATGATGCTATGATGAATATTCTTGTCTGTGACTCTTGGTGCAAAAGTGCAAGACTTTTTCTAGATTACAAAACCTGAAGTGGAATTTCTGGGTCATTTAATATGTGTATGTCCAATTTGACTAGGTAAAGTCAAAACTCTTTTCCAAAATGTTTGAATCAATGTACATACACATTAGCAATGTTTGAACAATTTCATTGGTCCATATCCTCACCAACACTTAGTATTGTCAAACTTTAAAATTTTGCCAGCCTGGTAAGCATAAAATCGCATTTCACTGTCATTTTAATTTGTATTTTCTTGTTTACTAATGAGATTGAGTATTTTTTATATGTTGATGAGCCATTCATGTTTTCTTTTCTGGGAGATGCCTATCCAAGTCTTTTGACATTTTTCTGCTGAGTTTGTCTTTGCATATTCATTTGTAAGAGTTCTTTATATATTCTGGATCCTAAGCATTTGTAAGATAAATGTGTTGCAAAAAGTTTTCTCAGTATGTGGTTTAGCTTATTCTCTTTAAAGGTGCCTGTTGGTACCTTTAAAATTTTTTGGCAGTCAGACTTATCAAATTTTTTATGGTCTGTTTTTTGTTTCTTAAGAAACTCTTCTCTACCCTATATCATAAATATGTTCTTTTACATTATCTAGCTCTCTATTGGGTTGGCCAAAAAGTTCGTTCGGATTTTTCCCAAACGAACTTTTTGGTCAAACCAATATAAATGTATAATTATACATATATAGTTCAATGTTTAATCCACTGGAAATTGTTCTGTGTGTGTGTTAGTCAATTTCCTTTATTTTTCCCCAAATGGATAACCAACGTTCCAGTTCCACCTATTGAATGACTCATCTTTTCCCACTGCTCTGCCATGCCTTTTCTCATAAATCAAATTTCCACATATGTGTGGGCCTGTTTCTGGGCTCTCTGTTCTGTAATGGTGGTCAGCCTGTGCACCGATGTCTATCTGTGTACCAATGCACACTATTTTAATTACTACTGATGTCTGATAGAGCAAATCTATACACCTTGGCTTTTTTTCGGGAGTGTGTTGCTTATTCTTTCATATAAACTTCAGAATAATTTTGTCAGGCCCCACAAAAAGATCTTTTTCCCCCCAAATATTTTTAAGAATTGTATTAAATCTGCAGATGAATTTGGGGATTTTTGACCTCTTTTTGACTCGGAGTCTTCCAATCCACTAGTATGGTAAATCTTTCCATTGATTAGTATCTTCTTTAACGTCTTCCAATAAAAAGTTTTCTAATTTTATCCACAAGGAACTTGCACAATATTTTTAAAAAATTTACTTCAAGGCACTTTTATTTTGGTTGCTGTTGTAAGTCAATTTTTTTATTAGACTTTTAATTTTTCTGTTACTGCCATATGGAAATGCAATTGACACAACACATATCCACTCTCACAGGCACACACACACAGATTTTATACACAACAACCTTGCTAAACTCTTTTTTTTTTCCGGTACGCGGGCTCTCACTGTTGTGGCCTCTCCCATTGCGGAGCACAGGCTCCGGACGCGCAGGCTCAGCAGCCATGGCTCACGGGCCCAGCCGCTCTGTGGCATGTGGGATCTTCCCGGACCGGGACACGAACCCGTGTCCCCTGCATCGGCAGGCGGACTCTCCAACTACTGCGCCACCAGGGAAGCCCTAAACTCTCTTATTAATTTTAATAATTTATCTGAGGATTCTTTTGAGTTTTCCACATAGACAATCATACTGACTACAAATCATGTTGGTTTGTTATTTCCTCTATAATCCTTATACATTTATTTCTTCTTTTTTGCCTTATTGAACCTATAAGGAAGCTGGTCTAATGTTGAATGGAATGTTGAGAGCCGGCAGCTTTATCTTGGTCTGGGGTGCTGGTTCAAAGGTGAATTTGGTTTGTGAAAATTTATCTGGCTGTGGCCTTATGATCTGTGCATTTTTTCTAACACTGTGTTATACTTCAATAAAATGTTTAAAAAAAATTTAAGGAATATTTTCCTGACATCCTAACCTCTCCTCGTAACTGTCTGCTCCAAGGATGCCACTGAGCAGGTTTGTACCTGTCTATTTCAATCTCACCATACATTACTGGAGAAAAGAAGTCTTAAGTGAGAACACCTATGGTGCTTGCATGCTTTAGAAGAACTATCAGGGGGAGGGGGCTCAGTAGCCCCTGAGGGCAGAATGGAGAGGGTAGATGGAAATGCAGGGAAACAGATTTCCATACAGCAGAAGGAAAAGCTTTCAAGATCAGTGTTGTCTAACCAGAGAATAGGCTGCTTTTTGGAAAAATGAGCTCTCCAGCACTGGAGGTATTCAAGCAGGGCTGGCGACACACCTATCAAGGGCACTCTGCCGGGACCACCTCCTCCCCGCAATACTGGGTGAGCTCTGGACCATAGCGTGTCTTCCGTCTCGTCCAACTCCAAACTTTTGAGATTTTTAAAAGAATTGGGTTCATTTTTCTTTTTTTTTTTTTTTTTTTTTTACCATTTCTTATCCTACTTTTAGGCAATACTCTATCAATACCTCTCATAATACTTAGAAATCTGACCTTACACTAGAGAAAAGTCAACAAAGGCAAAACTGTTTCTTTGAAAATGTTAATACTGTTGATAAACCTATCTCGTCTGATCACACACACACAAAAGAAAGATAACACATTAGATTTCCCTTCTTCCAAAGAAATATCCAGCAAATATCAGAATAGGCAGGCATACAACAATTGGTTGAATAAAAGTGTAATTATACCTGTTATTTTCACCTCCAATCCTCTGAAGGTTGTGTTGCATTTTGAGGTTTCTATTCTTAGATCCTATCATTCTATAATATTTCCAAATAATGGACAAAGTGTCTCAGGCATTCGGTGATCTGAAATCCAGTGAAAGGTGAAGAAGAAGAAAAAAAAGCTCTGTTAATGGGGTCTTTTTTGTAAAATAAGGAATTTTGAATGAAGTGAAGTTTTTAAGCTTTTTATGAGATGGGACATACTTCCGTGATTTCACAGCGTTACTCTATTTTTACTTTCATTCAGCCAAGCTCTCTCTTTCTAGCAAGGCTCCAGTTTGTTGGCGGATAAAAATACATTCGCAGTCTCTCCCAGAAGCTGCGCCATCAGCCTCGTGGACGAGAAAGAAGCCTGGTCTCCTTGTGCCGCTATGGAAATGTCTTCCTCCTCCTCCCCTGGCTCACCCGGCACAAAGTCTTTTTCCTTCTTTGTTTGTCGTTCTCAGAGAAAATCTGGAGTCCAGACAGGGAAGAGCCCAGAGAGGGTGACCCCTTGAGGGCAGCTCCGGAGGCGGGGCGCGTCTGCACCCTGAGCAGTCTGGGCCGAGCTGCGCCCCGTCTCCGAGAGCGGGGAGAGTATTCCAGCCGAGCCAAGAAATCCGTTACCAGGCTGCTGTGTCCCCAAAGGCCATTCCAGGGCGGAAGAGGACGGGGAAAACCGCTGTGTTGATTCTCCCGCCCTGTGGGCTGGGCGCGCAACGGGTCAGGTTACAGACAGGTGAGTCGGGCGGATGGGCGAGCTGCTGGCGCCAGAGCACCCCTGGCCGGCCGCGTCCCCGCAGCCCCCGGAGCTGGCACACGTCTGATCACCCCGGGAAGGGGGTGGCCGCCACGGCCGTGGAGGCGGTGCTATGCGTCCCTGGGCACACCGAGCAGAGGTCGTAGGACCCGCAGCGCGCCCCCCAAATCCCGCAACGCGGGTACAGCTGCTCTTAGAAACTTGGCATCTTTCTTTTACCAGCTCCCCTTCCTTCTCTACCCTCTCCCCCATCCTCGGCCCTCCAGGTATAAAGGTAGATGAAAACAAACAAACAAACAAGCAAAAAACCCCAAACCCAAAATAAATACCAAGCTCTCCAGCCACCTCCCCAGTAGGGGCAGTGAGGGGATATGTAGCCCATCTTCACTGGTTTCTTGGAAAGTATTTCTCAGCCTCAGAATTTGGGGAGCAAACGGTTAGGGGAGGCAATAATGGGAGTGGGCGAGGATAAGAAATTTGTTTCAAAGCTGTGTTTGCATAGCCAGCCCTTGGCTTTTTTTCCATCGTGTTTATTTGGGGTAAGGGGACTCTTGGGGTGGAACAAGCGGACTTGTTTTTCTTAGATTGTATGGCACAAAATAACGTTCTAAAGATGCATGAATTTTAACATTTAATTTTACTGTGTTTATTTGGGGGACTGTTGTCTATGAGGGGGAACTGAAGCTCCCAAGTTCCCTCTTTACCAGGTCAGAATCCTGGGGAGTCTCCCGCGGCCTCCCCCTTCCGCACACCGAGATTTCAACAAACCCCGGGAATGATCCACAAAGTCCAGAGGAACTGAGCCATTTTCTGGCTTGCTTGTCGGAGGCGAATCCACTGGGGCGGGGTGGGGGGGGGGGCGGGGGAGTGGGCGACTCGCGGGGGCTCCAGCTCTAGGGGGGACGCCCGGGGAGCGGACTTGGTGCTTTCCTCAAAGAGTTCGCCCTGCGGTGCCTGTGATGGGGAATGGGGCAGGGGGCTGAGAGAAAAACGTTCTTCCCTTTTTAAGAAGGGGAGGGGGGAAAGACTGAGACGTTAAATTCTTTTGCAAACATTCGTGCCGAAGGAAGGGCTGGAACAGGCAGCCCCGGCCGCCGGAACCGGTCGGACAGGTAGCGAGCTTGTTGACACCGTTATGTTGCAGGGCGCATGCTCACTCCCAAGTTTCCTGGTGCCTTTTCTATTCCACCTTATGAAACTTTTTCCTCGGCGTGGTCTCATCCGCGATTTAAGGCATAGGTGTCGCCGAGCCGGGAGGCTGGGAGTCGCTGGGCGTGCGGGGGAGAGGCCGGGCCGCGCCGCGGCGGGGGGCGGAGGGAGAGGGCCGGCCGGGCGGGAAGGTGGGCTCTGGCCGCGGGGAACCGGGGACCGAGCCGCCGCCGCCCCTAGAGGGGAGCAGCCGGGACGAGGGGCCGCAGTCCGGGGAGGGGGCCCCACGATGCCCAAAGTCTTCCTGGTGAAGAGGAGGAGCCCGGGGGTCTCGGTCCGCAGCTGGGATGAGCTCCCGGACGAGGAGAGGGCAGACACCTACATCCCAGGTGAGCGCCGCGCCGGGGCCGGGCCTGGGCGCCGGGTTCCTGGGGTGCGGGCAAGGGTGGCCGGGTCCCCTCTGCTCTACGGCCGAGGCTGGACTGTCCCCCTCCCCCATGTCCCTCTTTCAAGGGGAGGAGGAAGTCACGGAGGCGCGGGAGGACCGAGAGTGAGAGGCTGGGAACCTGGGACGCCCTGCGCCCCCTTCCCCCTAGTGGGCGCCTCTAATTGCCCGGCGGCGGGACCGTTGGCTGCAGCGCGGGCCGGGGTGGCCCGGGAAGGGGGCTAGGGGCCAGTAGGGGCAACCCTCAGTCCCACGTCCTCGTGGGGTTGCACAGGGATGGGTCAACCTCTCCGGGGCTGGATGGGTCGAGGTCAGGCCCCCCGCCCCCATCCCAGGGAGAGGAAATTTGGCGCGCGGGTCCCCAGCCGCGCTGGGCCCTCTTTTCCTCGTGGGCGCTGTAACTGGGACTGAGGAGCGGCTCCCAGAACCCCGAGATCGCTCAGGAGGCCGAGTCCGGGGCTCTCTCGCCCACCCCCGCGGCGTTGCCCACTTGGCGAGGTGCCCAGGTCCGGGGCGGGGCGGCGGCTGCACCGCCCGCAGGTCAAACTGCCGCGGGCGCCCGGGCCTGACGCCGCGTGTCTGTGTGTCGGGGCGCGGCCCTCCCATGCAGTGGGCCTGGGCCGTCTGCTCCACGACCCTCCCGAGGACTGCCGCAGCGACGGCGGCAGCAGCAGCGGCGGCGGCAGCAACAGCGCGGGGGAGCCCGGAGGCGCGGAGAGCAGCTCGTCCCCGCGCGCCCCCGAGCGCGAAACCCCCGAGCCTGGCGATGGCGAGGTCCCCGGTGGACACCTGGCGGCGAAGCAGCGCCCGGTCGCCAGATCGAAAATCAAGGTACGATGTCGACTCTGCCCCCGCCGCCACCTGCACCACGCCCTGGCGTCGGGCTCCCAGGGCCGGCGCCTCTCCCTGTCGCGCCCGCCCGCGCGCCCCGGCACCCGAGCACCCAGCGCGCCCGCAGCGCAGCTCCTGCACCTGCCCCTGGGTCGCGGCCAGGGCGCCTCCCCGCGTCCTCCCGCCTGCCAGGTAGCCGGCCGCCCGCGCTGCTGCACCCCGGAGACTGGCTTCCCGCGCGGGCACAGGCCCTCCGCGTGGCCTCCGGAGCTGCCTAAAGGCTCAGGCACAGCTTCCTCCCCCCAGCAGTCCATTCTGTGCGCAGGGCCTGAGGAACACCCTGGCCGTCGGAGTTCCTGGAGTGGGAAAGAAGGGACCCCAGGCCCCGGGCTCCCCTCCTCTGAGGTGCAGTTCCTACAGCTTTGTGAATTCTGAGTTTCGCCCCCTTCCTCGAGTTCTGGAGGCAGTGGTGGTAGCTTGGCACACAGTGGGTCTTTCGCAATCACAACTATTCCCAGTGCCAATTATGAAGTGCCCGTTAGACACGAGGTCTGTGCCGGGCACTTGAAACTTGTGTTTGTCAAATCTTATTGAATTATGTTCACGGATGAACGGATTCAACTGCAAATTGGCCTACTGCCCCGCCCCCAGTGGGTTGGAGTGTTTGCTTCCCTCTATCTTCGCGCTTCAGCCCCCACCCCCACCCAGCCTCCTGGAATTGTAGGCCACAGCTTATCCGGACACCCATCTTCGCTCTCCTGTGTGGAACTGCCATGATTGCTTGCTCAAAGGTATCCGCTACCTCTAAGGCTAAGCTGTCCCATTCCACTGACTCACGGGCGGCGGGAGCCTGGGAGTGGCTTTTAGGAATCACAGAACCCCAGTTCCTAGCCAAGTGGGCCTTAGTGTGAGCCTTTTCGGGCTCCAGGCCCTTGGTGTAGGTGTTAATTCTTGGGCACTCCAGGGTGGTCCCGAAGCCCCCTGCCCAGGCACCGAGATGGGGCGGAAGCCCTAGGGTTAGCTGTGGATTGCCAAAGCCTCCTCCGTTACTTTTCCTGGGAGAGGTCTTCCCTCCCCTGTGCATATTCCTGGCTCCAGGGGCTTGGCTCCGTGGTGGGCTGGCGTGCATTTGGTTATCAATTGAGGCTAGAGGCTTGAGCCTGGAATCCTTAAGAAAGACACCTTTAAAGGATGCTGCGACTGGGTGTAGGCATCCTGCTTAGTGTTAAGTGCGCTGACGAGGTTCAAAGTCAGCTGATGGGAGGCTTTTCTGGGCCAGATGGGGTTAACTGGGAGGGACAATTTGCCTGAGGCCTGTAGCTCTGCCCTCCGGGAAATTCTACCAAGTATCCACTTGCATATTTATCATCCGCGGGAAGGACAATTTGCAACATTGTTTTCGGGTGGTCTATAGATACTTCACCCCTCTGTCCCCCAACTGCCCAGATTGCCCTGGAGACAAGGTGGCACAGGAAAATATCCAGTCCGTTAACCACCATTTTAGGAGCTCTCTGCCACCCCAGGCAAACAGCTCCACTGGGGCCCTGGATTAAGGGAATGAATAAACCAATCTTATTCCCAGGATCCTTGTTTTGGTGCTGACGCCAGGGGTGGGGGGGAGGGCATAGAGTTTGCTCCTCAACCCTTAACAAGGTTTCCAGAGGAGTTTTTGTTTGTTTACTGAGGCCGAAGTTCAGGTTCCCTCTCCTTCTCAGCTTCCATAAGACCTCCTGGGGTTAAGATGCTTCAAGCCTACAGAATTATCAGCTGTGGTATTGGCCATTTTCAAATGACTGGTCCAATTGCCCGTGAATTAGCACGTTGTGTAACTGTAGAGTTCTATGCCAAGTATGCTGAACTGTCTAAGAATTAGTTTTCTAACCATAAGAGGGGGAAGCCACTCAGGCATGATGCATGTTTTTCAGTGACTTGAAGACACTTACTGGACAGTTGGTTCTTAGGACCAGAGAAGGGCAGAGAGAAGCTACATCCCATCCAACAGTATGTAGTGCCTGCTGTGCACAAGGCAGCCAGGAGATAAAGATGCTGCCACCCTGGTGTTCCAGAATCTTCTGACAGTAACGGTTAGGGCTCTAGGCTCTGGTTTAGTCCCTCTGGGCCTCAGTTTCCTCGCCTGTAAAAATGGGGATAGTAATGAAACAAGTAATGAAACCTCATAGAGTTGTGAGGATAAATGAGTCAAGCGTGAAACATGGTAGGTGTCCAATAACTCTAGCTAGAATTATTTGGGTTGGTGGAGAGACACAAATACTAAATTAATTATTAACCCTATTACAGGAAAGTGAATGCTCAACTAGAAGCACAAGCAAAGATGCAGTACATTCTGAGCAGAGGAAGGTTTCTTGGTGTGGATTTGAGGGCTGTGAGAGAAGGGGGAGAGGCACGCTTTAGGGTAGTATGGGCTGAGCCCAAAGCTTGAGTAAGGACAGGACTCAGAGCTGGAGGGAGGATGGGAAATGGGCCTGGGGTCAGGGAGAGTCAAGGTGAGGAACTGGACATGTAGCCAGGACAGGCTATGATGGTAATGGGGCCAAGCCGAGAAGTGTGGGTGCTCCTGTGGGGGCAGAGGAGGGGCTCTGGAAGGTTTTTGAGAAGGAAAACCTCATTTGGGTCCATCTCACCAGCTGTGGTTGGGGATACATTATCTGTTCTGAGCCTCAGTTCTCTGATCTGCAAAATAGAGATAAGCGAATCGGCCTCTCCAAAGCATTGGGCAGATTACATGAGACAATGGAGGCAATACGCTGAGCAATTTCGTGTGTGTGTAAACTGCCCAGTGGGGAGTTAGCTGACAGTGACTCATAGCAAGTTTTGTTAATGTCCAATACTTTGTTGCCTACAGCAGGGACAAGGGATTTACCAACTGGATTGGCTGGATTTAAATATTTTTTAAAAACCCACCCATTTGATATTTGGAAGGTAACATAAGCCCCATCCCTAATTCCCTGCCTGTTGACTTCAGTCTCCCAAGACAGAACTGGATGTCCCAATTCCCCCCACCAGTCTTGTAACTCACTGACCATCTCCTTGGCTGACCAGACTTTTCTTCCTTACTCTAGACCCACCAAAGGCAGGGAGCATTCCTGCTGAGCTTGTATTTTCAGCACCCGGTGCAGTAATGCCTGACTCATAGGAGGACATAAGTCAACATAGAAGAGGAATACAGGCAGGGAAGGAGTCAATAGCATCTGGGGGGAAATAGGAAGCAAGACAAAAGGGAAAAAAGCTTGGAATGGATGCTTGAAAAAGCTTAAATTAATTTAAAGGGGGAAAAAGGACTAGGAGAACAGTGCAGCCAGCTTTTAAGTGGAATATAGGTGAAGTCGGCTTTTGTGGTTGGAAGGGTCTGAATGGATTTGTTGCAGAAACAGAATCCACTGTAGCTCGCTTAAGCAGACAGTGGTTAATTATGGGGTACTAAATGGGCTAAAGAGAGACCAGGCTGAGCTCCCAGGAGTGACTCCCAGAGCCACACTACAGAACTGGGCTACCTAGGGAACTGCAGCCGCGGCCTCTTTGGCTGCTGTCGCGCATCACGATGCTTCTGCTAATGCAGGGTGTGAAACAATTGCCACATACCTGCCTCGGCTCAATTAACTCAGGCCCGAGGTCAAATCTCCTGATGGTACCCCAGTCACATCTAAAGACCACAGATGCCAGGGATTCTGGGAAATGTAGTGTCTAGCTTTTGTAGCCTCTGCTGTACAGGAAGGCCCACCAGAGGAGCCGGAATAGAGGCTGAGCGTGTCCACCCACAGGATCTACTTCAGGGACCCTTATGTGGCCCAATCTCCTTATTTTTGTGGGGAGAAAGGTAAAGCCAGAGAGGTTTTGTTGAGTTCGTCACAGGTACTAGTGGCAAAGCCCAACCCAAGGCTCCTTATTCTTTAGCGTTGTTGTACTACATCGTGGAAGCCACCTTTGACGCCTTAGCCATTAGCACTGACAGCCTGACATGAAGGAATTGAAGCAGTTTCTCACCGTGACATGAGACAAAACCACAGGGCTCATCCCTGCCTCTCCCACACGTCATGCCCAGACCCATGGGCCTGTCCCGGGGAAGTGCAGGCACACGTTTTGCAGACAACAAGTCCCATCAGAATCTCGGTGTGGGCACCTACAAGCCCTGTGGCCACAGGCGGGTTTCAGGTATTTGAATCTGTTTCTTCTGGATGATTAGGACACGTTCCCTTCAGCATCTCTGCATTTGGGAAGGTTCTGCATTCTGCCATGTAGTGGAGTTGTGAAGCTTAAGGAAGTAGTACGTAGGAGCAGGAGGGGAATTTTTATCCTAAAGGAGCTGGGGAAATACGCTTAGCATGTTTTGAGCGCTCAGGCATAAGCACATGTGTCACTGGAAATCTCGTCTGCGCGGCCACCGGAAGGTAGCCTGCACTCACGGTAGCCTCCCACAGGAAATAGGACCATTAATTTAGGGAACTTGTCGGTGGAAGCATCCACAGAAAATAAAGGATTTTTTTTCTTTTTTTCCTTTAGAAGTTGACAGGTAAGTGACCTTAGCCAGCTTTTGAAGTTGGTCAGAGGGCCAGCCCAGGTCCCTACCTCCCTAGATGCTCCTGAAGTCTTCAGCAGCTCTGATACAATGATGGGTTTGTTTCTGCTGCACAGGCCTGTTTTTAGAAGAACTAGAGGGGAACTTTGTGTGTTTTTTAAAATGAAAGCCGAGATCCTGCAGAAAACAGGACAGCAAATAAGAAAGCGCCAAGCTTCAGGGTTGGGGAACTGCTATCTATCTTCATCTTTCTTGCCCTGAATTAATCTCCAGTTAGTTAATTAATCTCCAGACTGATGTCACCTCCCATCCTCGTGGTAGCTTCCTCACTTCAGTAATAAGCCTTTTGGAGAGTTAATTTTGGATTAAGGATGAGACTATTAAGCTTTTCCTGAGTATAACAGTGTCTGGAGCGGTATACTGTAATTGAACACATTAATACTTTCCATATCAAAACACGAATATTGACACCAAATGGGTAGCTTCCACTTTTGTTGCCAAGGGAGATAGGAGCGAATGTTGGTTTTCAGAGCTATTTGGATTTCAGAGTCGCAGATGAAAGACTAGGGGCTAGTGACTCACACTGAAGGTTGGTTCCCTTTTTCTTCCATCAGTGAGAGAAAAACTCAAAAGACAAATGGAGAAACAATGGGTTTTGACCAATTACCTTTTATTTAGGATCACAGGACTCTGGAGCTTGTCGAACTCTAAGAGTTAGCATTTACTGCAGCAACCAGTCTTTTTGTTTTTTCTTTTTTGGCTGTACCTCACGGCTTGCAAGAATCTTACTTCCCTGACCAGGGATCGGACCCATGCCCCCTGCAGTGGCAGCGCGGAGTCCTAACCACTGGACTGCCAGGGAAGTCCCTAGCACCCACTCTTTTTAAAGTAGCTTTTCTTATTTAATTCCTTAACAGTCTCAAGAGGCAAGTATCATTATTGTCCACATTTTATGGGTGATGAAATTACGGCTTAGAGAGGTTGAGTAACTTGCCTACTTCCCAGACTGTAGGTGGTAGAGCAGGATTTGAACTTAGGAAAAGAGCTCATCTAGTCCCATTTTATTATTTTTACATGTGGGAAAGTATGGCCCAGGGATATTAAATGACATCACACAGCCATCCAGGTCTAGGTTTTTAATTGATCCTCAGCGTTTCTTGTCTCTCCACCCCACTCATTTTGTGACCAGGTGACAAAGATGTAACTAGTTTTGGTCTACGCCTTGCAGAGTAGAGTAACAAGGTAGTTGGTTAACCCTATTTTGGACTCCTAGGAAGTAGAGTGGTAGGTGTAAGCCTGTGTAAACATAATAAAGATGGCCCAGTGAGCAGACAGGTGACCCGAGGAGAGATTGCTGGTCCTCCGGCACATGGGGCATCATTTCAGGAATCAGGGGTGTCTTCTGTATCATGCTGCCCATCCTGGGAGAGAACACGCAGAAGTGTGGCAGCTCTGGTGTTCTAGAGAGAATGTGATACATCTCTCACCGTTCCAGTGTTCTGTTGCTGCTTCACAAACAACCCCAAATTTAGCAGCTTATAACACTTTATTATGACGTCTTCTAGTTCTGCGGATTGGCTGGGCTCAGCTGGGTGGGTCTTGCCTGGGGTTTCTCTTGTGGATGCAGTCAGATGACAGTGGGGTTGGAGTCTCCTGGGGGCTTGAACATCCAGGAGGGCTCACTCATGTGACTGGCAGTTGGTACTCTTGTCCTTTTCTAGCTACTTTATTATATGGTTATACCATCTTTTTTTAACAAGTTCCTATTGATGGGCATATAGGTAGTTTCCAGCTTTTTGCTATCACAGACCAAATTTCAAGGCACATGTGAAGTACACTCTGTGGATAAATTTCATGTTTAGGAATTTATCCTCCAAATATTTTTCTGAGGAATTTCTCCTTTTTTTTTTAAAAAAATTGATGTGTAGTTGATTTACAATATTGTGTTAGCTTCAGGTGTACAGCAGAGTGATTCAGTTATACATATGTCTGTATACATATATGTATATGTGTGTATATATATTTTCAGCTTCTTTTCCATTATAGGTTACTACAAGATATTGAATATAATTCCCTGTGCTATACAGTAAATCTTTGTTGTTTATTTTATATATAGTGGTATCTGTTAATCCCATACTCCTAATTTATCCCGCCCCCCATTCTTTCCCCTTTGGTAGCCATGTTTGTTCTCTTTGTCTTTGAGTCTGTTTCTGTTTTGTAAATAAGTTCATTTGTATTATTTTTTAGATTCCACATATAAGTGATATATAGTATTTGTCTTTCCCTGTCTGACTTACTTCAGTTAGTATGATCATTTCTGAGTCCATCCATGTTGCTGCAAATGGCATGATTTCATTCTTTTTTATGGCTGAATAATAAGGACTCTCACCTTTCTAACGAAGGAAGTTTTCCTTCCTCTGAAAAGTGAACAAGTCTGGCAGAAGCTGGCTTCGTCAGCCCTGATCTTTTTGCTGTTGAATTAACCCTCCATCTTCTTTTGAAAAGGCCCTCTTCAGACGTTCTGGATATAATTCATAAACGTCTGGAGTCTGGATTGGTCAGAAATACATTTATAGTTGGCGAACAACCCTTCATGGGCTGGAGGGTGCACCTTATGGCAATTCTCTACATGAGCATTTTGTGTTGACTCAGTTTTCCATGTTGTGAAAAGTGGAGAAATGGCAACACTGCGTTTGCTGAGGCAATTGGAGATCTTTTATTTTTGCTCTGAGAAAACCAGAGGGAAGTTCCCCAGAGAATGGGGTGCCCTCCCTCTCCAGTCCCCTCGCCTCATTCCCTCTTTCTCCCCTGTGTTAAAAAGCTTTCTGTATCTCTCTCAGTCAGATGATCCACTGACCCTGAACTCCCTTAAATGGTCACTGATCTCCATCCCCTCTGCCCTCAAAATTTTTATTCTTTTCAAACCAAATAATGCCAGTGATTTGAGATTTCCATCCTGGACTGTAATAGGAGGTATTCATGTTACATGCTGAGCATTTTAAAAATAGGAGTTTACCAAAAGGATTAAAGTAAACAAGGGTTCAGGTTGGAACCATAGTTGGCGAGTCCTCGGGCACATGGTGCAGGACTTTCAGAAGACAGTTCTAGCTTTCTTCACGTTTTTCATCAGAATTACCAGGTTCATGTGTCTCTGTCCTATTTCATTAGCCGCACTACCTCTCAGATGACCTTTATCCTGTGTAGACTTGGCCTTCAGAAGCTCACGGCATTTTGTTTGCCAAGACCTGGGCCATATTTAGTCTCTTCACATCCCTTCAAGGGAGGCAGTGACTAGAATGGGGACTGCGGATTCGCAGGAGGCCATGACCTGTCCTGTGACAGGAGAGCCTTGGGCACAGCTGGGTCTCCCTCAGGCCCTGCCAGGCCCCACCCCTTTGGGGGGCAGAGGTGGGGTATGAGGCAGGAGGGTCATCAGACTCAAGCCCTGCGGTTGTCCTCCTGTATCTTCCAGTGTGCCCACCCTCCCCCTGCCCTCTGACAGTCGTTGGGGGCCCTGCCCTTCTCTCCTCCCTCAGCTCTGTTCGTCAGCTACTCTCCAGGGCTCAGGCTGGCCAGGCTGGACTACACACAGTCCCCCTTTTCCCGGCGCCCTCTCTGGGATATTCCTTGCCCTTCCCCCATCTTCTTCATCGTGGCCTGGCTGAGATGTTCACCTCTCTGGGTACATTTTCCCGTGCGCCCACTGTCTGGGCTAGGCTCCCCTCCCAGCCACCCCTTGCACCTGGGCCTTCCCAGATGGCAGTGGCCTGTTGCCCGGTCTGCTCTCCGACTAGACTGGCAGCTTCTTGGGGACAAGCCGTCCTGGTGCTCTGAGCACAGGCCCTGTCTCGGATCAGGCACACGTCAGTGTCGGCCGAGACTAAGATGGAGCAGTGAGAATGAACTGGTGGAGGGGGCTGACTGGAAAGCCCTGTGCTGGGGTCTTCGCCTCCTGCCGCCTGTGAGCCATTGCCCACCAACACTTTCTGACTGTGCAGGGCCCTCATGTGCGCTTGGGGCATGGGTGGGGGGTGGGCAGGAGCCTGCACGAATGCTTGCTGGCTTCCACAAGGCGTTTAGTTGAGGAAACGTTCGTGCCTGATGGAAGCCTCTGGAATAAGTTGGAATAAAGTCCTGAACCGTGTGAGGGCCAGCCCCTCACATCTCAGGTGTGGTCCATGGACTGCACGGTGGCATCTCCTGGGAGCTGTCTAGCAATGCAGCATCCAGACTCCACAAGACCTCCTGAATCAGAATCTGCACTTTTTTAAAAAAATTTTATTTATTTTCGAATTTTATTTTATTTATTTTTATACAGCAGGTCCTTATTAGTCATCCATTTTATACACATCAGTGTATACATGTCAATCCCAATCGCCCAATTCATCACACCACCCCCACCCCTGCCGCTTTCCCCCCTTGGTGTCCATACGTTTGTTCTCTACATCTGTGTCTCTATTACTGCCCTGCAAACCGGTTCATCTGTACCATTTTTCTAGGTTCCACATATATGCGTTAATATATGATATTTGTTTTTCTCTTTCTGACTGACTTCACTCTGTATGACAGTCTCTAGATCCATCCACGTCTCTACAAATGACCCAATTTCGTTCCTTTTTATGGCTGAGTAATATTCCATTGTATATATGTACCACATCTTCTTTATCCATTCGTCTGTCGACGGGCATTTAGGTTGCTTCCACGACCTGGCTATTGTAAACAGTGCTGCAATGAACATTGGGGTGCATGTGTCTTTTTGAATTATGGTTTTCTCTGGGTATATGCCCAGTAGTGGGATTGCTGGGTGGTATGGTAGTTCTATTTTTAGTTTTTTAAGGAACCTCCATACTTTTCTCCATAGTGGTTGTATCAATTTTCATTCCCACCAACAGTGCGAGAGAGAACCTGCATTTTAACAAGACCCCCAGAGGATTCGTGTGTGCACTGAGGTTTGAGAGGCACTGGTCTTAGGGGTACACAGACCAGTTTGGGCAGGGGCTGCAGTGGCTGTAGAAGCTCATCGGGGAGGGAACAGGTGAGCTGAGGCTTGGCAGAAGGCAGTACCCCAGTGGATGAAAGGAGGGTGTTTCAGACAAGGAAGGTGTTAAGCCAGGAAAAGACCAACTCTTCTTGCTAATAATGTTTGTCTGAAAATTAAGTTTTTTAGGTCCTTTTATGAATAGAATTTTGGCAGAACGGTTGGATCCATCTTCTAAAGGATCTGATAACTAGGAAACCTTTAATGAATATATCAGATCTCATGTTTTTCTTCACACAGTTATAGATTCTGTTTCCTTCCTTTGAGGCAGCAAACACGGTTGAGAGAATGAACCAGGCAGTCCAGAACCTGGGATTTGGTTATAGTTTTTCTGATAACAAAGCTGTGGGATCCTGAGCAAGTCACTTCCCAAGATGACCGTCTTATTTGTTCATGATTCTGGGTCAGGAACTGGGGCACGGCTGGGCTAGGCAGTTTTCCTCTGGGCCGGGTTTGTTCACTCAGCTGGTGGCAGCCCTGGCTGGGCTGGAAGGTCCAGTGAGTCTTTATTCATACCTGGCACCTCATTGCTCCTCTGCATGGCTGCTTGGGCTTCCCCACAGTATGGTGGGCTCAGGCTTCCTCATGGCTGCTGGCTTCCAAGAGGGAGGATGCAGAAAAGCTGCACCGTTTCTTAAGATCTGGAACTGACGCAGGCCCTGCCCAGATCCAGGGGGAGAGGAGACAGTCTCTTGGTGGATGCTGGCCGGGAGGAAGGAATTGACTGTGGCTGTCTTTGCGGGCTCCGTGATGTTATCAGACCTAGACTCCTCTTTCCTTTCTGCTCTTTCATCCTCAGCACTGGCTTCCGCCTTGGGTCCGAGGTGGCTGTTGCTCTCCCGAGCAGGAAGGAGTAAATCAGGGGAGAGGGCACCATCCTTCCCCTTAGAGAGTGTATCTCACCAGCCAGGTGGTCCCACCCGCAGGACTTGCTGTGAGGCTGGGAAACGTAGGCGCGTAGCTGGGGGCGGGGCGCCCAGCTGGTAATCAGAGGTCTGTCCCGAGGAGCAAGGGGAGCATGGGTGTGGGGGGGGGTGCAGAAGCCCGAGTCAGGTCCAGCCTAGACGCACCAGGCGGTGGGCGCGCCGCCCCACACGGGTCCTCACCCTTCTCTCTGTCCCAGTTCACCACAGGCACCTGCGGCGGCGACGCAGCGATTCACACCTGCGACCTGTGCGGCAAGGCCTTTCGCCTGCAGCGCATGCTCAACCGGCACCTCAAGTGCCACAGCCAGGTGAAGAGGCACCTGTGCAGTTTCTGCGGCAAGGGCTTCAACGACACCTTCGACCTCAAGAGGCACGTGCGCACACACACAGGTGAGGGAGGGACGCGGCCAAGAGCCCCTGGACTTTCCCCGCAAGGAACCCAATCGGGAGCCTGGGGCAGAGTTATGTTTCCGGAAGAATCGCGGGGCGGGGTGTTTGGGGTGGGCCGCCCGGCTCTGCCACCTGCCATTGGTGTCCCCTGGGGCCCGCGCGCCGCTCTCAGCCTGTTCTCGCCTCGGTGAGATGGGCGGCGCATCACTGGCCGGAAGTGTCCTGGGAGCTGTGATGCCCACTCGGTGCAGCCCTCGGGCCGGGCTGAGGGATGGAATGTGGTCCCCCTGGTCCCTCTGCTGGTATTTTGTGCTCCTTTCTCGGGAAGTGAGTCTGTCTCAAAATAGCATCACGTGGCTTCCTCCTGAGAGCTCAGAAAGAGAACACGCAGCTGACTTAGCGCTGCCCGAGCCTCCTGCGGGGGCGGGTGGGCAAGCGTCACCCCCACCCTGAGCTTTACTCAGCGCGGGTCTGGGTCCTCACCAGCTCCCTTCCACAGACAGCCCTGGGGTGCCGGTTGGCCGCCCTCCCGCCCCCTCTGGCTGTTCGTAGCCTCGGTAGTTTTGTCTAGGAAACACCTGGCCTCCAGGCTGCTCCTTGAGGGCCACACCTGTGCTAGAGCGATCCCTGGAGGAGAATTCTAAGATGCCATCTCCTTGCTAAAAAACCTTCTCCAGGGCTTCCCTGGTGGCGCAGTGGTTGAGAGTCTGCCTGCAGATGCAGGGGACACGGGTTCGTGCCCCGGTCCGGGAAGATCCCACATGCCGCGGAGCGGCTGGGCCCGTGAGCCATGGCCGCTGCGCCTGCGCGTTCCCGCAACGGGAGAGGCCACAACAGTGAGAGGCCCGCATACCGCAAAAACCAAAACAAAACAAAACAAAAAAACCTTCTCCAGCTCTGGGCAGGACAGAATCCAAACTCCCCATCTTGATGGGCTCCATGTCAAGCCCCTCACAGTCTGGGTCCCATCTTCAAATCCCCGTCCTGTCCCAGCCCCTCCCACCCCATCCCACTCCATCTTTTCATCCCATCCATTTCATCTCATCTAAATCCAACCCATCCTAACCATTCAGTCTTGCCCTGGTGCCACACACTCTCCCTACAACCTCATAGAATTTACTAATTATAGTCCCGCTGATCCCATCAAGCTCTTTCAGGGTTTAGGGTTTCCCTCAGCATTTTGGGGGTGGGGTGGGAAAATGACCACTCCTCTCTCCCAGGGGGCCTCTCAGGTCCCCAGCCGCCACACAGGGCCCTTCTCAGATCCTCTGTATTCAGATTTCCTTTAAGCCCTTATCACACTTTTTTGTTCTTAGAGTACTGGCCATGAGCTTCCTCCCTGGCCTCAGAAGGGTGTCCTCCACCCTAGAGAGTGGACTGGCCTACTAAAAGGTTTTTCTTTTTCCTTTAAAAAAAAACTTTTCTAAAGTGAAATTTTCATTTAAATGTAACATACATCCAGCAAAGCACACAAACCATAAGTGCATAGTTTGAGGATGCAGGACTTTTTACAAAGCGAACACAAGCATATAACTGGCTGGAGTATTTCCAGCCCCCATAAGACACTGCCCCCTCCCTCCTGCCCCCTCTGGTCACTGTCACTTTCCCTCCAAGAGGCACCAGTAGCCTGACTTCAGTAAAAGTTTGACCTCTGTGTGGCCAGGCTGACACCTGGGTTGGGGCAGGGAGAATGCTTAGGGAGATTGATGGTCCTGTGTGATTAGGGAGGGTCCTATAGAGGGTGAAGGGTCCTGTAGGTGCTGGAGGGTCCTGTGGGTAGTAGAGGGTCCTGTGAAGGGTGGGGGTCCTGTGGGTGACGGGGGGACCCCTGGTTATCAATGGACCCATTACGTGACTGCAAAGCTGGGCTTATAGGCAACTGACCCAAGGAGCTGGAGGAAACTGGGGACCACTCATGGCGTCATTTGTCGTTGGTTGTCCTAGAGAGTTTCTCAGCTTTTCCTCTTTATCTGAGGGTGTCCTTGAGGGCATGGCCTATTTCTTCTGCAACTCCTCACCTGGTGGGCTCTGTGGTCACTCCCCCACAGAGTGAAGGGGGCTTGGGGAGCATTGTGGGCTGTTGGTACCTTCAGTTGGAGTAAACATGGAGCTGCCTCATCTGTGACTGAGTTAATTCTCCATCAGTAGAAATATTAGGGACTGACTGCTCTCAGGGAAGAGTTTGTAAGAGTTTGCACTGAGTTGGTCACACAGTGGTTAAGCACTCTGGATCTGAGCTAGCTGATTCTGCAACCTTGTGGAAATTACTTACCTTTTTGCCTTAGTGTGTCCATCTCTAAAATGGGCATGGATTTATTACCTATCACCTAAGTGATGGCTGCGAGGTTTCAGGGCAATAATGGCATATAAAGTGCTTCACAAATTGTAAGCACTTAGTAATTATGAGCTATTAGTGGTGGTAAATGTTGAAATAGTTGGCAGAGTTTTCCTGGGGCCCTGCGGGGTGGCAGGCTCGAAGACTCACCTCTGTGCTTGTGGAGAGCTCAGCCAACATAGGGAGAAAGAACCCAAACCCCTGACTGTGACCCAAGGAAACCAGCAGGTGTGCCAGACAGAAGAAAAAGTGGCGAATGCTGGTGGGGAGGCCCGGAAGGTGCATTGTTGCTGGCAGGGGCACCAGGGAGGCTTCTCAGAGGAGGTGTCCTTTTGGCTGAGCCTTGAAGAGTGAGCAGGATTTTCACAGTTGGACGGGGAGGGAAGGGCATTGCAGATGGGGAATGTCTTAGTTTGGGTTCCCCCAGAAACAGACCCTGACACGAGGATTTGGGTGAAGCCGTTTATTTGGGAGATGGTCCCGGGAGCACAGTGAGGGGATGAGGAGACGAGACAGGGAAGGAGACTCAGTGAGAGCTAGTTACTTACTGAGTGGGTTACCACTGGGAGCAACTGGGGCTCAAGCCCCCTGGGGGTCCTCTGAATGCACACAATGCACCCCAGAATTGCTCCAGGGGCAGGAAGTGGGGTATTTATCCATCAACTCCCATCCTTCCTTGTTTGGGGGTCCATCCTGGGACCCTCTGCTCCTAGGCACTTCCTCCCCGAAGCCCCTTGCAGACCTCACGTTTCCGGGGAGCATCATCGGGCAGGAGCGGCAGGAAGCCACTGGCCTCCTGGGACTGTCCGAGCCGGCCTGGTGGGAGGCTGAGGGGTTCGGTAGGGGGGGGAGCAGTGTCTGCCAGGGAGAAGGAGGCTTAGCGGCCGGGGGGCGCCGGGGGGCGTTGGCAGAGGCGGGAGAGCCTGTGGAGGCTTGCTCAGCTTCCTCAGGTGGCAGCGAGCTCAGAGTGGTTGCTCTTCTGCAGGCCAGGCCCTCGGCTTTATCCTGTTGTGTCCAACAGCCCCGAGGAGCCCCAAGCCCTTGTTACCCGCAGTTCACAGGTGAGGAGCTGGGGACCGCTGGTCTTCCTGAGTCCAGGTCCCCCGCTTTCCACAGGCCCCTTCTCTGTCTCCGCCCCTCAGTACTGTGCTCACTCAGCGTCCTTCCCGAGGCTGGGCCTTACCAGCCGCCCCGGTTCAGTTTCTAGAAGCCAGCCTGCTCTGCAAGAGGCGAGATAGAGAGGAACTTGGGCCAGGCACAAGCCGCACCCTCCAGCCTGGGCTTTACAGTGGGTTGCTGAGGAGGCTGAGCATGTGTTCAGTGGTGCCATCTCTAAAATGGGCATGGCCACAGAGTGAGCAGAAAGGGGGTGGCCTGCACCCCGCCCCACCCCCACCCCCACCCCCAGGGCCCTGGGCTCCTTCATCTCCTACTCCTCAAAGATGAGACTTCTAGTGACTCCTAAAGGAGGGGCTGAAAATCACCGGGTTGCTGAATGAAAACGCCTTCCACCTGAAGCTTCCCCAAAGGGCATCATGTACTTTATCCCACGAGGGGCGAGGCTGGCACTCAGGAGGCGTTTAGGACTGGAACCCTGCAGCCTCTCTGCGCACGGGGAGCTCTGGGTCCGCGGAGGGTGGCTGGTCCGATAGAGATGTGTGGTTACGTGTAAAACAGACACTAGATTTCAAAGGCTTAATGCAAAATAAGAACGTAATATATATCAATTTTTAATGTTGATTTCATGTTGAAGTGGTAATATTTTGAATATATTGGGTTAAACAAAAGGTAGCCTTAAAATAATTTCACCTGTTTCTACTTATTTTAATGAGGCTACTGGACATTTTAAAATTACAGAATGGCTTGCATTTTAATCTCTGTTGGATAGCTCTAAGGTCATTGAATCTACAGTTAATGATTTAAAAAATTTTTTATTATAATTTTGAGTCTTAAATTGACCAACAAATAGCATTATGGAAATGTCTTGAACCTATTTTCCCTCTGGTTCATTTTATTTATTTAATTGGCCGTGCCTCCAGGTACGTGGGATCTTAGTTCCCTGACCAGGGATCGAACCCGTGCCCCCTGCAGTGGAAGCGCGGAGCCCTAACAATTGGACAGTCAGGGAATTCCCTGTTTCGTTTTTGTTTTGGTTTGGTTTTTTTGGAGTATAATTGCTTTACAATGTTGTGTTAGTTTCTGTTGCACAATGAGGTGAATCAGCTCTATGTATACCTATATCCTCTCCCTCTTGGACCTCCCTCCCACCACCCCCCATCCCACCCATCTAGGTCGTCACAGAGCACCGAGCTGAGCTCCCTGTGCTTTATAGCAGGTTCCCATTGGCTATCTATTCTACACGTTGGTAGTGTATATAAGTCAATTCTGATCTCCCAACTGTAGAGATGTGGATGGACCTAGAGTCTGTCATACAGAGTGAAGTGAGCCGGAAAGAGAAACAAATATGTATATTAATGCAGATATGTGGAATCTGGAAAAATGGTACAGGTGAACCTATTTGCAGGGCAGGAATAGAGATGCAGATGTAGAGAACGGAGATGTGGACAGGGGAGGAAGGGGAGGGTGGGACGAATTCCCTGGTTTATTTTCTGATGGAGATGTGCCTCCAGGTAATAATGACCAGGAAGAGGAGTCAAAACATTGCTGACAAACTGGCTGGTGGCAAACGGAAAAAAGGGGTCCCAGCTCTGGGGATGCCCCTCTGCGGGGGCTGGAGGGACAGGCCTGGCCTCCTGGCGCCAGAGGTCTGCCCTGCAAGCTCTGAGCTCTGTGCAAAAGGGATAATCAGTAAAAAGAGCAAAAATCTGGGCTCCTCAGACCTTTCTGTAGTTCATGTGTACCACCTCACTGGCTCCAAAAGATCTCACCAGAATTCTGGGAATTCGGTTTTGCCTTTGATGGAGACGTGAATGTTGGATTTTGGCTCTTGACAATTACAAGTAAATGTTGTGTTTGGACCAGAAGCAAAGATGTGGACAGTGTTCTCACAACTACAGTAGGCAGACGAGTGAAGGTTATGGTTGCTCCCAGTCCGGTTGGGCCAGACCATGACTAATTTGAAGACTTACCTGGGATCCCAGGACCCTTCTTTTGAGAACTGCAGCGACAGTGTTGATGAGGTGGGCAAAGACGGTGGGACCGGGGATCGGGATTAATCCCCTCCCCCACGTCTCCTCCTGAGAGAGCGGGGCCTCTAAGACTCAGAACACGAGGAAACTTCTTGGAAAAGGTCCAGGGAAACCGGAGCCTGGAAATGTATTACCTTAATATCCAAGCAGATGAAAGAAAAGATTAAGACTTCTTTTCTGGATATGACTTCACCAAGGAAAGAGTAGATCAGAGAGGTGTGTGTGTGTGTGTGTGTGTGTGTGTGTGTGTGTGTGTGTGTGTGTGTGTGTGTGTGTGTGTGTGTGTGTGTGTGTGTGTGTGTGTGTGTGTGTGATGGGGGAGGGGGAGCAGCAAATGACATCTGAGTCCAGATAGGAAGAGAGAAACTGGAACAGAAGAAACTTGGTTAACATTTTGTGAAAATACGTCTGCAAACGAGTGGCTGTTTTCAATCCAAATTGACTTAGGTTGGGTTCCCTAGAAGCAGATTCTGAGATGGCGATTCTTATAAACCGATTTATTGAGGGAGAGCTCTTGGGAGAAACCTGTGAGGGAGGGGAGAGCAGGACAGGGTAGCAGGGATGTGGCCCCAGCTTGATCCCACCAGGGCTCTGGGGTGTGACTGGCGCTACAGGCCTGTCCTGTCCCCAGGCAAGTGGGGGACATTTCTGTGCCCATGTGAGTCAGAGGCTGCCTTTCCCCTGGGTGGGCAGGTCACTTGCCCAGTGCCCGTTCCTTGGAGAAGGGGACATCCAGGAACTGTTAGCTGCCAACATAGGTGACAGCTGGTGAGTGAAGTACTGGCCCAGAAAAGGGGGTCCTGATGGGGGACCGAGAGGGTCCACTGCACACTTAATAGAGGGAATTGCTCTATTTAAGTGGAGTTGACAGGGTCACTGAGGCCAATGTGTGACATTATGGCTGTTGACCCACCTCAGGACAAAGTAGAGACGGGGTGGGGGGGTGGTGGGGGGGTGGTGGGAGGGATGAGCTTTCAAGACAGGATTATATATTCAATTCATAGCCCGTGAAAAACGTCACGGGCCTGGATTTACAGAATATTCTTCTGGATTTGTTCACGTGTTTTAGGTTGAGCCAGCTGGCCATCCAGGGAAGGAGAGAGTTTGCTGGGGGCAGGGTGTGGGTGGGGGACATCTGTCATTTAGATTCCAACAACCAGCAGGTGCCGAACTCAGCACTGAGTGTCTCCCCCCTCGCTGCCCAGGGACCCCGGCGCCAGTGGCGCCTGGGGGCGTGGTGAACGTTTACTGAGGTGTCACATGTGGTCTGGGCGTTGTTCGCCACCGTGACCAGGTGTGCCAGGCTCATCAGACAAGTACAGCTTGCATTGAATGCATTTTATTTTTCTCGTATGTAAAGTGACTACTTACTTTGTAAAAGACTTCAGTCAATATACAGACTACAGAGGAGAAAACCTGCGCTGCTGTAACCAGTCGAAAAGGGCAAACACATGTGCGGGGTCCCCCGCTTGGTTTGTGAGGGCTCCAGGGGGGCATAACTCGGGTTGGTGATAACTTTACGACCCTGACTAGAGTAAAGGAGTTGGTTCGAGGTGCGCCTGCCATTCCTACGGAAGCTTCTGAGTTCCACGGAGGGAGGCTGAGGAATTCAGATCTGAGGTCCGGGCAGTGGGGAGGGGGCTCTGGCCGGAGCGCAGGGTCTGCCCTGCCCCCCTTGGTGGGGCCCTCGGGCCTTATCTTCCATCTAGGCCACATTGAGAAGGAGGAGAAGGCAAACAAATCCCATCTTGATTGAAGAAGAGGAAACAATGGTGTCTGTTTGGAGCCTACGGGGAAGGGTTGATTGGACTGGGAAAAATGCAGGCTGGGAGAAGTTTGGAGCGGGGCGGGTGGGAGAAAAGAATAGAGTTACCTCCACCCCGAGGGAGCTGAATGCTGCCTTGTAGGGTGGCCTCCTTCACTCACCAAACTCTCCCCTCTTTTATTTTGACTGACTTTTTAGCTACAAAAAATAACATTGAAAGGGAAGAATGAAAGAAAGAAAAAAAGAAGCCTCCTCTCCACGCCGAGCCCTAGTTCCACTCCTGAAAGCAAGCCGCCACTTAATTTTTTTTCCCCAGAAGTTTTTAACACACATTGCTTTTTTCGTGCACTATCTACCCTGGAGATTGTTTCCCATCACTCTTTTGAATAGTTGTCAGAGCGTTTCTTAATATGAGATTATGACGTAATTTCAAATGTGGAGGCACTGTCATTTTTTTCTCTTGCCCCAAACGATGACACTTATTTACATTTTCAGGGTCGGTTTTTTCTTTCTTCCTTCCCTCCTTCCCTCCTTCCCTCCCTCCCTCCCTCCCTTCCCTCCCTCCCTCCCTCCCTCCCTCCCTTCCTTCCTTCCTTCCTTCCTCTCTTTCTCTGTCTCTCTCTTTTAATTTTAGACAGGACTACCACAGATATTCTTGTAAATCCTTTGCCTACTTGTGTGAGTCTTTCTGTAGATAATTTCCCTGAAGTGGGCCAAAGGGTAGACCCATTATGATGTTTATGGGGTGGTCACATTGCCTCCTGAAGAGGTTGTCCTAAATGTCCAGTCCCACAAGGAGGCCTGCAGAGAGCTCCTTGCTGAAGTCCATGTTTGGATAAAGTTCAGTAAAGGAGACTTAGCTACAGCAAGCAGAGAGCGCCAACGACAAAGACTTTTCTTTGGGGATGAGTGACATGAAGCTTGATTTGGTAGTAGGAATAGAACGTCTGAAAAGAAGAGACCCTTTGTGATAACCCAACACACAGTATTTTCTGCTCGAGGTGATACAGACCCGCAGCACAGTAGTCTGGAGGGTGGACGGGGAAGGAAGTCTGTCCCCTCCTCTCTCCATCAGCTGCCTAGGAATGACATTTAAAAAAATTAGCCTTTAAAAAAATTATTTTTTTAAATTGAAGTATAGTTGATTTACAGCGTTGTGTTAGTTTCTGGCGTACAGCAAAGTGATTCAGTTATACATATGTGTATACATATTCTTTTCCATTATGATTTATTATAGGAAAAAATTATCCTTTTTTATTGTAAAATAGATAATGAACAAAAAGGTGTACATATAGATACAGTTTAAAGACAGATAGTAGATATTCACATACCCAGCAGCCAGCCAGCTTCTGAATAGAGCGTGTTTGCGTTCTGTTGACCTGGACTGTAAGCTGTTGAAGCTGCATCCCGTTGAATATTCAGTGTGTGCTGCATCCTTTGCTTGTGAGATCTTGGTTAATCCTCAGAGCAGCCTTACAAGGGGTATCAATTATTATCCCCATTTTACAGGTGATGAAACTGAGGTGTGGACTCAGTTAATGCGTGGCTCATGGGTGGTGCCTGGGTTTCCAGTGGCCTTGGACTCTGTTACTGTGTAGGTGTCAGTAGGTTAATGATGCCTGGTGCGGGGATGGTTCCGGGATCCCACTCCAGGCTCGGACAAGATTGGCCTTTGCTCGAGAGCGCCCACGTCCAGGACAGGTGAGGCCCAATGTCAGGGAGGCCTTGGTATCTGTCCCCCTCATCTGGGGCTCCTCCCTGGCCCCCGAGTTTGGGGGAGAGGAGGACTCCAGGAGGGAGGGACTTGTTCCCCAGCCCAGAAAGAGTCACCAAGAGGCGGCTGCTGGGTGACCATGTCTGCCTGCACCAGTGAGCGAGGGATGAATGTGGTGTTTGCAGAGCGGGGTGGGGAGGGTAGGTTTGCAAAAGTCAGAATTAACTGCCATAACTAGAGGTGTGGGGACCTCCTGTCTACCCCGCTCCACCCCCCGCAGTCATCCTCATCCTAGCCGTCATCTGCACGGCGCAGGGCTTTGAAATCCTCTAGCCCTGGCTATCCAGGCTCTGCTGGGTGCTGTGCCTGTAGGATTCGGCTGAGCTGCGGAATGAAGAGAGGAAGGAGACGTGACCGTGCGAGTGGACTTGGCCCTGGCCCGATGCCCTCGGCAAGGGGCAGGGCTCAGGCAAAGCCATGCAGCCCCGTCCGCATCACCTTCTCAGGTCACTGTTGGGAGTGGGGACCCCCAGGAGTAGGATTGGAAGCGTCCACTTCCAGAATCCAGGTTAAAGCCTGGTGTCAGTGTGCTGGTTTCCCCACCGGTTGAGTTTGGATGTTTTAAAATAGTCGAGGGCTGTTTCCAGTCCCCCTTGAAAGGAGCAGCTGGCCTCGGGGTGAATTTCTGTCTTGATGAGCTTTGGGTCTGAAGTCAGGTTGCTGTTTGATCAGCCAGAGGTGGTGGGAACCAGCTGCCATGTGGGTGCAGAGGCCTGGTTAACACAAAGCCCCTTGTGGCCCAGACATGCAACCTACGTGGTGTATTCCTTTGGAGAGGCCTCACGGCCCCTACGTTTGTAGAAAACTAGCCCCAAGATGTGACCTCTCTTTTTCCTGGGCCAGTAGGATTCATTCGTTCAAAAATTATTTACTGAGCACCTATTAGGAATTCTCTGCTGGTCCAGTGGTTAAGGCTCCACGCTTCCACTGCCGAGCGCCCAGGTTCGATCCCTGGTCAGAGAACTAAGATCCCACGAGCCACGTGGTGCGGCCAAAAACAAAATAATAAAATAAAAAATAAAAATGATTTACTGAGCACCTATTATGTGCCAAGTGCTGAGGATTATAAAGGAGTTTCTTTTAGCAGTTTTTCTGAAACATGTGGAATATAATACAGGCCTGCTTTCTGCGTGGGTGGGCTGGAGGAACACCCCACCACGGCACTGAGCTAACACAATTCTTTTCACATGAACGTTAGAGGAAAGGATGGGAGCTTCTGGATGTGGACAGGAAGAAAAGTGGAAGCGACTCGATTTTTTCAGGTGGTTGAACGAGGGTGGGGGGAGTATTTTTTTCCATTTTGACTTCCTTTGTCATCTGTGTACTTAAAAAACTTTATGAACAGACATAGCTCTCCCGGCCCCCCACCACGCGTCACCAGTGAGGAACTGGGGACGTTTAACTTTGAAGAGAGGACTTGGGGGGGCCGGCTGCCTCAGACACCCCAAGTGCCGTCCTAAGGCTTCCCCACGCGTTGCTTCAGACCTGTGACTCCAGCATAAGCAGCCTCAGCAGCACCTGGGAACCTGTGAGAAATGCAGATTCTCATCCCCACCCCAGAACCAGATCCGCCAGCAGGGGGGCCTGGAATCTGTGTTTTGACAAGCCCTCTAGGTGGTTCTGTTTCGGGCTCACATTTGAGAAACACTGCTTTCGCTTGGATCAGGACGTCTGGGGTGGGGCCCGAGGCTCTGCACTTCCAACGAGCTCCTAGGTGATGTGATGTGAGGTGGATTACACCTTAGTACCAGGTCATACAAGGCAGCATCATGTGATGGGAGGGTGTGGGCTGGAGCAGGGCTTCCTCAGTCTCTACAGTTTTTAAAAGATGGGATTTGGGTGCAGCTGTACAACAAAACACCACGGTGCTCTTAAAAAGCAATGAGACCAAGCTGTAAGCACCAATATGGGAAAATCTCCAGGAATATTTATTTATTTCTTGAAGTATAGTTGATTTACAATGTTGTGTTAATTTCTGTTGTACAGCAAAGTGATTCAGTTATATATATATATATATATATATATATACATTCTTTTTTTTGATATTCTTTTCCATTATGGTTTATTGTAGGGTATTGAATATAGTTCTCTGTGCTATACAGTAGGACCTTGTTTTTTACCCATCTTATATATAATAGCTTACATCTGCCGACCCCAACCTCCCACTCCATCCCTCCCCCAAGCCCCTCCCCCTTGGCAACCACTAGTCTGTTCTCTATGTCTGTGATTCTGTTTCTGTTTCATGGATACGTTCATTTGTGTCATATTTTGGTTTCCACATAGAAGTGATATCATATGATATTTGTTTCTCTGTCTGGCTTACTTCACTTAGTATGATAATCTCTAGGTCCATCCATGTTGCTGCAAATGGCATCATTTCATTCTTTTTTATGCCTGCGTGATATTCCATTGTATATATGTGCCACATCTTCTTTACCCATTCATCTGTTGATGGACATTTAGGCTGCTTCCATGTCTTGGCTATTGTGAATAATGCTACTATGAACATAGGGGTACATGTATCTTTTTAAATTATAGTTTTGTCTGGATGTATGCCCAAGAGTGGGATTGCTGGGTAATTCTATTTTTCGTTTCCTAAGGAACCTCCATACTGTTCTCCACAGTGGCTGCACCAACTTACATTCTCACCAACAGTGCAGGAGGTTCCGTTTTCTCCACACCCTCTCTGGCATTTATTGTTTGTAGACTTCTAAATGATGGCCATTCTGATCAGTGTGTTACGGTGCACCAGGAATATTGTTAAGCGAGAAAAGTAGATTTTGAAAATATCTTTTGATAATAGCTTGCTTCCGTTAAAGCCAGGATAGTAAAATCATGATAAAACCCATTATTGCATAAATAAACTATTTAAGCATTTTAGAATGTGAATTTTAATACACCTGTTTTTCAATTTTTCACTATTCTTTCAGCAACTCGAACATTCTTGGGGAAAAAAAATTAACCATTAAAAAAACAAATACAAACGTCTACATGGGGATGCACATTTTCCCTTTCGCCTCAAGCTCCAACATGACTCCGTGCAGCCCTGGTGGATCCTGTCCTTACTTAAATTTTTGATAACTTGTTCATCATGGATTTTTTTGTATGTATTTTAATTTTGAAAATATTTATCTTGATTGATGTTTTCACATACTCTTAAATTTTGAGCCTAAAGCTTTGGGGATTACTGCGGGCAGTGGTCCTCCTGGCCTCTGGGCTCTGAGATGCTCTGACAGCTGGCAGCCCACTCTGTTCCACAGACCCCGAGCACAGCATTCACCCTCTCTGG
This sequence comes from Lagenorhynchus albirostris, assembly GCF_949774975.1. NCBI lineage: Eukaryota > Metazoa > Chordata > Mammalia > Artiodactyla > Delphinidae > Lagenorhynchus > Lagenorhynchus albirostris. The sequence goes on from NC_083109.1 coordinate 48,361,860, forward strand.
GCTTCCGTGCTCATGGGACACTATATGCTTCCTTGAATCCCCCCCGACTTTAGAGCCTGAGATACACCTACTGAGGTCTCCTTACCTAAGTTCCCGTCTCACCCTGTCGGGTGCCCTCGGTGGGCATGGGCATGACTGTGGTGTGATTGGCTGAGCTCCCTGCTCATATGGTGTCTGTGTCCTCTCCATCTGGAAGGCAGGCCCCACTCACAGTAGCTCACTTTTAAAGCCAGCAGGAGATCTAGGTTGGAAATGGTTTCCTAACTGTAGCCGACGCCATCAGTGTCCTGTGACCCCTGCCATTTCTGGGCACACCCGTCCATGTCGTGGCTGCCCACACCTGCAGCCCAGCCTGAGGATGTCCTTGCTGGAGGCCACTCTACCCCAAGGCAGGCTGTACATGCTGGGGAGAGAGAACCTGTCCCACCCAGGGTGCTCTCCGCGGTGCTACTGGAGCAGGCGAACAAAGACTCCAGCTCCCGAGGGCCAGGGTAACTCGGAGGTGTGTGTTCTGCTCTGTCCCGCACCTTGTCTGGCTATGTGGACTCTGGTTGCCCACAGTGGTGACTGGCTGGATGACCCCTCTCCCCCTTGTCATCATCATCTTCCCTCCCCTGCAGGTGGGGAGTCACCTCCCACTTTTCATGGGGTCACCGCTCCTGAGGGCAACCTCCCAAATAACTCCTTTTCCAGTGAAACCCAAACTAAAATGAAAACAAGGTTTACTCTGCCCACTTTGAAACCCAGACATTAAGGCAGGCAAGTGGTGGTGTTTTGCTGTGTGCCTCCTTTTTTATTACGTTTGCTCTGTGGACAGTTTTGTCTCCTGCCTTAATCATTTTCCTCATGTTTCTCATCCTTGGTCATGATGATTTTTTTTTTTTTCTTCAGCCCCTGGCAACGATTTTTCTATTGTTTCTGAGAGTTTGACTTTTCTGTATCTAAGTGACACCACGCACTATTCGTCTTTCTCTGTCTGGCTTACCTCACTGAACATAATGTCCTCAAGGTCCATCCATGTTGTTGCAAATGGTAGGATTTCCTCTTTCTCCGGGCTGAATAAATAATCCATTGTAGATATATACCACACCTCTTTTATCCATTCATTTATTGGTGGACACTTAAGTTGTTTCCATGTCCTGGCTATTGTGAATAGTGCTACAGTGGACATGGCTGTGGAGATATCTCTCTGAGATCCTGTTTTTATTTCCTTTGGATAAGTACTCACAGTGGGATTGCTCGATCATATAGGAAGGTCTGTCTTTAAGTTTTCGAGGAACCTCCATACTGTTTGCCACAGTGGCTGCACCAATTTACATTCCCACCAACAATGCACAAGAGTCCCCTTTTCTCCACACCCTCACCAGCATTTGTTACCTTTTGTCTATTTGATAATGGCCATTCTGACAGGTGTGAGGTGATCTCTCCTCTCTATGTGGTTGTGATTTGCATTTTTCTGATGATTGGTGATGGTGAACATCTTCTCATGTGTCTGTCGGCCCTTTGTACGTCTTTGGAAAAATGCCTGTTTGGTTCCTCTGCCCGTTTTCGAATTGTGTTGTTGGTTTTTTGCCGTTGGGTGGTGCAGGATGACTTTTAATGGCTTCATAGTGGGAGGCTCTGGCTGGGCTGTGACCGACCGGTGCTGTGTCTGCCCCTCACCCTGCAGGCATTCGCCCCTACAAATGTGACGTCTGCCACAAAGCCTTCACCCAGCGTTGCTCCTTGGAATCCCACCTGAAGAAGATCCATGGGGTGCAGCAGCAGTATGCCTACAAGCAGCGCCGGGACAAGCTGTACGTCTGTGAAGACTGTGGCTACACGGGCCCCACCCAGGAGGACCTGTACCTGCATGTGAATGGTGCCCACCCGGGCAGCGCGTTCCTCAAAAAGACATCCAAGAAACTGGCAGCCCTCTTGCAAAACAAGCTGACATCCACGCTCCAGGGCAATGCCAACCTGAGCGAGGAGGAGGAGAAGTAGGAGAGGGCGTGGATGCCAACGCTGCCACGTGTCCACAGATTCCCGGTCTTGAGGGCCCCCTGACCCACGGGCTCTTTCTAAGTCCAAGTGTTCCGTCCATCTCTCTGTCCTCTGGGGGCCTCGATGGGGGCTCCGTTCCAAGGCTGTCAGTGATAACAGTGGCTTCAGGCCCCCCGTAACCCGTATCCTCAGGAACACTGTCACATGAATGATAGCTTCTGGATGGCTATGATCACCGTCTGGGGTTTGGGTTTTTTTTTTTTTTTTTTTTTTTAAGATTTTCACACATGGAGGCAGGGGTGTTCTTAAGAGAGACACCCCTTGGAGAGATTGATATGGTGCCTTGAAATAAAAGTACTTCCACTTGAAATGCTCCTCCAGCAGGGAAAATGAATCCTATTATTCTGAAAGAGTTAGCAGGAATTATTTTAATAAAGGAAACGTCCTGGTGACATTTTCCTGATCAGAATGAAACAGGAGAGCGTTGACCTGTAGCTCCCTGTCCAGGGCATATCGTGGGACCTTCGACTTCAGGTTATTTGTTTTGTACTAGTGGGTGGGTTTGAAGAAGGGCATCTTGAGCCTTGGGTAAAGGTAAACAGACAGCTGGTGACAAGACAGCCCCACACGTGGCTGCCAGGCAGAGGCGCTGGGCTCAGCTTGGCAGGCGGCTCACAGATGCTCTTTGGGCCAGGGTGTTGCTGCAGAGATGCTCTGGCCTCCAGGACCAGGCCTGCTGGCTGAAGGCCATCCCCCCTCCGTGAGTCCAGCACCAGGGACATCGTGGACATCGCGGGGCCGAGGCTGGAGCATGAGGAGACCCTGGGGGCCCTTAGTGCCCCTGCAGGGGGCGGGGGGGAGGTGATGGCGGCGTCAGCATCTCCTTCTGGGCACGAGGTGACCTTTGGCCACCTGCACCTCCTCACGTGGGAGGTTAACAATAAAGCCGACGGGGGGGGGGTGGGGGTGGGGCGAGTGTGTGAGGTGGTCTCCAGGGTCCTTCTGTGCCTGCAGGGGCTGGAGAAAGGACCTAGAACTCTCAGGAGCCCCTGTGGCCGGGAGGGATTGACTTATAGGAGGTGCGGATCAGCTGTGCCTGGGCGCTGCCGGGGCGGAGCGCGCAGGCTCATTTCCACTCTGAAAGTCAAGGAAGTCTTTCTTTGGGAACGTTTGGATGGTGAGGCCATTTTCTTTCTTATTTCCTCCCTCCCATCCGTTATCCTCCCTTGCTCCTCTCCTTCCCTCCCACCTTCTCTCCCTACTTCTCCCCCCTGCCCCCTCCCCTGCCACCACTGTGGGCAGGGTCTCATGTCAGGATCCGGGCAGTTTCAGTGGTACATCCCGTATAACTCAACGTTTCTTTGGTGAGTCAGCACTTTTCTTTCGGAAGGAAGGAAGGGAGAGAGGGAGGAAATAAACCCTCTTTCCGAGCACCTACGATGCACCGGGCACTGAACCAGGCACCCCTTGCTGCATGATGTCCTCTAGAGCACTCCTGGGGGGTCAGCATCCCTGTGCCAGGTGGTGGGGGGCAGGGGAGGCAACCACAGAGGCCGTCGGCCGGGCTGGCCGCTGGAGGAAGGGTCCTGGGCCCCTAAATCTGGTCAGAACTCCTTTTTCCCTCCCTCTCCCCCCCCTCCCTTCAAAAAGGAAAGACAAGGCCTCAGGTCCAACGTTGGCTACACAAGAGGCAAACGTGAGACTAAGGCAGGCTTTGGGGGATCCTCACCCCTCCGGCTTCTCTGAAGGTAAGACTCAGTGCTGCGGGCCAGCCTGAGGGGCCACCATGGGTCCTGCTCTGCTGCATCTGAAGGTCTGGGTGTTTGGGCCGAGGCTGCAGTGCCACGTGGTCTAAATGGCCACGTTCGAGCATCAGCGGTGGCAGGGTTGCCCTTGGGACCCACAGTGGCATGTGGGGTGTGGTGGTTGCCCAGTGTAGCCTCAAGGGACACAGCCAGTGCTGAGGGCTCAGCCCTGGTCCAATGGGCAAACTGGGTTGTGTCTCAGCAGTTGATACAGGGGAGAGAGGCTCGAAGGTGGCTGATTTGCCTTCCTCTGTTACCTGGCATTCCTGTAAAGGAATATCTCAATGACTGGCTGGGCCAGCTGGCCTGTGGCCGGTTTTGCATAGGGAATTGTGAACTAGCTGACGTGGTGTTCTCTTTAGGGTCAGATTTTTATTAAACAGAACTCTTCTGGTGGCACGTGACAAAAACTCAGTTTAAAATGACTTTAACAGAAGAAAAGAATGTATTAGTTGTAATGTCTAGGGTTTTTCCAGCTTCAGGGGTGGCTGGATCTAGGTGCTTAAATCATATCCTTTATCTTTCTGTCTTTTATCCAGTTTTCCTCCAGGTGGCTTCTTTCTCAGGCAGATTCAAGTGGGGGCTGGATGTCCATCCACTGCTCTGGACGTCTGTGCAGCAGCCCAGCAGAAGGGGGGTTTATCTTTTAGCCAAAGATCCTGGGCTGATGCTTCCTGTGTCTGACTGGCCCCGTCTGTCTCTTGTCATCACCTCTCCCCTCCAACCCTAGCCAATCACTGTGCTCTGCTGGCCCAGGCCTGAGCCATGGGCTCCTGCCTCCTCCGAAGCAGGGCTGGAGAGAGCAGGCTGGCTACACCTCTGGCTTGGGAGGGATGGGAAAGTGCTTCCCCGGCAGAAAGCAGGGTGCAGTACCCAGGGAGGAAATGGAGGTTGGGTAGGTGTACCAGCTAAGACAAGGCACAGCTGCTGGAACAAAGATTCCCAGCACGTGGTATGGCTTAAAGAAGAGAGAAGGGTGTTTCTTCCTCACCTAGCGGCTCTGGGTTGGCAGGTAGTTCTCCTCCATACAATCACTCAGGGACTGGGACCTCTTTTTTTTTTTAAATAAATGTATTTATTTATTTATTTTTGGCTGCTTTGGATCTTCGTTGCTGCACGCGGGCTCTCTTTAGTTGCGGTGAGCGGGGGCTACTCTTCGTTGCGGTGCACGGGCTTCTCATGGCGGTGGCTTCTCTTGTTGGGGAGCACAGGCTCTAGGCGTGTGGGCTTCAGTAGTTGTGGCTCGTGGGCTCTAGAGTGCAGGCTCAGTAGTTGTGGCGCACGGGCTTAGTTGCTTCGCGGTATGTGGGATCTTCCTGGACCAGGGCTCGAACCCATGTGCCCTACGTTGGCAGGCAGATGCTTAACCACTGCGCCAACAAGGAAGTCCTGGAACCTCTTTCATCTGTTGCCCTGGGACCTTGTGAACATGTGCATGGTTGGAGCTGGGTTTCTGGTTTTCAGCCAGTAAGAGAATTGTTCTGGTTTGGTTTCCTCCAGAAGCTGCTTCTGAGTCAAGAGTTCAAGTTCAAGTTGCCGGCTTAGCAGGTGATCCCAGAAAGCAACAGATGTAGGGAGGTGGGGAAGTGGGACAGGAAAAGAAAGACAACGAATGCAAGGGCTGTAACCGGAGAAGTTACTGATGTGGGCAGTTGGAGCTTAATCCAAGAGGGGATTGCTGGGAGACTGTTCCCCCACAGGAGAGGCACAGCAAGCCATGGTCCACTAGCTCCCCATGCCTGGGGGTTTGGTTGAGGGTGCTGGCACTGGAGGCATTCATTTCTGGGCGCTTCCAGCCTGCCCTGTGCACTGGCCAGGCATGCTTCCTGTACCAGGAAAAGCCCTCAGGCAGAGTGCAAGGGCTTGGCCGTGAGCAATCTTATATACCAACCACATACAGCAGATGCTGAGGGGACGTGGGTGGGGCAGCCCTGGGTCTGCTACAGGTGTGGACGCGTCACACCCACCCTCTGAAGCTGCTGCCCGGACGTGGCACACAGCCCTTCCACTCACATTCCAGGGTGAGGATTTTGCCATGTTACCTGGCGGACAGAAAAATGCAGCTTCTCAGCCACAGGCTGTTGTAGGCCAGAGCGGGGGACGGATTATGGGAGCAACTCGCGGTCTCTGGCGTGGCAGGCAAAGCCAGCTGACGACCACCCGAGCCTCTGACCCCCTCCTCCTCCCAACCCTGTCTGTTTGTCCTGCTCTCAGCCAGTTGTCAGAAAATCCAGCTACAGTGTCCAGGGTCATGATTTAGGGCACTGGTTCTCAGGTTGGCAGCCCTGGAACCTTAAGTCTGTAAGTGGTGAGGGTGGAGATGGACGAGCTATTGTCAATATCTTCTGTCCCTCATTGGAAACCATCTGCTAGCCTGTATGAAGTCCACCCAGCAACGTCTTTGCTTTTGGCTGGTGTTAGGTCAGCACCTGGTATGGAAACTGATTCTTGTGCTCATCAGAAGTGCCCCTGGTGCTTTGTTTCAGAGAGAGGGATCTGTTATCAACCTATGTGCTTTATTTGGTTGATGTCTGAGGCTGGGTTCCTTGAAGCAGCCTGAGGCAGGGAATCTAGGGTACGTGATTTAGTGGGGGAGGCTCTCAGGAGAAACCAATAAGGAAGTGAGGGATGCAAGTTACAACAGAGAGAAACCAGGCAAGGCTGTGGGTTCCGCTGGAGTCTAGCCTCAGCCCGATCCCAGGGGGAGCTCTGGAGTGTGAGGTGCCATAGACTGTCCCACCGCGAGGCCAGGGGCCGGCCATTGGCTTATCCCTGGGCGGGGGAGGGGGAAGGCAGGACCACCGGCTGTTCAGCAGCCAACCCTTTTGGAACCTGGGGGTGGTTCACGCAGAGGTTTCCAGGGTGAGGGAGGGAGAAATCACAGGAGTGGATTCTTAGGGGTGAAGGAGATTTGAGGTCCAATAGCTATACTTTGATAAGGGCCCTCTTTGGGAGCTAAAGGAGTGAATCACTTATTGCAAATTATGTGGTGTTTGGGGGGGGAATAAAAAATGTTTTTAAATGTATGCAGAGAAATGTCTTCCCCCCAGATTCGTTTCTCATCTGCCAAACCTCCTCTCCTGTCATCATCAGCCGCTCTTAGCTTCTTGTGTACCTTCCTTGAGTTTCTTTACTCATATAGAAGCAAATAGGAATATATGTATCCTTGTTCCCCACTGCTGTTTTTAAAATTAACGTATAGCATTATGCATACTCTTTGGAACCTTGCATTTTTCTTTTTTGAATTTTATTTATTTTTTATTGAAGTATAGTTCATTTACAGTGTTGTGTTGGTTTCTGGTGTACAGCAAAGTGATTCAGTTATACATATATATTCTTTTTCATATTCTTTTCCATTACAGTTCATTAAAAGATATTGAATATAGTTCCCTGTGCTATAAAATAGGACCTTGTTGTTTATCTGTTTTATATATAGTAGTTTGTATCTGCTAATCCCAAGCTCCTAATTTATCCTTCTCCCCTCCATTTTTCTTTTAATAATACATCTAGTAGCTCTTTCCATAGTAGTACAAAAAAGTGATCTCATTCTTCTTTATAGCTATCTATTATTGTATTGTATGGATGTACCATAACTTAGGTTATCTGTCTTCTACTGATGGACATTTATGTTGTTTCCAAAGTTTTGCTACTACGAAGAATGCTACAGTGAGTAACTCTGTACATTTGTGATTTCACATATGTGCAGACATATCTGTGGGATAAATTCCCAGAAATGCAATTGTTAGGGCTAAGGGTGGACCTGCCATAACATTGATCGATATGGCCCATTTGCCCAGCATGGAGACGTACCAATTTGATTAGCAGTCCCACCAACAAAGTGTGAGACGGCCCTTCTCCCCACCACCCTGGTGACCTTATATTGCCATGGTTTGGGATTTGGACCAATCTGATAGGGAGAAATAGTTTCTCAGTGTAATTTTGTTTTACGTTTTTCTTATTCTGTGTGAAAGAGGTTACATAGCTTTTCACATGATTAAGGGCTGTTTGTAGTTCCTTTTCCTGGGAGCTGCCCGAATGCCCAGTTTTCTGTGGGGTGGTTGGTCTTTTTTTCTGCCCAACCTGTAGGAATTTGTTTGTTTTGAATATATCGGGAAGTTTTGTTCTTTGTGGTCGAAGTTGCTGGTTTTCTCCCAGATCGTTGTCATTTATTCTTCAATTTTGCTTATGCTGTTTTTTTTGTTTTGTTTTTTGTTTTTGGGCCAAGCAGAAGTTTTGTGATGTTTATGTAGTTTGAATTGATCCATCTTTTTCATTTATGGCTGCTGGAGACCGAGTCATACTTAGAAAGGCCTTCCCACTCCAAGGTTGTACCGGAATCCTGTCATGCTTTTTTCTAGGACTTTAACGGTTTCATTTTATCACGTAGAAATCTTTGATCCATTTGGACTATTTCCTGGCGTATAGTGGGAGGTATGGATCCAACTTTATCATTTTCCAGATGGCTGACAAGAGATATTTTTTAACAGGGAGCTGGTCCAAAACACACCAGAAAACACTGTCTTCAGGAAAAGGTCTTATGCCTCAGCAGAAGGTATTGCAAATTATAGTGAGGAGCAGTTTTCTTTAATTAGCAGAGATTCATTTGTTCAGCGAGTATTAACTGAGTGCCCACTGTGTGTTCGGTACTTTTCTAAATACTGAGGCTGGAAGAAATGGACCCAAGTCCTTGCTCTCCGGGAGCGCCCATTCTGCTGGGGGGAGACAGATAAGAAATAAGCAAATATAGACTGTGTTATTTTGTTTGTTTTCTGGTTTTTTTGGTTTTTTTGGCTGCACTGTGCAGCTTGTGGGATCTTAGTTCCCCGACCAGGGCTTGAATCCAGGCCCAGGGCAGTGAAAGCACCAAGTCCTAACCACTGGACCGCCAGGGAATTCCCCTATGTTAACTAGTATAGAAAAAATAAAATTTGGTGTTCCAGTTACTATGGCTATAAAAGCTGTGTCAAAACTTCAGGGCCCTCTGGGGCAGGCATTGGGACAGGGTACAGCACAGGGGCAGAGGGGATGGCTCTCCTCTGCTCCAGGGCGTCTGGGCCCGTGGACTGTCTGAGGGCTTGTTCACTCGTGCATCTGGGGGCCGATGCTGGCTGTCACCTGGGGTCTAGATTCCCCTCGCTGTGGGCCTCTCCTTACAGGGTCTCTCTGTGGGTTTCCTCCAACGTGGTGGGTTCCCAGGGGCGTGTTCTGAAGCCTCCGGAGTCCTGCAGGGTCACTTCTGCCGCATTTTATGTCAGAAGCGAGTCCCTAAGGCTGGTTCACATTGAGGGGAGGGAAATGAGTCTCCCTTTTGATGGGAGGAGTGGTTCTGGAAGAGCTTATGGGAACCATCCATGTTGCTACGGCCCTTTTTAGAAAATGGAACCTGCCACCTACAGCAAGGAGGCTGGGACCAGGATGGACAGGCAATGTTGGTGGGGAGTGTTGGTGTTTTGTTTTGGGGGGGCAGGGACGTGTGGCCTGGAAGAAGTGAGGACAGAGGGAAGAGCAAAGGCCGAGGCCGGGAAGCAGAAGCGCGTGCGGCCTGCCTGAGAGCAGGGGGTGAGGAGAGCTGGGGCGAGTGTTGACAGGTCAGGGAGGTTGGGGGCAGCAGGCGGCCACTGCAGGTGGTCTGAAGACATCAGCATTTCTTCTGAATGAATCAGGAAACCATTGAGAGCTTTGAGCTGAAGAGTAACAAGATCTCACTTAGGTTTGAGCGGACTGGCTGTGGCTGCTGTGGGAACAGATTTGGAGGTGGGAGGCCTGGGTGGAGGTGGGGAGGCCAGCTAGGAGGCCACTGCAGAAATAAAGGCAGGACACAAGGAACGTTTGGACCAGGGTGATGGTGGAGGAGGTGGCAGGAACGTCCAGATGCCGGATATGTTTTTTGTTTGTTTGTTTGTTTGTTTGTTTTTCTCGGTACGCGAACCTCTCACTGTTGTGGCCTCTCCCGTTGCGGAGCACAGGCTCCGGATGCACAAGCTCAGCGGCCATGGCTCACGGGCCGCGGCATGTGGGATCTTCCCGGACCAGGGCACAAACCCGTGTCCCCTGCATCGGCAGGCGGACTCTCAACCACTGCGCCACCAGGGAAGCCCCGGATGTGTTTTTGAAAGTAGTGCTAACGGGGTTTGTTGATGAGTTGGACGTGGGTTATCGACAGACCATACAGCTTTCTTTGTCTGGGGCAGTTTCGGTGTATATATGAACGACACGATCATCACCCTGGTGATGAGAAAGAGAGGATGGCTCCAGAGTTTTTGTGCAGGCGTCGCAGTGCCACTTACTGAGGTGGGGCCGACCAAGTGTGAGGAGCTGGGTTGGGGGGGGTGGGGCCAGGAGTTCCGGTTTTTGAGCTTTTCAAGTTGCTGATGAGACATCCACGTTGCCTGGGAAGGTGGGAGCTCCCTCCTGAGGTCGGAGGTGGAGATGCGAACCTGAGCCTCGCTGGAGCAGAGAGTGAGAAGCCACAAGTCTGGATGCTGTCCTTCCAGCAAAGAGAAGCACCGCGGGCACGTGGGCACGCCGGCGTGGAGGTTAGGGAGTGAAGTTAGGGAGGTTAGGGAGGTTAGGGGACCCAGTGATGGGGACTAAAAAGGAGCTGTCATCGGACAGGAGGGACGCGGTGGAGGCAGTGGGGCGGGTGCACCTTCACGGGTGTTTTCCGTCACCGGTGGGCACCTGCTCATCCCTTTGAACGAAAATCTTTCTCAGTTGTGTGTATTTCCTCATCTTCAAGGAAGGACTGTGAACACAATCCGATCTGTTAAGAGTGACCTGGTCACTTTATAAACGTCGCCTGCGGTCACACCGTTTGTGTGCAAGCCTTGGCGAGGCGCCGTGGCCCACCGGCTGCTTGTTCCCGCGCCCTGCAGCCCAGGCCCTCCCACCTGCCGCTGCACGAAGCATCTGCCCTCCCCCGGCCGTCACTTTCTCCTTGTCCTCTCACTGCGCCTCCTGCTTTCATCCAGGACTTGTCTGATGACCGGCTCGCGGGGCACCCTGGAATCACAGGTGACGCGGGGGCTGTCCTGTGACCTTTGGTCCCTGTTTAGGCTGCCTTCCTTACCTCTTCATTTTCCCTGGATAATTGCTTCCTGGAAGGTGACTTTTGGATAAGCGGAGTGAACTGTAAAAGTTATTCTGATTCACCTGGTTATACAGCAGCAACTAACACAACAGTGTAAAGCAATTATACCTCAATAACGATGTTAAAAAAAAAGTTATTCTGCTGCCAACTTAATTATGTTGTTCACTGTTTACTAGGCAGCCCCACCCCACGTGTCTCAAATGTCGTGTTAGACCCGAGGTGGGGGGCTGCAGGGAGTGACCCATTAGTTCACTCGTACAAGTATTAGTCGTGGGCCTACAGACAAAGCAGGCAAAAAACCCTGCCTGTCTGTTTACAGTACATTTTGATTTACAGAAGGTAGGACATAGATAAACTAGTGAAACATGGAGTGTGTAGGGGGCGCTCAGTGCTGTGGAGTCACACAGCAGAGAAGGTGCCTGCGAGAGCCGGGTGGTGGGGGGCTGTGGGTGAAACAGGTGGTCCTGGGCCTTGGTGGGAAGGTGACGGGGAGTCTGCACCCAAAAGCTTGGGATCCAGTAGCATCGAGATCACATGACTGTTGTGGGTCACGGCATGTCTGGTGCTTCCCGTCACGCCGAGGTCAACTCCCTGCTCCCCTTCCGTGGCCCGCAGGCCTCCGCCTGACCCCGTGGCCCAGCGCTCAGCTCCAGCCTCGGTGACTCTGCTTTCCTCTCACACCCCAGGCACAGTCCTGCCTCAGGACATTTGCACGCCCTTGACTGCAGCATGTCTCTCTCCTTCACTTTATTCTGGTCTCTGCTCGAATGTTGCACAATCGATGAGGCCTTCTGGGTGGCCGGCCCCCAGTGCTCTGCCCCCTGTGCAGCCCCTTCCCACGCCGAATCTGTGTTGGCCCTGTGACACTAACCAACACTGTGTCAGACGTGATGCTGTGCTACTCCAGGCCTAAGCCTAAAGATGGCCTGGCAGCTTCTGCTTTTGAATTTGGGGAGCCTTGAGATGCCACGTAAGAAGTCCGACTACCCTGCTGGAAAGGCTGTGGGAAAGGCCACATGGACAGGCCACCCAGAGAGGGAACAGCCCTGAGACTGCATGGAGAGAGGGGCCCAGTTCTGACATCCCAGCAGAGCCCTGGCTTCTCGCCATCCTGCCAGGACACACATGTGTGAATGAATCACCTTGGTCGTTCCCACCCAGGGAAGCCTCAGATGACTGTAGCCCCAGCGAAACTCCACGGGGTGGGGGGGAGGAGGGGGCAGAAGAACCACCCAGCTGAGCCCAGTCAGTCCACAGAATCTTTTTTTTTTTTTAACATCTTTATTGGGGTATAATTGCTTTACAGTGGTGTGTTAGTTTCTGCTTTATAACAAAGTGAATCAGTTATACATATACATATGTTCCCATATCTCTTCCCTCTTGCATTTCCCTCCCTCCCACCCTCCCTATCCCACCTCTCCAGGCGGTCACAAAGCACCGAGCTGATACCCCTGAGTCCACAGAATCTTGAACGATAATAAATTGATTGTTTTCATCACTTAGTTTTGATGAGGCTGCAAATAACTGGAACCCTGCCCCTGGCCACCCACTCAAATTGCAGCCTCTGTCTCTATTTCCTTTCTTCTGCATTATTTTTCTTCACAGCCCTTAAATTTCCTGACATTTATACATGCATCTGTTTACTATCCATCTCTCCCACTGCCCTGCAATCTCCATGAGTTGGGAATTTGTTCGTTCTGCTCACGGCTTTATCCCTGGAGCTGAGGACAGTGGCTGGTTCATAACAAGCCCTCCGTACATACTTATTGAATGGATGAGTGGATTACTATCCCCTCTTCTGAGATCAAAATGGCCTTGGTTTTAGAATGACCCTTTTCCTCTAAGAAAAAAAATCCAATCCCCAGCTCATAAGGGCACACACTGTTCTGTGAGTACCTCCTGTAACTGACCTTAGGCATGAGAATCTGCACATTTTTATTGAACTCCTGCTACATGGAAGACTGCTTGGAAAACTAACAGATAAACATTTAAAAATATAACAGCAACTTTAAACGAATCCAGTTGCGTGTTTGGAGAATCCCCTGTGTTCCCAAAGAGGGGACAAGAAGCAGTAGGTGATGGGAAGCCAGCCAGAGGAAGGGGCGGAGGTACCAGGCACCAGGTACCAGGTAGGAGATGTATGGAGGGCTGCTCATGCCTCGCAGGGCCCGCCCTGCACACCCCGCCACGGAATAATCCCCCGGAGAGGCCTCTCGGGCCCCAGAGTCCGGCCTCCTCTGCAGAGGGCCCAAGTCCTGCGGCTGCCACCACGGTCCACACAGTTGCTATTTCGGGTCTCTCCTTGGTTCCATCCGCCTGACGTTTTCTCATCGGATTCCAAGCCCAGTGCACCATTTTAGCTGACGTGGGGGAGTGTTTCGTGGGGACAGCAGATGGATGGGATGACAGCTAGCAGGCTGGTGAGGACAGCTGGGAAGTGCTTCTCCTGTGCCCGAGCTGTTGGCTGTGCACGTGCCCATTGGAGTCTGGACGTGCCTTGGGAGCAGCAGCCTGTGCTGGGGACGCCGTGCGAGCTGCCTCCATGTCCCGTGCTGCTAGGCACGCTCGTCCATTCATCCAGTCGACCAGCTAACTTACGGACTGAGCCAGCAGCACGCCTGAGACAGTGGCTTATTTGCCCCCAGGAAGTGAGGTGGTGGTGGGGAAGTGAAACATAAGAGAAGAAAGCCCGGGGTTAACCGGGAGCAGGTTACCGCTGTGGGCAAGCGGGCCTCAGCCCCACTGCGGGGCTCAGGGCACCCCAAGGGGTGGGGAAGCTGGGCTCTTCACCCACCACCTCCTATGCTCCGCTGGCTGAGGGTGGACCCCCGGGCGTTACCCTCGTGGAATTCGGTCTGCCTGCACCCAACGAAACCTCCAGGCAGAAGTTCTCAGGTTCTTACTAAGATGCCTTAGTCAGCTTGGGCTGGTACAACAGAGTACCATAAATAGGGTAGCTTAGAAACAACAGAGATGTATTTCTCACAGTTCTGGAGGCTGCAAGTCCAAGATCAGCGTGGTAGCATGGTTGGGTTCTAGTGAGGGTCCTTTTCCGGGTTGTAGACAAATGCTCGCCAAATTCTCGTGTCCTCACATGGCAGGAAGAAAGCAAGCCAGCTCTTCTTCCTGTAAGGCCACTAATTCCATCATGAGGGCTCCACCCTCATGACCTAATCACCTGCCAAAGGCCCCACTTCCAAACAACATCGCTTTGGGATTGAGGCTTCAACATACGAGTTTGAGGGGACACGGCCCACTGCACCGTGGTTTCGAACAGCGAGCGCTGAGGGGACGCGGACAGGGCGAGGCGGGGTTTGCTACACCGACCAGCACTGCCTGCGCGTCCGCTGCAGGTGAGGTGTGGTGCCAGACCTGGGGGTAGAAGAAACACAAACCGTCTAGTGGGGGCAGTGGCTGTATGAGCAGATGAGGTGGACACTAACGCAGAGGCCTGGCTCAGACGCCACGGGAGGCAGACCACACTGAGGGCAGCGAGGAGCTTCGCAGGGCCGGGGACGTGAGCCGCCTCTTGACAGCCGCATGAAGTTCAGGGTCATGTGCGCGTGGTCAGCTGCTCACAGCGTCTCTGCCTCACGTGGCAGCTGCCTTCTGTGAGGCTGGACGGCTGGGATACTTGCTCCCCCAGGCATTCAGCAAAGGGGGCTGGACTCAGGCAGCCCCACATCCCAGGGTGACACCTTTGGTGCCAGGTGGGGAGGGACAGCAGCCCAGTGGCCCTGGTGACCAATCAGAGGGTCCTGGCATTGGAAGTGGTCGGAGAGGCCCCTGGCCCTGCCTCCTTGCCCAAGTCGTGTCTGGCTAGCTCCTTGCTTTTAAGACCACGCGGGTGGGGAGTGTGCCCACGCTTTGTCACCTGTGCCAGTGATTAAGGAGCAGACCATCCCTTCCTTGCGCCCACTTCTTCATGCCTGGCCTCAGGGAATATCCTTATGACCCGCTCTGTTTACACAGTAGCTTACAGATTAAGAAGCAAAGTGACATACACGCTCATGATTGGTTCTTACAGCCACTCCGTAAGGCACGTAAGAAGTTATTAGCTTTGGGAAACCAAGGTTTCCCAAATGCCAACGGATGGGCCCGAGGTGACGTAGCCAGGACGTGGCAGGTCCAGGAGGCACACCCGGGTCCTTGTCCCATGTGTCTCCCTCGTTTTAGAGCCCCCCAGAGGCCCAAGGGCCGTCACGAGGGTGGGAGGGGCTAAACAGGCCATTCTCTCCCTCTGGTCTCTGGTCCGGCCTCAGCATTTCCCAGATGGCTTGAGACCATATTGTGTGCTGCCCATGTGCTGCTCTAAATAACACGAGCACGCAGTGAAAAAGGCCTCTTTTCTCTCCGTATTGAGAAGAAAACGGCTGTAGGCTGTACCTTTTGGCCCTTCTTTTGCTCGAATACCCTCTTTAACCAAGAGAAAGCAGGCCTCAGATTTGGCCTTCGGAAAGCAAGGGAACTGAGTTAGAATGAATAGCACTGTTTTGTTTTTCTTGTATTTATTATACGGCTGCCTTCTGTTTACAGCAAGTCATAGCTGTTTTTCAAGGTGGTAGTGAGATACAGTTTGCTTTTGACATAAATTTCTTTAAATAAGAAGAGTGAACCTGTTGAAAGAAAAACATCGTGTAAATAATTGTCTAAGTGGGGACCTCCCTGGTGGCACAGTGGTTAAGAGTCCGCCTGCTAATGCAGGGAACACGGGTTCAAGCCCTGGCCCGGGAAGATCCCACATGCTGCGGAGCAACTAAGCATGCGCACCACAATGAAGAGTAGCCCCCGCTCGCTGCAACTAGAGAAAGCCCGCGCACAACGCCAAAGACCCAACGCAGCCAAAGATAAATAAATACAATAAATAAATTTATTTAAAAAAATTGTCTAATGGCCCTCACATATGGTAAAAGACCTGGTGGTGGCACAGGAGTGACTGAAGTTTAGGAAATACTCGTATCCAATAGAGATTAAACGTCTTCATTATTCATAACAATAAAACAGCTACTACTGAGTATCGGTTATATGCCAGGGACTTTAAATTTGTTATTTCTAATCTTTATAAAGACCCTATGAAGTAGTTATTTTTTAAAATAATCTTTTACTTTTCTTTTTTTAATTTATTTTATTTTTTGGCTGCATTGGGTCTTTGTTGCTGAGCGTGGGCTTTTTCTAGTTGCAGCAAGTGGGGGCTACTCTTCGTTGCAGTGCGCAGGCTTCTCATTGTGGTGGCTTCTCTTGTTGCAGAGCATGGGCTCTAGGCACACGGGCTTCAGTAGTTGTGGCGTGTGGGCTCAGTAGTTGTGGAGCGTGGGCTCTAGAGTGCGTGCGGGCTCAGTAGTTGTGGCACATAGGCTTCATTGCTCCGCAGCATGTGGGATCTTCCCAGACCAGGGATCGAACCCATGTTCCTTGCATTGGCAGGTGGATTCTTAACCACTGGACCACCAGGGAAGTCCTAGACTTTGTTTTCTATTTTTAACTTTCACTATCCCATTCATTTAGTGACAGTACTGACTTAAAGACATGTTATATGACATTTCAGCAACACTGCTTTTTTGACACCCTTATCTTCCGTGGAACATTTTTGTACAGATCCATTAACAGGTATCTCTGTCTTTGATGAACGGTATCTAACATTTTTGTGCACTCATCTTCCTCAGCTGTGATCTTAGAACTCTTCACAGCAGACAGTCCAAGACCCTGGCTTGGAAGGACGTTTCACTGGGGCTCAGCTCAGCCCTCGGAGGCAGTTTGCGGGCACAGCCCTGACGCCCACCTGCTCCTGAGCCTCCGCCCCTGGAGGATGAGGGTCGCTCAAGGAAAGCCTGCCCGGCTGGAGCCACAGAATCCCGCCACTTTATAAACAGCCTCGTTCCTAATCTACCTCCCTGCTCCTTTCTGAGCCAGCGACCCACTCCACTGGCTGGAAGATTCTGTCCAGAACTGTGCAGACGGGTCTCCATGCCGCTGCACCAGGAAAAGTGAGGACAAAATCACAAGCTGCCTCAAAAGGGGAGAAGAGAAGAACTCTCACGCAGTTGCTTCAATTCAAAACAGCTGTGAGTGACTAAAATGCCCAGTTTATCCCGAGGTATACGTGGGTCCACTCACATTTGGCTCTAGGCCCCTAACTGCAGTCCACTTCTCCCACCACTAGATGGCAATCCCGTTTTTTAAAATTAATTAATTAATTTATGTATTTATTTTTGGCTGCGTTGGGTCTTCGCTGCTTGCGTGCAGGTCTTCTTTAATTGCGTCCAGCGGGGGCTGCTCTTCGTTGTGGTGCGCAGGCTTCTCATTGCAGTGGCTTCTCGTTGCAGAGCACGGGCTCCAGGTGTGCAGGCTTCAGTAGTTGTGGCACGCAGGCTCAGTAGTTGTGGTACACGGGCTTAGTTGCTCCGCGGTATGTGGGATCTTCCTGGACCAGGGCTCGAACCCATGTCCCCTGCATTGGCAGGCGGGTTCTTAACCACTGTGCCACCAGGGAAGCCCAGCAATCGTGTTTTGTTTTTTTTTTTGGTTTTGTTTTTGTTTTTGCGGTACGCGGGCCTCTCACTGTTGTGGCCTCTCCCGTTGCGGAGCACAGGCTCCGGACACGCAGGCTCAGCAGTCATGGCTCATGGGCCTAGCCGCTCCATGGCATGTGGGATCTTCCCGGATTGGGGCACGAACCTGTGTCCCCTGTATCGGCAGGCGGACTCCCAACCACTGCGCCACCAGGGAAGCCCGTCGGCAATCGTGTTTTAAAGCAGATTTTATTCAAGCAATAACACTGTTGAAGTTAAAAATTAAAAAATAACTGTTTTCACCCCATTATGTTGGAATAAGTCTTAAACCCTTTTGTGAGTGAAGATGAGGGAAAGCAGGACGTTTCAGCAGCCACTGGTGGGCACGTGAGCTGACATCGCAGTTGTCGGGGGACTGGGCAATGATGCTCACGCCCTGCACATCCTGGGACCCGGCAGACATGGCAGGTCTCACCCTTGATAAGGACGAGGATGGCCAACATGTACTCTGTTCCTGCTGTGTGCCAGGCACGAAGCCTCATTTAATCCCCACAACTCTAAGAAGTACTATTATTTCCTCTCAATTTACAAATGAGGAAGTCAGCCGCAGAAAGGTCAGGTAACTCACCCAAGGTCACAGAGCTCGCAAGTGGCAGAGCCACAATCCACACCCTGCTTCCACTGCGCTGCACACGGCTCATGTTCCAGGAAACAGGTACACCTGGGGGTGCTCACTGAAGCACTGTCTGCAGCAGAGAAACACTGTTGGTCTAACAGCCCACGGGCGAGACCGTAAAGCACAAGGGGACAAGGCAGGGTGCTTGGTTTAGTGGTGGCCAACCTGGATGATCTCAGAGACTGATGTTGAGACACAGCAGTAAAAACCAAACACAGAAATTAGAACTGTGTTATTCATGACGACCAGCACAGGTATAAGTAGTAAGACTATAAAAGGATACGCTTGAAATAGCGCACCCCGTTTATGATGGTGTTTGTCTCAGGGGAGAGGCAAGTGGGATTAGGGAAAACGGCTTTTATCTGTAGTGTCTATTATCTTTTTTCTCTCTCTCTTCCTCCCTCCCTCTTGAGCAAAAAGGAAAAAACTCAAACCCTACTCTAACTCAGAAAAGCATTTTATGATTGATCTTCACAAACACATTTCTTTTTTAAAATATTTATTTGGCTGCGCCGCGTCTTAACTGCGGCATGCAGGATCTTAGTTGCGGCATGCAGGATCTTAGTTGCGGCATGTGGGATCTAGTTCCTCAACCAGGGATTTAACCCGGGCCCCCTGCACTGGGAGCGTGGAGTCTTACTCACTGGACCGCAGGGAAGTCCCCACGAACGCAATTCTTACACCTGACAGCTGTGACTGTCAAGGCAACAGGTGAGCCTTTGCTCAGGCAGGGTATCTCCCCAGAGATTCCCCCAGGCTCCCTCCTGGGGTGTAAATAGCTCATGAGTTCAGCAGGTTAGACCTCCAGCCACAGCACATCTTTGTTAACCTGGAAAAGAAGGATGGAGGGAAAGGAAGGGAGCCCGGGAAGAGTCAGTTCTGCCTTTTACTTAGTAATTGGTTTGCTTTAAGACAGTGCTTCTCTTTAGGACACCAGCTCCAAACAACTGAGGTGTTTCTTTAAACATGAAAGTTCCAACTGTTCCCTTGCTTCGCTTTTTGTGTGTAGGAGGAGGGTAGGGTAGGTTACAATCAAATGTTTAATTGCTCAGGTGGAAAGGTCAGTGATTAAAACAAATTTCCCCCCTCCAAGTTCTTCTAAAGCTGTAGGCAAATTGGTTACCTAGAAACACAATGACTTATGACTAACCGGCCTCCTGTATTGACCAGGCTCAACACATATGAAACCATAGGTCATTCGTTGACAAGTTTCCCTAGAACTCTGAAAGGTTTATAGAGGTTAATGTTCCAAGATTAACGGGGGCTAATGGCTCTGAGCAAGAAGCCAGGTCTGAGGGGAAAAAAATCGAAAACTGGTTTTTAGTGCCAGCATGGAGCTTTTGCCAGCTGCCAAATGCATTAATAATGTGTAGGGAATTCCCTGGTGGTCCAGTGGTTAGGACTTTGCACTTTCACTGCCGGGGCCTGGGTTCAATCCCTAGTTGGGGAACTAAGATCCCACAAGCCACACAGCCGGGGGGGTGGAGGGGGCGGGGAAGAAGTGTAGAATTGCAGAGGAAAGGTGGAATAGCTTGGCGTGCAGATTAGCTTTGACTCTAACGGATTGGGATTGCCTCAAAGCTCAGGACGGTAAGGCTCTGTTCTGCACTTCTGTGAGGCCTCCTCAGAAGAGCAATCTCTACTTCCTTTCACAAATACTTTAATTATCCTGTTGCAAATCCTGTTTCCCTTCCCTGGAGTTTAACATGCCACATCGCTTAAGGGAACAAGTGGTTCCAAGTATTAGGAACACCCACGGTAGTTCTGGAAGAGCTGTGACTCCGTGAGAAACTTCCTCTTCTGCCGTAGTAGTGAGACAAGCTCTTTTCAGTTGACCTCCCCGGCTCAGGGGACTGAGAGCCTCCTTCACTGGTGAGCCTGAGGCGTGTGGCGGATGCAGGGAGGAACTGGTGCAGTTCCGGGGGCCTTAACTGTTTTCACTCTCACCACGCCTTCCCGGTTGGACTGAGGGTCTTTCATGGAACAATTCGCGCCACCTCAGCTTGGGAGACTTGGGACAGAGTAACAGGTCCGAGGTGTGTTTATCTTAAGCCGAGAGAACCTGCTGGGTCTGGGCTCCCCAACTCTAGGGTGAGGCTTGGGGGAGCAGTGGCCACACCTGCTGGGACAACTCCGAATGCTCTCACTTGGTTTCTGACTTTGGAAATTACAGGCTACAGGAATATACGCTGCTTGAAAAATATGTGACGTGTGTGGAGTCAACACCAGGTCTCCCTCAATCCTCCCCCCTCCTACCCGAAGCTTACTTTCCGTGTGAGGTGACCATGGTCAAGGGCACCTCCTTCGTGTGTGCATGTACATACAACATGCCCCAGAGGTACTGGGTCAATGGTAAAATTCTGAATTTAGAAACAAAATCTAAACAATTCCAGGTTTGTGAAATCACTCTATAAATGCACAAATTTAAATAAAAAGCAAAACCCAAAGCCTCATTCCTTAATCACATCTTGTATTTTATTTCTTATAATTAATGGCTAATGAAGGAAAAAAGTGTTTGTAGCATCCTACTATTTTAAGACAGCAACTGTAACTTAAATGCTAATCTACTCCATAAAACAGGGAGCCTTCCCCCAGGGCTGTAGTGGGCGTTTATTAAGTCTCCCGAACCCAGGGGCAACTAGTCAGTTTTATTACTTACCAAACATAGGAAAAAATTACATGTTATTATTGTTTCCCATAGCTGGAAAATTCCACAAACAATACATTTTCTCCATGTACACAATCCCTTGACTCAAACCAGAAGCTAGCTACCAAAATACCTACAATTACGATTCTCAGACTAGAGCCTGGCTGCTTCTGAGGGTTATCTGGTGGGATGCCAAGGGGCACTGCCCACAATAAGGTGAGTGTGCTCCATCTGTCCAGAGAGCAATGTCTACTTGAGGCTAAGGAATCATGTTTATTTTTCAAAAATGTCAAATGGAAGCTTTTTCCCCCAAATGAAATACAGGGAACCACATACATAAAACAAGTTTTAGGAGCCGGCACTGGCAGCAGTGGTTGGCTGATAGGAATTCTCACTGCACACATACCCTAGGGTTGCGCACAGCCCTCCCCCCGGTGTACCCAGGGGAAATGCTCGGCACACCAAGCCTCACCGCCCTGAATCTCTCAGTTCAAAGACTGGGCGCCCTGCCTGGAACACAGAAAGGTCTATGGGGGTCCAAGAGCCACCAACACTGTGCCAGTGTTCTTGCTTTTTTTTCGGGTAACTGCTAGTCAGAGGTAGCAGAGCTCGTCTTTTATGTGCTCAAGTCCAGCTCTTTAAATTTAACTTTTCTGGCTTTGCCTTTTTGGTTGCAATAAATTTCAACAAATTACTAGTTCTGCTTGTGTTACTGCAGCTCTCAGACCCTGTGGCACCTCGTTCCAGATCACAGGAAACAGCGATACATGTTCCCAAACTTTGAGAAAGCTCTGAATGTTCCCACACAGCTTTCTGCCCTTTAATCTAGTTTCTGAATATTCTGGTTCTTTTCCTTCTTTGTATATTCTTCTAGTCGAAGAAGCCACTTTGCCCAGTACTGGGAGCAGAGCTCTGCGTCCATGAAATGTGGGTGGGCAGGGGACCCGTCTTTGTAGGCAACCACGATCAAGCCGCACTGAACCTAGGAAGGAACACAGGGCAATTCCAGCATCTCCACAGTAGCAACAGAGTTGAGGTCCATTTCCTTCTTACTCCAGGGCACACTCAGAACAGAACAATCTACAGTAACAGCTCCTAACTCAATTTCTAAGGCGGGTTGATGAAAGACTGGCCCAGGATACACAAGAACACAAAGATGACAGTTAAGATGCTAAAGAATGGACTGTGATCGTTAAAGATTAACAACAACAAAAAGCCCAGGAAGAGGGGGAAAGTGCTTTCTGAAGTGGTAGAAGGACAGCAACAGAGTAAGCAGTGGGTTACAAACAGAATAAAACCCTAAGGAGGGAAGGAGCTATAACCCAGCATCGAGCAAAGCTTTAAGTAAGCGGAGGCTCCGCGTCCTGACCTGAAAGCTGTAGTTGATGTCATGGTTTATGGCACCAACATACGCCACGACTTGCAGCGGGTTGTCAAATGTATTTTGGATGAAAGGCTTTCGCTTCTCCGATGTCTTCCAATCAATCACACACAGCTTGCCCCTAAAGAGAAACCAAAGGAAGCCCTTGAAGGTAATAGTGCACACTAAAACGCTATTAGGCTAAGCCTCTTCTTATACATAGTTTGCTACTTGTCACCCAATGACTGTTGCTTCTATTCCCCACATTCCAAGAAGTCGGCTCTCCTGAGCTTTACTTAGGGTTGAAGAGGTGTGACGTTCTCTTTCCTTTGAGCCCCTCATTCAGGTCAGCCACGAGGTATGACGGAAGATGCTTCCTAAGTGCACCCATGGGAGCTGCAGGTGCGGGCCCAGGTGCGAGTGCTGGGAAACAACTCCTCCAGCACAAGCTTCTAAACTTTCTAGACGTTCCTTTGGACCTCCATGGTTTAACAGTTGACAAGGGAATTGAAACTATTATTATCTTAGTTGATTTGGCTTCAAAGGTCTATCAGAATGAACCACAACAGACCAGCAGTAGCAAAGTCCCCATCGTAAAGGACTAAGCATCATGGTGCCTCAGAAACCAAAGCTGGAGTTCAAATCCATCAACACTTAACAGGCACCAACTATATGCAGAAATATAAATAAGAAGACCTGGTCCCTGTCCTAAAAGTTTACACACAGGGTAGGGATATTACTATTAGGGATATTGGGAAAATAGAAAAATTCCTGCCACTTTTTTTAAGTTAAATAACCAGTACATCCCCCACCCCCACCCCATCCCGGTGGACTTTTACACTTGCCAAGCACAGATGTCAAAAGGGCCGCAGGGTGGGTGCACTGAGAACCGGTGATTCTCAAAGGGCTCTATCTGCTCACTTCAGCTTCAAAACCAGCAGTGTAGAGGGAGATCTGCACAGAGCTACCTTCCTGTCACCGTAGCGCTAGATTACAACTTATGCAAGGTATTTATAAAATCTATAAAGTCTAGAATAGCACCGTCTAAAGAAATAAAATGCGAGCTACACACATTATTTAAAATTTTCTAGTAGCTACATCCAAAAAGAAAAAAAAAAGATGAAATTTTAATATTTTATTTACCCCAACGTATCCAAAATATCATTTCAATATATAATTAATATTAAAAAGTTATTAATGAGATATTTTACATTCTCTTTTGTACAAAGTCATTGAAATCTAGTTTGTATATTTACAGCATACCTCTGTTTGGACTGGCCACAGTCACGTGCTTAATGATGGCCTTTTATGGCTAAAGGCTACTCTACTGGACGGTGCAGGTACAGAGGTAACATGTCATCTTTTTTTATTTTTTTTTTAACATGTCATCTTTATAACTGTTTTCTATTGCTGTAGAGCTTGACAATCTATGCAAATGAAGAGAGGGCCCCAGCATCCCCAGGGCACTACCATTCCCAGTTCTCTGTCTTGAAAAAAATCAAAACACCCTACAGTAAAGACTTCTGCCACGTACCACTGTTTCTAGCAATGTACTATAACTTGTAGAACTTAATAACATGGAAAAAAACTTAGTAGTATAAGCCCAAATTAAAATTGTAATGAGACAGTCCACAAATAGCTCTTTAACAAATAAAAAGAGCTAATTTATTTTGCTCAGCCTAATTTATTTTGAAATGCAGGCTGAAATGACAAAACAGTGTTAAAACGCATGTTCCCTGTGGCCCCGCAATTTCCCTTTTAGGTCTGTACCATAGAGCAACGGTTTGCTATCCTGGGTGCAAGTGACACATGCCTGGAAAATTTAAGAAGTATTCACGCCCAGGCCTACTTCAGATCAACGCAATTTATCCAAACCTCACATATCATTCACCAAAACAAACAAACCAACGAACCCGTGCACCTGCCAAGAGAAACTCACGACAGAATAGGAGGAGACGCGGTCATTGCTGTAGTTTGTAACTGAAAAACTAGAATAACCTGAGTGCTCCCAACAGGGAACTGGATATGGTTCATTCATACCCAACAGCAGTTAAAAAGAGAATAGGATCAAGAGAGAATAGGATCAAAATAATGTTGCTAACATTTACTGAGTAGATAGTGTGCATTTTAAGTACCGTACAGGGAATGTCTCATTTAATGTCTATAACAAACCTATGAGGTAAGTACTATTATTTGCCCTATTTTACAGATAAACAAATTGAGGTACAGAGAAGCCAAAGCCAAGTAAGTAGCCCAGGGTTAAGAAGAAAAGCCAGAAACCAAACTCAGGCAGCCTGTCTCCAGAGCCCAGTAACTTTTAACTAGAGTTCCAAGGGTTTCACTCACAGATTTTCCCCTTATCCTGTTGTATCGCTCATATGCTTTTTTCTTTCCTTTTTTTTCTTTTTGGGAATAGGGGTATCTGCAGGTTATATCTACCCTTGAAATCAGGAGTAAGTGGTGAAAACAGGAACAAAGCAGCAATTTAAAAGCCACGGGAAGCTTTATTAAGCTCAGAGTTCCTATCCATGTCAAACACAGCCTGGAAGCCAGGCAAAGAGTTGACTTTCAGGGCCAACAGATCAAGGTGCTATTTTTAGGGAAACAGGAAAGAAAATGCAGGAATCAAATTGGATCTCACGGCTGGTACTTTGCTAGGGGTGGGTGGGGGGAGGGGAGGGGAACATGCTGGAAAAAAGGCCATCCTAGGGATACTGGAAAGTTGTACCTTTTCTCCACGAAACACTTTGACTTCGGAATGTAGATAGATTTACAAGGATGAGGTGGCTCTTACCTGATGTGACTTTACAGAGGCCACACCTTGAAGCAGGAATTAAAAGGAAAAACTAGCATTGGAAGGGAACCATGTGTCCCACCCAGAATGAATTCACCTCCACACTTGATGTAAAAAATTGAATACTTACTGATAATCAGCTACACAGTCCAGCAGACCTACATACTTTAGGGTCTCATGTTTAACAGCGCTTTCCAGAGCCTGCACTCCACTGACATCTCTCAGAACATGCTGGATACTTTGGATGTAGCCAGATTTGAGGAGATTTTCATCAGGCTCTTTTAAGTTCCCCTGGGGTGACAGTATGCTTTCCAAGGCTTCATGAAACTGTTTCCCTTGTAAAAACATGTCTGAAAAGAAAATCAGGGGAAAAGGAAAACAACAGCAATAACAAAAAACCCCCAAACAAAGCTAATACTAACGAACAGATACTCTATAAAACTCTCAACAATCAAATTAAAAATTACCTGAGTTACCTTTAAGTGACAACCCCTAAGACACCATATTTCAGCCTCTTGTGAAATACACTAAGAATGCACTTTGAAAACAAAAGGGACTAGTAGAGCTTAGATAATAAAATAGATTAAAATGAAGTATTTCTAGTAGCATTAGGTCAAAGCTAGAATTGAAGATCTGGGCTTACAGGACCACACCTAGTGAATTCACACAGAATTTAAGTGTGAATTTAAGTGTCCGTTTAATTTAGGTAACCAGTAAGTTAACTAGCTGTGATAAATATTAGGGAACTGTGCTTGTTTACAGTTCTTTTTACAACCAAATCTTAATTATGAACATAGGTGAAGGCATCCTTTTACCAACAGGCTTAGTGACTGGCAAAGAGTGAAAATCAAGGCACACACAAATTAATGTTGTGGGATTTGGGGCAGAGAGGAGGAAAATATATGACATTCTTCTCCTGCACTTTCTTTTGGGGCAAGAACAGCCTATGACAGTGGCTCTGTCCTGAATTTTTTTTCCTCGTACACTTTTCTTTTTGGCCTCCATGTAGCATGTGGGTTCTTGGTTCCCTGACCAGCGATCAAACCCGTGCCCCTTGCAATGGAAGTGTGGAGTCTTAACCACTGGACCACCAGGGAAGTCCCTTCTCATACACTTTTAAGAAAAGAGGACACAAACATATTCAACAAATGCAAGAAACACTACATATTCACTTGACTTTTGATAAGGAAAGGAGAGAAAGAAAGAAAAAGAGGGTATTGCTGTGCTAAGCAGTGGCCTTGGCGCTTTCAAACTGTTAACTTTCAAACACAACAACCTGGCAAGATAAGGATCATCACCCCCATTTTAATGAACAAGGCCTAGGCAGTGCTGTTAATTTGCCTCAAAGCAAAATGCTGGCCTGGGGCCTGGCACCAGAGCCTAAGGTCATTCTGGTCCCTGACACAGCAGAGTGAGAGATGAAAAATCAGGAAGATACACACAGAAACAGAGCAGGAAATATACATGCTTGGAGACAGACCCACAGAAAATGAGGAAAACCATCTCATCTAATGAGGTAATGTCAAACCATATTACCTTTGTCAAGTATTTTTCACAAAGATTTTGAAAGGTCAATTCTACCATTGGCAAAAAGTGGAATTGCTTCAGGGAAATTACTTGGAAAGTGAAGTGAAATTCAACTGAGGAAATAAGTTATTCTACTCCAAATTTACTTGGCTTAATTGGACTTATCAGCACATAAAAGGCCTACAAATTTAAGCCTTATGGAATTAAAACCTAGGGAAAAGAAGAGCAGTATTTATCTACAGACTAGTTTTACTGAAGCAGAACACAAACATATTAAAAACATGAAGGAAAAAAATTTGTTTATCAACAGCCAAGCAAATAGACAACTCATTCCCCACTGCAGTCTTAACCCCAGGGAGGTCTTCATATTTAAGGGGCAACAAACATGGGATCTGGGTTACAGAATCCCTTAGGATTGTAAAGCTGAGAACGTTAAACGTGATTAAACTTGTGAAAATAAATCTTGAAAGATTCAAGAGTTATCGCAGATAGCATCAAGTCAGAGTAATTCACTCAATAAATTAAAGGAATAAAAGTGAAATGTTTTCAAGTCCCAGTAAATAAAATGTATTAAAAAAAAAAAACATGAGTTTCCTATATTCTGACTGACAGCGTGGATATTTTAGAATTTAAAAAGTCAGTGTAGGACTTCCCTGGTGGCGCAGTGGTTAAGAATTCGCCTGCCAACGCAGGGAACATAGGTTCGAGCACTGGCCGGGGAAGATCCCACATGCTGTGGAGCAACGAAGCCCGTGCACCACAACTACTGAGCCTTTGCTCTAG
This sequence comes from Lagenorhynchus albirostris, assembly GCF_949774975.1. Lineage (NCBI taxonomy): Eukaryota > Metazoa > Chordata > Mammalia > Artiodactyla > Delphinidae > Lagenorhynchus > Lagenorhynchus albirostris. The sequence continues at coordinate 48,389,034 of NC_083109.1, forward strand.
AGCCCTCAAGCCACAACTACTGAGCCCACGTGCTACAACTACTGAAGCCTGTGTGCCTAGAGCCCGTGATTCGCAACAAGAGAAGCCACTGCAAGGAGAAGCCCGCGCACCGCAATGAAGAGTAGCCCCCGCACACCGCAACTAGAGAAAGCCCGCGCGCAGCAATGAAGACCCAACGCAGCCAAAAGTAAATAAAATAAGTTTATATAAAAATAAAAGGCAATTAGCTCCTGCATATAGTCCTTGCCCCAGGGAGCCAAGGAATTTACATGGGGCTCCGGCCTTGACCATTTTTGCCATGTCCAAGTGCCATCTAAATACTTAATATTTTTTCTTTAAAACACGTGACCACAGGTTTAATGTGTTATGCATACACACAGGTTTTTTCTAAGATGCCTCAAAATAAGTGCATTGCTCTTAAATTAAAAATTAAAGTTCTTGTGTACCACGAGGGGTACATGTACTGCTCTCTGGGAAGCATGGCCTAAGGAATGCTCAGTGTAAAACTTAGCTTCAACAACTATAATCCTGATGGGGGACCAGCTAATTCTCCTGTACCATTGGTCTTTTCTTTCATCTTGCTTTTGAATGGAATCTATTTTAAGAAAGCTATTCTCTTCACTTGTCTAAGAAGTTAGTGAGTTAGGAGTTGAAGGCTGAAGTTTATCAATTCAGTTCCTAATGAAGAACATCCGATAATCTCAATTTACTAAGACCTAAATACAGATCACATGTTCTGGCTTTTTGCCCATCTTTAAATTTATGAGTCAGTCTCTGCTGATAAGCAGAGCAAGGGGGTATTTACTAGATTCTGAACAGAATGCCTAGCAAACAACTAGAATTCCATTATGAAGCGATTGTCCCATAATCAAACGAAACAGGCAATTCTAATACTTAAGTTTGTAGCTTATAAAATAAATGAATTTCATACATCTTTAGTCAAAGTACTTGATCTCTGTGCTTCAATTTTATCTGTGAAATGGGGATAATAGTATCTGTGCTTCATAGAGTTGTCATAAGGATTAAATGAGTTAATATATAAAAAATGCTGTTAATACTAATTATCATTTGAAAGTAGTTCCTCACTAGTTAACGTTAGAAAAAGAACAACTCATCCTTTTGACACTGGTGCTCTGTATTCTGGAAAACATAATAACCATACAGAATCAGGATTAAGAAAATTACTTGAAGTATATTCTGCAAAGCCATCCTCTCCCAGTTCCAGAATCATCCGACGTTTCCAACTCTCCAAACAGGAAATCTGTTCTGAGGTCATGGTCTGCTGAAGGATTCGGGTCACACTTGGTATCGTATTCCTTTGCAAAGGGATTTTCAAAGGAATTGTAGGATCATTTGTTGCATTTGGTTTTCCGCTTTTCTCTGGATTGAAGAGAGGACACCAGTTTCGTGGAACTCCTGCTTCTTCTTGCTTTGGGGCCTTACACTTCCTCACAGGTCCGTAGAGTAAAGCATCTTCCTCAAACAAAGACTGTGGCGCCTGAGCATGGCCTCTGAATGACAAGACAGACCTTACTAAATCAGAGTACTTTTCTTGGTCCACTTCTTCATAAGGGTTCACTTTTTTCTTCCGGCCACACAAATAAGAGGAAGTGGAGAAGACCACACGGGGGGCTGGTTCTACAGCAAACCCCTTTGAACTTTTAAGCTGCCTGCAGATGGTCTGAAATACCTTCATCTTCAGATTTTTTTCACTTCCCTCTAGTCTACTTGTAATGTCGAGGACCTTTTTAATTTTCGCTTTCCTATCAAAGAGAAAAGTGGTGTTAGATATCAAATGTGTTAAATATTTGAACCATCAAAGCGAAAGCTGCAACAGTATGATATTGCACATTAAAATTGTATTCGGTACGCTTTTTCGACATGTTTAACAGAGGAAAACAAACCTGACTCCATACTGAATCTATTACTTTAGCTCTAACCTTTGTGCCCTGTTGCAGGGGGCTTAGTCTTTTTGGCTCTGCACCTTTTGGAAAAGTACGTTGCCTATAGCCTGAAATACACAGGAGAACCCATTCTCAAGGCTCTGACCTTTAAAGGTATTAACACTTTTCCAATCATATAGAGATTAAAAAGTTGCAGAACAGAAAATAACGATCTTGTTGCAGGTATATAGGAACACTGTGACCAGACCTGCGTGGACAGCTGTAATAACAAAGGATTCTGGCACCAAGAAGTGGGCAACAAGCAGCCACACCCCCTCCCCTTTTAGTATAAAAGAAGCCTGAACTCTAACTGGGGAAGATAGTTCTTTGGGACACAAGTCCACCATCTTCTCTGGCTGCTGGCTTTCTGAATAAGGTCTCTATACTTTGCCCTAACAGCGCATCTGTCAATTTATTGGCTTGTCCTGCAGCCGAGCTTGGACTCAGTAATACTCGGACAAAACTATTTCTAAAGGACCGGCACCTGTTAAACGTGAACTAGACAGCTTGGGGCCACATGTCCCCAGCTATGGAGCCATGTGCCGGCCACGAAGGTAGGCGTGTGTGAGACAAAGAAACACAGGACGCTCGAGGGGCGGCGACAGTTAACAGTGCCTCCACTCATCCCTAAACACCAGATTCTCTGCTACGTATCCTGCGTGGAGAGTTCTCATCTAACCCCTCACACCCTCCAAGGTGGGCACCACTGCGACCCGGCCCGCTCAAGACGCGGCACTCGCGCTCCTGAAGGGTCCCCATTGACCTGCCGGCTAGAGGCCATCAGCAAGGCCCACCGCCCAATCTCCGCTCCGGCGGAGGCTCAGCCCCAGCGGGGACAGGACGGCGGCGGCCCCCCGGGCGGGCGTCAGAGTTAGGGAGGGCCGGCAGGGGAGGTACCTCGGAAGCCGGCGCGCTCTGCTAGCTCCAGGGCGCGACTACCCCGCGAGCAGGTACTTTCGTCAGTCCCGCGATTTGCTCCAGACTTAGGCCCCGCCCCAGGCACGGCGGCCCCAGCATACACTGCGGTGCTCACGCCCCACCCCTAGCCCCTCGTGCACCTCAGTGGACACTCGAGCGATCCGTGGGGAGACCCTCCCCGCACGCAGAAGCGCGGGCGCCTCCAAATCTCGCCTTCTCTCTCTCTCACGAGATTTCGTTTACGTCAGAGCTCGTCGCCATCTTGGACTCTGACTGAATAATAAATTCCGTCCCTCCAAGAGCGCGCAGCCTTTCTTGAGAAGCGCCTTGTTGGGAGAGTGTCAGGGGCACCGCGTCCCCGTGGCGGCCGGTGGTCGGCGGCTTCTGCGTGGCTCGGAGCGAGGGTAGGCCCCGCGTAGCTTCTTTGCCCGGCTCCAAGATGGACGGCAGCGGGGACGGGGGAGGCCGCCCTGGGGGAGCACGTGGGGCGCCGCTCGCCTTTCCTGGGGCTGCTGGGACGGTGGAGGAGTCGCGAGGCCTCCCGCCGCCGTCGGGCAGAGAGGCTGGCGGAGGCGGGGCCGCGGCCGCCCTCGAGACGAGCCCTGGCGGCGGCGGCGGCCCAGCTTCTTCTCTCCTCGCACAGCCAGGCGGCCACGCTCGAGGCCCGCGTCGCCATGGCCGCGGTTCCCGAGTTGCTGCAGCAGCAGGAGGAGGACCGCAGCAAGGTGAGGCCCTGGCCGCCCTCGGCCCCCGGGCCGGGAGGCCCCGGCGGTCACCCAGACTCCCACGCTCTTTGCCCTGGTTCCCGGGAGGGGCTCGCGGGGCAGGGGCCGGAGACGCGGGAGCGCGCGCTCGGCGTGGAAAGTTGCTAAAACTTCTCGGGGGAGACCGCGCGGTGCACGCGTGACCCGCTTTGCAGCAAACGATGGAGCTCGAAACCGCACCCCAGCTCCTCCAAAATACTGGGGAGATTCAGTCCAGTCAGGTATCGAGAGTGTCTCTTGCAACTTCATAAGCGCTCAGTGCGCCGCTCCGGGAGGGAGTGCTGTCAGTTTTAGGAGGTGCTCAAATAGTTGAACTTAAGTTTCGCTCTTAAGATTTGCGTGTTGATGTCAGGTACCCCCATGCCGCTTGGATCTTGAGGTCTAAAAGGTGACTAATGCAGTCAATTTATGTCACCATAACCAATTGAAGATTGAGGTAAGCCTCCACTTTGATTCGTCCTTTACTTATAAGTTAGTTTGAAATATACAGGGGTTGGTATGAGCCGCAACGTTTTGTGCAGAATCGTCAACAGAAACGTTTTTCTAACAGAAAATCAAAATAACTAATCTAGAAATTCGAGGCGCTCTGACATTTAAGTAACGTGGAAGGCATCTCTTAAGAAATCAAAGGCATTTTTGATCCACAGCTCTTTGGAAAGACCTTTTCATCTAGTGGTGCCAAAGGTCGCACACGGCTGCGGGATTGTTAAGCAAGGGGGTCACAGCTGTATTAGTTACTGAAATGAAGCGTGAGGATAGGGTCTTGGTTGGGGTATTTTTATTTCAAAGTGGAAAGAAGTAATTTTTTTTTCCTTCCCTAAAGCCGGAAGTGGGAACTTGAGAACCATTCTTTCTAGAACATTCCAAAGGTAGTTTTCTCTCTAGACGTTTAGATGGCTGAATAGAAATTTGGGTAGATGGATTCCCCCCCCCCCCATCCCCTACCTTCCATCTTCTTTCTTGGTCCAGAATTTATTTTAGACAGCTGTTTAAAACTTCAACCGACCTTCCTATTTGTTAGTATAGTATATCTGTGGTTGGTTTTTAAAATAACTTCCCCACCATTCTGATCCTTGAGCAAAAGAGGATTCTGAAGGCTGTTTCATGCCTCCTGGTTTTAGTGACTACAGGAAAGGATTATATAGAATTATCTTCTTGGTTTTCTTTTAATTGCAGAAATAAGGAAATAGTAAACTTAATAAAATATTACTGTAACACGTGGCTTCATTTTTCTTCCTGGTATCCGATACTAGTCCTGGCATGTGGATCAAGTCTAGATGATTTTTACTGTTCGCCAAAGGGGAGTTTGGGACAAGAGTGGAATAACAGGAGGGCAAATCTTGGGCAAACTGTTCTCTTGCTGTAATTCAACTTTGTTAGTTAACTGAAATATTTTACGTTTTTGCTGAAAATGTAAGTTTAAACTTTTTGATTGCTTTGGAATTTCCATGAGGATAGGGGTTCTTGAGGTTTAGACCTGCTAATAAGGCAGGGAACATAATTAATTCTTGAGGATTTTGAGTGCTCCTGCAGAACTTTGGCTAGTTCAGCAAAACAGTAGTACTGGCCTATATCCGGTAGCCTGGCACTTCCATTTAGTCATATCCTTTTGAGCTGAAGGTGTTATTTGTCTCCTTTCCCAGAAAGCAGTTGCATGATTAATTTGTTCTTTAACTAGTCCTCTACTGATGGGAAAGATGGTGTTCTGGTCTTTAAATTTAGAAAAGTAAGGTTTTGCTAAGTCGAGCCCCTGAGAAATTTAACTGAACCTTTAACACCATTAGGCCGCATCTTCACGATAAAGAAACTGGTGTAGTGCAGTCCCCGCCCCGCCTCTCGCACTGGCTGCATCAACATTCTAAGGTGTCTGGAGTTTTTAAAGGTTGGGGGGAGAAATGGAGATTATGCAGAACCTTGTTCCCATAAGATATTTACCCAGGTTTCCTGTTTGCCAAAAGGTCCTTTAAACAGTGGGCAGCACGTTTAGGCTCCCACTCACAGACTCAGTGTATGTCTATTGTGATGAGTCTTGGTCCTGTTAGTCTTGCCAACCTACAGCAAATGGAGTGCGAGTCCTGATTGTCTTCTGGGATTTTTATTATTCTTAACTTGTTAGTGGACTGAAGCAAATGATCACACAGGAGAATCTGTAAGGGCCCTCCCCAGCCTAGTGCTGTTACTTTCACCTTAACTTTCACTAGTTGGTTACATGGGCTTTGGGTGGACAGTGTTTCCTTCCCAGAGCCAGTCATTAATGTTTTACATTTATGCTGCTGCTCTGGTTTGCAGATTGTTAACTGGTGTGGAAGTTGTCTCTAGGGACACCACTCTCCACCAGCTTAGATGAAGAGTGTTAAAATTTATGTTAGTATAGGAACAGTCCTGAATTTCCACCAATACTGCAGCAAGTCCAGAGTAACTGATTCTTGTGGACTGAAGATTTGTACTATGTTTATGGCTTGACTTCTTAAATTTGGGAAGTGTGGCTTCTCAAAGCTGCCCAAGCCTTAGTTCTGGATCAGTAACTTGCAGACAGTGTCTTAAGATCCCCATTTGTGAATACTACTATAAGCAGGTCATGATCTGCCCACTTTTTTTTTTTGGCTGTAGGAAGAAATGGCTTAGGGCAACTATGAGAGAATTTTCTGGATTCTGAGATCCAAATTCTCATTTGCTATGAGACGTAGTAAGTGACTAACATCTAATGTAGAGCTTCAGTTTAAACCAGGGTTTCTTAACCTGAGCATTACCGATTGACATTTTGGGCTTGATAATTTTTTGTTGTGGGGAATTGTCCTTCCTGCATATTGTAGCAGTATTCCTGGCCTTTATTGGGTACCTTTAGCTCTCTTCCCTTCATCAGTGACAGTCAAAAATAAATGCAGACACTGTCAAATGTCCCTTGGTTGAGAATCACCAATTTAAAATTTCTAAAATGGTGTGATATGGGTGGGTCAGATTGTTGACTATCTTTGGTAGAATTAGCGTTCCCCCCAGTATTGAGGAGCTTTACCAAAAAATGGTAAAGGGTTCTGGGCAGTTGAGAGTTACAAACTCTGCTGTGTTTACCATGTTGGAGTTCACTGCCCCCTTTGGACAGTGGAAACCTGAGGCTCGGATGCCACAGTACTCACAAAGCATTGTGGTGCAGAATTGAAGATCACTGAGAAATGTGCTACAGGGTGGAACTTGGTTTAAAAATCCTGCTTTTTTGCTCTGTTGTCCTGATTGCTTGAGGATATTAGGATGTACTTCTGTAGGTCAGTAGTACCACTGGCCAGTGGTGAAAGGCACATATAGTGAAGTTAGGTTGTATTTAGGGAAACAACCTTTTAATGAACCCAGTTATTCAGAGAAAAGTATTTTTGCGCTTTATAAGTTCTGCCTTTTATTTTTGAAATAGCGAAGGGATAGTGGGAAATCTTGTCTTGCATGAATAGCAAATTTGTTTTTTACAGGTTCAAATTGAGAAGGTTCTCTACATCTTTACATGAGAAACTAGCTCCCCCCAAAAGAAAAAAAAAGATACTTCACCTCCAACACCTGTATATTTTCTGATAGGCCATTGAGTTAACTCTTAAGAAGAGAGATTTCCCCCTAAAAGGGGGATATGGAATTTCTCAACTGTTTCATACCCCAAAGGCAAACCGTAAATACACAGGGAGGAGTGAAGTTGTAGTTTGAGGTTCAGGAGAGACTGAACTTTAGTTTAGAGATTGGGTTCTTGGCTTGACTCCCTCGCTTCCTTTTAGAAATTTGGTGTAACTTTTTCAGGCACTGCTATATGGTCTGGAGAGAAAAGTGTAGTTTTCTCAAAATAGTTGCTTATGTTAATCTGTGGTATGCGTTTTCTGCCAGAAGAATTTATGGTTTACTTGTTTTTGAGGGGCAGATCCCTAAGCCTTTGGGTCTAGTTAGTGTAAATGGTGAGGAGCACAAATGCAAATGTCACCAGCCTTAAGGCTTTCACCTGATCTTTAATGAAGAGCAGTACAAAGCTTACATGTTGTGCTAGTGGGGACCAGGTATCTGGTGAGGGATGAAGGGCTGAAATATTTATATGTGAAAGATCTGCGAAATGTGTGGTGCCTCTGACTAGCGTACAAGGAATCCCACCAGGAAGCAGGCAAGCTTTTCTTCTCTCCACGCTGCCATTTGTATCTTTAACTCATGACACAAGCTCAAGCTCAGCTCCATCCACGTTGCTGAATCATCCTTGTTGGTGAAGGTAAATTTTATTCTCAAATCTTTTTCTATTTCATCTTGGGTTGATCATAAAGTAAGACTGCTTTGTAGTAAGGAGCCGTGGACTTGATAGACCAGGAATTTTTGGAAGGGAGACTTGATGAAATCTAGTAGTAGGTGAAGGGCTTTAGCTTTGAATGGAGGAAATTAGTTTTTTGTTTGTGGCAGCTTCTTCCTCTGTAGCAGTGGTATGTTGATTCCCAATAGAATTTCTGTGCTAGATCATTATAGATCATGTGGTTCAGCGTTTCACTTTGTGAACTCCTGAAAATAATCCAGGTATCTTGCAATTAGATGGATTGTAATTAGATGAATTTCACAATGAATTTTATTTTAGCCAATAATTCAACTTAATCTCTTTCTGGTTCCACGTTGGGATTCCACTGGCTCGTGGGCTTGCAGCCTTGTGAAATGATGATTCAGTTTATCCATTCGCTGAGTGCGCTGCACTGACCTTCTTCGAAGCCTGGATTTCTGTTCTAGGAGCTCTGGGCTGCGTAGCCTCCAAATGCCCTGCAGTCTGCAGTGTTCTACTGTGGACAGCTTGTGTGTTGGTGGACTACCGGTAAGAATGGTTGGTGTCAGCAGGGATGGGTCCCTGTGGGTCTCATCTCACCAAGATGAGTGGTGGAAATCTGATCACTTGCTGCAGCTCTTTATCTAGTTGTTAAGCTTGTGGCTAGTTTCCATAACTATTATCTATGTTAGTAGACTGAGATCTAGAAGTCTTTGGTTCTGTTGTCCTTGAGGACTATGATATGATACTGGCAGGCCTGAATTATAGGAAGGGGGGAGCCAGTGGTGGGGGGGGAGATGAACACATATACCTGTAAAAGCAGCTCATGTATTGCACAGTCAGTTCAATTGTTTTTCATGCACCAGTGCCTCAGGGATAAGTGGGATAGAATACAGACAAGTTTTGGTTACCTTCAGGGTGGGAGAAAATAGTGAGAAATAATTCAGTACCATTACAGTATTTGAGCCATAAAGAGGGGTTCGGAGAAAGATACAGTATGATAATTTCTTACAGAGCACTTCCTTCCTGTGAGCTGAAACAGTAACAAAGTAATATATGTTTCGTAAGTATGTATCATGTGAGTCAGTTTTCAGAAATTACTGCAAATCCAGTGTGTCTGCTGCAGAGCATTTTTGGTTTTATTTCCTCACGAGTGAGTATTGGATTAGGCAAGGTATCCGTACCTGTCTAGCTGAAATATGGCCTGGTTGTTTCTTGCCTGTTCTGGCTCCATGCTGTTTACAGACCATTCAAAGATTATTTGTCATATTGGCCCTCTCCCTTGTAGGGGTCTTTAGTACCTTAGCCATTGGGTGAAGGGAAAGCAAAGCAGAATCCTTAGGAGAGAAACAGTTTGAAGGAGAGGCACACTGATGTAGCATGTGCTGGTTAAGTACATTTCTGCTTCGGTACTGGAGAATGGAAAGTCATTTCAGTGTATACATGCAGGCTTTTCTTCTATCTGCAGTAGTTCCCTTGCAACATTCAAATTAAGATGGAAATATAGGGGCTGGCATATTCAATTTCTTGCATGTATACAAAACTGGTTAGACTTAAGTGGCTATTCAACTAGACGCCATTCTAGCAGATCAGAGTGACTGTGGAGATGATTTCTTCCCATTGTGTTTGTCATTTGGCTATATGGCAGTAATGTAAACTGGAGTCTGCAGCTGCCATAACATTTTTTGTACTTTATGTATCTTCTTCTGTGGGTTTTGAATTTCTGAATCTGGCTTTCTGTGTCGTCCAGCCACAGAGATGCTCTTTGCCATCTGTGTGCCACTTAACCTTTTGAAGAGGAGGCTTTGCAATGGCGTTAAATTAAAGTTGTGTACCAAAGTGAGTCATAAGTGAGATCTGGACCAAAAGTGGTCCTTAGCAGCTCAGAGCTTTGCAGATCTGTCCTGTGGCCAGTGTCAGGTGCCCCAGCTGGGAGGCTGATGAACAAGTGAGGGAATGCACAGGGATTGATTTAGTTTTTCTCCTTTTCAGCTCTCTTACCAAGCCTTCAGATTTCTTAGAACAGTTAAAATTTTGTTTTCTAAATGAAGCGATGCTTGTTTACCCCCTTTTCTTCTCACAAAGATCACTGTAATCCTTACTGTAAGGATTAGTCTGATAAGGAAGTATATTGGGGACTGAAACTCCATCTAAAACTTGGAGTATGTGATATAGTGGTTTCTGTGGAAATCTACAAAAGAAAGTCTGTTTTAAAACAACATTGCGCATTGGAGAATAAATGTGTTTTAAATTTGATTCTCACAAGTGACCTAAGGGAATGGGAAAGGGAAAGTTAACGTGCCTAAGGTTAGACTCTGTTCTGAAGCCTGCCTCTCCTGCCTGCCTCTCCCCGCTGCTTTAAACAGCTGTCCCAGTTATTTTGACACCTGTGGCCCAGGTCAGACAGTGTTGGCCAACAGGGCTAAGGCAGCACTCTGGGCACTTACTTAGGCTAGGGGGCAGAGATGGTGAGTGGACGAAAGTGTATGGAGGCGTGTCACCCACTCGCTGTACCCTCCACCCTGTTGATTATTTAGCAAGTACTGTGCCGTGGGGCTATGGAGTGTTGGTTCTGTTGACCAAGCAGAAAAAGGAATGCTGAGCTTTTAATCACAGTTGATGCTTCCGGAGTGAGGAGACAGTGCTGACTTAGAAGCTTTAAACATTTCACAACTTTTTACTCCTTGGTGATTTATGGGCTTCATTATCTGGAGGGTTATCTTGCTACAATACAAGAAAGTTCCTTTGACTTGTGAATAGGGATCATTTGAGTTGGTGATGGTCTGCATACTCAGAATTTTGCCACCATCCTTTTTCAGACAATTCTTTGAGGCCCAAATGCAGACTTTTTCGTGTTATCTGTTGTGGGTTTCTTTTTTTTTTTTTTTTTTAATTGTTTTGTTTTCGTGGTGGGGTGGGAGTGTTTATCATGTCAGGTGGTGGGATTGTTGAGTCCCTTCCTAGGGTGGTATATTTAGGCAAAAGTGATTACTGCTGGAGAAGCTGGGTGCTTGGCATCTTGTTATAGTGCACAGTCTTTCCAAACCTCTAGTGGTTTTTGTTATTTTGTGTTCTCATCACACTCTTAGAGTAAAAAACAAAATATCTTTGCTGACAAGAAGATAGTAACACAGTGAATAACCTGGGCTGTTACTTCTGTATGGTTGGAGGTGTGGGAAAGAGGTGACATCTGATGTTCGCTGGTGAAATCCATTGCTGCTTTGACTGGTGCTTCAATGAGCCCCGTTTACTAGATTACATTCCCCTTGGGTCTTCTAACCCTAATTCCCAAGGCAGTCCTTGTGGTGCTCGCAGGCTCACTGGGCTGGGAGTGAGCTAAAATGGAATTGACGGTGTGTTCAGAAATTGAGAGACTGCTGGAAACCAGGATTTGTGACCTCGTTAGGAAATGGAATCTCAGGAAACATGGCTGTTGTTGCTGAACTCAGGGAAATGCACCTTAGACACGGTCCCTGGGCCGGCCCCATCTTTCCACCAGTAACCTGACCTACTTTATTCGTGTACTGACTCTTGACGCGTACAAACATGAGATCAGTGGAGTGGCCAGTATTCTCTGCAGTCAAATTTAGTGTATATTTTGAGGTCTTTTTGAATGCTGCATTTGCCCAGTGGTAAATTATCAGAAGGAAGGAAGCTTTTATCAGAAATATGTCAGAGAGTCACAGCTGTGATAAAATGAAGTATCCCTGACCTTGAAGCTTTATCTTTCTTTGCAGAGATTTTATAAATGGACATGTGAAAATTAAGCCAAACAAGCAAATATTTCATAGGAGTCATCACGAGTTCACTTGGAAGATGTATTTAGGTTGACATGTAAGGAACTGTTAAGTATATTGTGATCTTAAAATACTTGATGTTAAAAATCAAGTTCTGATGGCAAGAACGTGAGCCTTAGTTCTTAGAGGAAAGCCATTGTTCTAAGGGCTCACTCTGGTTTTTGCAATTAAAATTTTTTTCTTGGTCACAGTGCTGAAGGAAAAAGGGAAGTACTGACAGTTTCTGAGATACTACAAAGGAGAGAGAAGTAATCCATGTGTTCTTAGAGAATATGTTTAATCTTTTCATACCTAATAGAACCAGTTTTTCTATTTTCAGAAGTTCATCAGTCTTTGGTCTTTTTATTTTGAAGAAAGGAATTCAAAGGGAAATTTAAAGGGAAATACTCAGGATTCCCTGTTCTCTCATCCTCTTAACTCCAGTCTTCACTTGGCATTTTCCTTAATAGTCTAGAGGGTTCTGGCAACTTTAGCACTAGTTTACAGTTGGGGGCTGGGGGAAGGATGAGGTGTTTAATCCCTGCAGTCTCTTATTTGTGTCAGGCCTTCAGATCCACTCACTGTCAGCTTGTCTGTCTTAAGAATGAAAGAAATTATCATATTTTAGACTCAGTAGGAAAGCTTTTTTTTTTTAAGCAAGACCATTTTAACCACTTTTTCCTAATAGTCCACTTCTTCCAAGAATTCTTTTTAAACAGTCAAAACTGGAGTTGGATATTATTTTCCTCTGAGTTTCCAACTAACAAAAATCATTTACTTTTGTTTCCAGGGCAGTGCTCACACTTCTTCCTTATGTGTAATCGCAGTGGAATTCTGATAATTAAGGCCTTTGTTGGTTTTTACAATTCACTTCTTGTGTCTAGATTTCGCATCTCCTTGACAGTCCCTGAATATCAATAGGTCCACTCTTGAGTGGGTTTTTATCTCTCCACGCAAGATCCCATACCACCTGACTGTTCTCTGTACTTCCAAGTTTTCCCAGCCTCTAACTTTCAGATATACGGACAGTCTGTTAACGCCTCTTGAATGTTCTTGTAATTTGGGCATTTATGTAAGAAGTTCAAGATTTCGTTTTATCCAGTTGAAGCCTTCTTATTCTTAGTACAGTTCTTCAATTATTGGGTTAAATGTATTTTTCATGTACACATAAAGTATGTAATGTACATGATATTAGAATTATATAGTTGCTTTGTTTAGATTACAGGAATTCACTGGACCCACCCATGCATTTAAGAGCAGGTTTCCCCACAGTTTCAAATACTATCTCAACTTTGTTCTCAAATAGAACAATAGAAGTCTTGTATAGACTGCTTTTTAATTACTAGCTCCCCATTTTTGGAAGGATACTTTTTAGGACTAAAATGAACTTGAGACTAATAGCCAAAAAATGTATTTCAGCTGAGATCTGTGTCAGTGGACCTGAATGTTGATCCCTCGCTTCAGATTGACATACCTGATGCACTCAGTGAGAGGGATAAAGTCAAATTTACGGTGCACACCAAGGTAAGTGACAGAATGACTTCAGTAATAAAAACAGTGCCAGGTTGCAGCCTTGTTATTCACAGTGGGTGTGAGAAGAGACCTAGTGACCTGAGTGCAGTGTGGCACTCCTGCTAAGTGAGGCCCCTCCCTCCACTTGCTCCTAGTAAGCATCAGATGAGTGCTCTTCTTACAGCATTTTCTACTGTGGTGGAGCCCTGGGGCTGTGGGCTTTGCTGGTGTTTAGTGTGGCTTGTGCTCTGCTCCGTGGGGAAGCAAACCAGGCAGAGCGACAGAGCTGGAGCCACCTGCCACAGAACTCCACCTTTGTTTGTAATTTGTGTGCGTGGGAAGTGCTTGCTTTTCCCATATTTACTAAGTTCTTGGCCGTCACCCCACCTATTATGATTCAGAAGAGGTTTTTTTCTTCCAGATTTTTAAAAAAATTTACTTTGAAGTATAACTGATTTATAATGTTGTGTTAATTTTTCTCCAGATTTTTAAGTTGACAAAAGCAATATGCCAATCTGTGAAAAATATAGAAAATTTAATTCCTTGGGATCTTTTCAGGAACATTTTTAGCCTCCTTTCTCCTTCCATACTAGTTAAAATATATTGAGTGCTTGTCTTATGCCAGGCACTTTTGTAAAGGGTTTACATGGGCTTAATTTTCTCTTTCTAACAATCTTATGGTATTCTGTTATCCCCATCTTACAGGTGAGGAACTGAGGTACAGGTTTAAATGAAGTAAATGGCTGAGGCACAATTTGAGTCAGGAAGTTTGAAGCTAGAGCTCTTGGTTTATGCCATCTCCAGCATAATATTGGTAATATGTTGTCTATGAGGTTTTCTCTGTGTACCTTGGTGGCTTGGTGGTATTAACATACCTGTCACTCAGGCAGCGTGAGGCCTATGTGATTATATCTGTTTGAGTTGACCTGAAAGGTGGAGTTTTGTGACTAGAATTCCGTAAAGAACGTGTTGAATCTTAGCTTTGTTCTTTATTGGATCTCATTAAAAAACTGGATGTTCTATTATGCAGAATTTTCCCATAGTGCACTGCATGAAACCCAAGCCACTTTATCTGAAAATAGTAGTTAACAGTCACTTCTTTTTTCTTTACAGACCACGCTGCCCACGTTTCAGAGCCCAGAGTTTTCTGTTACAAGGCAACATGAAGACTTTGTGTGGCTACATGACACTCTTATTGAAACTACAGACTACGCTGGGCTTATTGTAAGTACATTTTGGGTAATCAGATAATTACTGAAGCCAATTTCTTCTACCTTGCTGTTCATTTGGTTTTGAGAGACTTTTACCCACTTTTATTTATAATAGATTGTGAAAATAGTCTGATTTCATTTGTCAACTAGAGTATGTGTTAGCTATTACTGGTAAAATCTAAAGTATGTGAAAATAGCGTTTTAGCTGTAAGATGAAGCATAGTCTTATATTCTGTACAATAAAAGAGAGTAAGCAGTTTCATGGTGTAAAGTCTTGTCTACCTTTGGGTTTAGCATTTCTCTGGCATTTCCTTTCAGCCATCAAGTGGAATTGATCTCTGCTGGTGGTAGTGTGTGCTGGGTTTCTCAGGTGTGTTCTGCTGAAGGCGTAAAGGGGGCAGTTGTCTTTGTGCTTGGCCCTTGAGAGTTAATGCGTGGCTCTGGGAAGAGACTTAGCTGATTTTATTTATTTTTATTTTTTGGCTGCACTGTGCAGCTCACAGGATCTTAGTTCCCCAACCAGGGATTGAACCCACGCCCTCGGCAGTGAAAGCGCAGAGTCCTAACCACTGGACTGCCAGGGAAGTCCCTTAGCCGATTTTAAAGGAGAGAGAAACATGGCTTTTCCTGCCAGGCCAGCTGAAGAATCTGGCCAAATAGTTAAACAAAATCAGTACTGAAGCTTATGTTTAAGAATGTCCACACAAAATTAGAATCTTTTATCCTCTGGAATAAATTCCTTTATAAATCCAGAGATTATTATCTTCATCGTACTTCATTGGCTTCATTTTAGCATTGATTGTAATATATAAATTAAACTGACAATTGAAGCAGGATAAACTGTCATACCTACCAACTGTCCAGTGATTAACCGAACAAATGATTGCAGTCAAAGTGAGTGCCCATTGTAGGGGACACTTCTTTTAAATGGCCGAAAGGAATAAGGTTAAGAGAAAAGTGCAAGTTGATTTTCAGGCAGCCCCACTGGGCTCCCTGCCTCCTGTGCACAGGCACTGAGTTGCACATCTCGGGGGCAAGAACCCTCACGAGTTACTGCCTTGACTGCAGATTCCGCCCGCGCCTGCAAAGCCTGACTTCGACGGCCCTCGAGAGAAGATGCAGAAACTGGGAGAGGGTGAAGGGTCTATGACCAAAGAAGAATTTGCCAAGATGAAGCAAGAGCTGGAAGCGTAAGTGCATTTTCTTGATGGGGGCTCTACCCTTTGAGAATAAAAGTGGTGATGTGTGCAGAAACGAGAATCTGACAGCTAATTTCAGTTAATTAGTTACCTGGCTATTGTCTTCTCAAACCACATTTTGCAGAGTGTGGGTGAAGGGGCCTGGTCTTTGTACTTTAGACATTGATTCCCTGGGGACTGCTGACGCTGAGTAGATGGTGGTTCTATCTGTAGACCATGCTTGTCATGGAGTGTTGGTCTGGCATAAAGTGAAGAACTAAACGTTTGTCTTTATATATAAACAAGTCTTCAGGCTGTGATAATGTACAAAACTTTCTTCCCTGAAGTTTGTTTACTGGAAGTATGGTTGAAACTAGATGGCAGTGAGTGCTGCTACAAAGAAGCATTCTAAGAATAGCCACAGCTATGGCTCTTAATCTGGTTGTAATTCTTTCAAAGAAAAATGGATTCTTTATTCTGTATCATAGTTGGAGGTTTGCATATAGTTTCTTATGATGCCCTCCTTGCACTTCTTTCTGTTGGCTCCCTCCCTTCTTTGGGGTCCATCTCAGCGAGTCTCTTCAGCATGCTGCCACAGGCCCATTAGCCTGGTACCCCGTGGACAGCTCTGAGGATAGAGCGCTGAACACAACAGACAAGTTCCTACTGTTGGGAAGTTTAGAGTCATCTCTAGTGTGTAGATTAAGATGAAGCCACTTAGTAGTTTCTGATGGTTCCAGGCTTTGTTAGACTCACTGCTGTGTACATGGCTGCAAAATTAAAGGGTTTTCATGGTTATAAAGAAGCCAGTGTTTTGTGCTTAAGTACACGTGGGTTTGGGCTTCACAGATGTACCCTATCAACTCTGGTTATATCGCTTCCCCTTTCGGTGGCTGTTCCACAGATTCCAAAACGAGAACTGCCTTATTACCTAGTTGGATGCTACATTATACCAAGCTGCTTTGGGTCCAGTTGAGGTGTTCTGCATGGCTGCAGGAGCAGCACAGTGAGGTCCCAGGGAGCAGTGTTGGGTGGTCAGCTGAGCTGAGGCCTTGTGCGCTTCTCTTCCAGTGAGTATCTTGCGGTCTTCAAGAAGACTGTGTCTTCCCATGAAGTCTTTCTTCAGCGGCTCTCCTCTCACCCTGTTCTCAGTAAAGATCGCAACTTTCACATTTTCCTGGAATATGATCAAGATGTAAGGCATTTTTATTCCATTTCCATGATCCAGTTAAAATGTACAAAGAATATACTTGATATATTTTCTGAAAAATTGACTTTCAAGGTTGAGTTTCTTATCAACACAACAGAAACCTTTCTTAGATGCTCCTCCCCTTGCCTACCTCCCCCAGGGCAATAGATCCAATGTGTAAGGCATTTTTATAAAATGTTGCATGTAAATATTTTGACCTTTTTCCCCTCAGTTAAGCTTGGGATTATTCAAAATAATTTAAGTTGATCCACATTTGTTTTATTCATTGAAAGAGAGACATATGCTTGCTTTTTTACAAAAATACGTTACATTTCTTGCTGTTTAATATGTATGAGGCAAGCCCTGACCTAGACATTTCCTCACAGGTCTTCTAACCAGTGAATAATCAACATAACAGCACAGTAATTCTATCAAGAATTTAAAGGCACTAAGACTTGATATTGATACCTAGATAGTTTTTCACAATATCTCCTAAGTCACACTTTTAGATTTACAACCTGTGCTTAGATTTAGCTGTTTATTTGATATTTTAGATCTGTTGTTAACGATGGAATTAGAGGTATCTTAAGTGTATACTTATACTAGTAAACAATTACTTGGAATGTGTTCAGGACTTGATGGGAAATATATGTACCGTTAACTGTTTTGGATTTCTCCTTAGCTAAGTGTTAGGCGGAAAAATACCAAAGAGATGTTTGGTGGCTTTTTCAAAAGTGTGGTGAAAAGTGCTGATGAAGTTCTTTTTTCAGGAGTTAAGGTAAGTGGCCTTTAGCTATTTGAGAAAATTCTTCTCCTTGTGTGAATAGGTGACCTTTTGTTTCTTCAGAATAGATATTTGTGAAACAAATGGTATTAGCTTCTCAAAAATGTAAATAATTTTTTTCAAATTTGGTTATTTTTATCTACTCATTGAATTTTCACTTATTTTCCAAAAATACTCTGTTCTTTCCCAGGAGAAGGGATAAGAACCTTTCCACACTTAAATCTTCATTTTCTCCTTTTCTGTAAGGAGAGGTTACTCAGTTATTTTTTTAAAAAAAATAAGCTACAAGACCAGTATTTCATGCTATTCTCCAGAATTGCACTGCCCCCTGGTAGCCCCAGCCTCAGGTGGCAGTAGAGCACTTGACAGATGCAGTTGGCTGGTGTAATAAAGGAACTGAATTTTTTGTTTACATGCTGGATTTCAAGGACTTGATAGGAAGAAAGAACCATAAAATATAGGTTTTACCTGTTTCTTTTTATAATATGGTTACTACAAAAGTTTTAAGCGGCACATGTAGCTCACATGTTTCTATTGGACAGTGCTGTTCTAGAACATCAAATAAATGTACAAGTTTCTCACTAGCCTTGTAGGTGTGGTTTATTTCTTCACTCCTCAGCGCCCCTCCCTTCTACCATAACAGTTACTGTCTGGTGTCTGACTTTGCCACTTCAGGGCTTGAGTAGGGAGCCCAGGGTGTAGGTGCTGAGAAAGACAGGGCGTTGTCAGAAATGTGGAAGCTCTGGGGCTGTCTCTGGCACAGCTGAAGGTGTGCTGTCCCCACGCATTGCGGGGGCGTTTGGCATCCCTGGTCAGTGCCCACCAGATGCCAGCATTGCCTCCCAGTCTGGAACCGAACACATTTGGCAGGTGCAGGTATCCGAGGCGAGAGAGCCACCCACTGGGTGGAACCACTGCTCTAGTGGAATTGCTGGAGGTTAGAGAGGATGCTGAGTTTTACTGGGCTGTGCTAAATGGCTCTTCAAAGTGGTTCTCTCTGTTCGACATTTCCTGCCAGCATTTCGCTTTTCCTAATCCCAGGTATAAAAAGTGCATTTCAAAAAAAAATTATTTTTATTTCCCTAGTCTTTAGAGGTTAAACTTCTTATGCATAAGCTTATTTCTTTAGTGTTTTTTTCTAATATAAAATACATATTTGTAAGAAGTTTTGCTTTTTAGACCTCTTTTTTCCTTCCCTTTAGGAAGTAGATGACTTCTTTGAGCAAGAGAAGCATTTCCTCAGTAACTATTACGATAGGATCAAGGGTTCCTGTGCAAAGGCTGACAGAATGACCAGCGCTCATAAAAGTAAATACTTTCGCCCATTAGCCCCTTAGTCTGCTAATGTACCAGCTCTGCTCACATAAAAGGGCTATCCTTGTTCCTGCAGATGTAGCAGACGATTACATCCACACCGCAGCCTGCTTGCATAGCCTGGCTTTAGAAGAGCCCACGGTCATCAAAAAGTAAGTTTTTGTTGGAAAACATTTTCTCTAATCCCCTAATTGAAAACTGTTGGGTGGTAAAATGGGTAATGACTACACAGGTTCAGTTCCGCTCTTGAGCCAAGCCCATCTCGGGTGGACCATAGTCTCCAGCACTCACTTTATACTATACACCCTCTGAACATAAGTACTTGTAAGACATTTGTAGGGGACTCAGGGCACTTCTGTACCAAACGTGATAGTTGTTGTCAAAGCCTTTATTTCTGTCAAACTTACATGTGTCTGTTGTTGATTCTTTTGATTTTGGAATTGTCTTTGAGAGAAGTTTGCTTTGTGTTTTCTGGCAAATGGTGCTTGCGCTTTACTCGGTAATGCCCTGGGCTGACTTGAAGAGATTTGGTTAAGGTAGCCATAAGGGTAAAGTAATGACCCCAGTCTGATTTTGAGCATTTTTTTATATTAATTTTTCACAGTTTCTTCATTCTAGTTATTTCTGGTGTGGGATGGTATAGTTGGCCCCTTCCATGTCTGTGGGTTCTGCATCTACAGCTTCAAACAATTGCAGATCGAAAATACTTGTTTTTAAATTCCAGAAAGTTCCAAAAAGCAAAACTTGAATTTGCTGTGCATCAGCAACTATTTGCGTAGCATTTACGGTGTACTTACAACTATTTACATAGTATTTACATTTTATGCGTGATAAGGAATCTAGAGATGATTTAACATATACAGGAGTGTGTATGTGCATTATATGCAAATACACCATATAGATAAGGGACTTGATCAACTGTGGATTTTAAGCTCTGTGCAGGATGGGCACTGTATCCTGGAACCACCCCTCACTGTTACTGTCAAATGACTGTGTTCTACTTACACCTAGGCTTGGTCTAGGGGGCGTTAGTATTTCAGACTTGAAAATGGGAGTCAGGCTGATGGCAGAACCAAGACAAACTAGTAGCGTATTTATGGCTTAGAACCTGACCTTGGCTAACACAAGTTTAACAGCGGATAAAAACTTGGGGACACAGGTTCTGCACAGCAAGGTGGCTGAGTGGCAGCAAGAGAGACCAATGCCGGTGAGTGCAGCACTGGAAATGTACTCGATTTCGTAACCATCTTCTCTGCTAGTTTGGGCCACTTGTGATGAAAGCATTGCTTTGATAAGTTAATTCTAAAGCGCCACAGACTAGGACTCCTGAATTTGCCCATTCATGTCTTAGAGCATTGATAAGATCATATTTCATACATGATTTAAGACCGTAAGCCAAAATCGTGTATATTTGCAGGTACCTATTGAAGGCGGCTGAGCTATTTGAAAAACTTAGGGTAAGGATTTTTATGTTGGTCTTCAAGGTATGTGTTTTATAATCTGTAGATTTCTGCTTAGATGATGGTGGCCTTTGATTTTTTAACAGAAAGTAGAGAGTCGAGTCTCCTCAGATGAAGACTTAAAGCTGACAGAGCTCCTCCGATACTACATGCTCAACATAGAGGCTGCTAAGGTGAGGGAGTTCTCCCAGAAGAGGTCTGATGATACCGATGTATTCTCTTTGTTAAAAATGAAAGAAGATGGGAATTTGTCAGGATTGTTCATGTAAGTGATGTCAGCCTAAATAAAGAAGTAAACTGAGGCAAGCTCGAGTTTCTTCAGGAGTAGGAGAGGAGTTGCATGCAGTGTGGGAAACACTGTAGCAAGCCACAGGAGAGTCCATTGAGGGTGTGGGGTGGGATGTATTTTGGGGCAAGGAGTGCAGAGAGGAAGAGTCTTTGGCAGTAAGATGGTTGGCGTGAGGGAGCTGGTCCCCACCAGTAAGCTCATTGGCTGGTGTTCACTGGTCAGGAGGTAAGTCTGGGTCTCCTGTATATCAGGTGTTTGTGGGAAATCAGTCTCTCAGTTCTTAATTTGTATAGTTATATTCTGAGGGTGCGGGTGTGTATCCTCCAGTTCCGTTTTAGATTGAAATCATCTCACAGTGACGTGCCTTTTTTGTGACATTGTGTCCTTAGTTTGCATTGCTTAGGAACTTAGGGGCAGTAGGGCTGGTGCCGAGTAGACAGGTAATGGCTTGGGAGATTATATGCTGTTGGATGCAGAGATAACCGGACACATGCCAAAGGGGCTATTTCTGAGGCAGAAAAGGCTTTGGGGTTGTGATCTTTTATTGAATTGCAGTTGTCACTGCAGCCTTTGAGTCATAGAGCATTACTTAACCAAAAGCAAGGTGAAGTGGTCGGCAGAATGACCTTTGGGAATGGAACGTGCATTCTTCACTGTGTACACTGTCCTGAAGAAAAATGTTTAAATTATTTTTATGTGAAATATACTAAACCTGGCAGCATAAAATTAGGTAGGGAAAATACCTAATGGGAAAATGTCATCAGGAAGTAGAAATTCATTCTTTCCTCCATAGTTTAGTTTTTTTTTAGGTGACTTGTCTTGTGACATGTTTTCTTAGAGAAAAAAAATCCTGTAGTCGTCACTGTTTGGTTCCTTCTCTTGATCTGTATAAAGAATGCCGGAAAGGCCGTCAGCAATGCATTAAGCACTGCTATTACCAGCCTAATGTTGAGATTTAAAGCGGGGGCGGTGCAGGAGGTGGTTGATGTCTGACATTTTAGGCAGTGCCCCAAGGTACTTGTCTGTTTTTTAGAGTACTTCAGATAGTCTTCCTGTTCTGTTCTAGAGGTTTTTCGGTATTGGTTTAACTACCGTGCATCATATCTGTTAATTTTCTTCTCAGGATCTCTTATACAGACGCACTAAAGCCCTCATTGACTATGAGAATTCAAACAAGGCGTTGGATAAGGCCCGGTTAAAAAGCAAAGATGTCAAGCTGGCTGAGGCACACCAGCAGGAATGCTGCCAGAAATTTGAACAGCTTTCTGAATCTGCAAAAGAAGGTTGAGTGGGGCCACTTTTTATTTACTTTTTGCTTTTTATTAGGAAATAATCTCAAGCTTACAGAGAGAAGTTGCACAAATGGTACAGAGAACACCCATACATCCTCTGCCTTGTCACTTGCACACGTACATGTGCTCCTACTTGTGTGATTTTATAAACATATCTGGGTGGTTTTTTTTTAACCATTTGAGATTAAGTTGTATCTTTCTTAGTCGTTTTATCCCTGAAAACTTCGCTGTGTTTCTCTTACATCCCTACAGTACAGTTACCAACTTTGGTAACCTTTGATACAATACAGAGTTGTCCTCTCCCCCACTCCTCCAGGTCAGCACTTGGTGCTGTCTATCCTTTATTAACACAAGCCTTCCCTTCTCTCCCATATTTTTTTTTTTATCATCTTCATTAGACCCATGGATTCCTGTTTTCAAACAGTTTTAAAATTCATGACTGTACGAAATTATTTTGGTGTTCCTACTGTCCAGACTGAGCCAGTGAGAGCGCCCTTAAAGCTGGCGTGGCCTTATGACACCCCCGTATTTTTGAGGATTAGATGTTTTGTGCTAATCTTAGACCTTTTCTACTCCAGCCATGAAAATCGCCATTTCTTCCAGGAGCCCAGATTGAGTGCTACGTGTGCTCATTTCTTCTGGGGTGCCTCTGCTTCTAGACCTTTCAGCCAACAGTGGGGAAATATCAGGATGTGTGCATACATGTATATACTCTTCAGGGATCATGAGTCTGTGATAATGACTCAGTTGTATTCCATCTCCACAGGGTTGGTTCTTGCCTTCTACCATTCCAGAGTAAGGAGCTTTTAAAATATAATTTAGGAATTCGCTGGTGGTCCAGTGATTAAGACCCTGTGCTTCCAATGCAGGGGGCACAGGTTCAATCCCTGGTCAGGGAACTAAGATCCCGCATGCCACGCAGCATGGCCAAAAAAATAAAATAAAATTGGGAGATGGTGTACCATATCCATTGAACATGAGTGTACTCTAGGTAGTCTTTTCCTTAGTGGGGATCTCCCTGCCCTGAAGTTCTTAGGGGCCATGGAACATGCCAGAGCAAAAAGTAAAGACTGTGTCTTCCAGAATGTGAATGTAAATTAGAGTGGACACTTGATTCACCCTCAAAACACCCTCCCCCTTCAAAACTCAGGTTTCCATGTGGAATCCGTATCTCATTATAAGACTGTTTCCTCAGAACTTCCCCCTCCTCTTTGGCGCTGCAGTCCCGGTGTATCTGGAAGAGCTCTGCTCCTTTGTCTTGGCTTCTCTCTGTTCAGGACTCCGGTGCCCTCACTGAGGGACAGGGCTTCTCTGTACAGTCTTTGCAAATGGCCTGCAGACATGCTCCCATGGCTGCCCTTTGTATTCTTTCAGAGGAACCTCTTTCTTGCTGCACTGTAGTTTAAATAAAAATTCTAGCTTTTTTAAAAAAAAAAACAGCTAATTTAAATTTATAAGGAAAAAGAACACTTCAAAACTACTGAGTTGAAATCTTAGGTTATTATATAGGCCAGAGTTTAGTGACTTTGAGAATTTTTTTAAAGAGAAGCCACAAAGCTTTACAATGGTGCCAGATTAGGCTTGTCTCTATTGCCCAAGGTTTGTCCCTTTGTTGTTTGATCTTATCCTCCTTATTCAAAATGTAAGCCTGGGTGTACACTATTTAAAAGTGCAGTACTCTGTAGAATAATGAGATAAATGGCTCCTAGCCTGTTTGTCTTAGGTTGAGGTTCTAAGATTGTGGCTGAATTGATGGGAACTCTTGCAGAAGCACAGGGCAGTGGGCAGGTGTCCTGGGAGACAGATGGGTCAGTCTAGAGTTCTGGTCCTGGAGGGAAGGAGAAGGAGAAGAGCTTATTTTGACATCTGACAAAACCAGCCTGATGTATCCGAGTTACTATCGTTAACATCACTATGCATTTTTTGAGTTTTTATTTTTTAATGTGGCTGCTTATATTACATTTCTGTTGGATGGTGCTGTGTAGACAAGATACAGGACTCTGAGCACCAGCTTAAGCTAAGGGAGGATTTTGATTACAGGAATGATGGTGAGAGCTGCAGGGTAGAGCCTGAGTTCACAAGTGTGTGGAAGGAATCAGAGGGAGTCTGATAGGACAGTGATCCTGAATTTTCATGATGGATATAGACACAAAGGTGGCATGTTCTGTAGAAATAGCCACAAAAAAGCAGTTTTCAAAGTTTAAAAATGATCCATAAAAAGGTCATTGGTGCAAGTATGTGTGGCCCACTACTTCCCTAGCCCACCCTCCACAAGCACTGGTTCCTAGAGGGAAAGGGCAAGGCAGCTCAACTCAGAAACCTCCAGGTGTTCAGGGGCCATTCTTGGTGACTGGGGGTGTGTTCCAATGGCAGAGATAACAAAAATGTGAGAAAATGTGGTTGTAGGGTACCAAAGCTTTGGAGATCATTTTATTTGTAAAAATGGTATTTGGAAGTTAAAGATGAAGATTGTTCTGTTTTTCTTGGTAAACTTTGCTTTGTAGAGCTAATCAATTTCAAACGAAAGAGAGTGGCAGCATTTAGGAAGAATCTGATTGAAATGTCTGAACTGGAAATAAAGCATGCCAGGGTAAGTGTTATCTTCAAACTAAGTCAACTTTGGGGGGTCTTTTTCAAGTTATTTACCAATTCACTATTCCAGTGTCATCAAGCAGATGGCATTTGCTTTGAGGTTTTAATCCCCTGAGATGTGGGTGGGAGCCACTTGTCAGAGTATTTTTTCCACTGCAAACCAAAACTCCGTATATCTTGATGAAATACTGCTTTTTGAGAAGAGCATTCTTGGTGGCGGTTACCCAGCTTCTCTCTTGACGTCCTTGCGGGCCACACCCTGAAGGAGTTTTTCCAGTAATTTGTGAGCATCCATCATAGCATTTATAAGCTCTTCGTTATCTGGAGTTTTCATGGAAGATTTTTTTTTAAATAGTTTTCTAATTTGCTAAGTGTCTTCTGATATTAATTCCCATTTGGTTTAAAAGGGAGGAAAACTTCCTCATAATGTCTGTAGCATAATTTAGCCCAGAAAAGATGGGAGAACAGTGGTTCTCAGTGCTAGAGCATATTAGAATCCTACTGGGGAGCTCTTAGGGAATTTTTGTTTTTGTTTTTTTTTGTGCCCAGGCTCATTCACTCAGGGTTTCTGGGCTCTTTGGGTGGTTCCTGGGTACAGCAGATACTGAGCCTCAGGGTGCTGTCTGAGCCAGGGCAGTCAGGTCACTGTCACTGGCCATCTGTGCTGGTTAAAGCAGGAAGACTGAACGTTTGTATGTATTTTGAATTTCTTTATTTTGACCACAACAGAGATGCTTACTCACTTGCCTCTTTAAGTCCTGCTGTATATATGACCTTTTAAATTGGAGTTTCAAAGTATCATTTATGGGTCATTTATGATAGTGTTCTGAGTATTTTAGGTTTTTTGAATTCCTTTAAAGTGAGTACTTTGTACAGTATTTCCTGCCAAGTCCTATGTGAATATTTATCATTTGTAATCTCATTTATAATCTCACCCATAACTACTTTTTAACAACTTTTTATCCCAGTATTTCCAAGGCTTTCAAATACCACATTTAGGTTAAGTCACATGACTGGGATTGGCATGATTGCAGTGGGAGCAAACCTGGGGTGTGGGGTGGAGGTGCTGAAGTGCTGACCAGCCCTTCTGAGGGTGAGGAAATCCCCAACGTGAAATTGGGATGAGGGGAATTGTGGTTCAGGGGTCATTGAATGAAAAACAAGTACCCGGCCAGATGTCTTGTGACAAGTGAAGTTGGTAGGTCTGAGGCCCATGCCTCACCAGTGCCCCAACGTCTGTCTTCTAGAACAACGTCTCCCTCCTGCAGAGCTGCATCGACTTGTTCAAGAACAACTGAACGAAGGACGTGAATGTGAAGAAAGCCCGCATCACTTGCACTCAGATCATTACCACGGAAGATTTATTACCTTTGGCTTTAGTTTAAAATTATGTGAATAAATATTTTGATTTCTAAAGATCTTAACACTTAACCATGTTGGTTCAAAAATATTTCTATTGCATGCTACTTCGACATAACTAATCTTTATGCATTTAATACCTCAGAGCGGGTAGAATCTAAGTACTGGGTTCTCCTCTAATTTGTCTTTCGTAATTAAGAAAGGGTGCGGGAATCTTGCGCCTTCTGGAGTCTGTGTAAGCAGTGGTCTGGCATACACTGCCTCACTGTTCCCTGTGCCCATGCCCCTACAAACCGGTTACTTTAGGGTAGGTGCCAATTATAACAGATGAGTCAGCCGCTTGTTACAGATGAGGGACATTCCATCTCTTCATTAGGTAATTTCCCCCTTTCTTACTCTCCTGGTTCTTTAATCACCTTGAGTTGTTTGTACTATAACAAGAGCAAGAAAAATCTCATATCTTTATATACACCCTTTGCAACTCCATTTTTGTAGTTGGGAGATAAATATTTGAGGGAAGAGAAGCATCTTAAGGGTATAAGAACAAGTAATAAGGCCTAATTTAGAAGGTGGCCAGATCTACATTAAGAAAGATGTGAACCCCCTACCTAATGGGGGGGGCGGTATGTGTGTTTGGACTTTTTATAAAGTGTACAATAAAATAATCCATGCTCTACTATGGAGTGTTTTTGTGGGAAACAAGGCCAGGTGTGCCCTGAGACTGCACTTGCAGCTAAGCCTTGGGGGTGGTGAGGGCTTTGGTATCTGCCAGGCATTGTCCCAGACTCTGTTCTAATCTTAACAGTTTAGAAGACTACAGACCTGTTTTTAAGGGTATATCTGTCCCATCATCGGTGTGACTGAGCCTTAAGGTGGTGCCTGCCAGGTTTATGTCTATCTTTTGTAATTATTCGAAAGATACTTTGAGACTATGTAAAAAGTTTACCCACTTCTTTTAGCCTGTGTTTTAATCAGCTGTAACTGGTGTGAGGGTTGTAAAACTCTGGTTTTGGACACCATAGGTGACTTTTTCTGATGTTAAACTGATGCTGAAGTCTTGACCTCCCAGCCAGTTACAGTGACTGAAATTTACTAAACGAGCCTAGACACAGTAATTCCTGCTCCCTTCACGTAAAGCGTTTGGGAGGGAGGCGTGGTGCAGGAAGCGAGTGCATTTAAACAAGCTGTGCTCCTGTGTGGGTTCCTAACCACATCTCGGTTCCCGCACACCTGTCACCCCCGGATTCCCCACAGTAACACAGGCGTCATGTGGCGTTGGGGTGTGCGACTCTGCCTAGTGTGCCTGGGTCACAGCTGGTCCCAGGAGTTCTGGCTATGGCTCGCCTTGCCTCAGCCCTTGACTGGGGGCCACTTTGGACTAGGTCTGTTGCTGGATGTGAAACAGGTGGTTGGGACGCTGGGGTCCAAGTCCCGGCCCTGCTTGGTGGCTAAGGGGGCACCCTGCTGAAACAGACAGATCTGTAAGGTGCAGCAGTGCTTTAAACTAGGTGCCCCTCAAGTTAATTTTATACGAGTGATCTCAAGAGTGTTTGTGTTTACCTTCTGCACTAAAGTCTTCATGGGCCTGCTGGTCATTCGTGAAACTGCACGGGGTTCTGGGCGGGTGAGGGTGTTTCTAGTTCTCCCCTTCCCTGCCCACGTCGGCCAGTGGAGCCATTGCTGCCTCTGCAAACCTGGGCTCTTCCTGAGGAGCCAGGCGACCTGGCTAAGAGGGAGCCAACGCCCTGATGCAGGAAGGCAAGGCTCGGTGTGGGACTGGGTGCTGACATCTATGTGCCGCCTGTGGGGCGGCAGAGGGTGCAGACCCAAGGGAGGGGCTACCTTGTGCAGCCTCAGCAGGAGGAGAGCCAAGTGGGAAACTTACAGCTGCTCAGGCACCTTCCAGGGGCACAGGTGGGCACAGAGCACTCTAAAATGCTTTTCCTCAAGCCCATGGGTGAATTGGGGCCACTTCTGAGTGATGTGTGGGAGACTTTTGTTGGGGTGTTCTGAAAGCTTCAGTGAGTGTGCTGTAGGGTTGAGGATTGCTCTGAGAGACCTGGTGGCTAGTGACCCTTCTGTACCACATACAGCGCATGTCAGGTGCTGCCTTCGAGGTTCATCTGAGGTGATGCCTAGACCCAGCTGTAAGATGTGGTTTCCATTTGGAAGTCACCTTGCACCGTCAGCTTCCACCTGTAGGGGCAGAGTCACCCAGATCCCACACGTGCCCTCAGCTTGTGGGACAGAGGGGCAGCCCGGTGTCTGCAGAGTTGTTTCCGATGGTCTCTTCCCAGAGCGGCAGCCCTCTCTGGGTGACCCAAGACACTCTCTGTTGCTGAGGCTGCTCCTTGCGTTCTGGGACTGGTGTCAGACAGATGGGAGGTAATGGGTTCAGAGCTGGGCCGTGTGACAAGTCTGGAAGGAAGGCCGGGAGCACCACAGCTGGGCAGTGGCCGGTTATGAACTGGAGAGACAGCTGGGAGCTGAGCGGTCCAGGAGGAGCCTCCCCCAGCCCTGTTGCCCATGCCCCTCAAAACAGATGCACGGCTCCCCTTGCTTGGGTGGGCAGAGCAGAGTGACTCCTTATTGCAGGTTTAGTTAGTTGCCATTCAAAAGGCATTTAATTTCTGTTTTTAATCTTTAGTTCTGACTACCAAAAATGAATTCAGACAATACAAACTAAACTAGGAAGTAAAAATCCTATTTTACCACATCCCATAAAAGTCAGTTAATATGTTTCTGATTTTCCCCCTACCTATGTAGGTAGTGTATTTTACAGTTCAGGATGCCAGAGTAGGGCTTGGTTTCTGGAGGTTCCTAACCGTTGAGTATCTTCTCTCTCCCTTTGGAATGGTCTCCGTGGTCCAGAGGCCTGAACACCTTTTGTTTCTTTGTCTTTCCACTGCCAGTCCCACCAGAAAGAGGGCAGGACCCCCGGAAGTCAAGTGTGGAGGAAGTGAGGGTTTCTTGGCCTTCCCACCCTCGGGCGTCTCTTCAGCAATCTTTTTTCCCCTCCCGCAAAGTCTTCACTTGTTAAACCAAAGACTTACATAGCCATTTTAGGAAGATTTTAATTTTAATTGGGTCTTACTTTCATGCTTTACAAAACCTCTTTTTAAAGCTTGTTAAATTGTGAGACGTGTAATCTTCAAAACACTCAGGAAAAAGGAGAGCCCATAATCCCAGCCCACAGCCATTTTATTTCTGATGGCTGCCTTCCAGCTCTTGCATTAATTCATCTGGTGCACCCTCAGCTGAAGGAGGATTTTTTAGCATCAGTCAAAGGGGAGAGGCTTGCGGGGTCGGGATAGGATTTCCGCTGAAGCTTGCTGCACAGATCATGTAGTGGAAGGCTGGCCAGATGCTTAACGTTTCAGGAACTGTTTACTGGCCTCATTTTCTAACTGCCACGCTGCAGACTCTTGTCATTTTGGTGGAGTTTGGAGATGGAATGGAGATTGTGTGTCTGTACTTGGCCATGTCCCCTCACACTGCAGAATCACAGGAGGGGACTCTGCCTGCTCTGGAGGATCAACCTAAGACAGGGCAAGATTCTGGGACAGCAAACTAAAACGCTGCTGCTGGGCTTAGGCTAGTACCAGTTTCCCCAGATTCAGGCCTGGTACACGTGCTAATTCCTGGCCTAGTGGTGGGAGTCCCAACGCCACAGTGGCCTGTCCTGTCTGGGGAAGGGAGGTTCCTGCAAAGCAGCTGAGCAGGTCGCTCGAGGGTGAGTCAGCCTTTGGCTCCAACAGAGGCTCTTGGGGCCTCCCTGTCCTCGGGGTTGATCGTATCACGAGCCCATTTGGTCTTGTTGGGAGGCATGCGGCATGGATTTGGGGGCAGAAAAAGTGGCCAGAGGAGGAGGGGAAGGAAAAGGGAAGCAGCCAGTGAGCGCCCACAAACAGGTGATGGATAAAGCCCATGTCGAGAGGGAAACTCTGGAAACGCCTGCTCAGAAGCCTGTGGGGCTTGCACAAGTGTTTTTTCTGGAGTCTGGTTTTTGCCTTTGGGCCCGTTCACACCGCCTGCAAAGCGCTTGTCCCACTGAGGGGGGTGGGGACAGGCCAGCGTGGGGTGCTGTCGCGAGGGTCCTTGTTGGGTAAGCAGAGAGGAGGTGGGCAGGGGCCGGGATTGTCAGGGAGCCTCCGCATCACCAGCACTGGCAGCCACTTGTTGGACGGGCTCACGGTCCCCCACTTCGCTCCTAACGTTTCAGTTTAAAACCTGAATCTGATCATTACCCTCATCCACAAAACACCCTTTCAGGATGCCCCCATCTGATGCAACATAAAGTCACAAGTCCTTCCAACAACTGCAAGACCCCACCTGATTTGTAGACCCCACCCTGAGGTTGTATTTTCCAAAGGTGTCCACGTCCCCTGTGTGCTTCTGTAATGTGACTGCCCGGCACAGGAATTTACTTCTCCCCTTGAACCTGGGCTGGCTTTAGTGACACGTTTGTAATCCATAGAATGGGACAGAGTGACACTGCGGGTGGGGTGGGGGTGGAACTTCCCGGTAGGGACCAGAGGAAGCCTTGCTCTCTCTCTCGCCTCTGGTCTCTGTCTCTCTCTGTCTCCAGCTGCTGTGCTGGGAGAAGCCAAGCCACATGCAGGAGGTCGCGGGTCCCAGCTAAGCCCAAGCCTTCAAGCCATCCCAGCCCAGGAAGCAGACAATAGAACTTTCCGTGTGATGGGAAGGTTCTGTCTGTGTGGTCTAGCGAGGTGCCTGTCGGCCACATGGTAGTTCTGGTGTAGCGAAAACACAGAACACCCTGTCAAATTGTTTCTGAATTCAACACTACTTATTTAGTGTTAAGTATGTCTCATGCAATATTTGGAATATATTTATACCAGAACAATTACGTGTTGTTTTTCAGATATCCAAATTTACTGGGCATCCTGCATTTTTATTTGCAAAGTCTGGCACCCGGAATGCAGCTAGTACAGCTGAGGAAGTGAGTTTTTTCTTTTTTCTTTCCCACAGCTTGTGGGATCTTGGTTCCCCAGCCAGGGATCGAACCTGGGCCACAACGGTGAAAGTACCGAGTCCTAACCACTGGACTGTCAGGGAATTAGCAAGAAGTGACTTTTCAATTTATAAAAATTTGAATAAACAGCCACATGTTTCTGGTGGCTACTGTATTGGCCAGTGTCCTCTAGAGAAAGCCAGGTCCAGTCATTCACCCCAGGACAGTTGCGGCTCCCCAGCTGAGGCCCCAGACGATGTGTTACAGAGACAAGCTGTCCCCCTAGGCCCTGAGTCCTTGACCCACAGAATCCCTGAGCGCGGTAAGATGGTGCTTGTTTCATGCGCTAAATTTGTGGTCATTTGTAGCTGGAACTCCCTCAGTCCTCCAGGAACCCAGCTCACTTCCACCCCGGGCCCTGAGCTGGAATGTTCTCCCACACGTCCTTCACTCCTTTCCTCACATGCTTCCAGTCTTTGCTCAGATCTTGCCTTTCATTGAGGCCTCCCTCACCATCCTACTTAATTCCTGATCTACTTTACCTACTTGAAAAAATGTTCACAAACCTCTCCATCTTTACTCTTGATATGTTCAGCTCATTTTCTGTCTCTCTTTGCTGGACTGTGAGCTCAAGGAGGCTGGGCAGGGCTCCACACCTTTTTTGTTCCCTCATGTACCTGGACGCCTGGAACAGTGCCTGCCATGCAGTGGGTCCTTGGCAGACGTCTGTGGAAGGAGTGACCACTGCTTAGTGGAGAGGCAGGGCTGTCTTTCCAAACGCCCTCGAGTATTCAGCACGGCTGATTGCTGACCCTAGATTCCCTGTAGATGTAAGGTTTCGTTCTGTTACCAGCATTCATTCAACAAACACTGTATGCCATGTACCGTCCCAGGCCCTGGGGCTGCAAAGGTGGCTGTGACAGATGAGGGCCCTGACCTCAAGTACCCTCTGTTCTAGGAGGGTGGGGATCTGGGAGGGCGACTCCAAATCGGCCATTTAACTTGGTGTTGGTGACACGAACCAAGGAGTTGTAGCCGCTTTCAACAGGCCTGGTCTAGTCTCAACCTGCTGTTGGTGTGGGAGATTTTTAAATGCTGATGCCTGGGCCCACCCCCAAGGTTCTGATTTCAGTGCTGGGGGGTACAGCCCCAGTGCTGGCAGTTCACAGCACTCACCGTGGTTCTGATGGAGAGGCAAGATCAGAACCACTTGTTTAGGTGGATCCCTCGTCATTGCCTGTGAGCCAGGTTCTCATAAGCCCCATTTCACAGATGAGGAAAATGAGGCTCGGCCGGGCACACAGGTCAAAGGGTCCCTCCGGCAGCCCCTTGGCTCCTCCCCTACAGTGAGGGGACAGGGTCTGCCCAGAAGGCGGAAGCCGAGGCTGGGGTGCCCTGGGCTTCAGAGGGGCCCTCAACCCCCCAGGAGGTAGGTAACCCCTCCGCAGGGCCTGGGCTCACACTGCACAGCTCACCAGCCTAACGAGAGGCTCTCTGAACCGCCCACTCCCACTCTGTGATTTGCTCACTGCCCTTCCCTCTAATTTTGTTGTCTCCCCAGCAGTGTCCCAAGGCCTGGGGGCTCCATTTGCAGTAGGAGGCCCATCCCTGCCTTAGTGAAGGGGCTGCTTTCCTGCTGGCTGATCCCTCTGGGGGAGGGCGGAGGGGGGCAGCGGCTGTTTGCAGAGCCCTGCAAGGGGTGGGAAGATCTGTCGCGAACAGTTTAGAGTAGGAGGCAGCGGCCCCTCCATCCACCCTGTGCTGTTCTAAGTGCCTTTTCAGACACTTGTTAGAAACCACAGGGTTGGTAAAGAGCAGGGGCAGGACAGCTGGTGCCCAGCGTCTGGCTCTGGGTGGCACCCTCTCCTGTGTCACTGCGTTGTGTTGGGGTTTAACTTCTCTTGCTCATTTGCCTCCGGGGCTTGTTTCTCTGCCTGGACTGTGTCTCCTGTGGGTAAGGACTCTGACGCTTCCACGTCATCCAGGCCGAGTTATCTGCCTCCCTCCCATCAGCAGTGACAGGGGTTCCGCTCCCGAAGCTCAGGCCTCTGCACATGTGCGCAGGGACGGGGGACAGGGTGGGGCTTGCTCTGAGCACAGTAGAGGGTCCAGCTGGGGAGGTATGGGCCCCCGCGCATACCTGAGATGCTGGAATATCAGTGTCATCTCAGATGAGTGTCATAGCTCCGACTAGCTGGAGGGGCTGTGAGGACCGAGGGAGATGGTCCACGCAAAGCCTTGAGCGGCGCAGTCAGTGCTTCACAAAAGTGAGGTCGTCCTGTTATCCATCCTGCCATCTCCTGGCTGAGGGCCGTGCACACAGCAGACTCCCAATCACTGCTGTTTGTTCCACTGGTTTGGAGCCACTTTCCTTGGGGCTAATTCTAGGAGTTCCAGCTCCGCCAGAGTTCATATCTCAGGCGCCTGCAGGGCAGCCAGAGGCAACAGGCTTTACTCTGGCCAGGTGGGCATCTCCCGAAGTGGCCTAGACCTGCTCCCCAGACTGGAGCTGCCCTCCGAGAATACTGTGTACACACAGGGGCCTTTGCGGGCAAAGGCCCTTAGCCAGGTGGGCTCGGAAAACCCTGCGTTCGGTCTGGAGATGGAGAGTCAGCCACGTGAGCCCTCCTCCTGGCCCTGCTCTCCTCTGACACAGCCACTGGGGAGCCACTCTTTGGTCTCTGTCCCGCACGGCACTGCAGGTACCCTGGGTTCAACCCTGGCCACCAAGGCCACCTGTTGCTGTTCCTGCACATACAGCTGGCCCTCTGCCCCCGGGCCTGGCTGCTCCCCTGGGAGGGACCCCACCTGGAGAGGGGCAGGAGCTGGGGGGTCCTTGGCCCTCGGTGGGATGAGTTAGAGGTGGGTCCACAGTCCCAGACCCCACTCACCTCCACACCCCCTTCCAGGGCTTCCCGGGCCACATCCTAAATACAACGTGCCCAAGTCCTCCCCGTACGCTTGGGAAGAGCCCGAACCACGGCAAACAGGACGGAGCGCCCACCCGGGAACTCCAGAGACTTGCCCTCGGTGCTTTTCCTCCCAAATTACTAGGTCAACCCCGAGGTGCCCATGGGGGTGGGAGGGAGGTTGAGGTGCAGGTGGCAGTAGCCCCGAGGCTGCAGGGGACCCCCTCCTTGCCCCTCTTCCTTAGTCTCTGAAGCTCTCGGTGTAGAGGGACCCCAGGCCAAAGTCGAAGACCCCTGTGGTGTGCTTCACATTAAACAGTGCTGAGGTCAGCGTCATGAGGCACTGGGATTGTTGGAACAACTTCTGCGGGGAGGGCAGGTCAGGCCCCAGTGCAGCCTGGAGCAGAAGAAAAGGCTCCAGCGCGGTCTCACAACCAGGGCTCCAGTGGGTCCCTGGGCTAGGAGGCAGGAGGTACCTCTGTCCAGTGGTCTGAGGGAGCTCTGGGCAAGATGTGCCTTGAAATACCCCCATCTCCTTTGGCAAGTCACTCAGACCCCAGTTTCCCCTCTGAAAAATAGAGGTGGGAGTGTACCCAGTGGTGGATGGAGGGAAAGGGGACCAATAGATGGTGTGGAGTCCCTTTTACACTCTAAAGGGACCGTTCGAATGCAAAGACCAGGGCAGTGAGAATCCAGAGCAAGGTGGGCCAATGGGGGGCTGCCGGCATGAAGCCACCAAGGGTGGTGCAGAGCCAGCCGGGCAGGAATCACTGTCCTTGCCCTTGTGGAGCTTTAATCTACTGTGAGTGTTGGGGTGAGAGAGACAGTAAGCAAACAAGCAGGCACTTAAAGAAGCAAGGTGATGGTGCTCTGGTGAGGTACACGTCTGGGAGGGTGAGTGGGGGTGGACCTGCTGAGGTGGCCTCACCAAGCAGAGACCTGAGGACAATGAGAGAGAAAAGCATGTGGGTATCTGGGGAAGAGGGTCCAGGCCGAGGAAAGAGCAAGGGCAAAGGTTGCAAGGTCGGGGCATTTTTGGTGAGTATATCTGTTAGCTAGTGCTGTGTAACAGCCACCCCAGCACCTAGTAGCTTAAAATAGCAGCTGTTTATTTTTACTGGCTGGACCCAGCAGTGCAGTTTTTCTGGTAGCTGGGCTTACTCAACTGCCTGAGGTCAGCGGCCAGGCCGGCTGGGGTGGGGGGCTTCAGATAGCCTCCACTGGGGTGAGTGTTCTCGGCTCCCGGCCCCCAGCAGGCCTTACCCAGCTTGTGCTCATGGCCGCTGGACAAGCTTCCAGGAGAGCAAGTCTGGGCTTGGAACAGGCACGGTCACTTCGGACATGTTTTGTCAACATATAAGATTCAAGGGGAGGGCAAATCGATCCAATTTTTGATAGTAGGTGCTGCAAAGATTGCGGCCACGTTTGCAATTTACTATAATCCCGCACATTGTAGGTGAGAAGCCAGGGCTCAGAGAGAAAAAGGCACAAGTGACTCTCCCAAGGCCATGTGACCATGGAGATTCCAACCCAGCCTGTGTAATGTCGTGGTTGGTGCCTTTTCTCATGCAAACTGCCTCTTGCCCCCCAAGTTCCTTAAACTGATTTTTAATGTCCCCCAAATTACATGTTAAGTCACTGAGTGGCAGGACGGAGAGGTGAGACACCCACACAGCCTTCCAGCCTTTCCTTCTGCACAAGTGTGGGTCCCCCACCCCACCCCAAACACACTCACTCTCTCCCTTCCTCTCTCGCAAGTACTTTTTCAGGGGGTGGCTTTATTTAAGACTATTTTTTAGAGCAGTTTTAGGCTTAGAGGAAAAGTGAGGGAAGGTAATGAGGTGGCTGGTGTCTTCTCCATCCCACGTGGGAATAAAGAAGAAAAGAGTGGCCACAAGCAGGTCCAATCTCTATGAGGGTCGGAGAATCTGGAGATATTTACCTTTTTTATTATAAGTAATCAGAACAGGCTTATGGAATAATGACACTGCCAGTGACACCTTGGAGGCCAGATTTAGGTGGAACTTAAACCCCAGAGTGAGGATTCAGACGGCAGGTAATAGGGAGCCGTTGAGGGTTTGAGCAGGGAAGTGGCCACGTGCGAGGAAGGGCAGGTGTCCATGGCTGGGCGGGGGAGGGGTCTGCAATTCTAGGCAAAGGAAGTGGGAGTGCCGGGCCAGGGATACACCCGTGTTAGGGGAGTGGAGCCTGGGGTGGCTGGGGGGGGGACACGGGAGCTGCCAGCAAGCCCGTTAGGGGCCGTCTGGTGAGCGAAAGGGATGGGCAGGAGATGCAGCCCTCACGGAAGGTGAGACCCGGGTCAGGAGGGGGTGGGCGGGGTGACAGGTGCTGGCTTTTGCTTCCCCAGCTGCTCCCTCCTCTGGGAGGAACCCCCCCCATCCCAGGAGCCTCTCCCCCAATCCCAGCCCTGCCCTCCTGCTAGGGCTGCCCCCATGCCTGGTGAGGCTGAAGCCCTGAGGTCCGGCCTGGGTGAGCTTCTCCCCTGACCCGGGCAGGCCGATGGGGGACGGCCCTGGGACTTGGAGGACCAGCTCCTCGTCTGTTAGAGCTGCCGGGTGGAGGTGGGCAGTGTGGCGCTGCAGAGCTATCCCTGAGGCTGTGGCTCCCGCACCCGTGT
Organism: Lagenorhynchus albirostris; assembly: GCF_949774975.1. Lineage (NCBI taxonomy): Eukaryota > Metazoa > Chordata > Mammalia > Artiodactyla > Delphinidae > Lagenorhynchus > Lagenorhynchus albirostris. The sequence continues at coordinate 48,425,398 of NC_083109.1, forward strand.
CCGTGCTGCTGTGGGGCCTCCGGGGGTCGTGGTCAGTCACACTCGCCGTGGCCAGTGCCGGGAGAGAGGGCCAGGGGCTGGGGGCCGAGGACAGGCAGGGACTCCTTCCTGGGCTGGAGGCAGAGGTTGAGACCCCCGTGGCCCAGAGGAGTCATCTGTACAATCTGGGTGGGGGGAGGGAAAGACGTTCCCAGTCAAAGGGTGGAAGCGGCTGGCTGTTCCCGGGGGCTAGGAGAGGTGAAGCCAGGGCTCCCCTCCCTCCCTCACTGCCCCTCACCCGCCTTGCAGCCAAAGGAAGCCGTGCCCACCTTTCCCGCTCTGGGCCTCGACTTACTCTTCTGCGAAATGGGTCTAACCGGCCTCATGCCTGAACCGGCATCAGAATCACCAGGGAAGGTGCTAAAAATGCACAATCCCAGGCTTCACCTCTGAGTGTATGGAGGGGCCCGGGGGGCCCAGGAATGTGCATTTTTACCCAGCTCCCCAGGGGCCTCTGATGAGAGCCCTGTACCCACACATTGAGAAGCTCCCCTGACCCTGAGAATGCTGGTAGGCCTTTTGGACCCGGGACCCATGAAGCACCCGCTGAAGCAGGACTGTGTTTACCCAGGACCTTCTAGGCCTGGCACTCATCCTAGACCAGGGACAGCCCCTTGGGCTACGCCTTTGCCCCTGGTGTGGCTCCCATCCTGGCCACTGACCCCAAGTCCCCCAGGAGCATCAGCTGAAAGACATCGAGGACGTGTGTGAGGGCCCCTCTCCAACGCCCTGGAGAGAGGACCTCAGTGGCCTGGGGATCCTGAGAGCTCTCTCCAGGGGACCCTTTCTAAGCCAGGCTCCCTCTGCAGCCTCAGCCTCCTGGCCTTGTGCTGCTCTTCGCCTTGGTCAATATTTATTCCTCAAACAGGCTGGTATTTACTTAAAGGGCGGCAGCAGACATGGCAGCCCTCGCCTCCTAGTCCTCTGCTTCCCTGTCCTTCCTTGGGGGCTCCCCCTTCTCTGCGAGCAGGCTCCCTGGGCCCAGCATGGCTTTCCCAGGTCACTCGACTCCACCTCGAACCTGTCCTCTGGCTCCACACATGTCGGGTCTGGTCCACGGACCTAGAACTGAGGTCCCGAGAACATTCTAAATGTCCCAAACTGCTCCTGGCTGCAACACGGGCTCCTGATCCCAGTTCGAACAAGCCACGTAGAGGTTGTGGTGAAAGGACGTGTTGTCTGAAACAGTTTTGCACGTTATTTTCCAGGAAATCAGCTCCTGGCCTTGGCGGATGCCGTGCACAGGCCTGGGAGACCCCAGTGGGGAGCCCAGAGCTGCGAACGCTGTTGATGAATGTGTGACTGGCCCTCGGACAGGCCACCAAACATTTTTTCTGCCAAGTTTATTCAGATGCGATCCTGCAATTTTTGCCTCCTCTGAACCTGGGGGGCGCGTTGCAGAGAGAAAAGGCCTTGGCTTTTACCTCCCCACTCACACGCGGCAGAATATTTTGAGGTCTGTCGTCCCAGTTTTGAGCATTGCTCAGATCAGCACAGGTGTGGCGATTGTTCCTTTTCTAAGAAGGACATTGCTGGCAAACTGGACATTGGCTGCTGTTTTCTAAACTTTTCATTTTGAACTACATTTCAAAAAGTAGGAGTAAAACGTAGTAAGTATAGTATTAAAGTTGCAAAAACAGTACAGAAAGTTTCCAGTCCTCCTCTCCCAACTTGCCCAAACTTACAAACCCGCAGCCTAGCGATCAAAGCCAGGAGGTTAGCTCTCGTCCTAACACCCTTAATCCAACCCAAGACCCTGCGTGAACCTCGCCAGCTTTTCCACGAACGTCCTTCTTGGCTCCAGAAGAATGCATCCAGGGTCCCGCCCGTGCATTTAGTTGTTCTGCATCTCTGCTGCTTTGCTATCAGCAACAGTCCCTAAGTTGTTCCTTGTCTGCCCAGACCCGGATACCGCGAGGAGTGTTGACTGACACCCCTGAGCCCAGGCTTTGTGGGGTCCTCATGTCTGGGCGGAGGGCGTACATCTGGCAAGGGCACCGCTGCCGTGGAGCTCCGGGCCTGGGGCCACGGGGTCACGACGCCGGTTTGTGCAGCGATGCCTGGCTCTCTGGTCAAGTGGTCCTGAGGGGCTTTTCCTCTGTAAGGTTATATTCACCTCCCATCCCCACCCCCAGCCCCATCGACAGACATCTCAGGAGAAATTCCTTAAGGCCGTGCAGATGCCTTTTCTCCTTAAACCTTTCAAGATTCTAGCCTCCATCAGATCTTGTCTGCAGCATCACTTCTTTGGCTTCCCCTCCCTTACTCCCTCCCTCCTTCCTTCCACATGTATTGATTGGATTTCCACTGCAAGAAAGAGCTGTCCCAGGACCTACTGTATAGCATAGGGAACTCTACTCAATACTCTGTAATGGCCTATGTGGGAAAAGAATCTACAAAAGAGTGGATATATGTATATATATATATATAACTGATTCACTTTGCTGTATACCTGAAACTAACGCAACATTGTAAATCAACTATACCCCAATAAAAATTAAAAAATTAAAAAAGAAAGAGCTGTCCCTTCTGCTCCGACTTACTTAATCAAATACTTATTTATATCTGTGTGGGCTTAGGGATATTTTATTCTGTGGGTGATAATCTGATACTATCATTTTTTATTTTATTGTTCACATTTCTCAGCCCTGGCTTCTGGGAGCTCCTTCAGGGCCCCTGTACCCTTTGGACCAGCCCCGTGTTTTCTGGTTCCCCTCGGTTTTCTAGGATTTGCTGCCGCCCTCACTCGGCTAATTATTAGATATTCTCCTTGGGTTCTGTGGGCTATTGAGGCCACAGGTCACATCTTCTGTTTGAATCGATTATGGGCCAGATTATACCTAAAACATATATCTTAGTTGTTTGGTGTGTTGGCACAGCTGGGTCTTTGCAGAAATCCCCACCATTTGGAGGTTGGAAGTTGTGATTGTTGTGTCGGGAGCCATTCAAACCAGGTAGGACCTAGGTTGGCTCCAAATGATTGTCTTTGATGGTTTCTGTTCCTTCTGCCTTAGAGTTCCCCCAGGGAGCCCCTAGGGTTCAAAAGCTGGAGAACACCCAAGTCATGCTGACCAGGAGCTCCCTTTGCGTGGCAGTCAGGAAGTGCCAAGATATCATGATGATAACCTTGACCTTTGTCTACGAGCTTTGACTGAGCTTACCAACAACTGCGAATGTTGTTGGAAGGGAGGTCCTTCATTTGGGCCCCTCAGAAGCTGACCTTGTTATAACGATTCAAGGGCAAGGCCTTTCTGTGGGAAGTGATCTCGGGGGTGTGGAGAGGTGAGACAGGGAGAGAAGGGCAGCCATTGCTGTATTATTATTGTATTATTATTGTATAATCAAGCAAATCATCACCATGAGCAACTGGACTTCAGTCCTGCTGGAGAGCCTGGGAGACAGTGTGGAATTCATACCTGAGTTCTCCGGCCCCTCAGGAGCAGGGGTGCTTATATACCGATTCCCATTAGTTTGGGTTGATGGCTGCTCCTGGGCGTGTTCATTCTCTAGTTCTTCTAAGGATGCAGGCAGAGCAGGCTATGGTGGCTGGAGAAAGTCCTCAGGCAAAGCTGTGCCTGGGAATGGTGAGGGTCTACAGGTTACGGGCAGGACACCCACAGCATCCACTCCAGGCATGGCCCCATTTTACAGGTGAAGAAACTGAGGTACAGAGAAGCTAAGTGACTTATCTGGGGTCTAGAAACAGTACTGAGAGCTGGCGCTTGAAGATATGAATTTGGATGAGGACAGTTCTAAGTCTCCACCGAACACCCTGGAGCCTTCTCCCTTTGCCCCTGCTTCTCACGGCAGGTTCCTCCTCTGCAGCCCTCTTGCTAGCCTGGAAACTGCCTCCCAGGCTGGGCAGGGTGTGTGTTTGTGATGGTTCCGCCTAGTGTCTTGGTAGTTGCAGGTTCGATGTTTGAGTTGGTTGGGGAAAAGCCCCTGCATTATTTCAGGAGGCTTGAGTTATGTCAACCCCTCCAATAAACAGTGTTAAAAGATTAGGTGAATAGACAGAAGGAACGCCTGGCTTCTTATTGACTTAGACTGTCGGGCTGATGGATAGTCCGCTGTCTCTCTGGCCCCAGGCAGCCCCTCTGACGGCTCCAGAAGAGGGAACCGAGTCACGCTTTGTGTGTCCCAGCTCTGCACTGTTCCCCCGGCCCTCCTGACCTCCTGCATCTAGTTCCTGTTTCATGTTCTCACTACTCCTCCAGCCCCTCCTGTATTCCCAGCCTGTTCTCCTGGTGAACTCTTGGGCCTGGGCTTTCGTTCTGAGTCCGGAGGGAGGGGACCTGGGCTTTGCCAATAAATATCTGTGGATGTGGGGCCCGGGTGCAGCCCCCACCTCCATTACCCACAGGAGGAAATTTAAAGAGGAAATTACCCTCACCTGGTCCCCCTCCTAGGACTGCCTAGGGCTTCAAAGCAGATGAGGTGACAAAAGGGTTGTCACAACCCAGGGCCTGGCTGACTTCCTGGCCTCCAAGGAACAGAAAGAGACAATAACCATATAAAAAGAAGCTCTGGGACTTCTCTGGTGGTCCAGTAGTTAAGAGTCTGCCTTCCAATGCAGGGCATGTGGGTTCGATCCCTGGTCAGGGAACTAAGATCCCACATGCCCTTGGGGCAATTAAGCCCACGCACCACAACTACTGAGCCCGTGGGCCACAAGTAGAGAGAAGCCCATGCGCTGCAACAAGGAGCCTACCCACTGCAGTGGAGGATCCCAATGAAGAACCCGTGGTGGCAACTAAGACCCGACACAGCCAAAAATAAAATAATCAAATAAATATTAAAAAAAAAAACAATCTAAAAAGAAGCTCCACCTCACCGGTTTTCAGGAACATATGAATTAAAAATACTAGTGAAGGGGCTTCCCTGGTGGCACAGTGGTTAAGAATCCGCCTGCCAATGCAGGGGACACAGGTTCGATCCCTGGTCCGGGAAGATCCCACATGCTGCAGAGCAACTAAGCCTGTGAGCCACAACTGCTGAAGCCTGTGTTCTGCAACTACTGAAGCCCGCGCACCTACAGCCCGGGCTCTGCAACAACAGAAGCCACCGCAATGAGAAGCCTGTGTACCGCAATGAACAGTAGCCCCTACTCGCCGCAACTAGAGAAAGCCCGCGCACAGCAGTGAAGACCCAGCGCAGAAAAAATAAATAAATAAATAAATAAATAAATTCTTAAAAAAAAATACTAGTGAATTAAAGAGGCAAGTTGAAACTACCTATTGCAATAAAAAAATTTCCACATCCTATAACCCAGAGAATCACGTCTTTGAATCTGTGGGACAGAGACCCTTGAGCAGGAGGGTAAGGTCTTGGGTGTGCGTGAGGTTGTTCACAAAAGCAGGGCTTCTCAGCGGTCCTGGGCTAGCTCTAGCCTTTATTTCCAATCTGTCACAAGCTCATACATTTTTACTTTTACAGTAAAAATGAATCACTAGAGAAAGTTTTAAAAATGAAAGGCTTACAAAATACAAGCCCATGATTTTTGTTGTGAGATTTGACATAACATCACTGCCAAATTGCTCTAAAAGTTTCTCAGTATTTACCACTCCCTCCCAACCCCTGCCTCACAACTCGGGGCCAGCCCTGGTTGCTGGACCACAGACTCTGAGTCATGATGCTCAGCTGTGCTGCTTGCAAAACAAACTGGAAAGAGCTTAAATACTTATCAATAGAAGAATGACTATATAAACATGTTATGTCCATAGCATAAAATCCGTGTAGTAGTAAGAAATAAAGATGGGAGATTTATAAGACCTGACGTGCAAAGGTGGCTGAGACATGTTATTGAGTAGAAAAAGGGTATACAGTTTTCTCAAGTGTTAAATGTAAAAAAGAAAATCTGCAATAAAACAATGCTCTATGTTTTCTATGGGCTTGTGAATATGTATGAAAATGTATAGAAAAGGGACTGGAAACGCATCCCTCTGGTACAGGCACACCTCGTTTTGTCGCACTTCACTTGACTGCACTTTGCGGATATTGCATGTTTTACAATATTCACAAACATTCAAGGTTTGTGCCAACCCCACGTTGAGCAAGTCTATCGGTGCCACTTTTCCAGCAGCATTTGCTCACCTCGTGTCTCTGCGTCACATTTTGGTAATTCTGGCAATATTTCAAACTTTTTCATTATTATCATATTTGTGATGGTGATCTGTGATCAGTGACCTTTGATGTTACTATTGCAAAAAGATTATGACTCCTTGAAGTCTCAGATGAGAGTTATTTTTTAGCAAGAAAGTACTTTTTAATTAAGGTGTGTACATTGTTTTTTGGACTTAATGCCATCACACACTTAATAGACTCCAGTAGAGTGTAAACATAGCTTTATGAGCACTGGGAAACCAAAAAGTTCATCTGACTTGCTTTCTTTTATTTATTTATTTATTTATTTGCGGTACGCGGGCCTCTCACTGCTGTGGCCTCTCCCGTTGCGGAGCACAGGCTCCGGACGCGCAGGCTCAGCGGCCATGGCCCACGGGCCCAGCCACTCCGCAGCATGTGGGATCCTCCCAGACCGGGGCACGAACCCGTGTCCTCTGCATCGGCAGGCGGACTCTCAACCACTGCGCCACCAGGGAAGCCCCTGACTTGCTTTATTGCCGTAGCCTGGAACCGAACCTGCAAGGTCTGCCTGTATTGGGAATGCTGGGTAAAGGCAGAATCTTTTGTAAGGGCTTAATTTTTATGAAAAGAATGCATCCAAATATTACTCGTATAATTAAAAAACATGACATCTAGGCATGTTGATCTAAGACAGGCAAGATACACTGGAAAGTGAATTTTCCAGACTCCGCCCCACCTCCCAACCGAGGGATAAAGTACTCACTCTGCCATGCAGGTGAAATGTGGACTAGACAACAGTAAGAGTCAGGTGTGAACTCCCGTGAAGAAGGCACAGTTGCAGACTGAGAGGCTGGGAGGGGACTGGCTTGTTGGTTGTACACGAGCCTTTTGTGAGGTGGCAGAGGAGAGAATTTAGATTTTAGGTTCAAACACAGAGTAAAATTCTAGCACCTGACGTCTGAGTTGAGGGTAGACCGAGCACAGGTATTAGTGTCGGCTCCTTCCTGAATCCAAGTGACAGTAAAGGGAGAGAAACCCTACAGAGACAAGAAGCTGGAGGGGCTGAGCAGCCAGGACACAGGAATCCATAGTGGCTGGCAGTGGGGAAGTGGAAAGTACTGACACCAAAGGACCCCAGAGACACTTCTGTTTTCTCCTTCTCTGGGTTCACCCTAGAGTCCTGACATTCGTGATGATTTACATTTATATGAATCTTTCAATAGGAAAATCACTTCCTTTCATTCTGGTCATTTTGTTGTATAATTTCCTTGATAATCTCCTGCCCCACTGTTTTTCTCTGTTCTTTTGTCTGGAACTCATCTTAGCTGGATGTCAGACCACCTGGATGAATGCTGTATTTTTCTTACGTTTTCTTTCCTAGTTTCCAGGTTATCATGTTTTGTTGCCATTCTACTTTTGGAAAATGTCATTGACTTTATCTCCTAATAATTCAACTGGATTTTTTTCAATTAAATTTTATTTTGAGATAATTGTGGACGCACATGTAGTTGGAAGAAGTAATACAGAGTGATCCTGTGTACATGGGGAGGGCTCTCATGTTGAGCTGTTATAGCCACACCCACTTGCCTCCTGCAGCCATTTCCTCCTTTTTTATATATATATATATATATATATATATTTATTTATTTATTTATTTTTGGCTGCGTTGGGTCTTTGTTCTGCGCGCAGGCTTTCTCTAGTTGTGGTGAGTGGGGGGCTACTCTTTGTTGCGGTGCGCAGGCTTCTCATTGTGGTGGCTTCTGTTGTTGCAGAGCACGGGCTGTAGGTGCACGGGCTCAGTAGCTGTGCACGCGGGCTTAGCTGCTCCGTGGCATGTGGGATCTTCCCGGACCAGGGATCGAACCCATGTCCCCTGCATTGGCAGGCAGGTTCTTAACCATTGAGCCACCAGGGAAGCCCAGCCATTCCCTCCTTAATCCATTTCTATAATTTTGCCATTTCAACAATGGAATCATAAATGGGATCACACAATGTGTAATCTTTTGCCATTGGCTTTTGAAAAAATTTTTGTTTTTTTTAAATATTTTATTTTTATTGGAGTGTAGTTGATTTACAATTTGTTATATAGGTGTATAGCAAAGTGATTCAGTTATACATATATTCATTCTTCTTTAGATTTCTTTTCGCAATTGGTTTTTTTTTTTCACTCAGCATAATTTTCTGGAGATTCATCCTGGTTACGGCCCGTATCAATAGTTTGTTCCTGTTTATTGCTGAGCAGTAGTCCATGGTATGGATGTACTACTGTTGCTTTAACTATTTGCCCCTTAAAGGAATTTGGGTTGTTTCCAGTTTTTGGCTATTACAAATAAGGCTGCTATAAACATTCATGTACTAGTTTATGTCTGAAAATAAGTTTCCATTTCTCTGAGATAATTTACCCACAGTGCAATTTCTGGCTCATATGGGAGTTGCATGTTTAGATTTTCCAAGACCCAGTTGGGCTGTTCCATTTCACATTCCCTCCAACAATGTAGGAGGGATTCATTTACTCCACATCCTTGCCAGCATTTGGTGTTGTCACTATTATTATTTTAGACTTCTGATAAATGTGTACTGATATCTCATAGCAGTTTCAAACCGTGTTTCCCTGATGGCTGATAACATTGAGCATCTTTTCAACTGCTTACATGCTATCCATATGTCCTCTTCAGAAATCTCTCTTCATGTCTTTTGCCCATTTTCTAATTGTATTGTTTGTTTTTCTTATTGTTGAGTTTTGAGAGTTCTTTATATACACAAAATAATAGTTCTTTGTTGGATACATGGTTTGCAAATATTTTTTCCCTACTCCCTAGGTCCTAGAGATTTTCTCCTATGCATATTTCTAAAAGTTTTATAGTTTCACATTTTACATTTAAGTCAGCAATCCATTTGGAGTTAATTTTTGTATTAAATGTGGGGTTTAGGTTGATGATAATTTTTTTTTGCCTGTGGATGTCTAATTGCTCCTGTAGGAAAGGCTCTCTTTCCTTCATTGAACTGCTTTGGCACCTTCGTAAAAAATCAGTTGGGCAAGTCTGTGTGCATTTATTTTTGAATGTTCTACTCTGTTCCATTGGTCTATATGTATATTCCTCTGCCAATACCATACATCCTTGATAATTGCAGGCTTAACAGCAAGTCTTGGAATCTGATAGGCTGATTCCTCTCTTTTTATTTATCTTTCTCATGACTATTTTAGCTATGCTAGTTTCTTTGCCTTTCAGTATAAATTTTAAAATAATCTTGTCTGTATCTAAAAAAAAAAAAGCCCTTTTCTGGGAATTTGATAGGGTTTGCTTTAAACCTGTATATCAATTTGTCAAGAACTGACGTCTTAGCTATGCTGGGTATTCTAATCCACCATCATACTATGTCCCTCCATTTATTTAGATCTGCTTTCATTTCTTTCACTTGCATGTTGTCACTTTAGCATACAGGTCTCGAACAAGTTTTGTTAGATGTGTACTCTTGAGTATTTCCTTTTCTTTTTGTGCAATTGTAAATGGTATTGTATTTTTAATTTTGGTGTCCACTGTTCATTACTAGAACATGGAAATACAATGGATTTTTATATGTTTAACTTGTGTCCTGAGATCTTGTTGAGCTCACTTATTAGTTCTAGAATTGTTTTCTCAGATTCCTTGGGATTTTCTACATAGACAGTCATGTTCTCTGCAAACAGGAACAATTTTTTTCTTCCAGTCATATGCATTTTACTCCTTCCTACTTTTTTGTTTCTTTCGTTTTCGTATTTGCCTTATTGCATTGACTAGAACTTACAGCACGATGCTGAATACAAGTTGTGAGAGCCTTTACTTGCCCTTTTTCCTGCTCTTACGGGGGAAACATTCAGTCTTTTGCCGTTAAGTATATCATTAGTGGTAGATTTTTTGGGTAGATTCCTTTTTCAAGTTAAGTTCCTCTCTATTTCTATTTTTCTAAGAGCTTTTTTTTAAAAATCATAAATGGATGTTGAATTTTGGCAAATGCTTTTTTCCTCATTGATTGATATGATTATGTGATTTTTCTTCTTAAGACCGTCAGTATGGTGGATTGCATTGATAGATTTTTAAAATATTGAACCAACCTTGCATTCAAATATTTTATTGTTTGAAATAAATCTTACTTGGTCAATATGTATGGTTCATTTTATATATGACTGACTTTTCTTGCTAATACGTTGTTAAGGGTTTTTGCATCTATGTTCATTAGGGATATTGGTCTCTAGTTTTCTTTTCTGTACTATCTTTGTCTGGTTTTGGTGTCAGGATAATACTAGCTTCATAAAATGAGTTGGGAAGTACTCCCTACTTTTCTATTTTCTGGAAGACATTGTATAAAATTGGTGTTAAGCCTTCCTTAAATATTTTATAAAATTATCCAGTGAAAACATCTAGGCCTGGGAATTTCTTCTTTTTCTTCTTCTTTTTTTTTTTTTTTGGCCATGCCGCACGGCATGCAGAATCTTAGCTCCCCGACCCGGGATTGAACCCATGCCCCCTGCAGTGGAAGCACAGAGTCCTAACCACTGGACCACCAGGGAATTCCTGTCTACTTAATTTTTTGAGGGACTGCCATACTGTTTTCCACAGCGGCTGTGCCTTTTTACATTCCCGCCAGCCACCTCATTTCAGTGAGGAGGTAGAAGCTATCAGATCCAAACAGACTCACCCTCCCTGCCTCAGACTATGTTCATTCATTCACACCACCTTCTGCTTCTCCTTGTTTGCTACAACCAAGGAGACGTACCTGCTGCCAGTCAGGTATGTCTATCCCTTCATCTGTTTCCACCCTCCCCATCCCCCGGCCCCGCACCCCACCTCCGGCCAATTTAAGGATGTTATGACCTCCTTCACTGAGCCAATTTCCCTCCCCATCATCATCCTGATCTACTGCATCATTTACATCTGCATTCAAGTCGATGGAGTATTTTCCATCTTTCAAAAACTCTCCCTTGAGAAGCTCACATCATCTATGTGGTATTCCTGCCAAAAATGTTTAACCTGAATCCAGTCATGAGGAAACAATCAGATAAATCCAGTATGGGGACAGGCAACGTGACAACTGGCCTGAACTCTTCAAGCATGTCAGTGCCCTGAAAGACAAGAAAAAGGCCAGGGACTGTTTCCGATTAAAGTATGGAAACCTGACAACAAAAGGGAAGGAGTGAACCTCAATTGGATCCAGGACCAGGAAATAGAAAGCAGCTATAAAGGCCGTGTCTGGACTTCTGGGGAAACGTAAATATGGTCTGTCTGCTAGATGATGTTACCGATTCAATGTTAAATTTCTTTGGGTGGGATGTGGCATTGAGGTCATAGGAGAATGGCCTTGTTCCTAGGAAAGGCATGCTGTGGTATTTAGGAGTATCTGCAACTTTATTTCCAGTGATTCACCCCAAAATGAATATGTGTGTGTGTGTGGAAAGTAAATGCGGCAGAATGTTAACAAATGATGACTTTAGGTGAAGGGTGAAGAGCTGTGCGTTGTACTCTTCCTTCAACTTTCTGCAGGTTTGAAGTTTTTCACAATAATATGTTGAGCAGAAGAGAATCAATCCTTTATCCATATCTGCCTGTAGCTGCACCCAGTTGATCCAACCTTCTGGATAGAGTCTTGACACTCAGCTTGCACACCCTCCCGCCCATTCTTCCATCGGTCCTTGGTCCATATCTGCCTGTAGCTGCACGCAGTTGATCCAACCTTCTGGATAGAGTCACTGACACTCAAGCTTCCACTCCCCACCCCGCTCTGTCCATTCATCCCTTGGTCCATCCCAGTGGGCTTCTGCCCATCATCACACTGGAGTTGCCTCGTCCAGGTCCTGACCGCCTCCGTGCTGCCCACCCTATGGGCCGCGTCCCACCCGGGAGGCCACTTCTTTCTCCAAATCCTCTTGTCTCTCAGCCTCGGCGACACCTGCCTCTTCTGGTTTCCCTTCTGCCTCGCTGGAGTCTTCTTGTGCTTCCTTACTTGCTCCCTTTGCTCTACCCAATCTCTAAAGTCTGGGTTCCTAGGAGCTCAGGCTCTTTCTTCTTTAAATCTCTCTTCAGGTGATTCATTGATTCCTATGGACTTAAAAACTGAATTTGTTCTAATGATGCCCAAATATACCTCCAGTCTGGATCTTTCCTACCACTTGACAGCTCTTTTTTTTTTTTTAACTCATTCTCTTGGTTTTTTAAAATTAATTAATATTTTATTGAGGTATAGTTGATCTACAATGTTGTATTAATTTCTGTTGCACAGTCAAAGTGCTTCATTTATACATACATATATATATATATATATATACATTCTTTTTTTAAAATATTCTTTTCCATTATGCTTTATCGTAGGATATTGAATATAGTTCTCTGTGCTATACAGCAGGACTTTTTTTTTCTTTTTTTTGCAGTACGCAGGCCTCTCACTGTTGTGGCCTCTCCCGTTGCGGAGCACAGGCTCCGGACGCGCAGGCTCAGCGGCCATGGCTCACGGGCCCAGCCGCTCCGCGGCACGTGGGATCCTCCCGGACCGGGGCACGAACCCGTGTCCCCTGCATCGGCAGGCGGACTCCCAACCACTGCGCCACCAGGGAAGCCCCCTTTGTCTAACCTTTCCTTGCAGGCCAGCCCTGCGTGTCTAGTTTGCTCAGGGCCCCGTAAGTTTCCACTAAAGTCCAGCAGGGCCGTCTCCGAGGCTCTGAGCAGGCCTGGCTCTGGGGGTGCAGGGCTGCGCCGGCAGCACTCAACCCCAGGTGCTTGGGAGCTGTTGGAGGACAACTCCAGGGAGTGAGTCCATTGAGAGCTCTGGGAGGGGCTGCAGCCCGCTTGGCTGGAAAGGGACACATCCCTTTTGGTGCTAGGTGAGCAGTAAGGATGGAAACTGTTGCCAAGGGCCTGGGGACTGTGACTGTGTTTGAGACGCTGTTCTGTTAAACCCCCAGGGGATGTGGTCATGGTATTTCATGTAAGCTTTTGATGTTCAGCCATGCTTCTGTCAAGTGTGGTCACCAAGACCTTTGATTGCTTTTACCCTTTTATTGAGGCATAATCTACACACGGTAAAATGCACAAATCTTAGGTGGACAGTTTGATGAATTTTTACCTGTGTCTACACCCATGTGACCACCACCCAGATCAGCACAGAGGACATTCCATCATCCAGTGAGTCACCTCAAGCCCTCTTCCCAGTCGCCACCTCCCACCGCCCCAGCAGGCAGCCGCTGTCTGACCCCAGCGCCATGGATGAGGACTTTTTTTTTTAATTTGGTTGTGCTGGGTCTTAGTTGCAGCTCGCGGGCTCCTTAGTTGTGGCATGTGAACTCTTAGTTGTGGCATGCATATGGGATCTAGTTCCTTGACCAGGGATCGAACCCAGGTCCCCTGCATTGGGAGCGCAGAGTCTTAACTACTGCGCCTCCAGGGAAGTCCCCCCGGTGAGTTTTGCCTGTCGAACTCCATATGAACTTAGTGACACGGAATGTGCTCGTTTGTGTCTGGTTTCTTTCCCTGAACATTGTTTTTGAGATTCATCCATATTATCGCATGTAAGAGCAGTTCGGTCATTTCCCTTCGGTGCCGTAAGTGATATTTCTCCATTCTTCCACTGATGGGCACTTGGGTTATGTTTAGGATCTGGGTATTCGCAGTTCAGCTGTGATGTGCATTTCTGGACATGGCCTTTGTGGTGCACGAACACCCTCCTTTCCTTTGGGTTTATTCCCAGGAGTGGAACTGCTTGGTTGTATGTTAAGTGTATGTTTAACTTTAATTATTATTATTTTGTTAAAAAATTTATTTAGTTGCTCTGGGTCTTAGTTGCAGCAGGCAGTCTCCTCAGTTACAGCATGCGAACTCTTAGTTGCGGTATGGGGGATTTAGTTCCCCAATCAGGGATTGAACCCGGGCCCCCTGCATTGGGAGCACGGAGTCTTATCCACTGCGCCACCAAGGAAGTCCCTGTTTAACTTGAACAGAAATTGCCCGACAGTTCTCTGCAGTGCTTGAACCAATCCACACTCCCACTGACAGTGTGTGCTACTCCCCAACCTCACCCACCCTGGACATTTCCAGAGGTTTGGCTTTAGCCATTCTGGTGAGGGTGCAGTCACAGCACTCGTAGTTTTAATTTGTATTTCCCTGTAACCATTGTTGTTGGGCATCTTTTCATGTTTCCCAGCCATTCGGATAGTCCCCTGTCCAAGTCGTTTGCACATTGGGTATGGGTATCTGAGACCTTTTAATTAAGGTAAAAGTGTCGTGAAATAGTGCCTTACTTATGCCAGGAATTGAGAGGGGGCTCAAGTGGGCTTGTGAAGAGGAGGATGAGATAGAAGGGCCCTTTGTAATGAGTCTGCCCCCGGCCCCGGAAGCTCACCGATCTGTCTCCCCAGCACCTAGAACAGGACCACGCACAAGGCTGGAACCCAGTGAAACTCATCAAATAGGGGGACCATCCTTTGTTTTTTGTCGGAGGGCGGGCTGTTTTGGATCTTGCAATAAATGATATTCTCCATTCTCCACTCTTCCATCCCCGTGAAGCTAGGCCAGACCCTGTGTCCCCTCCAGTTCTGGACAGCGACCGATAAGCAGCCTTAGGCCACCAGATCATTAATACAGCCTTGACTCAGACCTGTCGATCGGCTTGCTTGGATCCCGTGAAAAGCCTCCCCAATAACTGGGGGTCCTCTGCAGTGCCCTGGGATTGCATCACTATCTATACTCCAATTTCTTCACGGTCAAGATTCGCATCCAATAGCCCAGGGCTCCCAGCACCTGGAACCCCAGAAGAGACGTCAGAGACCACAGGCTGCCCTCCCCAGCCCAGGTCTTTGTGGAGCATTTGCTCGGCCCAGGGTGCTTTCCAGATTGGGGATGAGCTTTGGATGCGTTGTGTTCTTTTGTGCGCAGGGCTCAGATAAGCAGCCGCCAGCTCATTTCCTTTGCCACCTGGCTCCCATGCGGCCGAGTCTGTATTTGTGAACTGAATGGATAAATGAATGGTTTGGGATTTGATTCATCTCCCAATCAGGCAGGCGATCTTTCATTCCTGCCACCTTGGGCCAAAGGAAGAACCAGGAATGTCTTTTCATGTTTTACCAGAGACTCAAAAATTTTGACATCTTGTTCTTGATGATTTCATAAAGTCCTAACCACCCTTGATTATTGAACACTCTCGTGTCAGCTAAGTGTCTGAAATAGTAAATCCTGTTTCTCCATTGGCTTCTTAATATAAAGGATGGGGGCTTCCCTGGTGGCGCAGTGGTTAAAAATCTGCCTGCCAATGCAGGGGACAAGTGTTCGAGCCCTGGTCCAGGAAGATCCCACATGCCGCGGAGCAACTGAGCCCATGCACCACAACTACTGAGCCTGCGCTCTAGAGCCCGTGAGCCACAACTACTGAAGCCCTCCTGCCTAGAGCCTGTGCTCCACAAGAAGAGAAGCCACCGCAATGAGAAGCCCATGCACTGCAATGAAGAGTAGCCCCCGCTCGCTGCAACTAGAGAAAGCCTGCGCGCAGCAACGAAGACCCAATGCAGCCAAAAATAGATAAATAAATAAACAAATAAAATTAAAAAAGAAAAAGAAGGATGTGTCCAATTGCGAAAAAAATGATAAAAGGATTAAATGATCAGTGGTGCAGTTCTGGAATCCTCAGAATCAATCATTCAATCAATTATTTAAGTGACTAATTTTTTTTTAATATCAAGACCAAGCTTTATTAGGAAGTTACATAATCATCACATCAGAATATCAAAGGCAGAAACCTATATGCCCATTTTGATAAATGACTGGAAAATTCATGCCATTTACTGGTTTTAGATTTTTAGAAATTGAGTAACATTTATTATGTATCTTCTTGGTGTCAGGCATTGTGTTAGGCATGAGATATATGATACTGGAGATTTCAGTCTGGCAATGGATGGATTCTCTGACTGAGGGTCTGCTCCTGGAGTCTCATCCCTGATCCTATCCAGATATGGAATTTCTCCCACACTTGTGTATTCCCTGATACCTCAGTGATGGCTGTTCCACCCCAGCCTCTGGCCTGTTTCCAGTGTCTGATTGTGCTAGGTTGTAATCCCATGTGTTGCCAGTAGGGGCCTCCCTTCTAACACCTGATGTTTCATGGCTGAAAACGTTGGCTTCTATTTGACAAGTGAGAACAAGGTAAAAGCATGCTATGTGGGTTTGAAGTTTCATTTCTTTACTTTTTTAAAGTTAACTTGGAATAAAGAGTGACCGTGGGTAGTGAAGGGCATGTAAAATTCTTCGGACTAGGGCTGTTCAACAGAACTTTTGGAAATTTGCTCCACAATCTGTCCTATGCGATTTCAGTAGCCACCAGCCACGTGAAACTGTTGAGTGCTTGACACGTGGCTAGTGTGACTGAGAAACTGAATTTTAAATGTTATTTAATTTTAATTTATACGTAAATAGCCACACATGCCCAAGGGTCACAGCTTTAGAATAATTTTTGTTTCTGTCATTTCAGCAAAGGAGAAACCAGAGAGGAAACACAGGAAGAGCACAGTGGCCAGTTGAGGCTCCTGCTCTCTGGGTGAGGGTTCTGCTTCAGGTTAGTTTATTGTCAAGACGGTGGTGCCAGAGAGATTTGGGAGTCAGTTCTGCCCTTGCCACTTAACAGCTGCTGTGGTTTGGGGCAAGCAAGTTCATCTCTCGTAGCCACAGTTCCTTCATCTGTAAATTGGGGCTAATAATAAATACCGACCTCAGGACTCTTGTGAAGAGCCGGTGAAGTGCAGCCTCAGGGCAGCGCCCGCAGACAGTTAAGTGCAGCCCCTGCAGGCAACGATGACGGTGCGGCGGCGACAGACACCTAGCTCTGAGCTGGGCTCCCTGCTCAGGGTCCCTAAAGGGGCTGCATCAGGGTGAGGACACAGTCCAAGGTCAAGAATGTCAAGTGACTGGGCTAGCCAGGAGTCTCCTAGGAGTCAGGCAGCTGTGTCAACTTCATTCTCTGGTGGTCAAATCAAAGGGCAGACCAGGGGGCTCCTGGGGTGTTCACCCCCACCTGTGCTTTCTGGACGGTTAACCCCTACAGGGCCTCTGCCCACCCCCTTCCTCTCATCCTGGTCCAGCAGACTGGTGGCCTCTGCCTGTCTGGGTTATGTTAACCATCTTTTACGAGAGGGCTTTTTGGGTCATACTGATGGGGGTCCTCCCCAGAGGCAGCCACTCCATCCTGAGTCCTGAGTGCTCGGGGCCCTAACACACGTGTATGTGTGTGAGATGGTGGGGATTTCCTTTAGAGCAGCGTGGCTTGGAAATCAAGAAAGCTGGTTTAATATGCAGATTCTGAATCAGGAGCTCTGGGGGGCCTGGGAGTCTGCAGTTCTAACAGGGTCTCAGGTGGTGCCGCCTCGCTGATCCCAGCGCCACACACAATAGGGAGATTCTCATCAGTGGTTCCCAAAGTCTTGTCCTGAGGGGCAGCAGGCGCGTCCCCTGACAAGTGACTTGTTAGGAATGCAGGTTCTCGGGCCCCATCCAGACCGACTGAATCAGAAACCCTGGCGTGGAACCCAGCAATCTGCGCTTTATCAGGCCTCACTGGAGACTCAGATGCAGCTCAAGTTTGGGAACCGCCGTCCTCAGTCGCTGGTTCTCAAATGTGGCTGCTCTTTGGAATCACCTATTTCCAGTTGATTGTTTTTCTGTATTTTTTGATTTGTTTTCAATTGTTTCTTTTATTTTTATATTTAGAAATCAGCATGATGGCGGTCTAATTTCCTGGGGAGTTTAAACAAGTCAGTTGCTTGGGCCCCAACCCCGGAGGTTCTGGTCTGATTGTTCTGGAATGCAGTCGGGGTGGGGGTGGGGTCTTAATTGTTGTCTTTCTGGGTGGGATGTAGGGTCGATTTTTTAAAGTCTTGGCTACTCAATAGAATTACCTAGAGAGCTTTCCAAGCACAGGTGCTTGGGTTCCCCCACCAGAGATTCTAATCTAGGGTGTTTCCTCAGCGTGGAGTTTTTAGGGCTTCCGAGGGTGAGAACCACTGCTGTGATGGAGAGAATCCAGGATCCCCCGTGGAGGGGAATTCCTGCTCTGCAGCAGGGTAGGGAAAGGCCTTTTTGTCTTCATTAGCGAAAGGGATCCTGAGACAGTCCCAAATGGAAATTCTGACAGTCAGCAGGGAATTGTGGGTGAGAGAGGGATGAGCCCCCAGACAGGAGGAAGAGGTTCTCGTCAGAGAACTAAAGGCACAGACACGGAAAGGACAGCCCCAGGGGCCGACGGGCCTGCGGTGCCTGAGGTTTGTGGGATTTTTTTCCCTTTTAATTTCAACATAATTTCAGGCTTATAGAAAAATCACAAGAATAGAACAAAGAACTTGTTTTTTACTCTTCGCCCACATTCTGTGTGTGTGTGTGTGTGTGTGTGTGTTGGTTTTGTTTTTTCTGAGTCATATGAGAATAAGTTGCAGATAGGATACCCTTTACCTCCCAAAGCTTCAGCTGTATAATTCCCAAAAATACAAAAACCATTCTCTTCTAGAACTACAGTGCGTTTACCCCACTCAGGAAACTTCTATCAATCCAGTGATGTAATATCAGGCCTTATTCAGATTCAGATTTCACCAATTGTCCCAATACCTTCCTTTTAAACAAAAGGATATCCAGGATCACGGGATCACACGTTGCCTGTGGTTGTGTCCCCTCCAGTCTGGAGCTGTGCCTCAGGCTTTCTTTGTCTTTCACAACACTGACAGTTTTTTTTTTTTAAGATATATATATTTTTAATGCTTTTCTTTTTCTTTTTTTTTTCGGTACGCGGGCCTCTCACTGTTGTGGCCTCTCCCGCCTCGGAGCACAGGCTCCGGACGCGCAGGCTCAGTGGCCATGGCTCATGGGCCCAGCTGCTCCGCGGCATGTGAGATCCTCACAGACCGGGGCACGAACTCGTGTCCCCTGCATCGGCAGGCGGACTCTCAACCACTGCGCCACCAGGGAAGCCCTAATGCTTTTCTTTTTTAAAAAATTTATTTATTTTATGTATTTATTTTTGGCTGCATTGGGTCTTCGTTGCTGTGCGTGGGCTTTCTCTAGTTGCGGCGAGCAGGGACTACTCTTCGTTGTGGTGCACGGTCTTCTCCTTGCAGTGGCTTCTCTCGTTGCAGAGCACAGGCTCTAGGTGTGCGGGCTTCAGTAGTTGTGGCACGTGGGCTCAGTAGTTGTGGCTCATGGGCTCTAGAGCGCAGGCTCAGTAGTTGTGGCGCACGGGCTTAGTTGCTCCGTGACATGTGGGAATCTTCCCGGACCAGGGCCCAAACCCGTGTCCCCTGCATTGGCAGGCAGATTCTTAGCCACTTCACCACCAGGGAAGTCCTGTTTTTTTACTAAATCAACAACTCTTGTTAGATTTGTGAAAGAAGTGAGGCCACAGGGCAAACTGCTGCCCCCGCATAGGAGGCACCAACAGATAAGTGCAGAGAATCATGGCTCCAGGAGCAGAAAGCTACACAGGAACCAGGGCTGGGGAAGGGAACAGAACAGAAATTGACGAATTGCTGGGGGCTCAGTGTAGACCAGGCTGAGTTGAAACTCCAGAGGGGGCCCAGTGGGAGAGGGGTCCTCACCTGTTTGTGAATTACCTCCAGAAGCCCAATCTGCTCTAAGAAGTGAATATTGGGCGAAAACTTCCCTTGTGCGTCCAGCTGGGGAGGAGGAAAGGAGCCATTGTCATCACTGACAGTTTTGAAGAGTGAGAGCCAGTTATGCTATAGACTGTCCCTCAGTTTGGGTCTGTCTGATGTTTCCTCCTATATTAGGGACGGGGTGGCACGTTCTTAGTGCATCGTATCAGAACGTGAGGGTAATTTCTTGGTTTGGGAGATTGTAAAGCAAATTTGGGTTATAAATATTCCCAGTGAGAAGGAAAATCAAGACACATAGAGGGAGGCTGGTGTGGTTTACACAAGCATCTGTGATTAGCTCAGATGTTCAAAGGACAGAGCAAAGGTCCAAAGGCAGAGGACTCAAACCAGAGAGGCAGGAAATGGAATAATGGCTGAAAAACTGACGCTCAGAATGAGCTGAGGCTATGAAAAATGCGGAGGCACCCAGGGCTTTTAGGTGGCTTGCTTAAAAAACACAATTGGTTTTTCCGTCAATAAAAAAAGAGAATGTGTTTATTGTGGAAAATCCAGGAAGCATAGAGAAGAAAGAGCTACTCCCTCAGTCCTACAACCAGCTGGATCACTGCTGGTATTTTAGCACATTTTCTCCCAGCCTCCAGAAAGGGTGTCTAAAGCCGTGCTTGGAGCCTGAAACGAGCGAGATAAAGAAGGGCGAAGTCTGTCTGCCGGGGGAGGTGATGTCACGCTGGTGGAGGTTGGTGAGAGAGGCTGCCTGTGTGTCCACCTCTCTCAGCGGGAACATCTGTGAGCTGGGAGGGGGGGCGGAGTCCAGGAGGAGGTGGAGTGTGCATTTGGGACCCAGAGCTACTGCCTCGGTCTTTGCAAACCTCAGAGGCTGGTTCCAAAAGTTTGGGTCTGGGCAAATATTTCACTGATTTGTAAAAATAAAAGCGGGGAGGCAGGGTGTGTGATGGTGGGGGTGGTCCTAACTCGGGACTGAGCTGTGTGCACTTAAATTCAGACTGGGGAGACCCCGGGGGTGGGGGGAGCAGGCAGGGAGCTTTTGTCACCCAAAATAGCCTTCACAACCTCCGTCCAGGTGGGTGTTGCTTATTCCTGTTTTACAGACAAGGAAACTGAGACTCAAAGGTAGGTGATGTGTCAGACCCCATAAGTGCCCCACCCAGGTTCTTGCTCACCCAGAGGTCACCCCTGAGAGTCCCATATGTGCTGATGGCTTCCTGCATCTCTGTACAGGGTGTTCTCTGGCCCTTAGCATGGGGGGTGGAGTTAACACCCCAAGAGTGACCCTCAACAAGGGAGTTGATGGTGAATACCGCAACTTGTTTGCTCCTTGCTGAGACAATTTTTTTTAATTGTGGTAAAAAAACATTATGTAAGATTTACCATCTTAACCATTTTTAAGTTTCCAGTGTTACCTGCGTGCACCTTGCTGTGCAACAGGTTTCTAGAACTTTTCATCCTGCAAAACTGAAACCCTATACCCATTGAACAGCTCCTGTTCCCCTCCCCCAGCCCCTGGTAACCACCATTCTACTTTCTGTTTCTATGAATTTGACTACTTTAAATATTGCACATAAGTAGAATCATGCAGTGTTTGTTCTTCTGTGACTCGCTTATTTCGTTTAGCATGAAGTCCTCAAGGTGCATCCGTGTTGCTGCATATGACAGAATTTCCTTATTTTTTAGGCTGGAAAATATTCCACTGTAGGTATATACGACATCTGGTTTATCCATTCATCCACTGATGGACACTTGGGTTGCTTCCACCTCTTGGTTATTGTGAATAGTGCTGCTATGAACATGGGTGTGCAAATATCTCTTTGAGATCCTGTTTTCAATTATTCTGGATATATACTGAGGAGTGGGATTTCTGGGTCACACAGTAATTTTAAGTTTTTAGGAAACTTCATAATGTTGTCCACAATGGCTGCACCATTTTATTGATGAGACAGTTGTAGGTCCCTGGAGGGACGGGTCACTGTGGTAACCCGCTCATAAACGCTACCCTTTTATTGGCTGCCTTCTCTTCCCTGTCTCACCTCCCCACTCTCCTACCTGGCTTTCCTGGAATGCAGATGAACTACACGCACCAGGTCTTTGTTGCAGGGTCTGCTTCTGGCTGGACCCTCAACTAAGGCCTGTCACTTGCTTCAGGTTACACAGTTAATAAGTGGCTCATTTAAGTATCTATTGGTATATAATAAGCACCCCAGGACTCAATGGCTTAAGACAACAATTTATTGTCACTCGTGGTTCTGTGCGTTGACTGGGCTCGCTGGGTGGTCTTCACTTGGGGTCCACTGTGGTTGCAGTCAGATGTTCGTGGGGCATGAGGCCTCTGAAGGCTTGACTGGGCTGGACGTCCATGGTGGCTTCTCACTTTGGCCGTCTGGAAGCTCAGCGGGGGCTGTTGGCCAAGTGGTCTCTCTGTGTGGTGGGCTTCCTCGCAGCCGGGTGGCTGGCTTCAGAAAGGAGCATCCCAAGAAAGAACATTCCAAGAGGCAGGAATGGGAAACTGCCCGCCCAGTTTAGGGCTTTGCCCGGAGATGGCACAGTGTCTTTTCCACCACATTCTATGGGAGAACGCACAATAGACTCGTCCAGATCGAAGGGGTGGAGAAACGGACTCCACCTCTTGCTGGGAGCGGGGGTCGAGTCCACACTGCAGAAGAGCATTGGGAGGGGAGAGATTTCTGTGGTCATCTTTGGAAAGTTGGTCACAGTGATGGGTCAAACCCGGACCGTCCAAACAGAGATTGTGATCTTAACCTCTAAGCTGCGTCCACTTAAGAGATACGTTCTAGGAATTCCCAATGTTTCTAGGGGGCTGGAGAACCAGCAGTAATGGCAAACTTGAGAAATGCTGTTTTTGTTTATTATGACCCCATTTTTATGTCCGGACTGATGCGGCCTGGGGAAGCAGAGTTCTTAAGTGGATTGATAAAAGTAGAGACATTACTGATGTTAACTTTTGGAAAATGATAGAGCAGAACATGATATAGTTTATTTGTAAACATTAGGAAAGAATGCAGTGATCAGGAGGTGGGAAATCTTGGTGTGGGTGAACTGAATAATGCCTCCCCCCACCACCGCCCCCCAGAGATATCAGGTCCTAATCCCTGAAACCTGTTGATGTTATAAGGAAGAAGGGTCTTGGCAGATGTGACAAAGGATCTTAAAAAAGATTATCCTGGTTTATCCGGCTGGACCCTGAATGCCATTATGTGTGTCCTTATAAGAGACAGGCAGAGGGAGACCTGCACGTGGAGAAGAGAAAGTGAAGTGAAGACAGAGCAGAGAAAGATTTGAAGATACTGGACTTGAAAGTTGGGGTGATGCAGCCACGAGCCAAGGAATGCCAGCGGCCACCAGAGCTAGAAGACACAAGGAACCAATTCCTCCCTAGAGCCCCCAGAGGGAGCACAGCCCTGCCCACTCCTTGATTTCCATCCAGTGATACAGATTTCAGACTTCCGACCTCCAGACCTGTGAGAGAATATTTTTCTATTGTTTTAAGCCAACAGGTTTGTGGCAATTTATTACAGCAGCTGCGGGAAACTAGTACACAAGCTAAGATAACTTTCTTTGTAGACAGTGCTGGTGAATAGAGTGAATGGATAAACTGTATCCAGCCAGCATTTGAATAATGGGTTGGAAAACTCATTGATAATGAGAGCATTTCCAGGGCATTTATGGCAGGTTGTACAACTTTCTGCAAAGTGTTTGTCGTCAAGGGGTCTCTGGCCCCAGGCAGTAGTGGAGTCTGTAGTGGAGGGCCGAAGGGCTCTGCGGTTAGCTCTGCCCAGGTCACTACTTCAGTCAACTTTCCAGATGCAGATGGGGAGAAATTATGGCATCAGATATGAAGGTGATGCAATGTTGGGGGCGCAAGAGTGAAAGTGATCACTGAGCTGAGATGAGTTATTTCGATAGCTTGGAAATTTAGAATGAAGCTAAGATAAAACTGACGAGAGAGGAGGTTAGATTTTAAAGAGAAATCCATTGGCCAAGTGCAGAACTGGTTGAGGGGGTCTGGCCAGGCTGTAGTTTCTGTGAAAAGGAGCTCGGGGCTCTAGTCAAGAAAGCTGTATAATTTTTATAAGAAGAACATGATTTGGGGTGCTTTGTGGGAGGGCAGTATCCAGTTCATGGTTGGGGGGGGTGTCCTACGTACTGACTGGTGGTTGGAGCATATTGGATAACTTGCATTTTTAACACCTCCTTCCTTTTTTCACAACGAGGGGCAGGACAGTAAGGAATCCGGAAACCACGTGTGCTGGATTACTGACCATGTCCATTCTCTGCCCTTCACCACTCTGCTCTCTGCCCCTGCAGGCTTCAGACTTTATCACCCAGAATATCAGGCTCCCGAATGCCATGTTATGTGTAACAATACTTAGTGGTCTAAAGCAACAACAGTCATTTACTGTCTCACAGTTTCCGTGGGTCTGGAATCTGGGAGTGGCTTAGCAGGGCGGTCCTGGCTCAGGGTCTCCCATGAGGTTGCCGTCAAGATGCAAGATCTACACTCACCCGAAGGGTTGACAGGGGCTGGCAGACTGGCTTCCAAGACGGCCACTGACATGGATGCAATGCTTATGCTGGCCGTTAGCAGGAGGCCTCAGTTCTTGATCCCACGGACCTCTCCACGGGGATGCTTGACTGCCCTCACCCCATGGCAGAGGCGTGATCCTGGGGAGAGCAAGGTGGAAGCCACGATGTCTGTTATGACCTAGTCACATCCTGCCCTTCCACAACAGATTGCTCGGGTCAGCCCTCTGAAATGTGGGAAGGAACTGATTGCCAGGAGGTGGGGGTCCATCTGAAAGGCTGGTTACCATGGGAACAGGGACGGGAACAGGGATGTGGCTGGAAGGTGATCGGGAGAGGCTGGAGCTGGAGGGTGTGATGAAATCATCCCCCACTCAGGCTGGCCGAGTTCCCGCCAAGCTCCGGGATGGAGGTCTCCGCCCTGCATCCTGCCAGTGGCACTTCTGCACGTGCTGGGAGGGAGTGGAGGCCTCCTTTGAGCCCTGCCAGAACCATGTTACACTGTCCACAGAGCAGGGCTCCGGTGGAGGGTGACGCATCGTGAAGACAAGGGCTGTGGAGCTGCTGGCAGGAGACAAAGGCCTCCATTGAGGGAATATGACATCGGGGACCAGGCTGTCCACGGCCACCACTATTGTCAGGAAACAGTAGGCATTTGAAAAGAGCGCAGGAGGTGTTGCTGAGTGGTCATCGACACGCCACCATGGCTGCACACCCTCCCCAGTCTGCCATCTCAGGGGCGGTGCCAAAGTTGCTGGGATTTGTCTGAAAAGGTCAGCTGTTCAAAACGGCTTTCAATACACAGTGTTTTCTGAGCTTCCCACAGTTTGTCCCACCCAGCTCGGGATGGCGCTTTCTGTATCCACCTTCCCAGTTTGTGAAGCACGATTACCTGTTAGCATGAGATGAGAAGAGATGAAGAACCAGGAGAGGATTTGCACGTGGCCGTTTGGGATGGCTGGATGGCATGTGGAGGTTCTGTCTGTGTCCGTGACTTCCAGCTGAGGTCAGGTATCCAGCAGAGTGCTGGCAGTTGTGCTGTCCTGGGTGCAGCAGCGAGGACAGTGGACTCAGCCGCATGTCTGCTGGCTGGGGCTCTGTGGGCGCCTTGGGCCTTGGCATTGAGCAGAGCCCCCAGCTGCATGCGGGTCTATCCTTATTGCTGTCATGTGTTACACTGTTACCAGTGAAGTACAGCTTTGCAGTGATGTCTCGTACCTGGGGAGCTACGAGCACAGGAAAAAATCCCATCATAAGGACTTTCCTTGGGAAATGTTCACTGGCTCCTGGATCTCCCAAGGCAAGGGGCTCCTGTGGTAGGCCTGAGTGTTCCTGATGGGAGCATCAAGAAAGAACATCTCTGGGAAAGATTGTGCTGGTCGGACGCTTAGGTCAAGGTGGAAGGCAGCCTGAAATATTCACGAGAGCTGTCGGGGAGGACAGGCTGGTATTTTGATCAGGACTCAGCCACTAAATGAACAGGGTGAGCTTTGCAAGTTAATTTGCGCCTCATGGAATGGCTAGCTGGCTTCCTGGCCTTCCAGCATCTGCCCCCTCTTTTCTCGGCCTCTAATTTCCTTCTGGGAAACTATCTGCCCTCTCCCCACTCCGATGCCATCAGGGAGGTCGCTGGACGGGACATTGTCGGGAATTATGCGTAACTCCAAGCCAGCCCTTGGTGCGCCCTGGTTTGATTTACCTGAACGTCTGGGGTCCTGCACAGCTCTGAATCAGCTGAATTGTCCATAAATGGAACCATATTTTAACTGGGAAGTTGGTTAGTTTAAAGGTAACGAGTTGAAAATGTTTGTAAAATCAAAAACATCATTTAGTTGTGCAAATGACTACTCCTTGTTCAATAAATTCATAATTTCTAATTGGACTGCACACTTTCAAAGGCTTTGTGAGAATATATCTTTCAGTGCTCTCCTCCCTGCTCCCCGCCCGGGCACCCCTGGTCCTTCTCCACTCTGACCTGGGTCCTGGGATTCTGGACACTTAAGCTGGGTCCATCCAGTGGGATGATGTCTGGGGGGCAGGAGGAAAGTGAGGTCTGGGTATTTACCCCCCAGCTCCTTCCTTTCTGGGTCTGCACAGGTCGGGTGCCTCCCTCTCCTAAAGGCCCCAGCTCCTGTCTAGGGCCATCTCCATGCGGTCATTCTCTCTGGGTTCTGGTGATCCCTCCTCAGCTCTGGGAAGGGCCCCTCGATGTTGCTGAGCCCAGGATTCTGCACAACCCCACGCTCGTTTCCTAAATCCTACTGCTCCTTTGTGAATAATCTACCAAACTCCCTTCAAATCACCCAGTTTGAGTGCCCTCTGTGCCCCCAGGGACTGTGCCTCACCCGATATTCAAAACTTTATTTTGTACAATATTTTCAAAAGCTCTGTGGTGTCCTCTTCCTCTTTCGAAGGCCTCAGGAGGGATGTGGATGTGTGTGTTCAATCGAATTGTTATTGTTTGAACTTGAAAACAGGCCTTTGGGGAAGGAGACAAGAGTAGCTTTGTGCTTTTCTTCAGCGCAAGAGTCAACTGTGTTTTAAAAGTCACGGTTGCCAGGGAACGGGGCCCAAACTGGAGATGGTTTCGTCCCCAAGGGGGCTGTCCTCAGAAAGCTCACAGTAAGTCAGAGCAGGACTGGAGGGGAGGATGCCGTGCCTGCACCACGCTGTGTGTAGGGAGCTCCAGGTGGAAGCCAGGTCGAGGGCTGGGGTGGAGGAAGGAAATCAGGATGGGAAGGAAGTCAGTCCCTGCTTCAGAAGGGATCCTGGGAGAATTCCCTGGCGGTCCAGTGGCTAGGACTCCGCGCTCTCACTGCTGAGAGCCTGGGTTCAATCCCTGGTCCGGGAACTAAGATCCCACAAGCCATGCGGTGTGGCCAAAAAAAAAAGGGTCCTGGGAGAGGGCTCTGGAAGGGATGTGTGCTTCAAACACTGGTGACAGTCACTACAAAACATCCTAGGGTAAGGGACAAGTCAAAGGAATAAATCTTAGTAGAACCTCCAGAGTACATGGGGCAGCGCGGCTGCAGCGCAGAAGACTACCCAGTGATACCGGGGGAGGCTCCTGGCGATCAGTGAGTAAAGGCGGGTTGCAGCCCATTGTGCAGTGTGGGCCCATTTCTGTGGAATAAAGTCTGTATTTATTCAGAGTGTAAAGACTGGTGAACTGGAGGGGAACCACAGTTGGCCAAGTGTGAGGTAAGGAGAGAAGCAGACAGAGAGACAAACGGAACCTGGATGAGAACATGGCTCGGGTTCCTCTGTCAAGTCAGGAGCCCCAGGGCCCTTAGAGAATTCCCTCTTCTCTGTTATTAGCCGCTTTGAGATTACCGAGACATTAGCATAGCTATTATCATACCCACTTTACAGATGTGGAAGCAAAGGCTGAGAGACACCTAGCAGCTTGGAAGTAAAAGGCAGCGTTGGGATTTGCATCGAGGTCATCTGAGTTGAATACCGAACACTTTGCTGGGGCCAGGTGCTGTCCACGGCCCCCAGCTCTGTCAAGGCGACAACAGACCAGCAGCAACCCAGCTGGGATCACTAAGGATGTTTTCCTAATGGAGTGGCTGCTCACAGCCAGGTGGGCAGGGTGGAGGGAACCACAGGGGCTGATGAGCCATCCACTAGTAGCATCAGCCAGCAGGGCCCAGGGAAAGGGTTTTCCAGGGCAGCTACCGACCAGGAGCCCCACCAGACCCCGATGACTGAGGGAGGGAGGAGTGAGGGGTGTGATCAATGCTCTGAGCCCTCCCCCAGTCTCCTGCCAGGGTCTCCCCCCCAGGGCTGGATCCAACAGGAAGAGGGGACTAGAGCCCCAGGCAATGCAAGACCCAGGGTTCAGCTTTCCAGGGTGCGGGGCAGGGCGGGTCCTGAGCCTGCAGGACCGTGGGGCCACCCGTGGATGGAGGGGTTTTCTGGAGAAGCCGGAGAGGGTCCCCAGACCCCGGACTGACCCGAGGGAGGAACCCTCCCAGTTCTCGCCCGGGACGTGGTGCCCAGGTGCCCACCGCAAGGGGGGCAGGCAAGGGCTACAGAACTTTCTCCTCACCCCGTCACCACTGCCTGATGCCAGCAGACACGGGACAAAAGTTTGTCGCGTGTGAAGGAAGCAGGAGGTGAGACCGAGGTCTGAATGAAGTTCTACACCAGAGCAGACCCTGCGCAAGCCCAGGTGCAGGCAGTGCACAGGCAGGGACGAGAGAGGAGACAGGAAGGGGGAGGTGATGGTGCGATAGTGGGTGGTTACCTGCGACGGCACCTGGGACTCCATCCTCCCGGGACCGTTTGAAGAACCGGGTAGGAGGCACCCCAGAACTGTCCCACCGGGAAGGGGAAGCTGAGGGATGTACCGGCCAGCTCCTAACCCTCGTGGGTGGAGGTGGCTCCGGGCGGCATAAGATACCCCGCGCCCCGCGCCCGGTTGTCTGAGTGCCTTCAGCTGGAGGAGCGAAGCCCTGCTGGCGCTCGAGGCGGGAGCCGGGCCTCGGGAGCTGCCCGCGAAGCGCAGGTGAGTTCGGAGGAGGGCGGGGCGCGGCCGCCACAGCCGCTCCGGGTCCACGGAGGAGACGGGGTCCTTCCGGTGGAGACCAGTCTACCGAGCGTCTGCTGTGTGCCCCGGGGCGGCCGGGGAGGCCCATCTACCGAGCACCTGCTGTGTGCATCAGGGCGGGCGGGCAAGGCACCCACTGAGCGCCGCGCCCGGCCTGGAGGTGCTGCCGTGGACGCGCGCCCAATAAAGCCTTGGTGTCCTGCGGTGGGGGGAGTCGAGGGGACAGTGGAGGAGACGGGTTTTAAGGATTGAGATAGCTTCTGCGGGGGCCCGGGAGGGTCTCTGGTTTAGCAGAAGCACAGGCTTCCGAGCTTGGAGGGAGTGGAGCGGGGCGGGGATGGGGTCAGCCGGGAGGACGGCGGGTGCCCGCTCGACGGGTCGGCTGTGTCCACAGACCGCGGGGCCTCCGCAGGTCTTCGTTCTCATCGCCGGGGTCCCATTCAGCTGGGCTGGAGGGTGTGGGACGGCTGGTGGCTGAGACGCGATTAGGGGAGGACTCGGTGGAGCCCTTCGGCTGGACCGCAGCCCGAAGACCGTGTGGGAGCCCTGCCCGTGCCCCGGGCACTCGGCCAGCGTGTCCCCGGTGCCCGCCGCGCCCGGTGCCTGGCGGAGGAGGGGTGGCGGGTCCTCCCCGCACAGAGCGGCCTTTGTGCCACCGGCCCCACACAGGCTCTCTTTGTGGCCGGTGCCGGCGCAGGTTTTCCGTGAGCGGGGTGGGGGTGGGGGATGCGGTGGTTGCAGGGCCCTGCGGGGGGCGCTGGGGGGATGGCAGGCGGGACTGGGGGCTCCCAGGGTGTGTGTGGGGTCCCTGGAGGAGGTTCCCTCGGGTAGCCAGGGATGCCGAACAGTGGGGTGGCTGCCACCTCCAAGGGGCCCACACAGTCCCAGGGCAGGAGGCCCTCCTGACCGCCCCTTACTAATTAAAGCAGCTCCACGCACCTCCCCCCACTCCCGCTGTGTGCCTTCCACACCCACACCCGGAGTGTTTCTCACGCTGGCCCTGGGGAGACTCCTGGTTAGCTGATGGTCCGTGTAGGTCTCCCTCTCAGCCTCCCAAGGCCATGCTCAGCTCCTCCTGGACGGTTTTTCCTGGCCGCCTCTCTGGCTGTTTCTCAGATGGTCTCGCCAGGCAGTGCCTCACAGGCGTGCAGTGCGTGCGATCACATAGGCCCTGTACTCACGAGGGCCTCACGCTTGGCTGAAGGCTCTGCTGTCACCATCTTGAAATTCTTAATGATTTTTGAACAAGGGCCCTACCTTTTGCTTTTGCGCTGAGCCCCACAAATGATGTCACTGTTCCTGTCTTGGGGCTCAGAGGGGTAGGAGTGCACTGAGTCATGGGCGGGGAGGGTGCTCAGCTCACCTCCCCTCTCAGAAGTTCTTCCTGCTCTGGGACTCAGGGTGGGACTAGAGGACACGGCTGTGAACAGTCGGGGCTACACGGCAGCCTCATAAGCACTTTGCAAATGGCCATTTACTCTAAGAATTAGCTTTAAAAATAATTGCTTCATTAATTATACATGCTTATCGTGAAAACGTTAAACAATACAGAAAAAGATGAAGAAGAAAGCAGAGAGAAAATTTTAATTCCGTCATGGAGAAGTGACCATTATTAGCATTTTGGTGAACATTTTTACAGTGCTCTGTGTGTGTGTACATTTATATACTGTCTTAGCTCAAACTGCTGTAATAAAAATAGCACAGACTGTGGCTTAAACAATAAATGTCTATTTCTCACAGTTGTGGAGGCTAGAAAGTCCAAGATCAGAGTGCTGGCAGATTTGGTGTCTGGTGAGGACCCACCTCCTGGCTGTATATCCCACCTTCTCACTGTTTCTCTTCACGTGGCAGAGAGTGAGCTCCATATAAGGGCTCTAACCCCATGCTGCGTGCCCCACCCTCATGACCTCATCTAAACCCAATTACCTCCCAAAGGCCCCACCTCCTCATACTACCACATTGGGGGCTATGGTTTCAAAATATGAATTTGGGGGGACACAAACATGCAGGACATAATATAAAGAGTTATATATATTTATATTCATATCCATTTATATGTATATCCATAGACATTTACCTACATATAATTTTATATAAATAAGATCATTTATATATATATATTTATTATTTTTTTTTACATTAAGATTTCAGCTGTTAAAGTCTAGGACATATAGATCTACCTCACTCATTTTTAACAGCTGCATAGAATTTCACTGCATTTCTAAACCACCGTGAATAACTTAACCAGCACTCTACCTGGACAACACACATGTCAGCTGTTGCCAAACTTTCACTCTTAAAACAGGCAATGATGAACTTCCCTGAGGATACATCCTGCAGGGGGCGAGTCTGGGTTTCCTAGTCTATTGTATAGACAGAGGGACCTGGAGCATTATTCAAAAACCCTACCAGTGGGCAAAATAGATGCAGCATATTTCAACCTCTGGAGTTTAAGCAGTTGTTCGCAAACCTGACTGTCTTTAGCATGTGTTGAATAACCCAATCCAAATGGCCAGGGGCCAGGCCACCTGGCTGTCCACCCACCCACTGGCTCCAGTGACTTGTTTCTTTAAATCAGTTCCTGGCAGGCCTGTGTGTGCTTTTCTTGACCTCTGGTGTCCCCTGTGAGAAGCGACAGTGACAGTTTTCTGCTCTAAGGAGAACCCACTTGGAGGGCGCCTCACGCCATGGCGCTGGGATCGCCATCAGCACCACTCCTGTCTCGCAGCACCTCATGTACAGCTAGCGCTCAAAAAGCATCTTGGGACTGGGTGAAAAGTGTTCTCACATCCTCTTTTCTTTATCCCCTCCCACAACATTTTATTACAGAAATTTCATACATACAGAAAAGTGGAGTGAATCGTGAAAAAAGTTGAGTGAACACTCAAATACCTACCACCTGGATGACATTTTGCTCTATTTGCTTCATTATATGTCCATCCAACTCTCTACCCATCAATCCAGCTTATTTTTTCATACCTTTTAAGGAGAGTTGCAAACTATAGCACACTTCACCCCTAAACAGTTCAGCACATATATCATTAAGTACAGTTGAATAATTACTTTATAGTTCATTTTTCTCAGGTGAAATTTACATGCAATGAAATGTTCAAATCTTAAGTGTACCATTTGCCGAGTTTTGACAAATGCATTGTCCTGTGTGAATCAGAGCCCTGTCCAGGTTCAGACCATTGCCATCACCCAGATGGTTCCCTCAAGCCCCTTCCCCGTCCAGTCCAACCATCCCCACTCTACCCCAGAGGCAGCCATGGTTTTCATCTTTATTTCATCATCGATTAGTTTTGCCTGTTCTAGACCTTCTTAGAAATGGACTCCTACCTCACATGCTCTTTGGAGGCTGGCTTCTTTCACATTCCGTAACGGTTCTGAAGTCCATCCATGTCGTTGTGTGTGTTCATCCCTCCCACTCTTTTACGTCACTTAACACACTTTCGAAGGCCCTTGTTTTCAGTTCCCATTTGACTTGATTTGTCCAGGGACCCACTGCCAGTTAGAGGGTGGTCAAGATTTGTCTCCATGCCTCCAGGCAGGAACGTGCCCCAAAGGTTATGGATGGAAAACTGCCCAGACCCCACTGCCCTCTGGTTCCCTCTGCCTCCAGCCCCGCCCGCACGGCAGGATTTCGTTCTTTTTTTATTTTATTTTATAAATTTATTTATTTATTTTTGGCTGCGTTGGGTCTTTGTCGTTGGGTCTTCGTTGCTGCGCGTGGGCTTTCTCTAGTTGCGGCCAGCGGGGGCTACTCTTCATCGTGGTGTGCAGGCTTCTTATTGTGGTGGCTTCTCTTGTTGCAGAGCGTGGGCTCTAGGTGCATGGGCTTCAGTAGCTGCAGCACGCGGGCTTCAGTAGTTGTGGCTCGCGGGCTCTAGAGCGCAGGCTCAGTAGCTCCGCGGCATGTGGGATTTTTCCGGACCAGGGCTCGAACCCATGTCTCCTGCATTGGCAGGCGGATCCCTTTTTTTTTTTTTTTTTTTTGTGGTACGCTGGCCTCTCACCGCTGCGGCCTCTCCCGTTGCGGAGCACAGGCTCCGGACGCCCAGGCCCAGCAGCCATGGCTCACGGGCCCAGCCGCTTTGCAGCACGCGGGATCCCCCCGGACTGGGGCACAAACCCGCGTCCCCTGCATCGGCAGGCGGACTCTCAACCACTGCGCCACCAGGGAAGCCCCTGCAGGCAGATTCTTAACCACTGCACCACCAGGGAAGTCCACGACAGGATTTCTTCATGGATGTGGTGCCTCTGCACCCTCCCCTCTAATTCTGCCTCCAGTCCACCGCAGGCCCGCCCTCGCTTCCACTCCCCAGACCTCCCTGCAGCATCCACCACGGTCAGCCCCGGCCTTCTGGAGACTCGCTCCTCTGTTGCCCTGTTGCCCACCCATTGTGGACTTTCCTCCTGCCTCCCTGGCTGCTCTGACTCCGTTTCCTTGGACGCCCCTCCTTCTCTGGATGACCTGCAAATATGGAGAGTCTTCAAGGCCAAGTTCTGGACCATTGTCCCTGCTCTCAGAACTCTCCCCAGGTGGCTGCATCCAGAACCATGGCTGCAAATACCATCCACGTGCTGGTAGGTCCCCAGCAGGGCTGTCCTTAAGCCCCAGACTTGCACAACCTCCACTTGGGGCTCAAACAGGCAGCCTCAATTTAACACACCAAAAGCAGATCCCACGGTTCCCCTCGCTGATCTGATATCGCTCCATCCCCCTTGCTGGCTCAGTGGCTCCACTAACTACACAGTTGCTGCAGCCTGGAGCCTGGCGGGGGGTCCCTGATTTCTCCCATGTCTTCAACTCCTACATCCAGCTCACGGCCAATCCCCGCAGAGCCTCTCTCCAAATTAAAGCTTCAATCTGCCCCCGTCTCTTCATCCCCATTCCAACAGCCCTAGTCCCCGGAACACCTTATACTACACCTTATTTCTAGTTCACCTGAAATTCAAATGTAACTGGGTGTCCTGCGATTTTATTTGGTACGTCTGGCCGCCCTGCCTGCAAGGGGCCAAAGCTGGCCAGGGCCTCCTGCTTGGTCTCACCTCACCCTGCCAAAGAGGTCCCTGTGCTTGCTGCCTGGCCCATGTGGGCTCCAAGTGAACAGGGAGAGCCCCCTGCCTCCACTGAGGAGGGGGGTCAAATCCCAACCACCCCACCCGAGATGTCTGCATGGCTCCATCAGAGCCAGATTTTGGTCCTCTCATCCCAGGCTGCTTGCTGTCCATGATGCTTGCCCCGGGGTTCTGATTTGAAGGATGGAGGGCATTGATATTTGTGAGGTCCCAGCAGAGGGCCTGGCTCACCCAGTGCCCAATAAGTGAAAGCACCCCCTCGTCCTGCTCGTGCCTGTGTGGACACAAAAAAGGCCCAGGCAGGTGAGGAAACAATTATTGGTGGGAATGGCCCCTGCTCCCCTTTAAATCGTGCATCGTGGTAAGGAGCCCTGTTTCAGGGCAGTTGTGGGAGTCGCGAGCACGAAGTTTGGCCTTGGGGCTGGCCGAGCAACGTGGGGGTGTGGATACTTGTGTGCAGACTCACCGCACCCACACAGGACAAAGTCCACACCTGGTGCCAGGCCCGTGGCCTGGCTTATCGGCGCAGGCTCTCTCCTCCCCCTCATCTCTGGTCTGCCGGCGAACTCCTGGCAAGTGTGGAAGCAGAAAGAGCTGGCCACTTAGGATCGGACAGAACATCCTTTTACTAGAAGTCTGCTCTTGGGGAAGATGCCACTTACTCTCCGGGCCTCTACTTTTCCATCAGCTGAATGGGGCTAAGGAATTCTTCCCGCTTCCCTGGCAGAGCAAACGGGACCTACTACGCATCTGAGAGCTCAGGAAGAGGGTGCCCTCTGTCCATGGGCGTTGTCCTCCTTGGAGACCCAGCTCCCTGACACCCCAGGACGGTTTCTAGCTGCTCCCTTGGCCTTGGGGCTGGTTCCTGGTCTCCTGTTTCTGTAGCACCTTCTATACTCTTCAGCATTGTGCTGCTTGGTGCCTCTGGATTCTGAGAGCTCCTCGATCTGCAGGTGCTGTGGTTTCCCCGCTCAGGGCCTGGCACACAGATGGTGCTCGATAAGTGCTTGGTAAGCAAACAGAGACCATGGAATTCGACTGCCTTTGTGATATCAAGAATACAGAGGGGGCCCCTCCACCTCCTACCTCGTGCCTATTCTAAAGCAAAACCTTAATTCCTGTCCTGGAAGCAGGGCCCTCCTTTGGCCAACCCTAAGTCTCCTTGGGAAGATAAGGCTCTGTATTCTAATTAGCCTTTGTCATGTTATGGGAGAACAGCACTGATTTAAAGCCAGGTCCTTTATTTGTGTTATTTTATTTAAGCTCCACAATAACCCTATGGAGTGAGTACTTGTCACAATCATCCCCATTTTACAAATGGAGAAACTGGGGCCCAGAGAGATTAAGTAACTTGCCCAAAGTCACAGAGCCAGCAAGCAGGGATTTGAACCCAGCCAATGTGTTGGTGGACCACAGGCCCTTGAACCTCTGGGGGTTCTGAGGGCTCTAACTGGATAAGGAAGAAAGCCTAGAGGGACCTGGTGCCGGGTGTTGTGTGAGTGTGAGCGTGCAGGCAGAGGCCACTGCAGGGGGACAGGGCGCCGCAGAGGGAGGACCTGGGGATGTGAAGACAGGAGCCCGGGAGAGGCCAGCCCCGCTGGGGGGCGGGGCTGGGGTGGGAGCCGACGCTGGGGAGGCGGGGCCTGGTGAGCAGGCCTCCCCCCCAGCCCCGCCCTCCTCGAGCCCCGCCCTTCCCCGAGCCCTGACGGAGTCCGCGTCCCCTCGAGAGGCTGATGGGCACCGGCTTGCGGGGTGGGCTGGGCCGGGTCGGGCGTGGACCGGAAGGCTGGCTCCTCTACGTGGCGGCCTTGGGGCAGGCTCAGCGCTCGCGGCCACCACGCCCGGGGCGGCAGGGCCTCCGTCGCACCCCGACCGCGTCTCCCTCCGGGTTTACTCCAGCTCGGACTGTACTTTATTAAAAGCTGGACTTAAGCGTTGCCAGCTTCAGTGAGCGCTGCAGCTGGCGCCCTCAGGGACGCCCGCCACCCCCGAGAGAGTGTTTCCCCGGCGATGGGTTTCCCCTCCCTTCCCGACACGTGAACGGCCCAGCCCGCAAGCCTGAGTCGTCTGAGGGCGATGGGCATCCCTGCGGCTGCTGGGGCTGCTAGGGACGGGGAGTGGGGGTGGGCAGCCAGGTCAGCCTCCAGCGAGGGCGCGGGGCTGGGTGTGTTCTGGTGACAGCCGTATCCC
Organism: Lagenorhynchus albirostris; assembly: GCF_949774975.1. Classification (NCBI taxonomy): domain Eukaryota; kingdom Metazoa; phylum Chordata; class Mammalia; order Artiodactyla; family Delphinidae; genus Lagenorhynchus; species Lagenorhynchus albirostris. Next base: position 48,461,514 of record NC_083109.1, read on the forward strand.
CAGCACCTTGCACTGTGTACCTCTTAGGTGCACACTGAGTATTTAAGCTACATGACATAACCTGCAAACAGGTTCTGTAATCGGTTTGAACCCCAGCCCCACTACTTACCAGCTCAGGAAAGGGCTCTAAGCATCAGTTTACCATCTCTGAAATGGGGGTAATACGTGTATTTACCTTCTGAAGGGCCTTTTGAAGATTCGATCTAATATTTGTTGAGCATTTACTTTGTGTCAGGCATCATTTTTAGGGCTTTGCCTGTTTTCACTCACCGAAATCCCCACAACTTACGGAGGCACGAAAGTTATTGTTCCCATTCTGTGAGTGAGGAAATGGACACTCAGAAAGGTTGGTTAAGTAACTTTCCCAAGGTCACACAGCTGGTAAGAGGCAGAGCGGGGCATCAGGCTGAGACTCGGGCAGTTGGCTCAGAGCTGCCTCTGAAATGTGCAGGGGTCAGCACAGTGCCCGGCATACGGTGGGTGTCCAGTGAAAGGGAGCCATGGGCGTTTAATTAATACATGAGGGATGGAGTGGAATGTCCTCCTGGGCCTTTCTGAAAGAAGTGAAATGATGGGATTTTGTACCATTCACTATTCATTCATTTGTGCAATCTGTATTCAACAGTTCTCCTGCAAACCTTGCCCAGGTGCAGGGAGAGTGGGTGCTAGGGAAGAAATGTGTCAGGGCTCATCAGGCTCCCTGAAGCCTGTTTGGGGGCAAGGAGTGGAGAGCTATTCATGTGAATTCAAGGGAGAAAGTGTTCCCTGGAGGGACCTGGACTGCGGCCTCGTGGACCAGAGGTTGCCAGGCACCCGGGCCTGTGGTCACTTCTCTGCCAGCCTGCTCCCATTTCCCTGCAGACTGACTATGTCCTAGAGGCTCTGCCCTTCTGCTCCTCCAGATACAGTGGGCAACAGACTCTAGATTGCCATAGTAATAACCTAGGCCCCGATTTTCTACATTCTCACCACTCCAGAATCAGCATCCCCTGACTATGGTTGGGTCTCAGTGTAAACCCTACCCCTCCCCACTCCCGCCAAGGGCTGGGGTCATCTGGTTTCAAACCTGGTTGCCTGCTGCTTCGTCCTCAGCAAGGAGGCGGGACACTTCCAAAGGAGAGTCCCTAGGAAAGCACCCCAGCCTTGCCTACTGTGAGCAGACTAAATCAAGCAGCCCTTTCAGGTGACTCTTTCTACACTATTTTTATTTGGCCATCTTACCTCCCTTTCCCCTCTCCCTTTAATAAGCTCTGAGAGTTGCAATAAGAAGCCACAAGGATGCTCCAATTTATATTTCCAACCTTGTCATTGCCAGTTGCCGTCACAAGCCAGCCTTTCTGGGCAGATGCGTCCAACCTGCCAGTGGATCCTGCCAGCCTCCTTACTGCCCCCAAGCTTCTGCTCACACTTTCCAGAAAACCCTCCTCTTCAGCTCTGACTTAGGCCTTAAAACCCAGCTCAAGTTGCCCCGAGGACTTTCCACATGATTCCATCTTGAACTGGTTACACTGAGTGTAGCCTGTTCAAGATGAGTGTAATCTTGAGTTCAAGATGAGTGTACAATCTTCTGAGTGTTGCCTGTGTTGTCTCTTCCGTCCATTTGATCATCTATATTACTGTCAGGAAAAATTAGTGACAGACTTGCAAATGGACAAGAAAAATAAAAAGATCCCTGGTGTCCTGTCTAGGGTAACCTTCCAGGCCATCTCTGCCTCTCACACTCTTTGAGCTGTTTTACAACTCTGTAAGTCACGGAAAACCCCACAATAATGCTAGTGATTTATGTTCATAGAAATGCAAATTAATTTGGTCCCATGGAATTCAATCGATTATCACCCTGTGGACAGACTTCCTCTGCACCCATTTGTTTTTTGTTTTTTGTTTTTTTTTTTCCAGTACGCAGGCCTCTCACTGTTGTGGCCTCTCCCGTTGCGGAGCACAGGCTCCGGACGCGCAGGTTCAGTGGCTGTGGCTCACGGGCCCAGCCGCTCCACGGAATGTGGGATCTTCCCGGACCGGGGCACAAACCCGTGTCCCCTGCATCGGCAGGCGGACTCTCAACCACTGCGCCACCAGGGAAGCCCCTCTGCACCCATTTGTAAGGTGATTTTGGCATTCTGACTACCTCTATGTGTGTGGTCCTTGGAAATTCTCCTCTGAACCACTTGGAACACCTTAATTGGTTCCCTCATTAATGAATGAGTTAAACAGAACGCTTTATATTTTGATGAGAGTCATAATTTTACCTTTTTACTCCTCAAATTATTCTTTGACATTATTTAACTCTTGAAGTAAGAAAGAATGGTTTGGGGACTTTCCTGGTGGCACAGTGGTTAAGAATCCGCCTGCTAATGCAGGGGACACGGGTTCAATCCCTGGTCTGGGAAGATCCCACATGCCACGGAGCAACTAAGCCCGAGCGCCACAACTGCTGAGCCTGTGCTCTAGAGCCCACGAGTCACAACTACTGAGCCTGCGCACCATAACTACTGAAGCCCGCAAGCCTAGAGCCTGTGCTCCGCAACAAGAGAAGCCACAACCATGAGAAGCCTGCGCAAAGGCCGCATGCAGCAGAGAAGACACAATACAGCCAAAAAAAAAAAAAAAGTAAGAATGGTTTGGCTTACTATCAGTCAGTGTTTGGGGGAACAAGCCACAAAAATCAACTGTAGCTAAACTTGAAGCAAGAAACAAATCTATTGAGATTCTTGGGCAGCCTGCAGGATCTACAAAGAGCACGAAGTTGTGGGCTTGGCAAGTGGACTGGAGCCATGGGTGGTTTGGTGGCAGGGCTGCAGCCAAAGGCATGGGATGGGCTGGCTTGGCAACCACGGCTGGACACTGGCACTGCTGGATGTCGCTGCTGATAGCCCCTGGCTTCTGCCTGGGCCACCAGCTGCTGCTGCCACGAAACGAACGCTAACTGGGTCCTGCATGTTTTCACCCCTTGCTCCACATTTGGAGTCCTGGGCAGGGTTGTCCCATTGTCTGGGCCAAGGCCTATGTCCTTCCCCAGCCTCTGGACTAGGAGGCGGGGCCTCCCATCCACCAAGGTCCACACAGTGGGTGCACCCCCCCCATAAGAAAAGGGCTGCCCAAAATGACAGCTGTCTTCCAGTCTCTTCTTGAGACTAAATCGTGAGGTCTGTAAGTGCTCTCACCACAAAGTACACACGTTCCTTTTTTAAACAGTTGGGGGACCACGCAGGGGCCCAGTGGAGCCATTAGAAGGCGGCTGGGAGGCTATGGAATTGGAGCATGTCCCGGCTAGACGGGTCACAGAAGCCACCTCGCACAGGCCCCTCTGGCCCCTCCTGAGGTCACTGGGCTGCCTGAGACAGAGGTTCCATGTGGCCGTGGATGATCTCAGCCTCAAGCTTTGGGGATTGCCTGTCAAATGTTCATGAACTGGGGCACACCTGCTCCCCCCACCCCAAATCTGGTCATTGTCACCGGTGGGAGGGGACAGCCGTTGGCTAATTTAAAACAGCATCGTGAGTCGCCTTTGGCCCCAGGGCCGCAGACTTCTCTTCCGCGGTGTGTTTTGCTGACTTGGCTGCTGCGGGCAGCCGGGAGGCACGATTTTCTGAGGATCCACTTGTGAACCTGAACCCTGCCCTTGAGAACCCTCTGCACATCGCGGCTGTGAGGAGATGTGAGAGCAAGGCCGAGGGAGGCCTTCCGGCGGGCTCGCCAGCATCCCCGGGGGGCCCCAGCTTTGTCCAGGAACCGGCGGCTGTGGCTGCACCGTGTCCCCCTTTGGGGGAAAGCGGGTCCCTGTCTTCTCTTCTCTGGGGCTCCATTCTGCCGCTCCCGTTTCTTCCTCTTCTCTTTTTTCATCCTGATTTCTAGAAGGGAAGAAACACACCTCGGACTCAGGGGTGCACGTGCGGCCACTGGGCTTCCTCGACCCCCCTGCTTGGGGAGATGGTGCCCACACACGGCCGTCGGCTCCAGGCCTAGACTGGAGTAGTCTCCATCGGGCTCGGGGGGGTCCTGGGAGACAAGGAGCCCTTGGGGTTCAGCGGAGGTGCCCCTGATGGGCGAGGGAAAGTGTCTGGGTCCATTAGTGTCAAGGCAGCTTTCTCCTCTCCATCCAGGCCCCCTCCCAACTCCAGAGGGACCCAGCCCCCCGGCAGCCCTCCCCCACTCCTGTCTTCAGTCAGACCTGGTCCAAATCACCCCTCTGCCACTTCCTATGTGACCTCGGGCAACTCCCTCCCATCTCTGAGCCTTAGTTACTCCATCTGTAGAATGGGGACGATCCCAGAACCCACCTCATGGTGCATGGTTGTGAGGATTAGATGAGTTTATGCCTAGAACCACCAAAACTCTACTCTATTTGGATACACTGTGAATTTCTCCTCTCCCCGAATGATTCTCGGAACAAGAGGCTGTTTATTTTCAAGGAAGACTGCACACATTCTTTCGTGTAGTGGAAGGCTCTCAGTTATTATTTTTTGAACCACCATGTGCTGTTTGGGTGAGATTCGTTGCCTGAAACATTTATGCCCATTTACTGAGGTCATCTGAGGAGCTGCTTAAAAGGAGGCTAGGAAGTTTAATCCAGATTTGGAACCGATTCTGTGGCGTCATAGTTTGCAGTGTGAGTGTGAACAGATCTTTTGAGGACACTTAAGAACTCATAGTCAGTGGTTACAGGATGAGGATCCGGCACAGACACCTCTGGATGAATGGGACCACCAGCTGCCCTAATGTTATGTAAATAGGTGCTGGAGGCTTGGGATAAAAATGCCAGTGAAAGCGTCCTACAGATTCCAAAAATGCTGCATCGCTGAGAACCAAGAGGGGAGGGAAGAAGATGTGCTTAGCAAACTCAGATGACTCAAAAGGTGCCTTTGATGATGGCAGAGACCCTGAGCCCACAGATGCGTTGGAAGGGGTGGCAAGAAACTGAGTCACGGACTGAGGGTGAGAGGAATCTTCTAAAGTAACATCGTTACATGTAACCTGTGATCGTGGGCATGGATGGCAAGTAAGTTACTTGTTATAAATAGATGATTAAATATTTCATCTATTTAAAAAGAAAGATTATATATTCAATTATGTCACACATCCTTTGGATCTTTTGAGTGGGGAAATAGGGACTCATCATATTTTGGGGTTTGTTATTTGGGTGCTATTGGTGCCCCTTCACCCCACACATTCCCTTTCCAGAAAGCCCCACTCTGTCTCTTGTGACTTTTTGCCCAGGGCTTCCTCTGGCTGCCTGCACTGGGGGAGGCTGCAAGTGCCAGGGAATTTATACCCCAGCCGTGACTGATGGGCTGGGGTATAAATTCCCCAGCTCCCTCGTCCCATGATTCCCGGGGAGAGCAAGTGCCCGGCGCCCCAGTGATAACGTGCTTGATAACACACCCTTTATTGGCTGACTTCCAATCTCTGACTCACTTTCCCTATCCTCTCCTGGTGCCTCCAGGATTCCCTCCAAATAAAGTAGGTTGACTAGATACTTGTCTCAGGGTCTGTTTCTGGGGAAATTCAACATACAGCAAGCACATATGATGAAGGAGAGCAGTTGTTATTTATCACACATCATTATTTAGATAAATATCAAGAAAACGCAGTTCCTGCTTTGTGCCCTCCTTCCCCAGAGCTGGGGGAGACAGGAGAGCTGTCTGTTTTAGGTCTGATCAGGAAGGGGGAGGTCTGACTATCTATTTATCTCTAAGTAATCTCAAAGTGATTCATTCTCTCTCTTTCTCTCTGTCTCTCCCTCAATTATATGCTTGAGCAGCTAAGCCAGAAATTGGTCCATCCAGAGCAATTAAAAGCTTCCTTTGCCAAACCTTGGGGATTTCTCTCTGACCAATGAGAAGAACACCGTGGCTGGAAAACAGCCAAAACCAAGAACAGGGCGATTGTGTCCTGTTCAGATGAGCTAGACCACCATTAAAATTTGTTTTTAAAAGATCCTTTTATTTTCCAATATGGGGTGGGGGGAGGGATGTCATACAAATGACCAGAAATTTCTCATTAGTTTTCCAGCCCGTCTGTCCCCAAATGGAATTTATTTGTGAAAACCTGTATTGGGCCCATGAGCCATGGTATTATTATACTTATTATAATATATATGAAATTTATATAATTATATTTATAAACATTATATTCATACTTATATTTATAATGAATCATACAGTAATAGCAGCAGGAATCATTTCACTCGTAGTTACAATGTGCTGGTCACCATGCTAAGAATGTCAGATGTTTTATCTCAGCTGACTCTAATGATACTATGAAGCCAACACTGTTATTGCCATTTATTGACGCAGCAACTCAGGCTCAGAGAGGTTGAGTAACTTGCCTGAGACCACACAGCCAGGAAGTAGCAGAGTGGAGTTACAAACCCAGGCAGTCCAGCTTCAAAGCCTGGGTTCTTCACCATGAAAAAAGCAACCTGGTTTTCACACCGGAAGGAGAGAAGGGACCAGCTGGCTTGGCTGACTTCATTGCCAAGGCCAGGCTCACTCTGACTTGCCTTCCCCAGGGAGCTGAAACAAGGTGAGGTTTGATTCTCATGCCATTCCTCCCTGCTGCTCTCCATCAATGAAAAGTCAGAGAGTTTTGTAAACCAGCTTTCCCCAGGTCCCAGCTGCCTGTGGCTGCAGAATGAGTCCCTAGGAGACAACTGTGTCCACAAACAAGCCGGTTCACGCTGGAGCCCATGCTGTGCCAGGAACAGCAGAGCGATTGCTCATCTAGAAAGACAGGGTGACTGCGGAAAACACACGCACTAGCCGTGCACTATCTTAGGTGGTCCACTTTCAAGAGGGCATCCCAGGAGACTCTGGGGTGCCCGTGGAACAGGGAGTGGATGAGGGACAAGGAAAGCCTCCGAGGGACGTCTCGGGATGCTACAGGGAATAGAGTGGTCCCAGCGTCACTGGTCATCATACACTGTGTGACTTTGGCCACATCACCTCTCTGTTTCCTCCTCGGTGAAACGGGTGAATGGTTCAGAGGAGCCCCGAGACCCCTCTTACCCTCTGTGAGCATCAGTTCCCACGGGCAGCTGGGACCCCACTCTTTGCTCCATGCGCTTCTGCTCTCTCCACGTCCTTGTACCAGTTTGCGTGGTTATGCGTCCACCTGAGGGCCCAGCTGGGCCACTGCAGATTTGTGAGGTCAGTGGAAATTCTTTGTGTTTGGATCTGCAGAGGTTTGGCACAGTGGTTCCCAACCAGAGGTGATTTTGCCCCTTGCCACCCTCCCCCAGGACATTTGGGAATATATTTGGTTGTCACAGTGAAAGGGAGGATGCTCCTGGCATCAGGTGGGCAGAAGCCAGGGATGTTGCTAAACATCCTACAGGGCACAGGATGGCCTCCCACAGGAAAGAATGATCTGGTCCATAGTGTCAGTGGGGCGAGGTTGAGGAGTCCTGGACCAGAGGAGGCTGGATGGCCCATGGGCTGCGGGCACCATGGACTGTGAACGCGTTGGTTTTCCCTCTTTTTCAAATTCCTTTCCGCCAACAACCAGCAGGAGGCCACCAGATAAGTCTGGCTACGACAAGTCATAGTTATTCCTTTTAGAAAATAAGGAATACACGCAGGTGGTAAGAAATCCTACAAAATGGTTCAAAACAGCACATGATGAAGAATAATCATCTCACACGTCTGTGTATCCTGGTCTCCCAGTTCCCCTGCCCCACAGGTAACAACTGCTCACCTGTTTCTTGTGTTATGCTCATCCTTCCAGGCCAGAGTTTCTCAATCTCAGCCCTAGTGGCATTTCAGACCAAATAATTCTATGTTGTGGGTACAGTCCTGTGCATTGTAGGACAGGTAGCAGCATCCCTGGCCTCTACCCCCAGATGCCAAAAATATCTCCAGACATTAACAAATGTTCCCAGGGATCCTGATTGAGGACCGCTGTTCTGGAAATAGCCTTTGCGAATTCTCACATATATTGATACGTATTCCTGAAAACACGTCTTTTTCTTTTGGTGCTGGGCGCATACTAGATGCTCCCTGGATATTTTTAAGACTGGATAACTGAGAATAAAGCAACTTAAATAATAAATCAAATCCTATCTTAAATGGCAGGTTACATGTATCCTATCACAAGTACAGGATATGAAATAATTTTTTCCTGATTTTCACTTATCGGTTTTGCTCTAAGGAGGACCAGCTCGTGAGGCTCCCTAAACTCTATTTGTCTCACTGCTAAAGGCTGGGATTTGGGGGATGAGTCCCAGATGCCTTAGCAGCCCGTTCTCAGGAGCAGCTGGGCTGCCCTCAATAACGAGGATGACTTACTACCTGCACGTGAGGGCCGCCTTCCGCTCCTCCGCCTGACAGGCTGGGGAGGCCCCGGGGAGGTGCCTCGTCTACCCCAGGGGCCCCTCCCACCCATCTGTCCAGCTCTGCCAACATTTGGCTTTCGTGACAAGGTGTGGCCTTGGTTCCGAAAAGAGTGCCCTTTCTAAGCAGGTGGGGGCATCAGTCCAGCTTGGGCACTCAGCCCAAAGTCCGTTTTGTGTAATTCTGGGCAGCCTGCCCAGTCTCTTCGTGGAGTGCAGCTGGGCCCGGGATGGTCTCTGGATTTTCCATGTTTCCTGGAGTAGAGTAGGTGGGGGTCTGGGAGCTGGCAGGTGACCTGTGCCCACGACCACTGGGACCTGCTCAGGGGGTGTACCCTGCCAAGGGCCTGCTTATCACTTACTCTGGGCCCCAGATGGGGGAATAAAGCCAGCCTTCCCAGGGAATGCTCGGTGGGGAAGGGGAACGGGCAGGACATTGTGCTCCACCCCAGGAACAAGGGAGATGACAGTCAAGAGCCTTGGCGAGAGGCGCGGCATGGCTGTGCTGGCTGGGAGTTCAGCTGAGGCTGGGCCGAGGGTCTCTCTCTGTGGTGGTTTTAGGTTAATCAGACTTATTATATGGTGATCCAGGGCTTCAAAGACACATGTCTCCAGAGACAGAAACCTTCGGAAGCTGCATGGCCCTGTCCAACCGTGAGGTCCAACCACGAGGATGAGGTCACCTGCCGTGGTTGATGCTAGACTCCACTAGTTGAGTCACAAAGGCCACCAGGTTCAGGGGGGAGGGACACAGCCCTCACCTCTCGATGGCAGTATGTCAAGGTCCCATCGTGGAAGAGCACATGGGATGGGAGATACTGTGTGGCCGTTTTTAGAAAATGCCGTCTGCCACAGGGCTGTAACGGGTTCCAACCCCAGAGGAAAGGGTGAGAGCAGGACGCTCCACGTGTAACCAGGCACCCTCAGCTCCTGAGCTCCCACGAGGATTCCATTTTAAGCTTCTCTCAACAGCTTGTTCAAGGCCAAGGACCTGCGTGTGTTCTCCACCCAAGTCCCTGCTTTCCTCACCTTCTCCTGTGCCTGCCCACGTTCTGCCAAGGGGAGGGTTGGGACAGGCAGGGCGGGGAATGTTCCAGTGAGTTCGCTGGGTCTGTGCTTTTAGGCCATCCCAGAATCTCCTCCGCCCACTCTGGGACCCGCCCTTTTTTCCCCCTCCTCCCTTCCTCGCCATCATGTCTGTTCTCAGCATCGCCCCAGGTTCCTCCTTGAAGGGTGGTTGGTACCCTACCTTTCAGAGGGGCTCCTTCTTTCCAGGTGCATCCTTGGTTCTCGTCCGTCATTTACCCTCATGACTTCGTCTGCCCTCTATTAGCACTGACTGCAGAGTCTATTCCCTTGTTCTCTATTCATCTCACGAGCTCTGAATCTCACAATTCCAACTGCCCACTAGATATCCCGACCTAGCTGATCGTAACCATTTCAGATCCACTCGATCAAAGCTAACCTCAGTGACTACTTCCCATCTTGACCTGCCCCTTCCCAAGGAGATGCTGAGCATCACCACGAAATCTATCAAGACCAACCTCAGCATATCAGCAATGCAGCCTTCTTCTGCTGCTACATATATATATATATATATATATATATATTTTTTTTTTTTTTTTTGCGGTACGCGGGCCTCTCACTGCTGTGGCCTCTCCCGTTGAGGAGCACAGGCTCCGGACGCGCAGGCTCAGCGGCCATGGCTCATGGGCCCAGCCGCTCCGCGGCATGTGGGAGCTTCCCAGACCGGGGCACGAACCTGCATCCCCTGCATCGGCAGGCAGACTCTCAACCACCGCGCCACTAGGGAAGCCCCTGCTGCTACATTTTAATTGTATGGAGTTCAAACAAGTCTATTGCCAGAATTTCTTAAACCCATTCATTCATCCATTCATTCTTGTAGTTAGCAAATATTTATTGAGCATGTACTATACTCCAGGCACTGTTTTAGTGGCTGGAGATACAGCAGTAAGCCAAACAAAGTCCTTACATTCTGTGAGGGAGAGAAAGACAATTATGTTTGCCAATAAACAGGCAAACACAGAGCATGACCAATGGTGGTCAGGGCTGTGAGACAATAAGGCTGGGTGCGGAGTTGGGAGAAGAGACAGGTGGTCATTTTATGTCAGGTGGACAGGGAGAGCCTTACTGATCAGGTGACACTTGAGTAGACAGCCAGGTGGTTATCGGGTCTTTCTTCTCCATCCGCATGGCCACAGCCCCTCATCCTCTCCCCTGGAACCATGGCAACCACCTTCCCAAAGGGCAATGACCTGTGCCTCTGCTCTCATTCTTCCCTCCCATCCCCTTTCAGTGGCGTTCTGTCTCCCACAGAATCAAGGGCCTTCTCAACTGGGCTGTAACCCTGTTTTCTAGCTAAGTCTTACCGTGGTCGGCAGAATTCTACGATGGCCCCATGATTTCCACTCCCTATTTTTAATCCACGCTCCCCCCCACCGCCCCATATAATCCCCTCCCCCAGTGTGGACGAACTGAGGGATGTTGCCCCTGATTAGGTTACCTTATACAAGATTAGATTCTGTCTTGGCCAATTTATGGAGTGAGAAGGCCACGGGGAGGGGGCCGGGGGCAGCCTCTGGGAACTGCGGAGGCCTCTAGGAGCCCACGGCAGCCTCCAGCCCACAGGCAGTAGGAGTTGCAAGGCAGGGAATTCTGCCAATCCCCTGGATGACCTGGGAGGAAGATTTCCTGCCTTGAAGCCTCAGGGGTGGGGTCGGGGGGTGTCACAGCCCCAGCTGAGAGCCCAGTTCGTGAGATGAAAACCCCGCAGAGCTGTGCTTGCTCCTGACTCACGGAAACTGTGAGATAATTAGCGTGTGTTGCTTGTTACACAGCAATGGAAAACCAGCACACTCGCCCTTCATACGTTGTACAATTCTTTTGGCCACCCCTGCTCCCAAACAAGGCTGCTTTTTCACGCCCTGCTATGAACACAAGTTCTCTGAGCCTGCATTTTCTCTCTGGTTAATCCTGTCGGTCCTTCAAAACCCCATTCTAACGCACCCTCTTCCCCTCCACACCCGCAGACCCATAGCCCTTGGTGCTCACCCCACCGCCCCGCACTCGCGCCATTGGCTGGTATTCGTCTGCGCGCCACTCCGCCATCTTCCATGTCAGCGTGTAGCTCAGGGCCCGGCTTCCTGCACATCGAGGGCTCCTCACTTGGGGGTGTTTGTGGGGAGTCCTGGCTGGGGTTCAGGCCATCCGTACGTTCCCTCGAATTCTTGGTGAATGTTGCCCTGGAGCTGGAGCTCTCATCAGATTCTCACAGAGGCTTGAGGTCCTGAGAAGATGCAGATGGACTGAGGCAGGTTGTCTTGAATTTAAGCCACTGGGTTATCACCCACTAAGGGAATTTCCATTTGAAGCCTGGGTGCTAACTGCGGCTTTGCTAGAGGAATGTGAGGCTTCCAGGGCGTTCTGCAGGAGAGCTGCTGTTCTGACACGTGTCAGAGCACAGTCGTGTAGGCAACTCCAGGCTCCGGCCAGACGGGGATGGAGGTGGTCCAGCCTGGGAAAGGAGAAAGGAAGCAGGGGCACAGCAGAGGTGCAGGGAGGCTTCCCTTGCAGACCAAGTGGGCAGGGGGCGGGGCGCCCGGGAGGCTGGCTTATTCTGAGCTGAAGGAGTGACTGCGTTTCTCCTTTTAATTGTGCCAGGTGCCGGATCACCGCTCCCACTGCCGGCTCCCCTGGGCTCTCAAGGGCTGCCTTGGCAGTGCCAGGGTATTTTTAGCCTCCAGGAAGTGGAACAAAGCACCCAGAGAGGCAGTGCTGCGCTCTTGGCTGGGGCCACGCTCAGTAGCTTTCTGAGAAAGCGCAGGACGCCCTCTCCAGCCGCAGGGGACGCAGGGGGCGTGGGTGCAGCTCCCTCGTCTCCCTCCGAGGCCGTCTCCCTCAGGGGTTTGGAGAGGGAATCCTCGCCAGCTGGAGGGGCCGGGGGTGGGTGGGTGGGTGGAGTGGCTGGGAAGATGGGTGGGCCCCTGCCCCCAGCTAGAAATACCTATCCCTGTAACGGGGGGAGGCGTGGGGGAGAGCAGCCTGATACCACTTCCGAGGTCGTAGTGATGGACTGTCAAGGTCAGCCTTGAGCACTGATATGCCAAATATTTGCTTGGATTGCTGACCTGGCCGACCTGGCGCCCTCATGTGCTGCCTGCTTGTTCCTGGGCCCCGCCGCAACCAGACACGCCGCCCCTTGTCCCTGGAGGGGTTGGCGCTGTTTCCTGAAGAGGTCTCTCCAGGCAGGTGTGGCTGGTACAGTCCGCTCATGGGGGGCCTGGGCTGCGGGCAAAGACGGACAGGCTGGGTGTGGGGGCCAGGCGTCCCCACGGACCCTTTGTCTGAAGTGGCTACATCAGCGAAGCTGGATTGAAGTGGCCAAGGTTCAGCGCAGCTGCCCACCTAGAACCAACCAACACACGGCCAGGCCACCCAGGCCTTCTCCCCACCCATCCAAGCCTGGGAAGGAGAGCGGCCTCCCCTCCCAGAGCAGATGGAGGAGGCCAAGAGGGGGTTGGCCAGGGCCTAGAAAGGAGGAAAAAGCTAATCTGTCTGTCTGTCTGTCTGTCTCTGTCTCTCTCTCTCTCTCTCACACACACACACACACACACACTCCCCACCCCGAGTGTCACACCTGGGGGTCAGCCACCGTGCTACACAGGCACCACCCCCCGAATCCTGGTGACCCTGCAGTTACTTTCGCTCCGTTTTACTGACATGGAAACCAGGACTCAGAAAGATGAAGCAACTTGCCTGAGTGCACACAGCCAGGTGTCAGATCCGGGGTGGTGGAGAGACCACCTGCTGCTGCTGCCGAGAAGGGGAGGGAGAGGGAGAAGGTCTTGCAGCTGTTCTCCGAGATTCTAGAACAGGGTGGGGGAAGGGCAGGTAGGGGGCAGGGCCATGTGCCTGCCTGGACCACTTACTTCCCAAGATGGAGATGGGGATAATTAAACTTCTGACCTCACTGGAAGCCAAACTCAGACTAAACACTACGGTGTGATCTCAGCCCCGCTCTCTGCCTTTGCCTGTGCTGCCCCCTCAGGCTGCAGCCTCGCCTCTGCTTACTTATTCTTCCAGGCCCAGCTAAAAGGCCACCACCTCTGCGATGACTTAGCTAATCCCCACCTCTCGGGAACTGAGTTCCTTTCTCTCTGAGTCTCTGGTCTCTCCATTTCTTTCCCGTACTGCACTCATCATGTTCTGATTAGTGTGTTATCCTCTTTCGCTGTGTATCTGTCCATCTTACTCATTAGATTGGAAGAGAAAGTGTTTGTTTTGGCCTAAGGGCAGTGGTGCCCTGCTAAGCCAGCTCTCTGATTTGTAGTGCTTGCCAATTCTCAGGGTGTAAATACTCCCACCGTGGCCAGTTTCAAGCAATGGTGGTTTAACAAGGGGCTCACAAAATTCCGGAGTATTTAACAGTTGGCTGTCGTGCACCAGCGTTCACGGGCTCTAGCTCACCACTGCTAAGGCTTAAGGTTTGCACTTAGCAGGTGCACATCAGGTTGGTGCCGCAGAACCCTTGCTTGGATGGACTGTTCTATTCCACATGTTTGTTTTCGTCTGCAGCCCCTACTTGGTTCCTAGAAGAATTTAGAAAGGACATCTGGGAACATGGTGACAGTCCTTCTCTCCTCCCTGTATCCGTGCCCCTTTGTGATGTGACCCTGCAGCTTCTCCCATGAACAGCTAGGGCCAGTTTCTCCATCCTCAATTCAGGCCTGGCCTTGGGACTTGACTTAGCCATTGGAATCTGGTCAAAGTGACTTTATGACCTTGAGTACTCCTGCTCTTGTCTTGGGATCCTGCCAGCTACCAGGTATAAAGCCCAGGCTTCTCTGCTGAGGATGAGGCCACACAGAGCAGGGGCACGCCACCTTGGCCGAGCCCTCCTAGATCAGCCGGGCCCGGCAAACCCTGCCACTGGCCAAAGATGTAGGAGTGAGCCCAGCTGGGGCCAAAAGAATCACCCAGTTGAGCCCACCCCATATTGCTAACCTGCAGAATCATGAGCTAAATAAATGGTGGTTGTTTTAAACCACCGAGTTTGGGAGTGGTTTGTTATGCAGCAAAAGCTCACTGATATAATACCATCCTTGATATCTTACCATCCTTCAGAAGTAGCTTAGCTTCCAACTGGACTGTCCATCTCTGAATGAGGTAGAAATGGCCTCCTGCTCTCTGCAGCTCGTTAGCCATGAACTCAGGTATCAGCACTGCTGACCCCACAGCTCAAGAGTTCTGGCAGACTATTGGTCCTCCTAGAGGGACCTGGAAGATGTGGACCCCTGGGTCCCAGATGGAACGATTGGACGAGAGGCCTGGATTCTGTGGCCTTGGACCTGAGCTTTCTTCCCGTTTGCCTTTGTCTCAGGCAGCCACGGGGCCGGGAGCTGCCCTCTTCCTATTGAGCAGTGAAGATTTAATTGTCTTTTTTGGGGGAAACGTCCCACTAGGAATGGGAGAACTCACAAATTCCTCTTTTCTGCCCTGTAGAATAATTTTGGGGGTGGGGTGAGTGGGGAAAAAAGATCCTAATGTGTTTGGAGTGGAGAGGAGGGAGAGAGCTGTGCCTTAAACCATACTTCATAAATTCCTACTTTCTGTTCAAGAGTGAAATCTTGTCTGTAACCTGTGAAGGAGTTTGTGAAAAACCCACCCCACCCAACCCATTCTGCCCTCTAGGTTTGAACCACTGAAACTCTAGCAGCAAAGGGGCATTCCAAAGAAGGAGGGAGGAAGCAGACCATGAAGCGGGTTTGCAGCTGCATGTGTGGTCCACGGTTCTCCTCCAGCCAGCTGTGTGACCTTGGGCAAGTCACCCAACGCCTCTGTGCCTGCCTAGGGTAAGGGAGACTGGAACGCTCCACAGCCCCTTCTTATCGGCTTAAAGGGAAAAGCAAGGGAGGGCCAGAGAGGCTTCCGAGAGTTGACTGTCCATTCTACCAGCGGGACAGCGTACTGACCACGTTCTGTTTGCACACAATGTTCTCACTGTGATGACGTGGAGGCGGTGGTGGCATCACACTCTGGTGCCTCCCCCAGTTTGTATTTGGCCTTGGGATGCTGTCAGAACGTACACCCCTTCCCTGCCCACCTCGGCTCAGTGCCAGGAGCCTTGAATCTGACTTGACAGGTGGGGAAATGTCAGTAGTGGGGGGTTAACTAGCAGCTACTCCATCACGGAGTCTCTCATTGATAAGCTGTGTGACCCTGGGCAGGTTATTCCACCTCTCTGATCCTTCATTTCTTCCTCTAAAGTATGATGTCACGTGAAACATTTACAATGTTGAATCACAATAAATACTGAATGAAAACAGAGGTGGTGCTGATGCAGGCTTTGTTACATACAACATATGCAGAAGTGAACATTTTTCTATCTACTTAAAAGAAAACTATGTTGACCCCAAGGTCTAGTTTGGGGGTCACACCAAGCAGTCACACCACATGTGCTCAGACCTTCTGGGAGGTTCCCCTTTTTCAGTTTCAGGACTTTGACTTTGCTCAGTTATTTGTGAACACGTGGGACTCACTTTTTAATTTTTTTTTGATTATAATAATTTTTTCCCTGGGTTTTATGGGGACACACTTGGTGTGTATTAGAGGTTGTTAAAAGAACGAAATGATACAGCCCACCTAGAGCATGAAGCTTAGCGCCTAGACTCCTAATTGCTTCACCAACAGCAACTGCTGCTCTTATCCCCCCCCCCCCACCACCGTCCCGCCCCCAATGCTGCCAGCGCTCGGCTAAGGAGGAGTCAGATGCCCAGCTCTGGCCGGCAGGGCCGCTCAGGAGCCACCGTGCAGGAAGATCAAGGGTTGGGATCCAGCGCGCTGGCTCCCCAGACCCTGGGTCAAGGGACCTGAAGTGCCCACAAGGTCATTCTCCCACTCTCCCTCCGGATGGTACAGGGTGACAGCGGCTTCTCCCGCAAAACTCACCCTCCACCGCAGGGTGGATCAGAGGAGCCCCGAAGGTGTCAGCAGAGGCCACCTCCTGCCTTCAGGCAGGCACAGCAACCCTTCTCCGCCCCACCGTACAGCTGAGGTATCAGCTACAGCCATCCGGACCCCCCTCACCCTTCCCTGCTCCGCGGCGCTGCGGGGCTCGACCCCGTGGACCACATTTCCCAGGGTCCCTTGCACGCCGGCTTCCTGTAGGTGCAGCCAATGGGAAGCGGGGAGGGAGGGGGTGCCGGGGGGGAGTGGAGAAGCGGGTGGGGCTCCTTCCCATTCCCCTGCTCTGAGTGGTGTTTC
Organism: Lagenorhynchus albirostris; assembly: GCF_949774975.1. Classification (NCBI taxonomy): domain Eukaryota; kingdom Metazoa; phylum Chordata; class Mammalia; order Artiodactyla; family Delphinidae; genus Lagenorhynchus; species Lagenorhynchus albirostris. The sequence continues at coordinate 48,478,123 of NC_083109.1, forward strand.
CAGAGCGGGCTGTGTTTCCTTCGTGGTTCCAGCTCCTGAGGGCACCCTCTCTTCTTCTGTCCCTCCAGCCCTAGGGAAGCAGCAATTTCTTGCCGCTTCTAATTTAGGTTGCTTCGCTGCCCCTATTAGGGTTTCAGTTACCCCTTCCTTACATTAATTCACGATTAATCACTTGGCCTGGGCTCTATTTTCCGGTTGGGACCCTGGCCGCTGCAGCTACCCGGGTAGACATCTTGCAGACAGCGGTCCCGGCCCGCCCCTGGAGTCTGGGGATGCTACCCTAGAAGAAGGGGTTGTGTGGGATCGTCTAGCTGGGCATGTCCCCTTGGCCTTACCAACTCCTAACCCTGTAGGGAGGAACGTGGCCCAGAAGAGCCAGGGTTGGGGCTCTCACCAGGGTCAAAGGACAGCACTGCTCTGGGCACCCTGAGTTACCCCCTTCCCTCTGGGCCCAGTCCCTACTCCTTGGACCGTCGGGGGCTCATCCCCTTTTCCAAGGGATGCCAAGTTCAGGTCAATTCAAGCTAATGTCCAGTCTTCACCCATCTTACAATGTAATGGGCAAGGTCTTTCTCTAAAGAAGAAAAAGCTCTGAATTCCGTCCCTGCGGGGCACCCTCTTTGGAAGGTTACCTCGCTGCAGAGGGGAATCTTTGCCCGCCCTGAGCAGGTCCCCTGCCTTGGTGTTCAAAAGGCACAGGCTTGCCCATAAGCCCCTGTCCCCACACCTGCAGGTACAGTGCCTGCCACCCCCTTCCTGTTCTAGACCTCTTGGAGGCCCTCAGCTCCCAGCGGGCCCCTCCCATCCCAGGCCCTTTGCTGCGCCACTGTCATCCAGGATACATGCCAGCAGATGTTTCTGGCAAGCCGCGGGGCTGCGGTTAACCTGAAGGGGCCAGGAGTGGGTGAATGCACCGCTTGGCTTGGGGGGGTCCGTCCCCCAGCCTCCCCTGGGCCACCTGGGCTCTCTGGTGAGTGAGCCACATGTATATTTATAGTGGCAGTGACTGTGGTGGGTGCACTTCAGCCTCTGAATTAAATTTCTCTCCAGCTGCTCGTAAGATCAGGAGCTCAATCTGCAGCGTGAGCTACAAGGCCCTGATGCAGCAGGTGAGGGACGCACCGAGCTGGGTCTAGAGCTGAGAGGCCCCTTCGTTACAGATGAGGAAACAGAGGCCCACAGACAGGCAGGGGCTTGGCTCAAGCCTTCTGACGGCAAGGGCCTTTCTTTTTCATATTCTTTTCCATTATATTTTATTACAGGATATTGAATATAGCTCCCTGTGCTGTACAGTAGGACCTTGTTGTTTATCTATTCTGTATATAATGGTTTGCATCTACTAACCCCAAACTCCCACTCCATCCCTCTCCCACCCCCGGCAACCACTAGTCTGTTCTCTATTGTCTGTGAGTCTGTTTCTGTTTCTAAGTTCATTTGTGTCATATTTTAGATTCCACATATAAGTGATATCATATGGCATTTGTCTTTCTGACTTGCTTCATTTAGTATGAGAATCTCTAGGTCCATCCATGTAGCTGCAAATGGCATTATTTCATTCTTTTTTTGTGGCTGAGTAATATTCCGTGTATATATGTACCACATCTTCTTTATCCATTCATCTGTCGATGGTCATTTAGATTGTTTCCTTGTCTTGGCTGTTGTAAATGGTGCTGCTATGAACATAAGGGTGCATGTATCTTTTCAAATTAGAGTTTTGTCTGGATATATGCCCAGGAGTGGGATTGCTGGATCATATGGCCACTCTATTTTTAGGTTTTTGAGGAATCTTCGTACTGTTCTCCATACTGTTTTCTGCACTAATTTACATTCCTGCCAACAGTGAAGGAGGATTCCCTTTTCTCCACACCCTCTCCAGCATTTGTTATTTTATTTTTTTTATGATCAATATATTTACTGAGGAAGATATCGCAAAAGGTTTATGAGAATATGAAGTACTTAAAATGTTAATAACCATAAAAATACAAATTAAAACAAAAATGATAAATCACTATATGTCTTAGAATGGTAAACCTTAATAAGCTGAAAAAATATTTTTTATTGAGGAGAAGAGGGAATACTGACACTAGCATGGATTGCAGGTGGGAGCATAGGCTGGTCATCTGGAGAGCCATCTAGTACCATTTTCTAAGATAGCCTGTGACTCAGCATTTTGGATTTTAAGTATACAGCATTTGTTATTTGTACACATTTTAATGATGGCCATTTTGACCGTAAGGTGATATCTCATTGCAGTTTTGATTTGCATTTCTCTAGTAATTAGTGATGTTGAGCATTTTTTCATGTGCCTGTTGGCCATCTGTATGTCTTCTTTGGAGAAATGTCTATTTAGGTCTTCTGCCCATTTTTTGAATGGGTTGTTTGTTTTTTGTTGTTGTTGAGTTGTATGAGCTGTTTGTATATTTTGGAAATTAAGCCCTTGTCAGTCGCCTCATTTGCAAATAATTTCTCCCAGTCCATAGGTTGTCTTTTTGTTTTGTTTATGGTTTCCTTTTCAAAAGCTTATAAGTTTGATTAGGTCCCATTTGTTTATTTTTGCTTTTATTTCTATTGCCTTGGGAAGACTGATCTAAGAAAACATTGGTATGATTTATGTCAGAGAATGTTGTACCTGTGTTCTCTTCTAGGCGTTTTATGGTGTCTTGTCTTACATTTAAGCTGTGTTCTCTTCTAGGCGTTTTATGGTGTCTTGTCTTACATTTGTCTTTAAGCCATTTTGAGTTTCTTTTTGTGCATGGTGTGAGGGTGTGTTCTAACTTCATTGACTCGCACGCGGCTGTCCAGCTTTCCCAGCACCACTCGCGGAAGAGACTCCACGGGCCTTCCTGTGAGCCCAGCAGGTCTGGCCTCGTGGCTTCCTCTGGGCACATGTGGACTCTGCCAGCTGCACCCACTCCTGAGAGTGGTGGCTGGCTCATCGGGGTGTGGGTCCCCAGGGAGCTCATGGGCCGCCCTTCTGGGTGCTCAAGGGGACGTGCTGGGCCTCCAGCTGCTGTCACAGGGGAGTTGCTCTCTGGAGCTCACACCTGAGATGGCACCTGTGGCTGGTGCTCTGGGGCTGAAAGGCGAAGGCCTCCCTGCTCCTGGGAGGTGTCACTGGGAGCTTCTCCGAGGAGGCCAGATACTACCTTGGGAGATGCTGTGACAGGAAAATTTTGCCAAGTCCCATTTTAAAAGTGAAGCAGAATGAGCCTGTGTGTGTGTGATGTTTGTGTGTGTGTCTGCCCGTGTACATGGGTGTGATGTGTGCATGTGTACAAGAGACTTCTGTTTGGCATGTGTAAATATACACTTGTGTGCTAGTATATACGCATGTGTGGATATGTGTATGGGAATGTGTGTTTATATGTATTTCATGTGTACATGTTAGCAAATATGTGTGCATATGTGTTGTGGCTGGGCCTGCTTATAAGAGCACACATGTGGACTTCCCTGGTGGTGCAGTGGTTAAGAATCTGCCTGCCAATGCAGGGGACATGGGTTCGAGACCTGGTCTGGGAAGATCCCACATGCCGCGGAGCAACGAAGCCCGTGTGCTACATACAGCTACTGAGCCTGCACTCTACAGCCCGCAGGCCACAACTATTGAGCCCGCGAGCCACAACTACTGAAGCCCGCGCGCCTAAAGCCTGTGCTCCTCAACAAGAGAAGACACCGCGATGGGAAGCCCACGCACCACAACGAAGAGTAGCCCCCGCTCGCCACAACTAGAGAAAGCCTGCGCACAGCAACGAAGACCCAACGCAGCTAAAAAAAAATGAAAAAAAAAAAGAGCACACATGTGTGTTTGTGTGTGTACATCTGTGTGTGTCGTGTGTGTGTTTGTGCATATGAGGGGTGTGTGTGTGTATGTGTGAAGAGCAACCGGTGGCATGGCATGCTTTTGCCTCCTGGTTGTGTCCCCTCCCAGGGGAGGAGGCCAGTGACGAGCCATCTGTGTTGGCCAGTCTTCCCTCCTGTCACCGTCTTTGGCCCCAACTTTTTTTCTGCTAAAGGCTTCGTCTGGAGACGTCTACCTTTTTAGTGATGCCTGGAGATGATTTGTCCTTCCCATTAATGATGGTGTGCATGTTCCTCTGGGAAAATTTGGAAAGTACAGAGGAGCACAAAGGTAAAAATGTCCCTGGAGTCCCAACACCCAGAATCCTGGCTGTGGCTTTATGTAACTTTCCTCTCTGGGCTAGAGCTGGGACTTGATGGGATAGAAGAGGAGAGAAACGTGGGTGCCATTGTCACCCCTTGATCCCTGACCCCATACTAGTCAAGTGTTTGGAAACTGAAGCCTCCTAGATTGTCTTCTTTTGTTTTTGTTAAGGTCTTCATGGATCACACAGTTCCTGAGGTGACTGGTTTGGCCAGAGCATGAAGACAGACACTCTGACCTGGGTTTAGATCAGGGCTTCACTGACCTCTGTCTTGGTTGGGTCAGTCACTTAAGTCTCAGTTTCCTCATCTCTAAAATGGGGTAAAAATAACTACCTTGGAGGGTAAGTTGCTAGGGTTAGAAATCTCCTTCCCACCCCACCCCGTGCTTCTGGTGTCTTCCGTGGCAGTGGCTACATCTCTGCTGTGGTTCCAGCCCCTGCCAGGTGGCCTGAACTGTGGGCTCTGGTAACCCCAGCTTCTCCCTTCCTGTCCTGACCCTAGTGGTGGCAGCAGTGACTTCCCGCTGTTACTAAGCTCTCTGGTCACCCTGCCATCCCATTTGGCTCTTCAGAAAGTCCAAGCTGCAAAACAAACCTCCTGTGTTAAATTCTCTTGGTTGAAAGACCTCGTGTGGTTTTTGTGGTTTTTGTGCTGGGACCCAACAGATAGAGACACGACATGCAGGGCAGTGTCTGGAGCATAGAGGACACTCACCATGTGGCACCAGGTCTGTGACTCTGCCCCTGTTGGCTGGTGACAACCTTACCAGCTAACCCACTCTCCACTTGAAGAGGTCAGGAGCCCCGCCTTCTCCCTGCTCGTGATCAAAGCCCTAACTAGGCATGTTCAGCTTTTTCAATAGGTGGTCCGGTGGTAAGGGGATGGACTCTGGAGTAAGGCAGCCCTGGGTTTGAATCTCAGATCCACCATTACTAGCTGGGTGGCTTTGAGATCTCTTCAACTCAGTTGCATATCTGAAGCCAGGGGAATAAGGCTAGTAATTCATACAGATGGTGTCGGCACAATGCTTGATGGAGAGGAAGCTACCATGTTTGTTAGGTATTATGATCAGTATCACCACCACAGTCCCTTCTTTCAAGAGCTTGGGATCTTTTCACTTGGATTTGGGTCAATGGCCATAAAAATGGCTCATCCCTGCTCCTCCTCCACGTCTCTTGGTATGAAGAGCTCAAAGGTTGCTGGGAAAGGGTGGGCAGATTTGCCTAAGGGCCGAGAATCATTGTGGGAAGAAAAAGATAAAGACCCAGAACCTTTCCTTTTGATGTCGGCCTCAAAGTGTCTTGAGTGGTTTGGGGTGGTCACTAAAAGGATGGGGACCTCACCGTGATGGAGGCTGTGCCTGGTGGGGTCTGGAGCACAGAGCCAAGGCCTAGACGGTCACAGAGGGAGGGCCGGCTTGGCACACGTGCAGCTGAGGGCAGATGCACATAAGGGAAGAGCTGCAACCCTGGACACTAATCTGCTTCTCCTGGAGACAGTTAGCAGCCGTTCTTGGAATTCACCCTGCCCCTTCTCTCCTCCTCCCTGGCTCGCATATTTGCTTCTACCTGCAATGCCTTTCCATTTCTTGTCCATCCAGCAAACTTCACACCCTTCAAGATCCAGCTGAGCCATGACCTGCGCGGGCCTTGGTGACATCCCGAGGCAGAATGAAAGACACCATTCTCTATGTTCAGGGCTTGCACATTCTCCTGTTCTTTGCTTAGCACACTCTCTTCTGTGTCCTCCTAGTAGCTTCTGTGCCCTTTACCATGGTACTTAGCCCATCGCTCTCTGTGCCTGCATCCTAGTTTGTCCATGCTTCTCTTACGACACCGATCACATGCCTACAGTAATAGTAACAGCAATAATGACAGTTGGTAGCTGTTGGGCGCCTTATGTAGTGCCAGGCACCGTGCCAAGCCCCTTGCTGGCAGAACCTCACTGAACCCTCCCCCCCTTCCCTCTGAGGTCCGCATCTCACAGATGGGGAGATAGACCCCTGTTCAAGCCCACCTAGCTACTTGGTTCTGGAGTCTGTGCTCTTAACAGCCATGGTTTTGCTTGTGACCCCCCCCCCAGGGGAAAGAGCCAGGCTTATCCCCACCTTCGTGTACCCACGAGCTGGCAGGGTGCCTGGAACCAAGTGGGCAGCTAACGAACGCCAGAAGATATAAAATCACATTCCATTGTGCTGATGTACCAAGATGTATTAAACCGTTTCCCTTTTGCCGCGGTGACTGTTTCCGGACATCTCTCCTCGGTCTGCCTTATTTTCTTTGGGTCGGATCCTGGGAGCGGGAAGTCTGGGCCCGAGGATGTGGCGCTTCCTCGCGCCGCCACGTCATCCTCCCCGTCCTGCCGCCGCCAGCGCGGGGCTGGCTAGGTTCTGGGAGGCCCGCAGGCCCTTCTCACCTGGACTGGGCTCTAGCGCCGTGCCCGCCGCGGGCCTCCGACCCCGACCTCGGCCCGCGAGGCCGCTTCTAGCTGCGGCCCCTCCCTCCCGGCCGCGCGGGCAGCGGGATCCCGTCTCGGGGAGGGGACCAGACCCCCGGCATCCCCGTCCGACCGCTCCTCAGCTCCGGCTTCCTTATTTGGAGGGACGCGAGGTGGGAAGAGAGGAGGGTGGAGGGAGGCAGCTCCGGGAGAAAAATGTAGGTCTCAGGGGGGCGGGGAGACGGGGCAGGGGTGGCCCTGAGGGTGGGGGGGTGTGGATAAGCCTTCAGTCCCCCTTCCCATCGCTGCGGGGCTGGGGCGCAGCAGCTCCCGGGTGCGGACCTTCCCGCCGCATCCTCGGCTTACAGAGGGAGAGGCAAACTCTGCCCTAGCCTGGGGATGCAGCTCTTCCGGCCTGAGCAGCGAGGGCTGGGTGGGGTGGGGGTAAGGAGGGCTGGCAGGGGGAGGCTGGGCCCCTCACCCTCCCAGCTGGACCCCTTCCTGCCTTCTCCCCTCCCCTTTCATCTCCTTCCACATCTTCTGGCATTTCCGCTCCACCTGCAAATAGAAGGCCAGAGGCACCTCCTGGGCCACAGCCGCCCAGGTGAGACCAGAGACATTTAGGTAAGCACAAGAGACACCCAGTTTAACTCACACGCCTAGTTAAGCGTGTCCTAACCAGCTGAGACCAATCTCATTGCCTGTGTGTTTTCGGGTTGCCAGATAAAATCCAGGATGCCCAGTTAAGTCTGAATTTCAGATGGGCAATGCATAATATTTTTAGTACAGACTTACCCCATGCAATATTTAATATAAGTATGCCCCCAATATTGCATGGGACACACTTATACACTAAAAAATGATTCACTGTTCACCTGAAATTCAAATTGAACTAGGCGTCTAGTTTTTGATTGAACTAGGTTTTTATCTGCTGAATCTGGCAACCCTCGTGTTTTCCCTTTTCCTGAATTTTAACCCTCAGAATTCTGCCCTCTTCCCCCACCCCAAACAGCCTCTTTTTTCACCTTCTCAGTGGAGGTTCGGCTTCTCCTAGACCCAGGCGCTTTCTAGTTTCCCTCCTCCCCTGGTTTTTATTTACTTTAGCAAAGTCACACTGGGTCTCAATTTCAAAGTCTTTGATGTTATTACCAGAGACTCGGGTTGAGGCAGCCTAAGCTTTAGGAGGGTTTCTTCAGGACACTGGGAGGAAATTAAACCTCGGAAAATATGCTTGACGTTTTTTTTTTTTCCTTCTATAAAGAACGTCTGAGGGTCGGGCTCCTTTATGGTCACGGGAGCATGAACAGTGGAGTTGAGGCCAAAACCCTTATTTCTCAAGCCTCCACCAGCTGCAGCCCCAGCCAATGAGTGATTTATCTCCAGCTGCACTGGCGGCTTTCTCAGGGTTTCCATCCTCAGCTGAAGTCGTTCAGGGAGACCCCAAACTTGCAGGCTCACAGGGATCTGAGAAATCAGCTAGACCGGGGCTTCCCAAACAGTTCTGTGCACACGAATTTCCTAGGGGGGCTTTCACCAGACCCAGCACCCAGGCTCGTTAACTCAGGATCTCTGGAGGTGGACCCACACATCATGATTTAGAAAAACCTCCCAGAGAATTCTATTTTGAGACCCAGTGAACCGGAGCAGTGCTTCTCTGGCTGGCGGGAGCTGATGTGTAAATACCCCAGCTCCTTTTCCCTCAGTTGGGGTAAGTCTGAGGCACCTGCCCCTCTGCTGTTGGTCACCTCCTTCCTGGGTGGCCCAGTTGCCCACAGCAGTAGCTGGCTCTGTAAAACGCCCTTTACTGGCTTCTTCACTTCCAGGTGCTTTTGGTCGCCACCAACAGAAACGAGGCTCTGCCTTCCGTTTCTCTTCAGTTCTCTGATCTGCCCTCTTTTGTAGGTCAACTGCATTCTCAGCTGGCTTCCCTCGTTTTCCGAGCCTGCACCCTCTAGATTGCCTCTGCATTCCCAGATTTCCATCTTCAAGATATGGGGAGGGGGAAGGGTAAGCTGTGACAAAGCGAGAGAGAGGCATGGACATATATACACTACCAGACGTAAGGTAGATAGCTAGTGGGAAGCAGCCGCATAGCACAGGGAGATCCGCTCGGTGCTTTGTGACCGCCTGGAGGGGTGGGATAGGGAGGATGGGAGGGAGGGAGACGCAAGAGGGAAGTGATATGGGAACATATATATAACTGATTCACTTTGTTATAAAGCAGAAATTAACACACCATTGTAAAGCAATTATACTCCAATAAAGATGTAAAAAAAGCAAACAAACAGATAACTGGATCACCTCTGCACTGCTCTCCACAGCATTCCCTGGGAATTCTTTTGCTAAATGACTTCAGTGTGGGTTATTTGTACCAGCCGCTACGCAACGGGGCTGGGACTTGCTGAAATTGGCTTTTACCCCAGGGTGGGGTCAGACACACTATCTGCGTGGCTGCCATGCGGTTGGGGGGCGGGGGCTGGGGGAAGGGGATGTTTGGGAGCAATCACAAGGCTGAAAGAAGGGTGACGTGCAAAGGAAGGGGTGGGGTGTGATGGCCGGGCAGAGGGTTTGTAGGAGCCCCAAGCCTCCTAAGTCGATTGTCAGACAAGGTTTACAGCTCTGAGGCTCTCAAACTGTTGTATCAGCTCCTGGAAAAGTTATTCTTTCCACCGTGGGAGGAGTTGTCTGTTGGCTTGGCTGTGTCTACGGGAGGGTCCTTCAGAACAGATCCTGGGACAAGGACTCGTGTGCCTGTGATTTATTAAGGAAATTCTCCCAGGAGGAACTTCGAAGGGAGTGAAGAAAGCAGGTCAGGATAGGGGGAAGGCCAAGCCAGGGGTGATCTCAGGCAAAGCCCCAAGGGAGGGCGGTGTCAGCCTGGTCCTTGGGAGCTCTGGAGTGTGAGGGCTACTCAGGGTGATCTTGATTCAAAGCAAGAGGGCCGGACTTCCATACTCCTCTTCCCATTACTCCTTCACCAAGAATGCCAGGTGTGGGGCGCGTGTGGCAGCAGGAGGTAAAGTTCTAGGTGTTTCAGGCTCACTGTCTCCAGGCAAGGAAGCTCCAGTTGCCTGAGGGTAGCCCTCCAAAGACGAGCCCCAGGTGCCCTCTTGGGAAAGCAAAAGCACTTTCGAGCTGGAAGGGGTCAGGGACACACAGTGCTAAGAGGAGACCTGAGGGGATGGGTGGAGCCCTGGCATTGCCCACTCCAGGCCGAGGTGGCCCAGTCAGCCGGGTCCACACGTCAGCTCTCACCCATAAACCGGGGTCTCAAGCTCTGACCCGTAGGCCCAGCTCTCAGGTGCATTTTGTTTAGCCCACACTGAGCTGACCTGCCAGTGCCTTAAAGCTCCCGGATTAGTTGCCGCCATTTAAATCTCAGGCGATTTTTACACAAAAATCCAGATCTCTAGGTCAGATTTGTTAACGGAGGCCCACACTCCACGTGCCACAATTGGTGGATGGCACAGAGTCTGCCCATCCTGAGCAATTTTACCTGGTGGGCCTGTTGCCACAGCCCCCACTGCTCTCTATTGTGCCCCAAACACACGCACTATAATTTTTCTTAACAGGAGAGTGAAGAGGAAAGATATTGTACTCACATCTCTAAAGTGGAGGAAAATACACGGCCCAAGGATGGTTAATGTGGACACAAGATGTGTCTGCGTCTGAAGACTACAGCCCAAGATGCCATTAGGAAGCCCCCATCATGGTGTCTGCTGGGCCCACGGGGCACGTGAGTTTGCCCCTCCTGCCATGAGCTTTGTGCTCCCACCAGACTCTTCCTTTTCCACCAAGATCCAGCTGCTCGGCTGCCCCTCCCCCCGAGCTCACTGTGTTAAAAGCAGCTGTTTTTCTCCTTCCAGTGCTCCAAGTGCTGATTTCATTTCTTTCCCGACAGAAGTTTGGAGCCAGGAGGGAAATGGTTTGGCAGGAAATCAACAAGCAATGGGAGGAAGAAGACAGCGTGGGGAAAGCAGATGCTGGGCAGAGGTCTGGGCTGAGGGGTCTGAGCGGGGAGACTGGACCAGGCTCGGAAGACCCCCAGTGGCAGGAAGCCCCCGGAGTCCCGGTGGGACGGTGGTCTCTGTGGAATCTGCTTGGTGTCCTCAGAGTTGCTCTCAACAACTTCAGCTGGGGTGGATCCCCGAGAGTTCTTTTTCCCCATAGCTTTTTCTCTCCGGTGTAGCTGGACAGAGGGTAAGACAAGCCGCGGGGAGAAGCAGGGGGACCCCGGGGGGCCCACGGCAGACGGGGGACGTTTGAGCACGTGTGTTGTACGTCAACAGTGCTGGGTGGGCGAGGAGGCTTGAGGGGTGATGAGATGCACAGGATGACCAGAGGCTAGAAAGCTGTAGTCTCTGTAGGCAGTTGAGGCTCAGGACCAGTGGCCCCTGGGAAGGGTGGCCCAGGCCTGGAGGAGCCCAGTCCCGCTCCCCAGGGCCTCACATTGTCCCCTCACCGCCACCCCAGCCCCAGCCGACCCCTAGTTCTTCTTCCCGAAGTCGCCCTCCCCTCCCAACCCAGCTAAGCCAACGTCTTTGACTGAGTTCTGGAAACATTCCTTTCCCCTTAACTATGCCATAAAAGGGCTGAAAATTTCCAAAAGGAACACTTAGCTGAGATGTAGAGGGGAAACCTGGGCACAGAGAAGCGGGTGAGGTTACAGAGTGCAGACCTCTGAGTCCAACTTGACCACATCTGGTGGGAGGGCAGCATGGTGAGCCTGGTGCAGGCAGGAGCTGCCTGTTCCTTGGAATTCCTTGACTCAGCCCAGCCGGTGTGGAGGCCAGTGGACACAGGCCAACGGCTGGACGGAAATGTGGCTGGTGGGGGAGGCGGGGCGCTGCTTCCAGCCTGGTGGGCCTCAGTGTTTCTCAGAGGCTGCTGGGCCCAGGTCCTCGGCTGGGAAGGGGCTCTCCACACCCCACCTCACCCTGGGCTGAGCCAGGCCACTCTCAGCAGCACCTCCACCTCCTTGAGTCTTGTCCCGGCCCTGTCTCCTTTCATGAGGAAGGCCCCAATTTCCTTCTCAATTCTTCTGGAGGTTACTGGCTCTCGGCTCAGGACAGCCCACCGCCCCTCTCCACACACGCCCAACCTCTCTCTGCCTGTCCAGTTTGACCAAAGCACATTCATTGGGTTCCAGGCTGGCTCCACCCTGGAGCTGCCGTGGTGCACCGGGCCCTCCAGTGGGTCTGCACAGACTTGCTAAGGCTCCCCATTTCCAAGCCTGCATCACTTTTGGGGTCCCCTTGGAGTTTGGTTTCTTTCCTTTTTTTTTTTTTTAAAGTCTGACAATTTAAAAAAAATATTTATTTTTTTATTTGGCTGCGCTGGGTCTTAGTTGCGGTACACAGGATCTAGTTCCCTGACCAGGAATCGAACCTGGGCCCCCTGCACTGGGAGCACGGGATCTTAACCACTGGACCACCAGCGAAGACCTGGAGTTTGTTTTCCGACTTGAAGGACTGAACTCATTCAAGAGGAAGACATGGCTGATCTACCCAAGTGTAAAGGCTTTAAAAATATGTTATTTTTCAAAATAGGTAATACATGCTTATTAATATAATCACACATGAAACATAAGTGGCTTTCACCCCTCTATCCCTTCCCCCTCTCTAGAGGAAACCGCTACCTGTGCATCTTCCAGAGATAGTCCATGCAAGCATATATATATGTATATTTTATGCAAGGTATGTATAAATGTATAACATATACATGTATATAATATATACATGTATATATTATGTGCAAGGCATGAGCACGCACACGCACACACACACACACACACACAGTCAGCCCTCCATATCTGCAGGTTCCACGTCTATGGATTCAACCAATCATGGATCAAAAATATTCCAAAAAAAAAATTCCAGAAAGTTCCAAAAAGCAAAACTTGAATTTACTGTGTGGGCCAACATTATAAGTAATCTAGAGGTGATTTAAGGTATACGGGAGGCCAACATCATAAGTAATCTAGACATGATTTAAAGTATACAGGAGGATGTGGGTGGATCATATGCAAATACTGCACCCTTTTACATAAGGGACTTGAGCATCTGCAGATTTTGGTGTACCCTGGAGGTGGAGGGTGGGACCTGGACCCAATCCCGCTGTGGACACCGAGGAGCAGTGACTGTATATAAATTCATTTAGTGTATTTTGGAGATAGGTTGATATGCGCATAGCAAGTGCTTCTTCATTTAAAAAAATGGCCGCTTGGTATCCCTTGTCGGATTGTACATTTGTTTAACCAATTCTTTATTGCCAGGCACTTGGGTTGCTCCCAATCTCTCTGTCTCACTAAGCTGCAGTGAGCGTCTTTATCTTCTTAACTAGACTGCTTGGCATGAGTGCCTGTGTGTCTGTGGGATGAATCCTGGCAGTGGTATCACTTGGCCTAAAGATATGTGCATTTTTAATTTTTATAAATATTGTCAAAACGCCCTCTAGAGCGACTGTACTGATTTTTTAACTCCCATCAACAATATTTGAGAGCATCTATTTCTCTACATCCTCACCAACACAGAATGCTGTCAAATTTTTTGATATTTGCCAGTCCAGGAACTAAAAGTAATTGGTATGTAATAGTCATTATAATCCTTGCTTCTTTATACAAGTATGGTTAAGCATCTTCTCATGTGTTTAAAAGAGCTTTATATCCATTTTTATGAGCTCTGCTCTATCCTTTGCCATCTGTTTTTATTGGGTTGTTGGTCTTTTTCTTATCGATGTCTAGAAGTGCTTTATATATTAAGGAAATTAACCTTTGCCAACCCCCGTGTAGTAAATACTCTTTGTACTTTGTTGTTTGTCTTTGGACATTTGAATTAAACTTTTTTTAATGTAATTAAATTTATTGCTTTAAAAAATGCCTTCCAGGTTTTGTGTTATGCTAAGAAAAATCCCACTCTGAGATTATTTTTAAAAATTATTCCATTTTTCCTGATGCTCATAGGGTTTCAGTTTTAATGTTTAACTTTCTGATCCATCTGGAATTTATTTATTTATTGAAGTGTAGTTATACAATATTATGTTAGTGTCAGGTGTACAACATAGTGATTTGACAATCAGATACATTATGAAATGATCACAATAATAATTCTATTAACCATCTGTCACCATACAAAATTAGTATTATTTACTATATTCTCTTAGCTGTATATTACATCCCTGTGAATTATTTTATAATTGGAAGTTTGTGTCTCTTAATCCCCTTCAGCTATTTCACTCAACCTCTGATCCCCTCCCCTCTGGGGACCACTGGTTTGTTCTCTGTACCTATGAGTCTATTTCTGCTTTGTTTGTTTATTAGATTCCACATATAATGAAAATACTGTGTACAGTATTTGTCCTTCTCTGTCTGACTTATTTCACTTAGTACAATACCCTCTAGGTCTGTCCATGCTGTTACAAGTGGCAAAATTTCATTCTTTTATTTATTTTTAAAATTTCATTCTTTTTAATGGCTGGGTAATATTCCATTGTGTGTGTGTGTGTGTGTGTGTGTATAAACCATATCTTCTTCATCCATTCATATATTGATGGGCACTTAGGTTGCTTCCTTATTTCGGCTATTGTAAATAATGCTGTAATGAACATAGCAGTGCATATATCAAATATTTCAAATCAAATAATATTTCAAATTAGTATTTTGTTTTCTTTAATAGCCAGCAGTGGAATTGCTGGATCATAGGGTAATTCTATTTTTGACTTTTTGAGGAACCTCCGTATGTTTTCTAAAGTGGCTACACCAACGACGCACGAGGGTTCCCTTTTCTCCACATCGTCACCAGCATTTGTTATTTGTGGTCTTTTTGACGCTTGCTGTTCTAACAGGTGCGAGGTGACATCTCACTGCGGTTTTGATTTGCATTTCTCTGATGATTAGTGATGTTGAGCATCTTTTCACATGTCTATTTTGGGGTGAGGAGTAAGCTGGGGTCCAGCTTTATTTTTCCTAGATGACCGCCCAGTTGTCCAATGAATCAGGATCTTGTGAAGGATCCCTCTTTTCTCCATGGATATAAATTATGAAACTGCTTTCTTTGGCTTGTATTTAGCGGGGAGGCTGAGGGGAGGCAGGCGGCGGGTGCTGCCTTAGTCTCAGCCCCATTTTCCTGAGTAGCTCTCCTCAGGATCCCAACTTGCAAATTCCACTCAGGGAGGCAGAAACCCTGCAGCTCGTGAGGCTTCTCTCCTCTCCTTGGAGGGCGGCTTCTCAGCCTCACCTTCCCTGCCCTCCCCACAGGGTCACCGTGTGCTCCTTCCACGTGCCCCTGCGCTTCCCTCCCTCCGCAGCCACAGCGGCTGGAGGGGCCCCAGGGATGCGGCCTCCTCCATTGCACGGTACATCCGGTGCTGGCCAGGCCCGGTCCCGCGGAGCCCGTCTGAGTCCAGCTCTGGGGGCTACCACGTCCACGTCTGCTCTGTGCTCATCCTCTGCTCTGAGGCTTGAGACGCTTCCCCTCGCTTCATCTTCAGAGCATAACCCCTTGGTGGACCCTCACCTGCCCGGTTTAGGGAGGAAGGTGATGAGGCTTGGAGAGACTGAGCCCTTCAGGATCTGAACCTGAATCTGAATACCTAGGGTGGTGTCATCAGAAATCTGCCCACCCCGGGCCTCACAGGTGCTCCAGACAGCCCTGAGAGCCTGGGGTCAAGCTCAAGACCTGTGTCCAGCACCCCCAGTTCTCCACACTGCGTTAGAGCTCAGGATTCCCCACCACAGGCGCTGCCCAGCCAGCCAGGACTCCCTGGGGGCCCACTGCACCAGCAAAACGCTCTCTTCAGATGCCCACCAGGGCCAACTCACTGCTGGGCAACCGTGGACAGTAATGAGTTTTATTCCTCATTATCTCCAGTTTTACCGTAAACGCAGCGTGGTGGCCAGTCCACACTCTGGATGCGTGGTGAACCGACCGGCACCTGCAGGTGGAGGGAGGGGCGTCACCGTGTCCAATAGACCCAAGTCACCAGCCATCCCCCTGCCCCTCCTGCAGCCACGGTGCTGGGAGCTCCCATGATCACACTCACTCTTTAAAGGCCACCTGGGTAATTTTCTTTTTCTAAATCTGAGCTTATTCAAAGAAAAATGACTTGGGCTTGGCCTGTGAAAAAGGTCAGGTCATTACACTGTTGGAAATGTCTACATGCTTGAGAAGAACTGGGAAGTTTCTGAACGTGTAGCTTCCTCAGCCCCTTCACCGTGAGGTGTTTCACCTGTTTTGTGGAGTCAGAGTGTTTTTAAAAGGGCACATGGAAGCAGGAGCATTTTAACTTGTTATGTTACTCGCAGAGGGGATAGGTCAGCTGGCCACCACAGTCCAGGGGAGGGATGCGTTTTTGACTAAAATATGAAAACTTCCAACATTCATTCTGAAATCTGCCAACACTCATTTTTTTTCCTTTCATAGGCAATCGCTTAAAAGTGTTTTTATTTTATGTTAATTTTCCCAACTTTTCATTTGAAAAATTTTAAACCACAGAAAACTGCAAGAATAACAACTGTTAAATTCACCAACAATCAACATTTTGCCACATTTGCTTTATCTCTCTATAGAAACACAGACATTGGGCCCCCCGCAAAATCAGTAATATTTCCTCCCTCCCTCCCTCCCTTCCTTCCTTCCTTCCCTCCTTCCCACCGTGCCTCCCTCCTTCCTTCCTTTCTTTCTGCTGGACTATTTGAGACTAAGTTACAGATGTCCTGACATTTTGCTCAGATATGCCTGCATATCTATTCTAAGATGGTGAACATTCTCCTTCATAAGCACAAAACCATTATCACACCCAGTGAATTTTACATGGATACACATCCAGTCTCTCTCTATGGCCTATATGCAGATTTTGCCAGTTATCCTAATCCTGGCCTCTCCCTTTTGATCTAGGACCCAACCAAGGCCCATTGCCACCCCCACTGTTGGGTCTCCTCAACCTCCTCTCATCTGGAACCTTCTCCCACCTGCCTTGTCTTTCGAGACACTGATATTTTCAAGTGTTCAGGTTGTTCGTTTGGCAGAATTCTCCCCAATTTGGATTTGACAGATTGCTCCTTATGAAGAGATTCAGGTTACGATTTTTTATTTTGACAGGATCGATCTTAATTTTTATTTTACTTTGGAATAGCTGATGTGCTCACATGAAATAAAATCCAGAAGATATGGAAGAATCCACACTCGGCAATCTCCCTCCTTCCCCGTCCCTTCCTGGAGGCAAACCACGTTCCAGATTTCCGTGTCTCTTCAGAGATAACACAGGGCAATGTCTGATGATGACCCCCACACCTCTGCCTGGGCAGTTCAGCAGGTGTCTGTCTGTCTGTCTGCTGTGTTACTCACTTGCCTAGAAACCTCGGAAGGCTCTCTAAGATGCTTACGTGGCCCACAGGAGCTGGTGCCCTGGCCCTGCCCCTCTCTGCTCACCTCGTTCCACTCTCTTGCCCGGAGGGGCCCTGTCACAATGGCCTCCCTTCCAAGTGAGACAGGCTGGGACCTGGGACCCTCTACCTGAGTGCTTGCATCCGGAAAAACGTCTCCTCCAGTAACAGATACAAAGAACCTATAAGGGACAAAGCTATAAGGAACTATAAGTTTCTTAAACTATATAAGAAACTGTAAGGGACCGCACATGTGCAGTCTGGGCAATTATCAGCAATAAGATGCAAAAAGGCCACAAAGCAGCTGCCGCTTCTGAGGTGCCGGGAGCAAAGGCAGGGTCCTGGGGGCGCCGCCTGCACACGGCACCACGCGGTGGGGGCACCTAAGCCACGCCTCCGGCCTGACCCACCAAGCCGCCCACACCCTCACCCCATGTAAGGAACCAGCCCCCCGTCCTCGGGGATGAGCAAGGGCACCTGTTACTTGTTTCTCTCCCTCGTGGTGCAGCACGAGTCCCAGTAGAGCCTGCCTGAACTTCTGGTCTGGCCTCTTACCAATTCCTAGCCGAGTCGGTCACACAAGGAGACTCCCCTGCCTGCCACAGGCCCTGGGACGTTCCCAGTGTTCTCCCGCGGGGACACTGCTGGTCCTCTTCACCTACCCGCTTCTCGTCACCCTGCATGGCCCATCCACCAGCCCTTCCTCCAGGCAGCCACCCCCAGTCCCGGGCAGGGTTACGTCCCAGTAAGGGCCCCTCGGGACACCTGTTCCGTCTTTGCTCCAAGAGGGAGGAACCAGCTGTAACTCCGGCCACCAGGAGCAGCACGTGCTGTAACAGGCTTTCAGGAAACGTTTGTGTGGAGTGGCTGTGCTGTGAGTCCTTCATGTCATGGCAGGAGGCATCTGAGCCAGGGCTGGGGGCCAAGTGGAGGGACCTCCAGGGCTGGGTGCTTGGGAAGTTTCTCTAGGATGCTTCAGCAGCAACAGGCCCTACCCAGGGCCCTGATAAAGAAGCCACGTGTCCCAGCGGTGGGCAGTGGTCGGCCATGGGACCAGCGGAGGTGGGCCCGCGGGTCACCGGCCCCTGTTCCGCTGGGCCTGAGGCTTGGCATTGGCCTTGGACCTGGCATTGGATCAGGAACCAGGGACCCCACCAAACAGGGAGGAAGACATGGGGTCCTGGGGTCCAGAGAGGCCGGGGCTTGGGCTCGGCTGAGTGCTCCGGAGGATCATTAGACAGATACGAAGGCTCGGGAGGTGTCACGCGGGGTTCCAGCTCCGCACGGCTGGGAGCCATGGCAGACGGCGTGGGCCGGCCTCTCACAGAAGGGCAAGCAAGGCCCAGCCAGGTAATGAAGGTCTCCCTCCAACGCCTGGAGCCCACTGAGGCCACAGGAGGCCTAGGATGTGACCTTTGACCCCGAGTGTCCCTAGGAAAGGTTAACGGAGGAGCTGAACTACCTCTGCAGATAAACAGGGTTCACACGTTCAGCCTGAGGCCAGAGGGAAGGTGAAGTTTACCAACAGCACCCCAACTCTCCTTGCCCACTCCTCATTTAAACAGCAGCAGGATGGAAGCTGGCAAACCTCGGGCGCACGACTCCTTGGGGAAATAGGTTCACAGAGAAAAGAAAATCCCAGCGGGGTAATAGCGCACGGAAGTGGTTGTTTTTGTTTTGCTTTTTTAGGTTTCTGTGCGACTTTCAATTTTTTCCTACAATAATGCCAGCTATTTTATAGTTTTACAATAAAAACCACAAGGCTTTTCAAAGATTCTGTACACATTCCCTGAGAGTACTGGTTCTAACCCTTGATTGCACATTGGAATCTCTTAGGGAGCTTTAAAAATACTGATGCCGGGTCCCACCCCAAAGTGATTCAGATGTAATTATTTGGGGCTGTGGCCTGCCCAGGTGGTTATAATGTACAGCCAAGTTGAGAGCCACTGCCCTGAAAGGAGTATACACTGGAGAGGTCAAATGAAACACATATTTATCAAGCATCCATACCCAGGGAGTCCATGTTCAGTCGTGTGAGCTGTGCACTGAGTAACTCCAGGGGCACCATATACACAGCCTATAGTGTGAATGGGGCCTCCCTGGAGTTATGCAAGGTGGCAGCCTTGCAGATATGGCTCTGTAATGTATGTATTCATAGGTACATAATTTAAACACTGATTGCATTTATTAACTACAACCCTCCAGGGGGAGGGCAAAGTGACTTCCACTAAAATGTACAGAGCATTTTCTAGAAGACTTAGTTTGTGTCATCTGGGGCTTTAAAATCTGAAGGCCAGGATACTAGTAAAAAATCAAGAACCAAGGGCATCACATCAGTCTGGGACCATGGGTGGCACTGCACTCAGAAGACTGAAAGGACAGGCCCGAAAGGGCTGGGACCGTGCAGAAGCACAAGCGCAGGCGGGAAGTCACCAGCAGACAGTCCGTCAAGGTGTGGCCGGTGGGAGCACTGCTGGGGCGAGGGGCAGCGGTCACGTGACGGTCTTCAGCCTTTGCCGTGAAGCTTTTTTGTCTCCGCCCGTTGGGATGACCACGATTCTTGGCCACTTCCTCACACTCAGAGATGAGATCTAATTCCCTGCTCTTAAGTTTGGGCTGGGCTTTGACTTCTTTGGGTAAATAGAACACAGTGCGAGTGATGATATGCAAGTACCAAGGCTGCAGAGACCTGTAGCTTCTGCCTTTGCTTCCTGAATTGTTCCTTCTCGGAACCTAATCACCATTCTGTGAGGAAGCTCATGCCGCTGATTGGAGAGACACACACCACACACACACACACACACACACACACACACACACCACATGCACACATACCATACACACCCCACACACACACCTCCCACACACACACCCCACACACAAACATATACTGCACACATACACTACACACATAGATACACACACACACACACCACACAAACATATACCGCACATATACACAACACACACACATACCATACACCACACACACACACACACACACACACACACACACCCCCCACATGCACACATACCATACACCATACACACACCACACACACCACACACACACACCCCCCACACAAACATATACCGCACATATACACTACACACACAGATACATACACCACACACACACCACACACACACACACACACCCCCCACACAAACATACACCATACAGACACACCACACACACACACACACACACACACACACACAGAGGGACGGAGGCTTCTGGTCAGCAGCTCCCCTGAGCTCCCAGCCAGAACCACCTGGTCAATCCACAAAATCGTGAGAAATAATACATTTTTATTGTTTTGAGTCACCACATTTTGGTTTTGTTGTGACACAGAATTGGGTGGTGGAAGCAGGGCCGTTTCTGCTCTGCAGGTGGGAGCGAGCCAGCCTCTGGAGGGATACAGGGTTTGACTGGCTCTGGGGCCTTGGAGGGATAGAGATAAGGGCAGATAAAAAGCAAGGTTTTTATATTTTATTTATTTTTATTATTTACTTATTTGGCTGCACTGCACAGCATGTGGGATCTTAGTTCCCTGACCACGGATTGAACCCATGCTCCCTGGGGGATCGAACCCATGCTCCCTGCAGTGGGAGCATGGAATCTTAACCACTGGACCACCAGGGATGTCCCTCCCCCCTCAAAAAAAAAAGGCAAGGTTTCTAAAAGTATATTTATATTTATAAGAGCAACGTATTATGTGGCAACAACTCAGATATGTCAGAAAAGCTGAAAACGACAGCAGCTGCATCTCATCTGCCGTACTTGCCCACCTGTCCCAGTCCCCAGAGACAGCATCTTTTGGAAGTTCCAGTTTATGTTTTTCCTCTAGACTCCAAATCACAAACTTATACCTCCCTTCCTCAATTACCATCGTTAGACAATAGCTATTCACCCCACCATAGTTAAGACGGGGATTCAACTCCCTACTCCCAATGTGTCAACTTTCGATGACTATTTTTGTTTCTATAGGAGCACCTCCTATTCCAACACCAGTTGCCGATGTAGCTCTCGATTCCCAGCTTTGTAGGATGAGGATATTGGCACCCCCTCCCGTTCTTCTGCTCTTCTCCTCCCTCCTGTAGCCCATATTTGGGCTCTACTTGGACCACTCCAGAGCTCCGCATCATTTAACTGAGGGTGCAGTGACTTCCTGGAGGAACGTCCATGAATTCCTCAAAATTAGGTGCAGAATGGTGTGTGAGTTCGTTCCATTTCCCCGGGGAGAGTTCAGAACTTCCATCAGATTCTTGAAGGGATAAAATCCAAAGGTGGAGTATTGGGCCCTACGCTGGTTGTCTCCCATCTGCCCCCAGACCCACCCTCACCTCCCCCCCCCGCCGTGCCCTAGGGGCTGACACAGAGCATCAGTAGTTCTCACGCACTTGACATCTGTCTGGGTTCAGCGGGAGCCCAGGCAGGAGTCAGAGGGGCGGGGAGAGCAAGGAGGTCACAGCTCCTTCTCAGCAGGGCCATCTTGGGCTGGCTGTGTCTCGCCAAAGGATGCTGCTCCACACGTGCACTGTCTCCTGGGGCGTCCCGCATAGGGGTGATAGCAGCCTGGTTGGTCCCAGCCCCTGGTCACTGCTTTGTCCCTCTGGTCCCACCCCACCCCACCCACGCTCATGTACGTTGTCCCTTTGGAACACACCTTGAATTTTCCTAATCTGACGGTGGCATCTGTTTCCTGTTGGGACTCTGTCGTTGATGTTTCCTTGGACACAAACCCTGAGTCTGTGGTCGTGTGCTCTTGGCAAAGGGAGAAGTTGAACTGCGACGCTGTCTTCACGGGGGTCTGAGCTGACCCTGTGGGAGATCTGAATCTGGGAGGCCTTTATTCTTATCTCAAACCCAGGCAAAGGGCCAGGCCTTTACCCCACCCCCAAACGACCAGCCATTAGATGCCGGGAGGGGGTGCAACCTTAGGCCAAGTGGATGCCTTCAGGGGAGGGCAATTCCCGGGAAGGGCCTGCCGGCAATGGGTACCAGCCTTCCCTGGGGCAATGAGAGCCTATTGTCCAAGGGGGATGGGTGAGCACACGTTGGAGCCCACTGCACACCTGACCCTGGTCTGGCCTTCTACACTGAGGCTTTTGTTCCCTGCGTCCCCGTTGCTAGCCCTATCTGGCATATAGTAGGTGCTCAGTAAATGCTTGTTGAATGAGAGAGTTGAGTAACAAGCTTCTTTGATATTTTAAAATTCATAACCGCAGAGCTCCTGTGTACCACTATTGTTTTTCTTCTTAACTATTTGTTTTGAAATACTTCCACAGAAAACTTATAAAAACAGGGCCAAAAAGTCATCAGATTTCCTAATTATTAACATTTTGCATTGTCCTCTCTCCATATATATAAAACATATATATATAGTATATATGTATAATATACACATGCACATATAACTCTCATGCTGTTATTAATTTCTTTTCTTTTTTGTTATTTATTTATTTAAATTTTATTATTTATTTACTTATTTTTGGCTGCGTTGGGTCTTCGTTGCTGCATGAGCAGGGGCTACTCTTCTTGCGGTGCGCGGGCTTCTCATTGCGGTTGCTTCTCTTGTTGCGGAGCACGGGCTCTAGGCACGTGGGCTTCAGTAGCTGTGGCACGTGCGTCTAGAGCACAGGCTCAGTAGTTGTGGCGCACAGGCTTAGCTGCTCTGCGGCATGTGGGATCTTCCCGGACCAGGGATCAAACCCATGTCCCCTGCATTGGCTGGCAGATTCTTAACCACTGCGCCACCAGGGAAGTCCCGCTGTTATTAATTTCTGAAACACTTGAAAATGTTGGAGAGTCCTGCTGCTTTACTCATAAATACTTCAGTGTGTATCTCCCAAGCACAAGGGCATCTTCCTACACATGCTCAGTACAGTTTATCAAATTCACGAGCTATGGCATGGACTCAGAGCTATGATCTACTGCGTGATCCAAGGACGCATCCCCCAAGCTGTGCCTAGAATGTCCTTTATAGAAACCCCCCCATCCTTGAGTTAGGGTCCAATCCCAGATCACACTGCCTTCAGCCTGTATGTCTCTCTAGAGCCCTATGTCCTTTATGATGCTTTTGAGGACCACAGACCGATTGTTCTGGGGAGCGGCCTCCTGCTTGGGTCTGTTTCCTCGGGGATGAATTTGGTTGTGCCTTTTGCCGGGAAGCTGATCATTCCTCAGCCCCGGTCGTAGCAGGTTCAAAGTTCACGGCACCTCTCATCCCACAGGGAGGAGTGCCCATTCCCAGTTTCTACTCTAAGTCAAGGTCCAAGGGTTAAAGAATTCATCGAGGTCACACACTTACAGAGTGACTGAGCTGAGGTGACATCGATGCCTTTAGCCGCAGCTCAGAATCTTCCCCATCACAGGCGATGAAACGAGTGACAGTGACAAACACGTTTTTCCCTCGGACTTGGCTGGCCTTCGTCACCCAGCCTTGGTTGTGTTCACTGGGTAATGGCTGGGGAGGCGTCCAGAAGATGCTGGAGGCCCGAGAAGCTAAACTGATTTTCTTAAGAAAGCACTTAGAGCTACTCTCAGAGGGGAAGTCTCCTGGAGAAGGGAGGTGGGAGAGAGCGAGTGGGGAGGAAGGGACGAGGCAGGCAGAGGGCTGTGGAGCCTGCAGGGGAGAGCAGAGAGCTCCCTATGCTGCGGGGCTCTGGGGAGAAAGAATGGTGGCGCCCCGGGTTTTGAATATTCCCTCTCTTCCCCCCTCCCCACCCCTTCTTCTCCTGTGTTTGCCTCTTCCAGATACTTTAGAAAAACACTTTCAAGGCTTTGGGAGAGGACCGTGTTTCATGTGAATTCAACCCTGTTCGCCTGGCCCCGAGGAGGCCGGGTTGTACTCTGGTTACACGCGAATGGAGGTGGTTCCGTTTGGGTCACCGTAAGGGCTGTTTCTACGCAGTAAACATGGGTAAAATGTGTTGTCCTGAGGGGTTTCCAAGGGCTTCTGCAGACCCAGCATCGTCGGGGTTGTTGAGTTGAAGACGACTACAGAAAGCCTTCTCTATTCCTTCTGATTATTTCACGGGTGTGAGTTTTCTGTCCCCAAACAGGCTGGACACCCCAAGGCCAAGCCCTGGGCAGGGAGGGGCCTTTGGCCTCCTGCATCCTGCCTGCCAGAGTCTCTCACCTCTTTGGGCCTCAGCTCCACCTGTTAAGTGGGGCTATAAATACCGACTCTCAGATGGGATGTGTATGACGATTAAAGGGGACAATGCGTCATAGTGTAAGGGACACATGGGTCTTTGGTGACTTTTCATGTCCACCCTCATTTAGGATGACACCAGGCTAGATGGAGCACAAGAGGGCTGAGGGGTGGCCCACCAGCCTGACCAGGGCCCAGGCGTCTCATGCGCAAAACACATTCTTGGCTTTCCCTGTCCTGCCTTCCCTTTGTCACTGTGGGGACAGGTGACCAAGAGGGGCTTGAGGCCTTGGAGGGTCCATGAAGGATGCTGGGCCTCGTGCAGGGAGGCCTTGGAGAAGCCCCGTCCCCAAATTCTCCCCTACAGCGGCCACTGGAGAGCGCCTCATTCTTTGTCTGGAAGATGGAACGGTTTTCAGGAATTGGCCATTAACTTTTCTCATTTCTCTGGGAGGATAACTCCTCAGAGCAAACTAACAAGTCACTGCAAATCCCCAGCTGTAACCTCGGAGCCTAGGGTACCACGGCCCTTGGCCATGTGTCCCTCGTGTGAAAGCGAGCTGGCTGTGCAGCTTGGGGCTGCCCCTCCCTGTCCCCCCATTCCGGCCGGGCTCCCCCTGCACCCGGGCTGCCTGCACCTGCTCCTGCTTCCCTGTCTGGATCAGGTCAGCCCCTGCGCAGAAGCCTTCACGGCTCCCCGTTGCCCAGTGGATGAAGTCCTCAGCTCTGCTTTCAAGTCCGGCTGCTTTGCCTTTTCCGATCAGATCTTCAACCATTCTTCTCCATGTGTCCCGCCTCTGGCTGGGACGGGTCTCCCATGCGCCCTGGGCTTTCCCAGCCCTGGGTCTTTCCCCAGACTGCCCCTCCTGCCTGGGAGGTCTTCACACATATCTTCCCACCCCCCAAACCCCAAACGCCATCGTCTTCAGGAGGTACCACCCCTCATCCCACCCCAACCCGACACGGTCTCCCCTGCAGCTTGTTCTCGGCATTGACCACACCCACCTTGTTTTTACCCTTTGGAAACCATCAGTGGGGACCGGAGCCAATGCGCACCAGCTTAGGTTCAGTAAAGTCATGTTGGCGTTTGAAATCCACCACTGGGGAAGGATTCATGCCAGGAAACTCAACAAACACTGCAAATCTGCCCCCTCCCCGAGAGCTGGCTTAGCAGCAGCCCACTGGATGTACATCTTCCTTATTCCCTTCCCTAGACTGTGAGCCTCACAGGAGAAGGTGGAGCCGCTCTCCACGTCCATCTACCCTCCCGTCAGCACCTCATGACACGCATCACCCTCGGTGGGAACTTCAGTTTGGTCAAGTGGATCAACTCACGCAAGGCGAGGATCTACTGAATGGGACATGGGGTGGGCAAGGGACAGGGGTCAGGAGAGGAGAGAGCCTTCAGAACAGTACTAAACATTAAGCCTCCCAAAATCATCTTGTTATACCTCAAGGTGTCGTAGACCAAACGGCCCCACCATCTTCTGGCCTCTTATCTTACCTTCCTTGTTTGAAAAATCATAACAGCTATAATTTTGCCATCTGTGATAAAGATGGCTATACATCCTCTGCTGTCCGTCCCGTTGAAACGCGGAGCCTCTGTCCCTTCTCTGTGAATTAGGTGAGGCTCTGTGGCCACTCGACCAGCAGAAAATGGCAGCAGTGCTGCTGTCCTAGTTTCCAGGCCCAGGGCTTATGTGTCTGGGAGCTTCCATCTCCTGTCTGGGAGCCCTGACCTGCCATGAGAGAAGTTTGACCACCCTGAGCTCATCATGCTAAAGGGGCCACAGGTGAGCGTGCCGGCATTAGTCCCAGCAGAGACCAGCCTTCCAGCTGTCCCCCCCCAAAGTACCAAAACACGAGTGAAGCTCCTTCAAACCAGCAGCCCACCAGCGGGTCACTGAGTGACCACCATAGATGCCACGAGGAGCAGAAGAACTGCCCAGCCTAGCCCTGCCTGAATTCTTCACCCACGACATCATCAGAGAGCATGGAATGGTGTGCTGCTTGGGGTCGCCAAGCTTTGGAGTCTTTTGTTATGCAGCAGTATTCACTCACTTACTACATTTTAGACACTGTGCTGGGAGTTTTACTTCCTTTATCCTGGTCAACCTTCACACCACCTCCATGGAGCAAGCCTTATTATAATCTCCTTTTTACAGAGGAGGGAGCTGAGGCATAGAGAGGTTGAGAAAATATCCCAAGGTCACATCAGTAGAGGCCTAGACCTCAGCAAGGGAGGGGGACACTGCCTTGGACTCTGTACTCTAGTGGGCTCTGCTCTGGCCCTTCCCTGCTCTGCCCCTCGCCAGGGGGTAAGGAGGCTAGGGGCTGGGGGACATGCCTACCCAGAGCCTGTGAGGCCTCCAGGACCAAGCCTCGTGTATCTGGGACCCTAGATCTCTTGCCCCAGTGGCACGAGGCCTCTTCCCAGGGCCCGTGCGGGTCTCCTCCCTGACCCTCACCACATCCCCAAAGGCAACCCAGGACTGGAGCAGGTGCAGGGGTGGCCGAGGGGCAGCTCTTTGTGGAAGGGTTGGTGGAACTTGGACTCGGGGCTGGGAGGTCGTGTGCACGTGTAGGAGGCCTTTGCAGGGCAAGACAGAGTGGTTGCGGGCAGGCCAGGGGCCAGGCCTTGGACTGGGTCATCTCTCCCCACCTGGCCACGTCCTGCAGTGGATCTCCATGGAGGCCTAGAAGGCTGAATTCAAACCTGACCTCCTGGCCCTTTAGGAAGAATACAGTCAATGTAGGGACATGGAGCATATTTTACTGAATGGCTCATTAGCTTGAGTTATAACATTTAGATATTCAGACACATGGGACGTGGGCCTCCGTTTGGCCCCCGTGACTCAGGCCTGTGAGTGCAAGGGACAGACCAGCAGGTACAGCTGACAGTGGCCGAGCCAGGGCCCGGGCCCAGGGCTGACTGAAGCCAGGAGAGCCCCACGATCTCCCTCTGAGCTTATCGCCCAGAGAAGAGTACAGGTGGGGATGGACATGCTAAGAGAGAAGCAAAATGGTCATGCTTTCAGGAGCGCGGCTAATAGCATGGGACCATCTCAAACTCATTCCCAGCTTGGACTAAATGCAGGTGGTGCCGAGCCAGGCAAACTGCGAGGATGCTGGATTTAGGGAATCCAGTTGCTGGAGGAGCAGGTGGCGGGAACTTCTAGGAGAGAAAGGAAGTGTCTTCAGCGCCCCGCCCTGACCCCGTAACCAGAGCTAATGATGAGGCCGAGACTAGTGGACAGCCAGCCCTGTTTGTGGGCGCAGCTCTGGGGCCTCCTCCAGCCTGGGCATCCCTCCCCCACTGGGCCAGCTGCAGCTTCAGTTCCACATGTAGGGGGTCTGTTTGCCCTGTTGCCAGCTAAAAAGGGGCCTGGATGGCTGGGGCCCAGGCCAGAGGGGTGGGCAGGGCTGGGGTGCTGGTCAGGAGGCCTGTGTTTCTTGGCCAAAGGAAAAATTCAAGAAATATGTGGTTATGATTTAAAGAAAAATCAAAGGGAGGCAGGAGCTCGGGACGTGGGAAATTCTTTCCAAAGTCAGCTTTGGGGAGAGGGGGTATGCATTTAGAGCCCCAGCTTTTTCCAGCCTTCTGGGGAGCCACGTGGCAGTGACGCTTGTCCTCTCTGTGGCCAGAGGTGGACTTCAGATCGTGTCCTCCTCTCTCAGTAGGACATTCTGAGCGCATGAGGTAAAGCGCGTGGAGCGGGGTTGCCAGGGAACTGGCTCCACCAGGGACCTCCTGGGAGGAGCCTCTGTCCTTGCTGATGCGGCCTCTTCCTCGCAGAGTGGAGAGGGGGCCGTTCTCGAGAGGCTCCGAGTTTATTCTTCTTGATTTTCTGGTCACTGGGACGCAGTGGCTGAGGCCCCTCCTAATTCAGGTGCCCGGGCCTGAATGAGCACATGTAGACCCATCCCACGTGGCTGAGCTGCAGAGACCCTAATTCATGCCCCCGAGGGGGAAGGGGCAGAGACTAGACCAGACGGCGGGGAGACAGCTGTTGGCGGCATCTAAGAACAGCTGGAGTGAATCTCCTTCCTCCGGTTTCTCAGCCACGGTGAGAAGCCTCCACTGGACCCAAACCAGCAAAGGCAGGGCCAGGCGTCCAGGGAGGAGCCACCAGGCGGCAGGCCCTGTTCCCTGCCAGGCGGGGGATGGTGGCTGTGGTGTCCCTGGCAGACGGCACTCGGCTTCCGTTCGGGTCGGTGGGCCAACAGAGGAGGACCCTCACCCTCTTGCGACGTGCAGGGACTCTGAGGGGGTTGCCACTCCTTTTCCTGTGGGGGCTATGGAGCCCACCCAGAGAATGTGGCCTGCGAATTCCAGCCCTGGCCTCCTGGGGGCCCGGAGTTGTCTCCCAGGCAGCTCCCCAAGAGCCACGGGGTCAAGTGACTTGGAGGAGGCTGGGATGAGGGTGTCTAGTCCAGGAGACACCACCTCGCCGTAGCTGGGGAGGCTGGTTTAGGTTTGAGACGCACAGACATAGGTCAAAGCTTTTGCTCTGCTACTCATCACCTTCAAAAGCATCTTCCCCTCTCCCTTTATTTTTCGGCCAACATTCATGGAGGGTGTATTAGTTTCCTGGGGCTGCTATAGCAAATTGTCAGAAAACTACACACATACACACACACACACGTGTATATTTTTTATTGTAGTAAAATACACGTAACATAAAGTTTATCGTTTTCCTGGTTATTTTTCCGATTTTAGGTGGCATTAAGTACACTCGTTGTTGTGCAACCATCAGAGATGGACCAGGAAGGCTCATTCTCAGGCCCCTGGGCCTCAGGGCATCATTCACGGGTGGGGGGGAGAATCTTGTAGGAGGTGCCTTCACCTCACCTTCTTCCTTTCACGTTTCCTTACGGAGCTCTGAGGAACAGGACCCCAGAGGCGGAGACGGGAAGGACTGAGAACCCGGCGAGCCCAAAGTAACAGCCCAGAGCCGGCATGACCTAGTGACCTCGAAGAGGATGACCACCCAGCTGCCCCCACTGCAGGCTCTACCCTGTCATGTTGCCACGACACCCACACATGTTCTCCTTTCCCTCTAGACCAGTGGTTCTCAGAGTCTGGCCCCTGGGCCAGCAGGACTTGTTAGAAATGCGAAATCTTAGCCTTCACTCTGGATCCAGTGGGCCAGAGACGAGAGGTGGGACACAGCACCTGTGTTTTAACAAGCCCTCCGGGTGACTCTGATCTACACTAAAACGAGATCACTAAAATGCTCTGGGTCTTCAGAGAAATCCTGTTTTGAAAGAACTTACTACCCCCTCTACAAAGCTACCATTTATTTACCAGAAGTTCCATGCATCAGTAAAACAAGGAATCTGACAGATCCAGCAAGATCCTGTGAGTCTGACTGCAAGTGAGCTGCCTAAAGGTCCTTCTACACTTGGATTTGTTTGGCCTGCACATATTTAAAAAAATTCGTTGCCATCATTAAAGAAATAGAAGAATTCACATAGAAATCCGTATTTCAATATTTCTTGAAAAAAATTGGTGTGTCTGGCACTCCGGGTGCTCCATGTTGCCACGTGAGAGTGGATCGGGGCAAAGCAAGGGCTCCCTAGTCAGCCACAGTCCCCACTCCTCCTGAAGGTCAGGAGGAAGCCCCACCTGACTAGTTCCCTCATTTAGTCACTGCACTGGCTGCTGCAGGGATCTTGAGTTTTGAGACCCTCTACGTGAATGGAAGCCACAAACTGTAGCCCACTGTGATGGTTAATTGGATGTGTCAACTTGGCTAGGCCATGGAGGTTGCAAAGCAAATGAGCAGTCTTATAATATTATTACTAATTCACAAATAATAAGAACAACAATGATGTTATTAACAATAACAATATTTGTTGGGTGTTTATTATATGCCAGACACCATGCTAAAGGCTTTCTTCTAATTAAATATCATTCACCCGATACAAGTATTGTTACTCCAGCTTTCTTTTGATTTCCATTTGCATGGAATATCTTTTTCCATCCCTTCACTTTCAGTCTGTATGTGTCCCTAGGTCTGAAGTTGGTCTCTTATAGACAGGTCTTGTTTTTGTATCCATTCAGCCAGCCTATGTCTTTTGGTTGGGGCATTTAATCCATTTACATTCAAGGTTATTATCGATATGTATATCCCTATGACCATTTTCTTAATTGTTTTGGGTTTGTTTTTGTGAGTCTTTTTCTTCCTTTGTGTTTCCCGCCTAGAGAAGTTTCTTTAGCAGTTGTTGTAAAGCTGGTTTGGTGGTGCTGAATTCTCTGAGCTTTTGCTTGTCCGAAAATCTTTTGATTTCTCCCTCAAATTTGAATGAGATCCTTGCTGGGTAGAGTACTCTTGGTTGTCGGTTTTTCTCTTTCATCACTTTAGGTATATCCTGCCACTCCCTTCTGGCTTGCAGAATTTCTGCTGAGAAATCAGCTGATAACCTTATGGGGATTCCTTTGTACGTTATTTCTTGTTTTTCCCTTGCTGCTTTCAATAGTTTTGCTTTGAATTTAATTTTTGTTAGTTTGATTAATATGTGTCTTGGTGTGTTTCTCTTAGGGTTCATCCTGTATGGGATGTGTCCTGGACTTGGGTGACTAGACATTTCACCAAAGAAGACATACAGATGCCCAAGAAGCACATGAAAAGATGCTCAACATCACTAATTATTAGAGAAATGCAAATCAAAACTACAATGAGATATCATCTCACACCGGTCAGAATGGCCATCATCAAAAAATCTAGAAACAATAAATGCTGGAGAGGGTGTGGAGAAAAGGGAAACCTCTTGTACTATTGGTGGGAATGTAAATTGATATAGCCACTATGGAGAACAGTATGGAGGTTCCTTAAAAAACTAAAAATAGAACTACCATATGACCCAGCACACTCTTTCCCAGATCTCCTGGCAGGCCCTCACTGGGGAGGGTCCAGCAGACGCCCTGGGGTTGAGCTGGTCCGCGCAGGAAGCTCTCTGCTCCCTCGGGCCTCACAGTCGTGGACTCCTGACCACTGGCGGCATCTCTGCCCTGACACCTCCCTGCCCCCCACCCATGAACCTCATGATAAAGATACCAAAGAATAACAAGAACTGGAGCTCTGCAGTCAGAGGGACAGCATGTGTTTTCCATTTTCATCTTTCTCTTCCCTGATTCTCTAGACGTGGATTAACTATAAAAATGAACTTCCTCTTCTCAATACACTGTAATGACCTATATGGGAAAAGAATCTAAAAAAGAGTGGATGTATGTATAACTGATTCACTTTGCTGTACACCTGAAACTAACACAACAGTGTAAATCAACTAGCCTCCACTAAAAATTTAAGGAAAAAATAAAAAAGAGAACCTCCTGACTGAAGGGCTGGTAGACACTGTGAAGCGTTGTCCAAAGGAGAGATTAGTCTTCAGAGAATTTCTGTAAAGCCATTTCTTATTTTAAATAAACCCAACCCCCCCAAAACTCTCGATGATAAAATTCACACACGTTCCTTACAGAAAACTTGGAAAACAGACAAATACAAAGAAATAATCTGCATTGTCACTCTGCTCCAAGAATGTTCACTAAGCATTTGTTACGTCCCTTTTCAGCTCTTTCTTTCCTTGCATGATTTGTTTTGCTTGTTGTAGTTGTGGCTGCAGATTTTAGGGGGATTAGAGATTATGATTCAGTAAAGATTAAGGAGGATTTGGATCCTACCTGAAATCAAAGGAATAATTTAGATCACCGCTTTTCTAAACTTCTGGGGTGAAGGACCAGTTTTTAAACATTCCAACCCATCACCCGCCCCTGACCACAGGTGGACCTCCCTCTCGGGACCGGAAGCAGCACGTGCCACGCGAGCTCACCAGCGTGTTCGCCGTCACCCCCCACCCCCCCGGCGACTCAGAGCCCTCCACACTATGCCTGGATGCCACAGCAATGCCAAACTGCTCTGAAAGTTTCTAAACTCCGGCTCTCAACATCCACTCGTAATTCTTCATAGTAGCTCTGGTCTAGAGCTGGGGTCTGCAAACTACGACCCTTGGGCCAAGTCCTGTCCACCACTTCATTTGTGCTCAGGGTGATTTTGACTTTTGAAGTGGTTGGGGGAAAATTTTTTTTTTTAATTTCATGACACCTAAAAATTCTATGAAATTCAAATTTCAGGGTCCATAAATAAAGTGTACACAGCCGTGCCCCCCATTTCTGCATCATCTGTGGCTGCTTTTGTGGGACCACTCTGCAGACTGAGTAGTTAAGACAGAGACCCACTGGCCTGTGAGACCTAAAATATTCACAGTCTGGCTTTTGACAGAAGAAGTTTGGTGATCCCTGCTCTAGATCAATGATTCCTGAGTTTGCTGCCTCTCAGAATCACCGGGAGGTTTAAAAAAATACACACAGTTTGCCAGGCCTTCCCCGGCTCTGTGGACTCGGGATCTCCAGGGTGGAGCCTGGGACTGTAGTTTTGGAAGGCGCCCAACCCCCAGGTGGTTCTGATGATTCATGGATCTGGACACTCCAGCCAGGTGTGCCTTGGAGATGTGCTTCTCGAGCCCCCAGGCTGAGTCACTGGGACGGTCCAGCAGCTTGACTCAGAGTCTCCTTAGGGACAAAACCGCTTCTGTCCTGAGCTGCCTGAGTTGTGGGCTCTGCAACAATGTTATGGCAGGTCCAGCCCTTCCCAGGACACAGCTTGGATTCACACGTCCTGGCGGGGCCTGGCCTGGAGCCCCTCCTGCTATGGTGCAGCCCTCTGCACCAGGGCCCTCGGCTGTCCTGATGTCCCCTTAGCTTCTCCTGGTCTTGGGAGACTAGACTTCTTGGCCTACCTCAGGGGCGGCAGAGCCCCACAGCCTTGCCTCCTCTGTGCTGGGCACCCGGCCTGCCTCCTCTGGGCTCCCGCCTCTCACTCTCTGGTTTATGTTTCTGGCACCAGAACTGGAGGCCCGAGCCAACTGCACTCATGGCCTGAGCCAGTTCTGTGGGGGAGTTGAGAGGCGTGAGCTGGAAGGGAGACTGACCACGAAGCAGGCCCCTCTCCTGCCGGCTCTTCTCTCTCCCCAAACGTCCTCATGACCGTCTTTATACAGTCATCCCTTGACATCTGAGGGACATTGGTTCCAGGACCCCTGTGGATACCTAAATCCGCAGATGCTCAAGTCCCTTATATAAAATGGTGTAGGACAGCTGGCCTCTGTATCCACGGGTTCCACATCCGCGGACCCACCAGCCTTGAATTCCACGGTTGGCTGAATCTCGGAAGCAGAGCGTGCGGATATGGAAACCCGCCTATATTTCCTGCTCTTTCTGGTTGTAGCTCAGGCTCAGCTCTGCCCTCTCACTCTCTCCTTCTTGCCCCTCCTCTTCTCTCTGTCTTTCCCTCTTCCCCCGAAATATGCTTTTTCTCACTCCCTGGTTCCTCCCCTCCTGCCTTGAGTTTTCTAGCCAGACCCACTGCTTCCAGGCAGAGCTGAGCCTCTGCCTTGGAGGGCTGGTGCCTCCTCCAGAACGAGATGATGTTGGATCCGCTCTTTGCTGGCAGTGGCTCAGGCCTTCAGGCTGGACATGTTCACGGAGTTTATTCTGGGGAAATGTATTCAGGCCCTGCCCTCAGGGAGTTCACAGTTTATGGGCAAGTTGGACAAGCCACAGGCAATTTTAACAGTGTCCTAAAGGGTGGTCCGGGGATCAGGATGGGGCACTGGGTAGGACAGCGCTCAGCAAGACATTGCAGAGTCAAGGAGAGTGTCTGAAGGAGCTCACCAGCTCTGCACGGTGGGAACTGGAGCTGGATTAGGTTCAGAGTGGAGAGCATCCCAGGAAGAGGGATGGCATGTATTCACAGAAGTCCCTGGTCATGCCCCAACTGAACCCTATGGAAGGATCTCAGGTGAGGGAGGGCCATGATCTGATGTGCACTTCAGACACCTCACCGGCATCTAGAGAGAAAGGGGTGCTTTAAAAGCAGGAAGGCCACTGGAGAAGAACTCTAGTGCAGAGAGGCGCGGCCTGGTCTAGGGCAGAAGGGTTGGAGAGGCTGGGAGGGCTTGGAGAAGCATTTAGGGCTTGGGGACTGGACGTGAGTCATGAGGGAGAGGCAGGAGAGAAGGGTGACATTCAGGTTTCCTGCACAGCTATCTGAATGGATGGTGTATGAGTCAGCCACTTCTGTGATGATGCTGCATAACAAACAACCCCACAATCTCAGTGGTTTACATCAACAACCTTTTAACTTCATACTCATGAGACAGTAGTTTGGCTGTAGTTGGTTAATCTTTAGTGGGTTTGGCTGGGCTTGGTTGGGTTGAGCTTCTGGTTGGGTTCAGGACGCTCCACTTGACTTCATTGTGGATCCCAACCCAAACAGCAAACTCTTATCATGGAAAGTCACAGGAATGCAACCATGCAAGCATCTTTAAAAATCTCCATGAGTATAACATTAAGTTCAAAGGCAAATTCAAGGCCACCAGGAGAGACGGGAGATAAGGCTTCTGAGGACTGAGGGCTGAGGCTGATTTTCTCGAGAAAACCTAGTTCCTGCTCTTCCTGGGCCAAAAAAAGGTCACTCTTGTGATACATTTCTCAAGTCCTTAAAAGGATGCCAGGGAACAGAGGTGTGGTGACCAGAAATGGGCACAAATTGATGTCTACAGAAGTCTTTGTCCATCTAACAAATATAAATTGCACATCCACTCTATGGCAGACCCACCTTTCCCCCTGTGGTGTACACATGCCTGCTGGAATCAAGACCTTACTGTAAAGCGTCTGTTGCCCTAGGATGGAATATAGACTTTTGGTGTCCTAAGATTTAGTTGTACCATCAAATTGTAACTTCAATTAAAATTTAACAATCAGTTATGTAAACTTTATAAACTTGAAATTGCAGTTGACTGTAACAGAGATCTAAAAAATAATGACTTAAATCCCCAAGCATTTGTTCTTTCACTTAATAAGAAGTTTAGAAGTAGGTGAGCCAGGGCAGAACCCAAGCTTGTTATGTATTTCTGCTCCATTGTCTGTAGTAAGTAGCTTCTGCCCTCAGAGTGTCTTCGTGGTCCAATACAGCTGCTGGAGCTCCAGCCATTGTATGAACTGTAGTCTGGAAGAAAGACAAAAGGCAAAAGAGGTAGTTCTCTTAATTGAGACAGGTGTCTTTGAAGCAGGTTTCCTGGAAGCCTCACCAACACCCACGCTTACATCTCACTTAGTCACACGTCCACACCTGGCTACAAGAGAGATTGGGAAATGTGAGTTTGTCTGGATACATTCTTTCCCTGAATATAATCAATGTTTTGTTATTGTGCCAGAAAGTGAGAACAGATATTGAATGGCAACCAGCACTTTCTACCACACTCTCCAAATGTTATTTATGTTTGTTTTTTCCAAAACAGAGAAGCAGTGTAGCAGAGTGGGAAAAGGCCCTGGCTTGGTCTCAAGGCCAATCCCTCTACTTACCGGCTATGCCATCTGGGCAAAGTCACATAATCTCTCAGAGCCTTTGACTCCCTCATCTGCAAAATGGACTGTTGATCGTATTTCCCTTCCAGAAGTATCAGGAGGGACCCAGTGGGATCGAGAACTCTATGAATTATAACACACTATATAAAAATTAATAATACTGGTAGTAAAATTCAAAGTAGACCAAATACATCTTTGGACCAGAAGGGAACACCTGTTGGTTAGCTTCTCCCTGGACAGAAGTGATTCCCCTCTGTTCTCTGTGCTGCCCCTGCCCCAGCAGGCTGTGGGAGTGGGCGGGATTCAGGGTGTGGACGGGGCTGGGGCCCTGTAGATGCAGACAGTCCTCATGCCCTGGGGACAGTAGGTATCTTAGGAGAGTGTCTACCTGTGGATGGTGCCCCTTGATTCTGTGGTTCTCAGTGGTTCCATCTGACCATTGCTGTTTGGCAGAGGATAACCCCAAACCTACTGGCTTCAAATAATGACTCATTCCCTCTCATGCTTCTACGGATGGACCGGGCTCAGCAGGGCGCTTTCACTTTCGTCTTGTCAATGTCAACGGGGACTGCAGGCATCTGAAGGCTTGACTGGGCTGGACCCCCCAGAGGGTTGCCCCACGCGGGTGGCAGCTGACGATTAGCTGTCTCCTTGACAGCGCCCCGCACCACGTGGTTTCTCTGTGTGGCTTGGGCATCTCACAGCATGGCAGCCGGCTTCTGAGTGGGAACCGTCATAAGAGCAAACATTCTTGGGTGAAGAAAGCAGTGAGCTAGACCAGAAGTGGCATGCATCACTCCCGCCAGGTTCAGGGGGCGGAGGAACACACTGCCCCTCCCTGTGGGGGAGCTGTGTGTATGGTAGGAAGGGTGGGGACTGATGGCAGTGTCTCAGAAACCAGGCACCACAGAGACCTTGGCTGTACGTTGAAATTGCTCAGGTGGTAAAGTGCTGCGACCCGAGTGCACACCCAGACACTGCTGGGTCTGGGAGTCTGCAGTGTGGGTATCACGATACAGAAAAGCTCCCGAGATGATGTTAATATGCAATCAATGTTGAGAACCATTGGCTTAATCCAACCCTGAAAAAAACCCAAAAGACCCTCAGGGAGGCAAAGACCCCAAGGCTTTGTCCACAAGGACTGGCATGCTCCTAATCAGACTTCAGGAGGCTCTGCTCGCCACACTGGTTTGGTTCCCATGAGACTTTCTCCTCATATGGCGGGAGACAGAGGAGCAGCACGAAAGCCACGGTGGGAAGAGTTGTTATTTACTGGGGAGGGGCGTGGGGTGGGCAGTAGAGTTTATAAAACTACCTGGAAGCCTCCTTGATCCAGATTTTTGATCTGAAATCAATAGTTTGACCAGTTTTTTCCACTGCATTTGCCAGGAGTTAACTTGTGTCAGAAAGTGGTGCAAGTTCTAATGAAAATGTCAGAAATCCTGTTTATAGAGCATTTTTGGTCAATCAGCCTACCAATAGTTAATATCTTTCCCCCAAATGGGCAGTACCTAACCATTCATTCCAACACATTCAAATGAATGAATTCCAACACGTTCATTTCAGGATGGAGGGGCAGGGAGCTTGCTCATGAATATTCATGGTTCTGCCCACTGGCCTCACACATTAGAAAATACTATTTATTCCTAAGGCTAATGAGCTCTTAAATTTCTTTTGTGCGGGAGAAAAAGGTTTTATTTTCTGCATAATTTATTTTGGTGCCTGTCCAATTTTTGGAAGGGATCTCTCCTTTAAGACCCTGGGTGCATTTCAAGAGCAGAGTGGAGTTTTAAAGAAGCCCCGCACAGAGAAGCCCGTCAGCCTAGCGATGACATTGGTGACGGCAGCACCGGGAGACAGGTAGGCAGTAGGATGAGAAGTCCGCTGTGAGCCCAGTTCCCAGGGAGATCGGTGTCTACCGGGAGCCAAATAATCAGCCCCCACACCCCGTGAAACGCATAAAACCTTGCCATGGAAGACAGCCATGGAAATGTGAATGTGGACAATACATAATTGAAATTTGAGACTCTTATGCATTGAAGGGACCTTATAGGACATCTTGTCCAATGACCTGTGAGATGCTGGAACGCCCGTTACACAGCAGGGAAGAGGGGGGTTGTCCTTTCTCTCTCTCTCTCTCTCTCTCTCTCTCTCTCTCTCTCTCTCTCTCGTCCAGTTCTGCCACTACACGCGTTCGTTACATCCACCCACACATCCTCTCTCCACCTTCCACCCTGCTCTGTGAACCACCTGACGCCCCACGTCCAAGGGGCTGGAGTTCTGCAAGTGCCATTTCCTAGGCTCTCTTACCAGCGGCTTCTGCTGAGCTTCCTCCAAGGGAAGGCGTGGACAGATACTGAAAAGCGGCCAAAGAGGAGGCTAATCTTATTCTTTCTGTTGCATACTGAGCCTCCAGCAGAAGCAGCAATAACGCAGGTTCCTGCTCAGGCGGCTCCAGGGGCCCTGGGTTATCCCATTCTCCCTGTTGTTCCTCCAGCCCCAAAGGTGATCGTGGCTTCCCGCAGGTATTATTCTCTGGGTATCCTGATCTCTCCCTGTTTGCACCTCCAGCCCTTCCAATATCTTTGTAACAAATTCCCTGTATTAAATCTCTCCTGTTGGAAATACCTAAAGAGGTTCCTGATTCTCTGTCTGGACACTGAGTATTGAGATCGGAAGAGGACGATATAGCCAAGCTCAAATATTTGTTGTCACCGGGAAGAGGCAGAAATCTTTGTATAGTTCCAGTACCTGCACTAATACGGTTTTCTCTTCACCACGCCCTCCAGCAGATGCCTCTTCTCCCGTGATGCAGCATCCAGGTCTGTCTTCATCCTGGCCACGCTCCTCTGAGTACACTCCATTTGGTTACTGCTTATCAAGGGATGTCACAGGTGGTGCCCGATCCCCAGCTATGCCAGTCCAGGACAAAGAGCACAGGACTTTCACTTCTCTCTGTCTCAGCATCTTCCTTTGTGGGGCGAACCTGTGATCCTGTTGGAGACCGGCAGCTGACACACGGAATTATCCCTACTGTGTCACTGTGTTCTTTTTTTTTTTTTAAATTTATTTATTTATTTATTTAGACTGTGTTGGGTCTTCGTTTCTGTGCGTGGGCTTTCTCTAGTTGTGTCAAGCGGGGGCCCACTCTTCATCGCGGTGTGCGGGCCTCTCACTGTCGCGGCCTTTCTTGTTGTGGAGCACAAGCTCCAGACGCGCAGGCTCAGTAGTTGTGGCTCACGGGCCCAGTTGCTCGGTGGCATGTGGGATCTTCCCAGACCAGGGCTCGAACCCGTGTCCCCGGCATTGGCAGGCAGATTCTCAACCACTGCGCCACCAGGGAAGCTCTGTCACTGTGTTCTTGATAAGTCTTCACTTTTCCATCCAACACTTGTGTGCTTACTTTTGTTTTCTTAGTTTTTGTTTGGTTTTGGCCGCAGCTACAGGCAGTTACGCTAACTCCCACTAAACCTCACTCACCCCACTAAACAGTCCATCGTTCTGTAAGGTTCATGGAGGTTCCTTATTCTCTTGTGTAGCACACTTGCTACGCCTCCTGGTGTCCTGTCTTCTGTAAATATTCCAGGCATGACTTCTGTGTTATTGTCTCAGGCACTGATTTAAAACTGCTGAATAGAACCTGACGCTGCATAATTGCCCACTCAACAATCATTGCCTGTTCTGTTCATCTTGCTCACAAAACCCTGATCTGGGCTGGTGGGGGCAGTGAGCTCAACTTCAGGAGGCATAACTGTCCTGCTTCCCTTTGTCAGATTCTGTTTCAACTCCCCCTGGGGCAGCTGGAGGCAGGTGGGGGAGGTGTGTGACCCAAGTCTGGCAAAGGGGAAGTCTACCAGGGGATGTGGGGAAAGATCTTCCCTCCCTGACAAAGGGGGAAATCTGTCTCACTTTGGGGACCCCCAACATTCCCTGAGATTAGAACTGGAGGGAAAGTAGTTTTGCGGGTACAATAATCACAGGAAACACTGGTAGGCGGTCAGGGAATTGAGACAGGGAAGGGAAGGTGTCTAACAAAGGGTGCATTATAGGCACTACTATGGGTGACCGGAGCTTGATCATGTAGGGAAAGTCTTGGAAAAGGTGTAAACCATTTGCTTTGGAGTCATCCCTCAGAGGGACCAGGGAACTAGGGTATTTATATACCAACTCATTCTCAATCATTGGTTGGGGGTTGCTTTGGGGGATATGAAGTTTTTGTCACTTCTGATCTGATGCTCATGGGTATAGTAGCCTTGTGTGGTTTTCGGAAAAAGTCTTCAGGTAAAGGCAGTTGGAAACTGCCTGGAGTTCACTAAAGTACTAAAGTGGAGGGAGACTGGAACAACTCGAATACCATCTGCTGTTGTCCCTCCCCCACTTGTATGTGGTTATGATGTCTGGAGCTGCAGCAGCCATCTTGTGACCATAAGGTGATAAGCAAGAGGGTGATAAACCAACACTCTGAGGTTGGTGGTGCAGGAATGCTGGGAAAATCTATGATCTTTCCTGATGTCAGTGGGCTGCTACACCAAAACTGTCACATCCACAGGATTCTTATTTTATGAAATAATTGTTTCACTATTTCTTAGGCCACCATTACTTGCGTGTCCTGATATCTGCGGTTAAAACAATTCCACCTGGAACAGCACCAAGGAATGAATGGTTGAGAAGTTCAAAGGCAGAGCTGGCCTGTGCAAGTCACCAGAATCCACCCTCTTGCATTCGAATCCTTGTCTCAGGGTTTGCTTTGAGGGGACACAATATAAAACACAATCCAAATAACACCTTTAAAAAAATGTCTGTTAATAAACAGATGAATGGGTGATTGAATGGATACACAGATGGGTGTAACTTCAGTCTCTCCATGTTAAGTAATTGATGACATCCCTATCCCTTGTGGCTGATGGATATCTATTTGGGGTTTTCCTGGATTCTCTCTTTTTGACCTCTGATTGCACATTAGAAGGTTACTTGGCACTAATTGTTGACTTCTCAGATCTTCTGTTTGCGGCTCTGCAATTGTTTAAAGATCCCTAATAAAGTATTGACCAATTGACTAGATAGTTGATAAATTCCAACTTAGCTCTGAGCAGTCCTGGAAATTAAAGGACACTGTTTTCCTCCAGTGCCCATTAGTAGAAGCTGGGGCAAGGGGCACAGGGGAATGCAGAACAGCTTGGCTTTTGTCAGGAAAAGAAATCCTTCCAGGTGAAACTGTGAGTAATGAGTCAAATCCATTTCACCTGCCTTCACTAAGCAAGGTCTTTTTAAAACTTGCATGTCCTCCAAACGGCATGGAGCCTAAACAATAAGATGTTTGCAAGAGTTGTTTTTTAGAAACTTGGGGTCAGCTGCGTCTAGTTCTAGCTGAGCTGGTTAAGACTGGAGAGGACCACCGCCGTCCAACCAGGCCTGCACGAGTGTCCCGCTAAGTGACCTTTTGACATTGGACGGCTGAAAACTCCACCCTCAGAATGTGCATAAGCCTGTAGCTTAGTTACGCCTGTGGAGAATGACAATTACTGCACCTTTTCTCAATCGCCTTTCCCCACGCTCCCCATGCCTCAGCCCACCCTGCTTCCTTATTCATTATCCCATAAATACCCCGAGCCCCTTCCCTTCAGGAAGGCAGAGTTGAGATTTGTTCTCCTGTCTCCTCGCTGGGCTGCCTTGTGGACAAACCTTCTCTTTGCTGCGAACCTCAGCATTTCAGCGTTTTGGCTTTGCTGTGCATTGGTCAAGACGAACCTGGTTTGGTAACACAAGTAGGCACAGCTAAAAAATGTTTCCCTCTCGTCCAAAACCTTTTGGTTGTAAGTGACAGAAATCCAACTCAAATTAAGCAAAAAAGGGACTATATTTGTTCTAGTAACCACACGGTCCAAAGACAATATGGTTTCAGGTACAGCTGGATCCAGTGGCTCTGGTGATGTGGGCCGTCTCTCGTATCTCAACTTGACTCTACTTATCCTCATTCTGCACACAAGCTCTCTTCTCATGGCAGGTGGAATCCCAGGCATCCCCAACTCCAGGGCTACCTTCTCAGTTTACAATTCTGATTGGCAAGCCTCCTATCCAGTCTCTCCCAGGGTCCCATATTAACCTCAGGGAGGATTCTGATTGGACTGGCCTGAGCTAATCAGAATGTCCAGGAGGATGAAATATTCTGATTGGCTACCCTGGGTCACATGCCCACTGCAGTGGCTGAGGAGGGGGTGGGGTGAAGGGATTATCAGCCCCACCAGGACCATGTGATGAGAGGGAGCTTCCAGAGTAACCATCAGATGGGGGCTAGGCGAGCAAATGGACAGCAACTGCGATGACTGCTACTGGCCACTTCAGCTTCCTGATCCTCACTGACTCTGATAGTGCAACATGGGATTTACCAGGTGCTCCCCATGGCTGCCCACAGGGCTTAATCCTCTCATCCCCTTCCTGGTGTCAGGGTGGGGTCGGGGGCACACACATTCTCATGCCAGCCTAAGGATAAGTGTGTCCCCGACACAAGGATTTGGGTATAGGTAGTTAATTTGAGAGATGACCCCAGGACACATGGGGAGGAAGGGAATTAATGGGACAGAAGAGAAGAGAACCAATGAAGGGTGTGTTCATGACAGAAGGAAATAGGGCTCAAGCACCCTTGGGGACCTTCTGAGAGACTGTATAAAATTTCACACACCAAACGATTCCACAGAGGTGTCCACTGAGGGGAGAAGACGCCGGGGTCCTTTCCGTCATTTCTCGTTGCTTGGGGGCTGCACCTGTGGGCGGTCTCTCCCCGCCTCTTCTGGCTGCACGTGCTGGGGCAGGGCAGGGGGAGCCGTGGGTGCTGGAGGGAGGAAGCCTTGTCCACCAAGGCCATGAGTGACTCTCTGACGGCCCGGGGGTGTGGGCTGATGCCACAGTCTGTTATATCTTTGACCACTGTAACGGCCACGGGGCTAGTGTTACTCCATTTACCAGCCAAGTCCACTGAGGCCCAAACAATTTCAAAGCTTTGATACCAGATGTGCAGTAACAGTGGCCAATCCGCTTTTTTTTTTGTTGTTGTTGTTCTGTACGCGGGCCTCTCACTGCTGTGGCCTCTCCCGTTGCGGAGCACAGGCTCCGGACGCGCAGGCTCAGCGGCCATGGCTCACGGGCCCAGCCGCCTCGCAGCATGTGGGATCTTCCCGGACCGGGGCACAAACCTGTGTCCCCCGCATCGGCAGGCGGACTCTCAACCACTGCGCCACCAGGGAAGCCCCCAATCCGCTTTTTAAATAAAATAACCTCGTTGACAGAGTTCGGGGTTGTAAAAGTTTCTTCCAAAAGTTTGACCTGCATCCTGTGTCGAGTTTGTTACTGCAGTTGCTTACTAATTGGCATTAATAAAGACCCTGTCTGTTATTATCTGATACTCATAACCGTTTAGAATCTCAGGAAATAGACCCACGGGTGAGAAATACCGGAGCGTGATGTTTCAGAATGCTGATGTGGGCTCGAGATCAGCCTCAGCCCAGCAGGGACCACAAGATAGTGGTCCACAACGCTTGCGAAACATTTCCTGCCAAGGAGGGAAACCACCGCTTATCATGGGGGCCACTTCATGCCCTACTATGAACAAGGACCCGGCAGGCAGCGCTCCATGGGAGTGGCTTTCAATGCTTCAAACATCACGAATTTGATGTTTTGATGGGTGTGAAAGCCTCCAGAACGTCGATTCTCACAAATCAAGGACTAGCTGGGGCCTGGGCTCTGTCACTTAGCTCTCAAGAGGCCAGGCCAGGAAACTTGGTAGAAAGGGGCCTCGGGGAATTCTTTGGTTTAGACGTGAAGATGAGACAATGGGATAAACGTAACTTACCATTCTGCTGCAGAGTAAAATGAAGAAACTGGCTGATAAGCAACTCCCTTGGACTTCCCTGGTGGCGCAGTGGTTAGGAATCCGCCTGCCAATGCAGGGGACATGAGTTTGAGCCCTGGTCCAGCAAGATCCCACATGCTGTGGAGCAACTAAGCCCGTGCACCACAACTACTGAACTTACACTCTAGAGCCCACGAGCCACAACTACTGAGCCCACGTGCCACAGCTACTGAAGCCCACGCGCCTAGAGCCTGTGTTCTGCAACAAAAGAAGCCACTGCAATGAGAAGCCCGTGCACCACAACGAAGAGTAGCCCCCGCTCGCCGCAACTAGAGAAAGCCTGCATGCAGCAACAAAGACCCAACACAGCCAAATAAATTAATTAATTAAAAAAAAATAAGCAACTCCCTTGGGTTTAGCTGTGCAGCCTTGAGAAAGTCACTTGACCTCTCTGGGTCTTGCTATTCACATATAAAATGCAGGAGTTTAGTTAATCAAGTGGTCAATACAAGGCACTGGGGCTGCCACCGCCCCCTCCCTGCCCATGGCATAGGATGCTATTCAATTATGACCCTTTACCTCTGAGCTGAGTGTTGGCCTCAGAATCCTTCTCAACACAAGTGTGCCAGGAGCCACTACTGAGAATCAGAGTCAGTAGGTGGGCTGAAGCCCATCTGCCATCCCTGGACTGAATGGCTAAGTTCCTTCTAATTTTAACTTGTTGGATTCTGTGAACATGTAAACCACGAGCTGGCAAACTGCCCGCAGGCCAAATCAGCCTGTTGGCTGTTTGCGTAATTAGTTTTCTAGAACCCAGCCAGGCCCACTTATTTACATATTGTCTGTGGCTGCTTTTGTGCTACAGAGGAGCGACAAAGTTGGCTGGTTGTGATAGACTCTAGGGCCTGTGAAGTCTAAAAGAGTTCCCATCGGTCCTTTGCAAAAAAAGGTTCGCCACCTTCCGATTTAAACCCACCTCCTTCCCTCCAGTCTTTTCTTCCAGATCATGAGTGAAACTCGTCATTGTCCCTGAGGGTCGTTTGTGGCTGAGCGGGGCTTCGGCATCCCTAAATTGGAAGGAGAGAAGGAGAGAAGCCAGAGGGAAGATACAGGGGATGGAAACCTCCCAGGGGGCAGGGGGGTTGGGGCGGGTGGTGCATGGAGGTGGGGGGGAGCTGGCTTTAGTGAAAGAAAAGATAAAGGTGCATCCAGACAAGAGAGCAGAGGTGTCCCCTTTGTGCTGTCGCTGAAGGGCCAGCCTTGTCAGCTTGGCCCGGCGTCCAGGTGGAGTCACCTTCTGAGGCGCTGGGCTCTGAGAATCCTGGGGTGGCCGGCTGCCCACTGGCTTCCATGAGTAGTTTGGCAT
Organism: Lagenorhynchus albirostris; assembly: GCF_949774975.1. Classification (NCBI taxonomy): domain Eukaryota; kingdom Metazoa; phylum Chordata; class Mammalia; order Artiodactyla; family Delphinidae; genus Lagenorhynchus; species Lagenorhynchus albirostris. Next base: position 48,522,904 of record NC_083109.1, read on the forward strand.
GAAAAGTGCAGCTTGGGCCCTTGTATTTCCTGAAGGAAACAACCACCTTTCCTGGTCTGTGGACAACCCCCGTCGCCTCCCTGGCCGTTGGCAGGAGTATTCATGGCGTCCCTGATGGCCGCCGGGGAGCAGGGACCTCGTGGTGCTCCTACAGCTACACAGGACGGGCTGCACGTCCACTTTCAGTCCGTGGGGTCTGAGTCCATCACCGAGGCAAGTCTTCCGTAATTCTCGGTGGGTGAAGTAAACTCTACAGCCTCGTCTCTTCCCGCCCCCCCCAGCCCCCCCCCCCCCCCCCCCCCCGTTGGGATCCCTTTTCCAGCACCTGTGTGCTTTGCTGCTAATGCGCATACCTGCAGCTTCAGGCGCCTGCCCTTGGGCACTGCGGCCACACCTCCCCCGCTTAGAGCCTGGAGGGCCTGGGGGTCTAAGTCTCAGTGCTGGGCAGCTCCCCTCCCTTCGGGTGTAATTCCTGCCCAGCCCCCTGAGGGTCTGCTGAGGCTGGGCCTGGGTCACGCTCTCAAACACACAGGCCAGGCCAGCACCAAGCCCTCAGGGACTGGGTTAATGAATACACAACCACCCACTTTTAGATTCCACAGTTTATTACACACATAGACAGTGAGAAGAGAAGCCAAAGGCATTAGCCTCCCAGGCCCTTTTCCCACACACCAGAAAAGGAGGACATCAACACCAGAGGCCGCTGACCGTGATGCGCCTTGCTGAGCTGCAGAGCCAGGACCCCAGGAGGACTGGCCTCGGGACAGCCTCCTCCCTGCCCCCGCCCTCTGCTGCTCTGAGGATCCAGGCGTTCCCTAGTCTCGGGGTTAGATTCCTGCTGCTGCTCTCACAAATAATCGCAGGCTTCGTGGCTTAATACAAATGTATTACCGCACAGCTCCGGAGGCCAGAAGCTTGCCGTGCGTTCCTCTGGGCTAAAATCGAGGTGTTGCAGGGCCGCACTCCTTCTAAAGTCTCAGGGGGAGGATCCTTCTCCTGGCCTTTTCCCACATCTGGAGGCCACCTGCGTTCCCCCGGCCCGCGGCCCCGTGGCAATCGGGCCACTGCAACCTGTCTTCATAGTGGAATCTTTCTCCTTCTCACAAGGACCCTTGTATCACGTTGGGCCACCCAGATAATCCAGGATGTCTTCCCATCTCAGAATCTTCATCCAATCCCACCTGAAGTGCTTTATGCTGTAGAAGGTAGCATGTCCACAGGTGCCACGGATTGGGGTGTGGACATCTTTGGGGGCGTTATCCTGCCTTCCCACCACGTTCAGATCAGCTGTGGTTCAAGCCTCTGCCTCCATGGCGCTTGGATACGTGCGAGGTCGTCAGGGTGCCTCAAGGAAGATCCCACACACCCAGATGACGTCGAGCTGACGTCCATCCCTGCCAGTTCCTCCCCTTCCCCGTCCTACTCCTCGCACCTGGCCAGTTTTCCCTGGGAATGCTTCCCTATTAAATCACTTGTCCCACATCTTTGGCACGGGGAAGCTGCCCTCAGACAGCGGGTCTCTCCATGGGTGGAAAGGAGTACTTAGCAGGGTCACAGAACTGGTGTCCTTTTGCTCCTGTGTAGCATTATAACTAGGGGATCCCCTTATATTAAGATCAGTTAATGAAGGCAAAGGCTGAAGTTCCCCAGGGTTTATGTAAGTCCATCCCCAAGAGAGGGAAGGCAGGGTGGGTGTGTCCTAGATGCCGTGCATCTCCGGAAGGTTCAGCAAGGCCTTCAGCGAGCCCTGGTGCTAACATGGCCCGCAAGAGGGCCCCATGTGCCCCAGGAATGGGCTAGGGGCAGCCCTCGGGAGGCAGTGACTCTGCACGAGTGGCGGTGGCTTCAGAGCCCACATCTGGGGCCCCCTCAGTTGTGCGGAGGTCTCGAGGCCTCTGCAGAAGGGCATGGCCAATGGACGTAGGGTTTGAACTTAGTTCAGGTGTCCTGGGGGACCTCTTGGGAGGATTTTAAGCAAGGGGAGTGACACAGCCTGGCTGACATTTATGGGACAATCCCTGGAGCTGCCAAGTGGAGAAGGGACGGTGGTGGGGCAGAGAGGAGGCAGGGAGGCCGGCGGGGAGGCCGGCGGGGAGGCTATGCCTTGTCTGGGGAAGATGCTGGTGGCTGACTCAGCCCACTCCAGGCCCCAGGGACACCCGGGAGCGAGGGCGGAGGACACCTGGGCTCACTCACTGCCTCATGGCAGCAAAGTCGGCTGCCTCCTCTAATCTGTCTTCTCAAATCCCGTGGGGTCTGCGCTTACTGCCCCGCCAGCCCCCTCCCCTGTCCTCTGCCTTCCACCAGCCCCTCGCCTCCCCAGGCCCCTCCATGTCCCTGGTCCCTGCCCCTTTGCTCCCAGCTCTGCCCCGAGAAGACACTTACTCCGTGTCCTGAGGGTCCCCCACCCCCTGCCCCTGCCATGAGAAGCGCAGGTCCTAGGGCCCCACTGCAGGCCTGCCGGGGGCCCGGAAGCCTGTGCTCTAACAAGTCTGCCAGGTGATCCTGATGCTTGAGAACCACTGGGGCCGCACACTGGGCTCACCTGGGGGATTCGGAAAGCCCAGCCAGCCCAGACCCACCGAATCAGGATCCCCGGGGATGACCCGGCTTCAGTGCCTTGTTAAGCAACTCAGGCGCTTCCACCATGTAGCCGAGACAGAGGGCTGCTGTGTGTGATGTGGGCCGTGTGTGTTGTGCTGTGTGCGTGCATGTGTGTGTGAGCTTGCGTGTGTGTTGCGTGTATGGCGCGCGTGCAATTCAGTCAACAGACATTCGCTGAGCCCCGCCGGTGTTAGGTGGTCACCGGGGATGGAGAGCTGGGGTCTAGCAGGGGTGACAGCAGGTAAAGGGAGGGCTTGCGGGGGTGTGTTCCCTTGCAAGTGGAGGCGAGAAGGGATGGGGTGGGTAGGAAAAGGAGACCAGGACAGGTTCCTTAAAGAAGTGGGGAGTGACCACTTTTGTGAGGTCAGCACCCTCAGGCCCGGGCCCTCTATCAGCCTGGCCCCGGGATGGGCGGTGGGCCCAGTAAATGCCTGGAAGACCCCAAACCGCGAAGCCAGACGTGACACAATCACACTGCCCTGGACCCTTGCAGCTTGGGGACCTGGAAAGCGGGTGGGGGCAGGGCTGGGAGGCAGTCAGGATCCTGCGGGGGAGGAGGCAGAGGGAGGGGCGGGGCCGACAGCCAGCTGGGGCCTGCGGGGGTTTTAGGCTGTAGCCGCTCACATGTCCCGGCTGTCGGGACCCTCGGGGTTTCTGGAGGCGGAGTACAGGGCAGTCCCTTGGTCTGAGTCATGCACATCTGGACAAACGTGAGTAAACGGAACCCTGGAGCAGGCAGAGTGCAGCCCAGGTTCCTCCTCCAGTGATGTCTGTGCACAGGGAAGGTGCAGGGGGCAGAAAGCCTTGGGTGTCCGGAACTGGAGACTGTGATTTCACGGAAGCCCAGCTGCCCGTGTGTTCTTGGGAAAGGAAGCGCCTTGAGGTGGAATTCTTGTCTTGGGTTTTGGCAACACCAGGATGAACTGGGTGGTTTGCTTTCTCTTGTGATGTGCTCGGAGCAGAGGTAAGAGGCCCCTCCTGGCCTCCAGGTCAGATATCGTGTCAGCCGGGCGGTGGCCCGGGCCGGGAGCGCCTGAACCGAGGCCCCTGCTGTGGATGTTGATGGGAGCCTTTGCTGGTTCCTCGGAAGCGGAGCTGAGCTTGGACTCGGCGCAGGTGGTTTACCTGGTGGGGATCCCATACACAGAAGGTCACTCAGCGTATGATTCCATTTGTATGAAACATCCAGGGGCTGGGGGCAGGGTGAATAGGGGACAAATGCTTAATGGGTCCGGGGTTTCCTTTTGGGGTGATGAAAATGTTTTGGAATCAGAGGTGGTGGTTACACAACATTGTGAAATTACTAAATGCTACTGAATTGTTTGCTTTAAAATGGTTAATTTTGTGTTATGTGAATTTTGCCTCAATTAAAAAAAGAGAGAACACGCAGGTAGATGCTAGTACCCCAGCCAGGGAGCATGCCAGCCAGGTGTGGTGTGACGTGCCCGGGAGCCGTCAATATTCCCGTCCCCGTAACTGGAGCCGTCGTGGTCCCTACGCCTTGTTCTTGGCCCCGGGACCATTCCCATGTGCCCTGTGGGGTCCCAGGAAGAAACCTCTAGCTGGTGTCTGCTCATCTGCTCAGTCTTAGGTGACAAAATGTCCTCTGGCCCCTTTTCAGATGGAAGAATTCTCATTTTAACACCTGATATGCCCAGTGCAGTATAATCACCCAAACTCTGCATGTGGCGGTCCCGCCCAGCTCAGGTGGGCACAGCCAGCGGTGGGCGAGCGGGTAGGGGCAGCTCTTTCGCTATTTCTCAGACCTGAGCTCCCACCCTCCTCACCACTCACCTGGCTGTTCCCGGAGCTTCCACGTGGAAAGTCCAGAGGGGAGAGGTGAAGGCCAGGGAAGGGCCGGTCCCGACGGGAGCTGAAGTGGCTCTGGTCCCAGCCTCTCTCACCCTCACGGTGGGCCAATGGCCACAGCCTCCTGCCTTCAGCTTCCCAGGCGTGAGGCGAGGCGGCTGCATCCCCACTCATTCCCAGGGGGAGCAGGCCTCCCCACCACTGACCACTTTCTTCAGAGGACTCTCCGCCCCTCTGGCCTCTTGAGATTCAGCCCTTCGTGACCTTGCGGTGGTTGGGAGACAGAGGATTGTGCACCTGGTGTCTGTGCATCTGGTCCGGGGCCCCTTGCTGTGCTGGCATCTTACCACCTATTTGGTCGGCCTTGGCTTTTGGGCCTCAGTCAAAACGAAGATGGAAAGAGTCCCTTTAAAAAAATCCTGTTACATTATTATGTTTCAGTTTGTATTAGTCTCCTGGGGCTGCCGTGACAAACTACCACAAACCAGTGACTTCAAACATTGGAAGCTTAAAAATAGCTTTGCTATATGATCCAGCAATCCCACTCCTGGGCGTATATCCAGAGAAAACTATAATTAAATGAGATACCTGCACCCCTGTGTTCATAGCAGCACTATTCACAATAGCCAAGACATGGAAGCAACCTAAATGTCCATCGACAGATGAATGGATGAAGGAGATGTGAGATAAATAAATAAATAAATACACACACACACACACACACACACACACACACACACATATACACACAATGGAATACTACTCTGCCATAAAAAAGAATGAAATAATGCTATTTGCAGCAACATGGATGGCCCTAGAGATTATCATACTAAGTGAAGTAAGTCAGGCAGAGAAAGACAAATACCATATGATATCACTTACATGTGGAATTCTAAAAATGACACAAATGAACTTATCTACAAAACAGACTCACAGCCAGAGAAAACAGGCTTGTGGTTGCAAACGGGGAGACGGAGTGGGGAAGGGAAGGATTAGTAGTTTGGGATTAGCAGATGCAAACTCTTATATATAAGATGGATAAACAACAAGGTCCTGCTGTAGAGCACAGGGAACAATATTCAATATCCTGGGATAAACCATAATGGAAAACAATATGACAGAGACCATATATATGTATAACTGAGTCACTTTGTTGAACAGCAGAAATTTACACAACACTGTAAATCAACTACACTTGAATAAAATATAATTTTTAAAAATCGGAAGTTTATCATCTCACAGATCCTCAGACTAGAAGCCCAAAACCAAGGTGTTGCCGGGCCTCGCTCCCTCTGGAGGCTCTGGGGAGAAGCCCCCCTGCTTCATACGGCTTTGGGCAGCTCCCTGCGCTCCTTGACTGGTGGCTGCATGACTCCATCCTTGCCTCGTCCTTGTGTGGCCCTTCCTGTGTGTCGTCCTCTTCTGTCTAATCTCCCTCTGCCTCACTCTTATGGGGTCACCTGCCGTTGGATTTAGGACCCACCCGGTTAATCCAGGATGATCTCGTGTTAAGAGCCTTAAGTTAATTTCCTCTGCAAAGATTTTTTTTTGCCAAATAAGGTGATGGTCATAGGTTCCTGGGATTAGTCATGTTGAATGGAGCCGCCATTCAACATAGAATTTCTTATTTATTTTATTTTAACCCCAATTCCCTATTCCTGTATTGCTTCCCCACCACACAGAACGGGAGAGGTTTAAAAACATGACCACAAACTCTGACATTCCTCCCATGAAGGGGCGGGGTCTATGTCCTTCTCCCTGAATCTGCGTGGGCTCGTGTCTGCTTCTACCAGTGGAGTGTGACCGAAGGGATGCTCTGTGACTTCTCGCAGCCTCCTCCTGGTTGGCTGGACCTCTGAGCCTCTGTATGGCAAGTCCAGCTGCCCCGAGACCACCATGCTAGAGGGGATCCCTGTGGACGCTCTGGTTGACGGCCTCAGCTGAGCCCCCGTCAAAATGCTAGATGTGTCAGCGAGAGCCTTGAGCTACAGACCTGCCCAGCTTTCTGCACACGCTGCCTGGTGCCCTCAGTCGATGCTGCCTGGAGCTGCTCCTGCTGTGTGCCCAGCACTGTGTTAGGTAACAGGCCACCAGAGGAAGGCCTGTCCCTGCTTTTAAGAAGTTTCTTGGGGGAGGAAGAAGCTCAAACAGAAGAGTGTTCACACAATGTGCTTAGTGCAGCCAAGGAAACAAGCCAAGGGCATTGGACGGACAGTCAAGAGGGCGGGAGCAGGGTGGGTCGGGGAGCCTGTGAGGGGCGGGGCTCAGAGGCCCTGGAAACAGGTGGAGAGGTGTGTCGCAGGGCAGGAGGAGGGCCACAGGGGGCGAGCTGCCAGGGAGGCCAAGGCCAGGGGACACCCTGGTGTCCCCCGAGTCATCCCTTGATCCACCACTGACCGTGGCTGTGGCGTGGACGCTTCCCATGCACGCAGGTGGGTTCCCCCCGCAAGCACACGCTGCGACTCTCCGTCCTCCTGCCCTGGAGAAGTGGCAGTGGGGGCACAGCTCACGCCCCAGCTTTTGTCCTTTGCAGCGGTCACCCCAGGGCACATCCTGCACGTTGCTCGGAGGGGAGCAGGGGGAGTGGAGCCCCAGGTGCCCGAGAACACGTGCTCTTTCCTTGTCCCCACAATCTCCCTTCTGCCTCCTGGGCCTGCTCCCACGTGAACTACCTGCCCCCAGTTCCGGTCCCGGGCTCTGCCTTGGCTACCCCAGTGGGGTAGAGCGTTTAAGTGAAACAGGTCAAGATTGTCCAAGCGGCGGGATGAGGGTGGTGAGCTGCGTTCTGGGGAGTGGCCCTTGGATCTGCAATGACGAGGTGACCTCCTGGGCACCAGTTAGGCGGAGTGGAGGGCAGGGGTTCCCGAGGTCCGGGGTAGGGGGAGGAGAATGCAGGCGGGAGGCGGTGGCTCTGAGAAGCTTAGAGAAGGAGGGAGGACAGGGTGCCTTCACTGTGTCCCCCCCACTTCCTACTGCACTCTGCCCCCCTCCATGGAGGTCTCTGGTACCCTTTGGGGGATGGCATTGCTTTGGAACAGTTTTTCTGGAATTTTCCATGATGAACGTTCTAGCACCCCAGGGGCTGCATCCCTGGAGGGGGGTCTGGGCCCCTCTCTCAGTGATACGGACCCTCAGTTCACACGCCCAGCTCTGTGCGTGGAACTATTGTCTGCTTCTCGAGGCCGCCGCTGATACGCCCCCAGTGTCCTCAGCAGTGAGGTAAGGGCAGCTGACGGTGGAAAAAGAGTCACAGACAAAACACAGCCATCTGTCCAAGGTCAGCCAGGAAGCCGGCGGCAGCCTCGGGTCTGGGACGCAGAAACCAGATCTCCTGGCCCAGCCGCAGCCTGAGAAGCTGAGCCCACACACTTGCAGAGGGTCAGGGGAGGAAAAGGGAGTCCTCGTTCCTTTCCGTCCGCGGGGAAATGCCCGTGGTGCTGGCAGCGTCTGTGGGGCCACCTGCAAGGAGCAGGGCAGCTGCTCCTTCACGAGAGGTGCGGGCGTCTGCCGGCCAACCCGGGCCACCATCCAGGGCGGACCCTGCCAGCCTGTGTCCTGAGTCGCAGGCCGCGCGTGCACTCGCCAGTGGGCTGACAGGGCTGGCTCGCTAGCCCCCCAGCCCCCCAGGGCCCAAGATCAAGTCCGGGGCCTGGGGTTTGGAAGGAATAGAGAAAAGTGTCTCCCCGAGGTTAGGAAAATAACATTTTATACTTTTGAGTGTGTGAGGAAACAAGAAGCAGAGCTACATTAAGGCACAGAATGTAAAATTGTGAAATAAAAACGACAAGAGGAGATTTTAAGGAAAGCTCTCCTAAGATGCTGAGCTCCCAGGCCTCTGGGGTATGACAAGCTCTCCTCTGCACCAGGAGAATTTAGCAGAAGTGTAGGAAGCACCCATCTAGTCCAGGGTGTGCTGGTAAATATTCAACAACCAGCTCTCAAAAAAAAAGCCTGATTTGCAGCAGTTTGCCAGCATCCATGGTGTACATGGTCCCTCGATGGCCCATTTCATCCCACCCATGTGACGTCACTGCCCATGGAGCCGGGCTGGGGGGGAGATGTGCATAGTCTGTTGTTACAGGCGGGTGTGAGCGGCGCTAGCAGACACCACTCCCCATTCCAGCCAAGTCCCTCGTTTCACAGCAAGAAGGACGGAGGCCCAGAGAGGAATGACCATCAGGGTCACACGGGAAGTTAGTGGCAAAGCTGGACTCCTAACCATATGCTCTACCGTTTATTCCATGCTATCACTCATTATTTGTTTTATTTGCCTTACCCTGGAATAAGCGAGGCTTGTTCTGTGTGTGTGTGTGTGTGTGTGTGTGTGTGTGTGTGTGTGTGTGTGTGTGTGTGTGTGTTGGCCATCCCCTCTGTCAGGGACACAGCTCCTCACCTGCCCAAAGCTGGCATGTTTTCATCCTTCAGGTCTCGGTGCAGAGGGGCTTCCTGACCCGTCCCCGCCGACACACAGCCCCTCTCATTTTCTTCAATGCACTTAGTGTCTAAAATCATCTTGTTGTGATCTCCTCCCAAAGAGCAGTGTCCATGTGCTCACTGTGAGGCCAGCTCCTAGAACGGGCCTGGAATCTATTCCTTTAGCTGCTGTATATTTATTGAGCAGCTACTATCTTCCAGGCACCACTCTGGCACCTGGCTTTCAGACAGGAGCTGGTCCTTCTGCTCTAGCAAGTGGCGCATGTAGAGGTTCTTTCTTGGCTGTGTCTGGAGTTTTGCACCCAGGGAATCTCTAATAGGACTAGAAAAGTGGATAGCTCTAGGCTACCTCTTCCCCCTTTTCCAGCCCTTATTTTTATGTTTTTACTTTTCACTTTGTTTACTTCTTTATTGGCATATAACTCATAGAGGGTGAAATGCAGGAATTGTAAGTGGGCAGACATTCCAGGTGTGCCCGGCTGTACGGCCCAGATCGAGAGGCGGGGCAGCCCTGGCTCCCAGCAGCATCCCTCACTCCCCCTTCAAGTCAGTCACCCCCGCATTAGCCACACTCTGACCTGTCTGTCGCCATCCTTGACCTTCACATAAATGGAATCGTACAGGACGTGCTTCCTTTGCTCAGTGAGACATCTGACGTTCGTCCCTGTTGCTGTGTGTCGTGTAGTTGATTGTTTTTCTTGCTGTGTCGTGTTCCATCCTGTGAACACACGTGCATCTTCCATGCATCCTGCTGATGGGGGGCTGGGCTGGTTCCAGTCTGGGGCCACCGTGAACAGTGCTGCCTGACTGTCCCCACGCATGCACGGGTGCTCACATGCAGCAACATGGGCGCCGCCCCACCAACAGGGCCTCCAGGCTGCACTTTCAGGAAGTCCTCTTCCGCCTCCCTCCACCCCTCATCCCCATCCCGAAAGGGAAGGTTTTGGGGCAGCAGGAGGTGGGACTCCCTTACGCTGCATGTGCTCCCACAGATGGGTGGTCGCCCCGATACCAGGGTGCTTTCCTGTCTGGTGAGCCCAGATGCTCCCCCAGTTGGACAAAGCGAGACAGATTTTCTTACCCTGTGAATCTCCAAGGGACCCCTAGGCCCTCTTACTCTCAGGGGATCGTTTTGCAGGACAAGTGGTCTGAAGAACCCATGCTGGGAAAGTCTGTGTAGAGGAAGATTTAGGAGACGTATCCTTGGAATATTTATGATTTGGGCCCTGGGGCCTGTTTTCTCCAAATTGGGCCCCACCTCTCCCTCTCCCTCTCCTTCTCCCCACCCCCCCCACCCCCCCTCCCCCGTACAAAGCAGTGGGGATGGAGCCAGGTCTCCCGGGCGTTCCAGGAGCTCCAGGGCACACAGACCCTTACCCAAATGGGGGAGGGGCTTGGTCCCCTGTGGAGCTCTGTGGGGTCTTTGCACCCTTCTGGTCCCACTGGCTTCCCCCAGCCCGTGTCTCAGAGTCCAGCCCCCACCTTCTCAGGCCTTGGCCTCTCAGTGGGGACTCCCCCACCCCCCTAAAATAGCAACCCCCCACTCTGGTCCACTTTCCTGATGTTCCTCCGCTTAGCCCTCGCCACTAGTTACCACACTGCCTCTGTCACTATTTAACTTCTCCGTCGTCTGTCCCCCTCCTTCCTGGCTAGAGTGCCAGCCCTGGGAGGGCAGGGGTTTTTACGTCTTGTTCTGCTGTGTCTCCAGAGCCTGGGACACTGCCTGGCACCCGGCAGGTGCTCAGCAAATCTGTGCAGAATGAATAAAGCAGCGTCTGCCTTGTCCTTGTTAGAACCCTTTCTTCTGGTTGTGGTTTCTGCCTGGAGGAGGCGAAGGTGGCAGGTCTGATTCCGAGGGGGCCACACATGGGCCACACTGGCCTTATCAAGACAGACTGGGGACTGTTTGCTCTGAGTCAGTGCTGGGCGGGCAGATCCGGGATCCTGAAACCCATCTTGGGACACGCGCCGTGCTTAGCGTATTCAGACTAGAAAACAGCCTTCTTTTTGTTTTTAGTGCTGTTGCATTAATATATATGTGTGTGTGTGTGTGTGTGTATGTTTTATAATATATACATTATAAGATATACAAAGTGAAGTTTCTTTCTCGCCTCGACCCGCTGTATTCCACTTCTCCCCACCAGCACCCGCTGATTTCAGTGTTTATCTTTCCAGAGGTGTTTCACGCAGGGAAGAGCATTTTTTCCCGTTTCTCACAAGCAGTCTTCGGCCTGCTCCGCTTCTACTTAACAGTTCGGCATCGTGGAGGTACTTCCAGCTCAGAGCTTGACATTCTCCCCATGACAAGGCATCGAATATTCCATTAGGTGGAGAGAGCATAGGAATTAATCCTTCCACTCCCTGGGTGCAAAGGTCGGTTTTAGTTGTTACCTGTTACAAGCAATGACATCATGTGTGGACTTCGGGCTGAGGGAGAGAGAGAGAGAAAGCCACCCATATGGCTTTAGAATTTATTTAACAAATATTTGTTGGTGCATATTTCTTTCTTTTTTTTTTTTTTTTTTTGTGGTACGCGGGCTTCTCACTGTTGTGGCCTCTCCCGTTGCGGAGCACGGGCTCCGGACGCGCAGGCTCAGCGGCCATGGCTCACGGGCCCAGCCGCTCCGCGACATGTGGGATCTTCCCGGACCGGGGCACGAACCCATGTCCCCTGCATCGGCAGGAGGACTCTCAACCACTGCGCCACCAGGGAAGCCCTATTGGTGCATATTTTAAGTGCCAGGCCTCTTGTTAAACTCTACAAAGCCCTTGGAGCCAGCCTCACAATGAATCTCAACATCCTGCCATTTTTCTTCCCCGAGAAATTCCTCCCAGGGAGGGTGGGCGCAGAGGAGGGTGCAGAGCTTTGAACCGCAGCCTCTGCCCGGCGGCATTCTAGGCGCCACTTGACCACAGGCTCAGGGGTGACTGACAAATACACATCTGGGCCGTGGAGGGTTGTGAGTTTGTCAGATATATTTAGAGTGAGCCCTTCAGTGCTGCCCAGGCTGGAGAGTAAACAGCTGCTTGTAGGGCCTTTAAAGCGAGTGTACAGAGAGGCTGGACTTGCAGAGCTGGGGAAGGCTGTACTCGAGCTTCTCTGAAATGACAGGCTGTTGGCCCAATATTTTCCCACATGCAGAGGCCTTTTGGAGGTCTGTGTGGCGGCTCTCGCGCAAGGATGGGTCACAGCCGGCTCCGCAGGAATCTGCCCAGCCGGGCCCAGAAGCTGTCACTGGGAAGACTGGGCTGAGGGTTGGGATGAAATCTCCCAGATGCAGACGGTACTGCCTGCCAGCAGAGGATTTGAGGATTTGGAGGAGATACCTGGAAGCACAAATAGGGGAGTGAGAAGGAGTAGGGATGGGAAGGAGGTGGACAGAGTGTAAATAGGCAGTGCTGGGGCCCAGGGAACCTGCCTGGACCATACTTCAGAGTTTCCCACCCCAGGGCAAGGATGCTGGGGCTTTATTCCAACATCCTGTCACTGGTTGAAGACTCCTTGGGAGGAAGTGAGGCCCCACCTTCACTGCTGGAGGCTGGGTAGAGAAGCTGCTGGGTGGTCCCCAAGGGATTTTTACGCAAAACCTCCTAATTGATTAGTGTCTGCAAATGACCCCCACATTTTCTAAATGCAACAAGAGCCAATCAGAACAAGCTGAAGCCCTGAGATGCAGCGTGCGGACTCCAGATCGCTGGGGGGAGGGTGAGACCCGGCTGCCCTCCCTCCAAGGGGCTGCCTCCCAGGTGTCCGGGAGGGGAGGCCTCCCAACAGCACGAGGGGTCTGCAGAGCCAGAGAGCTCAGAGCAGCAGCCGGTGCTTCCGCCTGGCTCCACCCACAGATAAAAAATCCTAATGAATCCATCTCATCCAGATCTATATACTTGAAACTTAGGGGAATGGAACAAAATTGGAGCATTCTTTGAATTGAACTCAAATACCCTTTTGCGCGAGAATCTGATGCAGGGTAGTAACAAGAATGGCCTTGAGAGCCGTGCGGGCATGAGGGGGACTGGCTGTGTACAGGTGGAGGTTCACAGCCCACCAATAGCAGCCCCCTCTGAGGCCTCCCCTCCCCCACCTCCCCGCTGGGGAAATGATGCTCTGGGTGCCACCATCCCTGCATCATTCTTCACCTTTGACCTAGTTAAAAATTCCACTAAGTGAAGGCTGACAATTTAGACCTCTCAGTTACTTACACCCCCTTTTAAATGAGTTTTCCAGGTTAAAACGGTATTGCTTTTGACTGAACTCTTTTAGGTAAAATGATAGGTTGTTTGGGATTTGTTTCAAAGTAACACAGGAGGTGGAGAATGGGTCGGGGGAGATGCAACAAGATCGGTCACAAATTCATCACAATTCAAGTTGGGTCACGATGCTCATGTACGATTTTTGCACATTTTCCATAGTGACATTTTGTGGGAAAATTTACAAAGGTATTACTTTTGTCAGTGAACTAGGGAATTAAATGTGACCATCCCAGACGAGAGCAGAGCCCAGTGACTGAAGGACCCAGTGCCAGAGGAGGCTCTGCAGACAGACGGTCAGCTAAGGCCTCTCCCTGCGTGTTTCATTCTAGAACCTAAAGTAACATTAGCTGCCATTTTGGAAGTAGCTCTAAGTTGCAGAAGAGAACTTAGGTGTCTGTCCTGGGTTGTAAGCAAGTGTTCTTGAGTGACTGTTGGTGAATCTTAGCCTCAGAGAAAAATCTGATGTGTTTCTAGAATCGCATGGGAAGCATGATGTACTCCAAGACTGGGGTGCTGGAGCCGCTCTCGTCAGCTCTGGAGGGCGGATCGTGTGCATCTTTTCCCAACTCTGTTTTCAGCAACGTCAGGCTGGAAGCTTGAAATCGGCTACAGTGGGAGGATTTACAACATGGAAGTTGGCAAATGCTACCGACTGGGACTTTTCCTCTACCCTTCTAGGTCGTTCTGGCTGGACTACGAATCAAATTAATGTGAGACAAATTAACAGGAGAAAAATCAAGCAAAAGTTTAATGACGGGGCTTCCCTGGTGGCGCAGTGGTTGAGAGTCCACCTGCCGATGCAGGGGACACGGGTTCGTGCCCCGGTCCGGGAAGATCCCACATGCCGCGGAGCGGCTGGGCCCGTGAGCCATGGCTGCTGAGCCTGCGCGTCCGGAGCCTGTGCTCCACAGCGGGAGAGGCCACAACAGTGAGAGGCCCGCGTACTGCCAAAAAAAAAAAAAAAAAAAAGTTTAATGATGTGTATACATGAGAGAGACTTGGGAAAACTGAGTAACTCACCAAAATGGCCAAAGCGCTCCCCTTAAATACCATCCTCAGCTAAAGGCAAAAGAGGATGTTGAAGGTGGGGCGAGTCAGTTCAGAGAGGTTCCCAGGAGAGGCACAGTGAACAAGGGTATGGGCGTTATGTGGATTTAAGTCAGTGTCTCCTCCATTGATAAGAGTTTCTAGACGTTTGGTCATCCTCCTACGCCTGGTACAGTTAGGGAGATACCCTTACAAATGGAGATTTTTGTTTCTTACAAAAGGGTAACTCCTACTTGGTTTGCAGTTTTTCCCATGCCTGCTGTTTCTTAGAAAATAACCAGCTAAAAATAATATACCAGAGAGACACATTTTGGGATGGCGAATTTGGGCCACTGCTGTAGGGTCTCTGTCTTGGGACGGCCTCAAGAACATGGACCTTCCATCTTAAATGTCTGTGGATGCACTCTGGAAACAGATTGCTCTAACACTTCTCAGAGCTTAGGCAGAGGGAAGGGGAACAGCAGCAGATGGCTGTCATTAAAACCTGATTGTTCAAATGTGCCCAGTGCAGGGGTAGCCCATGGGAGATACCTAGTCCATGTCAACACACGTCTGCTGAGCAGTACTGGGGAAGCGGGCAGGTTCTGGGGTGAGGTGGTGTATTGGAAAAGGATGATGAGTAGTTTCATCTGGAGTGCTGTGTTGAGGATTCTGAGCCTAAGATATTTTTGAGCACCTGGAGCCTGCTATTCCTGAAGCCAAACCCCAAGAACTCTCAGGTGCGTAATCCAATGAATTTGTTGTGTTGCTGTTCAACCCAGTTGGAATTGGATTTATGTTCCTGCTGCAAATAGTCCTGGTGATATGCCCACCTAGTGAAGTCATAAAGGTGGCTCATTTCCAGTTAGACTGCTGACTAGGTGGCTGGCCAATTTTGACTGGTCCCTACAGGAAACACATATGTGGCTGGGTTTCCAGATGTTTTTTAGGGGTGGAGGAGGCTTGCCATGCTCCACACTCCATGCTGGGAGGCATGGATGCGGCGACCACCAACTCTGCCCAAAGGTGCCAGGTGGGTGAGCTGGGGACGCCTGTGCCCCCTGTCCCCCACTGCAGCGGGCAGCTTGGGGTGGAGCGTGAACAAGGCTTGAGAAACTGCTGGGTGTTTGCTACTGGGGTCCCAACCCCAGAGAAAACCTAGGGAGCAGCCCAGGAGATGGGGTGTTTGGGGAGCTGAGCAGGGGCCATAAACAAATGTGCAAAACAACTAGATTTCAAGTGACTTCCCGGCTGGGAGGGAGGACAGTTGTTTGCTTGTCCCCAGCAGGCCTGTTTTCTCTCTGAGGCTTCCTGTGCCACCTTTGTTAGCCCTCGGGGCTGCAGAACCACAGTTCCACGGGCTTTGGAGAGGGGATGGGGCCCTGAGCCCAGCAGAGGCCCCGGAGGTAGACTGCTGGGCTAAGTGAACCCCGGGCGGCAGGGATGGTTCTGTGCTCCATCGCGGGGCTTAGGCGAGTCGGCTCACTGCGTCCTTCTCATTGAAGTGGGATGACGTTGCTTCATTCCCGCTGCTACCAGCCTTACCTGCGGCTCTGTCCCTGCTCACCTGGACCTCTCCATCACCTACTCAACTGGTCTCCTCGCCTCCACTCAGACCCTCACAGCTCTCTTCCACAAAGCAGCAGACTTGGTCTTTCATCCACAGAGATCAGGTCATGCCAGGCCCTCATCAAACTCTCAGATCACTTTGGAAAACCCGTTGGCAGAATTTAGACCCAGCAGTTCCACGCCTGAATCTCCCCCCAACAGAGAGGGGCACCCACGACCCCTGAAGACTTAGCCAAGAACGTTCACAGCCGCTTCCTTCATAATAGCCCAAGTGTCCAACCATAGGAGAAGAGATAAACATTTTATGGTAAATTTACACAAAAGCATAAATACTACACAGCAGTGAAAAAGTATGACCTGCTTCTACATGTGGCGAAACGGGTGAATCTCCCAGATGGAACGTTGAGTGGGAGAAACCAGACATCAATGAGTACGTGGCCATACGGTTCCGTTCACATGAAGGTCAAAACCAGGCAGAGCAAATCTTTGGTGATATAAAGGGGAGGGGCATGAGGGAGACCTCTAGGGCTCTAGAATGTTCTCTGTCCTGTGCTGGTGGTAGTTTCCGGGTGTATGCATATGTAAAATTTATCGACCCCTACACTTAAAATTGGTGCAATTTACTGTGTGTCAGTTACACAGATACGACACAAAAGAAAGAAAAACCCCTCCACTGGGTCCCCACAGCCCTGAGAGTAAAACACTTGTCTCTCTAAGAAATGTGTGGTCTGCCCTGCCCAGTCCCTCTGCTCCAGCCATGCTGGCCCTCTTTTTGTGAACTCCATCCTGCCTCAGGGCTTTGGCACGGCTGTTCCCTCCTCCTGTGATGCTGTTCCCTCCTCCTTTGATGCTGTTCCCTCTTCCTGCGATGCTGTTCACCCCACTTCCCTCGTCTCTCACAGGTGTGTGCACCTGTGCAGAGGTAGGGCGGAAGGGGGGTGTGCACTGGGGTTGCTCACACCTATGCGGGCCCTTCAGCAGCAGGAAGAGCACAGTGTAGGGAGAGAAGCAGGGTGGGCTCTAGGCCAGTGACCTCCATGTGAGCTCTTGTCTGGCGCTCACAGATGTTAGGAGACAGACTGCTGTCCACTGTCCTGTTGAATTGATCGTCTTGTTTACTCTCTTGTTTGCTCTTCATGTGCTGGTGCTGTGCAGACAGGGGTGGATTGCCAGCACCTAGCACAGTGTCTGGCCAATGAGAGGTTCTCAAGACACACGTGCTGCCTGTATCGAGGAAAGCTGCCCCCTGACCCTCTGGCCTCTGGCCTCTGTGAGGAACGCGGGTGGCCACAGGGGGCTGAGCTGACCCGGCTGAAGAGTGCCGTTGGCCTTGGAGCCCAACAGCCCTGTAGGCAGGTGACAGCGGCCCTGTCTCAGCTCTGCTTCAAAGGGCTCAGGCCCTCCTCCCTGGAGAGGCGGGCTTGCCCCCGCCCCCCAGCATCTACTGGCCTACACTGGGCTCCGGCTAGACTGGAGTCCCAGGAGCAAGAAGGGCGTCCCAGTCCATGTGGCCGGCCTCGCTTAGCTACTCTGGGGTGGGACAGGTTGGGGAGGGGGGGCAGCTTGGAGGGCTCTCCCCTCAAATGGGAGCGTTCAGGGGCCTAGGGGCACCCTCTCCACTCCCCACGCCTCCTCATGGCTCGTCAAGTCCAAGAGGACAGTCAGGAGGGGGGACAGCTGCCTTTTGCTCTTGACTCATTTAAATGTAACAGATACATAGAAACGTGCGTGTGGGAATTCCCTGGTGGCCTAGTGGTTAGGATTCTCCGCTTTCACTGCCGAGGACCTGGGTTCAATCCCTGGTCAGGGAACTGAGATCCCACAAGCCGTGCGGCGCGACCAAAAAAATAAATAAAATGTGCACAGGCATAAGTGTACAGCTTGCCATGTTTTCACAGATGGAAAAGGCCCAGATCAAGAACCACTATAACACCAGCCCCAGAGCCCCACGCCCCCTCCAGCCTGTACCCTGCGAGGCAGCTGCTGGGGGTGGACAGCAGAGCCTCACACACATGGAATCACCCAGCATGTGCGCTGTGTCCAGCTGCTTTTGTTCGATGTGATGTTCTGTGTATATAGTTATAGATTGTTTATCTCGTCGCCGCAGGCTGTTCCACTGGATGGCATTCATTTATCCATTTATTTATTCGTTATGATGATTATTGGTTATCGTTGATTCAGTTTATCCATTTCACCGTTGATGGACATTTGGGTGGTTTCCAGTTTGGGGGATTGTGATCTATGCTGCTGTGAACCTTCGTTTGCTTTTCCCTTCAGCGTGCATCTGGGAGGGAACTGTGGGATGTGGGGTGAGGGGGTGAAGGGGTAGGTCAGCCTCCGTTAATTCATAGAACAGGGCTTATTTTCTTGGGGCCAGGAGCAGCCTACGGTTTTCTGAGGCATTCGGTCCTTCTCACGAGGATGTTAGGTGCCCTGCTTGGCTGGGAAATATTCTGATTTTCATTTTAAAGGAAGCTGCTGCCTGCCCCGACACCTTGACCTCCAGAGAAACTGCCAGAGCCCCTCCTAACTGAGCCCCCAGCGCAATACCTGCCCAGAGAGAGAGAGAGACAGAGGCAGAGACAGAGAGACCACCAGCTGCAAAGCAAAAAGGAATGAAACCTGGGGACTGTGAAGTGAAACCCAACAGCTCTGGGGAAAACTCTGTAGCTTCAAACAGGTGACGATTGTGTTTTTCTACCAAACTGTTGTGAAATGTGGCTTCAGTTTGGAAGGTTCATAGGACTCAACTCAGAATGATTCCAGGGGAGTGAGATAAGCCAGGTCCCTGGGCCGACTTCAGAGGCGGCAGGAGCCTTGGCCGGAGGTGGGCGGCCTCCTGGGGTCGAACAGGGACCCTCCCGCCACCTGCCCTAGGCCCCGTTCCTCGGAGAGCCAGCCTCCCTGTCCTGTGGGCCTGGTGGGGGCAGAGGGAAGAGACTGGAGTTCTTCTCTGGGACACAATGATAAGACCCCTCCCCTCCTCTCCTCTCTGCCCCAGCCTCACTCAGGGTGGGGTGCCTCCTCTGGGCCAGGCTCTTGGAGGGAGGGACCTTGACTGGAAGGCGAGGTCAGGGCTGGGGCTACAGTGAAGCAAGGAGGCGCTTGCCTGGGGCGCCACGTTTAAGGGGCCACCAAGAGACTCAGGAATCAGGATAAATAACACCTTAACATGATTTTAAAAAAATTCAAAAGTAATACAAAAAATCCAAGGTGAACGAAGTGTCAAAAGTTTAACTGAAGGCAGGATCCAGTCCTGCCCTTGCCTGACCCTGCGTTTCCTCACTCTGCTCACGGCCCTGGTGCCCATAAAACCTAATTCATAGAAGCAGGCAGCTGGTCTGCAGACCGGAGCTGGGTGAGCTGGCATCTATAACTACTGGGGGAGGCTCACCATCTTTCATGAAGCCTGCTGGGTCCCTGGGAGCAGCAGAGACAAGGGTTCCAGGTGTTATGGACATTGGGATTGGCGGGCAGGAAACAGAGGACAATGAGGGACTCATCTGTGGGCGGCCGGCGCACGGGCAGGAGGAGGGATAGCAAGATGGCCAGCAGACCACAAAAAATGCGTGCTCCTCCTTCCCTAGTGTAAACTGGTGGCTGGGAAGGAGCTGTCCAGCCAGTAACTACATTTCCCATCAGCCCTTGCATCCCAGAAGGGTCACATGACCAGTTCCCACCAATGGGAATGCGAATAGAAGTGATGGGTGTGTCTTCCCCATCCCACCTCTCCCCATCTTCCTGGCTGAACGCAGAGGACTCTGAGGCTGGGGATGAAAGGAGAACTTAGATCCCCACATGTGGAAGGCCACCTCAACTTCAAACACACACACGGGCTTCTTAAGTGAGCCAGAAGAAAACTTGTACTGTGTGGCCCACTGTGATGCAGGGGCTTATTTGTTATAGCAGCTAGCTTGCTCTGACTCACAGAGGAAGTCATCAGGAGTCAGAGAAACCCCAGGAAGGCTGGCCTGAATGGTCTGTCATGCTTGGATGCGGTTTGGGCTGGAGTGGAGCAGAACTTCCAGACTGAGTGTGAGAAGAACAAGTGTGAGAAGACAGCCTTCCAGCTGTCTCGTCCGGACCTCTGAAGCTAGCGGTAAACTTGGCGGGGACACCTGTGGTTGGGTCTGCAAGGCTGCCCACCATGAGGAACTGTCCCCTCTGACTGCCAATCCCTGTGGCCCTGGCCACCACGATGTGGATCATTGCCCTCCCCCAGAACTTTAAAACCTGCAACTGAAGGCTAGGCCCCCTGTTTCTGGGTGCTGTGGACGTGAGGCCCCAGGGCTGGTGGTGACTGTGTGCTCTGCCTTGGGAAGTTGCAGTCTGTGGTTGAAGAAAATAAAGCAGCCAGGCAGAGAGAGAGGCAGAGAGAGGGTAGCGACAAGGTTGGATTAAGGATTCCAGCCACCTGAGACCCAGGCTGGCTCCTGCCCTTCCCCCACTCACTGGCGGTATCTCAGAAACGGCTCCTTACACCAAACTCCTGCTCTGGGCCCTGCAAGCTCTAAGTGGGTTTCTGCCATGTGCACACCAAGGATTCCAATGAAACCCAATCCACTAAATCCAAATATTTTTGGCGATGGCAAATATAAACACATGAAAAGATACTCAGTATTTTTAGCCAGTGGGGAAATTCAAATGAAGACCACAACGAGGTATCATTATACACCTATCAGAATGGCTAAAATAAAAAATAGTGACAACACCAAATACTGGTGGGGAGGCAGAGAAACTGGATCACTCATGCATGGCCAATGGGATGTGAAGCGGTACAGCCGTGCTGGAAAAGAGTTAGGCAGTTTCTTTAAAAAACTAAACATGCAACTACCATACAAATCAGAAACTGTATGCCTAGGCATTTATTCCAGAAAATGAAGGCTATGTCCACACAAAAATCTGTATACAAATGTTTATAACAGCTTTGTTTGTAATAGACAAAAGCTGGAATCAGCCCAGCTGTTCTTCAACAGGTGACTGGTTAAAAAACCCTGGAGTAAGGAATGCCATGGAGTTAAAGAATGAACTATTGATACGTGCAGCTTGGATGAATCTCGAGGATATCATGTTAAACAAAACCGAAACAAAACAAAACAAAAAAACAATCCTCTAAAAGTTACACACTGTACGATTCCATGTATATTAATATTTTTGAAATGACAAAAGTTTAGAAATGGACAACAGTGGTGATGGAGTTAAGGAAGGGGTGAAGATGGGAGGGCAGTGGGTGTGGCTATCCAAGGACAGCAAGGGGGATCCTTGAGGTTGTGAAATGTTCTGTATCTTGATTATATCAATGTCGACATCCTGATTGTGATATTGTACTACAGTTTTGCAAGATGTTACCATTGGGGGAAACATTGAGAGTAAAAGGGTCTGTATTATTTCTTACCAATGAATTATCTCAAAATTAAAAGTTTAACTTACAAACTAAAAAACTGCTTAAATGCACTGGAGAGTGAACAAAAGCAGACAGAAACTGGAAGGGCTCTGCACTTGGCCGTAAAGGAGTGGCACAGGAAGAGTTTCCCATTCTGTATTTTTCTGGCTTTTATTTAGCCCAAGGGCAGTTCCCAGACTAAACTATGCAGAGCAGCTAAAACTCCAATAGAAAACCTGCAGTCTTCTTGGCTTGTAGAACTGGAAGATAAGAGTCTGGGCAACCACAGCTATTGGAAAGTGAGAGGAGAACCTCAGAAAGGTGAGGCCTAGAGAAGGAAATCCCCCTATCCTGTGTATTGACTCTGTCCAAATCCCAGCTGACTGTGCACCATGCACACGTGGGGAAGATGTCCAATGGCCCAGCTGAGGCTAAGAGAACTGAATTGAGGTTTGAACTGCTGCCCAAAAGGCAGAATCTGCAGTTTGAGTCTAGCCAAGTTTATTGCTTCATAAAACAAGTAAACAAGCAGACAAACAAGCATCAATACTCTTCAGAGGAATATAACAGAATCCAGAGGCTCTATAAAATAGCATTGACAATGCCTAGAATACAATCCAAAATTATTTGACATAGGGAAACCTAGGGGTCATCCTTGAGTCTTCCCTCTCCCTTTCTTCCTACAATGAATCCATTCATGAGAGCTGTTAGCCCAACTCAGAAAAAAAGTCTCACTCCATCTGCTTCTGGTCATCTCCACCATGACCTCCTTGTTTCCCGCACCAGCTCAGGCCTGGATTATACACAAGGCTCCTCCCTGGAGTCCCTGCTTCCTCCCTTTTTCCTTGCAATTCACTCCCTGCATAGCAGCCAGAGCCATCTTTTTAATGTCACTTGCCATTGCTCTTAGGATACAATCCAGCCTCCTCGCCATGACCCACATGGCCGTGACTGGCCTGCCACTTTGGCCTTGTCTCCTCCAATCCTGCCCTTCCTCACCACTTTCCACCCTCACGGGCTGGTCTGCTCCTCCAACATCCTCAGCCCCTTTGTGCTTGTTGTTCCCCTGATCCTCCTGTTATCATTCAGGTTTCAGCCCAAATATCACCTCCTCAGATAGATCTTCCCTGACCCCACCACCACCTCAGATAGCCTGACAGTCCCTATCACATTCTCTGGTTTTATTTTTCTGAATCATTGAGTCACTGCCAGAGTGTTTGTTTGCACTATCCGTCTTCCCCAGATGGAGTGTTAGCCCCACATGGGATGAGACTTGGCCTATCTTGCTTATTGCTTATCTGCAGTACCTAGAATAGCACCGAATACACAGCAGGTTCTAGTACACAGTAGCATAATCTCAGCTATTGTGCGTAATGGCCTCCCCTAACATAGAGACATAGAACAACCACCATTTGATTATGCCCACAGGTTTGGGCAGGGCCCAGCAGGGTGGCTTGTTTCTGTCTCACACTGTCTGGGGCCTCATCTGGGAAGACTGAGTGGTTGGGGGTGACTCAAAGCACTGGCTGGGGCTGGCGGGTCCACGTCCAACAGGTCTTCCTCACTCCCAGGTCTGGTGCCTAGGCTGGAATGGCTGGAGGCGGGGCTCAGCCTGGCCACCTCGGGGTCATCAGATTGTTTATATGGCGGATTAGCCTTTCAGTGAACTAGACCAGAGCTGCACAGCCTCGGAAGTTGCAAAGAAGAGCTTCCACTCTACTCTGTTGGAAAAGTAGTTACTAGGGAATCTACACCCCAATTCTTGATGAGAGGAATCTAAAATAATTTGTGGCCATTAAAAAATCTGCAGTAGTTCTCAGTAAATATTTGTTGGTTGGATGGATGAATGGATGAATCTATATTAAGGTGTCTCTTAAGTGATTGGTCTCAGGTATCAGTTACTGGAGTCAAAGCTCATCCTGAAGAGTCTCTCCAAAGGGTGGCCCTTAGATAAACGTGCTTTTCCTCCAGGCCAGCTGGACCGGAGGGTCCTTCTTGCTGTCTGCTCTGCTGCTTGCTCCCCTGGCTGCAGACACGATCCAGTGTGTGGAGACATTGAATTTTCTAACACCTTGGGTTCCTGCTCAAGCCACTGACAGCAGATGCTGGACAGTGCGTGGGGGCCTGAGCGTGTGCAGTCCGTGAGCGGTGCAGTGCGTGGGGGCCTTCCCAGGCCAGGCGAGGGGTGTCCCAGCGATCTTGGTAACGCAGCCCACGATGGACGGACAACCAGTGGCTCCTCTGACCCCAGCAAGTGGGTGTTGATTATCAGCGGGCATGTGCTGTTCTAGATTCCATCACATGAAGTGAAAAGCTGGCAGAGATTGGCCCCTGCCCATCCACCCTCCCAGGAGCGTTTAAAACTCCAGCCTGAAATCTGATGGAGCGATGGTTAGGCCCTCTGGCAAGGGCATGCAAACCCTCCCAGATGCCCCTCGGGGTGGTTCTGAGTTCTAAGAAGTCTCTGCACAGAGAGGGAAGGGAGGCCGTCTCCCTGCTTCTCCCTCTGGCTCCAGCTCATCCGGTTGCCACTTCCCCCAGCCTGACTCTTCCTCACCACACCCTCCCCTGGAGCAGCCCTTGAAAGGTGAAAGGTCATCACCCACCGCTGCCTTTGCTGCCCAGGGCCTGTGAGCCCATCACACATGGCACCGACCTGAAAGCTAAGAGGCCTCCAGCTTCGGAGGTCGCCCAGGGACCCTGGGTGAGGCATCATTTCTGCACTCACTGTCCCCCAGCCCCTACTTCCTTTTCACTCCCCAGCACACCCCAGTCTGCTCTGTCCCCACTGCAGGGTCCTCACTAAGGCTGCATCCTGCTGCCAATGCTCACGGGCACTTTGGAATCATTTTATTGTAGTTGGGATAAAATTTAAAGATGCAAGAATCACACACAAGGTGTTGACAGACCTGACCCCACCCACCTAGTAGCAAGGCTCCAATTGAGTCCAGACTTCTCTACACACTGGCTGTGTGACTTTAGGCAAATAACTTAACCTCTCTGTGCCTCGTTTTCTCCATAAATAAACAAACAGTAATTCCAACTTTTGAAGATGCAATGAAAACTGCACGCGAGTGTTTAATACTGGGTCTGGCATATAGTGGACTCTCGCCTTTATGGACAATCTAGGGTCTCTCTCCCCATCCCCACATGTACCCTGCTCTCCAGACACACACACCCCCAAAGCTCCAAGGCTCTGTTTTTATTCACGTGTGTCCCAGCCCATCACCTCTCCCTTTGCCTGATCTCCTCTTCCTTTTCTTTCTCACCTTCGTCCCCTTGCTGTCTCCTTAAGACCCCACTCAGGGATCCCACGTTCAGAAAGCTTTCTCCCCTTCCTGCACCCTCTGGACTGGGTGCCTGGGCTGCCTGGACACATCTTCGTTTAGCTCTCCAGGGCCAGCAAACTGCTGGCTGGAAGGCAGATTACAGTCACTGAAGTGCTTTGCTCTTTACTGTATTTTTCAAACTTCTGGCATTTGTTATAACATTAAAAAGTTGGGAGCCTTCACATGACAACCTGGATTTCTGTAACTCTTGAATACCTGAAAGAGTTAGCAATATGGCTGAGTGTCAGTTGCTCCCTTTCAGGGGCGTGGACACTGCAGTTTGCCACACTCCCCACTGCTCCCTATTGTTTGACACCCAGCTGCTTCTCACTGTCTTAGTTCCTCCCAAACCAGGCTCTAAGATGAGAACTTGGATGCAGGTAGTTCATTTGGGAGGGGAATCCAAGCAGCACAGGGAGTGCCTGGAGGAGTGAGGTGGGGAAAAAGGAAGCCAATAAGAGGTATGTCGTTGGCCGGGTTGCCTGTGGATAAATGGGCTCTGTCCCACTGGGCTGCTCCGGGAAACACTGTAGAACCTGCCTCAGGGTGGTCCCTCAAGGGTGGCGAAGCCGGGGTATTTACCCACCAACTGTTGTGCTCCCCAGTTGCAGGCCACCCTCAGCTTGCAAGCGCTCAAGCAACACAAGTGCTGAGAGAAGCAGTGGCCCGTGGCGTGCCTGAGGGGGTGGGTGGTCCACTGCATCTGCCGTGACCCCGAGGCAGGCCGAGGGCATCCAGGCAAGGCATCTCACAGCATCTTGGCACTGTGAGCTGTTGGCAACCTCTGAACCAATAGCATTGCACTTGTCTGGTTCCCTCTCTTCCCCACCTAAATTGTAAGCTTCCCGAGGACAGGGCCTGTGAACTTTAGCTCCTGACTCCAGTGCCCAGCTCTGCACCTGGCACACAGGTACTCAGAGATGTCTCATTAAACGTTGCCTGTTGCTTCGGCTTCCCAGTTACCAGAGGGGGTAGTTCCAGGTCTGTGACAGACACGGCACTGTCCGCAGGAGGGGAGTGGTGCCCCAGAGTCACAGACTTGCCGCCCAAACACGTGAGCAGGGACAGCTCACCTCCCAGGGGTTGCCAAGGCCCAGGGGGAAAGACCAATGCACCCGTGTGCCCTTATGGGCCCCTGAGTGAGGCAGCCTGCGAGCAGTGGTGGGGATGCCACCACGGGTTTTGTGAGCCCGTGAGTGAGGGAACCCAGAGGACCACGCCTACTGCACTGGAATTGTGTTCCACTTCACTCAGCAGATGTGCGTGGAAGTGCCGGGATGCACCACTTGACATGTTGGTGCTGGGAGCCAGGCATTCAGGGTAAAGGACCATCTCTCTAGAGGAAACAAGCACTAGGAAGAAAATAAACAGGGTGATGTGACAGGGAGTAACGGAGAGGAGAGGACTTTAGGGTAAATGATCAGGGAAGGCCTTTTTGAAGAGGTGACTTTGAGCTCAATGCAAATATCAGCGGGAAAGGCATAGCAGGAGGCGGGAACAGAATGTGCAAAGACCCTGAGGCAGGAGCTTACTGGTCTAACTTAAGGAACAGAAAAGTTTTGATGAGGACACAGGGAGAGAAGTACAAAGTCCCAGAGGGAAACGGGAGCAGGTCACATGGGGTGGGGGGGCAGTCTGGGGGTGTCTGGATGGTTTTTAAGCGCAGTGAAAGGGCACTGCAACTTTAAGGAGGTGTGGCCATAACTAGTTTTTTTTTTTTAAATACATCTTTATTGGAGTATAATTGCTTCACAGTGCTGTGTTAGTTTCTATTGTACAACAGAGTGAATCAGCCATATGCATACATATGTCCCCATATCCCCTCCCTCTTGAGCCTCCCTCCCACCCTCCCTATCCCACCCCTCTAAGTCGTAGCAAAGCACCGAGCTGATCCCCCTGTGCTATGCAGCTGCTTCCCACCAGCTCTCTATTTTACATTTGGTAGCGTATCTATGTCGATGCTACTCTCACTTCTTCCCAGCTTTCCCCCACCACCCCTGTGTCCTCACGTCCATTCTCTACATCTGCATCTTTATTCCTGCCCTGCAACTAGGTTCATCAGTACCATTTTTTTTTTAGATTCCATATATATGCATTAGCATACGGTATCTGTTTTCCTCTTTCTGACTTACTTCACTCTGTATGACAGACTCTAGGTCCAACCACCTCACTACAAATAACTCGATTTTGTTTCTTTGTATGGCTGAGTAATATTCCATTGTATATATGTGCCACATCTTCTTTATCCATTCATCTGTCAATGGACATTTAGGTTGCTTCCATGACCTGGCTATTGTAAATAGAGCTGCAATAAACATTGTGGTACATGTCTCCTTTTGAATTATGGTTTTCTCAGGGTATATGCCCAGCAGTGGGATTGCTGGGTCCTAGGGTAGTTCTAATTTTAGTTTTTTAAGGAACCTCCATGCTGTTCTCCATAGTGGCTGTATCAATTTACATTCCCACCAACAGTGCAGGAGGGTTCCCTTTTCACCACACCCTCTTCAGAATTTATTGTTTCTAGATGTTTTGATAATGGCCTTTCTGACTGGTGTGACTCATTGTAGTTTTGATTTGCATTTCTCTAGTAATTAGTGATGTTGAGCATCTTTTCATGTGCCTCTTGGCCATCTGTATGTTTTCTTTGGTGAAATGTCTATTTAGGTCTTCCACCCATTTTTTAATTGGATTGTTTGTTTTTTTGATATTGAGCTCCATGAGCTGTTTGTATATTTTGGAGATTAATCCTTTGTCCGTTGTTTCACTTGCAAATATTTTCTCCCATCTGAGCGCTGTCTTTTCTTCTTGTTTATGGTTTCTTTTGCTGTGCAAAAGCTTTTAAGTTTAATTAGGTCTCATTTGTTTATTTTTGTTTTTATTTTCATTACTCTAGGAGGTGGGTCAAAAAGGATCTTGCTGTGATTTATGTCATAAAATGTTTTGCCTATGTTTTCCTCTAAGAGTTTTATAGTGTCTGGTCTTACATTTAGGTCTTTAAACTTGTTTTTAAATGATCTTCCTGGGCAGAGAATGAGCCACAGCGGGCAGACGTGGAAGCAGGAGGCTCAGGGGGGAAGGGATTGTCATCTTCCAGAGAAGAGCAGTACCGGGTGGCGCGGAGCTAAGGAACTGGGCAGGTCATGCGTGCATTTTGAAGTTGGGGTTGACAGCACCAAGTGATGAACTGGACAGGGATGTGAGGAAGGGGAGACCACTCCTTTGGGGTCCAGCAGTGGTGATCGCATCCGGGCTGAGCCGTTGGCAATGCCCCTAAAAGGGGCTGTCCCTTGTCACCCTCGCCAGCCTGCCTGGGATGTTAGGACAGCAGCTCACACCCTCTGGAGGAAGGACGCACCCCCACCCCTCACCCCCCACCATCAGACAGACTTTCTTAACCAGGGGTCAGGGTTCCCTGGATGGGCTCTCAGGAATCTTGGGGTTTAGGGAGGGAGAGGGAGTTTGAAACCATTTGTAGGAATCCTGAAATGCCAGCATGAGAGGTTCTCATGCTCCTCCCAAGGTCCCAGCCCCTTGAGAAACACTTAAATTACTTTATCCCACATCAAAATGTTTTGTAGCATCTGAGAAAGCTAAATATACATATACCTATGAGCCAGCAATTCTGCTCTGAGGTATATGCCCAAGATAAATGATAATACATTCACCAAAAGACAAGTACAAGAATGTTCTCTGCAGCACTATTTGTCAATAAACAAATTAGTCCAATTGTTTATCAGAATAGTATACAGTCACGAAAAAGAAAGAACTGTGCCTGCAATATCATGCATGAATCCTACAAACATAATGGAAAGAGCCAGACACAGAAGTGTGCACATTGCATGCTCCCGTTATATCAAGTTCAGGAACAGGATACGCTACCTCTGCTGCTAGATGTCAGGATAGCCTTGGGGAGGTGGACCTGTCTGAAGGGGCGTTAGGGGCCTCCTGGCTGCTAGTAGTGCCCTGTTCTCCACCTGGGCTGGTATTCCGTTCCTGAAAACTCACCAAGATGCTTATTTATGATTTGTGCGCCTTTCTGCGTGTATATTACACGTCAATAAAAAATTTTTAAAAGACCATGTTCCATAACTCGATCACCCATCAAATTCATAAGACTTTAAGTAACTTTACTTTTCCCCAAATTCAAATGGACCCTCACAAGACAGATTTGACATATTGAGAATATTTAAGAGAACATTTTAAGTGTTAGTAGTCATTCTGAAGGCAGAATTCCAGAAACGTTCCTGGCTAGGATTGGGTGTCTTCCCCCATAGTGGCTGGATCCCAGGGGTCTGGGTGGGCAAGGGATTCATGGGGCAGATCAGGAGGGAAGCCCTTTGGCCCTTGAGGTGGCCCAGCCTGCTGGTGGAGGTGACCTGGGGGCAGCTCCGGGATTGGGGCCATTTCTGATCCTCCGCCCACCCTGGAAGCCCCAGGAGCCTGGCCAGAAGTAGCCCAAAATGGGAGGCTCCTAGGGACGCCCTGCTGCTTTGACAGCCTGGCCGAGAGGGGAGTCCCAGCTTCCCGCGGGAGCTTCCTCTCCCCGCTCACTGTGCTGTCCCGGTGCTGTGCAGGAGACCGCCCACTCTGCAGAGACCAGGGGCTGCCGTCTGTGTCCAGGCTGGGAGCCTGCTCCCTGGAGGCCTGGTGAGGCCCAAGCTCGAGGGCTGGGGGCTGGGTGGGTCACTGGTGGGCTTGCTCTGTGTGGGCCCCAAGATTTGCGCTCCTTCCCCAAACATGCCTTTGTGCTGTCCAGTCACGGGGGCTAGTCTGTCGGGGGCCACCCCTTCCAGTTTCACTACAGGGCAGACCCAACAGCCCTCAAGCCAGCCGCCTGTCCACCTGGCTCCCGAGCTGGATCAAGAAAGAACACTGACTAGGACTTGAGGGAAGACCAGAGCCTGCAGTCACAGCCAGAGGAGGAGGTCGGGGTCCCCAATTTTATAGGGAGACCCTCCGTGCTGGCCGCCAAGTCAATTCAACACTCGGTTATTGAGCACCTCCCCCATGCCAGGCCCTGGGCCAGGCCCTAATTGTTCATTTCAGGGGGTTGAAACAATAAACAAAGTAAGCAAATTATACAGTATATTACAAGGTGATAAATGCTCTGGGGAAACATAAAAATAAAGCTGGGAGAGGAGATGCTGGGGGTGACGTTTCTAACAGGAGGGCCTTGCTTAGAAAGGGTCTTGAAAGCAGAGCCTTGAAGGGTAGCAGTGAGCTGGGCGGCGACTGGGGAAGGGGCTCTGGGCTCAGGCAACAGCCGTGCAGAGGTCCCTGCCAGCAAGAGGGTGTGATGTGTTTCAGGACCAACAGGGAGGCTGGCCTGGCCGGGCGGTGAGAGCCAGTGAGGCAGAGACAGAGGGTTGAGGGAGGGACAGGCCAGACTGTAGGGCGTTCTGGGCCACATAAGGCATCTGGTTTTGCCTTGAGTGAAACGGAGTGAGATGTGGTCAGACCCACTCAAAGCCACGTTCAGGAGATTGGGTCGACCTTTGCAGAAAAGCTGTTGCAGTGAGAATCGAAAGCTTTGAAGCTGTCCGTCTTCCCACTGTAGATCCATTTCTAGGCATCTTCCTAAAGGAAAGATGGGGAATGCGGCAAAGATTTATACTTAAGCCTCCATTCATTCATTCATTCAATAAAACATGGTTACCTGCTCACAGAAACCACCTAAAAGTCCCAAACTACGGGCACTCTTCAATACATGATTGCACATGAATTTGATGAATTGTTGTATAACCAGGAAATACTATTTTTCAAAGATTTCATAATGAGGGAAAATGTTTAAAACATATAAATGAAGGAAACAGGATAACTGATGTTTGATAGAATCTCCATCTGTTGATTTAAATGGACACATGCGCTTACTCTCCCATGATGATCCTGGAAAACGTTTTGCTCAGTGGAAGGAGCCAGTCAGAAAAGCCCGCAGGGTGTACGATTCTATTTTGATGAAATGTCCAGAATGGACAAATCCATAGAGACAGAAGGTAGATTAGTGGTTTCCAGGGGCTGGACTGGGGGGCGGGGGGTGACCGCTAATGGAACTGCTAATGGGGATTCTTTTGGGGGTGATGAACATATCCTGAAATTAAATAGCAGTGGTGGCTGCACAGCTCTGTGAATACACTAAAAGCCCACTGAACTGTACACTCTGGGAAGGTGACTTTTATGATGTGTGAAATATATTTCAATAGAGCTGTTATTAACACATGTATACCTATGCAAGCGAAGAAAGAGTGGAAAGGAATACAATAAAATATTGGATGGTATTGATAGTCTTTGGGGGAGAGTTACAAATTTTCTTCTATACATTCTCCTATATTTGAGTAATGGTGGGAAATTTTCAAAAAAACAAAGAAAAGGGACATATATGGAATGGGACAGAGCCCTCGCGGGGACTTTCTGTGAATCTCACCCCCTCCCAAGAAGGACTCCGTAGCAGTGAATTGAGATGTTTGCCCCAATTTTCCACGCTCCCCTCTGCCAGCAGACAGCACTGCCTGGTGCCCTTGGGCACTGGGTGAAACTATATGACGTGTTCTGGCCAATGATTTGTTCGTGAAAGTGACCCGTCAGCTCTGAGCCAGCCCATGTAATTGCCGGTGTGAGACACCCCCAGGGCTCTCTTTCTGCTGCAGCAGCCTTCAAATGTTCTACAAGGAGCTGCTCCGTCAGCCCGGGTCCTGGAGGGAGGGCCGTCCAGAACCGTCCCCAGCAGACCTGAAATGGGCCTGTGATGTTGCTGAGATACAAGACTTGATTGTTTCCAGCCACTGAGCTCTTGTTCGTTGTTGCTGTTGTCACAGCACAACATAGCAGGTACTGACCAATGTGCGTAAACAAGGAGGGCTGAGCTGTCGCTGCCACCAGCCTGAAGCTGCCGCCACGATAAAATAACGCCCTGGCTACACGCTGCACTGCTGGAGGGCACCCCAGCTGCCTTCCACTTCAGATGGCTTTCTATCTTTGCATTCTCTTTCAAGCAAAGCTGAGAGATAGGAGAATCAGATATTTCCCTCATTTCACAGACAAGTCAAGGGGTTTGGCTGTGGTCTCAGACCCGCCTGTGGCATTATCCAGGTCTTCTGAATCTCTGCCCAGTGTCC
This sequence comes from Lagenorhynchus albirostris, assembly GCF_949774975.1. Lineage (NCBI taxonomy): Eukaryota > Metazoa > Chordata > Mammalia > Artiodactyla > Delphinidae > Lagenorhynchus > Lagenorhynchus albirostris. Next base: position 48,554,421 of record NC_083109.1, read on the forward strand.
TGGCCACAGACCCTCAGTCTGGTCCAAGAAGATCCAGTCACTGGACCAGGCCGAGCAATCCAAGAGCATAGTTTGTGCAGGAAGGTTTGTCCTTAAAATAAACCAGACGGGAACACAATGTACAGTTATGGAGAATCTGGTAGAAATGGATCCAGAAAGACAACTACCCTCTTCCCGTTCTCCAAGGTAACCTTGACCTTAGGAAGTTAAGTGGGAACTAGAGAGTAGGGGGAGCGAGTGAAAAAGAAGGTCCCAAAGTCTCCAAGTTGGAGAATTCTAAGTGGAGCTTTCTGCCTAGAAGGACAGAGTTTGGGATGTGAGACCAGCCGTATGGGAGAATCCAGGGGAAGGACGGGGTGTTGAATGCACAGGATGGCTGTCCCAAGGGCCTCGTCCACCTGTCTCTAGAGCTCTCGTTCTTCGTGTTCCAAAATGGAATGTCTTCTATTGTTTTTTTTTCTGATCACAGAAGTAATACTTACTGATAAAAAGCTCAAGTGATTATCTATCTATCTGATCTCCTATCCATCTATCTATCTATATTATGTACACAAATGAATCCCTCTATAAAACCCACCCATCCTTCCACTGTTCTAGACAACTAACTCCACCCCGTCTGCGTCCGTCCGCAGCCTGCCACCTTGTTCCTATTGCACTGGGAAAAGAGAGGCTGTGGGAAGAGAGATTCCATATCTCCTACCTCCCCGCGTCAGGCCCCTGCTCTTCCTCCCCTCCTGTGGTCCTCTGCGGAGGAGCCTGTGTGCTCCCAGCCAAGGCCAGTCCTTCCTCCTGTGTCCTGGATTCCACCGGGCACCTGCTCGAGGACGCAGTGGCAGCAATGCCTCCCTCTCTCTCCCGCATCCCCAGGGCTCCCGTCTCTGGGATCTTCCGCACAGCGTGCAAAAATTCTCTCCGGCCCTGATTCCCAGTCCTTACCCACCTGACCTGTCGGCAGCATCTGACACAGGTACCCCACCCCCTTCCCGGAAACACCGCCTTCCTGCAGCATCAGGAACCTCCAACCTCTGGGGTGATCCCGCCCCATCTCTTCGTAGCTCTCTCTCATCCCTCTGCCTTCTCAGCCCTTGATCCACTCCCGTTTTCTATCGACGCTCACCCCCGTCGGCTCTACCTTCAGGATAGATCTGGTGACCCACCATCACCTCCCACCTGGGTTCCCGCATAGCTTCCTAACTGGCCCCTTGAAACTCTTCCAAACACAGCAGGGTGATCTTCTCAATCGTGTGTCTGATCACGTGGTTCTCCAGTGGGGTCCCATCTCGGTCCTAGTTAAAGCCAAAGTCCTGTTGATGACCCACAAGGCCCACACGATCTGACCTCATTTTCTGCTGCCCCTGACCTGGCTCGCTCCTCTCCCTGAAGTCAGCAGGCGCACCCCACCTCAGGGCCTTTGCACTGGCTCTTCCTTCCGCCTGAAGTATCTCCTCCCAGGCTTCCCACAGCTCTCAGCTCATCCCTTCCAGGCCTTTACCTGGCCTGGCTGCCCTGTTTAAAATCTCCCGTCTCCCTAACAGTCTTGACCCCCTTCCTCTGCTTTCTTTTCTTTCTGTATTTTATTTTTAAGATTTTTTTGATGTGGACCATTTCTAAAGTCTTTATTGAATTTGTTACAATATTGCTTCTGTTTTATGTTTTGGTTTTATTGGCCACGAGGCATGTGGGACCTTAGCTCCCTGACCAGGGATCGAACCTGCACCCCCTGCGTTGGAAGGCAAAGTCTTAACCACTGGACCGCCAGGGAAGTCCCCCTTGCTTTCTTTTCTTCACTCATCCTGAAACTAATTTATAAGGCTGAACCACGTAAAATTGTCCATGTTCAATCACTTTTGACCCCTACCGTGTCAATTTCATACCACTCAGATTAATATGTATTTTACTCATTCACCTTTGTTTCCCGCCTTCTCCCATTAGAATGCCAGCTTCTGAGGGAAGATAGTCTCATCTGTTGTGTTTTCTCCTGTACCAAGAACCACCTGGCACAGAGTAGGTGCCCAGCAAACATCTGTTGAATGATTCTTTCTCAGTGACCTGTTTGCCCCACTATCTCAAGGTCATCTTTGCATGGCCGTTCGAACAGGTCTCCCTCACTCCTTCCAATGCCTGTCTGTACCTGGTAGATGCCACCTTTGAGTCCCTGAGAGCACTTTGAAATCACCAGATACACTCCCTCTCCCACCCCCGAGGCGGCCTGCAGGCAGCAGGCACCGCTGCAGACAGACCCGGATTGAAACCAGCAGTCAGTCAGTGTGACCGGCTTACTTAACTTCTTTGCTGTTCACAGTCGCCACCTGTAAGACAGGGAAAATGCCGCCTTCTCACCCCGGGAGGATTTGGGGAATGCGAGTGAAGTGCTGGTGTAGTGTGTGCTGAATCAACCCCTTGTATTCCTGCTTGTAAAGATTTAGAGCAGCTATCGGTTCAAATTTATATATATTTCCAGAAACACTTGCTTAAAGGTTTGTCTCCAGCTTCCTTTCGGACCTTTCCAGGAATCAGTCACCCCAGACCACCCACAGCTGGTCACACAATGGACACTCCGGTCTCGCCCTGAGATTGTCACAGCTTTGTCCCACCTCCTCCCACCCCAAGACACACTTTTAAAAAAATATTTTGTTCTCCTTCTCCACCCCCATCACAGTCGCTTGGCTTCTGTGTGTGACCCGTGGTGACCCCTCTCCTTACCACCGCCCACCAGGATGCCATCAGGAGGCTTTCTAAAATATAGGTGAAGTAGGAGATTCTCAGTTTATACCTGGAGATACTCCACACTCCCAGGCCTCACGTGGCGATTTATCTGTTAGCTACAGCTGCCCTACAAACTACCCCCAGAACAGTGGCTTAAAACAGTGAGATGTATTTGTACGCGTCTGTGGGTTAGTTGGGTTCTTCTCATCTGGGCCAAGCACTTCTGACCTCAGCTGGACTCACTCATGGGTCTGAGGTCAGCTGATGGGCGGGCTGGTCCAGGAAGGCCTCACCTGCACATCTGGAGGTTGGCTGGCCGTGGGCCGGGGCAGTGGCCACGTGTCTCTTGTCCTCCAGTGAGCGAACCCAGGCTCGTTTGCGTGGTGGTCACAGGGGGTTCACACCTGTCACGGTGTCACCTCTGCCATGTGCCTTTGGCCAAAGCAAGTCACAGGGGCAGTCCAGTTGCAGCAGGAAGGGAGATGGACTCTTGACAGGCGGAGCTGCAGAGTCTTTGTGAAGGGTGTGGGTACCAGGAGGAGAGGAGGGTTGTGGGTATTTTTCACATCAGTTGCTACAGCATCTTTCTTAGGGGTGCGAGCAGGGCCCACTATCCTGGATTATCGGCCCAGATATGTCCCGGTCCTGCCAACTGCTGAGAGCACTAGCCTTCCTCAAGACAGAGCCTTCTGAAATGGGGCCACCTAGCTGCTCACATTCAGCCTCTGTCTGGGGGAAACGGTAGGGGCAGGGGAGCCTCGCACTCGGCAGCCCACAGCCCCACCCCTTACCTCTCCTGCAGGGTCCTCAGCTCACTCTCTCTGGGCCAGTTGGGCTTGTCTTTCCCCTCATAGCTCCTTCTCTCCCCACCTCCCGGTCCCCCTGCTTCCTCCCCTCCCTCTTCTCCATCCTCAGCTCACTCAACCCTGACCTCCCCTTTTAACACCTCCTCCTAGCAGCCTTCCCTGGCCACACTCATCCATACCCACCTCCCCTTTCTTTCAATAACGATACCCAGTCAGTGCTGCACATTTTAAAACTTAGGTTTTTAGAGCTACCACACATGAAGCTCTTACCAGGTGCAGGAATTTTAATCTTCTGGACGCTTGAGTAGATACTGTTATTATCACCATTTTACAGCTGGGAAGCTGGGCTGAGAGGTTGACTTTCCCAAGGTCTTAGAACTAGTGGTGAGGGGTGGATTCTGTTCTCAAAGCCAGGGCTACTCCAGACCCTGCCTGCAGCAGAGCTGTCAGTGTCCTGCCCTGCTGTGTGCCCCGCCGTCACTGCCTGGGTGCACGCGGCTGGCCGACACCTGGCTGTCCGTGCCTGCCCTTCGGGGCCTGAACACCTTCTCAGCGGGGTTCATTTTCACCACGCGGCTGGCTTGGGTGCTGAGTGATTAACTCCCCGGGGGAGTAGTCCTCAACAAAGGACAGAGAAGGTGTGATGGACACCCCAGGGTGGGGTGAATTAACACGTGTCTACACTGACTCCTGAGTCCCCAGCAGGGTTGAGGCCCGCAGTGATGAAGCGTGACCCGCACCTGACACAGAGACCCCTTTACTGGCTGTTTGCCCCCTGGCCACACCCCCTACCCCCACCTGCACCTCCCCCACCACCTCTGGGCTGTTCTGCCCTCCCCTCTCCCATCACTTCTGGGCTGTAAGCTCCTTGAAACCACAGAAACTCATATTTATTTCCCTTGCTTTTCCCACAGTGTCTAACCATGCTCAGAACCTTAGACACTCCATAAATACTCATTGAAATCATGTATTGAGTCATGGATGCCCCCAAACTACAGATATTGGGCCAAGAGTCAGTGTGGACCCCTCTTCCTCACAGACGTTTCAGCTCCTGAGCTCTCCTGATGACATATACTGGACATGTACCATGAGAGAGAAATCAACCTTGTTTGGCTAAATCACTGAGATTTGGGGGTTTGCTTGTTATAGCAGCGTTCTGTGGCCTATTCTGACTGATACAGTGATCCAACTCGACGAACAAAGACATGTATCAAAATAAAGAATTCAGGAATGACAAAGCTATGATTTTTAAAATAATGATACAAAAATTAATGATAAGCTCTTAAATATAAAACTAAGTAACTGCAGGGGGTATGCTTATGGGAAGAACACATACGCTATCTAAACCTTCACAAATTAAAAGTAACAATAAAACCAACTAAAAAATGAGAGGGAAGAAGTAAAAGTGTTAATTTCTTTTTACTTTTATTTCTTTCTTTGGTAGGAGTTTATACCATCTAATATTGAAAAACAAAGTTTAAAATAAACCTAATGATACTAACTTCACTCTTACTCTTTTCTGCGTATTATTCTTTAAACTCAGAAGAAATTGATTTAGAAATTACTATATCTAGTGATGAAGAAAAAAATTCAGTGAAGTTCAGCAATTCTTTCAGTTCAGTTCCACTTTTTTCTTCTGTTAAAATAAATATTCACACTGTTGTCTTAGGTTAGGTTCTTCTGGAAGCAGACTCTAAAATTTGAGTATTTCATTGTGTATAGAGGGTGGTCCCAGGAAGCCCTGTTAGGGGAGTGGGAAATCAAGGCAGGGAGGGGAAGGAAGCAAGGCCGGGTGTTAGAGAGCCGGGGCCACCCTTTATGGGGAGCTCAGCTTAGCTCCAGTGGAGAGTGGGGAAGACTGCCTCAGAGCTGTCCCACCCACAGGCAGAGGACCCGGGGCATTTGGCCATCAACTTCCACCCATGATTAACGGCTCCCCTGGGTGTTAACTCCCAGGCATTTCTTCCCTGCCCTGTGCGTGGGCTGACCCCACTCCTGCAGCCAGAGAACCCCTCAGGCCGAGGGGATTCAGCTGCTTTTGAGTGAAGTAACGGACTCTCCTAGAACAGTGAATGCCGCCAGGATATGGGCTGGACACCAACAACACCTGCTACATTTCTTAAGTTTAAGAAGCCTGTATCATGGATTCATCCCAACTGAATTATACCAAGTAAAAGAAGACAATGTACCTCAGAGAGCGACATGTTGTGTGATTCCATTTATACAGTTTTCTGGAAAAGTCCAAAGTCTAAGGACAGAAAACAGACCCTTGGTTGCCAAGGGCTGGGGAGGAGTGAGGGATGACTACAGGGGGGCTCCAGGGAACTCGCTGGGGTGACGAAGATGCTGTTTATCTCCTTGATGGTGGCGGTTACAGGACAATGCATTTGTCAAGTTCATAGAACTATGCACCTAAAAAGGGCAAGTTTTACCGTATGTAAATTATACCTCAAAAATCTGTCTGTGATGCTCTTAAGAATGTTTGCATACTATTTGCTATTTCAAGAAAGTTTAATTCTCCCTTGAGGATGTAGGCGCTTGGTTCTAAAACTAGAACAAGGCAGAAGTGATGTTGTGTGAATCAGAGTCTAGGTCATGAAAGACTGCAGCTTCCTGCTCTCTTATTCCCTCCTGGGTCACCTGCTCTGGGGGCAGCTAGATGCCAGGTCCTTACAGCCCGAGGGAGGCCCACTCAGAGACCAGCTGTGGCCTTGGGCCACCAGCCACGTGAGGAGCCTTCTTGGAAGTGGGTCCCCTAGCCCCCACCAACCTGCTTCCCGGCCCACAGTTTGTAACCTCACAGGGGACCCTGAGACAGACCCACCCAGCTAAGCATCTCTCAGTTCCTGTCCCTCAGAAACTGAGCGAGACAAAATGATTGTGTGCGTGAAGCAGCTACGTTTTGGGTTCATTTGTTATGCAATAGATAACTGCTACGCTGACTTAAAATTTAATTCCCATTTTTAAATAAAATTATCCATTCCTTTAGATAAATTTATGCTAAAGAGACAGTTGGCATGATATTGGTGAATAAGGTGAATGATGGCCGTTTCTGGGTGGTAGAATCTGGGGGTCATTTTTCTTGTGTTTGTCCTTCTTTACATTCTTGAACTACTTTTTATAACAAATGTGTGTCAATAAAGTGGAAAAGAAAAATAACGACTTGGAGCCCAGAGTCAGTGCAGAGGTAACATTTCCTAGCGGCAGTGCGGGGGGAGGGTCTACAGGAAGCAGGAGCACCTCACACTCAGTGGCACCACAGCAGCAAATGAGCCACTTCTGAAACTCGGCTTCGTTCTTGTGCATCAGACGGAACTGTCCCAGCAGGATGTAGGCCTGGATGTAGGAACACGGGATGTAGGATGTAGGAACACGGGAAACGTACTCAGCTGTGCTTCTCTTCCCCTGGCAAATCGATGGAGGGGGCACAGGTCAGATTCAAGGGAGAAGGGCTGTCCCTGAAACCCTGACCCTGGCGAAGCAGATTCGGACACTGGCCTGGGTGAGATGTGAGGTCAAGTTAAATGTCCATCTCTACAGGTGGCTTTGGGGGCCGTGTAGCCTGGAAGGAACGTGGACATGTCCTTGAGATCTTGTTAAAAAGGCAGGATCTGACTCAGTAAGTCTGGGGTGAGGCCTGAAACTCTGCATTTCTAATGCTGGTCCCGGAACAATATTTGGAGTAGTGAGAGCCTCGTGTACCTCTGATGCTCCCTTCAGGCCTCGGATCTAATATTTCTCTCTTTGAAACACACACAGGAATTAGAGGTGCCCCCCACCCTGCCACTTTCTCAATGGTTCAAGCACAGGGTTTCTAACCCTTGACACTGTTGCATTTGGGATAATTCTGTGTTCAGGTGCATTGCTGGGAGTTTAGCAGCATCCCTGGCCTGTACCCACTAGATGCCAGCAGTATACCCCCTACCTTGAATTGTGACAATCATGACCATCTCCAGACATAGCCAGGTGTCCCCCAGGGGACAGAATCTCCCACAGCTGAGAACCACTGCACCTGGGACTGGCACGTGAAGGGCACCTTAGTATCAGTTTGTTTTTGCAAACCCGCCTTGTGACTCCAGGCAACTCACTTAACCTGAAGTGAGAACCTGCAGAGCCTGGGGTTCAGTTTCTGCATCTTCTGAAGGCCCTTCATCTGCCCCGCCCCACCCTGCAAATTGGATTAAGTGAATTCAGTGTGAGACCAGTGGAGAAATGCAAATTCCTTTTTTGTCCTGGAAGACTGCAGCCCTGTGGGAGGAGCAGACAAGGTATCAAGCACACTGAACCTTGCCCCTTTTCCCCTTCTGAAGGGTCTCTGTGGATGAAAAACACATGTAAAGATTAAGTGCCCACAAGTCAAAGTTGTATGGTGTTCTCTCGTTTTCTGAGTCCTGGTCCCACAGCTTTTCATTCCTCTCGTGCTGTTTCATCACTGATAGTCATGAGGGGCAAGGGCCACAAGGAGAAAGAGACATCCAAGGCCACAGACTGGCCGGGACATGAACGGGGAAGGCCACGTTCAGTGCCCGGCTCTCCGGCCTGGAATGAATGGGAACCAGTGTCCAGGCCTTGAGTCCTGGGCCCCCTCCAGGAAAACCCACTGGCGTCTATGTATTTCACTTACATAAAACCAAGCAAACTTCATCTTAACCAAAATGAACGCATTTTTAGAAAGACAAATTAAATAAAAGCTGAATTCCAGTCATAAAATATACCCAAGCATTGGAGTTTGGGGTTTTAAAAAAATTTTTAGTCCAGATCCAGTTGTTGAAAAGAGACAAAAGCTAGGATTTCATGGTCACTTTAAATTGCTACTTTAATCATCTTTTTGAAAAAGCGGTGTAATTGATTAGAATGAGCTCATTTTACTTTTGTCAGCATCCTTGTCTTTTCAGGGGTGATTTTACTGAGTTTTTTTTTTAATTAATTAATTTGTTTATTTTTGGCTGCGCTGGGTCTTCGTTGCTGCACGCGGGCTTTCTCTAGTTGTAGCGAGTTGGGGCTACTCTTCGTTGCAGTGCACGGGCTTCTCATTGCAGTGGCTTATCTTGTTGTGGAGCATGGGCTGTAGGCGCGCAAGCTTCAGTAGTTGTGGAATGTGGGCTCAGTAGTTGTGGCTCGTGGGCTCTAGAGTGCGGGCTCAGTAGTTGTGGCATATGGGCGCATTTGCTCCGCGACATGTGGGATCATCCCGGACCAGGGCTCGAACCCATCTCCCCTGCATTGGCAGGCAGATTCTTAACCACTGCGCCACCAGGGAAGTCCCGGAGATGTTTTTTAATTCAACGTTTTAAAAAGTGAACATTTACTGAATGTTGATTGAGCCCGTTGCTGCAGTAGGTATGGGAGGTGCAGAGCTTTGTCCCAGGAGAGAGAACATTGGTGATAATAGTAGTAAGTGATGCTTTTGAGCACCATGGGCAGGCTCAGACCCCTGATATGTTTTCCTGCTTTGGATCCTGACATGCGCCCCGTCCATTCTCTAGATGGGTCATGGAGAACCCTGGAGGTAAGACTCCTGTCCTCGGCCCCATTCCAGCACACCCCACCCATCTGTGGCCTGGCCTGGCACCTCCACCATCCTGAGGGCTGGCGTCGGCTGCTCTGGTAACCAGAGCTTCCATGTCCCTCCACGCCCAGCAGCCAGGATGCCAGGGACCTCGTGGCTCGCAGGATCAGAGGCAAACTTTCCAGGAAAGCCACAGGCAAGAGGGCCTCATCTTTAGGCCTCCAGACCCAAGTGGCAACTTGATGCTCCCTTCTGCCCTTTCTCTTTGGAAGTTGGCCTGCTTCTCCCTGCTCCCCAGGGAAGCAGGAGTCGTAGGCTCCCATCATGGCCCTGATGGAAGGAAGCCCTCTGGGTTTCTCTGCGGGCTCTAGAGAGTGAGCCCCTACCCTGGGGGAAGAGGAGCCACCCCCTGCCTCCTTGGACCAAAGCTCAGAAAAACCTGGCTGCAGGGAGAGTGATGCAGATACCCTGACAGACGTCCCCACCTCCCGCCACCCAGGCCAGGGATGCTCATTCCTTCCCGAGGCAGCCTTTGCCTGTGTGGCAGGATGGCAGCTCGAGGGAAGACTTCCGTCAACGCCACATCCCAATCGTGAGCAGGTCTGGGCCAGCCTCCAGTGTGTCGTGCCTGTTCCTTGCGAAACAGTAGCAATATTTGAGTCCGAGGTCCCTGGTGAGTGACCTATGCCGTCACACAGGCCCTGAGCTCAGAGCCCCACTTGGTTTGCTGGTGTGCTGCCACCATCTTGAAATTCCTGATTAATTTCAACAAGGGGCCGTCCATCTTCATCTTGCACTGGGCCCGCAGATTAGGTCCTGGTCCACGCTCATTAAAAATTTCAGGGACTTCCCTGGCGGTCGAGTGGTTACGACTTCGTGCTTCCACTGCAGGCTGCGCAGGTTTGATCCCTGGTCAGGGAACTAAGATCCCCCATGGAGCGGCCAAAAAAAAATTTTTCATCTCCACTATGACACCTGGCCTTTCAAACAGAGACACGTAGTCTCGGCCCCTCACTGTCAAGCTCCCCCCCGCCAGTTCCCAGCCCCTCAGCGCCCGTGGCGAATGGACTTTACAGCACCACCAGGCTTTGTTGTGTGATGAACAACTTTCTTTTTCTCTAACTGGAGGCTGACTCCTTAGTCTTCAGGGCCACTGAGTGCCAAAGACAACCTTGCAAATGCAACCTCTGTCAGTGTTTCCAGTGTAAAACTCCTTGTCTGAAGCATGAATGTTCAACCCACTGTGCTTTCTTCCCCCTGCCTGTCTCCCTAGGACACACTTACACAAAAACATTGTTTAACTGAAACTCGAATTTAATTTGAGCATGCTGTATTTTACCTGGCAACCCTGCATAGGATAACCCCAAGCTTCTGTGACTGACTCCTTGTAGGGTCCGGGCATCAGGCAGGGCTGGGGGTGGGGGGGGGGGTCCCTTGCCCTGCTGCCCACCCCAGAGCCTGTCTGCCAGATTCAGATTTTGTCTCTCTCACCTTGAGTGACTTTGAGTGATGCACTTGGCTGCTTCGTGCCTGTTTTCTCATCAGTGAAATAGAGACGAAATAGTATACTTTATAGGATCTTTTGGTAATTAAATGAAATAACTGTATGTAGTGCACTCGGATCAGTGCCTGACATGGAGCAAGCATCAGGTGCTTGTTCTATTAGGTGACAGAGGCTTGGGGAGCAGGTGGGCGTCCAGGACATTTGCTGCTCCCTCATCTTCCAAGTATGTTTCAGAAGGAAGATTTAGGCATGGTTATGACTTCGTAGGGTGTTCAAAGGGTACTGAGGCAAACCAGATTCTGTGGGATGTGAAACTTACTTCCACGCTGTTGGAGTCACCCCATAGGGCACTGCCCATGACTCTGAATGTACTGAGAGCCTGGAAATTCACCCCCCTCCATTGGGTTTTCCTAGGGAGAGGAGGAGTACAAGAAACCCAGAACAATCCTTTCTTCAGAGAAGATACGGGAGGACACCAAAGGGAGCTGTGCCTCTAACAGAACGCGTGGAAAAAACAATCAATAGTTTGGATGTGACAGCAAGGGGTCCGCTGGGTACTCAGCGTTTAGAAACAGCGACGTGTCTGGCCAGGGTGGGTGGGCAGAAGGAGGGCTTGCTTCCGGAGGGGGTGGGCCATGAGTGGGCCCATGAAGGAGACAAAAGTTCATTTTAAGAGGGGCCTTGGGTCCGCGGGAGGGTGGTCCCCACGTGCCTGTGGTTCATGAACAGTCTGGTGGAGCATGGGGGTGAGGGTGGGGGGACAGAATAATATAAGGCGGAGCTAGACCTGGCGCGGACACCTTGAGCACGATGTATCTTCCCTCTTCTGGTCATTCCTTTCACCTTTGCAGCCATTTCGCCGTTAAATCTAGACCAATGCTGTCCAGTAGAAATCTAATGTGGGCCAGCACACGTGTAATTTTTAATTGTCTAGAAGCCACGGCAAAAGGGGGAAAGAACAGGTGAAATGAATTCTAATAATTTTAATTTTTTCCCATATTTCTAAATTATTATCATTCCAACATGTAATCAATTAAAAAATTATTGATGAGATGCTTTCCATTTTTTGTTTGTTTGGCACTGAGTCTTTAACGCGGCCATGTGTATTTTATAGTTATAGCACAACTCAATTCAGACGGTACGCAACAGGTACAAGTGGCCCACGGCCGCCGTGCTGGACGGCCAAGATGTAGATCGTCAGGCCGAAGCTGTCAGCCCCAGGGGAGGGCAGGCACGAAAAAACCCAGAGAAAACACAGCCACATTCTTGACTTTTGAGACTTGGGTGAATCCATAGTTTTGAAAGTCAGGACTGCAACTGAGTCAGAGAACTGTTCAAGCCACAGACAAAGCTCTGGGAAAGTGCAGAGAGAGATAGGGGCAACCCCGCCAAGCACGTCATGCCTCTGTAGAAGAAGAAATGCAAGTCTGGCTTGGGTGGGGCAGGCATCGAGGAGAAATTACTCGATTTAGAGGCTGGTGGGAGCTGGAGAAGGTGTCTCCATGCCTGCCCCTGTCCAGGGCCACAGTCCTAGAGGGATGATCGACACACCCAGATGCACCCTGGGCTCCCAGGGTGGGGCTGGTGTCCCATCTCCTGGTTCCAGCATCTGGTGTCTCGGGAGCGGTGTGAGGGGCCCAGGCAGGCAGGGCTGAGGGCAGCCTCACACATCTGCATCCCAGCAGGTCCTCGGAAAGGCCAGCACCCATGAAACAGGCCAAGGAAGGCACCATGAGCAGGCGTGGAGCCTGAGGGGATCTCTGCTCACAGCCAAGAAACCCCAGGGACCCCCAGCCTGGGGAGGGGCCTGCCATGCCCAGGCCTCCTGCAGGCAGGGTGTGAAAACCCAGGAGCTCAGAGGATTGTGGGGCAGAGAAGTGATCTGTAGGACATCACCATGGTGGATACCTGTCATCACTCGTTTGTCCAAACCCACAGGATGCGCTGCACCAAGTGTGAGCCCTAATGTCAACTTTGGGCCCCGGGGAGATAAGGTGTCAGTGTAGGTTCTCCCGTGAGAAACCTACCATTGTGCTGGTAACGCGGAGGCTGTGGACGGGGGCAGGGGTATAGGGAACCTCTCAGCGCTTTCTTCTCAGTTTTGCTGTAAACCTAAAACTGCTCTAAAAAATAAAGCCTATGGAAAGCACTACAGGAACCTGCGTTTCTTTTGCTACATCTGAGCCGGCCGCCCTGCCGGGATCTACCTGCCTCTTACTGCTGGCCCCGCCCACGGCCCCGCCCCCCCCCCAAGCGCCTGCTCATCTTGTCGGTGCGACACTGGGGTCTCCTCCTGGATCCTCGTATAGGCCCAGCCAGCCTCCAGCACTCGATTCAGGAGCTCATCACCAAATCTCAGTGTAAAGCTCCCCCCCCTGCCGCCAGGGTGGCCTCCTGGCCCTGATATTCTTGGGTGGTTTGTGACCATATAATCCATGGCTGTTCTTGTCCTTACTCAGGACCCTGATCAAGGCACTCACTTTCCAGAGCCTCTGTCTCCTCGTTTGTCAAGTGGAGGCAGCGACCTCTCATCTCATTCGCAGGTGGGTGAGGGGCTCAAAGCAGAGGAAGAAGGTGAACCCCTGGCATCAGTGCCTGGAATTAGTGGCCCTTGGAATGAGTAGAGCCTAAAAGGAGAGGGCTGGTCACAGCTAGCCAGGGGTGGGAAACACAGAGGAGCAGATCTCCAGGGACCTGGCCAGTTCCTCCTTCCCTATAGCCCTGACTCTGTGTAGCAAGTTCTCGGATGCCTGAAAATTTCCCATTATTCATTCATTCCTTTATCTTTAATATGCCTCTCATCCTCCTAGAATCACTTGAAACAAGTTGGAAAAAGCAAAACTATAGGGACAGAAAACAAATCAGTAGTTGCCAGGGGCTGAAGGTGGGAAATGTGACGGGTAAGGGGAACATTTTGGCACGATGGGGTTGTTCTAGGCCTTGATTGTGGTAGTGGCTACATGACTACGTGCATTTGTCAAAACTTGCAGAACCTAAAAAAAGGTGAAATTTACTGTATGTAGATTAAAATATTTTCTGAACGATGAGTATGGCTGAACAACAACAACACCTCAGAACTATGGAGACATTAAACCAGTGGTGGTAGAAGCCAGAATGGCGGTGACTTCTGGGAGTGGGGGGTGGAGTTGACTGGCAAGAGACACATGGGAAGCTTCTGGAATTCTCGAGGATCCTGACCACCAGATCCGGGTGGTTGGTCTATGCATGTATATCTATGCAAAAACTCACTGAGTTGAACCCATCACATCAGTGTGGGTATGTTACACCACAACAGAAAAGTAAAAGGGACGATCATTTCTTCTAAAAAATAATTTTTAATTTAAAATGTCTTCCCTAATCAGACTTGCCTGCTCTACTCTCTGCTTGGGAATGGTCCTCTCTGCTTTATCTGGGAGGAAAGAAGCAAATCTACCTCAGTCTGTCTTCCTGACAATCCCACCTATTGGGTATTAGATTGTGGTAGATTCGGGTGATATTCAGAATGTTTAACAAGTGGTGCAGGGCAGCGTGTCAATCAGAGAACCACAGGCCCAGTCGTCCAGCTGCCCCCTGGACACAGCCATGCGCTGGGCCGGTGCAAACCAATCTCACCGTCAGCTGCGCACTCAGCGGTTCCCCGCCTCCCTGGGCGTCTCTGCAGCCTCTTCCCGCCCAGCGGTGAGGGCTGACTTTAAAGCCAAAGGGAACGAGCTACAGTACCTCTGCCGGAGGTGCCTCTCTCGACCGAGTGTGCAATGCTCCTATGAATTCCCACCTGCTCACTTTCTCTGGGTTCTCTTTGGGAATATCTCCCATCCTCTCCTAAGGTTCATGCAGCCTTATATAATAGCACCATAGAAACAGTTGCCTAGAAGAGATCGTTCCGATTCCATTGGCCATCATTGAGGCTGTTCTCGGACTGCTAGTGACATCTTAGAATAACTCACTTCCTTGTACTCTGGTGTAGACACCAGGCTGCTATGACTCCACCTGCCATGGCCTGATAGGACAAGAGACCCTCATGTCTCTTCATGGGGGTGGGGAGTGCACCCAAATCATCCATCCTGACAGCTCGGCCCCAGACTCGGGCGGCCGGCTCACTTCTGTCGACCCCTGGGTGTTTGAACACCAAGTGAGTCACGCACAGCCCAGCTGCTCTGAGCCACAGTGATTCGATTTGCCCATTATCTGTGGACCCTGGCGGCTGCCCAAGCATGCGGGGTCAGTAGCCTCCAGCCAAGCATGTGGCGCCCGGCCAAGTGGCAGCTTTGCTCTCCGACAGCCACTGGCAGGGACACGTGGCACTGGCTGCCATCTGGCAGGATTAGGGGAATACAGGTTGAAAGAGAAGTTGGAGAAACGACAAAGGAGGAATTACCTTGTTGAAACCTTTGGTGCACAGATTGATTGCAAGCTCACGGCTGACCCCATCTACCCAGGCAACATTCTTTTCTCCAATGGGTTCAGAAAGGAAGGTTCTCAGCCTGGGAGACATGTGGTCCATGTTCTGCAACAGCCATGGGGAGGGAGGTGGTTAGGGAACTCCCTCGGCCTTCCCGGGGCGGGGGGCTGGGGCCAACAGACAGTGAGTATCCTGCCACTGCCCAATGTTTATTGGGGACTTTTAGATGCCAGGTGCAACGTCCTGCTTTGAAACCTTTACATACGCATCCCCACCTGCACGGGTTAGGTGGGGACGTTAGTGATGGTCTCAGATAAGCCCAAAAACTCCCCATGAAAAGGGTGGGATTGATGCTAAGAGCTCTGATGGGTTCCTTGCCAACCTTCCCACCCTAAATGCTTAAAGAAACAGCCTGCTTCTCTTAGCCAGTGAATCTACCTTCTCCAGCGTTTTTTTCATATTTTTATTTTAGCTTTTATCTCATTCTGTAATAGCTGGTTGTTTGGTTGCAATAACAGAAAACTCTAACTGGCTCAAATATTAAAGAAGACATGATATAAGTCAGGAGCCCAAGAGTGAGGGTGGGTCTGGTACCATCAGGGTTGCAGATCCTTTTCTCTGATTCTTTCAACTTTTCTTCCCTGTGTTGGTTTCGGTGGGGGCTGGTTCCCCTCATGGTGATGAAATGGCTGCTCCAGCACTCATGCCGTGCGCCCCCCCCTCAAATCTCAACCCCAAAAGAAGAAGTTTTTAAAGAGAGAGAAACTGTTTCTGAGGAGTTCCAAGCAGAGCCTCATCCAGCCATATGTCCAGTCCTGGATCTGGGAGTGGAGTCAGCTTTCTCTAAGCTGTACAAGCTGTGAGTTCAAGTACAGTTACCTGCACAAAATCAGGATGATTATCCAGAGAAGGGCAGGTGGGTGTGAAGGCAGTAACCATAACGTCCCACTATGGTCCACCCCTTTGATGAACTAACATTGGTACAATCTCCTTCCCTTATGTAGCCATCAGAAATACCCACAGGTGGCTGAAATGGACTCACCCCTCCCCCAAAGGGCGGAGCTCTATGATTCATCCAGTTACTGGATTCAGACTCGAGTTCATATTTTCTGTGAGATGCATCGTACTCCCCATCATGTCTGGAAGTAGCTACTCAAGGGATGGTAACCTATGAACTAAATTCTGCAGTTCATCATCATCAACATAGCCAGCAACGATGGGAAAAACCAGGATATCTGCAGCAAGAATTTCCAGAAGGGAAATTCTCCATTTGGAGAAGGAGAAGGTGGGAAACACACTCAGTTGCCATTGGTCGATAGCACATACGGTATTGAGGAAATATTGGGGATTCCTTGCCCTTGTGGTGAAGGCAGCTCCTCCAGCAGACAAGATGCTGGCCCCCAGTTCTGGGTTTGGGTGGGTCCCCATCCACCGCCTTGTTAACATCTGAGGGGCTTGGTGTTGATGCCTCCCAAGAAGATTCACTGTTGTAGCACCCCACTTCCTGTGGGCACAAGCTCAGGGATCTCCGTGAGGGATGGGCAATCTCAGGCCACTACTTGGCCAGTTTCCTTGGCATCTCAGCCCCCTTCAGAATTTACTGGGTTTCTTCTGTTCAAGTCCATGGGCTGGTGGTTGAGTGGAGATCTTCACAGGTCTGTATCCTTGATCTGTGCCCTGCCTGCTGCCCTGCTCCTCGGACTGGGGACATCTAACTACATCTCCGAGGTGGGGAGGTGCCCCAGGTCTGCCCCTTGCCCCACCTCATCCCAGCTGCATCTTCACAGTAAGGCAATTGTCCCCTTTATCAAGCGTGACATCCTTCAGACAAGAGGCTCGGGAGACACCTGGGAACTGGGGCAATGTTCTTCCAGGGCCCTAATCCTTTCTCTTGTTAAGTCACCTGACTGGTCGCCTGTGTTCTAAATTCAGCCCGAAAAGCCAGCTTTTCCAACCCAGCAGGACTTGCTCAAGCCACAGGCAGAAACGCTGTCTCTTAGCAAAGCTGTATTTTCACCCCTCTCACCCCACCAATGGGCCACCTTCCCCCTGGATGTGAGTCTCCTAGGGCCTTAATGAGGACGCAGAGGTGCACAGTGTCCCGAATAACCCGTCAGATCTCCAGATGTCGAGTCTCCATACACATAAGGTCTGTGTCCCCGGGTGAAGCGGGCCCACCAGAACCAGCCATTTCCCTACACGAGGGTCACTGTCCTCGTCGTTTGTGTGAAGACAACCTCACTCCTCTCTGCCTGTCCGCGCTGGAGGTTTGCTCCTTAGTTTATGATGCAAGCAACAGGAAATCCGGTTCCAGCTGGCTTACACTTAACGGAGGTTTACTAGCATGTGCCACCTAAATGTCCCGAGGTGCGTCACATGTGGTCGATCAAGGCTCCCGCTTGATTTCCCTGTGACTCTCGCCTCTGCCTCCCTTTGTTCATTGGCTCAACCCTCAGCTCCACTCCTATTTGGAAATAATCGGGCTGCAGCAGGGCCTGCAAGCCACGCCCCCTCCCCCAAAGGAAAACACTGCTTTTCCTCCAGAAGCTGTGAATGTGTGCCTTCTCCAGTCAAATCCTCATACGCCAGGCCTAAGACATCGACTACGGCCTGATACGTGTGTCTTCCCTCTGGTTCAGAAGGCAGGTTAGTGACCTGCAAAGCACACAGGCTGCAGGGGCGGGGATGGGACACAAAATCAGGGTAGTCGCCGTGTTCCTGGGGGCACTTACCTGGGGAAATGGCCACCATACGGGCTGAGGGTAGGAGAGCAACCCAGCACCCTCCACATACTCCCCAGTAGGTTGTGAGGCCCCCAAGGGCCGCAGCGCCTCCCAAACGGCCTTTGCTCCGCACCCCAGCCCAGTGCTGAGTGCTGCACTAGCACACGGGAAACACTTGACCTCAACCACAGCACAGCACTGGCCCCCAACCCGTCCCCATGCTCCCAACTCTCCTCCAGACCTTCCTGTAAAGCCTAGCTCCCCTTGTAAGCCTTCCTGCCCCAGGGAACATTTTGGATGAAACTAAACTCTCCAAGGAGTGATGAATCCAAATGCACTGATTTTCGGGGCCAGGGGGCTCCTAAGGAAAGTGGTCTCGGTGTGTCAACTGATTCTTGTCCAGGAGCCACCGACTCTGCGAGTCTCAAATCCATGGATGTGTGAGCTGCGAATACAACATTACGTGGAGGACACAGATCTCTCTCTTCAGCAGTTCAATATGAACATCTCTCAATCTGTGAACACGCGATACTGCGTGAATCTGCAGCACCCATCGCCTCGTGGGGCGGTGAGTCGGGGCTGGTGGCCCAGCTCGGGGCCTGGCGGTAAGAGATCAGGATTTCTGAGTGGGAGGAAGAGGCCGAGAGAGTGCTGGCCGGGTCACCAACTTTGCCCAGGGAAAATTCCACTCCCTATCCGCACTGGCCATCTGTTAAGTTAAACATCTCTGCCTATTCAAAGAATAAATGGAAAGCACAACATTGTTATCAAAGCACCAGCAGCATCAAAGACAGCCAGTCGTTAGCAACACCTTGTGTGTTTGCTTTTCTCACACAGCTGGATCCTTGAGACATTCTGGAGCATAGACAGCGATGTTTACCCTCCTCACAGACCACCGAGGAAAGGTCTTTGCATTCATTAGGGTGCCTTTGCGACAGTGGTCCTCAACTGGGGGCCAATTGTCACCCCCTCCAAATATGGGGCCATGTGTCTGGAGACACGATGTCACAACTGGGGGGTGGGAGTGCCACCGGCGTCTGATGGGCAGAGGTCAGGGTTGCTGCCACGCATCCTGTAATGCACACAGCAGCCCTTCCACAACAAAGAATTATCCTGTCCGACACATCCAGAGAGTCAAGGCTGAGGAACCCTGGGTTACAAGGAATGGAGAACCCTGACTCAGACGCTCTTAAACAATAAATACATTTCTAATCTCACATAATCAGCAATCATTGGTGAGGTGGACCCAGGATTTTGTCAGTCAGTGGCTCTGTTTTTCAAGTACCGGTCTAGCTGCCCCCAAGGTCCCGAGATGCCTATGGAATTTGCTCGGGTCGCATCCTGACATGAGAACTTCACAGGGAAGGAGAGGTCATTTCTGCTTTGGCAGCAGAACCTCTACAGCAGAACTTCCCTTCTTTCTACTGGCCCAAACCAGGCCACATGCCCAGCCCTACACAAGTCACTGGCCAGGGAGTAAGACCACGGGGTGTGGGGTGTGGGGAGTGTATGAGGTCATCCTCCCGAGCACATGGCTGCTTGGAAAATGCTGGGGTCTCCAGGAAGTAGGAAGGGAGGAGGTGGGTGCCGGGTGGATGAATGACCTTGTCTGCTCCATCTTCTAAACCCTGGACTAATATTCGGTCCGTTGCAACTAGCGCTTCTCAAAGATTAATGTACGCACCAACCACACAGGGGGTCTTGTTGAAAAATGCTGGTTCAGGGACTTCCCTGGTGGTGCAGTGGTTAAGAATCCGCCTGCCAATGCAAGGAACACGGGTTCGAACCCTGGTCTGGGAAGATCCCACATGCCGCAGAGCAGCTAAGCCCATGCGCCACAACTACTGAGCCTGCGCTCTAGAGCCCGCGAGCCACAACTACTGAGCCCATGTGCCCCAAGTACTGAAGCCTGCGCGCCTAGAGCCCGTGCTCCACAACGAGAGAAGCCCCCACTCGCGCAGCAACGAAGATTCAACATAACGAAAAATAATTAAATAAATAAAATTTTAAAAATAAATAAAATTCCCACTGTGATAGCGGAACTGTCTTTCTAAAAAATAAAAAACAAAGAAAGAAAGAAAAAGAAAAATGCAGGTTCAAATGCAGCAGGTCTGGAGTGGACCTGAGACGCTGCATTTCTAACGAGTTCCTGGAAGATGTTGATGTTCCCAGCCTGTAGATCGCACTTTGAGTAGCAAGGCATTACGTGATGCCACTTGTTCTTTTCATGTTATTTTATATCTCATCGTGGTAAAATACACGTAGCGTAAAATTTACCACCTTAACCATTTTTAAGTGTACAGTAGTGTTGAGTATATTCACATTATTGTGCGACCGATTTCCAGAAGTGTCTCATCTTGCAAAACTGAAACTCTTAAATCCATTAAACAAGTCCTCATTCCACACCTCACCCTGCTCCACCCTCCGTTCCTGGCAACCACCATTCTGCTTTCTCTATGAACATCTCTATGAACGTGACTGCTCTAGGGACCTCATATAAGTGGAATCATACAGTATTTGTCCTTTTGCGACTGGCTTTTTTCACTTAGGGTGATGTCCTTCAGGTTCAACCATGCTGTATCATGTGTTAGAATTTCTTCCTTTTTAAGGAAGCTCACCTTGTACATATATATCACATCTTGTTAATCCATTCATCCATTGATGGGCACTTGGGTTGTTTCCACCTTTTGGCTATTGTGAATAATGCTGCTATGAATATGGGTGTAAAAACATCTCTTCGAGACCATGCTTTTAGTTCTTTTGGGTATGTACCCAGAAGTGGGATTGCTGGATCACATGGTAATTCTATGTCTACTCTTTTGAAGAACCACCATACTGTGTCCCATAGTGGCTGTACCAATGCCACTTATTCTTAAACTTGACAGCACATTAGACTCACATGGGGAAATTTACAAATTACTGATGTTCAGGTCCCTCCTCCAGAGTTTGCTTTAATTAATGTGGAGTATGCCCTGAACACTGGAATTTAAAAAAACTCCCCAGGTGATTCCAATATGCTGCAAAGTTTGAGAACCATTGCTGCCTTGTCATTTGCTTCTTTCTCATAAAATTATGAGCTGGTTTTCTAGGATGACGGGGTTCCAGCTAAGTGGGACTTTACGGTGGAGTCTCCACCGTCTGTGTTGCCAGATGGCATAAGCTCACCAACCCTCAGGCACTGTCTACACTCCCACCCGATCACCGGGCACATCATACCCTCATTAGACATCAACAGGAAGATTTAACTATGACCCTGACGGCTTTGAAGTCAGACAACTTCAGAGCAGGCAGACCTCAATAATGGCCTATCCCCCTGTTTTTAAAATTATAAAAAAAGGGATCTTTACTTCAAAGGAAATTTTACCTGGAATCCCTTTATATAAAGTAGATCAAAGCAGAATTACTCTGTTGACTTGAGAACGAGGTGAGAACACCAACCCCTGCCCCAAACACGGAGCTGTCGGGTGGTCCCCGGTGCTTCCCCGGCCCCTCTCTGATGCAGCCTAAACCCCTCATGTCACACATGAGAACACGGAAGCCCCAAAGTTTATGTGACCTGCTCAAGACCATGCAGCTAGCAACCATGCAGAAGGGCACCCCCTTCTGAGTCAGTGGCATTTCCCAGTGGGGGGTGGCTTCAGGATGGGGGGGCTGCAGTAGGGTCAGATTAAGCGCTTGCTCGAGGGCCATATGACAAAATGACTGCAAATGCTTTAACGTAGTGTCGTCCCACCAAAGACTCCTGTGTTACAGGGTGTTCTTCTCAATTACATCGTTTTCAACCTCAAAGTAGTGTTTGGGGAAGACACATGGCAGGAAATGACCTCGGTCAAGTCTGTGTTTAGATGCTTAGAGGAGTCACCTGTTTAAATGAAGAATACAAGTCAAGGGAATTTGATCACGATTCTCAAAGGAATGACCTTTTAGTTGCAAATGTTTGACGACATTTAAAGATCATTTAAAAAATCGACACAATCGGTCTTTGTGAGGAGGTGATAACAAATTTATCTGCCCCGTTAGATAAATGGCGTGAGGGTGCAGGACTCTGATACCAGACAAATGGGCATGTGGGGCTTGGGATGCCGTTTCCAGCGGGGACATAATATGTGAATTCGAAAGGTGATGCCGTTCAACACCCATTAGCGGGAAGCAAAGTCATTATTCTCTGAAAACCGTGGGAGATGACACGACATGTAACCCCAGCGAGGAAGACACCAAAGTGGACCGTACAGGAGTATAATTAGAATACTATTGTTTTCCTGAAATGGAAACAGAAACGTAATATATTTCTAAATATACCATTTTATATAATATGTGACTTTAAATGTGTGTAATTAAATTATAAGATCAAATAGTCTATGTAGACTATTTCATCTATATCCCTGAGAGTTTATATATTCAAAGAGCCAAAAAACATTTTGAGCAAATGAAAGATTATCTTATTTTCGTGTTTGCTTTCTATTCAGGCATTTACGGTATTGCCTTCCCCAGGAACTACGGTATATTTAATATTAGACTTTGTGTTTTTCCCTCACCCTTTATTGGGGTAGTAACAGGGGGTAGAGGGGAGCATTCTGCTGCTTACATCTTGTTCTATAAGATGTCCCACAAGATACATCTTTTGGAATTTAATGTGAAGAAAAAAGTATACCTTCCAAAATTGGCATATTTCTACCTTTATGACAGAAAGGACTTGCAAACATCCTATTTCCCTTTTTACTAGGAATCTTTGAGCTCAATTTGACAACCGTATAGAGAAACTAGCGTGGATTAAAACCTCCCTCCCTTCCTAGTTACCATGTTTGCTTCTTTATCTCAATGTCTTCATTTTCTCTTTCTCCCTTTATTTTAAAACTTAAATTCATGTGTTCAAAGTCCTCACACCCTCGATTAAAAAGTTGCCCAATGCCTGAAAGCTCTGGAGAACATAAATAGCTCCTAAACTAAGCAGATCTATGGGAAAATTCAGGATCCTTGCCTGTGTCCTCAAAACACGGCAGCTGTGTAGCAGCAAGAGAGCGAGGGTGAGAGTGACCTCAGGACGGTCTCCGCAGAGGCCCTGGGCCTCCAGTGAGAGGATGGATGGACGTTTGCACTCAAGTACACTCAACTCAGTTCTGACGGACTTGGACCAGGAGGGAGTGAGGATACTACCCACTTCTCACCCATCAGGATCCAAGGATACCTTGTCTGTCAAATACCACCCCAGGTTCTTGGTAACTCTGCCCCACTCCTCAGAGCAAGTCTTCTCCCTTCAGATGACCGGGTCTGGCCCTCCCGCCTCGGAAGGGTGGTGATGTTCCTGTGGCGTTGAGGTCTGACTCCTTCCCCTTTAATCCGCGGAGGGTCCAAGGAGCCACTGTAAGTTCGCCTCCCTTTTAGGATGGAAGTTCACGGGCTGAAGACCAAGGCTCCATTTTGTTCAGTCAATTCAAGAATTACTCTTCAGGCCACACCATACTCACCACAATGGCCTGGGGCTGGCTGGCGTGGGACCTCCCCCTCACTTTCTCAGGCCACATCCTGGCGCACCCATGAATGCCTCTCTGTGAGGAGTGCTCGGCTGGGGGGACCCAAGCCTGCGGGCGGCCATCCGTGCTACCCCCGGGGCGAGTGGCAAACATCACGGGGAAAAGCAGGTCTGAGAGATGGCAGGCCCAGCAACACAGATGGGCCCAAGAAGTGCCCAAGCTAGGGAGTCAGAAATAAGAGGGTGGGATTATCTGCCCCTTCGCTTACTAGCTAGGAGAGCTCAAGAGGATTCCTGAACCGAAGACTTAGTCTCCTCATCTGTAAAGTGGGCATAATGAGTGTCACCGGGATGACTGTTGAGATCAAACAAGAATGTCGACTCCTAGTGCACAGTCGGGAATAGAGTAAGCCCCACTCCAGGTGAGCTGACTCATTGGGGCTGTGTTTAATTATTCTTCTTCTAGCCGACTCTCTGTGGGTATCGGACCAAGTTGGTGTCTGTTGTTTCTAAGCACTATCATCTTCTAGAACGTGAGCTTGCTGCATCCTTCACATGCCACGGGAAGACGATTTGGCATCCAGCTCTGTAAGAGACGTCAGCTGTCTACCCCTGCTCAGTGCCTGCTCCTTCTGCTTCTGGGACCATCACCTCCACTTCCCTTTACTGACCTCTCTTCCCCAAACCTCAGTCTTTGTCATCCCAACACCCTGGCTCCACGGGGCAACCGTACGCAGGCCTGGCCAATGAAACTAGTGGATCACTTTGGTCTCAGTGATTGGTTCAGAAATGGGTGCATTCCCTAGCCCAGGCCAAGTCTAGGATGTCTTTCTCTGCAAGGATTACTCAGCTTGGTAGAATGTGAGACCAGAACTGCTGTAACCATGTTTGCCATCACCTGCTCCCAAGAGCCTGCCTAAGATGGAAAACAACATATAAGAAAGCCAGATCTGAGATAAGGAAAGAGAGAGGTTCCCCAGTAATCATTTGCAGGCCTGGATCTAGCCACGCCTGAAGGCATCTACCCCTAGACTTTTCAATTACGTCAGGCAATATTTTCTACTTCTGTTTAATCAGTTTAAGTTGAGATTGTGCTATTTTAACAAAGAGTCCTAACTAATACACCCCCAATGTTCATTCCTTCACTCACTCATTCAACATTTGAGGTGGTGCACCTACTATATGCTGGGTACTGTTCTAGGCACAAAAGCATCTTCACTCTGCCCAGAGACCCGGGGCAGGATCAGTCCCATGGCTTAGGCATCAGGGATGGAAAAATCGATTTTCAATGACCATTAATGTTCATCATTCAAAAATAAAGGTAATATTTGCCTTCCTTGCCCTTAGTTCCAGTTCTACAATGGCAAACAAGATCTTTGGTGGCTGTCTTACACATGGCCTTTTAATGATAGCTCTTTCTCTAGATGGGTCTACAAGTGATGAAAACCCAAATAAATTAAATGATTCTGCAGATCTTTACTGACCACCATCTATAGGCAAGGCATTGAGTCATCTATGAACCTGTAGGACAAGTCCTTCTGTGGGTGCCTTGCCCAAGAGAAAACTTAACAAGGTGAACTCAGCTTTGCGGGAGGACATGCCTAGAGTCAAGGGGTTCCCCTTTTCAGGGAACTGGAAAGGAGAGGGAGGGTTGGCATCACGGATTCCAGACTCCACTCAAAGCGCAATCTGGGTGTGAAGGCCTCGGCTAGGCCCCTACTGGGTGTGCTGGTTGGGCGCAGGAGACCTGAGTCTGATCCCAGCTCTGCCCACGACCAGGAGTGTGACCTTGGGCGAGAAGCTTTTGTTTCATATTTATAAAATCAGAACGTTGGGTTCACGGGAACTCATCATTCTGGTCCCTCCCAATGTCATGTGCCTTTGTTAATTTATAATCTGTAGATGGTGGAGACTTCACACACATCCCCAATCCCTATTCTGCCATTTTCAAATCCAAAATCCAAAAAGCTCTGGAAACCAGAAGATTTTTTTTTTTTGAAACTTCTTTGGCAGCAAAACCTAGTCTGAACTGACATGAGGCTATTTCTAGTCTTTATTATCCCACTTAGTGGGAATATTTATACATTTTACCACAGGCATATTAATGGCTTTGTTTACAGGGTGCCGAGCCAGACTCTCCTGGGAACGGTCTCGGATGCACAGAATAGGCACCGCACTGCTTTGCTAAAATCCAAAAAAATCTGAGTCCCCCAAAACTTGTGGCCCCCACGGTTCTGAGTAAGGCTTTATAGACCTGAGCCACCTGCAACGGTCCCCTAAAGAAGCCACAGCTTCTCCAGCTGTCACCTCTCCTGTCTCATGATTCTCAGTCTCCTAACCCCCTTTCCCTAAATATAATTGCCCTGTCTCTAAAATCCTGTCTCTGCTGGATAGCCTTTGTCTGGGAGGTGGTTCTAGCTGGGACTGTTCCTGGCTGCATTTTTCTTTCATGAAAGTATTTCCTCTTCTTTGGGGCCCTGTTCTCTGCAAAGGATCCAGGGCTGATCTAATAAAATACGTCATCTAAGGAACGGATGAGTGTATTAGCTACCCTCCATGGACATCTGCTTTTGTAACAGATATTTTTTCCCTCACTTTTTATTTTCAATTGTGGTAAAAATATATATAATATAAAATTTACCATCTTAGCCATTTTAAAAGTGTACAGTTCAGTAGTGTTAAGTATATTCACATGGCTGTGTGACCCATTCCCAGAACTTTTTCATACTGGAGTTAAACAACAGCTCCCCTGGCCCCTGGCAACCACCATGCTACTTTCTGTCTCTACGAATGTGACTCCTCTGGGGACCTCATATAAGTGGAATCGTACAGTATTTGTCTATTTGCGACTGGCTTATTTCACTTAGCATACTGTCCTTAAGGTTCATCTATATTGCATCATGTGTTAGAATTTTAAGGCTGAATAATAATATCGCATTTTATGCACAGACCACATTTTATCCTTATTCACCCATCGATGGACATTTGGGTTGCTTCCACCTTTTTTTTTTTAATAATATTCTTTTTTCTTTAAACCCCACATTTGTTTATTTATTTATTTTTGGCTGTGTTGGGTCTTCGTTTCTGTGCGAGGGCTTTCTCTAGTTGTGGCAAGCGGGGGCCACTCTTCATCGCGGTGTGGTGCGCGGGCCTCTCACTATCGCAGCCTCTCTTGTTGCGGAGCACAGGCTCCAGACGCGCAGGCTCAGTAGTTGTGGCTCACGGGCCTAGTTGCTCCGCGGCATGTGGGATCCTCCCAGACCAGGGCTCGAACCCGTGTCCCCTGCATTAGCAGGCAGATTCTCAACCACTGCGCCACCAGGGAAGCCCTGCTTCTACCTTTTAGCTGTTGTGGCTAATTCTGCTATGAACATGGGTGTGCTGTAACAGATCAATTTTATTAACCTCTTGATTTATACCCCCTTTGGGGTAGAGCTTTAGATTCCTCCTCTCTCTGCCATTATAGCCCCAGAGACAAGGAGAAGGAGCTTCTCCAGAAGAAAGAAAGAAGAAGAGAGAATCTACCTTTTCTGCCGCAGATTCTAGAAAGAGGAAGGAGAAAGCTCACCCCATTACCCACAAGAGAGAACAGGTTGTTTGGGAAGCAGGTAATAGGGGCAGGGAGCTCCCTCTCTGGGACAAAAATCCCATAGTGGGCAGACACGTAAGATTCCAGAGGGAAAGTTCTCGCACCCTGGCCAGGCCCTGGGAATGGTGCATGAGACCCAGTGGCCTGCTTCACTGGGCTTATCAAGAGATGACAAGAACAGGCTGCTTCCAAGGTGTCTGGGTCAGTGGTGCAGCGGCCGTGAGCAACTGCTGGATACATGAGCCTGAGCACCAGGCAGAAGATGCTCTGAGGGCTGATGGATGAGCCAGAGTCTGGCATCCGGATGAAGCAGTCCCAGGAATGGGGACCTTACAACCAGGGCAATGGCCGAGCCATAGACTCCAGCATCGGGTGCCAAAATACCCCTACAAGACCAGAAGGGGCTGATGACCCCCAGAGCAGCCACTGCCTCAGGGGTCAGGCCATCATCCTGCAGGCACCACGAGTTCTCAAAGCCCTGCACCCCGCCCCCTCCTTAAAGACGCATAAGCATCGCTGCCCAGCCCCACAGCCACAGAACTCCTTAGGGAGGCTGGGGAGGGGGAGAGCAGTTGCTAAGGAGACCATCTCCCAAAAGACACTCTTTAAATCGGCCTGGATAGCTGACTGCTCACACTGAAAGGACACAGCGTGAAACTGAAGACAGAGCGCGTACTAGGTGCGGTTGGCGCACGCCCAGATCCCCTGGACCAGCCGGAGCACCTATGGCCCAGCTGCTAAAAGTGCGGCCACCCACACTCCCACACTCAGCGGCGGGTCTCCCGGCCCTGCAGTGGAAGAGGCCACTCCTGGAGACGCCTGTGACCCTGACACCGAGTACAAAGCCCGCTCCCCTCATCTGGGGCGGGACCCGCTTTCTGGCACCGTTGCTGCTCCCGGGATCCTGTGAGATCCAGCGGGAGGGGCCCCCAGCGGCAACAGCTTTGCTCGCTCCTCCCCCTCCTGCTCCCCTCCCCCTCTCCGGGCCACGTGCACCTGCATCCTGGTCTCAGGTCTGCTTCCCGGAACTGACCAGCTAGCCTATGTTTGACTGGACCCCACTGCGTAAGAACAAAGAAGTGCATTTTCTTTGCACATGTGGGTGCAGCGCGAGTGCATTTGTGACCGACTCCACTGCACGGTTAACGATGCTTTACGGTAACAGCGATTCAATTGAGGGGGCGGTTACAGGCCCTGGGGTGAAGCTCCCGGAGGCCCAGTCCGGGGTCGGGTGACCCTTCTCCGCTCCTCTTGGCCTGTAGGGCCGGCTGGATGGTCGCTGGGCTGATTTCTAACCCAAACCTCCTGTGAGGGTTTGTTCTTCCAGACTAGGGTGGCCAGGTTTAGGAAATGAAAATACAAGATGCCCAGTTAAATTTGTATTTCAGATAAATAACTAGTTAATGTAAGTCTGACCCAAATATTTTCACAAGGCATACTTATTCTAAAGAAGTTATTTGTAGTTTATCTGAAATTCAGTTTCTGCTGGGCAGCCTGCATTTCTCCCGGCAGCTCTCTCCCCACCTCTGACTCAGCAGAAGCCCCTAGGTCCGCCCACACTGTGGATCCTGGGCTGCCCGGTGAGCTGCAGGGCCAGAAATTCTTCCTGTTGAGATTTCTCTCCTGGCTTGGCCCCTTTCAGGCCAGCTCCTCTGCCTCCCTCTCTGGATATGAAAGCTACAGACCCACGGAGCTAGAGAGGGGAAACAGCCTGATAATACACGGCCGGGGAGATAATCGCTGAAGGACAGCGCATCACTCACAAGTCGCCTCGGAGGCCAACACTAGTTTGGATTCAGCGTGTCCTGCTCCTCTGGATGGACCGTCTTTGCCGGCTGGGCTCACCCGGGGGCAAGAACAGAACTTCCACTGCGGGGAAGTGAGGGAAACGCAATCAAGGGCCTCACGTTTGCAGGACACCGACCGCCTCTCCCTGTCCGTGGCTGTGGTCACACTTAATTCTCAGAATTAACTAGGCAGCAGTGGGGAATTGTTCCCATTCTGAGTGATGGGGAAACCGAGGCCCAGAGAGGCGGAGAGGGTCACGCAGCCAGTAGAGGGCAGGGATGGATGTGAGCTGAGGTCTGCGTGGCTCCTGCCTCTCCCAGGTCAGAATTCGAAAAATCAGAACAACGAGGGCAGGTTTCTCAGAGGCTGTCCCTGCCCGCCCACGTTCCCTCGGGCGGGGCTCGCAGTTCCCACCGCAAGGACCTGCAGGTGGATAAACACCCAGTCCCTGCACAGCTCGGGTGGGGACCCGCAGGTGGATGGCCCCAGGCGGTGACCTGCTCTGAGCACTGCCGGCGTCCCTTCCTTGCCGCCCTTCCCCCCGCCCCTCTGGTGTGACCCGGATCCCCTTGCAAATTACTTCTTGTGCTCAAATCAGTTTCTCAGGGTCGGTGACTGGGAAATCCAGCCCGAGAGAGCAGTTAGCGCTGGTCCAGCTTCCAGGGTCATGGGAAGCTCTTCTTGTGTATCATCTCATTTAATTTCCCCGGCAGTGCGAGGGAGCGGGGTCTACGATGGCCCCCTTTACAGATATGACACATTAACTGGCCTGGGGCATCACCAGGCCTCAAATCCGACTGTGCTCAGATTAACATCTGGTTCC
The DNA here is from genome assembly GCF_949774975.1 of Lagenorhynchus albirostris. Lineage (NCBI taxonomy): Eukaryota > Metazoa > Chordata > Mammalia > Artiodactyla > Delphinidae > Lagenorhynchus > Lagenorhynchus albirostris. The sequence continues at coordinate 48,583,741 of NC_083109.1, forward strand.
CAAACACTGAGTCATCAAGAAAGTCTTCTGCTGGATTTCTGGACAATCACGTTCTCTCCTTCCAGCTCTGGACTGAATTCCTCTGCTCTGGTGCAGATACGAGCAAGGGCTGCAGCTGGCGGCCATTGTACAGGAGGAAACTTGCCATCGTGCCACATTTTAAGCCATATATTCAGTCCATTCTAAGACATGCAAGGCCCGTACGTATGTGTCTTCTACTTGCTCTTTGGCAAGATTCCAAGATTCTAGTCCAAGTTCTAGGCCAAGACTCCACTTTCCTTTATCCCTTTGCTCTCACACTTGTGTGCCTGCCCTCGTCTGGGTCCTCAGCACAGCAGGTCCAGTACCTTCTAAGGGTTGTGAGAGTAGGCGTCTATGCACCTGTGAGTCTCAGCTCAGAAAGCAGCTCTGAGTGACTTGCCCCATCTTCCCAAATGCAAAGTCCTACTTAAGACTCAGAGTCTTGTTAGCTCTGGCTTCAGAGAGGAGGTCTCACCCAGAGTTCTGTTCTCTTTCTGATTTGTCCGCTTTCAAAAGCCAGGTTCTCGAGGCCATAAAGAAAGGTTTCCCCAAAGATTGCCGTTGTTTTCACTCATTACATTATCATCTGAGCAGAACACGAACTATGTGTTTTGCAAAGAGGCCCCTTGCAGAGACGATACAAAGGAGTTTCAGTTATTTCTGGAGACCTTTGGGTGTTCTATAGCCATCATGAGATAAGCCTGCCCGTTTGTAAACACGCTTCTGGACCCAGAGCATAACTACATTCCTTCCGGGGAAGAGATTCTGCATTCCCTGGCGCTGGCAGGGCTGTGATCTGCCCCTACTGAGCATCAGTCTGCACCCTGGATTGTTAGGGAAGGGTTTAGGCTGGAAGGGATCTCAGTTTCAATGGCCTTTGTTGAAAACACACCATTTTGAGCCTCTGTTCAAAGTTCAGATTAGGGGTTACAAACGCAAAAGCCAGAGGATTCAGGCAAGTGAACAAAATAAATCCATGAGGAAAAACAGTGCAAGGGCAATGGTTAGTGTGGATTAGCATTTGGGATTCATCAAGGAGGCCACAGGTGGTGCAGATGTGGCCGTCTGGGGGCCCACACCCCACCTTAATGAGGTAGCCCCTCTCAGGGGTGTGGGTCCCAGGTGGCCAGATCTTGTGAGTTATTTCGAGAGACACCAACATTTTTTATTTTTTAACTTTTTTAAAAAATTAATTTATTCATTTGGTCGTGCCAGGTGTTAGTTGCAGCAGGTGGGCTCCTTAGTTGCAGCAGGTGGGCTCCTTAGTTGCGGCAGGTGGGCTCCTTAGTTGCAGTTCACCAGCTCCTTAGTTGTGGCACATGTGCTCCTTAGTTGTGGCATGCAAACTCTTAGTTGTGGTGTGCATGTGGGATCTAGTTCCCTGACCAGGGATCGAACCTGGGCTCTCCTGCATTGGGAGCGCAGAGTCTTAACCACTGCACCACCAGGGAAGCCCCACAAAAGTTTTGATTTTTATATGCAAGTTCCCAATTTTTAAATGTTGGGCAAAAATTCAAATACCTGAAACACAGTGTGGACCCAACAAAACCAAGCCACGCCACCAGTTTGCCTCTCCTGCTATAGACTCTCCTTCCAGAAAAACGCCCCACTTGCACATATAAATAAAATTTGACATCTGTTTTTGGGGGTTGTGGACCAGCGCCCCAGATTAGGAACCTCTGCTGCCACTCTCAACTCTTACGAGAGTGGTTCTCATCTTCAACCTCAGACAGGGTTTCCTGGGGATGTGGTTTGACCTTCCCCACGAAGTGTATCTAGAAGCAGGTAACCACCGTTCCCGCCTCTGCTCCCATCTCCCACTCAGTGGCCAGACAGTCCCAGCATCTCCTCTTCAGTCTGCACTGGGACTTTCAACTGTCAAAGCACCTACTGGTGAAGGCTTGACTTCCTGTGTGTGCAAACCCGGCCCAAAATGCCAAGGTGTGGACTCCAGTCCCTTCCCTCTGGGTGGCCTTGAGTGCTGATGGCCAAAGTCCACCAAGCCACGCTTGGCGCTGACTCTGCTCTCAAGGGTTAGGTACACACACCCCACTCTGCTCATGACATCTGCTTCTCCGCCTGGCCTTTGGATAGAGTCACCTCAAAGTGACCAGGGACACGTACGCCACACACCCCCTGCCCCATGTGGAGAAGCCCTTTACACCTCTCTGGGCTCTGAGCCACTGCTGTCTGCTCACGGATGCAGCTTCTCTCTGAGTGGCAGTGTAGGGGCCGGAGGGAGCCACGCAGAGGCTCCTTAGCAGCCGGGAAGCCGGCCCTGATCCCACCTCTCCATTCCCCCTGCCACTTCAGGAGCCCTTGCTACAGGCTTATTTGATCCTCCTAACAGAGCCATGAGGCAGGAATGCGTTGTAGCTCTATTTAACAGATGAAGAAACCGAGGCTTAGAGAGTTTAATAACAGAGCCAAGATGGTGAACTCAGCAAGGAGAAGAGCCTGGGTCCTCCGTGTGTAGCTGATACTTGTGAGTCCCACTGACTAACCAACAGCCACTTTCTCTTTATAAATGTGGATCTTGGAGTGGCTGAGAAGTGCCCAGACCGGGTCCTCAAACACGATGTTGTTATAGCCGTCATGCACGTCAGCTCGCTGCGGCCCTGACGCACAACCTCTGTCTGGATTTAGAGTGCGTGCTTGGTTCCAGGAACACGACCTTCCTTCTAGCCCCTCCTGCCTGACGGGCTTGGCACCCCTGGCTGTTGCTGACTCTTCCATGTCTGTGCAGGCATCGAGCCTCTTCAACCTCACAATGCAGGCACCTTGCCCGTCAGGAGGCCGCGATTTCCTAAGTGCAGACCCACGCGCTTCCTGCACTTTCCATAGTCCCTTCAGGTCTGGGCAGCCCTCTGGGCTCCAGCAGCCCCTCACAGGGCCTTTGTGCGGGAATGTCTAAGAGAACAGAGAACACCCTCCAGAGGAAGGAAAACCACCAGGGCTGGGACAGGGCCCCCTGAGGCACAAGGTGATGCTTCTATGCAGCGTCACATAGGTCACCGTAGCAGCAGGTGGGGTTCAGCCTGAAACTAAAGAGCTGCATGACCTTGTCCAAGTCACTTCCCTTTCTTGGTTGCTTCGTCCATAAAATGAGTGGGGTGGAGTTAGGTTAATAATTTCCCAAAGTGCGCTCAACAGAACAATAGCCTCTAATTTTCCCCCCAGTTCCTGTCAATTCAATGTCCGCCAGCTTATTCAAGGCCCTGACAAGTCCTGCACAGAGAGGGAACTGCTGACGTGGCCTAACCCACTGTCTCCTGACCTTCCTGGACCACATGGCCTTTGAAATAACATCAGTTCACATCCCTGGGCCAGGGTTCTGTGGACCATGCCTTGGCTAATTTTCATGTCTCCTCTGGTGCTGAAGTTCTTCTTTAGCTCAGCAGTCCCTCTGAGTCTGTGCTGGGAGACAGGAGGCCCAGATAGCCCCCTGGAACTGATAGGGCCCCTGCCCTCTGCTTCCCCCACCATAATAGAGCACCTGTCTCATGTCGACCGTGCTAGTTTCCTGACGTTCCAGAAGTTCTTCCTCCTGTCCAGTTTTCCACGGAGAATCCCACCTTTCCTGCCCTCGTTCCATGTGACTCAGGGGGGCTGGCCTCACCACCTGGCTCCAAGGGCCTACACAGAACCCAGGCCTGGCCGTGAGGTAACACATCCTCCTGGCCACAGCGATTGCTTCACTGTGGGCAGGGGACCCCACGAGGCCAACCAGAGAGAACTCTGACACGTTTGCTGCAAAGTGCAAACCAGAGGGGCATCTCTTCCTCACTTTGGAGAGTCTGCCAGCAAGACCCCAGGAGAAAGCAGAGCTGAAGATGGTGACAAATACTTTTCTGGAATCACTGAGGCCCTGGATCCAGCCATTCCTGAAGCCCTTGCATGCTCCCATCAATCCTTTTCCCTTAAAATAGCTTGAGTTTGGTTCTAATCCTGTAACTGAAAGAGCCCCAACCAGTGTTGCCAGGGTCATGGGCAGCATCAAATGTTAAATGGGAGGAGGAAGGGTGAAGTGCAGGGGGTTGCTCAGGACGTGGACTGGGATGGCTGCCCATGGCAGTGTGGGTGCAAGCCCGAGTGCCAGGAGAAGGGACAGATCACACGGACCCCAGCAATAGGGCACAAGGCTCAACCCAGTGGAGGGATGCAGTTGTGGTGGTATTTGGGGCTCTGTGAGGCTGAACCTAAACAGAGGGCCAGTGCTGATGGACTTTGCTCTAAGAGAGCCTTGCACCAGCACGTGTGGGTGGGGACCTGCAGGCTTGGCGTCTCCTGGGAGCTCGTTAGGAATGCAGAGGCTCAGGCCACATCCCACACTGGATCAGGATCTGCACTTTTTTTTTAATTTGGCCACGTGGTGTGGCATGTGGGATCTTAGTTCCCCGACCAGGGATTGAACCCGTGCCCCCTGTGTTGGGAGCGTAGGAACCACCACTGGGCCACGAGGGAAGTCCCAGGATCTGCATTTTAACAAGACCCCGGGTGGTCTGGTGCACATTCCAGCCTGAGAAACACCTTGTGGTGACTGTGGCCACATCAGCTGGTCCTCCCTGCGTGTACTGCTGCCTCGGCCATCAGCGGTGGACAGTTTCCCCTCCCTTTTTATCTGGGCTGCCCCCTGACTTGCTTGGGCCCAGGAGTGTGCTGGAAGTGGTGCTTCCGTGCCCTGCTTGGCCCTCAAGTGGCCTGGAGGCTCTGCTTCTTCCCGCAGAAGCCAGCTGCCATATAATAAGTCCGACCCTAGGCTAACCCTGTGGGGATGCCGCCTGAGGACCTGTGAGCTCCAGACGAGTGAGGAGGGCCTTCCTTCTTGGGCCGCCTCATCCAGCGCAGCCCCCAGATAAACGCAGCTGAGCACGTGACCCTCGCTGATATCACATGGAGCTGAGCCCTGCCCAAGTATCTCACCCACAGAATCAGGAGAAACAGCTCATCATTGGTGTTTGAAGCCACTGTTTGGAGTCATTTTGTTATTTAGCTGAGGAATAGCTACCGGGCCATCTGCAGGGTGTTCACTCACTCCAGACTCTGTGCTGAGCACTTGCCACCAGCCAGGCGCTGTTCCAAATGCCGTTCCAGGCACGGGTGGAGGTGCAAGCATAGGCAGCACCCCTGCTCTTGCAGGACTGATGTTCTTGTCCAGGGAGACAGCGATAGACAGGAGACCATGCAACCACAATGCAGTGGCCCGGATGTTTGTGTCCCCCCAGATTCACAGGTGGAAATCCTAACCCCTGGGGTGATGGTGTTAGGACATGGAGCCTTTGGGGGCTGGTTAGGGTGGAGCCCTTGTGAACGGTGTGAGTGCTCACATCAAGGGGACTCCAGAGAGCTCTCTCCCTCTCTTTCCACCACGTGAGGATCAGTGAAAAAGTGGCCGTCTGCCACCCGACCCTGCCGGCACCCTGGTCTCAGACGTCCAGCCTCCAGAACGGGGAGCAATACACTTGTGTTGTTTGGAAGGCACCCAGTCGATGGTATTTAGTTATGGCAGCCTGAACTGAGACACACGATGACTTCAGAGGGATAAGGACCGATTTGGAGTGGGGGTGGGGAAGGTCCCTCTGAGGAGACATACTTGACCTGAGGTCCTGATGTTGAGCCAGAGGAAAGGGGGTGCAGCCAAGGGACAGGGGACACGGGCGGCTGGTCTGTGGGATGGGGATGGAGTCACAGAAGCTGGCAGGGCTACAGAGGCACCATCCCTTTCGGCGGCCACTGGCCACACAAGGCTATCTTACTTTAAACTTAAACTTACGTGAAGGTTAAGTACAATTGAAAATGCAGTTTCTCAGTCCCACGAGCCACATTTCAAGAGCTCAACAGCCACACGTGGATCATGGCTACCATATGGGGCAGCGCCGATGGGAACGTTTCTGTCAATGCAGAAAGTCCTGTTGGCCGGCGCTGGCTATAGAACAAGTCAGAAGTAAGCCAGGATTCAAGGTCAGACTGTGTGCTCTGGGGCTTGGTACTTCATTACATCCCTTGAGGTCCTGGTTTTCCCCAGGATTCAGTGAGGCTCTTCCGGCCCAAGGGCGGGTCCCTATAATCCCCAGCGAGATGCCAAGTGCACGGAGAGCGGAGCTGGGGTCTTGCCCAGAGCGTGTGTTCAAGGCCTCATTCACAGTAACTGGCAGCAAAGAGGCTGTTTAGTTGCCTTCTTTGCAACCTCATTTAAGCTGCCAATTTGGGGCTCCCTGATGTGAAAAAGAACAGAGCGTGGCTACTATTTCAGGGCAACTCGCAGAAGGGAAATTGCTACAATTAGCTGAAGCTGATTTCGATTAGCATATTTTCTTCCTTGGCGCATAACATCTGTTGGTGTCCTGTCAGAGCGAGACGCACGGGCAGAGAACCAGGAGGGTCCACGGGGAGCCCGATGTCAGCCAGGCCAAAGTCTGGGGGTGGGGCTAAGACAGGGCCTGAGGGACCGGTCAAGTCGTGGGCAGTTTGTGTTAGGAAGAGCAGCGCTTCCTTGCTCAAGCCGGGAGGCCGAAGGTGGAGACGCATGCCCTTCCTGGAGTTAGCGGGACCGCGCTGTTGTTTAGCGTTTGTGACACCTCCGCAAGTTCACCAACCTCTGGGGCGGGTACTTGATCATCCTCATCTGAGAAATGGGGGCGAGGACACCCACCTGATGGGTTAGGGGAGGACACCCACCTGATGGGTTAGGGGAGGACACCCACCTGATGGGTTAGGGGAGGACTGCATGAAATAATCTCTGTGAACACTTGGCAGACAGCAGGTGCTCCGTATGTGTTAGCCGAAGCATAATTTGATTGAGAACAGTCTTAGGAAAGGAGGAGAGATGGGTGAAGGGATGTCTGATTCACATCCAGGCTGGTTCCAACCCTGGCACTGTCACTCCTTCCTTCATTCATTCAACAAACATTCATTCTGCGGATTGGCTGTGGCCTTGGACCACACCCTTTTCCAGCCTGGACCCCTGTTTCCTACCTGGGGCCCCGCAGGTCCACAGAGCTTATCTCTGTGGTTCCTTCAGCTCTCCCCTCCTGACAAAGTTTGCAGCTGCCCTGGGAGGCCTGACCCAGTTGGACTCAAACGTGGAAGATTAGCAAGGTGTTGAGAACCGGATCCTGCAATCTGGGATCCAGAGCAGCCTTTAAAGATCGTTTGGTCCATCATCTCCCGACTGATCACAAGGGTCGCGTCCCAGCCCTGCTGGCGGAGGCACCTGGCTTGCCTGGACGCTTCCAAAGGTGCACCCTGGCTGCCTGGCAAAGCAGCTCGTTCTATTTTCAGAGTGCTCTCATGTTGGAGAGCCAGTCTGAACACAGGGTATATATAAATTCTAGGTTAATGCCCCTCTTGAAACACAGTTCTTGGCTTCTGTGTCTATAAGCTTCACCTTCCTGGTGGCAGGAATTAAGAGCAATGGCAGAGGTAGCAGGTCTGACACACAGTAGGTGCTTCACATGTGTTCCCTCCCACCTCTCCAAATGGGGGCTGGCGCAGGGGCCTTCTATCTCTGGACCCTAGGCTGTTCGCCTCGGTCAGTGGACCTGGGTGGAACCAGTGTTCTCAGCGGACTTGGAGACCACCGGCACCAGGGACTCGCGTGTGAGGAGTCGGGGTAGGGGTCAGGCATCCAAAGAAGATGAAGGAGTGATGGTGAAGCCTCAGGGTAAAAGGTTTCTCTGCGCACCCATCTCGCTTACTGCCTGACACACTCGGGTAAAGCCAGGAGCTGCTCAAAACCGTGGGCCCCAGAACAACACCAGGGCGAGGCATGCCATGGGGACCTGCGGGTGCCCCGTCACAGACGGTGAGTGGCCCGTCTGGACGCCTGAAGCTGATGGACGGACAGGCTGGAGGAGAGCGCAAGGGGGCTGCAGGGAGGCCAGCCCCGCCTCCTGGTGCCCTTGCGTGGGTCCCCTGCCCATTGGCCGCAGACCACCCTTGGCTGACTGCTGGCGGCCCGGCTGGGAAGAGCCAGCATCCTCTCGAGAGGTGGCTTCCGTCCCTGCCTCACCCCCAGCCCCTTCCTCCGTGTTGCCTGCTCTCTTGGGGTCCTGATCCATCCACCCACTTCCCACCACCGGCTCAAATCTCCCTCACTGTCCGCAAAGGGGAGAAAGAGTCCTGACACACCTGAGGGCCATGGGAGTTGATTTAAAAACCGCCAGAGAAGCAGTGTGTACAGAGAGAGAGAGGAAGGGTCCTGGTGTGCGTCTCTGGAGGGGCGGTGGTTTCAGCATCCCTCGCACCACCGAGGCCCCACCTGCTCACACGGCTGTGAGTGTGTCCTGGGCCCGAGGACGGCCTACCACCTCCCTGGGATCTGTCATCTGAGAGCCTGACCATCCTCCCCCCCAGCCTCTAGCAAGCACACCGCTGACCTTTGCCCAAGGGAGCGGGGCCAGGTGGCAAAGCAGGCCTTGGAGGTGATTAGAATATCACTTCCTGCATCCAGTAACCCCACAGGCAGGGGCTGGAAAAGGGGTGCCTGGGTGGCCTGAGCTGGCTTCCCCAGGAAGGGCCCTGGGCTGGTCCTGGTACAGTCCTGGCCCCCAGACTGGATAATCCTGTTCTGAGTATGAGACCCTAAGGGCTCGGCCCGCCCACCCCGGGCTGTCTCTGTGTCCACAGCTCTCCGGAAGCCTGAGTACTCACCAACGGTGCCTGGAAGGTCGGCGCCGAAGGTCAGCGTGTCTCAGTTGCCTGGCCCCGCAAGTGCAGGCCAGCCCTGGGGGCTCAGCTTATAACTGGGCCCAGGGGCAAGTCAGTCCGCAGATCCTGAATGGACTGCATCGTGATGCCACACCCTGGGGCGGCCCACACACAGCCTGCTGTCCCTGCTGGTGTCAGGGGACCCCCCCACCAAGAACTGAACCCCTCTGGGTGCTGTTCTGGGCCGGCACTGCTGGAGAGGCAGTGAGGTGTCTGTGCTGCAAGCCTGAGAGCAGCTTTGAGACCCCCCGATGCTGGGTGTCCCTGCCCCTGCCTGGCCGGGGTCAACGCAGTTAAAACAAACCCATCTTTTATACAGCTTTCCTTCACAAACTGACTTCCGGGGGTACCTCCAAGCCTCTGGGTTCAAACAACCCGCTCCGTTAAGGATCTGTCCCTTGCAGGTGCCGAGTCGCGCTGGCAAGGCACGGCTGATGCTGTCTGTGCCCTGGCTGCCTGCAGCCTCCTGGCTCTACCCCTTCGGTGCACTAGGGAGCTGACAGAGCTGCCAGCACCTGTGTCTCTTTGCTGGGTGGCTTTTTCCAGCTGCTGGAGCCCACCCTGCCTGGAGGCGGTGCAGCTGCAAGGTCAGGGAATAAAGTCTCCCCACCTGGTCACCCTCCCGCTCAGGTGTGGTCATTTGGAGGAGGTCTCTGTACCACCTCCCAGAGGTCCCCTGGGACCGAGCCTCAGTTGCCCGCAGTGGTCACCGCCTTGGTTACACATCCTGTCTTGCTGCCTCTCTCCTGACTCACTTCCCCCCTCCCCTACCAGAATTTCCTGGGATCAGCCCCCAAGTAAAGGACTTTCCCTTGAATCCTCTTTTCAGGGTCTGCTTTGAGGGGAATCCGAACTAGGACATGGTGAATAAGGAATGGGTTTTGTCCTTGATAAGTTCACGTTGAGAGGAGGAAAGACAAAGTGGCTTAGTACAATCGGGAATTTCTGGGAATTGCTGGTGAGTGTCGGGTCTCAGGGCAGAGGGAGGCATTCATTCTGCTGGTGACCCTTTGGACTGTCATCAGGGACACCTTGAGGAAACGCAGGAGCTCAGCTGACACTCTCAGGAGGAGGCCAGCGGGAAGAAGGGGCCTCGGCAAGCTGGCCCCAAGGCCTTTTCTTCCACGCGGGAGGCCTGAATGTGGTACCCACAGGGGACTGATTTGCCATACAAATTCCTCCTGGTTTCCACCTCCCTGAAATAAGATTCTTCCTGAAATAAGAATTTGGAGGGGGACCAGACACCATATAAAATATGGCTCTTATCAGGTTTGGGCGGCTGTGGGATGGTTGGAGAGGGGTTGATAAGGGTGTCTGCTGGCCGATGGGATGAATGTGCTTTCCAGGGTGCCCAGCCTCACGCCTGCACTAGGCAGCATCAGCCCACTGCTTTGCAGGGGGCCATAGCCCTCCGCTCCTTCCACACACTCCTCTCCATCATCACCAGTTCTCCCGAGGCCGCCAACAAACACACAGCCCAGATGAAGACACTGGGCATGGCATCAAAATACCCTTCAAGGCAAGTTCCCACCCCCTTCAGTCAGACGCTTCACGTACAGAAATTCTGGAACTGCTACTGAGGGGCCCGAGGCTGCTTGGCTGGGCACCTGCATAGATCATTCTTAGGGGACGAGGCACCTGAGTTCTTCTTGCCCCACATTTCAACATGGCTGGAGGGAGAACGAAGCCCATTGTACTGGAGCCTGGTGTCAATAACAGCATCACCCAGGACTCAAAATGTATTTGGCCGCAAAGCCATCATTAGCTCTGCCTCTCGACAAAAGGCTCACATTCGTGAAAGGGGTCCCCTTCCGAGACCCCAGCACAGAACTGAGATGGGAACGGGGGCTCAGCTTGTGCCTTTGAAGACAGTGGTCTCAATGTTCACCTCATATTTACCCTCCTGAAGCCACAAAAATGCCTTGGACCTGATCATTTTATTCAGTCATTAATTTAAAGGAAATAATCTAAAATATGGGGGAAATCTATGCACTCACATGTTAATTTCAGTGTTATTTAGAAACATGGGAAACGTGCCACAACTACCAAAGCCCACGCGCCTAGAGGCTGTGCTCCGCAACAAGAGAAGCCACTGCAACAAGGAGCCCGCGCGCTGCAATGAAGAGTAGCCCCCACTCGCTGCAACTCGAGAAAGCCCACATGCAGCAACAAAGACCCAATGCAGCCAAAAATAAACAAATAAGTAAATTTTTAAAAACCCTTAAAAAAAAAGCAGCAATACTAAGTGTTGACAAGGATGTGGAGCAATTGAATTCTCTACATTGTAAATGCTACAGCACTTTGGAAAATTGGTAGTTTTCCATAGAGTGAGACCTACCCTATGACCCAGTAATTCCACTTCCAGGTATTTACCAAAGAGGAATGAAAACATCACAAAAAGACTGGTACAGGAATTTCATAGCTGCTTTATTCACGATATCCCCAAACCAGAAACCAGAAACAACCCAAATGTCCATTAACAGGTGACTGAATAAACAAATTCTTGTATATTCTTATAATAGAATGTTAATCAGATATAAAAAGGAATAAACCACTGGTACATACAAGCTAACATGATAAACCTCAAAAATACCTTGAGCAACAGAGGCCAGAAACAAAAGAGTACACACTTGATTGTGTTTATGTGAAGTTTTGGAACAGGCAAAACTAGTCCAAGGCTAAGGAAGGGCCTGGGGCGCATGGGGTAAAGGGATGAGGAATCTTTTGGGGAAAAGAAAATGTTCTAATCTTTAGTATAGTGGTGGTTACTCGGGTGCATACATTTGTCAAAACTTGTCAACCATCACACTTAAAATGTGTGAATTTTAAAGCATGTAAATTATACTGCAATAAAGGTGAGAATGTGTGTGTTTGTACTTGCAGTGTGTGTATATATGATGTGTATTACATATATATATGTTCAGATACATATATATATGTATGTATAAATACACACACACACACACACACACACACACACACACACACACATATTGCTTCCCTGGGGAAAAAACCAGAAGGAGCTACACTAAAATGTGAAAAGAAGTTTTGTTTCATGAATGGGATTATAGATGATCTTTTTTCTCTTCTCAGATTTGCCAAAATTTCACCTGTATGATCTTATTGTTTATATGATAGAATAATAAACGTTCATTTTTTAAAAATTCTGCAGCCATTGGAGGCAAGCACTTATGGTGGTCGACGACTCACCAGGTTTTAATTTGCATGTTTGTGTCATGAAGTCCTATGATTTTTTTCCTGTATGCCCACCAATCTAAGTTTTCAAACCGGGCGCAAATCTCGCAGCCCCTGCGAAATCAGCCATAATGTCTTTGCTGGAAACAAATACTGTTATCATCCACCATCTTTTCTTATATTGTTTCTCTTTAACCACATCATGTGCTCACCAAGGGCTTGAAATAATATTTTTATCCTTTGTGTTTCCAACAGCCCCAGCACAGAAATAAACCACAGAAATTTGGAGAAAATAGACCTGAGCTGGCACAGGGTCACTATGTACAGTGGCACAGGCCGTGCACTGCACAAACTCCAAGCAATGATACAAATATCTTCCCCTGCCACGTGGATAGAGCCCTGTGGAGTTGTGCAAACAGACTCCTTGGTCAGAGTTCTGTCCCATCACTTCCTAGTTTTGTGACCTTGAGGAAGTTACCTCCTGAGCCTCAGTTTCTTTATCTATTGGGTAAGGAATATTGTTAAGGAAAATGATGGAATTGAGATAGTGTGTGTTCAAAGCCCTCTGCAAACTGTAACACACCCTACAATGTGAGATGTGATGATTCCTGTAATAAACCCAGTCTCTGCCTTTCTTTATGCCTTGCTCATTACCACCCCTTCCTCATCAGCTTCCACTCAGTTCCCTGAAATTGCCAGACAACGTTCCCCCCTCAGGGCCTTTGCACGTGTTGTTCCCGCTGCCTAGAAGACTGTTGTGCCCACATCTTGCCTCCACTGGATCCTTCAGGGGATGCAGGTTTCAGCAACAGCGTCACTGGAGGCTTCTCCTGAGCGTCCCGAGATAGCCTCCTCCCCGCTACCATGTTCTACCTCATCATCTGGTGTTATTAGTACCTGAAGTTATTTTGTTTGTTAAATGCTGATTGTCTACCTCCCATCCCAAACCTCCTTGGGTAGAGGGTCTCTGTTTTGTTCATTGCTATGTCTCCAGCCCCTGGAGCAAAGTTGGTGCTCAAAAATCATGTACTGAGAGTGAACAGATACTTATTGATAACTAGGCAACATGTTGTATTTATTCAGTCTGCCAACTGTTTTCCAAAAACCAGAGACTGTGAAGCAAACACGGCTTTTTCCTCCTCTGCTGAGACCGGGCACCCACCCCAGTGGCTGAAGGAATCTGCCCGAGACGTGCTGGCGGCCACAGTCTGAACGTTTGCCGGGGAAGGCTCTACGTCAGTCCGTGTGGTGAGGACCAGGGAATAAGGAGGGCATTGTGCTGCTAGTTCCCAGAACAGCTCGGGAAAGGGGGGGAAGCACCCCCCTCAACCGGGCGCACCTCTCCAGCCAGGTGCTTTGTTCCTCTCCCCTTTCCCTTCCCGACTGTGAGCAAGGAAATCAGGTCAGCCAGCCTTACCTTTGTTCCTCGTAGCTCTCAATGTGGGGTTTCTTTAAAGTTCTGGTGTTGGCATGAGCCCTGCCAAGGCCACGGTGGAATTTTCTAATCCATGCCAAAGATGGAGCTCATTAATTTTCCTGCCTGAAAGAAAGAAAACACTTCTTTAGGAATGGGCGTGTTTCTCTTTCTGCTGGAGGAGAGTGAGGCCTCTCTGCAAGGAAGATGAATCTAGGTTTGTAGGTGGGTCATTCAGGGAAGACCCAGCGCACCGACAGCGCTCACAGACCTGCCAGGCCCTGGAGTTGTCCACGCCAGCGGCTGCCCGCTGCCGTGGGCTGAGGGCCGGGCAGGGCCTGGGAGACTTGGGCAGAGGCCGGGATGCACGCCCCCTCTCCCTAAAGTGCCCACCCAGCACATTTCCAGAAAGTTCTGCCCTCTCTTTCTTCCTCGTTTGAAATGTGCATGATTCCTGGAGGGGTCACTCCTGAGGTCAGACGAGCCATCCTCACTGCCTGGACCTGACACTACCAGGTAAATCGCTAGGATCTTTTTACACAGTAGTAAATAATTTAAAACTTTATATTATATTATACACATCTTAAATATATATTATATTGTAATGTTAAATATTTAATATACATTAAACTGTATTTATTAATAGAAAATAGTATAGAAGGGAAAAGTAAAAAGTGTCACATGGCAGGGGTTGGGACTTCAGGTGATTTTCCACGTTTTTCTTGATAGCTTTTCCTGTATTATCCGCATTATGTATTCATATACGTTACTCTCGTGTCATAAAAATAACAATAAAATAATTTCCCTTTTTAGAAAAACTGCCTTTGTGGATGTATTGTGGAGAAGAATGCAAAAATCATGTGGACCTTTAATATAAACCTTAATGCCTTCCTGGTGCAGACGGTTTAGAGGCTGGAGCCCCGTCCTCAGTGGCTGCCTTCACCCTCCCCTGCCTTTAGAGGCATTGCGTGGTAAGCCAGTAATACTTTAGTGTGAATTAGCCGGAGTTCATCTCCCCCCGCCCCCCACACACATGCACACAGACACACACACCCCACAGGTGGCACCCAGAACTCTGTGAGAGTCTGTGGACTCACAATGGAAGAAGGAATAAAAGTTGCTTAAATTAAACCAGCTAACTCAATTCTGCCCAGGCCTGGATTTTTCTGACTGCAGTGGCCAGCAGCAATCTAAAGAAGGTGTCAGGGGGGCCACAGGCTATGTTCTCATCCCACCGAATCTAATTTGTCTGCAGCGCACGTTCAGATTGGAGGCTGGACGCTTGTGCCGAACTGAGACAGTCTGCTTGATCTGTTAGCTGGTTGAAGGGGCTGCCAGGCCAAAGGCAGAGAGCTGAGCTCAATCGCCCTTGCAGGCCCCTTCTGGATTTTATTTTCTTTTTTACTTCTGGTTTAAAGACCTTCTTCAAAACTCTCACTAATGATTAAAAAAAAAAAAAGCTGATTAACAGAGTTGAGAAGAGCCACATGATGGTTAAGTGGTTCGGGAAAAGACGTGGAAAAAAGGTTTAAGGAACTGCAGTTTGGAGAAAAGAACCCAGAAGAGGGGATAGAATAATGATTTTTAAGTGCCAGGCACTTAATCAACTGAGACGCACTCGGTGAACATTGAATGGACATTGCGTGGGGATGTCTTATCTGTGCCCTAAAGCCAAGAAGAATAAGACTTTAAGAAAGAAGTACGAAGGAGGTAGGAGGGATTTAAGATAGATACAAGAAAGGACTTCCCCAAAGCTAAAAGCATCTCATTGCAGAACCAGAAATCACAGTGGGTTCAGAAGGAAAAACCTTTTAGGCCTTTTATAAGTGTTAATGTTGGTTGAAGAGTTCTAATTCCTGTTCACAGAATCTGCCGGCAAACTAGTGCCCAGTTGTGTTGGGGCAGCTTCTCCGTGGAGCCAGCGGTGGGGGAAAAATGTGTTCAGAGATTTTGTGGAGGAAGCAGTTCTGAGAGCTCTTCAAGGGCAGAGAGAAACCAAGTTCGATGCAGCTCTGCACCACAACAAGAAGCGGGGGCTTGGCAAACGTAGTGCCCGATTCCAGGATGAATGAGCAAAGGCAGTCCTTGAGAGTTGGGGCAGAAGGGGACGGCAAGAGGCTGGGAGAGCATGCTTTGGGCCGAGGCACCGCATGGGCACGGGCGGGAATGTGTAGAGCTTGGCGAATGTCGGGGGGACCAGGCGACGGGAGTCCACACAAGTCAGGCAGAGAAAGATTTGACGTAGAGGAGACCATCTGAGGCTCCTGAAGGGGGGACAAGACAAGATGGAAGCACCGGTTTTGGAAGGTTGAGTTTGCTAAAAGCGAGTGGATGGATTGGAAAGAGCGAGAGAAGAAAGACAGTTGGGTCTTTCACAGCTCTGTACACCAATTCACTCTATTTACACTGGAGCATTTCCCACAAGCTGAACGTTAGGCTGATGAATTAGTGATTGCCTGTGCCCATCCCTACTACACCACAGGCTCCCCGAGCACAGGGTCCTGTTTTTCTTGTTCTCCGCTGAGTTCTTAGCACCTAGCATAGACCCTAGAGTGTAGCAGGGCTCCAGATACATTCATCGAATGAATGAGTAAAGTAAACCGGGCACGAGGGACAAAGTTTGGGAGTCCTGAGTTCTTCATTGCTGGTAATCTTTAAAAAGAGTCAAGACGTCTAACTAGCTAGACTAGTAAAGGAGGCTTTCTGCTCAGGGAAAGCCTTTTAACTTGATGGCCCTCAGATTTTGAATCTGAATGTCCAGTGTGAGGCATCTAACCAAGCCAGGCTGACCACATTCAGTTCAATTAAAATATTTCTGACAGTTTACCAAGTGCTCACTGTTATCTGAGGTGCAGGCTGAAGGGGAAACACATGGAGTCCTGGAAGGACAGTAGAAAGGAGAAAGGTTTCATTAACTCATGTAGGGTCTGTTATACCTGCTCACTTCCCCACTGTTTTTTTCCATGGCAAAAGCAGAGGGTTGTATCATGGAAAGATGCCATTTTTGGAGTCTCTAGACTTATTTAACTTTGTCATTTATAAGTGTGGGGTCTTGAGCAATGCTACTGCACTTCTCTGAACACCAGCTGCCTCACCTGTAAACTGAGGTAATGATAATAATACTTCCCTCTCACGGTTCTAGTAAGGATCATTTGCAAAGCACTTTAGAAATAGGAAAGTACCACGCAAACATCATCCATCTATTTATTTCCCCCATATTTTCTTTGGGGACCCAGCCAGCCCCAGGTCAGTCCTCAATTTTGCAAAAGCTCCTATCTCTAAGCTCACTTCCAGCATCACCCACACAACAAACCAACCATTTTTGGCCAAGGTATATTTTACTACCACTAGCAACCATAGAAATTTGTAATTTGGGATCACTCTTACCATCTATTTTCTTTGTGTAAGTTTTATTTTTCTTTTGATGGTTAGTATAGTCTATCTACAGAGAGTTTTCTTTAAGTGTATAAAAACATTACTCTGATTTCGAGTAACACTGCTGCAGAACTTAAATCGTCTGGGATGTCATAGGTCTCCTGCTCTAGATTTTGCAAAAGTATAAGATAAATGTGCTGACTGTGGAGTGGAAGGATCTGCGTTCTGTTTCAAAGCTTTTAAACCCTAAATTTGTGTTTCTAGAAGCTCAGAGGGCCCTGCATTCCGTCGTTTGTTCATTCATTGAAGAAATATTTATTAGTTTTGGATCAGCCCAGCTGGTGCCCTGTTCACATCCCCTCTGCCATTCCTGGGCATCTCCACAGCCGCTGACTGCAAACACCAGCACTCTTCCTCAGGTCTTTCTCTGGGGTGTGGGCTGGAAACGCCAGGAGCAGCCTGCAACCAGTGATGGGTAGGTGTTGGTGAGTAAGTACTCTGGCTTCCTCGGTGCTCAGGGTGGTACCTCTGAGGCATACACCACTGCATCCCAGGGTTCCTCAGCGGGATTAAGCTTCAGCTGCTCACGGTGGAAACTTGCTGGTGATGCACTGTTTACTGGCTGTCTTCCTTCCCTGGCTCACTTCTTCACTCCCTTCCTGGTGACTCCTGGGATCACCTTCCATATAAAATGCTTTCACTCAAATCTTTTTCTCAAGGTCTTCCTCTGAGGAGAGCCAACCTAAGGTGAGTTTTTACCAGAATCAAGGCATTGGGTAGGTCTTCAGGAAACAGAATGATGCATCAGTTCCAGCCACTGCCCCCAACGAGTCCACAGCTCAGACATGGCGTGAGATGTGTGCAGAAATGTCAACATGAGCATGAACAGGATTTCATTTTCTAACATTTTCAAATACTGTTGAGTCTCTTTCACACACACACACACACACTCACCCTCCACTCCAGTCCAGGTGACTGTTCTATTCAGTGCTGTGAAGGAACCAGCCACCTCATAAGGGCTGATTGTTGCATTTTCAGGAATTTTTCAAGCAGTTCATTAAACACAGCCATTATTAAACATTTTATGATATAAACTTACAATGACATAGATTATAGTAAAAACAAAAGTAATAAATACTCATCCTCATCACTTCCTAATTATTTGACTACATTTTACTATTATATCTGCCTTTGAGATTATTCATGAGGTTACCTGTATGGTTTATAATGGTATGTTACTGCGAATTTCTTCCCATCTTTGTGTTTGGTTACTTGAAATCAGCTCCGATGGGAGTATTCACACCCCAGAAACTGGCAAATGCTACAAATTAGGAATGCTCCTCTGCCCCCACCTCCAGTAGCCAATAGTTAAATATTTACCGGCACATCAACCATATTTTGCCTGGAATCTTACAAAAGCCTCCTACCTGGTCCTGGGATCCTCCATTCCATGTCTTAACAATTCTGCCCACCACTGCTAAGGGGATCTTTTGGGATATACACTGATGTGTATAAAACTGGTGACTAATAAGAACCTGCTGTATAAAAAAATAAATAAAAATTTAAAAAAAAATGCAGATCAGACGGCACTACTCTCCCACTTAAGGCTCCCGCTCCCCTGGCTTCCGATACATCCTAAGGCTCCTCTCCCGTCTGCACCTTCGTGCCTCAGGGCCTTTGCCTTCTCTCCTTTCCTTCTTGAGCTCCAGTCACACAGCCCTCCTTCTGTTCCCTGAACCAGCTGCTAAGCTCCTCCCCACCCCAGGGCTTTTCCACTTATTCTTCCTTCTTTTCACAAGATCAGCTTCTTCTCCTCCTTTAAGTGTCAGCTCAACCATCACCTCCCCAGAGGGGTTTTCTCTGACCGGCCTCTTACATCCTCTGCACCCCCCATTCCCAAAGCCCACCCCTCTCCTTCACAGGAGCCTCTTCTCGCTCCTTGTAGCCTTTGGCACCATTTTGACTCACCTTGCTTATTTATTGCTTGACTTGGCTACCGTCTTCTCCCCACTAGAATGTGAACTCCATGAAAGGAACCCTCTGCCTTGTTCAAGGCTGTCTCCTCACCTCCTAGAACAGTGACTGACATGTGATAGGTCCTGAGTTGGATTCATCTGTTGGATGAATGGATGCACGTTGCTTCTACCTGCCCCCCACCCTGGCTCCATTCACTTCTCAGCCCTCCACAACTCGGTGGCCAAATTTCACCCACCCCTTCCTCTAAAATTTTGATTCCTGAGTTGCCACGTTTAACACACATTTCAGTCTTCATCTTGCTGAATTTCCAGTCTGCATTTAATCATTCTTTACTTCTTGAAACTCTTTCCCTTCCATGTGTATTTCTGCTTGTTTTCTTTTGCTTCAACATCGCCATGAGAAGTGAGTGCCCTCTCTAGTTTCTGGTTCCCAAAGAAAGGAATGAGCCTTGTGGAGCAGCACCGAGATGCTCCAGTCAAGCCCAGACTAGAAGTGAACCCCCAGCCCACCCATGCGTGACTTATGCGTGGGCCAGCCAAGATCAGCCAAGCCTCAGCTGCCGTAGATGTGTGAGCTCTAATACGAAACCAGAATTGTGATAAGCCACTGAGTTTTGGAGTGATTTATTATGCAGCAAAAGCAGATTGATACAGACTCTATTGTGGGTTTTCCTTTCTCTGTGCAGGACTCAAGCTCTGGTTTCTCCTGTCCCCATCCACATGCAGCTCCCAGCTTCACATGCTGGGTGTGATCATCTCATCTCTGTCCTTAAGGTCTGAACCTCCTCTCGTGCTCAGGTTTCCAACTGTAATAGCCACACTGGCCTCCACCCTTGAGCTTCAGACCCAGTGAAACACTATCTCCCCCTGGACTTCCCCAAGACTCCTCAAATTCGACATGTCAAGACAACAGGCAACATCCTCCCCACTTCCTTTCCCCCGCCTATTCATTCTCCTGCATGCCCTGCCCCTGCACGGACACCACCATGCTCCCTGTCATTCGGGCCAAGAACAGGGGTTCACAGGTGGCTCCTCCCTGTCCCTCACTCCCGTGGTCACGAAGCCTCACCTACTTCACCTCCTAAACACCCTCACGAAGGACCCTTACACCTCCCAACGGTGCCACTGCTCTGTTCAAGCCCTCACCACTAGAACTATTGCAATGGCCTCCAACCCAGTGGGTCCCCAACCTAGCTGAGCATCACAGTCAGCTGAAATAGGGGGCCATGGGAGCGACCTTGGCTGTCACTGACCACAAACCCTTCCCTGAACCACCACTGCAACCCGCACAGGTACAGCACACCTTCTGGGATCTCGCACCGAATGCAGTGGCTATGCTCATGGACCCTGGCGCCCACCCCCCTCCTCTGACCAGCCCTGTGACAAACGGCAGGGCACTCAACCTCTCTGTGCCTCCGTTTCCTCATCTCTAAAGTGGAGATAATAACTGTGCCTGGGTTTGTTCTGGGTTGTTATTGGGTTGTTCTGAGGGTTAAATAATTTTCCTTATTTGTAAGGCATCTCCAATAGTGCCTGGCACGTGATAAGACCTAAAAACGTTACGTCCTTTTTTTCACATGATATTTTTCTTCTGTTTGTCTTTTATCATCCTTTTTTAGTTGTTGATAAAGTAAAACCTCTTTTCACACTGTAAGATATCTTCTCTTTCTGCCTACTCTTTAAAAATAATATTTGCAAGTTAGTCATAGAAAGCAAAGCCCTGTCATGAGTTAATGGGCTGTTCTAGGTAATTATTCTTGTATGTTTAGTTTTTCCCAATAAGAATGCTTTATTTGTTTTTAATATACAACTAAAACCCAAAAAGGACGTATCCTTTTTTTTTTCTTAAGTCAGGTTGATTGAAGAATAATTTGCTTACAAACCAAATTCGCCCTTTTCAAGAGTGCATAATTTGATCGTGTAACTGTCACTATCGCCAAGGTGCGGAGCATTGACATCACCTCTACATGGTTCCCTTGTGCCCGTGAGGCTCGCCTTTTGACACTCAGCTCTTCTTACCCTCTCCTTCACCCTTCAAGCTTTGGCAAAACACCACAATCGGCGGGCCCCTGGTGCACCATGCTACCTAGATCCCAGGCCTCCACCCGCCCTGTTCTCTCACCTTCTGGCCTGGCTAATTCCCCTTCTCTTTCCAGCTTCTGCTCTCACCCCTCTGCTCTCCGCAGTCTGAGCTCGCCTCGGCCTCTCTCTGGCCTGGCTTCATGTGACAGCCCTCACTGGCCTGTCATCCAGGGGGCGGCAGGGACCTGATTCCCAGGCTCCAGCCTGTGTCTGGCGCTGAGCAGATAGGACCTGGAGGCTGTGCTGGGCGATGGGATCCCTCTCGTGCTGGGTGGCTTGATGGTTACAGGCCTGCGGCAGGGCCAGGGGCTCTGAGCCTGGGGGAAGCCCCTCGCTCCCCCACAGGCACCTCCTGTCCATCTAGTCCTGGGGGTGGTTCCCATTTTTCCCAGACACGCCTTGGGAGAGACCAAGGCTGAGACATGCTGAGAAGGCGGAGCAGGGCCGAGGAGGGCAGTCTGCAGGCACAGCAGTGGCTGTGAGTCAGGTCGGCTAGGAGGTGGGGGTGGGGTGGGGCAGGGGCTGACCTCCTCGTGGAGGCTGGACAAGGGGCAGGGACTGAGCAAAGGCAAAGGCTCAGGCCAGGCCACTTGTCCATACTGAACCCTATGTTGTGTTGAGGCCAAAAAAACGTCAATCACAGGAGGGAGCAGACAGAGAGACCCTTTTCTGTAAACACCCTTCGCTCCTACGGACTTTGTAATCCTATGATTCGTTTAACAACATTTATGGAATGTGCATTTACGGAGCCCCTACTCTGTGCAGGTGTGGGGTCGGTAGAAGGTCCTATCGTGGCCCCCAGACGCCCCAGGCATTCAGCCTTCTGCCAAGGGCTTCTTGCTGCAAGCAGCTGCTTCTCTCTGCTGGAAGGCTTTCTCTGGCTGACAGAGCATCGGGGTGAGTTAAAGCCCCCCAGAAGAAGCCCTCCACCACGAAGACTGGGAGTCCCACACTGCAGGGGGGACACCTCTGGGGCGGGCTCCACATGGTTCCCTAGTGCCCAGCGATGCTGAGCCTTGGCTGCCCGCAGAGGCCACTTGCTTGACATTGTGCTCTTCACCAGCCCCTTCCCATCCCACTTTCCTACCAGTGTTTCCTGTGATCATCCCTCAAATGAGTCACTTGCACCCAAACCCTCCTGGTCAGGATCTGCTTCTGGGAAAACCAGTGTGAATAAGATGAAGGAGGTCTGTGCCCACAGCAAGGCCTCTGAGGGCAGTTGGGTCTTTACTGGGTCTGAGTATCAGTCTAGGCTGCTTGCCCAGCCTGTAGTGATTTCCGGGCACTCAACAGACACCAATGAATGGATGGATGGGTGGATGGATGGGTGGATGGATGGGTGGATGGATGGGTGGGTGGGTTGATGGGTGGATGGATGGGATGGGTGGGTGGATGGATGGGATGGATGGGTGGATGGATGGGTGGATGGAAGAATGACTCTCCAAAACCCAGAGAGGGGAGCGATTGTCCTAAAAGGGTACATCCATGTTCAGAGAGGCTAACTGGTTTACCCACGGTCGATTAGAACTAGTTGGTAGCATATGCCAGCAAGAAGCTGGGATTCTTGACTTTTACGTCAAGCCGGGGCTCACCACTGGAAAAAGACTGAGTGTGGAAAGCTAATCCAGGTTAATTCCCGCGGATTAATCATTAATATGCTAGGGAACTGCTGAGATTAAAAATATGAATGAACGGTTTAATTTCAACCCAGCCCCTCTTTATTCCCTCATGATGGCTTGTATTTCCACATCTAACAACTCATATGGTACCAGTGACAAAGAGGGAGGGAGTATGTGAGACTGTCCAAGAAACAGCTATTAGGAACAGGATTCTGCAGCCACGGGGGTGGGGGAAGTGGTACAGGGCAGATCAGCCTGCAGCAGCCCTTTTGGCCTCCCAGAAACCTTAATTTCAAAGAAACTGGCTTTGACTCAAGTTCAAAGAGTTAGCTTTAAGAGACACTGATATAATGGTTAGAAACCAGGCCTAAAATTATCTTAATTGAAAGACTTATTTGGTTATGAAGAGAGAGTGCTGGGTTATATGGGGGGTGGGTGTAGGGGTCGGGAAGTCCTGTCATGAAGCACCGTTTACTCAGTTTTCTGGAAAGTGGGTGAGTTTATGTGCGTCAGACCCTCTCACCCTCCCCATTGCAGAGTAAAATGCCGGAAGGTCAACTGCAGTCATTGCCCTGCTGCCAGTTGAGGTTTGGACGGTGCCTCAGTTGTAACCTCCCTAAAAATGGGTGTAAATGACGTCCACCCTCCATTCCTCCTGCACCGTCTGGACTTTCCGCCCCAGTTTACTCAAGAAAATTCTTTCTGGTGCTGATTGCAATCTCTTTGAAGATAGTGACGTGCCCTCTCTGAACTGACCCCCAGCATAACTTGTCCTCACATCTAGGGCCCGGAGGGGGCGCTGCTGCAGGGGAAGTCAGTTGGTTTTAAACGAAGCATTTCTCCCTACTGTTCGCATGTTGCGCAACCCTGCTCAGGGTGACACCCACCGCCATCTCAGCCCGGAGGGGCCAGGGGCGCAGGCGCGGCGCCGCTGGGATTCGAACCTTCGCGGCCCGCCGGGCCACAGCCTTCCCGGAAATCAGCGCCGGCAAGCAGGGTCGCTGGCCCGGGGTGGGCGGGGCCGGCCGGCGCCCCCTCCCCCGTTCGGCCGCGCGTTCCGGGCCCGCCCCGCCCCCGCGCTGGGCCGAGCGCCGCGCCGCGCGGCTCCGCCCCCCACAGGCCCCGCCCCCGAGGCTCCCCGCAGCTCCTCCCCTCTCCCATTGGCCGAAGCGGAGACCCGCCTCTCTGCCCAATGGCCGCCGCCGCGGCTCGGCCGCCCGCACTCTGACTGGTCAGCGGCCGGCGGAGTGGCGGGGCACGGGCCAATGGGGAGAGGCGGCTCGATGAATGGCTGGCCCGGGTGGGGAAGGCAGGAGGCGGCGATCCCGGCGGAGGGGGCCGTTTGCCAGCTCCGAGGCAGAAAGTGCCACGACTCCACACGCGCGCACGCAGCCAGCGAGCAGCCGGAGCGGACGGCGGACGGGGCGGGTGGCGTCGGGGTCGTGGCGCCTGCAGTTGCTCGGGGGCGGCTTCTCGGCGGAGGCTCGGCCGGCTCCTCTCTCCCGGTTCCGCGGCGGCGGCGGCGGCGGCGGCGGCGGCTCCTGCCCTCTCGCTCTCCCTCCCGCGTCTCCGGCTGCAGGTAAGAAACTTGGCCGGGCCCTGCAGCGGCGGTGGCGGCGCGCGGGCCGGGCCGTCGGGGCGCTGGGGCCGGGCCGGGCGGGCCGCGCCGGGAGTGACACGTCTCCCTGGTGGCCCCTCCCCCGGCGGCGCCCCCGGCCGTCGCCGCGGCGGCGGACCCTGGGGGTCCGGGCGGGCCCTGGGGGCGTGTGCCGGGCCGAACCCGGTGCAGGGGCGTTGGCCGAGCGTGCCCGAGGTGTGGACCCCACGCCCTCGCCGTCTGCGGGACCTGCGGCGGCCCCGCGGCGCGACGTGGCCGCCCCCCCACCTCTCTCTGTCCTTCCCAGCCGGGCCGTCGGGCCGGCCGGCGCGCTCCGAAGTTGGGCGAAGAAAGTTGGCGGCGGGGCGGGGCGGCGCACAGCTGGCGGAGGAAGGGGTTAAGCTTCGGGAAGCGGCTGGATGACGTTGCCGGGCTGGAGTCCGGGCTGGGGGGGTGGGGGCGGGCGGAAGGCGGCTGGGGCCGGCGGGGGAGGGGGCGGGATTGAATGGGGGCCCGAGCCGAGCGCGCCCGCCTCGGGCTGCGGCTGGGGGCGCGGCGGGGCCGGGCGGCGCCGACGGGGCGGGCCGGGCTCGGGGCCGCGGGGCCCGCCGTGCGGAGACCCGGACCGTCCGGGTCCGGACGCCCGGCGGCCGCGGTGGCAACTTCCCGGAGTGCGGGAGGCGGCTCCCTGCTCCCCCTGGCGGCGGGGCCGGGGGCGCTGTTTGCCCGACCGGCCGCGCGGACCCGATGCGAGGGCGCCCGGCGGGGGGACGATGAATGGGCCGGCGGTGCCAGGCCCGGCGGAAGTGGCACCTCCGGCCCGGCCGTCAAGCGCGCTGGCACCCCGCCTGGCTCCCGCCCCGGGTCCCGGGCTCCCGGCCTGGCGCCGGGCAGGGGAGGGCGGGCTGGGGTCCGCGCTTCCCGGGCAGCATCTGGGAAGCCTCGGGGAACCCTCCCCACATTGCAGATCACAAACGGTAGCTCGGGTGGTGTCATGGCTAAGGGGTGGGCTTCCGAAAGCCGGCACCGTGGGGAGTCGGCCAGGCTGTTTCACTCCGGGGTCCGCTTCCACGTCGGAACAGCCGGGCTGCCGGAGAGAGAACCGTGAAGACCCAGCACGTGTAGGGAGTAGTCCACAGGTGTTGACTGTTACTGTTTTTGCATGAGTTTCTAGGGTGTTCGGGCCGGGAGGGAGGTGGGGTCTGGGTTTGGCTCTGGCCCACCCGCTGCGGACGCAGCCTTGCCACGTCCTGTCGTCTGGATCCCACCCCTGCCACGCTGCAGACCCTCTGCTCAGGTTGCTTAACCTCTCTGAACCCGGGTTTCCTTTTCTGTAGCCTGGAGATAGAACCACCCACTCACTGTAGGGTCGGGCAGCCTCCCAGGTAAGTGCTGGGAAACCCTGGGACCTTGTGCCAGCAGAAGGAAGTTTGGCAATAACTCGTGGAGGTCGGAGGTCAGCAGAGTCTAGGAAGCATCTAGAAAATGAAACTTTTCAGGCTCTTGGGAGCCTCGCGGGTCACTGTTTGCCTGGTGTGCTGGAACCTTCAGAGCGGGGGCGTTTGTGTGGCGTTTTCTGGACTTTGGGGAGGAGGTCTCTTCAGAGCTTTGGCTGTTCCCGCGGGGCTGGGAAGCACTCTGCCTCCCCCTACGCTTTCCTCTGTGCTTGGCTGTCCTGACTTCCCCCTGATCCAACCCCAGAGAAGGCTCTGTGATCCCGCAGCGGGCTGTGGTGACGTCTCTGTTCCTTTATGAACTCTCCAAAGGTCAGGCCCACTGTGGGCTGCCAACTTGTTTTCCTTCCAGAAAGAAGCTTCCGGTTCTGAGGGCCTGGAGATGCCACTTCCCTCTCTGATGAAGCGAAGGAGGAAAGCTGGAGGCAGGAGGCGGAGCAGGGCTTGCACGTTCAGGGCTTCTGGACCCGTTGAGCTGCAGGGTGGCGGGGTGGGTGGCCAGATAGGGAGAGAAAGGTGTTTCGGGGACTGGAAACAGCCGCCAGGGAGTCGAGCCGCAAGCACTGTGCTGGATCAGAACTCTTCACTTTCACAGTTAGGAGTCGGCCTCTGAACATCTCTACAGAGATTAAGAAGTTAGTTTGGTACCTTGGTGCATGAATAGTTTTTGGTGATGGGAGAATTTTAAATAAATCCCAAGCCACTGAGTCACATTTGAGCAATTATGCTCTTTGCTGAAACGAGCCCTAAGTCAGTAGGCTGTAGTGATGATACAGCACCAAATTCCATGTAAGTGGCTGAATGCAAACCATTTGATTGGCATCCTGGTTTATTATGGAGCAGGGACGCCTTTTAAAAATGTCAGGACCCCAGACTTTTCTTACTTGTTCTTTTATTCCAAGGAGTTTTAACGAGGAGGTGAGTGACATATAGGCAAGGAGTCAACCGTTCTTTCGAGAATCCAGATTTTTCTGTGCTAAAATCTTGTTTTGGGAGAAAAAATATGGTCAGTGAGAATGATGACAGTGGAGACACTGCTGTCCATCTGTACGTTCTGGCCCGGCGATGGTTAAGGCCTGGCCCGTAACACAATAATTGCGGATGAAATGAGGTAGACCAACGCACCTGTTAAATTTTCTCCAGCTGTCTCATTGGACAACCGAAGCTCAGCCCAACTTGATTTTTAAGGTTTACTGTTGAGAGTCAGATTCACAGCTTTGGTGTACATCTCGGCCTCACAGCAGCCAGTTTCCATAGTGTAGATGTGGTTGTTCCCATCCTGTGGATGAGAACGTGGAGGCCCAGCAGGTCAGTTCCTGTTGCCCAGCTGCTGGACGATGTGGGCACGGCCTTCTGAATGTTCACCGACACCTACAGGCCGTATAATTCCATACTCGTTGGGACAGTAAGTACCCCAGGAAGCACCTGGAATTGGAAGATGAAAACGAAGGCGGGGATTCAGTGTGGGATGTGGCAGTACCAAGACAGCGCTTTCATTTCATGTCTTTGTCAAGCTTCTCCTGTGTGCCAGGGCTTCAGACATCACAAACGAACCTCGTTCGTGTCTGAAGACACTCCATCTAGAACTGTGTTGTCCAGTACGGTAGCCACACGGAGGTATTTCAACTTAATTAAAGTTAAATAAAATTAAATTAGTGGCAGTTCATGCGCTTCCACCTAATAAGATGTCACCTTTAGAAAGCAGTTCTTCCTGACCCTTGGTGTGCATTATAAACTGCATGTTAAGGGAAAGAAGGCAGGGGAGCAGGGGCGTAGCACAGACAGTGGTCCTGCCCTGGAGAGCTTCTTACCTAACACCAAGGGCATCAAAGTGGTCAAATGTAACAGACACGGAAGATAGGTATTGGGCAGAAAACATATGGCTTGTAGGGAAAGTAAATATTTAATTCTAAGTGAGAGAGCCTGGGCAAGAGGGCCACTTAGCATTATGGAAAATTAACCTGGGGACTTCCTAGGAGGCTGTTTTCTTAGGCACACAAGTTCTGATGAGTCTCCTGAAACAGGCAGGCCCACTCCCACGACTGGAGGCCAGACACATGTAGCGTGTTTCCTTTAAGAGCTGTAAATGACATGCATCTCCCACATGCCTAGCAACGCAGGGCAACTTTAATTTATAAAGAAAGTTCTGTAATTTCTACGTTGGATTATTTTGGCAAGGCTGGAACAGCTGCCGGTCTCCTAACCTTACACGGTCCAGGGTGCAGGCATTTTCCTATTTGGCGGACAGCAGTTGCTTCCTGGCTCTTTGCAGGGCTTTGTTATATTCCATAGAACTTTGAAAGGATCACTGGATAGTATTTGGGGAGAATTTCTGAATTCTTGGCTGTACTAGTGGCCTCATCTTAGTACATTGTGTAGAGTAACGTCAAACCAGTTAACAGAGCCCAGAGTGATAGACAGCTACTTTCTTGTTGGTCAGACAGGAGGCCCCTAAGGTTGTGCCGGAAGTGATCAGCTATTTATAGTGATAGTGAATACCATCTGCTGGCTCCAGAGTTGGAATAGAAGACCATCTTAGACCCAAAGCTCTAATTCTGTGCCCTGGCCCTGGTTGAGGTGCGAGTGAACCAGGTGTGTTTCAGGCTGTCTTGAGACTGGTTCCCAGCTGGAGCCCTGCGTGGATGGAACTTGGCTGGCACGTGAGGTTTGTTCAGGCCCGGTTGCTAAACAACTGAGCCACCTTTTAAAATTGGAGAAGTTGTTGTTGTTAAAATCTAGATTTGGGGGTTCGCTTGGGGAAAGTGGGAATTTCTGGGCACACCAGTTCTGCTTTCTCAGGTGGCAGCCGTGGACTGTGGTTGTCTTTCCCAGGCAGGGGCTGTGCTCTCCTCCCAGCCTCGCTCACGGTACGTGCTTGGGTGCCGGTGGTCCCCGAGGGACACTGTCTACTCCAGCGTCTGGGAGCAAAGAGGAGCTGGAGGGCGTTCGCATGTGACCTGCGTAGTCACCGGCGTCCCCCACTGGCTGCAGCTTGGGGCAGCGGGGGGAGCAGTGGTCTGGGTTCTAGTCCCTAGAGTAAGTGGTGTGACCTTGGATGTGACTGTTCTCGTCCCTTGGCTTCAGTTTCCTCCTCGTGTAATATGAAACCAGGCCAGTTGGCTCCATCTTTCAGGCCACACATCGTGCTTTATCCTTCACTCCATGCCTTCTCACACTTGTATCCTTTACGACGGCAAACGTGTCAGCTCCGTCCACTCTCACCGCATCCCCTGGTGCCAGCCTGGTGCAGACCCCTCATCCCCCGGGTTATTTCACTAGGTCTGAAGTGGTCTGCCTGCTTTTGCCCTCACCCCCTGCCTTCTGGTCTGTTCCCAGAGCAGATCGTGCCACCCTGTGTTCAGGACCCTCCTTGGCCAGAGTCTGTCCAGTGGCCTCCAAGGCCCCACTTTTCCCTCAGGCTTCACTGCTGCCACCCCCACCCCCTGCTCTGGTCACACTAGCCTCCCTCTGTTTCCCGGGCAGGCCCTTCTGCCGCAGGGCCTTTGCACATGCTCTTGCTCTCCCTGGGGAGCTTTTTCCCAGACGGCCATGTGGCTTGCTCCCCCACCATCCTCAGGTCTGTGCATTGTGACCTCCCTGACCACCCTATTTAAAGTGACAGGCCCGGTGACCCCAGTCCCACTTCTCTGCATGGCTTTGTTTTCATTATCACCACCTGATGTGTCACATATGTGACTGACTTTGTCATTTCTGACACTGGATTGTAAGCTCTCCCAGTGCAGGGTTGTGGCTGCCCTGTTTCCCCGAGGTGTCCCTAGTGTCTGGACAGTGGCACACAGTAGGTGCCCATCCTTGCCGAGCTAACAGGTGATTTTCTAGTGCCTGTGTTCTGTGAGTACATTATCATTTAGCCTCAAGTAGCCTGGATTCCTAGAGCATCAAATATAAACACAAAAAACATATTCCAAAGCCAAGTGACTTTGGGATTCCCCCCAGCCAGGCTCCAGTTGGGAGACTGACCGTTACACTCATGGCGGTGCTGCCACATGTGGCCCATCCTGCTCCGCCAGCAGAAGCCAATGCTCTGAAGTGACCCTTGGCAGAAGGCTTGGGCGTTCGCTCTCTCCCAGGTGCCCTGCACCTGCAGGCCGGTTAGATTGGTCTCAGCGCTGCCTGTTCTCCGCTGTCCGTCACCCACGCGGGGGCCTCACCAGACCGGGCCCTTCCCAGGTGCCTGCGCTGGTTCCAGGAGGAGAATTCGCAGTGAGCATCCTTTATTTCCCGGCAGAGCTGATGAACTAGATGGGTTTGCAGAGCAGCCGAGCGTATCAGTGACGACGCCCTCACCAGGAAACAAAACGTTATTTTTGGTTTGAACAGTGCACTGCCTCTGAAAAGAGGTGGGTTTTGTGTTTCGTGAGCAAGAGTGCTCCTTCGTGGTAGGAGGGGAAATTCTTTTCCGGTAGTTGGCATTCCATTCTCCCTTCTTTTAGTCAGACTTTGTTGGACTGAGAGGGCTGGATGAGGTGAACCTCCCGCCTCCCAGATGGCGTTTCCTCGAGGACCGGGCGTGGACACTGGGCAGGTGTGGGATACTGGAGACAGGTGGGCTGGCTGATCGCAGCCCCTTCCAGGCCGAGCCCACATCCCTCGTTGTCTCCTCTCTGCCTGCCTTTGCTTTTAGGCAAAGAAATGGAAAAGTAGATCATAGATTCCTGGCCCCTCCTGACGGGAGGATCTGGCCTACGCATTTCACGCAGAACCGTGAGAGACCGGGTTCTGGCCCTCAGCCCAGGCAGTATGTTCTATTGGAACTTTTCATTCAGTGGTTAAAATGTACAACTCAGCTGTAGCAAAACGATTTCCTTTTTAATTAAGGCTCATCCTGCATAGGAATTAGATGCAACTTTATTTCTGTTGAACACGTTTTCATTTCTTGGTGAGTTCTAGATCATCGTAGTTGGGGAATTCCGTAGTAACTGCAGTGACTCGGGGAAGGGGTCAGTGCGCAAGAGTGAGCGGTGACGACACCGTCAACAGCGGCCTCGTTAGTGACATGTCGTTAGGGGCATGGACGGGGCTTTAGCCACGGCCGAGCTGGCCACTGCAGCCTGTGTTGTTGCCTCCAACCTCAGAGGGAAGCCCTGAGGTTTGTTCTGAACAGTCTGGTTTTGGAAGCCGCAGGGACAGTGAGGTCTGTGGGGCTTGGAGGTGGGAGGCGGTGCCCACCGTGACTTTGGTCCCCACTTCCTCTCTCTTGGGAGCTGCGTGGTGAGCGCACTTGAGGGGCCTGGGGGTGGCAGGAGTGTATGTGCCGTGACAGACCCGCCTGGCATCAGAGATGCTCCTCCTTTGAGAGCTGTGTGGATTCATTTTCCTACCAAAGTTGGCATGTGTGTATATACATATTTTAACTCTTTACTAAAGTAGAACAAATATAGAAAAATGCACTGTCCCGTCTACAGCTCACGGAGCAGCGCCCCATGTGACCAGCCAAACAAGAAACATTGTCCCCCAGCAGCTCATTTCGTGCCCCTCGGGTTGCTGCCCGTGCCCGGGGGTAACCACACCCCTGACCTGTAGCTCACAGGTCCCTCGCGCCTGCGCGTGAACTCGGGGCAAGTGGACACAAGGCCTGTGCTCATCGTGGCCTCCCGTTCGACGTTATGTGTGAGCATGAGGTCCATCCGTGGTCTTGGGCTATTGTAGTTCATCCCCCTATTGTACATACTCTGCACATCACTGTGCAGGGGCACTTGGATAGTTTCCACTTTGGGGCTTCTGTTTTGATGTACTCTAAATTACACGATACTGTAAAATGTAGTCTTGCCCCTGACTTTGGCGACCGCGTGTCCACTTTTCCACGGGGTCTGTTCCCAGGGGTGGGGCTGCAGCAACGGGAGGCATATGCTCAGCTGTGGACAACAGTGCGGACTCCCCAGAGCGCTGGTCCTCATTTGTACTCCCACCAGCAGCCTAGGATCTTGGAACATGACTTCAACAAGGAACCAGGGTGAAGTTGAGTTACCACTGCTACTGATAAGAAGCACCCCCTCGTGCTGCCCTCCCCATGTCCTGGAGATGGTTCATCAAAGAGGAGCCTTTGCATAGGGCTTGCGGAAAAGGGTCAGGTTTTACTGCCGGTGAGCAGATGCTGTCCAAGCAGAAAGGCAACCCCTCGCAGTACATGAGGGAGGACTCACAGAGCTTTGATCTGCGGGGAGATTCTTCATCAGACCCCCCCACCTCACCCCGGTTCCAACAAGGTAGATGTAGTGACTGTTGGAGTGTTAAGTGGATTTCTTCAAAACAAAGGAGCCGGCCGTTGGGTACCAGAGGTCACTCCGCCTGAGCCTCTGCCCACCTGCCGGGACCCTGCGCAGAGCCCAGGGCCGGGAGGCAAGGGCACTGGGCAGGCTCCCCTCCTCCTGGGACAGATGTGCATCCAGGCTTGGATCTGGGAGTCACCCTACCCAACAGCCCTCCTGTCACATCGCAGGGATGACCTCTTTCCTTTTAAGAGCTTGCCTGGCTGGGGTTTGGTTTGGCCACGAGTGGCAGCAGTGCCAAATGTCAGTAGCTTGAAGAAGTAAGGGCGGGCTGTGTTCCGGTGACAGGGTGGACTGGTGGGCTGGACCAGTCTTCTCACTCGGGTGGGGCAAGTGCTACAGAACAGATGAAAACAACACCTGTGGAAAGCACTGAATGGCTTGGAAGATCCTGAGGAAGGTAGTGAGGAGACCAGAGTCTCAGTGCAAAGAATAACCCTGGATGGTGAGCACAGTCCTGAGGGCGTTCGGTGAACTGGGCAAACTGTGAGTTCCGATGGCACCTCTGGGTGCAGGGGGCAGAGACCAAGGTGGGCAGGATGATGGAAGCTGTGCCCACCGAGGACTCCTGCACCTCCAGGGTGAAGGTGAGTCAGAAGTAAGCCCATCCCCTCCTGAGATGTTGTCCTTCGTGCAGATCCTGTGACCTCAGTGGTAGGACATTTTCCAGCCAATTCTGATTCTTTGTAGAGTGCCCCACGGCCGGTCCACAAGCAAGCAGGTCTTTGAAGGACTGCGCCTTTATCCTCGGCTCAAGGCAAACGAGCATCCCTGGTTGAGAATAACCAAACACAGAACGGCAGGCGTTCAGTGAATGAGGACCAGCAGGAGCTCTGTGAAAACAGAGAAAGTGAGTGGTTGACACAGTGTTTAAAAGCACTTCTTACTCTGCTTAAAGTAATAGACAAGGTGGAAAATACCTACAAAGAAAGGAAACTGTTAAGTGACCTAACACATTTGATAAAGGAATCAGGTGCAGTTTCTAGCCATGGGCAGCTCAGCCACTATAGTTAAAAACCCAACAGATTGAAGTGTGTGATTGAACTGGAAGATAGAGCAGAATGTACAGGTTTCACTTTAGAACAAAATAGGACTTGTAAGTAACTTGTAAGACCAACTGAGAATCAGGGAGAAGGGGGGTGTGCCAGAGCCCGTGCTGGACGAAATAACGACTGAGAATTGTACAGAATGGAGAAGACACCCATCCAAGCAAGGGAAGAACACCGCATGCAGAAAGTGTAGTGATGCAGCAACCAAAGGAAAAGATTCCAGAGTGAGGGTGAAATAAAGGTAACTTTTAAGGCAAAAACCAAGACCGTTAATTAGTGACATCTTGGCTAAAGGAAACTCTCCAGGATGTTCTTGGAAGGAAAATAGTGCCAAACGGAAAGAATGAAGAAGGTGGGAACATTTGGGCAACTCTAAACAAATGTGAAATAATAATAAATGTTGGGAGGGGCACTGGGAAAAGGATATGGTTAATAACACCTAAGTTAGGGGGGTGTTAGAATTAGCGGAGGGAGTAAAGTTTTGTTTAATTTTGAACTTTGTGAACCTCACATATTATTGTGTTTTAAAGGTTGTCACTAAAGAATAGAAACTGTATTCTGCAATAGTAGAGGGGAAGAAATGGAGTGATTTAAAAACAATCCAAAAAGAGATAAGAAAGGAGACAAAAAGAACTCCAGGACTGGTGGGGAAGTAACACAAAATAAGATTATAGAGTTAAACTCAACTATATCAGCATTTAAAATGTAAATTGGGGACTTCCCTGGTGGCGCAATGGTTAAGAATCCATGCTCCCAATGCAGGGGGCCCGGGTTCAATCCCTGGTCAGGGAACTAGATCCCACATACATGCTGCAACTAAGAGTTCGCAGGCCGCAACTAAGGATCCCACCTGCCGCAACTAAGACCCGGTGCAACCAAATAAATTAAAAAAAGAAAAAAAATTTTTTTTTAATTGTAAATTGACTAAATACTCCAGTTAAAACATAAAGATACCTTACTGGATTTTAAAAATCCAACTCTTGTTTACAAGAGACGGTGAAAATGAAAGAATATATAAAACAAAAATTGACAGAACTACAGGAAATGGTCAAATCTATAAGCATAGTAGAGAATTTTACAATATCCTCTCAGTAATTGACAGCTAAGCAGACAAAAAAATCACTAAGGATTAGAACTTTGAACAAAATTAGGAATGTGATCTATGACTCTATATAAATAAAACAAAACACTGTAGCCAGCTAATACCTATTTGACTTCAGAATTTTCAAAGATTGGCTGTATCCAGGGCCTTAAAGTCAATCTCAACAAATGAAAGGATTGAAATTATGTAGAGCAGGTAGTCTGACCAGAGGTCAGTTAAACTAGAAATATGAATAAAAAGATAAATAGAGAATCTCCATGTATGTGTATATTAAAATAAAACACTTCTAGCATGTATTTGTAGGTCAAAAAAAGAAGGAAAATAGAAAATATTTTGAAATGAATGATGAAGATACTACACATCAAAACTTGTAGGATGTAGCTAAAATATTTATAGGGAAATTGATAACTTTAAATACACATATTAAGAAAGAAGATGAAAATTAATGAGCTAAGTAAGCATCTGTCTCCAGAAGTAACAAAGTCAAAATAAACCACTCAGAAGGAAGTGACAATGAGAAGGGATTAACGAAACAGAAAACAAGTAAATATACAGTGGAGAAGTTCATTCTTACAAAAGATGAATAATGTTGACAAATATCAAGCAAAATTGGTCAAGAAAAAGGCACAAATAACATCAAGAGTGTAAAATGGGACTTCACTACAGATGTGGTGACGTTAAAAAGATGAGTGGTTATCATGAACAACTTGTGCTAATAAATAAAAGCAAAGCAGTGTCATAGGTGTTTATTAACCACCAGAGGAGGGGACTCTACCACACATTGTTTGTATAAGCCGCCTTTTTTCATCTCAACATGGTGATAATTTTGCAAGTTTTAACAACAGTGAATTTCTGGGAATATATAACTTAACAACACTAAGCTAAGAAGAGAACCAAGAACCTGATGAAGGGACACCTGCAGGAAAGTCTACAGCAAACATCGCACTGCATAGCAAGACGCCCAGAAGTTTTGCTTTGAGATCAGGAAGAACAGGCTGCCAGCTGACACGCCTTCTCTTAAGCACGGTGTTGGCGGTCCTGCCCTGTGCAGAAATTCAAGAGAAGTGAAGCGGAAGATAGAAAGATTGGGAAGAAAGTAGTAGAATTACTACTAGTAGAAAGTTAGTAGAATTAGGCAAGGTTGCTGTGGGTGGGGGGGGGGGGAACCCTACAGAAATCAATTACATGTCAGTATTACCAGCAACAAACAGAAAATGAAACTTAAGAGAGACCCCATCTGCAATAGTGTAAAAGCCGAAAAACCAAGAAGAAAATAACTCTTTCCCAAAGCGTGTGAGACCCCACAGTGTGTGTTCTCTTCCTCCGCCAGGATGCCTGTGCTTTTCTGTTTCAAGGTGGTTCTCATAACCATGTGACCGTGTAAATGAGTGGCCCCTGCCTGATTGGTATTTAGTGGAGCCTACACAGACGCTTGGAGCGTGGATGTGCCCAGGTTTGATTGGACACGGTGGGGAGACCACTGATCCTGCTTCCTGGGAGCTTTGTGTCCACTGCAGGAAGAACTCTGCACATCTGAACTGCTTGTGGGCGATTTGAGGACTCGGGATTCCTGACCCCTACCTCAGGGGCGTGTAGTGAGCCCTGTAGGCTCCTCGTAAGTGCTCAGAAGATTTAGGTTCATTCAAGTACCTACTTTTCCAAAGACCGTTATATTGGAGAAACACAAAAGCATGTCAATGCTTTGTTTTTTTTCCTTAGCAAAGAAATTGAATCTGAAATGGCCGGTGAAAAAGCCAAGGCTGAGAATAGAATGCATTTCTATTTTTAGTGTTTTATCTTTCTTTAAAATGAATAGCATTGTTTCTTTGAAGTAGGAAGTCAGTTATTTCCATCCTCTTAAAACATGAAATAAATTATTTCCGAATACTATATCTTTTAGTTACAAGATTTTCTCTTAGTTTTAGGTTAAAAAAAAAAAAAAAGAAAAGAAAAAGAAAGAAGAATTAGAGGTCACACTTAAAATTTTAGATGAGAGGACCTGAAAACTCTCTTCTCTATAAACATTTAGAAATGTTAGATGGAGCTAATAAGCGTTCTCTAAAAAGCATAGCTGAGTTTACAAGGTAGTAAAAGAGATTACCGAATCCCGTAAGCCAAGGGTGGGGACTGTCTGGGTCCAGAGGTGAGCTGACCCTGCAGTGTGGGTGTCGCGTAGTCCTCCGAAGTCTGGGTCTTGGGTCATTGGTTTTTATGTCCAGGTGGGAGCTGGGTGTGAGGAGTGGGAACCCAACTCACACTCCAATGTAAAACCTGCACTGAAGGGACAGACTAGTGGCCAGGGGAGATGGCATGGGAGCTTATCTGTTTTGTCCTGAGGCGGGGGAGGCAGAGTCTCCTGGGAATATTTAACAGGAGCTGCTGCATCTAAAAATGTGTCCCTACCTGCCGCCTTCTCTGAAGGCTTCGTTGAAGCAAAGATAAAATAGCTCTTTAGAGACAAGCCTGAAATTCAGCCCAGACAGGGTTGCAACTTAATAAATTCCTGCCAGAGTCACTGTCAGAGGTATAAAAGTAGGTAGTGGAAAATATTAATGGGAAAAAATAACACCAGGGAAAAAACAAGGCGAACTTGAAAAAAAATAGAATAACTCAAAGGACTGATTATAGAACTGGTTAGATTCAGCTGAAGAGACAATTGGCGAAGTGGAGCGTATGTCCGAGTGGTAGCACAGAGAGATTGAGGTCTAGTTAGGACTTCTACCACAAAGAAACAGGAGCAAGGAAATCTCCAAAGAACTGAGTGGCCAAGGGCTTTCCAGAACTGGTGAAAAACATGAGAAAGCACAGTGAGCCTAAGATAATAAAAATAAATAACACATCTAAAGGCATTGGTAAAGGCTTGGAACCCCAAAGATGGATCTTAAAAGCGAGGAGGTATTTTTCAAAGGTATTACAAAGGAATGACAGCTCAACAACATGTTTTTCCATAGTAAGCACACACCCTGCCATGGCTGCCAACCAAAAAAGCCAGAAGACAGATAAGATAATATCTTCAAAGTGGTGAGAGAAAATAACTGTCAGCTTGGAACTCTGGACCCAGTTAATCCATTCATGCAGAGCGAGGGTGAAGGAAAGAAGTCCTTCCAGGGCTGTGAGGACTGCGGGTGTTTATCAAGAGGAGATTGTTGCTGAAGCAAGTAGTCGAGGATGTGCTTTGGGGAGACTCAAAAGAAGGCGTGAGGTGCACGAAGCAGTGGCCAGCAGCAGACTGGGAACCGTTTGAGTAATTTAACACGAGTGTCTGGAACTCCAAGCACCCGCAGGTTGCCCAGGTATGTGTGAGGGAGAAGTGGGTGGAGCACCAAGGCTCCTGGGAAGTGTCAGGTGTGTATGTTAGGAGAACGTAAGGGGAAAAGACATTT
Organism: Lagenorhynchus albirostris; assembly: GCF_949774975.1. Classification (NCBI taxonomy): domain Eukaryota; kingdom Metazoa; phylum Chordata; class Mammalia; order Artiodactyla; family Delphinidae; genus Lagenorhynchus; species Lagenorhynchus albirostris. Next base: position 48,621,007 of record NC_083109.1, read on the forward strand.
TAATTACAGTTTTTTTTTTAATTTTTATTTATTTATTTATGGCTATGTTGGGCCTTCGTTTCTGTGCGAGGGCTCTCTCTAGTTGTGGCAAGTGGGGGCCACTCTTCATCGCGGTGCGTGGGCCTCTCACTGTTGTGGCCTCTCTTGTTGCAGAGCACAGGCTCCAGACGCGCAGGCTCAGTAGTTGTGGCTCACGGGCCTAGTTGCTCCGCGGCATGTGGGATCCTCCCAGACCAGGGCTCGAACCCGTGTCCCCTGCATTAGCAGGCAGATTCTCAACCATTGCGCCACCAGGGAAGCCCATTAATTACAGTTTTTTAAAAGAGCGCTTGCACACAGACACACACAAGAACAGAAGAGTAACTTTCAAACACAGAGGAAAAGATGTCCAGTGGAATGCAAATAAATAAATAAATAAAGGGGGAATAAGCAAAGAAAAAGTATTGTGAATAGGAGTAAAAAAATAAGGGTATAAATGAGTCCAGATACATAGGCAATCACAGTAGATGGTGGTGAACTAACCGTACCAGTTAAGAAAGCAAATTGCCATGCTGGTCTGAAAATAAAATCCAGCTACATGCTGCTTTTAAGAGCTCCACTTAGAACATGTGAACCCAGAAAGGCTGCATGTGGAGAACAGAAAATGATTCTAGGCCAATATTAACCCCCCCAAAATTGGCATAACTTTTTTTTTTTAACTGGAGTATAATTGCCTTACAATGTTGTGTTAGTTTCTGCTGTACAACAAAGTGATTCAGCTATATATATATATACATATATCCCCCCCATCCCATCCATCTAGGTCATCACAGAGCACCGAGCTGAGCTCCCTGTGCTATGCAGCAGGTTCCCACTAGCTGTCTATTTTACACATAGTAGTGTATTCAGACATACAATCAGAATGAAGTGGGAAAAAAAAGGATCATTATTAGGGATAAAGAGGATCACTTTAGGGGCTTCCCTGGTGGCGCAGTGGTTGAGAGTCCACCTGCCGATGCAGGGGACACGGGTTCGTGCCCCAGTCCGGGAAGATCCCACAGGCCGCGGAGCAGCTAGGCCCGTGAGCCACGGCCGCTGAGCCTGCGCGTCCGGAGCCTGTGCTCCGCAACAGGAGAGGCCACAGCAGTGAGAGGCCCACGTACCGCCAAAAAAAAAAAAAAAAAAATCACTTTATAATAAAGGAAAAAATAGTAGGCACTTTATCAGAAAGATGATTCTGATCTTATATTCACCTAACAAGATGCTCTCCAAATAAAGCACAAATCAACAGATTTCCAGGAGAAACTGATAAAGCCATGATCATGGAGGTTCATGTCAAGAAGTTAGAACAGTATAAACCAATGGAAGTTGGAGGAAGGAATAATGAAAATTAATTATATAGATTGGATCACAAACCCAAAAGCTGGTTCTGGAATCATCATTGAAATTGAAATAGCAATTAAAAATCAGCTCTCTGCCAAAGGGAACCTTCATACACTGTTGGTGGGAATGTAAATTAGTGCAGCCACTGTGGAAAACAGAACAGTGTGGAGGTTCCTCAAAAAACTAAAAATAGAACTACCGTATGACCCAGCACTCCTACTCCTGAGTATATATCTGAAAAAAACAAAAACACTAATTCAGAAATATACATGCACCCCAGTGTTCATAGCAGCACTATTTATAATAGCCAAGACATGGAAACAACCTAAATGTCCATCGACAGATGAATGAATAAAAGAAGATGTGATATATATATCGCATATATTTATATCTACGTATATGATGGAATACTACTCAGCCATAAAAAAGAATGAAATTTTGCCGTTTGCGACAACATGGGTGAACCTAGAAGGTATTGTGTGAAGTGAAATAAGTCAGACAGAGAAAGAAAAATACCGTATGATGTCACTTATATGTGGAATCTAAAAAATACAACAAACTAGTGAATATAACAAAAAAGAAGCAGATTCACAGTATAGAGAACAAACTAGTGGTTGCCAGTGGGGAGAGGGAAGCGAGGAGGGGCGAGAGAGGGGTAGGAGATTAAGAGGCACAAACTATTAGATATAAAATAAGCTACAGGGGTCTACTGTACAACATGGGGAGTATAGCCAATATTTTATAATAACTATAAATGGAGTAGGTTTATACTTGAAAAACCTTTCAAAATTGTGAATCACTGTACTGTATACCTGTAACTTATATAATATACAGCAACTATACTTCAGTTAAAGAAAAATCAGCTCTCTACCCACTCTCCCCCCTCCAAGAACAGATCTCGAAAAACCAGATTCTGACAGTTTTACAGGCAAGTTCTTGTGAACCTACAAAGGATGGAGGAAAAGAGCTTCTCTGTAGCTCATCTTACGGGACTGAAGTGACCTTGCTACCAAGACTGCGTAAGAACAGTCTGAGAATGAGCTCTGACTTGCCCCGCTTGACAGCACAGCCACCCGAATCCCACATAAAAATGTGAACAGACCAAATCTAGTGAGGGATTAGAAAAGAAAAGACCCACTGTCAAGAAGTGTTTACACCATCAGAACCACCTGTGAGTTAACATTAGAATATATTCTTTTAATTCAATCCAATTCAGATTAAATGTCAAGTGGTAAAGAGAAAGCATTTGCTAAAATACCCTATTAAAAAAGGAAAGGTAACTAGGAACATAAGATAGCTTAACCTGATCAAAGGTTTCTACCAAAAGCCTACAGTCAACACAGCATCTAACAGTGAAGGATCAGAAGTGGAGACTTGGCCGTGAGACCAGCGAGCCTGGAGCCGGCTCTGTGAGACGAGAGAGAAGCGATGGTGTGGATTAGAAAGCAAGAAATTACTCTTTTCACAGGTGATTTTTCTTGAAGAGAATCCACAAACTCCTGGATTTGATGAGAGTTTAGCTTAATATTTGGGTAAACGACACACTCGCAAAAATGAATAACTTTGTTGGTTGTCTGTAGCTAGAAAAAGAAAAAGATATCTTTTTCTAGTACATTTAAAAATAGCAATAACCTTAACAACAACAAAAAAGATGTGTAAGACTTCTATAGAGAAGATCATAAAAGCTCCCTGCAAGTATAAAAGAACATTGAAATAAGTGGAGTGCTACACGCTCCATTCACCGACAGCTCCCATAGTATACAGCATCGGCTCTCCCCATGTTCACCTGTAAATTCAGTGTGTTTCAAATAAAAGTTCCAGTAGAATTTTTGGAAGGGATGCATAGACCAAAATGTAGTATTGACGCAGGCCGTAAATAACATTTAAGTGGAACAAAGTGTGAGTCCGGTGAGGGATCCACGTGTACTGCAAACCAGATGGGACAGAGGAGGCTGTAAAAGTCGGGGGGTGGCGGGGACGGACCAGTCCGGAAGGGGCGCTGGGTAACTTAAGCCGTGGGGGAAGCTGACCCTGCTTCCTTTCCTATGCCAGAGGAGATCCCAGGTGATTAGAAACTCAGCTATGAAAAGTGTTCTGAAGTTTGTAGAAGGAAATAAACAGTGAAAGGACTTCTCTCCCAGTGGTTGGAACCTGGGTGGCTGAGAGTCAGGGGTGTAAGGGAGGTTTTCACTCAGTATCAACCCCTTTGTTCCTTTTGCGTTTTGACCCCTAGGAATGCGTTGCCTTTCTCCAACACAACTGAGTAATTATTTAGATTTAAAGGATAGCAACAGATTTTTCCTTAAAAAAAGAAAAAGGAAACAGGTTCTCTTTGACTCTGGGGTGGTAGCAATGAAACAAGAAAACACTGTAAAACAAAACAGTGAAACAATTTTTCAAACAAAATTGGTTGAAAAAGAAACTGCAGACTTGGATACAAATGGTTAATATCCAAATGTGTAAAGGGCACCTACAAATGAGGGAAAAAGACAACCCTTTAGAAAATGGGCCAAGGGTATGAGCAGACAACGTCGTGGAAGCAGCATGAAGGGCAGCTCACCATGGGAGGCACGTCCGGCCGCATCCGGGTGTGAGTGCAGGAGGAGATGGTGCGGGCCGCAGAGGGCGGAGCTCGCGGCACTGCCCTGGGGGAGCAGCCCTGGGCCCTGCGGTGTGTCCTAGAGGATGAAATGCTGCCAGGTGATGCCCGCAGTGGTGTCTCACGCAGCCCTCACCGTAGCGGTGCTGGACATGTGTAAGCACACGCACGCATGTGGAAGTGGTGGCGTTCTGAGTATTGGTTCTCTCTGGAGAGAAGGATGAGATACTACGTATATGTATCTAAAGTAAATGGGGAAAGATGTTTGGATTTGCTAAACCTGGGTGGTAGGTAAATGGACGTTCATGATATTTTTCTTAATCTTCCGTATATTTGAAATATTTCGTAATATTTACAAAAACAAGGAGACAGTGATCCTGATGCAGCCGCACCTGCTAGTGTCTCCATTTTATTGTCGTTGTGTTTTGGGTTGTGCCTTCCCGGTAAGTCATCTACCGCCCAGGAAATGGGGCTTGGGCTCAGTTGGGAGGCTTCATCTCGCTCCCCTGCCGTGGCTTCTCCAAGTGCCCACACGTGGCCCCCGAGGAGCAGCTGGAGAGTGATGAGACCCCGCCCCAGGGGTGCTGTTGAGGGCCCTTTTCGCAAAACGTCCCCAAATCCCCATTGCCAACTGGCCAGACTGGACAAGCCAGGTCGGGCCACACGAATCAGCAAATGTAGTCCGTGCCTGGGGCGTCCACTTAACTTCTGTTCCCGAGTCCTTACTCCCAGGAGCAGAGGAAAGCCATTCTCTGAGGAGCCCCGAGGTGGCCCAGGGCATGTCAGCCGGCCAAGCCTGGGAGCGGTCCCCGAGCCTCGGGGGAGTCTTCTGCCCCCTGCCCTGGCAGGCCTTCACTTTTCTGCTTTGCACTCTAAGCGGACTGGCCATAGTAAATAAGAGTGCGCATTTCATAGAGGTTTCCGGGATTGACGGAGTGCAGGTTCTTTGTGGTCAGCCCACACAGATGCAGTGGCACGGTTGGCCGGATTCTTTGCCCTCCTGGGCACGGCCCTTGGGGAAACCCTGTGGGAGATTCCCTCTGGGGGCCTTTTACCATGGTGGGGATTTCAGAAGCGAAGCACCAGAAGGCCGACCTTGAAGGCTGACCTTGAGAGCGTCCTTGAGGCATCGCTGGCTTTGCTGTGCCTGTGAGCACGGGTGGTACTCCCGCCCCTCGAGCAGGAGCTGACTCTGCGGGGCAGCGGGAAGGCGGCTTCCACCTCGACTTCTTGGCTGTCCGTGGTGATGGTGATGTGTCCTGAGCCTTCACTGTTTCACTGAGTTACCACAAATCTAGGGCTTTTCATCTTCCTGTGAAAGCGTCCTTTCAAAGAAACTCATACTCAGGAGTTAGTGGTGGGGATGCAATTTCTTTCTGGAGCAGCGGTCCTGCAAAGCTGGGAAGACACATCTGTGATGGACTCAGATATCTGTCTGTCCACTGCGGAGGGAAGTGCTCTCCCAGCTGGCTTTTCTCCACTCTGCCCCTGACAGAGAATATATTTTTGTATCCCGTGTTTGCCTAACTTGAGAGTCAAAGCTGACTTTTCAACCGTGGCTTTTCTAACCAAACCACACATCTGCAGAGCCCACGGTGGGGTGCAGGCGCCCATCGTGGGGGTGGTGGCCCTGGGACTCCAGGGGACCCGACCTCCAGGGCTTGTTGGGGACGCCACCCGGGGCTTACGGACCCTCAGCCAGGGTGACCCGGGCCCCTGGCGTGGTGCTGCCTCTGGAGAAGGGGTGTTTCAAAGGAGTTTTGTATCCATTCTTTTTCAGATTCTTTTTCTATGTAGGTCATTACAGAGCATTGAGTAGAGTTCCCTGTGCTGTACAGAAGGTCAAAGGGTTTTTGTCATCTGAATAGGATGGATATAGTGATTATGGTGTTGCTTTGTACCTGAAACGTGTCCTGTTGGCGAAGTTCTGAGGGGTGCTTGTGAGGACCTGGAGTTTCAGTTGGTGGACACCCTCCAAGCAGCGGGGTTAGAACGGGGCCTGGAACGTTCCAGCTTCTTGTCCCTGTCCTCCCACCCACGGGACCCCCCTCCAGGCCTTTTGCACACTTGGCTGCGAGGATCCCGAAGGGCTCGTGTGGGGTGACCTCTCCTGACTGTCATGTGTGAGGGGCCCTGGCTGTGTATCTCGCTGCCAGAACCCATGGCCCGGGATCAGAACCCGCTGCCCCAGGAGTCCACCTCGGGCCTGAGGAGTGGAATGTGGAGCTTGACCTGGAGCTGCAGGCCCGGCGACAGTCTGGGTGAAGTAAGTGTCACAGCCGCAGCTGAGGGACTTACCACCGTGGAGAGCAGAGCGCGTTCCACCCTCTTCCCGCAAGCGTTCTGTAGAAAGACGGAGAAACTGTGCTCTGGGGACCCGGGGGCCGTTCACCTCTCCCCCTTGCTGCCTTCCTCCCCCACCTCACCATTGCGTTCCCTTCTCAGGTCCACTGCTGGTCCTCCTGGGGGAGCTGTTTCTCACTCCCCAGTTCAGGGGACTGGAATATGACTGTAGTAGCATCAATATTAGTTGATAAAAGTTGAATGTATCCAAGAAATGAGCCTGTTGGAGTTTCTCACTGAAGTCAGATTTAGCCCGGCTGACAGCTGATGGGTGTGGACCTGGCCACCTCTGACCCTATGGACTTTGGTCCCCAGCCAGCAAGAAGGGGTGGTTCATCCTCTTGATTGGGAGTTTGTCATCAGGCAAAGGGTCCCCTCCCCAGGGCGAGGAGTGGACCTGGTGACACTGTCCTCCTCCCTCTTTGCAGCCTCTGGATGTGAAATTCCAAACCTGGAGTCTTACTTGGTCAGCTTCCCAAGACTGGTATTTCCTGTTTCCTAATGTGCAAGTTTGCAGGTTGCATAGCTCTTCGGAGCTATCACTGGCTAAAGGCCATTTTTCCTCACCAACTTTTGATCACCTTTCCGGATTGTAATGCATGGGTTCTCATCTTCGGCCCTGGGTAGCTGTGTTTGTCAGCACTGGAGGAAATGGAGGCAGCAGAGTCAGATGGCTCGCAAGGGCCTGCTGGCCTGGACGCTGTGGCTGAGAGCCGGCAGCCGTGTTTGGTTTGACTCACATGGTATTTTTAAAATCAGTCAACTTCACGTTAAGCAAAAAAAAATTTCTGTCCTAATGTGAGAAAGCAAAAGATCTCTCAACACGGTGCCCGCATGTCTACAGTAATCAGCTGTGGCTGGGCGTCACCTGGCCCTAATGTAGTGGGGCAGTTTGCCACAGTCCTCACTACTCCCATTTGTCTCACACCTGGCCGGTGCTTGTGCTTATGTGCATCTTTGACCCCTGCCGTGGGGAACATCGTGAACTGGGAGCATGGCATCTGAGTCTCCTGGGTGTTATGTGCCCTGATTATAGAGCTCCTCGCTGCTGTCTCTCCATGGCTTCGTATGTCCCGGCACTAATGGAATATCTTACGTAAGAGTTGCTCACTTCTGAAGGGGGCGGGGAGAATGGGTGACATCGGAGATGGCCTGAGTTTGTTTCTTCCTTCACTTTATCAGTCTGAAGAATTAGTGAAACCGTAAGTCAGGTGTTAGGGGTGGGGTTGGTGCATGTTGAATACCTCAGTTTCTACAAAAAATAATTGACATGTATGTATTTGGCAGGTGAAAGGAAAGCAAGCCAGGATGGATATTTACGACACCCAGACCTTGGGGGTTGTGGTCTTTGGTGGATTCATGGTTGTTTCCGCCATCGGCATCTTCCTGGTGTCGACGTTCTCCATGAAGGAGACGTCGTATGAAGAAGCACTAGCCAACCAGCGCAGGGAGATGGCGAAGACTCACCACCAGAAAGTGGAGAAGAAAAAGAAGGAGAAAACAGTGGAGAAGAAAGGAAAGACCAAGAAAAAGGACGAGAAACCCAACGGGAAGATACCTGACCATGAGCCAGGCCCCAACGTGACCATCCTCCCCAAGGACACAGTGCGGGCGCCTGCAGTGGCAGTGGCTCCAACCCCCGTCCAGTCCCCCGTGGTCATTCCCCCTGTAGCCACGGTACCAGCCATGCCCCAGGAGAAGCCGGTTTCTTCCCCTAAGGACAAAAAGAAGAAGGAGAAAAAAGTGGCAAAGGTGGAACCAGCAGTCAGTTCTGTAGTAAATTCCATCCAGGTTCTTGCCTCAAAGGCTGCCATTTTGGAAGCCACTCCCAAGGAGGTCCCTATGGTGGTTGTGTCCCCAGTGGGTGCCAAAGGCAGTGCCTCTGCCACCAGTGCTATGCAGGGCAAGAAGGCAGAGGGGGCCCAGAACCAGGGCAAGAAGGGAGAGGGGGCCCCCAACCAGGGCAGGAAGGCAGAGGGGGCCCAGAACCAGGGCAAGAAGGGAGAGGGGACCCAGAACCAGGGCAAGAAGACAGAGGGGGCCCCCAACCAGGGCAAGAAGACAGAGGGGGCCCCCAACCAGGGCAAGAAGACAGAGGGGGCCCAGAACCAGGGCAAGAAGACAGAGGGGGCCCCCAACCAGGGCAAGAAGACAGAGGGGGCCCCCAACCAGGGCAAGAAGACAGAGGGGACCCCCAACCAGGGCAGGAAGACAGAGGGGGCCCAGAACCAGGGCAAGAAGACAGAGGGGGCCCAGAGCCAGGGCAAGAAGACAGAGGGGGCCCAGAACCAGGGCAAGAAGGGAGAGGGGGCCCCCAACCAGGGCAAGAAGGGAGAGGGGGCCCCCAACCAGGGCAAGAAGACAGAGGAGGCCCCCAACCAGGGCAGGAAGGCAGAGGGGGCCCAGAACCAGGGCAAGAAGACAGAGGGGGCCCCCAACCAGGGCAGGAAGACAGAGGGGGCCCCCAACCAGGGCAAGAAGGGAGAGGGGGCCCCCAACCAGGGCAAGAAGGGAGAGGGGGCCCCCAACCAGGGCAGGAAGGTAGAGGGGACTCCCAACCAGGGCAAGAAGACAGAGGGGGCCCCCAACCAGGGCAAGAAGGCAGAGGGAGCCCCCAACCAAGGCAAGAAGACAGAGGGGACCCAGAACCAGGGCAAGAAGACAGAGGGGACCCCCAACCAGGGCAAGAAGACAGAGGGGGCCCCCAACCAGGGTAGGAAGACAGAGGGGGCCCAGAACCAGGGCAAGAAGACAGAGGGGGCCCCCAACCAGGGCAAGAAGACAGAGGGGCCCCAGAACCAGGGCAAGAAGGGAGAGGGGACCCAGAACCAGGGCAAGAAGACAGAGGGGGCCCCCAACCAGGGCAAGAAGACAGAGGGGCCCCAGAACCAGGGCAAGAAGGGAGAGGGGGCCCAGAACCAGGGGAAGAAGGCAGAGGGAACCCCCAACCAGGGCAGGAAAGCAGAGGGGGGCCAGAATCAGGGCAAAAAGGCAGATTCGGTTGCTAATCAGGGCACAAAGGCGGAGGGTGTTGCAAACCAGGGGAAAAAAGCAGAAGGGGCCCCCAATCAAGGCAAAAAGGCAGAGGGAACCTTGAACCAGGGCAGAAAGTCAGAAGGGTCCCCCAACCAGGGCAAAAAGGTGGATGCATCTGCCAACCAGGGTAAAAAGGCAGAGTCAGCTCCTATGCAGGGCAAAAATGCAGATATGGTCCAGAGCCAGGAGGCACAAAAGCAAGAAGCTCCTGTGAAGAAGAAGTCTGGGTCTAAGAAGAAAGGTGAGCCTGGTGAGTAGCTTTGATTTCTTTATGACTTTGGAGGGAAAAGCAGTCTTTAAGTGGCTTATGGATTCCCTTTGGGGAAGCCATCTGTATCAGTCAGCTATCGCCACATGGCTGCATAACAAACATCCCAGAATTCAGGGTCTCACAGTGTCAGTCGTTTATTCCTGCTCATGTTTCTGTTGACTTGGCTGGAGGTTGACTGGTTGGGGTTATCTCGGCTGGTGGCTCTGCTTCATGCTGCAGTTTAACTGGTTCAGCTCCTGCTGCAGGTTGAACATAGGTCTCTTCTATGTGTTACTTCTGGGGCCCTGGCCGAGGCATCAGTGACTCTCGAGGGCAGAGGCCCTCGCATGGTTTTGGCAGAGCTGTGAAAGGGCACTGCTCAAACCAGCATCCTGTTGGCTAGAGCAGGCCATGAGACTGAGCTTGAGTCAAGGGGCAGGAAGTCTGTCCCCAGTGGGAGGGACTGCGGAGTGACCTGGGAAAAGGTGTGAATTGAGGAGGGGTGAGGAATTAGGAGCAGTGACTCCATCCACCACCCAGTCTAGGACAGTTCCGTGTCTTGCAGTCTTTCTCAAACGTCTGGCTGCGTTCTGTCAGCCTGTTCTGCGTTCTTACCTCACCCAGTGCTTTAGCATAGCTTTGTTCTTTTCTAGATGTTTGTTGCATGAGTAGCAGTAGGATGACATTTCTGAGAAACAATGGCATCCACACCCCTGCCTCCCAGTTTTCCCTCTTCGCTACCCCCCACCCCCGTTATGTAATGGAGCATTAATAGCACATTAAAATAGACATTATGTATCAGATACATATATTAGATAATGTAGAACATGAATTTCCGTTATCTTTTTAGTACGGATTACTGTAGAAATTGGGCCCGCGAGTTCCTGTTTCATATTCATCACTCACTTGATACAGTAGTCTGATGTTTTCTTCCTCCCTCCCTCCCTTTCTCTCTCTCTTTCTTCTTCTCTTTCTCTCTAGATTTCTTTCTTTCTTAGATTAGCCATTAGTTGATTTGGAAAATTAATTGCATTTGTCTTGGTGAGGTACATTAGGGGCTTTGAAACGTTTGGACCTGTGCCAGGTAGGCAGGGCCCTACGTTTTTTCCCTCTGTGAAGTTGTATCTGCTTTGCTGTTTCCTCCGCCCCAACTTCTGGGGGGACATTTACTCAGGCAACACTCGTCCCATGTGAGGGTCAGGGACTGGCCCACCTTGCCCCACAGGCCATGTCAGCCTCTCAGGCCCTTTGAAAACCCAGGCACTCAGCCTCAACCCTGACTCCGTGGCGGAGGGAGAGCACGCTGCCCTCTCTTCACGGTGATGCTCCACTTGACCCTGGGAGGAGGGCATTCGAGCCAGAAGACGGGGATGCAGGTGAGAGCCGCCTGTTCTCTGGCTTCTCGCGCATCAGGTGTGTTCAGGCTAGAGCTTCCTGTGGTCATCATTACTGTGTAGGGCTTTGGCCATTGAAGTAAGGTATGAAACAGAAACATGATAATATTAGAAAGGAAGGCAAAATTGTCCTAATTTGCAGGTAATAAAGAACCTTGTTGGGAGGAAGACCTAACTTAACGACCTGTGTGAACCCACAGAGCAGCTCGCCTGAGGTGGTATAAGAGGAAATTTGAACAGAAAAAATACCATGATTCAGGATAAGAAAGATTAAATATTGCAGATAAAATGATAGTCACTCCCAAGTTAACTTAGTAGTTTATTATTCTTCCTGCCAAAATTTCAGTGGGCTTAAAAGTCCCCCCTGGAGGGAAGAATAAGTAAGAATACTGAATAGACTTTTAAGTGGCTGTTGGAAGGCCGGTTCTGTCTGATGTGTGAACACAGTCCCAAACTATTGTAATTACAGTAGGGTGCTGGACTGAGGCCAGCAGGTCAGGGAAGAGAGTGGTCCTAACTAGACTGTATCTCACCTGCGCTTCAGGGCGGGGAGGGGACAGGTCAAGGCAGTGAACCTAGGCAGGATGTTTAAGGTTTGGAAGGGTCTGCTTAGTCCCTGTGAAAATGTGTGTATGAAAATGAAAAAATGAAAGGTGTGTATCGTATTGGAGTTGACGTAAAAAGAAATCAAACCCTAGAAAATAGGAAAGATGGCCGAAATTAGTACTGATCAACTCATGTGGCAGGAGGCCGTGACTCCGAGGTTGCAGGGAGAAAATCACAAAGGGCGGGGCGCTGGGCCACACGGCCAGCCACGTAGCACACGGCCAGGCCGCAAAAAGAGCGCAGCCACACCGGGTGGCCTGCGGGTGATGTGACACCTGAGCGGTGAATTGCTTGTCTTCAACCCTGAAGAGTTGGAAATGTGGGGGATATGCTTGCGGTTTTTCATTTTCCTGGACGTGCCCCGTGTGCTTTCCCCCATTTTCCCACGGTTGGTGGACCCTCGAAGTGATGCAGGCCCCTGTCCGCCGCTGCCCTCCCACCCCACCCCCACCGTCTCCGTGGAGATCCCCCCAGGGCAGGACTTCTCAGGCTTTGACGTGCAGGGTCTTGTTAAGATAAAGACTCAGTGGTTCCCAGCGAGGCCCGAGGCTCGGAGATGCCGGTGCTGTTGCAGCAGTGGTCAGGGCCCCGAGTCTCCTGGGGGTGGGGGCAGGAAAGACAGGTGGGCTCTTTCTGTAAGGGCTTGGCTTCGAGCAGCCTTGCAGCTGCGCCTGTGAAGGACCGCTTCCTGAGGGCAGAGTGAACCTGTCGCTCTGACTGCCCCGCATTCCCCGCTGAGCCCTGTCCGCCACAGCCATGGTGGTTGAGGGTGCAAGGACGGGTGTGGACGGGTGGCTCGGCCTTTCCCGTGGCTCATGGAACCGGCCCCCACTGCCCTTGCAGTCACAGCTTGTTTGTGGAGCTTGGGGTCCAGTTCATCTGACTCACATCGAGCTTTTGGCCCCTGTGGCCGCACTGCCCAGTGAGAAGCAGGCCGCGTTCCCTTCACTTAGTTACACCTCGTGTTCCGTGCTCCTCCCTTGACCCCTGGCTGCCTGCCCTTGACCTCCTTGCCTGCCAGCCAGGACTCAGTCGGTTTGGGGGCTGCACACTCCATTTCTTCAGGGCCATGGGTACACCCTCGAGGGAACTGTGGACAGATCCCCACTGGCTGGCTGGCCCTGGGCATCCAGAAACTCAGGGGCCTGGAGGTGTGAATGCCTTGGGGGGTGAGGTGTCCTGATGACCATGCCGTGGGGATGAGGGAGATGGTTGGGGGGTGTCTGTGTCGCTGGTGCGGAGCAGGCCGGGGAGGGAGCTTGGGGGAGGGGACCCGGGCTCGGGCAGGGGAGGGTCCAGGGCCACGAGGTTTAACCGTTGGCACCAGAGAGCTAGGTTCTGGGGCTGCGCTGACTAGTACGGGAGCTGCTGGTCACGTGGGGCCAGTTAACATTCAAATCAATCAAAAGGTCAGAGTGAAAACCGCACTCAAGGTCTCAGTAGTTCCACAGGGCCAGTGGCTACCTGTTTGGACAGTGCAGATGAAGACCATCTCCATCAGCACAGAAGGTTCTACTGGACAAAGCTTTTCTAAACAAGAGCCACCGGGAATGAGGGGGCCTCTTGGGTCGCCTTGCAGGAGGCCCCGCGAAAATGGACTTGTCTTTGCAGCCCTGTGGTGGCGTCAGGAGTTCCTCTGTCTTTGTTCCGTCTGTGTCCTGAGTGGGGTGGGAGTGAGCTCCCCGTCGCCCCACACATCACGGAAGCCGTGAGAGAGCTCCCAGAGCCTGTGGCTAGCCCACACACGTGGCATGTCAGCAGCAAGAGCAGCCCTGGAGCTGGGGTGGCTCCCGCAGTTGTCCTGACACCCGGCTGTCCCAGCAGGGCCTCCGCTGACAGGAGCCCCAGAGGAGAGCGGGCACAGGACACGCTTCCGCAGGCCCGAGTTGGAGCTATTCCGGAACTTCTGATCTGATCTTCCTACAGGAGCAAATTGAGGCTGTGTGACAGGTCTGACCAGACTTGAAATGGACACCCACCTTCCTAATCCTTTCTTAAATTTATTGTGTAAATGCGTGCTTCCAGCAAACAAAATTCAAACAGTATGGAAGCGTGGAAGGTAAGAATTGTCTTCCTCTCCACTCCATCGCAGCCACCGCCGACCTCCCGGGGGGCCCCTGGAGATGCCCCGCTCATCACACAACACACGCAGCGGGCCTGCGTTGCAGAGACGGACTTGCCTCCTTTATTCCTCAGTACACCCTGGGGCTGCCGCTTTCAGCTGCATCGTAGCCCACGGTGTGACCATAACGTCATTTATTTAAATGCCACGAAGCAGTGTGCCATTCTTTTGCTGCTGAAATTAATGCTACAGTGGCGTACATGTATCACTGGGTGAGTATCTCTGTAACGTAAATTCCTAGATAGGTAAGTGCTAAGTCCAAAGGCGGGTGCTATTTTAATTTAGGAAGACAAGCTCTATCTGCCTTACTCTCTGGAGGCCTGGTGCAGCGGACGGTTCCCGCGGTGATGGGCCCACGTGAGCGCCCCCCCAACCTGACCTCGGTGCTCACGTGGCTCCGTGGAGATGGGGGCGATTTCAGGGCCGTCAGGAGCCCGGGTGTGGACTACGAGAAAACACTTGGTTTTGAAACAGAAGCACGGATTCTTTTCCCAGTGTCTGGAGAAGAGGGGATTCACGGAATCATAACGAAGTGGAAACTTCCAGAACGGAAGCTTCCGAGTCGGTTGCACCATCCAGGCCTCTGCTGGTTTGTTCTCCGAGGGCCACTGCGGCGAGTATTCATGTTCATCAGGAAAGCACGCTTCTTGCCCAGGAAGCAAGCGGACATGGGGGTGGTTTGGGACCTTCTCGGCAGGGCCGTTCCTCAGCTCCTGGAAGGGAGTCCACGCAAACACAGTGCGGGCCAGGCCTGGGGAACTGGATGCCCAGACTTGGGCCGGACAGGAGGCACGTTCTGGAAACTGAGTTGGGCCCAAGCCCTGGGACTCATGCTGCCACGGGGGCTTGGTTTGTGGGCATCACTGCCGAGCGAGGCTGAGGCCGGGGGGCCCTCCTCTTGGACTCTGTGCCCAGCATCATGCCAGACCCTGGCCCTTAACACGGACGCGGGCCATCTACCAGGGGCCAGAGGCCATCACGTCAGGGCCCAGCCAGCCTCCAGGAGGTGGAGGTACCTACCCTCAGACCGGCCCGCACGATCCCACGACGGCTGAGTCCGATGCGCTCACAGGTCCACGGGGCAGAAAAGCCATCTTTGCGGGGAGGACTGTAGGTGAATTTTATTTTCTTCCCTTCACCTTTCTGCATTTTCCAGTTTTTCTGTCACACGTATTCTTGTTAATGGAAGAGAAACCAAAACTCCATTCTTTGTCTGTGAGTTGAAGAAACAGGCCCTCCTCGTACCAAAGTGGAGGTCCCACCCGTTCGGGCGCCAGGAGGGAGCCCAGCCCTGACCTCAGGGCCCTGAGCATCCTCTGAGCCGCAGAGAGAACTGCTCCTTCGGGGGCGCAGGTTGAGGAAGGGAAGTGGCCAGTGCTTCTTGGGCTGCCCCAGCCCCTGGGCACCCAGCAGATGGTGGTGACTGAGGTCAGGTGAGAGATAAAGGTAGCTCCTGCATCTGGGACCTGGCGGCATCCTAGGGGTGTCAGCTCCGTGCTGTGAGAGGCCTCCTGCCGCTGCTGGACCCCGGGAGATGCAGGAATAGGGTCGTGTCCTGTAACGTAACAGGACAGGGGCCAGACCCACCAGGAGACCTTCAGTCGGGGTGTCTGTGGCCCACAGGGCCTCATCTTGAGCCGTGTGACTGGACAGTAGCTGTACCCCTGCCTCCTGCTGTCCCCACCCCCCGCCCCCCACATCCTTTGTGCCCTGCAGGCTGCTGTGCTTGAGGCCGGGGGCCTGGGGAACCGGCCCCACTGTGCTCCAGCCTGGTGTGTGGGGAGGGGCTCTTTCTGTGCATTTATCCCCCAACTTCCTTTAAGGTGGGTTTGTATTTTTACCTGTTTTAGGACAGCAGAAACCAAAGCTCAGCTCTGTTTCAGGACTTCCCAGAAGGGAGAGTTGGGACCCCAGGCCTGGGTCTCCGCCTGCCCCCGCCCAGGCTCAACCACCAGCAGCTGCCCCTTCCCGCACAGGCCGAGGCACAGAGGTGGGGTGTGGAGATTACGTTTGAGCCTCTCTTTTTTTTTTTTTTTTGCGGTACGCGGGCCTCTCACTGTTGTGGCCCCTCCCGCTGCGGAGCACAGGCTCCGGACATGCAGGCTCAGCAGCCATGGCTCACAGGCTCAGCCGCTCCGTGGCATGTGGGATCTTCCCAGACCGGGGCACGAACCCGTGTCCCCTGCATCCGCAGGCGGACTCTCAACCACTGCGCCACCAGGGAAGCCCCTGAGCCTCTCTTTTGAACTTAACTCAGTTTCTCGGGGTCTGAAGCTCTGAAGAAAACTGCAGAGCTCCTGAGATTTTTTCACTTTCTGTGTAAGTTCTTCAAACTCAACTTTTCCCTTTCTTCTTTTTGAAAGAACAAACCATCCCCTGGGGAAGCGAGTCTGGTGTCACGTCTCAGAGAACCTGCTGGAAGATGTTCTTCCAGGGCTCTCTGTTCACTCCTCTTAAACGGGGTGGCACTGTGGCTCCCGTCACTGCCAGGGCAGGAGGCTGAGGTTGTACGTCCCCCGTCCTTCCTGCAGGCAGTAGGTCAGACCTCCTGGTCCCCTCAGGCCCGAGGAAGGAGCTTGTGCAAAGGCCCTCCAGGGGTTGTATTTCTTTAAGAAATACTGTGATGTGTTTTAGTTCTTTTTTCAGATTTAAAATTGATTTTGTTAAAATTTGGGGGGACAAGCAAAAGTATAAAGAGAAAAATACAGTCATTCAATTTATAGGATTTTTTAAAAACTCCATTAGCCGTCATTATGTGTACAATCTCCCAGCTTGTCAAGAGATTACTTTTTTCTCCAGCCAAATGAAAAGGCCTGATTCAAAGGCCCCAGGTAGGGTTGCTCTTGACATTATTTGTCCTTTGCTCCAGTGCACTTAAAACGCCATTGCCAGGGTCCAGTGCAGCCGCTGGTCTGAGGCCTGCACCCTGTTGGGAGCCGGAAGCCCTGGGCAGTGCTGGGCTTCAGCCTGAGCCGGGCTTGGGGTCGGCCGCGTGTGTGCTGCCCTGGACCGCCGTGGTGCAGACCAGCAGCTGTGAGGGCGGCAGGAGCTGCAGCTCCAGCTCTTGACGCACTTGGTGGCTCTTCCATCGCGGGCCTCGAAGGGTCGCTTTCCCGAAGGCTCAGGAGGACCCTTCACGGCCACTGTCCGTGAACGTGCGGCTGGGGGTGTGGCCCAGGTTCCTTGTTTCTGGACACGGTGGCCGCCCTCTGGACTTGGGGTCAGCAGGAGTCGGGGGCTTGGCTCTGTTTCTGAATCTGACGATTGCTTGGGAAGTGCTGGGCTTCCAGGAGGCGCAGGGGCCCTTCCTGGGGCCCTGGCCTTTGCCCTGAGTTTGGCTCAGGTGATTGGGGAATGTCCTGGGGGGCTTCCCGAGGCTGGGGTCTGGCTTCCTGTTGGGGGGAGCGTGCAGGTCCCCCACCCACACTGTTGGGGTGACGCCTCTGCAGGGTCCCGAGCCAGCAGCTGCCGTTCGGCCTGCACCTGTGTGTGTGAGCGGAGGCCTTCAGAACCGGTTTGGACGCTCCCTGGGATGTGAGCGTCTTTGCCGTTGGAGTTCTCCTCCGGCCTCCAGGACCCCACCCGTGTCTGCTGTCAGAGCCCTAGGTTGTCACCGCCACCCCGCTTCCTGGGTGCTCTCAGACCCGGCCCTGGGCTCCTCCCTGACCTGCCTCCAGCCTTGGCCCCCGGGTGTCCTCAAGTGCAAACGTTGCTCACCTGAGGCACTGCCCCTTTGCCCATGAGGTGAAGCCCGGATCCCCGGAACCCATGCCAGTGCCACCTGCCTCTGCTCCACCAGCCTCGGGTCATCCCTGCCGCTCCCTCCCCTTCCTGCTCTCCACCCAGTAGTGTTTGGCTCAAGCACCTCCTGCGTTAAAAGCCTCGCCGGTGTTGCTGCCGTGGCTGCTTCCCCAGGTGCCCTGTGGCTCTGCTGCCTGATTCCGTGTCCGGGGTCTCCTCCCCTCTCCCAGCTGGGAGTCCCACAGGCCTTTCCAGGATTTTGCAGACTGTGGGGTACACAGTAGGTGCATACTTCATGTCTGGAGACCATCTGCACAGGGCTTCCAGGCACCTGCAGCAGCAGCTGGAGTGGAGCTGGAGCTCTTGACGCCCGTGCAAGGGCCTGGCAGTAACCCCTCGATCACAGCTGTGTGCGCGCAGTCCCTGCAGCTGTTCTGACGCCCCCTGTCGCTTGGCTGAGCCGGGCATGAGCAGGCAGGGCTTCCAGGGCCCGGACCTGGCGGGGCTGCTGCTGAAACAGCGCCAAGTCCCTGGTGGCTGAGACCCCACTGTTGACGGTGAGAGGGGAGACTCCTAAGCCCTTTTTGCAGGACAGGTCTAATTTTAGGTGATTAAGCCTCCCGGCGTGGTCACGAAAGGGAGCGTAGTTTGGGAGTTTGAGGCATGTTATACAAGCGCTGAGTGCTTCTCCGCTCAGAGCCCAGGGAGGCAGAGGGCCCCTCGTTTCCCTAAATGCGCTGCCCGCTTGACCTCGTGTGCAAAGACAGTGGTGCGAGCAGGGGCCGTGGGCCCCAGCGCTCTGTCCATGGGGGCGTGAGCGCCGGCTGCGGGGGCAGAGGAAGGCAGAGTTGCTTCACCCCCTGCCTCCCCACCCAAGTTCCTCACTGGGGCGCTGTCCGCCCAAGGAGGGGTCAGGGTGTGGGGTGCTCCTGGCCCTGTTGATCGGTTCTGCCGTGCTTACCCTGTGCCCAGCACATTGCTGTTGCCCGCATTTGACAGATGAGGAAACAGGCTCAGAGAGGTGAAGTTGCTTGCCCAAGGATGCACAGGTGGGAGGGAGCTGAGCCAAGATTCAAGCCCAGACCACCTGGCTCCAGGGGCCTTGCTCTGACCAGGGTGCCCACAGCCCAAGGGCAAGGATGACCTGCAGACCGGAATTGGCCCGTGGATGTGTTCAGCTCCGTGGTGGTTTTTTTTCACTGAGTTAGCTGTCAGCACTGAAGGTCAGGAGATGGCACACAGCAGTCTCGTTTCTAGCTCTCCTCGATGCGTCCGCAGCCCTGCGGGTTCTGGCCTGGACCCCGTGGGAGCTGTCACCTGGAGGGAAAGGACCATGGCCAAGGCCACCCGCTCAGGGGAGGCTGCCCCGTCCCTGCAGGGCACAGCGCTTGGGGTGCTCACTGTGTCCCCGGCCAGGCAGGAGCCCGGGTTACTCCAGAGCAGTGAGACGCCGGCCCTCCCCGGCCGCTGTGCCCTTCTGCTGCCTGGTTCCTCCCCCAGGCCTCCGGCCCGGCCGTACCTGGAATTTCAGACTCACCTACGTGGGCGGAGCCTTGGCTGCTTCTCTCTCACGGGAGTTCACTGCTACGTGGTCCTTGTGAAGCCTGTGGCTTCACAGAATAGATGTTGAGTCTCTGACAAGTTTCTCTTAGGGCCTTAAGATTTCACAACCCCAAGGATTATTTCTAGCCTTCGAGCCTTTGCCAGAGGACACGTTAGTCCTTTGTGTATGGGTCAGCGTGCCCGCCTCGTGGGCCTTGAAACCCAGAAATAAATGCCACTCACGTGAGGCCCAGAGTTCTGGTTCCCAGAACTTTCCTTTCTTTCAGTTTTACTTTCCCCGATTTGGGGTGAATAAAGATGGCGCCGTTCTTACCTTAATGAAATAAAGTCAAGTCATATCTCTCTACTCTCTAAAACTAATGCTGCAGTGTTTGTATGAGGATGGAGAAGGCCGTGGAAGTTTCTGTGGGGGGTGGGCGAGGAGAGTTAAGTTCTGCCGTTACATAGCTTTGGGGTGTTCCACTTGTTACAGGTTTTCGTGACTTTGTTCACTAGGACATCTAATACAATTTAGTATAATTACATGAGAAAGTTTTAAAAAATGTGTGTTAGAATGACACTCCCAGAATACTCTCAGGAACGTTCTGTGCACAGGGCCCTCCTGGAGGGAATGCATCTGTGAGACCACTGGGGTAGTGGCCGTGAAGGATGCGGCATTCCATAGGGAAGCGTAGCTGTGTCATCCAGGTCTGTGTCCCCTCCCCCAGGTGGGTGGGGGGCAGTGCAGCAGGGGCCCTGGGCCTAGGAGGATGGTCACTCTGGGGCCTCTGCAGGGATGGGGCTGCCAGGGCTTCAGCAGGCGGTGCTTTGGGGCCCCAGGGCTGGAAATACACTGTGAGCCACACTAAAAAAGGCAAATGAGAGACACGTGGAATTCATTTTAATATATTTCATTTAACCCAGTTACCCCAAATGCTATCATTTCAATATGCAATCAATATAAAAAAATTATCGCAGCTATTTTACATTCTTTTGTTTTTCCATACCAAGTTTTTACAGTCTGGTGTGTGCTCCCCTGGGAGCCACCCCAGTTCCCACCACTAGCCACGTGGCAGGTGCCTGGCAGCCGGCATGGCTGGGGGCAGCGCAGGAGCAGGCATCTCTGAGTCCGCAGAGGAAAACATCTGAGTGGCCAGCTTCAGAGAGGCCATCCTGCCCAGTCTGACTCCGGCCGACCTCCCTCTTCTGAAAAACCCTGGCAGAAACATCGGTCTGCAGGCCGACGGGGCGGAGCAGGAAGCCCAGAGACCAAACTGCTGACCGTGAGGTTTTCGT
The DNA here is from genome assembly GCF_949774975.1 of Lagenorhynchus albirostris. Classification (NCBI taxonomy): domain Eukaryota; kingdom Metazoa; phylum Chordata; class Mammalia; order Artiodactyla; family Delphinidae; genus Lagenorhynchus; species Lagenorhynchus albirostris. The sequence goes on from NC_083109.1 coordinate 48,641,298, forward strand.
CCGAGTGGTTCCTTCTCTTTTGGCTTAGCTGTACTTGAATTTTCTCTAGGGTGCAGAAGTTTACCATTAAAATTATTTTACGTACATATTTCAGTGAAAAGAATGAAGGTTGAAGGGGGCCTCCCCCCACCTCCCAGTTTTCATGACACCCTCAAGCTCCTAGACCTTTAATGTCAACATGGTTTTGTTTTGTTTTTGTTTTTTTTTTTGCGGTACGCGGGCCTCTCACTGTTGTGGCCTCTCCCGTTGCAGAGCACAGGCTCCGGATGCGCAGGCCCAGCGGCCATGGCTCATGGGCCCAGCCGCTCCGCGGCATGTGGGATCCTCCCGGACCGGGGCACGAACCCGTGTCCCCTGCATCGGCAGGCGGACTCTCCACTACTGCGCCACCAGGGAAGCCCAACATGGTTATTTTTACTCCCGAGCTTCGCGGGGTAGAAAGTTCTAAAGTGAAGGTGCTCGTAGCAACCAGCTCGCCACGTGCCACGTCCCCTTTATTAGGGGATCCTGCTAAGTGCTTTGACTTGTAATGACAATATTGTGAGTAGGGAGTGAAAATATTGTGACAAGCCAGAGAATTTCGGTTGCCATGGAAACCTTCCCCTCGCTGTCCTCAGTGAGGTGGGCTTGGCTGCAGGTGCCGCTGCAGGCGGCCGCTTGGCTCTGTTTCAGCTCGTTTGGGGCCCTGTCGTTCCACAGCTTGTGGGCAGTTTGGGGAGCTCAGCGCGAGGAGCTGCCAGACGGGGGGGAGGGTCTCTGTTCGCCCTTTCGTGTCTTTGGGGCTGTGTGAGGGGCTGCGTGAGAGTGAAGCTATCGCGGGGGCGTCGGGCGTCCAGGAGTGACAGCTGGCAGTTGGCACATGGCTCTGTGTCTTCCAGGAAGGTCACGCACTAATGGACCGGCGAGCGGGCAGCCCTGTTCTGGACGAACCCAGCCATCCCTGTCCTGAAACCTGCCTTAAGCTTCGTCCAGGGAGGGCTGGAAATAGAGGGTCTGAACCAGGACGTCGGGGAGGCAGCCTCCTGCTCCCCGCCGGTGGGGCTCGGTCTTGGCAGGGGCGTGAGCGTCGCTGGGTGGCGCACGGCCAGAGCTGGCCCAGGCAGTTTGCTGGGAAAAGAAGGAAGGAAAAAAGCACCTATGGGAAAGTATGCCTTGCCCAAGTCTGCTCACTTTGATGATGAAAAAGTAGGGGGACATCTCCTCCAGCCCAGGAATACTCAGCCTTTCTTTCCTGGGGACCTTCCCCGCTGCTGTTTTTGAGCAGGACCTGAGCTGAGTCCAGTTGAGACCCCAGGGTGGGCTCGCTGCACTCGGCCCGCAGACCTTGGGCAGCCGGACAGAGACCTCGACTCTGACTGGCCTCTGCTGCTCTGGGGTGTGACGGGCTTGGTGGCTGGTGCCCGAGTGTGAGTTCCTGCCCCTTCCCTTCTGTGCAGGGCCCCCGGAGACCGACAGCCCGCTCTGCCTCCCCTACAAGACGCTGGTCTCCACGGTCGGAAGCATGGTGTTCAGCGAGGGCGAGGCCCAGCGGCTCATCGAGATCCTGTCTGAGAAAGCAGGTGTTGTCCAGGACACGTGGCATAAGGTGGGCCCTCCCCCCACCCCAGGGGCCAGTGAGTGGCAGTGGTTTCCTGGTCTTGGGCCCCGGCCTCCCCTGGATGGTGCCCCGCAGGCCGGCCGCACCCGGCTTGACAAGCTGCGCGGAGTGTTCCTGGAACACCTCCACCTGCCTCTCGGCAAAACTCTGTGCCCTTCCCCAGGTCGGGCTGCGTGAATCACCCGCAGATGCTTCTGCTTCAGCTGCAGCCCAGCCGCTGCAGCAGGAGGGCTGTTAAGGGCCGGGGCGGGGCGTCTGGGGGGCCAGGAGCTGGGATCCGCTGGGTTGTGGCCGGGGCTCGGGCTCAGGAAGGAGGATGTTTGTCTCCCTGGTTTCTCTCTGTCTGGTGCTTGTGGCCACGAGCTGCCCTAGGAGGTGCCGCGGGGCATGTTTGTTCCTTAAACAGCTGGAGTTGTAGGTAATTTTGCTGGAGGATTTTGTGGCACCTCAGTGGTGAGAGATGTTGGGAGTGTCCTGAGGCCACTGAGTCACCCCCCCCCCCCCGCCCCAGCCCTTGCTGAGTGGTGACGGGCCCTGCGGTCACAGGAGCTCCTCGCTCAGTGCGCGTTGGGCCATCTTCTGGGCCTGAAGTGGCCGGAGGTCAAGGTGGCCACTCCCCTCCAACAAGAGAGGCCTGAACTCAGCTCAGGCCACTGTCCCCAGGTACCTACCCCCCACCCCCACCCCGTGCCCGGGCCTCCAGGCTTCAGCTGGCAGCCTGCAGGCCGCCCCCAACAGCTGAGGGATGGGCACCAAGCCAGGGACGATGGCCGACGGCCCCCAGCAGGCCGGGAAGAGGCCCTGGCCACCATCGACCGGGGTTAGGGAAGAACCATGCTCCCACAACTACCCCAGGGGTCCAGAGCTTTGGGCCCGAGGCCTGGCCAACCGTGCGGCAGAGGCAGGGGCCGCCCCCAGAAGTGTGTGCCGTCAGGCCACCGCTCTGCTTTTGGGTCGGGGTCTGATGGTCGGGGTGAGTCTCAAACCAGGCATCTGCCCACCCCATTAATGCAGCTCTGTGGGCATCTCTAGGCCACTCAGAAGGGTGACCCCGTGGCGATTCTGAAACGCCAGCTGGAAGAGAAGGAGAAGCTGCTGGCCACAGAGCAGGAGGACGCGGCCGCCGCCAAGAGCAAACTGAGGGAGCTCAATAAGGTAGGGTCGGTGCCGGGTCGGCCCGGGGGCTGTGGCTGCGTGAGGACCCCTGCACAGCGGGGTCCCTCTCGGGACTGGGAACGCACGGGTTGGAGGGGACAGCCGGCCCTGCGGTTGTGGCCCCATCTTTTTAGGGTGATGCCCTGAGAGGAGGGTGGGCACAGTGGGTCCCAGGGTCTTTTCTTGAGAATTGGAGCAGAAAGCCGTGGGGAGGGCTTAGCGGGGCTGCTGCCCCTTCTCCGCTGTCTGGGGAGCGGTCCCGTGGTGGTTCAGCGCGTGACACGTATGTACCCAATGAACACTGGTCTCGAGGGCCCGTGCTGCCCCGACGGGCTGGGGGCCTCGTTCAGGAGGGTTCGGCACGCGGCCGCTCCTTGTGAGGAGGAGGTCCGGGTCCCCTGCAGAAAGCTGGCCCCTCCCCGTTTAAGCTGTCCTTCCCAGCATCGCGCCCTGCGTGGCCCTCGCCCTGTCCCCGCTTCCTCCGCGGGACAGCGGGCGCAGGGAGGCGGCTGGGGCCTCGGACCATCCCACATGGCTGGGCGCCTGCGTCGCTCGCTCACGAGGCCTCAGAGTTCGTCCTGAGTGACGGCCGCGGCTCTAGGCCAAACGGGAAGGTTTGTTCAGTGGGGGACGGACGGGCAGCGGGAGCGGAAGACGAGGCTTTGCCGTGGTCGCTCCTGGTCAGGCTCCACCCAGGAGGCGGAAGGGGAAGGCCGGTCTCTGAGGCCTCCCCTAGTGCAGCCTCCTGCCCGGTGGCCTTCGTCCTCTCTCTCGGGAGTGTCCCCCGCGGCCTCGGGTTGCTGGTTGGATGCAGGGCGGCCAGAGCCACTCACCCTGCTCCCAAGAGCCGACTGCGCTTCCCTTTCCGCCCAGCTGCTGGCGCGTCCCAGGCCAGGAGCCTCTGCCCCATGGAAGTGGGCTGTGAGTCCCAGGCCTCCTGCCCCAAGGGCCCGCGGCCAGCAGCGACTGTGGAGTCTGTGGTTCTGGGGGCTGTTCTTCTGTATCCTCTTTTGGACAACCTGAGAAGATGTGTTGACCCCAAAATAAAGCTCACGTGAGAGGAAAGGGGAGTGACTGTTTTTGTGGCTGGTGGCTGTGTGGCTCCCCGGCCAGTTCCTCGTGCTGGCCCGAGATTAGGGTGGGCTGGACGTGTCGTGAGTCAGCAGCTGCAGCCTCTGACGGGGATGGTGGCCATTGCTGGGGTCTCCGGCCACCTCGGGCTGGACAGCAGGTGTGGGGTGGGGGGTGCACCCTGCAACAGGAAGCCCCTTAGGTGCTGCTGCCTGTGTAGGACACTTGCTGCTCCCCTCCGGGGCGGCTACTTGAGTTTCCAAACCCTAGCGCAGCTGACCCACAGACCCCCTCCCCCTCGCCCTCCCCCTCCCCGACCAGACGCATTTCCAGCCCTGCCCAGGCACCGTCTCCCTGCCATGAGACACAGGCGCAGCCCCTGGGGCTCCAGGCCTTGGCTCTGAGGCAAGACGTCTGACAGTGCGTCCAGCTGTGGCCCTGCCTCCCCCACGGCATCCTCCTCCCTGAGCCGCAGGGGGTCTTCACAGGCTCTCAGCGCTTACGCGGCCCTGGGAGGGCCGCCTCTTCAAGTGCAGGTGGCTCCCAATCTTCAGACCCGAGTCTGCTCCCCGACGCGCCTGCTCCTCACTGCCTCCCCGGGGCCTCTGGTGCTCCTGCATTAGCCTCGAGTGCCCTTCACCGCTTGGCTCACTGGAAAGAGCCCCCTCCTTCAGGAAGCCCTCCAGGGTGGGGCCCCCATTTTCCTGTCTCAGCTCAGAGGTCACCTTGCCTGGCAGGGGCCACTGAGGCCCAGGCATCGCCATCTGTCCTTCTGTGCCCTGGAGTCCGTGGATGCTGAGTCCCTGCATTTCTCTGTTGAGAGTTTCAAGCAGAGCGGAGGGGATTCCACTGCTGTGCCACGTCTTCCAGCCTAGCACCGTTGAGTGAAGTTATATGAGAAACTTCTGAGAATGTAGAAGTTCCGACTAACTTGATCGTCCCAGGAGCTGGGGGGTGGATAGGATCCGTGTTTCTTGTTTAGTTCCCATCACAATTTCTTTGTCCTTGTACAGAAGTTTTTATGGTTGCAAAAGAGGGTTTTGGTGAATTCCTTTTCTTGTGATCTGTGGCTAAAGGACACAGAGGCCGTGTGGACTGTCTGCCAGGTTAAGTGGGTGCCTTGCAAGTGGGTGAAGTCAACAGAGTTGGGTTCAAAGACCATTCCGGGCACCAGTTCACGGGCTCGGGCGTCCTGAGACCTCCATCCTGGTTTCTGAGCGTCTTCGGGGACGTGTTCAGGGATTTGAGGAACACACGTGGCTTCAGAGCCGTCCTTCTGGAAAACTCTTTCCAGCTGTCAACTGCTTGGGCACCGGGGCCTCTGTCCCGAGGTGACACTCTGGGCTGCACCCCATCCTGTCCTCACGCGGGCCCGAGGGGCCGGGCTCTGAATCCTCCGTGGACAAGGAGACTCTCAGGGCGGGGCTGCTCCAGTCCACGCCTCAGCCGCCTCGGGAGATTCACGGTGCAGGGCCCGCTCGGCCTGGGGAGCAAGTGAGTTTCTGGGCTGGTGGTGTCGCGACGGTGCCTCTCAGCTCAGTCAGAGGAAATGGGGCTCCGGCCCCCAGCAGCAGGTGTGCCTTTCAAGAAAATAAGTCTGACCACTGCAACTGAAGTAAGAATTTGACAGACAGGAGGAGTCCTGGGATTCTGAGCTCCTAGAGGAAAGAGAAGCTGTGGAGGATGAAACAGATGCCCTGAGGAAAATCTGGCCTTTCTTTGCCTTTAAAAAGTCCCAGGGCAAAAGGAAGGGAAATCCCATTGAATCCTGGTGGCCTTGGGACCCTGTCCCAGGAGACTGGGATCCTTACACCCTGAGCCGGGTGGATGCTCAGACCTGCCTGAGGCCTGCTCAGGGTGGGGAAGGCCTTCCCCAGACCTATGCTCAGCCTCCGGGCATCTGGCATGGTGGGTGGAGGGCCACCTCTGTGTGGCCGTGATTATTCATCGGGCTGGACCGTGTACTTAGGGGCCTCTGTTCTGCTTGGGGTAGGGTGGCAGGCATGGGTCAGAGGAAGCCTGCCGGAGCCCTGAATCCCCGCCGAGCGGCCAGCTCAGCCAGAGGAGGGGCACCTCGCATACCATCCCTTCTGGGACCCTCGTGGGCCCACAAGGCCCCAGGTTCCTGCCCATCCTGTCGCTTAGGGCTGCTCTCGGCCTTCGAAAGCGTGTCCTCCCCGAGGCTCTGTGAGCTCAGCTTCAAACCAGAGATGGAGAGCCTCGCCTTACTGAGAGGATTGAAGGAACGAGACACATGCGTGTCCGAGTGGCCTCTGCCCCTGTGGGCCCTCGCCCTGGGCACAGCCAGGAAGAGGATTTCTTTGAAGAGCGGGGCCAGGGGTCCCGGATGGTCCCAGGGAACTCCAGGCATGCAGAGCTGCCCTGGCACCCAGCGGCCACCCGTTCAGCCCGGCCCTTCCCTGGCCTCCGGTTCTGTCCCATCTCAGACGGGAGGGGCCCTCTGGCCCTTTGGGATAGACCTCCCTAGCATCCCGGCCTGGAGAAGAGGAGGCTCTCCCGCTTCTCTGGTCCACTGCCCAGGACGGGGAGGGGACTTGAATCTCATGGGACTTGTGCCCCAGTCTGGCTAGAGGCCCCCTCGACAGAGAGCACCTCCGCCAGGGGGCCGGTGCACGGGTCCCTCCTCACACTATCACTTCCTGCTCCCCCATTGTTTCCGTCCACTGCCATTCCTTCTGCGATGATGGAGACCCCGTCCTTTGGCCAGCCCTTCCCACCCTGCGCTCTGCCCCTGCCTGCGGCTCTGGGTCCCCAGGCCCCGCGTCCCGTGTTCATTGTGGGCATCTGCCACTGACCGGAGCAGACATTCCAGGGATAGGGCGGTGGACCGAGTGGCTGTCCACGGGGACCTAGGCCCTCTAGGAGTGGGCTGACCCCTCGGCCATCAGGGCTTGCTGCCTTGTCAGTCCTGACAGAGATACTCAAGTAGAAGAGGGTGTTCTGGGGCCTGGCTGTCGGACACTGAGCCAAACCAGGGTGTTGTAATCCCAGCAGGGTTCAGCCAGTGCCCCTGGAGAGCCCAGGGACAGGATGCCACGTTGCCCAGCTCCTGCCTGTATCCACGGTGCCCACTGCGTTCAAGGCCTGATGGCCAGCCCTCCGCCAGTCAGGCCGGCAGGGATTCCGGGGTCCCTCCTCATCCCCTGCTCGTTCTCTGCTGTGGCTGCTCCCGTCTGTCCGAGAGCTCAGGACGGGGGTCTTGTGGCTCTGCAATCAGACTCCTCCTGGCCCCAGGTCATGTTCCGGGTCATGATGGTCTTGGTTTCATCTGATAAGCTGCCCCCGCCCGCCTCACCAGCCTCTCTGCCCTCTGCTTTCTCCCAGGAGCTGGCAGCGGAAAAGGCCAAGGCAGCAGCCGGGGAGGCCAAAGTGAAAAAGCAGCTGGTGGCCCGGGAGCAGGAGATCACGGCCGTGCAGGCGCGCATGCAGGCCAGCTACCGGGAGCATGTGCAGGAGGTGCAGCAGCTGCAGGGCAAGGTGGGCAGCAGGGTGGGCACGGATGCCCGCGGACGGGGCCCTCACCATCGCGTTTGTTTGGGGGAGGGTTGTTTCACCTGGCCAGATGGTGTGTGTGTTTAACGTTAATAAGCAGGAAGATGTATGCACATTTTAAAGAGCATTGTCTGAAAGCACTCTGGTCCCAAGTGGTCAGCACTCCATCCTTTTCCCTGGGGGCCCATGGGTCAAGTTCACAGCCTCTCCATGACCCTGGAGTCATGCCGGCTCCACCTCCTCCACTCGAGGTTGGGAGAACGCCATAAAACTAGAGGCCCAAAAAACCGCACAGCCCCAGCGGAGGGCCGGGCCAGCCCTGGCCTGCACAGTCAGAGCCCTGCACTCCGCTTCCGGCGGGCCGTGCCACAGGGGGTCAGAGGGCAGGAAACGGGCATCTTCGGGGTAACCGTAGGCTGTGGCTTGTGGCCCTTTCTTTGCTGGGTCTCAGAGCCTCGGTCGGGGCAGAGCGCACCAGCTCCATCTGGGGCTTTGGGCTGAGTGCTCGGCTCTGCACTTTTCCGGCCCCTGTTCTGAGGGGGCCTCCCCACCTCGGGGGGAGAAGGCGGAGCCCTCCGGGCTCTTGTCTGCGGGCTGGGGTCTTGCCAACCTTGCTCCGAGGTGGCTCTCTTTGTCAGGCCGAGCGGCCTCTGATGCCCCTTGGATGACCTTTCAGATCCGGACGCTCCAGGAGCAGCTGGAGAACGGCCCCAACACGCAGCTGGCCCGCCTGCAGCAGGAGAACTCCATCCTGAGGGACGCCTTGAACCAGGCCACGAGCCAAGTGGAGAGCAAGTAAGCCCTGCGCCCCTGGCCGGACCCTGGCACCTCCCCGAGGGCCCGGAGTGGGCAGGGTCCCTCCGTGAGCCTTCAACACGTGGCCGGCGACCTCTCGCGTGGTCAGGCCCTGGGAGGGCTAGTGAGCTCCAGCCCATGCCCGGCATCCGTGTCACCAGATCCCCTCAGGTCCTGGCTTCGCTGGGAGAGCAGATACTTTTTCATGTCTATTTTCACAGTGTCCCTGCTTCTGGCCCAGAGTATCAGAGCCAGGCTGACCATCCAAGATGAGGGTCTGGTGTGGTGTGGGCCCTGCCTTGGGCCTGAGTGCCCTGAATCCCCCTGGTCAGGTCTCCTGTGCAGGAGGGGACGTCTGCTGCTCAGGAGCTGAAGCCAGGAGGCCTCCGTGAGCCGGCAGAGGCCACTCCCCAGGGGGCAGGGTCTTCTGTGGCCCTGGTTTCAGCACCACCACCCCAGCAGGCTGGCCAGGAGGAAGCCCCACTGCATTTTCTCTTGGTTCCCGTTTCTTTGCCTTCTCTCGTCCGGGGTGTCCTGTAGGGATTTCTGGGGTGCTTGTTATCCCCAGACTATCCCCTCTCCCCCAGAGGAGGCTGACGGGAGCAGAGAGAGCAGGCGCCCGTAGCAGGAGGGCAGGTGGGAAGAGTGTCGCCCACAAGCGGCACCGGGAGCAAAGCCTGTGCTCACAAGGCTGCTTTTCCTGGCGGCCCCGCTGACTCGGAGTGAGGTTGACGGCCACCCTCCTCGCTGGTCCCTTCTCTCAGGGGTCCCTGTCTTCATCTCCGTCCTGACCTGCTGGCAGGTTGATGGTCTGGGGCTGCGGTTTCCTCAGCAGTCATGGCAGAAGGTGACCGTGGGGACGGAGGGACACTGGCTTCCTTCTCATGTAGTGTCCACTACTGGCTCCATCCTGGGGACAGCTCTAAAGCCTGGCCCTGAGTTGCGGCTGCTGACTCCATCAGCTTGCGGACACTCTGCCATGTGGGACGGGTGTCCCCACGTCCCTCCCAGAGCTTCATGTTGGTCCCAAGGGGCCACCCAGCTGGCCTCCCACCCTCATCCCCATCCCTGGTACCGGAGTCCAGCCTCGCGTGGGCTCCCCGGTCTCGAATCTTGGCCCTGGAAAGCGTGCACTGAGGGCCCCGCAGAGGGCTTTGGGGCGGCCTCCCCCGTGCAGACGGGGGGCCCACATCTCCCCTCCCCAGGCAGCAGGGCAGAGCTGGTGTTGGCCAGGTTTCCTGCCTCTCAGGGCTGTGGACCGTCTCTTCTGTCGCCTTCACCTGGTCTGGTACTGTCCCTTGGCTGGACGGTCAGTCCTGCCGTGAAAGGGTGTCTTTTGTGCTGTGAAGGAGGCTGCACGCTGACGACCTCCTCATGCTGGGAAAGGCGGGTCCGGAGTTGCCCCTTTCGCTGTCAGTCACATCTCCTTCCGTCACTCCTGAACCTCCTCGCTGGTCCTGAGACCCAGCTCTTGTGCAGCGTTGAGGGGTCTCGTGTAAGATGCTGCAGCCTCTTTCCCTGCCTGGCTGTGGTCCAGTCGGCCAGTGAATCCAGCGTGTGGACTCGAGCGGGCCGCCGGCCCCGGTCCTGCAGGGCAGCATCCCAGGGCTCATTTGGGCCCAGACCAGCCGTGAGGAATCAGCCACTTCCGTCAGGGGCTCCATGGGCTGCTTTAGTGCACATTTTGCCCTTGGCTCTTGCTGGTCCCTCCACCGTGTTTGTAAAACAGCATCTTCAACAAAACACGTCACACCCACGTGGCTGATTATATAGAGGGCCTCAGAGGGGCTCCAAGATGGGCAGCTACTTCAGAAAGAGCAGGTGCCCCGGAGGAAGGGCTCAGACCTCCGGTCCCATCTCCCGGGGCGGCTCTCGGGGCTGGCGAGAGCTGACTTGAGCCCTCTTCTGTCCGTCATGCGGGGCCTCCTGACTGTCTTGCAGGCAGAATGCAGAGCTGGCCAAGCTCCGGCAGGAGCTGGGCAAGGTCAGCAAGGAGCTGGTGGAGAAGTCGGAGGCCGCACGGCAGGAGGAGCAGCAGCGGAAGACGCTGGAGGCCAAGGCGGCTGCCTTTGAGAAGCAGGTCCTGCAGCTGCAGGTGAGTTCGGGGGCAGCCACCTCGGTGCCCGTGAATCCTGCCCGCCAGGCTCTACGCGTGGCCTCCCTGGGTCCTCCCTTCTCAGCTGTGACTGTGACTGCAGTGGACCCAGGCAGGGCTGGGGCTGGAACCCTTGACCTTGGCCTCGTTAGTAGTGATACCTGGTCAGCATAGAGTGGGTGCTTTCTGTGTGCTAAGCGTTGTTCTGAACGTTTACAAGCTTAACTCAGGTAATTCTCATTGCAACCTTATGGGGTAGATACTGTTATTATCTGTAATTTACCCAGAAGGAAATTGGATGCACAAAGTTCAGCAACTCTGCCAGTTCACCCACAGCCAGGGTTTGAGCCCCAGGGCAGCCCCAGAGCAGTGAGCGTCCCACACTTGCCACACGTGTGGTGTCACAGCTCCGGCCGCAGCCAGGCCGGCGGGCGCGGCCTCTGGCTTCAAGGCCCGGTGGGTGTTCTTTCCTCTCAGCCTCTGGATGTGGCCCGGAAGCTCGTATTTTCCCAGGGGGACGCCTGTTGTCCAGAGGGAGGAAGACTGTCCCCTCCCTGCCCCATAGGTGCTGGGCAGCAACCAGTGGGCCCTTCAGTCTCGGGGCCTCCCTGCTCATTGGCCCGACGAGTGCTGCGTCCCCCAGCTGGCCTGTTTCGGGGCAGGGTGACCGGGCGTGGGGCAATTGTCATACCTCTGTGCGTGTAACTTCTCTGGAGGACAAGGAAACCCTGGAGACCCACACAGCTTTGCACCTGTTTCTGCTCAGTCACTGAAGCTCTCGGCTGTAGCGTGTGGGGCAGTGGGGCTGTTTTATGGAAGGGACTAGAACGACAGACACGAAATTGTAAGACTGTTGTGTGTGTGCCTAAGAACAGGCACAGATAAACAAAGTTTGGATTGTTTGGGTGGAATTGAGATGGATAACTTGGTGTAAAGTAGGTCCACCCTGAGCAGTGAGATCAGAGCCCCTGGGGAGGGCCTGGTGGTTATGTTCTGAAGGCTGTCGGGTGGCCCTGGGGCTTCCGGGGCTGGAGCCTTCTGGCGCCCGGGTTGCCACCATCACTGTAGCCAGGAATTCCCAGGCCGCGAGCATCTCCTCTCTCTGAGGTCACAGAGTCCCCGTGGTATTGATAGTGAGGCCCGGATTTCAGAGGTGCAGTTTCCCCACCTGTAATGTGGGTGTGGTGGTGGTACCTGTGTCTTGGGGTGGCTGACACACACGGATGCCTTGTCCAGAACTGCCTAACAACCATATGCCCTTTCCCAGGCCCCCTCGGGAAATCTCCAGCTCAGGCCGGACGTTTAGCTTGTAGGAAGCCTCTCCCTGTGCCACATTCAGGTGAAAATGGGCCTTTGCCTTTCTGGGGCTGTCCTGCCTTCACCTGAGGCCTCTTCCCCAGGAGCCCGCTCTTCAGGGTCCAGGGTGGCCTCTTGGCCTTTTCTAGCAGGTGAACTGACCTGGAAATCCAGGAGGCTTATATAAGTCATCGGCACAGGATGGCAGGGTGTGAGGAGCTCTAGACGGCAGAGCCGGCTGAGGGCCCCCCTCCTGCCGCATCCTCCCAGCCCTCCTCCCTCTGCTGGCCCCCAGGCGTCTCACAAGGAGAGCGAGGAGGCCCTGCAGAAGCGCCTGGATGAGGTCAGCCGGGAGCTGTGCCGCTCACAGACCAGCCATGCCAGCCTCCGGGCGGACGCCGAGAAGGCCCGGGAGCAGCAGCAGCAGATGGCCGGTGAGGGCGGTGTGGGGGCCGGCTCCGTGGTGGGGGTGGCGAGGGCAGCTGGGACCCCTGACTCCCCACCCGTCAGGGGACGTGCCGGGGGTGCTCGGGGTCAGGCCTGGGCTGCGGAGGACTGAATGTGGGGGCGGGCCCTGTGGGGCTGGATATGGGGGTGGGATGGAGCCTGTGGGGGTGTGGCCTGTGGGGTGGGATACGGGGGCGGGCTCAAGGTGGAAGATGCTGCCCCTTCGGCGTCACTTGCTGTGGGGCCCACCTGGAGCCGTGATGCTCCTGGGGCTGCTGCCGGCCTTCTCTTCCAGCCCAGTCAGGCCTGGAGGCCAGATTTGGAAGGTGGGTTTACGGTCCCCCTGTGTTCACAAGTCACCTTCTCAAACGGGAGGTGGTGACGAAGCCCAGGGCGCCGAGGGCCCCTAGAGAAGCAGGGCAGACCGTGCCGTGAGGGCTCACCAGTACTTCTGGAGCCGCTGCTGGGGGCCGAGCACTCCTGTGGGTGCCTGGGGCTCGGCCGGGAGTGAAGCAGCGGGCTTGGGGCCGCGTTCCGGCAGGAGACACGGGCACAGTAGATGGACCCATGTCGACAGACTTCAGGTAGGCAGCGCGACCGAGAGCAGGCCCTAGAAACGGCAGGCTGTGTCTGGGAAGGGCTAGGCAGTGAATACTTCTGGCTTTGTAGGCCAAATGGTATTTGTCACAACTGCTCAGCCCTGCTGCCACAGTGCAAAAGCCACCCTAGACAGACAGACCTGGCTGCGTGCCAATAAAGCTTTATTTTCAAGAACACGTTGTGGGCTGGGTTGGCCCAAGGGCCTAGTTTGCTGACCCCTGCTGTGATGGGCCGGGTGTGGCTTTGAGTGGTCAGGGGAGGCCTCTCTGGGGAGAAGGGGATGTTTAAGCCCAAGGTCTGGATGATGGGGAGAGGCCAGCCTCACAGAAACCGCGAAGGGGCCCCTGAGAATGGGAGTGAACTTGAACTTGGCCTGTACAAGAAACAGATGCAGGTCAGCAAGCGAGACTGGAGAAGAAGGCAGTGGCTAGTGTGGGGTAGACGGGCAGGGCCGGGCCACCCTCCTTTGAAGAGTTCAGGGGCCGTGTGGAGTGCTGAGGGGGCGGGGAGCACGGGCAGGGCTGGCGGGATCCCATCTGCACTTCTGGATGCTCCGGCTCCCGGTGGGGACCAGGGATGGGGCCTTGCAGTCGTCGGACCAAAGGCACCTGGGCTGGGCCCAGGCAGCCACGGAGGCGCTGGTGGATTCGGCAGGCAGTGGATGTTGGATCCACAAGCCTGGTAGGTGAGTGAGAGGCGGGGGCACAGGAAAGCAGAACAGCCACAGCGAGAGGACCAGGAGGTCTGAGCAGAGCTGCGTGTGGACGTGGCCGGCGTCTGAGCCAGGGCTCAGGGAGGAGACCAGGGCCGGGCCGCCGTTTGGAGTCAGGCACACGTGGAGGACTTTCAGAGCTGTGGTGGGGCTTAGCGGAGGTCACCGAGGGAGGGCACGTTGAGGCGCCCCCCTGCCTCTGGTCTCAGCGACGTGAGCCCATCTCCCAGAGAGTAAGGTTTTAGAAACTGCAACAGGAGCCCATTCAGTTTTCCATCTTTTCCTGAGTGATCCGGGGGCGTTCTGTTCTACCCTAGTGAGTCCTTGAGAAGGAAGCCAGGCTGTGACTTTCTCCACCAGCTAACAGGACACCCAGGGGTCAGGGGAGTGCCTGGAAGCCCGCAGGCATGCACTGGGCAGCATGGGGCACCTGTGCCGGCCTTCCCCCGCACCCTGCAACCCGCTGGCCTCCCTCCCCGCAGAGCTGCACGGCAAGCTGCAGTCCTCCGAGGCTGAGGTGAGGAGCAGGTGCGAGGAGCTGAGCAGTGTCCACGGGCAGCTGGACGAGGCCAAGGCGCAAAACTCGCAGCTCACGGAGAGGATCCGCTCCATCGAGGCCCTGCTGGAGGCGAGCCAGGCCCGGGACGCCCAGGTCAGCTGCACCTCCTCCTGGGAGCGCCCCCACCCACCCCACAGGGGCCCTGCCCTGATGACCTGTCATGCGAGGTGGTCTCGTGGTGACCTCAGGGCTCTGTCTCTCGTTCCAGGCCAGCCGAGAGGAGGCCAACCAGCAGCAGGCCCGGTAAGAGGAGGCAGGGGCCGTGGCCTGGGTGCGGGGGTCCCAGGGAGGAGCCCTCTGAGACGCCCTGCCTTTCCCCATCCCTCCAGTGACCTCGAGGACGAGGACAGGCTGGGCAGGGAAGAGGGCACCTTGCAGGGAGCTCCTGCTTCGAGGAGCGAGGCTGTGGGGAGAGTGGCTGCGCCTCGGCAGGGGGATGGGCCTCGCTGTCCATCCGTCCATCCATGCATCCATCCATCCTTCTCTCCCCGGGAAGGACCGGCTGGTCAGGGTGTTCTCTCCACGTCACAGGGCGAGGGAATTTAGGAGCTGAAGTTGTAACCCAAACGGGAAAGTGGTTACGTGCCCAGAGTGGAGAACCCGGGAGGATGCCCGGGCTTTTGCACAGATCTGGGATGCGGTGCGGTTCACAGCTGACCAGGTCGCAGGGTTGATGCCGGGTGACTTCAGTGGCCCAGCCCCAGGCCTGCTTGGACTGTGTGTTTGCTGTTGCTAAGATCTGGTGGGCTTCTCAGGCCAGGGGGCTGGGTATGTGTCCCTCAGCAGATGTCCATGAGCTTGGGGGGTGGCCCTGGCTGCCGTGGCTGGGGGTCCCCAGGGCAGCCACGTGGGGTTAAGCATGCAGGTGGTCGGTCATGTCCTGGGTCGTCCACTGACCAACCTCCCTTGTTCCGGCTGCTGCTGCCAGTGAGTCCCCTCCCCAGCGCCTCCCCAGGCCACGGCCCATGTTCCGTGGCCTTGGGCTCGGGTTTGGGGGCTGGGGAAGGAAGCCGGCCTCACGGCGGCCCCAAAGCATCTTGCTGGAGACTCAGAAGGAAACCCTCTCCGTGCACCTTCCCAGAAAGCTTTGCGCAAACTCTGTTTCTCACGGCACTTGCCAGGGTAGAGAGGTGTTTGTTAAGCGTTTTGCTTCTTGTATTTTACGATCAGCTTCTTGGACTGCACAGCTAATTGCTAGTTACCTAAGTCATGCTGCAAGCAGGGTTGATTCTAGCTTTTTGCATCATGTAGATGTTTGGCAGAATTAGGGTTTTTTAAAATTTCCTTCTCAGATTTGTTTATCTGGAAGTTGCGTCTAGGCCAGGCCATCGTGTTCTGGGGTGGGGATGAGTGATCCGGCCCTAGATGTTCTGGAACTCGGGCCGTAGCTACCAAGGGGGGTGACTGTCAGCGTGTCCTTGCCACCGGCCTGCTGTGCCTTCTTCCTCGGGGCCTCGTGCCTTTGGGGGTGCTCTTGCAGGGGTGTGTGCGGGGCCAGCGCTGGTGCAGAATGCCAGCGGCTTAAGGAGAAACTGTGAGGGGTCCCACTGGAGCTTTGAGGGTGGGGTCAGGTCCTGTGGCCTGAAACCAACATCCAAGAAGTCGACAGCCGTCTTCAAGGCCACATGCAAACGGTACTTAGAATGAAAATGAGACGGTGCTCGGGGGCGTCAGAGCGGGCAGCGCACACAGCCTCGCTGAGGTTATTTGGTCCTCATGCACCTCCTTAGCGTGGTGTACTGCCGGCCCCTGGTGAGAAATACGAACGTGTCCCCCCCGGGGGCATCTTCAGACGGGCTTCCTCCTGCTCCCAGAGGGGCCCTGTTGTGTTGCTTCAAGTCGGCGTTGGCGGCTTCTGGATGTCAGCTTTTGTGCGACCCCGGGGCTTCCCTGTCCTAAATCTTAACGCAGAAGGTGACGTATTAAGTGTCCATTTGAAGCGTCTTCCTCAGAGCAGCCAGAGCAGTTCTAGAGCGTCCACCCCTCGCTTTCCGGGCGATGGGGTGGACGGAGCCGCAGGGCCTCGAGTCCAGAGAGAAGTGTGAAAAGATGGCCCCCCCGGCCTGCCAGCCGCATGCATCTGGGGTCGTCTCGGGCTGATTCCCTGGAGCCCAGGCGCAGGACTGAGGGGGAGCCTTCGGGTCTCAGCAGAGTTAGGTTTTGGACACAGGACGGTCCCAGCGCCGAGAGCAGGGATGCAGTTGATGGGTGTGCCGGCCGCGGTGCCACCCGAGCCTCCGGCCCCGGCGTCCTCCGAGGAGCCCCAGCCCAGTCTCGAGGGCAGCTGTGGCCGCAGGGAAGGGCCAGCCGACGCGTGCTGCGGGACAGAGTGGGACCAGGCTCAGTTTACCAGAAGAAAGAGCATCTGGAAACCTGACTGTCCGCGGCGCGTCCGCGCACTGGCCGTTGTGGCAGCTCTGACCGCTGCCGTCCCCGCAGCCAGTGCCACCAAGTGGGACAGCGCTGGCCTCTGGGCCCCCAGCCCTCAGGGGAGGGGCCACGGTGGCTGCTGGGGCTCCCCTGAAGCCTGTGCCGGCTTGGGGAGGGGACTGACTGCAGCCCCAGGCCCCACGGGTGTTCTGGGGCAGAGGAAGGGGCCCCGAGACAGGGCCTATGGCGGCCGCGGGCCCTCGAAGCCCGGCAGTGACGCCGCCATCCCCCCTCAGCCTCATGGAGTTGGAGTCGCAGGTGTGGTGTCTGGAGAAGGAGGCCACGGAGCTCAAGGAGGCAGTTGAGCAGCAAAAAGTGAAGAACAACGTGAGTGTCAACGGGCCACCTGCCATGTGGATGCGGAGGGGGCTCGGGGCCTCTCCTTGTCCCGTCCGGCTGCTCCCTGTGGTGGGGCTCGGGGGTCCTGACTCCCACTGGGTCGGCTTGGTCATGTGGTCACCTGGCGTGAGGAGGGGGCTGTAGGGCGCCTCCTCTGCGGTGGGCGCATGGGAGCCTCGGCTGCGTAGGGCGCCTCCTCTGCGGTGGGCGCATGGGAGCCTCGGCTGCGTCCCTCCGACCCGGGCCGTCCCCCCGGACCCCCCCCCGAGACACACACACACCCAAGACACAGACACACACACACACACACAGACACACACACACACACACACAGACACACACACACACACACACACACACACACACACACACACACACACACACACACACACACACACACACACACACACACACACACACACACACACACACGGCCCCATTTGGTGGCAGACCCTCTTCCCACTGAAGAGCTGGCAGATCCCCGCCGCCCGCAGACGCGTCTCCCTGAAAGGCGCCCTCAGGCCCCGGCCACCCGAGAGCAGCCTGGCGCCAGTGCTGCCCGGGGTGGCCTGTGAGGTCCAGAGACGGGTCGGAGAGGGCTTGCCCGCCCGGCGGACACCAGCCTGGCTGTTGACCGTCTCCCCTCTCCTCCCAGGACCTCCGAGAGAAGAACTGGAAGGCGATGGAGGCTCTGGCCTCGGCTGAGAGGGGCTGCGAGGAGAAGCTGCGGTCCCTGACCCAGGCCAAGGTCAGCATCGGCCTCGGGATCGCCTCCGTCTAGCAGCTCAGCAGACCACACAGACTGCGTGCAGGGCAGCCTCAGCCTCAGGGCATCTCAGAAGTCCACCCAGGGCCCGGCTGCTGCATATTCCTGCCCGCCCTCCTGCCCTCCCGCCGCGCATTTCTCCCCGACATGCGGGGAGCAGCAAGCCCTTGTCTCCTGCTTCTCAGCTGGGCCTTTTGCCCTCGGAGGCCATGGGGGCCCCGAGCTGGGTCTGTTCATGGACTTCGCTCGTGTTAATTCTTCTCGCCTGACGTTTGTCTGCTTTCTCAGGCCCCCTGCGGTCCTGGCCCAGGGGCTCCGTGATTGAGCTTTGGGGGAAGGACAGTCTTTAGTAGCAAGCACTCAGGCCCAGGTCGGGGGAGCACGGGTGGGTCAGTGTCCAGGGCCCTGGCCGGGATATGGTCTGCAGCTGCAGCATGAGCAGGCGGGGCCTCACCACTGGCTTTGGCCAGGCCTGCCCTCCCTCTCCCTTTTGCTCCCCCTGCAACGCAGAATTACTGTCCTGTTATCATGAGCTTTGCAGCAACTTTCACAAGCCTCCCAGGAAGCCTGAGGCTGTGTCAGATGAGGCCTCCGAGAGGTGGAGCTGGGGAGCTTACACTTACACTCCCCAGGAGTGACCTGGGCGCCTGTCTGGCCTTTCTGTGGCAAATGCAGAAGCTGTGACCAGAGGTGTCACCTGACTTGTTTGTGGTCACACAGCCAGATGAAGACAGGGAGCTGGCCTCTGGGTCCTCAGCCCTTGCTTGGCATCCCATGACCCGGGCACCTGAATGGTGGTCACGAGGTCGGGGGCCCATAGCAGGCCACGGATCAGCAGGTGAGCGAGAAGGGTCGGCTTCTGAGACTCAAGTCTAGGCACGTGGTGCTGTGGTCAGGCTGGGCGTCCATCTGCCGGCCATCCATCCCCCCGCCACCGGCCCCAAGTCACACACAGAGCCTCACTCCCGGCTCTAGTCCGGGAGCTCCTAGTGCCGTTCCAGGCCTCGGGCCCTTAGGGGCAGGCGGCAGGCTCAGCCTGCTGGGGACGGGTGACCAGATGGGACTTTCAGCCAGAAATCTGCACCGCGCCCCTGCCCCCAGGGTGTGGGGACAGGCTATCTGTCCCCAGGGACAGTGCAGTCCTTCTCGGCTTTACTTATGGCTCCTTCCCGCTTTCTTGGGCTCTTTTTTCTTGCGTTGAGTGGGAGCATCAGGGAGGATGGAGGGGGCTCTGGCCAGCGCAGCTGCAGCAGGGGGCCCAGGAGCTGTTGGAGAGCCGAGACCCCGACCTGCCTTATCCCCTCAGCACGTGGCAGCCCTGATCCTCCCGCCCACAGGGTTGCAGGAGCTCCTGACCCTGGTGGCCACCCCTCTTCTCTGCGCTCCCTGCCCCCCATATGCACACGCTCAGAAAGAAGACCTGAGCCTGAGTGTCTGCTGGGAGGTGTCCGCGAACCTGCGTGTCCCGTAGGGGGTGCTGCCATCCCCCTTCTTTAGAGCTGAGTTTGTTTAAAGTTGGCCAGGCCTGGGGTGGGGTGGCCGGAACTTGACTGCTAAGGTTAGACATACCCCCGCCCAGCCGGCCCCACGGAGCCACCATTGGTCTCCTCCGATCCTTGTCCCTCCCCTGAAGGGCTGGGGACATGTTCCTGGGGTGAAACCCCCGGGGCTGCCGTAAGCTCCGTGGCTGACCGCCCTCCCGCCCCGCCCCCAGGAGGAGTCAGAGAAGCAGCTCAGCCTGACGGAGGCCCAGACCAGGGAGGCCCTGCTGGCCCTGCTCCCGGGCCTCTCTGCCCCCACCCACCAGGTAGGAGGGGAGGCAGCTCTCGGGGGACCCCTGTGCGGGTGGGGGCACATCCCGCCCGACCTTAAACATTTTTGTCGCAGAATTACGCCGACTGGCTGCAGGAGCTCAAAGAGAAAGGCCCAGAGCTGCTGAAGCAGCCACCAGCGCACACGGAGCCCTCGGTGAGCACGGCCACTGTCACTCGCGCCCTGCCCTGTCTGCGGGATGGAGGGTGCCTGGAGCTGGCCATCGGATTTTGGCTCAGCAGGCCCCTGTCCTGCCCTCCACCCTCAGGACCTGGCTGCCAAGCTGAGGGAGGCGGAGGAGACGCAGAACAGCCTTCAGGCCGAGTGTGACCAGTACCGCAGCATCCTGGCCGAGACGGTGAGGCCGCTGTGACCTTGGGCGAGTCACTGCCCCTCTCTGGGCCCAGTTTCTTTGGCTGAATGGTGAAGGGGGTGAGCTCAGGTTGAAGGTCTGGGGCACAGTATGGGAAGGGATAGGACAGCGTTCGGCTTGAATCCGCTTTCCTGCGACTCCAGGGGCCATGCTCACTCAGCCTCCCTCTGCGATGGCCAGTCCTGGGTTCCCCGTCCTGGGCCGCTGAGGCCCACCTGGTGCAAACCCACCGGAGACGAGAGACCTGACAACCTTGTTCGCACACCGGCCGGGGGCCCCCCTCCGGAACTGTACCCCCTCCTCCCGCACGGCCGCCGCTCTGGGCTTTGAGCCGGGGGGTTGCGGGGAGCCACGGGGGTGTGGGGGGGCCTCTCCAGGCCCTGCTCAGTGCCGTCCCCGCAGGAGGCCATGCTCAAAGCCCTGCAGAAGAGCGTGGAGGAGGAGGAACAGGTGTGGAAGGCCCGGGTGAGCGCCACGGAGGAGGAGCTCCAGAAGGTACCGCACGGCCCCCAGTCTCCCCAGGGCCCACCTTCCCTCGGAACCCAAACTCCACTCCCTCAGAATGCCATACAATTCAGGGGAAACGCCCACGGGGTTATCTGGGTCACTTGGGAGTCACGTTTGCTGGGTTTTGGTGATGCCACAAACAGTGTCATTGTGGAATGACCGACAGCTGAGTCCCGGTCTCAAGGAGACCCCCCCCAGCCCCACCCCCAAGGAAGAGAGTGCTGGTCATACCTGGGGGTGGGGGGGGGGGCGGGGGCACCACAGGGCTTCCCGGGAGGTGGGGTGCATCCCAGGATGGACCCCCGGGGCTCGTGCTTGACGGCGCTCCCCCTTCTTGCTTTGAAGTCGCGGGTCACAGTGAAGCATCTCGAAGAGACTGTCGGGAAGCTGAAAGGGGAACTTGAAAGTGCCGATCAGGTGCGTGCGGGCGCCGTCCGGAGGGCTGCCATCCTGCTACAGAGGCTCCTCTAGCGGCTTTCCTTCCCCGACCGCACGTCCCTGCTTGTCCTTAATGAGCCGTTACGACCTCGGGGTGGCTGGGCCCCGGTGCACCATGGCTTCTGCCGTGGCCTCATGAACCGTGGGAGGGTTGCCGGGTGGCCCTGCTGCACTCCGCACCCTCCTTGCAAGTAAACCTAAAAGCTGCTGAGGTCTGAGAACACGTGCGGCCCCAGGGTGCGTCTTCAGGAGGTGTTGGGCCTGGGGGGCACCCCCCTGCATGGCCTCAGTTGGCTCGTAGCCATCAGGCCACGGGGGCCCCTCTCAGCCCTTGTCCCAGGGCCTGGTGGCCCCAGCGCCCTGTCCCCGTGGCCCGTGCCCTCCCGCTGGCCGGCTCGAGGCTCCTGATGTGTGTTGTGTCCAGGTGAGGGAGCACACGTCACATCTGGAGGCCGAGCTGGAGAAGCACATGGCGGCCGCGAGCGCCGAGTGCCAGAACTACGCCACGGAGGTGGCGGGGGTGAGTGTCCCGGCGCAGGTGGGCCTGGTGGGGGCCCTGCGCCAGGGCCGGGGGCGGCCAGGTCAGCCTGGCAGCGAGAGGGTCTCTCTACCGGTGTGGAGACACCATCTCTGCGGGGAAGGCATTTAAATCTGAGTGTTTTCTGATTCGGGGAGCAGAGACACAAGCCTGGCACCCCCGATCCTGGTTCGATCTCCGACTTCTGGCCTCGCTTTGCAAAAGACAATCCACAAACATTTGTGCAGGCCTGAGACTAGCGTGTACTGAAGGCGATCCTTCCTTCGTCTTCAAAAAAGAGCAGAAGCTCCTGGGGGCCTGCGCCCACCCCTCCCCCACGCCCCACAGGCTCTCCGGGTGGCGTATGTGGATGTGCTTGGTTGGGTGTGAGGTGCTGACTTACTGGAACTGGCGCTCTCTCCTTTTCTCCCACCACCCGGGTCTGTTTTCTGTCCAAGTTGAGGCAGCTTTTATTAGAATCTCAGTCTCAGCTGGATGCAGCCAAGAGTGAAGCCCAGAAACAAAGCGACGAGCTTGCCCTGGTGAGTGAACTGGTGTGGCCGGCATGTGCCCTGGGGTTGGGTGTGTGTGTTTCTGCGTCCCGTCAAAGGGGACATGCGCCGGTCTGTGCTGGGCCCGGTGTGGACGGCCCCTCACACGTTTGCTCCACGCTGCACACTGGGCCTGTGGCTGCCGGGACCACGGGGCTCCAGGTCTGCGCTGGGAGCTCTGGGGGGGTCCTTCTGCCCCGTGGCCTTCTGTGGGACTAGGGTCCTTCTTGTGGGACTAGGGTCCTTCCTCACCCAGCAGTGGCTCAGGTCAGGTCAGTCAGATCTGCAGTGTGCAGGGCAGCCTGCTCCACGCTGGGCGGTACCAGGTGACCTGTCTGCAGCTGCGCAGGGCTCCCGGCCACGCGGGGGCCTCTGGTTCTTCCGGTTTTCAGCCTTGATGTGTGACTCTGGTCCGCGCTTCTTGGCCAGGTCAGCCTGGCCTTGTAGCGGCGGGGGGGCGGCCCACTGGTTCCAGTACCAGCCCGTGAGGCCAGACACAGTCCGTGTGATCTGCACGGTCTTTCATTAAATCATGAGTTGGCTGTTAACACTGAGCCACCGGCGTGGGGGGGGGGGGGTGGGGGGAGCGGGCGCGGGGCGCTGTGTGTGTGTGTGTGAAAAACGTACGTGTCTGGCTTTCTGCGAGGAGACCCCAGGTCTGGTCCGGGGGGCTGGCGTTCCCAAAGCAGCACCCACTGAGCAGCCCCCTCGCTGGGTGCACGCTCTGGCTCCCCGGGTGCCCCCTCTGGTCGTTCGGGCCTGACCGGGGACCATCGCCCCCGAGGGCAGGTGCCGAGTCTGAGGGCCATTCTCCAAAGCCATGTCCAAGCCAGGCCTGGGCCACATGCAGAGGACACGCCCCGAGTTTCTCCTCGTCACTGGCCTCTGCGGTCTGGTGTTGACTTTTGGGGCTGTTGGCAGGAGGAAAGGACCTGGAGGGTGAAGCCCCACACACTTGGGGCGCCCCTCATGGGGCAGCTCTGTCAGGGCCCCCCCCAGATCCCCGCTGGGAACCTTCACCCAAGCTTTGTGGGTGACACTGCTGCCCCTTCAGACTTGAGGTTCAGAGGTCTGGGGCTTAGGCCCCCCAGCAGTGGAGCTCAGGGGTGAGGGGACCTTATGAGGTAAGAGTGTCAGCTTGTCGGGGACCCCACAAAAGGCCCTGACGGGGGACCGCACCCAGGAGGGTAGCGGGAGGCAGGCGGCAGTGTCTGCGCCGAGCCCACCGGCCGCCTGCCGTTCTTCAGATTCCGTAGCCCCGCGCATACCACATCCTTCGGGGGTCACCTGGCTCCCGGCGTGGGGGTCTCTGCGCTGCTGGCCTTGCCACAGAGTGCATGTGGGGTCAGCCCGGGCCCCTTGCGGGCCCCTCGGGCACAGTTTGGCTAGGGTGAGGGCTCGTGGCGCTGGCTCTCCTGCCCCAGGGAACCTGCACGGGAGCCAACACAGGCCACAGTTGTCAGAGCAGGTCCCCCGTGGGCTTTGGCTGCTGAGAGCATCTGCCGTCCTCCTGCGGGGTGCATCCAGCTATGTCAGGCACAAACCCACCCTCCCTGTTCCAGGTCAGGCAGCAGTTGAGTGAGATGAAGAGCCACGTAGAGGATGGTGACGTAGCCGGGTCCCCGGCTGCCCCCCCAGAGGCCCCCTCAGCAGAGCAGGACCCCATCGAGGTTAGGGTGGTGAGCCCGTCCCCAGGTGTCCATCACTGACCGCCGTGTGGGCCCTTCCACCCAGCTGGAGGGCAGGGACGGCAGCCTCTGCTCTGGCTAAACTCCGGCCACTCGCAGCTCCCGGCCCCACTGCCCAGATGCCCGACTCCTCAGGACGCCAGAGTGGGAGGGGGGCGGGGGGCTGGGGCATCACTGGTGGGGCCCTTGCCATCCAGACCCCTGATCTGGGCGGCAGCCGCCCAGAGCCTCGCCGGGGTGGGAAGGCCACCAGGGCTCGTGCGGTGCCTAGGCTCCTCTGTCCTGGGGTCTCAGCAGAGGGGCTGCGTCTGCGTCTCTTCTCAGCCACACCAGCTTCCGTTCCCAGGGGTCGGGGCCCTGCCTCCCCCAGGGGGGCTTCAGGCACACAGGCCTCCCCGCTCGCTTGTCCCAGGCAGGGCAGGGTCGAGGGGGCCCTGGGCACAGCCAGAAGATGTGGCCGCAGGTGTCAGGCTGCCCAGAGCCCTGGGTACCCAGGAGGGTCTGCCCCAGGTTCCGAGCATGTTTGCGGTGTTTGCATGCAGCTGAAGATGCAGCTGGAGCGGACGGAAGCCATCCTGGAGGACGAGCAGACGCAGCGGCAGAAGCTCACAGCTGAGTTCGAGGAGGTCAGGCTGCCCCGTGCCGTCGGGGCTTCTCTGGGTCAGGGCGGCGGGTCTAGGGGGTTGAGCCGCGTCCCACCCCAGGGGGTGTCGCTGCGCCATCGTCACCCGCCTCCTGTCCACATGGGGCCTGACCCGCTGCCCCGCTCTGTCCAGGCTCAGCTCGTGTCGAGTCGTCTGCAGGGGGAGTTGGAGAAGCTCCGCTGCAGCAGCGCCCTCGGGTCCTCAGAGGCGGAGGAGGCCACGCGGCTCAAGGTACAAGGTTCCCCGTTGTCACCCCCGGAGGCCCCTCGGGCAGCGTCCAGCCTAATTTGGAGGTTGGCGAGGTCGGGGGGGATCCCTAAGTGTCCAGTGTCACAGCTGGACATCACCAGTGTGACGATTTAAATCGAGTAGAACTGAAGCTGAGCTCCGTCACCCTGGCCACAGGGCAGGTGCTCAGCAACCAGTGCCCGACCCTGAAGCACAGCCCTGTGACCCGCAGGCCGCGTCCTCACACCCTCGGCCCCATGTGCGCAGCCAGGTGGCCTTCCTGCTGTGCGTCACGTGAAGGCTGATCCCCTTCAACCCTCTGACCCACAGGAGAGACTAGAAAAGGAGAAGAAATTAACCAGTGACCTGGGACGCGCTGCCACCAAACTACAGGAGCTTTTGAAGACGACCCAGGAGCAGCTGGCAAAGGAGAAAGACACGGTGAAGAAGCTGCAGGAGCAGCTGGACAGACCAGTGAGTGCCGCCGGCCATCCCCTCGGGGGTTGGGCAGGGCTGGGCGCCCCGGGATGCCTGAAAGCTGTCCTCTGCCCCGCCAAGCCCTCGGGTGCCTCCTCCAGCCCCAGGGGCCTCTCAAGGTGGAAGGTGGTAGGTAGGGTGGTGTAGGGCCGAGGCCCCTAGGCCCAGCCTGCCCCTCCCCCGCCCTCTGTTCACAGGAGGCCGGCAGCAGCAGCTCGAAGGAGGGAACATCTGTCTGAGCTTCCTGCGGAAAAAGAAGTCACTGTTCAACTTACCAAAATGCCTTACACATTCCTGACCAATAAACAAACCAACACAGCATTATCTGGGCCCAACTTGGGTAGCTCTGAGAAGCCATAGAGACGAGAGTCTCTTAGCACCAGAAGTAGCTCTTCCAGACCCCAGTTTGTAAAAGAATCTTTGTCACATTCGATAAACACTATTCCCTAGGACCGGCCCTGGACCACCGGCCAGCAGACGCCAAAGCCCTCAGCAGCTGTGTGACAGACCTGGGTGTGTGCTAGGGGGCCGGGACCTTGGGGTGTGTATGTCAATCAATCAGTCAGTGCAATTGTTGTGTCTTTTGTGGGGTTGGCGGTTGGGCGATGGGCGGTCCAGGTGGTGAGTCCTGAAGGCTGCAGCGCAGACTGTAGGGTCACAGCCAGCGAGGCAGCAGTTCTCACCCCTGGAAGAAGTTGCCACCACAACTGACGTGTGACCTCCTGGGTGTTGATGCCATTAAAACCCGCGTGTCGCCCGGCACTTTGGGAGAGAATGAGTGTGGTTTCTGGTCCCCCCCGCGCTTTCCCCACCCGGGCCCCTAGCACCCACCGGGCAGGATGAGGGAGCAGGGCCCGTGACACCTGGTGGCCAGATGCCCTGTGGGCTCCACCCTGAGGAACTGAGGCGGTTCCCTAGCAGGGCTGTGGGCAGCCTAGGCTGTCATGTGAAGTGAGTTCCAGGAATGAACACGGACCTGGGCAAACATCCACGCCGCAGGAGGGCTGGCCCAGGGCGGGAGGGCAGGCAGCTGAACTTGGGGTGATCTTTGGACCCACTGTGTTCTGAGGGGCCCACAGAATCTGTGGTCAGGAGGTGTGTCAGGGGCTTTGTAAGGAACCTGGAGCTCAAGCAAAAAAAAAAGGATTTAGAGGCAGGGTGACAGGAGCAGTTGCACCAACCTAGGAACAGAAGGTGAATCAGAGCAACCCTGGCGGGGCGGGGGGCGGGGGTCTCGCTGGTACTTTCAGCTCAATTCCAGGACCCATAATCCTGGGAGAGGGGTCTGATAGGCTGAACTTAGACTACAGGTACAGCCAGATGGAAGGGAGGGTGGTGCTCCCAGGGAAAAGCAGCTGAGTACTGGGGTCTCACCACCTGCTTGAGAAGCTCCGCATCCCATTCATCGCAGTGGGGGGGGGGGTTTGACTCCTCTCTGGGGTGGTTGTCACAGCAGCCTCGGGACCTTGGGGAGGGAAAGATCAGGGTGCTGCCCAAGGCCCCATGCGAGCCACTGCCAGAGGCCGGGCAGTGCTTTCAGTCTGCACAGCCAAGACCTGGGCCTGGCTTTCAGGGGCACTTGGTACGTGGGCCACCTGGCCCTGCTGTGTGGCACTTGTATGTTGCAACTCTGTTGGGATCAGGGTGCTGGAAATTCTGGGATAGTTCCCCAGAGATGTGAGCAGAAGCTGGAGTTCAGCACAGAGGCACTGTCAGAGGAGGAGGGGTCAAGGCCAAGGGGACAGTGGTGCACACAGAGTGAGTGTCTGGGAGGGCCCTGTGTAGCCAGGTCATGAAGTCAAGTGGTCTAGACAGGAGGGCACTGGGAGCCACTGAGGGGGACAGTCATACCCGCCTGGAACTCTGCAGGGGGCTAAAGTGGAGAGGGAGCCCGCGGGCCGCAGGACACAGGTTCTGGCCAGGAGCCCGAGCGGAAGTGACTGATGACACCTGAGCTGGCCACGGGCCTGCCCGTAGGCTCAGTTCTCACGTGACATCTTTCAGTGCCTGTGGGAGAGGAACCTCCCCCACCCTGCAAAGAACCCTGCAGAAGTGAGAGTGGCTCACCTGGTGAAAGGCTGGGCAGGCTTCAGGCCCGCCTCTAACACCAGCCAAGGTCAGGAGACCTGGGGAGGTTTGTGAGCCTGGAGCCCACGCCCGGCTCACGGCTCACCCTCTGGCACACAGGGCCCTTCACGCAAGGGCAGGGGTTTGGGGCCATTTTCCGGTGGGAAACAGGACGGCCTCGTGCCCCAAACCAGGTCTCTGGCATCCGAGTGGCCACCGTGGGCCCAGGAGCCTGCGTTTCCACTAAGCTCACCACACCAGCTTCAGAACTGAGGACCCTGACGCTAGGCAGATGCCCCCTGAAGGCACAGGAATGGGTCACTTCCAGGAAAGAAGGCACAGGAGACCCTGGGGGTGCCGAGCTGCTGCCTTTGGGCTCCGTCCTCAGACCGCCTGGTGGGGCCCAGCGTCCACCTGTGGGGACCAGGCGGCCCAGGGCAGGGTGAGCCCCTCTCTCCCCAACCCCCCACCCTGAGGCCCAGCAGCAGCAGCAGCAGCTCCCGGCTGGCCGGCAGGGGGAGCCCACGGGCCTCGCTGTCCCTGGGCCAGGTCCCACCCTCGGGCTGGGGCGGGGCGCGGGCAGCTGCCCTCACAGACCCAGCCCATGTCTCAGGCCCCGACAGGAGAGCTGGGGGCTCTGACAGCATCTGGTCCAAAGTCCCCCTGCAGAGGCTCCCGGGTTGACCTGAAGCTCAGAGTCACGAGGCCCATCAACATCCCCTCCAGACCCGGAAGCTCCGTCACGCTGGTGGCGGCTTTCTGGACTAGATTCCTCCAGTCACCTCCGCGTGACGGTCAATAAAATGCACAAACACCGGGATGCCTGACCTGCAGGCAGCAAAGACACAAGATCCTAGAAGCCACCAGACACTCCACAAACGCCTTCTCTTTGAGCTTCCTGCAGGTTTGGGGCCAACAGGACTCAAAACGCAAAAGAAGAGTGTTGTTTTCCTTCCCGCCCCAAATAGAACAAAATCTCAGAACTCCAGATGCGTGATGGGAATAGCTTAGGACCGGAAAACGATACCTGAGCTGTCCAGCTGTGCCGCCCATGAGCTGTGTGACCTTAGACAAGTTACTTTACCTCTCTGGACTGGCTACTGAGACACTGGCTGCAGGCTCAGTAAGTCCCCTCCTGCTGCCCCTCCAGCCAACCATGCAGTGACCCTTCTTCCAGCTGCAGCCCGGCTGGAACTTGGTCTAAAGACTGACTGCACGTTTCAGAAGTGCCCCAGGTCATGACAAAGTGATGAGTCTGCCCTTGGGCATATCCAGGCTCTGATAGTCCAAAGGGCACGAACTGGTGAAGAAACAGAAGCTGCACTTCTGTGTGTGGACCAGCCAGCACTCTGAGGAGTTCTAAAAAAAGGAAACCACTCGACTAAGCCTAATGTTATTGAGTCACTGTGCTCACTGTTTTCTTAGAGATTAATATTCTCTGAGTAACAAACTTCACAGTCAAGCTCTGAACTTCCGTTAGCAATGGCTTTATCTGCTTCTTCCTCGGGACAAAAGAGTAATGATTAAATGAACCCTAAGTCAGCTTTCCACACACACTTCTGCAATGTGTTAACACTTATAAAAGTGTAAATGTGTTGAAAGCAGAGAATACCTGTGGTTTTATTCCTCACCAATGTCAGCTGAGGTCTCAAAACTCTAATTTTGCAGCAGAATTACCCGGAGTGCTGGTTAGCAGGATTCTTGGGCCCCAACCTCAGGAATCCAAAAGCTCCCCTAGGCAGAGATATAAGTGACTGTTAGCATTTCCCAATTTCTGGAGTCAAGTGGACCGCTGGGAGCTGTTTACATCACATCACATCCCTGTGCTCGAAACCCTCCCCACGGCAGCAGCCCCACCCCGACATACCTGCACGGAGGAGTGGTGGTACTCATACAGGTGGGGCCACACGTCACAAGGTGAAGCCACAGAAAAGACCTTCTCCTTCTAGACTCCTGGCTCTACCTACAAAGCTGATTCTTGAAAAGGGCAGCCTTGGGCCTGCAGCGCTTCTCGGAGGCCTGTTAACGTACACTCACTAAAAGCACTGCTTTCCAGAAGAGAAAACAAATTCAGGATGAAAGAACGACAAGCAGCTTATCAGTAAACCACTTTTATCTAGAAAACCACTATTATCTAGAAAATAGTGCTGGTAAAGCCAGTGCTGGTAAAGCCAGCACTATTTTCTAGATAATTTTGAAAGAAGTACTTTGATCAAAGCGTATCCTTTTTTGGCTCCCAGATGAATCAGAGAGGAGACAAAATCCTGGCATTTGGATAAACATTTGGAATAAGAGAAAGACTCCCAACTTTTATACCAACTTTTTCATTCAATCAGAGGAGAAGGGGGCTGTGGCCTTAACGCTAATTGTCCGAAATACCCAAACCTCCACACCTAACCCCACACATGGAAGGCAAAATCCTTTATCCCCAATTCAGCCATGAATAATTACACGAGAGAGAAATTAAAAATGCTTCCTTTATTACATAAAGCCAGTACTGCTACTTCTAAATTCCACTGTTTATGCATCTCTGTGTTTTTCAGTGTTACGCCTGTGATGTGAAAGGCAGTCACTTCCAGGTGTCCTCAGCGTGGCTTCCTGTGGCTGTCGGCCGTCACACCCGCTCCCTGCTTCAGACAGTCGGCAAACTACTCTAGGAAATTAAGAAGCTTGCCCAGGCCCCAGAGTAAACATAATGTTCTTCCAAACCTTATTGTACCAGAAGCAACACAGTTCTGAAGGAGACACAATTAAAGACATCCCGGTATCCCAGTCTGTCAATACACCACCTCACCATTTTCATCAACAAAGTGGATTACACTGGAGCCCAAATTTGCATTATAATTCGCTGTTACAAGACAGTGCACATTCTCCAGATTTCCAAGATGCAAGGTCACTCTCAGAACAGCCTCCCAACTAGACCAGCGAGCAGCTGCAGCTGCAGGAGCTGCTTCCTGTGTGTCAGCTACGTGCATGAAGTCGTGCTGTGCAGGATCGGTGCTGGTTCTAAGCAGTCTCCACCACACGTCTGGTAGAATCTTACGTAGTTAGTAAGTACATTAGTGCTGTTACATGTTGTGAGAATTATTTTCCATTACTCAGTTTAGCTCAACAGAGAAAAAAGAATTTGGGCCAAAATTATAACCAGATTATGACCAATTCTCTAAGCAAAAGAAACAAAGTAACTACTGAGGTTAATGAAGATGCAGTAGTTCTCTTCATGTGGCCTTGGACTGTTGTGTGAACTGCACTATTAAAAATCATGAGCTTAACAAAAATCTTTACAAGTCAACTAATCAAAACAGGCATTTGGCCAGTAAGAATTTAATTTCACACCAATACAACTTTAGAGTTTAGATTTATTTAGGGTCATTTGCACATGTGCATGGAATAGTTTACCCTAGCAAATGACAAGACAGCTCCCCTCAGCGAGTCCCTGGCCTAAACGCATCAGCTTTACTTACATAGCGAAAGGATAACATTAAACACGGAAGCTTTCAGTTTGTGGCACCGAGTGATGGTCTACACAGGGCATCCTTCAAAAGCTACAATTAAGGATCCACCTAGCTTTTCAGCAATACAAGCCCGATTGAGGTCTTCTGGCCCATTTGCTTGACATTCATGTTTTATGCCTAGGGAGGAAAAACAACAATTCTATTTAGAATTATGGCAGTAGCTTACGTATTTCTCTAAGATATCCAACTGTTTTAAAAGACCAGTTCAAACGTGGGTGGGAAAGCCGTGGCATATACAAACCACGGAATAGCACACAGTGACGAGCAATCTGTAACCACATGCATCATCACGAATGACTCTCACAGACTAATGCTGACAAAAAGAAGCCAGACTTAATAGCGTATGTTCTAGACGGTTCCACTCGTATAACACAAAATCAGCCAGAGCTACCTTATGCTGTTAGGAGCCAGGGGACTGGTGTCCCTGGGGGGAAGAAGTAGGGGCAGTGGTGTGAGGAGGGGCACCGGGAAGGCTTCGGGGCGCTGGTCATTAAACCAGGAAACAACCGTAATTCACGTACGCTTTTCTACAGATGCGCTGTATTTCAACAAGTTAAAAAGCAGGTCTAGGAAGTTTTTCTTGGTTTTTGAAATATACAGAAACATATGAATTTGATGTTTTGATCGTACAGTTGATTTAGTCAACTGAATTGAGGAATAAGAGCACTTACAAATGGGATCACTTCTGCTCCAGAAAACAGGTCTCCAGTGACACCGCACAATACATCAAGAAATCTGTCACAATTAAGACTATGTAAAATGTTTTACTGATCGCCTTCTCATCAAAATTACAACACCACACTGCACAAAAGGAGCTCAATTATGGAATCATATACAGTAGCTTCTCTGTAAACAGCTGCTCTCTTTTAAACAGCTGCATTTTCTGATTTTCCATAATTTTAAGACCATTTCTTAAGCTGCTGAAAGCACAGCAGGTCAGCTTTTGGACCACTCAGGACTGACTGGAGAAAGCCAGCGAAGGTTTCACCAGGAAAAAAGGCACCAGGGAGATGGTCTTTCACGTCAGCAGATCAAGTCCACGGAGCAGCTCCTTTACTGGAACGCACCGCAGAGCGAGGAGGAATCCACTCCGACGCCCTCTGGGGTGCCCTGTGCCAGTGCTGAAGCTAAGGGGTCACGTCAAAACACCAGCTCCCCGGCCAGTGCACACACTTCTAGGGGCAGCCCGACACCAAACCAAGCACATGAGGAGCCTGACGAGGACTGCACGATGCAGGAAAGGAAGCGAGAACTTTGTTTTCCCAAGTAAAACACGCTAGGGCAAACCCGATCTACTACAAGAATATAAAAATCAGTCACAGTAAAACAAGCAAAATGAAAATGACCCTAGGCCAAGCCCTGTGACCGCGGCTCTCCCAGCTGTCTGGAGCGGCCACAGCAGGAAGGTAGGGGGCCACCTCTTCTACTGTGCACCTCCCGTTCCCAGCTGGGAGAACCCGGCCCGTGGAGGTCACACAGCACTCAGACGACAAGCTTAGCCCTCAGCGGGCTAAGGGCACTTGCCCCATGCTCTGTCCATCATACCAACATCTCCTCCTGGCTGGAGACAGTAAGTGCGTCCAGGCCATCTCATCAGGGTCCCAATCACCCAGTGGCAAGTCAAATATAACTGGCCAGCCCAAGGACTGAGGCCACTCTCCTCTGGACACAGATGCGTCTATAACGTAAAATCATACCATTCCAAAGAAGAGCCAGCGACAAGAGCAGCCCTTCCCATTTATGAACATTTCCTTTGTGCAACTGTGTTCTGTCAACTACATTCAGAGGTAACAGCAAATTTATTACTTAGTATGACCAGTTAGTCCCCACCTGCTACGTGAGAAACTTGACAGCATCTCAAACTAGTTTCACACCAGACTGAACAGGAGTACACACACAGTGTCGAGGGAACAGAATACCGAACACAGGCCTTTCGGCCCAGGGTGGCCTGCACAAGGCAGAGACGTGCAGAAAGCTGGGTCAGCCTCCAGGGTTTTCCTCTAAACAAGCAGTGATGCCCTCCTCTGTGGCCAGGGCCCTCCAAAGAGAGTAAGGTGCTTCTTAGAACAGGCGGTCCCCGTGCCAGGGCTCACGACACCGCCGAGTACCGGAAGTCAGCTAGGCCTTACCTTGAAATTTCTTTTTGATTGCATCCTTGGAGCTTGCGTAGATCATTTTACTTTTCAGAGGTGCTAGTTCTGGAGCCCTGGATACAGAAGCGCCAAAGAAGAAAAACAGTGGTTTAGAGAAAGCTCAATTTACATCTTGTTAAACATCTGCAGCAGTGGGCAGGGAGGGTCCTCAGAATCTTCTGGGAGAGCTCCTCTAACTACACAATTTTTCCAATTCCGCTCCTTGGACCGTGGTGGCTGAGCGTATACAGAATAACTCAGGTTGACGAAGGTGGGAAAAAAGTTGAGGACCAATGATTAGAAATCAGTTAATGGCGCTAGAATAAAAGAAACAACGTTGGATAATTCACTGTATGACCCAACTGTTTTCTTGCAAATAACTGTTTTTCACTCGTATCAATAAAGGCTTGAGTTCAGGCTAATAACCACCATCTTTGTATGAGGTTTTTAATACTTTCTGGTGGAAAAGTTTCAAAATACAGAAAAGTACAGAGAATAATCTGTAAGTCAAGTATCTGCCACCCAGAATTAAGAGATGCTAGCAATTTTTGCTTCAGGTTGTTTTCTGGAAAAGAATGTATATAAAGTCCAAGTCCCCTTACTACCCCTGCCCACCCGGTCCCCTCATTCACATCTGTTCCAGCAGCAAGTTCTGACCTCAGGCACTCGTTGTCCATCTCAGTCTAACATAGTAAAACACGTCACAAGGATTTCTTTTTCTAAGCTTAATGGTAATTCAGCAATCATTATGTCTTAATTGTTAATATAACTATTATCTCATATTTACAAAATGTTTAGTGCCTCCCCCTCTTGAACGAATACTGGAAGCACAGCATACGCTTTACCATGTTCTTTACCTGCAACGTTGAAAGTAAGAGAAATACTAACAATGCACAGAAACATCTCATCTATTCAAACTGCACATCTACGAATGCATCATCTCTCACTATACACCAAACCTCAGGCCTGCCTGCACTCCACACCACCACGATTCCATTTAGCTGCCATATTTCCAGGACATTCCACAGTCATGAACACCGTGGCCCGGTGGGGCCCTCAGCTAGTCTGCCGCCCACACAGCGGGCTGAGTCTATTCCTGGGAACAAGGCGAAGGGCAGTTTCTCGGTCTCTCAGCGCATATTCCTCACAACTCTGAGGTCCAAGGAGGGAGGCAAAGCCACAACAAGGACCTCAGATGCACCAGCTACAAAAGTAAGTGGGTGCTTTTCTTATGCAAAATACGTCAGGGACAAAAAAAGCTTTAGCTGTTCTGATTTTACTCTAAACAGATCTTCAAAATACTTGAAGCAAGAGCCGTTCCCTGGGCCCTAAACAGAGCTTGTGATGGAAAACTCCTATAAGGTTTTATCTTTCTTTTAAAAAGTAATAAAGCAAAAATAAAACACTGCACTAACACTGAATCTTCTCTTCTTCATTCTACTTTTATTTTCCAAATGTTCTTTAATAAGGATGTATCATTTTCATAGTGGAAAAAAAAAAGGATAAAAATCCAGGATAAAAAATAGTGCAAATGAAGGAAATATTAACCAGTTTAAAAGCTTAAACCTTTACCTGCCATACCTGCCACTCAAGAGTAAAGCCCGGAAGAGCCAGGGCTTTAGCTGGTTTTTTCACAGCTATTTTCCCAGCCCTAACACAATGCCTGGCATGTAGCAGAAATAAAAGTTTAAAGGATGCACCTTCATTCAACATGCTCGGTTTTAAGTCTCACTACTATCTTTATGCACTTGTGTCTGTGGCTGCCAGGCTCCTTCCACAGTGGGCGCCCAATACGCACATCTGACCTCACCAGGTGCAGCCAGGGCTGCAAGGGACTGAGCCGTGGCCTAGGGTTACATTCCCTGAGACCTGAACTCTTTTGACTTCCCAGCCCCATGGTCCCACGTTGTTGGTGGCACACAGCTGAGAGTTAAGCCCCTCCTTGCCTTGCTGGGCTCAGCCCAGAGTCCAGAGGACACTCACGCCCCCCAAATCAGAGGCCGTTACCACTTCCCCCTTCCCCTTGGAAGCCAGAGAAGATTCTCGCTGTGTAAGAATTCCATACCAAGGAATGTACTACATACAATACAATTAAATGAGGAATATACGGTGACTTTTAAATCAAGCTTAATCTCAAATATGAACTTACTTGAAAAGACCAGAATAACTAATTTAAACAGCCTTTTAAGGCCATGTAAATCACTTTATAGCACAGTTTCACTATTTACAACAACGCTGTCCAATAAATAGAGCTTTCTGCAGCAAAGGAAATGTTCTGTATCGGTGCTGTGCTACCTAAAAAGGTGGCCACTAGTCACATGTGGCTACTGAGCATTTGAAATGTGGTGATTCAACTGAGAAACTGAACTTCAGACTTTAATTTCAACAGCCCCAAGAGGCTAGTAGCTACCCTACTGGACAATGTGAATGCAGAGCAAATCCCAGCTGGAGGCCACGCCAGCACCAGCTTCAAAGGCCACAGAGGCACAAGTGAAGCGGGAGGCTGGTTCCTGGCAGGGCGCGTTGGAGAAGAATCTGGTGAGGTGCTAAGCTGACAATAAGAGATTAACTCTGAGATTTACAAAGGTTCAATATTTCTAACAATGCTTACCACAAAAAAAACATCAACTCCTCTTTTCTGGATTCCTTTGTTTCGAAGCTTGCATCATACAAAGCATAGCGACAATCTTTTTCAGGAAGCATTCCCACAAAATGCTTGAAAGGATCCGTTATGGTTACACCGATATCTCCAACCAAGATCTCTTTGCCTTCTTCTACAATGATGCACTTTTTGTCTGCGCTGAGACAAAAAATGACAGCTTTCTTTCTTTTCTTGATTTCTTCTGGTGTGGAGCACTTCCGAACTTTCATGTCATAAAAAATGCGACATACTTCATCAGCAACTTGCACTCCTGAGGCCTAGAATGAGAGGGGAAAAAATCATAAGGAGGCTTACAGTTTTTATCATGCCAAATACAAAACACTACGTAACTTTTGGTTCATAGACTGGCATACACTTAAATTTTTTTAGGTATATTTACCATCTAATAGGAAGACTAGAAAATTTGAGCTGCAAACACTAATTTCAGTCATTAAACTTTTAAAAAGATTACATATCTAAGCCATTCATCACTATTATGCGGGAGTAAGGGAAGATTCAGCTACAGCAGCTCCTCCAACCCTGAAACCTAGCAAACAGTGCTTCCTGGGGTGCTGAATTAGTTTCTTCTTATACAGGTTGCTCAGAGCCCTGACTGGGGCAGTCATCTCCCCAGTTTGGGTGTTAATAATACCCGAAATTCTTTTCATAACGAATAATAGATGGTCAGAGTGGCTGGGTTGAGAAAATTCCACTACTACAGCACATACTTCACTAATAAAAGAATTGAAAGATCTTTGTTCTACTAACATGTCAAAATTATATGATTAATCCAGTAACGTATCAGTCACATACCTGTAAAATTTCATTTATAAAATCTCCAAGTTTTAAATTAAAATTAGAATAAATGAGACTGCTAGGAGACTAGATCTTAATCGTTCCCACCACAAGAAAAGAAATGATAATTATGTGATGTGATAGAAGTGTTAGCTAACCTACGGTGGTAATCATATTGCAATATATAAATGAATCAAAAATCAACACCTTGTAAACCCTAAGCTTACATAATGTTATATGTCGATTATATCTTGATTAAAAATAAATAAATATTTACTGCTATAACAAAGAGGATAGCTTAATTTAGGATTATACTGACTACAGAAAATAACCTTTTACCAAGTTA
Organism: Lagenorhynchus albirostris; assembly: GCF_949774975.1. Classification (NCBI taxonomy): domain Eukaryota; kingdom Metazoa; phylum Chordata; class Mammalia; order Artiodactyla; family Delphinidae; genus Lagenorhynchus; species Lagenorhynchus albirostris. The sequence goes on from NC_083109.1 coordinate 48,677,404, forward strand.
TACTTGCTATTCCAAAATGAAGAAGTGGTTACATAAGATCTTGATAACCAAAGATCTAAAATCACTTTTTGATCTTTTCAACTTCTTTAAGGAATGTGCCATTTCCATTAACTTTATAATTTTTTATGCTTCATTAACTACTTTGGTTTGCATGTTAGCTCTTCTAAAGCAAGAATTATAAACTTAATAGAATTTAAATACTAAACAATGCCAAAATGTTAATGATACCCAAAATTAACATCACACCATTTGATTAAATATAAATGCGTGTGAGATGAAAAAATAACCTGCACACTAGGAAAAAATATTTGCAAATCGTATATCCAATAAGAAACTTGCATCCAGAATATATAAAGAAACCTTATAACAACAATAAAAAAGACAACCCAATTTAAAAATGGGCAAGCAATTTGAATAGACATTTATCCAAAGAAGATTTTTAAAAAACAGTCAAGAAGCACTTGGAAAAAAACGCTCAGCACCATTAGTCATTAGGTAAGTGCACATCAACACCACAATGAAAAACTACTTCACACCCACCGGGATGGCTGTGGACAGAAACTAATGTTGGTGAGGCTGTTGAGAAACTAGGGCCCTTAAATGTTGCTGAAAGAACTACAACAATGGTGCAGCCGCTTCAGGAAACCATCTTGCAGCTCCTCAAAACATTAAACATGGAGTTAACACACAGCAACACCACTCCTCAGCGTAGACACAGGAGAAATGAAAACATATGTCCATACAAAAACCTGTGCATGAAAGTTCATAGCAGCATTATTTCTAACCGCCAAAAAGTAGAAAGAATCCAATGTTTATCAGCTGATGAATAAACAAAATGTGGCATATCCATACAATGGAATATTATTCATCCATAACAGAATGAGGTGCTGATACCCGCTACACGACACATGAACCTTGAAAAGCACCATGCTAAGTAAAGGCCCAGACATACGAGGCCACATTGCTCACAAGTCTATTCCCTGAAATGTTGAAAACAGTCAAATCCATGGACAGGAAGCAGATTAGTGGTTTCCAGTGGCAAAGGGGAGAGGGAATGCAGAGTGACTACTAGTGGGACGGGCATCTTTTTGGAGTGATGGAATGTTCTGGAATTTGACAGTGGTGATGGATGCTCAACTCTGGAAACATACTGAAAATCAGCGAACCGTAATTTATGATATGTGAATTATATCTCAATAAAGTTGTTACTTAAAAAGGCATGTAAGGGGCTTCCCTTGTGGCGCAGTGGTTGGGAGTCCGCCTGCCGATGCAGGGGATACGGGTTCGCGCCCCGGTCCGGGAAGATCCCACATGCCGCAGAGCAGCTAGGCCTGTGAGCCATGGCCGCTGAGCCTGCACGTCCAGAGCCTGTGCTCCGCAACGGCAGAGGCCGCAACAGTGAGAGGCCCGCGTACCACAAAAAAAAAAAAAAAAAAGAAAAGAAAAATCCATGTAAGAATTCTGGGGGTTAAAATACACAAAGATCCTAGCAGTTACTTAGTATTAAGGTAACTGGGCCACTTAATCATCTCATTGATTAAAAGAGCTCACCTCAATCCCATCTAATCTAATCTACATCTAATCATAATCCACTTCAATCCTACCTAATCTAATCCTAAATGAACATTTTACTCTAACAAAGAGGAATATATAGAAAATTAAGGCTAGAAAACTACCTCCAAAGTTACACAATCTTACCGCTTTCCCATTTTTAAAAAATACTACCTTAAACCTTCTTTTACTGCTTTAGGAGTAGTATTGTTCTGATCTTCACAGTTCATCTATGGAAAGCAAGTTAAGAATCTTTATTTTGATTTTTTGAATAGAGATGAATAAAATGTTCAAAGTGACAAAAATTAACAAGGAATTAGAAACAGACCCTAATTCCTCTAATTCCCTAGTCCATAACTGGTGATTTGTAAATCACATTTGACTAATCCATCTTTAAAAGCATGAAGGAAACATGTGAAGCCTTGAATCCAACCAATTAATATTTGAATGTATCTGTCAATATCTAAGTGAAGTATTTCAAACAACACTCAATTCCGACTTGGAAATTAAATTAATTATGTATCAGTAATTGAAAACAGAAAGTAAATGTGTATCCTGCAATCATAATGCAACTAACCTCCGTCAAATCTGGCTGTAACTTACAGGCACCTTAAAAGCCTCAGTAAGGAAGAATTTTGGCTTTTTTCTATCTGAAATGAGGAATATGGAGGTTTCTGATGAGGGGAATACTAGAGACATTTATGCTTGAGGAAACTAACACCAAAGACTGTGAAGGAGAAACTGGCAAAGACACTGGAAGCAGGAAGACTACTTCTGAGGCAACTGCCAATATCCAGAGAAAGCTCTGAACTACAGCAGTGCTGCTGAAAACAAAAACAAATCCAAGGACATTTCAAAGCAGAGCCAATACAGCTGAGAGAAACAGTACAGAAGAGCATCAAAGACGACCCTGGATGGATTCTCCAGACTGGTGACTAGAAAGACTGATGGATAAACAGAAGGGGGAGGATGGGCACAGTTTAACACGTTAATCTTGAAGAATGTGCAAGACATCTAGGTGGAGATGACCAGTTAGTAACTGGAAACAGCACAAATCTAACAGGAAGGCTCCACTTAATCGGTATTTTGGACCAAAGTCAATACCACGGAGGCATATCAACATTAAGTAGCAAAAGAGAAACAAGTCAATGGAATTAAGAAGAAATTATCAGAAGGCTAAGAAGAAAAAGTAAGAAGGGGGAAAAGACCATCCTGGAAGCCAAGAGAAAATATTTCCAGAAGGGAGGTCAGCAATACCAGAAACTGTAAAGTTCGAGAATGACTGGAAACGGACCGCTGGGCTTGACGACTGGGCCTCTGAGCATTTCAGGAGACAGAGGGATGGGCAGGAATCCAGGGCAGTGGGCTGGGGATGCACAGGGAACTGAGGTACAGCAGACAGGATGGCTGATGGCGAAGGGAAGGGGAGGACTGAACGCTGACTTCCAATGCATGTAAGTTGTCTTCCACTGGGGAGATGCAGCCACACTAACAGTTTAAGAGCTTGAAGGAACAAGAGAAAGAAAGCCAAACCCTAAAGAAAAAGAAAAAAATACTAATATTGAGTACTTCTATTGTCACACACTTCTAAATCACCATTCTATGAGCTAGCTACCATTACTGCTTGCATCCTACAGATGGGGAAATTGAGGCATAGAAAGATTAAGTAACTTGGCCAGGGTCACACAGAAACTGACAGAAGAACTGAGGTTTGAACTCAGGCGATTTGGCTCCAGAGGATACTTAACCACTCAAACAACAGTCAGAATCCTAATGAGACTGACGAGATGCAGGGCACAGATGCACGAGTCAGTCTTAGGAAAGACTATGCCTTTATTCCTCTAAAATAGGAAGAGGGAGGGTAAAGGTTTAGAATAGCTATGATGGGTAGTTCCAAAGGGAATCCCCTAAGGACCAGCAAAGGGATCCGAGGACCCCACAGGTTCAGTGAGGTCAGAGAGGCAACAGTTGAGCAATCTGGCAGAAAGCAGATGCTGATGGCGGTGTTGGTGGAAAGGAAGGACTCTGCATTCTCCTGAGGTATCCACGCTCGAGGTTTCCATCACCTAATCCAAAGGACTCGCACGGTGTTCAGATTTCTGCCTTTCTGAACTCACAGTCTTTACACCCAATTGCCTATCTAACATCTGCAGCTGCATGTTTCAAAGGGATCTGATGCTCAGCATGTCCAAAATCTGATACAGGTTGGTCTCCTTCTCATCAGTCTTCCTTTCCCAGTACACACCACCATCCCAGTTTCATATAAGCGCCAAACCTGAGAGACATCCTCAACAATCCTCTACCCTCACCTCACTTAGCCCTTTGAATTTCCAAGTTTTTCTCCAAGATATTCATTTCTCCCCATTTCTGTTGCCATTCTCCCAGCCCAAGCTACCACTGCCTATTACCGTAACTGTGCCAGTAACCTCTCAAGTCACTGCAGGGGAGGGAGACGAGGACATGCATGGACCCAGGAAGACCACGTTCTCCAGCCTTCCTCGCAAGCTCAGCTGGGGCCACAAGACTGAGCCCTGCTCGGTGAGAGGTGGTCACCGTGACAGGAAGCACCGCCAGGCCTGGCCCTTTAAAGCTGATCTTCAAGCTCTGCCTTCCCCTGCAAAGATGACCCTGGCAGACACACCTCAAGACAGAAGAGGGCTGCCCAACCCCACTGCACTGCACGACAGAGATAAACCTTTACTCTATTATTAGGCCACTGATATTTGGCGTTTAATTTGTCATCCCAAACACAACAGACTGCTCACGCACCCTGTGATCACCTCCACTCCCCCTAATTCATCCAGTGCACTGCAGCCACAGATCTGGAACAGGAATACCATCACCGTGCGTAAAACACTTCAGTGGCGGCTTTCCACTGCTCTGCGCAGGCGTGATCCGCCCACCTCTGCAGCCCTAACTTACAGCACCCGTGCTCGGAAGTTCAGGAAGCTCACTACCGGCCTTCTGTCAGTTGTCTGCATTCAGGCTCCCTCCCGGCTCGGGGCCTCTGCTCACTGTGCCTCATTCACTCTTTACACCTCAGATCAATTTTCACTTGGAAAACAAGTTGTTTGGGCCAAAACCACTATCACGCGCTTCCATGAGATCATATGCCTCTAGCCCATAGCACTTACTACAGCCTCAATGTCCTACCTTCAAGATTACTTGACTGTCTCCCCAAAGGGGCAGTAAGCTCCTTAAGACTATATGTCTGTCTTGTTCACTTTTGTGTTCCCTTGAGGAAATCAAGAATAAATCAGACCCTCAAGGGAGTGTACTGATTAGTGGAGAAGATAAAGAGCACATATAGTGCTTCAATACTTGGTAAAACATTCACTATTCCTTGATAAACTCCAACAGAAGGGCGTTTAAAGAAGGTAGAGATCAAACTGGGGGCAGGGAGGGGATGCAGGTAAATCAAGGAGAGTTTCGTCTGGAAGGTGACTTAAAGCACTCCAGAATAAGGGGGCTGAAAGGATGAAAAGACAGTTCCTGACAAACAGAACACGGTTCGTCCAGTATGAGAGGAGGAAACCAGGATGTGGACTGGGTTCGGGGGAGAGGCCACCAACGGCAGGCCCAGGAGTCTGGAGGCACTGGGTATTTTTTGGAAAATACACGAAGCCATGCATGAGAGAGCCAGGACAGGAGGAGACTGGGGCAAGGAGACAACCTAAAGGCCACTGCGGTCAGCAAGGCCGGGGCCATGAGGCCTCCACCAGCGTGGCAGGCACAGTACAAGGAGGAGGTGGTGAGGACATCCCCTGTGCTCCACAGCCGCTGGCTGGGAAGGGAAGACAGTGAGGAAGCAGACAGAATCAAGTGTTCAGGTCAGTGACCAGGAGGCTGACTGATATCACCAAATGCTCATTTTCTCTCATCTTCCCACTGCGGTGGCTTTAGGGGCTTCGATGTTAAACAAGTACGATTTCTTTACGACGACTAACACTGTAATACTAACTTTTGCCCTTGAAAGTAATTTAAAACATGCACGAGGCAACATGTACATTAGATTCAATTGTAATGAATAAAATATGCTTAAATTTGTTAGACCTTGATTTACTTAGTATATACTTGGAATACACTTGATATGGAAGATTAAACAACTGGTGCCTAGACTCTTGATAATGATTTTTATAAAGCTGGACTAAAATAAAACCACGAGGGCAGATTGGGAAGGCAGGGGACACCACTCCTCCAGCCCGGCGCCTCTGCCACTGCTCCTCCATGGGCTCACGGGCACCAGCAGGGCTCTTCTTCCACCTTTGGCTCTGGGGGGTGAACGGGAAAGCCTGGGGTACAGACTAGTGGGATGGAAAAAAGATAAACTACTCCTTAAGTAACTACAGTTTATTAACTTTTTAGAGGCCAAAAGCAGGTAACTTGATATTAAAGCACCAGAATTATGAGAGCAACAGCTCCACCCAAGCTTCCCCACTAACCAGCTGTGTCACCTCGGGCGTGTCATTTAACATCTCCTGAGTAAAGGAGTTCCTTCAACTGATTTACTTAGGGGCATGCACCAGGTCAGTAGGATCACCTGGGGATCCTGTTAAAATGCAGATTTTGCAGATTCTGATTCAGAATATCTGGGGTAGAGTCTGAGACTCTGCATTTCCAATCAGCCCCAGGTGACAATCACTAAACTGTTGCTCTAAAATTTCAAGAAACATTAAAATCTTAGCTCATTGCTATTTTACTTCTTTGCCTACAAGTTTAACTTTTATAATGAAGCAGTAGTGATAGAGTACATTATAAAAACTAATAGGCCCAAAGTCAAAGCATTTTTTGAGCCACAGACTCCTGGTAAAGCCTATGGGTCCTTTCTCAACGTGGTATTTCAATCAAAATAAAAGATACAGCATTAAAAAAAACCAATTATATTGAAATACAGTTCATCTATCATGATGGTTAAGAATTCCTGTGAGTATTAAATTCTGTGGATTTGTTATCACATTTCAATGAATCTCTTAAAAACAGTTGTAACACTAATATTCAGAATCATTTGTTCACTGTGTTTTTTACCTAATAGAAAAGATCCTCTCCCATAAGTCTCAGTTTTCAGTATTTCTCTAAAATGTTAATTATTAACATTTTAACTGCTCAGCTGTCAAGAAATCCAAAGTTTATTTTTTAAAGCAAAACCAAATTCAGTTGCAATTTTAAATTTATTTCTAAAGAGTTATTTATATTCAACTGCAAAGTTTTAACAATAAAGACCATTAAAGGATACTTTGAAATAGGACCAAAATCTGCTGCACTGTTGGGAAAGAAAATCTTGAGAGCAAAAATAGATTGCTATTACAAGAGCCTTGTGATTACCTTAAAAAGATATGTTATCCACGACTTCAGTTTCTCTCTGTTCTGTACCAGTGACCACTGGAGAATAACAGTTGCTTTCAGAACTCCACCCCCATGTTAAAATAGTTGCTGTTAAATGATTCTTCACTTATTTTACCTCACGTGACTACCAGTTTTAACTTGTACCTGAAGCATAATGGATCTCAAACCTGAGTCTCCTCTGGCAGAGCTTGTGTAAAACACTGATTCAGAGATTAAATGCATAATGTACACGGAGGCAACTGTCTTTATATTCAACATTCACCCAGTGTACGCTTCTTTAAATAAAGTTACTACTCACAAACAGAGGGGGAAGTAAAAGCTACAAAGACTATGAAACACTGGGTATTTTAAAGTTAAAACATCAACTCTCTCCACTTCTAGAGTAAGGGTGGTAATCTTTGAAAGAAGCTCAAGTTTTCTGATTCAATTATTGTAGACAACGGAACCAGGCCAAAAACGAAATGTGATGGCTTACAGCAGCCTACCTTTCAACAAAACTTCAGAAACAGTGGTCTATGTCTATACTACCAAACTCACGTAGGATGCCTGCTGGCTCCATAACTGATGCCAACTACACTTAACCCAATCCTCATTGGAGAAAACAGGAATGAAAGCTATTGTTTTGCCTCAGAAAATTATTAATTTTTAAAAAATTATTTTTCTAAGCTGAGCGTCTGAAACATTTGAAAGTAGAATACTGCATAGCAGACAAATACAGTTTCAAATTTACAAACACCTGGCAGAAAAAAAATGGCATTAATTAGGTCCTTTCTCAACCTACCAACTCTTAAACACCCACCATAACTGCTAATCAAAGGAGTTGGGGAGTTTAAATGGGTTCACAATTATCCTTTATTTACACCATGCCTTGCACAAGGGCCAAGAGAATCAGAAAATTACTGACTACAGAATATTTAGGCTTTTGGCTACTACAACTGGTGCCTCTGAGCAATAATGATCACACAACAAATAAAATGAGAGTGACAAGTACTTCAGGGACATTTTTACATGTAAGATTTAAGAACCTCACAGATCCTGTGTCAAGATGGGAGGCAGAATACATACATTTAATTTATCTCCCTACCAAAAAGCCACTGAGAGTTCAAATAAGAATGAATGAAATTAGTTTGAGAAGCATTTAGGTCTCTAGATCCCCTCCTGAACTCCACTCTGCCGCCACCCCACTCCCTGGAATACTAGAGGTTATTCTCTGGGTAGACAGTATGTCTTTCTGGCTTAGTTATCATACTGAAAACAGGAAAATAGGTGGCCATATGCAAATGATGCTAAGACACTCCACCTCCAACACCACCTTGAAGCTGTGCTGAACAACAGAACTTTCTGTGATGATACAAATGTTCTCTGTCTGCACTGTCCAATATGGCAGCCACTACCACACACGGCTACTGAGCACATGAAATATGGCTAATACAACTGAGGATTTTAAATAGTTTAACATAAAATAACACATAAAATTAACTCAATATGTACCAAAATAGTATATATTGGGTAGACAAATCTATAAAACATATTACGTAGTTTTCTACCTTGGAAAAACACTATACTATTTAGCGTTATGGATGCCTCCTGTCCTCAGGAACCACCGTTACTATACTATGCAGTAAAATAATGCCCCCAAGGGCAAGGATTTCAACTCCAGTTTACTGTAATAATTATGGCCAACTATTTCTGGAGGTAAGGAAGCAATCTTGGGGGGATAAGGGACTTATAATAGACTCTTTTTTTGGCACGGGGATATTCTGAGTGTTAATTTGGAAGAGTCAAAACAACCAGACAGCTTAAAATTTTTATTTGAAACAGTAATTTCTACCTGTCCTCTGACGACCGCAACTACAGATTTAAAAAACATACTGACATTTGATGTATCTCTCTCCTTTCTTCCCGTGACTATTAAATGGATGAACAGCAAAGATATGAAGAACACAAAGGATGAGAACGGTCTTCTTTAACAGTCAAGATTGAGTCACACCACCTCTTACCATTATCCTCCGCACAACTATCAGCTACAGGTGTGAAGCAAAGGTCACAAGGATGAAAACTGGGGCCTGCTGTGGGGCGAACTAACAGGCTCTGCCTTAAAATCTGTCCCTGCCCAGTAAGTAAAGATCACTCAGGCAAGCACACAGCAAATCCTCCATCCCTTGATAAGCCCAAAATGTCCACAGCTGCTGAGTACAGTTTTCTAGACCGTGCCTGGCCAAGGGGGCCAAGAAAGAGCTAAATTAAGCCCCTGCTCCACTAGCCGAGAGGCGCCTCTGCAGGGCTGCGAAGCTGGCAGCAGCGCCATCTGCCTGCTTCCTGGGGCTGCGCCACCGAGGGAAGCGCCGTTCTGTCGTTTGCGCAGTCACTACACAGGCCAGCAGCGAGCCAGAAAATGTTCCTAGTTAACCCTCTGCCCTGATACACTAGCTAATCCCCCAAAGCCAGGGTGACTAAACTGTTAAATTTACAGCCAATTTCCACTTGTAGAAGTCCTTCATTCACCTCACAGCAAAGTACAGACAATGTCCTTGAGACAGCCTATGTAGACCAAACAGCAACTCTCTACTAGCTGCATGTTAATGTTTAGAGTTCCACGAAAACCATTTTATGGTTACACCTTACTTGGTAAGGAAAAAAACTCATTCAATAACCTAAATTCTAGGAACCACCACCCACAGAAAAAAACCCGCCACCAAAAGAAAAATAACTTACAGAAAAATCATCTCAACAGCCAAAATAGATTAGATAGAATAAAGGCCCAGTTGCTAAACATCTGTCTCACTCCGATTGTATGCAATCTTATTTACAGACAGTCTTACTAGGTGTAACAGGTTCCCCACCTGCTGGGAGGCTGAGGCAGGGAGTCAGAAAGGCAGGGCAGGAACAATAAGGAGTTCCATAAACCTGACGGAGAAAGTAACAGCCCCCATTTCTCCCCCCACCCGCCTCAAATCTAGATAGAAAAATGGGAGGGGGTCCGAGCAACCAAGGGATAGAAGCACACTGGCAAAAAGTCCTAGGTCTTTCCTGTTTTCTTTCAAGTGCCCAATTTCCTTCAGGATAAAATCCATGCCAAGCACTTTATGCCCTATCTTTCCAGCTTCCTTTCCCACTTCTCCCTGACGTGCACCCCGTAATTCCAGTCATGCACGACCTCTGGGATTCCCTGAATACACCACATTCTCTAGTGATACTTCACCTTCCTCCTCTGCCGCCGGCCAAGTCCTTCAGGGCTCAGCTCAGGCCTCCCCTCTGGGAAGGAAATGCTTACTTGGCCTCTCAACCACCATATGCTAACACAGAGGACGATTATTTCCATCACAGAATCATCAACGACTGTGATGAACTTTCTATTGGGTGTCTCATTCTCTAGACTGTGCTCCTTAAGGGCAAGAACTAACAGTATCATTTTTTCTCCAACCCTATTCTACCTAAGAAATATCACCTACTTTATAAGGTTTTGAAAAATGATTATCCCTTAAAATTTTTATGAAATGTTGTATTTTTTCCCCATTCTTTATGGTACAACTCTTCAGTTTACACCAAGGAAAATACTACATCTCAAAACTTTAGGGTTTTCTGAAAGAAACAAAGCGAAAAACTTCTAAGCAATTTTTATTGATCTCCACAGAATATTTTGGTCCTGATCAGACCTGCTATTATTTTCTTTTTCCTAAAAATACAGAACTTCAGACCTCTGACATACTGTTTGCATATATTTATAATGTTTATCTTTTAGATTCCTCATAACTGACAAAAACAACTTGTAAAGAAGGAAAATTTTTACATCATTTGATTTTATAAGGACAACTCACTGCATATCACATCATGGAACCATGAATGTACTTGCGATGATGATGAAACTGAAAGACATTTTTTTTGAGCTATAACTGACACAGCATTGTTAGGTCACAACAACATACCTGTTGTTTCAAGTGTACAACATAATGATTCAGTATTTGTATACACTGTGAGATGATCACCATAATAAGTCTAGTTAGCATCCATCACCACACGTCGTTACAATTTTCCTTCTTGTGATGAGAACTTTTAAGATCTACTCTTTTAGCAACTTTCAAATATACAATAAGTACTATTACAATATTATAGTCACCATGCTGTACATCACATCCCCAGAACTTATTTACTTTATAATAGAAGTTTGTACCTTTTGACCACCTTCACCCATTTTGCCCACCACCCTGCCTCTGGCAACCACCAATTTGTTCTCTTTATCTATGAGTTTGGGTTTTTTTCTTTAGATTCCACATATAATTGAGATCATAAGGTATTTGTCTTCCTCTGTTTGACTTATTTCACTTAGCTTAATGCCTTCAAGCTACATCCATGTTGCTGCAAGTGGCAAAATCTCCTTTTTTATGGCTAAATAATATTCCATTTATGTATTTATATATGTGTGCACATTTTCTTTATTCACTTAACCATCAATGAACACTTAGGTTGCTTCTATGCCTTGGCTATTGTAAATAATGTTGCAATGAACAAGGGGTTGCATACATCTTTTATTCCTTTGCATAAATACCCAGAAGTGGAGCTGATGGATCATACAGTAGTTCTTTAATTTTTAATTAAATTAAAAAATCAGTATGAGGAATCTTCATACTGATTTCCATAATGGCTGAACCAATTTACATTCCCCCCAATAGTGCACAAGGGTTCCCTTTTCTTCACATCCTCACCAACACTTGTTATTTCTGTCTTTTTTATAATTGACATTCTAATGCATATATGGTCAATTAATTTATGTCAAAGGAGCCAAGAATAAAAAGTTGACCCTTGAACACCTTGGGGGTTAGGGGTACTGACCCTCTGCACAACTGAAAATCTGCATATAATTTTATAGTCAGCCCTCCAAGTCCATGGTTCCGCATTGGTGGATTCAACCAACCACGGATCGTGTAGTACTACAGCACATATTTACTGAAAAAATCCACCTCTAAGTGGACCTGTGCAGTTCAAACCCATGCTATTCAAGGGTCAACTGTACAATGGGAAAGGACAATCTCTTTTAATAAATGGTTTTGGGAAAAGTGGACAGCCACGTACAGAAGAATGACACTGGACCGCTATCTTATAGCATAAGGAAATTAACTCAAAAAATGGATTAAAGACTTGAATGGAAGATATGAAATTGCAAATCTCCTAAAATAAAACACAGATGGTAAGCTCTTCGACATAGGTCTTGGTGATGATTTTTCTGGATCTGACTCCAAAAACCAAAAGCAACAAAAGCAAAAATCAGTAAGTGGAACTATATCAAATGAAAACACTTCTGCACAGCAAAGAAAACCATCAACAAAATGAAAAGGCAATCTATTGAATGGGAGAAAATGTTTGCAAATCAGGTATCTGATAAGGTACATATCCAAAATATGTAAAGAACTCACTCACATACAACTCAGTAACAACAAAAAAAATTCAATTAAAAAATGAGCAGAGGCTCTGAATACACATTTTTCCAAAGACATAAAGATGGCCAAGAAGTACGTGAAAAGGTGCTCAACATCACTAATCATCAGGGAAACAATCAAAACCACCATGAGACATCACCTCAACTCTTGGTATCTTTATCAATGCCCTCTGCCTAACACATACACACAATCCCCCATCTACCCGGAACCGAAGCTGTTTAATAAATGTTTATTTAATCAACGTAAGTTTTCTACTTAATATTCTGTTCTAAAGGTCACAAATATACACTTTTTATTTCTAAAACTGATATGTAAGCATCACTTAATTTCAGAATAAATGCTAGATAAGAGACATTAATGTATACAGTATTCAATATGCAAAGAGTATGACCTTTAAGAAGTCAATATCCCATAAAACAAACTGACACATTTCAAAATTTCTGCAATCCCCTCCCCTGTTAAATAGCCATTTGATTCTGCAGTTGAAAAAATTTAAAAAGCACTACTTAATAATAAGATATATCTATTAGTGGTTTTATCCAAGGTGGAGAGAATGACTGTTTCAAGCACTTATTAATATTAGGGGGAAAAAGATCTCCACAATATTTTGCCTCACCTTTCACTAAGATAGGAAACAAAGAATACATTCCTAAACTGGGGAATGGAATACTGTTTGCAACAAAAGGAACAAACTGCTGACGTACAAATACCTTATCCTAAGTGAAAAGAACCCAGAATCAAAGGTTATGACTGCACAATTCCATTTATATGATACTCGTGCAAAGGTGAAAGAAACTACAGGGACAAAGAACAGATCAGTGAGTCAGCTCTACACACCACCAGTCCCTCCCATCAGGAAACTTGCATAAGCCTCTTAGATAGCCTCATCTACCAGAGGGCAGACAGAAGAAGTAAGAAGAACTACAATCCTGCAGCCTGTGGAACAAAAACCACATTCACAGACAGACAGACAAGATGAAAAGGCAGAGAGCTATGTACCAGATGAAGGAACAAGATAAAACCCCAGAAAAACAACTAAATGAAATAGAGATAGGCAACCTTCCAGAAAAAGGATTCAGAATAATGATAGTGAAGATGATCCAGGGGGCTTCCCTGGTGGCGCAGTGGTTGGGAGTCCACCTGCCCATGCAGGGGGCGCGGGTTCGTGCCCCGGTCCAGGAGGATCCCGCGTGCCGCCGAGCAGCTGGGCCCGTGAGCCATGGCCGCTGGGCCTACGCGTCTGGAGCCTGTGCTCCGCGACAGGAGAGGCCACGGCAGTGAGAGGCCAGCGTACCGGGGAAAAAAAAAAAAAAGTGATCCAGGACCTCGGAAAAAGAATGGAGGCAAAGATTGAGTAGATGCAAGAAATGTTTAACAAAGATCTAGAAGAATTAAAAACAAACAGAGATGAACAATGCAATAACTGAAATGAAAACTACACTAGAAGGAATCAATAGCAGAATAACTGAGGCAGAAGAACGGGTAAGTGGCCTGGAAGACAGAATGGTGGAATTCACTGCTGCGGAACAGAATAAAGAAAAAAGAATGAAAAGAAATGAAGACAGCCTAAGAGACCTCTAGGACAACATTAAACTCAACAACATTCGCATTATAGGGGTCACAGAAGGAGAAGAGAGAGAGAAAGGACCAGAGAAAATATTTCAAGAGATTATAGTCGAAAACTTCCCTAACATGGGAAAGGAAATAGCCACCCAAGTCCAGGAAGTGCAGCAAGTCCCATACAGGATAAACCCAAGGAGAAACACGCCGAGGCACACAGTAATCAAATTGGCAAACATTAAAGACAAAGAAAACTTATTGAAAGCAGCAAGGGAAAAATGACAAATAACATACAAGGGAACTCCCATAAGGTTAACAGCTGATTTCTCAGCAGAAACTCTACAAGCCCGAAGGGAGTGGCATGATACACTGAAAGTGATGAAAGGGAAGAACCTACAACCAAGATTACTCTACCTGGTAAGGATCTCATTCAGATTCGATGGAGAAATCAAAAGCTTTACAGACAAGCAAAAGCTAAGAGAATTCAGCACCACCAAACCAGCTCCACAACAAATGCTAAAGGAACTTCTCTAAGTGGGAAACACAAGAGAAGAAAAGGACGTACAAAAACAAACCCAAAACAATTAAGAAAATGGTCATAGGAACATACATATTGATAATTACCTTAAATGTGAATGGATTAAATGTTCCAACCAAAAGACACAGACTTGCTGAATGGATACAAAAACAAGACCCATATATATGCTGTCTACAAGAGACCCACTTCAGACATAGGGACACATTCAGACTGAAAGTGAGGGGTTGGAAAAAGATATTCCATGCAAATGGAAATCAAAAGAAAGCTGGAGTAGCAATACTCATATCAGATAAAATAGACTTTAAAAAAAAGAATGTTACAAGAGATAAGGAATGACACTACATAATGATCAAGGGATCAATCCAAGAAGGTAAAACAACTATAAATATATATGCACCAAACACAGGAGCACCTCAATACATAAGGCAACTGCTAACAGCTATAAAAGAGGAAATCAACAGTAACACAATAATAGTGGGGGACTTTTAACACCTCACTTACACCAATGGACAGATCATCCAAAATGAAAATAAATAAGGAAACAGAAGCTTTAAATGACACAATAGACCAGATAGATTTAATTGATATTTATAGGACATTCCATCCAAAAACAGCAGATTACACTTCCTTCTCAAGTGCACACGGAACATTCTCCAGGATAGATCACATCTTGGGTCACAAATCAAGCCTCAGTAAATTTAAGAAAACTGAAATCATATCAAGCATCTTTTCTGGCCACAACGCTATGAGATTAGATATGAATTACAGGGAAAATAACATAAAAAAAACAAACAAATGGAGGCTAAACAATATGTTACTAAATACCAAGAGATCACTGAAGAAATCAAAGAGGAAATCAAAAAATACCTAGAGACAAATGACAATGAAAACACGACGATCCAAAACCTATGAGATGCAGCAAAAGTAGTTCTAAGAGGGAAGTTTATAGCTATACAAGCCTACCTCAAGAAACAAGAAAAATCTCAAATAAACAATCTAAATTTACACCTAAAGCAATTAGAGAAAGAAGAACAAACAAAACCCAAAGTTAGCAGAAGGAAAGAAATCATAAAGATCAGAGCAGAAATAAACGAAATAGAAACAAAGAAAACAACAGCAAAAATCAATAAAACGAAAAGCTGGTTCTTTGAGAAGATAAACAAAATTGATAAACCATTAGCCAGACTCATCAAGAAAAAGAGGAGAGGACTGAAATCAATAAAATTAGAAATGAAACAGGAGAAGTTACAACAGACACCACAGAAATACAAAGCATCCTAAGAGACTACTACAAGCAACTCTATGCCAATAAAGTGGACAACCTGGAAGAAATGGACAAATTGTTAGAAAGGTATAACCTTCCAAGACTGAACCAGGAAGAAATAGAAAATATGAACAGACCAATCACAAGTAATGAAATTGCAACTGTGATTAACAATCTTCCAACAAACAAACGTCCAGGACCAGATGGCTTCACAGGTGAATTCTATCAAACATTTAGAGAAGAGATAACACCCATCCTTCTCAAACTCTTCCAAAAAATTGCAGAGGAAGGAACACACCCAAACTCATTCTATGAGGCCACCATCACCCTGATACCAAAACCAGACAAAGATACTACAAAAAAAGAAAATTACAGACCAATATCATTGATGAATATAGATGCAAAAATCCTCAACAAAATACTAGCAAACCGAATCCAACAACACACTGAAAGGATCGTACACCATGATCAAGTGGGATTTATCCCAGGGATGCAAGGATTCTTCAATATACACAAATCAATCAATGTGATACACCATATTAACAAATTGAAGAATAAAAACCATATGATCATCTCAATAGATGGCAGAAAAAGCTTTTGGCAATATTCAACACCCATTTATGATAAAAACTCTCCAGAAAGTGGGCATAGAGGGAACCTACCTCAACATAATAAAGGCCATATATGACAAACCCACAGCAAACATCATTCTCAATGGTGAAAAACTGAAAGCATTTCCTCTAAGATCAGGAACAAGACAAGGATGTCCACTCTCACCACTATTATTCAACATAGTTTTGGAAGTCCTAGCCACAGCAATCAGAGAAGAATAACAAATAAAAAGAATACAAATTGGAAAAGAAGAAGTAAAACTGTCACTGTCTGCAAATGACATGACACTATACATACAGAATCCTAAAGATGTCATCAGAAAACTACTAGAGCTAATCAATGAATTTGGTAAAGTTGCAGGATACAAAATTAATGCACAGAACTCTCTTGCATTCCTATACACTAATGATGAAAAATCTGAAAGAGAAATTAAAGAAACAATCCCATTCACCATTGCAACAAAAAGAATAAAATACCTAGGAATAAACCTACCTAGGGAGACTAAAGACCTGTATGCAGAAAACTATAAGACACTGATGAAAGAAATTAAAGATGATACCAACAGATGGAGAGATACACCATGTTCTTGGACTGGAAGAATCAATACTGTGAAAATGACTATACACCCAAAGCAACCTACAGATTAAATGCAATCCCTATCAAATTACCAATGGCATTTTTTACAGAACTAGAACAAAAAACCTTAAAATTTGTATGGACACACAAAAGACCCCAAATAGCCAAAGCAATCTTGAGGGAAAAAAACGGAGCTGGAGGAATCAGACTCCCCGACTTCAGACTATATTATAAAGCTACAGTAATCAAGACAATATGGTACTGGCACAAAAACAGAAACATAGATCAATGGAACAAGATAGAACGCCCACAGATAAACCCACACACCTATGGTCAACTAATCTATGACAAAGGAGGCAAGGATACACAATGGAGAAAAGACAGTCTCTTCAATAAGTGGTGTTGGGAAAACTGGACAGCTACATGTAAAAGAATGAAATTAGAACACTCCGTACGTAACACCATACACAAAAATAAACTCAAAATGGATTCGAGACCTAAATGTAAGACCGAACACTATAAAACTCTTAGAGGAAAACATAGGAAGAACACTCTTTGACATAAATAACAGCAAGATCTTTTTTGAACCATCTCCTAGAGTAATGGAAATAAAAACAAAAATAAACAAATGGGACCTAATGAAACTTCAAAGCTTTTGCACAGCAAAGGAAACCATACTCAAGACAAAAAGACAACCTTCAGAATGGGAGAAAAGATTTGCAAACGAATCAACGGACAAAGGATTAATCTCCAAAATATATAAACAGCTCATGCAGCTCAATATTAAAAAAACAAAGAACCCAATCCAAAAATGGGCAGAAGACCTAAATAGACATTTCTCCAAAGAAGCCATACAGATGGCCAAGAAGCACATGAAAAGCTGCTCAACATCACTAATTATTAGAGAAATGCAAATCAGAACTACAATGAGGTATCACCTCACACCAGTTAGAATGGGCATCATCAGAAAATCTACAAACAACAAATGCTAGAGAGGGTGTGGAGAAAAGGGAACCCTCTTGCACTGTTGGTGGGAATGTAAATTGATACAGCTACTATGGAGAACAGTATGGAGGCTCCTTAAAAAACTGAAAATAGAATTACCATGTGACCCAGCAATCCCACTACTGGGCATATACCCAGAGAAAACCATAATTCAAAAAGACACATGCACCCCAATGTTCATTGCAGCACTATTTACAATAGCCAGGTCATGGAAGCAACCTAAATGCCCATCGACAGACGAATGGATAAAGAAGATGTAGTACATATACACAATGGAATATTACTCAATAAAAAGGAATGAAATTGGGTCATTTGTAGAGACGTGGGTGCATCTGATGACTGTCATACAGAGTGAAGTAAGTCAGAAAGAGAAAAACAAATATCGTATATTAACGCATATATGTGGAACCTAGAAAAATGGTACAGATGAACTGGTTTGCAGGGCAGAAAATGAGACACAGATGTAGAGAACAAATGTATGGACACCAAGGGGGGAAAGCGGCGGGGGTGGGGTGTGTGTGCTGAATTGGGCAATTGGGATTGACATGTATACACTGATGTGTATAAAATTGATGACTAATAAGAACCTGCTGTATAAAAAAATAAATAAAATTAAATTTAAAGTTTTTTTAAAAAAAGAACATCAGTGGTTGTTGGGGATTGGAGGAGGTATTAATATGGGCACTTTTTTGGAGTGAAGGAACTATTCTATATTTTGATTGTGGTGGTAGTTACACAACTGTATATGGCCAAAATCTGCAGAACTTACACTAAAAATGGTGAATTTTACTTTACGTAAATTATCCTAAATGGAAAAAATATACATTACTTTTAGTTTTTACTTCAAGAGCAACAATGTAAAAAACACTCTAGTCCCTTTTGAGAAAGATAATACTGAACACACCATAAGCTAATGGTAAATGATGTTGTCTTAGCTTAACAACTTGGCTTCTCTGGAGGATGAGCTAGCATGTCAGTGAACCGAAGACAGGAAGCAGACTTGATGCTGTTGGTTAACTGATCTACCTTTGTTCCGTGGTCACGCTCAGTTTCTAAGCCCTACCAAATTCCTCCTTAAATGTGTATTTCAAATCTATTCCTTCTCATCTACTCTTCAAATCTTCTATCACGCCCAAGATTAAAAATCTTCACCAATTCCCAAGCACCCACAAAAGTCCGAATTCATTAACACAGCATAAGAGGCCCTTTATTATCTGAACCAACCTACCCTTCCAGATTTATCTTCCACCACAGGCAACGATATTACTCACTGTTACCTTTCAGGAAGCAATTTGGCCATTTTCACCAAGAGCCTTAAAAAAATCTAAACTCTTTGACCCTTTAACCTAGTATTCCTACTTCAAGGAATTTATTCTGGGGAAATAATCTGCATAATACTAAAAATGAGACAGTCCAAATAAAAACAGAAGAATTACTAAGAAAATCATAATATATCCACAGGATAGCTTGTGATACAGCTGTTAAAATTATGTTTATGGTAAGCTTTTAATGACATGGGGGAAATAATTATGATTTGGTTTAAGTGAAAAAATAAGCTAGATATAAAGTTTTATGTACAGTAAAATACATAGAGGAAAAGAAATTTCATCTCTAACAGTGGGAATATAAGTGACTTTATCTACTCCCTAGTTTCCTCTATTTTCCAAGTTTTCTATGATGAGCAAATTTTAAAAATCAGAAATATATACACACAAACACCAAACTTTTGACTCAGTAACTGCATACCTAGGACTCTATTTTGAACAAACAATGCCAATGAAGGCAAAGATTTATGCTCAAGGATGACTGGGCACTACTTACAATACGGATTAAAATCTAACAGGAAGATGATTTAATACCATCACTGTATATGCATAATACCATTACAGTTTAAATAGTTTTTACAGATATATTTAACACACCATAAAATTGACCCATTTAAAGTGTAAATTCAGTGGGCTTTAGTATATTCGCATTGTGCATCCATCACAGTCTAGTTTTAGAACATTCTGAACACCTTAAAAAGAAACCCAGTACTCATGAACAATCACTCCTCTTTCCCATTCTTACCAACCCCAAACCTAGCCAACCACAAATTTACGTCCTGTCTCTATGTATCTGCCAATCCTGGATATGCTATATAAATGGAATCATACAACATGCAGTCTTTTTCTGACTGGCTTCTTTCACTTTACATGTGTTAAGGTTCATCCATGTCATAGCATGTATCAGTACATCATTTATTTTACTGACAAATAATACTCCATTGTACAGATATACTACATTTTATCTATCCAATCATCAGTCGATGGACATCTGGGTTGTTTCCACTTTGAGGCTATTATGAATAACACTATGAACATTCATGTACAAGTTTTTATGTGGACATGTGTTTTCATTTCACTTGGTATATAACTAGGAGTGATACTGCTGCGTCATATGGTAACGCCTAAGTTTAACTTCTTAAGGAAATGTCAAACCATTTTCCAAAATGGCTGCACCATTTTACATTCCCACCAGCAACGTATGTGGGAGGGTTCCAACTTCCCCATGCCCTTGCCAACATGTTAGTTTTTTTACAGCCATCCTAGTGGGTATGAAATAGGATCTCACTATGTTTTGATCTGCATTTCCTAGTGGCTAATGATTTTGAGCATATTTTCATGAGCTTATTGACCATCTGTGTATCTTCCTTTAGAAAAATGTCTATTCAAAGCCTTTGCCCATATAATTCAGTTGTCTTTTTTTTTTTTTTTTTTTTTTTTTTTTTTTTGCGGTATGCGGGCCTCTCACTGCTGTGGCCTCTCCCGTTGCGGAGCACAGGCTCGGGACGCGCAGGCTCAGCGGCCATGGCTCACGGGCCCAGCCGCTCCGCGGCATGTGGGATCTTCCCGGACCGGGGCACGAACCCGCGTCCCCCGCATCGGCAGGCAGACTCTCAACCACTGCGCCACCAGGGAAGCCCCAGTTGTCTTTTTATTGTTGAGTTGTAAGAGTTCTTCATATATTCTGCAAGTTCCTTGTCAGACATATGATTTGCAAATATTTTCTCCCATTCTCTGGGTTGTCTTTTCCACTTTCTCAATGGTGTTCTTTGATGCAAAAAAGTTTTCAATTCTAATAAAGTCCAATTTACCTATTTTTCTCTTGGCACCTGTGCTTTTGGTGTCACTGCCTAAAAATACCACGAAAATTGTCCAAAAAACACTGCCTAATCCAAGTTCACAAAGATTTATGCCTATGTTTTCTTCTAGGAGTTTTATAGCTTTAGCTCTTATATTTAGGTCTATGACCCATTTTGAGTTAAATTTTGTATATAGTGTGAAGCACGGATCCAAATTCATTCATGTGGACATCACCTGTCCCAGCATCATTTGTTGAAGACGCTATTCGTTTCTCCATTAAATTATCTTGACACCCTTGTCACATTGAGATGTGAGAAATAAAGGACATAAAACTGTTACAGATGAACTCAACTGTTTGAGAAAAATCTACATTGACACTCTCCAGATATTCACTATCTCTCTTATTTCCATTATAGTACTTATTACAATCTCCAATTATCTTATTTATTTACTGATTTCTTACCTGTCTCCCCCATGAGAATGTATATTCCATAGGAAAAGGGACTTTGTCTTGTACACTGTTGAATCTCTAGAACCTACAACAGTACTTGATTCCCAGAAGGCACCTAACACTTATTTATTGAAAGAATGAGCATATGTTTAAAGTGGCCTGAAAGAAAGTGCACCAAATGCACTTTGGATAGGGCTGTCATTACAACTCAATTTTCCTTAATGTTATATAACGAACATACATTATTATTACAATCAGATGTGAAGATATTTTAAAGATCTGTAATACTTCTGCATCAATTTGTTGTTCCTCAAAGTTCCAAGAACCTCAATTTTTTTTTTTTTTTTTGCGGTACGCGGGCCTCTCACTGTTGTGGCCTCTCCCATTGCGGAGCACAGGCTCCAGACGCACAGGCTCAGCAGCCATGGCTCACGGGCCCAGCCGCTCTGCGGCATGTGGGATCTTCCCGGACCGGGGCACGAACCCGTGTCCCATGCATCGGCAGGTGGACTCTCAACCACTGCGCCACTAGGGAAGCCCCAAGAACCTCAATTTTTGCCAAACTATTTTGGCTTCTTTTATATAGTACCCCAGCACAATGACACCACCAACTACCTAGTGGCTCAGGTCTAAATCTTCGGAATTATCTTTGATGTCTTTCTTTCCCCTATGCCACACACCCAAATGATCAGTAAGTCCGGTCAGCTCTTCCCCCAAATATACAATATCCAATCACTTCTCACTATCCCAGTACTAACAATCCTAATCCAAGCTACCACTGACTGATTGAATAATAGCAACCGTCAATCAGTTTTGTCCCCATTTGTACATCTAAATCCTATCTCACTCCACAACTTAACACCCTAACACCTCCCTACCACCAGACACCCGACAGCTTCCTGGTGCAGTCACCTTGGCTCACCCAGCTCTAGCTCCTGCCTACAGTCCATTTCCTACTTTTCTCCCTGCTTTTCACTGAATTCCAACTACACAAACCTTTTTTTGTCCCTGGCATGTCAAGCTCATTCTCTCCTCAAGGCCTTTCTACTTACAGAGTTCCTTCTACCTAAAATGCTCTTAACATGGCTAGCTAGCTCCTTCTTGCCATGCAAGTCTTAAGCTCAAATGTCACCCCAAGAGGACTTCCCTAAGAATCTACCCCAAGGTAGCCAACTTTTCTAGTACTCCCTATTGATCACCCTATTTTTTTCACACCAGTTGCCATTACCTGACATGATCTTGTAATTTTTTGGTTGTCCCTCCCACCTGCCCACCTCCATTAGAATATAACTTCTACAAGGAATGGACTTTGTTTTTCTGTACTGGATGCCAAGTACCTGGGTCAGTTCTTGGCATATAATAACTTCTCAAATATTTATTGAATAGATGATTGCTATTCTAAACCTTGAGGGCAATGAACAACTGTGTTTCATTCTCCATTAATTACTTCAAGAAAAATATGAGTGGAAGACAAGATATTTTTACATCAAGGATCAAAATCACCTCAAAAGTCAAATTAAAAAGTTGATCATAAAAAAATGATCATATATAATGACTCCAAGTAAAATAAAATTAGTTTAAAGAAATAATAAACAGTTAGAAACATGTTTTTATGCACTCCTTCACCGTTTTTATTTTATCTACAATTACTGAAGTAAACACTGGTGTACTCAGAATATAAAGAAAAGAGACTGTTAAACTTGGATCTAAGGTTGTTTAATATTATTATTTTAGCCAGTGCTGATAAGCACTTTACTATGTGCCAGGCATTGCTTTACTTATATGCATCGACAAAATGTTGTGATGGTTAAGTACTATTATCATTCCCACTTGGAGGAATGATGAAATTGAGGCACAGAACAGTCAGTAATGTGTCTCAGGTTATACAGTCAGTAAGTGGCAGAGCCAAGATTCAAAAAACCTAGGCAGCCAGACTCTGGGCTCAAGCTCTTAACCACTTCTCAGTATAGTTTAACAGTAATGATAACAATACCTACCTCACTGGGTTGCTAGAAGGATTGAGTGAGATAAGTTAACACAATGTCTGACACACAGCAAATACTTATAAGTTATCTAAGATAGCATTACTTCTTGTTCTTTCATTTGTTGAGCTTTCAAGTGCTTTTCTATGGTTCAGGATGCCTCAATGAGGATCAAATACCATTCAGTTTCATTTTTAAGAAAGAAAGAGAATTGGCATTACTGAGCAGTTTTTGCATGTCAGAATTAGTTGAAAGGTGCTACTCTAATAATACCTGCCTTATCTATCTCAAAGGATTTTCACTGTTAAGACTCGAACTAAATTATAACGCAATATACAAAGGGGAGGTACTATTCAATTAGTTCAGTACTTAAAACTCAATTCCCATTGTATTAAAAGAAAGGTATGTGGGAATAGAAAGTATAAAAATTAAAGTAATCCATCTCCATGGGACCCGGCCCCATCATAATGAAGAATGCCCTCTCATTCACTCATCCGTGTTCATTTGGTAACATCTGTTGTGGGCCTACTTGGAGAGGTGTTGTGGTACTGAAATATACAAATCCTAGCCAATGGAGCTCAACAGTCTAGTCCCACAAAACATCTTAATAAGTTCCATAAAAGGGATTCACAGGCTACCTCAGCACTGTTAGTCATATGCAGACATGCCAAGAATTAACAAAAGTGTTGGTACCCACACTAACGTCCCCTTACACATTAAACAGGCCAATCCACAAAGTCTGAGGCTGGTCCGTTAAGGTGGCCACTAACCACATGTGGTTTAGAGAGTCCATTAAACATGGCCAGTGCTGCCGAGGAACTGCATTTTTAATTTTATTTCACTTTAATTAACTTAAATTTTTAAATTCATTATCAATTCCATTACTGGAAAACTAAGTATGCTTGGAGCAACTTAAGTATATGACTCTGCTTTTTCAACTATAAATTTTATGTCTAAATATATACCAAATATTTCCAATGAAAACTGAGCATCTGAATTGAGCTGTGCTGAGTATAAAATATACAGTGGATTTCAAACAATCTGTATGAGAGAAGAATGTAAAATGTCTCATTTTTTAATTGATTAAATGTTGATACAATATTTCAGATATATTGGGTTAAACAAATTTCATCTTTTCTTTTTACCTTTTTAATGGGGCTACTAGAAAATTTAAAAATACATATGTAACTCACATTTTATTTCTATTCGACAACATTGGTCTAAAGATGACTTACAACGTTTTTAAAACAAGGCCTCAATGATTTGAGAATTCCTCAGAGCTTCAGAGTTTCCATAACTGACTTAAAAGATAGCTCCAGAGCCAGCTGGAGAAGTTTTACCTATATCTGCCCATGCTTTAGTTTTAGCTCTATTACTTAAAAAAAAAAAAAAAACTACCACCAACAAAAATGTGCTTTGTGAAAGAATTTAAAAATTTACAAGTTGCCCATCTTCTGAAAACAAGCCAAGACAGGAATATGGGTAGAAAATTCTACGGGTAGAAAAATATGGGTAGAAATAGGAGGAACAACCTATAAAGTAATGCAAAAATGTTGAAAGTAGTAAACAGTCTTCCTCTAATGTGATCCAAAAGCACAAACACACAGATAAATTAGTTTTAAATGTAGGTTTCCTGCTACAGTACGCACTGAAGTTTCTACCTTTCAAGTGCTCATCCTAAGCCTTGTTGCAACAGAATAAGAGTTCTTTGACGGTCCCTTGTCATGTCAAAAAAAATAAAGCCAAAATCTCCACCATTTCACACTACAGATTAAAATATGAATTTTAAGAATTCTGACTGCATTTTTCCTGAAATGAGCTACTTTTAAAAGATCTACCAAAAATTGATTCTTTAACACAGCAAACAAATCATGAAATAGGGTAAACAGCACATAAGCATTACAATGTCAGCTACTAGAAAACAATCTTACAAGAGTTAAGGATCACTCAAGACTATGTACTCAACTCTATGGGGGCCCTTGTACAGAAGATTCCTTGTACATGAATTCCAAGATTCCATGAATTAAGTAACAAGTCTGTCAAAGCATTACTGAGATGAACCAATCTGATGTTTATTTTTCTATGCTTCTCCCAATGTAAAAATTTCAAGCAAAATGAACAGGAGACAGCTTTTAGAAGCAGGACAACTCCAAGTGAAAACTCATTTCTAACACCAATGATTAAAATATTTCTGAGTGTTACATATAAATCTTTGGGTATGTCTTTCATGGAAAACCTAGAGAGGAGTATTAGGCTATGTGGAAAGGTAGCTCAAGATGCTTAAATAACAAGCATCATGTTTATGGTTTATTATTTTCTGTGGTTTAGGTATGCAAATAGCAAAGACTACGACAGAGACCAGGCCTAGTTATTCAGACTAGAGCATTACTCTGTAGATAAAAAAAAGTACATGTTAAAACAACAGTTTTTAAAGAGTTTCAATTTTTTTTTTCAAATTTCAAATGTGGTGTTCGGCTCAAAGTATCTTAATTATTACTGAAAGAAAATATAAGTTACATTAACATAAACAAAAACACAAATGCTTAGAATCTTCCTGTATACAATAAACACCATTTTGATTTAAAACAATTCTGTTTACAAAAAACGATTATGGTTATTTGTTTTATTTTTTTAATAGCCTTTATTTTGTAGAGACATTGTAGGTTCACAGCAAAATTGAGCAGAAAGTACAGTTTCCCCGTATATCCCATGTGTTTGTTTTTAACATTTTGGCTAGAAGCCACACATAACCTAGATTTTATATAGTGCCCAGGAAAAGCAAAAGACATATTGACCATCTTGTCCAAAAGCCTCACATTTGGAGAATTAAAATAGTTCTGGTAGAGGCCTGTTAAGTTCTAGGTAGCCTAAATTAAGTAAAACTTAATCATCACGGTTGTAAATTCTTTGTTGCCTTTATTCCCCAGAAAAACACCCTCAGAAAAGGCACTGGGATTCCTTCTGGCCCTCTGAAAATTGTGTTTCTGATGCAACCGCCCATTAAAAAATACGCAATCCCAAATTAAAAATCCCCAAAACGGAGGAAAAAGAAAGAAAAGGGTAAGTATAGAACAGAGGATGTTAATCTCCACGTCCTGTGGCAAAGATGGAACTCTACTCTGGATCACTGTGCATTCTACCACAACCAGGGCCTCACAAGGGCAGGTGGCTAGAATTAAGAGTACTGAACTTCTGTTACTTAGCAGCTTGAGAGGCAGGCAAAGAAAAGCAGGTGCCAGAGGCAAGGTATATTAGTCTTCATTATGCAGGTCTGGCTTTGACAAGCACATTCTCGCTGATTTTCTTTTAAGGTTAGATTTACTTTATGGCTCCACAAATGAGTTTATATGAAGACGTGAGGAGTATTTACACAGTGTCAGGGTCACTGAAAGCTCATGCATGTAAAAACATAAGCTGCAACAAGAATGAAAAGATACTCAACTACTGCTAATCAGAGAAATGCAAATTAAAAGAATGAGAAACCATTTCACACCTATCAGATTGGTTTTCAAAGTCTCATAATGCCAAGTAGTGAAAATAGAGAAACAGGCTCGTGAAAGCAGCTGATGGGAGGCAAACTAGAACTAAACCTCACCAAGTTCTTTTTTTCAAAGTTGCAAAAGGATACACGAAGCATGATAACATTTATGTAAAATCTTAAAATACGTCAAGGCAACATATATTATTACAGATGCATACATGTACAACTGAAAGTATGGAAACATCAATGAAATGTGTTAGTTTCAGGTGACTATGCTGAACTTTTACCTGAGCCCTGAGCTCCTGAAAAGCAGTGAAGATTAAGAAATTCACTCCCATCATTTTGTGTTCAGGGCAACAGAAGGATCCTGCTCTTGCTTACTTCCAGATTAAGACATGTCCCCCAGGCTTCCTCAAGACTCCTCAGTTTACCAGCCCCAGGTCTCTGTCCTTTTTTGTTGTTTTTTTGTTTTTGAGATGTTCCTCATTTCAATTAATGTTCTCTCAAATGCAATAACCTGCAAAAATCATCTCCTTAATCGGCCAGTACATTACGTCTTTGACACAGGAGTGGTTACCTCTGGGGAGAGAAGGGAATGGGATGAGGAAAAAGATGCGTATTTACCTGTAAAGGTAACATAAAAACCTGAAATATGGCAAAAAGTTAACCTTTTCTTTTTTTGTACAAAGGAACTTATTATTCTGTGTACCTTCCTGATTAAAATGTTTCAAAATTAATTTTTAAATTATTTTAAAACCTGATGTGGAGTCAGAAAAGGCCACAAGTCAATAAAACCTTTACAGACTGTTTTCTAATATGTTAAATGGGCACAGGAACACATGCCCAACCTCTTCCACTAGATTGCTGTAAGTAAAAGTGTTTTTGCTAATCATCAAGTGGAAGAATACAGGTGTAATTCAGTCTGAGCCAACAGCTCAGTTTGTTAGAGCCGAGTTCTGATTAGGGTAAGGTTAAGGGTTAGATTATCATGCAGACCTTTACTGTTTCAGGGACAAGACTACACTCTGACTTCCCAGAAAGCCACTGGTTACAAGAGGAGCTAGGCCAGTCTCCTGTGATGTCTCAATCCATACCCAACAGGAAGAACTACTCAGCAGATAACCCTAGGAATTTCATGGTAGGCTGGTAAATAATCTTTGTATGAGGAAGCTGGCGCACCCAGTACACACGCACACCAAAGTTTTGTTTGGAGAGTGTAGATGTGGTTCCTGTGGAGGGTAGGCTTTTTTTTTTTCTTTGGCACTGTAAAGTGAGACTTTAAAAACATGAAATCTCATCTTAAAGTGCTCAGGGTGATCTGAGTTGGTTTCAAATTGCTTTATTCCCAAGTGCTTCGAGAAGACTTGGTGAGTACCAGGAAGTGATTTTGTTAATGTAGAACAAATCCATCAACAGTTAAAATTTAATCTGAAAAAAAAAAAATCTTAGAAACTTGGAACCAAGTATCCAACCAACAGATCTAAACAGTTTCAAATACAGAGGTAAAGTGCTAAAATCAGGGAATAAACATACATCTTCATAATATTCTCTAATAGCTGGAATGAAGGGAGAAGCTCTGTGCTCATAAGGCTAAATACAAGAGTAAGCTTTAAAAATGGTCATCTGCACAAATGAACTGATCTACGAAACAGACACAGACTCACAGACAAAGAGAACAGACTTGTGGTTGCCAAGGGGGAGGGGGTTGGGGAGGGACAGACTGAGGTTGGGGTTAGCAGATGTGAGCTTCTACATATAGATCCTACTGTATAGCACAGAAAACTATATTCAACATCCTATGATAAACCATACTGGAAAACAATATTTTAAAAAGAGTGTATATATATGTATGACTGAAGCACTCTGCGGGACAGTAGAAATGAACACAACATTGTAAGTCAACTGTGTCAATTAAAATAATAAAATAAAGATGGTCACCTGTATTCTAAACTCTCTTTCTTTGCAAGCATCCTAACAAGAGTAGTTCATAAGTTCTTCCGACCTCCCGAAGTCTGAAACGTACTCGGAATCACCCATCTTGATTAATTTTTATTTCTCCTCCTCCTTCCGAACCATAAATATTTTAAACAGACTCTTCATTTTATTTGAATGTATAGAAATAAGAAAGTTAAGCTTTAAAGTTTAAGCATTTAGCTAAAAAGGTTTGGTCCTATTTTCAAACAGAAAATAAAGTTATGTCAAATCAGAAGGCACTAAAGCCGGCTCCAGCCTGATTCAAAGCACTTTCGTCTGAGTGTATGGTCTTAAATTTATGAAAACTCAAAGCCCTAAGATTAAGTCTTTTAGCATAAAGTAGTACAATCTTAAAGAAGTTAGAAAGTTGTAAGATGCCGATCTCCTTTGTAGCTTACAAAATCAAACCAAAGAAGAACCAAAAACTGAACAACATCAAATTCGTACTAAATATCCTCAGTCATCCAGAAACTACTGTTAATCTCTAATTTTCTTCCACCACTGAGCCAGTCTGCATAGCCCTGAAAGGTGCAATACCTTAAGAAAACCCAAATTGTCATTCAGTGAAAACACTGTGTAGGAAGATAAACTGGTACCAACTGTTTCCAGGCAGACAGATGCAATAACAGTGTAATATTTCCAGCAAAGTCTGGTAAGCCTTTGCCTGCAAATCATTGACCAAAAATGGTAACAGAATGCGCAGACTACAGAAAACGACAAAATGTCCTACTTGATCGTCCACTTAAGAGCACGGTTCTACAGCAAACGAGAGTGACAGTTTAGAGGGGAAAATACGTGAATGAAGCAGTCCAACACCTAGAATATGCGGAACATCTGTTTACTTTTTAGCGACTCGGATAGCTTAATGGACTTTAAAAAGCTTTTTCATTTGCTTTAGTTAGCATCCCAGCATCATGCCCACCCCCTGCCCGCTAAATACTGGCAGAGCCAACCTGTTTGCAGGTAAAAGAAAATCTGTGACCGTACATGGAGGCCGGACAGGCCACCGCCCGGCCGAACGCGCAGGACGAGGAGCTGCGGGACGCGGACCACCGGGGGCGGCAGCAAAGGACCGCAGGCCCGGTTCGGAATCGTGGGGGTCACGCTCGGTGGCCATCCCGCCCCCCAAGTGGCTCAGTAAAGGCCTCGTTCCCTCCTCAAGACGCACGGACCTCAGGGGCCGAAACCGCCCGAGTCGCCGACCGCCCGCTCCCGGCCTTGGCGAAACGTGCGCCAAAGAGGCCCCACCCGGGAGCGCGGGCGGACCCCGGGCGGCGTCGCCGGGGCGGGGGGGTCGACCCCGGCTAGGCTACCGAGGCCAGGGGGAGGCCCCGCGCCGGCGGCGACGGCGAGAATGCAGCGGCCGGGGAGCCGCCCCGGCGCGGGGCCCAGCGGGTCCGCGGCGGCCGAAGCCCGGGTCCCCCCGCGCCGCCGCCGCCCCGACCCCGCGGCGCCCCGGGCCCCCAGCTTACCATCTTCGCCGCGGCGGCCGCAGAGCGCGGAGAGGGAGCCGGCGAGCACCAAGTCTGCGGAGCGACCTCCTCACAGCAGCCCCACTAACCTCCCAGGGACTGGCGGGCGCCTCGGGCCCAGACGCGGCGGCGCACGTCACGCGCTGCCCACCGTTGCTACGCAACCGGCCGGCCTGGCAACGCCCCGCCCCGGCAGTCCCCCCCCAACCCCGACTCCGCGGGGGCGGGGTCTTCCTCGCCTTCCGGAGAAGGGGCACCGGGTACCCCTCACCAGCTCTGGCCTGTGGGGCGGGGGCGAGGTCCTCCCCCAACAGCTCCGGACGAGGGGGCGGAGCTTCAGCTGGCACCTGCGGGCGAGGGGCGGTGGCCCCTTCACCGGGGCGGGGCCACGTAGCGCCCCGCCCACTGCGCCGCCGTTGCCCTTACATGGAAGTAGCCACCTGGCCAGGTGTGCACCGCCGCGAGGGGCGGGGCCTGGGAGGGGCGGGGCCCGCGGCGGAGGAGGGAGGGAGGGAGGAGGGAGGAGGGAGGAGGGAGGGAGGGAGGGAGGGAGGAGGGAGGGAGGGGGGAGGAGGAGGGGGGAGGGAGGGAGGGAGGGAGGGACGAAGAAAGGACCAGCGGGAGCCGGGGCGCGGGCGGTCGCGGGGGCCGCGCGTCCCGCATTTTTTACCTACTTTGGTGAGATTCCCGCCATCCTCGCCTGATTGGCCCAGACCTGCACGTCTGGCCCTCGGGCGAGAGGAAAAATCTGCACATTTTTCCTCTTTGCTGAGGCGACTGTGGCGATTCAGAGCGCTCTGAGTCACCGCTAATTTCAGGTCTGGAAAAAACAAGGAGTGATTTATTTGTCTTTGGGAACAGCCCGGGAAAGGAGCACTGCAGTCCGCAGCAGTGTGGCAGGGAAACGGCAGAGATGCCTCAGGATGGTGGCGCCAGCCCCGCTGCTCCGTTTTGGGGGTTTTTAATTTGAGATTGCGTTTTTTTTAATGGGCGGTTGCATCAGAAACACAATTTTCAGAGGGCCAGAAGGAATCCCAGCGCCTTTTCTGAGGGTGTTTTTCTGGGGAATAAAGGCAGCAAAGAATTGACAACCGTGATGATTAAGTTTTACTTAATTTAGGCTACCTAGAACTTAACAGGCCTCTACCAGAACTATTTTAATTCTCCAAATGTGAGGCTTTTGGACAAGATGGTCAATATGTCTTTTGCTTTTCCTGGGCACTATATAAAATCTAGGTTATATGTGGCTTTTATTCTGGCCTCTAGACATAGAGACTCATTTCTCGTTACTCTCCTGTTTGTGTTTGTTTTCTTTTTAAGAAAGAAAGTTGTGGCAATTCTAAGCCTTACCACCTACTACAAGATTTTTGGCAGGCTAGAACAGTGGTTTGCAATGTGAACGAGAACTTATTCCAAGTCAGATTTGTGTGCCCCATCCCCAGAGTTTCTGACAATGTATCTCAGGTGAGACCCAAGAATTTGCATTTCTAACAATTCCCGGGTGATGCTGATGTGACTGGTGGGTATTGGGCACTTTGAGAAGAAAGAACCCACCTGTATCCAGCTGCAGCTGGAGCCCTGTGTTTCCCTGTCGGCCGGGACTCAGTGCCACCCTCCATCTCTGAGTCCTCAAAGACTTCTTTTCTGTTCAAAACGGAATCGTCCTCATGTAAGGATGCAAGTCGGGCCTGCTCCAACCTCTCTTATGCATTTCGTCCTCCTCACTGCAACCAGAGTTATGGCCAAACAGAGGAATCTTATCCTGTCACTTTACTGCTTAAAATTTCCTGTGGCTTCCTCCAGAAATCTCAGCAGTTCAGTCTGGCCCTTCTGCCTCTGGCCTCAGCCTGCCTTTTTTGTCCTGTCTCCCACACTTTCCAAAGTTCCCAGTATCCTTCCAGACTAAACTTCTCATTCCAGAATCCTTCTTGCTCTAACTGCCATCATCACGGGGCTGTTGGTCTCTCATCCTGGAATGTTCCCAAGAGTCTGGAGACTTCTGACCACTTTCCAAGGGATCAAGAGTGGGTCCTTCTATAGTCCCACAGTTCATCACTTCTCAAACCTTGAGAAGCATCCACACCACCTGAGGATCTTGTTAAAATGCAAATTCAAGGGTTTAGCAGTGGGTCTCAGTTGCCCCAGGAGATTCAGATGCTGTGGGTCCTCAGACCACACTTCCATAGTGAGGTCTTAACATTTTTCCCTACTGTTAGTATAGCTGTAATTTATATATGCATTTGCTGCCACCATCACTACTTTATATTGAGAGTTCCTTGAGGTCAAGGGGTGTTTAGGATGCTTTTTTTTTTTAAATTTATTTATTTTTGGCTGCGTTGGGTCTTCGTGGCTGCGCGCAGGCTTTCTCTAGTTGCGGCGAGCAGGGGCTACTCTTAGTTGCAGTGCGCGGGCTTCTTATTGCTGTGGCTTCTCTTGTTGCAGGACACTGGCTCTAGGCACGTGGACTTCAGTAGTTGTGGCACGCGGGCTCAGTAGTTGTGGCTTACGGGCTCTAGAGCGCAGGCTCAGTAGCTGTGGCACACGGGCTTAGTTGCTCTGCAACACGTGGGATCTTCCCGGACCAGGGATTGAACCTGTGTCCCCTGTATTGGCAGGAGGATCCTTAAGCACTGTGCCACCAGGGAAGTCCCTAGAATGTATCTTATATGGACTGGCATAGCCCCTGATGTATAGTAGGTGTTTAATACATGTTTGTTTCGGTCAGTGAAGTATCTGAAGATGTTTTACAATCCATCAGGCAAACCTCTATATCAGTTCATTTTAACCTAAAATGAGCCCCCATTTTTCTTAAGACCCCATTGAACTTTAACCTCTTCCTTTACACATTAGTTTCCTAGATATTTTCATTCCTTATCATCCCACAGAGGGAAAAAGTTTTAACATAAGGTCTCCCCTTGAATATGAGACTGAGTGTGTTCCGTTTCTAATTTAGAAAATATTCTGCGTATGTAACCATCTGTGAACATATAGGTGCTTTCATTTAAAACCATAAATATGAGTGGTAGGGGAGAAAATACATTAATGAGGCACTTGAAGAGAGATGTGTTAATCAATGATCAGGAAAAGCCTGCGAGGGGATATAACCCTGCCAGTATATATTGCAGAAAAACTATTTTTAGCTTCTTTCCTGCCTCTTCACAAATTCACCTATTCTCTCTCCCCTACCCTTATTTATGTCTGTGCTCTTTTCTAAAAATAATTTTAATTATGTAAGTAAGATATGAGTGTGTTCTCATTATGCAAGATTCCAAGATACAATAAGAAAAGCCCCCAGAGCGCTTTTGCTCTCCATCCCCACAGCGTCAGCTTCCTCCTCAGAGGTAACCACTGCTCTCAATTTGGTGAATGGCCTTATGGAGAAGTAAGCCATGTGCAGGTGTTTTGTGTTGTGGTTTGTTTCTGTCGGTGCTTTGTGTCATGGTTTTGTGCTGGGTGTGTGGTGGCCCGTAGCTTGCTTTCTGATTTTCTTGATTTCCTACCTACTGGATCCGTCCATGTCTGATAGAGCAGTGTTGAAGTCTCCAACTGTGATAACGGATTCACCCATTCCTCCCCGCAGTTCTGTCAGGTCTTGCCTCACTTAGGTTGACACTGTTGTTGGGAACATACACATAAAGAATTATGTCTTAGAGGAGAACTGACCCCTTAACGTTATGTAACCCCCTTGTTTATTCACAAGAACTTTGCTGATTCTGAAGTCGACTCCGTCTGAAATTAATGTAGCTACTCCTGCTTTGTTTTGATTAGTGTTAACATGGTATATTTTTCTCCATTTACTTTTAATCTGTATGTGTCTTTATATTAAAGTGAGCTTCTGGTAGACAACATAGAGTTGGCTCTTTTTTTTTTTTTTTTGATGCACTCTGAAAATCTCTGTGTTTTGATTGGTGCATTTAGACCATTGACATTCAAAATTATTATTGATATAGCTGGATGAATATCTAATATTCACTACTGTTTTCTATTTGTTGCCTTTGTTCTTTGGTCTTATGTTTGCCTTCCACTCTTTTTCTGTCATTTGTGGTTTTAACTGAGCATTTTAGATGATTTCATTTTCTGTTCTTTCCTAGCATATCAGTTATACTTTTCTCACTTTTTTTAGTGGTTGCCCTGGAGTTTGCAGTATACATTTACAACTAATCCAAGTCTGCTTTCAAATAACGCTTCACCGCTTGACAGATAGTGTGAGTACCTTACACTATCTGTACAGTAACAAAATAATACAGTAACAAAATAATCCTAATACAGTAACAAAATACAGTAACAAAATAATCCTAATACCCTCCTCCTCTTATATTATTGCTGTGATTCACTTCATTTATATCTAAGCATATATAGGCATATATGACATATACAAAAGCATATATAATTGAATACATTGTTGCTGTTATTTGAAACAAACTGTTATCCATTAATCTGTCAATTAAGAATAAGAAAAGTAAAAGTTCTTTTTTTTCTTTTCGGCCATGCCCCGCAGCTTGTGGGATCTTAGTTTCCTGACCAGGGATTGAACCCGGGCCCTCAGCATTGAAAGCACCGAGTCCTAACCACTGGACCGCCAGGGAAGTCCCTCTCCTTCACTTTTGAAGGATAATTTTGCAGGGTACAGAATTCAAGGTTGGTGGGTTTTTTCTCTCAACACTGTGTTTCCCTTCACTCTCTTCTTGCTTGAATGGTTTTTGAGGAAACGTCAGTAATTCTTATCTTTGTTCCTCTATAGGTAAGATTTTTTTCCCCCTTCTCAGGATTTTCTTTTCTTTAGCTTTGATATTCTGTAATTTGAAATGATAGGTCTAGGTGTAGTTTTTTGGTATTCATATCCTGCTTGGTGTTCTCCTGGCTTTCTGGGTCTGTGGTTTGGTGTCTGACAATAATTGGGGAAATTCTCAGTCACTATTGTTTCAAATATTTCTTCTGTTCCTTTCTCTTTTTCTTCTTCTGGTATTCCCATTACATGTATGTTACCCCTTTTGTAGCTTTCCCACAGTTCTTGGATTTTCTGTTCTGTATTTTTCAGTCTCAGTTCTCTTTGCTTTTTGATTTTAAGGATTTTACTGATATGTCCTCTAGCTCAGAGATTCGTTCCTCAGCTGTGTCCAGTCTACTAATAAGCCCATCAAAGGCATTCTTTATTTCTTTGTGGGTTTTTGTTTGTTTGTTTGTTTTTTGCCTTTTGGTATGCCTTGTCATTTTTTCTTGGTAGCTGGACATGATGTCCTAGGTAAAAGGAACTGTGGTGAATAGGCCTTTAGTAATATGGTGGTGTGGTGTGAGGGGACTCAGTCTTTTACTGAGCCTGTGCCTCTGTGGACGGCACAAGTGTTTCTCAGCCACTCCTACCCCCACCCCCAAGTTGTCTAGAGTGGGCTGGAGGTGGGTATTTCCCTTACCCAGATGAGTTAGGCTCTGATCAAATCCTGACTGGTTAGGCTCCGATTAACTAGTTTCCCCTGAGGGCAGGCTTTGTTAAGAAGAACAAAGTGCTCTGGAGGATTTCCCAATGGTTCCTGCAGAAAGCAGGAGGGGATTTTTCTCTGATATTTACTGTGGGAACATGGTAAGCTTCAGGAGGCAAAACATAGGGTCCCCCTGTGACTGAGTCTTTCGGGAGTTTTTAACCCTCAGACTTGTCCACACTGAGCCTCCCCTAACTTGTCCATCACAGTTCAGGTTTTCCCACCTGGCACTGGTTCCCCGGTGGTTGCCCCTCGTAAGACTGCTCTGGTTAACCACAGCTCCCTGGATTCTCCTGTCTGTCTCCACTTTGGGGGCGGCGGTTTGCCCTGTGTTCTCTTCTCTCTCATGGATCCAAGAAGAGTTGTCTGTCCAGCTTCTTACTTGTTGTTAGGACAGAGCTGCAAACTCCTTAAATGTGGAAGTAGAAATGTGACATCTGCCTCTTCCCTTTTAAAGAAACTTCTCAGAAGTTCCAGGCAAGGCTTCTCCTTTCATCTCACTGATCAGAACTTGGTCACAGGGCTGCAAGGGGGGCTGGGAAGTGTGGTCTCTTCTCTGAGTAGCAACGTGCTCAGCTAAGAAACTGGGGTTCCTTTACC
Organism: Lagenorhynchus albirostris; assembly: GCF_949774975.1. Lineage (NCBI taxonomy): Eukaryota > Metazoa > Chordata > Mammalia > Artiodactyla > Delphinidae > Lagenorhynchus > Lagenorhynchus albirostris. The sequence goes on from NC_083109.1 coordinate 48,713,850, forward strand.
AAGGAAGAAGGGGAAATGGATATTGGGAGATAACTAGTGGTGATGGCCATAGGTTGATATTATTATTAGTCCCATTCTACAGATGAGGTTAGGGGGAGAGATGTTCCTTAGGAGCCCAGAGGAGTTAGCCATCTGCTTATTATTATTCTCACAGTGATGCCGAACAAGAGAACTAGGGACCCCTCGTTGCTTCCTTAACACCACGGGGGATGGGTGGTTATACAAAACGAGGCAAATGGAAGCCATAGGAAATACATTCTGGACATTCCTTTACTGTAGCCTAGTCCTGCTGGATCAGGCAGCCCCAGGGGCCTGGGCATCTATTTTAGGAAAGGGCTAAATATATTTAAGTACATTCATGGGAACAATGTAGTACCACATGGTAACACTATTGATTTCTCTATTAATCCTTAAAGTCATATACCACTATTTTATAATGTTAAAAATTGAACAACTATGACGTGTTTTTCAGATAATAGTGCACTATTGATACTTGAGAAATTGGAGTAGGTAGTCTCACAATAACCCCAACCAGTGGTTATTCATCCCCCTTGGGCCAAACGGTCCCTTCGAGATGAAAAGTAAAACAGTCCCTTCGAGATGAAAAGTAAAAAGCGGTGTATTTGTAGTTATATTATTTTCACTTATGTTAGTCTGAACATAGAAAATGGGCAATACTCAACAACTATCTTTGACTTACAAAAACAGGACTTTCTTATGGTTCAATCTAATACACACTAACCAAGTAGGAGTCCTAGCAGCCTGGCCTTTTTAAAGTATGTTTGCGTCATCTCATCTATTTTTACCAACTGAATTTCTCATACGAAAAAGAGGAGGTAAATGTTAAAAAAATGAAAGTGTGTTTGGAGGCGAAACATTGCGTTCACAGTGGGATGCCACTTTGCAAGATTTTTTCAGTTAGATTTGACAGCTGGGTCCCTACTGTGTGGCAGCTGTGGCTGTGTTTGCCACCAGGACAGGAAGATGAATAAGTCATGGGCCCTGCCACAAGGAGATCACGAGTGCAAACAGATCAATGCCAAGGACAACTCCGCCCAGGATCCCTTGGGAATTCTCAGACTCCTACTGCAGGGGCAGATCATAGCAGGGAGATGTTACTGGAGCTTAATGGGTGAGGTATCAGGAGAGGAAGTTCCCCACATGATTTCTCACTGAGGCTGGGAAACACAAGTACGGAAAGGTGGTGAGAGGGGCTCACTCAGAGACAGATGGTTGGAAGGAAAGAACACCAAATGTTTTTACCAAAAAACTAGACTCCGTGGACTAAGATACCTAGGTAGATATAAATGAATTTTGTTTGTTTGTTTGTTTTTGCTTTGAGGGGCTGCTCTGCTGTGCTTCCTACCTTTCCTCTTTTCCCTTCTTCTGGGGGTGGGAGGAGGGGTGTCAAATGATGGTCCAGACAGAGACACCCAGCTCTGCCCAGTGAGGAGCTCAAAGCAGGCTCAAAGACAGCTAGACCAGAAACAGCCAAGGGACAGAGGTTGTGATGTGAAATCCGGGGCCTTTTGCTATAACTGTTTTGCTTTGGCCTCTATTTTGCCAGTATTTCCATCATCAGTCTTCCAATGCGGTGTTTGATACCGCTGTCACCAGTTCCAGCTTTGACTGGCCGTGTAACCTCCTGTACAACATAACTCTCTGGGCCTCCTGTCCTCACCTGCAAACTGAAGGTGTTGACGAGTTTAACCCCTTTAGCTCAAAAATGCACTAAAGAGAAGATTTATTGAGTACCCAGCACAGTATTGGCAATTTGTAGGGTAGCCTATTCTAGTAATACTAAGGAAGACCCTCGAATTTTGATATATAAACTCTAGGCCTTGGGCTCTTGACACAGGGCCTATTTTTACAGCAAAATCAATAAGTTGCTGTAATTGTCCAGGCGGTGGCCTGATGGGGTTCTCTCAGCCACCCACACCTGGGGGAAGGGAGCTGATTGGCACAAAGGGAGAAAATAGGATTCATGTCACATACTCTTCATGTCAGTGAGAGGCTAACATATCACGTCTTACAGTCATTTGTTTATTTTTATTTTTTGGTCAGTAAATTCAGGCTCAGTCATTAAGAGGTGGTCCACTCGCAAGATTTTCCACGCTGGAGTTGGAAGGAATCACTTGATCATTTATGTTTCTCACTCCTGTGGGAAACCTTTCTTGCCGCCCCATGAGCCAGTGAGTCACTTCCTGGCTTCAGACCTCTCCGGCTTCCTTTGTTTCCCAGCCCCGGCCTGGCCCTCCGGAGAGGGGTCTGGGCTGGGAGGCAGGAAGGGGTCAGGCACCAGGCTGCACACCTTCAGTGGCTTTCAAGTCTCAGAGAAGGACTCTTGATGCAGGAGAAAGTATGCATGTGGTCTGATAAATGCTGTGTTGGATTCCAGATTCAGCATTTTTTTTTTCTTTTTCTTTTAAACAGCTCTAGGAAAGAAGTGCCCATAGAAGGTAGAGCGGGGTTCAGGTTTATTTTATGACTCATGGAAATTTCTAAAATGATAAATATTGGCTTGGCAGGAGCCTGACATAAGAAACACTCAACTAAACCAGACTCTATGGTTACAAGAAACAAGAACAGTGTAGTCAACAAATAAACTGGAGCTCCACTCCCAAGCTTTCAGAGAAAAAACAGGAGAAAACACTTCCTGGATGTTGCACGGTGGCCTTCCTGGCCAGCCGCGATCTCATTTGTTTTTCCTGAGTCCAGAAACTGAGATGGTTGCCGGATCTTCCTGGCTAGGAAGCCATTTCAAATGCCTTTGGTTTTATACTTTATTTAGTCCAGACTCTTTTTGGCTAATATAATGAAAATACTTCATGAGGGTATGGTTAGAAATATTTTCCCCTTAGGAAAAAAAAATTTTTTCCTTCCTGAGTAAAAATTCCTCCACCTCTCTGTGTAGAAGAAACTAGGCATTCTGGAGAGAATATTGGGAATGCAGAATATCAGCTTGTTTCAGAGAAAACTTAGAAAGTCTGAGCCATAAATAATGGTTGGGCTTCTCCTGAGTAGAGTTTTTATTTCTCATGAAACAAAGTCAGCATTACCTTAACTTCCATCGGCTGATTTTATTTTCTAAAAAAAAAACAAATATGAATATTCATACCCAATGGAAAGGCTGGTGTAACAACTTAGCAGAACGTAGTAATGAGTAGCTTAAATCTTCATTGCAGCTGCTTTATCCTGTGCAACCATTGTAAGTTTATTAACAGAGCAGCTTTACTTACTAGTAGTGTTCTTTAAGACTGACTTTCCCAACACACACACACACACACACACACACACACACACACACACACACACACACTTTACAGTCTGGAGTCATAGTAAATCCATGGTGAGGAGGACCAATAAAGAAATAAAGTGAAGCTGTGCGGCATGTCCCCCCCCACTCCCCCCCACAAAAGGAAATAAAGTGAGAAAGGCTCAGACCACAGTTCCATGCCTCAAATAAAATGGATTAAGGGACTGTGAAGCCTGTGAGGGGCCCAGGCCAGGCACCCAGAAGAGGCATCAAGTCTGAAAAGATGTTTCTGTCAGTCTGCCAGGTCAGGCCGATGACCCTCCTACAACCAGTCTCAGGGGATGAAGACGTCCATCCTTTGGAAGAGGAGGCCATGTTGGGATAGGTGCAGACCCCCAGGGCCGAGACTCTGGAACACGTTGCAGGGGAGGTCGGAGGGCAGAGAAATGGATAAAGTCGCTCCCCGTGCTCTTGTAAAGAAGCCACCGCCCAGCTGGCCTGGAACACAAGTGCAACCAAACACTGCATCCGACTGCCCTTTGCCCCAGCTGCTGGGAAGCTTATCTCCAGCTTCCCGGAGAGAGAAACTGCGAGATTAACCAGGGGGTGTGCCAGGGGCCCGGTGTGGGTGCCAAGGACCCGGGACTTTGCCTTTGGAAGGCTTGGTCCTCTGTACTTTTCCTCCCTTTGCTTCTTCGCTCATCTTATAGTATTAAGCATTGCAGCCTGCTGGGGGGCTCTCCCCACCCCCAGAGGCCGTGGCAGGAGTGTGTCTGCAGGTGGCCACGGTGATGCTGGCAGCAGTCACAAGCCGTGACACAGGTGGGCCCTGGGTCATCTGCTGGTTGACTCAAAAAGCAGTAAAAATAGTTACAGAGCAGAAATCGCCTTGTTGCATTTTTTTTCCTGGTTATTAAAAAATGCAGGTTTTTTTTAATTCTGAAAATGTATAAGAAAGAAAATAAGTATTCCCCCCTCATTGCCCATTGCCTTTTAATCCAGTCATTTTAAAAGGTGACTTGAAAAAATTTTAATTACACAGATTACCTGGGAGTACTTTCTCTTACTTAAAAACAACAAAACAAAACAGAAAATTTCAACTTCACTCCCCTGCAGTTCTTTGCCCCTCACCAAAATGAAACCCTATCATTGGTTTGAAATGTGTCCTTCCAGAGTTTGTACATTTACACACCACCACCACCCCCCACACACGATTGATCTATCAATAGATACAGTTTTGTATTCCTGTGATTTTTAAAACCATGGCTAGCATCGTATTCTGTCATCAGCATGCGCCCCTGTGCCAGGAAGCCATCCAGATCCTTGTCCCATCACTTCCCTTGGTTCTCTGCTCAGATGTCACCTCCTCTGTGAAGCCTCTCCTGACCACCCTGTCTAAAGTTACCACACAACCCCAGCCTTCCGATGCCCTGTGCTTTTTAATTTTTTTCCATCTTAATATTATTTAATTCTATGGAAACATTTTTTTATGACATTCCTTTTTTAAAATGGGAGAACTCTGTACAAGCAAGCATGATCAAACATCTGTGAGAGCTGGTTAATACCGATCTTATTGTCTCGAAGTCTCTCTAGTAGTGTTCAAGAAATTATGTTTACGGTCCATCTGAAGGGCAAAAGCACTGGAGAGGCAAGAAAGGACTCGGGTAAAAAGCTTCAGAGGATTGCAGGGGGTGTTGTAGCGGGGATTGCAGGGGGGTTGTAGGAGGGATTGCAGGGGGGTTGTAGGAGGGATTGCAGGGGGGTTGTAGGAGGGATGGCAGGGGGGTTGTAGGAGGAGTTGCAGGGTGGATTGTAGGGCAGATTGTAGGGAGGATTGCAGGAGAGATTGTAGGGGGGATTGCAGGGGGATTGCAGGGGGGTTGCAGGGGGATGTAACTTGCTGCTTCAAAAAACTGTGTTGAATTCTGGAGCATCTCCATTCCCTAACACACCTTCCAAACCATTCATTGGGGTAGTTTTACCCAATGCTTAAAGACTCATATTATACGCAGTTTGGGGGCTTTTATAAATTCAGAAATAAATATAAAGAGTAGAGCGTATGGAAGGCTTCTGAGTAGGGCTATAAGAGACTCAATACTGCTAAATAAGTCCCCAAACGAAAATGTTTGGTCCACGCCACCCCAAAACCTATGTGTAATAAGAGAAAATGCACAGCAAGAAGCAACGGTTCCCTCTGCTTCATTCTTCTCCATAGCACCCATCACCCAATCTGGCACAGGGCTTTTCACTTGTTTATCTTACTTACTTTCAGTTTTCCCGCATCTGACTATAAGCTCCACAAGAACAAGGATTTTTATATATATTTTCACGTCTGTATTCTCAGTGCAGAAGAGTGTTGGCACATAGTAGGTTGTGAATAGATATCTGTTGAATAAGTGAATGAATCAGATTCCAAACAGTTGGTGGGGAGACACTGGCAGCAGGCATCTCGTGAGCAGGGGCTCCAGAGCCGCAAACTAAGGTCGGCAGAATGAGAGTGGGGAGGAATCAGGGTCCGCCAACCAGCCCTGACCTGCCTATCTCTAGACCCCATCATATTTGCTTAAGCTATTGGCGGGTGCCTGCTATGTGCCTCTGAATGTGATTGTAGGTGGCCCAGAGGGTGGAAAGAGAAGAGGACTTAGGACAGAACCTGCGGACCCCCACTAATTCAAGGATGTGAATTTGAAGAGGATCCCTTCAAGAGGCTAAGAAGGAGTAAAGAAGTGGAAAACCCGGAAGCAAGTGGAATCTTGGAGCTAAGAAAAATGCTTCAAGAAAGGGCATGTGTGACATGGAAGCAACCTAAGTGTCCATCGACAGATGAATGGATAAAGGAGATGTGGTACATATATACAATGGAATATTACTCAGCCATAAAAAGAATGAAATAATGCCATCTGCAGCTACATGGGTGGACCTAGAGTAAGTCAGACAGAGAAAGACAAAAATCATATGATATTTCTTATATGTGGAATCTAAAGAAAGGCTACAAATGAACTTATCTACAGATGTAGAAAACAAACTTCTGGTTACCAGGTGGTTAAGGGGAGGAAGGAATAACTTGGGAGATCAGGATTGACACAAACACACCACTATATATAAAATCAATAACTAATAATGACCTACTGTATAGCACAGGGAACTCTACTCAATACTCTGTAATGGGCTATATGGGAAAAGAATCTAAAAAAGAGTGAATATATGTATACGTATAACTGAATCACTTTGCTGTATACCTGAAACTAACACAACATTGTAAATCAACTATACTCCAAAATAATTTTTAAAGAAGAGAAAAAAAAAAGAAAGAAAGGTCATGTGGTAAACAGGCTCAAATGTTGGTGAGGAGACCTGGGAAGGGAAAAGGGGTGTTGGACTAGGAACTCCAGGTGGAAGTTCAGAGTGTCTTTTGATGATTCCTGTTTTCTCTGTAAAGCAGCAGGCATGACCATCCGTGGTGGTTAATTTTATGGGTCAACGTGGCTCGGCTGCAGTGCCCAGTGTCTTGGTCAAACACTCCTTGAGGAGTTGATTGCTCTCCCTAATGTGGATGGGCTGTGTCCAATCAACTAAAGGCTGTAACATCAAAAACTGAGGTTTCCTGGAGAGGGATTTCACCTCGAGGCTGTAACAGTAGAAATCCTGCCTGAATTGCCAGCCTGCAGACCTGCCCTGATGGATTTCAGACTCGAAGCTGCAAATCAACTCTTACCTGAATGCCAGTCCGCTCTACGGATTTCAGGCTTACCAGCCCCAACAATGGCATAAGCCAGTTCCTTACTCTCAATTCATCTCTGTCTCTCGCTCTCTCGCTCCCGCTCTCACTCTCAATATATATATAATATTAGTTCTGTTTCTCTGGAAAGCCCAAACTGATACAGCATCCATTGAGAACATGTTCAGACATTTGTCCAATTATTTTCTTAGGCTGAATTCCTGTAAGTAAAGTGGCTAGGTAGAAATTCCTGAGCTATCCAAAGAAATATGCAGTATGTTGTCAGTCTGCCTTCTAGAAATGTAACATTCCTAGGAATAGTGTATGGCTGTCCAGATCCTGGACCCACATCAGTGGTAGGTAGGTACTTAATGATCTTTTTAACCTTCACCAATTAGCTGGGAGGTACCACTTTCTCATTTTATATTTGCAGTATTTGATGAATAATGAGGTTGAACATCTTTTCATGTTTTTTGACCATGCACCTTCCTCCTTAACATTTCATATCAAACTCTAAAGTATAATTATTTGCTTTAGAAACCTGGGCTGCTTATATATGGCTTTTTCTTTTCATTTGAAAATATCGCACATGGTCACACTCTGTAACAGATAAAATTCTCAGTTGCTTTTGTTGTTTGTCCACTTTTCTATCGGATATTTGTCCTTTTGGATTGATTTGTGATCTTTATGTAGTACTTTGTCTTTTATCCAATATGCAAGCCTTCCCTCCGTTTTTGATTAGCATCTAACATTGTTTGGGGGTTGTTGTTGCTCTTAGGTTTTTTTGTTTTTTGGGCTTTATTTTTTGTAGCACAAAAAAGTCTATATAATATGTGGTCAAATCATTCAGTCTTTTTCTCTGAGGCAGTTATTTATTTTGGAAATGTTGGCCATATATACGGACTTTCCTCTTTTCACATGAAAAAGACACAAATGATCAGATTATGTAACAGATAAATTTCTCAATTTAGGAATGGAGTTTATAGGTGTTAATTACCACTTTAGTATCTGAACCTTTGACTCGATGCATGGGAAAGTCTTAATACGTTATTTTTCCTAAAAACTTGAGTGGTTTCAGTTACTGGGGAGGCATGTTATTGCAGCTGTTAAAACTTTGTGATTTTTGGAAAAAGAGGGATTTTTTTCCTTTTTCGTGAAAACTTAGCTATTGCACAGCACTATGAAAAACATTAGATACATTTCTAGCTTCAGGTGGTAGGTACTGAGGAAGAAGTAAGTGATTCAAAGCAGAATTAGGGTTTAAACTCCACATTTTATTCCCAGTGCTGTGTTGATTTGAGGGAAACTTACAAATTTTTTTTGTTACATTATTTCTTCTCTTAGTACCTCCATTAAAACCAGCATAGAATGAATACAGTTTTTTTGTTTTGTTTTGTTGCATTATTATCGCTGTAGGGTTGACCTGTTACATATGTAGAGGAACTTCAGCTCATGTAATGATCAGAAAACAACAATGCAGGTTCTAGAAGCTCTACCAGTGCCCCTCCAGTGTTCCCGGAACACGTTCCTCTAACCCTGAAGGCTGCCCTTGGAGCTGCCTTCAACCAGAGATGGACAGGGAGTTGGTGGATAAGAACCCAGCTTCCTCGCCCCAGGTGGGATGTCTCTGTGGGGCATCCTGCTCTGTCTCCGAGAGGCCCCAGATGCAGTGAGCCCCAGTTGCCCATGATTCACTGCCTTCCCTTCCTGCCCCACATCTCCACCCATCTACTGGTGTCTTGGATCCTCTCCCAAATACACTGCAGTCATCCCTCAGTATACACGGGGTGTTGGCTCCAGGACCCCTCCCCAAGTGCTCAAGTCCCTTCTATAAAATGGTGTTGTGTTTGCATGTAAGCTACGCACATCCTCCCTTACACTTTCAATCGTCCCCAGATTACTTATAATACCTAATAGAATTCTGTGTAAATAGTGGTAAATACAATGTAAATTGTTGCCTGAGCATGGGCAAATTCAAGTTTTGCTTTTTGGAACTTTCTGGAATTTTTTTCCTTTTTTTTTTTTTGACCACACTGTGAGGCTTGTGCGATCTTAGTTCCTGGACCAGGGATCAAACCTGCACCCTCAGCAGTGAAAACATGGAGTCCTAACCACTGGACTGCCAGGGAATCCTCCCCAATTTTTTTCCCCCAAATATTTAAAAAAATTATTATTTTTTATAAATTTATTTTGGCTGTGTTGTGTCTTTGTTGCCATGTGTGGACTTCTCATTCCGGTGGCTTCTCTTGTTGTGGAGCAGGGGCTCTAGGTGCGTGGGCTTCAGTATGGCACATGGGCTTCAGTAGTTGCAGCACGTGGGCTCGGTAGTTGCAGTGCACAGGCTTAGTTGCTCGGCGGCATGTGGGATCTTCCCAGACCAGGGCTCGAACCCGTGTCCCCTGCATTGGCAGGCGGATTCTTAACCACTCTGCCACCGGGGAAGCCTTTTTAATTTTTTTATAAATTTATTTATTAAAAAAATTTTAATTATTATTATTTTAAAAAAATGTATTTCTTTACTTGGCTGTGCTGGGTCTTAGTTGCAGCACACAGGATCTTCGTTGATGAGTGTGGGCTCTTAGTTGCAGCATGTGGGCTCTTAGTTGTGGCATGCAGAATCTAGCTCCCTGACCAGGGATCAAACCGCAGCCGCCTGCATTGGGAGCACACAGCCTTACCACCAGGGAAGTCCCCCCAATTTTTTCCCCCAAATATTTTTAATCTGCGGTTGGTGGAGCCCATGGATGCAGAGCGCCAATGATACTTGTAATTGAACCCTTGCCTCAGGGTCTGCTTCTGGGGACTCCAAGTCAACACAAGTGCTTACAGTAAGTCAGGCTACAGGCAAAAAATAACGGCTGATATTTATTAAGCACCGACCATCGTAAGCACATAATTTAACCCTGACAACATGTTTTGGGAACTAATACATCTCTAGCTTACAGATGAAGCGTGTGAGGCTGAGAGAGATCATCTCTTTGCTGAGATCACATAGCCAATGGGTCATGAAGGATTTAAACCTGGACTATTTAACTCAAGCAGCCATGGTTTTAATGTACATGTCCTATGACACAGTGTATCAAGTTACTTCAAATAACTTCACTGGTACATATTCAATCAGCTTTGGGAGGGCATTCTGCTGATAGCTGAGCTGATATATATATATGTATATATTTTAACAAACTATCAGCAGTAATGTTGCCTAATTTGGATTGTCTGCAATCATCCAAATGAAATCCGAGTCACTGCAAGCAGCTTTTCTTTTTTTCCAACCACATCAAGAAGTGTTCTCCTGGTTCTTCTAAAACACGTCTGTTTTTGCAGCTAACCACTGTTTCTGCTGTTTTCGTCAAAACTAGCGAGCTATTTGCTGTATGATAAAGGTCTCCACTTATGCCCTAATAACCAACTGAATGGATCCAGGATTTTAGCTGGTTGTGTGAGGCGTGTTCATTACTGGTTTGAAAGACAACACTTCACGGGCTTTAGATGACCTTTATTTGAACTGAAATGTTCTTCCAGCCACTGATGTTATTAACTTTTTTTCTGTTTCAAGGCAAAATATTATGCTCTCCCCCTAGTCCCGCTGCTGGTCTTCAGAAAGAATAAAACAAATGTTTTGTGTTTTCTACAAAACGTTATCAAATTGTTTCCCAAGTTAGGTCATTGCAGCTGCAAAATTCTTGTTTGTAGAAAACTTAGCCAAGAACAACAGAGCCTATGGTCAGCTATTATTTCAGGGGGAAAAATAAATCTTGAAATTAGCTAGGGATTGCTATCTCCCTTTCCACTAAAATAAAGACCAATTCCTCCAGCTGGGTCTCAACTATTGTTGAGATAAATCTCTTTCTTCCTTTACAGAGCTACACTTTAATTTACTGGCTGACTTCCCCAGTTTTTGAAATGGCCCCATAACATTTTGGGAGTTATGTTAACTTTATAAGGCAATTTATCATAAATTAATTTTCAGAAACTTCTTGAGCCAACTGGACATCAAAACAAGCCATTTTCTCAGGCTATATACTCTGATTCTAGTCTAATTTTTTTTTTAAGCTGAGCATTTAAATTTAGGGTACCATTTTACATAACATACTTGGGAAGCCTGATTCTCTTCTTTGAGTTTGCAGAGTCTGAAGAAAAGACATCAAAAGTTTCTCTCCCTCAACATCTGCCACTGGAGAGATGGATCTATATTATTTCACAGGTAATGCCATGGCAGTTGAACACCTGACTTTCAAGGGGCAAATGTCCTGAACTGTGTTTATGGTGTTTGTCAATTCCTCTGGTATAAATATTCCCACCTGGCTGATTTCAAGCCACCAGTGCAGTGTCAACCAGCTCCCCAAATTCCTGAAAATTTAACAACTGGGTCTTATTAGGTCCTAAGAGGCAGCTGCAGAACAGCACTGCAAGTGACTCAGCAAACTAGTGCCCCAAATGCAGCCTTGGGAACATCAGCTTGTTAGCTCTGAGATGCCCTGGAATTGTTCTTAGCGTCACACGGACATCACGTAGAAATCCTGGCAAAGCAGCATCTTCAGATCCAGTGTGTGTGTTACCTCCAAACTCAGGTTGCCTTGCAAAAATAATGTGGACTTCCCTGGTGGTGCAGTGGTTAGGAATCCGCCTGCCAAAGCAGGGGACATGGGTTTGAACCCTGGTCCAAGAAAATGCCACATGCTGCTGAGCAACTAAGCCCATGCGCCACAACTACTGAGCCCGTGTACCACAACTACTGAAGCCCGCGTGCCTAGAGGCCATGCTCTGCAACAAGAGAAGCCACCACAACAAGAAGCCCACGCACCGCAACGAAGAGTAGCCCCTGCTCGCCGCAACTAGAAAATGCCCACACACAGCAACGAAGACCTAACACAGCCAAAAATAAATAAATAAAATAAATAAATTTATTTTTTAAAAAATTGTATGTCCATGAAGAACAAGACATAAGTCTCTGGGTGTTAATTCAAGCTCTGGGCAACATCCCTCAACTCAAAGCAGCTAGATCGTATCATTAAGGGTGGCCCCCTTGCCTTCGAGCTGTAGCTGCTACTTGTGACATACTTCAGGAAGCTGAGAAATATACCCTGGGGCAACCTACCGCTGTGTGTGTCCCTCACTATTTCCTTTCTTTACTGGAACAAAAAAGGGGGCTATTGGCTGACCTCTGGGAGAATGGGAAAGTACCAAGCCATTCTCTTAGACAATCCCAGCGTAAGACTCCAGGTCACTTCAGCCCTAAATCCAGCCGCATTGCTCCCGACTGAAGCCACGCAATCCTCAGAGCACGACTGCCTGAACATCATGGACCCAGTGTGCTCTAGCAGACCAAGGCTTGGCCAGCCAGATTTGGAACTGTTCACTGATGGGGACCAGGTAGGCGATGCCCTGGGTACGCAGTGATAACCCCAGAGAAGACTGCTGAGAGGAGAGCCTTGGCCCCAGGGAGCTCAGCCCAAAAGGCAGAAATCTTTGCTCTGACAAGCACCCTCTTTATTGCTGAAGGAATGTGGGTGAATATATACACAGACTCCCGCTCTGCATTCTCCATGGTGCACGCTCATGGGGCAATCTGGAAAGAGAGGGGCCTCCTTACTTCAAATAATAAGGACATAAAACACACTTCTGAAATCCTGTCACTGTTAGAAGCATTTCATAAGCCCTCACAAGAGGCCGTAATGCACCGCCCAGGCCACCAAAGAGGCGAAACTCATATAATAAGAGGAAACCAATTAGCTGACCAAGCTGCAAAGAAGGCGATTATTAAGCCGTGAGAGGGTCACTTCTTCCTCAGCTCCATCTGTCAAAATACCAGCCGGTGTATTCAGAAGAGGACAAAGAAAGGGCTAAAGAGTGAGGATCCACTCTTGATCACACCTCGCCCGGCTGGAAATGTAGTGCATGAGGAATTGTTTTTTTATCCCGAGGCTTGGACCCCATCCTGAGGCACATTCATAATAGTACCCATTACGGGAGAGATGCCACCTCACAATGGATTCAGAAGTATAAAATGGGGCCTAACCTACAAAGGGCCATCCAACGAGTCACTCAGAACTGTATGATTTGTGCTAAAACGAATGCAAAGACCGCTGCTTGATACAGCACCCCCCATGGGAACTCAGTACTTTATACAGGAACCTGCCCCACGGAGAACCTACTGGCAGGTAGATGAGCTGCAGGAAACTGAAGATACTTGTTAGTGTCTGTGGACACTTTTTCAGGATGGGTGGGAGCATATTCCACCCAGACAATAAAAACCTCTGAAGCAGTGAAAGCTCTCCTTAAGGTAATTATCCCCCGATTTGCATGGCCCAACACCCTTCAAAGTGACAATGGGCCTGCTTTTCTCGGCACTATAACCCGACAGGTATCTAAAGCTCTGCATGTTGGTTGGAAACTACATTCATCCTGGAGACCACAATCAACAGGAAAAACTGAGAAAATGAATCATACATTTAAAAAGAACATTGCTGGGAATTTCCTGGCAGTTCAGTGGTTAAGACTCCACGCTTCCACTGCAGCGGGCACGGGTTCCATCCCTGGTCGGGGAACTAAGATCCCGCAAGCCATGTGGTGCAGCCAAAAAACAACCAGTAAAAAGAACATTGCTGGGCTTCCCTGGTGGCGCAGTGGTTGAGAGTCCGCCTGCCGATGCAGGGGACACGGGTTCGTGCCCCGGTCCGGGAAGATCCCACATGCCACAGAGCGGCTGGGCCCGTGAGCCATGGCCGCTGAGCCTGAGCGTCCGGAGCCTGTGCTCCGCAACGGGAGAGGCCACAACAGTGAGAGGCCCGCGTACCGCAAAAAAAAAGAGATAGCACAGAGCAGAGCATCCTGGGTATCCTTATACCAAGTGCTGGAATTTATGTTTATGTTCAAGTGCTTGTCTAAGTGTTGTGACAGGGCCATAAAAAGGGGAGCCATGGTTGCCCAAACCTGGCAATACTTCCTGACCCAAGTTGATCAGTTCCATTCCACAATCACCCCCACATCGCCCCCATTCAGCAGAGCGGTTGTCACCCCTTTTCCCGCAAAATGGTGGAATGGACATTGACAGTGGGGACTTGTACCAGAGAGGAACAAACCTGACTCCATATTGAATCTATTCCTTTAGCTCTAAACTTTGTGCTCTGTTGCCGGGGCTTGGTCATGCAGGCTTTGCACCTTTTGTAAAAGAATGTTGCTATAGCCTGAAATATACAGGAGAGCCCATTCTCAAGGCTCTGACCTTTAAAGGTATTAACACTTTTCCATTCGTATAGAATTTAAAAAGTTGCAGAAAAGAAAATAATTGTCTTGTTGGAGGTTTATAGGAACATTGTGACCAGATGTATCTGGACAGCTGCAAGAACAAATGATTCCGGCACCAGGAAGTGGGCAACAACCAGCCACATCCCCTCCCCTTTTAGTATAAAAGAAGCCTGAACTCTAACTGGGGTAGATGGTTCTTTGGGACACGAGTCCACCATCTTCTCTGGCTGCTGGCTTTCTGAATAAAGTCACTATTCCTTGCCCTAACAGCTCATCTGTCAATTTATTGGCTGTTGTGCGGCAAGCAGTATGTGCTTGGACTCAGTAACACTATATGCCTTCCAAACAATGGCAATCTTCTGCAAACCAGCTATTATTAGAACTTTCATTAGAAAACTTCATGTGGAATTTAGGTCTGAGAGTTGAAAGTTAGGGCTTAAAGTGTACAGTCTTAGTATCCCTGAGTGCAGAATCTGAAAATAGATGATAAAATAGTTTGGGATATCATCTGTCCCAATTTTAGGTCAAAGCTGAGAAGTTGGTAAACTTCAGAAGATAGAACATCTTCTCTTGTGACATAGTTCAATTAGTTCCTCTTGATAGCAATAAGGAAGTAGATAAAGACCCATAAAAACAGTGGGTATACCAGATGTAGGTTTAAATCTGTGACTGTGTAGTTCTATTAGAAATGCCTCCATGGGTGTTTGTGCCTAATTCCTTGCGATCCATTTCCTACTGGTACAAATTGGGGTCTGGAACATCTTCCTTTTAGGGCAAAATGAGCATGCCAGTTGGCCAACTGTGGCTCGATGATACATCAAACCACTTGGAAATCTATTTCCAAAACAAAAGTGGGTGGTTGAGATGTAGGCTGACCCAACTTGAGCATGGCAGTAGGTCTGTTTAATGATATCTTAAAGAGAAGCACAGAGCAGAAATATGAATAGCATGGCTAGAGTGAAAGCCACAAGAAATTATAACTGTGAAAGAGACTTCTCCAGACTTGGTCCTGAGGATGGTGCCTGCTGGGATCATGACTCATTGCTGCATCCCTGAGGTCACAGGCATGACCACTTTTCATGCATAACCAGAGTGAGGATGAATGAGTAGGTGTGACCGTGTCTCAACGACATTCCAAGGCTGTGCCCCGTCGTCTGGTGCTCAGGGGAGGTGAATCCAGATACATCTCAACACCCCTTCATCACTAGTGTGTTAAACTCCTGCCTTGGTCATCAGTGAAATCCTGGTTACCGAGCCCATGATACCATCTGGTGAGTCAAAGGAGCACTTTTGCATTTTCTTGCTATCATTAAGAAGCATCTACTCTCAGCAAAAATTTTCCAGAGGTGGTTGGGATTTTGGAAGGTAGCTTTTTCTTTTGTTATAATTTCAAACTTACAGAAAAGTTTCAGGAATAGTATAGGGTACTCCCATTTTACCCTTTACCTAAATCCACCAATTATTTGCAATTTTCTCTACTTGCTTTACTATTCCATGTTTTATTTATTATTCACATTGATTTATATGTATGTCTATTCCATATGCATATATGTTATTTATTTTCTGAACCACTGCAAGTTGGCTGTTGTGCCTAATCATCCCTTGAACCATCATGTATTTCCTGAGAACAAGGTCATCTTCTCATACGCCATTGAACAATGATCAAAATCAGGCATTTTAACACATAATATTGCCATCTATTCAAATTTCATCAATCATCGCAATAATGTTCCAGGACAGCTATTTTTGTTTGTTTTTTCTGGTCTAGAATCCTATTCAGGATCATGCAGTGCATTTAGTTGTTATGCCTTTTGTTGGTCCCATCAGTCAAAACCCACAAGGAATACATCTGTCATCAAATTTGATATTTGCTTCAGTTACTGTATTGGGCCCTGAGAAAAGCAGGTGGATACTCAGTGCCCTCTGGCTTTGATAGTGAGTGAATCTGTGGCTTCACTTTCCAGAAGGTCTTCAGCGTCCACAACGTACGTGCAGTTGGAGAGAGAGCCTTGCTTTTGAGTGTGTTTCTTCCTTTGTGTCGACGCATCACTTACAGAGCAGCCAAGCCTGCTTTACAGCTGATGGGGAGGCCAGTCTAAGGCAGCCGGCATTGGGGGTGGTCAGAGGTTTGCCCTTTCACTCCGGGGTTTCTGGCCACCTTATTCAACACGAGCCTTTCCAGAGTGACTCGCCTTTTGAGTTGATCCAGTTTGGTTGCAAGGCTTCAAGCTGTGCACCTGTGCACCCAGCTGCCCCCTCTGCTGTCTGCAGTGGCCCTGGGGGCCAGGAGGCACTCTTAGGGCAGCGTGGCCCTCTTGTGGCAGACATGTGTATGTCCTGGGAAAGGATGGACCGTAATAGGAGACCATGCAGGATCAGAATGCTTGGGCAGTCTGTCTACTAGATTGCTAGGGCTGCCACAACAAAGTTCCACAGACTGGGTGGCTCAAGCGATAGAAGTCTATTTTCTCACAATTCTGGAGGCTGGAAGTCCGAGATGTCAAGGTGTCATCAGGGTGGTCTCTTCTGAGGCCTCTCTCCTTGGCTTGTAGACGGCTGTCTTTTCTTTGTGTCTTCGCGTGGTTTTCCCTTCTGCTCCTATCTGTGTCCTAATCTCCTCTTCTTATAAGGACACCAGTCATATTTCATTAGGACCAAACCACATGACTTCATTTTATCTTAGTTACCTCTTCAAAGGCCCTGCTCCAAAATACAGTCACATGCTGAGGAATTGGGGGTGAGGACTGCAACATATGAATTTTAGAGGACACAATTCAGCCCATAACAAGCAGCAAGATGGTAGAGATTCCTTAGCTCAATTCCATCTTTTCAGAAAATGGGTAAACTGAATTGTTCAAGGCCTCACAGCTAGTAGAAAGCAGGGACCCCTCCACTACCCTTTATGTCTATAAAAAGCCCAGAGCCAGCTCAGAATGTATCTGAACTGAAAGGGAAGGCTTAAACCTCTAGAGTATGAAATTGACTAAAAGGCAAACCATCTATGCCTATTTTTTCAGCGGACAAAAGTGTTAATTAAAAAATTTTAAAGTGTCATGTATTGAAACAACTTGAAATGGAAATAAAAAGATGTGATGAACATAAAACCTGGCATATTACACTAATTTCTAATTATCTGTATGTTTTTATATGACTATAATCACTAGGCATCTGGTGTTTTGTTTTATCTGCTTCCCTTCATGTTTGTTATAAACTTTTTCACTTATGTCATCACATATTCCACATGGTTAAAATTGGTCAATGGTTATAGACCATTTTCTCCTATTGTTTTTGCACAGTTGACTAAACCATTTCCCCTCTGTCCCTCTCCCTTTCTTTGCTTTTATGTAGCTAGTCGGCTATAAAGTAAAGCAAGGAATAGTTCTTAGATGTCTACACCGCAAAGTGCTTAATGTATAAGGTGATCACACTTTTCACAAATGTTTTTGAAAATAATCTCAAACTATGTAAGGATGGTACAAACAACACCCGCATACCTTTTACCCAGATTCACCTATTGTTATTATTATGCCCCATTTTCCTTCTCTTTCTCTTTCCATACATTTTAATGTTTATGTTTATGTATATATTTATACATGTAATTTTTAAAAATCATTTGAGGGTAAGTTACATACATCATGCATTTTACCCCTAAATAGTTCAGAGGATATTTTCTTTTCTTTTTCTTTTTTAATATTTACTTATTTATTTGGCTGCATCAGGTCTTAGTTGCGGCACGCAGAATCTTTTGTTGCGGCACGCGGGCTTCTCTCTAGTTGTGGCACATGGGCTCCAGAGCGCACAGGCTCAGTAGTTGTGGCGCACGGGGTTTAGCTGCCCTGCGGCACGTGGGATCTTAGTTTCCCGACCAGGGATCGAACCTAAGTCCCCTGCATTGGAAGGTAGATTCTTAACCACTGAACCACCAGGAAAGTCCCCAGAGGCTATTTTCTAAGAATAAAGATATTATTTTACTTAACAGTGGCATAGTCATAAACTTCAGTAAGTTTAACATTGATACAGGTGTAATCTATTGTCCATCTTCCGATTTTGCCAAAGGAGCTAGTGATGATCTTACAGCATCTTTTCTCCTCCAGCACAGGATCCAGTCTAGGATCAGTAGTGCATTTGGATGTCACATCTTTAATCTGGAATCTTTCCACATCTCTTTTTGTCTTTTATGATATTAACATTTTAAAGAACATTGTTCCCGTCTATTTTTATTAATAATGTTCCTTATTTTGGGTTTGTCTGGATGTTTCCTTATATGGTTAGATTCAGGCTATGCGTCCAGGGCCAGGATGAGATGTTTGTTGTGTCCTTCTCAGACAAACCACGATACTCTTGAGAGTGGGTGCCACCTACACTTACACTGAGATAAAGGGTGTAAACGTGGATGGTCTCAGGTAAACTGGGAGGTATGGTGACCCTCGTTCTGTAAGTGATTATCCCCCTTCTACCAGTGCCCATACTGGGACCAGATGGACTTGCTGGCCCACCTCCCACTGCCTGCAGCTGCCTCTCTTTCCCACCGGCTTCAACTGGCCATCATTCTACCCTTGGCTGTGCCTGGCAACTTGGTCTTGTTCAATTTCGCTGGAGAATAACTTCCAGTCTCCTGTCATGATGGGGGTTGGGTGGTTGCCTGACTGTGCAGGGTGGGGTAGGAGATGTGAAATTCTAACTGCTCCTATGCAGACTCTCAGGCAACCCTCTTGTGTTTCAGCTGTACTGTAACAGAGAACAAACCTGACTCCATATTGAATCTATTCCTTTAGCTCTAACCTTTGTGCTCTGTTGCCGGGGCTTAGTCGTGCAGGCTCTGCACCTTTTGTAAAAGAATGTTGCCTATAGCCTGAAATACACAGGAGAATCTATTCTCAAGGCTCTGACCTTTAAAGGCATAACACTTTTCCATTCATATAGAGATAAAAAGTTGCAGGTGGAGAATAATACTTCTTGAAGGTTTATAGGAGCATTGTGACCAGACCTACCTGGACAGCTGCAAGAACAAAGGATTCCTGCACCAAGAGGATTGCAACAACCAGCCACCCTCCCTCCCCTTTTACTGTAAAAGAAGCCTGAATTCTAACTCGGGAAGATGGTTCTTTGGGACACGAGTCCACCATCTTCTCGGGCTGCTGGCTTTCTGAATAAAGTCACTATGCATTCCCCCAACAACTCTCCTCTCCATTTATTGGCCTGTCGTGTGGTGAGCAGTACGAGCTTGGACTCGGTAGCGCTACCCTTCACCTCCATCTTCTGCCATATCTGGTACATCCAACTCCTAAGATTTCTGAGGTTCTCTTGCATGAACCAGCTGTTTTCCTCTCCCATCCCCCCGAGACACTTAGGTTTCTTAGCTTGCTCCACTGTGCTTAGTCAGTCTCCTGAAAATTTGTTCACATATCTTGTCCACTGTATTCTTTTCTTCCTTATTTTTGTGGAGTTTTAATCTAAAAACATTCTTTGCTGCCATTTTCGGTGGGGCTTGGGGGAGGGAGTAGAGATCATGCCCATGTTCAATCCACTACCACCAATGGGAGGCCTTCGAACTTACCCTTGTGGGACCGTTCTTGCCATGCCCGCCTCGATTTGGCCTCACCATGTTCGGGGAGCACAGGGCTCACACCTCGTTCATGCTGTTCTGCCTGGAATTCCAACTTCCCTACCTGCCCATGCACCGCTCACTGCTGCTGCCTTGATACAACCACAGCGTTTTATTACCATCTCTATTTTAGAACTTATCCCAGATTTCCTTGTGTCTTCATTCGTTGAGTAGGAATTTGTCTCCTGCCCCTTAAAGGTAGGGACTTGACCTTGTTCAATATTTAACTCTTCCAGATGATGCTTTGTGAGTAGATGTTTTCTAAGTGTTTGTTCCACTGGATTAAAAGGAAATAATATTTTTTCTTTTGTTATGTTCCTGGAAGTTTATGTTTTTCTCAAACGGGATTTCTGTGAGTGGTAGACTGGGTTGCTGGTCCCTCCCAATGCTTCACTCCATTGTGACAGAGTTCCACACCCACACCCTCGCCATGGCCTTCTGTGAACCATGCCTCTTGACTGAGGCTGTGGCTGTGGGCTTTGCTTTGACTAATGGGATGTTAGCAGACGCGATGCCAACAAGGGCTTAGAACGATCTTGTGTGCCTGGGCTTGCTCTCATCTTTCTGTCACTGCAAGCTCTAGGAGGATGGCAGACATTTGGAGCAGAGATGCACGAGCTGATCAGAAGACCTGCAGCTTGCAGAAGAGCTATCCAGCTGAGCTGCAGACCTGGGACAGAGTGATAAAGACTTCTTGTCTGCTACTTAGTTTGGGGGTCATTTTGTTCTGTAGCAATAGCTGACTGATACATGATGTCAAAGGGAATGAATGGTTTTTTTTAATAAATTATTCTTGTCCTACGTTGGTTTTGCTCTCTAGGAAGCCTGAAACCAATTTACCATGCAATCAGCATGGTATATGTGCGCCATACCATAGAAAATACTCATTGGTGCTCCTTGATTTGATCATAAAATCTATTTTTAAATGGCTTAAGACAGCAAAATAGAATAATAACCACACTGCCAGCACAACTTTGGCCTTTACATAGATTCATTCCAGACTGAATCCATTATCATAGTCCTTTTGGAGAAAAAAATAAATTCTGAGAAACCAACAAAGATCTGTGTAATTTTCTTGATCTTTGATAACTATGACTTTAATTTGTAGTATACTATGTGCAATCCATAGAGTCAATTAGATGGCACTGCTAATCCTTACTTTTATGAAAACAGGCTTTTGATAATGATTTTTAAAACTGGAGATAGGACAAAATATTTATATTGAGGAACATCCTGATCAGATGCTATTCATTTCTTTCAACACCCACAATTTACTTTTAAGTTTGTCAAAGCCTAGCTTTGTTATTTCCATAATACAAATTAAAATGAAACATAGTGGCCAAAAAAAAAATTCCTTCATATTATGTAATTGAGAATTGGCCAATTTATCAAATCTTTAAGAATTTTTTCTTTGGTTCAAATAATCTATTATGCCAACGTCCTGATGGAGCTCTGCTTGTATCTCCTACTCTGGAAACGTTTTCAGAAGCCATGAGAGTCAGGATAATATTATAATAAGGACAACTTTTCTGAGTTATTGTACAAAGAAGAGATTGGTTACAAACATGCACAAGTATCAGTAAGAACTTACTTGAATAAACCTCACAATTTACCCAGAGGTGCCATTTGATTTTGCATCCACGGTTAAGAACCCCTAATATAAGGAGGGGTCCTGAATGTCATGTTGCAATTACGAAAAAGAATTGCTTAAGTAATCAGAAAAGAAAATGGTATTGTTAAAAAGTTCTGGCATTGAGAGCTTGACTGAAAGAGAGAGAAGAGACAAAGCCAGGGGTCCTTGGGCTCTCAGACTAGTCCAAGTTTAACAAGCTCCCTTGGGCTTCCTTCACAATTCCCAGTGGAAGCAGTCAAAAGAAAGGCATGCCTCTCCTGTCCTCCTGACCCTCCATTTACTCACAAAACAACGGGCTTTAACAATCACGGAACAAAAACCACATTGCCCAATGTAACCTTCCAACCCCCAGAGCTGTATGGGCCGCTAATCCAGCGCACAAAAGCAGGCCGACCGCTCTTTTGTTCTGCCCGAGGCTGGGCGCAGCGCTGAGCAACAGCTGATCGGCTCTGGAACGTCCCAGCGGCGTGCCAGGGGCCTCCGATGTTTATTTAGCGCGCTGCTGTCTCGACGAGGGGCCTCTGGGAGCCGGCTGCACGCTCGCCCGCAGAGGAGTCATGTACCGGCGCAGCTACGTCTTCCAGGCCCGCAAGGAGCAGTACGAGCGCGCCGAGGAGGCGCCGCACCCCGCCGAGCTGGACAGCCTGGTCGAGAGCCGGGCGGCTGCGCCGAGCCTGGCGCAGCTGCAGGGGCTCGGCGAGCGCGTGGCCGCCCACGTCCAGCGGGCCCGGGCGCTCGAGCAGCGCCACGCCGTCCTGCGGAGGCAGCTGGACGCCTTCCAGCGCCTGGACGAGCTGGCCGGCCCCGAGGATGCCCTCGCCCGCCACGTCGAGGGCAACCGCCAGCGCGCCCGGGATTTGGCCGCCGAGCGCACCCGGTTGGAGCGCCAGGGAGCAGAGGCGCAGCGCGCCCTCTGCGAGTTCCGAAGCAAGTAAGCGCAGCCGTGGGAGTAAAGAGGCAGCGCGGGCCGGGAGAGCGCTGCCCCCGGAGGTGGGAGGGCCGTCTCCGGGCCCAGGCGACCGGTGACTTCATCCCGGCAGAGGCACGCACGTGCTGCATCTCCCTAAGATAGGACTAGCTTCCATTTTGGTGGCACGTCACGGTTTGCATGAAATCGTGTAATTTGCTGTTAATGTCTTTTAGAGTCTAGATCTAAGTTACGTGCAATGAAATGCACAAATTTTAAGTGTGTAGCTCAGTGAGCTTGACGAATGTATTAACAGATACCCATGTAACTACTAAAACAAGCAAGATATTCCTCTACCCCAGAAAGTTACCTTCTGCCCTTTCCCAGCCTTTGCTTCCCTCTCCCCAGTCCCCCCAAGCAGAGGCACCCAGCGTTCTGATTTCTGTCACCATAGATTACTATTGCCTGTTCTGGAATCTTCTAGACCTATTCTTATGTGTCTGGCTCCTTCCGCTCAGCACAGTGTTTTTGAGATGTGTCGATGTTATTTAATCCTCACAGCCTCATCCTGTTATAGACGGTACTGCACCCAGTTTACAGATGAGGAGACTGAGGTTCAGACAATGTAGAGATTGGGGGCAAGGTCACTCAGCTGGTGGATCGCTGCACTGGGACTGGAATTCAAGTCTTGAGCATGCTAAGTCTAACGGCCTTCACTGCATCACAGCGGACACCTGGACATTGCTTCAGCGTGTGCCTGCTAGTGTCTGGCCCCTCAAAGTGTGATCCATGGACCAGCAGCATTGCCATCACCCAGGATCTTGTTAAAAATGGAGACTCTTGGGCCCACCCCAGAGCTCCTGAATCAGACTCTGAAAAAGACCCCCAGGTGATTCGTCGTTTAAGTTAACGACCTTGAAGTTTCAGAGGTCCTGCTCCTGGGCAATGTCCCCCCTTTTGACAGACTGAATAATGTGTTAAAATCACCCAAAAAGCTATTCAAAGAAAAAAGATGCTCAGCAACTTGTCAGCATCTTTCCAGGTGATAAAAGGGTGTGCGCTTTGATTCAGCTGGGCACTTCAGGGAATTTACCCTCTGATACTCACTCCAGGAGGTGTCAAAGGGCATGTCCACCAGGATATCCACTGCAGCGTGATCTGCAACAGCAAAGGCCTGGGACCAACCTGAAGGCCTGTTAATAGGAGTCAGATTATAAAATTGTGCTTCATTCATGCAATGGAATACTGTGCAATTGTGAAAAAAAGTAGTGTGTTATCATCTATTTTAAGAAGACGGAGGTCAGAGTAGAGAGGTTTTGCTTGCATAAGAAAAAAGACGACACAAGCACACACACAGAAACCTAATAACACTGGTTACCTCTGGGAATAAGGAAGTAGGAGCAGAGGTGAGAGGGAGACTTTTACCTTTTTCTGTCATTTAAAAAAGTCTCTAACCATGTAAGAGATTTATCTGTTTAAAAATTATATAAATTAATTAAAAAATACAGATGTGCAGGCCCCATCCTGGACCTCAAGTGGGGCCCAGGGTTTTTATATTTAATGAGCTCTACTGGCGATTGCAGTGAACAGCCAGGTTTGAGGACCTCTGGTCTAGGGTAGCCAGAGGGTTTTCTTCAAAAGTGCGTTGTGTTTGAGTTCCACATTCTCAACCCCAGTCGTGGGCAGGGTATTCAGCATTGAGTACTGAGCATATTTATCAGATCATGAGCATTGATTCCATTCCCATCAGTCCTTCTGTTTTTCTTTTCTTTTTTTTTTTTTTTTGGCCAAATTGCACATGTGGGATCTTATTTCCTCGACCAGGGATCGAACCCGTGCCCCCTGCAGTGGAAGCATGGAGTCCTAACCACTGGACCGCCAGGGAAATCCCTGTTTCTGGTTTTGATCCACAGAAATAGGTTTGCAGCTGGAAGAATGCACCTGAAAATCCCTGTGGCCCTTCAAGGGAAAACTGAGGCTTGCAGAGGGCCTGTGGGTGGCAGGACTGGAACTTGGATTTTTCACCCTAGGCCCATACCCTTTCCAGAACACTGTGTCTTAGAGAGAAGCTGTTCTTGGACTCCTGTGGAGTGAGGCCCAAACGTAGGACTTCATTCATACTAAGCTATGTTCCCTAAAGAGAATGGAAGTGAATGCTGTTTGACACCCAGGGCAGTTCCATGGGTCATCAGAGTACCTCCGATCCCCAAATGGCCTTTACCTGGTCCTTGGGCCACAGTCAGCTGTGATCTGGCTGGGCCGGCATGACTCCCAGGAGCCCTCGTTGGAGGAGTGGCCATGATGAATCCTGCTGATTTCACTTGGCTCTGAGTTGTATGTCCATCGTGGAGCCGACCCTTCAGGCGCTGTGATTTATTTGATAATTCTCTTTAATTTATTCCCTCCCATTGCCCCCTTGGAGAAGTTTTGATGTTTTAACTTGAGTAGTGGGACTTGAAAATCATTATAAAAATCATACCCATCTACATGCATGGGTACACACACTGAGTTTGGTTTAATTCCAGAGGTGAGGTGATGATTAGCCAGAACCAGGTGAAATTAATGCAGAAATAGGAAGGTGTATGCAGCCTTGTTAGGTATGTTCTTTACCTGGGTAGTTGAATGATTTCAAAATCAGGTCTTCAGCACATCAAACAAAGGCTAAATAAAATAAAAACTAAATAAAATAAAAACAAAACTACCAAAATACAATGATGAATAGAGTCAATTATCCAAATCGCTGAAAACCAAAAATAATCCTGTAAAACAATCAGGTAATTGAAGCCAAAGTGGTTTTTTCCACTTTATGAATTCACTTTTATATTCACTTCTATGAATATATGAATATATCATGAATTCTTACAATGAACTCTTTATAATGAAATCACTCGTCTGTAATAAAATAGGCTTGTCTAAGCATGAAAATCGCATTAATATGTTGTTTATTAAATATGTTTTTAAGCTACAGAAATTCTTG
Source organism: Lagenorhynchus albirostris (assembly GCF_949774975.1). Classification (NCBI taxonomy): domain Eukaryota; kingdom Metazoa; phylum Chordata; class Mammalia; order Artiodactyla; family Delphinidae; genus Lagenorhynchus; species Lagenorhynchus albirostris. Next base: position 48,739,194 of record NC_083109.1, read on the forward strand.
GATGTTTCTAGCAGGAAGAAGCAATGAGAAAATTAGATTTTGTTAACAGTTTTATTCTTAAAGCTAATTAAACATTAAAAAACATCATTTCTGGCTCCATTAGAGGCACACAGAAAAGAAACTGTTAAATGTGACATCCTGGTGTGAAAGGTAAAACTGATGCAAATATATTTTGCTTACTGGTTATAGCTGAGCTGCTTAGGTGGCTCTAGAACTGGAAACACTTAGAACAGTGTTCCTATACCTCATGTTCTTCCCTGAAGTCAAGACTTTTCATTCTGAGGCACGATTTCCCAGCACCTGTCACAGTATAAAGTCCTTGACTTGACCCATGGCATGGATGTACAGGGACACAGAAAGCGATGCTTTGTGGCATCCCTGTTTCAGGTGCAGGAGGAAGGGATGCAGAAGGACACACCTGCACCATCTTGTACCGCAGATACCTGGAAGGGGCCACAGACATGCTTACATCCCATTGGTCAGGACCACACTGAGCTGCAAGGAAGGCTGGGAAATGCAGTCTCCCTTCTAGGCAGCCCTGTGGCCACCAAACATGACGGGCTCTAAGTCCTATTAGAATGGATATTGGGGACAGCTTGCAGGGAACGAGGTCGGGGGTCATTTGGGAAGGGGCTTTCTCTTTTTCTTCAGGGGGTGAAATTCCCCCTAGAAGGAAACTCATTTTGACCAGAATGATTTCTGGGGTCTCTCTGCTTCCTTGATCTTTACCATTTTTTTTAGAAGTCCAGGGAAGAAGTCGACTAGGAGAAAAAAAATACACCTGCTCCTAGTATCTGCTGCTGTATTAATCTTGTGTATGTTTAACTTTGAGGGTGTCCCTGCTCTACCCAGGCAGCAAGGTGTGGCTGTCAGGACACAGTTTTGTTGTCAGACTCACATCTGAGTCCTGCACCCCTCTCTTAGTTTGGAGTCCTTGAAGCCGAGCCTGAGAAAGTCGCTTATTTGGGAGGTGGCATCAGGGAGCACCAGTTGCCGAGTGAGGAGGTTATAGGCAGCAAGGGAAAGGAGCCAACACTGAGTGCGTCACCCGTCAAGTTACCTGCATGGCCACTGGAGGCCACCTGCGGGGTGGAGAGCACACCTCAGTGATCCCAGCTGAGGACCAGGGAGCCAGGGTGTGTACATACCCACTCGCCCTGTCAGAGCTTGCAGGCTGCTCCCAGGGGCACTGACTCTCTGAGCCGTCCAGCCTGCCCTGCCTGCCAGCCCACAGGAGGCCCCTGGTGTGCAGGGCAAGGCCGCACAGATGCGGGTGAAGTGCCAGGAGCACCTGCGGAGGCCTCGGGCCAGTTTCTCAACCTCGGTTTCCTCGTCTTTCCCGAGGGGATAACAGGAACTGCTGTATTCCAGGATTTTGTGAGGATTAAATGGCGTAACCCAGAAAAGCTGACACGTGATGATAAATACAATAGTATAGGGTATCCGGACCAGGTCAGGTTAGTGCTGTTTGATGTAACAGATCGTTAGTACAGCCTCCCAGTCTCTGTGCTGCCGCCGCACTTGGGGTACAGGTGTGCTGGGATCTGATTCCTGCATCTTCGAGTGGCTGGGAGGGGGCACTGGGGGGCTGGGGCTGGGACTCCGGGCCAGGAGGCTCCTGTCCATCTATGCGGCCACTGGCGGCACTTCCTGCATGTGCAGGGATGTGCAGAAGGTTGGGAAGGAGTGGGCTCCAAAATGCAGCCTCAGCTCCTGCTTCCCTTAATGAGAGGGGGTAGGACTCAGGTTAATTGAATGCTGATTGTGTGACCACACATACCGGATCACGGAAGCTGCCCAACTCTCCCTTCTGTGTCCCATCTGCAGGTATGAAAATGAGTGTGAGTGTCAGCTGCTGCTGAAAGACATGCTCAAACGGCTAAACAAGGTGAGCTGAGCCCGTCCTTGGGTTTGAGTAGATTCATGGCAAGACGGAGCTAAACGGCGGAACGGTTGTTTCACGCGCTGCCTCTTTGTGTTCTTCCAGGATTCCCCTATTTCTTTTGCTGTCATTCTCCTTCTTTCTTAAAAAATTTATTTTAATGAGGTATAGTTGACTTACAATGTTGTGTTAATTTCTGCTGTACGGCAAAGTGACTCAGTTATGCACATATATACATTCTTTTTCATATTCTTTTCCATTATGGTTTATCACAGGATACTGAATATAGTTCCCTGTGCTCTACAGTAGGACCTTGTTGTTTATCCATCCTATATACACTAGTTTGCATCTGCTGACCCCAAACTCCCACTCCATCCCTCCCCCACCACCTCCCTCCCCCTTGGCAACCACAAGTCTGTTCTCTATGTCTGTGTGTCACTCTCCTTCTTGACTTTGTAATTTCAACTAAATCTTTGTGAGTGAATGCACACACCCACACACACTCCTCTACCACAAGCTAAATGAGCTCGTGAGAGATCCCTAGACGGTTAAGCTCATTGGTTTGCTTGGCTATCAAAACGGGCCAGCGTTACAGGGACTGGCTGTTGTCTGCACCTAACTTAGGAGGGAACTTGCTCCGGACGGTGGTTATCTGGATGCAATGCTACCTTATCCTGTTGGCTAAGAGTCTTGAGATTACTCCTCCCCAGGGAAAGTCTCAAGAGAATAGAGGACGAAATTTCCTTTTACCCTCAAGCTCCTCACACTTGAAGCATGAACAGTCGCCACGTGCGAGGCACCAGGATTCTTAGCTTCTTGCTGGAGACCCTCCTGCAGAGGTTGGGTGGAGTTGTTCTTTGCAGGGGCAGTTTCCTTCTTTGGATCCTCCATCCCCATCCTAACTGATTGGATTTTCTGCTGTAGCCAGGAGAACTTGACTACCAGATAGCAGAATAACTGTGGACCACAGAGGTTGGACGAAACCAGGGATGGCAAAGAGCTGTAAGCATTATCCTTTTCTGATTATTTCAGAGCTCAGATTTCAGAGGGGAAGGACCTATGGGAACTGGTTATTTAAAGGGTTGCTTGTTCAGGGTACCTGGCTGCCTTCCCCCTTCCCCGTTCCCCACCCCTAACCTCATTGCTGATAAAATCGATCACCCTTCCCTGCTGCGCCCAGATGTGGCCTTAAGATTCTTCTCCACCTGGTTGCTGTATGATCCAGCAATCCCACTCCTGGTCATACATCCGGACAAAACTCTAATTCAAAAAGATACATGCACCCCAGTGTTCATAGCAGCACTATTTACAATAACCAAGACATGGAAACAACCTAAGTGTCCATCAACAGATGAATGGATAAAGAAGATGTGGTATTTATATACAACAGAATACTACTCAGCTATAAAAAGGAATGAAATAATGCCATTTGCAGCTACACGGATGGACCTAGAGATTATCATACTCAGTGAAGTAAGTCAGAAAGAGAAAGACAAATATCGTATGATATTGCTTATATGTGGAATCTAAAGTATGACACAAATGAACCTATCTATGAAACAGAAACAGACTCACAGACATAGAGAACTGACTTGTGGTTGCCAAGGGGGAGGGGGGTGGTGGTGGAGGGATGGATTGGGAGTTTGGGGTTAGCAGATGCAAACTAGTATATATAGGTTGGATAAACAACAAGGTCCTACTGTACAGCACAGGGAACCGTACTCAATATCCTGTGATAAACCATGAAAAAAATGTGAAAAAGAATGTATATATGTGTATGACCGAATCACTTTGCTGTACAGCAGAAATTAATGCAACATTGTAAATGAACTATATTTCAATAAAATAAATGAAAAAAAAATAAGATTCTTCTCCACAGGAACCCCAGGCAACTTCAGACAGTCAGGGTTAGCTCAGGGTTAGCTCGGAGTGTTTGCCACTAATTTCCTGGCTTCGTCCAACGTCTGTTGTCTAGCATTATTCCGCTAGTCGGTGGGAAAGTCAGAACTACACTCTAGGGACACTGAATATTGCTTTGTGTATGTTACTGACTGTATGATATTTCTGTGACCATCTCTGTGTGACCATCTAATGTATTGTCCAGCTCGGGACACTGTGTGAAGCTGATGCTGTCAGTAATTACGCAGGTCGACTGTTAGAAGCTGGACTGTCTCAGGCCAATGGAACAGATGGGCACACAGAAGTGAGCACAGAGATGGCGGGGAGGGTGTCCTGCAGCGGAGCCCTAAGCACACAGCTCATGACTGGCCGTGTGCTGAGCTGGGTTTCAAGGACCCAAGGCCTGCTGGAAGTCTGCGTGGAGTGGGGCCTTATTAGCATTTGCCCTCACTCAGCTCTCAGCTGACACTTGTGGCTCACCCCCATTTGTGTTTTTGGTGGCGATTCCAGGCTGGCAGGTGGGGCTGCCGTCTTGTCCATCGGCCGAGGCCTTCAGGAACAGGGGCACCTGACACCCTGCGCCTTAGGTGCCAGTTCAGCCCCTCCGCAGCTCACCTCGTTTTGCTTTGTGACTCTTTGTCCTCCCTGCAAGCAGGGCTTTCTCTGGACTGGGCCCTAAGGTTGTTGCTCACGTGGTACCATCCTGGGCATTCCTTGAAGAAGAGAGAGAAAGAACTTAGTCCTTTTTACCTTTGGTGGCAAGTGACACTGGATCTAAAAACAAGCTCAAATCTTCTGGGGTTTTTTTTTTCTCTCTTATTACAAAAGCAATGCCTATTCCCAGTACAAAAATAAGACAGTAGAAAGAAAATGAAAAATAAGGGAAAGGCATTCCACCATTTCCCCCCGTCATACTGTGATGTAGCGTGTGGACAATTGGGGTATGAGTCCCGTGAGAATGTTACGAAGGTTCTGGGGAAAGATGGGACCAAGCACGCGGGCGGGCGGGGGCAGCACATCGGCGTGGCTGTTCCCGGGTCCAAGGAAAGACACTTCTCCCCACAAGAACTGTGCCATCCACAACAGGAGGGTAGCCTGCTAGCAAGACCCTTCACACTGTCGCTCAGTATCCCTCTCTGAGGCTCAGCTTCTTCGTCTGGAAAATGGGAACAATGCTAGTTCCCACCACCATAGGAGCAGGTGTCCGTCTGCATGCCTGGTGAGAGTTAAATGACATAATAATGCACGTGACCTGCCTGTTACAGTTGTTATTACAGGTCACGCGATGTGATGGACGCCAGCTTAGTTTTCTCGGGAAGTGGCTGCGTACCCCTGGTGGAGTGGGAGTGCGTGGAGGAACACCTTTTTTTTTTTTTTTTGCGGTACGCGGGCCTCTCACCGCTGCGGCCTCCCCCGTCGCGGAGCACAGGCCCCGGACGCGCAGGCCCAGCGGCCATGGCGCACGCGCCCAGCCGCTCCGTGGCGTGTGGGATCCTCCCAGACTGGGGCACGACCCCGCGTCCCCTGCATCGGCAGGCGGACTCTCAACCGCTGCGCCACCAGGGAAGCCCAGGGAACAGCTTTTTAATAGCTGTGAATTTATTTTTATGACTACCTTTTCTCTATAGCAGGTGACATTAAAAAAAAAGTTTCTTTTTAAATGCATGTCAATAAACATGAATCAATTTGAAAAAAATACGGGGTGAGTAATAGTAGAAGATTTTGGATGTAGCAGAAATCACAGGCACAGGATGCAAATACAGTGAATCGGGAGGTCCCTGCACTAGCTCACGGGAGCCTCGGAACAGCCTTTTGGATTTTGTTTATTTTACCCTCAGATAACCCGGTCCGATCGCCCCTCTGTCAGGGGGGAACTCACCCTTGCTGAGGCTAAACGACTTCAGAGACCCGCAGCCCACCCGCGGCAGGTGTGGGCAAGAGCCAGGTGCTCTGTGTCCAAGGCTCATTCTTTCCCTCCCAAGGACAGTCAGGGAACCGCTGTCTCTCAGGAGACAGACGCAGAGCCGGAGTCTCTGGGTGAAGGTGGCCACTTCCCATTAGATGTTGGTGCCCTGTCCATCCCCCCAGGCCGCCCTCAATGTCACATAGAGATGCTGAGCCTGCTGGCAGCTTCCTGCATCTGTCTGGCTTGGGAACGTCTGCAGTGGCAGGGGGCACAGTCCAGAAGTGTGGGCATTAGCACCCCAGGGGCGACCCTCCGCCACTGGGGGACAGGAGGGGGTGACTGAGTCCCTGGCTGGCCCACCCTTCGTCCCGACAGTTCAGAGGTGAGTTTCCCAGTCTCCTGGGGGACTGAGCCCATTGCCCACAGTGGGAACCCGCTCATTCCACACCTTTATTGGCTTTGTTCTTTTCCCTGTGTCACTACCCCACCCCTTCCAGTGCTCCTGGGATTACCTCTCAGATAAGGGACCCTTTCCCAGTCCTTGCCTCGGGGTCTGTTTCTGAAAACTCAAATTAAGACAGCCGCTCAAGGGTCAGCCAGCTGGACCTTCAGGTTCTCTGTCCACTGAGATGGTCACTGGAGAAGAAGGAGGTGAAATGGTACAGTAGAATTCACATCTTGTTGGCTGTCGGTCATATCACTGATTTTAGTTGACAAAGCTTTGAATATCTACAGACGTCACATCATCTGGGTTTTGACTGTCAACGCAGCCTAATGTCCGTTTCCTTTGGTCCCTTTGGAAGGGATTGATCCCTGGGTGTGGCCGTGTGAAATGGGGTACACTAGGAATCTCTGACCCAGTCTTTGAGTCTGGCTTGGAAAATATCACAATGTATGGACAGGACTGGTTGCCACCATGTTCATAAAGCTGCCGTCTATGTATACTGCCCAGGTAATTAAACCTCCAGAGCAGAGTGCCTGTATTAACAGCCAGCCGCTCCTTGCTATGCACTTGGAAATGAAATAAATTCCTCAACATACTACTTACATACTCGGGCCAAAGTTATTCAGATTTTCAGCCTTTGGATGTGGTAAGCATTCCTGGTGACTTTTATTTTATCTTTGTCTATTGACATTTTTTTTGTTTTTTATTCTTAATTTTTTATTGAAGTATAGTTGATTCCCACTATTAGTTTTAGGTGTACAACATAGTGATTCAGTATTTTTACAGATTATACTCCATTAAAAGTTATTAGAACTGATGACTTTTTTTAAAAGAAAGTATTTATTTTGGCTGAGCCAGGTCTTTAGTTGTGGCACGCAGGATCTTTAGTTGCAGCATGTGGGATCTAGTTCCCCGACCAGGGATTGAACCCGGGTCCCCTGCATCGGGAGCACAGAATCTTAACCACTGGACCACGAGGGAAGTCCCTAGAACTGATGACTTTAAAATATTTGGGTTTGGCTAATCTCTAGGACTCATCATGTATATTGCCAATTTGAAAATAATGTAGGTGCTAGTCAAATGCTTTCACCAGAAAACAATTTTAGAAAATACCTAAAGCTGCCGTATGTGCTTTTCCATGTAAGTCGTGTATCTTAAACATGCCTGGAAAGGAGCAAGAGGCAGGGGAGTTCAGGGGGGGTGAAAGGATGGGGCACGAAGCTTTTGATTTCAGGGCTACAAGCCTTCATACGTCCAGGAATTCCTCTGAGGCTGGAAATGAACTTCTGGAGAAGAGGAGAGCCATCTGGGGAAGAAGAGTGTAGGAGGAGGCTAGCGGTGGGCGGCTGGAAGAACAGAAGGCAGAGGAAGCGTGAGGAAGGATGCAGAGGGTGAGAGTGGAGTCGAGGAAGGCAAGGTGGTGGGAAGAGGGAGGGTGGGGAGTGGAGGGACGTGCCCAGCTCCTCCAGGTCAGCGTGAGCCCTGGAAGGAAAGCAGCTCTAACATTTTTGGAAAGGTTTTTGGCGTCCAGGATTGAAGTAGGTGTTTCTTTATTTTTTTATTTTTTTGCGGTACGCAGGCCTCTCACTGTTGTGGCCTTTTCTGTTGCGGAGCACAGGCTCCAGACGCGCAGGCTCAGCGGCCATGGCTCACGGGCCCAGCCGCTCCGCGACATGTGGGATCTTCCCGGACCGGGGCACAAACCCGTGTCCCCTGCATGGGCAGGCGGACTCTCAACCACTGCGCCACCAGGGAAGCCCAGTAGGTGTTTTTTTTAATCAAACCCTAATTAACTAGAAATCTTAATGAATTTGAATACCCATTCTTTAGCAGTTGTTTTTTTTTGGTTTTTGTTTATTTTTTTAGTTGGGCTGGATTTGGGGCTGCGTGTGGATACAGACAGTTGGGTTTTTAATGGATTTCCAGCACCTCTGTGACTGGGTTGGCAAGGCTGATTTTTCAAGGGTATATAGGACTCTAGTTATTTCTTCAGTTACTTTCTCAGAAATCGTCTAGGCTAGCGGTTCTGAAACTTCCTGTGCATCAGAATCACCTGGAGGGCATGTTAAAACACAGATTCCTGGGCCTCCACCCCAGAAATTCTGATCCGGTAGGTCTGGGATCCACCAGATTTTTTACGTTTCTAATCATTTCCAGATGGTGTGGTCCAGGGACCACACTTTGAGAACCACTGGCCTCGATGAAACCATACACAGTATCAGGGCTGGAGTGTTTTCTAAAATTAGAATATTGGCCCAGAGTCTCGATTTGGAAAAATCTAGACGCTTCGGCTGGTGGAGCTTTGGAAAATGCAGCTGACAGCATCCAAAAGCATAATAAAAACACAAGCGTCTACACATTTCTGAGTTCTGGTGCAAACAAAAGAAAACCCTTCCAAACGAATGCTTCTCCCCATATCAGCAACTGCACATTCCAGCGGCAGCAACGCACCTTTGGGAGTGTCACTCTTTTAAAGGTTGGCTGATGGGACCTAAGAGTGGTTGTTTGGCTTGACCCTGAGAGGGAGGTGGGGGATGAACAGCAAGCACCTTGCAGGACAGGATCAGGACTCAGCCCTCAACTCCTGACTAGTAGAGGGAAGATCGCATTCCCATTATCTCCAGTTAACCTCTGTTAACTAGCTGAACGGCCCACTGGTGCGATATCTCCCCGTCCGTAAGGTGAGACTCCAGTTTCTGAGCTGCGTTTGTCAGAGTCCTCGGGTTCCATGGATTTGCTGAAGGGCCTCTGAGGGAGGAGGGTTGCCAGCCGATCGGGGTTCCTGTCCCCCGTCCTGTCCTTCGAGAAGCACATCTCTGCTTTCCTTCTGTATGTTGGCTTCCCTGGGATATTTTGTTTGAAGGATGACACATGTGGCTTTAAAAAGTGTGAGGACCAATGACCTTTAGGGTCCCTTTTATTTTTTTTAAAATTAATTAATTTGGTTGCACCGGGTCTTAGTTGCGGCTCGAGGGCTCCTTAGTTGTGGCATGTGAACTCTTAGTTGCGGCATGCATGTGGGATCTAGTTCCCCGACCACGGATCGAACCCGGGCCTCCTGCATTGGGAGCTTGGAGTCTTAACCACTGCGCAACCAGGGAAGTCCTAGGGTCCCTTCTATTTCTAAAATCTTGAGTGTTCGATCCCTTCATAAGTAATAACACAGAAGGTCCTTGAAACCTCACTTTCAGTTCTTCAGCTCCAGTAATTGTGTATCAGTTGTGGGTGAATTTTTCGTAAAAATTAAGATGTTTGAGAATTCTCTGCCCCATTCCATCCTCAGCAATCTTGAGGGGCCGAGGGTGGGGAGAGTAGAAAAGCATCCCGAAAGTGAAGGTGAAGCTCAGGTCTCCACCCCGCACTGCCTCCTCTCTGACCCGGATTTAGCCACGCCCACTCAGCAGTGTCCCATCCCCAGAGCTGAGAATCACTTTCACAAGGAACCACCGTGCCTCAAGGGGGTGGGGCTGATTTTCCTTCCCGTCAGTGTAGTCCTAGTAGGATTGTCCGCAAGACGACAGTCATGTGACCATGTGGGCCAATCGCAGCTCTCTCTCAGAGATGTGACTCCTGGGGGCAGAGATGAATGCCTTTGGAGCTGGGTTATCCCAAGGGCTGTGCCGTGGACCCCAGCTGCTTAGATTGCTGGGACTTCCCTGCTTTCTGTCCTTCCCAAGGCCTGTAAATTACCCAGGATCTATCTGGTTCCTCAGCCCTTTCCCACTGCTGGAAAGACACCCAGGCTTTCTTTCCTTCACCATGTCTGTCATGAAGGGGCTTCCCAGGCTTATGTGACAGTCCTGAGTAATTCAGAAAGCCATTCAACAGGACCTCCGAGGGGCATCCCACCTTCCCTGGGGCGTTTGCACAACAGCATCAGTAATGCTCTGCTCTCCCGGGGGCTGGGGGGGTGGGGAGAGTCGGACAGCACAGGTCTTGAAACAAGGGCAATACTGCTGTGTTTTCATTGTACTCTGTGTGACCATCCCTGTGACACAGGATTTGAGGAGCCATCATTAAGCCCCCAGGATGGTAAACTCCTGAAGGCAGAGCGTATCAAAAGTCAGCGACTGGTTAACTCATTTATCAAAAGAATGAGCCCAGAAGCTAAAACACCCAAAGACGGATTTCACATTATTTTAGTTCAGAGCCCTGTACCTGGTGACATGCATCCCTTTTAATAATTTGGTTCATTCTTTTACTTCTGATTTAAAAATAATACTTCAGACCATGGGTGGGTCCCTTAAAGGGTGTGATTTTCACACACGCTGTTGCTTCTCTCGATGGGCAGCGGAGCTTGGACAGCGGAGGCCCAGCTCCAGGGCTGAGAAGTGGGTGGCACCTCAGGGAAAGCATGCAGGAGAGTCCAGGGGCTGCGGGTGAGGAACCGGCTCTGGGTCTTGGGGTCCTTCCCTTCTTCCCTCCCCACCTGTTTGCCCAGCGTTGGCATCCCTGGTATCCATGAAGGGATTTCAGAGTCTTCAGGGGAAAGGATTTGGTAACTGGAAATTAGAGGCTGAAAGGGCTGTGGGATTCACCCTAGAGCAGGAGACACTGAGGAAGACAAGATGGTCCACGTGTCTAAAATCAGTCCTCTAGACCTTCCGTGTCCAGCGCAGGGGCGACTAGCCATGTGAGGCTGGGGAGGGGTCAAAATGCAGAGAGTTCAAATCGATGTGATGTGTTGTGAGTGTGAAATACACACCAGGTTTCAAAGACCTAGGCTGGAAAAAAGGAAAATATCTCATCAATAGCTTTTAAAATGTTGATGACATGATAAAATGATAAGATTTTGGGTATATTGGGTGAAATAAAATATATTGTTAAAATTAATTTCACCTGTTTCTTTTATTTAATGGGGCTACTAAGAAATTTTAAATTATGCCTGAGGGTTGGACAACCCTGTATTAGAATAACATTTAATTTAAAAAATTTTATTATTATTATTATTTTTTTTTGGCTGCATTGGGTCTTCGTTGCTGTGCGCGGGCTTTCTCTAGTTGCGACGAGCGGGAGCTACTCTTCATTGTAGTGCACAGGCTTCTCATTGCGGTGGCTTCTCCTGTTGTGGAGCATGGGCTCTAGGTGCGCGGGCTTCAGTAGTCGTGGCGCGTGGGCTCAGTAGTTGTGGCTCGCGGGCTTAGTTGCTCCACAGCATATGGGATCTTCCCAGACCAGGGATTGAACCTGTGTCCCCTGCATTGTCAGGTGGATTTTTAACCACTGCGCCACCAGGGAAGTCCCAACTTATTTAATTTTGGCTTGCATACACCTACACAAAAGGCATGTGTGAAGGTACATCGCTAACGATTGCAAATCGACCCATCTGATCTAGCACAACTCTTAAGTTCTTTAAGATAAACTCTGCAGTTCTCTTGGGTAAATAAAATAGTTTCAGAGGTTTGAGTTGGGTGAGAGTTAGCCGATCCCTGACAATCTTGCTGAAGTTTCAGACCAAATTCACGTGAATGGATATTTATTAAATAAGCCTTTTTTCTGATGCAGTCCCTAAGGTTCATACAACCTCTTCTCCAGGCTCCATGAAGTCCCAGATCTCTGCTGTTTTAGGTGCTAAGGCAACACTTTGCATGAAAAGCTCACTCAAGGCAGGTGATACAATAGGGTCAGGATTCTGGTATCCTTGCTGTCAGCGTCAGACAATCATATCTCCCTATACCAGCGGTCTTTTACAGGAACGATTATAAGGAATCAAGTGCCTTTCCTAAGAGTGCAGGCCTAATGCCTCCCTGGAACCTAAACGCTATTAGGACCAGGATGGCGCGTGTCCCAAAATATCTTGGCCTGTCCACATACCTTGACTGTCTTAACTCTGTTCACGCAGTGGTAGGGAGTATCTTAACTATTTTAGCAAACCACATTTCTACCTTTGTCAGTGAGAGCGCATTGCTAACGTTCATCATGCTTTTTAACAAGTCATTAGGAAGTCAGTAAAAATTCACTTAGCAAGCCCTCAGGTATTGGCAGGTGGGCGTGGCAGAGGGGGCAAGGAACTTGGACCTGTAACATTTCGCTGAATTGTTGAAGTATTTAAGTCAGTTCCCGACATCACAGCACTATCTTATGAAGAGCACAAATACTTACTCATACCTATTTGGTTGATCCAAACAAGATCAATGAGATATGGGCTTCCCTGGTGGCGCAGTGGTTAAGAATCCACCTGCCAATGCAGGGGACACGGGTCTGAGCCCTGGTCCGGGAAGATCCCACATGCTGCGGAGCAACTAAGCCCGTGCACCACAACTACTGAGCCTGCGCTCTAGAGCCCAAGAGCCACAACTACTGAAGCCCATGCGCCTAGAGCCCGTGCTCCGCAACAAGAGAAGCCCGCACGCAGCAACGAAGACCGAACACAGCCAAAAATAATAAATAAATAAAACAAATAAATTTATTGAAAAAAAAGATCAATGAGATAAAAGTTGGTGAATTATCAAAAAGTTTGGTGAGAACATTCAATCTTCTGTCCTAAATGTTATTTCCAACTTGAAAGGAACAAACACTATTCACCACAGCAATCATGCTAAAACATGAATTTTATGTTGAAGATACATGGCCTCAAGGTGTCAACAGTCCTTGGGAGAAAACTATTAAAATTAAGGTTTCCTGTCCCATAGGTTGTCTTTTCACTTCGTTGATGGTTTCTGTGCACAGGTGTTTTGAGTTTGATGTAGTCTCACTTGTAATTTTTTGATTTTGTTGCCTGTGCTTTAGGTGTCATGTCCAAAAAAATCATTGCCAACACCCACGTCAGGGAGCTTTTTCCTGTTTTCTTCTTGGAGTTTTTGTTTCCGTATTAAATTATTTAAATCTTTCATCCATTTAGAGTTCATTTTTGTGAATGGTAAGATAGGGGTCTAGCTTCATTCTATTGTATTTGTTTATTTTTAATTTTTATTGGAGTATGGTTGACTTACAGTGTTGTGTTAGTCTAGCTTCATTCTAAAATAAAGGTTTCAGTGTTAAGGGAAAACTGTTTCTTAGTCTTAGAAACTCAACTCACTGATGATAGGATATAGAACAAATACAGATGTAACTTAAATTTTAAGGTTATCGGTGTATAAATGTACTCTTTCCCCCTGATCTTTCTAGATCAAGGCTTCTCAACCCTGGCACTACTGACACTTCGGACTGGAGAATTCTTTCTTGTGTGGGGTTGTCCTAAGTATTGTAGGATATTAACAGCATCGGTGGCTGCTACCCACTAGATGCCGGTAGTAACACCCCCACCTCCCGCCCGCCCCTGCACCCCCCCACCCCCCCACCCCCACCACGTGGTGACAATTTAAAAAGCCTCGAGATTGTGCCAAATGTCCCCTTGGGGGCAAAATCACTCTCAGCTGAGAACTACTATTCTAGACCAGGTCCAATGGGCTAACCCAGTGCTTGGCTAGAAATGCAGAATCTCAGACGCCCTCCCAGACCCACCAAACAAGTCTGCATTTTGGTAAGACCCGGCCGATGTCACACCCACGCCCGTGCTCTCCGCCCCCCGCCCCCCGCGGCCCCTCAGAGTCGATGCCTCTCATTGCAGGAGGCAGATGAAGCCCTGCTGAGTAACCTGCGCCTTCAAATCGAAGCCCAGTTTCTGCAGGATGACATCAGTGCGGCCAAGGACAGGTACAAAAAGGTAACCATGACCCTTCTGTAGCCCTTCCCCCCAAAAAACCAGTTCAGGGCACTCGTGGCTGAAAAAATGGGGTGGCTGGAGTGGGCTGCCCTGTGTGCAATGCCCCGAACCACGCGGGGCTGGGCTGGTCGCTGGACGGCACCTAGTGAGCCAGACCTGCGGGGCTGTGGGAGGGGTGGCAGTGTGTGGTGTGTGTGTGTGGGGGGGGGGCGGTGTGTGTGTGTGTGGTGTGTGTGTGGGGGGGGCGGTGTGTGTGTGTGTGGGGGGGGTTATGGGTCGGGGGGAGCCGGTATCTGTGCAGGACGTCACAGTCCACAGAGTAATTGCACACGGATCCGTCTTGATTAAGCTGTAGCCTGTTGACTGGTTCAGCTCAGAAAATGGAGAAAATGCAAAAATCATAATTTTTTAGCGCTGTCTCTGAGGGAACACATGGCATGCAGGGGCCTCCTCGCATGTAGCGCTGTGCTCTGCCCCCACCCCTGCCAGCTTCTCACAGGCCTCACGTTGGGGGGGTCTTGGTGTTCTGGAAATGTCCAGTCCTGGAGCTGTGTAACCAAGGGCCAGTGGCCTAACCTCTCTGAGCTTCTTCATCTTCGAAATGCAAACGCCAGACTCTCCTTCCTGCACAGCCATGTCATTTGAGCATAGACACCTGTGGGCCTGGCCATGACCCTCAACCCTCGGGGCTGACCTCTCCAGGGAGCCTGGCCTCCCTCCAGCTGCAGTATCTGTGTCTCTGCCTCAGGACGGATGTGCACCAGGCAGCGGAGGGCAGGTCTGCCTCACAGGAAATGTTGGGGAGTTAATGCTGAGGGAGCAGCCTCAGCCAGGGACGGATGGAGTTGGTGGACACATACCCCAGCTCCCTGTGCACCGGCTCCCAGAGAGCCCGCTAGGACTGGTGCCCACAGGGGTCATTCACCTGAAAACACAGCGTCTCACCTCCCCGCTCCACTGCTCATGTTTCCTGACATCTTTGCCCAAGCAAACTATTTGCACCCAGATCCTTCCCCCAGGGTCTGTATCTTACTCAGCTGGGGCTGCTATGACGAAGTACCACAGACTGGGTGGCTTATGAGCAACAGAAATTCATTCCTCTCAGTTCTGGAGCCTGGAGCACCGAGATCAGCATGCTGGCAGGGTTGGGTTCTGGTGAGGACCCTCTTCCTGGCTTGCAGACGGCTGCCTTTTTGCCATGCACTCACCTGGCCTTTCCTAGATCCGTATCCATAGAGAGAGTGACTGCCTTTCTTATCAGGGCACTAATCCCACACTGGGGGCCCCACCTTCATGCCCTCATCTAAATCTAATTGTTCCCCAAAGGTCCCACCTCCAAATACCATCCTGCTGGGGGTTAGGGCTTCAGCACATGAATTTTGGAGGGACACAACTTTTGATCTATAACTGTCTGCCTCTGGGGAAAGTCACACTGAGGCAACGTGAAGTAATATGGGTGAAGCACCTGGTACAACCTGGAACTTGGCAAGTGCTCAGGCAGCATCAGAGTCCCTTCCTGTCTCTGTGGGTGCCTGCTGCATTGTCTCACTGAATCCCAAAAAACAGCCTCAAGAGACAGTGTCCTAGGTTCCCTGTCAGCAGAGCCTGAGGTGCCAATCGGTGGGATGGGGGTTAGGAAGGCGCAGGGGAAGGGGCTGAGCTGGAGTCCAGGCTCAGCCTGATCCCATGGGGGCTCTGGAGCGTGAATCACACCACAAGCTTGGTCCCACCTTGAGGCAAGAGGGTCGGTCTTGTGTCCTGAGCCAGGAGTCGTTGGTCCGGGTGGGGGATGGTGTGGCATTGGGGGCAGTTGCATAGCTTCCTGGCAGGATGACCACTGTGTGGCCGAGGGCAGTTCTGCAGAGGGGGCAGCTGTGCTACGTCGGCAGCTCTCGTGCACAGAGCAGGCCCAGGCGATCTGCTGGTGAAAGGGACCAGGCATTGCCTTCAGGTTGTTAATCCCTCTTTTGTGGAAGAATCAGAGGTTTAGGCGGTTTGAATACCTTGCCTGAGGCCACGTGCAGCTAGTGAGTGAGGCAGTCCCCGCCGGACTGGCCACAGCCTGTCCTCTGAAGCACCGCCTGTGCTGCAGTCAGCAAGGTCCTTTGTGCCCTCCGGGATCTCTTTGTCCCCCATCCCTGCTTTTCTGATAACCTTGCATCCAGGGCGCTATGGAGACAGCGGCAAGGCAGCCACGGGACTGAAGGGAAGGTGACGTGAACTAAGCCTCGGTTTATTCATCGAGCCCAGTGTTCTCATGCAGATTAAAGGAGGCATAAAGCGGCCTCCGCACCCATCACCGTCTGTCCTATTTGTGGTGGTGGGACACGTGAAGGCATTCATCCTGCAGGTCACCTGGTACTGGAGGGGAAAATGTGGGGAGCTCAAGTTCTCATGAGAACGCTTTCCTCCCCCAACAGAACCTTCTGGAGATTCAGACCTACGTCAGCATCCTGCAGCAGATCATCCAGACCACCCCGCAAGCAGCCGCCGTAACCAGTGGCACGAGGGAGGTAAGAACGGGAGCCCAGGCGGCTGCAAAACCGCATGTGGGGATTTGTCCTGCAGCCCCGGGAGCCCAGAGACTCAGGGAGAGGCGTCAGGTCGCCTCCACTGCGGGTTCACATTCGAAGTTCACTCTTCTGCTCTTTCACTCAGACGGTGAACGTGAGTATTTAGACATCTGAGGACATAAACTGTGGCCCTGACCATCTTCTTAGGTATTTCCTCTTGAGGATTACGGGCTGTCCTTCCTTGTCTAGTTTATAAGAAACTTCCAGACTGTTTCCCAAGCACTGTAGCACTGCTGCATCCCCACTGGCAACGGATGGAAGTTTCTGTTGCTTTGCTTCCTTGTCAACGCTGGGTATGTCGGTTTTCACTTTGGTTTTGCCGTTTGCTACTCTAATAGGTATGTTGTGTATCTCGCTGTGCTTTTAACTTGCATCCCCTCACGCCTTAATGATGTTGAGCATCTTTTCATGCGCTTATTTGCCGTTTGTATAGCTTCTTTGTTGGACTATCTACCCAAGACTTTTGCCCATATTTTTTTATTGGGTTGTTTGTTTTCTTATTCCCCTTATCAATTTGACCATAATTTTGAATACAGAGAACCTCAGACAATTAGTGACTCTATTTTCAAGGTCAGGCTCTGCTAGTCTGGGGCATGAAAACTCTTGGGAAAGGATAGAGGTGATTGAAGCCGATTTTTAAAAAACTGGGATTTGGATGTAAAACCTTATTCCCAATATGTTCCAAATCCCTTCCTCACTTAGCTCGCTAGCAGGGCAACACGATATTGATGTATTTTTTCCCCTAATGTGGTTTATAGGATTTTGTGATGCATGATAGGATATTGTAAAAATAAACTGAAAAGGATGCATATTAAAACAAAAATGTCATGTGTCCTTTCTTCAGAGGAATGTTACGCTGGGACAGGGTTTTGTAGATTGTTCAACTGAGAAGACTCTGGGTTTTTCTGCAAGGATGACTTAGGACAGAAGTCTACCCAGGCCCACACCCTGGAGAAGCAGTGGGCTAGGGTGTTTGTTTGAACCTAATTTTTTATATCAAAGCTAAAGAAACCCCCAAATTTGCTTTCAGAGACACTTTTGAACCCTGCCAAGTAACATCTAAGAGGCAGGAGAGTTACTTTTTTTGGCCTTGACGGGGATATTCTTGTCCACATTGCCCACCAATGACCCCAACTGAACTGGGGTTGCCACTAAGGCCTAAAAAACAGCTTCTCCTAAAGCATAATTTTCTTTGTCAGAGACTTCTTTCCAGACACTTTAGTTCTGTTTTGCAGACATTTTTCCTTTAATTCATAGGTGTTTTACATCAGAGCACACTTTTAAAATCACATCATCTGTTCCCTTGTAACCCTGTTCTTCTGAGTTGTACGAATGTAGAGCCATCTAGACCTAGTTTAATAGTGTCGGTGATCATCAGAGACCCTCAGCGTCGTCGCCCGGGAGCTTGAGACAAATGCAGCATCTGCAGCCCGACCCCCAGCAGACCCACTGTGTCAGAATCTGCATTTTAGCAAGGTGCTCAGGGATTCGTGTGCACGTTAAAAAGCAGATGTAGAAAGAATCACATTCTTTATTAATCTCAGCTGAAAAATTCTACATACGAGCTAGGTGGTTGCTTTCAGGTTTGCCCCTTTGACTCTTGTTACTGTCCTAGAAAATGCCCGTTGAGTTCGCACAAAGGATATAATTAGCATTGCTTCCTAGGAGCCTGGGGTTAATGTGTCCATAAAGCATAAAGTCAGTGTCCTGTAGCCAGAGGTCCCTGGGGCCACCCCTGTGGTCCAATCAAGCTGGGTTTATTACTCCCCACAGGAGGGGAGGGTATACGCCGTGGATGGGGACCTGCGCTGGTCTGGGTACTGTTGGGGGGTGGGGGGCTGGTCTTATGGCTGAATATCCCCCTATTTTGTACCTTGGAGGCCAAGGTATGGGGTGAGGCTAAGGCTGTGCTTGGTAACTAAGCACCATCACTTGAGTTAGTGGTCATTTCTGTGGTTACACGGTGGTCGCTTGGTCTGAGCTCAGACACAGTTGCAGAGCCGGTCTTGTTTCTGTCTTGTTCCCCTGGGATCCCAGAGTGACATCTTTAGGTGTTGAGGTGGCATCATCTGTAAATTTATAAGGAGGGAGCATCATGCTGGGGGGTGTTGGTTAGTGCCGGCTTCCAGCTGACAGCTGCCGGCTGTCTTCCTTCCTCTACAGTAAGTATCCAAGGGCCTCCTGTGCGCGAGGCACTGTGGGAGCACCTGTGGGTGGACATGGGGAGGATGTAGTATAAGTAGGAGCTGGGTGGTGAGGAGAGGCGGGGCCGGACAAGCAGGCTGGGCCCTGGCGGGGAGGTGGGTGAGGGATTTGCACCGTGTCTGCGTCCATGCTGAGGCTGCAGGTCTCGGCTGGCATGTTTGCACATCCTCCATGTAGTGGTACCCAGAACGTGAGTCCCCTCTGCTCCCAGCTGTCCCCACGTCTGTGTCTTTGGGGCAGGGAGGCGGGAGCCGAGGCACAGAGAAGCAGGGAGGACAGAGAGAGAGAGAAACAGACTGACAGACAGGGAGAGAGACACACACAGAGAGACTGAGAGAATGCACATCTCCGCCGGGAGACTCAGAAAGAAACACACCATCCTTAGGCAGCTCTGTCCCCAGGCCCACTCCTCCTCCCTTGCTCTCACTTTCTCTGTGTCTCGTTGCTCCGGCCACTTTGCAGGCAGCTGCAGAGCAGGGGCACCTTCAGTGGGTGGCCGTGAACGTGCTGGGCTGTGACTCTGCCCGGCAGGGGGCGGGGGGGTGTCTCTGTGTCAGAAGGTGCTGCTCTAGAGAGGCCAGGCTCTCAGGAAGGGGTTTAGATGTTTCTGAATAATGTGGAGAGGCTGGTGGGAAAAGGGCAGCTGCTCTGCAGAGTGTGGAGAGGTTGAGGGTGGACCTACTTCCAAAACATTCGGGGAGCACCAACAGGGTGGCCATGGCCACCTGCTGTGTGCCATGGGGACGGCTCAGCACAGTTGGTGGCTCTGGCTCAGGGCTCAGGCTTAGAAAACAAAGTGAAAAGGCAGTGAGTGGCCACGGTGGGCCTACCTGAGTCAGCTTGGCTGCTGTGACAAAATACCGTAGACCAGGTGGCTCAACCAACAGACACTTATTGCTTACAGTTCCGGAGGCTGGAAGTCCAAGGTCAGGGGGCTGGCAGATTTGGCCCCTGGGGAGAACCCCATCCCGGCTGGTAGATGCCACCCCTCTCTCTGTCCTTTCCTTCCTGCCCGCATGGAAGAGGGGTCCCTGGTGTCTCGTCCTCTTCTAATAAGGACACTAATCCCATCGTGGGGGCCCCACCCTCATGACCTCATCTAAACCAACCCTCCTGCCAAAGGTCCCACCTCCAGATGCCATGCACTGGGGGTTAGGGCCTCGGCCTGCGAACTTGGGGGGACGTAAACATGCAGAACACAGCGGCCCCTCTCCTCCGAGTGTGAGCGTGCTGAGTCTGGCTTCTTTGTGCAGGCGAAGCTCTTGACGGAAAGGGAGGTGGCCACCCTGCAGAGCCAGCTGGAGGACAGCCAAGAGGTGCTCTGCCTCCTGCAGGCCCAGAGAGCCGAGCTGCAGGCCCAGGTATGCCCGCCCCTCCTGTCTGCCCCTCTCATTCAGGTGTCACGGGCCTGCACAGGTGAGCACTCGTGCATCTAGCGCTGTGAATTCTACAGACTCAACACACCTGTGTCCTCAGCCCTCAGAGCCGCAAACAGCATCCCCAGTGGGGTGACCAGCAGTCCACTCCCCGGGACGCCTTCCTGCCCAGAATGGAAAAGCCCTGGGCCAATGGGGGCAGTGGGTCCCACAAATTCGTGGTCCCTGGAGATCCCCCGCAGGCCCCCTTTGAGTCGCTGCCCCTCCCCCACCGAGGGTAAGCTATCCCCACTTCTGCATAACCGATCTGTCTTGCCCAGTTTAACCTTGTTTTTGAAAATAAGAAATGGACATACGTTGGGGTTCTTACCCTACACTCGCATGAATCTGTGCTTCCTGTTTCTCTTCTCATGACCTGAACTCTCTCCTTCGGAATTTGACTGCAGCCCTGGAGAGAGGGGTTGTGCTGGGATTTGCTCCTGCTCAGAACTTGTCAGCGGAAACTTTGCATTTCCACCCCACCCATTTTCTTTTTTCGGTGACGCTTAGTTTGCAAACGAACAGAAAAGCTTTTTGCAAACTTTGCAGGAAAGCGCAGTCCTGTCTCTGTGGCCTTCCTTTGCGGTTAATGAGCTTCGTGGGTCACCCCACCCCCGCCAACCCTGTGATTCCTCCAGTTTTCCTCCTCTCGTTACTGTACACCGGGCCATGCTGATGGGGACGTTGGGTTAGAATACGCTTCTTACGCTGTGTAACCACATTTCCCAAATCCAAAAGTAAGTTGACGTTCAGTTTGACAAGTACACATAAGGGACAAGGGAACAAAAATTTAAAATCTGCCCCTCTAGAAAACCCAGACCATTAAAGGCTATATGTTACTTTGTCTCTATCCCACCAATGCCTGACAAGATCAAACCCTGCTGAAGCCACATGAGATGTGGTGCTTTTGGTGGGTGCACGGTGCCCTCCAGATCTCAGGACTTGAGTCCAGAATCCTGATGCCTGCCCCCCCCGCCACCCGACCCCTCCCTGTGCAGCAACTCAGGGGCCACGGAGAGCAAACGGGGGCCTGGGGATGGTCCCCAAAGGCAAAGACCCCAGCTCAGGAAAGCGAGTACTGCCCTTAAAACGTGTCCTGCTCTTGTTGACAAACCACGGCTTGGGGACCAGACGCACCGTTTTGGTGACTTGGTGAATGTGTGGTTTCCTCTGAGGCCCTGAGAGGATGGAGGGAGGGCCAGGGTGTGTGTGTGTGTGATGTGTGTGCACGTTTTTATATGTGTGCATGTGTGCATATGTATATGTGTGTATATGTCTGTATGTAAGTGTATGTGTATATGTAAGTGTGTGTATGCGTGTATGTGTGTGTATATATTTGTGCGTTAGTATATGTATATATGTGTGTATGTGTAAAATGTGTGTATGTAACTGTATGTGTGTAATGTGTGTGCATGTTTTTATATGTGTGCATGTGTGCATGCAAGTATATATAAGTGTGTGTGCATGTAAGTATATGTGTGTAAGTGTATGCGTGTATGTGTGTGTATGTGCGTGTACGTGTGTGTGTGTGAATGAGTGTTTAGAGAAGTGGATGCACACCCAGTCATGGTTCTAGACACCAGTGTTTTCCAAACCACCAGTTACAACTCATTACTGGGTTGTAAGATGAACTCAGCAGGATTGACTGGCTTGAAAAAAGAAGGAATTCACAGCACTAGCCTAAGACCGAAGAGGAAATGACAGGGTGCATGGCGAGTAGAGGCAGGATTTATTTTGTGAAACCTTTGTTTTAAATATATCTGTATGTGTGTTTAAGTATATAGATTTGTGCAAATACACACATGTACTTATATCTTTGTATGATGTCTATGGTTTGTGATGTAAAATGTAGCTCTTCCAGTGGCCACGGCGATGAGGTTGAAAACCTCTGCCTGAGAGACTGAGAAGGACCCCAGTCTCCTCAGGAGATGAGGGAGCCCAGCCTGATGTGGTGGGCACATCAACCGGTGAAGTCCGGTTCCAGGGTGAAAAGAATGCTTGTCTCTCTGTGAACTCATATGCGTTTATTGACTATAAAAGTAAGACGGGGCTTCCCTGGTGGCGCAGTGGTTGAGAGTCCGCCTGCCGATGCAGGGGACACGGGTTCGTGCCCCAGTCTGGGAAGATCCTGCATGCCGCAGAGCGGCTGGGTCCGTGAGCCATGGCCGCTGAGCCTGCGCGTCCAGAGCCTGTGCTCCGCAACGGGAGAGGCCACAACAGTGAGAGGCCCGCATACCAAAAAAAAAAAAAAAAAAGTAAGACGTTTCATAAAGGGTTAGCCTAGTTTCTGAGAATATGAGATAAAGCTCTCTGCTTGGCCGCCTGTCCCCACCCGTAGCTGCTGCAGAAAGACTGGCTTGTCTGACTCTGAGGTCGTTGTCTCTCTAACTGCAGGGGGCTTCACTGTCTCTTCTGTGCCATCCCCCCGCCAATCCCCTGCCCAGCAGTCTGGTGAAGCCCCTGGAGCCTTTCTGAGAAAAATGTTAAAGGCATATGGCTTCTGTCAGAGGTTTAGGACTATGGGAAGCTGAAGCTAAAGAGGCTTCTTTTGTACTTTGGTTCTGCCCTTGTGTTTTGAAGGTTCTCATTTATACCTGGGGTATCAGAAGAAACATTTCAACAAAGTGTCTTGTTGGAAATGAATAGCCCCAGCCATCAGCTGATGACTTTATTTCTTATCTCATTCATAATTAAAAGTTACTAATTTGAAATTTTATGTTTATTTTACATTCTAAGTCTTTGGTAAAGTCACATATTAAGGACGACTGAAATACTTCCAGAGGAGCTCTGTTGGCGTAGTTGGAGAGAAATGCATTTGAACTAATGTGGTATAAAACTGTAATAAAACAGAAATTTCATGTATTTGCCAAAATTCTGAGTTTGTAAAATTACCTTCATTTCTTTGGCATCACGTACTTACATTAATAATAGTAAAATAAGATATTGACATTTTCCATAAAAAAAAGAAAAATGTCAAAGGCATGAAGTACATAGAATTAAAAGGAAACGAATTATATTGAAACAAAATATTATCTGCCGAATTAGTTATCAAAATATTGCCAAAGCATTTCCTCTATAATAATATATGTGCTTATAATAAGTAAAACCTAGCAGGGGGTCTGATGAAACATGAGTCATATTAGTTTTCTCTTGCGGCCATAATAAATTTTCACAAAGGTCAGGGCCTAAAACAGCACTTCCTTGTGATCTTACGGTTCTGCAGGTTAGAAGTCGGGGCAGGCTTGGCTGGTTTCTCTGCTCTGGGGCTCACAGCCCTGAAATGAAGGTGTCCGCCGGCCTGGGTCCCCCGTATCTGGAGGTTCTTGTTGGGTGGTGGGCCGAATCTGCTTCCTGTCCCATTCCTGTCATTGGCAGAATTCCCTTCTGTGTGCCGCTGGGACCAAGGACCCTATTTCTTTGCTGGCTGTCGGCCAGGATTTACTCCAGACGCTGTCCACCTTCCTTGGCTTGTGGCCCCTCCATCTTCAAGGACAGCAGTGGTGCTTCGAATCTTTCTCATGCATCTAATCTCCCTGATTTCTGCTCTTAAGGGCCCGTGGAATTAGGAATAATCTAGAATAATCTCCCTGTTTTTTAAGGTCAGCTGAGTAAGAAGTTCCTTTGCCGAGTAACATAATGTATTCATGGGCATACAGCTAAGGGGCAAAGGTCATGGGGCCGAAAGTCTGCCTAATTAGCTTGAATCAAAACACGCACGTGGCAGGACCCACCTGAGAGCTTCTGACTCAGTGGGTCTGGGGTGTGGCCCAAGAATTTTTATTTCTAAATTCCAGATGCTGTTGCTGGTCGAGGAACCACACTTTGAGAACATTGATGTAGGGGTGGTCCAACGTTGGGCCAGAATAGTCTACACCTCGGGCACCCGGGTTCCTGGCTCGGGCCCTCCATAGCCTTATTCACGAGATGTTCACGGCTGGCTTTTTGCCGATTTTAAAAGGCTGCTGTGACTTCCCAGTGGAGTAGCTGAGCTGAGCGTTCCAGGGGAGACTCGTCAGCCTAGCCCCTCAGCAGGGCCAGGGCCATGACTGGGGACATGATGGGGGTCAGGGGAGGGGGAGCTCCTTGCAGCCTGAGGGCTCCAGCCGGCAGGGCTGTGGCAGCTGGTTCTGCCTATGGTTAGGGCATCTGATGCTTCTGGAACCCTCCGTCGCAGGATCCTCAGGGGGAGGTCCCTGAACCAGCAGCATCAGTGTCAGCATCACCTGGGGCTTGTCAGAAATGATCGTTCACGGGCCCGTCCCAGATCTACGGAACCAGGAACTCCGGAGGGCCCAGCATCTCGTTTAACAAGCCCTCCAGGTGGCTCTGCAGGCTCAAGTTTGAGAACGTTGGTCCACAGGTTGCCCAGGACCGCACCCACGATTGGAGCTGAATGTGGACCACACACGAGACCCCTGGGGATGGCACTTCTTCCAGGCGGATGAGAAGGGACAGGCGTTCTGGTTCTCTAAATTGCATCTGCTGAGTTTCTGTGACAGGAAAGTGAAAAAAGTCAGATTATTGGGAAAGTATACTCCCAGGTGTCATTTCTCAGTAAAGTCCCTTAGCGCCACCTGGTGGTACGTTTTGGTAAGACAGCGTGTAATCGGCGAAGGACACTTGATTTCTTTTTCCTTTTTGAAATGACCTTGGATCCAAAGGAGTCTGGGTGCCTAAAGGGACTGAGGCAGGAGGTCACCTCTCCAGATGCGCTCCCTGTGAGGCACTGGCCCGGGTCCCTGAGGACCATGCTGTGCAGAGGCAAGCCCTGCAGCTGTGCTGAAACACATCTTTCAGCCGTTTCTGGCCAGCCCCACGCGAGGTCCAGGGAGCACTGAGCAGAGCCTGGCCTGGCTCCTGCTCCGGCCGCCCAAGCCTGGTGGGGAGACGGCTATCAGCCGCATCTAAGCGGTCCAAGCGGAAACACACGGTCACCTAGCTCAAGATGAAGTTCCGGCTGCCTAGAGGCCCACACCTTCCACCTGCCTCTTTCCACCCGCCAGGGCTGTCTGTGGGCTGCTCTCTCCCCCTCTCCTCTCTGGACCCCTCCTGTGGATCCTGGCACCGGTGCCTCTGCTCCCCACTTCTCTCTCTGCGAGTGGCTTTGCTTCTGCAGCACCTGGACCGGCCCCACCTCCTCCTGGAAGACTTCCGTGATGTCCCCAGCACCCTGGGCCTCTCCGTGGGCTCTGTGACACCTTGGGCTTTGTTCCTGTGACCGAGCCGCCTCCCTCTCTGGGCTGTGGCTCCTGGAACGAGGGTTTCTTTCTCCCACAGTCAGTCTGGGGCTGGACGGCCTCTGAAGCCCGTGCCGAGATCACTCCCATCAGAGATGTTGCATTAGCCCCCTTTGAGCTGCTGCAAGTGGGGCTTTTATTGGTTTTCCTGAACACCCCGCCCTCTGATGAATGGTTTAAATTATTGAGCTATAACACCAGGTGCTGCGGGCACAGCCCTTTCCTGCTCATGTGGGAGAAAGCTAAGCTTTGATGAAAGGCAGCTGTGATCAGCTTTCATGCCTTCCTGCTGCCCGGTTCACACTGGGATCGCTGGACCCCAGCCATGCCAGCCTGTGACCCGCAGGCTTCGTTCTCAGGACTGCTCCGTGGAAATGGAGAGTCTTATGTGGGGATTCATCCACTCCGGATGGCTTCTTGTCTCTGAGATTTGAGCCTCAAAGGGGTCCTTTAAATTCTTTACTTCATGGAAGCATTTCCTAGAGTGTGTGAACACCGGTGTGGGTAAGAGCATGTGGTCACACCAAGAATCAGAGACTGTGCCTCAGTATTTGACATCCCAGGAGACTGTTTGAATGGAGATAATTTTTAATGAGGAACAGAAACCTGGTCAAACTCAATTGGTTTATTTTGAAATAATTTTAGACTTCTAAGAAGCTGCAAAAATAGCTCAGAGGTTTCCCGTACTCTCCACCCAGTTCCCTCAAAGTCAACCTCTTAATAGCACAGCACCAAGGTTGGAACCAGGACATTGTCGAGCACGCCATCCTGGTAACAGATTTGCCTGAAATCTCACCTGTTACCCTGCTCACGTGTTTTCTGGTCCTGGATCCTGCTTGCATTCAGCTGTCCTGTCTCCTCAGCCTCCTCCAATCTGGGACAGTTCCTGCCCATCTCTGTTTCTCATGACCTTGATGGCCAGTCCTCCTGTGGGACGTCCCCCCATCTGGACTTCCCTGATGCTTTCTCGGGGCTGAGCTGAGGCTCTGCGTTTGCGGCAGGAACACGACAGAAGTGATGGGTCCTCGGTGCCTCTCACCAGGAGCGCCATGTGGCTGTGTCTTTGTACTGGGGGTGAGACTTGGGTCACCTGGGGTGGTGTCTCCAGCTTTCTCGACTGTGAAGATATTTTCCCCCAAAGGAGCAAGATATAAAGGGGCTGATGACCTTTGGGAACAGGGCGGGCGGCGGGAGCTTCTCACTCTCCCCGATTCCCTCTTTTCTCTCTTTTGCCGGCGCTCTCATCTCTGTTGCCTTTGCCTTTTGGCTTCACGTCTCTGTCTTTCAGAAGAATTGCCTTTCTCAGTTTCTCCACGCACTTTATGAAAGATTGTTTCTCCAGGGTGGTGGCTTCAGACCCTGGGCTTACGTGTCCCAGTGAGTCTAGAACCTACCACCATGTCACTGCTATTCCTGAGATCCCTTCCCAGATGCCCGGAGAGGAAGCACGTGACAGGCCAGCCTGAGTCCTGGTTCTGCGGCTCTGGTCAGGGGAGTGTGGTCACACTGCTGCCCGGACACTTCCTACGTGTGAGATGGGACAGTCTTCAGACATGGGGACGACACAGGCCAGTGGACGGCTTCCCAGAGTGTCTAGTGCATGTACCTCTCCCTCTGTTCCTTCCTCCCTTCCTCCCTCCTTCCCTTCCTCCCCCCCTTCCTGATGCAACAGATCCATTCCTGACAACCTTTGTCGGCTGCGTCTGCCGGTGTCCTCACTAGGGACGTCACTGTTCCACGGCCACATCTGTACATAAAGTGAGGAATCAGGCTGTCGCAGGAATAATCACCCTCTACATGTCCAATGTGCTCGTTTAGCTGCATGTGTGAGGCGTCTTGTGGTGGACATACGTGAGGTTGGATTCAGATACCTATCTAGTCCCCCGTGACTCAAAAAGTGTGACCCGGAGACCAGAGCCATGGGCATCGAGTGGGAGCCGCTTAGAAATGCAGCCCTCCCAGGCTTCCCTGGTGGCGCAGTGGTTAAGAATCCGCCTGTCAATGCAGGGGACACGGGTTCGAGCCCTGGTCCAGGAAGATCCCACATGCCACAGAGCAACTAAGCCCGTGTGCTTACAACCACTGAGCCTGCGCTCTAGAGCCCGCAAGCCACAACTACTGAGCCCGTGAGCCACAACTACTGAAGCCCAGGTGCCTAGAACCTGTGCTCTGCAACAAGAGAAGCCACCGCAATGAGAAGCCTGCGCACCGCAAGGAAGAGTAGCCCCCGCTCGCCGCAATTAGAGAAAGGCCACACGCAGCAACAAAGACCCAACGCAGCCCAAAAAAAGAAAAAGAAAAAGAAGTAACTATCCTTTAAGAAAAAAAGAAAAGAAAAGAAATGCAGCCCCTCCGGCCCCCCCAGACCTGCTGAGTCAGAATCTGAGCTGAACAGTATCGTTGGGGGGTTCAGATGCACGAAGAAGTTTGAGAACTCTTCCAGGAGAAGTGGGTTTGGTTTGCTTGTTCTATTTTGCTTTTGAGAACCGGCCATGCCTGTTAGATCTCTTCTCTTTGGGAAAATGAGGTTGTACTAAGCTTGTAAGTCAGAACGCTGTGGCCCTTTAGGGGTCGTCACAGCTCTTACAGTGAATGTGAGGCCACCTCTTTTTATTTTCCTACCTTAATTTTGATTTGTCCTGCATTAGGAGGTAATTAATGTTTCCCTGAAGTTATTTTATTTATACACATGTGCGAGTGTGCGCACACACACACACACCCTTTAGCTACCACAACATATACGTAACTCTACTGATCGGAAATGAGGAGAAAATTAAGGTGCCGTAGTGACTGAATAAGATCAAGGAAACTTCCCCCCTTAATTATTT
This sequence comes from Lagenorhynchus albirostris, assembly GCF_949774975.1. Lineage (NCBI taxonomy): Eukaryota > Metazoa > Chordata > Mammalia > Artiodactyla > Delphinidae > Lagenorhynchus > Lagenorhynchus albirostris. Next base: position 48,767,229 of record NC_083109.1, read on the forward strand.
CAGTAAAAATAGCATCTTATCTATTTAGTACATGTTCTTCTTTTTACTAATTTTTCAGCTGTCAGATTTATGCTAACTCAGTACATTATGAAGAATGTACTTTGTTCGAGTTGCACATTTTATTCCATGGACGGCAGTTTTCGTTTCAGTTTCTGGGGTTGTCATCTTCCCACTGCCTTTGCGGGGTGGAGACTCTGCTAGGGCAGATTTCCAAGGGTGCTGATGCAAGCGTAAGGAGAAGGGGTTCACATCCCTCTGTGGCTTAAGGATTCCCTGCCGACAGAGAAACAGAGAAACAAACCCACAGAACAAATAAAACTGGATATGCCGCGTCCAGGGTATCCCTGCCGGGTCTGTGTCTTAAGCGAGAGGGTGGGCTGGGTTTCCTTACAGCTGTGTCTTTGCCCACAGACGGCGGCCCTAGAACAGGCCATCAGAGATGCCCACGAGTGCTACGATGAAGAGATTCAGCTCTACAATGAGCAGATTGACACCCTGCGGAAGGAGACTGAGGAGGCTGAGAGGAGCCTGGAGAGGTCATCCTATGACTGCCGGCAGCTGGTGGTCACTCAGCAGACCCTGAGGAATGAGCTGGACCGGTATCACCGGATCATCGAGAACGAAGGCAACAGGTGGGGTCAGGGGTGGGCAGAGCCTGTGGCCACAGGGCCAACCTCTCTGGCTGGCCACTTACTTGTTCCACAGATCTTTGCTGAGTGTCTCCTGTGTTACTGTTCTAGGCAGTGGGGATGTGGCCAGGAAGGGAACCCCCAAATCTGTGACCTCACAGAGCTTGAATATTAGTCGGGGAGACAGGATGCGTGGGTTTGTAGCAGAGGGCGTGTGGCCTGTGACCTGTGCTCTGGAGTGAATCGCAGCAGGGAGAGGGGAGAGGAGGCGAGGGTGACGGGGGAAGTGTTTGAATGTCAAGCAGGGGGTCAGAAAGCCCCCACGGAGAAGGCTCCCTTCAGCTCACAGGCCTCTGGGGACATGAGTGTCTTAACAGAGAGGATGATCAGGCGTGGTTATTGAGGTGCTGCCGGTGAGGGGCCTGCACGATACCTGGAGCTCAACCAGCGCTCAGTGTAGGTGTTATTACTGCTGCTGCCGTCGTGACTCTGACCACCTGGTTGGGTCAGTAATGTGGCTGTCGACAGGCCGTCTGGTCTCCTCCACATAATGGAACTTTGACTTGAACTCCACTGGGAAGTAGATCTCTGTCTCCATCTCATCATCATTCACAGCTGCACCTGCATCGTCTACGGTCCATTTTCTAGATGTATTAATACATCTATATAGGGACTTCCCTGGTGGCACAGCAGTTAAGAATCCGCCTGCCAAAGCAGGGCACATGGGTTCGATCCCTGGTCTGGGAAGATCCCACACGCTGCAGAGCAACTAAGCCCATGAGCCACAACTACTGAGCCCGCGTGCCACAACTACTGAAGCCCGCGTGCCTAGAGCCTGTGCTCCACAGCAAGAGAAGCCACCACAATGAGAAGCCCGCACACTGCAAAGAAGAGTAGCCCCCGCTCGCCGCAACTAGAGAAAGGCCACACGCAGCAGCAAAGACCCAACGCAGCCAAAAATAAATAAATAAATTTATTTAAAAAATACATCTACATCAACTATGTCTACACCTATACCTACACGTAAGTCTACATCTATGTCCTCATCATCTGTACGTGTGTACATCTACACTGCATCTACATTATCCACCTCATCTGTAGCTACACCTACAACATCTTCATCTATACCTACACCTACACCTACCTCTACATCACCTACGTTTATATGTACATCACCTACACCTACACCGACATTATCTGTACCCATATCTACATCATTTACATCTGTGTCACCTCCACATACACTTATATCTACATTATCTATAGCTACACCTACATCTTTATCACCTAAATCTACACCTACACCTATACTTCAACTATACCTAAGTCATCTCTATCTACATCATCACGTACATGCACATCTACAACGATGTCTCCGTTATTTATAGCCACACCTACACCTACATCTATGGCTACATCAATGTCTGTATCTGTAGATATTCAGAGAACAGATTGAGGCCAGCCCCCTCCTATAGGGACTCTGAATCTCTATTAAGTTGAGGTTCTTCAATTCAGTCTTGCTGATTTTGGGGGGTTTAGATTGGGTTAACAGAGAAGCACCCAGACACAGGAGCACTTCCTTCCCTCTCGCTGGGGCTCTGTCTTGCTGTGAGTGCTCTAATGTGTAGGAGGAAAAGCGAGACTTTCTTTTGTTTTCTCTAGTTCTGGTCAACGTATTGTGCTGAACTCTATATTTATGTCACAGTGAATGCTTCATGCACACATATACAAAAATAAGTCTTGAACGGGTATTTAAGCGTCCTTGTGAACATTTTTGTTTTGGGGGCAGGGCTTCATCAAAAGGTAACTGGATACCCCTTTTGTTGGTTTATATATAACTCTTAATTTTGATATAATTTCAAATTGATAGAAATGTTGCAGGCACAGAACAAGGAAATTCTGAATCCTCTTAGATTCACCAGCTATTTATGTTTTGTCTCAATTGCTTTATCTTTCCACTGTCTCTGATTATATATAACTATTTTTTAAAAAAGACCAGTTGGGGCTTCCCTGGTGGCGCAGTGGTTGAGAGTCCGCCTGCCGATGCAGGGGACATGGGTTTGCGCCCCGGTCCGGGAAGATCCCACATGCCGCGGAGCGGCTGGGCCCGTGAGCCGTGGCCGCTGAGCCTGCGCGTCCAGAGCCTGTGCTCCGCAACGGGAGAGGCCACAACAGTGAGAGGCCCGCGTACCGCCAAAAAAAAAAAAAAAAAAAGACCAGTTGGGCATATTATACCCTGGTTGCCCTAAATACTTCAGCCTGGGCTGGCCATTCTCTTATTTTAAAAAAACCTCCAAAACAAAAGAATTACAATTTTTTTTATAAGTGTGTTTCACAGCTTTGACTTGAGCTCAAAGAGATGATTATTCCTTTCCGTCGTCCTCCAGTGTGTACATGTGTTTGTGGTTCATGAGCAGTTGGATCTGGAGAAAGCCTTTTTCATTTTTGCTGGACATTAGAGCATCCCTCTTGCCCGCCCCCCATCTGTTTGGCTCAGTGAATTAAAGCTGGAGATCACCCTCTTTCTGGTTCTTTTTGCCAGGCTGAGCTCTGCCTTCATTGAAACCCCGATCACTCTGTACACCGTGAGCCACGGAACCTCCCTCAGCCCTCGACACGGTGTGAAAGGTGAGTCCCCAACCCTGGCTTCTGCGACTTTCTGTCCTGGGAAAAAGGAAAAATCAAGCGGCTTTCTCCCTGAACTTAGCATTCATACTCCCCGTCCGTCTGGAAATTCAGTGCTTTTATGTGAGGTCCCTTCTCTCCCTCACTGATGTCCTCCAACAGGTGCTGAGTGACTGAGTCAAAAAGTTTACAAGGAGAAAATCAGATGGGGGTTAGACGCCCTCAGGGACGCCATCCGTGAACATGAGGCATTTAACTGGCGAGAAAAAATGCAGCTCAACATTTACTTGGGCAAGAAGTGAATACTGAATTGTATCTATTCACCGCCCCGCCCCCCCCCCCCCCCCCCAGTGAAATGAACTCTTCCATGCAGAGGTGCTTGATCTAGTGTCAGGAGCAGAGCAGATGCTCAATTTTTGTTCGTTCTCTCTCCCATTCAAAACTGAGCAGAAATAGCTTGGTGGGCAAGCGCAGCTTCTGCCTTCAACATTTGGTCCTTTGAGGATGGTTTCACGCGCCTGTGAGATGTCAGCTCACAGCTCAGTCTCCCCAGTCCTGAAGGAACAGAACAGTGCTGGGGAGAAGAGAAGCCTGTGCTTATAGTGCCTTCAAATCCAGGGGTCTCAGAAAGCTCAGAGGGCTTTGCAGAGATGGGGTGCCAGAGTCAGAAGGTTGCTGCCGGGGCAGGGGTCCCCAGACGCCCAGGGCCAGCTCCAGGGGCGGGTGGCTGTGTGCAGGGCGCTGGGCTTGATGCTGTGCGGTCGCTGTCTGGACGTTCTTCACAGTTTTGATTAGCGGGCCCTGAAATTCGGCAGCTGGTCCTGCAAGTAAGCCCTTCTCCACGCCTGCTCCCAGCCACCTGCTTTGTGGTGTCCCCACTGCGTCCCCCCATCATGGCTTCACGGCCTGCTCACTCTGCCCTGTCACTGAGGGTCAGCCCCACGGGAGGCCCTTGCTCTGTGCAACTGAGTCCTCTGGTAGCGAAGGGAGGGAGGGGCTGGAGAAGACTTCGGGATGAAAAAGTTTAAAAATCACTGTGAGCAAAGCTGGAAAGCCTCCCGGGTGAGGCAGGGTGAGATTTTGTGTTACACTTTCAGTTTTTCCTCTTAGCTGATCTGAGGAAATGAATATGGCCTCGGGCACAGGGGATTCCTGTTCTGAGTTTGAGAGCATCACTTCCTCTTATTGCCCAGGAGGAAGGGGACGCTGAGCAAGGGGTGTCTGTGTTCATCTGGCCTGGGTTGTGAGCGGGACAAGGGAGCTACTCCCCATGGCCGAGGCCATTCCGAACCCGTCAGAGGCCCAGGCAGCTCTGCCTTGCTCCTTTGGGGAAGCCTGAGGCGAGAGTGCCCTGTGGACTGGGTTTCCACTGTCTGCTCTGTGGATCCCAGTGTCCCCTGTGAACTCGGGGGGCAGGGGGCTTGGTGGGCACTGGAGCCCTGCTCCCACACAGTGTTACTGCAGGAGGATCACGGATCTCAGTCGTTTGTACCCAGTGTGATGGGAACTGTGGGCACCTCCCTCCCCTCTGCAAGCCCAGAGGGGCCGAGGGACTTGTCCAAAGTCACACAGTGGCCGGCAGAGCTGGGTCCTCAGTGTGGGCTGTGGACGCTTCAGACCCGGGGATCTTTCCCTGTTGCTTTTGATCATACGTAGTAACCCCCACCCCAGCGCTAGACAGGGGGCTCCAGGATAATTAGTGTATTTTTCAACAAATACATTTTCTTCCTCTTTCATTGGTGATGATACTTGCCTCATTGTCCTTTTTTTTTTTTTTTTTTTTAAAGATCTCGCCAGGGCTGTGCAGGATATAACAATAGCAAAACCAAGACAAAAAGGCCTCCCCAAGAACGTTCCAAGGAAAAAGGAGATTATAGCGAAAGACAAAGCAGATGCAGGTCGGGAAGAGGCACCACTGAGAGGTCCTGAAGACGCAAAGCCAGGGCAGGTGGTACCTAAAGAAGAGGGTGAATCTAAGCTCGAATCAGGGGATGGAGAAGCAAGTCCCCCGACCGTGGACGGGGCTCCGGAGGATGTCCCAGACGGAGGGAAGATAAGCAAAGCCTTTGAAAAACTAGGCAAGATGGTCAAGGAGAGGGTGAAAGGCCCCAAAGAACCCGAGCCCCCCGCTGACCTGTACACCAAGGGGCGGTATGTGCTGGTCTCCGGAGATGCCAATTTCGTGGACCCAGGCTTCTGTTCCTTCTCCGTCCCGGCCAAAGGGGGTGTGGTGGTTTCCAAGGGGGACGACTCTGTGCTGCCTGACAGCCACGTGGAGCCCTCTCCCCAGCAGCCGGAGCCCCCTCTGGAGGATGGAGAGGGGCCTCCCCAGGGGAAAGATGGTCTGGAGGATGGACAGGGGCCTCCCCAGGGGAAAGATGGTCTGGAGGATGGACAGGGGCCTCCCCAGGGGAAAGAAGATGGTCTGGAGGACGGAGAGGGGCCTCCCCAGGGGAAAGATGGTCTGGAGGATGGACAGGGGCCTCCCCAGGGGAAAGAAGATGGTCTGGAGGACGGACAGGGGCCTCCCCAGGGGAAAGAAGATGGACACCCCCCTACCCCGCACACTGTAGACAAGGGGGATGAGATGAATGACGAAGAACTGAAGGGCCCCCAGGGGAAACAGGATGGCCAGAAGGAGGAGGAGGGGGCCAGGAAGCCCTGTGTCACAGTCTCTCCTGGTCCAGAGGGGCCGTCTACACCCCAGTCTCAAGGGCCTCAGGTCACTCAGGGTGGGTCCGACGGGCCTGGAGCTTGGACCAGCAGCCTCCCGGCGAGAAGCCCTCCCAGGACGCTGGCCTATGAGAAGGTGGAGGTGATGGAGTCTATTGAGAAGTTTTCCACCGACAGCATCCAGACATACGAAGAGACTGCCGTAATCGTGGAGACCGTGATCGAAAACACGAAGGCAAACAAGAAGCAGCTGGAGGAGAAGTGCTCTTCCAATGCCTAGGCTCGAGGGGAGAAAGTGCCTTTGGGCCACTGTTGGGAAGTGCTTGGATATTTTAGGACAAACCATACAAGACTGAGGGTTCTTGTTTGGATTAGACCATAGTTGGCCTGTCTGGCTTGCCAGTGAAGCCTTAATTAAAACGTTTTCTTTGCTTGCACATCCTTTGTCTAATTAACAGGGGCTTTGGGCTTTTAGGTGGGTTAGCCTTGCTCGGGGGTGCTCTGTTAACAGCCACCAAGCCATGCTCGTTTAGGAAAGAGACAAGCCCTTCATATGGGTCATTGAGAGACTCGTCAGAGGCGCAGAGTCTGGATTCCACAGAGAAACGTGTTAGATGATGGATTGGCTGCTTTTCTCTGCATTTCAAGCACAAACATTTGATCACATGAGGAGTGTTTTGTTAGAAGTAAAACAGTTAAAGGTGTCTGTCTTGGTTTGGGTTCCCCCAGACGCTGATCTCGCAGCAAGGATCTGATGTAGTTTCTGGGGGGAGGGGTGGTCTCAGGAAGGGCCAAGAGGGCAGGGAGATGGCGGCAGGGACAGCAAGGAGATGGGCTACCAGATGGGTCAGTCCTGTGGGCGGCTGGCGCTTGGCCCCCACCACTGGGGGCTCTGGGAGATGGGGTAGAACATGCGCCTCCGAGTCACCTCCGAGCTGGTGTATTGACCCACCAACGCCAGTCAGTCAGAAGGGAGCGCTGCTCCCAGGGCGTTGACTTTGGGGACCAGGAAAGCCCTCGGCCGAGAAGTACAGGTGCAGGCGTTTGGACGTCAGGCATGGAAATACATGGAAATGGTAAGGGTCACGGGATGTAAGTGGGGGACCATTGCCACCTGCCACAGAGTATGTGCTGAATGTCCTTTTGTCTGAGTCACTTAGAATTTGTCACTCAGAGATTGCAATCCTGGGTCAGGCTTCAGAAAGCAAAATCAAATGTCGTCACGTAGTTCCTCGTTTAGCAGTTAGTTAATTAACTAGTCCAACATTTATTAAACATACTCTGTGTGCCAGACAGTGTGGCATGCTGGTAAGGGGAGAGTTTTCAAGTTTATTAATGATCTCAATTACCGTAATATAATATACCATACAACACATTTGTTCATGTTCTCCTGCGCACACACATTTACTCAGGTACTTACAGTGTCACATCCTAGGAAATAGGAATTACTTGAAGCCAGAATCTTTACAAAAATTTTTATGTTGCCTGTAGATATCTCCTTTTTTCTACTAACAGTCCAAAAATAATCTTTTTACTTATCCAATTAAGAAATTACTCCTTCCCCATGTAGATACTCCAAAATACATTAAGCACAGTGAATAAATGTGCTGAAACGGATTATTGCATTTGCCTAAACAAAAGTACCTGGCGAGACAACTACACATTATTAGGGAAAATTGATGGTGTCATAAATTACATCCTATTATTTCTTCATTAGAAATAATACAAAGAATACTAAATGGAGTCTCCTTTCCTTTCTGTTTAGAGCTTAAAAAAATCTTTCTCTGAATTCATTTGAGGTTTCAATTTCAAGAAAGAAATATGCCTTTGTTGTTCTTTCCAAAAGATGAGTGGAGAACCGGCTCCATGGCACAGTTTTGAGGTACATATCATTTAAAAGCTTAAGAGAGAATAATGAAAACCATTAGTGGAGCGCAGAATGTGCTAGGAATTTGGACCAGTGTGTATATTATATTCACTAACAGCCACGGCAAACCTTTTCTTTTCCCCATTAAGTCTTTTTATGTTTTTGGACCATGTGTTCTGTTAATATTCCTATTTAAAAAGGCGGGACTTATCTTTTTGGAAAGAAAGGTCATTTTTATATTTTATTCAATCAATGATCAAGAATGGATTGGGGGCCTGCTCTGTGCCACACATGGCTCTGGAGAGACAGCAGGGTACACTGGACGTGCTTCTGCTCTCAAAGTCACGACTTTCTGGCGGGAGAGGAAGGAATTGCATAAGCAGGCAGATAACTAAATAGGAGAAAACCACCTAGAGACAATACTACAGGGAGATGTGCTAGAGTGCCAGGGGTCTCCTTTGAGTTGGATGGTCAAGCGAAGACCCCATGGACGAGGTGACGTGTGATCTGGTGACAAAATGGGCCCATCACGTGCAGATCGGAGAGAAGAGCATTCCCGGCAGTGGGAACTGCCAGTGCAAAGGTCCTGGGGCAGGAATGGACTGACCTGTTCAAGCAGGGGAAATAAAGAGGACTGGGGGGACGATGGAAAGAGGTGGGGACGATGGAAGGAGGGGAGATTGAGGCGGGAGGCAGGGGCCAGGTGAGCAGCATTTCTGGGAGGTTCACCTGAGCCTGAAAGCCGGGCTTGCAGTGTGAAATGCAGGGCTGCCTGCAGTGGACAACTTGGCGTCGAGTCAGGCTCTTTGTCTGCCCCCTGCTCCCCCCACCCCAGAGCCCCACTTGCTCATTTTCTTGGCACTCCTCTCCACTTTTCCTTCTTGGTTCTCTTTTTCCCCAGAAGAGCTGCAGAATGGGTTCATTTCCTGGCTTCTCTCCCGGAGGTCTCTGAAAACAAGCAAGTTTTTTAAAAAGTAAAACCGGGGGCTCAGAGCAGGCCTCCCAGTAGCATCAAAGACAAGAAAATGCCAGAGCTTTGCCACTGCTATATCAGGGGTCCTGGCCTCTTCCCCGACTCAGCCTCAAGCCCAGGACCGAGACTCTCCCAAGCTGCCTTCCCCATAAAGAAGCTGTGACCCAGCCCCCCAGCCCCCCATTCTCCAAGCATCTGAGTCGGTGACCAGTAACTGCTGTCGTATCAGCCGCCCTGGTGCTGACCCCACAGACCCTCCAACCCTTGCTGCTCTGGTTCAGGCCCATGCCCCAGGCAAGCATGGCAGGCAAGTGTGACTCCGCCTCAGGGGCTCCTGTGGCCGCAGGAGTGAGCCTGGTCCACACACTGGGCAGGTGGGCAGTGCAGCGCCTCCCGGAAGCAGCACTCATCCGAGACCGGGGGGCCCAGGTGTGGAAACACCCCAGCCCTTGCGCTTCTCTGGTGGGGTAACTCCAAGACATGTTGTACAGTCCCCAGTGGGTGTCAGCCCCAGATGCCCATGGAGAAACCCACTCATCTATGTGCCCTGAGTGGGACTCCTCCCTTCCGTGTCCCACTGTCCTGCTTCCCTACAAAAAGATGCTTCCTTTCAAGTAAATGACTTGACCTCGACTCCTTGTGTCAGAGTCAGCTTCTGGGAGGAACCAGCCTAAGACGGCTGGTGGGCATCTTCCCAGCCACCTCTCCCACTGCTCAGGAGGCCCTCAGCCCTGATTTCGTCTTGAGGAGCTGCTTCTCCCACACGGGTTACAGCCCTGATGGGACCATCAAGACATCCTGCCTTCCTCTGCCTGTGGGTGGGCAAGTGTCCAAACCAGACCCATTGTTGGAATAGGAGATCTGAGTCTAGCAAAGCCAAGACTGAATGTGCTGGAGCTGGAGTTCTGACATGGTCCCCCAGCTTCCCGCTGTGCAGCCCTGTCCCCAGTCCTGCTGCAACCCCTGTCCCTTTTCCAGGCTGGTTTGTGCCGTCTCTTCAGGCTTCCCTTCAGTTCAGAGCTACGCTGCATGCTTCGCACACGCTGCGTGTTTGTTTTCACTAGTCAGAATTGGTTTCTGTTGCTTGCAACCCCAGAGACCCCAAAGACAGCTGCTAGTGAAGGAGGTTTGGTATCAAGGGGGAACTCGTGGAAGTTTGGATTAGGTTGGGTTGCCCCCAAAGCAGACCCTAGACAAGGTCTCAGGTGCAGGTGGTTCATCAGAGCGGTGATCCCAGGAGCTCAGCGTGCCATGGGTGAGCACCCGTCTCAGCTCCAAGCTGGCCTTTCTACACTCCAGTGCTGGGGCTGGAAGCTGCGACCTCGTTCTTTCTCTGCCAGCATCTCCCTGATAGGAGAAGAGAGAAAGGCTGGAGGAGGGAGAAGGGCCCTGCTCCTTGTTTGTTCTCATCTCCTGGCAGTGCTACCTCCCCCTGGCAGCGGCAGCTCCTTCCCAGAGCAGCTGAAGCCAGTTCTCAGTTTTTCCCACATTTGCAGAAGCAGCCTCGCTACAGTCTCCTCAGGGGTCTGGGTCTTCCAGGGCGGGCCTGCCTACCAGGGACACTCTTGCTCCACCTCTGGGCAGGCGGGAGGGTTGGGCGGTGGGTAGTGCCCCCTCCCCGGGACCCCACCACCATTCGACAAGCCGCCTTCACCTTCACGCAGGTGTTACACTCCTTGGTCCACGTGGTGCTTTAATGTTCCCTTTTGCTTTTCTAATTAAGAAGGCATTACGTCTTTATACTCAGTTTTAGTGCTTTATATTCCGTTCTCTCTGTTAACATCACCAGTGGGGTTTCTGTCCCCTGACTGGTGAAGGAGAGGGAGTGAGACTGGGAAGAGAGGTGCCTGCCAGGCACCCACGGGGAAGAGCCCAGGTGGAACATCTTCAAATTGTCCTGACAGGAGGTGAAGAAGCTGGGGTACCTGTGGACCAGCTCCCACCCTTCCTCAGGTGAGGGCGGCCATGGGGCGCTGATTCCCTGGCCCTTCTGCTTGTGGTACACGAGGTCTTGTGTGCAGCCAGAGAACATCCCTGGCAGAGAGAGCAACCTTGGCATGTATAGCAACTGTCTACAGGTGACCTCTGGGGCCACCCAAGGAGATAGATACAGGACAGAGGTTGGCAACGTTTTCTATAAAGGATTATAGGTTGTACAGCCTCTGTTATAACTACACAACTCCATTGTATTAGCATGAAAACAGCCACAGACAATACAAAAGGAAATAGGCATGATTGCTTCCAATAAAACTGTATTTACAAAACAGGCAGTGGGCTGGATCAGGTCCCTGGGCTGTAGTTTGCTGATCCCTGCTGTAGGACAGGCACCAACAAGGTCTAATACAAAATCCAATTTGCATAGCAGAGGACACGTCTTACCTGGCATCGCTGCTTGTTTTTTCCTTCCCTTTTCATGTTGGAAAATTCCATTTAGCTCTCTCCTTGACTTGAAACTTATATTTTGAGAAAGGATCTTCAAGCAACCACCACAATCAAGTTTATCCTGAAACGGTTGTATCCTGGGTTTGCAGATGGGATGTTGCTGGTGAGAGAAGTCACCTCAAAACTCACACAGCATTTAACACATTGATGATGAAGAACATTATTCAAACCCCACCATTAGTGCAAATGCTCGACTCCCATCTCTCGTGCTTGGATAAAAGCAAATAAATGCCACAAGAAAGCCACGCTGACTTATGTTTTATTCAGAGACATGGGGATTTTGAATTGAGTTGTGTATTCTATCTATCAAGAGATTATATCCCTGGTCAATAGCTCACCTGTCACACCTGCCCCTTCACCTGTGTGCTTGTGACCAGGAGTTACCTGGTGGCTTACCTGTCACCTGTGGCCAGTGGCTCCAAGATATGGGATCAAAAGAGAAAAAGATAGGTTGCAGCCTCTGCCTTCCACCCAGCTTGGAGTAGACCAACGGCATCCTCTTGGGTGCAGGGGAACATCTTCCAGGGCACTGTGATGTGGCACCCCTCCATGCTGGGAAGGTGAGGGTGGGGTGGCCTGAAGCCTCCATGGTAGGAACTGGTGACAGTTCATATGATAACTAAGGAATCCCCAGCTTCATTTGGCTCTTCGGGCATCTGCAACCCTGTGGGCTGAGATTTCTGATTGCCCCCATCCTACCCCACACAGCGCAGGGCTGAATATTAGGAATTTAGCAACGCTGAGTCTGCATCTCCTGGGCCGAACACATTTCTCATGGTCAAGTTCATTCTCTCCTCAGGTTCACAGTGAGTCTCCTCTACGTCCTGAGAGAAAAATGAAGCCGGCAGGCTGGCTTGGAGAATTTGCCTCGGGTCAGATTTTGATTCTTGGCGCCTTATAAACTCAAAACCAAATTCAACCCATGTTTTTGAAACCCAAGGAAAGGGACAATTAAATGCACAAGAGATTAGTGGACCAACTCAAGTACGAGTTTATTAATTTGCAACGCAAAGAGGGAGCCTCCTTTCCTAGAGCTCCAGGAGCTGGCCACCCCCTCTCCTGGTGTCAATGTCCTTGGGAAGCTGATGAAGGCGTCAGGAGGCTGTGTGTGGGCTTAGAATCCCCCCTGGCAGGTGGATGGGGTTTCAGGGTGCTCGTCTAGGGATGGCCTCCCCATGCACAGGTCTCTGTCCTCAACAGACTTCAGCTCTTCAGAGGATAGAATCCCCCTTTATACCAGCGTCTGCGTTTCCCTACGCTGAGCACTGCCAGATACGATTCCTGACTTCCGGCCTCCACTGTCCATTTCCTGAGCTCCCATGTGCTGAGTACCGGCCCCCCTTTCCCCACAGCTTGTTCCTTCTTTGGAGACAGGGAACCACCTGGCAGCTACAACCAACACCCTTCACTGGTGCCGGACACATCCTGTGCTCATGTTACTTCAAACTCCCTGTGTTTTTCAAACCCCTTATTCTCTCCCACAACTAGTGCCTCTAATCTTGGCATTCTGATTTTTAGAAATTTCTATCAAATTAGACTCTGCCTCCAAAAACTGACTCTGGCTACGTGTTCACCAATTCTCTTAATGCATTCAGCATTTTTCTCTCTAAATACGAAATGCTTGGCTACGTTTCCTAAAGGTTTTATAGTGTGTGGTTTTCGACTCCAACCAGTGAAGGCATTGATCCCATGACAATAAAAATGACACATAGTAGTAACTCTATAAGAATGATCAGTTTTTTAACTTAATCTTTGGGAAATCATTCTTTGAACTTAAGTATTGAAAAGAAGCCTTCAGTCTGTCACAAAATCAGACGGGACTTTACACCTTTCAGTATGTGTTTTCAGCCTTTGGCTCTCTTAAGATTTTACAGTAGTGTATCATAGGATAAAACTGGAAATTGTTTTTACAGTGAACTATGATAAATATAATATATTTGTATTTTATTAATACTTATCAAGATTTGCTAGAACTGCATGTGGTCTCATGGGTAGAGCTAGTTTGTCATGCTCTTCATGGTACTGTCCTATGAGGAGAGGCTGCCATGTGAATCAGTACCTAAGAATATGTTTTTTCTTTCTTTTTTTTTTTTGCGGTACGCGGGCCTCTCACTGTTGTGGCCTCTCCCGTTGCAGAGCACAGGCTCAGGACGCGCAGGCTCAGCGGCCACAGCTCACAGGCCCAGCCGCTCCGCGGCATGTGGGATCCTCCCGGACCGGGGCACGAACCCGTGTCCCCTGCATCTGCAGGCGGACTCTCAACCACTGCGCCACCAGGGAAGCCCTGTTTTTTCTTTTTTGAAAGAGATCATATCAGTTCTTTTTAATAAACTCCTCCACAAGTCACAGGATTTGCAAAGTTGGTAAAATACCATTTTCCATTTCACCTGGAAGCTTGCTTAATTTTGTGACTACTAAATCCAGTTCTGGATCAGGAAAGTTATAGCAAAATAAGTACCCTCTTGACACTGAACAGACCCTGAAGTCAAGCTGTGGTGTTGATGCAGGGGTATGCTGTCATTACATAGTTTATGTTATAAATACATCCCCAGTTACGCTTCCCTTATATTTTCCACTCACTTTACTTTCTTTACATAAGAATATGTTTTAAAGTGGCATCAAGTTATCTCTATGGTAGAGACCCCAAGGCTCACCAAGTATTCCACTAGTTGTCCTATAATCCCTCAGTTGCTTCCCGTGCAGGCAGGGTCATTGACCAGTACTGGCCAGTGCACGGTGGGTCAAGTGACACGTGTGTCTCCTTCAGGGTGAACGTAGAAGAGTGAACAAATCTTCATGGGTTCTTTTCTCCTGCCTGCTGTCGCAGCCTCGCGTTGTGATGATAAACCTAAGGTTGAAGGTTGAAGCAGCTTGAATCCCTGGGTCACTGAATGGAGATCTCTGGCCTTGGGGAGTCACCCAGATCCCCTGTGAAATTTGTGTAAATCATAAATAAACCTTTATTGTGTTAAACCTCTGAGATCTGGGGGCTGTTCATTACCGCAGTATAACTTAGTCTAGCCTGGTGAATATATTCTAGAATAGTGTTTCTGAAAGATCTTTGTGACCCCAGTAAGAAACGTACTTTACATTGTGAGCCAATACACACACTCAGACACACACACACACACACACACATTTCTGAAAAAAAAATCTCAGAAAACAATAGTTATCATTAATATGCATGATCTATTCTATTCTATTCCAAAATTGCTGGTTTTAACTCCCTAAATTTATTTTACAACTACTAATGGGGTGTAACCTGAGTTTGAAAAATGCTGCTATAGATCATAATTTGGGTATGATTTATTTGCTAATTATAAATCTTTCATGAATATTTATGAAAGCAAGATTTTTAGATCTCTTTGGCAACTTTTAATGATCTGCTCCCAGAATGGATGGAAGTGTTTTTATGTAATACATATCACATCCCACGTAATTTCTGGAAGGTAATGTTTTATTGTTGAATCTCCTAATTTACATCATGTACTTTTAAATTTACTTAGAAAATTTTGTCACAGGGAATAGCAATGTTAACGTGATTAATTATTATTCACTTATTTTCATTTTTAAAATAAATGACTATAAATAAGTATCTCTTGCATTAGAATCAGGATGTCATAAAAACCTCACTAGGTAGACATATTTTCGTGTTAATACTGGTGTAAAACATGAAGTAGAGACCGAATAGTTTTAAATAGCACTGTATATATCTTTATGGACTGTATACTCATATCAAAACTTGCCATTTCTATTAAGAAGCTGATAAGTTACTCTCTAATTTCACAAATTATACCATAACTGTGAAAATATGGACAACTATTTTATATCTGTGCTGCTATATAAGACACTTAATGTTTATACAGAGAAGCAAGATTACAGAGGTGAAGTAATGGGAGCTGACGAACATTTCACCTGAATTTCCACCAGCCTTTTCCTTCAGCCAGAATCATCTTGATATCCTCTGAATATTCTTTTAGAGATGAATGTGGTGTCTGTTTCTTCAATAAATACACATACACACATTTTATGTATATGTGTGTATATACAGTTATACAAGTGTATATAAAGATATATACACATATATACACACGTGTATATAGTCTACATATGTATATATATTTCTGTGTGCACTTATACACACATGCACACATAACGTCCTTTGGTTTATTTTCAGACTGTTAATGTGAAATGAAATTTTGATGATTTCCATTTATTTTTTCTTTAAGTCTAAACTGGTTTAAAAAGACCTTTGCCACATGTAATAAATTTCTTTTAAAAATCATAAATAGTATTACATTGTAAAGCATTCTATAGAGAAGGTCATATGGTGTTAGAGAAGACAGAAATTCATGCCAACATGGGGGGAAAAAGAAAGAAAACGGGTTTTCCAGACTTTTCCCTTCAAGTTGCCCCCTTCAGGGGACGGAACCTCCTGCTCTTGTGTTGCTGGCTTTAAGGAAAGGAACTCCAGGCTGAGCTACCCGCTTCCATGGGAAGAGAGAAGTGTGAACAGAAGTGGTTGATCAGTTCTTTGGAATCAAATCAAACGAGCACATCGTTTCTCGGGAGCGGGTGAGCATTGGGATTGGTGATGAAGAGCCAGTCCTCGAACAGGAAAACGAAGTGACAGCTGCTCAGAAAGCATTTCTATTTGCTGATGAGACGGGGTCCTCGGAGGTTGACTGGGGAAGAGGCTGTGTCACCTTTAGATTACATGTAGAGCCCCCTCCTGACGGCTTAGCTGCCGAGATGGTAACTGAGTGCTTCCGTACAGAGGCCTCCTCCTGCTTCCTTCGGGCCTCAGGTTACTAGGGGCTGAGCTGGCTTCAGCAGAGGGGGCTCCATACAAAGGGAGGGTCCATGTGAGATGGCTGCCCCCTCGCCCTGCACACACCCCTTCTGGAACAGAGGCCATTTCCTCAACTCATCAGAGAAATCACAACACGCAGAAGGTGTTTCCCTCTAGTCATGTGCTTTGGAAATCAAAGCCCAAGCAGAAAGCTCTTGAAAACACTCAGCTCACCTCTCACTTCCATCAGATTAGGAAGCCCCAGAGTGACTGCAGAAAAGGAACATTCCTGTGTTGAAAACCACTAAGCGACCCTTTCCCAGAAGTGTTGCCATCCTGCCCTGCCTTTCTTCTTTTGGATAACTATGGGGGGAAGCCCAGAAAATTGGGGCTGGGATGAAGGCTACACACACAGGGTAATTTGGGCATCTCTAGCAGAGTTTACCGTCACTCAGAGCAGCAGCTGGTAAAGGGCAGCCAGGCTACTGAGTTTTTACATGTATCACGCTGGCCGAGTGAGACTAGCTACGATGTGGGCGTTGGTGGCAAGATTTCCAAACCTTCATGCTTTCTGACTCTCTCTTCCCTATCTGGTAATTAGGGCACCTTTCCATTCACGCCACCTTCATTTACATCCCTGAAAAATCTTGCTAAAAGTCAAAAACATCTTTCCCCAAAGGATTTACAGCATCTGTGCTTTAAGAGACTCAGAGCTCACCTCTGTCATAACCTTGGATTCTCCTTTTAAGTAACAGGTCCTCAGCTGAGACCGTGAATGAACGTCCTTGGCGTCACTGCGCCTGGCTTTTTAAATGCATTCTCTTCTATGAAAGAAACCGAGGGGACAGCGGTCCCAGGTTTGTTGGCAAGATATCACCTATCTGAGTGACAGAAATAAAGAACTTCGAGTCACAAATAGGACAGAGGTGTTGGTGGGAACACTGTATTTGGGGCACAGAATAAAAAAGGTTGCTTCCATGGTAATGAAAATAACCACTGACAGTGAGCAAAGCTTCGGAGCAAGAAGTTGGAGTCGCTTGTGTGGGGGGAGGTTAACCGCTAGATGCCCGGCTGGGGCGGCGGGCCGGCAGCGGGGAGCGGGCGCCGAGGGGCTAGTTCTCGCCCAGGATGCTCTTCAGGCTTCTCTCCACCGCTTCGTCCAGCTCTTCCTCCAGCTCCTCCTTCTTGGACATGGCCAGCTTGGACTGGTAATCCCTAACCACCTGGTCGATGTACGGGGCGCTCTGCGTGCCGTGGAGCATCAGTGTCCACTCCTTCAGCACCCCCTTTTGGGGCACGCTCCCCACGAAGCCCAGCTCCAGGGTCCATGTCCCCCGGGCATCTTCCCCCCAGGTGTGGGTGGTCATGAAAGGCCACTTGTCGAAGCCCACCTTGGCGTCGTCGTCCCGTGGCCGCCGGCTCAGCAGGATGGACTTGGTGCCCATGGGGGACGTCATGTTGATGTTCAGGTCCCCTCGCCTGGTCGCGTTGACCGTGACGACAGCTTGCACGTGCTCCAGGTAGCGCACGAAGTTCTCCTTCCCCTCGCAGGCGGCGGTGGTGAGCTTCAGCACGAGCTTGCCGGTCGGCGGTATTTTCCTGAGGGCAGAGGGGAGGAGACCGTGAGGGCTGGGCACACTCTCCCAGGGGCAGCTCCGGGGAGCGGGGAGAGCAGGGGCTCTGGAGTGAATTAGTATTTTTTTTTTTTTTTAGGTAACTGAAAATTTTATTAGAAAATTAAAATGTAGAACTCTACAATAGGGACTTCCTTGGTGGCGCAGTGGTTAAGAATCCGCCTGCCAGTGCAGGGGACACGGGTTCTAGCCCTGGTCTGGGAAGATCCCACATGCCGCGGGGCAACTAAGCCGATGCGCCACAACTACTGAGCCTGTGCTCTAGAGCCCACGAGCCACAACTACTGAGCCCATGTGCCACAACTATGGAAGCCCTCGTGGCTAGAGCCTGTGCTCCACAACAAGAGAAGCCGCCACAATGAGAAGCCCACGCACCCCAAGGAAGAGCAGCCCCTGCTCGCCGCAACTAGAGAAAGCCTGCACGCAGCAACGAAGACACAACGCAGCCAAAAATAAATAAATTTATATATATATAAAAAAGAACTATACAGTAGGTTCGCATTAGTTACCTGTCTTATACATAGTATCAATAGTGTATATGTGTCAAACCCAATCTGCCAGTTCCTCCCACCCCCTTCCTTCCCTATTGGTGTCCATACATGTGTTCTCTCTGTCTGCGTCTCTATTTCTGCTTTGCAAATAAGATCATAGGAGGAATAGATAAAGATGTGGCACATATATACAATGGAATATTACTCAGCCATAAAGAGGAAACGAAATCCAGGGTTAATTCTTACGCTTGCTGTGTGAGCCTGAGCAAGTTACCCACACTCTCAGAACCGACTGTGTGTGGACGGGGCAGGCGGCAGATGCTGTGGACACCATTCCTGCTTCTCCTAAGGCACTGCTGGGTTTGCCTACAGCTGAGGCTACTGTGGACCCTGACTGCATCCACCACGGGTATCAGCATCTCCCAGCTTCTCTCCTGGAGCCTTTCCCTGCCTCCTGCGAGCGTCCTCAGCCTGCGTGCAGGCCGGCCCCAAAGTGTCAGAGATTTAACCCCACAAGGAAAGCCCCCTACCGGCGACTGACGGAAGGTGGTGAGTACATACACCTGGCTTCCTCACTCCTGGTGGGGACAACTCAGCGTTGCCCAGGGTGGCAAGGTGTTGGTCAGGGGAGCATCAATGCATCTTTATTGGATTGCTTCCTCTTCCCTGCCTACAGCTGCACCTCCTCACTTGTTTCCCGAGATCATCTCTCAAAACATTGTCAGTACCCAAGTCCCATCAGGGTCTACTTTTGGGACAACCCAGACTGAGACAGGAGCTCATATACTTTTCTTTTAAAGTACTCACTACCTTGATAAGGAGAAATTATTGCTAATGTGATTGTTAACACTATCATAAAAAAGCTGAAATTGGGTTAATTAATCCTAGTGAAACACAGTCCTGTGATAGACCAGGGGAATTTGGGAGTCTCTTCGGTCATAGAGTTGGAGCCCCATGGACAGTCAGTCTAAGATTCCTCAGCTGTCTTTCCATATAACCGATCTCCTTTCTGGAAGTGGCCTCCTTTGGAGATGAGATGCTCAAAGGTTCTTGCACTAGAAACATAATACAGGAAACTCCATTTGAGGAGTGCATGGTATCATGGAAGGACTCCAGACTTCGGGAATAAACCTATTTGGGTTAGAATTCTGCTTCTATGCTTACGGGTCAAGAGAGCTTGGGAAAATTTTTCAAATACTTGAAGTCTCATTGTCATTGTGGGTGGGTTTAAATAAGACCATGTAGGAAAACACTGAGCACAGTGCCTGGACCATGATACTAGCTCCCTTTCTCCAGCCCTTTGTCTATGTTAATGTCCTCCCTGGACATGGCTTTTATTTTGGAGCATAAAAGGGTGTGTATTTTTAAATTTTTATTTATTTTATTTATTTATTTTTGGCTGTGTTGGGTGTTCGTTGCTGCGTGTGGACTTTTCCCTAGCTGTGGTGAGCAGGGGCTACTCTTCGTTGAGGTGTGTGAGCTTCTCATTGTGGTGGCTTCTCTTGTTGCGGAACACAGGCTCTAGGCACATGGGCTTTGGTAGTTGTGGCATGTGGGCTCTAGAGCGCAGGCTCAGTAGCTGTGGCGCACGGACTTCGTTGCTCCGCGGCATGTGGGATCTTCCTGGGCCAGGGCTTGAACCCATGTCCCCTGCATTGGCAGTGGATTCTTAACCACTGCGCCACCAGGGAAGCCCATGGTGTGTATTTTTAAACACACATCTTGTAGAATACATCTACAAAAGGATGCTGGTCGTACACCCAGCTCAGAGCCAAGCCTTGCTTCTACGTTGCCCTTGGAACCAAGGCAAAGAACCTGGGAGGGCTTGCTGGAGCTCCCCTGCAGCTCATTGATAAAGGCAATACTCTCCCAAGGAACTTAAAATATACACATAAACAGTCTCATGGACCGTGTGTGCTCTGCGTGGACTCTGATGCTGAATCATGCATCCACTGGCCATGGAGATCCAGTGATGGTGCAGGGGCAGAGGGTCCCCAGCACCAGGTTCTGGGGAAATCATCCAATTTGGTGGAAAGCAGGCATTAGGCCAGCTTTGGAGATGTGAGTATGGCAAGCCACTACCTGGACCTCTCAAAGAAGATGCTACTTACTCAGAACAGGATCAGAAACATGACAGGTGAGCTGATAAATGATTGATGATCACATGGGCTCCAGCCCCTGGGCAGAAAGCTAGATGGGTAGACTAAAGGTCCAGTTGTGGGTAAGGAATTTGAACTTTCTGAGCTCACTTTCCTTACCTATACAATGGGGATATGACTTCCTACCTTGAAGAGTTGCTGTGAAGATAAATATAGACACACACTCATATACGTTGTACATATACAAATGTCTAGACCAGTGCTGGCCAACAGCACTACCAATTCCTGCAAGGATGGAAATGTTCTATATCTGTGCTAATACCGTAGCCACTGGCCACATGTGGCTTTTGGGCACTCGAAATGTGACAAGTATGAGTGAGGAACTGAATTTTTAATTAATTAAATTTAATTTTAGTGATCAATTTAAATTTATTTAATTTCACTAAATAGCCACACGTGGCTAGCTGCTTCTGTTTTGTATAGCACAGATTTAATTGTTGAGAAAATAATTGGAATTTTGCCATCCACCTGGGCAGGTTGGCGTGGGAACAAGCACACACACCTGTTAGGATTTACAAATTGTCCTAGAAGCCTTGGGGTTGGGGTGTGTGCCAGGGTCGGAGGCCCCTCCGGGGACCCCTCGGTCCCTGGGACTCTGGCTTGTTTAGCGCCTGGGGGACTTGCCTGCTCCCCAAACTCCCATCCCCACCTGCTGGCTGAGGGCCTGGGGCCCTGGGGAGAGGACATTTAACTGCACTCTTCTTGGAATGTTGTCACTTTGAAATTGACTTGAATTGTGAATTCCAGAGGCAGCAAGCTTGATAGAGAAAAGAGAACACCACCCCCTCTCACAGGCGACCTGGCGTTCGTTGGTCGGGAGGGGCAGGGAGCAGCTCTCGCGGATTTTTCTTACCCTCTTCTTGCTGCTTTGTATGTTCTGACTTTCCTCCAGTGCCATATATTTCTTTTAGAAGAAAAGGAGTACAACTCATTCTTATTTTAAAAGAACAGGGGGCTTCCCTGGTGGCGCAGTGGTTGAGAGTTTGCCTGCCGATGTAGGGGACACGGGTTCGTGCCCCGGTCCGGGAAGATCCCACATGCCACGGAGCGGCTGGGCCTGTGAGCCATGGCCGCTGAGCCTGCGCATCCGGAGCCTGTGCTCTGCAACGGCAGAGGCCACAATAGTGAAGCCCGCGTACAGCAAAAAAAAAAAAAAAAAAAAGAACAGGGATAGGTGCTCAGGAAAAGTCAGTTTATCAGAAGGTTGCAGTAGGAGATGGCTGTTTGTGGAACCAAAGAGGCTCTTCAAAGACCCTGATCTAGCCACACAGCCACGTTCGGGAACACACTCACTGCTGAAAATGAGGCACCCATCAGAAGGTGTGAGCTACTCTCTGAACTTTCAGAAACAAGTACAGAAGCCTGGTGCTCAAGTCCTATAAAGACAAACATGGCTTGTATCTTTGTCTTACTGCATGTTGGTGCAAAATGAGGGCTCAGTGACTTTGTGCCTAGAAATAGGCGTTGCTTCCCAGGGGGCCCTTGGAATGCTCTTTGGGTTCTCAATCCTCAGCTGTATGATAAAAACTGTTATGAAGCCGTAGTTGTTTTGCTAGAATAATAATAGTAACAATGACAGCTGCCCTTTCCCGAGTATCTAAAACACCTGCCATGTGGTTGTCACTGAAGAACACTCAACAGGGGTCACTTGATGTTTGCTCTGCCCCACGTCACAGTGTCAGGTGGGCATTAACCCCCACAGAAGACACTGCAGCTCAGAAGTGACCAGTCCACAGCCACCCGGCCAGCAGGCTGTGGCCGAGCACACCCTCCGCTCTACTATGCTGCTTCAGGCATTCGGAGCAGGTTTGAACGTTGATCTCCAAATTCACTTAAAATCCGGAGTTCGCCACAGTCTTCAAGGAGCTGAGTGAACAGGGGAGGGTGGAAGTGGCCTGTGCCTGCCAGCATGCTCTGGGGACATGCTGGCCGATGGGGCGGCCTGGGCTTCCTCTGCTCACGGCCCTCGGCTGGTCCAGCACAGATGCTCACAGCCAGTTCTATTTTTCCCTTTTATTTTAGTCAAGCATCCTTTACAGACTCTCCTGATAAAGTCTCCTTAGAAAATGGCTTTTCGAATTGACTGCTTCTCTGGGAAGATGAGTGCTGAGGAAACTCATAACCCTGACGGTTGCCACTCACCTGCTCAGAGGCCGTTTCTGTACAGCCCTGCATAGAAAGCGGCAGCTGTCAAGCCTGCGGATCCCTCCGTCCCAGCCCCTGAGAAGTTGGATTCCTGGTGATAGGGCTGCCTCTACCAGAGGCACAAGCTGGCCTGGGCGTTGCCCTCAGGACCCCCTGCCCAGCCTCTGAGTTCTTCCATGAGCACATCTGCCCCAGACCTCACTCACCTGCATCTGAGAACAATTCAGGTGTGGGTGGACAAGGGGACACAGAGCGCTTCCAACAAGGCTGCCTGCCCCCTGCCCCTGAATCTCCCTGGCTGGACTCGTGGTCCTATTGCCACCGTGTAGACATCTTCCTTGTGCCCAGGTGATGCTGGCTAAATGTTCATTCATTCATTCATCCCACAAATATTGATCCCATGACTACTAAGTTCCAGGCGCTGTTCTAGGCCCTGAAGACACACCAGCAAACGAGACAGATGAGGTCCCTGTCCTCCTGGAGCCCAGCTGAGTTAGTGCTGAAATAGCTCTCGAGTTTCCTCTCATTAAAATAATGCTGCTGAGACCACCCACAAACCTCCATCTTCTGGACCTTACCCCAAACCTTAGAAATAAGAACCTCTGCGGGGTGGGGCGTTGACATACGTATTTTCACACACCAACCAAGAAATCCCTCTATACTTTACATTTTAAAAATTGCTGTCACAGTATATGTGTACATGTGTATTTTGTTTGGAATAAAATTGTCTCAACTAACAGAAGGTCATTTGTGGAAGGTAAATTCTCAATGGATTTGCATAAAAACCTGTAAGAAATATGTTTTCTATATAGACAAGAACATCTATAGATATTGTGAAATAAATTTAACCTAGTGAATCAACTGAAATATAATAAAAGATTTCTCCAGATTAAAAAAAAATAATGCTGCTGCTATTGGATAAGTTCCCAGTTAGTTGTGAGCCATTGGGGCGGTCACATCTCAGGGCCTCAGATTCCTTAACTAAAATGAGGCGTCAGACAGCCTATTTCCAGTGTTGCCTCTGGCTCCAAATTCCAACCTGTACCTGGATTATGACAGAATGTTCAGTGCACTCGGAATTGGGAGAGAAACGGTCATTCATCTCGGCATATATGTTCCGCATCTCCCTCTCCCCTCCGCCCCCCCGAAGCACAGAGCGTGAGGATCAACAGAGACCCATCCTTCTTGTCCAGGGCAATTGCGGAGAACAAGGTCTGACATCAAGGTGAACCTCGACTAAGCAGGCCCCAATGCCCGTTCCCCTAAATACTGCAACCGTGCCACCTTTCTGTTAATCTCGAATGTAGCCAGGAGGCAACTAACTGTACATCCTGCTCTGGTCACACTGCCCATGGTCCCCACCTGCTGTGGCCCAGCGTCTGCAAAGGCACAGACGCCGTAAGTCTTCCCCTTGGCAATCCCTCTTTGTAAATCTCTCCCTTTTTGCAATAAGGGAAAGAAGTTCCAGGCCCCAGGGCTTTGTAGACTGGATACTTTGGAGTTGTGCAACACTGCAGCTCTGCCTGGAAGCTGGTTGTCCCTGAATCAAATCCAGTGCATCTCGGGATGACGCAGAGGGAATCTGTTATGGTCACCAGTGCAGTGGCGCCATCTCTGGGTATTTTCCACAAACAGCAGTAGAACTGCTGCCCCCACTTACTCAGGGTCCTGCACGGAGCCTCCCACACAGTGGAACCTCTCAGGCACAGTTTTCCAGTCTTTGGCCATTTTCACCATGGCGCCTGCGTCAAGCACCCCGTAGCCAAAGAGGTGATTAAACTCCAAGCCGACCCCGTTCCTCCGCCACTGATGGACCTCGTCGTGAAGCTGGTTCCGTTTGGAGGTGAGCACGGTCAGATGCTGCATGTCTCTCCAGGTCAGACCCAGGCTGGGTACCGGAGGCAGAGTGTTTGAGAGCAAGGGCGGGGGAAGAGGGGAGAGAGAGAGGGAGAGAGACACAATGACTAAGGTAGGACCAGGTAGACCCCTGGTAAGATGTTGAAACATCTATGAACCCACAAGTCAAGGGAGGATTTCCATGCACTACTGAGAATATAGGTATAGATATATGTCAATTAAAAATATCTTGCCTTTCTTACTTAAATACATTTCAATTGCGATATCTAACACACACTGGAATGGCTAAAATGAAAAAGACTGACAATACCAAGTGTTGACAAAGATGTGGAGCAACTGGGTACTTTGGTGATGGAAGTGTAAGTTATTGCAAACACTTTGGAAAATGGTTTGGCTCTATCTTCAGATCTTGCCCATGCACTTAAGCTATGGCCCAGAAGTTCCATTTTTAGGTATGTATCCAACAAAAATGTGTGTATATATTCACCAGACGTATACGTATTAGAATGTTCATAGGCCTAAACTATGAAGTCCTCAAATGCCCATCCACAGTAAAGTGAATAAACCAATTGAGGTGTGTTTATAGGAGGTGGAACACTGCACTGCAATGAGAATGAACTACAGCTACTCAGAATAACAGGGAGCTCACAATTGTGTGAATCTCACAATAAGAATTCTGACCCAAAGAAGCCAGACACAGAGGAGAACATAGAGTATGGTTCTATTTGTTTAAAGTATAAAAACAGGCACAATGAATCTGTGCTGTCAGAAGCCAGGTTAGTGGTTGATCTTGGGGTGGCAGTGCCTGTAAGGGACACAGGGGGCTGCTGGGTGCTGACAGAGTTCTGTTTCTTGATCTGGGTGTTGGCTACGCAGGAGTGTTCCATTTGGGGACATGAAGCTGTCAGTTCTTCAAGGGCAGAGACAACAGCTTCAGCATATTTGTCTCCCAGTGCCCAGGACAGCCCTCAGCATACTCTTCGTTCAGCAAATAGACAAGTTTGCTTACAGACTTGTCTTTGGAAATTAATGTCTAATAGTCTGTGCTATTGACATTAGTGTCAATGTCTGTGCTTTTCAAAGTGTAAGTCATGACCCGTTTGTGGGCTAGGAGGTCAACTGATTGCACAGGCTATGTATCTGGGCTGCATAGTAAAACTGTCTGGTGGGAACATTTAAAACTCCACTGCTCAGGCCACATCTCAGACTATTTAAATCGGAATCTCTGGGAGTGGGACCCAGGCTTTAGAAATTTTTAACACTTATCAGGTCATTCCAGTAGACAGCTGAGGTTGAGAACCAGAGATTTAATGGATGGGGCCATCACAAGTGGAATAGAACAGAAAAGAATAACAGTGTGCACGTAATATGGGAAACTCTGTGTGTGTGTGTGTGTGTGTGTGTTTGCACGCACTCGTGTGTGGTATTGTAGTATGTGTTTGGGTTGCAATGCAAAATTAATTTCTCACTGAGAGTCACGGTCACAAAAGTTGGAAAACCCTGCACTATGGTTCTCCTTAGACTCAAATGATTCAAAGAACACCATCACTCATTTGATAAACTCTCAGCACAAGCAGCATTCATTGGTTCAAAGCTTCAAAACAGAGTCAAAAGATGATAGTGATTCAGATGCTCTTGAAATGCAGACCTTTAAGTTCTTTTCCCATTTAGGTTTGTACATAATATTGAGGAGAGGGAAGTCCAGGAAGACCTTCAGCTTTTAAAGAGAAAGTTTCAAGGAAGGTCAATGCTTATTTGAGAAATTTAAGAACATATCTTGGACATATGGTCCCCTGGACATATGGACTAGGTGAACAGTGTGAAATTTCCTGAAGTTGATTATGGCCGAAAGCTCATTGTTTTGCTGGAATAGGATCCTGAATTCATTTAACTCAAAAGTGTTGATAAACGAGGATCTGGTGACCTCAAGGTGATCCAAGGGCTGGCTGGCAGGTGGAGCATCTCTCATCTTTGCTAGGGGTTCTGCTGCAAAAATGAGCCATGCTTCTAACCCCACTAGATGTTTCTCCACGGATTTATTCTCATCGGGTCCATAAGAGAGAAAGAATGTGCTAGAACAAGGATGTTCTACTTCTAAAATAAATCAGAGCGTGCTCATACTCCAATGTCACTGAATTTGTGACACCATTTGAACAACCATTTGCTTATGTCTGAAAAGTAAAGCAGAGTCCCTCTTATTTCCCCATTCTGAGCAACTTCTGAATTGACCGAAGATACTATTGTGTAAAATAATTATTTCATCAACGTGCTTTAGGCTTTAATCCTACCATAGCAGCTCAAGGATTGTAGGTGATACCTATTAAATAATAAAAAATAAATTTACAGAACATCTACAATATAAAAGTCACTGTGTTCAGTGCTACAGGACAAGGAACATGACATTTTCTCAAATATTTTATATGATAGCTGGGAAAGTAAGACAGATATATGGAAAGTTATCATGTCCAGGCTCTGCACTAGTTCTGGGCAGGTCATAGGAAGGTCTCTGCCCTCTCAGAGCCTACAGCCCGGGGGACAGACAGACACCTCAAGATTTTAAAATGCCAGGGGAGCCAACAGTGGAACCCTGAGTTATCCCAGCCAGGGAGTCTCACAGACTGTGGTCCTGCATCAGAACCGCATGGGGACTCGTGACAGATACGGATTCCTGGCCTCAACCTCAGGTCTCTGGAATCGGCCTGCTGGAGGCTGTGGGCCTGAGGATGTGCCCTCAAGGCAAAGCGCAGGTGGTGCTTCTGCACGCGGGGTTTGAGAACACGGGTCTGAGATGGCGGTTCACAACCTCGTCTGCACATGTGAACCAACGCGAACACAGTGACGAAGTCAGACAGGACCCAGAGATGCTGATCCCGTGGGCCTGTCCAAGCATCTGCCAAAGGCTCCAGCAAACCTGCTTGGGGTGGGGGCGGGGGTGGGGGGTGGTTCTTAACTTCCTGGCGGCACTGGGGGTGCTTGTTACAACTGCAGCTTCTGGAGATTCTGAGTCTGTGGACCTGGCGTGGGCTTGGATATCTGTTCTTAGCAAGCACTCCAGGGATTCTCATCAGCAGCAGCAAATTTGAGAAACTCTGGTCCAGGGGGTCAGCAAGGGTCTCTCAGGAAGTGGTATTTTTAGCTAAGGTCAAAGGGACGAGTGGGAGTGACTGAGTAAACACAGGGAAGGGGCGTTCCTAGGGAGAGAAGGTTCTGGAAGGAAGGATCTAGAGGCGGGAGAAGGCACATATCAGCACAGGAGGTTGGGAGCCCTGTATGAGTCGGGGAGGTAGAGCCAGGAGCAGAGGCGGAGAGGATGACACAGTAGAATGTAGGGACTTTATCTTAGTGACAGACAGGAAGGGCAGAGAGACCTGTGATCCGATCTCCAGAAACATCACCAGGGAGGAGGAATCAAGACGTGGGACTGGAAAGAGGATGCTGCAGGAACCTAGCCCATGAACAAGTGACCACGAGGAACGAGCCGCGAGCAGTAACAAGGCCATGTATGAGGAACCCCCGGTGAACTATTAGTGAAAATGGTGACATCTGTGCAGCTGCAGGGCACCTATTGGCTGGGTCCAATCGCTCATAGGACCCTGTGATGTTCCGGGGTAAACGTTCAGCTGTCAGCAGACTGGTCCTAGGCCACTTGGGATGGGCCATCTGCCTCTCGGTTCAGAGAGAACATCTCCGGAGGTCAAAGCCAAACCCAGGGCTTCTAGATAAGATGCAAGGACAGGCCAGGGCTCCAAGGAGAGAGGTCACTCAGAGCCTGGCCAAGGTGGCAGCCGTCTTGAGCAAGAGAGTGTGGGCTCTTGGAAAAACCAGTGTGAAGCCCAGGGAGAGACTGACCCCGCATGGCTGGAAGAGGAATCCTGCACCAGGGAGACCTCGGAATGGGCTGTTTCCTAAGCCTCTAAAGCTGGTCCTGGCAAGTGAGTTTTTGCCTGTGAATGATCCGTAGAACCATATCTCCTACAGAGCCCTGCACTTACGATTGGTGTACTAACCTCCCACTGGTGCAAAATAGTGCCCTTTTTTTCTTTTTTTTTTTTTGAGTTCCCTATTTGTGAGGATTACCCCTGAAAGACCATTGTTTTTCAGAGTTCTTCTATTTATGGTATCAAATTCTCTGGATTCCAGTTCACATTTTCCTCCTGATAATCAAGACAGCAAAGGGAATTTAAGGAGAGAACAGCTACAAAACTACATTTCCCATCCTCCCTTGCAGTCTGGGGTAGCCATGTGACAGTTCTGGCCAATAAGAAATAAGTCCCTGGGTGATTTTTTGAAAAATTTTTAAACAGGGATCACTCAGCTGGTGGATTTCTTTTTTCCCTTTGCTTTCCCCCTCTTCCTGCCTGACATGTAAACATGATGGCTGGAGCTCCCGTGGCATCTAGATAACATGAAGGTGTAGAAGAACAGAAATCTAGAGACAGAGTCCCTGATTCTTGGTGGCCACCCTGCACTTGCCCGGGCTCCTCACCTCTGTATTATCTTCTGCATGACAGAAAAATAAACTCCTTCATAAGAAACTTATTAAATAAAATTAATATTCTATTTAAAATATATTGTTACTATGCTATTAAAAAAAAAGGAAAAGAAAAGAAAAATAAATTCCTGTCTCAGTTTAGCTGTTGTTTTTGGATTTCCTATTTTCAGTCTAATACGGGCACCTAGTCAGAGGCAGAGTGCGATGTTCATATTCCGCAAACGGCACCTGAGTGCTAGGTTCATAGAGCCCTTGCCGTACTCCTGGATGCCACACACTCCAGGCCACAGACCAGCACGGGGCTGGCTGCTCTTGCAGTCCCTGAAAAAGGCGCTGAAAAGACAGATTCCTGGGCCATTCATCCCTAAGGATGTGATTCAGTGACTTTCGGCTGAGTCTTGGGAATCTATCATTTTCAAAACTCCCCAGTGCTCAACTTCACGAGTTATCAGGGAAATAAAAATTAAAACTACAGTGCAATTCCACAGAAGGCCCACAAGAATGGCTAAAGTGTAGAAGACAGATAATAGCGAATGTTGGCAAGGATGTGGAACAGCTGTAACTCTCATACACTGCTGGAGGGAGTGTCAGCAAGTGCACCAACTCTGGAAAACTGCTAGACCTGCACCTCTGTATACCCCATGACCCAGCTTTTTGAATCCCTAATATACATCAAACAGAAATGCGTCCACATCTTCACCAAAAGACACGTACGAGAATGCTCACAGCAATGCTACTCACAGTAGCCCCAGTGTGGAAACAACTCAAGTATCCACTTATACAATGGAGTAATATTCAACAACAAGTATGAACTACCTATAAGCACACGCAGCAGCATGGAGGAATCTCTCAGACATAATCCTGAACCGAAAAGCACATACTGAGACGTAGGTAATGGTCTGTTTCCTGACTTGGGTGCTGGTTACATGGATCTGTTAACTTTACAAGAAGTCTTTGAGCTGTACCTAATATTTGTGCACTTTTCTCTGCATCTGGTAGACTTTGATGGAGCTCGCATGAAAAAATCCATCCCTTGGAAGGTCAGTTTTGGAAACACTGTTCTAGTCCAGTATATGGGCCGCTTTACTGTGGATGGTTCTCCTGGGTCACAAGTTTGCCTCTTTTGACATCTACCCCTCAAACCCAGCTCAGCCCTCTTGAACCATCCAGAAAGCCTGGGTTATGGAGAGAACCCCAAATATTTGAAGGCAGCAGTAACTCCCCACTAAAGAAATTCTTCGGAATTTCTCTGATACTGGTCTCACTGGGAAACGTGAGCAATGTTCCCGACAACTCAGAAAGGCATTTTCAAGCATTTGGCAGAAAAGCGTTTTATGAGATTAAACCACAAGGTGATGACTGGTCAGAACAGAGGCGTGGTTTCCCTTTGTCCCCTGGAGCCATGGGGGTGGTCATTCTCCCTCTTCCGTAGTCCGGATGGGAATTCATTTAGACAGGATAATTTATTTACTGTATTCAAGTTGCTTTGGAAAAGCTTTCTTATTGGACCTCTGGGTGGGAAACAGCCCTCGGCTGCTGCCACATATGTCACCAGGGACTCCCAGCTGCCTCATGTGAAGATAAAGAGAGATGAGCTGTAGGAGATGAGCTGTAGGAAGTGTTCGTGGAGAGTCTTTCCCTCCTCCGCCCTCCGGGCTCTCTCCTGGGGCTATTTCATGCTGAGCAGTGGTTTCAGCTGCTGGCTGTTGGAGCCTTTTGGCCCACAGAGAAGACTTGGAGTTTACTTTCCCAGGTGGGGCTCTTAGCCAACGGCCAAACAGTACAAGAATATGGCAGCCCAGTTCCCTTGCTTTGATGTGGAACAAACTCTGAGGCATAATTTACCCTCCAGAGCTCTCCCTGGGATCAGGCTGAGGCCAGAACTTCTGAAATCGCATCCTTGCTCAGCTTCTTCCCCAGCCCGAACCTGCTTCCTCTCCTCCCCAGTGGTCTCTGCCGGGATCCCTCTCTTAATAAATCACTTGCATCAAACTCTAATTTCAGGGCGTGTTTCCAACTCAGGTGATCAGTGTTCTGAGGAATTTTTGAGGACTGGCTCCCAAGACGGGCTTGAACCCCCTACTGCCAGGTATCATTTTTTCCCTCTTTATGGCAATAGACAGCACTCAATTCATGACCATTGCTCCAAAACAAAGTGTGCCTAAGTGGTGATTGCATTGTTTTCTGTAAGGAAATCTGCAAGTGTACTAAAGAATGGAGACTAATCGGTGCAGAGCCCATGCATCTGTTTAAAGTCCCAGCAGCCTGTTCCATTACTTTGACGTATGTAAGGGGTCACTTTGTAGGCATAGAGGCCCGGGAAAGTGACTTTTTGCTTGCCAGAATCTAAGGAGACTTTGAGTCAAGTTCTGCCCTCTTAGATTTAAGAGGAGGCCAGGAAGCCCTTCTTGTTCCCTGCCTCTGCAAGGCTCTGCGGCAGGCAGCAGCCTCCCTCTGTCATCTGCTCCCAGCTGGAGTGAGCGAGGCCAGCTCAGACTCCAGGAC
The DNA here is from genome assembly GCF_949774975.1 of Lagenorhynchus albirostris. Lineage (NCBI taxonomy): Eukaryota > Metazoa > Chordata > Mammalia > Artiodactyla > Delphinidae > Lagenorhynchus > Lagenorhynchus albirostris. The sequence goes on from NC_083109.1 coordinate 48,798,513, forward strand.
CCAACAGGCCCTGAGACGGACAGCTTCATCTTCAGGAAATGCACATAATACGTGAGTAAGTTTTGGTCTCTGTGCTTAATAGGAAGGCTTTGACCAGTGTCCATCTCTTTCCTAAAATTTCCAACTGACTTCTGTTAAAAGAATCAAAGCTTGGCCTGGTCCAAAAGAGAAGTCACTCCCAATTTGGGGCCTTATCTGTGAAAGGGGGATAATGAGGTCTTTTCTGCTTAAAGGCAGAGGGGTTGGACTAGATAATCTTTTGAAGTCCTTTCCTATTCTAGGAATCAGCTCTTACCTCCTTTGCAAGTCAAAAAATGCACTGCATATGTGGAGAGTCAAGCAGGGCTGCCTGAAGATTGTTGCTAGAAGCTCCGGTTGCCTAGCAATGGCTGACAGGGACGGGAACTCAACTTCCCTTCCGCAGGAGCCTGAATTCAACTTCTTATAAGTTGCTGGTTCTGTATTCTTGGATAATTCCCTGCCTAGCGGGCATTTGCACTTACACCACATGGGTGGTGCCTGAAGCCACAAGTTCATTGTTCAAACCCAAGGCCAGCCTCTGGTTTGCACTGAGAGAAGACAGGGGAGTGGGTGGGCAGGGACCTCTGCTGATGCTCAAATCCAAGGTGGGTCCAGCTGTACTGACCTGTGGCCTCTGCGGAGGTGGTGAGAACAGAGGGGATGGTCTCCCCTCTCTGGTAGCTGGATGGTTTCCCAGCAAAGCCCATTTCTCGGTCTACGTTGTGTGACTTCGCCCACCTTGTCTCGGCATTAAAATGAGTTCAGCCTTATAAGTTAACAAATCTGGAGCGAGAGCATCCTGTCTAACACATGTCTGAAAACCTTGCTGGATACCCGGCTTGGCAATGGTTTTCCTTCATGTAGCTGTTTGGGAGTATTATTAGAGTAAAACAGCCACGGGATCCATAGAGGATAAAAGGGTGTTTTCACCAAGAAAACATCGATGTGCCCCTATGTGTGGTTGGATGTTGGGCTCTTGTGCTCTCTCAGGAATGTAGTTTTGTGGTGTGTGTGTGAGTGTGTGTGTGTATCATTTAGCAATGCCCACCAGAGTTCATTGGCCCTGACTATTTACTGACTCTCACACCCACTTTTGCCTCTGTGGACACCTAGGTGGGGAGACATGTCTCAGTCCACCCTGCAGAACCGGCCCTTGGTCCCGAGATGGAAACATACTTAGCCTCTAAAGCCAGTGCAAACACTCCAGCTGCCTCGGGAGCAGCTGCGGATGTCCCAGAATGCCTCAGGGTGCAGTTGCCGTACAGATCTGTGGTTGCCTGGAGGGGAAGATAGTGAGTAATGAGTAAGTCACACTGCTTTAAACCCAAAACGACAGGGAGCAGAGGATTTTCTATTTCTTTTGCTTAAACTCTGCCTTGTTCTGAAGAAGATTAAGATGAAGGTAAGGATAAGCTTAGCACCCATGTATCTATTTTGCCATGCATTTTATGTGAGTTTCCTAGTAGCCCGTGCAAAAAGGGAAACACAATCAGTTATAGTTACAGTGTCCACAAGATAAAAGCAAGTCAATTGTTCATAGAAGCTATCTGCAGCTATTCTAGAGACCAGAGAGACATTTATCTTCTGGATCCTAAAAGGAAACATCATAGGTGGAAAGTGACAAGCCAATATCACCACCATAGTCAAAGCAATGGTGAGTTTTGTTGCATTGGGATTGGCTCAGAAAGCTCAGGGCCAGTCCATCAGCAATTTCCTTTCCCTTCAGGAAAAAGGGTGGCATTCCCAAAGAGGAAAGACAAAACAGGCTCAGCCCCAGTTTGCCTAGAGGGACAGGCCATTAAAGAGAAGTGTTACATTCTCTACATCTAAAATCCACGGAGAGAATCTGGAACACACTGAGCGACACCTCTGATACATGAGTGATCACCCCACGGGAGGCTGATCAACTGAGTTTTAAAGGATTTTACAAAGAGAAAGTCCCCATTTGCAGTGTTTGCGAGAGCCAGGGTTTTCATTAAGATCATTTATAAGCCACGAGAATACTCCTTCCTCCTGTTTGTCTGTAGGCTCCTCAAGTGGGCCTATTATTTTGGGGGACAAAGTACCAGGGAGGTTTAAAAGCATCTACTTGAGGAAAATGACAATATTCAAAGAGAACTTAAGGCCCCTCCCCAGCCGTAGTAGAAAGAGAGTCATAGACAGGCGCTGAGGACAAAGTGACACCATTGGGAGGCTCTTGGGGCAGGGAGGGGAGCTTCTTCACTTGTCCCATTCTGCCCATGTAGCTTGTAGGATGAGAGAGGTGAAACCTCCTTCTGCTTGGGAGGAGCTGACACGATCTCCGTCCTCCCCAAGACCAGGGGGAGCCCCAGGCTCATGGAGGGAGTCAGGCTAAGGTCTGTGTCTCCTGTAGGTAAAGGGCTTCTCCTGGGTCACGTGAGAGCCTGGCCAGCTGGTCAGGTGGAGCCCAGGCAGGCACCTGGGACTGCAGGACTAGCTGGTATTGGTGACTGTGTTCCTCCCAACCCCAGAGGAGGCAGTGGCCGGGCAGGATATCTCAGCAGGACTCCTGAACCAACCACTAAATTCCAGGCTTGGAAGGCTGAGGGAAGGCCCCTATGTGAGTGAAATACCCAGAGAGAGGAAGAGATCCCAAAATGCTCGTTATGCTTTACAGACATATATTTCTAGGGGCCTTGGAAAATTCACTATTAAACCTCGGTGCCCAGGAAGGAAGAGTTGCTCAAAGTGCAGTAAATAAGTCTGTGATTCTTAACCTTTTTGTTTTCTCAATCATGGACCCATTTTAAAATACGATGGAACACACTACTCTCCCTTTGAGAAAACACATGTGCCCACTTTGGGGGGTTTTATGGACCCAGAAAAGTCCGTCCATGGCTGCTATTTTTAAATTGCTGTAGTAAATGGACGAGCTCTTGGCTCAGATGGGTGCAGGTGTGATGCCCCAGTTCTTAATATTAGTTATCCTTATAAGTGACGTGCTGGGGGCAAACCAGAGTTCATCATTATTTGTAAGCCAAAACAATGAACAAGAAAATCGTTGGTACATGAGCGGGAAGGAGGTCATCACGTTCTTGTTTATCGTAGGTCTCTACCTTGATAACAAGGCATCATCAGCCTGGAAGAGGGTGGATCTCCCCCGGGGATAGGCCCTGACTCTTTGAGGGAAGGGGGGTGGGGAGCTCCTCCTCCCATGACGTCACTGTGTCTGCGCATGACGTCAGGAGTGTCCACCCACCCGGCCTCGCACTCACCACTCCGGCCTCGGGGTTGCGCTTGCGCCCGTTGCTGAAGGTGGAGGCCAGGGTGGAGGAGCAGCTCTCATCGTACAGGGCGGTCCTGCCATCGTTGATGGCCGAGTTGATGGAGATGGTCCACATGCTCGAGGCGTAGCCGTCGCAGTTGCAGTCGTCGTAGCTGCCGCCGTCCCCTGAGGCCCACACGTAGATGCTGCCTTTGCCCCCTCGGCCCTGGGGTGGGGGGCGACAGGGAGAGATGCGCGGGCTGCAGGGGGTCCCGCCGGGGCTGGGGTCGGGGTCCGGGTGGGGACCTGGGCTTCTTCAGCAGCTGAGAGCAAGGACTGGCTTCCTTTCTATCTGCCCTTGAAAACCACTATCCTTCTGGCCGGGCACCGTGAGAATTTTTCTTTTCAGGAAGGATTCAATAGAAAAGTCATCCGAATTTACAATTTAAGCTGGGGATAACAACGTGAGAAAAACTGGAAGAATCTCCTTAAAACTGACAAATGAACTGCTTTTAAACATAGTACATTCTCATGGTAAAAAGTCAAAGTATATGGAAAGGAAAATGAAAAAAAAATACGCCTGCATGTAATTCTTATATATTCTTTCAGGCATTTTTCAGCAAAAATGCAAATGTACTTGTATATTTATATCAATACTTAGCCAAATAAGATATAAAAGATATTTATAGCTTCTATTTTATATATTATATATATTTTATACAAGTTTACATATATGTAGATATTGTAAGTATAAAATACACATTTTACTTACAGATTATATATATGTTGGGGTATGTGTGTGTGTGTGTGTGTGTGTGTGTATATATATATATATATAAAATACACTTTTTTTTTACTCAGTTGGATCATACTAGAATTCTTTTAAGCAAAATATTATATATTGTACCTGTGTAAGGGAACACCAAATATATAAATATAAGAAGAAAGTCTAATATGATCAAGTAAAACATACAGCAAAAATAATTTTAAACATGATGTGCACAGTGATTACTGCCATATGCTAATTAGTTATAACCAGCAAGCTTAGTTGTAGGTACCTACAGTTTGCATTGCTTTTCTGTTTAAACCACTTTCTTAGTGCTTCTGTTTTTCTTTTCCTGTTCTCTGTCTTCTAGGAGAATTCTCTCTGCCTCCACAACCTGGAGTGGCCATTCCTTCCGGCTTCCTATCTTCTGACCCCAGGGGCAGGAGGGCCGGGCTACCCTGCTTTGACCCGCAGGCTGGGTGGGCGGTGATGAGGGCAGGGATGCCGTGTGGCAGGTGAGCAGTAGGTGTCCAGCCTGGCCAGGACTCTGGGTAACCCTCTAGGGCGAGGACAAAAGTAGAAATCATGGCAGAGAAAGTCTGTCCCTGCGCGGCCACCAGCGGTCCTCGGTCCTAACTCAGTGGTTTAAGGGCGGCGACGCCAGAGGAGAGAGGATGATTGGGTCACCGCCAAAGTCTCTCTGCCTCCTGACAATGAGAAGTGACATTCTGATTGCTTCTAACAGGACTTGGAGTTAATTAGCCTGTGGCTGACTGAGTCAATACATCAACAAAGGTTGATTCAGCCACTAGCTGAGAACTGTCTTCAGCACCTTGATATATCTGTCCTGGAAAACTCTATCCAAACGAGCAACTGCTCTCAGAAACCAGGACACAGAGGGAAACAAACGTATCATCCTGACAGCTGGTGCAGGGGATCACCCTCTCAAGCAGACTCAGATTTGGGCTCAGTGTCAGGAAATGGCACCCCGGAAAGTGAAACAGACATGAATCAGGGTAAATGGGTGAGGCTGCCACCTGAGGAAACTTCCTCTGAACCAGCCCACAGGTGGGCTGCTAGTGAGACAAGCAACCTCCACTAAAAGGAAACCAGTGCTAAAAGCGTTCTCAGTTTGGTGTAGGGAGATGGATCGTGACTCTGACTTGTCCGGCTTTCTCTGTATTCATGCCCCCTTTACTGTATGATTTGCAGTGCTGCCCATCAAGAGGAGAGGTCCGTTTCCCACTGCTTGAATCAGGGCTGGCCTCCTCTCTTGCTTCGGCAAACAGGATGTGGTGGGAAGTGGTGCTGTGTCGGTTCCAAGCATTGGTTTCAAGGAGACCTACCCACTTCCGCTCTCCCTCAGAGCACCATGGGAACCAACCTGAGTTAGCCGGCTGGTTGATGACCGACAGTCCAGTCAGGTTCACTGTCACAGCCAACAGCTGCCAGACAGGGGAGGCTACCTCAGACCAGAAAGTCTGTAGCTCACCCCGCAGCTGACCACAGATGCATGAGTGAGGCCACCTGAGATTAGCCAAGGATGGCCCAGGTCGGCAGACCTGTAGACCCATGATCAGACTTAAATGGTTGTTATTTTAAACTACTGAGTTTTGGGGAAGTTGTTATGCGGCTTTGCTCACTGATACACAGAGAATAACTATCAGCATGTTTCTGAAGAGTGAGCAGCAAACATTAGTTTTGTTTTGGATGTAAGACTTGCCCACAAGAATACTTTGATTGCTAGGAATATTAAACATCATTTTCCTAAGATGTGTGTGTGTGTGTGTGTGTGTGTGTGTGTGTGTGTGTGTTTACATGAGGCAGTAATAATTATATTCTTGCTTCTAATGATTGGGTATCAGCACCAAATAGTCCCTGGCTTCTGGGGAAGATGGGCCACTGAGGAGCAGACCCTGGTCCTGAGGGCAGGTGAGTGGGGAGGGGCATCTATAAGAGGCTGAGAGCCAGCTGTGGGATGGGCCCGTTATCAGCATGCCACACTTTCCTGTTGAAATGACACCCCAAGATCCACTTCTGCCCCCCAGCTTCACCTGAACAGCAGCTGGGCTGAAACCAAGATAGAACAACTGCGACCCGCATTCAAGCAATCATCCACTGGCGGGTATGACAGATGATAATCACAGCAAGCACTTCTGCAGCACTTACTGTGTGCCAGGGACCGCTCTGAGCACTTTACACAGTAACTCACTGCATCCTCACAGCAATCCTGTGCAGCAGCACAATTCACACCAGCCACACGAAGGATAAAATACTTAGGTAGAAATTCAACAAACTAAAAAAAAAAAATAGGACTTTGAAATTCTGTGGAGGGACACAGGTGGAAAGACACACCAACACTGTCATGTTCTTGGATAGAAAGGCAGCATCACAGAGATGTCAGTTTTCCCCAAGTTAACTTACAAATTTAACTTGATCCCGAGAGGTACACTGCATTGATCAAGATACTGCCATGCTGGGCAGTTCAACAGAGGGAATTTTATCCAGGGAGCAAGTGGTAAAGAAGAGCAAAACCCCAAACGGGGTGTGGAAGGGTCACCCACAGATGAGGGGGTAGATGGCCCAAAGCTTGCACTGCGCAGGGGTGGGCTTCCTGCTGGGGGTCTCCCGCCCTTACTCTGTAACGCATGCTCAGTGGAGACTGGTGGGCACACTTGCCCTCCATGTTATTCTGGTTGACAATGGAATTGCCTTCTCTGCCTCTCCTGCCACTCCTGCTTTTTTTTTTTTTTTTTGTCAAGTGTATTTATATGTGGTGCAATTCCACTTTGAATTCTGTCTTTGTATTAGTCTTCTGGAGTATAGTGGGATTAATGTCTCTCAAAAGTTTTCACAAAAAGAGAATTTTTCACCAAGGCACTATTGGCGGTATTTAACCACCAATGTTGTCAACCAGAGGTGATTTTGTGCCCCAGGGGGCATTTGGCACCGCTGGAGACATTTTTGGTGGTCACAGCCAGCATCTATTGGGTAGATGTGTGTGGTGTATGTACTATTAGCATCCAGTGGGTGGAGGCCAGGGATGCTACTAAACTTTCATAATGCATAGGGCAGCCCTCTGCCTCCTGTCCCCACCAGCTACCAACTAAGAATTATCTGGCCCAAGTGTCAACAGTGATGAGGCTGAGTCTTTGCTCTAACATATTGGCAAAGGGCAGTGAGTTGGAACTTGCCGATTTTAAAAGCATAGCCTAAAGCAGCCTTTCACAGACTCACATTTCTTAAAAGTTCTTGCCGATTTTGTATTTTGCTTATAATATAAAATAATGGCACAAACTGCTTACCATTGGCTATAGTAAAGTTCCAGCTTGAGGCTGGTGCGGTGACTCTGTGTACCCTCAGCACATCACCTGTCCCAGGAGGTGAAGATCCCACTTTGAGAGACTTGGGGCTAAAGTGAGTCGGTCCCTTCATCCTCCCCAGTGCCTAGTGACCCGGACTAATGAGCCCCCTCCCCAGGCCCTGGCCCAGTGGTGGTATCTGCCTGCAGACACTGGTGAGGACAGCCTGATAAAGTTTGTATTTCCTAAACACTCGATTACACTCATTTTTATTTTCCAGTCACCTCGACATCTTAATACAACACTGACATACTTTAAAAAAGTCATTATATTTTTATAATGAAAACCATATTCATTGTGGAAGAACTGGAATCTAGAGCATGAAGAAGAAAATAAAAATCCCATGTGATCGCCCATGAACAGAAAATCACTGGTGATATGTTGTGTATTCCTGCCAGTTATATATATAAATGCAAAGTATAAGAACAGGTTTAAGAATGAAATTGGGAGTGAAGTAAGTCAGAAAGAAAAAGACAAATACCATATGCTAACACATATATATGGAATTTAAGAAAAAAAATGTCATGAAGAACCTAGGGGTAAGGCAGGAATAAAGATGCAGACCTCCTAGAGAACGGACTTGAGGTTATGGGGAGGGGGAAGGGTGAGCTGTGACAGGGCAAGAGAGAGTCATGGACATATACACACTAACAAACGTAGTAAAGTAGATAGCTAGTGGGAAGTAGCCGCATGGCACAGGGATATTGGCTTGGAGCTTTGTGACAGCCTGGAGGGGTGGGATAGGGAGGGTGGGAGGGAGGGAGACACAAGAGGGAAGACATATGGGAACATATGTTTATGTATGACTGATTCAGTTTGTTATAAAGCAGAAACTAACACACCATTGTAAAGCAATTATGCCCCAATAAAGATGTTAAAAAAAAAAAAAGAATGAAATTGGGAGCATAAAGTATATCCACCTTTGTGGCCCTGCTTACAATGTATTTCTCACTTACCATTACATTATTAACATTTCCTCACATAATTAAATATTACTCTACGTTATATGTTTTTATTAGTCTTCTTAAATAGCCATTCCATAATTTATTTACTCTTTTTCTTAGACGTACGTGGAAGGCTGTTTCTAGGTTTTAAAGTGCTGAAATGAACATTATTTTATATATGTCTTTGTATTCCTGTTTATTTCTTCAAGCAGAGTTTTTAAAATAGGGAATTTTGGGTGAAAAGGAATGAATGAAGATTCTTTATCCATAGTGCCATATGATTGCTCTTTATACGGCTTATTAATAATTTATATCTTCACCAGCAGTGCACAAGAACTCCACATCCAGCCTATCTGGGTCAAGATTTAGAATCATTAAAAAAATAGTTTTTCCAGCTTGGTGGAAAAAATTGGTACCTCATTGTTTTGAGTTATATATTTTTTTCCACTATGAGCTTATCTTTTTATACCTTTACTGCTCATTAGTATTCTTGCTTTATGAATACCTTAGGAAAGCACCAAGCCCCCAAAGATAATGTCCTGTACCTATTTTTTCTTTCATGATATCCTTTTTATTGATTTGTTAGAGCTCTTTCTATATTAAAGACCTTAACCAAGTTTTTGTCATCTATATTGCATATATATATTTACCCACTTTTTTTTCTTTTGTATTTTGCATTTTGACTTGCAGAAAAATTTCCACTTTATTACTTATGTCTATTATTTTTTACAAATATATATTTAAATACCATATTAAACTATGCATTGATTTACAAGCACTGCTTTTCTGTACTCACAGTTCATGGAACAATTTTATTCAACCTATTCACAAACACATTTGACATTTGTGTGTTTGTCCTCACAAGATCACTGGTCACCCAGCAGTTTTTCTGGGCTCATTGTAGTAGCTATTGGTGCTGATTGTCAAATATTCCTAGCTGCCCACTGTCTAGGCCCATGATAATGCCCCCTTGTGCTTGGGTGGGGTCTTATAAGCTGTGTTAATCAGTGAGTTGTGAGTGGGAGTGACAGATACATGGTATCATTCCTCAGCTGAACCATTTACCGGTCAGTGCCAGCTATGCAGAGCTCTTTCTTTCCCTCTGCACAGTGAGTAGCAATGTTCCAGGTGTCGGCTCTGATCCCCAGGAGACTGTGGTGAGCAGAGCCTTCTACTGACCATGATGGCTGAGCAGCTGATTGAGAAATAAATCTTTGTGCTTTCAAGCCCCTGAGCTTTGGGGGCTGTTTGTTACTGCAGCACAATGTAGCCTCTCCTGACTGATAAAGTTCATCACATTTGGTTCCATTTAGTTTATATAGAGATAACATTAAAAAAAGATACAGCATTAAAAAAACCTCTCTCTTTTTAATATAGTCCCTGAAATATATATATTCAGGGAATATAGTATAGTCCCAGAAAATTTTATCCCAAGCCAAAAGTAGCCATTTGTATAATATTAGGACAGTTGCTGTTTTCACTTTTCTCTAAATGTATATTCTGACTCTTGACAACTTAACCACCTACTGAATTGCTTTTTGCTTTTTTTTTCTTTTTTAGTGTGAATAAAAACCTTTTAATTTGAAACACGTTAAGCGTCACGAAAAGTAGAGTGAATGGTATAATGAATCTCCCTGTATCCATTGACCAGCTTTAACAATGACCAGAGTTGTAGAAATTTTGGAAGGTTTTATCAGTAATACTTATTACTCTTTTTTGGGGGGTAAATATTTCCTCTTTTACGTGTAGAAAGTCCCTCTCTGGCACAGTATCAGTGACTGCATTATATTTCTGTGTAGCTGTTTTATGTTTTCATTCTTTATCCCCTTCTTTTCTGTACTTGGAATGTTGGGGGTAGCAGTGAAGTCACACAGAGCCTTAAACAAGGGTGACAGATGAGTGGACCCCTCCTGGGAGCGGGGGCTCACTCTCAGAGAACTGCTGCTCACGCCTACAGGGAGCTCACTCTCAGAGAACTGCTGGTCACGCCTACAGGGAGAAGCAGTGGGTCCCAATTTATGCCCCTTCAAAAACAGATGCTGAGACCAGGACTTGGGGGGCGATCTCAGGAGACACAAGTGAGCATGAGGGGTGGGGGGAGGGAGAAGGGCCAACCAAGTGTGAGCTGATGAGGAGCCTCCCCCCAGCCTCTGGAGACCCCTGAGAACCTGCCCCCAGGACAGCGCGCCGTCGGCCGTCCCACAGTCCGGGCTGCGCGGCCTGGGACTAGGAGCGCCTCCCGTGGGGTCGGCAGGTCTTCAGGCAGAGGCGCAGGGAAAGGCGGCTGGTGACGCGCAGGAAGCCGCCCCCGGGCCAGGGGACTGCAGCGTCTGCCTCGCACCCCCGTGGGTTCCACGGAATTCAGCAGGAGTGGGTGGGGTGTCAGATCCCCAAGAAAGCCGAATGGAGGGTGGCACTACGTAGCCTCTGCTTAAATCCTTCACTTGAGCCCGTGTTTCCCCACACCTGCAGTTGCCCCTGACTTGTCCTGCCGTGTATCCACCTTGGAGGTAAGGCTCCCGTGCCATCCTGTCTCTTTCTAGCAGGATCCAAACACGCCGTGATGAACCTTTCTGATGTCACAGGGGCTGTTGAAGGCTTAAGTCCACATCAGTCCCTCAACCTGGTGGTTGGGTTTCTCCCTGGGCGCAGATGGGTCGCCACCATCAAGAAGGCTTAAAGGTGAGTGACAACCGCCTCGGTTGGCCCGGGATTGGGTAGTTCCCGGGAAGTGGGGCTCCCAGCGCAAAACCTCGGAAAGTCCCGAGCAACCAGGATGGTTGGCCGCCCCACCTGGGGCTGGCCAACGCTTAGGAAGGGTCACCAGAAACCCGCCAGCTTTTCCTCCCGCTTCTCCTTCTCAGAGATGAAAGGAGGGACTGTAACTGAGAAAGGCATCTCAGAGGCCGAACCGCAGATTCCAAGCAGCGGCATCCCCTGTGCAGTTGGGAAGCTTCGTTTGGTTTCAGAGCATCAATCAGGGCTCCTGGAAGAGTCCTGAGAGCTTCTTGGCAGGGGGCATCGTTGCCGCCAGAGGCCCCGGCACTTGTGCCACTGTGTCAGGCCCACTGCTCTGATTAAATTTCAGCAGGGCACCAGGCTCCTCCTCGCGCGTCCTGATTAATCACTGTCTCCTTGGGCAGCCTCCCCCACCCTGCCCCCCTTCCTGGATGGTGGCTTTTGAGCCAGTCTTGCAAATGACCCCTAGTACAATATATTCCAGCTCCAAGATCTGGGATCTGTGTTTGAGCCCTTTGCAACCTCCCATCCCCCGCCCAGGAAATAAACTATCAATGCTCTGTCTCATCCGTGCCTGTGCCTCAGAGGATTTTCTGTTCCCTTGTCTTTAAATATTCCTAAGATGTTCCCTCTGGTAGCAACCCTGAGATGTGATTAATCAGAGGTTGGGGTGGAGTCATCAGAGCCAGCCGAAAACGTGCCAGAGCTGCCCTGGGTGCATTTCCTTAAGATGTGGAAAGAAGTTCATGAGTCAGTCATCACTCTCAAGACCCTCTAGTGGTCTCTGAATTCCTCTTCTGGTTGTCAGAGTGATGTATGCCCTGGGTGCATTTCCTTAAGATGTGGAAAGAAGTTCATGAGTCAGTCATCACTCTCAAGACCCTCTAGTGGTCTCTGAATTCCTCTTCTGGTTGTCAGAGTGATGTATGCCCTGGGTGCATTTCCTTAAGATGTGGAAAGAAGTTCATGAGTCAGTCATCACTCTCAAGACCCTCTAGTGGTCTCTGAATTCCTCTTCTGGTTGTCAGAGTGATGTATGCCCTGGGTGCATTTCCTTAAGATGTGGAAAGAAGTTCATGAGTCAGTCATCACTCTCAAGACCCTCTAGTGGTCTCTGAATTCCTCTTCTGGTTGTCAGAGTGATGTAAGATGCCGTATCCCATACCAGCTGGGCTTTGCTCTCCATCAGTCTCTCTGTAAGGGCTACATCCTTTTCTGACCAGCAAACACATCGCCATATTGGTCCTTTATTACCCAGAGAGAGATGACTCCAAGTTCAGATTAGGCTTTGCCCAAATTGCACTTGGAGATTGTGGTAGATGGTAGTGGGTGTCGCCCGTATTCCTTCGAGCTTGTGGCTTCTTGTGCGCTGGGGGTTTCCAGATGTCAGCACAGGCGTCTCTTCGTGTAAGGGATTTCTCCCCAGAGGCTGAAGGCTGCCCTGCACACCTCCCTCCCGGCTGAAAGTGCTGGGACATTTACACCCCTTGGGAACAACCTGAACCACTGACTTTTCCGCCAGCTCCCGTGCCGCCGGCTGGGATAACTTCAGTGTGTGTGCTGCATGGTTTCCCAGTTTCCCCGTGGGATTAAGCTCCAGTTGACGGTAGTAGCTGACTTGATAACAAATCCTTTAATAGCCCCTTTCTTCCCTGTTGTACCTCCCCACTCACTCCCTTTACCTCCCAAATCAACTACCTGAACTCAACCCTCACCTCAGGGTCTACTTCTGCAGGATCCTGAACTAAGTCAGTTCCAAGATATATCATAATTCAGGGGTCTCTGTCTGTCATCTACTCCCATATGTAATGTGAAGAATGTCTTAACTGTAAATTCAACACATAGACTATAAAGAGGAAAAAATTGAAATAAACAAATGGGGAAAAGGTTTCCTTCTTCTCTTACTTCATGCCAGCTGCTTGCTGTCTCTGTTAAGTATTTATTGAGAAAATTTAGGAGATGCAAACTCAAATCCCTAAGGAGCCCGGTAGGTGATGTTTATGTGAGAAGCAGATGTCATCCGATAGGGAGTGGTGGGGTCCGTGGCAGATGGTACATCCCTGGAAAGTTCTCTTATCCTCTGTTTCCTCTTCCTCTCCCCTTTTATCATTACAGTGTTGGTCAAACAAAACCTATCTGCAAGATGCTAAAATTCAAAGGCAAGCGTAAGAATTTCTTTAGTGTAACAGGTAATTATCTGACTCCTTTGTTCAGGTGGAGATCACCTTTCAGGGGTACATTTTCCTTTAGACCTGACCAGTCAGCTGAAATAACTGAGAGGAAGTCTTTTTTGCTCATGTATAATACCCCATTGCTCACACAATTCTATAACACTGTCCAAAAAAATTTCACCTTGAAATAAGGAAAGAATCCTTCCTACAGCTTGGGGAAAAGTCAAATGAGAAACTATTTTTCACCATACTCCACTTTGTAAAATATTTACGTGCTGTCAGCTGAAGATAAGTCATAACAAATTATTCTCCTAAGTTCTGGCGTACTTGGCATGCTTTGCAGAACAATCATACTTGAAAGAGCCTTTTTAGTTGCAGCAGGGGACGCTAGGGATGGAAAGAGAGAAGTACCCTGCCTTGAAATGTGATGGAGCCGTTCAGAAGCTCATGGAGAGTGACAGGACTCGCCCGGGGATGTACTGCACTGAGCCCATCTGCACTATCAACTCTGACAGAGGCCAGATGTCACCTACTCTCTGACTCTCTTTTGGCCTCAGGTGTCAAAAAATGCTTCTCAGTGAAAATCCGTGTCTGATGGGGAAGGGAGGCATCTGCCAGGTGTTCCCCTGGGTAATGTGCTGTCACTGTCACCTGGTTCCGGGCCTGGATGTGCAATCGTCTCTCTCCAGCCACACCGTGAACAATGCAATAAGGAAATAGCTGTCTGTATGTCAGAAGTCTCACCCTATAAACTCCTAAGGGTCTGGGCATTGAAATGGGGCAGCAGCACTACCTCCTGCCCCTCCCCCGCCATCCTATTGGCGACCCCCCCCCCCCCGTAAACTGCACTGTGCCATTCCAATGCCAGGGATCTTTGTGGCTGTCTCAGACGGGCTGAGGGCAGGGACAGGGCATCGCATCAACCTGATGGAAAGTCCAATCCTGGGAAAAGACTAAGACAAAGTGACTGAGTGCCCCGAGGAGACGGTGCCGTGGCACCAATGGCCAGTAATTCAGCCCCTCACAGGGGCCTGCAAACACACACCAGCCTGGTGATTCAAGTCCCCAGACTTCCAGCTGAGGCCCAGCAATTGTGGAGCAGGGACAGGCTATCCCCACCGTTCCCATCTGAATTCTTGGACCACAGAGTCCACAAGCCCTAGTGAAACACTGTGCATTATGCCTCAAAGTTTTGGGGTGGCTGGTTAAGAGTCCCTAACGACCCAGGCAAACACCAGCCGTTTGTGGGGCCTCCCAGGGCCAGCACTTACATGTCTATCTCACACCTCACAGCGACCCCAGGAGAAATGCACCGTTATCACCATTTTACAGGCAGGAAAACGGAGGCGCAGTGAGGTCAGGTCACTGCGGATAGACACTCAGCCCCTGAAGAGCGGACCTGGGACCTGAACCCAGGGAGACTCTGGCCTGGCTGTGGTTTGCAGGGGGACTCTGCCCTGGGATCACAGAGGCCACCTCCTGCCGCTCCCCACGGGCCGCTCCCCCGCACAGTGACCCGCGGCTCCCGGCTGCCTCCCTCTGAGGTGCTGCTTTGGTCCCTGCTCCTTGGCACTGCCCATTCCCGGACTGACCCCGGGGATGGGCAGCCACGAAAACGCGCGCTGACTCCCCCACGGGAACATCTGGACGCAGCTCCCCTGCTGTGCTCTGAAGACACCCAGTTTGCGCGGAGACCCCGCTCCCAGGGCTGCTCCCAGCCACGTCTGCACGGTGGGGTGCTAGTGCAGCTCCCTGTGGGACCCTCCTTCCCCGCTCCCTTCGCAGGGGCCAGGATAGCGTCGCCCTCCGGAGGGCCCCCGCCCCCTTGCCTTTGTCCTTCGCAGGCGCTCCCTCCAATAAGTCTGGACCTCTAACCCAATTTGGGGTCCATTTCTCGAAGGACCTGAGCTAAGGCACAGGGTAACAGCCCCACCTCCACCGCAGCCCTGCCCCTCGCTGTGCTCAACCGGCACCAGCGATCCGCCCCTCCCCCACTCTTCACCCCTCCCCCTCCCCCACCCCCACCCCGTACCCCTCCTCCCCGGGTGTGGCTCAGGGCTTCCTGGCGCAGGAACGACCTTACCTTGTTCACGCCGTCCGCCATCGCCTGGAGTGTGAGCTCCCGGGGCCCGTCCACCGTCTTCCCGTTGTCGGTGGGGCCCCAACTGGCGCTGTAAATGTCTATCAGCTGAGGCATGTGGCTGATGGAGGAGGCCTCGATAATGTCCGTCATGAAGGGCTGGTCCAGCATCCGGATCCCTGTGGACAGTGAGGGCCGGGGAGCTCTGGGTGCCGGTCCCCGGTTCACAGGAGGCAAGGTGGGGTAGGGGGCTGGGGTCCTGGGCGTGGTTGGAGGTCTGCCTTCCTGGTGCCCTGGGCTCAGCCGGGCGATCCTGAATCCAGCCTCGCGCTGTGTGTGTGATCAGAGGATCAGGCAGGTGCACTGACCGATCCACTCCATCCTTTTGGACCCCACCCACTCCTTTCCTTATGCAACTATTTGAAGACAATTTTATCCCCCTCGCAAAAGTTGCTAGAATTCCTAATGTGGTCTGTTTCTGATGGGAAGCTTGGCTTCCAGGGACTGGGGGGGTGATGGGGGACACGTTTCAGAGGAGAAATAAATCTACTGGGCATGACAGTGTGGGGAGGAGATTGCTCTTAGATATTTAAGGAACAATTCTAGAGGGCAGGGGGCAGGGGCAGAGGGAGGGGCAGGACAGTGCAAGGGGGAGGGGCAGGGAAGGAACTCTCAGTTGCATCGTAGCTGAGAAGGGGCTTTGGCTAGGGGGACAGAAATGTTGAAGGGGTCATTCTAAAATATATTTGCAGTGGGGTGCAGGATACACCCCCTCCTCCTTCTCCCCTAGGCCACCTTCGTAAAGTGTGTGCTTCTATGATGCCTTGTAGGAGTGACTTCTCGCTGGGAAGTTTTCTCTGATTGTGTGACTGTGTGTACAGGGACTCAGGAGGAGCCCAGGCCTGTGGCACCCACGGTTCACATCACCCTTGGGCTGTCTAGGAAAAGCCTGTCCAGGGTTCACTCAGCAGCAGCCAACGGGAAGGGCATTTGTTCCTTCATCATTACCCTCTAAACATTGCTGTTTGGGGCCAAGATTGTTCTCTGCTTGATACGCTATTTCGTAGCAAGGGACCTAGAGTGCTGCTGAAGCTGACCTAAGTCTTTCCATCCACGGGAGTTTTGAAACGAAGGGCTGGTCTGTACATAGTCGGAGGCTGGCTTCTGACCCTTCTTACTTGTCCCTGGTGGTCAAAGGACATTATTATACAAGCATCACCTAATGTGGTGTGCACACCAACTTAAGGAAGGAAGATTGATATACATTGGTTACCTATGTACCTGTCACCACTTTCAAAAATCTACAGACAGGGACTTCCCTGGTGGCACAGTGGTTAAGAATCCGCCTGCCAATGCAGGGGACACGGGTTCGAGCCCTGGTCTGGGAAGATCCCACATGCCACGGAGCAACTAAGCCCACGCACCACAACTACTGAAGCCTGCGCGCCCAGAGCCTGTGCTCCGCAACAAGAGAAGCCATTGCAGTGAGAAGCCCACACACTGCAACAGAGAGTAGCCCCCACTCACCAAGAGAAAGCCTGTGCCCAGCAACGAAGACCCAACGCAGCCAAAAATAAATTAAAAAAAAAAAAAAGGCCCCAAATCTACAGACAGTTCATGTGGATGAGAACTAACTGCTTATTGTTGAATAAAGTTATAGGACTGCCTTCGCATCTTGATTTTCCTTTTCTAGTTGCAGGTAATAGGCTTGTATATCTTAAAGCAGTTCCCAATTATAGGGTCATTTGCAGAGCATTTCCTAAATACTGTGCCTGGGCCGCTTCTCCCCGGTCCCTGGAGTTTCTGAATATTTGCACGGGGCCTAAGCAGGTATTGGTCTAAGGTGGTTTTGAAGTGCAACCTGACGTGAGAATGGCTGTTTAGGTAATTGGGACATTGGGGGTATAAAGTTAATGCTTTTACATGCATGTTTTGTTAATTCTGAGATAAACATTTTTCCAGAAAAAAATATAAAGCAGGAAGATTCAGGCTCTTACAGGGCCCATGAAATTGACAGAAAATTGTCTTTTCTCTTTCCTCCTCCCACGTCTCATGGCCCCTCCCTTGCACTTGCACTGCAATGTTCCCCAGAGTTCACCCTCCTCCTGTCTAACCTATGATCTCAGTAGGCCTTTCGCCTGAAGTCTTTGTGGGTCCAGCTCTGCAGGTCCTCTGTTAGCACTGCACTGGCAGCCTCCTCTGTTAGCACTGCACTGTCAGCCTTCTCTTACAATTGTTGATTTGTGTGTTTCATTTACCACCAGACAGCAAGGTCTTTGCGTACAGGGCATGTGTCTATTCTGTGTACTTCTATGTCCCTGGGCATCAGCATGGCGCTTGGAATTTATCTTAAGCTTGATATTCACCAATTATTTGGTGAATAAATGCATGATATAATTACCTAATTTAGTTGAGTTTCTCCCTAGCAGGGATAACAGGTCCAGACTTTCCATCCTCTACTCATAAATCAGGTCACCGTTTTTGCCAACAAGTCTAATTATTAGTTAATATCCTTTCTCCTGGAGAAAGCTCCTACAGCGTAAGCATAGCCTTTGGTTTCAACTTTCCAGAAGCTAAGTTTTATGGTTCATTTCGTCAGGGATAGGAAATCTAAAACTCCACATTTCACTTTTGGCCCACGTATATTTTGTTCATTTAGAAAGTCTGTTTAACAAAGGTGGCCGACAGCTTACAGAGTAAACTGAAGAGCACAGCTTCTTCTCACAAGTCGTGTCCACTTTGTGGACTGGAAATGTCGCAGAGAGGCTGGTATTCACTCGTCTGCAAGGAGGAAACTCAGATGGTCTTGAACTCATCCAGTGCCCGGATGACCAGCACTGAATAGCCTGCCTCCATTGAAAAGAGGGAGGAGTTCAACTCTGGCCAAAGTGCACCCGGACCGTCCCACGTGCCAAACAGTGGCGACTTTGCATTTTGTCACCAGCTGGTGCCCTTTGCCCTCTCTCTTTGCAGGTCCTGTCTCTCTGCCTCTCTCCCTCTTCATCCCGCCCTCGCTCCCTTTGTGCCGCCCAGAACATCAGAGCTGTTGTGTATTAATCTCCGGACTGTTCAGCATCGAGGGAGGCAGGGGCGGCCACGGGCTGGGAGCAGGGCTCTCATTCACATTCAGGGCCCAGGCCCCCAGCATTCTTTGAATCTCATTAAGCTGGAGGGAATGAGGCATGCATGAATTGAATGAGATACAGTATTAATTTTTGCAGGCAACTGCCCCATTAGCGGCCAAGACCCAGGCTCAGGGTGACCCAAGGGTTTTTAGGGAGGGACTCTGTCCCTGGATGGTCTAGGGGGGTGGGGAGGGGGAGAGAGCGAGAAAGATGGGGAAGGCAAGAGAGTGAGAGTGAGAGGCAGGAGGAGAGTGGGAAGCCCAGGGAGCCAGGACTCGGCATCCTCACGTTTGCACAATGCTCTGCTGGCTGCGGCGAGGTGATGGCAGGAGAGCCTGCACGTCAAGCATTTCTGTCCCCTGCCCTTCCGCCAGCCTGAGCACTGCATTCATGACCAGCAGTGAATCTGTGAGTCCCTCCTGCCTTTTAGAACCTGAGCCTCACGCCTGCTGCATGGCTTGCTTGCAGCCCTGGGCTCTAGGGGCTGCACAGCCCAGGGGTTTGAGCTAAATCCTCTGCCTCTCCTCCTGCTACAAAAGGTGAGCTTGTACGGACACCAGGAAGTGCTACGTCCGTCCGCACACCTCAGTGTCGATCATCGCCACTTTTGTGTTCACTAGTGTTCATCTGCAGGCTAGGGAGCCGACGCATGCTGGTCTAGGTCTTAAGGATCTGGAAACATGTTAATCATTGTGCCAACAAGCGATTTTTACTGATTTGTTTAAAAACTCAGATAAAATACGTACAAACTCACTGGACTATTAGGAGTTTTATTGGCCAAATATGTGGAAGCAATTCATCGCTGGTAGAGAAATTTCAGGGTATTTTGATAATGGTCTACAGTGCGGTTTTCAAACTCCTTTTAGAATCTTTGCTCAAAGGAGCACTCGTTAGCAGATGCATAAGTCTATCTGCTCTGCCTTCAGAGGAAGGAAGGTAAGGCCAATGCCACCTGGCCTGGCCCCAGCCTGGGGCTGCTCTGAGGGGCTCTGCAGACGCCCAGGGGTGATGCTGTAGGACCTGCCCTCAAGTCACTTGCTGTGCCCCGGCAACCGGCAATCATGATCGGATATTGTCGTGTTTGTTTGCTCCTTGTCTAGGTCTCCCTTTAGACTCCAAGCTGTGTGAGGGCAGGTGTCTTGTCTGCTGGCTCACTGCTGCATCCCTGCCCCCCAGCAGGACCGGCACATGGTGGGCACCCAGCTGCAACTCCTGAGTCCTGGAAGGGGCTGAAGGCAAGAGATAGCATCTCCCAAAAGGCGTGATGCATTTCGAGCCTTTTTCATACTCTCAGAGGTATAAATCTGACAAACTTGCAAGAAACATCATTTGAAGGGTTCATTATTTATATTGGTTGTCCATTTATTTGGTTTTGTGAATTTTGAATAATACACTGTCAATTTCGATTTTTTGTCTCAGTCCCTTTTGGCTAAAGATGCCAAACACTGATTTAAAAATTAAAACTAAGAAAAGAATTAGGTTGTCTTAAAGAGTTACTTTAATAAAGTCATGTTTAAAATAAAAAATGGAAATTAACCTTTCTCTTCAAAACATATAAATAAGTGGATAAGGAAATGTAAGTAATTAAACTTTCAAAAAAGTTTTGAAGTTATTAAAGCTTTGAGACAGCACCAAGACTTTGGGACAGCCCGGATGTACCGGTCCGCGTGTTACAGAGCATTTACTCTTTGGGAGCCAGACTAATTGGAATCTTCCTCTCTCCTTGCCATGTGTTAGCTAGAAGAAGTGGCAACAGCTGTGCTCATGGAAACAGGCAACAGAAGTCAAAGAGAGAGCTCATCTTAAGGAAGAAGTTTCTAGAGTTACCCATGTCCAAAGGCAGAACAGACTTTGTTGTGAGGGAGTGAGTTTCCCGTCACTGGAGGCGTGCTGTTCCAGGCTGGGTCCAGGCTACATCAGGAGAGCAGGAAAAGAGAAGCTGTTCGGGACTTCCCTGGTGGCACAGTGGTTAAAAATCTGCCTGCCAGGGCAGCGGACACAGTTTCAAGCCCTGGTCCGGGAAGATCCCACGTGCCACAGAGCAACTAAACCCGTGCGCCACGACTACTGAGCCTGCGTGCCACAGCTTCTGAAGCCTGCATGCCCAGAGCCCGTGCTCCGCAATAAGAGAAGCCACCGCAGTGAGAAGCCTGCACACTACAACGGAGTAGCCCCCGCTCACCGCAACTAGAGAGAGCCCACGCACAGCAACGAAGACCCAACGCAACCAAAAATTAATTAATTAATTAATTAAAAAAAAAAAAAAGAGAGAGAAGCTCTTCAAATGTTTTAGTGCAGGGACCCAGGCTGCGCTGGATACTAAATTGTTTTATAATTTACTAGCTCTGTGGCCCCATGTTCAGTTTCGTTCTCTGTAAAAGAGGGATAATAATATATAATAAATATGTTCTCTTTATAAAATATATAATAATGTATGATAAAGCTGTAAAGAGGGTTGAGTTAAGGGTTTTGCATCGTGCCAGACACACTGGAAGAGACAATATGTTATTATTATTATTGCTACTGTTATTGTTGTTATCATCATGCAAGTGTCAGTGGGTGTTCGGACTCAGGGAACTTTAGACCCTCTTTGAGGCCCAAGATTTTGCGATTCTGACAGGAAAATGGAAAAGATGAGCCGCTGGGAATTCACATGCTCTATTTCCAGCAACCAGATGACACACAGTGGATGGATGGCCGTGATGCTCGTTGGCCTGGAGTGGCCTAGGGTGTTGATGCAAAGGGGTCCCCTGCCTGTCTTCACTGCTGATGGACATTCCCAGTGTGCCCTTGCTGGGGAGGGGAAGTGGGTGATGAGAAGGCCCAGGTCTCCTTGGAACTAATTTGAATGGGCTAAAGTAACAAAGGTGAGACAGTGCTGGTAGAAGGGGAGATACCTGGTAGAAATTCCATCAGCTTTGGGTCCTTAGATCTTTATGCCCTTAATCCCTTAACTCCATTCATCCACCGATTCTTTTATTCAGTGATTAATCTCTACTGATTATCATGGGTTTATCCGTAGACGCTTCCTTCTCTTTATTCCTTCCTTGCTTTCTGTCACTCAGCAAATAGAGTTTGAGCATCCTCTGTGCACCAGACCCTGCTGTGGGTGCAAAGGTGAGAGAAAACAGACATGGCTCCTGTCTCTGTGGACACTGTTGTCTGCCTGCGGAGAATGATACTGATCAAAGAACCAGGCACGAGAATTTGTGATAACTGACAGTATTAGTGCTGGGAAGAGAAGATTCAGCATCTTTATCTGTGGATGGGGACTGGCCTGGGCAATGATGTTGGAGGATGCCATGGGGACCCGCTTGCTGCAGGATGAAGAGGTGGTGGCCAGGTGGGCCGTAGGGGGCAGGTGTTCTGGGCAGAGGGAGAGCACATACAAAGGCCCAGGAGAGGAAGGAGCGTGGCTACACTTCCTGACTCACAGTTGCTAGGAAGTTTCCTCTAAATTATATTTACACAGAGACTAACCACATGTGTATGGGAACTTAATATACAATGAAGGTGGTACCACAAATCAAAGGGACGGGATGGATTATTAAATAGATGGTATTGGGGATGTTTGCTCACTATTTGGAGAAAAATAAAACTTGACCCCAGCTGGCATGACATACAGAGGTGGAATCTAGTTGGACTAATGGCCTCATGTGAAAGTTTGGGAGAAGATCCTTGCGCTGATTAAAACTGATCAGGGGCTAATCTGTGGGACATACCAAGAACATGTGCAAATTAACAGGAAAAAGACAGGAACCTCCATGGAAAAATGAGAAAGTGTATGAGTAGAAGAGAAACCCAAAAGGCTCACGGGCCGATGAAGAGATGCTCAATGATTTTTTTCCTTGCTCCCTTCAGAGGACTCATTTTATCATATCGTCTCCACTTTCCTTTCTTTTTCTGGACTGAGATACTGCAGCACCTTAACTTTAGCCTTTTTTTTGAAGACAAGAGACCCGGGATCCAGGGGACAGTTGGGACATCGCCTCCCTACCCTGTGACTGAACACCTTGAGACGAGCAGTGATATGGGTCGGCCACCAGATGGCGCTCCAGACCTCCCCAGCTCAGAAAGCTCGGGAAAGGAAAGATTCTCCGGAGAGTACGGCCCATTTATTAGTAGAATGAGGAAAATCAGCCAACTTTTGAAATTGCCAGCCAGAATGAACAAAATGTTCCCCCCAAATCTGTAAGGTAGAATTCTGCTTCTGTTGCGATTCCTGAGTACCTCTCCAGGGCTTTCTCAGGAAGAATTCCTTTCGCTCCCCTGGGGGAGCCCTGAGTCACTGGATGTCCTGCCGGGCACAGGGTGGGGACTGGACCTTCCTGCCCCTGAGCGCTTAGGACCCGTAAGAGTGGCTACAGAGGAACCAAGCTGGGGTTAAAGGAGCGCAAGAAGGCGGCCCCTTTGCTCAGAGCCTCTGTGGGGCTGGGCCTGCCTCCCCCCGGCTCTGGGCTGGGCTCCTGGATCCTCAGAGCCTTGCCTTGAGACCTGTGAGTTATCGGGGTTCACGGACAGGGGTCGGGTCGTGTCTTTGAGGTACCGGGCTGCATCCGCCCGCCTTTGGCATCAGGGGCGAGTCAGAGGCTGTCACTCTGCCTGGATCTGCCCATCCGAACGAGGGGCTTGCCTGGGGCGTGTCCTCTGCCTTGCGGGTGGAGCTGCAGGCGGGACAGCCCAGGTGCTCGAGGCTGAGGTCCCGACCCCCACCCGACCCCACCCACCGATGAGGGATGGGAGTTGGTGGATAAACTCCCAGCCTCCTCCTCTCGGGGGGCAAGAGCCCCCCAGAGCTCCAGTTAGGGAGCCCCAGCTCATCTACACACCCTCTGTTGGTCTCTCTTCCCACCATCTTTCCCTCTCTTTCCCTCACTGGCTTCCCAGGGTCACCTCCCAAAGAAACTCCTTGCACCCAGATCCTTGCTTCAGGTTTGCTTTTAGGGAATTCAAAGAGAGCAGGAGAATCAGGTACATTTGATAAGCAGCTTAGATGTTTTCAGAGTGCAAATTACAAGAGAGAAAAAGAAGAAGCAGATGGAGAAAAAGACCCCAGCGGACCTTCAATTGCCATGAGCTAATCCCAACTCTTCATTGTTGCAGGCACTTGTTCTGAGGATCCCTTGTTCAAAAATCCAGTTACTTTGGGCATGCAGAAACTTCAAAACTCTTTTGAAGACCGTCATTGTGAATGAGAAATCCACGTTTGACATTTTCAGTTGCCTCCACTCTGCCCTGCGAACAGGGAACCCCCCCCCACTCAGATAGCACCTGGAGTACGAGCCTGGTTTGTAAAATATTAACCAGGTGATATTCTTTCCCCTGAGCTCATAATACCTTCTGACATTCTGATGCCAGCATTTTGGAGGCACACAGAATACAGAGAGATGAAAGCCAAGGGGCAAAGCCGCCCCAGCTACATTTCAGAACCCTCTGGATGTATTCGTTTGAGGAATTCAGCACCCAGCTCAGGCAAACCTCTTAGCAGACAGTGTTGAAAGAGGTTAATGGTGGGTTTGTATAGGTTGCTCTTGCTTTATTTAGGTTCCTGGAAATGCAAGTGTCAGCACAAAGTATGTTTATGGTTCTATTAAATCACCAGGAAAAAAATATCAAGACGGTTGTAAAAAAAAGAAAAGCAAGGTTGGATGACTCAGCCTGAATAAATTAAGAACCAAATTTGATGCAAAACTTGGAATAAGCCAGGAGCCACTCCATTCTCTAGCATCTTGTTGAAAGCTTATGAACCCCTTTCTCTCATTTTCTCTCTCCCTTTCTGTCTCTCTCTATTTTTTTTGGTGGGGGGAGGTGTTGGTTTCTAAATTTCTGGTGACCAGCCACCCTTCTTTCTAAAGGCCCATAAAGAGGAATTTGTTAAATGTTTCCCGTGGAACTTAATAAAAAGGTTCTAGGTAGAATATTTTCCCTTAAAGATGAGAGGCACTGTGCAAACAAACAAACATAAAAAAACCCCACCAAAAACATTTGGAAGAGTTCTGAGTATGTTTACAATAATCTGTACACACCTCCTTATATTCTACCGTCCTTATTTGATTCCTATTAAAATGCTATGGTTACTTGGACAAAATTATAATTCGAAAAGATAGGGAACCCTCTTAACTGTTGGTGGGAATGTAAATTGGTGCAGCCATCATGGAAACAGTATGGACGTTCCTCAGAAAACTAAAAATAGAGTTGCCATATGAACAAGAAATCCCACTCCTGGGCACATATCCAGACAAAACTGGAATTTGAAAAGACATGTGCACCCCTACGTTCATAGCGGCACTATTCACAATAGCCAAGACATGGAAGCAACCTAAATGTCCATCGACAGATGAATGGATAAAGAAGATGTGGCACATATATACAATGGAATACTACTCAGCCATGAAAAGAATGAAATAATGCCATTTGCAGCAACATGGATGGACCTGGAGAGTATTATACTAAGTGAAGTAAGTCAGAAAGAGAGACAAATACCATATGATATCACTTATATGTGGAATCTAAAATATGACACAAATGAACTTATCTAAGAAGTGGAAACAGACTCACAGACATAGAGAACAGACTTGTGGTTGCCAAGGGGGAGGGCAGGTGAGGGAGTGTTGGATTGGGAGTTTGAGATTAGCAGATGCAAACTAGTATATATAGAATAGATAAACAACAAGGTCCTACTGTACAGCACAGGGAACTATATTCAATATCCTGTGATAAACCATAATGGAAAAGAATATGAAAAGGAATATCTATACACACACACACACACACATATGTATAACTGAATTACTTTGCTGTACACCAGAAACTAACACAACATTGTAAATCAACTCTGCTCCAATAAAAAAAAAAGATGTTATGGATACTGACACACAAAGAGTACAGACAGTACAATTCCATTTATATAAAGTTTAAAAACTGGGAATAATTGACATTTGCTGTTAGAAATCAGGGTCGTGACTGTTCTTGTGTGGATGGGCAGTAACTGGGAGGGGACACCAGGGCTTTGGGGTGCTGGTTGTGTTTTGTTTCTTGATGGTTACATGGATGAGGTCAGTTTGTGAAACTTCATTGACCTATGTGCTCATGATCTGTGCACCTTAAAACTTTTTAAAGTTTATTGATCTTGCCATATAGGTTAAGTTAAAAGAATGTTTTTCACTCTTGCTAAGTGTACCAGTCCCCGCTCGCCTGCTCCACTGGGAATCTTTGCCGCGCAGTGGCCAGGCCCGAGACCCGAGTGTGATGCCTCCTGGGATTGTTTGACAGCAACAGCCTACCTGCGACCTTGGAGCCGTAGGCCACTCCGACCCCGCAGATGTTGTTGTTGGCGACTGCAGAAACTTCCCCGGCACATCGGGTCCCATGGCTGCAGAGAACAGTAAAGACAAGCCAGATACAGGGTCAAACGACTTGGAGAAGATCCCTTAAATTCTATCTATGGTTCTTTTCAATGGTTCAGTTAGCCGGGAGCCAACCCAGGCCCCTGGATTTTCCATCTGTGTCTCTCCTTTCGACCCCTTCCAATTCCCAGCTGCCCTTCCTGACCTTGGCTTGTTTCTACCGTGAAGAGTCTTCTCAGAACATTTTCAACCTTGAGAGGTGATCTTTACTTTAAAATTTGAAGTGTCTTACTGCGGAAAACAGTTATAGGCTTTCTGTGAAAAGGAGACAATCTAAAACAGGTTGGTGCTGGTCGAAACAGCTGATTTTTTTTTTTTTTTTTGAAACGCTAGAATTGTGGGCTGGTGTTTATTTTCAAGGCTGGTTCTGTCCACAGGCAGGGAATGAATGCTGCCTGCCAGTTGTGGGAAGAAAGTTATTTACCTTTTTGGATTATAGCCTCCTTGAGGACATACTGAATGCTACAAATCCCCCACCTTGCTCTGGAACCAAATAAACACACACTGGCAACTGTTTGCATTCAATTTCGAGGGGTCCACAGAAACTTTGAGGCCGACCAGATTAAGAATCCCAGGCATCTATTAGATAATCTTTCTGAAGTTTGCCGGCCTTACAATTCCTAGCAAGGCCTTCTCAGGGCTTATGTTCTAGAATGTTCTCTGCAATAGACACTGGAATTTCATTAACTTTTTCCCTTTTGCTCCCTTTTCTGTTACACCAAAGGAATCCAAACAGCTCTCCCCTTGAACTGGGCCGGCCTGGTGGCTGGCTTGGACCCATGGGAGGCAGCGGGAGGATGCCCTCTATCCTCTGGGCCAGGGTCCGTACAGAGGAGCTTGGGCTACAGCTGAGGCCACGCGGGGAGTGCAGCCGGGCAGCCCCCATTGTTCCAACATACCTCAGGTGAGGCCCCTGGAGGCCTGCCTCCCCCAGACCCAGACGAGTTACCCCGTCAGCAGCACATGGAGAGAGACAGGTGCCTACCTAAGTTGCAGGACTGTGAGCTAGTAGATGTTCTCTTTTAAGCCACTAGGTTTCGGGGCGTTTGTTAAACGGCAACGGGGAACTGAACCCCGCATAAGCTTGAGGTCAATCACAATGCCGTGTTTTAACCCCAAACAGCATTCAAGAGGAGGAGTGGTCCAATGTACACATCACTGGAAATGGCCAGCCCCAGCCTGGAAGTCCATCCTAATGGCCCATGAAGCAGCTAAATACGAAGTCGGCTGCAAAAGTGTCAGCTTGGCCTGCAGAGGGACGGTGGTGAGGGCTGGCTTCCCCCTCACTATTCACACGGCGGGTGCAGGAAGGGATGTGGGGAAGGGGACTTATTGGCTGCGTAGCCCAAGAAGTCCTGATTTCTGCAGTGTAGACGCTTTGCCACATTCTCTCAGGGCAAGCAAAGCTCACACCCGCCCTTAAAAAATCACATCGGAGGACTGAAAATATACACACATATTTTCTCTCTATATATGAGCAAAAGGGAATCCTGCCTCCATGAAGGCTACACATCTCACAGACTCAAAATTCCCTTTGGAACAAGAATGAAATCTGTATGTGGTGTCTGAGGAGACCTCGTCGTGACTGCAGAGGTCAGCCCTGTGGTGGAAGCTCTGTGAAGACCCCACGTGCTGACTGAGTAAACCCCTGTCTCCTTGCCTGTAAGTTTTTGGTAGATCTCATGGGAGATTTTTGAGAAGGGACTTAGTTATGGTTTAACTTGATGGGAGAAGCTACCATGGACGTGGATTTCATAGCCCCCATCTTATTCTCAGTGCTGAAGAAAATGGTAAATAAAATTCTGAAAAACAGCATGGAAGTGTACACCCATGTATCTATATAAAGTGAAACATACACATTTTATATTGATTCGTGTGTAGACTTTAAATGTATATATTCAAGTATATAGTTGTACTTATATCTACTTATGTATTTGTAATTATATACTTCTATATTCATATGTATATATACTTACACATTATATATAATCCACATATTAGATATTTAAATATATAAAATACATGCCATATTAAGAGGACATGCATATACTTTATATATACACACATATATATTTAAAAATGGAACTTGTGCGGACACTGATTAAATTTGGCTGGCTCCCTTGCTGTTTGGTTCATGCTGAACAAATATTTGTTTGATTTTTTATTTTTCTTTTCGGTATACGGGCCTCTCACTGCTGTGGCGTCTCCCGTTGCGGAGCACAGGCTCCGGACGTGCAGGCTCAGCGGCCATGGCTCACGGGCCCAGCCGCTCCTCGGCATGTGGGATCTTCCCGGACCGGGGCACGAACCCGCGTCCCCTGCACCGGCAGGCAGACTCTCAACCACTGCGCCACCAGAGAAGCCCCAAATAAATATGTGAAGAAAAGTTTAAAAAGCAGTGCCACCTCTAATTCGAGTGAGCACTAATTTCCTTATTATTTAATAATCAGCCCTGCCAGGCTCTCCTTTCCGAGGCCTTGCCTGGAACAGTCGATGCTTTGACCGACATCTGTGAAGCACACATTATGCTGGTGGAGGGGGGGCCCTGCTCTGAGGAGCGAGGAGGGCCAACAGCACCTGCTGTGGATGCGGCAGTCGTTCCTCACCAGGGACCACAATCAGTGCTTTTCTTGTCGCACCCCATTTACCCCTCGCGGGAGTAGGTACTGCTCCATTTCACAGATGTCAAAGCTGAGTATCCGAGGATCTGGGCCAGGTCTGAGACCCAGGGTCAGCTACTGGACCCCCCATCACCCTCCCACCCAGTGACAGACCTTCTCTGCCCTAAAACTGCTCACGAAAGACTGGAGGACAAAATCGTGCGAACTTCCTTGAGCAGATTAAAGGCACTGAATGCTTCCATATCCTTAATTTTGGCCTTTAAGTGGGGAGATGACTGTCGTGGTCCCTCCAGAGGAACATATGGGAAAAAACACTTCATTGCTAAATTAGGCGACACTAATTATAAGCGGGTAGTGGCTCCCTGTAATTGTTAGTGACACCAGGCCTCTTCGCACCCCTGGGCCTCTGTCGGCTCCGTCGCCACGGCCTTGAGTGCCTTCCCTTCAGTCCTGTTTTCCTGATCATCTCAGAGAACGAGCTTGCTCTTTGAATATCAGGAGAATCCTTTTCCAAGTCCATATTCATCTGGCCCCTTTGCTCTCCCGAGAACATTCAGTAGCTCCCCTTTGTCTCTAGAGTAAAACACGAGTCTGTCAGAAGTGGAAATCGCTGTGGGTGTGGGGAGGAGGGACAAAGCTCGGTGGCTTGATTGGCCTCCTTTTTTTTTTTTTTTTTGAAATTCAGTAAATGTTTATTGATTGGCTGATTGAATAAAACAGTCCAGGTGAGAAGTCTGATTAGCTCACAAAAGAGTGGGATTTGGCAAAAAAGATGTTATCTAACAAAATCTGAGTAAGTTATAATCTTTTCAAACGTCTTCAACGTATTCAGAACAAAAGTAATTTAAAAGATAGATTACTGAACAGTGCTCCACAGGAAGGGCAAGAAGACTGGTTTTTGGTGAAGATCCAACACTTGCGTGGACCCATCGTCTGGCCCCTGGAAGACCTGAACCGCTGACGAGGGTTAGTGAGTACTCTCTGGTTCTACAGAACCAAGCCCGTAAATTTGTGCTTTAACTAATTAATGGTCTCCTTCTGACAAAGGTCACCGGGGGGCAAGTGACAGGAGTCAGGGGTATCATGTTGCCAGAACTGCCTCGATCTACTGTTCCCCTGGGCCTGTGCTCTTGGCAGTGTGATTTTCTAGCTGCTTCATGAAGAGGGGAAGCACAGTTCCCCTACCTTGAGTCTGGCTGGCCTGGTGACTTGCTTTGGACAAAAGAATGTGGTGGAAGGGATGGGCCTGGCCCTCAGGAGGACCACAGCTGCTCTTTCTCCTGAAACTGCCCTGGTGCCACGTGGACAAGCCCAGGCTGGCCCATTGGATGGTGAGAGACTGTAACCCCTCATGCCTGTCACCCAAGCTGACAGCCAGCTGTCCCCCAGACATGTGAGAGAGGACGCCCTAAGCCAGCTAGCCCCCAGCCTCCCTGCCAACCAACCCTGGATGCAGGGACGAGCCAGATCAGCAGAACTGTCCAGCGGACCTACAGACTTGTGAGCGATATCAGTGCTTATTGCTCTAAGCTACTACTTTTGGGATGATTTTTTATGTGGCATTACTTGGCAATAGATAACTGATACTCTGGACAAGCAAGGCTGGAGGGACAATCCCAGGTTAACCTGTGCAGGGTGGGGTTTAAGCCTGGACCCTGATGATGGCTGCCCTGCGGCTTCCCTACAGCCGTGGTGGCTGCTGAGATGTCTAAGAAAACCCTGAGGACCTGCTCTGACTCGGGGAGGGGGCACATCTCCAGAGAGACTGTGCCCCTTCTTCCACATTGCTGACCTTTCACTAGAGTGACTGGCCACCCTTCTTGCCCTTTCCAGCCAAAGCATGCATTTCTATGTGACTCCATTCAGGGAGAGATGGGCGGGGCAGCATGCATACAGCACCTCTCGTTTACTGACACCCACCGTGGGTGGGCACCATGCCGAGAGTGCCGCAGGCTTTGTTTTATTTAATTCTCACAACTATCATTATCCCCATCTTAAAGAAGAGGGAGTTGAGCATCAGGATACTAAGTCGCTTCTCAGTTCAGAGGCAAAACCAGAATTCAGATACAGGTTTGCTGCTTCTGAACCCTGTTCTTAAGCATGACCTTTATAAACAAGATGAAAAGACAACCCTCAGAATGGGAGAAAATATTTGCAAAGGAATTTACAGACAAAGGATTAATCTCTAAAATATATAAACAGCTCATGCAGCTCAATATTAAAAAAACAGGCAACCCAATCAAAAAATGGGCAGAAGGCCTAAATAGACATTTCTCCAAAGAAGACATACAGATGGCCAAGAGGCACATGAAAATCTGCTCAGTATCATTAATTATTAGAGAAATGCAAATCTAAACTACAATGAAGTATCACCTCACACCGGTTAGAATGGGCATCATCAGAAGATCTACAAACAACAAATGCTGGAGAGGGTGTAGAGAAAAGGGAACCCTCCTGCACTGTTAGTGGGAATGTAAATTGATACAGCCACTATGGAGAACAGTATGGAGGTTCCTTAAAAAATCTATAAACAGAACCACCGTATGACGCAGCAATCCCACTACTGGGCATATACCCAGAGAAAACCATAATTCAAAAAGACACATGCACCGCAATGCTCATGGCAGCACTATTTACAATAGCCAGGACATGGAAGCAACGTAAATGCCCATCGACAGACTAATGGATAAAGAAGAGATGGTACATATACATAATGGAATATTACTCAGCCACAAAAAGGAATGAAATTGGGTCATTTGCAGAGACGTGGATGGACCTAGAGACTGTCATACAGAGTGAAGTAAGTCAGAAAAAGAAAAACAAATATAGTATATTAATGCATATATTTGGAATCTAGAAAAATGGTACAGATGAACTGGTTTGCAAAGCAGAAATAGAGACACAGATGTAGAGAACAAACATATGGACACCAAGGGGGGAAAGTGGCAAAGGGGCGGGCAGTGGTGGTGGTGGGATGAATTGGGAGATTGGGACTGACATATATACACTAATATGTATAAAATAGATAACAAATAAAAAAATAAAATCTTAAAAAAATATATCATGTATTCCTGATGCTCAGAAATGTGCAGATAAAAAGTGTGATGGTTAAATTCATGTGTCAGTTTGGCTGGGACATGGTGTGCTCAGATATTTGATTAAGCATTATTTTGGGTGTTCCTGTGAAGGTGTTTTTTGGATGAGGTTCACATTTAAATGGGTGGACTCTGGTAAAGCAGATTGCCCTCCATAGTGTGGGTGGGCCTCATCCAATCCGTTGAAGGTCTGAATAGAACAAAAAGACCAGCCTTCTCTGGGTAAGAGAAAATCCTCCAGCACTGCCTTTGGACTCCAGCTCGTCTCTCCTGGGTCTCCAGCCTGCCAGCCCACCCTGCAGATTTTGGACTTGCCAGACCCCATAAACAAATCTCTTTCTTTTTATATACATATCTGATTTGTTCTTTTTCTCTGCAGAATCCTGACTAATTCAAAAAGTAACTTAGTGGTTTAACCAACTTTCACTGGTTCTTTGGCTCACTCACTGGTTAGGGTCATTGGCTTAGGTTTTCTTCTACAACATGGACTGTCTTTGCCACGTGATTTTTGGTGGTGACAGAACATACTAACTGGTAACCAAACTCATTTTCTTTTCTTCTTGGGATCCGGTTAGGCTCCATTTCCCAGCCTCCCCGACACGTGCATGTGGCCAAGTGACTGAATTTCAGCTGATGTTATGTGGGTGACAGGATGTATGCTGCTTCCAGGCCTGGCTCATAAAAATCCCCAGAGCCATTGTCCATGTTCTGTCCCTCTAGTCCGTCATGCAAACCTCCAAGGTGGAGCTTTAGTTCCATTTTACAGATAGGGGAAACTGATTCAGGGATCACTTACTCCATACCAAGCGATCAATATATGGACCTTTGTCCATTATAATCTACTGTATTTTTGTCTCTTAAGAAAAGAATAATTACCACCTGAGGACCATAAAATCTCCCCATATGGCAAACATTAGTTTCCAAAGTAGAAATGATTATACCAACATACAGATATTTCTTTTGCCATCTGTACGATTCTCTCCACAACCCCAAATCTGTGTTACGTCTATTTCTTTTAGCTGAAGGGGAAATTTTAAATAATGAAAACTTGTGTCATCCAGGTAGCAGACTAGAAATTTTTTAAAAAACTCACAACTTTGTGGTATTTCTCCAGTGGCTCAGAAGAGCTCACAAAATTAAACTCTCTTGGATTTCACTGTACTCTGGATTGGCTAGAGAGAGGGGGTTGATTGCAAAGAGCAACCTTTGAGCTGGTATCGGCTTATGAGGTAGTCTCAACGCTCACATGAAAGAAAACTTAGATTAGGTCTTTGAAGGCAGTTTGGATTTTGTTATTTAGGAGGCAATTTCAGAATTAGTCCGTAAAGACAGAAGGGAAAGATGTTTGTCTATTTCTAAGCCATTACGTGTCCCCAGGGTAAAGTATTGGTTTCCATCACTGTGCTAATAACCAACCAGAGAGAGCAATTTTCCCCCCATATTCTTTTTAGGCCTGTTTATTGGGTTCTTCAGAATGAAATATGACTTTTAATTAAAAAAAGTTAATCACTGAAAATCGTTCTTATTTGAAGGTTTAACTAATGCTATCAATCAAACGTGCCCCCATAGAGACAGACGATCCTTGGTATCCATTTATCCATATTTCCCTTCATTTTGGTTGCTTGAATAATAAATGTCTTCTCTCTTCCTGAATTTATAGTAAACTTTTTGTGACCAGGAATCGTATCTAATCCAGAATCTCTTACTCTTTAGGGCGTAATAGATAGAGCATGCTGCACCCTGTGATGCTCCGTAAATATTGCCGACGGTGGGGATGACATTTCAGTGGTGTATGCCTGTCAAAGAAATGCTATGCAAGAGAGATTGTTATGGACAGCAGCACAGCAATGGAATACAGATCTGCAGTGCATCACCAAACATTGACCTAAAACCCAGCAAGACTGCAAGATTATTGACAAAGTGTGAGCTGCAGACCTTGGGAGAAGCAGGCAGCTCTGAAATGGACAGATGTCAAGGGTACTCAACATCTTGGCATGGCTGAGAAAGTATGCCACCCATCCATCAACCAGCCAATCAATATTTATTGAATGCCAGAAAAAAATGTGATACTAGATCCTGATAGCTCATAGCAAATCAGTTACAGCTGTGTTGTATATTATTGATGCTTATTAAATATGTATTATTTTCTACCTTTTTGCAGTCCGGGTTATTGTTGCTACTGTGGCCGTTATTCTTTTGCTTGGTCGTCTGTATTTCTCTGATTGCAAGCTAGGAGGAAATTACACTCCTTTTCCAAATTTCTCAACTGTGTTTCAAATACATACCTGGAGCACAGATACCGCATACAATTATCAAATGGTTCACAGTAGAAAAAATACACTGGCTCTGCCGAAAAAGGAATAATCCTAAAAATCAAATGAGGCACAGGGCGAGGAATTCTAGTA
Organism: Lagenorhynchus albirostris; assembly: GCF_949774975.1. Lineage (NCBI taxonomy): Eukaryota > Metazoa > Chordata > Mammalia > Artiodactyla > Delphinidae > Lagenorhynchus > Lagenorhynchus albirostris. The sequence goes on from NC_083109.1 coordinate 48,832,474, forward strand.
TACAGGTCCCCTAAAAGCTGTTCTGCATATGTATGAAGTTTGCCTTCATAAGGAGTCCTTGGCTTGGAGTTTTAAGTATGTTCTTAAAGAAACATACACTTGAAGGAAAACAAGTTAACCTATAAGCACAGAGAGGAGATATGATGGTTTAAAGTATGAGGAAAGCCCAGGGGAGACACGTGGCTATTAAACTCAGTTTCCCAACCAAGGGGAACGTCCTCCTTGCTTGCTCTTGAGAGCACCCCTGGTAGAGTGTTTTATTTTCTACTTTCCACAGCAGTGAGAAGCCAATGATGGAGAGCGTGGCCTTTTCTGGGCAGGAATTGCCTCTGCGTTCTAACTGGCCTGTGTGGCAGGTAGTGTGGCTAGAGCAGCAGCAAGCCCAATGCTGGTCAGCTTCGGGCAGCCCTTCATTGGAGTTTCGGTGCCGAAACTAGCTTATCCAAGAGCCCCGAGTCTGCTGAGCAAAGATGGGGGAGTTGGGACTGGTGCCCAAGCCCAGAAGAGAACACCTGAAGAAACTGGCAAGCTGGAGGCTGAGACTGCCTGGGCAGTAAACCCTGCTCCAGCCAAGGGCAAGTGCTCAAGGCTCTCAGAGCTTCTGGGCAGCGGCATTCCTAGAGTGCAATGGGAGAATCGTCCTTGTCTAGGCCCCACGCCCAGTTTCCGACCCAGTCACAAGATCTCTCCTCTCTTCTCCTAGCAACCTGTCCAAACCTTTCATGCTCACCTCCTCCATGAGGCCTTCTCAGATTGCTGCCTTCTGCACCAGTCTCTAACTCCAGGACCAGTTATCCAGGACACCTCCTGAACACATCTGTACCTCCTGCCTCTGCTTCTTTGCCTAAATTGTACCCTCACCCCAGAATACACTCCCCTCCCCTCCCAACTCTACCTAGTACCTTCATTCAAATCCCGGACCAAATGCCACATCTTCAAGGAAACCTGTCCCAGTTTCCCCAGCCAGAGATAACTTTGCATTTCTCCACGCTCTCTCTCCAAAGCACTTTATTATGAGGCAGTGCTTGTAACGGCCCCTCACTGGTGTCAAATCCTGTCTCCACCACTTGTTAGCTGTGTGACCTTGCACACATTACTTAATCTTTCTGTGTTTCGGTTTACAAAATAGGGATAATAATGTTCACACCTATTTCAGAGGGTTAGATTGAGAATTAATACACGCAAAGCACTAAAACAGTGCCTTAAACATAGTAATTAATAGGCGTTCGCTTTCCTTGTATGACTTCAGCCCTGGCTACACTTAGCCCTGTAGTGATTCAGGCTGCTGTTACCTCCTCATGGGTCGTTGCAAGCTCCTCAGAAGCTTAACCACCAAAATGAATCGTTTCATGAGGACCAAGCTAAAGGCCCAGTTCTGGTTATCTCTTTTTACGTCCTATGCTTTTAAATTTTACTTTTTGTTATAGAAAATACCAGAATAGACAAAAGTAGAGTGAAATCTCATGTAACCATCATCCAGCTTTAACAATTATTAACTCATGGCCAATTAGGTTTCCTTTAAACCCCCCTTTATTCTCTTTCCTTCCTCTACAAGCCCCTAGTTATACTGAGAGAAATACTAGGCATAATATTCATCCAAGAGGGAATTTTTAATAAACTTATCTTACACTCAAGGGAATGGTGCTATCTTCAAATTCGCTTTGTGTCAAGCAGGGACCACCTCCAGGACAGACACGACTCTTCGGACCACAGATCCTCCCAGGGCTGTGGCCTGCACTTTGACCCGCCTTCCTCTCATAATCACTTACAACAGTAGTTTTGTTTCAAGAGGCCGTGAATTGAACTGTGGTACCGTCCAGTCAAGCCATGATGCATGAGGATCTTTGAAAATGACTTGATAATTGTGAAAAACCCCATTTATGGGTCAAAGTGGCCACTGTGTCTTGAGTCATTGGTTCCTTAAGAGGCAAGGATCATACTTGCCTGACTCACGATGACCGTGTCTCAGGCAGTTGGACACTTGGGGATTCTACCTCTGGCAATGAAGAATTTTAGTGCCCTGGGCTTCCCTGGTGGCACAGTGGTTAAGAATCTGCCTGCCAATGCAGGGAACATGGGTTTGGGCCCTGGTGCAGGAAGATCCCACAAGCCACGGAGCAACGAAGCCCTCGTGCCACAGCTACTGAGCCCTCGCGCCTAGAGCCCGTGCTCCGCAACAAGAGAAGCCACTGCAGTGAGAAGCCCACGTACCGCAACGAAGAGTATTTCCTGCTCACCGCAACTAGAGAAAGCCCACGCGCAGCAATGAAGACCCAATGCAGCCAAAAATAAATAAGTTAAATAAATTTTTTTCAAAAAAGAATTTTATTGCCCTAAGCGCTCATTAGTCCTAGAGGATTTTAGCCGGTTTAAAATTGAACTTTCAAGAACAAGTTTGTAAATGAAATTATTTAAGATAGAGGACATCTCCATTTTTACTTTTGTTTTTGTTTAAAGAATATTCTTACAGCTCATCACACAGGGAGACTTACTTGTGGGGGGTTGTGTTTGGGTTCAGAAAATGGGATGGGGGGAGCCATTCTGTTGGTTATATTTTTGTGCCTGGGTCCATCCATTGAAGATGAATTTAGTGCCTACTAGCTGCAGAGAGAAGGCTAGTAGCTGGCACGCGTGTTGCTACTGCCCTTTTTGATAGCATGTGGACAACTGGTGACCGATGGTGCTGAAGCCATGGCCACCCTCGTTGTCCTTCTCAGCACAAGGTTCCAGGCTGCTGTTAATAATTATGTCTCGCCCCTGGCTTAGTGACTTCTATTTGATGACTTCACATCCCTGTGTCTGAAAATGGTTTATCAGCTAAGGGTATGCAAGGATCTAGGTGAGTAAGAGACACTTCAAGTCAGAAGTTCTCTGGCCTTTTTTATATACCCTCACCCCCTAAACGCACACTTCCAAATCCTGCATGATGATTTTAAAGCTGCAGATGACGTTGATAGAGAGTGAACTGTGCTCTTGGATATTAGCGATGATCTTTTAAAAATGTTACAAATTCGAATTGTGTTTTCCCCTTTATTCTTTTCTGCATTTTCTGTAATTACCAAGCCCTGTGTGCTCTGTGTGTGCCCCACTCAGTCTCTGGTCAACTTGCTAACTGTAGGAACAGAGTCTAAGCTACCTGGTCCAGTGAGGACCCATCCCTGGCCACTCTCTGGTCATCATGCCTTCTGTCTTTTATAATAAAGATGATGCTTATAAAAGAAGGGTACAATTTGGATTTAGAAACACTTATCGAGCTTGGGTTCAAGTGTCGGCTTTGATATTTACTGGTTGTTTGTCCAGGGAGGTCAGGCAACTTTTCTGAGCCTGTTTCCTTGTCACTAAACTAAGGATGACAGCATTTGTTTCATCTACCTTGAGTTTGTCACGAGAAGTAGAAGCAACGAGTAAAGTGCTGTACACACAATATATTTTTATATCATTAATTGAAGTTCATACGTTCTCATCAGCTTCACTCAAAAACATCAATAATGGGGAAGCACTAGGTTTAGAACTGAGTCAATTTTGACTGAACAAGCCACGTGCCTTAATTTCTTGATATTTCTTACATGGGATAAACAACGTAGGCAAGAATTTTACTTGGAGAAGAAAGAGACTGCGTTTCCATGTTTTGTAGCAAAACAGGCCGAAGAAAAACCACACTTTTGGATGAACCATTCACTGGGTAGTGTTGCACAATAGGATGCCAAGAAGTATTTCAAACCCAGAGTTAACAATACTGTACTGCATATTTGAAAGTTGCTAAGAGAGTTGATCTCAGAAGTCCTCATCACAAGGAAAAAAGTTTTTTTATGTGACTATGTGTGGTGTCAGATATTAACTAGACTTACAGTGGTGATCTTTTTGCAGTATATACAAATGTGGAATCATTATGTGGTACAGCTGAAACTAATTATACCTCAGTGAAAAAAATACCTCAAACCTCTGCCAATTATGCTTACTGTTTTGTCAAAAGGGACTACACGAGCTGTTATAAGACTACAGCAAAAACATTTTTCAAAAACATATAGACACAGACCCCTGGGGCAGAAGAGCTCTCTGCAGTAGTTTCAACAGATCAAGTAAAACCCATGTGTTTACGATCACCTTGTGGTGGGTTGAGAAAGGTTTCTTATTATTCCTATTTTCTTTTTATCTTTAATAAGATGGCAAATAATTCCTAGTTCAACAGAACAAAATAGTCAAGAGATAATTCTAGAGGAGTGTTGCCATATTAAAAAAACCAAGAATTTAGAGAATGTAGCCACAAAGAAGGAAAAAAAAATCACCATATAATTTAGCAAGGCATTGAGAGCATTTTGCTGGTGATACTTAAGCCTTAAAAACACAACAGAGCGAAATAAAACCCCACACCTGATGTCGCAGACACCTCAGGAGGCCCCATTTACCTGTTAAACCAGTCATCTGTGTATCGAGGGTAAGGATAGGGGTCGTTGCTGCTGAAGTCGTAGCTTGCTTCGGCGTTCTGCAAAACACAAGGTGTGTCATTAGGTCATAAAGCCAGAGGCACGGGCACGAGAGGATCCGAGAGATGCAGCCGTCTTATGTGGACGGTCCCTCCATGGAGGGCTATGTTAACATTCTCTCTGGACCAGCCCTTGAAGAGGTGACAGAGCAGACGTGCGTCCGTGGAGGATTCTATCCTCCTGTTATCCTCTTTTCCAGGCTCCCTCATCCCATCCTATTCCAGGCCCTGAAAGGGTTAGCAAATTTGCGTCCTGTGCTACCCAGGACTGTCTCCATTTTAAGCTGAGTGACACTTGTGGGTCAGTGGGGCTCCCCCGGAAACCAGGACTCTCGTTAAGCTTCCTTGCATTGATGGCCAGAAGGATCTAGTTCTCATGTCACAAGTGAGGCAGGCTCTAGAGTTTTCTTACTTTATGCAGAGCTCACTCCAGCTCCCTGCTTCAGGCTGACAGAGGCTTGTCTCCTTTACATTTACGGGTGTTAAACCCAAGCCCTGAACGTTGGCCATGATATCAACCTCATTTATTCACTCAACAAATATCATTGAGTCTAATATATGCCAGCGACTTTCCCAAGTATGGGACTACAATGGTGACATCCCTGCCCACATGTAAATTACAGCCTGGTTGTCGGGACAGACATCAATCCCACAAAAAATAGATAATTGCAAACAGGGGTCCTCAGCGCTACAAGATACAATGAGAAGTTTAAATTCTACTCAGTCCAATATCTCCAATTTTCCCATCGGGAGTCTTTCCCCACAGAAATCAATTACCTATTCACTTAAATTGATTTCATGCTTTAATTTGTCCGTTTAGGTCTTCAGTTGGTCAGCCTTTTATTTTGGTCCGTGATGGGAGACGGTCCCCCACCATCTGATGGCTAATCCCTTCCTTCCTCTCTGCCTGTCAGTTGCCCAGGTATGCTGAGCTCCGTGAAGCTCCTTTCTCCTCATCCCAACCTCCCTCCTTGGTTTTTGAGGTGTGCAACCAAGACCCCGGATGGTTTCCTGGTCCACAGTATACACTGGGCTGGGAAACACTGCGTTAGATACATATTCCAGCTGGGAAATTTCTCCATTCCATGGGCCCTGAGATTTTAGAGAACTGTGCTCTTTTATGAGTCAAAACACTTTAGTTTGTAAACTTAATGTATTAGTGGCATAATGGTTTTAAGAGCAAATTGACAAGTTCCATGAGTTTCTGTTTCCATTTGTTGGATGGCAAAGGGCCGTCAGTAGCTGGAATGACCAGAATTGTAACACTAATTTATTTAAAAAAATGTGCTTGGGGCAGAAGTCACCTTGAAATTTGTTTAAAAAATTTTTAACTTAAAAGTTTTTAGCTTTATTGAGGTATAATTCTTATAAAGGAAATTCCACACGTTTAATGTCTACATCTTGATATGTGTACACTCATGATGCCATCACCACAACCAAGGTACTAAACATACCCATCACCTTCAAAATTTCCTTGTGTTCTTTTGTGTCTGTGTGTTCTTCTCCTTCTTTTTTTTTGGTACGAACATTTAACATGAGATCTATCCTCTGAACATATTTTATGGTGTATAATACCGTATTGTTGACTGCTACATGGCAGAGGTCTAGAACTTATTCATTTGCATAACAGAAACTTCATACCCATTGAAAAACAATTCCTCATTTTTCCTTCCCCCACCTTTCTATTCAAAATTTGGACCAGTCACTTATCTTGGGCATTGAACATGGCTATCCTGTGTTCTAGAATCTAGGTCTTCCTTCAAATCCTAGTCTTCAGAGAGGATGTGTTCCTGTCTCCACTGTCCATAATTATTGGCAAATACCCAGGTCTGCTCCTCTCCACTTAGATCCCAAACTACCTTCATTCACCTTTAAAAGTTTAATTCTCTATCTGGGCTATAATCCCAGTCTTTGGGAGACCCTCTCAGATTTGGCATACTTTTTTTTCTTGATGCTTCTTGAGCTATTTGGATCTCAATTCTTTTGAGGAATACTATTTTGAAAGTAACTTATTCGTCTTCCCTAAGTATGTTCAATTAGCCCAATCTTCCCTGAATTTTTGAGACAAGAGCATGCTTAGGTAGAGCTGGTGGGGTTGGAATATTAAGAGGAACACAAGTTAATAGTTTTTCTTTGGGGTTTCAAAGCTGAGGTTGAAAGTTAAGTGATAGATCTGGAAGACTATTTGCTAGGCCTGGTTTGTTTCTCTGTAGAAGAAATTAAAATGGCCCAGTCTAAGGTGAATTGAATAGAAAATTTATTGAGTAGCACTTGTAGGGCCCTCAGAGGGAGCCCTGAGCGCTACCTCTCTCTTCTGAGCTGTGTTCTTGGAGTGGGAAGGGGGTGTGTTGGGATGTCCAACCTCAGAGAGGTCTGGGACTCATCCCAGGACAGGCGCGTGGAGCTGAGGACCAGAAGTAGCTCCGTGAGGTGTCTTAGCCGAGGGACTCGGGGACACCCCATTCCGTGTTCCTGTGATGCTCACTGCAGAACAGGAAGCAGCAGAATATTGTGTGGGAGGCTGAGATTAGTGAGAACACGACAGAGAGAACCAGCTGCCCTAGGAAGTCCAAGGGTCCCAACAGTGAGGGTTCAGGCAGGATCTGCGTGAAGTGATGACCGAGGCCATTGGGGTGGGGATGCAGCAGTAGCTTTCATGGTGGACAGATGATGAGACGTGAGCTCTGGGAACCCGCCGCCTCTTCTTGATGCTGTGCTAGTCCTTTGAAGCTTGAGGGTGGAGATAGGAGGGTGGGAGCAAAACCCGTGCTGGCCAAGGACAAATTTCTACCATCAGTGCCAGCAGGTTGTTGGATAGAAATTAAATTCCACGAAAGGGCTTCCCTGGTGGTGCAGTGGTTGAGAGTCCGCCTGCTGATGCAGGGGACGCGGGTTCGTGCCCCGGTCCAGAAGGATCCCGCATGCTGCAGAGAAGCTGGGCCCGTGAGCCATGGCCGCTGAGCCTGTGCGTCCGGAGCCTGTGCTCCGCAACGGGAGAGGCCCCCCCAAAAAAATTCTACTAGAGAAAAATAAAATCAGAAATTTCTGCACCTTTGTGTTTGCTGCCTAAGCAATTGACCTATTTCACCAGCTTTCCGCCCTGGCTCACCTTTCTTGTTCACAACTGTCACCTGCGGTCTGGGCCAAGGTCTTTAGCTCTGATTTCTGGTTCTGGAGAAAATGGCTTGCCACGACGTACGTGGGGGCAGGGGGAGGAACTGGAGAGTTCAGACAGCAGAATTTGTTCCGGAGAATCCACGGGACTCTGAGACCACTTTCACAGCAAGAAGAAAGACCATGTATTGTCTGCAGTCAAATTCACCTCAATGTTGAGTTGGATGAGGACTTAGGAACTCTAATTTGTTGTCTTTACGATGAATTTGATGACTGATGCTCATTCCTTGTGTAATAGTCCAGGCTGAGGCTGAATATTAAGGAAGGCAAACAGGTGTTCTTTGGCTGTATATTTTCTGGCAAAAAATCCAACGGTTTATGGCAAGAAAGAAGAATGAGCGATTTTTTGCAAGGGTTCTGTTTAGACTTTTAGAGCCCAAACTCGACGAGTCATTTATTGATCTGAATTACAATGTCTTCGTCCATAAAACTGTTTGTGTACAGGAATAAATTAAACTGGTCTTGGATTATAGGGGAATTTTCTAAAATATCCATTAACATAGACAATTGGGAGGAGGCAGAGTCTCTGTAGATTTAATGCTCTGGTATCCTAGGCTAAGCCAGAGGTTGGTTTGGTTTGAATTCTGTAACTTCGTCCTAAAATGCATTCGTCTATTTTCTTTTAGAAAATACTAGCTGTTTAACGAACATAATTTAATCATTGATGATTCAGTATCAGGATGATTCAGAGTCACCATTAAGAACTTGAATTATCATTGCACCATTGTGGAGAAAGTAGGAAGACTGGGCTGAATCCAAACTGACCTCAGGTCATCCCTGGAAGTTATTTCTAGAAGAAACTTCTGATAATGGCTCATTTTCTCTTTAAGAGTTGAGTGCAGGGAAAAAAAGTCCCTCTAACAATTAGTATTTCTAAGGCTTAGTGTCTGAACACTTGAATGCATACTCAGAAAGCAAGGCTAGATTAACTCTCAGCAAAGAAGTTTAATAATTATGGTTTTGGATGTTGTTTGCGCTGCGCACTCTCCCATCAGATGGCCTGCCCGCACACTAGGCTAAGTAAGGACAAGGGACTTACTTATTTTCATGAAATCTTCTGACTCTGTTATATCTGAGGTGCTGCCATCAAAGGCGCAGGCTGACGTGGCACCTGTCTGATGCTATGGCTGGTCTCACCTTGGAAGCTGGTGGTGGACCCAGTGGCAATCATGTTTGTTGCTTTAACATTTTCAGAGGAGCTTCTGAGCCCCTTGAGACTGAACTCAACTCTAGCACTGCCACCCTTGACCCCCAAATCTGGAATTTACTGCCTCTGGGACAAGTGGACTTTCCTTGCTGGGTAGCACAAGACAGACGTATCTGCAGGTGTCAGCTTGAAGTAGGGGAAGGAAGAGAGGTATTAAATCAGACAGATCTGGTTTTGAACCCAGGCTATTTGGTCTTGGCAATATTCTTATTTTCTGGAAACTGAGGTTTTCCTCATCTTTAAAATGCAGATGATAGCAGTGATTGAGAGTCTGCCTGCCGATGCAGGGGACGCGGGTTCGTGCCCCCGTCTGGGAGGGTCCCACATGCCACGGAGCGGCTGGGCCCATGAGCCATGGCTGCTGAGCCTGCGCGTCCGGAGCCTGTGCTCCACGACGGGAGAGGCCACAGCAGTGAGAGGCCCGCGTACCACAAAAAAGAAAAAAAAAATGCAGATGATAAAACAGTAACTGCTTGGTTGCTGTGAGGATAGAAGGAAGTAAGGGATGTGGGCCAGCAAGCACGCCGTGGATGATGCCTCACCTCTTTCTTCTGCTTTTGTGTCCTCTACTTTCTTTGATCACCTACGGCAAGAGTCACAAAATGTGACCCAAAGGCCAAATCTGGCCCACCACTTGTTTTTGTAAATAAGGTTTTATTGGAACATAGTCGTGTCCATTTGTTTACGGGTTGCGTAGTGCTGCTTTCACATACAACTGCACACTTAAGTAGTTGTGGCAGAAACCTACCAATCTTAGAATATTTACTCTATTTTATAGAAAGTGTTCCTCAACGCTTGACTGACTTCCTAGGTCTTTGGGCGCCCAGGTTGCCTGCTGATAGCCTGAGGCTTGCGTTATAGCATCTCACCCAGTCCTGCCTTCCTAGGAGGCTCCTAGGAACTAACCTCACTATGTTGCTAAGAGTTTGAAGTTTACCTGTCCTGGGCCTCACACCAATCAAAAGTAGGTTATCAGGTGTTCCTGTGCCCAGAAATGGGGGCTCAGCCCACTTGTGGAGGCCATGAGGGCATCCCGCTGGGATGGCGGGGAAGCCCCACCATTGTCCCCACCGCCCCTCTGCCCATCTTGGGTTGAAGGCTAGTCCTAGGGGCACCGACCCTCTCGTTCATCTGTCTTTCCATCTACAATTATCCTGTCCGTGCCCACAGTCAGAACATCACCCTTGGCAGGTGTTTGCAGTAAACGGCATGTGCCCAGGTGATATGGGCACATGTGGTGTCTGCTACACAAGGACTCACCCATCTTTCATTTTAAAAACTGATGTTGCTCTGACATTCTGACAATACCAGGCTCTCAGAATAGACCAATGTATTTAATATAAAGGTCCGTTGGTGTGATTGAATTTTTTAGAGCACTAAGGAGCAAACTCTGTGGTCTGACTATAAAATTAGGCAAGTGGCTTTTTTTTTTTAACATCTTTATTGGAGTATAATTGTTTTACAATGGTGTGTTCGTTTCTGCTGTATAACAAAGTGAATCAGCTATATGTATACATATATCCCCATATCTCCTCCCTCTTGCATCTCCCTCCCACCCTCCCTATCCCACGCCTCTAGGAGGCAAGTGGCATCTTTAATCAGGGCTGCCTTGCACAGCTGTGCAGGTCATGCCTTCACAAGCAGCCACGCCCAAAGGGGGCAATGAGGGGCTGCGCTGGACTCACAAGCCTGTGCCCTGGGGAGGGGCTTGAAACACTAATCCATCCGCCTGCCCGGAGGAGCCACCTTTTCTCATTTGTCTGCCCAGAAGGGGGCACATTTTCTAATCTATTTGCCCAGAAGGTGCTGTTTTGCAATTCACCCACCGGAAAGGGGTGCTTTTTTCAATTTCACGAGAATGCACTTAAGTACTAGCATGTCTATGAGCCACGGCAAGAAATGCGTCTCCTAGTTACAGTCGTGTACAAGCTCAGACCGCAGAGAAATTGAACCAGGGAGACAACGCGGCCCCTGTGAGATGTCAGGTAATACCAGACTCACATAATATCTCAGGCAATAGGAGTTTGTGACTATGGGTACAGCATGGCATAGGATACGTTGCCAATGTAATTCCACAGCTATAGGCACTCAGAACAAGAAAGTACATTGCATATGTCCCTTTATTCCAACTTGCTACTTTTCCTAAAGGCATTTAATCAAATAACCCAGCTAGGAGCTGTGTAACGTTATTAGCTGAAATTGCACTGTGTTCACGGACTAATGAAGTGGGAATGAGCTTCCACAGATAGGCTCTCAGACTGCAACCATATTGCCCCAGAACAAAGCTCCTCTGTATGGAAATTGAGCAGCAAAAGGGCCCAGTCCACCAGAGCCGAAAGGATTTTGCTTTGCATCTACTTGCACTTAATACGGTCACGGCGGAAATTTCCCAACTGTGCCTATTTTGATTTTCCTCAAATAATTCTCCCACGTGCACTGGTTTAATGATCATGTTCAGCTCATTTTTGACTAAAACCAGCATTAAAGGGATTTATGTCTATCTTAAGTCTGGCTGTAAAAGTTAATGAAATTTAACATTTCTCCAGCACACACACACACACAAAGATGCATAGTCAGAAAATTGTTTGAAATCTTTCTTCCATACTAAGATTTCCAGAGTCATGTGTTTTTCCAGGGATGGAGTGTTCTCTGTGGTTTTGACACCCCTTACCATCACCTCTTTCTTGCTCCTAGACATTCCAGCAACTTCTCTAGTCACTGAATTACTCTCTGGGTAAGAGGAGCGTGATAGCCAGGCCGGGAAGGTACCACCAAGCCTAAGGCACGTCCTGGACCGCTGTGCTTTTTAGTTTCCAAAGCTGAGCGGCTCCATCCTTTAGCCCTAATGTCACTCTTGTCAGCCGATCTGAGGGAGGTTCTAAGAACTAAGCATAACAGGAGGTAATAATAATATAAATCCCTAATGGTTGCCACAGTGCCCTAAGTTAATAGAGAGCCTTTAAGTTTTTCAAAGCAGGTTACGTTCTCTTATTTTATTTAATATTCTCCAAAACCCTGTGCGGGTAAGAGAGCAGATACATTGAAGGCAGAAGTGGGGCACTTACTATCTCTAAGACACGGCCAAGCCAGCCCCTCTGGATGGCTTTAGAGCTATCTCTGCCTGCTCGCGTCTTCTTAGCCCGTCTTACAGCTTTGGAAGGCCAACGAAGCCTGTCTTAGGCTAGATTGAGGCTAGTTCCCACTCATGAATTTTAATAGCTGCCCTAAAAGCATGAATTCCTAGGGCTGAACTGATGCATGGAGGAGAAGCTGCCACTCATTGTGATTAACCTCCAAGCGCTGACTCTGAGACAGGGTCCAACACTTGTTTGGAAAAAAATTTACATCTTTTTTTTTCACCAGCTGACAACTCAAATTTAGCGTTTCCTTCCATTATGGATGTGGACTACAGGCCACAATATTACTAGCAGTACCTGAGAGCTTGTCACCAATGTGTACTTTCATACCGCGTTAAAGCTATTACAGATTTGCTGAGATACCTTTTCTACTCACTCCTACCTGGCACTAGATTTTGTTATTTAATGCATTTATAAAGAGGGATACATACTGTTTCGCAAAAGTGTATTTTTAATCTTTTGATAACTGTTTCAATATAATTGCTTTTCCTTGGTTATCCTATGCATTTTGTTTCATGAATTTAAAATATTATCCTGAGTATGAGAAGAAAGACATACTTGTGTACATAGGTAGGTGGTGTGCAAATTGGTGTAATCTCTTCAGAGAGAAATTTGGCAATATCTATCAGAATAAAAGATGCACAGACTCTTCGACCAAGCGATCCCACCTGTAAGAATCTCTCCTAAAGGTATACTCGTACGTATGTGAGAGATTTGTGTTTAAATGTGTTCACGGCAGCATGATTGTAAAAGTGAAAGACCAGAAATGGCTTGTGTCCCACATGGGGGATGACGTAAATCAATGATGGTGCAAAACTGCAGTCCCAGCAAAGAACAAGGTACATGGCCTGCAATGTACTCCTTCCCAAGAAATATTAAGTAAAAAAGACAACGTGTAGAACAGAGTGCATGGTGAGCCCCCATTAGCATAGAAGAGAAGGACACGCTTGACGGTAAATGCATAGTATTTCTGGAAAGATACACAAGAACCTTTTTATACTGCTTTGTGTCTAGGGAGAGGCCCAGGGCCTGGGGTGGAAGGAAGACAGATTTCATTGCATTGCCTTTGTTTTGTGTATTTTTCTGGCATAATAATAACAACAGGTAACACATATTGAGTGCTTATTTTGTGCAAGGGGCTCTTTTAGATGCTTCGTCTGCGTTTGCTCCTCCCTGCGATGTCCTTACGTGGTAGTACTCTTATTATCACCCTCATTCAAGGAGCAAGGAGACCGAGGGAGGCACAGAGAGGTTGACTATTTCCCCTGAGGTCACACAGATAAAAAGGGGGCACAGCAGGGACTTAGACCAGGCAGTCTGGTCCCGGAGGCCTCTCCCCTAACTCCTCAGTCTTGCCTCTGCATTAGAATCACAATGTCACATTCTGCGTGTGTTGTTTAAAAGAAAAGCAACCAGCAAATAAAAAAGAATAATTCAGTGGGTTTATTCCCTGAAATGTCAATGGGTCATTCTGTCCAAATCTAAGCATATGAACTGAGATAGGAATTTACCTCCCGACCCTGGGACACACCTCACTAAAGAGCTGGGAAGCTCATCTCTGATCCATTCATTTGATAACAGCATGGTTTTATTTAGTGACTTTTCTATCCAAGGCTTAAACCAACAAATATGCCTCCAAAGAGAAAGCTAATTCCCCTGCTTTTGACAGCAACGTTCTGATTTTCTCTGTCGATGATGCTGTTCCTCTTAGAAGTAGGAAAACAAACATCACCCTGTTTACAGACAAATCACATGGATGACTGGATTCCCCAGAAACTGAGATCTAGGAAATATTTCCTTTTTTGCTCCAGAGCCCCATCTGCACTAGTTGGTGACCCTTGGGTTTCTGGGTACAACTTGAACTTCATTGGCTGGGAATGGTGTTCCCTGAGGTGCTTGCACGTGGTGCCTTCAATACCTGGCATTGCAGAACTTGACTGTGACTCCTTGCAAAGCACCCCTCCGATCCTTCTTATTGTGCCAACGACAAGCCTCCATTAAGTGCACCCGTGTCTTTAATTCCTCCCTATTCCTTGCTAATCCATCTTCTTATCTGACAGGGGCGAGTGTTGGCAGGCAGCAACATCCAGCTTGAGTTGCTTTCACTGTATTTATTTTGACAGGTACTTCTATATATGTTGAGGGATATTGGTTGTTTTTCTATTTGAAACAGTGATTTATAGTTTCCCTTTAAAATACATGCATCTGTGTGAAAAAAGTGAGTCAATTTAAGGAAACATGCTAGGTAAGTAATAGCACCGATAGCAAAAATTGTGAAAGTGTATTATGACTGGTGGATGACTGGGAAACACTGGAATAAAGAGATGGTGATGTTTATGGCTTTGACTCCTCTAGTCACCAGCAGGTCCACCCTTAACAGGGGCTCGAGAACTGAGTATCTATTTGGGGGATTTGTAAGAGTAACGGAAAAAACTTTCTGTCTTCAAATTTCAGCCCTGTCAGTTGTCATTTCAACATTGTGAATTCACAATGAATTCTACAGAATTGACAGTCTGTAGACTGTTGGCCTTCGAAGGTGTTCAATCATTCATGCATTCGGCCGCTCATTTATTTTTTTCATGGAACACATATTTACTGAGTACCAACTATTTACCAGGCATTGCGCAATAGCAAGTTCCCGTTGGAGAAGAAGATGCCCTTGGCTGGGGTATCTTGCCTTTAGCCCTCACAAGCTAATACATCAGTCAGGGACTGACACCTGAGGTTCCAATGAATTTATTGGCTAACAGTGGTTCTCAACTCAGGCTGCTCAATAGAATAAACTGGGGAGCTTTTAGAAATATGAATACTTGGGCTTCCCTGGTGGCGCAGTGGTTGAGAGCCCGCCTGCCGATGCAGGGGACACGGGTTCGTGCCCCGGTCCGGGAGGATCCCACATGCCGCGGAGCGGCTGGGCCCGTGAGCCATGACCTCTGAGCCTGCGCGTCCGGAGCCTGTGCTCCGCAACGGGAGAGGCCACAACAGTGAGAGGCCCGCGTACCGCAAAAAAAAAAAAAAGAAATTTGAATACTTGAGTGACCCCTAGATTTTGATTTAATTCATCTGCGGTGGGGCTTGGGCATCAGTAGTTTAAAAAAGGACACAAAAACTCTTCAGGGGTTCTGACGAGACAAGGTCGAGAACCACTGAGCTGACATCTCTGTTCACTCCTCAAGTTCTGGCCCCCCTGCTGCTTACGGTGTGGTCTGTGGACCAGAAGTACTGACATCACCGGAGAACCTGTTAGAATTGCAGGACTTCAGGCTGCACCCGAGACTGGCAGAATCTGAATCTGAGTTTTAGCAGGATCTCAAGGGAATTCATATGTGCACACTGATTTATTTATAAAACGAGTGCATGTTTGCCTTTGGCCCATTCACTTCCCCTTAATCTCCTACTTTCCTTCCTCCCTCTTCTTCCTAAATTCTATAACAGAAAGAAATTGAATTTGATAAGCCATTCATACTTTAGCATGGGTAAGTTCAGTACACTGCCCTTCCCAATATTATTCGTTTTAACAGAAGAGCATGGACATTGGAAAAAGCTATAGTTCTCAACCTCTAATAGCAGAGATTGAAGGGTGGTATTTTGGGAGCATCAGGAACTTCCTGGCATCTCTTAGGCTGAAGTTCTTTCTATGGAGGAGTTCAGTTCTAAGAACAGAGCTGTTGCAATAAATTCCTTTGGTTGGGAAGGGAAGGCCTGATGAACCAAAGAAAACAAAAGAAAGCAAGATAAAGTGTGGCTATTATGCACAATATTACTGGATTCCCTGTGCTCCTGGCAGGTGAGGGCTCTTGGGGCAGTGGGGAGTTGATTCTGCAAGAAAGGAGAGTAAAATTCAGAGTGAAGGGTCTCCTGCTGTTAGATAAATTTTGATGAATATTAAAGTTTGAATTATTTTTGCCTCCTACCGCTTAAAATAAAGTTTCTGTCAAAACTTAAAAAATACATGCAATTATAATCAAACTAAATGCCAAGCCATTTTAACAGCAATAGGAGTTAAAACATTAAACAATGTGTTTATATTATGCTACATACCTATTTCTATGCCTTGCCTCTATTCCTGAAAAGAAATGATATGTTTCCTGGATCCTAACAAATGGTACAGACAAGCTAAAGTGAACAGTATAGCAAGATCTAATTTGGATTCGGTAAAAATGAGGGTGCACCCAGGTAACGCAGGGATGCTGAGATTCTGTGCTCGGTGCTCGGTCTTTCCTTGGCCTCACAGTCCGAATCTGCGTATGGATTCAACTTGGAGCCAATCCAAGCTCCTGACCTTCACGCAGGCGAGTACCCTAGAACTGGCCAGTCCTCCCAGCTCTGGGCCAGCCCTGCTGGATTCCTCCACAGCCTTTACTGCTGAGGTCTCTCTGTGTCCCCCACAGTGGCAAAGGTGACCTTGAGCAAGTTGTCTAAAGGCAGCTCTGGGCAGTGATAGGAACCTTCATCAGTTTAGTGCCCACCACTCCAGCAGAGGAGAAGAAAGATGGGGGTTTAAGAAAGGCAGTTCAATTTAGCCTTAATGATGTAATAAGATGGTAAGGAGAGCGATCGCGATCCAGGGCCCCAGACAGAAGGGGGGCAGCCAACAAATGGGCTCAAGAAGCTGCTCTTACGGGCCTCCCAGGGTGGGAGATTGAAGGGGTCGGGAGCGGCTGGCTAAAGGCAGTTCGAGCCTGATTTGCGCAGTTCCACAAAAGTGTGCTGTCAAGGCCCTGCGATAGCAACCCTGTAAATCAGCACGAGGAGAGAGAGAGACACAGTTCTGGGGTCTGAATTTGCACTGTCAAGGGGGCCAGGTACAAGTCAATTTGTGTTTCCGTCTCCTGTGACTGGGGGCCCTATGATGCTGCAGAGACGCTCAAAGCTGCTCCTCTGTTTCCTCTTTGAAGGCTCTGCTTGCCTTGGAATGGCTGCCGAGGTCAAGGCCACTACCTTTGAGTACCCTCCCCATGCGACCGATTATACGACCTCAGCATCACCTGCTTCTCTTTTTCCCAGCCCTAAAAATAGCAAAGATGAGTTCACTGATAGCTGAGTCACCTCTTCGAAGGAGTTGTTCTGTCCAAATATTATTTATTGGAGACTTTGTCTTAAACACATTTACACAATGTTTTCCTTCTGTCAAAGGCATAGCTCTGTGAATAATAACTGTATCACGCAGGAGTCTGTTGCTATTACACATACACCTGTCAGTTTTATGTATAAACTAAGTGTGTGTATAATTCAACACAAATTGAATTCAGTTGAGCCTCGCAACAGTTTTTCTTTCCTTTTCAAAATTAAAAAAAAATTACTGAAGTATAGTTGATTTACAGTGTTGTGTTAATTTCTGCTGTACAGCAAAGTGACTTAGTTATACATATATACGTATTCTTTTCCATTATGGTTTATCACAGGATATTGAATATAGTTCCCTGTGCTCTGTAGTAGGGCCTTGTTTTTGTCTCACAACAGTTTTGAGAATTGAGAATTGTAACCTCCATTTTACAGATATGAAAACCAAGGCTCAGGGAGGTTATGTAATTTGCTCAAGGTTTTCAGCTAGAAGTGGTTGAATTAGTATTAAAAATTAGGACTTCTGATTCAGACTCATTCTCTCCTTTCTGTAGTGCATGGCATCTACAGCTCTTTCCTATGATAAAAAATAAAGGAAAAAATTATGAGACTGAGCACTTTGGTTGTCCCAACACCCTTGGAACTGAGTCGGAGCATTAAGACCTAAGATATAGTAAATGGCAGAGAGATGGGGAGTGGGGACCCCAAGGCTTTGGATTGTTACGCAGTTTCAAATCGGTAATAAATCAAACTCAAAAGCTTGTCAGCACCCTTCTCGCTTGTCCCTTTTTGCTTCAAAGAGCTAATCTCTGCTTTGGTGATTCTTTTTAGGATAACCTTGCTAAGAGGAGAAGATGGAAAGAGAGTGCTGTGACCTTGAGAGATAAGCAAAGAGGATGATGAGGCACGTAAATATCTCAGTGTTTATGGCTGGAAAAAAGCGAAGTGGATCAGTTCCCTTTCACGAAGAAGTTGTTTGAATCTTACCTTTGAATGAGATCAATTTTATGTTCCCAGCCTATGTGAAATGTGACACAAAAAAAGGACGGATCCCCCACTGTTCTGGAGAAAGATTAAATGCACTTCTGGTTCCTTTCACAGCTATTCATCATTTTAATTGGTTTTGAAGCCAAAAAACTTTGACAGCATTTGTGATGGGAAGCCAACTTCATAATTCATAACCTATGGAAAAGTGATTACAGCCTTCATTCCGAGGCTGTGCACATACCTTATTAAGTTGCTACAAGGATCAAACAGCAGAATCCACATTGATCACACAATCTGTGCACAGGGGTTGCAGCAGTTGAATCAGGGACACTAGTCCCTCGGGAAGGAAAATACTCTGCTGTAGACCTTTTAGGGACAACGTGCCCTTGACTCATGGTGTTCCTCGCCACCATCGCTGTTCCCGGCATTTCTAAGAACCATGACAATGCTCATCTGGCCCCCTGGCCCCCTCCCCACCACTCCAACAATTCCCCTTCAATTTCACCCCAGCATCTTCCTTCATCTTCTCATAACCCAGAACAGTGACTCTGTTGAAATCACGAAATTCCCCATTTCATTCTCCGCCCTCCACTGCCTGTTCCCCAACTTCTCTCTTTCTTTAATCACCGAGATGTTTCATCGGGGCCTGCAAATCCCTCGCCCACTCCACTTTCTTATTGCCACTTCTCCATCCCATTTCGCACGCTTTCTCTCAACACCGGGCTGCATCCCCCAGAGTTTTCGAGGTCAAGTTCGTAGTTCTTAGCTTCACTCCCAAGGCAGTTCATGATCAGCCTTTTACCAGTTTCTCTCTAGCTCAGGGGTCACCAACCTTCTCCTGGAAGGCCCAGACAGTAAGTGTTTTAGGCCTTGTGGTCTCTGTCCCAAGGAACCACCTCTGCCATTGAAGTGGGAGAGCCGCCCTCGGTGACGTGTAAACAGATGGGCGTGGCTGTGTCCCTATAAGCCTTATTTACAAACAACAACAGCAAAAAGGTGGTGGGTGGGTGGGCTGTGGTTTGCAGAACGTTCTTCTTGTGAGTTAAATACGTCTCCCAAAAACCTAACGCCCACACCCCACGTGAAGGTGACTTTATTTGGAAATGAGGTCTTTGCAGATGCAAACAAGTTAAATGAGGTCCTGCTAGATTCGGGTGGATCCTAAGTCCCACGACTGGTGTCCTGATAAGAAAGTCATATGAAGAGACTGAGACACAAAGACACGCAGGGAGGAGGGGGACAGGTGTAGATGGACACAGAGATTGGACTGATGGGTCTCTAAGCCGAGGACACCAAGAGCTGCCCACAACCACCAGAAACTAGGAGAGGCAGGGAGCAGGCTCTCCTTCAGAGTCTCCAAAGGACCAGCCCTGCTGATACCTTGATTTTGTTCTCTGGCCTCCAGAACTGTGAGAGAACCCGCTTCTGTTGTCTTAAGCCTCCCAGTTTGTGGTGTGTGTTACCGCAGCCCTAGGAGCTAACATGCGGCTCTACTGTTATCTTCCCCCCTCCCCGGCACGCAGCTCCATCCAGCCGTGTCTGAACTCCATGCTGTGGCGTCTGTCTGGAACTCTCTCCTCCCTCAATTGGGCTCACTTGAGTCAGCTCAGATGTCACCTCTATTCGGGTGACACTCTGCTGTGGGTAGATGTCCCTTCACAGCCCTCACCTCACTTTTCCATCCCCTCCAGTTCACAGTAAGCGGTTCAAGGGTGTGGAGTGTGTCTTCTGATGCCACAGTGCACAGAGCAGACTTTCATTACATGTTGAATGAGTGAATGAACTAGTGACAAGAATTGTCTAAATTATTTTGTTGACTCCAGTGTCATTTGACGTTATGGGACTAATCGGTGGAGTGTACTCATTTTCTGTACCTTAACAAAATTATTAAAATAAGATCATTTGTTTTTGGAATTGGGCAAAACAGCACAAGTATGTTTCCAAGGGTTTCCAAACCTTTAAATATTCACCTTTTCACTACTTGTATTTTTGAACATTAAATATTGATATTCCCAGGCCTCCTTTTATATGCACCAGCCTCGTACCACTTTATTTATACCATGTTTAGCAATGGCGGTGTTGTCAGCAGCATTATTTGCATATTTTAATTGCATTTTGCCCTTATTATTTTAGAAAAACAAGTGGAAAATGGAAAAATAAAATAAGCTGATATTAGAGATAAAAATAGAGGTTTCATAAACTTAATTCAGTTGAAGCAAGATAGAAATCATTAGCTTTGCTACAAACAGCAAACCTTTAGCCTCAATCTAACAGTCACTGGATTTAACTCAGCGGTGTTCAACTGTGATAGAAAAGAGGAAATGTTTAAAATATTTATCATTTTGAAGACAAATCATCAACATTTATGTTTGAGTTGAGACATAATAGGGAATATATAATTATGGTGATTTAGACTTTTTTTAGCTTTCTGGGAATATAATCACATAAATTCACATTTAATGTTCAAATTTGGGGACTGCATATATTTTAAAAATTCAAATGGAAAAATGATCAGACTTCTACTGAAATTTATTTCATTCAGTTAAAAATCCCAATATCTATTTATGTGTAAATCTTAATGAGACTTTTAAGATACAAAAGTTGATGGGAGAAAGAAGGGAAATGGAAGTATCTTGGTTTAGCTTGACTTAGGGCCTAAAACAAAAATGGGCAAGTGATTTTCTGAACTCACTGGACTGAAGGCATCAGAGTTCACACCCTGAGTTCCCAATCCCAGCTAGAATGGACGTTTACTCCCAGACCCATGCTGTGTGAAAACAATATTCCTGGAGAAGAGCATTCTCACCCTAGAGGCAACAGAAATGTTTCCAGGCTCCTTGCACTCTCGGGACATTTATATTTTCTGGAGATTAACTAGCAGTTGGGTTAGCATATGACACAGCAATCCCAAGATAAAGGAAATCTAATTTTCACACAAAAACCTGTATGTGAACATCTATGGTGACTTGATTTATAATTGCCCAAACTGGGAGTCATCCAAATGTCCTGCAAGTGGAGGATGGATAAACGAATTGTGGTACGTCCACACAATGGAATACGACACAGCAATAAAAAGGAATGAATGCTCATATACACAACTGCATGGATGGATCACAAATGCATGAAAACAACCAGACTCAAAAGAATTTTACTTTTTTTGTTTTGTTTTGTTTTTTACTGTAGGATCCCCTGTATATGAGATTCTCTAGAGAAGGCAAAACTACAGGGACAGAAAACAGATCTGTGGTCGCCAGGGACTGAGGGTGGGGCTGCAGTGGGTTGACCACAAAGGGGCAGCATACGGGGATTTTGCAGGTGTGGGAGTGATGGAGGCGTTCCGTCTATCAGTTGTGGTGGTGGTTACGTGATTTTATGCATTTGTCAAAACTCATAAAATGGTGCACCAAAAAGAATAAATTTTACTTTCTGTAAATAAAAAGTGAATTGAAAAAGTAGCAATTGGCTCCCACACTAGAGTGATTTTAAGCGACATTAAGTGAAGTGCTCTTATCCCGGTGGAGTATGTAATATGATTTCTAGTTAGAGCTTGGGAATATACAGCCGTTTCTCTCAAATCTTTTTTCCCCCATTCTAAAGAACTATTTCCAACACAATTGACTACTAGGTGGGTCATGAATTCTCTCTGACCTGGTGGGCAAGATGCTGAAGCACTGCCTCTGGTTTTTTTTCCTGTTTGTGCATTTCATCTCAGGGACAGGCTCTGTTTCCTTCAGGGTCATATTCTTTCAGGTTCAGAAAGAGTTTAACTCCACTTAAGGAAGAAAAATACCTTGGGAATACAGCCAAGATGTGTTTGTTGGCAACTGTCCTATTTCCTGAAGGGCAAGCTGTATGAGGCAGGGTTTTTCTGGGGAAGCCGAGGCAGGATGGAATTCTGTGTTTCTGAGAACCCAGCACACATTTTGGAAGATGAGAGCTGCATCCTTTTCTCAGTCTAGCCAGTTCTCGCCATCCCGTCCCCACCAGCAGCTCATTACTCAGCACTTAGGTTGAGACTTGGCTGGCAAAGAGGGTCCCTGTGATTCATCTTCATCTCTGGTTAATTACTGTAATTGATGTAACAGTGTTTCTGTAACTCTGTTAACCAGCAAATGTTCAAGTCATACCTCTCAACTCTCATTAATCTCATAGCCTGAGTTTTTTTTTTTTAAATGATGTGTTTTATTTCCTCATTATGGAAATTTCAGATCAGCAGTGAAAATAGGGATGTGTTGGCCCCTGCATTACTTTTGTTTTTCAAGGGCGTTGGAGAGTGTTTCAACATTGCAGTATTCTCTTCACTTTATTGTCCCTCTCTTTGAGATCAAAACAAAAAGTGATACTCTTGGGAGGACTGTAAATTAATTCAAACTTTTCAGAGAATAATTTGATAAACTTTATCAAAATTAAAATTGCATATACTCCTTGACCCAGAAATATTACTTCTAGGAATTTATTCTACAAGGATATTCACACAAGAATTCAGAGATCTATGTTCAAGGCAATATAGTCATTCCATAGTTTATCATAGCAAAACATTGGGGGAGAATCAAAAAGACAATTTTTAGGGGTTCGATTGAACAAATTACGATGTATCTATTCTATGGGAGAGAAGATGTTGGGACATAACAGCAGATTGCACAATATGATCTACTATATGATTCCAGTTTTAGGGAAGAAAATCTGGAAGGATCCGCACAAAACAGCTACATCACGAAAACTGAGAAGTGAGCAGGTTTTGTAGAGGAGGAGTAGGAGAGGGGAGAGAAGAGAAATTGAGTTTTAATTTTATTTACACTGCTATACAGTCTGAATCTTTTTTTATGATGAGCAAGCCTCCTATATTAAAAATGAAAATATGGAAAAAAGCAAGAATAATGCAGTTCTTTTTAAAACTTTTTCAAAATTTTTATACAATTTTAAAAGCTACTTTTCATTTACAGTTACTACAAACTATTGGCTCTATTCCCTGTGTTGTACAATACATCCTTTAGCCTATCTTATACCCAGTAGTTTGTATCTCCCACTCCTGCACCCCTATATTACCCCTCCCTGTCTCCCACCGGTAATAACCGGTAGTTTGTTCTCTAGACCTGTGAGTCTGCTTCTTTTTTTATTCACTAGTTTGTTGCATTTTTTAGATTCCCCATAGAAATATCATATAGTATTTGTCTTTCTCTGTCTGACTTATTTCACTTAGCAAAATGCCCTCCAAATCCATCCACGTTGCTGCAAATGGCAACATTTTGTTCTTTTTTACAGTTGAGTAGTATTCTATACAAAGTGATGCAGTTCTAAGACTTCAGAATCATTAAACTACACCCCTTCCAGAGATTGGAGGGAGGAGGACAGGCACCTGTCTTCTCTCAGGGCCAGTGAGAAAGCACCTCTCCCAGGAGATGGGCTACTTCCCCTCTGCTTCTTCCCACATTCACAGGGCATTTTCAGTAGTAACTCATTTCTACATCAGCTCTTTTGCTAATAGGTAATTTTAAACATTGTATTTTTAAAAAATTGAAGTATATTTTACCTATAGCAAAATATGTGATGCTAAATGTTCAGCTCTATGAGTTTTGGCAACATACACCCCCACGTAGCCATCACGGCAATCAAGATATAGAACATTTTCACCTCCTTGGAAAGTTCTCTCACACCCTCCATCCACCTTGGTCAACCCCTCTTCTGATTTTTATCACTGTAAGTTAATTGTGCCTGTTTTAGAACTTGATGTAGATAGAACCAGAGAGTACCGTACTTTCTGTGTTTGCCTTTTTAACTAACATAACACTTTTGAGATTTGCTTACTTTGTTGTTTGCATAGGTAGCTTTATTCCTTTGGTTGTGAAACAGTATCCATTATATGAAGATGTTACAATTTTATTTGTCCTTCCACATGTTAGTGGGCATTTGAATTATTTCCAGTTTTTACAAAGATGAATAAAGCTGCTCTGAACATTCTTGTATATGTCTTTTAATGAACATATGTTTTCACTTTCCCTTGGTAAGTACTCAGGGTGGGATTGCTGGTTGTACAGTGTGTGTTTAACTTTGTAAGACTGCCACGCCTCTTCCCAAAGGGATTGTTCCATTTGACATTCCCACTAGCAATGTATGCAGTTGAAAGTAGGTTTTGCCCCTGAAAACACCTACCTTTAGGTACATCTGTAAATATTGTTTATTAGAGTAAAGGCTAAAGGAATCTTTCAGCAGCTGTAAACACGGTACTGAGCTCACACCCACTTCATTCCCTGCCCCTCCCCAGATAGCTGAGTCCTGCTCCCTGGCCCAGGAGGTGAGTCCAGAAGACTAGTCTTTCTCTGTCTCTTAGCTGGTGGTCCCTGTAGCTGCAGCAGATATTCACTGTTGTTCACCTGAGAAACCATCCTCTTTTCCTTCTCCATCCTTTCCCTGCACCACCGGCTGTGCGTTGCATACTCACACAGCTGTGGGAACCCATGACCCTGGCTACGCATTCTAAGATCTTTGCTACAAGCACATCCCAGCCCAGCATTTCTTGGGGTGCGCACAGGGGATTTGGGGTGGACTGTATCTATTTTTAAAGATTGTCCTATTTGCATAGAAAGTGAGGTTTTCCACTACCGTGGTAAACATATAATTACCCTTAAAAGCAATGTGATAAATGAGTGAGTCAATTAAGTAAAGATGGTTAAATAAATAATAGTATAGTGGATCATATTTCGAAAATATGGTCCAATTCTCTGGTCCGATTCCTCACTAGCTGTTAAAGACACTGAGCAATGTGGTTCATCATCATAATCAAAAGAGATTTGCTAAGAACCCATTGTCACTCAGGATATAATGAGCCCCAAAGTGGATATAGGTCTCTGCTTGTGACGGAACATCAGTGACGCTGCTACTAAATATATTCCTGTCAAAATCTTCATAATAGCTAACTGTCCACGGTGTGTGAAAAACCTGAGCGTCCAATTAATTTCCAGATCAACGCTGCGTGCTTGCTGATTAAGGACCATAAATGCTATTCAGAGCTCTCTGTGGGCTGGTCCGGGTTCCTGCTGACAGTGGAGCAAAGCGTTAAGATTGCTACTGAATCCTCTTCCGTGTTTCCAGGACGAGGCTCCTTCTGGACACTGAGCTTACACGATACCTAGTGAGGCCTGCATTATTTAACAATATTTTTGCCTACTATTTAGAAATATTTAGTTTGCAGATACCACCTTATTTTAAATGTTCCTGAGCTGTTTGTTTTTTGAGAGGAAGAGGGAAGTAATATTTAGTTAGCATCTCCTAAATTCAGTGTTACATTTTCTTTTGCTTTCTCTTAAAAAAAAAAAAAAGACAGCTCTTTTAAAAATAATTTCTCCTAGAAAAGTCCCCCTATGAGGTCTCCCTGCTTCCATTCTTGCCCACCCCCGATCCATCTCCAAAGCAGACAGATCTTTGAAAAATACCAAACCCAGGCATATCATTTCATGTCACACCCCCGCTCCACATCGTCACCCAAAAGAAAAATTTTCCCTTTGCTTCTAGGATGAAGTAGAAAATCTTTATGGCCCACAAAGTCCACATAATCAGGTCTCTTTCTGCATCTCCAGTGTCGCTCAGGCTGTTTTCTCCCTGGATTGATATTGATATGCTCCTGCATCCACCCCGTCCCGCCCCCGACACACACAGCAGCTCTCTTCAGATGCTTGAAAGGGCTGAGCATATTTCTGCCTCAAGGCCTTTGCACAGCTGTTCCCTCTGCTGCCAGATACCTGGCTAACTCTTCCTCATACTTAAGGCGTCAGCATAAGTGTCTCTTCTCCAGGGAAATCTTCCCTCACCCAGCAAACGAGATCAAGTTCTTCACATAAAACACATTTACAGGAACCAGTACTCTTGCATCACAGCAAAGCCCCACAGCTGTAAATAAGCAATTGTTTCTGTAATTATTTATTTGGAGTCTATCTGGAGACACTTCTAGGCAAAAAGTTTTTTGAGGGTAGGGACCACATCCACTCTGTTCATCAATGCATGCAGCCTGGCCCCCAGTGAGTCTGGCCTCCCGGCGTTCATGGCCTTGCACGGAGGCTCCCACAGTGAGCAAGGCTGACACATGCAACCAAAAGGATGCTGCACGACAGCTAAATGGTGAGAGACAGACCTCTCAGATCATGGCTGTCCAGTCATGAGGATTCTCAAGCAGTTGACAAAGACCCACACAGTGGGCAGGGGGGAGCTGAGGCCTCCTGCCAGCAGCCACCCCCACGTGATCCGTCTCGGAAGCAGAAGGTCCAGCCTCAGTCAGGCCTTCAGATGATGCAGCCCTGGTGACACCTCGAGAGACCCTGAACCAGAACCATCCAGCCAAGTTGTTCCAGAATCCCTGACCCACAGATACTGTATGTCCAAGTTTTGGGAGTAATTTTTCTGCAGCAAATATAATATAGGTAACTAACATACCAAATATTATATACCAAATATTACATTAGGTAACTAATATACCATAGATCTTGTTATAAAGTATAGCACTCAATAAATAGTTGTTGAATGACTAAATGAAAAGATATTACTATCTTTCTTTTACATTTGAGGAATGTACAACCCAGAGACGTTGGTTAACTTGGCTCAAGTCTCAGGAACTAAGTCAGTAGAGCGGGGTTGGACCCAGAGCCACCTGTTTGCATGGACCTTCTCAGTGCCATTTCTGTCATACTGTTTTATCTCCCTTGAAGAGAGAAATCGTCACATCTAGCTAGCCAAAAGAGTTTCTATTCGTAACCTCTTACTGATCACACTGGACAGGGTTACACACTGGCTAGTGAGTGCAAAGGTCTTCAAAATGGGCATGCCCACCCCAGGGGATGTGTAAGATGATCCACTGGGGTGTGGGGAGAAAATATTACAACTTCTTTGTTTTAGCTTGATTTTTAAAATTATGTATTTATTTTCAGTTGTGGTAAAAAAGGCATAGCATAAAATTAATCATCTTAACCCTTATAAAATGTGCAGTTCCACAGTGTTAAGTATATTTACATTGCTGGGCAACTAGTCTCAGAACTTTTCATCTTCCAAAACTGAAATGCTCTACCTATTAAACAATAATTCCTCATTCCCCAGTTCCCTCAGCTGCTGGCAACCACCATTCTCCTTTCCATCTTTATGAACTTGACTATTCTAGGTACCTCAAGCAAGGGAAATCATACAGTATTTGTCTTTTTCGTGACTGCCTTATTTCACTTAGCATAACGTCCTCAAGTTTCATACACAATGTTGCATACAATAGGCTGAATGATATTCTATCATATGCACGGGCCACATCTTGTCTATTCATTCTTTTCTTGATGGACACTTGTATTGCTTCTACCTTTTGGCTCTTGTGACTAATGCTGCTGTGAACATGAGAGTGTATTATAAATTTTAAAATATATATTTTTATTTTATCTTTAAAATTGTCTTTCTCAAGTATGTTTTATAATGTACACAGTCCATTATTACAGTGGTACATACACTGTGTGAATAAATAACCATGAATATACTTGGTGAGCCTGCTCAAACATTTTTATGGATGGGGATGTGTGATTAGAAAGTTTGGAGACTTGTAATTAGCAGATATTGTCGGGTATCCTATTCATGACCCCTTGCTTTCAGCCTTTCGATTCTGACTCAGCTTTCCTCTGCCAGATTTCCAGCTCTATCTCAGGAGCCCCTTCTGCCCATGACCGTGGCAGCCCAGAAGAAGAGGAAATTGCTCTCCCCTCATCCTGATAGCAGCCCTCGATCAACTACTGATGGGAGTTGGTGTATTAGTACCCCAACTCTTTCCCCCTCATGGTCTAACCCACAGCCCAGGGTTTCCCAGCAGACCTGAGCTCCACGGCACTAACTTACTTAAAACATGCCCTGTCTGGACTTCTTCCCTTGCCCTTGCTTCCTGGGACCACCTTTCAAATAAATTATCCAAGCCTCAGGGTTGGTTTCTGGAGGAATACATACTAAGACAGTAAACAAATGCAAAACTCTCTGAAATCACTCAGCCACAGTGGTTAATGTAGAGAGCGTTATGCGTGGAAAAGTAACATAACTTTGACTTTATGTCTGTCATTCTCAAAAGCAAGTTAAGTAAATTCAAACTACTTGACAATTTCATTTCCTTAGAAAACTATTTCAGCTTTTGTTTCTTAATCAGTGATATTACTGGAAGGGAGGAGAGTTTCTCATAAGATTTTAGAGTTCCAGCAGACAAGAGTCCAACTTTCTCAGCCTACAAATGAGGACGCTCTGCCCCCAACACGTGGAGCATCTTGTCAGATGCCCCACAGCTAGAAAGTGGTACAGCTCTGATCGGACCCGCATTGCAACTCTCTGGACGCGTGTTTCTAAGATAAGCCATTTTCCTATGTCTTGATGCACAGCAGATTACATCAGGGGATTTCAGCAGACTTTTCCTTAAAGAGTCAAATAGTGAGAATTTCAGGCTTTGCAGGTCTGATATTCTCTGTTACAACGACCCCAGTTGGCCATTGTACTGTGAAAGCAGCCCTAGACAATTAGTCAACAAATGGACATGGCTGGGTTCCGATAAAAGTTTATTTACCCAAAGAGGTGGCCGGCTTATGGATCATAATTTGCCAACTCCTAGATTAGATGATAGAGGAGACACAGGTCCTTTTCGTTTTGATATTTAAGGGAAAGATTTTAATTCTTCAAGCTCTCCTTTAATTCTTCAGCTCTTTAGTATACGTGATATAATTTATTCTTAAATATCATGTAAGTGTGTTTCCTTAGACCCAAAGAATAGCTAAGATGTATCATTGCCATGCGTCTCCCTCCCCTTATTCCTGCTGTGTTAATCCTGCAAATTAGCCCTGCCACGCACTACTTACAGCACACACAGCACACGCACAGACAAGTCTGCCCCTCCCCAGAATTTCGAAGTAAGAGTGCATTTTTTCACAGTGTCAACATTAATTACTCATAATTTAGTGTTCAAAATTATTTTCTATATTAATTTCAACACAATGGAATGGGCCTAATTTGGAATGATAAGATTCATTTGCATTTAAATTGATATTTTAAGCATTCCCTGTGAGGAACAAAGAGCATCTGTGATTATAATTATAAGCTTTGTTTCCAGGGCAGGTTTGTTTTCCTTTGGAAGGATTTGTATATATGGTGCATTGAGTTTAATATTAATCATGAGAACACATGACACCACGTGTTTCTTAGGAGAGTCCTGTGAGTAGAGGTCCTATATGTCGGGAATTCCCTTCTCCTGGTAGAATAGTGTATAAGCAAACTTACCAGCTAAGAACATGTCCATGTACAGCTTTTTTATTTTTCAATTTTCTAAATCTTTTAGATACTTAACAGAGTATAAAAAACCTAGGTTAATTTTTTTAGCTTGAAAACACATGCTTGGAGAAGTTGAATGGCTATTGTCAATTGCCTAAAACAAATGAATAAGTTAAACATCAAGACAACCGTGGCTGTTGCTTTTTCTAGTTCCTCTCTTGAGGAACACAAGCCAGCCTGGGTAGAGGGGGGGTTCCTGTTCCTTGGGTTGTGGCTATGAAGAAATATAGCAGTTCTCCCCAGAAGCCGGCAAGTACTAACAAGTGCTCATTTCCTGTGCAGACCATACTCCTGGTGCACTGACCAGAAGCTTCTTTTCATAGTGTTTATGGAGGTGCACATAAATAATTTCTTCTATGAGCAGAACACAAAGAGCATAGCAAAGCCAGGGAGAGGGGTTTTGTGAGGACTAAGCATGACCAGAAGAAATTAGGGGGTGCAGGCTAAAGAAAGGGAAACGGAAAGCATTTCTTCATCAGCCTGTCATCCAATGCATATTGGTCAAGGCCATTGTGCTTTGTTGAGGGTGAAGAGGTGAATGAGGTAGAGAAGACCCCTGTCAGCTCCTGGAGCTGATATTCCAATGGGAGGCACAAAACCCAAAAACCTAACTACAAACTGTTTTAAGAGCTAGGAAGGGACTAAACCACGGGTTGAAACAGACTCAGCATATGAGCCTTCTAAGTCTTGAATTAGGACAAATCCTGCAATCGTAGAGCTTGATAAATACTGAGGGAGCAGGAGGTAGGTTGAAAGGGTGGCTGGAGCCAGGACCCGTGGACCTTCGCAGGGAGGGAGGGGTATGGCTCTGGATGCAGAAGGAGCCCCTGGATGGGTTTAATTGGGGGTGTGGCCTCTTGTCCTTTTTTCCCTCTGTAATAACTCTCTGGTTATTTTTTATTTTTCGGCTGCTATGTGGGATCATAGTTACCTGACCAGGGATCGAACCCACGCCCCCTGCATTGGAAGCACAGCGTCTTAACCACTGGACCACCAGGGAAGTCCCCCTCTCTGGTTATTTTGGGGAGATGGCATTGCAGAGGGCAAAAGTGGCAGCAGGAAGCTGGGGCTTTCATGGGGTCCAGGGGGGAGGAGATGACAGCTTGGTCCTGGATACCAGTGGCAGAAACAGAGAAGCAGATTTGTTGCAGAGAGGGGCTAGGACTAGCAGATCTGGTGGCTGAGAGGAGAGAGGTAAAGAGAGGAGTCCAGGACCACTCCTGTGTTCCAGGCTTTGTCACTGGGTCCACGGCAGTGCCATTGGCTGAGCTGTGGGAGCCTGGAGGGGGACTAAGTTGAACAAAGTTGCTTGACAGATGGCGAACTTCACGTTTCACCCCTCGCTGGCTGTGTGAGCTAGGGTAGATCACTAACCTCTCTGATCTTCAGTTTCCTCTCTGTGGGAGGTGGATGAGAAAGTGCCTACTTCGCTGGTTTAACATACAGATTAAATGCAATAATACATGCAAAACACAAAACCAGGCACATAGCACCTTCTAAAAAATTGCCAGGTAGAGAACCTCCACGTTTCCAGAGAAGCCGCTCAAGACCAAAGGGATCAAAGTATCAGGACCAAGGCAGGGAGAAAAGAGGGATCTTACACTCAATACAAACAGTCAACTCTCCATGTGGGGGGGGGGGGATGGATTTGTGAGCTAAGACCAAACAAGAAACAGTGAAAACTCCCAAACCAAACCATCATGTAGGATAGAATAATTGCAATTGCTAACAAGTGACTAGTTTTTGAAGAGTTAATGAGCTTAGGCTATGGTCTTATTCACAGAGAACATATTTCTTTTTTGTAAGGTGCCTGGTAAGAATCCCAGCAAGGTACTGACTGTATCAAATGACTCAGTGCCTGCCTGGTCACCACACTGGCACTCACACAGGGACTGGCTCCTTCCTGCCGAGGCTTCTGGAACATTCTCTACAAGTCTAAGAGAGGACATGTGTGTGCGCCTTTGTGGGGGATGGTGGAGAAGAGGCCCAGGACCAGTACCAGATGGGCATCCATGCCTTTAGTATGCTGAGGAGTTCCATGTATATTTTTTGATAGATCAACGAAGACCCACTGTTCATATCAGTGATATGGCCAGTCATCATATTCCTTTGATTCTGAAGTAGGAAGATCATCCCTGTTTTACAGATGGGGAAACTGAGGACCATGAAGATCAAACACGGCGTTTTCGCTCACAGTGACTCAATAGGACTCCTCAAGCTGCTGCTCCCTGAATAGCTGAGATTTACACTAAACCTCTTATTTAAAAAATTGGCAACGTTTGAGCTATAAAACATAAGCCTCCTATTTCCATAGCTTAATGAAAACATCTCCCACACACTGTAATACATCTTATTCTTCTGCATAGCAGAGCACTCAGTGTGGGGGGGCTGTGTGTGCATGACATTCAAAGTACAGGCCTCCCCACCCCCCTGGAGACAACGGTGAGCAACGTTGCTCAGACCCGAGCCCCTGTTTCCTGCACTTGGCTTCAGGTTTTAATTATCGGCTGGTAATTAAGGGTTCTTTCTTTGTGAAAAATAATTTCCCGTAGGTTGGGAGCCAGCAGGGTTACCGTGGTTGAGAAGCTTATCTTATTTCTACGTCAGAGATTCTCTCTGCCTTGGCCACGCAGGATGGAAAATTCTGTTTTGCCCGAAGCTCCAGACTGCTCAGATGTAAGGAGGTCAGGATTCCCAGTGCAGACTCTGAGATGAAGACTTGTGGGCAAGTGATTTATTAAAGATGTGCTCCCAGGGGAAATCAGTGAAGGAGCCAGGGAGGCTGCCCGGAACAGGGAGGAAGCCAAGCCAGGGTGTGATTTCGGGTGAGTCCGGCAGGGGGCCCTGGAGGGCTGGTTACAGCCCAGAGGTTTCCCAGCCTGAGACAAGGCTTTCACGCTCCCACAGCCAGCCAAGGGTTAACGGGTGCCAAGACAGGGTGGACGTTCCCAGTCTCATCAGGTCTCCACGCGTGTGGGGCAGAGCAGTTTCCAGGAGCCCTAGGGCAACCCTCCAAAAGAGCAACAGGTGCTGGGAGCTGGAGGCAAAACCAGACCAATGCCAGGGTGGGCACGGAAATCAGGTTCAAGGGGTTGGAGAGGCAGACGTTGCTCCCAAGGGCTCGCTTTGGTGGCTGAATGAGGGGTAGTAGTGGCAGAGGGTGGGTTGAGAGGACTTGGCAGGGGAAGGTTGTGCTGAGAGGGGCCGAGGGGCTTGAAGCTCCTGCAGAGGGACCCACAGGTGCTTCCCCGCCAGGGCCAGGTTTGGTTGAGTTTCTCATGAACAAAAGCATTGGAAAATATTATCTTAGTCTTTAAGACACTCACATTTAGTTGAAGAGACTCTGTCACTGACCTTTAGGGAATTTGGGGATAAGAAAATGATTTTAATGGGTTACTTTTAGTCTAGGCTTCTCGGTAGAAACAACGCTCCAGATGAAAACCCAATTATAATCCAATGACCCTTTGCTCAGTATCATATAGATCAAGCTTCTAGATGAGTTCCTATGCTGTATCGACCCAAGAAAACATTCTTTAAATGCATTTAAGTATCTTCCCACCTCTAAAATTTAGGGCCAACTTGCTTGTTCTTGTTGCTGTTTTCCCATAGTGGGCAGTGTTTTTCCTTCCAGGACAGGACTGGGCATGTCATGATGTAATGATATCACGTCATACTTACTTTGTGCCTCCCCCACTGAACTCTGAGCTTCCCAAGGGCAGGGACCAGATTTTTCACACTTTATAGTCCAGGCCCCTAGCACAATATCTTGAACACAGTAGAAACTCAATACATTTCTCTTAACTTTTGACTAGGTTCAATGGAAGAAAACTAGTCAACTGAGCGATGTGGAAAGATCTATTAACAAGATTTTTTTCCCCTTTGCTTTCGTCTGCAGTTGTAAGTCTAGGTCCAAATAAGTAGCTTCTTTTCAGTTAATCAAGATTCTATTTTCTCCTGTTTCTATGTCAAAGTACGTTCCTGTAAAAATAGACAGATTCCTCTAGTACATGGGTTGAGTCAGATCACAGTCATTTGACTGATGGTCTGTCCAAATGATTGAAAAAAATTTCTTACCCCCAATATTCAGTCTAGCCTCCTGGTGATCAAGTGCTCACTGTGATCTGGCCAGCATTAATGAGTACATCAAAAAATGCCGGCTCCTTTCAACAAGACACAAAGGTTGTTTAAACCTTGGTTTCATATGCAATATTAATGTACTTATTTAAATATTAATCAGCCTAAAAGCCTGAAGTGATGCATGCAATCAATACTTCACAGCATCTGAGTCACTCAGGGCTGAGGCCTGGCCCATGCCCAGCAGCCACCCTTTCATCATGGCGGCCGTCTGCCACGTGGAGCTCAAAGGCCCCTCTTCAAAGCCAGTCACCAGCCAGGAACCCATCAAAAGAATGGAAAAGTGTGGGTCCTTGTGGGCTTTTTTCTTTTCCAAGAACTTCTGTTGGTGAAATAACAGCCCTGGAGCATAAATGATGTTCCAAATTTTGAACTGAACCAAAGAGCGTAATTCATCTTTTCCCATCTGGGAACTTAATTGTATTTCCCCCAACCTGAGGAGTTCTAGACATTACAGAAAAGAAAGAGCTCTTGGTTATCTCTAGGCGGTTTTATCCACAATGAGAATCACATTCTCTTCAGGCCTTCAGCCATGGGGGCCTCAGTTAGTTCCGGGGTCTTCTATCCCCTCACTGGCAACACGCATTATGGGGAATGGGGTGGTGGCATCTACCTGGAGACGGTTGACAGCTGGGAGTCAGAGGAAGCTCTGTATGCCAGCATTTCCCATCACCACTGAGAGAGGCCCATCATGTGATTTAGCCCCTGATTTCATTTGCAAAGTATGAATGATTAATTGATATGCAATGCAATTTAACAAATATTTATTAAACGCCTGCTCGGCACTGTGCTAAACGTTAAGAAGGACACAAAATTTAAAAGTTACTCACTGTTGAAGATGGGCGAGTGCAGCACACAGGAACTGATGGAAGAGCAGCTTTCCAAGTCTTGGCAAAAAAACAAGCTGACAATAGAAATCTATCTTTACATTTTTAAGAAAGGGGCAGAGGGGGTGTCAGCGGAGGTCCATCACTTTTTTTGCCCCCCTTCACCCTGATAGATTTTCTGCTGTAAGTAGAACTCTTAGTGAAAAAGAGGGGAGCCCTGCTCTAGGAGTCCCCATAAACATGTACTGTAATTCTTTGTATATAGAAAAAAAATTACCACAAATTTTAACTTTACTCTTAAAAAAAAAAAAAGTTACTCACTTCCCTACACAGAGCTTGTGATCTAGTTGTGATAGAGTCACACGTTTTAGGGGAACAGCATTGTAGAATGAATAAAGGAATGACTGAATGAACGAGCAAGGTAAGTGCCGAAATGAATGATGAAGTTAGTCATCAGAATCTGGGAATGCTGTCAAAGAAATACCTGTGATGACCTCTATTCCTAGAGGTTTTGTTTCAGTAGGTCTGGGGTGCGGCCAGAGAAATCTATATTCTCCTTAGGCTGGGATGGGCCTCAATTACCATGAGAGGGCCCGGAAGAGGGTCCAGTGTGGGTGACTGTAACAATTGCCGCCTCAAAACCATCACGATGTGTGAGCGCCATGTAACAGCAAGCATGTGTATCACTCATGAGTCTGCAGTTCGGCCGGGAGCGAGGTGACCTAGGCTAGGCGCACGTGGGCAGCTCTGCGGAGCTGGGCAGTGCCTGCTTGCTGCCGGGGGTTGCCTGGGGTTCAGCTGATTTTGGGGGGGCTCGGCTAGGCTGCTCAGCTTCTTCCTGCCGTTCTGTAGGTGGATGCGGGGGGCAGCGCTCTAGGCTTTGGCAGCTGGGGGAGCACTTCCCCACAAGCCTGTCATCGCCCCCCCGGGTCCCTGCAGGCCAGCCCAGGCTTGCTCTTCTAATGGTGATGGCAGAAGCCTAGGAAGGCATGCAGGACCCCACAAGGCCGCTTACGGCCTCTGACCTGGCCCACTGACACTTCTGTATTATTCTATTGCTTTAGAAAAGTCACAAGGCCCAGCCCAAAGTCAAGGGCTGGGAAATACACTTCACCCTTTAGAGGGAGGTTCTGTGGAGCCCCATAGCAGAAGCTGAGAGAAGGTTGGGGAGTGGAGTCCAGGCAATCTTCCACATTTGCTGCGTCCAAGAATTTGTGGAAAAACTTCAGGAAGAGCACGTGAACCCGCACAGATTCTCAGCACAAGATCTTGGAGCTGCTCAGAGGGTGACCCACAGTTTCCAAGCTAAAAGGTGGAGGCCCGAGTGTGAGAAGGGCCAGGACTCCCTGCGTCAGGGCAGGAGCCTGGGCTCCGCCCTGTGACCACTTAGGCGTCAGGAGAGGTCGTTTCTCTGGCCTCGTTTCTCTGGCCTCGAGGAAACCTCATTTGGAAAAATTACTGTTGTACAATTCCTCACCCACCTAGGGGATGAATATCCGTGAATATCCTTTTAGTTCAAAGGTCTGTGACAGAGAAAAACAGATCAGAAATTCTCTCTCTGGGCCTCCTCCTTCCTTCTATCCTGGCTGCAGGCAATCGCTTCTCTCTCCCTGTTCCTTCTGTTTGCTTCGCTGCTCTTTTTCAGATCAATCTTTTATTTTTCAAATAGATCTTTGAGATTGACTTTGGTAACCTCCACCTTCACCCTCTGCTTTTCCTAGTCTCACAATCTTATGCTTAGTCTGGGGGTGCCCTTTATTCTCTTTTGATAACGCTGAGGTCGCTGGGCGTGCCCTGAGCAATTGCACCGCTTTCTGGAGGCGTGTCCCTGCTTCTCCATCGGGACAGGCTGGCTTCGTGTCATCTCAACTCTTTCGAGAAGGAAATGGATTTTTATTGAGCATCTAGTATCTGCCAGGTGCTGTACACACGGTATCTCAGCGATACCCCACAACACACCTGATAACTCTTTTGGCCCACTTCACAAACGAGGAGATTGAATTTCAAAGAGGTTTAACAGGTGAGTCTAAGGTTACACATCTTAGACTCAGGCAGCCGGGAGTCACACTCAGGTTTCACTGAGTTTCAGGTTTCACCGCTTTCCAAGGGTCAGCACGGCCACCCTGCCTGACCCTACTCTGCGTGGACGGCGGGCAGGCCAGGAGAGCTGGCTCGTGCTTGCTGGGGTCTCCTCCTAAGTAAGCTACTTGCCTCTGAGAAAACCCTCACCCCAGTGGGAAGGCTCTCTCTGGATTTTACAGAACCACTAGCCATCTCTTCACCTCCTTAGCTCCAGCAGCAAAGCATCTCAAAGGATCCTGCTTTTGGAGCAGAGCAGGAGATACTCAGCTTCAGCCGCCCCCATGCTCTGAAAGCGGCCGCCTCACCCACACTTGCATGTTCTTGAATAGAAGTCTCCCTCTATTCTGCAGGCCTGAAAGGACCCCAGGCTTGGACCTGTACCGTGACCGTGGGCCCGTGATCATTGCTGCACGGGGGCCACACAGCACAAAGACAGCCACCTCCCGGCCTGCCCACCCCTCACCTGCAAGCCACGCCCCACACTTGTGTCCTGACTGACCTCAGGCTCCTCTGGAGAACACCTGTGTCTGGTTTCTCTTCCTCTGGGGCTCGGCCACGGCAGGCCCAATGCACAGCCATCTGACTGAGCTGGAGCAAATATCCAGAGAGGACGGGGTAAAGGAATCCCAGTTTCAAGTTGGTCTAAAATAGGGTCTTGGCTAAGACTCATTTCATGTTATTACTATTGAGATGAAGAGAGGTGAATGTATTTATTTGGAATAGTGAATATTTACCAGTGAGACTGGGTTCCTCAGATTAAATTCAATCATAGAACAATAGAGTAACAATAAAAGTGGCCATTATTATCCTTTGCTCCTAACTCAACAGATACAGGCTAGATTTGTTGAATTAAATGAACACTAATGACTTACATTTATACATTGATTTACAGTTTTCAGAGGATTAAAATTCTCAGTTTAAATAGAAAGAACACTGGACGACCAGCCTACCTTGAGTCTTTTCTTTTAATATACAGAATAAACAAGCTTTGAAATTAATTCTGTTTTGGGAAACATTTCACCTGGTTTGATTATGAAGAAGTTTTTGTCATATTTGTCTAAGAACCTCTGATACGGTTTTTACTTCTCACTGAGCACATTTCTGTTTATTTTAATCTTTAATATATTTCCAAGGCATCCTCCCTCTGGCAGACGTTGCCTGGACCCAGCCTTATGCCTCTTTCTGTCATCTCTGCGTCCTTGGTGGGCTCCAGTTGCCTGTACCCACTTCTGTTTGCCGAGGGCGTTTCCCAAGACAGTGGGAAAGTAGGAGCAGCTGGGATGTTAACATCCCCTGTGACCAACCCTCAACCAATGACTGATAGGAGTTGCTATATAAATACCCCAGCTTCCCGGGTATCCCATCCAGTGGGATAACGCTGGTGTACATCTTCTGCGTCATCTCACAGATGCCCCAGTGGGATTCCAGCCACTCACCATAGTGACTTGTTTGAAATGCACCCCTTACTGGCTGCCTTCCCTTCCCCATCTCGCTCTCCCTTCCTCTGACCTTCCTTCCATATAAACTAGTTGCCCTGAAACCCTTGTCTTGGGTCTGCTTCTGCAGGAACCCAAACACAGACCTCCCCAAAGTGCATTCCACTGGAAGGGCACGGGGCTAGTTCTCACATCCAAGCCAGTAAGTCACCTAACAAGGTGTGAAGCTGCCTGTTAATCCTTTGCTCAAACAATTTTCGAGTTTATCACCATCCACTGATTTCATTGCCCTCCTGGGCAGGTCTACTCCACTTGCCATGCTCATTCTGTTAATTATAGTGTAAAAATTTTAATTAAAAATAAAGAAGATAAATCTGGTTAGTAGCTTCAAAGCTGTCATTCTCAGCTCTTCACAGAATGAGGGAGAGCTGTGACTAGCGAAAACTAGCTGCTTCAGGTTCTCTGCTGAGGAATTAGGGATGAGCTATTTCAGTGTTCAGTTTTCTCACCTATACCAAAGACATAGGACATTTTCAAAGTCATGTGTAATTAGATACAATTGGTTTGTAAAGTTCCAAGGGTTTTGATAATTGCTGAAGACTCAGACCTTCCTTTGGATGGAAGTTGTCAAACTGTGCAGTTTTGTCCAGAGCTCACATTTTCTGGTCAATTCTTAGATGTCATCTAGTTTAAGTCATCTCCTCAACATCCCCACCAAAAGGCCATCAACTCTCCTC
Source organism: Lagenorhynchus albirostris (assembly GCF_949774975.1). Taxonomy (NCBI): domain Eukaryota; kingdom Metazoa; phylum Chordata; class Mammalia; order Artiodactyla; family Delphinidae; genus Lagenorhynchus; species Lagenorhynchus albirostris. The sequence goes on from NC_083109.1 coordinate 48,871,058, forward strand.
GTAAACATTTTCCGATAAGGAGAACCCATTACTTCCTGGGAGAGCTAATTCTTTTAATTTATTCCTTAATCGTTAGATAGTTCTTCCTTTAACTGAACTAAAATCTTCCTCCCGCAATGGTCACCTGTTGGTGGGAATTTTCATGGGAGAAATTACTGAACAAGTTAAATGTCTCATCCATCATGGAGAACTGGAAATATTTGAAAACATATTTAATGTGCTTCTTAAGTTGTGTTTTTTCCAGTTCTTTCCACTCTCCTAAGCATGTTGTGGTTTGGAGACCTCTACCACCCTTGTCACTGTCTCTCACACTCCCTCTAAGAGTGAGACTCCCATTAGAAGTGACCTAGTTGTCCAAGAATTGGGGATTGGAAAGTTTAAGTAAATTACCACATGAGGCAATACTATATAGCCCTTATAATCATGTTTTGAAGATTATTTAATAATATAAAAATGTTCATGACATATCACATGGAAGGGGGTACTATATATGCAACAAGAGCCCAATTTTATTAAAAATATATGCATAGAAATGAAGTCGAAAATATGTTAAAGTATTAAGAACGGTGATATAGCTAGTTTTGAATCTGTTTTATGTTTTCCTACATTTTCTATAGAGGACATTTATTTTTTTACTTTGGTCAGCAGTGACTTATTTTATTTTGTTTTTATTGGAGTCTAGTTGCTTTACAATGTTGTGTTAGTTTCTGCCGTACAGCAAAGTGAATCAGCCACACGTATACACATATCCCCTCCCTCTTGGGTATTTTTTAATTAGAAAAGAAGTTTTTTGGAAAGAAACAAAGGGGATAAAAAGGAAAGCAGAAAAGCACACTCACAGAACCCATAGGGTTTGGGGTATGTTCTGCTGTGGCAGAATTGGGTGGAGCTGGCGCGTCTCAATGGGTATCTTTCCCTTTCCAATTTCAGATTAGAGTTTCTGGCAGATGAATCCCACTGTCGACTGGCATCGTACCTGCAGTTCATCAGAGCCCCAGAGGATTTTTCTCCCACTTGAATCACTATCTCTTTTTAATCCGGTGACTGGTGTCAGGGGCAGCTGTCACGGAAACCCCTGGGCTGGCCAGGGATGCCCAGGTCAGTGTCCATGTAAGTGGCCTTCGAAGGAGGGAGGCCGTGCGCTGCCCACCTTCCAGCCTGACTGGCAGCCACCCCACCTTGAAGTCTTAGAAGCTGTAAGAGGAGCAACGCTGGTTTGCAAAAGTGAGCAGACCCTTATTTGGCTTCCCCAAGAGGCGCTGGCCTGGGGGACGGTGGGAACCCTGTGCAGCCGCAGCTCAGCTGGGAAGGAGACTGGAAATGCCTCGCGTGCAGGGCAGCCCTGAGGTCGAACCTGCCCCCTCCAGGCTGTTGCTCCTGCCATTTCTCCATGAGGAAGGGCCCCTGGGTATCAGAACCTTGGAGAAAATGAGGCACGTGCATCTCTCAACCTCCCCATTGGAGAACTCTCCAAGGTCCTGCAGTTACTGGGGAGGCTGGGAAAGGCAGGGCTTTGGAGGGGACAGACAAGGCCCTGCGTGGGGCAGTGCCTCTAAGGAAGCAAAGGAACCTCGAGGCGGGCAGCCCCATGTACCAGCAGTGGGGCAGGGGGTCAGAGAGGAAGAGAGAATGCTGTCCCTAGACTCTGCAGATGGTCGTTGAGGCAGAATCTGCAACTCCTAGGTGGTTCTTCCCTGCCTTATCTACCAGAGTGGATTCTCATCTCGGGGAGCAGAGCTTTGGATTGTCTTCTGTCATTTCTCTCTGGAGGCACCTTGGTTGCACTAGGCCCAGTGTATACTCTCCCAGGTTTGTAAGACCCGTGCAGGAAATAGAAACCCAGCACCTTGGTGCTTTGCTTCCCAATTCCCAGTCCACTACACACATGGAAAATCTCCCTTCTCTTTTTGCAGTGTGGACACTCACACCTTCCAGGAAGAATGACCCAGAATTTTGATCCCCAAACACTTCTGCTTGTTAACCATCTTTCCTCCATTTAAATTCATGTTCTCCTAAATATGAGTCTTTTCAGCAAATAAATAACATTTTATAAAATACTTAGCCCTGGAAGTTACAGGAGAAATATAACTTAATAATAGTTTGGGTAATTTTAAGTGACTACCCCAATGCTTGAATAGTATACTCCCTGGGGTTAAAATAAAGCCATCGCTTATGTTTAAAAGCTTTGGAGATTTTATCGGGAAATCAGCAGGTGACTTGCTGGGTCAAAAGTCAGAGCATGGGGTACCAGCCCAATAGCATTTACTGTGATTCCCTGTTAATGTTTGTTATGTGTCAAGGGATACTAAATGCTCTACTCAGAGTCGTGGGGAAAGTCAGTGTGGAGTGCGCATCAGCACCGAAATAAGAAGAAGGTGGCATGCTTGACTTCACACAGCTACGGGTGCACTGTGAGTTCCTGCTCTTTTTGGCTTTTGCCATCGGTTTTGTCCAGCAAGAACCCAAAGGGCTCATTCCCACCCACCATTCAACATCCTCAGCTGGAGCTGATTTTAAACCTTGCCAAGGCTCTCTCTTCCCTCTCCCTGTACCTTTGTTCTCAGCACTTTGTTCTTTCAGATCTCAAGCTTCCTTCTTTTCTTCTGGTGAAGTCACTCACCCCTGCCTGCCGCCAGGCCCCATGCCTCGTCTGTCTTTGGCCTGAGCTGTGGCTCTTATAAGACGGGCAGTCTGGGGTGCATGCGCGTGCAGGCATGTGTGTGCGTCTGTGCGAGTTCCCACTATGAGGGGCACCAAAACACTTAGGACACACGCGTTTCCCCACACAGGGCAGCTTGCACTTACATAGTTTGAGGCCAGGTCCGGGTGGAGATAGTCGATCCCTGCGAAAAGACAAGAGCACAGGAACAATAGGTTAATACCTGCCACGTATCCTCAGGAAAGCTGCTCGAGAAGGCGCGCTCCTTATGTGCTGGCGCCAGGAGATGTGTGGGGGGGAGGTGAGCGCTGGGCCCCAGCTTCGAGTTTCCACCCCCGGGGGAGGGTGCTGCCCCGCCCACGTGGAGAGCCAGCGGCCACCAGATGTGTCAGAGGAGGGAAGCCAGTTAGAGCTTGAGGCCCCAGGATAACACTTCTGACATAAATGCCAGCTTAGTGACCCTAAGACGGATCGCTCAACAGAGAACTGATCTAAGAGAGATTTGTGGAAATCCTGACATTTCTAAAGCATCAACTGGCATTTCTTCTGAAATGAAACCGGTTCTGGGGAGGAAAAGTGATTATTATTTAACGGAGCCCGGACAGCAATGGATTAGGAGAGCGTTGCCTGGCACGGAAACCAGAGGAACACGGCTCGGCGAGAAAAGCCATTAGGCAAAGGGCAAGTGATTTCCCACGAGGTGTCCTGGGTGGGAGCTGGTTCTTGTCTCTGCAGAAGGCTTTCCAGGGAGCCTCCCAGCAGGAGTCCTGCACTTTCTCCTGGATGTGGCCCGTCTTGCTGTTGGTCCATGAGCACTGCTGGGTTCCATTAACTCGTGGATCTCAGAAAGCACTGTGAAACTTCAAAGGGCAAATTGCAAAGCTCTCATCCAGGTCTGCAGAGCCATATAATCATTGCAGCAGTGACATCAGAGAATCCAGCCCTCTCAGAAATCGGCTGGCTTCCTGTACTACCTAGCATCATGGTTATGAGTGTAGATTTTGGAGTCAGAGACTCGAGTTTTAATCACAACCACGCTGCCAACTGGCTGTGCGGCTTCAGGCAGGGTGCTTGGCCTCTCTGTGCTTGCTTTCTTCTCAACCTGGTAGGGGTGAGAACAGGGTGGTCCTATTATTCCAGTGGCATTAGTAACTCTATTGGGTTGCAATATTTGAAAGCCAGAAGCGTCATTAAGTCCCTATCATAGTGGTCACCTTCACTACATGCACACCAAGGCCAGGCCACATTATAGCTTTGTCCTGTGAAAAAGAGCTTGTATCCAAATGTATATTTCTTTTTTTTTTTTTGCGGTACGCAGCCCTCTCACTGTTGTGGCCTCTCCCATTGCGGAGCACAGGCTCCGGACGCGCAGGCTCAGGGGCCATGGCTCACGGGCCCAGCCGCTCCGCGGCATGCGGGATCCTCCCGGACCAGGGCACGAACCCGTGTCCTCTGCATCGGCAGGTGGGCTCCCAACCACTACGCCACCAGGGAAGCCCCAAATGTATATTTCTAAAAGGAAGTTTTCCTTTGTTTTTCCTGGTTACACAAGTAATTTCTGGACTGGGAGTCACTGTGCTGCTGATGTTTTCATGTTTTGACATCAGAAGCAATTGCTGTCCTCACGCTGCTTGTGAGACTATAGCCAGGCCCTTCCCCCTCACCATCCTCCTCTCCCCTCCCCAAAGCTGCAGGAGGACAGCGGTCAGAAGATTTAAAGGCTAATATTATAAAAGTTTTAGACCTTTGCTCTGGACCCTGATTCAGAGATGGTCAGTGTAGGCTGTGGGGTGGAGTTGGGGATAAGCACAGGCTACGAGACCAACAGATCAGTTCTGTCCAGGCTCAGACACTGTAATATTTGTGTGGCTTTGGCCATATAGCTTCTCTGAGCCTCAGCTTCCTCATCTTTGAAATGGGAATATTGTCTACCTCGCAAAGCAGTTTTCGAGGTTGGAGCCGGTTCATTGAAAGTGTTTAGCTTGCAGTAAACACTTAATAAATTACATTTCTAGCATCCTCATTAGTACCTTAATCCACCACATTTTTAGGGTTCTGTGGATGGTGCAGATGAGCAGAAATATTTGAAAAATCTACTTGGTTTTAGAGTGCTGTGTTGAAATTAAATTTTCCTATACGTTTGTGGAAACTGGTTACATTTTTTGAACTCATTATTAGGCAAAACATTTTATAATGTACAGATGAGTTTAAAAGATACAGAGAACACTTTTTTTTCTTAACAGGGAGTCAGTTTTTAAAACATGGCCTCAAGTTCTGATAATGCAAGTTATTTAGGAAAGGAATTTTCTAAGAGGCAGTAGTCTCTTCTCTGTGACGGGAAATATTAAAGCAAAGAGATAATTTGAAACCAGAAGGAAATCAGAATGAAAATAAGGTAAATTTAGCCTAATTAAAATAAAGGATCTTTGATTAGGTTAAGTGGAACACTGAATGTGAAGTTAGAACAGATACAGACTTTGATCTGAGGAAGAAAATATTATTGATAGATTAAGGATGATAGACATGACTCAGAAAAAATAATAATGAGCTAAGCATGAAAATAATAACCTGGCAATTAAATAGTATTTCAATATTTTTGTATATTTGATTATCTTTGAAGGTGGAAGTCACTGAATACATCTTCTTAATCAGTTTGTTTATTTTTCAGTTCTTGTATTATTAATGTATTCACTCTTATTTTCATTCACTGGTTTATTTTCAGCAATGAAAGCCAGGTGCTACGTAGGTCCTGGAAAAACACAATTTAGATACAGAACCTGAGCTGTCCAACCATCTAAGCCTCACAGTCTACAGGGGGCACGGACTCATCACCAGCCAATCAGAATGCCCACAAATGACAAATACTTGGTTATATTTTTGTTCATAAACCATTAGTATCTGTCATTAGTTTGAAAGTCTAACCTATAACAGTCCATATTCTCAGGAATCGCTGGCACCTCTGGAGACCTCAGGGAATCAGTGAGCTCCATGTACATATTCTTAGTTACAATGCTAATAGTTCAGTTGAGATGTATAACATCTCTGGACTCTAGCCTTCCGATGACCCCCACCCAGACAACACCTGACCTCAGCTGCATGACAGACCTCAAGTGAGAACTGCCCAGACTTTCTGAATTCCTGTGCCACAAATCTTATGAGCAAGAAAAATAGTTACTTTAAGCTGCTAAATATTGGAGTCACTTGTTACACAGCAATAATAACGGGGACAGACACCCTGCTGGACCTTCTGGGGCCTGCAGAGCCCAAGGTTAGGGGAGAAAACACCGCTTTTCAGCATATGACAGAGTTCTAAATCTCCTGGAAGGCTGTGGGTGACTGTCTGGCCCTGAAACTTGTACCTCTGCTTATAAGGATGAGGCCCCATCACAAAGTCTCACCAGGGAGGCAGAGCCACAGGGTGGGTTTCAAGCACTGAAGATGGTGGTGAAGATTAGGTTGGGCAATTTCTTCTCTCCCTAAACCTTAATTTCTTCATCTGCAAAATGTGGATAATAATAACACAAACCTTAGAGAATAATTATGACTGTTTCCAAATGTTAAGTGGAGCCTAGCACATAGTACTCACGAAACGCTAGTTTTTATTTTTACTTCAGCTTGAAAGCTCTCTCTGACCCTGCCCCACTGGCCTTCAATCTTACTTCCTTCACTCCATCAGCTAAAGGCCTTGACTCACGCCTTCACTGACCATCTTTGACCTCGATAGCCAGCGCCCGTCCTGGGGCTGGGTGACTCCTGTCTATCGCCGAGTCTCATCACGGCCACATCCTACTTTCCAGGTTAAGTTCCCAACACCAAACAATTCCATCACAACAAAAGGGATGAATCGTCATCATTAAGCAGGGTCCGTGCTGACATCAACATGCCCGGAATGTCAGAGCAGACCCTTCAGAAATTCTTTCTGCCCTTTTGGCAACAGTTAGCCATGGAGGTTCTTTCCCAGAGGTATGTAGGGTGTGGCAGTCACATTGGGTTGCACCTAACGAAAGCACCTACATGAAAGAGGTGAGCATCTATCAAATCATTGGATCTAGCAGAGGGGATGATGGCTGAGTTTTTGAGCTGGGCAACCAGAGAGGGGTGAACGAGTATTAAAACTGTGCTTGTCCACAAATCGAACCTTCCACACACAGATCACCAACTATTTCCCACACAAGACAGGCTTATAAAATATGACATTCATTTTGCTCTTAGGTCTCAGGGTCAGCATCCGTGTGTGTCTTTGACCTTGTTTTGGGGTGATGTCTTGCTGAGAGACTATCTGGGGAATGATTCCACACCATCCACGTGTGCAGGCAGCTGAGAGAGAAGATGCAGCCCTGATACTCCCAGCTCATCATCTCTGCTTCGCGTCTGTGGGTGTTTAGGCAGAAGTGCCCCACCACATGGTGAGAAGCTGTGCGTCTGGACTTGCCCTTGCTGTGGCCGCTTTTGCCCCAGATGCGCTCATCTTGCTGTTCAACGCTGGGTTTGGAGAATGGCTTAGTCGTCTTCTTTTCTTCAGTTATCCTACTGAAAAGCATGTGCGGGTTTCAAGATAGCCACAAATCCCTTGTCTCTCTCCACACCAGGAGGCAGGATCTATTGATATTTCTCCTCCCCTGGAATCTGGCTCTCAGACTGTTTATCCAGTGGCAAGGGGCAAAGCAATGCTTGCCCATCCCAGGTTCAGCCTTTGAGAGGACTGGCAGCTCCTGCTTCTTGTCTTAGGATGCCTGTTCTTGGGAGCCCTGAGCCGTCCGTAAGAAATCCAGCCACCTTGCTGGGGAGGCCACGAGGAGCTAGAGGGAGGCCGAGCCATTTTAGCACCCAGTTGAGACTCCAGTTGACACTGGCCCCAGCTTCCTTCTTAGCCCAACTGTATGAGAGACCCCAAAGCCAGACTGTCCCTCTGAGCCTGGTCCACCCACAGAACGCTGAGAGTTAGCAACAGGGTGTTTGTTTTAAGCCACTCAGTTTTGGGGTGGCTTGTTCTGCAGCAGTGGACGACCAAAACAATGGGGAAGTTAGGAGTACAATTGAGGGGCAGAGGGTGCACTTTTTTTTGAATCTCAGAGGCCACTAACTCAGCAGGAGAAACAACATCAAATAGGAAATCCTGCTGAGACTCTGTAGCGGGCTCGGCTTCTCAGGCCAGGAAATGTGGACCAGAGGCAGGCGACGCCCTCTCCTTAGCTCTCTTCAGAAGGGACGAAGAAAGGTCAGTCAAGGGGTCTGGAGTTAAAGAATCCCGAAACGGGCATCTCGGGGGCTGTTGGGGGTTCTGTGAGAGCACCGTGCCTCTCTGTGGCCACTTTTAAGGGTGCTTCTCTGGTCCCCCCACATCTGTGTGATGAAATGGTGATTACAGAGTATCCCAGGCAGGTTTCCCCCAAACCTACACGCATCTTTCTCCTGGGTGAGCTGGGCTCATCCACGGTGTTTTCTAAGCCAAAGCATTAGGAAGGAGAAACAGGTAAGCTCTCCACATTGGCACACGCGCGCAAACACACACACACACACAGACACACTCGTGAGAGCGCCTCTCTTCTTGTGAGAGCCCTGGCCACTGGAGAAAGCTTTTACATCCATTTCAAAACATCTCACACCTCAGAAAACACTGCGCATTGTTTTTATGTTAATATTTAATGAGCCCACACAAAGACAGTTCTGATTTTAAGCGCGCTGACTCTCCTTGTTTTCCCATCAATCCTGCTTCAAAGGCTTGCTTTAGAGAACATCGTGTTCTTTGAGGAGCTTGAGAAGAGAAAGGCTCCATTGTTTCATCTCTGTATAGACTTTATATGTAATTAGACCAGTAGTGCACAGTGGAGCTTTACGGAGGACCCAGACAGCTAACGACAGGCAAGAATACACCCGCGACGGGACGACGGAGGGCAGAGATGCTCCAGGATCTTGGCAGAGCCAAGGCATGTGCAGTTAGAAACACAGCGATTCATCAAACCCATTGGTTTTCATATCACAAACTATAAAAAAGAAAGCTCTGCTAAATCTCTGCTGGGCAGGCGTGTGGGATAGAATAACATATTGCAGGGGGCATATATAAAAAAATGTCATCAGTTTGCTTTACAACGACTCATTCTGAAAGTAGCAATAAAGTCAAGATTCCCCAAACCCCAATCCCGTTACTAAGAAGCTGTTGCGGGGATCTAGAGCCACACTGCCTGATGGAAATTTCTGGGATGATAGAAATGCAGTTCAATTGAATTGTCACTAGCGCCATGTGGTTATTGAGACCTTGAAGTGAAACGAATGTGATCGAGGAATTGAATTTTTAACTGTATTTAGCTTTAACTAATTTAAACTTAAATAGCCACATACTGCTAGTGGCTACCACGCTGGACAGTGTAGATCTAGAGAAATAGATGGTAAATATAAACAGAAGCCGCTTTTTTTGTTTGTTTGTTTTTTTGCGATACGCGGGTCTCTCACTGTTGTGGCCTCTCCCGTCGCGGAGCACAGGCTCCGGACGCGCAGGCTCAGTGGCCATGGCTCACGGGCCCAGCCACTCCGCGCCATGTGGGATCTTCCCGCACCGGGGCACGAACCCGTGTCCCCTGCATCGGCAGGCGGACTCTCAACCACTGCACCACCAGGGAAGCCCAGAAGCCGTTTTAAAGTAAGATATAAGCAGTGGCCCAATAAGAAATTACAGTTCAATGATGGTCAACTTTCATTAGTTCATTTAAATATTTTTAAACTTATTAATTCGATAAATATTTGTGAAGGGCATCCTCGAGCTTGAGGACCCCTGATGTGGAGAAAAGTGAGGATGTCGACACAGTATAGACGACCATGCCCAGCATCTGGCCATTCTGCCTCTAACTTGCATCTCCAAAACAATGAATCTTTTGTGTTCCAAAGGTGTGCAAAGACACACTTGCTTCCAGGTGATGTACAGCCTTTGAAATACTCACCATCGTCCATAATTCCAATGGTAACACCTTTCCCTGTGTATCCCAGCTCCCAGGCTTCTGCCACATTCAAGTCGAGGCCAGGAGTACCATCAGCTTGCCCGGTATTGATCTGGTTCAGGAATTCCAAAGCAGAGAATCTTATGAGTTTGGTGTAGGTGGTAAAGCACCTGTGTAAATGTTTACTTGCCACACTCCTCAGACACCTGGTATTCCAGGGCCAGATAAAGGGCAACATCTTCCATGAAACAGTGCTTTGGGGTGTTTTCCCATCCACCTCTTCTAGTCTTCTCCCTCCATTTTTTGGATATACACAAAATCAATGTTTTCTGTTTTACGGAAATATGCAAACACAGTTTCAATCTTCCTATCTCTTATGACTAGATCATTATCTTTAAACTCCTTAGAGCCAACATTGCAAGAAACCCTCCGCAATTTAGAATTAAATGCTTGCTCTTGTAGCTCTTTATTTATCCCTCACTTTCAGAATTTAGCGCATATTGTCTCAGATTATTCTTATTTGAATGTGATTTCCTCACTAAATAACAATATTCTTTACAAGAGGGAGCATGTTCTATTTATCTTTGTAATTTCAGTACCACCACACCAAGTCTTGCTTAAAAATATTTGTTGAACTGAATTAAAGAGAGTTGGCTCAGCTTTGGTGCATGTTCTAATGCAAAAAATAAAAATGCCTTCCCCCTAAAACATCAAAAAAGGAAGGAAAAAAAGGAAAATTCCATACAAATATGTTCACTACCCTCTTTTTACGCTTTTTTGTCCTGTGCAGATTTTCTCAAAGATAAATCATAAAAAAATAGCGAAGTCAGAGCTTGTACTGGTAGAAGCCCATAGTAATGAGCTGGCTGTTACCGTGTTGCTGAAACATTGTGTGAATGTCATTAGTTCTCTTTATAAAAATGACTGCTCTTCCCCTTCTAGGCACATGCGAAGATGGCACCTCTCCAACCCCTTGGAAGCTAGAACCACGTGACTGGTTTTGGGCATTGGAATGTGAGCTCATGAACCATTTGTCCCATCCAGGCAGGAGCTTTAAGAGCCAGAGTGTGATTTGCCCCTCCCCCTCGTTGAGATGCCGTGAAAGCAGGGGTTGGGATGCAGCTGAGATGGAGATGGGTCCCTGGGGATTACAGAGCATTGGCTGTGAAGCACGAGTGAGAAACAAGCTTTGATCCTGTTAATCCACTGTGATTTGGGGATTGTTTGTTATTGCAAGAAACGTAGCCTGATCCTAATACACATAAGCTCATTCAGTTATGCAGATTGGATTTGTAGAATTCCATGCCCCAAAGCGTAAAGCATAGTCAAGCTCTGAAACCCCAAGAGGGAAGTTGTGATGCATTCCTACAATGGGCAGTTTATAAATTATAAACATTGATAAATTAGTCACTCCTTTTCCTTCAATATGCCCCGCAGTTTGGGTTGGTTTGGAGACACTGAGCCCCTTTTAAACATAACCAACTCACCCAAATAGATCAAGAAGGACTGCTAGTGTGTGAGAAAATATTCACTTCACCAGGCAGATGGGGTTTCCATCGCTAGCACCGAGTCGGGTGCTATCAATACCTATCAGCTAGTACCGAGTGGGGTGTTAGCTGACATCCCACAGAATCATGAGGAAATAGAAACCCATCTTCTATCTGAAGTTCCAAGCTGAGAAACATCAGGAATGATACCGAGATGCTTACCAGATACCACTGCTTCGTAAAAAGAGGGTCGTTCATGTTGATGTAGATCTCGTTGATGTCTCTATACCCTCGCTTTTTTCGGTTGAACCCTTCCTGTTGCAAGGCCCTCTTTACCTGGAATGACAATACTGGCATGTTACCTGAACACCCCTCTTCTGGACTTCATTTCTACAAATTCAAATTCTATTTGTATAGAATGTGTTGGGTTTTTTTTTCCTCAGCAGAAACCAAGTTCATTTCATGCACATTCTTACTTTATGATTATTTTCCAAGATCATTTACTTCTGCTTGTGCTCAACAAAGAGGCCTTGGGGATGGCTCAAAGTGAGTGTCCTTAAAATAAGAAGGAGATGGAGAAAAGTATTCTCAAGGGAGATGAGGCGGTGGGGCATTAGTGAACTAAAGCAGTGAAGCACTTCTGTTAAGGAAAGGAATGTGGATTCATAAAGGGAAGCAGTGGAAATGGCACAGACTATCTTTCTGGAGGGCTTCCCAGCAACCATTTTGGGAATCGGCCAAAAACAAAACAAGAAAAACCTGCCTGACAAGCCAGCAAGCCCACAGCAAAGTTCTAGAAGGTAAGTGAGGGACCTTTGAAGATAAATTGATGCTGTCCTTGCAATGAGGACACTTCATTTTGGGACAGACAGAACCCCAAGCCCTTGGATGGAAATGAAACTTAGGAGCTGAATTAGGAGGCTCCTAGCAACAGCTGGGCTTTGTCCCAAACGGGAACCTTTCTTTCACTTGGGCAATACCTAGTTCATTATCCAACAGCTGTGGCTGAGCGTCTACACGCTCAAGGACTATGCAAATGGATAACAGGGTGTGTGCTGGGTGCTTTTAGTTTTTTTAAGTTATATTTTGCTTCTGAACATTCATTTCTCCTTCTGCCAGGACTCCCCAGTGCATTTGGGAGATTACCTCAAGCCCACAGGGTTCTGTGTTGGTGGGAGTGAAATTCAAGGCACCAGCCTCCTGAAGCCTCTCTCTGCCTCAGAGGTGCCTCAATGGGTGTCTCTCTTCTAGGGTATGAACCTTGGGAAAGTGATGTGAAGGCAGAAGGGACCCTTGGAGGCTATTTATCTCAGAGGCTCACTCACCAGGCTCTCCCCATAAAAGATCCTGGCCATCGTTCCCACAGCCCAGCCTGGAGCTCCCCCAAGACCAATGCATCAGCCTCCTACAGACTGTGAGCTCCACATCCCTTTCCAACAGATTCACTTTCGTTCACATGACCCAGAATTAATTTCTGTTGCTTGCACCCACAAACTCTGACATGGGATGAGGGAAAATAGAAGACTCCAAGTCAGGAACAAAGGGACCACAGATGTGGCCGATAACCCTCCCCTTCCTTGCTGCCCTGGAAGGCGGGGGAGGCTGTGGGAGAGTAGTTCCTCTCTACTTCCCTGCTCTACATGCAGATGCCGGAAGGCCCGGGGCTCATTTGCAGAAAAACTCTAAGTCTAGGAGAAATTCTACTTCTAGAGAAGTAGTGGGTATGGCATTTGCTCTGTGAGTTCTTTGAGGGGGATTCCAACAAGAGACATTCATTGTGGCAGAGTTAACCCCTGTCCCCTGAAAGAAATAGCAAAATAATTGGAAAAAATGGGATGGATGGTTATTTTTATAATGTCACAAATCTGGGCACAACTAATGTCCATCAAATGGAGATAACTTATGATGCAAATATACCTATCCATATATGTATGTGAGTGTGTATACACGTGTATCTTCTGAGAAGCAGAGGCCAAGAGGAGATTAAATGTGTAAGGATTTTGTTGGGAGAGAAAACACAAGGAAGTGATGCAAGTTTGACCCCATAAAGAAGAGAGTGAACAGGCAGAGTCCAAGTGTCCTCCACTGCCCGTCCACTGCCCCATCGTCTGAGGCAGGCTTGGCAAGCCTGCTGGGGATCAGAGGCAGCTGCTGGAGGAACCCTGAGCCTCTCAGGGTAGAACTGTGTCAGCACACTTGCATCTTCCATCCTTGGCTGGAGCAGCCGTGGAAAGTGTGGCCTGTGGTCAACAGAGTGCTGGCTTTCAGAGGATGGCAGCTAGGGTCCCTGAGGTCACAGGTCTACAAGGTGTAGTCTCACAGTTGCCACCATATATATGCGCATGTATATATGTTATATATATATATATGCTTATCTATGTGTGTGTGTGCATTCATTAATGTACAACATTTAAAATGTTGAAGTAAATGTAGCCCTTGTTGGAGCCCTGGCGGGGCCACCCCAAATTGTGCCTCAATGGCATATTGATTATCTATTAAAGTTACTTAAGAAATGGCCAATGCAAGAGGGACACTCTGACCCTCCTTCCTGCCTCCCTAGAAGCAGGAAATAAATCTCTCATAGGAAAGGTGCACTCCCTGCAACTGGAGGTAGAAGAACACCCTATCACCAGAGACAGGGAATTCAAAGCCAAGGAGCCTGTATAGACAAACCTTCTTACTTCTTTCATTCACTACCTCAAGCCCCAATTCTGTTTAGATTCTTCACTAAGTGGGCACCCAAAACCTGAATTTCTTCGTCCCGTCAATTTTTCCCAAATTTATTGTTTCTTTGTCTAAAAAGTATAAAAGCTTCTATGAGACCTGCGTGTGCATGAATTAAATTGTGTTTCTCTTTCTCCCGTTCATCTGTCTCATTTCTGTGTATTATTAGTCCAGCCATAAGAACTCAAGAGTCGTAGGGAGGAGATTCCCCGTCCTCTACATTCTCAACCTGTAAAGAACCACAGCATGCCCCCTCAAAACTTCCTGTTACTGTGGAAGCAAGTATTCAAGCACCTTGGGAAAGAAGGAGCCGGAGCTGGCCGTCCATCCTGAATTCGCAACTTCCCATTTCAGTCCCACAACCAAGTCTTTACCTGCTCTGCTCACAGATGGGAGCCTTGCCTGACTTCCCCAGAAGGGTCCCCATTATACTGGACTCATGTTGGAAAACTCCTCCACAAGTTGTTCCCAGCAGCGTAAGGACAGGAAGACTTATCTCAGATTCCATCTTTTCCAATAACAGTGGAGGAATGGCTATTACAATACCACTCCAAACTCAATTAGACCAAGTGCATTCTAACGAAAGGCTGTTTAAATTCATTTCCATAAAATTAATTTTTAATTCCATAAATTAGGCTTAATGGAAACCAGTGATGCTTTGGGATGTTGTGCTCCCTGGACAGCACCCTCCTTGCAACTCAGAAGCACCAAAGCGTGACTCAAGGGTCTGCCATTTTGCACCTCATGTTATTAAAAATCAGGAATCCTAAGACACTGCAGAGGGCTTTCTGAATCCTGTCCTCAATGAAGATCACAGTTACAATTCCAAGAGAGATGAACACCTTTAAGACACATATTTTTACTTGTTACACACAAAAAACTGGAGAAGAGTGTTCTCCTCCCACAATGATGCTATGTACTGCCATCAGTTGTTTTCATTTTTTTGGGTTCTTGTCCAACCCTAACTTGCATTTTAACCTAATTTTTACATAATAGTAATCATACTATAGATAAAATTGTGTATCCTTTCTTCATTAAGTGTCTAATCGTAGAAATTTTAATATGTTGCTACATAGCTCTCATCTTTTATTTTATTTTTTTGGCCGTGCAGCAGGTGGGGTCTTAGTTCCCTGAACAGGGGTAGAACCCACACCTCTTGCAGTGGAAGTGAGGAGACTTAACCACTGGACTGCCAGGGAAGTCCCTCTCATCTTTTAATTTTTAATGACTACCTAAATATTCCATAGAGGAATGTACCATAACTTACCCAACGAGTTTCCTCTTCCTGGTCATCTGGGTTTCTTTCTATTACAAGTGAAATTGCCAGGAGCTGAGGGATGAGGTTATAAACTGGTTTTAAAGGGCTCTGGGGAAGATTTCAGTGTTACAGTTCTATGTGTGATAAAGCTCTTAATGTCAAAGAAGTATTTCCAAGCATTTATAATCCTCCCTCACATTATAACTAAAAGGCCACTTTCATTCTCTTTTCTCTCTCCTCTGAATTGTGACCTTTCACAGACAATTCCTTTCACTACCGCTTAGATATAGTACCAATGACATGCATACAACTTAACCATAGCTTCTTGCCTTCTCAGAAAAAACAAAAAACAAAAGTAAAAACCATACAGCTAGCTTCAGTAGAATTCTCCCCCAAGTTGGCCCATTGACCTAAAATTTTTTTTTTTTTTTTGCTGTACGCGGGCCTCTCACTGTTGTGGCCTCTCCCGTTGCGGAGCACAGGCTCCAGACGTGCAAGTTCAGCAGCCATGGCTCACGGGCCCAGCCGCTCCGCAGCATGTGGGATCTTCCCGGACCGGGGCACGAACCCGTGTCCCCTGCATCGGCAGGTGGACTCTCAACCACTGCGCCACCAGGGAAGCCCTGACCTAAACATTTACACAAATAAAAAATATAAGAAAGCAGGTGTGTGTGTGACTGGGCATTATTTTATTAAAAATGAACAGAGGGATATTCTACAATTCCGGTTCAAATTTTAAACCTGAATTTGACACATGTGCAAACACAGATTTTACCCGAACAACACCCACTGCCTTTGCTCTCCTGGTGTCTCTCCTTAATTAAGAATTTTTCAGTCAACAAACGTTTTTGTGCATCTACAGTGTGCTAGATACAGATGATACTAGGGTGAGGAAGACACCACCCCGCATATTGGCATACTATTTTATAACTTATGTTAACAAGGTACTTTCCCTACATTTAGCCTTCTCAACAGAACTGTGGGTGGGTATGGTTACAGTTGAGGAAACGAAGGTTCAGAGACCGTTGTCCAAAAACTGAAAACACAACAGTCACCCAGGTTGATCAGTTCTAAATGCCATGAACTTTCCACTAAAGCACGCAGTCTCTCCCTAAGGCACGGAACACAGTCAACCTTCCTGTATCTGGGACAGCATAACTTCATAAAACTCTCTAAGGATCAGGGCTGGGATCACTTCCCTGCTGGGCTGATAATTAAACAGCTGCTAATTAGCACCGACTGTGCAGGGTCAGGGAGGGGCCAGGAGAAGGGGGGGCAGTCCAGGGTGCTGCCTCCAAAGGGCGTGCAGAACGTCTTGGCTTGAAGCGAGCATGAGAAGGAAAACCACAAAACACAGAACTGATATGTTGCTGAGAATACTGGTTTATGAAATCTGTGATGCTGTCGCTTGTATCACACTATTCTTTTCTGTATTACTCAGAATTATTTTGTTTACCACTATTATGCGTTGACTTAGTCCCCCTAAAAGATATATTGAAGTCCTAGCTGCACGTAAATTCAATGAAGATAGAACATGCCCTCACACCATGCACAAAAATAAACTCAAAATGGCTTAAAGACCTAAATATAAGACAAGACACAATAAAACTCCTAGAAGAGAACATAGGCAAAACATTCTCTAACACAAGTCATACCAATTTTTTCTTAGGTCATTCTCCCAAGGCAATAGAAATGAAAACAAAAATAAACAAATGGGAGCTAATCAAACTTACAAGCTTTTGCACAGCAAAGGAAACCGTAAAAAACAAAATGAGACAAAACGAAAAGACAACCTATGGACTGGGAGAAAACATTTGCAAATGATACGAACAACAAGGGCTAATCTCCAAAATACATAAACAGCTCCTACAACTCAACAACAAAAAACCCAATTAAAAAATGGGCACGGGCTTCCCTGGTGGCGCAGTGGTTGAGAGTCCGCCTGCCGATGCAGGTGACACGGGTTCGTGCCCCAGTCTGGGAAGATCCCACATGCCGCGGAGCAGCTGGGCCTGTGAGCCATGGCTGCTGAGCCTGCGCATCCGGAGCCTGTGCTCCGCAACGGGAGAGGCCACAACAGTGAGAGGCCCGCGTACCGCAAAAAAAAAAAAAAAAAAAAATGGGCAGAAGACATACAGATGGGCAGTAGGCATATGAAAAGATGCTCTACATCACTAATTATTAGAGAAATGCAAATCAGAACTACAATGTGGTATCAATTCACAGCAGTCAGAATGGCCATTATTAAAAAGTCTACAAATAACAAATGCTGGAGAGGGTGTGGAGAAAAGGGAACCCTCCTATACTGTTGGTGGGAATGTAAGTTGGTGCAGTCACTATGGAACACAGTATGCAGGTTACTCAGAAAACTAAAAATAGAATCAACATATGATGCAGCAATTCCTCTCCTGGGCATATACCCGGACAAAACTGTATTTCAAAAACATACAAGTACCCCTATGTTCATAGCAGCACTATTCACAATAGCCAAAACATGGAAACAACCTAGATGTCCATCAACAGATGAATGGATAAACATGTGGTATACAATGGAATACTACTCAGCCATAAAAAAGAACAAAATAATGCCATTTGCAGCAACATGGATGCAACTAGAGATTATCATACTAAGTGAAGTAAGTCAGACAGAGAAAGACAAATACCATATGATATCACTTATATGTGGAATCTAAAATACGACACAAATGAACCTATCTACTGAACGGAAACAGACTCATAGACGTAGAGATCAGACTTGTGGTTGACAAGGGGGAGAGGGGGTGGGAGAGGGAGGGCCTGGGAATTTGGGGTTAGTAGATGCAAACTATTACATTTAGAATTGATAAACAGGGACTTCCCCAGTGGTGCAGTGATTAAGAATCCACCTGCCAATGCAGGGGACACAGGCTCAAGCCCTGGTCCGGGAGGATCCCACATGCCACAGAGCAACTAAGCTCATGTGCCACAACTACTGAAGCCTGCACGCCTAGAGCCCATGCACCGCAACGAAGAGTAGCCCCCGCTCGCCACAACTAGAGAAAGCCCGCGCGCAGCAATGAAGACCCAAAGCAGCCAAAAAACAAATCAATTTAAAAAAAGAAAAAAAATTTTTAATTGCAAAAAAAAAAAAAGAATGAATAAACAACAAGGTCCTACTGTGTAGCACAGGGAACTATATCCAATCTCCTGGGATAAAGCATAATGGAAAGGAATATTTAAAAAAGAATGTCTATATGCGTAAAACTGAGTCAATTTGCTGTACAGCAGAGATTGGCACAGCACTGTAAATCAACTATACTTCAATTTAAAAAAATATGGAAAACAAAATATGTTGAAGTCCTAACCCCCAGTACCTCTGAAGGTGACCTGATTTGGGAACAGGGTTGGTGCAGACGTGATTAGTTAAGGTGAGGGCAGCCTGGGGTCCAGTGCGTCTTAATGCAGTGCGGCCAGTGTCCTCATAAGAAGAGGATGGATAGACACAGGAGGAAAATGCCACAGAAAGACACACTCACCCCCTCACCCATACACACCGCCACCCCCATAGCGACACAGACACAGAGTGAAGCCACCTCTGGAGAGGGGAGGCACAGGGCAGACTTTGCTACTAGAGCCAAGGAGCACCGGGACTACCAGAAGCCAGGAGAAGCAAGGGAAGGGCCCCAGCCAGAGATCTCCGGAGCACAGCCCTGCCAGCACGTTGATCTGAAGTCTGAACTGCTGGCCAGAACTGTGAGAGAGTAAATTTCTGTTGTGTTAAAGCCACCCAGTTTGTGGTACTTGGTTATGGAAACTGTTAGAACAGCTAAGAATTAAACTACGTCCCAATGCCTCCTTCTTATTCGTAAGCTTCATTTGGTACATAAAGTGCTCTTGTAGTTTCATTTGGACAAAGATTGCTTTTTACCATATGTCACTTCTGCAAACAAAAGCAAAATGTTAGTAAAATACATTGGTTAAGAAGTTCCTCAACTCCTTCACAGACGGTGTCTAACTCAGAGTTGTCCGTGTCTGTGTTTTCCTCCGTGCCATCCAGCACATTGGTGGTCAGCCTTTCTTGAGAAAATGCTTCACTCTTGTCTCCAGGATTTTCCTCCAAGCTGCCCACACCTATTCCACACGTTTTGTTGCACCAGGGGAGGCAATGAACATTTTGTCACTCTGGCATTTGCAGAGAGCAGTTGTAAGGTGCACTTAGGAATAGGTGGTGTATGATAGTTTTTGCTTTTCTAGATTTTCTGATGGTAAACTTTTCTTTTTTTATTTAATTTATTTTATTTATCTATTTTTGCCTGCTTTGGGTCTTTGCTGCTTTGCGCAGGCTTTCTCTAGTTGCGGCGAGCGGGGGCTACTCTTCGTTGCAGTGCGCGGGCTTCTCATTGCGGTGGCTTCTCTTGCTGTGGAGCACGGGCTCTAGGCACATGGGCTCAGGAGTTGCAGCACACAGGCTCAGGAGTTGTGGCTCGTGGGCTCTAGAGCGCGGGCTCTAGAACATAAGCTCAGTAGTTGTGGCACACGGGCTTAGTTGCTCCGCGGCATGTGGGATCTTCCCGGACCAGGGATCGAACCCATGTTCCCTGCATTGGCAGGTGGATTCTCAACCACTGCACCACCAGGGAAGTCCTGATGGTAAAGTTTTGAGTGGTTAATCACAGTGGAACTTCTCTCAGTTTGCCTCACCCCAGCACTGGAGATGCTAAGAAGTGGACTGGGAGACAGTCGTCTATGGGGGCGATGAGGTTTTGCGGGCAGAGCCCTGGATCGGGGTTAGGAGCTCTGGGGTAGGCCTGAGGTGTAGCCACAGACGTGGGTTTGAAACCGGCACCTGCCCCTAACCCTGTGTCTTTGAGCATCATAGCGATCTTTCTGAGACTCAGTTTCCTTACCCCTAAAATGGGAATCATAATTACCTCTGAGTGTTGTTTTGAGAAATGAATCATGACAACTGCTGTGACACACCCAGCACAGTGCCCGGCACATGGCAGGTCAGGTCCCACAAATGCCAGTTCCCTTGGCCGGTCCTCTAGTCGGCTGTCCTGGACCCGGGTGCACATCAAATCACCTGAGAGCTTTAACAATCCCCACCCTCAGGCCACATCTGGACCCAAGCAGACCCTCTGGGGCTGGGGCCGAGCATCGAGGTTCTTCAGACTCTCCACGTGGCCCCGCCCTGCACCAAGGTTGACTCTGTCTTAGAGGTCGGTTTTCTTCCTCCGTAAAAGACCTTGCCTCTGGGAACTGTGATGAGGCTCTGGCCGGATGCAGGTTGTGGAATCCTCACTTGGTAAAGAGCTCTGCAGACGTGGGACTCGTGCCATCACCTTGCTGAAGGTGTCACCCCAAGGTGGGGCAGGGGGATGCCCACTGCCCTCAGCCGGCACCCCTTCCACTGCCGGGCCTGGCTCTTCCTCCCTTTCTTTCTGTGGAAGGATGGGGTCAGATTGGATCATTTATTCTCTAACTGGCCTGAACAGCTGAGTCACCAGGGTGAGCCGCTTCTTAAATTAAAAACTATTTTAAAACAGAGAAGAAGGAAAGAAGAAAAGAAAAAACATGATTTCCCCCTACCTCCCCATAATTCCTGTTGACACTAAAAAGAAAAAATAAGGTAGCACATGTGCATGCTTAGAAAATAAAAGAGGTACAGAAAGTTACATGATGGAAAGGGAACATTTTATCCTTCCCTCCTCTTCTCGGCTCACAAATAGCTCCCCTCAAAGGTAACTGCTGCTAATAATTTCTTGGGAGCTCTTCCAGGAAATGTTTATACATACGCTCTAATACATATATATACAGAAAGAGGGAAATTTTGTTAAAATCAGTGTACTTAGCATGATCCTTTTACAGTGTAGTGAGTTGAATGTTCCCTCAAAATATATATCCCTCAAAAATGTTTTTTGAATTTTATCTGTCTATATCTATCTTTCATCTATCTATCTATTGATCTATCTATTAACTATCTATCTATCTCTCTATCTATCTATCATCTATCTTTTGCGCCACATGGCTTGTGGGATCTTAGCTCCCCGACCATGAATCAAACCCAGGCCCTCAGCAGTGAAAGCACGGAGTCCTAACCACTGAACCTCCAGGGAATCCCCCTCCCTCCAAATTTTATGTCCATGTCCTAAACCCTGGAACCTGAGAATGTGACTTTATTTGGAAAAAGGGTCCTTGTAGATGTAATTATAGATCTTGTGATGAGATCATTCTGCATTATCTGGGTAGGCCCTAAATCCAATGACACGTGATCCAGAACAAGTATCCTTACAAGAGACACAGGAGAGAAACACAGAGGAGAAGCCTCGTGGAGGTGGAAGCAGAGAGGAGAGCAATGCAGCCCAAGCACAGGAACGTGACAACCAACAGAGGCTGGAAGAGGTGGAAGGATTCTCCCCCAGAGCCCCTGGAGGGAGCACTGCCCCGAGGACACGTTGATTTTGGACTTTTGGCCTCCAGGACTGTGAGAGACTAAATAGAAGTTGTTTTAAATCGCCAAGTTTGTGGAATTTGTTACGGTAGCCATAGGAAACTCATACAATGTAGCAAATTTAAAAGAGAGATTTATATATACACATACATATATACAATATCAATATATAATAACCATATGTTTAATATCTAAATATAGATATTATATAGTATATAACTGGCAGACTTACATATATAATATGTATATGTTATAATCTATATATTTCTACATATCTGTAGATATATCTATTGTAATATAGATATAATATCTGGTGGTATCTTTTAAATTTACTATGAAAGGATCATGCTAACTATGTATACTATTCTTTTTTTTTGATGAACATAATAAAGCTCTTATTTTTTTTCCACAACATAATAAAGCTCTTATTTTTTTTCCACATCTTTATTGGAGTATAATTGCTTTACAATGTTGTGTTAGTTTCTGCTGTACAACAAAGTGAATCAGCTATACATATACATATATCCCCATATCCCCTCCTACTTAAGCCTCCCTCCTACCCTCCCTATCCCACCCCTCTAGGTGGTCACAAAGCACCGAGCTGATCTCCCTGTGCTAGGTAGCTGCTTCTCCCTAGCTATCGATTTTACATTTGGTAGTGTATATATGTCAATGCTACTCTCTCACTTCGTCCCAGCTTACCCTTCCCCAGCTGTGTCCTCAAGTCTGTTCTCTACATCTGCATCTTTATTCCTGCCCTGCCACTAGGTTAATCAGTACCTTTTTTTTTTTTTAGATTCCATATATATGCGTTAGCATACAGTATTTGTTTTTCTCTTTCTGACTTACTTCACTCTGTGTGACAGACTCTAGGTCCATCCACCTCACTACAAATAACTCAATTTCGTTTCTTTTTATGGCTGAGTAATATCCATTGTATATATGTGCCACATCTTCTTTATCCATTCATCTGTCGATGGACACTTAGGCTGTTTCCATGTCCTGGCTATTGTAAATAGTGCTGCAATGAACACTGGGGTCCATGTGTCCTTTTGAATTATGGTTTTCTCAGGGTATATGCCCAGGAGTGGGATTGCTGGGTCCTAGGGTAATTCTATTTTTAGCTTTTTAAGGAACCTCCATACTGTTCTCCATAGTGGCTGTATCAATTTACATTCCCACCAACAGTACAGGAGGTTCCCTTTTCTCCACACCCCTCCAGCATTATATATACTCTTCTTAACAAAAACTCTTTCATTCCCTTTAACAGATGCGTATTATTTCGTCATGTGGTTAAACAAAATTTCTTTATTTCGTCACCTGTCGAAGGATGCTCTGGTTGGCTGCATCTTTTGTCGTTGTTATTTTGCCATTCCACTGAGTGCTGCAGTGAATATCTACACACACAGAGAGGTGATGTTTCGAAAGTGTGTCATCAGGATAAATTATAAGCAGTGGGATCGCTGGGCTGATGAAGACAACTTTAACGTTTCATCAGGCAGTTACTGCCAAAATGCCCTCCAGAAAGTCTATAACACATTGCATGCTCACTGACAGTGCATCAGAGTGGGGGGAACTTTAAAAAACTATGGATCTCAGACACTGTCATGGGGCTATCCTGATCCAGGGGCCTGGGGTGCTACCCGGGAACCTGTACTTTGAAGAGCTCCCAGGGGACTGGGCTATAGACCAGGGCTGAGAACTTCAGGAGGCTCCAAACTCCGAGGTCCCCTCTGGTTCTCTGATGCATCCAGAGATGCTTCTGTCTGGGGAAGCAGAGGTTCCGAGCCTGGCCTCCCAGAGCAATCGTCTGGGAAGTTGTAAAACGAGTCCCTGCGGGTGGGTCATGGCCTCTGGGTTTCTCGAGCTTCCCAGGTGATTCTGAAGAGGCCCCGGGCTTGAGAAACAGTGTGCTGGACTCCTCTGCTCCCCTTTCTTCTCTCTTGACCCCGTCCTGACACAACAGAGACAGAGAACTGAAATCAAATTAAACTACGGCTGAGAGAGGGACAAGGTGCATCTATACTAAGCAACTTCAAGACTGCGCTCTCTGGAGGAGAACAAACCCAAATCCATAAGAAAATATTCGATTTACTCACTAAAAATTCATCTCTCCTTATTCATCTCGGGCTAGTTGCTGGGAGTGGGGGAGGGCAATGTGGGGCGGTGGGCAGTGGGAGGAGTATCAAGAAGATAGCAAAGTTTCCAAAGAACATTGTTCTTTAAAAAATAATTAAAACCCTCTTAATTTGTGAGGTAAATTACCTAGCGTTTATTATGGACCGAGGACTTCCTTTCCCTGATAGGTTCAGACAAAACAAAAATAGCTCTTCCAGAAACATCCTGCGCAATACATCAGCTAGAACATCCGTGGGTGGACTTGAAGACGAGTCCACATGGGAGGCAGGATTAAGGCTGGAGCAGACGGACCTCTGGCCCCTGGCCTGACCATCCTGTCTGTTGTTACTCTCCTGGGGAGGAGGGGAAAGGACCTGTCCTTTCTGGTGTGTCAGCCAACCTGGAGAGAATCTGTCTTCCTCTTGTGAGATGCCAGAGGTGTGTTGGGGGGCTGTCCTTTTAAGATTTGAGCTGCTGGGGAGAACTGAAATGGATTGGGTTGGGCTTCATCTCACGGAAAGGACAGTACAGCTTGACTTCTATTTAGTATAAAATGTGGAAGAGGAGGCTGCGTGGCAATGTGGATGAGTTGGTCTTTGGGACAGGCAGGCATGGAGGCCCTGATGTACCTACTGTCTACTGCTGTGACATCTCGAGCAAGCTACAGAAACTCTTAAAGGCTCAGTTTTTTCACCTGTAAAATGGGGATGAGAGCTAATACCAACTCACAATGATGGAGGGCTGACTGTGTGCCAGGTGGTGTTTAGTCCTTTTCATACCTCATCTCAGATAGTTTTCACAACAACCTTGGGACGGAGGCGGGGGGCTAGGAGGGAAGGCATGAAGAAGTTAAGTGGTTGGAAAAGTCACACAGTTAGCCAAGGGTGGAGTCATGAGTCAAATCTGTTACAGGCTGAATTATGTCCCCGTAAAAAAAATCATACGTTAACGCTGGAACCCCCAGTATGTCAGAATGTGATCGTTTTTGGAGAAAGTGTCTTTAAAGATATAATTCAGTTAAAATGAGGTCATTAAGGTGAGCCTTAATCCAGTATGGCTGCTGTCCACGGAGTGAAGACAGCCACCTTCAAGGCACGGAGAAAGGCCTGGAATAGGTCACTCTCTCATGGCTCTCAGAAGAAACCAACCCTGCCGATACCTTGATCTTGGACTTCCAGACTCCAGAACTGTGAGACATAAGTTTCTGTTGTTTAAGCTGCCTGGTCTGTAGTGCTGGGTTACGGCAGCCCTAGGAAACTCACACGTTGCCCCAGCAGACCTGTTGCACAGTCTGATATACCCCTACTGTCCCAGGTGGTTGCTTTGCTCCTGCTTCATATTTGGGTTGTGGTGAGGGTGAGGCTCAAATGAGACAATGCAGACACACATCTGGCCCCTGGTATATACTCAGTAAACGCCAGCAATTGCTACCGGAATTATTGCCAGTGTTGTCATATTTCGGGCCCTGTGGAAAGATAGCAGGGTGGTGCCTTCCCTTGTTCCATCCTACCTCAAGCCAGGGTTGTCTTTTCCCAAAGCAGCCCAGAGAGTCTTTGATTCATTCTTTTTTTTTTTTAATTATATTTTATTTTTGGCTGCGTTGGGTCTTCCTTGCTGTGTGCAGGCTTTCTCTAGTTGCGGCGAGCGGGGGCTACTCTTCGTTGTGGTGCGCAGGCTTCTCATGGCGGTACCTCCTCTTGTTGCGGAGCACGGGCTCTAGGTGTGCGGGCTCAGTAGTTGTGGCGCACGGGCTTAGTTGTTCCGCGGCATGTGGGATCTTCTGGACCAGGGCTCGAACCTGTGTTCCCTGCATTGGCGGGTGGATTCTCAACCACTGCGCCACCAGGGAAGTCCCTGATTCATGCTTCTTGCTCTTAGTTAGTGGAAGACAAATCAAATTCAACATGGCAAGAGAGAGCAGCTGGAGTCCATTCCCATGTGTGTCCTGACAGCAGAAGTCCCCGTGCAGGAAAAGCACATCGCCACTTCTTTGCCTTCACCTTTCCAAGGCAGCACGTTAGCTCAGTGCTTGAACCGAGGAGCTGAACACAGCTCATCAAACGAGAAACCCAGAAAAGCCCTCATTGCTGGGGTGATGAGGGAGATTATGGAGGAAGGAGGCCATGGCTAAACTCAGATAGTCCAGTTCCTCGCTTTCTACGAACCGTTGGCCTTGGCTGTCAGGATCTAGAGATGGAGGTTTGGGGAGGGAAGACTTGACCCAGGGAGGTCCATCACAGGCAAGGAGGGTGAGAGCAGGCAGAGAACAGTCAGAGAGTCTGGCTGCTTAACTTCCTCCTTGAACAGGCAGGTGTGACTTTTTGAAAGTCCAATTATAGGCAAATCACAGGGCTTAACTTTTCAAAGAACAGGGAGTTAAGCAGCAATTATGGTTGAATGCACCGTATTGATTGCCCTCATTTAGAGAGGTTTGCCGTCTTGAGAGAATGAAGACGATCAATTGAGGGGAGAGGATATGGCTTCGTGCCTCTGGCCACAGTTCCAGCCACTGCGTCTCAGTGACAAGATATTAACAAATTGCTATCTAACAACTAAAGCTGTATATACAAGCTATGCTACAAGATAAGTCGGTGTAATTAGGGAGGGATCGAAAGATGCTTCTAGTAGAGTGAAGGGCAGAGGCCACTGACAGGAATGCCTGTAGAAGGTAAAATTCCAGCTGGAATGTGTGTGTATCATCGTGATCTCAATCTTCCTCTAGCTCCTGTTTCCACGGTGGTGGGGAATGTCACGAGTTGGATTTAGGGGATTATATTACGGAAAAGGAAATTAAAAGACAGTAGGTGCTGTGCCAGATGTTGGGACAGGGATGGTTAGACTGGGGTACATTTGAGAGGATGCCAGGAACCCCTAAATGCTGTCTGTGGCCACAGTGACATGACCCTTTCAATGAGGTTCTCCTGAGAAGTGAGTGTGGAAAAGAAGCAAAGCAAGTCTAAGTCGCTTTAATATATTAATAGCTTTAGGTATTGATCCAGAGCCTGTTGGCCAGGTGCACGGCTCTGATTCCCGTTGCAGGTGGGAAGAAGGACCTCAGTCTAACAGAGCAGTCTCCTGGGAGGTCAAATGGTGGCGGGGTGGGGGGAGGACAGGGAGAAAAGAGGAGTGAGGCCAAGGCTCTGCCCTGTCCACTCCAGGTGTGGCCCCCTCCGACTGTCCTCACACACGACCAGCACACTCAGTGCTCCAGCTTCCTAGAAAGGCACCGGGAGAAAGAGGTGAAGAGAGGCCAGCAGGGCCCATAGAGAAAGTGCTCACGGCACCCAGGTGCGAGTGAGTGGCTACATCCCCTGCAGAGCCTCCAGTGTGATGCTGGTACATGGTCCAGTTCTGCTAGTGGACCAGACAGAGGATACTGGGTAGGATGTATTCAGGATATCCCTGTTCTTTGCTGGACTGAGGGTTTAAGAGTGTGCTTCTGGAAGGAATGGGTGAATCTGACTGCATATGCAATGCAAGTTTCATTAACCACGTGTCTACTGCTGGTAAGCCTCTTTAGGCAGAGCTACAATGTCAAGGGCACCTGGCTTAGACCTGTAGGTTAGTTACCTTCACTTTGCTTCCATGATCGCAGGGTACTAATGGTACCCCAGCCCAGCTGCTGCCCCACAAATGTTTGTGGGGAAAAGGGGATGGGGGGAGTGTGGGTGATACAAAGTCATGGCTCTACCTAAGTGCTAAAGACCATGCAGTGTGGTGCAGTGAGCAGGCACTAGACTCAGAGCCAGAAAGAACAGAGTTCAGTCCTGGCATGGTGGTTTGCTTCTTACTTGTGTGTGTTCTGAGGTAGGTCCCTCTAGGTCTCCGAGTCATGATTTCTTCATCTAGGGCAGAGATGTTTTTGTAAATAAAGTTTGTTAAATGCAGCGGTGCCCATGTGTGTACATCCTGCCTCTGGCTGCTTTCACTGCAATGGCAGAGTTGAGACCACAAAGCCCACACGCCTAAAGTAAGTGCTCTCTGGACTTTTACAGAAAGCCTGTCGACCCCCGATGTACAGCATGGAGGTGATGGAATTCTTGACCAGACAGGCTAATGGTGAGTATCATGTAAAATAATCTTTCCTTGGTGGACACTACAAGGCATGCAATAAGTGTTACTCTCTATAACTAGGATGAATAATATGTTTTCGGAATCTGTCTCATCTATGAGAGTGGAAGCAGCGGCAGAATTCTGAGTAGTGGCGCAAATGGTGTGATTTGAGGGGCACAAAGAAACCTTCTGGGGGTGATTCAAATCACCTACCCTGAGCACAGGCACACTGACTCAGTTCCAGCCACGAAGAGTTAAGCTTTAATTTTAAGCCTTCATCATCCAGGTTGATTATGGATTGAAAAGATCTGGAAAACAAGCCCTCTGGGAAAGGCAACACATCCAGGTGTTACCACTTACCAGCACTTGTGCATGAACTCATTAATTAGACGGCTTTTCTCAATGGTGCTGGTTGAGATTGGTGCAAGGAAAGAATGGGAGTTTACGGAGATGTTTGTGGAAATTCTTAGGCAGTTTCTTGCAAGCCAGGGAGAAGTGCTCACCGAAAGCAAAAACAAAGGATCCAGGGCTTAGAACTGGGTGCACCTGGAAGAGGGAGGATTAAGATAAAGGAGGAGGGCTTCCCTGGTGGCACAGTGGTTAAGAATCCGCCTGCCAACGCAGGGGACACGGGTTCGAGCCCTGGTCCAGGAAGATCTCACATGCCGCAGGGCAACTAAGCCTGTGAGCCACAACTACTGAGCATGCACTCTAGAGCCCAAGAGCCACAACTACTGAGCCCGCGACACAACTACAGAAGCCTGCACGCCTAGAGCCCGTGTTCCGCAACGAGAGAAGCCACAGCAATGAGAAGCCCGCACCGCAATGAAGAGTAGCCCCTGCTCGCCGCAAATAGAGAAAGCCTGTGCACAGCAACAAAGACCCAACACAGGCAAAAATAAATAAATAAATTTATTTTTAAAAAAAGATAAAGGAGGAGAGTGGGCAGTGAAAACCCTCTCGGACTTGTTTGCTTCTCTGGACATCCTTTACGCCTGGCGTGTCTTCAGCGCAGGATACACTCACTGATTATTCGCTATGACAAAGCTTGTATTGTTTCTTCATAACTTTTTCAGTGGGGGAACAAACCAAAAAGCTGTCTGCTAGAGAGTATAAATGGATTCTTGAAAATTCACAATCTCCTTTTCTGAAACTCACACATGCTGAAGGTTTGACTTTTGGATTAGGACCATAGACAAAAGAGTTCAGGAAGAGAGAAGATTCCCTTCCTCTTCTTCCTAAAGGACATCTTTTTTTTTTTTTTCCCACGGTATGCGGGCCTCTCCCTGTTGTGGCCTCTCCCGTTGCGGAGCGCAGGCCCAGCAGCCATGGCTCATGGGCCCAGCCACTCCGCGGCATGTGGGATCCCCCCAGACCGGGGCACGAACCCGTGTCCCCTGCACCAGCAGGCGGACCCTCAACCACTGCGCCACCAGGGGAGCCCAGGACATCTATTTTTAATCTTCCTCAAAGGTTAGCCTCTTTGTCAACAGCAATGCCTTGTCAATTCTTTCCTCCTATCGGTATTTCATCAATTGCCAATGGAAAAATTCTGGGCTGACAGAGTGGAAAATTAGATGTGTGTTGAAATTACAATTGGCGTATGTCTGAAATATTTGGGGGCTGGTTACTGTGCGTCCCCCGCACCAGGCGGCTGGAGAGTAATTCATACGTCAAGACAAGCGGCCCACGAATGACAAAACAGCAACAAGGCATAAAGGTTAGAGTGATGGATTCTTAAAACACTTCTACTTAGGCACAGAGCACCTAGTGCCGAGCATTAACGAGTCCCCGAACGGTGATGCAGGACAAATGAAGAAAGTAATGAATTGACTTTGCAGGCGTGCTCCTGGAAGGTAGAGAAACAACCATGAGCTTAGATCTGCCCTCTGAGAAATGCCAGGGGAGAATAGCTTTTCATTCTGCAGTGTCTTGGTTTCCTATGGCCGCTGTGACACATCACCAAAACTCAGTGGCTTAAAGCAACATGAATTTATTCTCTTACAGTTCTGGAGGCTAGAAGTCTAAAATCAAGCTGTCAGCAGAGCTATGTTCCTTCTAGAGGCTCCATTTCCTTGCCTTTTTTGCTTCTACAGGCTGCCTGCATTCTTTGGCTCATGGTCCCCTTCCTCCACTTTCTAAGGAAGCAACAGTGGGTCAAATTCTTACATGGTATCACTCTGACCTCCTCTTCTGCCTCCATCTGATAAGATCTTTGTGATGACCAGGCCTCTGGATAACCCAGGATAATCTCCCTATCTTAAAGGCAGCTGTCAGAAGCTTTATTTATCCCTTGCCATATACCATAACATACTCATGGACGCTAAGGATTAGGTCGTGGACATTTTTGGGGGCCATTATTTTCCCTACCACATGCAGGAAGGGAGCTAATATTCATGCTGGGGAAGTGAGGCCGAGTGTTGACTAATTCTACTGAAGATACAGGGCTGAAGGCAGTTTGATGGAGATACAGAGCACCCAGAATTCTTCAGAAAAAGAAACAAAGCAGCTACACTGTTGGATGAACCACAGTGGGCAAAGTGCTGATGACGGTGTCTTATCTCGTGGTGAAAAGACAATAGTGGGGTAACTGGAACTGTTTCTGTCAACAGCTGATGCATGATACTAATTCAGAAGAATGGCCAGTCTGTGGGTGAGTATCTTCACCCCAAGAGATCTTAGCAGGTTGAACTGATTGGCTTATACCAGCTAATCAAAATTTGACAGCACAAACAGGTGTACGATGCTGTTCTTAGGTTAAAAATAATCCGCTGTACGATCACAGGAAAGAGAAGAGTGTCTTGGTGGGACGGTAGTGTTCTAGCGACGACCAGCTTAACATGAAAGAATAATAATAGTTAATGGGAAGAACCCGAAAAAGCAAAGTCAAACTCTGGGTGCTTTAGGAGAAGTAGGGTCCCAGATGAAGGACAGGGCAGATGTTTTTGAGACATCTGGTCCCGTTCTGGAGTCCACTTTCAGGAGGGCACTGGCAAATTTTGTGTCCAGAGGAAGGAACTAGAGTGATGACACACCTGAGAAACATCACATCTAGGAAACTGGAGATGAATATACAAAGCCAGCTCATGGGGTGGACTGCAAGTGGGGTTACTCAGACAGGGGGCTACTGAGAGTTCCAGATGGTGACCCCACCGGGCACAATCTTCCAAGGCCTGTTTCAGAAACTTTTACCAGTTGAACTATACTATTTGTATCTATTTACCCGCCTCTGACCTCCCACCTCACTTACAGGAGCGTATTCCTCTGCTCCATTGATACTGGGTTTGGCTGTGTAAATTGCTCAGAACTTATGCTGGAAGAAGTCTACTTGTCCACTCCTGTACTTCTTGCCTTTCAGTCACGGCCATGAGAAGATATGCCCAGGGTGGCCCATTTTACTTCGGGAGCTGTAAATCACGAAAGCCCAGTGCCATCTGTGTGGGTAAAATCTTCTAGGAAGAGCCCTGGTGGCAGTGTATACAGTGGATTGCAATTTGTAACCACGTCGTTTGTTCAGAGTGTCAGAGAACTATGCAGGGAGGGTCAGAGGAGATTCCATCTCAATCCTGCAAGTCCTTTAGACATTGGAAATTTGGCAAACTTTGTGCTCCCAACACTTTATCACTTTAACTAATAGCTCCAAGGGCAACCCAACATTGAGTCAGCTGGCAAATGCTGGGTTTGGATAGAGCTTATTTCATTCAGAAGTAGCCATAAAAAAGAAAAAACAAAAACAAAAAAGAGTAACCCACATAGGAGAACTGGAAAGAAAAATACTAGGAAAAGGGAGGAAGGTAATGCTGAAGACTTAGGGAAAAGGATTGCACGAGAAAGTGACTCAGCATCAGTGCTAGAAGGAAATTCTTTGATACACTGATTAGGACATAAATCGAGATTTTCATGAACTAGGTAGTCCACATCCATAAGACTGAGAGGAAAAAACACATCAAGACCAAAAAGTGAATTGTTGAAACATAGAACAACTAAGAGGATGCCAAACACAAAAGCAAAATGAAAATTTGTTTTGAAAGCAGCAAAGAGCAGAATTGACAATGCAGAAACAGATCAGTAATGATAAAGGTAAATTTTAATGGTTTTACCAGAAAGAGGTAAAAACGTTGAAGAGAAAATTATCGATGTGTAGGACATAGAACAGAGAAACAGAGATTCAACATAGAAGTTATAGTTAACTGGGGGGATGGGGATATTCCTGAATGCTTTCTCAGTAACAAATATTACTGACCTCTAGTGGGAATAATTTAAGGTCAAATACCCAGTTCCTGGTGCCCTGGAGGTCTCCATCTTTAAGGTACCTGTGTGTTTTCACTTCAGAAGCTTCAACTCCTTACTGAAAAGCCTCAAGAGGAGGAGATAAGGGTGGGCTTTCTTGTCTTATTTGTGTTTATTGGTGCCAGCCTTTTGGGTGGGTATCTTGCTTAGGAATTTATGGCCAGAGAGCCATAGTTTCTGAGATCTAAGGGGAGGAGTGTGTTCCGTAACAGGCAGTGTCCTGTAGGGTGGATTACACGGATGTTATAAAGGACAAAGGTTGAGCCTCAGGTTCTAAGAGGTCCAAAGTGTTAACTGGAGACCCTTCCACTGCTGGTATTCGCTGTGATCACAAGTAAATTGAGCCTGTAGTCAGCATATAGTTAGAAGCTGCTTGACCCTTTTCTGCTGCTGGTCCTTAGACCTGGAGCAGTAACAGGAGGTGGGCAGCAGAGTGAGGTGGCTTGAGCTGAAGGTCTCCAGTTCACCAGGGAGCCAGCTCCTCAGCTTGGGAGTGTTGCTAACAATATTCTTGTGGGGAGACAGCGTTCAGAGCCATTGGAAGAGACAGAGACACAAAGCAAAACACTTGAGTATATAAATGGAAAGGCAAGAGTCATAATGTGAGATCTATACTTAGCCATATTCCAGGGAATATTTGAATTGCAGCAATAGAGACAAAATCTCAGAAGCATCCAAGGAGAAAAAAAATACATATTAACCACAAAGGAATAAAAAAGTCAAACCAAGCTGGGCCTTCTCTGCAACACCAAATGCCAGAATCCAAGGAGGGAATGTAGCCAGCTCAAGAGGTCAGTGTTTGTGTTTCAGCTACTGCTGCTGCATAACAAATTGCCCCAAGGTGTGGTGGCTTAAAGCAACCGTTTCCCTACATTCACAGATTCTGTGGTTTAGGATTTTGGAGATGGCACAGGAGGATGGCTTTTGTCTGTGACATTATTTTGGGGTCTTGGCTGGAATGACTCAAATACTGGGTGTGACTCAAGGGCTGGGGCTGCCTGAGGTGTAAAGATGTTCATTCCAAGGACCAAATACTTTGTTCTCCAAAGTATTGTTCTTTGGAGATTCTCCTTTATTGTTTCTTGAGGCAAGTTCTCTAGGAATTGATATTGGAAGCAGAGCCATTTAGAATCCCGAAGGGCCCTTCTCCACCCCTAGTCACTGATTTCCTTTACAATGGTGTGAGTTGCAGGTGATTTCTAATCTGCCTTCCTTTGGCTGCCTGGGGGGAACCCCTGGCTTTTTTTTTTTCCTGAGCAGAGATAACCACACCTTAATTTCCCTGGGAGTCAATGGCAATATAGTGTCTCTGGGTGGTTTCTTGAACTTCCTCTATATTAAAAAATTCTGGTTTATCTGTCACCACTGAGATAGACTAAGACAGACCTTCCTTATCATTTCCAAGGTTATTAGCAATTCTGCACTGACACCTGGGATGCATACCCCATCCTCAGAAGTGCACAGCGCTACCTGTCATTCCAGATGGGGCTGGAGCTTCGTTTCCATGGGTTGGTTGGGGATATTTTCCACGATGCCACTTAGTGAGTTGTATCATCAATTGGCAGATAATGAAGTGTGAACAATGGTGTGTACCTTCCAATCTAAAACCAAAGTTGGGGAGCACCTGAATGTAACCAGCTTCATGGTCAGAAAGCCATAGAGGGCTTTGTTGCTCCTTACTTGACCTATTTCTACGTGGTCTGCCATTTGCCTGATGTTTGCTCAGTACCTGGTAAGCAAAGAGCTTTCAGAAAAGGTAGAAAAGAAAATCAATATCTCTGCCCATTTAGACAGCCTCTCACCATTCAGCTACATTCACACGGTGCTGGGGAGGAACGCAGGAGATCTATGCATTGTAGGGACCTGGAGAATGCATTCAGTCAATTCATCTAAGCGATCGATGGATTAGTTGCTAGCCTGGATTCAAGAGACTAGGATTTTATAAAAGTGTGGCTTGAAGAAACTATACCATCTACCCGTGTTTCTCTCCTATAACTGCCTCTCTGACTGATGAGAAGCAGCACCCTATTATCCTGCTATGAGCCAATAATTATAAAAATCTCAACAATAACGCTAGATGCAAGATACAATTACTAGATGTCTAGTCATTTCAGCAATCTTATAATATGGTGTTATTACTGTGGCAACTTTAAAACATGTCTGTAAATTCTTCAATGGTCCTCTCATCAACAGGGAAGACCCATGTCCCTCCCTGTGCTCTGAGTGGGCTTGTGACCAATTAGACCAGTAGAACGTGGTAGAAGAGATGTTGTCTGACTTCCAGTACCAAGTCAGAAAGGCCACCTGGTCCTTTTGACCCAGGGAAGCCAGTTGCACGTAAGGAGGTCCAACCACCCTGAGGCTGCCATGCTGGAAGGTCGTGCACGAGTCCTCAGGTCCTGTACCCACGGGAGTGGCCCATCAGGCTGCAACCCTGTGAGACCCCAAGCGGGAGCTGCTGAGCCCTTTCCAAATTCTTGACCCACAGAACAATTCTTGACCCACAAAACAATAAAACTGTGATTGTTTCACATCTCTAGTTTGAGGGTGACTTATTACACAGCGGTGTTAACTGGAACAATTAGCCACCACTTTACGAGTGAAGAAATTGAGCCTCACAAAACTTCAGGAACTTGCCCCAAATCACACAATTTCAAAGTTGCCATTTTTTTTTTTTTTTTTTTGCCAGATTTGTTCTAGTTTGAAACCAATGCCCTTGACTCCATACCACAATGCCTTTCTAATTAGCCAGGTAATTGCAGGGGAAACACAACACCACTGAGAATGTGTGAATAAAAAATGAAATCTCAGGCTTCCCTGGTGGCGCAACGGTTGAGAGTCCGCCTGCCGCTGCAGGGGACACGGGTTCGTGCCCCGGTCCGGGAGGATCCCACATGCCGCGGAGCGACTGGGCCCGTGAGCCATGGCCGCTGAGCCTGCGCGTCCGGAGCCTGTGCTCCGCAGCGGGAGGGGCCACAACAGTGAGAGGCCGCGTACCGCAAAAAAGAAATGAAATCTCGCTATTTTATATGCTTCCCTGAAGATCCAGTTGGTGGTGAAGATCTACATCCCAGGCCCACGAGTGTGTGAATGAAAAGTCCTGGTCACAGGATCCTAGGTCTTCTCTCAGGGCAGAAGCCTTGGACGCCTTCTCCCAGGTGTTGTGCTCCACCCCACACTGGCGCTTTCCTGTTGACTCCACCAGCTGGACATTTACCATCAGCTTCTCTGGCAAAAAGTCAGCCATCCCCCTTTCTGGAGACAAAGGACCAACCATCACTGACCACCGTGGCCCCAGACACATCCCCCCAGGAGTCATTGCATTTGATCTTCGTCACCACACTGAGAGAGAAGCACTGCCACCCGCCTCTTGTGGATGCAGAAATCGGGGCTTAGAGAAATTAAGTGATTTGCTCAAGTTAATTGGTAAATTTTAACCCACAGTTTTCTGACTCATTGTACTGTGCTCCTTCTCAATGTCCTCAAAATACTAAACATTAAAAAATGAATTCAGTTCAGTGCTCCTGTGGTGCCTGACACTTCCCCATTCTGATGAGTCTGATGAGAAATATTATTTCCATGTCAGGGGTGTCTGGTACCTTAAGGCAAAGCTATCTCCTACCTGAAAACTTTCTCTGGAAAAGCAAAGAGCGCCCTCACCACTCCCTTCCAAACCCCTAACCATGAGAGTATGCTGGCAGGCAGAGAGATTTCAGGCACAGGTGACTTGAATTGGTAAGTAATCCTGACAGGCTGTGTTCCCTCAGGCAAGTGATTTAACCTCTCGGGTTTCCTTTTCATCTGGTGTAAAGTGAGAGAGTGACCCAGATAAATTCGAACATGCTGTGAACTTCCAATGGATTCACAGCTATCTGGACCGGAAGGCATAAATATATGAAGTGACTTATAATGAAGACACATATGGTAATAACAACGTGAGATTCTGTGAAATCAGTTGCAGGCACACTGTCATGGTGATTCTATTTGCTTTTCCTTTTTGAACTTTTATTTTGAACTAATACAAAAAATTGGAAAAACAGAATAGAATTCCCACTTATTCTTCACTTAGACTTTCCAAATACTAATACTTACCACATTTGCTTTATCATTCTTTCTCTCTCACCACACACACACACACACACACACACACACACACAATTTTTTTTCTGAACCATCTGAGCGTAAGTTGTAAATAGTATGCCCCCTTACATTTAAATATGTCAGTATGTGTTTTCCTAAAAACAATTACATTTCAATTGTGAAAATCAGGAAATTAACATTGAAACACTACTATTATCTAATCTCCACACCTTATTCAAGTCTCACCAGTTATCCCACTAATGTTCTTTATGGCAAAAGAAAAAAATGATTCAGATCCAATCCAGGATGATTTATATAATCTTCAAATGGGAAAATGT
This sequence comes from Lagenorhynchus albirostris, assembly GCF_949774975.1. Lineage (NCBI taxonomy): Eukaryota > Metazoa > Chordata > Mammalia > Artiodactyla > Delphinidae > Lagenorhynchus > Lagenorhynchus albirostris. The sequence continues at coordinate 48,907,427 of NC_083109.1, forward strand.
TGCCAACTTTCCATCTCTAGAGAAACCAAAGCCAAAGATAATACGAGATGGGGTCCTCCTTGCAGGGCACTGGCTAAGAAGACTATAAGCAAAGCCATCCTCTGTGTATACAGTAAGATAAAGGCAGAGCTCACAGAACCAAGAGTCTGGAAGCCACAGTAGAAAACCGTTAACCTTTTAGCGGGTCAGCAGTGGTGAGCGCTGCACACAGCTGTGTTTGTCTGTGTTCTCAGAATCCCTTAGAGCAGTGGTTCTTATATTTAGAAGCAGCATCAGAAGCCTCTGAAAGCTTGTTAAAACACAAATTGCTGGTTCCCACCCCCAGAGTTTCTGATTCTGTACGTCTGGGGTGGGGCCTGAGAATCTGTATTTCTATCAAGTTCCCAGGTAATGCTGGTGTTGCTGGTCCAGGGGACCACAATTTGAGACCTATTGCTCTAAGAAACCTGTGTCAGGTGATGCCCCCACCCAGGAATTTCATATGCTGGCTTAATCAACAACCAGCTCCTTATCAAATCCAGTGACCTATTCTCAATGCCATTCCATCCTGTGACAGAGGCAGACATGGGGCAATTTCTCTACTTGCTGGTGGCCTCCCATTTGTACCCAGACACTGGAGTGACTCCAGTTCCCATTCAGGTGTACCGAGAAAATACAATTTATGTGTGAGGTCCACTGACTGTGAACCCTACAGGCAAGATGTTATTTGTGTTAATCAGACAGACAGACACACGATGTAGGTTGGTCTCTGTAAATTCCCTGAAATGACGATAGAGATGGCTGTAAGTGAAGTAAGTCAGAAAGAGAAAAACAAATATCGTATATTAACACATATATGTGGAACCTAGAAAAATGGCACAGATGAACCAGTTTGCAGGGCAGAAATAGAGACACAGATGTAGAGAACAAACGTATGGACACCAAAGGGGGAAAGTGGCAGGGGGTGGTGGTGGTGGGACAAATTAGGAGATTGGGATTGACATATGTATAAAATAGATAATAAGAACCTGCTGTATAAAAAAATAAATAAAATTTTAAAAAAATGAAAAGATTAAGCAAAGCTGGAACTTGCGGTAGTACCCCCCCATTTTTTTGTTGTGCCGTATGAATTCAATGTTAAGGAAGCGAAGCATGTTCTAGACAGAGTGAGTCCTGTTCATCTTTCAATCACTACATCTCAACTCTAGCACTTTGTAGCTGTGCAACTTTGGGAAACTTTCTTAACCTCTCTTAATTTTAGTTTCCTCATCTTTAAAAAAGGAATAATAATACAATTCGCCTATGGTAGATTAAATTACGGTACAGCAGATAATCATCCTCTCCCCCTCAAGCTCCATGGGAGGAGCATACTTCCCATCCCATTGATTTTAGGCTTGCTCGTGTGACTTGCTTCGGCCAATAGGATGTGGGTATAAGTATGGGGGCTACAGAAACCCAATATATAAGTATAAGGAATCATGTATTTCTGTTTTTCCTTTGGGAATTTTTGACTTCTGTCAGATAAGCCAGTGGTTATTAAGTGATAAGATAATCGGAACAAACTTGAACCCAGCCCTTGGCTTAAAGCCACGCCTAGCTGAGCCTACCCTAGATCAACTGAACCACAGCCAAACCACATATACATTAATGAGAACTGAGCATCTGTCATAGATCCCTGAAAGTTTGTTTGTTATGCAGAAATAGCTGACTGATACACAACATTATAAAACTATTGTGAAGATTAAATAAGATAACAAATGCAAAGGGCTCAGAACAGTGTTGAGCACATCATAAATGCTCTGTAAGTGTGGGCTCTAATTATTATTACACCTAGTGCCTAGACCATTGGGAAGGTTTTGATAGTAGGAGAAATGGAATCCTCCCTTCACCACTAGCATCCAAGCCTTTCTTATATGTTCTGGAATCCAAGACCTGGGTCTTAGTTCACATATTTGATCTTGACCCAATCACTTTACTTCTCCAAGCCTCAGTGATAATTAATTAAGTAGAGTTAGACACTTCTGCCAACCTCATAGGTTTTTCTTCTCCTTTTCAAATCACGTCAGATGATGGACATACTCATCGTTAGGTTTTTACCATGAGATTTTTACCTTCTCTTCAAGAATAAAAATATCCTGAGCAGATCACAGTAGAAAGATCATTCAGTGCCCCAGGGTCTGTCTGCCTGGTGCTCAGACAAGGACTGGGCACACAGGGGTGTTCACAAATACCAGAGATTATGCCGGGAAAGGACCGAAGCTTACAGTGTTTTCAAAACGGTCATAAAATTAAGTTTGAGATTCTTTAATTATGCATTCAGTTTTCATGAATGATTCTTTACTGGTCAGGCAGATCTCAGCTGAGAACAGAAGAAGCAGTGAGTCTGTCGACAGAAGACCTCGATTTAAGGGATGGTTTGTGGGAGAGCCTCTCCTTGTCTGTGACCTGGGGAAGTCATTTAACTTCTGGGTAAAATAAAGGCAATGTTCATAAAGGTATAACCTGTATAGGGATGTTTGAGAATCCAGTCATGCCAATACTGCTGCAGATGTGGTGAAACAAAATTTTTTTAAATCCATTTTTGGAGGAAGTGTAAATAGCCCACGTGGGGTGTGTGTTCAGTCCATCTGACTTTAAAGTGAGCATGCTGTTTGAGCCAGGAATCCCACGCCCAGAGCTGTACATGATCTCTGGGTGTCTCCCCGTTACCCATTCCTGAGCCCATTCTCCTTTTCCAGCTTCTCACTGCAGAGTCTAAAGTAGCCAGACACTGTTTACCCAGTTTTCCTGTGACTAGGGAAGGCTATGTGATCTGTTCTGGCCAATGAGCTATAAAGGGGGAATCTGGGAAAGGCTTTTCCCTCCATGAATAGAGGGAGAGCCTGTTCTCACTTTCCCAGCCATCCTGCTTCCTGTCTTTGGAGGCTGGTGGATGAAGATGTGCTCTCTGGACTGGCAGCAGCCATCTTGCAACCACAGGTAAGGTTGAGAGAATTGCAGAGACACCAACCCAGACCCTGGATAGTTAGTCGCTGGCCCAGCCTTGGAAATGGCCGATTTGGAAATCTAGATTTCTGTTACATGGGCTAATTAGGGCTTTTATTATTTAAGCTATTATTAGTTCTGTTACTGGCAGCAAAAGAACTCTTAACTGATATACCATCCTACACCTCTCTCTCTTTCTGTTTCACACACACCTGCACACATACACTGTACTCTCGATACATATAGAAAGAAACTTCTAGAGCTGCACGGTCCAATAGAGAGTCACTGCCCCGTCTGGCTACTGTGCATTTGGTCAGTGTGAATTGAGATGTGCTGTAAGCATAAAATGCACACTGGGTTTTGAAGACCTAGTACCAGCAAAGAATGTAAAATATCTCACTGTAATTTTATATCGATTGCATGCTGAATGATAATATTTGGGGTATACTGGATTACATAAAATATATTATTAATTTCACTTTTACTTTAAAAAATGTGGTTATTTAATATCATGCACCCATTTATGGCTCATGTTATATTCTACTGGACAGCACTGTTCTAGAAGGATAGATACCAAACTAATGACAATGGTGACCTCTGGAGTGCAAAAGTGAAAGAGGGGCTCGATATGGAGGGAGATGTTTTTCTATATATATTTCTTGAATTTTCTACAAAGAGCATATCTTCGTAGGTTAATTCTGTGAGTTTTAGGAATATAGGACAAAATGAAAATAAATGACTTACTTGCAATCCTGCCTTTTCAATTGTGAAGTTATGCATATGTGAGTTGTAAGGACACAGCTTTTAAACCTGATAATCACCTATGTTGGAACATTATTTGCACTTGAATATAGGTACCAGGCATTTTAACTCTCTACAACTTTTAGACAACACATATACAGAGAAGTACTCAGGTAGTGTTTATGGTAATGAAAAAGAGTGTATCTGTTTTTTACCAGAAAACTTTATATATAAAGTAAGTTTGCTTTTGAAGAATTGGGGACATTTTCATGAAATCAACATCAAAAAACTGAAAAGGTGACATAAAGAAGTTAAGGTGCTTTGGGGTTAGCTCGTATATAACTAGCAATATTGACGATAACTCTGTTTTCACTGGTAGAACTCATCCTGGTTCTTGCCTTTTTGTGATGCCTTGGGAGGTTTATTTTTCTCCAAAAACCTCTGAGTCATTGAATTTCAGATTTAACATTGATTTATTCCTTTTGAGAGTTTGCCAAATACAAAGATAAATTGCTCGGCCTAAGTGATTAAGGTAGAATAATGGTTTGTTTCTAGTCAACACTGTGTTTAGTCCTTTAATTATTATTATTTTTAATTAAAAAGTCAGTACACAATTCTCAACCTGCTCGTGGAGCTGGAGAAGAAAATAACAGCTAGGATCCTGGAAACCAATGGCGGACAATTCACTGGCCTAGCTGTGGGGAGGGAGGAGACCCTGCAGGACGGCCTAGTTGCTGCTTTCTGGGTTCCGGCAAAGGTTTGATAATTGACGTTAGGTGTATACAGTGGAGGCTTCGAGTGTTTTCATGATTTCCCACAATTCAAGCAGAAATCCAAGTGGTTTGCTTGTTTCATCGTTTCACTCACAGCTCAGTCACGGGCTGGCTGTGTGATATTCCCCTTTAGACCTCATCCTCCAGGCCAGTAAAACAGATAATCTCAAAAATCATTTCCAGCTTTGAACTTGTCTTATCCTGCCCTCCTCTTCCTTTCCCTTCTGCAACACCCTCTCTCTCCAGATGTTCAGTGTAATCAGAGAAACACGCGCATCGTCTGACATTTATACATTTATTTATTTATTTATGGCTGTGTTGGGTCTTGGTTGCTATGCACGGGCTTTCTCTAGTTGCGGCGAGCGGGGGCTACTCTTTGTTGCGGTGCGTGGGTTTTTTATTGCGGTGGGTTCTCTTGTTGAGGAGCATGGGCTCTAGGCGCAAGGGCTTTAGTAGTTGTGGCATGTGGGCTCAGTAGTTGTGGTTCATGGGCTCTACAGCGCAGGCTCAATAGTTGTGGCACATGGGCTTAGTTGCTCCACGGCATGTGGGATCTTCCCGGACCAGGGCTTGAACCTGTGGCCCCTGCATTCACAGGTAAGTTCTTAACCACTGTGCCACCAGGGAAGTCCCATTGTCTGACATTTAAAGCCACAGTTAATTATCTGCATTACAGATGTCCCTACTACTAAAATATATATCTTATGTATATTAAATTGTATGTACTATATATTAAGTTATATATACTATATATTTATATTATATATTAAATTATAGACTAACATCAAAATTATATATAAGTATGTACAATATAAAATATTATACATTTAATTTTATACACTTTATGTATTTTATTATATTTTAATAAAGATTTATCAAATATTTAATAACATAAATTTATATATAAATATAAACAAAATAGAAATTTTTAATTTAAAAATATATTTCATATATTTTATATTATGTATAAAATCATATATTATATATAATCACATCTAATTATATACTATATGTAAATATATGTATGTATATACATAAATACACATACACGGGGAAGAAACTTCATTGTGGAAAACATACACATAAACTCCCAGACTGCAAAAATTTCTCCGGGAGAAGTCAGAGAAAAAAACTATGTAATTATATTTCCAAATATGTAATAAAACCTAAGTTTAAAAATGTTTCATAACTGTTGTTTGGAAATTGAATTTTAGAGAATGGATGGTACGCTTAAATTCTCCTTAACCTGCTTTGTTTTTCCATTTCCCTGACATCTCTAAACTAGAACTCCTTGAAGGATGAAGAGTTCTTTGCTAGCATTCATTCCACTATCTACTAGAATTTCATTACAGTTGCTCTAGGTGTATAGTCAGACTCAGGACCCAACAAACACAGCCTATTAACAAACCTCTTCTCAACATGGGCATGGCGTGCATGTATAAAAGCATGATTTACTTGGATTTATTGAGGCGGCAGTAAATAAATTTGGGAACCCTGAATTGCATTAGAAAAACATGACTGAGCATTTAAAGCTTTTTCTCAGTAAAATAAATGGTGTGTTTTCTGACAATCTCTTTCCCATGCATTAATATGGAAAAAGTAATTTTATCAAGAAATGGTAACAGAAACCAGCAAATACCTTAATTTATGTTATTATCCCAGCCAATATAAAATTCAGGGAAACAGAAATGGCTCTGGTAGAGATCAGCGGTAGCAGCTGCTCCACGACTCCATGGAGTGTGGTCTACTTGAGGGATGCCAGTTGCCATAGCAGCAGCGATGCCAGTGAGTGGCCTGCAGCCTCAGACAGCCGGCTCTGCCCCAGGGAAGGGGCACAGAGTACGGGCCCTTCCTTGGGGTTGGCAGGGTGGAGGTGGGGCATATGACCTAGCTCTCCGTTAATCTTTGGCGGATACAGGATGCATTCAAGTTGGTCCCTGCCTCCAAGGAACTTACAGTTAGGCTGAGATGCCCTAACACAGGTATGTTATGTGATATAAGGGCTTCATGTGTCCAGAGGAAGGGCAATTGATGAAGGCTAGGACAGTCAAGGAAGCTTCCTCAGAAGGAGGTAGGATTTAAATTAGATCCTGAAGAATAAATGAAACTGAAGTGGCCACCCTCATGCCATCGTAGCTGTGGATTTTTAAGTTAGCCTGTTTGCATTGTGTAACTCCAAAATCTTAGAAGTTCGGTGTTGGGTCTAGAACTTTTCCAGTCTTACTTTACGTACAGCTGAGGAAACAGAAGAAGGAGAGGAACGAGTAGAGGGTTTAGGTGCTGAGAGGAACGAGACTGCAGTGGCACAAGGCTGGAAGGGACCCAAGGGCAAGCATGTAGGCCCAGGGTTAGGGTTAGGGTTAGGGTTAGGGCTGGGGACCAGGCAGGTAGCTGTTTCCTCCTGGCTGACAGTAGCCCTCCACACATACTTTCAGCCCCTCTCAGGTGAGTGTAATCACCGGTCCTAGAGTCTCAGAAAAGGGGGTCCTCCCCCTCCACAACCTCCACCACTCCCCCCCTCCCCCAACCCCCGGGTCAGGCAGCAAATCTGACGTTTGTAAGACAGTAATAAGGTTAAGTATTTGATGAGTCTGGACAACAGATTATTCTTGCTATCATAAACCATATTCCATACCCGACTGCTTTTTTGTTTCAGTAGAATAGTTTACATTTGCAGAGAAGTTGAAAGTACAGAGAGCGTGCATATTCCCCACACTCAGTTTCCTATTATTAACATTTTACATTAGTTTGGTACCTTTCTCACAACTAAACATTGTTGTTAACTAAAGCCCATACATTATTCGAATTTTCTTAGATTTTTACCTAATCTCCTTTTTCTGTCCCATTATCTCATCTGGAGTTCCACATTATATTTTTTTTCTTCCTTTTTCCTGATTCTTTCTTGGATGTGACCATTTATAGACTTTTCTTACTTTTGATACTTTGACAGTTTTGAAGGGTACTGCTCTTCACAGGAATTTAAACCTACATACCAACTGAGGAGACGATTGTCAACTGACCATTTGTTTTCCTAAATGCATCTGATCGTTTACTTGACCTCTGCCCTTGCGGTCGATTGAATTGGTGGCCTTGATTTTTCACCCCTAAATGCAGGTATTTCCTGTATTTCCCCACTACTTGACTTTGGGTTTGATCATCTAAGTTGTGCTGGCCAAAGGCAAGTGGGCAAAAGTGGCAGGGGGCCAGGACTGAGCCGCGGCTTTTAGAGGACCCTGTGATTTCACTGACCCCCCTGCTTTTGTCATGGCCACGAGGAGAATGCAGCCAAGCTAGTCCACTGCTGGAGGGAGCAGAGTCGCCCTCAGCTGTGCCGGGCTTAGACCAGCTCACCCCACCCAATGCATGAATGAATAAATAATATTCAAAGCTTGTTATTTTTAGCCTCTGAGCTCTGGAGAGATTTGTTATGCAGCAACAGTTAACTGATACATGCCCTGAGGCTGAATATACTTAAGATATAAAAAGCTTTTTAAAAAGTTAGTTTAAAAAAATCTTTTTCTGGGCTTCCCTGGTGGCGCAGTGGTAGAGAGTCTGCCTGCCGTTGCAGGGGACACGGGTTTGTGCCCCGGTCTGGGAAGATCCCACATGCCGCGGAGCGGCTGGGCCCATGAGCCATGGCGGCTGGGCCCATGAGCCATGGCCGCTGAGCCTGCGCGTCCGGAGCCTGTGCTCCGCAACGGGAGAGGCCACGACAGTGAGAGGCCCGCATACCCCTCCACCAAAAAAAAAATATTTTTCTGAGAACATATAATCAAGAGAACCACAGGCCTCATTGGGTTATTTTAGTGTCTGTCACGAGAGGACAGGATTCTCACTGAAAATCTGAGTTGTCTCACCTCTGAGCCCAAAGGACGAGGTCTTCAGCTGTTGACAAGGTTGATTTGGGTAAAATCTAGATTGAACTGTTGAAGAATGTGTTCATTCATTCCTTCAACAGCTATTTATTTTGTGCCTAATATGTGCTGGGACTTCTGCTTGGAGCTGATCACACAGGGATGAGCAAAGGGGGACAGACATGGCCCCCGTCCCCAGGGAGGTGACTTCAGGGGAGAGATGAGTAAGAATGCAGTGATGAGGGGGTGTGGTTCTCCAAAGAAAGCTATTGTGCACGCGTTTGTGGGGGATCTGACCTGTCTACAGTCTCAGGAAAAGCTTCCCTGAGGAAGGTGACCTGAATTCTGAATCAATGGGAGTTGACTGGGCAGAAGAGGGAAGCAGAGCACAGCACTTTCTACAGCAGGAGGAAGGGTGGGCTGGACTTCGGGGCAGGGAGGGCCCGGGGGCAGGAGGGGCAGTGCACGCTGCCTGTTTCGGGTGTCCCTACTGCCCACTGTGCATGCCAGAGTGGGCAAGTTTCCTCTCCTCACATCCTGGCACCATGCTTTCTTTTTTTTTAAATTGGGGTATAGTTGTTTTACAATGTTGTGTTAGTTTCTACTGTACAGCGATGTGAAGTAGAGTTCCCTGTGCTATACAGCTATTTCATTAGTTATCTATTTTATACAGTTTAGTGTATATATTTCAATCCTAATCTCCCAATTCATCCCACCCCGCACTTCCCCCATACATTTGTTCTCTATGTCTGTGTCTCTATTCCTGCCCTGCAAATAGGTTCATCTGTACTATTTTTCTAGATTCCACATATATGCATTAATATACATTTGTTTTTCTCTTTCTGACTTACTTCATTATGTATGACAGTCTCTAGGTCCATTCACATCTCTACAAATGACCCAATTTTGTTCCTTTTTATGGCTGAGTAATATTCCATTGTATATATGTACCATATCTTCTTTGTCCATTCGTCTGTCAGTGGGCATTTAGGTTGCTTCCATGACCTGGCTATTGTAAATAGTGCTGCAGTGAACATTGGGGTGCATGTGTCTTTTTTTTGTTTTCTTGCAGTACACGGGCCTCTCACTGTTGTGGCCTACTCCCGTTGTGGAGCACAGGCTCCGGACGCACAGGCTCAGCGGCCATGGCTCACGGGCCCAGCCGCTCCGCGGCATGTGGGATCTTCCTGGACTGGGGCACGAACCCGTGTCCCCTGCATCAGCAGGCGGACTCTCAACCACTGCACCATCAGGGAAGCCCCTGCATGTGTCTTTTTGAATTATGGTTTTCTCTGGGTATATGCCCAGGAGTGGGATTGCTGGGTACAGATGGCCAAGAGGCACATGAAAAGCTGCTCAACATCACTATCATTAGAGAAATGCAAATCAAAACTACAGTGAGGTATCACCTCACACCAGTCAGAATGGGCATCATCAAAAAATCTACAAACAGTAAATGCTGGAGAGGGTGTGGAGAAAAGGGAACCCTCTTGCACTGTGGGTGGGAATGTAAACTGATACAGCCACTATGGAGAACAGTATGAAGGGTCCTTAGAAAACTAAACACGGAATTGGTGCCGTGCTTTTTAAACACGCCAGGCCTGCAGCTCTTTCTCAGGCTATAACTCAAGGGTGAGCCAAGAAAGCACATGGAGGTTGGGGACTTTCCCATGGGGGCTGCTGGTGGCTGAGCGTTCAGTGGTGGGGGTGTCTAGCCATGGAAACTGGCAGCAGAAGAGTGATCAGGACAAGGTGAAAACAGGGTGTCCAGGGGTTTCCTGCACAAATGGTTCTTCCAGCAGGACCATGACTGCTAACCTCTGAATTAGCCTGGTTCCCTGCCTTCTAGCTGATTCTGTAAGAGAGGCCTTTCTAATAAAGTACTTTTCTGCTTTAGTTACCCAGATTCTATTTCTGTTGCTAAGACTAAGAACCCTGACAAGGAGCAGATCATGCGGGGTCTTCTAGGTCAGACTGAGGAACATGCCTCTAGCCTAGGAGAACTTGAGGTCCACAGAGCTGCTAGAGCCAGGAGTTAGAGCTTCGTGTCTCCCGTTGAGTCCCTAAGACAAGGAGTTGAGTGCAAACAGCTTATTAGAGAAATGATCCCAGTGAGCACCAGTAGGGGACAGATGGCAGCCATAAAGAGTATGTTAACAAGCCAGTTACCTCTGTGAATAACTGGGGGTCAGTCCTACTGGGAGCTGTGGGAACAGAGTTATGCTACTTGAGGGAGGCAGGAACTGGGGTATTTACCCACCAACTCCCACGGGTCATTGGTTAAGAACTGCTCCAGAGAGGAAGGTATTCACTGCCCAGAACCTTCTGTCTGCCCTGAGCAAGGGCCAAATGGGCTACAGTGGCCAGGGAACCCACTCAGGTGAAGAGTTGCAGGTGTTGGCAGTTGGAAGTCTCAGAATCTCTACCCTCAAAAGAGGTCAGTGCTGGAGGGGTGTTGGGGGCTGGGTTGGGGGAGAGCAGGAGGCACAAGAATGTTCTCAGCATCTGGTGCTTATATCTTGTAAACTGTAAATGTTAACCTAGCCTGGAGGCTGTAGGAAAAAAACCTCCATGGGTGTCCAGTGCTGTCCCCTGCCCCGTGAAAAACTAACCATTCGATAAAAGGTATAACAAAGCCCATCACAGGATAGAACCCATGTCCCCTGCATTGGCAGGTGAATTCTAATCCACTGCACCACCAGGCAAGTTCCTTTTTTTTAAATTTATTTTTATTTTTGGCTGATTTGGGTCTTCGTTGCTGCGCGTGGGCTTTTTCCAGTTGTGGCGACTGGGGCTACTCTTTGTTGCGGTGTGCAGCCTTCTCATTGCAGTGGCTTCTCTTGTTGCAGAGCACGGGCTCTAGGCGCATGGGCTTCCGTAGTTGTGGACTTCCCTTTGTGTGTGTGTGTCCCAATATTCCCTTTTTATGAGGATGAAGGTTCACCCACGTGAGCTCATTTGACCTCCTGACAACCTCTTCAGAGGCCCTATCTCCAAATATGGCCTCATCCTGAGGTACTAGGAGTTAGGAGGAGACTCACATAACACCAACTAAACAGCCTACTTATCAAGATTACCTCAGTGGGCTCACCAACCTGAAGTAAATAATAATAAAGTCATACATTTTGCCCAATTCCAACAAGTTCTCTGCCTTGCAGGATTCACCTCCAAATCACCTAACTCAGTTCTAAAACCGTTCTCTGTCAAGAGAGCATTCTTCCTTACTGCAGCAAGTCTAGTCAGTGTAGCTTTGCTTGAGCAACACCTTCCTCTGGGGATCTTTGGGGAGTTTGACGGGATCAAATTAAATGATAAAGGAAGACCCCATGATAATACCTGGCACTTAGAGGTACTCAATAAATGTCAGGTTTTTTTTCTCCTGGTCCGATCTCATCACAAGAGAAAGGATTTTCAAAGCTCGGAAAAAAAATTTTTATTTTCTTCTTTTGGTCATGCCCAATTGACAAAATAATCTCACTTCAGAAACTTTCTGTCTCTCTGTTTGGTTTGAATAAATCTGTGCCTAATACAAGTCAACAGTTTCCAAGTTATTTTCAACTCTTATAATCTTCAGAAAGTCGGAATCAATTAGAGCTTAGAGGCTTTTTCATGTGTGATACGGTTCCCTTGAACATGGCAGTTGCCGGGAACTTTGCAGACTCCAGCAGTTGAGTGTGAATTATGGAACCAACTACTGTTATGTAAATTACAGGAAAATAGAGAATAATTTCTCCCTGTAAGATCGGAACATAGCACTCTTTATATTGAAAGCAATACCTACTGCTACATGATTTTATTAGTTACTTCTATATATGTCTGCCTTTCTGCAAAGCAGAAAGTGACTGGAACAAAGGGTTATGTTTTACTAACTCTATACCTCCCTTATAATCTAAGATGGATTTTTCGCACACAGTGAGGCTTCGATACAAATTGATGGAATAGAATAGAATTTAGTCTTCCGTAATGAGGAGAGCCTTGGAGAGTGAAGGAGGAGGGCATTTGTGTGCCTCTCTCATGGGTGAGCTGCTCAATATACTTCTTTTCATTCAGTCCTTACCCAGGATCCTGTGCAGACAGAATTGCTCTTCTCTTCTAATAGATGAGGAAACTGAAGCTTGGAGACGGTAACCTGGCCAAGGTCACAAATGAGATAAATGACAGGGACAGAGTGAGGTCCAGATCTACTATTGCTTCTTAATGGAAAGTAGTAAAAATAATCTTTGGGGCTTCCCTGGTGGCGCAGTGGTTAAGAATCCGGCTGCCAGTGCAGGGGACACGTGTTTGAGCCCTGGTCCGGGAAGATCCCACATGCCCCAGAGCAACTAAGCCCATGCGCCACAACTAGAGTCCATGTGCTTAAAGCCTGTGCTCTGCAACAAGAGAAACCACCACAATGAGAAGCCCGCGCACCGCAACGAAGAGTAGCCCCCGCTCGCCACAACTAGAGAAAGCCCACACGCAGAAACGAAGACCCAACGCAGCCAAAAATAAATTAAAAAAAAAAAATCTTTGCTTTCCTGTTGAGATTTAGGTAGATAACTTTGAAAGTCAACCAAGCATGTATTATTTAAGGCAGCCAAGGCATTCTTAGTTTGCATAAAAACAATGAGAACAACAACAAAATAAACCAACCAAACTGTCAATCCAAGAGGAAAAAAAAATAACCGAAAGGGTGGTTGTCATAAGGGTTTGCTCATTTTAATAATGTTTTGCTTTTCCTGTGCTTCCCTTGGTTTTACTCCCAGATTTTATACATTTATTTCTGCCTTTCTGGTTAGTTCTCCAAGGATGGCTAAGGCGGAAGGACTCTGGGCTCACCCACACGCCTTCTGCTCTGTCCTCTACAAGTGGAGAGCTGCCTCTGTCAACAAACTCCAGTGACTCTACCTGAAGGCCTTTCTCGAATGCTAGGCCCCTGCCTCAAGAGGCCAAATGTGCTGGAGAATTACTTCTACTGGGAGCCCCCTTGACTGGTGCCTGCTAGGGATTTGGTATAGACACCCTCACCACCTCCCTGAGGGCGGGGTAACCCCAGGGCATGTTCAGCACAGTCTCCCAGAGGTCCTCACGGGCCTGAGCCCCTGTGCCATGGCGGGAATTTGCTTCACAACACACACTTTATGGGAGTCAGTCCCTCCCCTGCCTCACTTCCCCACCCCCTCCTGGTGCTTCCTGAGGCTTTCCCCCCCAGTACAAAACCCTTTTAAACAAACTGGCCTGGACAGGGAGTGGGGCCGTGAGAATTGAGGCTTCCTCTGCCTCTTCTGTGGGTCATAAATACAGTGATGAAAGGAGGATGCCGATTCCGGGAGGACGGGACGTGGGGAGAGAGGAAGGAGTCTCACTGAGGTACGTAGCGAGGGGAGGAATCTTGGTTTCAGGATATGTCTTATGCATGCTATGTTATTTTGGAATAACCTGAGTGAGAATTAAGTGTCTCCTGGGCATTCACCTCTCTCACTAGGAAGGGCATTGCAGTCAGATTTCTGACGTGTTAATATGGGAAGTGGTGATGGCAGTGAGGGGAGATGAATAAAGGTTGAAAACAAAGATGAGAGATGAGGAACTAGGTAGACAAGACCAGTTTCTAGACCTTTGCCGCCATGGTCCTTACACCAGCAGTATCAATCTCACCTGGGAGCTTGTTAGAGATGCAGTCTCAGGTTCCGCCTCCTGAATCAGAATTTGCATTTTAACAAGATCCCAGGTGATTCATATGCATACAATTTGAGAAGCACTACCTTATAAATCTAAAAAAATAAGAGGAAAATATACCTTGAGCTTTCAATTGGTTTTCCCTCATTACATCTACCTATTCACCTGCCTACCTGAGCGCGGTCTTTTCTTTCCTAAAATATTTTCCACACTATCTAGTCCTGATAGGGTTTCTTTCTTCCCCACTAAAAATCATTTTACCTACCTTAAACACTAAATCAAACTACTATATCAGTGATTCTAGATGCTTTCCAAAGTCTTTATAACTAATGGATTATCAAGTTAGTCATGTGATCTTGGGCAAAAAAGTGACCTGTGTGAATTTAAGTTGCCTCATCTTAAATCATGACTGCCTGATTCTAAGTCCCCTAATTTCAGTCTGATAGAGGCAGATAAAAATGTTTCCAGGAACACTTTCCTGGTAGATTGTCAAAGTAACGGTCCCAATTTATTCATCTCTCCCTCTCTCTCTGTAAGCACACCTTTGAGTATCTCCTGCCCACCCTGACCCTGGGCCTGACTGCGTAACTTGCTCTGGCCAATGGGATAGAGCAAAAGTGCTTCAAGCAGAGGCTTGAAAAGTGTTTGTGCCCTGGGGCTTGCCCTCTCTTGCTGCTCTCGGGAACAGTGTGACTACCAACATGTGAACAAACTCAGCTGGCCTCTTGGAGGTGCAGGGCCCAGTCACCCCTCCCACCCCAGCCAACAGCCAGTGCTAAACACCAGCCATGTGAGTGAGGCCATCTGAGACCAATCAGCTCCCAACCACGCCACCCTTTGATAGCACCCACTTGAGTAACCCCAGACAAGGCAAGCAGCTCTGCCCAGCTGAGCCCGTCCTAAGCTGCTGACCCAGAGAATCAGGAGTTAATACAAGCTGGTTGTAAGCTATGGCACCTTGACGGCTGCAAAAGCCAATCTGATATGACTTCTTTGTCTTTAATTCTCCATTACAACCTCTTAAACAGGGCTTGGTAGTTATTTACAACAGGGACAAAAAAATCATTTTTATCATCAGAAATTAGTGCCCTGTCCCCTTACGACGGACCCTTTAACCGCCCACTCTAATGATTGATTCTTGGTTGACCGTACTCCGTTTGATGAAAGAAGGAGATATATTTTTCTCACGAAGTTAGCAGCATGCTCCTTCCTCAGACACTGGTGCTGAAATAATGAGATGGGGATTTTCTCTCTCTTTTCCCTCCCTTCTTTTGATCGCAGCTGAATTGGATGGTCCTGCACCGGCCGTTCTGATTGTGTGTGTGCTGTTCCCATGGGCTTCTCGTCTAAAGTAGCAGATGTATTTCTCTCTGTCTCTCTGAAGAAATGACAATAGAAGTAAACTGTGGCCCTGTAGCTTATTCAAAGCTCTGAAAGCAGAGGCGGGCTTCAGAGAAACCCGGCGGAACTCTGACATTCGTATAGGCGTCCCAGCGGACGTGGCTGTTGGGTGGAATGCCCTGTGGAGATGAAAGACCACCAGCCCCAAGTGGTTTCGGGCCATATCGGTTAGAAAATGACAAACATACTCATTGTTTCCTGACTCAGATGAAAACAAAACAAAACAACTCCCACGCTGCAATCATAGCCACTTGACATTATCCAGCTCATATACAATGCAGAATGCATTATGCCTTTGAACTGGGCTGGTAATGTTGTTTTCTGTCTATATGGGACCAGGGCAGATGAAAAACATGAAGACAAACACGGCAACTTCAATGCATTTTGGATATTAAATACCTTTTCGCCAGGGTCCAGGCACATCTCTCGTCTCTCACAGAGGGCGGGCATGAAGCCATGTCCCCGCAGAAACTCTGAATGGCAAATAACAGATCGGAGTGCCATTCTGAGGACTGCTTTTATTTTTACACATTGTGGTTGGAATGGAACTGGACGTGTTCTGTCGTCTGCTTTCTTTGGCATTCGGAACTGTGTTCCTGCCGGGAGCTCAGAATTTTTCCTCTTCTGATTTGTACCCTTCATCTCTGTCGTAGGCTGTCTTCCAGCTATTTAGTTATTATTCATCTTTCCAGCCATACCCTAATTGTCCTTCCTGCATCTAGATCTTTTTTAAAAAATTCACTTTCTTTGTTATTTCCCAATATTTCCCATGTTGTTTATATGTTCTTTTTTCTTTTTTAAAAAAACTCTTTCCACGTCTCTTTTATTTAGGGGTAATATTTTTATTAGTAGTTCTATTATGAGTTACTTCTTATTTCTCTTCTTTCAAAAGTTGATTGTCAATTGAATGCACAAATGAATAAAGAACAGTGAATAGAAATATCTCAAGAGGATGTTGGAGGGAAAGAGGATTATTTTGAGGTGGAGAGGAACAGATGGCAGCCGCTAGTGAAAGAAAAACACCTCTAATAAATGAATATTTAGTTACCCATTTTCCAAACCCAAGTTTGCCAACAGGGGCGCTAACGGACACAGCCAGAATCAGCCGGCCAGCACACCAGGAAACTGCGAGAAACTATGCCCACTTGGGCGAGAAAAGTCAGAGAGAGACAGGTCAAAAGAATGGAAGGGGCTTCTGGAGAACCCGAGTAAATACTGGACCCCTGATGTACAGAACCAACAAGGATGTTCCAGGGAGGAAAGTTTAACAGGGGCTAAAATTATTAATGTGTAAATATTAACATTTCTCCCTTTTCATGCTCACCACCTTCATCTGGGGATCAGTCCAGTCGGCTCCCAAGCTCTCCATTATTACAGAGACTTTGGAGACGGAGAGAAAAATTAATGCACGTGGAGACGCTAAGTGATTCCCCTAAGAGCTGGCTGGGGAAAGAGTTTGTTGAGAGAGAAAAAAAGCCTTTTGGGCATGACGTTCAGGGTGCTGGGAGATGTGAGGGCAAGTAGAGAGGATGTGACACCCTCGACAAAGTGGAGAAAAGCAGAGCGTATAGCAAAGGTCTGTAGGAAATGCTCCCGTTAGCATTCTTTGCGAGAGGTCGGGCAAGGCTAGAATGGATCTAAATTGGACTGGGAATATGCAGTGCTGGCTGAGACTGGACTAGGTGGGGTTACCTGTGTAACAGAAAATCTCCTGGTTCAACTCTTAGGACCCAGCTGTCACATCACACCACACATCACACATCAGAACATCAGAAAATGCAGAGAGAGTGGAGAGGGGCCACTCTTCCTTTAATGATCAACACAAGTTGAAGCTATTTTATGATCCTAACTCTCTTGTAAGGATGCAGGTTTTCTAGCACCTGAATTCTGGGAAGGGACGCTATGTACCAGCACGCTGATTCCCCTGGAATCAGACCCTGACACGGGATTCGAGAGCAAGGAGCTTATCTGGAGGTGGTCAGAAAGCTCAGGTAGGCGAGCAGGGAAGGGAAGGAAACCAGTGGTGGGTATGTTTTCAAGCCTGATGTCTGAAGAAAATTGTACAAAGCCTAGCTGAAATGGTATTTCACTTATACATGCATTTGTAAAGCGACTGAAACACACAGAGTCTGATATATGTATATATATATGTATATATTTACATATATATATATACACAAACATACATGTTTGTGTGTGTGTAGACACATACACACACACATATCTGATCATTTCAAAACCCTTGAATGACTTGGATACATCACTCTGCACTCCTGGTGTGTTTTGCTTCCATCAGCCTAGCTTTGGGCCAGTAACAGTGCGTCTGGAAATGTGTCAGTGCGGCAGAGAGAGGGCTGTGGGGATGGGGCTAATATTTACCAAGCAGGGGCAGCTTGCCCACACACGGCGCCAGTGTTTGGGGTGCTTCAGTAACCCTGTGAGGTCAGGGCTACTGCCATTCCCACCTGATCGCTGAGGAAGCAGCCATAAGGGGATGAGGTCTAGAGGTGACACCCAGGCAACCTGACTCCAGAGGCTGAGTCCTTGGCCACCGAGCTGCACCTGCTCCTGGGGTGGGCGGCGGGGAGAGGCTAAGAGGCGGAGGGGCCGTGCTGGCAGCAGGGACGCTGGAGTCGTTAACAGAGATGAGCGTGAAGCCCTGTGGTTAATCTTTAACTCTGGGAGATGGACGTGGCCGTTGTGTCCAGGGAACCCCCAGCTACCTTGCCCTGCCCTCCACGCAGGCTTGGAGTCACTCTGGTGTGGTGCCTGGCCGTGGGGTGAACCCACAGGAGAGTGGGACGGTCAGAGGAGTGGGAGCCCCAACAGAGGCCTTGAAGTCAATTTATATTCACCAGGTCCGGCTTCCATATATGTGTCTCTGGACAGTTATGTGAGGAAGGATGGGCACGTTCATGGCTAGAAGCCCTGCCCTGATTCTCTAGCCTGTTTGGGGCCCACGGTGCCATGTCTGGGGCCTGGAGGGGGCAAGGTTGGAGACACAGGGGAAGGGGAAGGAAAAAGGCAGCTGGCATTGCCTGGGGTTGCAGGACCTCTGCTTTGGCCTCAGGGACGTGTGGGGACTGCACCCTGCAGCATTGCTGCTGAGGAGCAGCCGGTCTGGGGGCAGGAACTTGCTTCTCCAAGAGGGACCTGCCCAGCGGGGAGAAGGGTCAACTGTCAGCCAAGCTCACAGTTCACTTCAATAAATAACTTTGCCAAAACCAACATTTATTGTGCTTTTCTAGGTTCTGAAAAAGCTAATTTCCACTTCTCTTCTTCTTCCTCCACTTCTCCACTCAACTCCTTTCCCCAGCCCCTCCCGCCCTCCCCAGCCATCACATCCAAAGATGCACACCACCAGCGCCATCAGGCTGCATCTGAGAGTCAGGCAGTTATGTAAAGTTCACGTCAGGAACCACCCCTTGGCGTACCCTCAGGTATCAGGCTGGCGTTCCAAACTGGGGGACACACAGGGAGTACCATGT
Organism: Lagenorhynchus albirostris; assembly: GCF_949774975.1. NCBI lineage: Eukaryota > Metazoa > Chordata > Mammalia > Artiodactyla > Delphinidae > Lagenorhynchus > Lagenorhynchus albirostris. The sequence continues at coordinate 48,926,303 of NC_083109.1, forward strand.
GGACTTTTCAGGGAAGACCCACTAGAGTGGTCCCATTGCTTATTTCAGAAAGGATTTGAGAAGCTTCTTGTTGGAAGAAGTCCTTCCTTATGTCTACTCTAAATCTCTATTGCTGCAATTTTTAACAATCAGCACATCCCCAGAGAACAAATTTGCGACCACAAAGAACATTAGACACAATAAACATGAAAAGAATCACATTTAGATTAGTAAATATTTAAGAAACATCTGATAGCGTTAGTGACAAAGGCAACATATGAAAAGTTAATTCTTGAGACCAATGACTAGCAGAGACTGGAGAATTGGAAAGGGTTTTTTAAAAATCTATAGAGCAAATCAATATCCTCTACTAGAGATATTGTTTTAAAAATCATTAAAAAAGCAAAAACCTGCATCTTTGAGTTTATCTGGTTTAACGTGCAGTAAGAGAAAACAAGCCCACCCGTGCAGACCAGCCAGAAACCATCCTGCACCTTCCTTTGGGTCACTGTCCCTTCCCCAACATGGTCACACCCAAGGCGGTGACGGAAAGTTGCTCAGAGCATAACTAGGGCAACACTCTTTTAGTCTACAACTGCCAAACCAACACGGTTTCTACACGGATGGTAAACACTGCCGGAACTGAAGTATTGATATTTCACTGACCGTAGATTTGGAAACCTCTGCCCACTTGTGCTCTGGGTTTGCATCTCAATGTCCTGGCAATGTTCTCAATCCTGGTTTTCCCTTGATATTGCAAAGTTGGTGCTGGATGAAACACAAAATTAAAAAGCTACATAGGAAGGACATTAAGGAGGATTTGAGATCCTGGAAGTTGCTTGGTGGAAGGTGTATTTATCTGGTGAGGGGCTGTTTTAAGACAGAGTTTAAGTAGCTGCAGTTGTTCGGTGTTTGGTCATCTGCACGTTTGTTTGGTGACATATGTTAATGCTCAGAGTTATCCAGCTTTTTGGGGGTGGGGCGGACGTTCAGGTCTGTTTCCGACTGGAGAGAAGCACTCAGTCTTTGGTAAAAACACAAGTGAGTCATTCATCCCTGCTACCTTGGCTGAAAAATGGAGTTTTCAGAGTTTACCTTGTGCATGCGAGCTATTCATTTACAATCAAGTACACATGATTTGTGTCTCATTTATCTAGTAGGAAATGTTAATGGCTTTGGGTCTGGGTTTCTCAATGGAACAAACATGCATCCTTTTATTCTCCAGTCTGTCAGCATCAACGTTAATGTTGAACCACCATTAGCCAAAGTCGACTTGCAGAAAGAAACCTTATAAATTATGGTCCATTGTTGGTTGAATCAACCAGCAGTGACCCAGAAAGCGGCTATGAAGGCTTCTCCCCTCTCCAGGATGGAAACAGGCTGGGGACGAGGTTGGTGAGGGGGAGGGACAGCGATTCCTTTTGCTTTCCCCACGAAGACGCCTCTCTAAGGTCTAATGCCAAATGTCCTCCACCCCTGGCCTTAGTGCTGCCTGTGGCCTCCTTGGAAACAATAGTATGAGACCTTTTGGGATCCCCTCTGGTGATGGGGGGAGCAGAAGGGGTAGGAAGGGCAGGGTGGGCACAGCCCTGAAGAGACGGTTTTATGAGATCTGAGGCATGGCTCATGAGAGCCCTTGAGCTGTGCTGTCAACCATGGGCCATGTCACCTGAGGCTCTGGGCACTTGAGAGGCAGTGGCCCGAACCAGGGTACACTGTGTGTGTAAAGTACACGCTTAGTAAGACGTGGGAGGAAATGAGAATGTAAAGAGCTCATGAATATATCTGAGAAGGTTGAGTACCTGTTGAAATGATAGGATTTTGGATATGTTGGATTAATAAAATCTATTATTAAAATTACATCTTAATTGTTTTGTCTCCCTTTTAAAATGTGCCTGCTAGAAGTTTAAGATGGCCTTCGTGGCCCACTTTACATTTCTAGGGGACAGTGTTTGTCATGATGGTGAATTCAGAGGGGGAAAACACTTTGACTAGAGCAAGTGACCCAAAGTCTCCTTTAAGGAGATGAAGTTAGTACTTGTGGGAAGAGTCTGAAGGAGGAGGAGAAACCCTGAATTTGGGACAAATAAATCTAACGGTGTTAGAGTTCCAGACACACAGTTGTACCGGCTCCCTTCCCTAGTCTGGAGGCAATTCTTCAGAGCAGGTTGGTGGCCAGTGCTAAGACATTACAGCAAGTCCCCTACATACGAACCTTCAAGTTGCGAACTTTCAAAGATGCGAACGTGCATTCCATCAACGTCAGGCGCGAGTGACATCGCAGCTTGCCCTCCATCTCCTATTGCTGACGATCCTTCACCTCTACCACCTCCCACCTCCTCTCCCTCCTCCAGTCAGTAACTCTTCTTGCCTGTTCACTCGATGCCAGCCCGTGCGCCAGTTGTTGTACTGGACTACTGTACTTTTCAAGGTACTGTACTGCAAGATTACAAATGTTCTCTTTATTTTTTGTGTTTGTTTGTTTTTTATGTATTATTTGTGTGAAAAGTATTCTAAACCTATTATAGTAGAGTACTATACAGCCAATTGTGTCAGTTGGTACCTAGGCTAACTTTATTGGACTTACGAACGTGCTCTCGGAACAGAACTCATTCGTATGCAGGGGACTCACTGTATTGGAAACACTCCACACTAGCCCACTGCTGGATAAGACTGCACCTCCTCCCTCACAGTCTTGAAGAGAAACTGCGCAGAGGAAGAGGGTGGAAAAGCTCCCAGTCAGGGATCAGGTCAGATTTTGTTGTCCTGGTGATGCTCCAGTTTTCTGTTCACTTTTGGGTTAAACACTTGAACACTCTGTGTCTCACTTTCTCATTCACTAAAAGTGTCAACATTTGTCCTGCCAACCTCATAAGATTGATATCTGGATCAAAGGAGTTCCTGGGTTTGGAAGCATTTTGGAAAGTATTAAAGGTTCTTAAAGAGTGATGGTCCAGGAAGAGAGAGGATTTACTTCTTGAGAAATTACAGGAAATCAGAAGTCCCCTGTTTCCCTGCCCCTGAATTTGTTGTCACTCTGATTTCAGAATTTACTCCTGGCCGGAGGTCTGGGCTGGATTGGAGAGCTGACATCTGAGTTTTGAAGTTCGTAAAATCTAATCTCTAAAATGGAAAAAGGAGAGACTGCCTTTCAGTGTCAACCCCTTTGTTGACATGACGTGTTTGCAGCCGAAATAGATAATTCTCAATAAAAAGAGGTTGCAGCGAAAAGCAGTCACGTTATACCAAATGAAATATCTTTTATTTATTTATCTGGGTCCCTCTGTTTAGTTAGCCATGAGTGCCTACTGAATGAAGAACCGGGAAAAGTGTTCTCTCCACAGATCTTTGGAGCAAGCTGGTTTTAATGGCACTTGGAGTATATGCCAATTACAGAAGCAGGGAGAGAGAAAGAGAATTATTCTCTAGAGTTATTACTAAACCTATAAAATCAGGTTTGGAGCCATTGTTTTATGTCTTGTAAAACTCACAGCCTATTTCACTCCAGTCCAGATTCCTTGCAGGGTCATCCAGGGGAGTCATGCTTCCTGTAAAGACACTTGACCAGAGCCAGAAGACGTGGGTTCTTGTCCCAGGCCTGATCTATCCATTTTAAACCACATAATGAAGGCACATCCGTCATGGTCAACATGCACTTTAACGGCACAAGTTGCATCCGAAAAGCCAAGAACTTCTTCTCATTCTCCCAGAATGAAATGATACATCACCCACGTTTAGATTCAGTCTTCTACTTTCTGGGTCACCTTGGAAGTCCAGCAGTCTACAACATCAGTTCAATGGTACCGATACCACCCGGCCCTTCATTGCTCCTGTTGCAATAACAATCAGGCTATTTATGTTTAAGCTCTTTAAGAAATATATACACATGAGAGGAATTCCCTGGTGGTACAGTGGTTAAGAATCCGCCTGCCAATGCCGGAGACACAGGTTCAAGCCCTGATCCAGGAAGATCCCACATGCCGTGGAGCAACTAAGCCCGTGCACCACAGCTACTGAACCTGCGCTCTAGAGCCCGCAAGCCACAACTACTGAAGCCCGTGTGCCTAGAGTCCGTGATCTGCAACAAGAGAAGCCACCACAATGAGAAGCCCACGCACTGCAACGAAGAGTAGCCCCCGCTGGCCGCAACTAGAGAAAGCCCGCGCATAGCAACGAAGACCCAACACAGCCCCCAAAAAGAAAAAAGAAATATATACACATGAGATATTCTTACAATATTTTTCAGGAAATAAATTATTCCAAATAAGTGAATTTTCCAGGAACTGAAACTAACGGGATTTTAAAAGTAGGTATTTTTCAGTGGAAATCTTTCCAAAATCTATTAGAATGCAGAATAGAAATTAACGCTTTTCCTTAAAGGTAGAGTATTTTCATTAAGATGCTCAGTTAATACACAGTGATGAAATCAGAGTTTCTCAGAGGATATTTGCCCTGCACTTAATGGCCTCAAACTACTCTGATTGTTGAATCTTTCTGGTGGCTTTTAAATTTTTTATTTATTTATTTTTTTAAATTGAAGTATAGTTGATTTACAGTGTTTCAGGTGTACAGCAAAGTGATTCATTGAATCTTTTTCAGATTCTTTTCCACTATGGGTTATTATGAGATATTGAATATAGTTCCTGTACTATACAGTAGGTCCTTGTTGTTATTTTATACACAGTATTCTGTATTTGTTAATCCCAAATTCCAAATTTATCCCTCCCCACCTTTCCCCTTTGGTAACCATAAGTTTGTTTTCTATGTCTGTGAGGCTATTTGTGTTTTGCAAATAAGTTTGTATCACATTTTTAGATTCCACATGTAAGTGATATGATATGATATTTGTCTTTCTCTGACTTACTTCACTTAGTATGATAATCTCTAAGTCCATCCATATTGCTGCACATGGCATTATTTCATTGTTTTTTATGGCTGAGTAATATTCCATCATATATATGTACCACATCTTCTTTATCCATTCATCTGTTGATGGACATTTAGGTTGCTTCCATGTCTTGGCTATTGTAAGTAGTGTTGCTATGAACATTGGGGTGCGGATGGCTTTTTATTTTTATCTCCTCTATTCTCAAGGAAAACTTCATTCATTTGTTCCACAAGTATTTTCTGATGACCCACTTGGTGCAGGGTGTTATGTGACCACCTGGGTACATGAAGATGAACGAGCCCTAGTCCCTGACCTCAAGGAAGTTACGCTGCAGTGAGGAAACAGACCACTTTTGAGAATTATGTTTCAATAGAAGAAAATATAGTTTGAACAATCTGACATGCATTGATTGGCAACATTTATTTTTGGCATTTCAGAGGTCAAGGTAAGATGAACAAGGCAAGTTCTCAACCAGTGTTAGTGATTATCATATTATTATTTTATTAGCTCTTTTAAACGGGTGGGTATATTAGATGATAAAATTTCCACATAAAGGAAATATAATCATGCTTGTTTATTATCATCAATGTTTTCCATCTTATGATCGCAACCAAACTTCCGGACATAGTGCCTGGGGGAAGAGGCCAAACTTTAGACGTCTGCTTGTGCATTTCTCAGCCTCTTAGGTGACAGCAAATGCTGCAGTGTCTTTAATCAAGCCGTCAGCATGGTGGATGGAACGACTCTTGGATGGAAATTAGGAGACCTGCTTTCAAACGTCAGCTCATCTGTTAACTCTCTGGAACTCAGTGAGGAGGAGAAGATCGCATTCGGATCAACAAAGCCTCTTCCAGCTTGACAATTCTAGAATGATCATCATTAAGGCTTTTATTTCCTCCTTGTTACCATAGTGCTAACCATCATTCTATGATCATATGAAAAGATACCCTCCCTTCTCTTCTGGTCATGAGTTAAGCAGCAGAGGTTGCTAAGCCCTTCGTGGTCTGTCTCTGGCCAGTCTCTGCAATTTTATGGGAGACTGTGCGAAACTGGCCATGACACTTCACTTCTCTCTGTATGCTTCACTCACTCTCTTTGCAATGTGATTTTTTCCCTCTTTTCATGAAGAGGTAAAGTCTATTTCCCCTCTCCTTGAATGTGAGCTGGTCTTTTCACTTGTTTTGATATTTATTCTGCAGCAGAATTTGGCAGAAGTGATGCTGTGCCCGTTCTGAGGCCTCAAGAGCCACGGCAGCCTCTGCTCTCCCTGGGACCCTATGCAGTCACCAAGCAGGGTTAGCCTACGGGAAGATGAGACACCACAGGAGCAGAGTTGAGTAGCTCAAATGTCCCAACCGAGGCCCCATACATGTTAGGGATCCTGGCTAAGATCAGCAAAGTTGCCTACATAACACACAGGTATCCACAGATGTATGAGGGAGTCACCTAGCTGAGCTCAGCCTGAATTATTGATGTGCAGAATAATTAGCTGAATAAATCATTATCATATTGAGTCAATAAGTTTAGGGATGGTTTGTTATGCAGCAATAGCTGCCTGATATATATACATACAAAACTCCCTACATTCCAGCCACCCTGGCCTCCTTTCTATTTCTCAAACACATTAAATTTGTTTTTGCCTCAAAACCTTTACACTTGTGCCCAAATGCTCTTCCCTCAGATCTTTGCATGTCGGGCTCTCTTTTTGTAATTGAGGTATCAGCTTAACTGTAACCTCTTTGGAAAGGCTTTCCCTGACTCTACTTCCTAATTGTACCACCTAATTATCTTCAGTCATATTACCCTGCTTTAGTACTCTACATAGTATTTACTATTTCTTGATATTTTCTTTTTAATTTATTGCTATTTTGGTTATTAGCTATCTTACCTAATTAGGATGTAAACTCCATGAAATCAGGGAGTCTGTTGTATTTCCAGGGCCTAGAATCCTGCTGGTACATGGTAGGGCACTCAATAACACATTGGTGAAGGAATAGAAGGCATTCTATAGCTTGCTACAGTTTGGCAGAAGCAATATATAAAATATGGGTAGTCATTACCCACGGGTACTAGCAGAGTTCCTGTAGCTCTTGTTCTGGCCTGGCCATCTCTCTGTCTGCTTCAGACACTGCCAACACCACCCTTTGGCCATGCTGGGCTGTGTGTCACATTCCCTAATGGCTCAGTACTTCTGACCAAGCCTTCACTTCAAAATGGGCTTTGATACACTCCCATCCATCCCTCAAGGCTCTTGGCTCCACTTTCAGTTCCTTCCTCTATTCATCCCTGGTCACCAAGGAGAATTAATTATTCCTTTACATTTTTAGAGCTCATCACAAATGTTTCTATGATATTTTTCTCCATTAGCCTGAAAATTCACTGAAGTTAGAGACTATTATTTATTCAACTTTGCATTCCCCGTGCTTGGCAAGAAGGCTGTCCAAAAATATGTATTTGCCAAATTAAACAAGACACAGTCTGTGAAATAACTCTGCATGGTAGAGGGGATTATAGTCTTACAATTTAACACGGTTGTTTCTAGGGCTGACCTAGCTGGGTAAAAATATTGAAAAAATTAACATCTCACTTCAGTCTTAGTGTAATGAATGAGTGAGGCACATTTGGAATATTTTTCCTCCCAAATTAGCTATCTAAATGAGTGATACATGACATTTGGATTTCAGAGTTTCTTCTAAGTATCAATATAGTTTTAAGAGAGACTTTCCTCTAAGACCTATGGCAGAGTTATAATTATTCCAACAGCAATTTCTTCAGGTGTGGTATCAAGACTGAAAGAGTTTGTATGCCACTCACTACATATTGCTCTGAACTCTTTACATGGGACATAAATATCCTGGAGTCACTGACAGTTCTGTTAATGAACCCAATGGTCTAACTAGGCCTTGTATGGGGGAGTGCTAATGAGAAACAGTGGTGGGGTAGGAGGACATATAATACACATTTAAACTTAGAGAAAAGCAGTTTCACCTTCCAAATCCAATGTCTGTGACTTACAGACACAGTAAGTCATCACCTGTCTGGGGCCGTCTGTCTGAGGATTCAAATGCGTCTCCTTAGGAAGCTTCCACCTTTTATAATCAGGCAGTGTGCAGGCTCACTCACCAAAGGGTTCATTTTAATTAACTTATTTATTTTGGCATACTTCACTCATTTAGTGTTGATGCCAAGATGAAAACAAATCATCTGCTTAACATGAATAATTTAACGGCAAACCAAGAAAGAACCATGGAGCTGGAAGTTCACGTAAACTTTGCACAAATGGCATTGGCTATACTCTTTAGCTAAAGGGAGATAAGATTGTATTGTCCATCTTATGTCCATATAATTATGTTTTAGAAAGCCCTATAAAAATAGTTCATCTTAATAAATCAAGTGGTTAGTACTAAAACACTATTCATTCAAATTCTGCCCTCATTTTGGAAGTGACACTTTTGCAGAAAAATGTCTGGCTATGAAAATACTGTGGCACTTACAATGGAAAGGCAACAGTAATGAAATGTATCATGTTCAACTTAATGACAGTAGTAATATTCTTTTCAATGTTTGTGTATATGGCACCCTGCTAAACTTGCAAAAGTTTGATGAATTACCCATTCAGTGAATTAATAAAGATTTTTTTGTTCATTTATTTGTTTTAAGAAAGATTTAGTAAGTGCTTACTGTTATAGATGCCATGTCAAGTGCTAAAAATGCAAAGAATAAATAAGGTAAATAAAACCGTTTTCTGTGCTTATTTTATGTTTTAAGTTTCCGTGTCCTGAATGCACATTTAATAGGCTGTATGCTTCATCTTTTTCTAATTAGGTTCTTATAATGATCCTTTGAGGGATCTTGTACTATATTCATTGTGAAAAAAGAGCAAAGCTAGAGGTATCACAGTCCCTGACTTCAGACTATACTACAAAGACACAGTAATCAAGACAGTATGGTAGTGGCACAAAAACAGACTCACAGATCAATGGAACAGAATAGAGAGCCCAGAAATAAACCTGTGCACTTATGGTCAATTAATCTACAACAAAGAAGGGAAGAATATACAATGGAGAAAAGACAGTCTCTTCAACAAGTAGTACTGGGAAAACTGAACAGCTACATGTAAAAGAATGAAATTAGAACATTTTCTCACACCACATACAAAAATAAACTCAAAATGCATTAAACACTAAATCTAAGACTGGAAACCATAAAACTCTTAGAAGAAAACATAGGAAGTACACTCTTTGACATAAATTGTAGCAATATCTTTTTGGATCTGTCTCCTAAAGCAAAGGAAACAAAAGCAAAAATGAGACCTAATTAAACTTAAAAGCCTTTGCATAGCAAAGGAAACCATCAACAAAACAAAGAGACAACCTATTGAATGGGAGAAAATATTTGCAAATGATGTGGCCAATAAGGGGTTAATATTCAAAATATGTAAACAGCTCATACAACTCAATATCAAAAAGACAAAAAAAATGATTAAAAATTGGGCAGAGGACCTGAAAAATTGGGCAGAGACATTTTTCCAAAGAAGATACACAGATGGCCAACAGGCACATGAGAAGATGCTCAACATTACTAATTATCAGAGAAAAGCAAATCAAAACCACAATGAGTTATCACCTCACATTAGTCAGAATGGCTATTATCAAAAGCCTACAGATAACGAATGTTGGTGAGGATGTGGAGAAAAGGGAACCCTAGTGCACTGTTGGTGGGAATGTAAATTGGTGCCACCACTGCGGAAAACAGTACGAAAGTTCCTCAAAAAACTAAAAATAGAGCTACCATATGACCCAGCAATTCTGCTACTGGGTATATATCCAGAAAAAATGAAAACACTAATTTGAAAAGTTACATACACCTCAGTGTTCAGAACAGAATTATTTACAATAGCCAAGATATGGAAGCAACCTAAATGTCCATCAACAGACGAATGAATAAAGAAGATGTGGGGGCTTCCCTGGTGGCACAGTGGTTAAGAATTCGCCTGCCAGTGCAGGGGACGCGGGTTCGAGCCCTGGTCTGGGAGGATCCCACATGCTGTGGAGCAACTGGGCCCGTGAGCCACAATTACTGAGCCTACACGTCTGGAGCCTGTGCTCCACAACAAGAGAGGCCGCGATAGTGAGAGGCCTGCACACGGCGATGAAGAGTGGCCCCCGCTTGCCACAACTAGAGAAAGCCCTCACACAGAAACGAAGACCCAACACAGCCATAAATAAATTAATTAATTAATTTAAAAAAAAGAAGATGTGGTATACATATACAATGGAATATTACTCAGCCATAAAAATGAATGAAAATTTGCCATTTGCAGCAACATGGGTGGACCTGGAGGGTATTATGATTGGTGAAATAAGACAGAGAAAGATAAATACTGTATGACTTCAATTATAGGTGGAATCTAAAAAAATTTTTTTTTTAAAGAATGAATATAACAAAAAAGAAAAAGACTCACAGATATAGAGAACAAATCAGTGGTTACCAGTGGGGAGAGGGAAGGGGAGTCAGGCAAATAAGGGTAAGAGATTAAGAGGTACAAACTACTATGTATAAAATAAATAAGCCACATGGATATATTATATAGCACAGGGAATATAGCCAATATTTTAAAATAACTTTAATAATATTGTAAAATAATATTGTAAAGCAACTATACTCCAATTTTAAAAAAAGATGAGAAAACAGAGACTAGTTTAATCCACATGGTTGGAAAGTAGCAGAGTTGGGATTTAAAGCAAGAAGTAAAGGCCTGGAGAGGAAGAATAAACACAAGAAGCAAGAGTGAACAATAGGAACAAACAATCTGGGAAAACGTTGGTAAGTTTAATCGTGTTCAGGGATAAATGATAAAAAAAAATTGATGGAAACTGACATGGGTTGGAGGGGGGTTGAGAAGTGGGTATTGGTTCATGAAATTCTAGGATTAAAGAAAATTTAGTGTCAGATAGCTGTGTTGACATGAGCAGGGAGTCCCTGTTGGAACCCAACAAGAAAGTTCTTGGTTTCCTCAAGGCTTGGGGTTGCCTGAAGTTCTAGGTTAAACAGACACGGCCTATGGAGAGAAGTCAGACAAACGTGTGATTTTTTTTTTTTTTTTTTTTTTTTTTTGCCTGTCTACCTTCTAAACCTGGCAATCTCTAGGTTCACACATATTGACTTGATGTGAAGGTCAAGGTTATAGTACCAAGAAGCGAGTGAAAGAGGAGAAATCTATCTGTATATTTATTTTTGATCTTTTGGATCCTGGTTGTTGGAAAATGTAGGGGATCCTTCAGTTTGAGGATCCCAAACAACTTCACCGTCAGCAATATTTTTTTGCCAGCACCAAACAACCATCATCTTTCGTTACCCCTTAATCGAAATTAAAATCATCAAGACACTCCATTGGGAACATATTGCAACTTGCTAATAAGCAAGGAGGACAACACAGAATCAACTATACATTGTTCATAACCTTGGTGTTTTATAAGGTCATAAACAGAATTGGGCTATAAAATGAAATGAAAGGGCCACTTCTGCCTTGCAATATTTGGTTTTATGACAGTGTTTATACTGAATCTGTCCAAATAAAAGATGACCTCAAATCTAAGGTGAGGCCCCATTTTCCCTTGAAGAATATCCAAAAAATGTCTTAAGGGCAATGTGAATATAAAAGCTTTTTGGAATATAGATGAATCAGTCGAATGTCTCCTTATGGTAATTAGGTTATTTGTCTACTTGAATTTAAAATGATATCTATGGAATATTAATGTAAAACCATTGCTTTCTCACTTGCATAGTCTGTGACACTATTTTTTCCAAACTCTTTGCAGGTGCCTCGGACATCATATCCTGACCCTGACCCTCCTCCTCCAACTGCTTTTTGAGTCATCACAGTTGTCAGGCAGGGCTTCTAACATTTCCACTTCTACCGTGAGTATCTGAGATACAGCACTTTTGAATCCACATAAGATGCCAGTGCTGGAATTTTTATCCTAAGTCCCCATTCCTATTCATACAACATCAAACTGCTTTCCTCTTTTCATTTATCCTGCAGGTCACCATCTCCACTCTTAGTGTCTTGCTTTTTACATTGATTTTTCAATTGTTTACAAGTAAGCTTGGTAAACTCCCAGCTCACGTTAGGACAAATGCAATATTTTATTAATTATTTTAAATAATATTACTGAAAATCCTTCTAGTCATTATTAATCAAAAAAGTATGAAAATAAGAAATGAGAAGAATAAGAATATTCTCACTTTTTAAGCCATTGAAACATAAATAAAAGCTCAACTTTCCCCTGACCACCTCTGAACTTCTTAAATCCAGAGAGTGGGCTGGACACAGACATCAAAATCTCATCCTGCCAAACTGCTGTGGAAATCACCAAAAGGGATGTAAAAAGAGAAACCGACACATAGGCTGTAAACTAGGGAATGTTCCAGGATGGGCCTGGATGGACCGGGCAGGGGCCTTCGGGGAGGACCCAGCCAGCCAGGCCCTGGGAGATGCACTTTAATCCCCTCAACGCCGCTCACTTGGGAGCAGCCGCCCACAGCAGTGCAGACTCGCGACGGGCGCAGATGGCCCTGCCGGGAGGACAGGGCTGCGGATGTGTAATGAGGGCAGCTGCCCCCAGGGGCGGGGGAGACCCTGCTGGGGCTAATTCACGGCTGCTCCGCCAAGGGGACAGGGGGCCTTGGGCTCGGGCACCTTGCCCTGGGTCTCTGAACAGGTGGGATCCAACCAGAGTGAATCTCAGCTTTTCACTCCTTCCTTCCCTGGCCCCAACGTACGTGGACAGCAGTCTCTCCGGGAGCCAGCGAGGTAGATACACCTGCTTCCCCAGACTCTAAGAAACCTGAGTCATTCATTGCAAAGACTTAGTGCTGATGCTTTCCACCAAAATAGATCCATGGCCAGCGATGGGAGGAAAGAGTGAGGTATTTTTTAATTCCCCACCAGGTTTGTGAAAGGAGAGCTGACAGTCCCCAAAAGGAAATGCTTTGATTATCAGGAAAGATTGCATGAAGAGCAGAACAGAATTATTAAATTCAACACTGCCATGCCAGAGGAAGGGCAGATAAAGTAGAAAATCGGATTAGTGAGGGAGAAGGTAAATTTGAAAAATTCTTCCCAAACTCGGAGGAAACGATGAGGACATAAAAATGATGGGAGAAAAGAGAGATGGAAGATGGATCAGGGATATATCCAGTATTGCAAAGGTGTCAGTCCTTCACACATTAATTTCAAAATTTAATGCAATTTTAGTCAAAAGTTCCGAGGGATACTTTTTTGGAATTGGATAAAATTACAAGAGTTCTTTTGGAAGAATAAATGGGCTGGGAAATCTAAAAAAGATGGTTGTTAACAGTAACTGTCGTGAAGGAAGACTGGCCAGTATGAAGACATATTTTACAGCCAAAATAATTAAAACAGAGAAGTTAGTGCAAGAAAAGTTAGGTTCAATGAAACAAAACATAAACTCCAGAAACTGGCCCTTGTATTTAGCACGTGATAAACGTGGCATTTCAAATTAGAGGGGAAAAGATGGATTTTTTTACTAAACCATATTGTGAGAATTGCTTAACTGTTGGAGAGTATTTCATGATAAACACCCAGATAAATCCTGTTGGGTTAAAATTATTGCATTTGAAAACATAATTTGAGACAACTAGAAAACTATCTGATCTCAGGATGAAGAAGGCCGTTCTGGCAAAAAAGTAAAGGAGGAAATCATATAGTAAATTTTATTTTTAAATATTTGAATACTTCACTTATAGTGTTTTTTTGCTATATGTCATTTCAAAATTTTTTTAATTTTTTATTTTTATACAAGTTTTAAAGGTTACTTTCCATTTACAGTCATTAGAAAATATTTTAAACATATACACACTACCATATATAAAATATGTAACCAACAAGGACCTACTGTATAGTACAGGGACCTCTACTCAATATTCTGTAATAACCTATAATGGAAAAGAATATGAAAAAGAATATATATATGTATATACATATATATATATACATACATATGTATAACCAAATCACTTTGCTGTACACCTGAAACTAACACAACATTGTAAATCAACTATACTCCAATAAAAAAATTTTAAAAGGGCAATATTGGCTATGTTCCCTGTGTTGTACAATACATCCTTTAACCTATCTTGCACCCAGTAGTTTGTGCCTCGCACTCCACCCCTACAATGTCCCTCCTCACCTCCCCACTGGTAACCACTAGCTTGTTCTCTAGATCTGTGTTTGCTTCTTTTATGTTATGTTCACTAGTTTGTTGTATTTTTTAGCTTCCACATATGAGTGATATCATACAGTATTTATCTTTGTCTGGCTTATTTCACTTAGCATAATGCCCTCTAAGTCTATCCATGTTGCTGCAAATGGCAAAATTTCATTCTTTTTTTATGGCTGGGTAGTATTCCATTGTGTATGTATATATATACAATGGAATATATACATAGGGTTCCCAAACAAACTTTTTGGCTAACCCAATATATACCATGTTTTCTTTATCCATTCATCTGTTGATGGACACTTAGGTTGTAAATTTTTAAAGTAAATTAGAAAAAATAAAAATTTAAACTTTCTGTACATAAAAAGTCTGAAATATGATTAAGATAGCAATGATATCTTAAATATCACAGATTAAATATTTGTAGTCCATATTGTAGACATCGGGCTACTACTCATAGAGAATATAATTGCATAAGAGACAACAGAGATAGAAACACGGGCAAGTGAAGGACAGGCAATGAACGGATAGCAGTGTAAAATGTGCCAATGTATGGTGAAAACATCTACCAGGAAAAGACCCCTTCCCAGAGGAGGGGCGGCAGATGAAATAGTCTCATCTCCTTCGGGTGAGTGTGTCTGTGGAAAATGCTCCAGCACTGGGAGTTTCGGAAAATAGAGTTCTTCTCTAAGGTCTGTTTGACAAAAAAATTACTTGAAAACATTTTCTAGCCAGTCAAAGGATAAATAGCAATGGAAACTCTTTAAGAATGAGGGTATAAAAATACTGACACTAAAAATAATTTAAATATGATAAGTAATATTAACTTGACCATCACAACAACAAAACCTCTAGAGCCCAGTTTCTCAAGCTCAACACTGTTGGCATTTGGGGTTTGGATAACTCTCTGCTGTGGGCTCTGTCCTGGGCACAAAGAATGTTGAACAACATCCCTGGTCTCTACCCGCTGGATGCTAGGAGCAACTGGGACAATCTTAACTGTCTCCAGGCATTGCTAATTGTCCCCTGGGGGCCCACATCACCCTTCTTCCCCCAGGTGAGAACCATTGCTGTAAAGCTAAAATATAAAATGTTGCAATGGGGTGGGGGGGGGTGGGCTTTAGCTAAGTCTAAGCCCCAGCTGCATCAGTTGAAACTGGAAAGTAGCCAAGCGGGGAGGCAGTAACAGCCTGCTGAAATGTAGTATCTGCCTCAGGAATGATTTAATAAATATTGCTTGATCGTTGACATTTTATAATTAGGGAAAAATGCGTTCATATATATTTTAATTTTTACAGGAACCCTAAAGAGAATAAAGATGGATTACAGCTTTCAAAGCCCAAGAGGAAGGAAAAGAACAATACAATTATAATCCATAAAATAGAAAACAGAAAAAAGGAACTAGTGTAAAAGTCATAAGAACAAATGTACTAGTTTCGATAATAAATAAAAATGCCTTTGAGTGCTTTACTAAAAGAAAAATACTTTTAGTTGAGACATGTTATTTTTAAAAATTACCGAAAAAAGGAATTGACTCAGGAAGGCAAAAGCATAAAGGGATTACAAGACAAATCTGGCTCACGTACTAATATGAGCAAGGGTGGTGATATTTATTGGACAAAGTAGACTTGAGGGCAAAAAGCATTGAATAATATGACTTTTTATTGATAAGAAATTATGTTCACAATGAGGATACGACAATGGTGGCCCTGAACCAACTAATATTATGTCAAAGTACATAACCCACTCTTGCCATTTGCCACGTGCTATAGACTAAACGTTTGTCTCCCCCCGCAAATTCATATGCTGAAATCCTAACCCTCAGTGTGAGGTGATGGTATTTGGAGGTGGGGAAGTGGCCTTTGGGAGGTGCTTAGGTCATGAGGGTGGAGCCCTCAGGAATGGGATTAGTGCCCACAGGGTTCCTTGCCCCTCCTGCCACGTGAGGACACAGAAGACAGCCATCTATGTGAGGAAGCTGGCCCTCAACAGACTGAATCTGTGGCACCATGATCTTGGACTTTCCAGCCCCCAGAACTGTGAGGAATAAATGTCTGTTGTTAAGCCATCCAGTCTATGGTGTTTTTGTTATGGCAGCCCCAACGGACCAGGCACCATGAAAAGGGCAGGCTCCAGGGAGCCGCTAGTCCTGGAAAGAGAGACACAGGGACAGACTTGAACCCAACTTGCAGGCTGAAGCGCGTAGCTGAAGCGCCCTCAGGCCCGCTGCCAGCTAGTGCTGCTCAGAGATGGCGGCACTGAGCCTGGCTCCCCCTGTGACAAGTCCATTCCCAGCTGGCCAGACGATGCTCCCATGCTGAATAGCCTCTCTGTCCCTTCTGCCTGAGGAAGTCAACCTCAGCACCCGGCCACTCACCAGTGTCATCCTGTTGACGTCCACCCTCTTCTAAAGTCTCAGCGGAGCCACCAGACTAGTCTCCCAAATCCCATCTCTTCTTACTTCCTTCTCCAAACTAAATCAAAGCTCACTGCCATCACTTCCAAAACCCCAGGTCTCTACCTGACACTCAGTCCCCTGTCGCCTCCTGCTCCCTCTTCTCTTGCCAGGCTGGCCTTTTCCTATTTCTCTAATATAAACAGATCCTTTTTGACTTTGAACTTGGCAGTCCCATAGTGTACAGCACCCAGCATGTACTTTGCAAATTTGCACGTTCACTAAATTCTCTGTTCAAATGCCAACTCTTAATTAATGTAGCTTATGCAATTGTAATTAAATTCTAATGTCATAAAAATATTGATCCTCTAAAATACTCTTAAAAATAAATATAAAAATACAAAGGGGCCACTTTGAATATTATCTAAGCTTAGGTTGCTCTTTAGGTATGTTGCTCCGCGATCTGCAACCAAATATATTTTACTTTCATGTAGCATCGTTGGGCCAATGAATGGAACTTTTTAAAACACATGTTAACATATTGTTAGGAGCTGTCACCAGTGAGCCTGCTGCCTACCTTTTAAAGTAGAAATGAATTCACCAAAACTATTAGGGTTGAGGTGACTTTGCCATAAAGAAATCCATCCCACACCTTCTCCTTCTGATTAGAAAAATTATGATAATTAATTTTAAAATATGCAACACAAAATCTGCCAGAAATACAACAAGACCCATTTTCAAAGCAGTGATTTGAGCTCAGAGGTTCTTTTTCCTCCTTACAAAAATGTTATTGAAATAACCAAAGGAATGTAAATGTAAGATAAAATCTGCAACAGAGCTGAAAACCCGGAAGGACAGACTTGACAGTCCAGGTTGGAAGAATTTCTGGAAGACGGGAAACAGATGGCATCAAGGTGAGTCCAGGTGAAGGGTGATGGGGCGCATATGGTTTGTCTGCTTCAAAGGTAGGGATGTCAGCAAAGTGTCACACGTCGCAGGACACTTGAATTTATTCTCTATCTTAAAAAATTGATCACTCTTTTTATACTTCTAGATTTTTTTTAAAAACCTGTGATTTAGGTTTCACAATTTATGTAGGTGATTAGCTATCTCTTGTTCTGGGATGTTGGGAGTCTGCTGTGCGAGGTGTAGCACATTCTGCTGATGTCCTGCTCGTAGGCTGTTGGCACTTACCCTCCCCGCTCTATGTCTCTGTCCCGGAAGGAGTTGCCTGCTGTGCTCAGACAACCTTGCTGCGTTGCGCTGACAGTAGCATCTCTGCCCGGCAGACATCAGGGGCTGGAGCCGTGAGTCAGACAGACACCAGGTCCTGGGGCTCTGGAGTGGCTCTGAGCGCTGCACCCTGGAAGCTGCACAGCTCTGCCCCAGGGCTCATCATCACTGGAGCAAGCGCTTCGCAGATTCCCTGCTATCATTTTACCTCGCTTAGGGTCACACTGGTTATTGATATGAATACATTTTAATTTTTATTTATGAAAACGAGGCAAATAGAAAAACCATAGACATATATCTATAGAAGCAGCAGCTTGAAAAAAGAGACCCTCCTGAGCATAAAGAGCAAACGCCAGGCTTGCACGGTGGGTGGTGGGGCTTTTAAGGCTCCAGAGCCAGATGGCCAGGGTTGGCATCCAGGCTCTGCCCTGCTCTACTTGTATGTGAAATGTTGGTAATGATAACCTCAAGAGTTGTTTGGGATTCAACGAGTTAACATACGTAAAGCATTTCAAACAATATCTAGAACACATTTAACTCTCCATAAATGTTACCTAAATATAAGTGTGGACCTCACTGAAACAAAGGAAAAAGCAGAGGGGATTATCCCAATTTTGAATTCATAACCTCAGTGAAGTTTGAGGGCTACTTCTATCAAAATGACAAGAACAATTTGCTATGCGAAAAGAATGGACAGGAAAAAGAGAACCTTTTAAGAAATTTGAAACGATTGCTGTCCCAAATTTAATTTAGGAATAAATTATACATTGCTAAAAGCCAAGCTTATGAATAAGAAGATGAATTCAAGGAGTTATCCCAGAGAACACAGCAAAGAGAGAGGAAGAAAGAAAGCAAGCAAGGGTCAGAGGCATGGACCCAGAATATCTCATATCTCTATTACATCACTTTGAGAAGAAGAAAACAGAGGCAATGGAGGGGAGTAAGCAAAAATATTTTTGATCTTCAGAAGTTTTGTTTCAGATTGGTAACCCTCACTGAATGACAGACAAGATTATTGGAAATAAATCATATCATGGGAAATTTCTAAAGTTCCAGGATAAGGGTAAACTTATATAAACTTTTAGACAAGGCAAAAAAAATTGTAAAGGAGAGAGAATCAAATTGGACTTAGATATTCTTAGATTCTAGACTTTTTTTATTTGAAATATTAAATGCTAGGAGAAAACATAATAAGGTTTACAGAATTAGGCAGAAAAGAGATTGTGTCCCCTGGATTCAGTTTGAAGCTGTAACTTCCATGTGTGAGGGTAGAAGAAATAAACTTGGTTTTCCAGCAAAAGACTGGAAAGGGAAAAAAGGAGATATTGGAAAAGTATGTAGACAACTTAATATGAGAGGAATAAGATACACATAAATCAGTGGTCATCATGAATATGAATGATTTAGACACCTAATAAAAGACAAAGCTTGTCCAAAAAAATAAACCAAAGCAAATGCCAGTTATATACCATCACCAAGAGACACATCTATAAGAGAAAGTTTGAAAATAGATGGTGAAAGATTTGCCAAACAAATGCAAAATGACCACCACCTCAAAAAGAGAGCTGGCAATGTTAATATCAGGAGAAACACAAACGATGTGAAAAGTACTAAAAGGAACGAAAGGGAATATTTCATACTGTTAAAAGGAACCCCTA
This sequence comes from Lagenorhynchus albirostris, assembly GCF_949774975.1. NCBI lineage: Eukaryota > Metazoa > Chordata > Mammalia > Artiodactyla > Delphinidae > Lagenorhynchus > Lagenorhynchus albirostris. The sequence continues at coordinate 48,945,701 of NC_083109.1, forward strand.
CCAGAAGCTACAACAATCACAAACTTTTACACAGCTTTGGGATGTGCAAATCAACAGCTCCTAGCAATAAAAGGAAAAATCACCTGGACATCAGTTACAGTGGAGACTTTATACATACTTCTTTCAAAAACTGGCAAACTAGGAAGAGCAAAAAATCATAAGGATACAGAGGACTTATGTAGCGCCATGAACACATCGAATTTTATTATACTATTTTATTTTATTATGTAGAAAACTGCAATTGTCAAGGAGTTACTGCACATTTTCTTCAAATACTCACAAAATAATTGTAGGCTACTGAGAAGGGAATAATAACGGAAGATCACATTTCAAAGCCTGTGAGATGAATCCAAATCTTGATTCAAAGGAAAACATTTTAATAAAGTATATATATATAAATAGAAAATATACAGCTTTTACTGCAAATAAAATAGCATAGCATTATATCAAAAAACAAAAACAATAATTTCAAAGGAAATATGGAAAAGGCATTAAGAAAAATCCACCCCCTCTAAGAGTTGTATTGAAAAATAAATCCAAATTTTGGTTTTCTGAAAAGGCTAACGTAATAGACAAACCTTTTGAAAGTATAATAAAAAAGAAAGAGAAAGTAGCAATACACTACATTAGAAATAAAACCATATAATTATAGATACCGAAGAGATTTTTAAATGGTAAGAAAATACTGTACACAAGTTTACAGCAACAAATTTGATAATTGAGATGAATAAGTACTCTTCAAGGAATACATAAATTACCAAAATGGGCTCAGGAAGTGGTAGAAAACCTGAATAGACAATATGCATTTAAAAAGAAGTTGAAAAGTTGTCAAAGATACACTTCTAGGGCTTCCCTGGTGGCGCAGTGGTTGAGAGTCCGCCTGCCGATGCAGGGGACACGGGTTCATGCACCGGTCCGGGAAGATCCCACATGCCGCGGAGCGGCTGGGCCCGTGGGCCATGGCCGGTGAGCCTGTGCGTCCGGAGCCTGTGCTCCGCAACGGGAGAGGCCACAGCAATGAGAGTTCCGCGTACCGCAAAAAAAAAAAAAAAAAAAGAAAAAAAAATACACTTCTAAAGAAGGACCAGAATAGCCCTGTTTTAAAACAAGTTCATCTTTAAAACATTGACCTTCAAGGAGCATATTGTTCTTTTGTTATCAACTGTTAAGAAGCATTAGAAACAGAAAGTTTCCAGTTCGTTTTATGGACTTAACAGTTCCTAAGAAACAGGCTGCCAAAAAGGGAAACCACAGACAAATATCTTTTAAGAATATAGATTTAAAAATTCTAAATAAAATATCGATAAATTAAATCCAGAGCATAATAAAGTAAAATTTAATCAAGTAACTTGGGGGTGCTTTTATATTAAGAAATCTGTCAATATAATATACTTTATTGAATTAATTGTTTAAAGGAAAAACAGACAATATGATCATGTAGATGTATATTGCAAGTATATTTGATAAGGTTACCGTTTCTGATACTTCTTATAAATCAGAAAAATTTTAAATGTTTTAAAACATGATAAAGGGTATTTGTTAGGAACCAAAAGGCATAAAGCGGAGGCATTCTCATTAAAATCATGAACAGCACAGGGACACCCACACTGACAGTTTTTGGTCATTTCTCTGGAGGTTGTAACCAAAATGTCAAGAAACATGTATGAGATATAAATATTATAAAAGATATGACAAATGATCATTATTTATACTTCATCTGAGTTTCTTCCTAGAAAACTCAAGAGAATCATTTTACGGGCTATCATAATTAGTAAGATTCAGCAAGCTGGAGGAAGCCAACATTTAAGAATTTCCCAGCTCTCCTATGCACTAGCAATAGTCTTTCAGAAAAAATAATTTTTAAAGTATTCATAATAACAATGCAAATGATAAAAGCGCTGGGAACAAATCTATAGGAAATACGTAAAAACTAAATAAAGAAAACCATGAAATTTTACTGAAGGACCCACGTGAAGAAGTAAATAAATGGGGAGACATACCATGATCTTGAAGGGGAAGCCCCAATATTTTAAGGGTATCGATTTCACCTTTTCCCATAATCTGTAAGTTTAATGTCCCGCTTCTTCTAGCCTGACAGGGAAGAAACTCATCTGGTGGAGGGAGATGGCGGGGAGGGCAAAGAACCCCCGCTTTGCTCAGCGCCTTTCCTGTGCCACACGCTACAGCTCCTCCCCACTCTGCAGACGAGGAACTCAGGCCAGAGGGGTGAGCGTTTCCTGTGAGTCACACAGCAGGTGAAAAGCAAAACTGGGATTCCAACACAGGTTATTTAGCTGGAAAGCCATTGTTTTGGAAGCAGCCCACCCTGCCTCTTTGAGATTTCTTTGGGAGAGGTGGGGTCTACACAGGGTTGGCTTCATGTGGGTGTCACTCGTGTGATCACAGGGACCCTGCCCTTGGTTAAATCGGTTCTGCTGTCACCACCCTTGAGATTCTTAATAATTTTTGAATAAAGGGCCCTGAAAATTGTGTGGCTAGTCCCGGGTCTACGCACAAAAGGCTTTAGGACCAGATGTCTCTAACTGCAGAGGGCTTTGGGCCAGTCACTTCTACTAAGAGTCCATATCTGCACCGTAGGAGGCTGGATGAAAGGGCCAGGCCACGCGAGCATCACGTTCACAGGGCCTGAGTCACGTGGCCTTGGTGAGGCCCTCTCGGGGCAAGAAGGACCCTGATGGAGATAGAAGCTGGGGTTCAGCCAGGGAAGACCTGGCACCTGGTTGAGCTTTAGAGTGACAGACAGCCCCTGGAGACCAAAGAAAGGGGACACGGGAGCCCTCCTGGATGCTGTGGGTTGGTGGAGGCCCTCACCAAGAACCCAAACTGCTGGCTTGATCTTAGACTTCCAGCCTCCAGAACCATGAGAAAGAAGTGTCTGCTGGTTAACCCACCCAGTCTATGGTATTTTGTTATAGCAGCCTGAACTAATCAAGACAAAAGTGAGACTCTTTAAAAATATATATTGATTTATAGATACAGATAAATTAATGGGTTCCTCTTTTTAATAGTAAAAGTGTTTTTTAATTGTTACTATTTCAGTTCTTTTTTAGAATTGATAAACATTATTTTTAGAGCAGGTTTAGGTTCACAGCAAATGGAGTGGAAAGTACAGAGGGTTCCTATACACCCCCCTCGCCACCCACACGCACGGAACCCCCCACTACTGACATCCTGCACCACCGTGGAACATTTGTGATAATTAGCGTGTTAGTTTTTAAGAGAGGGTCATATTGACCCTCCAGTATACATTTATTACCTCTTGTAGGGTTTTTGTATGCAGAGCTAATTTGGTTCATCTCAGATGTACAAATCTAGATTTCAAAAGGACCAACTCCACCACCCATTTTGCCTTTCAACCTAAATATTGACTAATCCAACCAGCTTACAATATCAAGCAAAGGTGAGAGGTAATAGCACTGCATAAATTTACCTTCAAAATGGTAAGGAATTTTATCACTATTGATTCAGCATTGCCTGGACTCTGCTGCGGTTCCCCTTTTGAGTGAAATGAAATGTCTCCTTCTAGGCACCAGGTGTTTTGTAGCAACATCTGCATCCTTATTTCTTTCTATGATCCAGTAGCACAGCCCAAGAACCCAGCTTTTCATTTCCCACAGCCTTTTAGGATAGCTTCGTGCGGTCTTTTAGAATTGCTAACTCTAATTTGATTTAGAGTGAAGCCGGACACATTAGCTTGCTAGGGCTGCTGTAACAAGGTACCACAGATTGGGTGGCTTAATAACAGAAATGTATCTCCCTGCAGTTCTGGAGGCCAAAAGTCTGAGGTCAAGGTGTCGGCAGGGTTGGTTTCTTCGGAGATCTCTCTCCTTGGCTTGTAGACGGCTGTCTTCTCCCTGTGTCTTCTACATAGTCTTATGTCTGTGTGTGTCTGTGTCCTGATCTCCATCTGTAAGGACACTAGTCATATGGGATTAGGGCCCATCCCGATGACCTCATTTTAGCTTAATTAGATCTTTAAAGACCCTATCTCTAAATGGAGTTATATTCTGATATAATATGGGGTTAGGACAGCTACATGAGAATTTTGGCAGGACACAATTTAGCCTGTAACACCGGCATCTTGTTGTTGGAGAGACCCACCACTGCTGCCTATCTTGGGATCTCTCGTTTCTCTCTGCACCCTTGGACTCATACCTGCCCTTGCCTTGTTGCCCCTCTCCCCTGGGCCAGACCATTTTGCAAAGTCCTTGTTAGTCCCCTTTTTGAAGGGCTTTCCTGGATTTCCGCTGCCTTTGGGAGCATTCTCATATGTCTGAGGGTAACAGGGTACCTGCTGAGATGGAGGTTAGCTGGAGGCCCCATTAAAGGATCTCCTTGTAACGGTGCTGATGTCATCTTCCACAAGAAGGGCTCGCCTAAGAGCAGAGCCGTCTGTCCCAGGAAGGGCCTCGTGGAGGGCTCCTGCTTGGCCAGGTGGAATGGGTCAGGAGGAGGGAAGGGCAGGTGCAGCCACAATCCAGAATGCAGAGCCAGCCTGGGGGCGGGGCACGGTCATTTTACTTAAGGAACGCAGGGCATTATAGGAGAGAAGGAAAAACCATCCAAATCCCAGATTCCAGGTCAGGCGGGTCTCTCAGGCGGGGCTGGGGTGGGCTGGGGTGGCAGCTGTGCGGCAAGGGCACCAAGGCCCCCAGAGCAAAGCCACAGTGAGGATAAATGCAGGAAAGCCTTCAGGCCAGATCCTGCGCGGCCCAGGGGCTCTGGGAGGCTCACCCAGCTTCCCCAGGCTTCCCCAGGCCTCCCCCCAGGGTGCCCTGGGAGAACATTGCATGGCCAGGAGTGGGAATTTTACCTACAAGGAGCTGTAGGTTTGGTGCCCTGCTGCCCCGGAACAGCGGCACCTACGGCTGCTAGTGGCACTGCTGCCACTGAAGCTCCAGGTTCTTGGAGAACCGAGGACCTCTTTCCAGTAAGGATGGGGATTCCCAAGGCACCCGTTAAAGAATATACACCCACATTTGCTGCTATGCCTGAGGGACAAATCACACTGGACACAAAGAATAACCCTTCTTCTCCTTGGCCTGTTTACCTCTATGGGGTCATTTGTGTCACAGGAGCTCACTCCCCATTTTAACACATGAGCGCGCACACGTGCACACGCACACACACACACACACACACACACACACTCCCTCTGCGTTAAAAACATTCTGGGGACTTCCCTGGTGGCTCAGTGGTTAAGAATCCGCCTGCCAATGCAGGGACACAGGTTCGAGCCCTGGTCCAGGAAGATCCCACATGCCGCGGAGCAACTAAGCCCGCGAGTCACAACTACTGGAGCCTGTGCACCTAGAGCCCGTGCTCTGCAACAAGAAAAGCCACCACAACGAGAAGCCCACGCACTGCAACAAAGACCCAACGTAGCCCCAAAAACTTAATTAATTAATTAAAAAATAAAAACATTCTGGACATGAAGACCCTTGAAATGTCCCCCTTGCCCCCCCTTTTGCTGTGGTTTACTCTCCAGTTCATCACCTTCTCTCTGCAGCCCTCCCCAACACCCCTGCACATCAGTTGCTATTTGATTTGGTGGCCTTGCCCATTGGACTGTGTGATGGTTTTAATTTTATGTGTCAACTTGACTACATTATGGTGCACAGATATTTGGTAAAGCACCAGTCTAGATGTTGCTGGGAGGGTATTTTTTAGATGTGATTAACATGTAAATCAATAGACTCTGAGTAAGGCAGATCACTCTCCATAATGTGGGTGGGCCTCATCCAATCAGTTGAAGGCTTTAAGAGCAAAGACCAAGGTCCCCTGAGGAAGAGGAGATTCTGCCTCCAGGATGCCTTCAGAATCAAGACTGCACCACCAACTCTTTTTGGAGTTTCCAGCCTGCCACCCTGCCACCCTGCCCTGAAGATTTAGGACTTTTGAGTCCTCCCCATCACATGAGCCAATCCCTGAAGATAAACCTCTGTCTCTTTTCATATGCATCCTGTTGGTTCTGTTTCTCTGGAGCACCCTGACAGATACAGACTGTGAACATGACCCCCTCCAGCAGGGCGGGGACAAAGGCTGAGGGTGTTGGAAAGTGAGGCCAGGACCCGTCTGCAATCCATGAAGCAAAGCAGGTGGGCTTAGAGACATTGCAAACTCATTGAATTCTTGACAAAACCAGGATTATATGTAAACATCTACCAAAATATGGCGGAAGGGTAATATTCAATGCATCGCAGCAATTCCTACATTTTTCTCCCTTCATATGCATCTTAGTAGATTTTTTTTTTAAGCTTAAACTCCTGGAACGGTATTTAGTACATTTCTTATAAAGCATCTGACACATTCTAGGTGTTAAAGAAAAGGTTAATTTCCTTTCAAAAACGTTCTGTGCAGAGCTTGTTCTTCCAGTGCATGGAGGCTGAACCTAACTTCCCCATTTATCTTCAACACTCTTCCTCCTGCCTTTGAAACTCTTTCATTTAACATTAGCATTTGATTAACGTTTTATTCAAGAGGCATCTGGGTTTTGTTATACACTATTATGCTGATTCTGGCTTGGTTTTATTTCAGATAATTTTCAAGTAGCCTCATGGACCAGGTAGTAACGTCTTCTTTTACTGCCAATTTTTGGCAGGGGGCTCCAGGAGGAGTAGTTTCCTCATTACGTGGAGAAAACAAGAACAATGGAGAGGAGATTTTATTTGGAGGACAGTCTTGGCCATCTTTACCTTATATGTATGCATTTTCTGCAGGCTTTGAAAATTATATTTTCTATCAATTAAAATTCATATAAAATACAATTTAACTGAAAATACCAATGATAAATCTGCAGTTACTGTCATATGGGAATATTTGCAGCAGTTCCCGTGGGTTCTGGTAGTCAGATTGTTTTCCAAGCATCCTCTGAGGCCACAGTGCTGAGCCACAGGTGGGCCTGTGATGTGCTCGGGCCTGGACGATGTAGACTATGGCCTGACGTCTAGATCTGGAGGAAGGAGAATTCCACTCCTGATTCTTTAACTGTAATGATGGGTCATGGTTGCCAGGGACAGAAGAGACCCAGGATGTGTGCAAAGCTTCGGTCTGAAGGTTACTCATTTCATGGGGTCACTCTATCCACCCTTGTCCAAAGGAGGAGCTCAGAACACAGTCTCCTCAAGAATTCAGGGCAACTGAGAGATTTACAGCTTGTGTGAGCCTGCTCTCTCGCACAAGGAAATCACAGGGAAAATGCAGTAGATGTAATTCCTGGAAGGAAGAGCCAAGTGGCCATGGTGGCAAGTAGGAAATGCCTCAGGGAAAACTGAGAAATGCTTCATGGATAGGATGAAAGGCACTGCCAATAATAGCATGCTGAACCTTACAGTTAGCCAAACACCAGGGGGCGTCCCAGGAGATTCGGTCAGTCCTGTTAGCTAAGAAGTAGTCAGAGGCCAAGACTGATACCAACGAAGACGTGGAGTTATTCTCACTCTTCGACTTGTTAGCTCCATAAACCTCAGTCTCTCTGTCTAGTGGGAACAATGTCCCCAAAGTGGGGACAATGATACCTTCTGGATCATCTCACACAGTGCTCGGGGAGGATGGAGAGCTTTGTAAACTCCCAACCCCACTGAGATGCTGAGGAGGGTGGGGGTGGAGGTAATACTATGGGATGCCCAAGAGAGGCAGGGCTACATGGGTGCTATATAGATGCCTGCCAAAGATCTAAATATCACCCGAGAATACAAGTGCAGCCATACACACTGCAGATGCGGATGTGGGTTCCAGCCGTGCAACCAGCAGTGGTAAACTGGGTCATCTCAGGAAAGTCAGAAAACTTCTGCGAGGCTCATTTTGTTCATCTGTGCCATAAAGAGAGGCTTGAGTAGCAGTGAAGTAGATACGTGATTTCTCTGCCTGTTGATCCTGGTCTGGGTGTGGCTGCAAATTCAGTTTGGAGGGTGAATTTAGCAACTTGAAATCTGATTGTCCTCTGCCTCTTTCCTTAGCGTGACAAGACAGCTATTAGTTCTTCATCACAAGAAACTGTCAAAATTGCTTACCCTTGAAATCATACAGCGATCATACTCTGGCTTGATAGAGAAATAGAAATCAGGCCTGATCTAGCATCTAGATACCTAATGTGAGGAAATCAGCCTCAGCGTCCCTCCTTTTGGTCCAGCAGTGATTGTGCTCGATGAATTGGCCAGTTTCTTCTGGAGCTTCCAAGGCCGTTTCTGTGTGTAACCATCATGATGGGAGTGGGGTAGCAAAATGAAATCCAAATAAGATCTCAGCTTATCATGCAAATACTAGACATTACTCCGCACCTCCTTGAAACCTCCTTAAGGATTCACTCAGCCTAAGCTCCCCTATCTGTGAATACCTTTTTCATTATAGGTCTTTCTTCAGAGTTGAGTCTTCAATTATTCTCTAGTCTCTTTATCTATGTATCTATATCTATCTATGTATCTATCTATCCACCCATCCATCCATTTATCTATTGTAGCACCTTCTCCTTTCCTGTTTGACTGTAGCATCTTGAGGGAAAGGGTCATCTTCCCATCCAGGTGCTCAGTGAGGAAGGACCCACAGAAGATGCTATTGGCAAGTGGTTGATCAGTTAACTGGGATGATGGGGTCTAAGCCGCCACACTTAGGTCTGACTCCCTAAAGGGGTTCCCAGTTCTAAACATCCTTCACAAAAGTCATATGGGAATATTTGCAGCAGTTCCCGTGGGTGAACAGTGAAGAAAAATTTTCCCTAAGAACAGGGAGAAATAAGTAACCTGAGATCTGAATTATCTTCAAATCATGGTAGCTTATCTACAAGACTCACAGACTCATTTTCTCCAGCCTGTGTGATAAATAGCAAAAAGACAAAAGGTGTTACTTCATTAAAAAGAAAAGCCTGGCATAACACTTTTCTCACAGCATGTATGCCCTTTCGAAGGAAATATTTCCATTAATGAGTCTCCTTTGCTCGTCCATTCGTTATTAGACACTTCTTAGGAAGAAAACAACTTTCCTTTAATTAATGTGGCTGTCCTTTAGGCCTCCTTTGGAGATTTTCTTTTTAACCTGAGCTACATGAAAAAGATGAGGACGTATTATACTGGCATGAGCTTATCTGCATTTGATACAACAATGGGGCGCTTCCCTCTTTCTTTCCCCGAGTAAGCTTGCCATGGCTTACAGATTATATTTGGGTCAAAAGCAAGCACAGCCAAGGAAAGACATGGACGTTCCATATTTAAAGTTACACAGGAATCAGTACAAATAGCACACTGAGAGCCACCACCCCCCTTCAATTCCTTAAATATTACAGGATGATAGATGATACAGAGATAGACAGATATTTTTAAAACCCTTAACTGCATTGGAAAATAAGAAAGGGTTCCCTTGGTAGCATATGCCATAAGGAATTTCTGAAAGATGAGTCCAGAGTAATAGAGAATTATAGGGCAGGAGAGTGCTGTTATGGGGTGTGCACATGGCACTGGGAAGCTCAAAGTTTGAGAATGGATATAAGGATAGGGCGGTATCCAAGGGCAACAGTCAAGTGGTTTATTGGGCATCAGAGTAACAATAGCCAAGTAGGATCCCAGAGAATTCCCTGCAATTCCCAGAGAAAGCCTCCATCCACAGGCAGGAACAGTGTGCCTGGGAGTCAGGTGAGAGAGGCAGGGCAGAGGTTCAGAGACATTCTCATTCCTACAGGAAAAGGTACTTAAATATCCTGCTTGGCTAACAGATACAGCATGCATTGGGATTCACAGCAACCAACAGGGAGCAACCAATATAAAGATGACTCTCCAAGATAAGAAGCCATTCCACCCATGTTAAGTGGGCAGATTAATTAGAATAAAGAGAAACATTGCACAGGGCCACTTACATGCCCGGACCAACCACCCTGGCTGGTAGAAAGACCTCCCTGTGTGGGAGGTCTTTGAGACATTCTCAGCATCATCATGGGAACCCAGGTATAGCAAAGGCTGGAACTAGATGTATAAAGCACGCAAGTCTGGGATCCTGACCTTACTAAGGTTTTCCCCCCAGGGGACAGGAGCACCTGACTTCAAAGTTCATTGGCTTTTCTTCTGACCTCCAGTCTTCATCAGGGTCAGGGGAAGTGTCCAGATAAGAAGGGAGTTCCAGGGGGGCTGAAACCAGGTGAGGGGCCATTGCAGGTATGGGAGACATCTGATTCCACCGCACAGTTAGAAGGATAAAGAGGTTGCCTCCAAAGTCTGCGTAGCAGATGGGTGGTCAACACGAGTGGTAAATCAACTAAGAAGGAGCATCACGTGGCCAGTTTGACCCAGATAGAGAGGCTTGATGGTGAACTTCACCAGGGCCACTTCACATTCAACTAAAATGGTTTCAAAAAGGACATAAAGGAAGTCATCAGGGAAAAGAAGGAGAAGGCAAAGGTGGCAGAACATCAGATTCGGCTCCGTGCTGTATTGACACCACTTGCTCGGCCTGCTGAGCATGCGAAAGTGCAGTGTGTAGAGTGGAATAATCCAGTGAGGCTACTGAAAAGCAGATCAGAACAATTGATTTTTGCAGGAGACGTAAGGTCCCCAAACTGTTGACTTGGGAGTTTATGATTTGCTACGCTTTACTTGCAAATATACCTATTTGGACAGCTAGAAAGTCTCATGGGACATGCAGAATGGCAACTAATTCTTTAGGTTACTTCTGACCTTAAACACCTGGCACTAGGTATACCTCATTACCACTTCTTGAAGGGAGGAGTAAATGGAGAATCTTCTATTTGTCTCAGATAGATCTGATAGGTGCTGGACTATTTTCCTTACCAAAGAATTCTAGAACAAAGCCACCTACTTATTATATATGTCCCGCAACACTTAGGCGTAGGTCCTCTGTGACTTTCATAACTCATTACTCTGTTCCATTGCATGCGATGCCAGGGTGTACTGGATGCGGCATCCAGTCTGATGGTCAGCGTTAATAGGTGACCACTGATGCTGGGGACATCAGAGATCAAGTGTCTCAACAGCTGGGAGGTGAGTCCATCACACAGTGGGATAAAATTAAATGCAGACAAGGCGTAATTAGTTAGGCCACCAGTGAACTTCCTTTGGGTGACTCTGAGAATGAGAGGAAGGCTCTGCCACACTTTCTGAAACACAAAGGGCCCAGGTCCAAATTCTGTGGGATGAAGCCTAACCCTCAGTCCAGGGTCAAAACACAACTTTGACCCATCAATTCCATTTCTGGTGGCTACCCGAAAGAAACAATTGCACACGTGCTCAATTGCTCAATCGCACATGTGCTCACTACATGTAACATGTAGTAACAAGTTTGAAACAAATTAAAAAAAGAAGGAAACCCTGTCATATGCTACAATGCCGGTGAATCTTGAGGACATTATTCTAAGTGAAATAAGCCAGTTACAGAAGGACAAATGCTGCATGATTCCACTCATATGAGGTATCTAAGGTAGCCAAACTCATAGAAGCAGAAAGTAGAACAGTTGTTGTCAGGGGCTTGGGGAGGGGGAAAGGGAGAGTTCCTGTTCAATGAGTATAGAGTTTAAGTCACACAAGACGAGAAAGTTATCGAGATCTGCTTTCAGTTAACAACACTGTACTGCACGCTTAAACATTTGAAAATAGGGTAGACTTCATGTTATGGGTTATTTACTGCAGACAAAAAAATGTCATTGATTTAACTGAGCTGGGAAGCTGGAACCTAAGTGTACGCCGAGGGAGAAGCTAACAAGATGCAGCTGACTCAGGCCATGCCATCCCAGAAACACTCAAAAATCAGAGGCACCAGCCACATCAAAGGCAAGGAGAGGTGTTAAAAATCTGTACGGAGAACAATTAGGGTTACTATTTTGGAAAATGAACCAGAAAGTTTCCGTATTGGAAATAACAAACATGTAAAGAGCTGGGGATAGGCGTTATATTAAAAGCGGGGATTAACTGAAATGGTCTCACCACTGCACCATGATATTCCCTTCTCATGATTAGATCCCAGAGTGCAAGCAGCCAGACTTTGCTCTCCAGGCTGGACGTGGGTGTATTCCTCTTTGGAAAACTGACATGATCAAGAGATAGGACCTACAGTTATTTGGGGGTACTCCCCCAAAAAGGCTGTGTCTCCATTCAGGCACACAGAAGTTCAAATCAATTTTTAAAAATGAATGGACAGCTTAGGATAACCAGGCATTTGAGAAGATATGCTAAAATAAAAGTTTAAGCAAATAAATACTAACTAAAACAATAAAATAGTGAACTCAGAGGAAAAAGAAAATGCAGGGAGTAGAACAAAAGTGTAAAAGAACTAGGAGTTCTATGTGGCAGAAACCTACATGGAAGGGTGTCTTACAAGCATTTTCTGAAACTTTAAAAATTAAAAACCCAATATACAGGAATATTTTAAAGAAAGTCATTCTCAGTTGGGTTAATCCATTCTATATAGTGAAAATACTAGACTTGTGACACATGGATAGCAAGAAGTATATAACAGTGTATTCTTTTAAATCTTTTTATGTTAACCTATGCATTAAGTGCCACAGAGGTTACTAATAAATGCTTTGGTTGAAAACAAAAAAAATTAAAATAAAAATAAAAGAACTAGGAGGAAAACTCTGCAGAGAATAGAAGTTGCAGCAATGAAACAAGAGCATGATGCTATACAAAAGGAACAAGAAAGAGCTCTTGCTGTTAAAAAAATCTGTATATATAAACACACACAACATATATATGGATATATGGACACACATAAATCTTCTCAAAAAGTAGAACAAAAAGACAAAGAATATGGAAATAAAACAAAGAAAAATAATAAAACTATAAGATTTATCCTATAATTTGCCCAACAGCAAACTGATAGGTCTCCAGAAAAGAGAGAGCAGAGAAAGAAGTTATCGAAATAATAATAATATCAAAATAATAAAAATACTAATAGTACAAAATACCAATAATAATCATCTCACAGCATCCCACTCCATCCCACGTCCATCCCTTAGTCATTTGGTTATCAGATTGACTGTCAAGGTGTCTTGGTGCTTGTGTTCAAGTAACTTTTGTTTTATTGAATAATGGCCCCAAATCAGAAGAGTAGTGATGCTGTGTTGGCAATTCGAATATGCCAAAGAGAAGCCATAAAGTGCTTCCTTTAAGTAAAAAGGTGAAAGTTTTGTACTTAATAAGGAAAGAAAAAAAATCATACGCTGATGTTGCTAAGATCTACAGTAAGGGTGAATCTTCTATCTGTGAAACTGTGAAGAAGAAAAAAGAAATTTGTGCTATTTTTGCCGTGGCACCTCCAACTGTAAAGGTTATGGCCGTGGTGAGTGATAAGTGCTTCGTTAAGATAGAAAAGGCATTAAATTTGTCTAATAAGATCTTTTGAGTGAGATAGAAAAGAGACCATGTTCACATAACTTTTATTAAAGTCTATTGTTATAATTGTTCCATTTTATTTTTAGCTATTGTTAGTCTCTTACTGTGCCTGATTAATAAATTAAACTTTATCATAGGTATGTATGTGTAGGAAAAAACATAGTATATATAGGATTCAGTACCATCTGTGGTTTCAGGCATCCACTAAGGGTCTTGGGACATATTCCCCAGGTATTAACAGGGGACTAGTGTATTCAAAAGCTGGAATAAACATAAATGTGTGTGTGTGTGTGTGTGTGTGTGTGTGTGTGTGTTGCATTTGAAGAAGTAAAATTCTCATCCTCCATAGAAGAAAGCCAATAGACTATATCTGAGATGAAATAGCACATTTCAGCATACACATATTATTTTAAAATGTGGACTTAACACAAGGAACAGCTAAAGCATTGATGGAGAATGCCTCTGAGGGACTGGGACTTGGTAGAGGTGGGGCAAAAGATTGCCATCGTTAATGTTAAGCCTTGTATTTAATTTTTAAAACTGTATTATTTTGGCAAAATTACAGTGAAAATAAAATCACCTACTCAACTAAATGTGATGTGTTCATGACATATGTGTAAAATTGTTAAAGGACTGCAGTGAATAAACGTGCTAAAACAGGTGATATTCAGAAATCAGTATCAGTCACTTTGTAATTATACACTGCAGAGTAAAATATTACTAGTCACGGCTATCATCTTCTGATCACTTACCTTAGCATCATCTCATGATATGTTCACACCAACCCTTGAGACAGGTGCTATTAATACTAACCACACTTCACAGATGAGATTATGAGAAGCTAAATAACTTATGTAAATTTATGCAGTTGGAGAATGAGGTGGTGGAAATGAGATTAAAACCTGAATCTACCAAAGCTCCTAAACTTGACCACAAGTCTACAGTCCAGACAGACTAGGAGGTTACAGGAATTCAGAGAGTGGCAAGGCCAAGCAACCCAGCAGACGGCAAGTTTCCTTGTACTTCAAAGAAAATTGAAATCCAATGTAATTTGGTAAGGCACAGGTTTGCATTTTAAAAAATAATTTTGAGGTTCTTTTAAACTCACTTCCTACATGTTTTTCATCAGGTTATTTTTAGATTTTTCAGCATGAATCTTAAAATGCTGCCCTGAATCTCTGTGAACAATAACAACACTTCACATTTTTCAGAAAACGTCTGTCTCTCATCTTCTTTGATCGTCACAGTAACACCACGAAATGAGCAGGGTCGATGTCATTCATTATGTCACAGATGGGGCGTTGAGGACCATAAAGCCAAGTAGTTTTGTGTAACCCACACAGATGATAAATGACAGACCTGTGATTAGAACTCACAACTCCTGATTCTGCCTTCACCACTCTTCCCACCACCATGCAGCTCTTCACGTGGCTCCTCACGTGGCACCCACTAATGTCTCTGCCCTGAAAGGGTCATTTTGCTTTTGTCTCACGCCAAAGTTCGTGCTTTGGAGAAACCCACCTCTTTTAGATCTTTTTCAAATTCATTAATTTCTTAAACTTGAATAAACCTAAACAAGGGGGCTTCCCTGGTGGCGCAGTGGTTGAGAGTCCGCCTGCCGATGCAGGGGACACGGGTTCGTGCCCCGGTCCGGGAAGATCCCACATGCCACGGAGCGGCTGGGCCCGTGAGCCATAGCCGCTGAGCCTGCGCGTCTGGAGCCTGTGCTCCACAACGGGAGAGGCCACAACAGTGAGAGGCCCGTGTACCGCAAAAAAAAACCAAAAAAAAACCTAAACAAGGAATGGACTCTTATAAGGAAAACCATTTTTCCTTGGCTTCCCCATCTTGGCAGGTTATTTAAAATATACACAAAATAAAATTTGGTAGCAACTCCTAATGCTTATACCTCCTGTATACCTATGAAACTAACACAAGTTTACAAGTAAAATATAAAGAGCATAATATCCAAAGAAGTATCATTGACGAAAAGACCCTGCGGATACGGTACAGACCACTGAGGTGTAATGTCTCAGGGATCAGCCTGTCTGTCCATTGTAACAGGCTCCACGCCTGACTCAGTCCTCCACGATTCATCCCCAGCTGAATGGTGGGAAAATTATCTATTGCTGTACAATCAACTACTCCAAGAGTGAGTGCCTTGTATCAACTCTTTTATCTGGCTCAAGATTTTGTGGGTCCGAAGTTCAGAGGAGACACAGCTGGGTGGTTTGTCTCCAGGTAGTAGCAGATGGAGTGGCTGCCGAGGCTGAAGGGACCACTTCCAGGATGATTCTTCATTCCCACGACTGTATCTGCGTGCACTTTAGCATCCCTCTCTCCTCATGGCATACCAGCCTTTCCATCTGGCTTGGCCTTCTAATAGCAGGGTGTTCTCAGGGTAGTCACACTTCCTCCATGGTGGTTGGGTTCCAAGAGGCCAGAGTGGAAGCTACCAGGTCAGGTAAGGGCTATATCAAGAACTGGCATAGCATCGCTCCTACCACATTCTACTGCACAAAAAGTCACAAGCCTGCTCAGATTCACGGGATGGAGAAATAGACTCTAGCTATTGATAGAGAAGGGCCAGGTAACATTGCCAGAAGAGCACACGTGATGAGAGCTGTTGTTCTAGACATCTTAGCAAAATTCAAGGTCCCCAGTTTGGCACAAATGCCCCATCTGTTCTCACTAGCCAGAGACTGCATGGTAGTAATTGCTGCAGATATAATTATAAACGTGAGTGCCAAGCTTATAGGAAAGTCTCAGTCCCAAGGAGTCACCCATAAAGTTAGAACATGCTTTTATTCATATTTTTATTATGGTTCTGAATAAAAAATGCACCATACAGGGTACTTCTACTGTTCCCCACGTCTAGTTTTTCTCTCCTTCCTGAGCACATTGGAGCGCTCCGCTTCTCGGCTTCTTCATGCTGACTCAGGCGTGGTGTCTCTTTCTGGCCTACGGGTGATGAGAAGTAATATGTGTCCTTTTCAAGATGAAGCATTTAAGAGCGGGTTCAGCTCATCATGCTTCCTCTTCCCCTTTCTCTTCCAGTGCCCTGGGAGCCATGTTAGGGTGGTGGCATCTCAAGATGCTGGAACCTTCAATAGCATCAGTTACTGAAAAATTATGTTAATCAGGGCCCCCATGGACGCGTGCTGGTCATGCAGCACGAGTGCACGGTAAACATTTGTACGTCAAACCATTGGGACGTGAGGGCAACATAATCTAGCTTGTCTTAACTAATATTTTTATTATTCACAGCATTCTTGTAGAAAATGCAAGGACCCCAACATAATACAGTTTGAAGAACACTGATTTAATTCACACTAAAATTTTTCATGGAGTAGAGGTGGGCAAGGAGAACAGTGGAGAATTAAGTGGGAGAAAATGCAAAAGAAGTAGATGACACCATCCCCTTTTCTGCTCTGGCAAAAGTTATATGTGTTTGTGAAACAACTATGTACATTCAAGGATGAAGTCACTCTTATAGTTTTGAAATCTTAGGCATTCATTTGTAGACGTTTGCACTTTCATCGTGATTCCGTGATAGAGATGAAAAATTAAGGCAATTTATTTCAGACATTTGGACTTTCATTGTTATTTAATGATACAGATGGTAAAAGAGAGGCAATTAGTGAAGGTTAAGTGACTTGCCCATGTCACATAAATAAGTGGTAGAGGAGTTTTTTGGAGTGCTCTGATAGAAGTCAAATGATAGGTTATGTTTTAGCCATGGAGAATATGATCCTTAGCTGAATTAGTCTATTTCTGAGATGTCTTCACTTACTCATTAAAAAGGAATCACTGTATTAAGTTTTAGAAAAATCTGATTTGGTCCACACATGAGTGCCACCTGGTACTCTCATGATTAGCATTGATGATTACTCATTGATTTTGGTGTTTTGATTAAAAATTTTCATGATTAAACAACCATTTGCAGATGTGTGGACAAATTATCAAGTGAATTCAAATTACCTCTAAAGACGAGATTGAAAACTGATTGGTCTGGTGATTTTGGTCATGTGAATAGCTGAATTAGATTGCTCCATGGGAAACGAACTGATTGCTCAGAGAGCAGTGTACACAAACAAATCAACTAGATTCAGAGTGATGCAGTTAAGCTATATAAACCCAGTCTTCAAATAGCCTCCCTGGTGAGACACTGTTTTTCATTTAACCTGAATGCTGTTTTGGGGGCTTTGGGTACTTTATAATTTCCTGTCAATATGAGGTCAGTGTGAGATACTCCGTAGGGTCTATAGTAATAGATTTATATCATCCTGGACAAAGGGTTTTGAGCTTTGTCATTTTTTTCTGTTCTATTCAACCTTTTTATTAAGAACTGGTTGAGAATATTGATGTTGATCAGAATGAGAGATGACAGCAAGGAGACTGAATCAGGATCCAATAAAGCCTTGACAGGTCGTAATGAACTCTAAGATGAAACATTCAAAAATTAAACCTAAGTCCTTGCTTTAGGACCAATATCCCAATCTTCCAAGGACGGATTGATTTGCAGCATATTTGAGCAGAAACTAGAAGTTCTGGCTAGCTGTAGGGTCAGTATTCGTCAATATAAGATCCGTGACCTCTATAGAAGGATACAGTGATCCTATGGTATGTCCACAGAAGAACAGCTTTCAAAATACGGGAAATAAGATTCTAGTGCTACTCTGACATCATCAGAATGTAGCTGGATTGTCTGTTTAGTTCTCAGACAATGTTCAGAGAGGTGTGATGAGGAAGGCCAGGAAATAAGACCAAATTCAATGAAAACATCTGAAAGAACCACGAATGTTTACACTGAAGAAGGTCCAGGGCCATGGTAACTATCTTCAAATCTTTGGAGCTTTCTCGAATGGAGGAGAAAATGATTTGGCCCCAGAGAGCAGAGCCTGGATTGTGTCCCAATGCTTTGGGGTTGCCTTAAGGAAGAACTTTTATGCGGACCACCTTTGCAAACTGTGAGGTCGGGGGCTTGTCATAGAGGTGACTTGCCCGATGCCAAGTCATCTTGTTTTGGGAGGTTGAAGAGGACAGATCACAAAATGGAGTCCCATGGACTAATCTCTTCTGCTGACAGATTTTCTTCAGTTTTTTCACGTGTTAAGAATTTTTTATTTAGTCACTAATACTTTTAAGAAGCACAAAGATTTTGCACAAAGGTTGGCATTTTCTGATTTTCTTGAAAAACTGGGATATCTGGCAACCATGGACCTCCATTTTTGTGAGGTGACAATCATCTGAGGAAGAGGTTCTGCTTCCTCCTTTTGACAGGGTTGTAACTCTGGTTTTCCACAGTCCCCACTACTCCCTATTGTATTCCCACCTAGAGGCAGAAGAAAATGTGATCATTTGTCCTCTTGCTTGAGTTACTGCTTTGCTTAAACCCAACCCACCTCAACTGGTAACTTATTTGCCCAGTCTCTCTAGGCGTTCTGTTTGTGATCCTGATCTGACACACTGATTGACTGGGTTGGAGAATAGAACTTAATTAGAAGTCACTAATTTTCAAACTTAACTTTTTTAGTTGAAATACCTCTGCTCCATCACACCTAGCTTGCCCAATGAAATCTTACACCAAATCCCAATTCATAAAACAGGATAGAGAACCTATTATCTTTGAGGGGGATGAAAAACCTCCACCTCATCATCTAGCATTTCCCTTGAGGCAAGAAGTGGAATTTTAGGGCTCTGATGAACTAGTTTGAACAACACACAACGTGAAATTTTCTTGTAAAAGATGAGGATACTAACATAAACGCTAGTTCTTCCAAACACTTTAGAGTATTGGTTTAAAGAAAATCCCCATTTCTCAGATGAAAGTAAAGATATGCAAAGGAAGGATCACAAACTAGTGGGAAATCTGGGTTTTAGTTCTGGCTTTCACATCAACCAGTTGGAGGAACTTCAGAGTTGCCCCTGGAATCTCAGCTATCAACACCTGAAGGGACATTTCAGAGGCTAACTACTCTACACTCTTTACTATATTGACAGGGAAACCGAAGACTGGGGGATAAAACGGTTTGTCAAGGAAATGTGGCTAGTTGGTATCAGAGCTAGTGTTACAACCCAGAAACAACGTCAAGCTGCATGTCCTCCTTCACGCTCCTTTTCTCCCTGTAGGCAATTATTTGAGTCTGTTTCCACACAATAGATTTGAACCACTCTGGTTTTCTTCTGCTCTCTGGGAGGGCTTTCTCCTGTCATTTCTCTGAGGTGTCCTTACAAACTGACATCCATTAAGCAATTCTTTACACGGGGTGGGCTGCTCTTCCTTTTCAAGGGGAATGGAAAATAGAAAATTGTTTTGTCTTACCTGTTTTCTCTCAGGCAGTTGGTTCTTTATTGCTAACTGGGACATACTTGCCAGAGAGAAGATGGAAAACACAGTATTTTTCGTACAGATAATGGGAAACCAATTAGATAAACTCCAGCAATTGGATTGTTATTCAGACCTGAATCTCTTTGTCTCGCTGCTTTTTACTCTTTTCCAGACCTGGCTTCAGTCATTTCCTCTCCTCAGCCCAAAAGGGTTTGAAACCACATGAAATGGTAAGAATTCAATTCCTCTCATTTTCTAAATTCCCTTGACTTAGATTTAAGAGCACAAAGCTTGTTTATGGATGAAGATGTGATCACAAACATGTCAATGGACATCACAAAAGGAAAATGGCTAAACCAATTTAAAAATAGCCGAAGAGGGTTTTAGAGTGTTTTTTTAAAAAAACTTTCTGAGGCTTATCCAACTCCAAACATAACTTTGTCTCATGAAACATGATCTTAGCCAGATGGACATACTTATTTTAACCATTTGTTCATGTCATCATTAAGGAACACCGATAGCCTCCTTCAGCTAAGCGTTGAATACAATTCACTTTGGAGAAGTGGTTTAAGGAGTGAGGAATTACTTTCTAGATAGATATTGAATCTTAACAGGGAATTATTTTAAAGAACTCTATCTTTCTGAAATCCATGAAAATGTGATCAAGGTTGAATCAACACAGCTTGAATTTTTGTATTTCTTAATTGCAGATTAAGGTTCTTACCTTCGGGTCTACAGTCAAACTTGATCTGTCTCACAGCTTTTATAGTTCCTTACAATTAAAAAGAAATGCCCAACTCAGATTTTCCTCTTGCCACGTCACACAGAGGCTGTTTCCCGGTAACTTCACCCAGCAGCTCACAGAACTGGGTCTTGGCTCTGAGATATTGCCTAGTTGGGCTTGAGGTTTTAGAAGCTTGGTTCTTATCCATTCTGAGTCGAATGTGACACCATCCAGCCCAGATACAGCAGTGTCTGGTTGAGATAAAATTCATGCCACCATTTTTATTTCATAATCTCATGTTTGCACCATTGAAGTTCAATACTCTTTCAGAAAAAATAGACTAGAGATGGAAAAACTGAAGAAGTATATTCCATTGATATCTCTAAGTGGTTCCTAAGAAATAACTATAGGGACGGCCAAGATACTCTGGTAAGATGTGAACAAGGTAGGGCACATTGACTAGATTAGTCTTTGCTTGAACTCTGGTCCTCTTCCTTTATTATTTGTCCCTTCTCTATCTCCTCCGCTGGTCCCCAGTCGTCTCCCAGGCTTCTACATTCTAGAATGCCCTAGGGTTCCGTCCCACGCAGCTTGTCTTCTCTAGTTCCACTCATTTCTTAGATAATCTCAACTAGTCTCATGGCACTGAGTGCTATCAATGTGTGGGCGACTCCCACTTTATGTCTCCAGCTCCAAACTCTATCTTAAATTTTTAAATCCCTTCGCTTATTTTACTTCTCGACTCAGATGCTCAATGTAACCCTCAAATGTTAACATGCTTAAAACTACTCTCTTGATTCCCTACCCATTCCCAGTCAACCTGCTTCTCCCCCAGTCTGTCCATCTACATAAATGCTACCTCCATGTGCTAATAACTCAGGCCAATAGCTCTAGAGTTACCTTTGCCTTCTCTGTTCCTCTCCCATTCCTTATCTAATCTGTCAACAAAAGAATCAGCAAATTTGAAGTCTCTACTTTCACAAAATATTCCTAAATATTGTTTCTCATCACCTTGACCAGCTTCTACCCTGGTCTAAGCCAGCATCCTTTCTCCACCATCCTTCCAGAAAAGTTGCCATCACCTTGCACTGATCTCCCTGATTTCCAGAGTGCACCCCCCATGCCCACCCCATCATCTATAATTCACCCCAAAGTAGAGAAATCTCATCTCATTCAGTCAATCCAAAGTCCTTACCCTGACCTGTAATGTCTTCTCTGGTCTTGCTTCCTTGCTGACCTCATTTCTTTCCCTGTTCTTCCGGGCTCCCATCTTCCCAGCCTTCCTGGTGTTCTCACTGTTCACAGAACACATCAAGTGCCCCTTGGACACGAGACCTTTACCTTTGCTGGTTCCTCTGCTGGGGATGCCCTTTCTCCACAACCACATGGAAACCTTCCTTACCTCCTTCAGGTGTATATGTAAATGTCACCTTACCAGAGTAGCCAACCCTGGATGCTTTTTATAAAATAACACCCCTCCCCTGCCACTCCCTCTTCCTCACAATTTTCTCTATTTATCCTCATAACACCTTCACCAGCAGTCATGTAATTGCTTTATTCATCTGGATTTCGCCTCTGTCCTTCATCCCCACTAGTATATAAGCTTCACGGGAGGAATTCTTGGTCTGTTTTGTTCCCTGCTGTGTCCCAGTACTTAGAACAGTGCTCAGCATGTAGTTGAGCTTAGTAAATACTTGCTGAATAAATAAATGGTTTGCTAGCAAGCAACTAGATAATGGAGTTATATTGTGAGTTTAATGAGTGTACACAAAATGTTTATTTTTAGGTGATACAATAGAGGCATTTTAGATATTTAAAGGCATTTCCTTTGCATCTTGGGGAAGGCTGGGGAACGAACGAGGTAAGGCAGGTCAGGAGAAATCTGCCTTAAAAACATTGAAGATTTTGGTAGAAAATCCTAAAAGTTTGCCAGCTCACCATTCGAGGGTCATCATCTTATGAGTTATGAAGATGATACAGAAGCACTTTCTTCTTTCCCTGTTGCTTTCCTCTGCATTAGAGCTTCTTAGAATTCTCCCAAAGACAGTTAAGACTCCCCGGAGATCCCTGGGCTTGCTGGAAGGGTGTCTTCCAGAGTGTCCTTCCTTCTCTTTTGGTACGCGTGGCAGCGTGAGCAGGAGTGATCATTTAAAAAATGCTCACAACAACTAGAAAAAGCCTGGCTTACTCCTTAGCAGATTTGCCTGTGCCTTTCTGAATCCATAGTAAACACTTCTCCCCTGCTCCCCACAAAGAGTTAATTATATCACTGGCAGCAGTTCTTTGAGGCAGGAAGCCAGGCACATCTGCAGCGCCCAGAGGAGATACAGAAAGTCCTCCCTGCTGAATAATAAAACGAGCAGATTAGGGCAGATCAGCTTTTCCCACAGGTTAGAGCACCACTGAAGACATCTCTCCTCTGCTTCCTCTCGCAATACACCTTCCTTTCTCCAGATGCCGTCAAGTCACTCTCAAAATGTGTAACCCATGAAGGTGTACACTTGCTGAGCCAACCTCTTGATGAGGTGTCTAGAAAATGAATTTGGTCACCAGCTGGGATGCTAAGTCAGAAGCTGCTCCACGTGGGTTCTCAGCTTCACCCTTTGGGCTCGAGATGTGGTCAGGGTTGTATGCCTGCAAATTCATGCTTCCCTCTGAGCTAAATGCAATCCCAGGAGCAGGGCAGTGTGGGGGAGCTGGGCTGCCTGGAGAAAGCTGCTGACCCTAGAGGCATGCCAACTCTTCCAGAAAGACCAAGGCTCAGGGCAGAATTTTGGCCCCCATGGTCTCCAGACCCTGGCGTTACTCTCATGATTATGTGATATATCACATGGTAAAAAGGACTTCATAGTTGTAATTAAGGTGACTAATCTGCTAAGACCAAGAGAGGGAGATTATGCTGGGTTATATAGGTGGGTCCAACAGAGTCACAGGAGCCTTAAGCAGAAGAGGAAGCAGAGAGATGTGAAGCACAGGAATGATTTGATGTGTGTTGTTGGCTTGAGGATGGAGGGAACCACAGGAGATGAAAACACTGCACACCACATTCTTAGAAACATCTTTTATACATGCAACTCCCCACCTCAGAGTCTGTTTCCAGGAAATCCAAGCTAAGATACCATCTTTGTTTACTTTTTTGTAGAGAAATCACACCGCAGGGATAGAGTTCTGAAGTGGGTAAAGTGCCAACTATGCACGGTCAAAATGAACTTTGAAAATTTCTTAGGAAGGTTAGAAATCAGTATACTGTGCCTCAATACATCACAAACGTGCGGCATTTCCTTCCACGGGAATCTGGTCCTGTCCTATTGTTCACACAGCAGACGAACACGTTGGCTCGTGCTTAGGAAATATTTTGCATCAAAAGTATTATCTTTAAACGCTGGAGTCTCTCACCCAGAAAGGTGAACTGCTTCCGCTTTGAGTCAGGAGGGAAAGAGGCCGACTGCATCCTCAGATGACTCTACTTATCCACACCACTTCAGGGCATATCCCAGTTGAGCAGAATCGTGAGCAGAAGTGCCCACCTTGCTATTATTTCCTCTCCTTTTTCACTTTTCTATTTATAGCTGAGTTCATTGAATTCACATAAATCACGTAAGCCAATGGTGTAACTTCGTATTTTCCCATTACACTATTTCTGATTTAGAGAATCCAGTTATTATTTAGTGAGAACAAGGTCTTAAAGAATCACAAGTCCGTAAGCAGTATCAATCCTCATTTAGCTTCTATTTATTTATTTATTTTTGGCTGCATTGGGTCTTCGTTGCGATGTGCAGGCTTCTCATTGTGGTGGCTTCTCTTGTTGCGGAGCACGGGCTCTAGGCGAGCGGGCTCAGTAGTTGTGGCGCGTGGTCTCTAGAGCGCAGGCTCAGTAGTTGTGGTGCACGGGCTTAGCTGTTCCGTGGCACGTGGGATCTTCCCGGACCAGGGCTCAAACCTGTGTCCCCTGCATTGGCAGGTGGATTCTTAACCACTGCGCCACCAGAGAAGTCCCTCATTTAGCTTTTTATTTAAATCAGATCTGGTGTTGTGAGGAGTCGTGAGTTTTATTATTTCTTCCCCATCAGTTATGGTCGTGTGACCCCAGAGAAGTCATTTACCCTCTCTGGGTCTCTTTTGTCTGAATTATATTTTAAAGCTTCAAGGCAAAGCGTTGAATCAATGTTTCCTTTGGAATCGTCCTGCTCTACTATTCTCTTTGTGCAGAGGAGGAGGGAAATTAATTTATAAAATCTAAGTCAGTGACAGAGCAGCACCATGCAGTGTGAGGACCCCTTACAAACCACAGGATGGTCAGTAAGTCATGAGCCTCCCTAAACTCGCATTTCCTCACCCGTAAACTGCGGATCTGATACCACTTAATTCGCAGGAGATATCTGAGGTTTAATGAGATGATGCCTGCTAAATCCTTAGCACAGGTTGGATGGTAGGATTTGCAGCAAGAGTTCACCTGCCACTGCCGACAGCTTCTTACACCAAGCATCTCCATCTGCCACTCGGCTTGGGGACTTTCTCCAGCATCCTGAGGCTTGTTCAGCCTGTGCACAGGTCAGTTCGGAAGTGCCAGGGATTTAACAACCCAGGTCAGCTCAGAAATGAGACAGAGCTAGTAGATTACTCATCGGGCAACCGCCTTCCTTGTGGGACAGCTCTGAAGGGCCCCCAGTGGGACTGAGTCTCAGCTGCCTAAAATGCAGACCTGCTAAAAATCTCACACTCTATTTGCTTTCCTCACTTCCCTCCACCATTTTACTCGTTCTCTTGCGCATCTGAGAATCAACCTCCCAAATAAGTGACCCTCCTCTAAGTTCTTGTCTCAGGGTTTGCTTTTTGCAGGAGCCCAAACTAAGACAACAGCATTCAACAGACACGAACTAGTCTTAAAATCGTTATCAAATTAAACTGAGAGGAAGCCCCAGAAAGATCCCCTCTGGCCTCTTCTTACTCAGTGGTCTGGTTCCTGCAGAAATGTCATGAGTGTAATCTTGCTTTCTCCTCACTTATGTGCTTTCTCCTCACTTAGCTGGCTGGCTGGGCATTGAGAGGGATGAGTCCAAATGCCCTCCTAATGGATTGCGCTGTACAGGTATTCACTCGCATTTGTAGGTCAGTTTTTGTAAAGCAGCTTTCCTCTTGAACCCTGAGACACACATTCTAAAAGCGTGTGTTTGTTGCTGCTGGATTCTTGAGGAGAGGAAATAAGGTGGAGAGAAGCAGGGAGGGAAAACCAGAGGGAAAAGGGAAGAAATGATGCTAAACTTTGCTATGCACTCCTTATGGAGTGATTTGCCTCTTCAAGGTAGGCAATGTGGTTCCCTTTTTTATGATAGAAAGTTGAGTTGTTAACAGAACAGGGAAGGTCCAGGTCACTGAAGGGGTCACATGACAACTGTTGGGAGGTGGGTTTGGGGCTGAGTCGCACCCTATAATTTTTTTTTAAATGTTTCCTGTGCCTCTGTCTCTCCTTCTCTATCTTATTCTGCGCTCTCTGGCATCAACATCACTTTATTTCTGTTCCGTATGTCCCCAGTTTATTTCTCTGTTTGCAAAAGACATGCCAGATGCACCCATGAACCCTTGTTATCCCACAGAGGAGTCTCTCTTGGGAATTCCGGGTAATCTGTGCCTCTAAGGCCCCAAGAGTTAAGGGAATTTCATTCCACTTTCAAACCCCACCATTGGCCAACTCTATACTTGCACGGCTTTATTCATGGACCATCGAGCTCTTATGATCGTGCATCATGGACAGTCTTTTCCCCGTGAGAATCCCAATTCCAAATAGGTTGTTCCCTTGTCTGACCAAGAGACCTAAATCCAGGTTGGAAAAGATGGTCACCATTGTTGGGGACCCGAACTGCTGTTTTGGGCTTTCAAACTCATGTGTGACTCAGGCACACGTCAACCTCTTTGTTACCTCCATTTCAAGATGGAATAGCATCTGTTGGTCCAACTCATGCTACAAGGAAAGGAGAAGATGAAGAAAAGGCAGCCACGAATGCCCTCTGGAATAAAAGCTCTACAGAAATTCAAAATACTATTGTCTTTGCTATACGATTTATAATAAACTCACCATGTCTGTGTTTCTAAATAAGTAAAATATAATTAAATCTATCGGCTTTCTTTTTTTCCCTAAAGAAGACATTCAGAAGATAAATTAGGGGATTTCTATACATTTCTTAGAGCAGTATCTCAAAACCTCAAACCTCACCATTTTAGAGTTAAGTATGAGACTAAAACACAACCTATTAGGGCTTCCCTGGTGGCGCAGTGGTTGAGCATCTGCCTGCCGATGCAGGGAACACGGGTTTGTTCCCCGGTCCGGGAAGAGAAACAAAACTTTTTAATAAGGTATAAAAATCAAAACCAACCAAGTAAACCAACCTTTTTTTTCTGGAGGGGGGACTTATAAATTTTTTTTTATTAAAGGCACTAAAATGATCTAATTTCTATTTTTACCAGTCCCGCAGGCTGAGACTCTCATATGTCACTGTGACGTAAGGAGAGGACACACCCACTGGAGGAAGGTTTGGTCAAAACCAAAACAAAAAGTGAGGGAAGGCGTTTTTCTCCACGACATTTTCTATTTGAAAGTAGATTTTCCAGAACATAATTGTGTTTTTTCTTCTCTGCTCCAAATTTTAATCGAAGTACAGTCAGCCCTCGGTATCCGCAGACGTGGAACCCGCGGATACGGAGGGCCAACTTTGCAATGCCATTTACATAAGGGACTGGAGCATCTGCGATTTTGGTATTCGCGGGGGTCCAGGAACCAATTCTCTGTGGAAGCTGAGGGATGACTGTGATCAAACAGTTATCTAATATTAATCCAAGGAAGGACACAATACATCAAGTGGGTTGTCCTTATCATTACAAATTACTGTGACTGATGTTAGGTATTTGAAAACGATTGGAAGCTAAGAGCTTAGCGATTATGACAAAATTTCATGTAACTTGTGGAGGAAGAAGGTAAATGAATTTCTTTGCTTGTTTGAACTGCTGAAGGACCCAAAGCAATTACAAGCCATTCCCAGCTTCTGTCAACCACCTGAGTTTCAGCTATGATAATGAATCCATTAAAAAAATAATATCAATTATTGTATTATTAAGTCCCATGGACAAAGGAAGCCTGATTCACTCATTATTCAGATTTTTACAAACAGATCACACCAGTCATGTCCAGTTAGTTTTAAAGAATAGGCAAAATTCTTTTTTGTTCAGATTGTATCGTTCTGTGAGATTTTTGAAGACTGTCCAGTGAAGCTAACTTTTGTGGGTTTTTGGAGTGCCCTGAAAACTCACAAATACCCTCAGAATAGACCTTTAAAGGACAAAAGTGAATCGCTATGTGATCATATGCTGATACCTATGTTCATAAGACATGTGAATACACCTGGATGAGGAAGAAGCTAGGAAGATACAGCTCCTGTGTACAGAACACAGAGGAAACATGAAACATTCTTTGAGACCAGGGAACTGAGAAAAGGTTTCAGTGGACCGATAGGAGTTTCTGACTCGAAACGGGTGTAAAAATGATCCCAAGGGATATGGGAACATATGTATATGTATAACTGATTCACTTTGTTGTAAAGCAGAAATTAACACACCATTGTAAAGCAATTATACTCCAATAAAGATGTTAAACAAAAAATGATTCTGAGGGATAATTGGATGGTCTAGTAGCATTGCTGAGAAAAGGAAATAAACGTTTGTAATTCTTGAATCAAATATAACTTCTCACAACAAATGACGTTCAGGTTATTTTTTGTTAAATTATCTGGCTTCCATATAACTGGTGGGTGTTATTGAACGATGTGAGTCTTTATGTCTCTGAACGTATTTCATTTCAATGCTCTCTATGTCAGATGAGCAGATATGATTCAACAGGACTGTGAAACAAATGTCTTAAATAAATCTATTCCCCAGCAGCTTTTCAAGAACTTGTAGAACGTATGCGGTTTGATGCGTAGACTGTGGACCACAGTTAGGTTTGACTTTAAGATCTGTTGATGCTGCTCTTAGCTAAAGTTTCACAAATGTCACAGAGGTTTTGAACATGGATTATTTTTCTTGACCTTGATGCTGAGAAAGAATTTTTGGTTTTATTATTTCATTTCAGCTTTGGATTTACTTATTACATCTTCAAATTATTTTAGCTATCCACACACTTTCCAAACATGTTCTTGCTACGGTGGTTGCACTGTGACTTTGAATATGATCAGAAACACAGAGTGACTTTGGAAATTAAAAACTGGTTCCTCATAGGATTTTCAGTGACAAGACTTGAAAATGATGAAACGAATTGGGTTTTTACCCACAATTAAGAATGTATTTAAAGGAAGCGTTAGAAAGAAGGCTATACTTCTGTTTCCTAGTGGATGCACATTTTAGAATAGCAGTGAAAACATAAGATGAGATGAACAATATTATTTCATAGATTAAAACTCTGAAAAAAATCATTAACCATCCATCTATTCGTTCGACAGTCACTTTTTGAGCATCTACTCTGTGCTCAGAGCTGCACTATACAAAGATACCCAGAAATAAAAAAGACACAGTTTTTGCTTTTAGCATCTAAATGATGTTACACGGCATTATTCTAAGCTTTTTAGCAGAAAGAAATGGAAAGGCAAGAGAATACCTTTAAGACAGTCTGCACCAGAATCTTTTTCTTAGCTATTGCCCTAAATATTGATGAACAAATATAAAGATATAGAAAGCAGCCCTGTACTGGCCTGGACAAAAAGTCCCTGTGATCCCTTTCTAGTCGTTTTCTTCTTTTCCTTAAACATAAAAGTTAGTCGTGAAATGAGGGACAAACATCCTTGAAATTTCTGTTCTGAAGCCAAAACAAAACCAAAAGTAAGCTTGGTCCTCTATCTTTTTCTTCTCTATTTGTTGGGTTGATAGGAGATCTTGGTAATTTCTTTGGCTAAAAAGCTACCTAGGTAGATTGAGCCCCGAGAGTCTATAGAAGCTGAAACCCTCCCGGACTTATGTACGTGGCTCCTTGGGCTCTGTATTGTCGTTCACAAGCCAGGGGACAGCTAGTGAGAGAGGCCAGGAAGTAATGCAGAGACAGGGGGAGAAGGAAGCTGGGGCTACTAGCATGATTAAAGCTGATAAGCCCAGGAGACAACATGTTTCAGAGGAGGATAAAACAACTTGCTCTTAAGATCTCGATTCATGAAAAGTAACTAGCAACGTCTGTGCAAGAGACAAAGGATCCTTTTCAACTACCTGATCCTTCCCCTTTCCTCTCTATACGTCTATTTACTTCTCTTTTTGAAACCTGTTTGAATGTGCTTGGGTAACCCCACGTTGAGGTATCCTAACTCGACGTACTTGCCCTTAGTTTAGGTCTAGAAACCCACAGGGCTTCCAAAATCTTCATAACACTGCTGTTGTACGGTTCATCATCAATGCTTTTTGTTTAAGAGTAGCCACCCGATTCCTGTCAGCCGATGCCAAAATTAGGTGACCACAAGAACACCCTGCAAGAAAGACTGAGGCCTTAATCTAATGTGTTTTTTGGAACAAGGCAGTCATTACTAGCAGGGCTTTTTGTTTCTTGGGGTTTTTTTTCATTTTGCAAAGAATTATGAGGTTTTATGCTTTATTTCTTTTCCTAAAATGGTTTTATTATTGACAGCAGCCCTGACATTTAACCTTGATGAGAAGGCAGATAAAAGATACGGGAGATTTACGACCTTAGTTTTGCTGCTCTCTTCTCTTGGTCTTTGTGGGCAGGTACATGGACACCCCCACCAGGTAGAGGCAGATGGCTACCGGGACCTTATAATGGGCAATGGGGACTGGATGCTCCTTTTGGTTAAAATAGATACTATTTTGAGGAGAAAGACAAATGATTAGAATCACCAATACATGATTTCCTTCCTTATTATCCATCCCATCTTTCCTTCTCTTTCGTAAACATCACTCTACACTTCAAGAATCAGCATTTCAAAGATCATTTCAAGTAAGTGCAAAAATAAGAAACTCTTAATCTAATGGGCCTGGGGAGTCTCTCTGAACCAAACAATGGCTTCTTAGTTTCACTGTTCCTTGGTTCTCTTTCCCTATCCAAGCCTTTTAAGCACCACTTTCCTTCTGCCTCAATTTCTTTTACGTGCTTCTCTGAATGATCTCGGGGCAATGTGTTTAATTGTGGAAGAAAAGAAACCAAAGGAACTTTTAAGAATTATATAAATAAAAGTAAAAAAATTGGCCATAAAGGGTAAGATCATGGGGCAGGTAGGAAGCACAGGGAAAACCAGTGTCACTTGCCCCAGAGTGGTCATTGTCTGCTGGTACCCACTCTGGGTCCACAGGTGAGACAGGCAGCATCCCTGTCCAGGGCTTCTCAAGGGCATTCCCAGACACTGAACTGATACAGCCAGGCCAAGGCTGTGATGACAGAAAGGAGAGCTCCTCCCTTAGGTAATGGTGCCAACTTCTACAGCAGACCCTTTACTAATGCTGGGCTTGGGCTGACAGCACCGGCAGCTTGGATCTTACTGCAAAAGCAAAGATAAAGTGGCTTCTCAGAGCAGTATTTTCACTCTAGGGAATGCGGGATCCCCTGGGTTGAGGAGTTAAAGGAAAATTGCCTGTGGCCTGTCAGTTGGTGATCTGCGGGGGAGTCTGTTTCATCTGCGTTCCTAATTAAAGGCCACATTAAACCCAGTCAAACGTTCACATGAAAAGCCCCACATGAATGATTCCAGATTCCATCAGCTCCAAAGGAGTCTCATGTTAAACCTCTAACTCAAATGTCTGACCCTCTTCACATCCACTGTCACCCAAGTCCTGGGGAAGAGGGTATGAAGCCTTCAGTGTACAGAGAGCAAACTGCCTGGGTTATTCATTTCCCTCTTGGTGAACTGCATATGAGAAATCAGAATCTCCCAGTTGAATGAGTGTGGGGAGGGCGGAGGAGGTGGGGACAGTCAGGATTCAACGACGCCCAAAGTTCTTATTCTGAGAAAACAGGAAGTGGGAACACTGGAAAAGGAGCTGCTTTATGGCCAAGATGATAAGTTTGGTTACAAGAAAGTTGAATTTAGGTTTCTGAGGAGAAAGGGAGTAGAAAATGAGAGCTGGTGAAGGTAAAGATTGGAGGTAAAAGTGGGGGTCATGAGCATCCAGAAGACATGGGGCACGCGGTGACTTAGAAAGAACAGTGTGGGAAGAGGGGCCGAGCAGGTCTTGTGGCTTCAGTCATGCTTGGACACGGAGGAGCCCACTGCCTATTGTGAGCTGATCGCTCACTGGCCATATGGGGCATGGCAGTCTCCTCAGAGCATGTGGATTCACCAGTAGAAACCGTCCATAAAATGACTTATTAAACTGCTTGGTGTCTTCCCATCCTTCGCAAGCCAAAGCATGTCCCCGGGCAACCAGTAGTCCTCACGCGGTAATGCAGGAGAAAAAGCCAGAAAAGAGGTGGTACTCCTGTTTACACCCCCACCTCTGGCCGATCGAGGGTTTAATTATTACGCGTAAGACAGAGGAGCAGAGTCCCCAGGACCACTCTGCAAGGGATCCATTTGGCCTACACGTCAAGTGCCTTAACTTCAAAATTCCTGCCTGCTCCCTTGTACACCCCCACAATGGGCTCATTTGCGGCAGCAGAGGTTAGAAGGCAGGTTTCCAGGAAAACTCACCCTGGGGTCTCTCTCCAGCTGATGATGATGGGGCAGGCTGCGTCTCCTCTTGGCCTTTGCCAGGCCATTGTGATAAAAATGATACAGGCCTTCAGCAAAGGGAAGCTGTGGAGAAGCAAACAGACACAGGCGTGGTTAGCTTCTGGTGGCGCCCTAGAACAGGGACCCCAGAGCTGGGGTGCATGCCGGGGCTCCCTGGGATGGGAATGTATGTGAGAAAACCCCTGCTAACCCCCTATCAGACTTGGCGCTCTGGTTCCCTGTCACTGCTCTCCTCCCCATTTCCCTACCTTTTCTTATGTAATGCCGTTCGCCTCCCCTCCCCACAAACCTTCTATTCTTTCCTCCATTACTTTAGTTTTTATCCATCTTTTAATCTTCTCTTCTCCTCCATGGAGCCTTCCCTTTATATTCATCCCCACACCAAGTTCTCCATTCTCTTCTCTTAGGTATCACAAGAAGAGAAAACTACAGACCATTACCCATTAAATGGGCCCCATGTGGACCACAGCAAGCCATCCACACCGTACCCTGTATGAATCTTTGATCCCAAGTCCATGAACATAATAAAATGGTTGTTGTTTATACTAAGAAGTTTTGGGTTGGTTTGTTACTCAACAATGGATAACAGCAACAAATAGCTAGCTGAAAAAAATGTTTTATTCCTTCATATTTTTAGGACTGTGCAGACTCGGAACTCTACAATAATATTGGCTCTGTCTGTCAGCTGGTGACACCAGCCAGGAGCAGCCCAGATAAGGGCCCTCGAGGGACATTCCTGGCAAAGGAGGAGGGGGCCTGAGGCCAGAGAAGCAGATACTAGATGAACTTCAAGGGCACAGCAAGTTTGGCCAGGGGTCTGGTGTGCAAGTGAAAATCTTTTAGAACACTGTAGCATTTGTGATTTTGTTCCTGTTCATTAAAAACCACATTCTTCAGGGAGAATTAAACATAAATATTTCATGTGCATTTTTCCAGGCTCAGTGATTCTTGAATGTTTTCTCTACTTAACCCTGCTGCTGTACTCAGGGTAATGATAAGACTTGATCAAAAAGGTGCAGGGGTGGAGGGAGAAGGAAAGAAAATGTAAGTGTGCTTATCTTTTGCTCTCCAAAGACTTGTGCTTATGACCACTGTCAGGTGGTGTGAACTTGGAGTTTTACTTCCTATTCTGGAGGGCATGAAGCATCTGAGAATTTTTAACACAAGAAAGGAAATTTGGGGCTATAGAGCGCCAGTGAGCTTTGGAGGGACATTGTTCTGGCTCTGTTTTACTGATTTTTTTTAAAAAATTAAATTTGAATAGAGGCAAATGGAAAACTCTTTCTTACGGTGGAATTCCAATTAACAAAAGTAGAAGTAATGAACAGAAATTGAATATCACCATTTGGAAACACCATAAATAATTGTGGCTGGCAAGTGTCACCAAAGGATGCTAAAATTAGTGGGGGAAATATAATGATAAACAAAGAGAAATAATATTTTACAGTGGAGAAACCTGGCAGAGACGTCCTCAACCAAGTGATGTAAGTTAACCTCACTACGGATGAAACATATCAAAATCATGTGCTTCATGATACAATGCACTGAGAAGGAGACATCACTTACATAATTTCCTTGCCAGGAATACATAACCTGTATGCAGTCAGGAGGAAACATCAGGCAAACCCATAACTGGCTAGTACCCTTCAAAACCTTCAAGATCATAAAAGACAAATAAGGACTGCAGAAATTTTTGAAACCAGAGGAGACAAGGGAGACAGGACAGTTAAATGTAACACATATCTTGGATTGGATCCTGGATCAGAAAAGAAGGACATTAGTGGAACACTTGGAAAACTGTGAACGAAATCTGTAGATTAATTAATAGTGTTATATCAATGTTTTTCCTGGTTTTGATAAATTGTACTATGGTTTTGTCAGACGTTAACTTTGGGAAAGCTGGATAAAGGGTATATGGGAACTTTGTTGCCATTTTAAAAAGAGTAATTTTTTTATTGTGGTAAAATATATAGAATATAAAAATTTTTTCATTTTAAAGTTTCATGTGTACAGTTTAGCAACTTTAAGTACATCTCCATTATTGAGCAGCCAACACTGCTATCGATATCCAGAACTCTTTTGATCCTACACATTCAACTCTACATTCATTAAATGATAACTTCCTATTCTCCCCTCCCCTCAGCCCCTGGCCACCGCCATTCTACCTTCTGTCTCTAAGAATATTACTACTCTGGGACCTCATATGAGTGGAATCATAAAATATTCATCCTTTTGTGACTGGATTATTTCACTCAGCTGAATATCTTCAAGGTTCGTCCATGTGAAGCACTGTCAAAACTCCCTTCCTTTTTAAGGTTGAATAATATTCCACTGTATGTATGTACCACATTTTGTTTATCTATTCACCAGACGATGGACCCTTGGGTTGCTTCCACCTCTTAGCTATTGTGAATTATGCTGCTATGAACATGGGTGAACCTGTGTGCAATTTTTGCCAACTTCTTCAGTCTAAAATGATTCCCAAATTGAAAGTTTTTAAAATGTAAAAATACTTTTAAAATTAAATTTGAATGCCCTTAAGAGGGCCATATATTTAAAAATCTCAAGCCGGAGGTTCCGCCACTTCCCTTTGTCACATACTGAAGTCACTTCACATGGTTATGTTAACTGAAGGCAGTTGAATGGCACCCCTGGCTTGGTCTAAGTGCCTCATTTCATAGAGAAAGACACTGTGGCTCAGGGAGGGGCAGGACTTGCCCAGTCAAGAGGGAGCTCTCAACGGAAATCCCTGGTCTCCTTGACTGTAACTCCAGACACTTCCCACCCACCGCTTCCTTTGCTGTCTCGCTCTATGTCCCGTCCCCCTTGATAATCCTGGCTATGAATCCAACAGATTGCAGGCTGGAATTCCTGACAAGGAGGAGTGCGACTCAGGGACAGCCAGGCTGGTGAGTGACCCTCTGGGGTGTACTTGGGACCCACGACCCAGGATTCTTTGATTAGGAGCACTGTCTTGGCTATGGAAGAAATGGAGTTAATTGGTCTCATAGAGCTGAAATTGGAAACTCAGGCAATAAACAGGTAAACTGACTGACCACAGAAGATTAACCTGCAGGCATTGGTTATTTTTCTGAGCCCTTTTTGCCTTTTGTCTTTGGAGTGTAGACCCCAAATCCACTGCCCTCTGAGCCTCTGAGAAGCAACTGTCTGGGGAGATCATGTGCAAAAGCACAAGCTCATCACGGGCAGGGAAAGACAGATGCCGTGTGCCTTAC
Source organism: Lagenorhynchus albirostris (assembly GCF_949774975.1). NCBI lineage: Eukaryota > Metazoa > Chordata > Mammalia > Artiodactyla > Delphinidae > Lagenorhynchus > Lagenorhynchus albirostris. The sequence goes on from NC_083109.1 coordinate 48,981,052, forward strand.
AGTAGTGCAAGGTGCCTGCTGCCCACACAGACCTCAGTGAAGAAATGCTTGTGCTTTCCTCTGTTTCTTAAGTAGAATGCTGATCTTCCAAATAGAAAAGACATATTGAAAGCAATCTTAGGTCCCCAAACCCTCACCTGTGTCCCAGTAAGAAACCTCTCATATATTTCAACACAGTATATTCTCAAATGTTTCCTTCATTTAAACACACACACACACACACACACACACACACACACATCCTTCTTTTCTTTTACACCATCACCTTTGTGTCTTAAGGCAAAATACACATGGTTCCAGAAAGAAGGAGAAAAACAGAAGTGAAAGAAGAATTCACAGCAAATTGTCAGCTTGAAGGTTCAGGCTGGGTGACAGTATAATAACGTTGCTAACTCAGACTTGCAGTTTTTAGAAATTCTCATTATGCCGCGAAATTTTATGGATCCCAGCAACGCTTCTCATTGCCTCTTTTCTGTCCCGCCTGCCTCCTTCTCCCACTGATAACCATGGCTCCAAGCTAAAGCTCCTCTCTGAACCCACACACTCGCTTTCCTCGTCAGCCAGGAACCCCAGGGAACTGGCCGCCGATTGTGAACAGATAATAAGGCGTGTTAAATCCTCTTGGAGCCCACTGCCCACCTTCCTTTAGACCAGAGTTCTTTCCCCTCAGGCAACCCCTGGACGCTGGTCTGTGAACATTGTCTCCACCCCAAATTTTGTGCTTCTATGCATTTGCTTGTTTCAGGAATGACCACTGCTTCTCACAGGTTCTCAGATGGGTCCAGAGCCCCCAAGCAGTTAGGACGCTTCCTTTAGTGGCTTTGTCCATTGCGTTGATTTTCATGATGCCCAGTCATGTTTATTTGGGAGTCTAGTTTGGTAGAACAATGGACTTCATTCCACATAGGAAGAAATGTATAATTTTATTTTCAAGGGGAGCTGCTGTCAAGAGGTTCAAGGAATAAAAACTGGGAAACAAAACAATACATCAAGGATAGAAAACTGGTTCAGCTGATAACTGCTGTCAATTTCATTTAGGGGTCCTGCATTTTACAGGGAGGGCTAGGCTCTGCATTTTACTGACATTTCCTGAGACCATTCTTAATTTCCCCGGATTGCATGCAATCTCTTACGGGTGGGGGACTGCACTTTGCAATAAGGATGAGGGAGAAAGGGAACTGGGTGGAGGGGGGTGGGATCCCAGGCTCTGCCCTACTGGTACTTATAGGCCAATGAGGAAACACACGGGAAAACTACATTGTGCAATTGACAGAAACGTATAATATTATAGAAAGAAAGAAGGATAGAAATAAGGAGATAGCAGCTGTGCATTAGACAAGAGAAGGTAAGGAAAGGGGAGACGGAGAGAGGAAGGGGGACCCTGAGAACTTCTGGGGGAGAGCCAGTGTCAGCTGGTGTGGTTGAGATAGCATTAAAAGGTTCCCACTCAGCCCAATCCTAACTTTAATCTGTGTGTGTGTGTGTGTGTGTGTGTGTGTGTGTGTGTGTGTGTGTGTGTGTGTGGAATACTAGCACGAAAGTCCAGTTATCTCTGGGGGGATGGGGGTGGGTAACACCCTAAGCCATGGTCAGCTAAATGCCTTACTGAGATTTGCTGACAGGATGGAGGTTCCTACGGCCAGAAAGGAAGAGAGAATTGAGAAAGGAAGGAGAGGGGCACCGAAGGCATAGTCCTGCCTATGTTACAACCATGCTTCAGCCTGAACAAGCTCTTGTTTACAGGTTCTCAATGCTCACCTGTACTGAGTTACATCTTAACCCCAACCAAAGTTCCTCCTCCTTAAAGTTTGGACCTAGGATCACACATCTCAGCTATTTGAATACTCTCACCTCTTTCTGTCTTGCTTTGAAAAAGGGTCTGGAGAGGGGCTTCCCTGGTGGCGCAGTGGTTGAGAGTCCACCTGCCGATGCAGGGGACGCGGGTTTGTGCCCCGGTCCGGGAAGATCCCACACGCCGCAGAGCAGCTGGGCCCGTGAGCCATGGCAGCTGAGCCTGCGCGTCCGGAGCCTGTGCTCCGCAACGGGAGAGGCCACAGCAGTGAGAGGCCCGTGTACCGCAAAAAAAAAAAAAAAAAAAAAAAAAAAAGGGTCTGGAGAATAACAGGGAAAGAACACCTCCTCTCCTGCACAAGACTCTTCCTTTCTCTTCTGCCTCCACAGGACCAACATTAATTGCCTCTGTTGTCAGGCTCTTAGGTGAGTCACAAAGAAGCTCAGAGAACATGATTAGTGACTGAGAGTTGGAGAGATAAGCAAACCCGTGGAGGTAGTCTGTGGCTCTGGTGGCTGAGGAGCCGCAGGGGTCCTCATTAAGGTTCTCTAGCCTTGGAGAAAGCCTCTCAGGCACTTGAGTTTCATTCCTGTATCACCACGATAATGTGTGCTACAAACCACCAAAAATCTTAGTAGCTCCAAACAGAAACCGATTATTTAGCTCACGATCTCCTGGGTCAACAATTTAAGCTCACTGAGTAGTTGTTCAAGTATTGACTTCATTAAAATTAAAAAATTCTGTGAAAGACAATATCAAGAGAATTTAGAAAACAAGTGACAGACTGGGAGAAAATATTTGCAAAATATTGACTTCATTAAAATTAAAAACTTCTGTGAAAGACAATATCAAGAGAATTTAGAAAACAAGTGACAGACTGGGAGAAAATATTTGCAAAATATTGACTTCATTAAAATTAAAAACTTCTGTGAAAGACAATATCAAGAGAATTTAGAAAACAAGTGAAAGACTGGGAGACAATATTTGCAAAGGATACATAAAGGATTGCTATCCAACACATACAAAGAACTTTTAAAATTCAACAATCAGAAAACAAAGAACCCAATTTAAGAAGGGGTCAAGGACCATAACAGATGCCTCGCCAATGAAGACATACAAGTGGCAAATAATCATATGAAGAGATACTCCACATTGTATGTCATGAGGAATTACAAATTAAAACCACAATGACACATCATTACACATCTATTAGAATGGCCCAAATCTGGAACGCTGACAACACGGAATGCTGGTGAGAAGGTGGAGCAACAGGAACTCTCATACATTGTTGGTGAGGATGCAGAACGGCACAGACGCTCTGGAAGACAGCTTGGCGGTTTCTAACAAAGCTAAACATACTATTACCATATAATTCAGCAATTGCACGTCTTGGTATTTATCCAAATGAGCTGAAAACTCATGTTCAGACAAAAACCTGCACACAGATGTTTATAGCAGCTTTGTTCATAACTGTCAGTATTTGGAAGCATCCAAGATGTCCTTCAGTAGATGAATGGGTAAATAAACTGTGGTACATCTAGATAATGGAATATTACTCAGTGCTGAAAAGAAACGAGCTATCAAACCACAAAAAGACATATTACTAAAGCAAAGGAAGCCAGTCAGAAAAGTCTCAATGAGTCCAACTATCTGAAATTCTTGAAAAGGCAAAACTGTGCAGAGAAAAATAAGATCAGTGTTTGCCAGGGGGTGCAGGTGGGGGCAGAGAAGAACAGGCAGAGCACAGAGAATTTGGGGGAAGTCAAGATATTTTGTATGATATTATCATGATAGATATATGTCATTAAACTCATGTCAAAACCTACAGAATTTACACTAAGAGTGAACCCTAAGGGAAACTATGAATTTGGGGCAATTATAATGTATCAATGTAGGTTCATCTTTGGTAAAAATGCACCATTCTGGTGAGTGATGTTGATAAAAGTAGACAGTATGCGTGTGTAGGAGCAGGGGTGTATGAGAAATCTCTGTACCTTCCTTAATTGTTGTCCACTTAAAGTGGCTTTTAAGAAATAGTCTTAAAAATAATATAGCCCATTTCAGCGGATTCCAATTGCTATAATTACCCCAACGGAGAGCAACGTGTTGGAAATGGAATATAGAGTATGTGGCTTTTATTGTTTTAATTTTTATTTATTATTTTTATTTACTTTGATCATTCTTTTATTTTTTGAAGGGGCCTAGATGGGCAGTGAATAAAATGGAGAGAAGGAGCTGGGCATTTTGAATATATCCAATGATTCTAAAACTATGAAAGGATATAATAATTGGAACTGTTCGATAGGAAGTCATTCCATTCTTAGCAGAGAGGCATACAGAGGCACAAAAAATATGCTATCTCATAAAAATCAATCAACAAGAAACAGGCCAAGACAATTTCATATTGAAGGCAAATAAGCCGCATTATTTAGGTGAGTAAAGTAAATATGATTTCACTAGAGGAGTGGAAGGCTTGACAGCTCCTTTGAACAGATGCCGCTCATACAGCAGAAGAGCCTAATTGTTTACTTGCACCTCCAGCTCCTCTGTCAACAGAAGGAGGCCTGTGGTGTGAGGACTCATTTCTTTGAGTAACCAGATGTGACAGAGAATCTTATTCAGCCTGAACTTCTCAGGGCATATTGTAAGGTTAGCCTGCTCTGAGGAGGTCCTTTGGGTATAGAACCAGAAACCAGTTGCTAAACAGAGTTTTCCACACCCCAGCACATAAAATAGGTAACTTGTAAGAGACTGGATGGAGCCATCAGATCAGGGGAAGTCTTCTAAACGGGTCTAGAGAAATATAATATGTTTTTTGTTGCACATAAATCTAAATACGTTACCTTTCTGTCTGTAAAACCCATCCCTTTCAATGTGCTCTATCTCTGCAGGGCTCAATAAAAACTTGTCAATAAAATATGACTGTATGGATGGATGTTCCTTTGGATTAGCTATTTGTAAGGGGGGAATTAGCTATCTGAGGGGAAGTGAGAGGGGAGAGTGGAAAATCCTTGACCCAGCACTCAGGACACCTGGCTCTAGGCCCACCTTGCCCATTTCTACGCTTCTCCTAGGTATTGTTCTCCATGGACAACACTCAACTCTCTTCTGTGATTCTAAGAGCTGCTCTTCCCTATGACCAGGAGCACAAAAATGCAGAACGGCTTGTGTTGTCCAGGGTTGTTTGTTTTTGTGGAATGGAGCTACTAGTCCACAGTGGGATTCAAACAATGATATACTCCCAAGAACCTACACAACTTATTTATATCAAGTCTAAAATGACAGTCAGACAATGAGATAGGTGAAGAATAGCTGACCCTCAGCCTCATTCACAAACAGTTCCTTTCTAACCTAAGGCAAAATTTCCATCTATTATCTCAGAAATGAAAATGTAAGAACATGCATTCTTCCTTTGGAATATCAGGGAGTAAGCTACTTATCAGGTGTGCTGGGATGACATTACTGTCCTGGCTTTTCTTTTTGGCTTCTAAGTTAGGGGGTTTGTTTTAGATTCATGTATCTGTGTGTCTGGGAGGAAGTAGTATGCATTTAGTGATTTTGTTCTTAGCTGGAATAAATTTCATGCACAGAATTGGCCACCTCTACCAGCCATCCACTGTGGCTTCAAAGACAATAATTAAGCTATTATTATCCCTGATGTCATCAGCCAGTGGCAATAGGATCAAAGGCATGATTCCCTAGTAGTAACATCTGTTAAAAGGGATGGTGATACCTGCTTCCAGGATATGAATGATTCCCTAGGACAAAGGAACAAGGCTGGGAGATCCAGGCTCCTCTACTTCACTACTAGCTCAACTTGTTTTTCTAGGGTTACCTATGGCCACTCTGCTATACTTTCCAAGTATCCTTCAATGTCTCCTTCTACTTATCCACAAGATCCACGTTCCTAACATGGTGTGGCTGACCCCTCATGAACCATCCTCAGTCCACGTTTTTGGTTTCATCTCCCAAAAATGTTGCCTAGTCAGGCAACACTAATTGTAATCCTTCTAAAATTCCGGTGCACTTTGTTTCATGTGCTGTACCATCCTCGATAAACCCCCTTTTATTTTAATTTGTTGAAATTATGAGCCTCAGTGCAAACTCACCTCCACGTGGCACTGCCTGCCTTGTGAAGGCTTCCCTTCTGCTTCACATGTCCTATATCACAGATCTCTCCCAAAGCATATTGCCAGTACTCATATAGAGCACTCCTACTTGTCTGTGATTTCTGTATCTTATCTAACCTGTGCCTCTGTGTAGCAGATGATGTTTTGATGGCCTTCCTGCATTCCTTTTACCTACCCTGGAGGTCCCCTGTACACAGTGCCTGTACATGCCACAGTCTTCATGCATCCCTCTGCCTGAGGGTGTTAGTCTGACTGTGGAAGCAGGCTTGGCCTGCTTGGGGCAAGCAGAAGTGCAAGGGATTTGATGCCCCTCAGGTGTAACCCTCAACCGGGGAAGAATGGGAGGTGGTGGCTACATTTCCTAGCTTCCTCGCCCTTGGATGGGATAACTCAGAAATGCTGTAACTCCCAGACTCTTCGGGAGGAGAAAGTTGCAGAAGTGGTCCTCGTTTGTTTATGTCTCTCCGTATCAACTCCTTAGGAGAGTTGCCTCCTGCACTGACTCTGAGCTTGGCCATATGGCTTGCATTGGCCAATGGGACTTAATAAATGTGACACAACCAAAGACTTGAAAAGGGTTTGCACACTGGAGCTGGATCGCTCCTTAATATCTGAAAACTTTCTTACTTGTCCCCAAGTCCGTGTCTCGGTGCCTGATATCATACTTGCTTATTGAATGTGTTAACTACGTGTTTATTGAATGAACAGCATATTCTTCTGCTTCTGCGCTTCCCCCGCTATGACGGTGCTCCTGTTACTTTGTTTGTCCATTGGTTTCAAACTTCCATAACTTTTCTTTGGTCCTTTCCTCCTTCCTAAGTTAATGGCCAGAGTGGCTTGTTTCGGGCTTCAACTTCTGGGTCCAAATTTGCTTCATGCCAAGCCTCATTGGAGACACACTCTCCAAGGTTCCCTTTGGCTTGATTCCGCACCCCACCCCATGTTGCTGCCCCTGGACTTTAAGAGATCCACAGTGGCTTGTTTCCCATCCTTCTCCCCCCATCTTAGGCTCTGCAAGCTCTCTCTTGGTCTCCCATTCCTGGTTGACACTCCCTAGAAACACAGTCAACAGGAACTGACTAGAATTGACTCTTTCATGCCAACTACCTTCTTATGTTTGAACTTCCATCATTTTTGAAGAGAACTGATAGCCTTTTGATGAAACATATTTTCCCCTCTTCACAGAAGTGAAGAACAAGCTAAGGGCAAGGAAAGATAGGATTTGTGGATCTCCTTGTTCTCCTCTGTCATTGGCTTCTGAATTTCTCATTAAGTCACAAAATTTTAGGCTATTAATGACAGTTAATAATCGAAGTCATTTAACACAGATACAAATTAGGATATTCTTATAACGTTTCCTCGCATGCGTGGTTTTCCTGATTGCAGTATCTCATAACACATCTGTCTGTCATTTAGTGAGCATCTGATGATCATGCTAAGCCTTTAGAATGTTTTCTAACCATTGATTTTGATATTTATGAAGTGCTTGCTAAAAGTACAGCACTGTGCTCGTCACTAAGGGGACAGTCAAAGAAATATAAAATTCTTATTCTATCTTTTATCAAGTGTTAATCCAATAGGTTTTTGTTTTTTGTTTTTTTGCTGCACCATGCAGCTTGCAGGATCTTAGTTCCCCGACCAGGGATTGATTGAACCCGGGCCCACTGCAGTGAAAGCCCGGAGTCCTAACCACTGGACTGCCAGGGAATTCCCCAGGAGGTTGTTGTTGGTGTGGAATCCCTGAACTTATAACTTTCCCAGTTTTGTTTGGGAAACTGGAATCTGTAAAAATTTTAGGGGTAAATTTGAGAAAAGCAGCCTAGGAGGACCTGAAATGAACTGGTAACCAACAGGTTGGTTTATATGGCTAATTGCTCATAGAAATCCCTCTCAATCTGGTTCTCTCTCTCTTCCAGCATGAAAGGCTGGTGCAGTGGTTCTGATGATGCAGCGTCTGAACCACCGTCAGGGAGCAACAGGGTTCCAATGCTCATTGCAAATAGTTGGGAACAGAAACATCATGTTTGATCTCCATTTCCTCATGTATAAAATTAAGGGTTAAACTAATGCCTTTCCAAGGTCTCTTCCTGCTCTGACAGGCTGTAACTCCATAATTTCAGTTACAATTTGTTAAAATTTAAATTAGTCTGGATAAATCAGTCAGAATAATCAGTCAAGTATGTCACAGTATTTTGGTGGGGTACCAATCTCCAAGTGGTCTGACAAGTGTTTAGAAACCATTATCATAAAAATCATTAAAACCACATAAATTTGTCACCATAATAATACTTTTCTTCTTGTCCTCCCTTTACCACTATATTTTTTGAAGGAACTGCCTACACTTGATACCTCTACTTCATCATACTTACTGCAGCCTTCACAATTTGGCTTCCTTCCTGTCACAGACACTATCACTTTCCTGCTCACATCCCTTTGGGCCTTAGCATTTAGTGTATGAAGAAAGCCTCTGGATCTATTTGTCTGAGAGTTTTCTCTGGCGGCCAAATTCTGCTCTGTTTGAGCATTTGCCAAGTCAAAATGCTGGAGAGTCAACGCCACCCAGGAAAAACTATCAATCATGAAACAATATCTGATTGCAATTGGCATATAAATACAGCAGTTCCCTCACCCCTCAGGCAGAATGACTCTCAGACGTGTTCTAAACCATCTCCCAGAGTTTCCTGGTAGGATTGAGCCCTGGTTACGCACAGTGACAACTTGTGCTGTAATACACCCTTAATTCCTGCCTTCCCTTCCCGGTCTCAATTCCCCACTCCCCTACCGGTATTTACTAGAATCATGCCTTGGATAAAAAACTTGCATTTAATCCTCGTCCCAGGGACTGCTCCTGGGGACCCAAACCGACATATTGTACTTCTCCTCTTCCCATGTGCTAAGGTGCCTCCTCCAATCACACCAATGGCTTCATCTCCAAAATCAGTGGCTACTGTTGCCCCATTCTTTCTTTCTTAATCCTCATCTCCATTCCTTTCACAGCCCTGCACTTTCTCAAGTAATCTTCCATATACCTAACTGTCCAAGTTCCATCTCCTCTTTCTCCCACCACGCCCAAACTTCTCCAAGATTTTGTGCTAGAACCTCTTCTCTTCGTTTTCTCTCCACACTCTCCCTTGGCAATGCTATTTAGCTATGGCATGACTAAGCTGCACGAGGATGGATGCTTGTGCATTTGACTTTCAGCTCCTTGACCACCTCCACCTCTTTTTGGCTTTGGTAACTCACCTCCATGGACCTCATCATTGTCTGGAAATGCTCAATTTTGGGAGTCTTGAGTTTCAACACCCTACTCACTAACCATAGCTTTCTCCCTTTCAACTCTCTCACTACTAATCCCAATTAACCTTCTCTTCTATTTTATGGATATTCCATTTTTTAAAACTCCATTTCCTTCTCTCCCTGCTTCCACCACCTCCACTTGAGTGCTATTGAAGAAAATGACTCAGTTGTTGCTGCTATAAATCCATGTTCTCCCACTTGGCCCCTCAATACCGGCCAGAAGTCATTACCGGTCCTTTGTCAGCGTCCTCTCCCACCCCCATTTGCAGAGCAAAAAATTTTATCTCTTTTGAAGCCCCCATCCCAGCACCACTTCCCTCACTCCAAGAATTGACCTTGCCTCCTACACCTTTGAAATAACTGTGACTCCCAAGTGGATATTCTCCTGATATCCTCCTCTGTGACCTAAAAACTGAACTTCATCTGCTCATTCTTCTCTCTTTTATCTCAAAGAGAGGAGAGTTCCTTTTTCATGTACAGGCTAATCCCTTCACTTTTCAATAAAACCCAGCTCATCAAGAGATGAATGAAAATGAAGAATTTGGGACTGAAGAAGTTCTGGTAAAAGGACTTGTGATGAAATTAGAATTTAAGAAAAACTAGGAGAAGAATTGGGTGTTTAGGGGAGTCAATGCCACATTTAAAGTTATAAATGAAGGGCCACTCTAGGATACTACAGTTTTCTTCATGTTCTTGTCAAATTTCTACAAGAAACTATCAGCATGTTGTAACACTCTTAAGTCTATTTTACTCTATATCAGAAAATTAACAGTTTGTGTCAATGTTTCACTTTCAACCTAAGAGTTTATTATTTTCAATTATTCTCATCAGAGGATATCAACATATCACAACATTATCCAAAAAGCCATGATCAAATGAGCTTTAGGGACAAAAACAATTTGTCAGTAGAGTTTACTGCAAAAGTTTATTGCTTTTTCTATATACCTCATGTAGAAGCCATCCATTAATATGCAATCATTACATTTAGGATAGAAGAGAGTTAACTCAGATGTAATTTCTTGATTCCCTAACCATTAGAGGATTTTAGCCACTGAATCATCTTTAGCTATAACAAATACATCTTAGTAGACAAAGTCAAGCTGTAACTCCTGTTTTTCAACTGCCCTGTGATTCTTTGAATATCAACTAATATATTCCAGAAATTTAGTATAGTGTTTCTTTTCAAAATGATGAATCTGAGCTCAAATGTAAAATAAAGCCACTGCTATAGTGGGGGGAAAGCATTTGAACTTCAGGTTTCACGTTTTATTTTTAAGCCTGACTTCTCTGAGCAGTTATAGCTGAATATATAACTATTGCAAATTTAACTATCAGCATTACTCTCTGATGTGCTATAACATTATGATGAGACCTTTTGAAATAGAAATTGATTTCTAGATAGTCATTCATTTGAGAAAAAGAGGTGTAATTTCCCCCCTTCTTTTGTATTTATCAAGTTTTAACTGCAGGCTTTATTTTCTCTGCTCAAAAAACTCATGTATTCTACTATTGATAATTTCTAAGTTGGGAATTTTAGGGAAACACAGGAGTCTGTCAGTCAGTGATTTGCTGGTTGTTAACTACTTCTGTTTCCTAGCTAAATTTCTGCCTATTAATAAATGGATATTACAGGGGTAGTTTCTTAAGACTAGTTCTTCAAGTACTTTCTCTCTGAGCTGACGGCTTAAATCATCATCTTGTGACCCAAGTGTCTTTATCAGTCAAGAAGCACAGAATGAGTATCTACTATGAGTAGGGCGTATTGGTTGCCAGTGCGAGCAACAGAGAATTGAATGGATTTTATATTCTTGCTGGAGAAGACAAGTCACAAAGACCTGAAAATTTGGTTGATGTTATGAGATGAAAATCTAAGAACTCTCATAAGCCTTTAGAAGATTATTGCTGTTGTGATTTGCCTTGGTTTGGTTGCAAAGTTTGGAGAGTCATTTCAACAGCTTGAGAAAAGGAACATTTATGGAGAATGTATTGGTTTAGGTAATACTGGTTGTTCTAAAGATAAACTCCCAAATCTCAATGCTTTAATGTAATAGTTTAATTTCTGCTTCACGTAAGGAATGAGAAATTCTAAGTCAGGAATCAGGGACCTGGGCTCCTTTCATGTTGTGACTCTGCCACCTTTAGCATTTGCTTCCAGAGTTACTGTTCTCAATCACATCAAGCCTCAGAATAGAAAAGAGTGTGGAAAATCAACCTACACGGAGTTTTTATGCATCAGGCATAGAAGAAAAGCACATCACTTCTGCTTACAATACATTGGCTGGAATTGTCATATGACCACACTTACCTGCAAAGCAGGCTGGGAAATGTGGTCTTTCTGTGGCTCGTGTAGAAGAGGAAATTAGTTTGGTGACTAGCTTTAAGCCTCTGTCACAGAGTTCTTTGGCTGGGAATTTGGGCTGGAAGTTATTAGAAACTCAGATGCAACATTTGCATCTCCCACAACCTGGATGGGCTTTCTCATGCCAACTAGACTCCATTCTCCATTCTGTAGCAACTAGTGGGTCACATTTCCTAAAGGAGCCAGTATGATTGGTTGAGATAATTACCATGGTCTGTAACAAATTGTAGACCACTGAATTATTTGGGCCAGGCCATCTCATGGACCATGGTTGACTCATGGATGGGTTGCCATTGGGTTGAGTGTCTATTCCTCGCTCAATCAGTTGTCACTCCTGAGAAAGTATAACCCACAACTGCTTTCTTGAGTAAAAAAAAAAAATGTGTCTAGGTCATCACCTTATTATTATTACTACTACCAATAATAGGGTTTTATTCTATGCACTCAGCACTGTGTCCAGAACCTTACATGCACTATATTATTGATTTTTCACAACCCCCATATTTTATTAACCATTTCAAATAAAATAAGCCTCTGAGGGATTTCATAACTTAGCCAAGTTTCTGGTGCTGTCTAATCAAAATCCTGTCATCTTTACCTTTTAACATCACTGTTCCTGGTTTCCTTCAGCCACAGAGGGGCTTTGGGCATGGCGAGTGCTGTGACAGATATGACTGGTGACTGGTCCAAGGGAAAGGAACAGATTATATGCAATAGAAGTTCCAAAGAGATACAAAACAACCAGAGAAGGCATGAGGGATGAACTTGGACTTGACCTAAGGCATAATGTATTAAGTTGGGATCCAAAAGGAATTCATGGCAGTCATGTTGGAGAAATGGGCTCTTTCCCTTTAGCTATCATGATAGTAGATCTTGTAGTTCCAGAAAAACTGTCCCTTAAGGGTTTTTAAGATAGGAATCCTTTCAGAAATACTTAGGATCAAATCTTTTTCCTGTTATTTCTGCCTTCATCCCCCAAACTATGTTAAGAGGACGGGGGAATATGGTTAGAGAATTCTTTTGACTGACAATTGATTGTATGTGGAAGTGAAAGTAAAATTATATAATATGGATTCAATATTGTTGGGACATTAAAACACCATTAAAAGAGTGAGAATACATATTCAAAATACATATATCTGACAAAAGATTCCTATCCATAATAGGTAAAGAGCTCCTACAAACCTAAAGCTAAAAGCTACCCAAGTGAACAAGAGGGGGACTTATGGAATGCTGATAACATTTTATCTCTTGATTTAGGTGCTGGTTACACATGTGTGCCCAGTTCATGAAAATTTATCAAGTTATGCTCTTTCCTAAATTATATTATACTTCAATAAAATTAAAATGACCAGAAGTTTATTCTTTCATTACATAACAGCACAATTATTAGATTTTAAAAATTTTTTAACAATTATACATATAAAAGCTGTCACATGACTTTACTTGTGTAATCATCCTAGCCTCAGTTCTACATGGATAAAAAATAAAACATATTATAGTAAAAGAAAAAACTTAATTGTCAGTTGTTTGGATTTCTACCTTAATTCTCACATGATTTTTGGCCAACCCTCAATGCATTAATAAATAATTTTCATTTTCTTTTTCAAAGGAATTAAAATTAGTAGTGTATTGAGAATTTTAAGGCAATCTTTAGAATAACGTCTTTGTCATTATTGCAAACTCACTCGTTCTCCTAGACATATGCACCTTCTCTGGTGAACTTACATCTTTGGGCCACATCATGATAAAATAGAAAATTTTAGTCTCAACACACCTTTCTGAGGGTAAAGTTATAGGTATTTTTATTCCTTTTGAGAGAGGAAATATAATTGTTTGCTTATGGTCTTGTAAGAGTTAGGCAAAATAGTCAAAAAATATTCATTGAGTACCTTATATATAGGACACTGTGCTAAATATAGAGGTTATAAAAAGACATAATATATTATCTCTTGGGAGATTACAACTTATCTGAAGAAGTGTATACTCGTACACATTAGTTAACAACATAAGTTAATACCAAATAAGTGTTAAATATATTGTAGAAAAAAGAAATAAAGGAAAGGAAAAATATCTGAACTCTAAAATGGTGCCCAAAAGGCAATGTTCTTGGCAGTCAGGGAAGGCTTCCTGGAGGCAGCATGATAGAAAAACAAAATTATTTTGGCTTTAAATCTGAGTTTTTTTCACTTTCCAGATATAAGCAGTTACGTTTAACCTCTTAGAGCTTTAAGATTTTCATCTGAGAATTAGAGCTGATGCCAATAATTTCTACCTCACAGAGTCATGAGGTTAGATAACTTTGTAAAATAGTAGGTCCCTCCCTTCTTTCATATGAATAAATAATTACTGAGAATCTTTGCTGTCTGACACTGAGCATCTGGAAGGATGGGGCGGTAGGGGGTTGGGAGGTATCCTAGGTGTTAGAAAGAGGAAGGAGAAGGAGGTATTGGGGGTTTTAAATGAAAAATGAATAAGAAATACTGACAAAAGTACAGTATAGCATGACAAAAAGAAGACGGGACAGTGTTTGGGAGACCTGGAGGAATAAATAAAACTAAGGAAGTTTTCTTACAGCCTGGCAATAATATGCTGGCTCTGGTGAGGAAACGAGAAATATAGAAGATCCCATCCCTGAATGTTTAACTTTTAAGTGGGTAGACAATGCTTACACCCGTATTTACTTACATATATGAACTGACTAGAGGACAAGTAATGAAATGTCCTAGCTTATGTCATGTAGTCTTTGCTTCTTTATCCCACAGGGATTTGGAGAAGGGAAAGCTCATGGCATCAGGGAAAGTTTGGAGCTCAGTCTTGGGGGATGAGTGGACATGGATCCAAAGGAGGAAAAGAGGGTTTATTCCAGACAAGTGTAGCTTCGTGCAACAATTCATCAGAAGTATCTTGCCATAGACTGATTTTTACTTAAATAGATATCAGAGCAAAAATCATTTGGATAAGAGCGCTTCTGAGAGGTCATGGACAGGTAACTAGGAGATGGAAAGGTAAAAAGCCCATTTCTCCTGGATGGGAACTGCCGGTTTGAGACTGTAATGCAAAACCAGTGGGCTCCTCTCCAAGAAAAGATGGGAAAGAGGCTTAGGTATCTGATTTCACCCCAAAGTATGAGTTCCCTGAGATTTTAAGGTAAGTGTATTGAGAGGATTCAGATTCATTTATGATGAGATTGTCTCTACACCTCCTTGCTCAAGTTCCATCACCAAAACTGTAAATCCTTTATTAGGCTGTTCACCTCTATACAAAAAAGAAGTAAGCTTCTTGGAGCATATATGCTAAGCCATTATCAGTCTCAGCTACACCTAGATTTGGTTACATCTCTAAGATCAAATGTTAAGGGCATATTTTCAATAGGGGAAGTAAAAGAGGATAGTGATGTCTGCCCACCCCATGGAAAGGGCCCTGGTATGGGTAGAGAGTAACAGGTATTTCTGCATCAACCGCAGCCCTTTCACAGA
The DNA here is from genome assembly GCF_949774975.1 of Lagenorhynchus albirostris. Taxonomy (NCBI): domain Eukaryota; kingdom Metazoa; phylum Chordata; class Mammalia; order Artiodactyla; family Delphinidae; genus Lagenorhynchus; species Lagenorhynchus albirostris. The sequence goes on from NC_083109.1 coordinate 48,996,109, forward strand.
GCTTTTGTTTTGGTTTTGTTTTTTTAAGAGCCTTTTTAAAGAACCTGATGCCACATCCCTTTCCAGCATACCCTAAAGGCCAACGTACCCTGCAGAGCACTTAGCTCGCTGTGGCATGTACTAAGGGGGTGAGAGCATAAGTTCATCTCTGAAAGATCTGGGCTTAAATTCTTGGCTGTTTTCATCTTGGGCCTTTATCTGAGCCAATTTCCTTATCAGAACCATAGGCTTAATAATAATCGTAGCTTCCTCAGAGTTGTTGAGAGTATTAAAGAAAAGTATTAAAGTAAGGACTCCATCACATAAAGGTGCCCTATAACTGTCAGCTAATAATAATCACCACTATATTTATGGCGCCTGGGTCCTGGATCTTGCCAAGTTTGGGGCAGGGGTAAGGGTGGGAAGGAAGGAGGGTCTCCTTATTTATTGTATTGGCGGCACTCTGTAAACAGCCCCCAGGCCCTGGGCTAGAGCGGCGGCGGGCTGCACCCTCAGCTGGCGTCTCCTCTCCCGTGCTCCACCCACACTTCCCGGGAGCAACAAGTCCCTCTGCGGGACCCGCCCGCGCGCCACAGGCAGACCCGGCGCCGCCTCCCAGACCTCTGTCAAACTCACTGTCAAACCCATTTGGGGTCAAAATCGCGGTGGCCAACGCCCTACGGACGCGGGAGAACCCGCAGCAGGTGAAGGAGGCTTGCAGCGGCTAGGAGGGAGGCTGGAGACGTGGGAAGTCCGGACCGAAGGGACTGAGTCCCAGTTCGCGCTGCCCTTGCGAGGCAAGAGCAGCACCGAAGCACCCACAGCTCAACTCTAGCTTCTCTCCTGGGATCAGGAGGGAGGAAACGGGACCCGGAATCCCACAGACCTCCACCCGGTCAGCGCTCTGGTCGACAGATCGCATCCCTCCGTCCCGCAGGTTCAGATCGCCCCGGTCTCTCCTTGCACCCTCACTCCACCGCACCCTTCGCCAGGTCCCCTAAGGACACTTGAGATCCCTGGCGAGATATTTCGCAGGAAGCAGGTAGGTCAGCCACGACCCCCATCCAGTGATCTCCACTCCCTTCCCTCCCAGACTGGGTACCCTGGCGTCTCCAAAGGAGTCCCGAGGCATCCGAGGCTGGGAACATCTTCCAGCTGCCCAAACGGTTGAACTCTGACAACTTCTTGGAATGGGGATCCCCGCTTTCTTGTGGGAAAGCCAAGCCGGCCGCCCACATACCAAGAGAGCCACCCCGAGTTCTCCGTAAGGAACTCCCCTCAAAATCTACCTCTCCAGCGTCTACAGCTGCGAGTTGAGAACTAGAGAGCTGAGTACGCTTCGGGGTGGGCGGGCGTGGGCGTGGGCGGGGGCGGGGGAAGTTCAGCGCCGATTTTGGAAAGAAAAACCAGTTCTGTCTCCAAGTCTCCTGGAGCCAGGGAGCTGCCTTCCCTGGAAGAGAGCCGGGACAGGAGTCAGGGAGGGAAGTCCTCCTGGCGCCGGGTTCGAAAAGCGCGGAGACGAATCACAGTGTCCAAGCTTCCAGCTTTGTGCGTCGGAAACTACCCGTTCTCCGGGAGGCAGGGGCGGGGGATACATCCCTGACGAGTCTGCCAACGCCAAGACCTGCTGTTCAGCACTTCGTACCTCATCCCCAGGCAGCCTTGAGAAGTTGGTAGCTCGGACAGCAGCCCGGGCGCACCGCATTGTTTGAAAGGTGTTATCCTGTTTTCGCCACCAAGTCAAAGAGCAATAAATTGTTTTTATGACCTTACGAGTACAATTTGAAGGGCATTTTAATTACATAACCCGTGAAAGATCACCGGAGGCAACGTTGTGTTAAGGAGCCGATGGCAGAATATCTGCATCGCACAAGAAAGAGAGAAAACTTGCAAATCTGCAATGAGATTGCGCAGGGCTGCCCCCGTTTTGAAACAACATGCGAAATGCAAGAGAGGTCTTACCTTTCGGACTCCAAAACCGTGTTCTGCTGCAACTTGGCGAGCTTCTTCCTCTCCTCCTTTATGCAACTCCACAAGAAAATGATTCGTGAAGACCGGTCTCTCGGCAGATGCAAAAACCATGACACAGAAGAGGAGCCCGGCGGCCGCCTTCCACTGGAAGACACAGCCACCTTTCATCTTTCTTTGGGAGTGAAAAGTGGTGTTAGAAGGCGCGCAGGCTGGCGGAGCAGTGGTCCCGCAAGGAAGGTGCAAATAAAAAAAAAAAATATATATATATATATATATATATATAGTTTTTGTTGTTGCTTGTTTTAAAAAAATCTTTGTGTAGAGAAAAACACTGATTAGGGGTTTGGAAAGGAGCAAATCAGTGTGTGTTCTCTAGCATCTGGCTGGCGGGGAAGCCGTGTAGTCAGGCAGCCCCGCTTGCTCGCAGAGGTGCTAATGTGGAGAGCTGTGTGTATCTCAGAGAAAGAGCGAGTGTATCTGTGCCTGATGCTAAATCTGCATTTTCAGCTCCTCCTCAGCTCCAATTCCACTGGGGCGGGAGGAAGGCTCCAGCCTGGGTGACGTGCGCCCGCCGGCAGCCAATGAGGGCTGCAGAAGCGGCGGGTCCCGCCCTGGGCCGCCCCGGGCCCGCCCCTGCCCGCCCCCGGCCGGGCAGGTCCGCCTCCGCCGGCGGGGGGCGCCGCGCGGCGAGCCCGCGCCCCCGCCCCTTTCAGCACCCTGGAGAGCGCCTCCACCTCCACCCAGGCCCGCGCGCTCCCAGGAAAATCCCCCCAGCTGTAATCTGGTCGGCGGCGCCGGAGTGATGTCATTGTTTGTGGAATCTGCAGGGCTCTGGAAAGGGAATTACGGTGTGTGCCGCTCTCTGAGGCCCCGAGGGGAGCTGGGGCACCGGCCTCTCCCGGTTCTTCTTCCCTGTTTATTTTCTGCTGCAAAACAACTCTCTCTCTCTCTATCTTTCTCTCTCTCTCTCTCTCTCTCTCTCTCACGCGCACACACACACACACACACACACACACACACAAGCACTCAAGGCATACTTGCTTCCCCTTCTCTCAATAACAAAGCAAACATCAACCCTCCTCCCGCCACTTTGGGCAAATCCCAGGGCAGGGCTGCTCCCCTTCCTGGCAGGGGAGGGGGGCGTTGGGGAGAGTAGCCTTCTTGGGGTGACTTATGGGGGCGAGAGTGCAGAAGCGAGCTATTTTTTAATTATTTTGTAGGCTCCAGGCGAGTCTGGAACTAAACAACTGAGAAGCCTGGCAGGAGATCAGGCTCGCCCCCATCAGTAAGTGTGAAGAGATGAGACCCCTCCAGAAGTCTGGGTTGCTCCGCTGAGACTGCCTTCAAGAAAGCCGCGGCCGGGATCGCCATGCCTCGAGGTGCACTCCCAGACTTGAGGACGCTGCGCAAGGACAGCCAGGCTGCGCTTTGGGAAAGGCGCAGCCACAGATCCCAGGCACTGGGCCGAGGCTGGTTGAGCGTCCTCGACCGGGGCGAATTCAGGCCAAGTGGCAAAGGGTCAACTAAGTTATCCAGTTAAGAAACATGCACTCACAGTCTAGGAACTGCTTACTACTGACTTCTTCTTGCCCTAGTGAGAGGAAGCAGGGAGGCGATGTCTGCAACAAAATGAGAGCGATTGTCTTAAAGCAACTCAAACAGTGTTGAGTTACAGAGTATGTACACTGATCTTGACTTTGTAGGCTCGATCTTGACTGTGTAGCTCCAAAGTCCAAAATCCTGCCTCACTTGGATAAGAGGTAAGAGATTTTTTTGCCTAGAGGCTTAAGTGTATGCAATACATCCAGAGAGAGAAGGAGAGGGAGGGAGGAGCAAGGTGGAGAGAAAGAGAGATAGATTATAACATTGACACATTACATATGTGTGTGTTTCAGACTTCCTCCTTTTCACTTTAGCATGAAGTTAGAATCTACACAAGAAAAACACTAATGGTAGAAATGAATACACAATGCCATGGGACACACTGTCTTTGAAACAGAGCTCATTGTTGACAGAGCTGGCTTCCCGAAAGCCCTTTCAAGCATTGCCAAGTAAAAATGTAGGGATTACTGAAGACTTTGATACAAGCACAAGAAATCTGTATGCAGTTATTATTATCATTTGTATTATTATTACTTGAATTTCTTTAAGAAAAGCTAAGTGAGATGCTGAGAAAGTGCTAGGACACAGGCTAAAGATGAAAGGGGCCAGAGTAGAAACAAAGTTTCTGGAAAAGTATTAATAAAAGGGAACTGAGCTACTCTAGTTTCCTCAGTTCTTTACTGCTCAGAAGCTCATTTCTGCCAAGATTAAAAAAAAAAAATCACCCTATCTTACTCTACTGCTTACCCCTTAGAGTCCATCTATTTGATTCTAACACAAGGTTTTCTTACTCAGAGACCTTCAACTCTTCCTTTCTCTTACTTCCTTATATTTTACCCATATTTTGAATCAAAGTACTAGGCTGGTATGAAGAAATACCAAGTGGTTCTTCCTGCCCTGTATTGTCATTTGAGAAAAATGGCACCAAATGTGAAAATTACATTCAATGGATTCACAATCATGGAGAGCATTTCAAAAGCAGCAACAGAGATAAAAATCTAAGCCTTTAGAAAAATAGATCTGAAGAGCATCAAATAAGTCAATTTAGAAGATTATGGGTGTTGGGAAATAGTGCTGCTAATGTAGCTAACTCTTTCTGAAAATGAACACGAAATTACCATCTATTCAGAGATATTTATTAATTTTTTCCTGAAACCACAGAGCAATACTTCATTTCCTAAATAAATTCCACAGATGAAATGCTAGTAAATGTTGAATCTTATGTATCTGCATTTTAAATAATTAAAACCATGTAAAATTGGATACAAGCTAAATAAAGCCTGGATTGCTGATTAAAATAAGCCATTTTTAGTGGTTTACATAGAACACAGCTCATCGTAATATTGTCAGAACAGCATAGCAAATGAAAATAGAAAATTTTTGTGATGCAAATGCTAAATTTCTAATGCATAACAATGTAGTAAGCAAGTGGAGGAAATGTATTGATATTATTTGAAATACAAATATACATCCATGTGTTTTATATAACTATTTCTAGCTCATTTTTTTGATTAACAATAGTAACTTTGGTGTAAGCAGGTGAACCGGAGAGTGAATGGCAGCAGAATATTTCACGGACTGAAATGGAATCCAGTTGACAGGAACTCTATTGTACCCTCTGCTGTCACTGGCTACGCCACTGGGGTCAAACCATTGCATCTCTCAAAGCCTCTATCTCCTTATCTATAAAAGGATACAGTTGAATTAGATAACTTCCAGGTCTGAAAGCCTACAATTTCAAAGAGATGTCAAAGTACAGACTGTGATGTAGAAAGCGTCACAAATAGCTTGAGGAATGTTGAGGATAATCATACTTTCTTAGGTAACATTATGGTGACCAATAGCTCTATTTATTTTTATATAACCTCTCTCAAGGAGTCTTGTGTTTACTAATTTTGTAAATTTGAGGAAAGAGTAACTGATACAAACTGGCTGACACTCAGATTCAGACATGAAAACCATTAGTACTGAGGTTCTTACTATTTAAGATACTGTTGTATATGTAGAGAAAGCATGGGTATTTGGTTCTGGTTCATATGTGGCACATACCCCTACAGTTTCTTTGAAGACATTGTCCTGAAAAGACCAGAATATTCCCACTTTATGGCCTCATAACTGTAAATCAGTAGGCTTATGTGTAATTAAAAGAGGCAAAATCACCCAAAGTAGGATTGGGATCCTCCCATTCAGATGTATTTCTGGGGAGAATTTTGAGCCCAGGGAGCTTCAGGTGAAGGGAAACCCATCACTGCGGAGGAGAGAGAAAGGTAGAAGCAATCTGAGGAGAGGTTGCTGGACCTTTGAATATTCTTTGGACCATTAGGAAAAAGATCTTATGTTTCTATTCATTTCTCTTCAGTTGGATGGGTGTGTAATCAAATTGGGTGAGATGAAGGGGAATAAGGTATGAACAACAGGATGTACAGTTTAAAATACAGCCTTGTTAAAAATCAGGTTGGGCTTTTCCATTTCTGTTGAGTTCATTCTGAGCATTTTAAGTGCAGTAATAATAATTTCTTTGGGTGCCACAACTCTCTACAATCATAGTGTATTACCAAACTTTTCAGGTAGATTCCTCCTAATGGCACTGCCCTGCTTCTCCTCTCCACCCTAGTCCATATTTGGGCTTTCTGAAGTACTATGATTTATCACCTTATAGGTTTCTACCAAATTTTGAACTCAATACTGATCAAGTTTTTAAAAGTTTTCTCCAGATAATTCTTATTTTCCAAGATGTCACTTCACTTCCCTGTAGTATTTATTGACATTCTCATATTTGCTGTAACTTAAAATTTAGGTGCTCAAAATTTTTTATTTCCTTGGCATACACTCACTCCTTTTAAATCACTGGGACTCACTTGGTCCTACCTCCCATTCCTATAGCTTTTACCAACTTATACCATTTCCTTAAATGACCTATCTCTGTTGACTCTATCTCAGCTGACTTTTGTTATCTAAGCTGTCAAATTAATATAGTTCGGAGGACTCATGGGGCTTTACTGAGAGTTTTATTATCAACAAGGCATTAAATCTAGAATGCCTTGGGTTGTATTCATTTTATAACTTCATCAACGAGCCATCAAATTTATTCAGACTAATCAACTCTTCATAAACAGAAGCTACTCATTGCTTCCTTATTTTTCAGGACAGTAAAAAATTATTTTTTGTGCTAATTTAGGTTCTACTATTTTGCTAGGATTTGAAGAAGCTAAACAATGAGGACCGAGGGCCCTTTTAATCTTCTTTTGAAAATTAGGAACACATTACTATTCACTACCTTTAGATTCCTCTTTAGGTCTACAGGACTACAAAATAATGTTTTCTCACTTGGAAAATTAATTAGTTATTTCTCAGGCTTATTGGAAGATTGCTTATTGTCTGTAGAAAGTGATTACCTATTCATGAATTCTCTACCTTGTGTTATTTCCTTTTCTGTTTCATGGTCTTTTAAAAAATACAGCAAATCTCCCTCAATTCATTTTTTTTCAATGATTATGGAAATTATCTTTAACAGGGAGATTTTTTTGAGCTCTTCAAACTACCTTTAACATAGAAATAATTCAGAGAGAACAAAGTACATGGCTTGTTAGCAAATATAAACTAGAATTTGAAAAAATAAAAATTTTATACGTAAAATAATAGTTCAAACATTAAAAATGTATATACTAATTTTTTAAGGTTAATTCTGCCATTGCAAAAAACATCTGATTCGAGGAAAGTCCTTACTTAGACCTAAATTCTTTCGTTAATTATACAACCTTTAGTATTGGTTTGGATGACCTCATCTAAGTGGAGAAATTGATGTATGATGTTATTTAACATGCTGGAAGAACATCTATAAAGTTATGGCTGTTCTCTCGGGTATCCCACTTTCTATTTCTTCTAAAAATATTCTAAAATTTCACGGTTTTGGAAACATGGCCTAGTCTATTTTTAGGAAACTTCATCATATATCCATTTTATCTTCTTATGATACTAAAGAGAGTGAACCAAAAAGTACACCTTAGAAACATATTTCTAGAACGAGCTACTCAAAACCGTACTTAGTGGCTTTATTTATTTACTTATGACTTCATTGGGTCTTCGCTGCTGCACACAGGCTTTCTCTAGTTGCGGCGAGTGGGGGCTACTCTTCATTGCGGTGCGCGGGCTTGTCATTGCGGTGGCTTTTCTTGTGGAACACGGGCTCTAAGGTGTGCGGTCTCAGTAGTTGTGGCTCATGGGCTCTAGAGAGCAGGCTCAGTAGTTGTGGAGCACGGGCTTAGTTGCTCTGCAGCATGTGGGATCTTCTTGGACCAGGGCTCAAACTCGTGTCCTCTGCATTGGCAGGCGGATTCTTAACCAGTGTGCCACCAGGGAAGTCCCTACTTAGTGGCTTTTACAGAATTATTTTCTCTTTTAAAATTCTACAATCAGGAGATTATAATTCATATAGGACCTAATCACAGTACTCGTAATGTCTAATAACACCCTCTATGATGTATCAACTTATGCTAGTGGCATCTGGTTCACAAACATTTTTTGTATGGATCACAATGTTAAAAAAAATAGTCACCATCCTTTAAAATGGATCATTTCCCATAAAAAATCCAAGATGTGGCTTCCTTTGGAATAATTAAAGATTTGGCAATATGGTCACAATTAGCTAGAGTTAGTAGTTACCATCACCCACCCCCAAATGTAGTAGGGCCTGAGCCGCCCAGTTTGCTGGAATTCTCACCCAGCTTTCTGATTCATGTGTTTTACATTCCTGACTTGGATCATAAAGTCATCTGAGTTTGTGACTTCTGGTTTAAACAGTCTATGAGGTCTCAATTACTTTTGCTAGAAAGATTTTTATAATGCCTTTAATGGGACACATTCAAATAACATGGAAATAAGAATGTATCCTTTAAAACAACTATCATCATAGATGTAAGAAAATCTAACAAATTATACTCAGATTTCCAGACTACAGACTTTCACGGAAATGGAAGCAGTCTTGGCCAAAGGCACTCTTCATCCACATTAGATAACACAGAGTAGACATATTGGGATTTCCTCCCTTCTCTTGTAGTGAAAACCTTTGCAAATGTCTAATATGGTTAGTTTTTCTTATATTCTACATTCTGCTATAGAATGGTTCTTAGAGGAATGCCAGAGGAAGACAGAATCGGGGTTGCCAATGTGAGAAGAGTGAGATATTGAAGTAGAGTATGAATTATTAGTCTATAAATACTGAAGGGAGGGTAGTAGAGAGGCTTTGTGGGAGGATCACGAAGCTGGAAGTAAAGATTCCTTTGTTTAATGCTCGTTCTTTGTCATTTTAGCTATGTGACCTGAGGTAAGTGGCCTCATCTTCTAAGCTTCAATGTAAATTGGGTGTAGTATTTGCTTAGACTGATTGTGCCTAAGATTCTGTTTAAGGTTAATTTTCAATAATAATATTCTAGACCAAGCACTTATTTCTCTTGTGCCTGTCATATCTCTTAAGATCTACTGGCTGCATGAGCTATGCTATGGTACATGAAGCACAGCAATGTGGTTATACAAAGTATAGCAGTCCAGTATTGCCACTATAATGCTGTGTAACAAATCACCCTAAACTTAATGGCTTAGAGCAAGTGTTTTATTCTTATGTTACAGTTGCCTGTGGTTTGGCTGATCTAGGCTGGGCTTGGCTGAGTGGCTTTACTTCAAGCTGCAGGTTGGCTCAGCTTGGCTCTAACCCATGAATTTGGTTTAGATCTTCTCCATGTGTATTTTTTTCTGAAGCCCAGGTTGAAATGGCGCTGGTCACCTGAGCCATGCTCATCTTATGACTTATCAGTGGAGCTCAAAACCCAAGCCAAGCCATGGAACAACACTTACAGCCACCATTGCATCATGCCCACTATTATTCTATTGGTCAAAACAAGTCACATGGCCAAGCCTAACTCTGTCCATAGTGGGAGAGTGAAGGGAAAGAATAGTTGTTGAACAGTAATCCAGACTTTAACACTAAGCAACGTCCAGCATCTATAGACATTTTAATTGAAAAGCATATTTTCACAAGCCAACTTAAATGATTGAAAACCAATTTGAACAACTGACTCCAGAATCATTTTAAAGGGTTAATTGTAAAATGATATCTATAATGTATCTGCAGTATGTTGTTTTAAAGTGTTGGGAAAGAACATTTCAATAATTCAATTTGTGTGTGGAAGAATGAATCACTCTCCACTTAGAGACCTCAAGAATTAGAGTCCTTTTGGACATTTTCTTCAGAATAGCCAAGTAAGCATTGCTGGGGTCTGAATCTGACTTAAATGGCAATGTTCAGTTTGAGGATGATGGAAGTAAGGCTGATCTTGGCTCAAAATGGATCAACTCAGACTAAGCCGTAGTGTAATATATGAAGCCCAGAGTTGAGAAAATGTAATGGAATCTAGTTATGTGACCTGAGACTTTTGAACACATTCCAGATTGTATTAATCAGAATAATTCCTATTTTTCTCCCTCTTCCCCCCCTCCCCCGCCCTCCCCCTCCCCTCCCCCGCCCTCCCCCTCCCCCACCCTCCCCCTCCCTTCCCCTCCTCCCCTCCTCCCTCCCCTCCCCTCCTCCCCTCCTCCCCTCCCCCCCTTCCTAACCCCCTTCCTCCTCCTCCTCCTTCTTCTTCTTTTTTTTTTTTTTTTTTTTGCGGTACACAGGCCTCTCACTGTTGTGGCCTCTCCCATTGCGGAGCACTGGCTCCGGACGCACAGGCTCAGCAGCCATGGCTCACAGGCCCAGCTGTTCTGCGGCATGTGGGATCTTCCCAGACCAGGACACGAACCCGGGTCCCCTGCATCAGCAGGCAGACTCTAAACCACTGCGCCACCAGGGAAGCCCTTCCTTTTTTTTTAATTTATTTATTTTATTTATTTTTGGCTACATTGGGTCTTCATTGCTGTGTGCAGTCTTTCTCTAGTTGTAGCGAGCTGGGACTACTCTTCATTGCAGTGCATGGGCTTCTCATTGCGATAGCTTCTCTTGTTGTGGAGCACAGGCTCTAGGCACATGGGCTTCAGTAGTTGCAGCACACAGGCTCAGTAGTTGTGGCACATGGGCTTAGTTGCTCTGTGGCATGTGGGATCTTCCAAGACTGGGGCTTGAACCCGTGTCCCCTGCATTGGCAGGAAGATTCTTATCCACTGTGCCACCCCTTCTTATTCTTCTTATTCTCCTTCCCCTTCCCCTTCCCCTTCCCCTTCTCCTTCTCCTTCTCCTTCTTCTCCTTCTTTTTCCCCTTCTTCTTCTTCTTCTTCTTCTTCTTCTTCTTCTTCTTCTTCTTCTTCTTCTTCCTCTTCCTCTTCCTCTTCCTCTTCCTCTTCCTCTTCCTCTTCCTCTTCTTCTTCTTCTTCTTCTTCTTCTTCTTCTTCTTCTTCTTCTTCTTCGTAGAACTACAACAGTAGCTGGCTTAAACAATGAAGGAAACTTCTTGTTTTGCATACTTAAACAGTCCACAGGTAGAAACAGATTCAGGTACGACTTAATCCAGAACTTTCTCCATCTTCATTTTTAGGATCTATTATCCTCTTTGTTGGCTTAACCTCAGAGGAAAGGGAGATTTTTTCCCCAGTAATTTTTATAAAATCTTGGCATAGAAGTTCATTAACTTGACTTATGGAATGAGACCAATTCTTCCCCAATTACAGGGTCAATTATTGGAATCAGTTACTGGCCAGGCCTGTGTGTTGTGCATTCTCCTGGAGCTGACACGTGACATGAACTGCAGGAAATAAGTATAAAGACATTTTTATTAGACAAAGGAATATAAGAGGCTTTTCCCCAGAGAAAGGGGCAAGGATGTTAGGTGGGTAAAAACAACATGTGTCTATTAAAATTCCTGTTCAGCAAAGACGGACAATGCATTAGGGTGAGGGACAATTTATGAAGCAGAACTATACTGAAAAGTGTTGACTACAATAAAGCTAAGATGTAAATCGTCTGGTGCTATATTAACACATTCTCTAAATGCTGGGCAGAGAGAGAGATTTGATGCATCAGTTATTTGTCTGTAGATATTAAGAAAGATCATTCCATTTTCATGGGCCCAACTGGCAATGATAGTTCCTAGTCCTATGTCACAAACTCATATCTGGTGGCTTGTTGGTGATGGGCTGACTCAGCTGTTCTGGGTACAGCTGTAGCAAAGTCAAATCATGGGTTCAGTCTTTCAGAGGGAAAGTCAGAGAGTCATTTTACTATGTAGAAGTATGTAATTCCAGGATTCAAATGGTGATAAGAATAAATCTTTGCAAAGATATACATCTATGCTAGAATGAGTCTTCATATTTCTTTCACTGACAGGGAGAGGAGGACTCTTGTTCTCAGTTCCACATGAGATGCCTTGCCCACAGTACTTTATGTATAATTACAATGTTTCTTCAAGGTGCCCTTATTATTTCTCCTCTCATCTTTCCCAGGAGACATGCACCAGGAGGCATTGGCAAGTTCACTTGGCAAGAACAGATGAATAAATAAGAAGCATGAGCTTGCGTCTTTTAGCTGAGGTGATTTGTCAAAAACCACAGCACTGTGGCTATGTTCAGATTGTAAGGGTTATGTTTGGCCTTAATCAAGGGGAATTTTAAAAGCTAAATCATTGAATGAATTGAAAAGATTTTGGTAGAACATGAAGTCAATTGTCTCATGCAGCTGAATGTATTGGCCTGAAGGCATTTCAAACATATGTTAGAGTATTAGACAATGGTGAGTTATGTACTCATGTTTCTCTAATTTATTGAGTGAGTAGTATTGAGTGAAGAATCCCATGAAGAATAATGGGCTTTGATACTCAAGAGAGAAGAAAATGGGACTTCCCTGGTGGTACAGTGGTTAACAATCTGCCTGCCAATGCAGGAGACATGGGTTCAATCTCTGGGCCGGGAAGATCCCACATGCCATGGAGCAACTAAGCCCGTGCACCACAACTACTAAGCCTGCACTCTAGAGCCTGTGAGCCACAACTACTGAGCCTGGGTGCAGCAACTACTGAAGTCCACGCGCCTAGAGCCCATGCTCCACAACAAGAGAAGCCTCCGCAATGAGAAGCCTGCACACCACAACGAAGACCCAATGCAGAAAAAAAAAAAAAAAGAGAGAAAGAGAGAACAAAATTTCTGAACAAGAGACCCCTGAGGTCAGCTACTTGTTATAAGGCCATCAGGTGGTGAATATGGATACATTGGGTTCTGTAATACAATCTGAGTTTATAATATCTTTGTAATTTTCAACATTGTTATGTTTTATTATGTAAATGTCAACTATGCATATTATATCTGTCTGTTAATTTCTGTTTTCCTCTTCAGATCTTCGCTCCACCTTTCTCCAATGTGTGCTGTGCCCTGGGAGATTGACTTTTATGGGCCACATCAATGAGATTCATTGCTTTATAGCATCCCATTGGATTCAGCCAATGGGAAGAACCATTTGAAAAAATCGGAGAGTAAGGCAGGAGAATCAACTCAAGGTTTTTATTTTCTAGGCTCCCTCCCTTTTGGGTCACTATATATTGACTTCATCCCTTTTCTAAATGCCACAGCTTTGTTGGGGAGCCCTCTCCGTACAAACTCCCTCTCCAAATTCCACTGACCACTCCCTTCCCTTGTCTCTTCAGCCTGAAGGGATAATGGCTCCTGTAGATTGCTAGTCCTAGAGACTTGACTACGCTTCGTTGGACTTGCTTGATCCTCCCATACGTTTGTAAACAGGTCCTTAATATACGCTCCTTAATTATTCCACCTGCATATTCCATCTCTTTGCTAACATCTTGACTGACATATTACCTATGTAAAATATGACACACGCTACATATTTTCAGGACATAGAATACATTTACATTAAAGTTATTTATGCTGCACTTAGGACAAATATAACCAAAACAAATCTCAGCCTTCTGGGAGGTCAGCTGAATAAAAACAGTAGCCAAGGTAAAAACAAACAAGAACAAAAATGTAACATATACTCAGGCCAGTGGAATAATATTAAGGAAAGCTGTGTTCAGAGGCATAGATAAAATGGGAAAATCAGGATTTCGGGGGAAAGTTCCCAGGACCAAACACCAGAATTCAAAATTGTGAACAACCAGGAAATCTTAATATCGAGGGCTAAGAAATGAGAGAGACAGAAAAAGAGATAGCGGGGGGAGAGAGAAGAGACATGTCAGTAAAGATGTGTGTCTGTGTGTGTGTGTGTGTGTGTGTGTGTGTGTGTGTGTGTGTGTGTGAAGGGCATAAAGTGCTGGGATGGAGGTTGCAAGACCCCGCACTCAGAATCATCTGAAAAATCTGCCTGGTGGCTCTGTCCATGGTGCTGGCCGAGTCCATGCTACTGCATGGACTGCTCCTCTCCCTCTGAGGACCAGGTGAGCTGAAAGAATTCTTAATGCTTGACTGATGTGCCTTCAGACTTCCTGGGAAATTACTTTGTACTAAAGGCATCCAACAGTACCAGGCTAAAAGAAGGGGGGTAATATCATCTGCCTCCCAGTTATTACGCGTTTGTACATGATTGATACTAACATTACTGCTGCTGGGAATTGATCGAAGCATACTACCATGCTAAAACAATTTACCATGAGATAGGCGTGAATGTGAGAGCTCTGAAGAGCAGTTTCAAAATAAGAGGCCAGGGTGAAAATAAGATCATGGGATGGAAATACTCAAATGTCTGTACACAAATACAGGACTGAATTTCTGCTATTTCTTCTGTTATTTTTTTCTGGGCTGAAAAAATGATTACTCTATGTAATGACGTGCCCAAAAATGATTTTAAAAAGTTAAAGGTTAGGATAAAAGTAAATTAGCTTACACAACAAAGAATACTTTTGTGTTTTTGGAAGAAATCGAAATTTAAATCTAACGTTTTACCTTTTACATAACTGTTACATGTAACAACACTAACCAAGGGAAAGAAATAGGTCTTTTCTTTAAAGTCTGATCGTTATTAAAGAAACAAAGAATGTAGATTCTCAGGAAAATATCGAATGTATAGTCAATGAGAAAAGTTTATGCATCTGGCAGTTTTGAGCAGTTTTGCAGCTCTGATATTAAAGATCTTAAGTTTAAAATGTAGCATTAATATTAATAGGAGCACTGTAGTGACTTCGTAGATTAGAATGAACTGGTGTGAAGAGGGGAAAATAAACCTGGAACAAATTGCAACAAGGAGGAGAAAATTAATCTGATGAAGTCAACAAACAGAAGCAGGAAGTGTCTTCCAAGTTTTGTGATCATGTTCTCAGAAAGCACAGAATACCCTCACAATCACAGTTCCAACCATCATCACTTGGAAATGCAAGCACTTGAAAGCCACCTTGTGTTCAACCTTATGCCTTTCATCCTCTGATTTTGGAAAAGTCTCTGGTGTGGTGACAGGAACATTAAAGTATCTCAGGACCCAGGTTCCCAGCCTTATCAGAAAGATGCTGGACAAGCTGTGTAACCTTTTGCAACTTTATTTTGTCCCCAAAATACATGAGCTATCTTGTTCACAAGGTTATCTTGGGTTTTAAGAAAGCACACATGAATGTAAAAGAGATAAACATGGATAAATAGTAACCCAGAGACCACCACTGCCTCTTCCAGCCTTTGGGACCTGAATAGAATTGTCCCAAGCCCCAGCTGGATGTCCTGGAGGAATCCTAATCGTCCTCAAGGTGTCTGAAATTTCCTGAAGACTACTTTCTCGTACTTGCCTTCACTGCTGGACTTCTGGTACCCACTGACAGCTTTTCACAGCACTGTATTAACTCAGATGTGGAACCCAAGACTGCCTTGAATTTTCCCTCCCAAACCATGCAGGTACTCAAGAGTATGTTTGCTTGTGGACTTAGCAGGAGGCACTCTCTGTAGAAAGCAAGTGAGTTACGGAAAGTAAAAATACTTTTCCTGTTATGTTGATTTTAATGACCACTAATAAACTGATCATACAACAGAACCATGGAAACTTTCTTAAGATGACACAAAAATAAATAACAAGAATTCATAGACTCTACTCAAATAAAGCTACATAAATACTGACTGGTGCAGTCCAGTGAAATGTTACAGGGAGAAAACACTGAGAACTAGAGATAGACTTATTCCATCTCTGTCATGATATGTTCATGTCAGTAGAGGATAAATCAAACAATCCTGTGGTATGCCCGTCCCTTGACACTTAGCAGACGCTTTAAAGAAAAAATATGTTCAGAGCACATGGCGCAGCCTTTGGACTTAATTTGCAAGTTGTTTTTAGATAACAACTCCTCCTTTTCTTAGAAATTTGGGTTATTAGAAGTTTCTCTGGGGACTTCTCCAGGCGGTCCAGTGGTTAAGACTCCATGCTTCCAATGCAGGGGGCACAGGTTTGATCCCTGGTCAGGGAAGTAAGATCCCACATGGTGAGCGGCCAAAAAAAGAAAGAGGAGTTTCTCTGCTCATGAACAAAATAAAGTACAGTGCGCTTAATAAATTCCTTTTTGAAACTGGTGGTCTGTCCTAAGGGGTTCCTGGGGTCTTTGTGGAGGGTCTATTTTGATGATTTTGGTCATAATTTTTTGGATAACAGTGTTATGGAGGATGCAAAACAAAGACTACCACCCTTCTTTCTTACCATGCTTCAGTCCAGGTCATAGGTAACTTGACCCCATTAGCAGAATGAGAGGCTGTGCTTTTTAAATCAGAACAAAATTCCACCTTCTCACCAGAGTCTGATGTATGGACAATAAAACAAAGACCTTAATTATGCAATCGCATTAAAAACAATATATTAAAAGAATGTCTTTTTTTTTTTTTTTAACTGCGTTGGGTCTTTGTTGCTGTGCATGGGCTTTCTCTAGTTGCAGCGAGCGGGGGCTACTCTTCATAGCAGTGCATGGGCTTCTCATTGTGGTGGCTTCTCTTGTGTGGAACATGGGCTCTAGGGCACACAGGCTTCAGTAGTTGTGGCACCTGGGCTCAGTAGTTGTGGCGCACGGGCTTAGTTGCTCCGCAGCATGTGAGATCTTCCCAGACCAGGGATCAAACACATGTCCCCTGCATTGGCAGGCAGATTCTTAACCACTGCCCCACCAGGGAAATCCTAAAAGAATGTCTTGAAATGGATGTGTGAGTGGGCACATAATGTCCTGGCCCAACTCACGGACTGGGTTTGTGAGACTTTGAAGTAGGAGGACTTCAAGTGTTTAGCTTCCCAGGCATACTGAGATGAATTCCCAGAACCAGAACGTCAGTGGCAGCGTGCTTGGCAGCTCTAAGCAAAGCATGTAGAGTTTCTCGTCTTGCTATTACACAGCCCTGGCAGGGTGAACATCCCAATCCAGTTGCAGGATGTGCTTGGCCTTCAAATTCCCCTGAAAACTCCAACACATCCACTCGTGGCAGTGCTACCAGAGGCCAGCTTGGCGATTTCCCCCTGATCTTCCTTCTCTCCTTTTTGGACCCTTTCTTCCCCAGCACCTCTCACAATTGTGTAATGTCAAATTCCTGTAAGAAGTTCCTTATTCCACAGCACTCAGAGAGGTTATGCGTTCTGAATTCTGCCCTTGTATTACATGGGATTACTGTCAGGCATCATTCTTAGACCATATCAGCTTAATCCCCTCAAGAAATCATTTGAACTGAAATGGATTTTGATGTTAACCTCTCAACTTGTTAGGTAAGTTCCTTATTAAAAGATCCATGTAAAAACCTGGTCAGCATTTTTAAAATGAAATTGGTATCAGGAGACCTATCATGTCACTCAACGTTATCTTCATAAGATTTCACATGAGAAAAATATCACTATTTCTGGCCAGTTTAGACTTTATTTCTTTTGAAGCATTGGTATACTTCTTCCTTTTTGGAGCGTTCAATTTTTGCCCTGGCTTCTAGGAGGCTCAGAGACATGTATGATACCTAATTAAAGGAACCATCTTAGTTTCCAATGTATTTGGTTATTCCTCTCTTCCATGCACCTAATTAGTTCTATTTAACTAATCTTAGAGTATACTTGTCCTTTATTTTAACTTGTGTCAAGTAGGAAATGGTTGAGACAGAACAAAGGATTGACAAAATCTGTTTATTCAGTACCTACCTAGTGTCATCTGGGCTTGCATTCTCTCTATCTTATTTTTTTCTTCCATTTCACATACAAGGAAACTGAGTTTCCACTGGATTAGGGGATGCTAAATGGACAATGACAGAACTGGGACTTTCATTCTCTCTCCATTGTGTCAGGCTGTCCTAAGGCCTGAAAGAGTCAGATATAAACACAAGAGACACATTGAAATAAGAAATAAGTATCTCTGTCCCTCTTAACCTGACTTGAGAATGGAGACCTCACCGTGGGTCCCTTCTTTGTCTGGCAGAGAAGTTTGTGAATATAAGTGAAACAGAAAGCAAACGTGTTTTGAAATGGAAGTTGGTGATGAGGATAATGAAATTGACGGTGATAATGAAAATGATTAAGATGATGGCGGTAATGAAGAGGATGATGTATCACTTTAGTTGCAAAGAAAAATTGTGATTATTTTCAGTCACTTTACTCCCTCATTAAGTATATATTTTCAAGAGATACAGCATATGGGAACTTACATCATGATTCAGAGGTTTTTATTACTGGATGGAATATATTTCCTGACTTCAATAATCATGTAAAATAGCTAAAAGGATTAACTGAGTGTTCACTGTATGTCAGGCACTGTTCTAGGCACTTTCCACACATTAACTCATTTCATATTTGAAATAGATATTTTCCTTATTCCCATTTTACATATGCTAAAACCAAGGCAAAGGGGTTAAGTTACTCCCGTGGTTAAGATCACTGAGCTACCAAGTGGTGGAGCTAGAATTCAAACCCAGGGAGTCTGGCCCCCAAGTCTATGCTCTTCAGCATGATTTTGTGCCTAATTCTCTTTCCAATGACCAGGAAAAAGAGCAGATTTGGATTCATATCTGGATTCCATAACTTCCTAGCTATGTAACCTTGAGCTTAATCTCTTTAATTCTCAGTTTCTCTGAGGTTCTTTTCAGTGCCAGGAGATAGGATTCTTTTGAATCAACCATTTAGTTACTCACTGAGCACCTATGAGCAAAGAACTAAACTAGGTGCCATGGGCTGAAAAATTAAACCACCAGTCAAGAGTTTTGCTCACGAATACAAGTATAAAGATGCTGAAAATACTTGCTTAATTGGAATAAATTTTCTGCAGCTGGTCCTCAAACATTCCAGCTTCCCGTAAGAAGACAAGTAATGCTCTTACTGAAGAAACTCTTCTCTTTTGCTCTTCACTTTCTCCCTGCAATCCACTGCATCCTTGTCTTAGAGAATTCTCTTTATTGTATTCCTTTGGCAATGTTAACTCCTTTGAACATCTACCATCTACATTCACCTTCACAAATCACTAATGCACCCCAGGCCCCTCACTATGAATGGCCCTCACTGTGAGACCTGGACACTAGGACTTTTCAGAGGACTGCGAGTAAGTAGCAGAGCAGGAAGGATGTCATTTCACATCCCTACGTTAACACTTTTGGGAAAATAGCATCCTGGCCGTGACACGACAGCAAGTGCTAGTGTGGAAGACTGGTTCCTGGAAGATATGAGAGGCTGTGAGTTGGCTCTGGGCAAGGGGAAGGCAGCAGTTCCAAGAGACAGGTTGTAGCTGTTCTTTTTTACCTCTCTTCCTTGAGTTTGGTGGCAATAAGGCATATGGCATGGATCACCCAGCCCGATCAGTCTCAGGTTGTTAAATAATCTCCAGGATGTATGAAGGCAACACTCACATGCCCAATAAAGAGAAGCCACAGGACAAAGAAGGCACTTATTTCTGGCGACGGAAATTCTGCCCCAATCTGTGTAATCACCAAGGCTTTTTAGACAAAGGGAGGGCAAATGAAAGAGAAAGGCTTAAATGAATCTGCCATCTGAGGCCTCTGGGTTCCTGCTCAGTTGGCAAGAATTGAGAAGCAGACAGGAGACCTGGTTGCTTCCAGGCTGAGCACTCTTGAGGCATGGTTTAAATCGACATCAGGTACTTTTTCTTTATTTTTTTTAATAACACTGAAATTATTTATCAGGAAACATATAAAATGAGTAGAAAATATGGCCCATACAAAATTTTTTTAAGCATGCTAACTGCATTTATTTATTTATTTATTTGTTTATATTTTATATTGGAGTATATTTGATTAACAATGTTGTGTTAGTTTCAGGTGTAACTACAGCAAATCACAGCAAAGTGATTCAGTCATACATATACATGTATCTATTCTTTTTCACATTCTTTTCCCATAAAGGTCATTAGAGAGTATTGAGCAGAGTTCCCTGTGCTATACAGTAGGTCCTTGTTGGTTATCTATTTTAAATATAGCAGTGTGTACATGTCAATCCCAGACTCCCAATCTGTCCCTCTCCCGACACATCCCCCCTGGTAACAGTAAGTTCATTCTCTAAGTCTGTTTCTGTTTTGTAAATAAGTTCATTTGCATCATTTTTTTAGATTCCACATATAAGTGATATCATATGATACTTGTCTTTCCCTGTCTGGCTTACTTCACTTAGTATGATAATCTCCAGGTCCATCCATGTTGCTGCAAATGGCATTATTTCATTCTTTTTTACGGCTGAGTAATATTCCATTGTATATATGTACCACATATTCTTTATTCATTCATCCTTCAATGGACATTTATGTTGTTTCCACATCTTGACTACTGTAAAGAGTGCTGCAGTGAAAATTGGGTGCATGCATCCTTTTGAACCATGGTTTTCTCTGGATATATGCCCAGGAGTGGGATTGCTGGATCACATGGTAACTCTATTTTTAGTTTCTCAAGGAACCTCCATACAGGTGCTTTTTCTTTAAACAAGGGATATTTTCAATACCATACTTTCCAACGTCTATTTTTCCACCTGTGAAACACCATCTCTACTGTGGGGGAGCGTTCTTAGAATGGAGTCTGAAAATCTAGGAAAGGCTGCTGGAACTCTTTTCCTCCCAAGGCTTCTTCTTGCCCACCCACCTCCACCCCACCTTGCAGTTTAGTGTGTGTTGTCAGGGGGGTGGTCTGGGCTGGAAGGGCACTCCCATTTGATGCTGCTGGAGGTCAAGAGGGAAGAAACTCACTACACCCCCCAGAGGGGCCCATGTGCAAGAGCTGGGATTGATTGCCAGGTGGGAAAGCAAGTAGCACTCTTATTTGAGTAGGCGGTTGGAATTTGAGCAGTGGGGAGAAGTAGAGGAGAGAGTGCTGGTTGCCTGGTGTGTGTGTGTGTGTGTGTGTGTGTGTGTGTGTGTGTGGTCCTGTGGGGAGCATAACTAAGGCTTTTTCCACTTTGTATTTGCTCAACAAATGATTCTAGAACGGATTGGAGCTCCCAAACTTTTTCTCATTGGAATATAGGGGGGACTAATAGGAAAGATAAGAGGTGTGTGGCTTACTTTTCATTACACACCCTTACTTCCCATAAGCCATTGCTTCGTCCTGAATTAATTTCTTTCTTTTCTGAGAAGGTGTCAGCAAAGTGTTTGTGTGTGTGCGTGTGTGTGTGCACGCGTGCGTGTGTGTGCACGCGTGCGTGTGTGTGTGCATGCGTGCGTGTGCGCTGTGCTCCCTGAGACCTCAAGTGTCTGAGAATACTGATATCTTGCCTTTGCAATTAAATTGTAGTTCTGCTGAATGTAACTTTTACTTGTAGATTCTAAGTTTGAAGCTGTTACTCCACCTTCTTACTAGATTTTTTGATGCAAAAACTTGTGCTCATATTTACTGAATTATTTTTGAAATAGCCCTAGAAAAACCAGTTGGTTGTATAACTGAGGGAAGACACCAATAATAAGGCTTAGCAAACTACTCCAGCAGCCTAAGATAGTTTTCACATTTTAATATTCTTCCCATTTCTAGTCTCTTAAAAAATGACTTGAGGGCTTCCCTGGTGGTGCAGTGGTTGAGGGTCCGCCTGCCGATGCAGGGGACACGGATTCGTGCCCTGGTCCAGGAAGATCCCACATGCTGCGGAGCGGCTGGGCCCGTGAGCCATGGCCGCTGAGCCTGCGCGTCCGGAGCCTGTGCTCTGCAACCGGAGAGGCCACAACAGTGAGAGGCCCGCGTACCGCAAAAAAAAAAGAAATTACACTTTTAAAATTACATAAGAAATATTAGTTATAGGACTTCCCTGGTGGCACAGTGGTTGGGAGTCCACCTGCTAATGCAGGGGACACGGGTTTGATCCCTGGTCCGGGAAGATCCCACATGTCGTGGAACAACTAAGCCCATGCGCCACAACTACTGAGCCTGTGCTCTAGAGCCTGCAAGCCACAACTACTGAAGCCTGTGTGCTCTAGGGCCTGCATGCTGCAACTACTGAAGCCCGTGTGCCTGGGGCCCATCTCCACAATAAGAGAAGTCACCGCAACTAGAAGCCCAAGCGCTACAACGAAGAGTATCCCCTGCTTGCCGCAACTCGAGAAAGACCGTGTGCGGCAACAAACACCCAATGCAGCCAAAAATAAATAAATAAACAAAATTAAAATATTAAAAAATAAAAAAACAACGAAAAAACAAATATTAGTTACATTCTTCATGACATTCTATGCAACTATAAAGTAGTGAGTGAAACAAATCTCACTGTGCAATTAGAGACATTTAGGCATTAGGCAGGATATAATGGCCCAGAAAGGCAGAACTAAGCCATTTTACCTGATTCCTTAGAGGTGGGATATTATGATGTAAAGTATGATTCTATCATTTCTTGGATTTGAGGACCAAATATGTTACTTATTTCAAAAAAAGAGATAAATAATATGGCGTTTACAATTGCATTATTTTCCCATATCCCAAAATCAAGAAAATGTTTCTTCAACAACACAGGCTATATCAATTAACCAATTCCACAGTAATCTGCAAATGCATAGTTACATAATTGGTCTAACAGATATTTGGGCAGCCAAACATGAACATGGGCATGAACCCATGTCCCCTGCATCGGCAGGCAGTCCGCAGTCCTCTCAACCACTGCGCCACCAGGGAAGCCCAAAAGTGTAATTGTTTACACACACACACACACACACACACAGCATACCACACCACAACTTTTCCAGAGCTGACACAATCATTTCATTTGTAAAACTATCTTAAATATTTGGATGGAAATCTAGCTCTTAATAAAATAAGGCAATACATTTGTGGTTGTTTTAGGACAGTCTCTTAGAAGCAGACCAACAAAGGATTCACATGTAAGTGGTTTATAAAGGATGTGCTCCCGGAACACTCTGGTGAAGGACTGGGGGAAGCAAGGCAAGGGAGAGGGATGTAGATGGAACAGTTGTGTGATTTCAGGTAAAATCTCCACCTGGTCCTGCAGGGAAACTCTGGAGTATAAATTACGTCTCAGAGTCTGTCTTAACTGTAGGCAAAGGAGCTGTTTCCTTTGGATGTGCTCTAGAATTTGCCAGTCTGTACCCAGTCCACTTTGCTCATTCCTGCACTTGCTACTCTTGCAAGGTTTAAGCTGATAAGAGAAGAGACAGGTAATTCTGAGACCCTTGCACTTTAGTTACTGCTGTTAATGAACTTAAAATGATGAATAACTTGAGGAACTAAAAGGGATTGGAGAAATCTTTGTTGTCAGTTCTTGGAAGTTTCCCTAGTCTTCCATTATTGAAAAGCTGGGTCCTTTATGACCTGCTTTGTCTATGGGATGTGTTTTTTTCTGCCACTCCTTTGGGCTACATATTTCTTAAGCATTGCATTGCTAATTAGCATCCTCTTTGAGAGATGGAGGGGAACCATGCAAGAAGCAAAAAGAATATTTTTTGTGGAGGTAAATCTGAAACTGACCAGTTAAATTAAGTCTTTGCCTAATCTGTAACATGTTTTCTCCTGCCACTCTTCCGTTTTATCAGCACATTTGAAGAGTTTATCCTCATATAAACTATTTTTATGAACACACACATACACACACATCAGAGTTTTGTATGCCCTTTGCTCAATGTGGGTATAGTTCTTATATTTTTCTCTGTGATGCAACAAGAAGAGATGGGGATTAAACATCTAGAGATCTGCTGGTTTGCCTTTAAATCTGTGATGACCATCATTTTGTCACTAAATCTCCTAAGGTTTCAGTTTCTTATTTAGTCAAATAAATAGTGTGGGAAGTTGGAAATGATGCTTAGTTAAGTTCCTCCTGGATTTAAAAGCCATATGATATCCCAGCTCTTCCAGGATCACCTGACAATCTAATATTTAAGCTATGCATTGCCCTATATCTTGACTGTGAGATGCCCAGATCACAGGCAGCCAACCCCTAGAGGAGGTATCATCTAGTTATAGCTTAAGTGACTTTGACAATAACTTCAAAGATGGGAGAAAAAGGGCTAGAAATTCTTTTCTGTAATTTTACCATTTTTAGGTACCTTCCTGTGGTATAGCTTCTTCCACCAAGATTCTACTTTATTGAGGTGTTATCACATGAATAATGATTGAAATATAACTTAAATATATGCATCATTCTTTAAAATATCAACTTTATCCTAAGGCTCTTCCTAGTACGGCCAGGTCCTACACATTTTACTACCAGACATCAACACATTTGCCATGCCAAATTCAGTTCATCAATCTCATCCAATCAGAATATAACTGGAAAAAAAAGAATAACTCAACGGAAAAATAATGAATCTGAAAGTAATTTTTTTTAAAGAAGGGAAATAAAATCAATTT
This sequence comes from Lagenorhynchus albirostris, assembly GCF_949774975.1. Classification (NCBI taxonomy): domain Eukaryota; kingdom Metazoa; phylum Chordata; class Mammalia; order Artiodactyla; family Delphinidae; genus Lagenorhynchus; species Lagenorhynchus albirostris. The sequence continues at coordinate 49,020,343 of NC_083109.1, forward strand.
GGTGTTGCTTTAATTTTTGATGATTTACAGTGAAAGTTCTAATGCCCAGCAGGTACCATTTGACATTTTCATCTCCAGTGCTGTGAAGAGATTAGCACTTACTGGTATTGATTTAAACTAGGATTTATACCAGGGCTGTCATTTTTATGGAAAGCACAATAAAAAAAGATTAGAAAGAAATTTCCAGGCGGCCTGGGTCTAATCAATTGTAGAATGTTTTCATTGGGAATTTGCAACTTTACCAAGCAGCAAGTTAACATGCAGGATACGCAACAGGAAATGAAATTCACTTCACGACTTAAGAATTGTGGCCAGGCCAAAAGCACAGCACATCACACAATAAGACACAGGTTATGGTTCAGAATCACTCTGCTCATTTTCCACGGAGTTTGTGAAAAATCTGTAAAAGACAGCATTTTAAAGCCGACTGAAGTGGAGCAGACCCCTGCCAAAGGACTGGGGGAAACACTTATGATGGATTTCAAGACAGAATATTTGAGGAGAATTTCTTAGAGCTGAAGTCAATACGAATCAACAAGGGTATATGACTTTTATTTGGTTTTGACTGAGAAGGAAGAGTTAGTCTAGGACTAGCTGGAGGTCAGGAAGGGTGGCACCAGTGGACTCAGTGTTCACTACTGAAACTGAACTCAAAACCCAGGAACGGCAGAGAGAAAGTGAATATGGGGGAGGCACGGATTGCTAAATTCTGAATCCTAGCCCTCCAGCAGCTGACAGTGCCATACGTGAACACTGAGACAAAAGCATCAAAAGGATACTGTTGAGATTCCTGGACATTCCAGCCAAGAGATACTCAAACAATCTCAGGCAATCTGCTTTACTGGAAAAATCACGCAGAGAGAAAATTCTATTTACTATACAATGAATCACAAATTAAACACACACCTGATGGCAGTAATTATGCAGAGGGCTCAAGATAAAAAATTAAAACATGGGAACTTCCCTGGTGGTCCAGTGGTAAAGAATCTGCCTTCCAATGCAGGGGACGCGGGTTGAATCCCTGGTCGGAGAACTAGATCCCACATGCTGCCTGGCAACTAAGCCCGCGCGCCACAGCTGCTGAGCCCAAGCACCCTGGAGCCCACGCGCCACAACTAGAGAGAGAAAACCTGCACGCGGCAACTAAAGAGAAGCCCACACGCTGCAACAAAAAGATCCCACATGCTTCAACTAAGACCTGAGGCATCCAAACAAACAAACAAAACCATAGAAACATTGCACATAAGTGGCTCACAAGGTACAGGACAGAATGATAAACATGATTATAGTTTTATGTCTCAGAAGAGGAGGTAGTTACGTCTTTCTGGGAGGGGAGAAGGAAGGGGATCAAGGACAGCTTCTATGGAGAGTTCACAAAGCAGAGTTTTGGATAATAAATGGAAAGACAAGGGAGAGAAGAGGATTTCAGGGTGAGGGAACAGCGGGTGGAGGGGTACAGAATCATGACCTCTGACAGGGTCATGTAGGACAGGAGTTGGGAAAGGGGTCCAGAGTTTGACTTTATTCTAGGGGCAGCGGAGAAAACTTTGGCTGGTTTTAGGTGTGTGTATGCGCAGTGCATGCAGGGGCCAGGTGGGAGAGTGACCTGCTCAGAACTGTGTTTTAGAAAGACTGTCTGCTGCCATGCTAATCACCACGTGGACCCATGCAATGGTCTTGTACATTGTCCCTCTGCTTCCCCCTTGCCTCTTCAGTGCGATTTTCTAAAAATGTTCTCCCTTTGCTTAAACCTGTCAATCATTCCACCTCTGATATGGTTCAGCCTGTGACAGCTGCTCCAACCACATCTCCTGGCACTCAGAAGAGATTCTCCGCCTTCTTACTGGCTCACAAACACGTCTGTCTCAGAGCCTTTGCATGTATCGTTTTCTCTTCCTGGAATGCTTCCCCACCCCACCCCCAAATCTCCATGCTCACTCCCTCAGTTGTCCCAGCTGCTCAGATGTCACCTCTTCCGAGAGGTCTTCTTCAGCCACTCACTCTGTGTACTCAGTATGATTTTTCAGTGGATGCCTGGATGGAAGGATGGATGGATGGATGGGAGATAGATGGATGGATGGAGGCAAAGTGTCCCTCAGGAAGTTTGTAAGAGTCTGAGAAGAAGTAATATGAGCACATGGGGATTCAGGATAATGAATGGTGCTTGGTGATTACATAGCTATGGCAGAGACGGGTATGAGGAGACTGAAGGATTAGAAGGTGCAGAGGGTCCCTCCCAGGTTCTGGACTGGAGGACTGGATGTATACAGGAAGAAGGGAACCTTTTTGAAGGGAAGCAGGAATGATCAGAGAATAAATTTAAAAAGAGTATTATCTAATTGTTATAGGGCACACACGTGCCAGTCACTGTACCTTATGTATATCATCTCACTTAATTCTCTAAGGTAGATAGATACTCTTATCATCGTCATTTTCTTTTGAAGAATCTGAGGCTCAGAGAGGTTAAGCAACTTGCCCAAGATCTCACAGTGGAAGGTAGAGCCCAGACCTTAGGGCAGGTCTATCTGATATAGTTCACATAAACTTAAGGTACTTTGGTTACTGCTATTAGTTTTGATTGTGAGAATCAACTGCAACAATCTATGTGAAAATCTAGAAGGTATATAAATTGGATATAGCTTTGTATCCTGAAGAGTGTTACAAATACATTGCGCCTACTATTATCTTGGAATTTTTTAAAGTAAGAAGTTCATATATTGTTTAACTTGAATCTTTTATGCAATAGACTTAATCCGTTCCCCTCTACTTGAAACCCATGGAAATATTAATGCTAACTCCTCTGCACAGTGCTAGCCAGGCTGCTGCCTAAGGGGAGTGCTCTGAGCACTGCACAACTACAGAGAGTGGCATGACGTGAACCATCCCCCTGGAGCTGTGCAACATGGCAGCTCCGAAGTTCTTCTGACGCATGAACTAAAACTGGCATTCACTATACTAATATACCTTAGTGAAATAAGGTTCACTCTACTAATATTCCTTAGTGAAATAAGGTAAGTGGAATATTTTCAGAGAGATAGAGGAAATGAATCAAAGAATGAAGACCTTGCCAACGGTGGAAAAAAGGCTCAACTCCTTTAGAGAGGATGTGGCAAAAATATCTCTGAAAGGCACGGAGACCAGGGCAAGTCTTTAACACATTCTAAGTCTGGATAGCTGGACCCAGGTAGGGGAACAAAGAAAGAAAAGCCAAGGCTATTTTCATAAATATTTTATTCACAGCAAGAACACTGACCTTTTCTCCAAGCTAAGCCCTTTATAAACATATAAATGGGCAGTCATTTCCTATGAAATTACCTATCAAATCAAAGAGTAGTTGAAAATATTGCCTAGGATTTTTTTTTTTCATTTAGGCAAGGAACATCAGTCTTGCCAGTGGGCTAAATTATACAATTTCTTCCCTCCCTCTCTCCTTCTTTCCTTTCCTTTTAATTTGCATACAATTCACCTTTTAAATCTTTTTTATTATAAAATAGAATACATGTACAGAAAAATGCATAAAACATAAACTCACATTTTAGCAAATTTAGCAAACACTCAAATAACAGTCGCACAAGAACTCTGCCACTACTTCTGAGATGCAGTCCTTCCCAATTACATTCTCCTCTCTCCCACCTAGAAGTAGCCATTCTTTTGACATTTATGGTGATCACTCCCTTGCTTTCCTTTATAGTTATACTACCTAAAAATGTGTCCTGAAACTATAGTTTGTTGGCTTTTTGAACTTTATGTCAATGGAATCATATTGGAGTTTTTCTTTTGATCTTGCTTTTTTTAGGTTGAATGATGTACGTTGAACATCCAACCTTGTTGATGTATGTAGGTTGGGCTCATTTATTTTCATTTCTTTGTAGCAAGCGTCAGCAAACTTTCTCTGTAAAGGACAAGAAAGTAAATATTTTAGTCTTTGTGGGCCACAAAGTCTGTCATGTATTAGCTATGGAAAAAGCAGGTCACAGGCTGGATTTGACTGAACGCTGCTCTGTAGCATTCCACCAGATGATTTAATACTCATCCTAACGATGAAGTCCATTTTGATTGCTCTCATTTTTGGGGGGCACATTACAAATAATATTATTATTATCATTATTAGTGTCTTTTGCAGTCAATCATCACTTAGATTTACCTATGTGTTTATCTCTTTCTTTGATTTTCATATATTCTAGCTATTCCTATTTATTGCTTCTGCTGATTCTCATTTATTATGCCGTGTCTTTTTGTGTGCCTATTTATCTTTGACTATGTGCTGGGCATTGTGTTTGAAATATTATTTGTAGAAATACTTCACAGTATAGGATGACTTTTCTTTCCTCCTCCAAAGATTTTCTGTTGACTTTTGTAGGCACCTAGGGGCATCAGCAGCCTGGGATGATCTTAACCCAATTTTAAGATTTGCAGTTTTCTGAACTACCCAAAATAGTTGAAGCAAGGCTACCATCTGTGTAAAGGCTGGTTTATTTTAATTTCACTCTTACCCTTGGAATCTTAGACCAAAATTGGGGGTGGTTTACTGTGGCAGGCTCAGAACTCTGGCATGTGTAGCCAGGTGAGATTTTTCAAAAGTGCAATTCAGATTGTCAGCCCTGTTTTTAGGACTGGCAATGGTCCTTGGGATGGAGGTGGCCTGGAATGCTGGGCTTACCTTTCTGGATTCCCTTCCTCTCCTGGATCTTGATCCAGAAATTCCTTACTTTTGTTAGCTTTTGGTGCTTTTATGTATTTTTTTTTCTGCTTGTCTAGTTTAGATATTACCTAGTCATTCATTACCAGGAACAGAAATTTTCCTAACTTACATTTTTCATTAAAAAAAGGACAAATTTTAAATTGGTTTTCACATGAGAAAAAAGTATTGTAAAAAAAAAAAAGGAAGTAATTCTGATAGGATTAAGCCCATAAAACAAAATGCAGTATTCCATATCTTTAATCATTTTCTCTTCCCACAGTGAGTTCTAGAATATTTTCAACCTATAAATTATTTTATTATTAATTTTTCTATCAAATCTGTTAGAATTTTTTTAATTAATTTTTTTACCTAAATACCAAAGAAATTATGCTAAATCCCACATTCTGATTATTCTATTTGTGGATTTTTTCCCCTTGAACTGTTTATGAATTCAAGGAAAGAATCTGATCCCATAGGTGATTCATCTCACACTAACGAATACAAACACCACTTCACCTTGTTCTGATTTACTTCCCAAAAGAATTAAACTACAAAGTGAACTCAAGGCTTCAGGTGAATAAAAACCACTGTGAATCCTAAGCATGTACTGTCACTACTTTTAAAAGTTTCAGGGTATGTAATGAAAAGTTCAAAAGAGTTAAGATTTGGAGAGAAGACTGATATGACAAATCAACTAAAGCTTGATTCCCAACAGAACCATAAAACAAGATGTGGATGATAGGTTTCCAGGGCGCTTGTCCTTTATGTGGCCAGATGAAAAGCACAGGGCATGTCAGATCATTAACATTGAATATCATGTTCAGATAGACAAATTATTAACTTGCACCAGGTAAAAAATACTACAAACAAAATAATGAACAAAATCACATGCTGAAAGCTACAAAAATTTCATGGAGACTGGAGTGAAAACGACACAACAAGCGTGAGTTTTGTTCTCCTTCCTTGTCGTGTGCTCTAAATTCATCTTTCCCTCTATTTCACCCTGGGGATCAATGATCTTCGGTATACAATGGGAAAAGCTAGAGAACGAAGGTTTCCACCTCGCCCTGGGCCTTTAATGCATCCAGACTGAATGAGTGTTGTGGCTTAAAGTACCAATTTGCTGGTAATAGAGTCCTTATAGCTTTCGCTGTGCATTATGCGGCTGAATCAAGGACTTCAGTCGTGAAACAGAAATAAAACTGTGCAGTACTCTTCCTGGTCAGCTTACTAAGCAGCAACTGTGGCTGATAGATGAGTTGAGGTTGAAAGTCAGAAGATGCTCCCATTTTGGAAGGCTTCTCAGATGCCTTTGGACAAATTGCCTCACTCTTCAGTATTCCTGACAAATGCTTACTCAGCGCTTATTAATACTCTGTGCCCAGGGCCGTACTGGATGCTGAAGATCATGACCAAGGGCCTGGCATTTGGAAGCTCACTGTTTAGTTGTGAAGCATAATGAAGACTTTGGAGCCTGCTGTCCTGCATTCAGTTCTGTGTTCTTCCACTCCCTGAGCCTTAGTTTGCTCTTCTATAAAGTAGGGATAATGAGTACTACCTTATAGGAGTGCTTTCAGAATTACAGACCCAAGTAAGCGTGGGATAAACACAACTGTTGCTGTTGCTGTAGTAGCAGTAGTTGTTATTATTATTAGCAGTAGTATTAGTAGACATTCGCACCAGATATGTAATTATCAAAATAGGCCATAAATAATAAATGATCTATAAGAAGTATAAAAGAAAGACGTTACTTGAGAACCAAACCATCTATGCCCACACAGCGTAAAGCCTACATCGTTATGACTTTAGTATTCCACTGTCTTTATTAACATGCTGTCACTATTTCAGGTAACTCTTGCCCAGGAAGTTGCAAATAACTTGATTGATCATTCCAGAAACTTCCTGAAAGACTCATCAACTCTTCAAAGAAAAAATCGAAAGACATTTTTATACCCTGAGGCTTTGAACCTCACAGATTTAACCTTCACCACGAATTCCCTACCCTGCTGTATCTACCAATCCTAAAGTATGATGTCATCATCCTTACCCATTCCTAACCAAGCCCACAGTCCCTCCTATTGAAAGATTCACTTTAAACTAGATTTCAAAACCTCATAAGTACCCCTACTTTGCCTTGCCCCCTCTGAAATGCTACAAAGGCCTGCTAAGTAATATTCTCACTCACTGCAGAAGAATAAACTCAGCTCTGTCTTATCAAATAAATTACAACTAACACTGGGCCTTATTTCCAGGAATAGCTAAATAATGACTGGATGAACATCTGAAGTGACTGAACACATAAATGCTATCTTCAAAGGGCACCTTCCCCAGATGAACTTAAAGTGTGACTCGAGTCATTTTAAATATTAATAAAATTAATACTATAAAAGCTAATATTTATTGAGTATCTATTATGAGCTAGGCATTGTTCAAAGTTCCTATTAAAGGGTAATTTTTTAACAGGTAAAATCGTGACACTTATACAGATAAAAATGAGCACCAAGCTTCCCTGGTGGCGCAGTGGTTGAGAGTCCGCCTGCCGATGCAGGGGACACGGGTTCATGCCCCGGTCCGGGAAGATCCCACATGCCGTGGAGCAGCTGGGCCCGTGAGCCATGGCCGCTGAGGCTGCGCGTCCGGAGCCTGTGCTCCGCAACGGGAGAGGCCACAACAGTGAGAGGCCCGCGTACCGCAAAAAAAAAAAAAAAAAGAAAAAAGAGCATCTGTCAAAGATTTATTTAACTCATAGCTCATCCATCTTGGTTATCTTCACCTTCCGTTGTCTTTGAGTTTTTTCACAACTCTGTAACTTGTAGAAAACTGATAATAATACAAATGATTCTTGTCCGTGAAATGCAAATTCAGTCCATGGAATGCAATTGATTAATGTCTTGTGGCTACTAACTGGTTTTGCATCTAGCTGTCAATTAATTTTAGCATCTTTTGTCTATACCTATGTGTGGTGTTTTGGATTCTCCTTTGAACTGGTTGTAACATCTTCCCAAACTCTTTTCCAAGGTGGTTGGACCATGGTTGGACCATTTTACATTCCCACCATTAGTGTATGAGAGTCCCAGTTCCTCCACATACTTACCAAAACTAGGAGTGGTCTAAAATATTGAGTGGAGAAATAGCCATACACGTGTGTAAGTGTATGAGAGCACATACACACGAGTGTGTCTGTATAACGATCACCAGAAATGTGAGTCTTCAGATTCCAGGCGGCAGAGCTTCCTGTCTTACTCCCGACCACTTTTATTTCAGATGCCCAAAGACAGCCCTTACATCTTTATCAAACCACGTACAGCCTATCTAAGGAAGAGTTAGTAGCTCAATGCAAATGGCTGTCAGGGATGAGAAATGTTACCATAGAAAGTCGATATTGCTAGGTATGAGATGTGACTGGATACGTTTATGCGGCACCATCTATGATCTGTGTCTGGTCTCTCCCATCACCTCTCCCAGCAGACCCCAGGCAGAACTTCCTCTCACACAGTTCCCTGAGAGTTGTGCAATTCCCTGAGCCCCATGGATAAGCCATTCTGCTTTAAAGGTGAAGGAGGAAGAAATGCTTATCTTTCTATCCTTAGCTAATTTTGATCTTAATAGAGACTTCTGCTGCCGTGGATGCCCCCAAGATGGGAATCCATCTAGACTAACTGGAAAGAGGGTGGATCCCTTTCTTCCCACGAGCTCTGAAGATATCTTTAAGACTGGGCAGGTCCTGCGACACTTTGAGAGCTCTCTGGGTGGAGTCTGTAGTCTCTGAAACAATGCCAAAAACTGATGTTATCCCGGAGGTGATTGACAGGAGCCTCTTTCCACATTTACTATGACAAACAAGCTAGCCTCTCCTGCCTATCTGCATTTGCCTGTGACAGGCATCTAGCTAGCTGACTTTATTTATTTTTACTTTTTAGAACAAGAAGTCCTGCTATATCGAGTCATAGTATGCATGCCTGTGCATTCAAAGAGGCTTAACCGAATGAATAAACAAACATGAAAAAACATTAGAGGAGCTGCATAAGGCATAGAACATGGCAAGATTTGTAAACAATCACGGGAAAGGGATGTGTCAGAGAAAATGCTTTATATCTCCCCTCCCATATTTGGATCTATGGGAAGCAGGGGGCATTGTGTCCCGCTGCTGTTTTTAACACAATTCAAGTCTTTGATGCTGAGAACTCAGTTGACCCTATGTACCACCTTATTTTTCACTCCCAGAATGGCTTTAGAGATTTCTGTTTCCTGTGGCGGGAAGCTTAGAGGATTCCCGAGACATCCTGTGGCTGTGCTTGGCTATGTCCCCAGCCCAGACTGTAATTTTTTGTATCTGTGTAACCATGTTGGCAAAAACAGTGATGGTTTTTATTCATTTATCTCCCATGTGCCCCACAATTGTGCTGACCCGACTTCTCACCGGTCCCTTCAAAGGGACTCTTTCCTGAGGCCAGGTGGAAGGTGTCCTGTAGCTAGTTTCCCTCATGACCAGGCCCTTCCCTTGCACCCTTACTTCACCAGGAGGGTGGGCAGGAGCTGAAATGGCCGTCAGAGTGCAGCCTGGTGTTTGTGCAGGATTCCTGATGCTGTAGGGTCCCAAGTATCCCTCACATCTGGTCTGGGAGCCAAAGGAACAGGGGACCTGATGGTGGCTGACACATCAGCCGTGGGGGGACTCGAACACCATAACCAGAATTCACTTTTTACAGCCTACTTTATTTTATTTAAAACAATGCGTAGAAGGAAAGATCTCTGTAGCAAAGAGAAAGTCCTGAAATAGACCCAAATACATAAAAAAGATTTAAAAGATGGATCATTTAGAGTAGTATTAGGACTCCAGGTTAGATGTGTGGAAAATCAATTAAATTTAATTTAACCTTTCATACCTAATACAAAATTGAATTCTAAACTAATCAAAGATTTCAATGTGAAAACTGAAACTGTTCATAATTAGAAGAAAGCACTTTAAAAAATAATCTTGGGGCTTCCCTGGTGGCACAGTGGTTGAGAATCTGCCTGCCAATGCAGAGGACACGGGTTCGGGCCCTGGTCTTGGAAGATCCCACATGCCGCGGAGCAACTAGGCCCGTGAGCCACAACTACTGAGCCTGAGCGTCTGAAGCCTGTGCTCCGCGACAGGAGGGGCCACGATAGTGAGAGGCCCGCGCACCGCGATGAAGAGTGGCCCCCTGCATGCTGCAACTGGAGAAAGTCCTCGCGCAGAAACGGAGACCCAACACAAGCAAAAATAAAAATAATAAAAAAAGTAATCTTAATGTGGGAAAGACTTTCAAAGCATGATCCAAAAGCCAGCAGCTATAAAATTTTTTTTTAAATCCTGTATCGGGGCTTCCCTGGTGGCACAGCAGTTAAGAATCCGCCTGCCAATGCAGGGAACACGGGTTCGAGCCCTGGTCTGGGAAGCAGCGGAACAACTAAGCCCGTGCGCCACAACTACTGAGCCTGCACTCTAGAGCCCGTGAGCCACAGCAATGAGAAGCCCACGCACCGCGACAAAGAGTAATCCCCGCTCTCCGCAACTAGACAAAGCCTGCGCACAGCAATGAAGACCCAATGCAGCCAAAAGTAAATAAATTAATTTTTTAAAAATCTTGCATGGTAAAAATCCTGTATACAAAGCAAAGTCAAAAGACAAATGACAAATAAAAATTAATTGCTACTCATATTCAGATTAATTACTTGAACATATAAAGATTCATACAAACTGATTATGCAAAATATAAAAAACACAGCAGAAAAATGGCAATGGATGCAAATGGATATTTCAGAAAAAAGAAATACAAATGACTCTTAAATAACAAGCCCATGAATAATAGAAATTCACATTACAACTATAATTAGAATATAATTTTTAATTTTATAATCAAAGCATTTAATAACTTTGTGATAGCAAGAGTGTTAGCGTATAGAAGCTTTAAACCTTGCTGGTGGGGCTTTTAAGTGGCCACCATGGGGGGCAACTGGCAATATCTATACTATAAAGATTATAAATGGACATTTGTAGCACAGCATCTTCTGAGTATTTATGGTAGAAACATACTCACATATATGTACAGAATTTTTGTGTGTCCAAGTATGCTAGTTTTCTGCGGCTGCAATAAGAAATTACCCCAGACTTGGTGGCTTTAAACAAGAGAAATTTATTTTCTCATATTTCTGGAGGCCAGACGTAGGAAATTAACATCACTGGGATGAAACCAGGGCGTCGGCAGGACCACACTTCATCTGGGGGCTCTAGGGGAGAATCCATTCCTTGCCTTTTCCAGCTTCTGGTGGCCGCTTGCCACATTACTCTAACCTTGAATTTCAGCATCTATGCTGCCTAAGCAACTCTGTCCACAAAACTGTCCCTTTCCCTCTGAATAAGATACAGTGATACAAAGCTAAGGTCAAGATAACCATTTGGGGGTCACCAGATATTGGAAGGGAAGGCAGTAAGACATTAATTTTATGACAACATTTTGAAACTTGGGCCAGGATTCTCCGGCTTAAAGGGACTTGGTTTGCAGGGGAGCTCGGTGAGATGTAAAATGCAGGTCAAGGAACACAGGGCCAGGCATTGCTCCCTAGGATCTGCCTCAAGTTAGGGCATCTCTGTAGCTCACTTCTTTATCATCAGGACTATGGTCTCTTTAGCAGGAATGGGTGTGCTGCTGAGAGAGACTCTGCACAGCAGGGCCCTTTCTATCTGGATACAGGAAAGCCGCTTCCTGCAGTTGGGGGTGGTCCATAATCAGAGGAAACTGGAGCAGAAAGATTCAAGATGGAGACAAACCCCACGACCCCCAGAGACGTTTGGGCTCAGGGCTGCCTTTATGCCTGTCTTATGAGCTCTTGCTTCAACCCCTTTGGGGCCCAGGTGAGCTCCTTGCCTTGGGACCTTCACACTTATCTTTTTTTCCAGCTAAGTTGAGTTTCTCCTTGCAACACTAAGAGAACTGACTGGAACATGGGTTCATTTTTCAACATTCCTTTCCCAAATGAAATGTATGCATAACACACAATGTGAAATCAATGTTTGTAACACTGAGAAGGGATCAATAACATTGTTACATGAATGCAAAAGTGTGGTCGCAACAATGTGAGTTGCCAAATGCTAACGGGGGCGCGTGAGGCAGTGAGAAGACACCACTTTAGACTCAGGCGCACCTGTGCCCTAGTGACGTTACCATTTCTCTCACCATTGGAACTTACTGAGATGATTTTTTCATCTGTATTTTGGGGAAATACCGCATGCTGTTTGGCGTGGAGGATTAGAGATGACATTTCTGTTATCTCTGAGCAACGTGTCTGCACCAAGTAGGTGCTTGATAAATAGTGACAGATCATTGTGACAATGAAAGAGCAATGAACTATTTGGTCAATTGTGACTGTAATGGCAAATGTCGGAGTGAAATGAAAACCACAGACTAATCTGAAATCAACACGTAAAACTGCCAACGACCAGGTCTGTAAGAAGGGTTGGAGTCTATGTGGAGATGGAAGCAGACTCTGGTTACACGAGGAAACTGCCTAACAAAGAGTAAGGATGTCGAGGAATTAACTGACAAAATGTACTTTGCGTCACATGGAAAACTTAGGAATTACCTCACTTGGAGCAGTGCATCGTGAAAGCCGACGAAGCAAGAAGTAGAATTCCCACACGATGGATACAGGAGAGACACTAATGACAGTTATTACAGTAACTGTGGTAACTGTGACAGAATCATGCAAAACGGATGGGTTAGCCTCCAAATACACTTTGGGTATTAACAGATCTCCTGAAAATCAAAATCCCAGGCTTGTGTGCTATTTCATCTAACGCTCTAAGCCCATGGGATCTTGAATCACAAAAGGTATTTGTTCCCCTTGAAAAAGTGGAAGCCCTTTGCTCTAGATTTTTAAAGTGCATAATATTCACTTGAGATGCAAATCCTGTTAAAATGCAGATCCACGCACAACAGGTCTGGGTGGGGCCTGAGATGCTGTGTGTCTAACATGCTCCCAAGTGATGTTGAGACTGCTGGCCCACTGATCACAGCTTTGAGAAGTAAGGCTCTATGTGACAGAAAATCTCATGGCTGGGGCTTCCCTGGTGGCGCAGTGGTTGAGAGTCCGCCTGCCGATGCCGGGGACGCGGGTTCGTGCCCCGGTCCAGGAGGATGCCACATGCCGCGGAGGGGCTGGGCCCGTGAGCCATGGCCGCTGAGCCTGCGCGTCTGGAGCCTGTGCTCCGCAACGGGAGAGGCCACAAGAGTGAGAGGCCCGCGTACCGCAAAAAAAAAAAAAAAAAAAGAATAAAAAATTCATGGGTGAAAATAAGTTTTACCTGTTCCTCTAGTTTTTCCACCTCCAAAGGACAGTGTTTACATAAAAGGAGTTGAGAATGTAATAGATCTCAGAACAACAGAGTCCTCAAACCCACTTGCGAAAGCCTGGGCATTGGAGGACAGCTTTGGCGTTGAAACCTGTGAGCATCAGTCTCACTCTTCCACTTGGTGTCCAAACTGAGAGGCCACTGTTTGCGCTCTGTCCTTCCACACCTGGGCACTTTCTCCGACCTTGCCCTGCTCCTTAATACCTGTGCCATAGGTAGGAAATGGGTAAGTATGATTTCTGGGTAAGACAGGAGGTAGCCTATGGAATCACGTCACACTAGGGTCTGTAATCCTTTCGACTGTGACAGTTCATTGTCACTTAGCAGAAATTGCTGGTTATGAATATTTCACAAATTTGCAATCAGCTCATCTACCAACATGATCACCGAAATGGAACAAGCCATTGAATAAAGCTGGTAGGATTATGTACATAATGCCTTTCTGATTATACATGCTTACACATCTGTTTTTGTTTTTCCCTCTCTTCTGGCACCGTTTTTACTAACGTTTATCAAACCACATGCCACACCTCTCTGCCTTCATAGAGTCTCACACTATGCTAAGTAGGTAGATCAAGGTATTTTTCAGATTCTTGGTAGAAAATTTAGTCTTAAGCCTTCTGAAGTGACACCATCTGATGCAGGGTTACCCCTCAGCAAGAAGGCCTGTAATCTTTCCCTAATTTCTCACGGATGTCATCTGCGGTCCAATTACCAAACTGTCCAAGATTTTTTCTGTTTCCAAAAGGGCATCACATATTATCTGCTTGATTCATCCTAAGTGGGTTGTAACGCAGATTAATTACAAACAAATCCAGCGGGGAGGGGAGAGATCACTGGATCTGAAGTCAGGAAATCTTGCAACTCACTGACTACCTTGTGATCCTGGATCCAGTCCCTTCATCTATCTCCCTGGGCTCCAGATTCTAAACCAAAGACAACCATTACTTGCTGGTATTTAATTATTAACATCGTAGGTTGTCCTCTTTATTCTGTTAGAAACAGCTTCCTGCTACTCCTCTGGAGAAGTCAAAGAAACACCAAAGAAAAGTAAAGGGTTTACTCTGTGATGGGAAGTGGTAAGAATGTCTTATCCAGTGGAGGCTTTTTCCTCTGTCGGTGAAAACAAGTCTGAGCGGCCGCATGAAAACACTTGTGTTTGATCCTGGAAACAAAAAGAAAGCATTGCACCACTCGAAACAGACACGATTGCTCTGCTTTGACAATGAAACAGTTCTGCCGGTAAAGATTTTAATTTCTCCTACGTGCATTTCAAATTGTCATTGAGGCAGGGCAGGTCATATTACCTTTGAGCTCTTTGATGACTTGTGCTGTCTGCCTGGTTGATAAATCTTGTACTTTTTCTTAGCTATTTTAGAAAATAATCTTGATGATTTTTCACATGCAGCTTGAATTCCTAAAAAAAAAACACTGTTCCAGAAGTGCAAGAGATACTCAGGAATAGTACGAGTTACCAGAATCTGCTGATAATAACAGTCACACCACTTTGTGTAGGAGCATATAGGGATTTTACGTTTCCAAGATTCTTCCATGGGCATTAGGTCACACATTCTGCTGATGCTTGCAGACACCTCCTGCTTTTTAGGATGAGTTTTTCCCAGTCCTTCTGCTGATGGAGTCTGGGTCTTAGCATTTGGAATCATCCCAGCACTGATTACACCCTAAAGGCCAAACATATGAGTCAGAAACCTGCATGTCTCCCCATTTCTTTCCTATTGCTTATCATTAGTCCTAAAAGAATATTTGAACATTCATTTGCTCATTCACTGAGTAATCAATAAGCATCCGATATCTGCAATTTGCTCTGTTGTAGGGAAACAGAAATAAATATGATACGGTTCCTGCTCTCAGGGAGCTCAGTGTAGCGGCACGCTTAGACAGGAAAGGCAAGGCCCCAGACAGCTGGGGTAAGAGTCTTGCTGGAGCACGGCATGGACAAAGGCCCCCCCACCCCAAACAGTTCAGCCTGGAGTGGTCAGCAAATGCTTCCAGTGGGTGAGTGCCATTAACCAGGAGAATAGGTGCTGTATGAGAAGGGCGCTTCCCAGAGAAGGACTGAACAGCAAAGATCTGGTGCCCTAATTGCATGGCCCATCAGCACCTGCATTCAATGATGCCGTCTGTATTCCGCTAGGGTCCAAGATCCAGTACTTGCGCAGCTCTTTCTTATGGAAACTAACAAGCATACACAAAAGTAGAGGAGATGGTATAATGAGGTCCTGCGGGCCCATCACCCAGCTTCACGAATTTTGTGTTATTAAAGGAAAATGAAATTCATGTCTGCTTTCAGCTTTACGGCTCCAAGAGATCACACAGTGGAACAAAAGAGAAGACCCAGAAGCAGGTCCACGCCCACATGGAAACTTGATAAACGGCAGAGTAGGCAATGCAGATGTACTGAGAAAGACAGTAATATTCAACCAGTAGTGATGGGATAAGTAACTGTATGGAAAATTTAATTTCAGTCCTTCCTCCCTAATGTATGTAAATATAAACTCCAGGTTGGATTAAAAACAAAAATCAAGTCGTTAATTTTTTTTAAAGAAACTGTAAAAGAATATCTTTATGGACTTGGAGTAGGGAAAGATTTCTAGAGTTAAAAGTCACAAATCTTTAAAAAAGTGGTAAGTTCAACTATACTAGGGCAAAACATTTATGTTCATTGTAGGCCAAAATGAAAAATTAAAAAGACAAGCCACCATCTGGGGAAAAATATCAATGTATTTGATTGTAATATAATCAATATACATGATTAGGATTCAATTCCAGAATATATAAAGAACTCTTACAAAGATGAATACTCCAATGGAAAAATCAATTAATTACATGAGCAATTCTTAGAATAGGAAACATGAGTGGTCAATAAACATATGAAAATACATTCAACCTCACTACTAATGAGGAAACTCAAATTAAAACCATAATGTTCTGGATGGGTTACACAGGAGGATTTGCTGGTATTTTTAATGTTTTTTATCTTAAGCTGGATTGTGGGTGCATGGTGTCCATTATATTATTCTACTTGCCTTGTTGTGTATCTGAAGCTTCATATATATGTATATACATATATATATGCATATATTTATATAATATATTTATGTATAAAGAACACATATAGGGACTTCCCTGGTGGTCCAGTTGTTAAGGCTCTGCGCTCCCAAGGCCGGGGGCCCAGGTTCGATCCCCGGTCAGGGAGCTAGATCCCACATGCCACAAATAAGAGTTCACGTGCCACAACTAAGGATTCCGCATGCTGCAACAAAGATCCTGCACACGGCAACTAAGACCTGGCGCAGCCAAATAAATAAATCTTTTAACAAAGAACATATATATGTTCTTTACGTATATGTTGCATTTCATTAAGTAAATTAGCTCAAAACTCTTTGCAGTGTTTAATTATCTACCATGAGCACCTTAAGAATTGTATTGTATGAGAACAATGCAGTTGAATTTGCTTCTTCCCCAGAAACCAAAATTGGTATAATTTGATAGGAAAGTTTAGAGGAAAAGTTCGAGGCTTGGGGTGCACTGTGCAGTAACTAGATGGGTGATCCTGAGGCCTGTCATTAAACCTCCCAGGCTTCAGTTCCCTCACCTGGAAATGGAAGGAATTCTATAAAAGAACGGCACTGCCTTCTGCGAGCTCTGTTACCAAACAAGTTGGAAATCATTTATCACTGTGGTGCTCCATTCTTCTGGGAGTGTGGATGTGCCGTGCGGAGGTGGGGAGGGAACAGGGACACTTCCTGGTGGGAGAGAGGAGCCGGGGGTGGGGACTGAAGCACCTCGGGCGCGTTCCCTTGTGCTGTCCCACTTCTGGCTCCGGGGGCGTGGGAGTCTTTTATGTGACAGGCACTTATTCAATCCTTTTGTGCAGCCAAAGGTAATGAGAGACAGGAGAAGGGGCAGGGAGACCTTCACTTCTATGCTTCCCAAGTCCTTTCTCTGGAAGCGCGCTCCGGGGAGGCCGTATATCGCTTTGGCCTGTGAGAAAACAAAGCCAGCTGGCTGCACCTGCTTCCTGCCCCAAGCTTCCCAGATGTACTGAAGTCAGGAGGGGCTCACACGCGGCATGGGTGCCTTCCTACGTGAGGCTGGTAAACAGCTTCAGCCTGGGTTTTTATTTTCTGCCAAAAGCAACTGTGCAGCGAGCAGGTGTGCGCTCTTGGGTTCCTTGTCCTCATCTTTAAAAGAGGAGGTTGGATAAGATTATTTCTGAATCTTTTTCTTGTTCGTTCATTGCATAAGACATTTATTAACGTGGCCTTTCAAAAGCTCTTAGGACTTGGTTGAAGACATTGGGGTAGGAGTTTTCAACAATAGTTCAGTAAGACATTCATCAGCATAATAATTATTGAGGACCTAGAATGTGGAACACTGTTTTCAATGCTGGGGAGACAGCAGGGAACAAAAGTAGACAAAGTCCCTTCACTTGTAAAGGTTAAATTTTAGTAAGAGTAAGGACTTCGCTGGTGGCACAGTGGTTAAGAATCCGCCTGCCAATGCAGGGGACATGAGTTCGATCCCTTGCCTGGGAAGATCCCATGTGCCGCGCAGCAACTAATCCTGTGTACCACAACTACTGAGCCCACGAGCCACAACTACTGGAGCCCACGCGCCTACAGCCCGTGCTCCCCAACAAAGAGAAGCCACCGCAATGAGAAGCCTGCGCACCGCAACGAAGAGTAGCCACCACTTGCCGCAACTAGAGAAAGCCCGCACGCAGCAACGAAGACCCAACACAGCCAAAAATAAATAAATAAAACATAAATAAACTTACTTTTTAAAAAATTTTAGTGGGAGGAGATAGACAATACACAAAACCCCAAAAGTACCTATATCAGGTAGTGCTAAGGGCTAGGAAGAGTCAGGAAACAGAGAGTGTGGACAGGGGGGCAGCAGGGGTTATTTTGTACAGGAACTTCGGGGAATACCTCTCTATGAAGGTGCCATTTGGGTAGAAACTTAAATGAGGGGAAGGGTGAGCCACTCTTGGTGGGAAGAGTGTTCCAGGTAGAGCAGATGATTCCTGCAAAGGCCCTGGGGTGGAAGTGCATCTGGTGTGTACAAGGAATGGTGTGGCGGTGGGATCAGTGGCTGGAAGTGAAATGGGAGAGCCGGTGGGAAGTGGTGAAAATTCTGAATTTCATCAGAATGGGATGCTAAGTCAAAAGAGAACTGAGGGGCTTCCCTTGTGGCGCAGTGGTTGAGAGTCCGCCTGCCAATGCAGGGGACGTGGGTTCATGCCCCGGTCTGGGAGGATCCCATGTGCCGCGGAGCGGCTGGGCCCGTGAGCCATGGCCGCTGAGCCTGAGAGTCCGGAGCCTGTGCTCCGCAACGGGAGAGGCCACAAGAGTGAGAGGCCCGCGTACCGCTAAAAAAAAAAGAGAGAACTGAGAAGACAATTGAAATTTGAGTAAACTTTTGGAGGAAAGATTCATCTGGCTCTTGAGAGCAGAACAGCTTGTGGAGACAGGAGCAGACGGAGGGCTGCAGGGACCAGCTGGACACTACACACTGGTGTCACAGTGGCCCGTGAGAGGCGACGTGACTAGGCTTTGGGGGGAGATTTTGAAAAACCCCAGGGAAGGACTCCGATTGGCTCAGCTACAGTCAGAGCGACAGGATTCTATGACCAGCAGCTCCTCCTTGAAACCCCAGACTGGATCAGGAGACGTAGCCCCCCAGAGGAAGGTGCAGGTGTGAACAGAGGATGTACACTCAGCCATTGCAGAGATTAAAAAAAAAAAAAACCAAAAACACGACGGGAACAAAGAGTAGAAGACACGTAAACTAAGAGTTATGCTCAAAATTATTTCCTCTCATAACCATTATAGTTTTTTCAAAGAACATAGGGTTGCAACACATTGATTCTTCCTGTGGCATCATCAATACATGGATGTGCACTGGTTTCTTATGTCCCAGGTGCTGGGTGAGGGAGGAGAGCTCACTGATGTGAAGACAAAAGGAAATTAATAGTATCGAGCTGCTTTCCATTCTTCCTTGAGTCTTGGAATGGCGCCATTTCTTGGCTTCAGAAAGTCCATCTGATTCATGGTTCCCTTTATTTCTTTTCTCACAGCTACCACCCTCTGTTTGGAAAACACTTCCTTTCTCCTTTCAGAAAATGCAGGTCCTACAGGACCCCGTCCTCGGTGAGGCCACTGACATAGCAAAAGAGGAGGTGTTCCTGGGCCTGCCCTGCACGTGGGGATGCTTTGGGGCTGGGGGTGGCATGAGGAGTTTGGATTGGAAGGTGTGGAAACCAGGCAGAGGCCTTAGGCTGCGTGCAGAGGGGCAGGGGTACCGAGTGTGGTGAGGTGAAAACAGCACTGAGCAAACAGCACCTGGGACAGCCTGGAAGCTCTGGGACGGCAGGTGTGCAGAGACAGAGACCACCTGGGAAGTTACTGCACCAGCTTCGCCTGAGGAAAACCCTCGCTCCTCGGGTAATGGCCGTGAGAAAAGAATAAAGGGGACAAAGCTTAGCTGCATTTCAGAAAACAAATCTAAAAGTTCTGTTATAAAAATGGAAGAAACAGCCTCCTTGGAACAACAATGTAGAAGGAAAACTAGTGCAGCCTGGCCAGTCCTTCAGTGTTGCCATATCTTGTTTTCTAACTTGAGGCCAGGCAGTGTTCCCAGCACTCTACCGGTATTAGCTCACTGCCTACCCAAACAATCCCATTTTGCAGATGGGGACACTGAGGCACAGAGAACTTACACAATGGAGCTGGGATTTGAACCTAAGCCATCTGACTCCAGATGCCACCTTCTTAACCACCTTCTTTCCCACGGGGAACTCTGTGTGCCTTTGTAGTTTCTCGGGCTTCATTTTTGAGAAATGTCAATTCCACCTAGTTCCTTCACTCCCCAGTGGTTCGCTGGATTGGAAATCACAGACATCCTTTATAAGCACATCACTTCAAATTCGGTGCCCCCTCTCTCACTCCGTCTATAGTAAGACACTGTTATTAACATGCATAAGAACATATATGGAATCTGCTGAGGCGTATATGTATTCGTATGAACACACACACACAAGAAAAACCAGCATCAACGGCAACTGGGGAAATTCTTTGGGTTACCAGGAGAGGGCTGAGTTCTAGTTTTTAACCTCCTCTTCCATCGGCTTCCACCTCTTCAACACACCATTCAATAGTTGCCATTTGTCAGCCAGAGCCTCACGAGAAGCGAAACCACAAACCCGCAAGCTCATGGCTCTGGAGCAAAGACAGCAGTGGCTGTGTTTGATGTGTGGTCCAGGCTAGACCCTTACCTGTAAATGTGTTGAGGATTTAGGACTCTAAGAGCTGCAGTGCACAGCTTCTTTGGAAGAAATGCCAGCCCCCTCGTATTTAGATTCGAAACACCTGCATTTGGGGAAGCAGAAATAAACAGCGGGTGCTTTTTCGTTCCCTGAAAACAAGGTGCAAAGCTTGCCTTCATTAGCCATTTTTCCAGGTTTTAGCCTCCATACTTGCTAAGACTGGAGGCAATATTCCATCAACCAAATCTGCTTCAACTTCTGAATATCCCAGAAGTGTTTCTCATTCCTGTCATTCCTCTAGATCTACTCAGATCCACAATTTACATTATTGGGATTCAAAGAGATAGGAATCTGGTCTTAGAGGCAAAATTAAGAGAAAAAAATAAATAAATAAGACTCACTCCAGTACCATAAATATCCCCAACAAGCAAGCCGTTAAGGCAGGCAGTTTGTTGGAGAGGAAACTTCTGTAAGTAAAAAAAAAAAAAAAGAAAAGAAAAATTTTAAGAGTTCTAAATATCACCTTCTTCTTATGGTAGGTATGTGTACCTACTACCACACTTGGCACTGGTGATTGCAGTGGACATCAGCGTTCACATTATTGTCTGTCTGGTGACTTATTGGAAGAGGAGGCCCCTGGCTGGCAGCTGGAATTCAACTTCATTCTTATTTTGATTTCACGTTTTAATTTAATTAATTTTATGAAAAATGTCTTTTGTCTTGAGCCACATGAAATTCCCCCTCCTTTTTTTTAGCAGGTAGGATTTTAACATATTTCATGATTTTAATGAAGAAAAAGGTATTATCTATAAATTTTAGGTTTGATTTTGGCAAAAAAAATGATAAGGTACAGAAGCAAGTGGGAATTCTTTCCCAGAAATGTAAATAAACAAAAAAAATTCCTTTTGCTCCAGGGCTTTGAGAACATGAGGTGTGATAAAGTGGCATAAAGGGCTGTGAACATTAGCGTCTTCAAAAAGCTGTATGTTTTGTTGGTAAATTCTGAGACAAGCAGATTTTAGAAAATTGATTTAGAAGTTGCTGAAAGGATTTGTTTCCGTAATATTAATTGAACATTAAAAAACCATAAATGGGGGTACACAGGACTGCTCTTTAGAACTGGGACCGCTCAGTGCTAGAGCTTTAGAAGGAGAGGTGAATGATGGAGAAAGTGTCCACAGCATCCCTTTTTAGCCTGTTCACTCTGAGGTCCATGCTCCTGGATCTGTGAGAAGAAAAGAGTCAGTCACAAGGCAGGTACCTGGCAACACAGTAGTGATGCCATTGATTGGTCTGTTTTGTTATTTTATGTTCATTATATCTGTGAGCCACATTTAGTTTTTCAGTTTTCTGAAACTTTGGAGGCTAGCAGCTCATTAAATTTTTGAAGGAGCTGAAATCCACACACAAAACTGATATATGTATTAGAAAACTAATATGTTTATAGAAACTAATATATATAGAGAGAAATACGTTTATATTTCTGTAAACCAATTTTCCCAAGTCCCTTTCATTTTTTCCATTTCCCATATTAATTAGAAGAGAAAACAGATAAATAGAATCACATTCATAAACAAATGATACAAAAATGAACTTCATTTCTAATTCGTTTACCTACCTGTCTTCATTTTGCTTAAATAAAATGTAATTAGTATTTTGTCATTTGAAAGTTAAGCCTTGGCTATAACTGTGCCTTTTAATTCCTAAGTAGGTCATTAAAAAAAATAACCAGGCATTTTCCTTATTGTTCTATACTATACTGAGCTTGAATTATAGTTTGGTATTCACAATTTCTTTGCCCATTATTATTTGCATGTCTATTCAATGATGTGTGGTTAGCATTAGACAGTGTTTAGTGTTTAGATTTGTTTCATCTTTTATTTCACACTTATCATTTTAATTTTACTACAGAAACTATAAGCTATACATCTGGATTTCTAATGTCCTTAAATTACATGTGACAGCCTCAGATTTCATGGTTTAATTACCCTGAAAGCTTGATATTATAGTCATAAGAAATGATAGAAAACTCAGTCATCCTCTATTGGTTATCTATTGCTGAGTAACAAACCACCCTAATGTGTAGGGCACAAAACAGCCCTTTTGTTACTCCGTGAGTTCTGCAGGCCAAAAATTTGGGCAGGGCACAGTGGAGATGGCTCGTATCTGTGCCAGGATGTTGGGGATCTTAGCTGAAGAGGATAGAAGGAGACGTGTGTCTGGATGGCTGGGGCTACAATGACCTGGAGGTGTCCTCACTCACCCGTCTGATGGGGAACTAGCTGTTGGCAGGAACCTACACAGGACCTGTTCATGCATTTCTCTGATGGAGAACCTCCACAGGACCTGTTCATGAGATTCTCTGAGTTTCCTCACAGCATGGCAGCTGTATTCCAATAGGAGTACCCCAAGAGAAAGTCTGAAAGCTATATCACCTTTTACGACCTAACCTTGTAAGAAACACAGCAGCACTTCTGCTGTAGTCACAGAACCTACCCAGAGTCAAGGAGAGAGACATAGACCCCATCTCTCCATGAGAGGAGTGTCAAATCACCATGCAAGAGGAGCATATGGGAAGAAACCCATGTGGCCATTTTTGGAAAATGCAATCTACCACACACTCGTAGTTTATTCTGACATTTTTTTTCACTAGTTCTTTGGCATTTCTCCCGTGAGCAGCCCACCATCTTATCCATGATAAATGTCCAACAAATTCTTTTCAAATGTTTAATGTCCGAAAGACTTCTGCTCTTGATCTGCTACAATGAATCACACATTTGTGCAAATCTTTGCTGATTTGAAGCTTGATAATAAGCTCTAAATCAGTTATTCCAAGAGTGAGATCACATTCAACATTCCTAATTTTGGGTGTGGAATTTAGATATTTAAGTTGCTCTTTGCACTCCCAAAGATCCTCTCTTGAGAGGGTTAATCTTCCTCCAACTCTTCTCCACTCCAGGCCTCCCAACTCACCAGGGAATTGAATGTTCACACAGCAGAAACCTGTTACCAAACCAGCTCTCTGGAGAGCACGGCATCTGGTCTCAATCCATGTGCTATTTCTACAGCTCCAGGAGCTGAGTTTGAAGGATCTGGGTAAGAATAACACATGGTTCTGTTATCAAATGGTTTGTTCATGCTTTCAAAGTCTACAGAATTGATTGACTGTGTAGGGCAAGTCCTGGTGTCATGATATGGGCTATTCAAGGGGACCCTTAATCAGCAGACTTTATAAGTGAAGGGGAGAGGATGGAGCAGTGTGGAACCATCCTGAAGACGGAAAACAAACAACATATTTTAGCAGCAATTCACAGACAGTGTGCCTCAACATAAATGTTCTTTGCCAGGTGCGCAGTTGTTGTTGTTGTTGTTTTAACACATTGTCTTCCAGAGAGGTGCTTCTGGGCCTTGAGTGCACAGTGACAACACCTGGAAATCAAACTGGGCTCCCTGTGAGACAAGTCCAGGTAATTGCAGGTGCACTGAAGGCTGAGAACCAATGCTAGACGGGGTACTCATTTCTCGTTCTTTAATCCTGGGCCCCTCAAAGTGTGGTTCAGGACAAGTAGCATAAACATCACACAGGAGCTTACTATAAATGCGGAACCTGGAGCCGCGCCACTGCAGACATACTGACTTATAATCCACGGATTATATCTGCAGGTGAAGTTCTAGAATCCCTGTTCTGGTGCATTAGTGCTAAAACTTGACTACATGTTAGAATTAGGTAGGGAAATTTTTTAAATCCAGAGGCTCATATCTCACTGGGTCTAGACCAGCTAAATCAGCATCTCTGGACATAGGATCCAGGAAGAATCCTACAAACAGATCAGTTAACAGTTGCCAGTGCTCAGGACCACTTTGTGTTTCTTGCATAAACCGTGCCCTGATTCACCTATCAGTTCCAATTTTTGATCTCTTTAAAGAGGGACAAGAATAAAATTACAATGACAACAGCAGGAACAACAAGACGGACATAACCTGAGTGTGGAATCTTTCTGCTTTTGACATTTTCTCCCCAATATTTCACACTGAGGCCACTTTTAATTAGAGAGCAATTTTTAAAGTCATTCATCTTTACTGAGATTTTCCAAAGTACTCAACTTAGTTTTATTTTTAAAAATCTCTTTTCAGTCACATTTCGTTTGTTTTATATGAGTTTTTAATAGCTTGCATGATTTTAAAAATTGAGAAACGTGGATAAACAAGTTTGGGAACAAGCACAATTGACTCGGTAAGGACAGGACTCAACTTTTGGAATAAAAAAGGACAGGGTACTTAGAAAGTATTCCTTAATAGCTCATGTTGACCCATGAACAGCAGCTGTAAATACAATTCTCCAGGTGAATTAAACTCAGCATTTCTCCCTCCATTTGTGAACTGCCTCCAAATACAGGAATTACCAGAAATGTTGCCATCTTTTATGTGAGGACAAAGTTGCCTGCTCACATTTTATGTACAAATGTGTTGATGTTTTTGGACATTAGCTCCCAACAAACACAAGGGCTCCAAGTTTCCTCATACATTATTTTCAGGAAAATACATCTTTCGAGTTATAAATATTAACCTTAGCTAGAAATACGTAGCATAGGTGAAGAGAGTTGGGAAGACACATCAGGTCTCGTTGGATGCAAAGACACCTCAGGAATCTGGTTTAAATGTGCACTTAGCTATTTTCGGATCTAATTCGTTCCCCAAGCAAAATCTAGGCAAAATCCTGAATTCCTCCCCAAGCCTCTTTGGAAATAAAACACTTGGCATGTGTCCTTTTGTCTGCAGTCCAAACCAACAACGATGCTTCTGCCAATTGCTATGGTTTAAGCTATTATGGTGAGCAAATGAAACAGTGACAGAAATAGAAACTCCAATTAAAAGATAATGCTATACCAGATCATTCTTTTTCCACACTTACTCCACATCCATAAGCTCTGTGATACCACAGGAAGACGCAGTAAGAATGCACTGCACATGTTAAGCCGGGCTGCGGCTCTCTGCTCTCTCTCCAAATGCATTGCATTAGCAGGTAAATTTCCTCCTTGTGGGATCCAGGAAGAACTGATGTCAGTGAAGCATGTAGTTATATTCCAGTGACTATGAAATATGTATTTAAATAAGCATGCAGAAATTGTAGGCACAATGATATATCAAATATTGATAAGCAATCTATTTGATTTTTTTCCTAAGTAAAAGGTTTCCATTTTATTTTTTTTCTATTTATTATTTATTTATTTATTTTAAAAAATTTTTATTCTTTTTATTAGAGTATAGTTGCTTTACAATGTTGTGTTAGTTTCTGCTGTACAGCAAAGTGAATCAGCCACATGTATACATATATCCCCTATTCCTTGGATTTCCTTCCCATTTAGGTCACCACAGAGCATTGAGTAGAGTTCCCTGTGCTGTATAATCTGTTCTCAGTAGTTATCTATTTTATACATAGTAATGTGTATATGTCAATCCCAATCTCCCAATCCATCTCGCCCCCGCTTCTCCCCTTGGTATCCATACATTTGTTCTCTACATCCGTGTCTCTATTTCTGCTTTGCAAATAAGTTCACCTATTCCATATGTATGTGTTAATATATGATATTTGTTTTTCTCTTTCTGACTTACTTCACTCTGTATGACAGTCTCTAGGTCCATTCACGTCTCTGTAAACGGCACAATTTCGTTCTATTTTATGGCTAATATTCCATTGTATATATGCACCAATCTTCTTTATCCATTCCTCTGTTGATGGACGTTTAGGTTGCTTCCATGTCCTGGCTATTGTAAATAGTGCAGCAATGAACACTGGGGTGATGTATATTTTTGAATTATGGCTTTCTCTGGGTATATGCCCAGGAGCGGGATTATTGAGTCATATGGTAGTCCTATTTTTAGCTTTTTAAGGAACCTCCATACTGTTCTCCATAGTGGCTGTATCAATTTACATTCCCACCAACAGTGTGAGAGGGTTCCCTTTTCTCCACACCCTCTCCAGCATTTATTGTTTGTAGATTTTTTGATGATGTGCATTTTGACCGGTGTGAGGTGATGCCTCATTTAGTTTTGATTTGCATTTCTCTAATAATTAGTGATGTTGAGCATCTTTTCATATATTTGTTGGCCATCTGTATGTCTTTTGATAAACAATCTATTTTAACAAGAACCTTGAAAGATAATGTGTATTAAAGCCACCCAATTCTTACAGATATTTTCCTATGGTTTGGGGAAATGCTTACAAATTTTAATTTTATAGCTAAAGTTTTGCCTACAATCAGTTTACAATCACAGAATAAAAAGAATATCTATTAAATTGTGAGACTATAAATAAACCCATTTGCAAATGGTCTGGCTCATCAATATCTTAAAAAAAATTGTCAAGGATGTATTCACATGCAAAAACTGCCTAATTCAGAATCGAAGCCAAATTATAGTTAATATATAAATGCTCTTACTGAATTTCATAACAGTAAACTCAAGCACAATTATGTTGATTTAAAAACCTCACATTGAGAGTATACTTCATTTCAATAAAAACATCTTTCTTGTTTTTATTCTCACTACAAATAGTAAAAGTATTCAATATTAAAAAAGCAGAGAATGTAGAAAAATGTAAAACAAAACTGAAAAGTATTTGTAATCCTATCACTCAGAAGTGATTCCTTTTAATATATCGGTATATATCTTTTCATACATTTTTTATGAGCAAACACACACACACACTCATAATACACACACACTTATTAAAGGATATCACACCATAGAAACTGATTAATTTTTAAATTTAGCAGTATAGCGTGAACAACATTTCTTAGTCAATAAACTTAGATGCAGATTATTATTTGTAATTACTGCAGGGTTCTCCAAAAACTAAAATGCATCTATTTACTTCATAAACAACTTATTTTGGGACATCTAGATTATTTCTCAAAGTCATTTTAAAAATTAATTATTCTTAAATGTTTTATCTCAAAAATTGTATTGGAACTTAGAACACACTGTTTAAAACTTCAAAGAAGTCGTTAAAAAATTTAACTTTGTTTTTACGCTGAGCCATGATTTTCTTCACGTTTACATAGGTCTTATTTTTCTACATTACATGAACATAGAGAATCAGGCCAACTCAGCATCAAAGAAAAAAATCACATAGTGCTAGACCTGTCCAACACCTGGCTTTTTTTTCCTTAGAGAAAGGGTATGCTAGCATTTTGTCCTCTGACATGTCTTACTGTAATAAGATTGTGAAACTGAAGTTCCTAAAAAGAACCAAGGCACAATAGAAATGGAATCCAAATTGAGGATTTAATTTACACATAATAATTTAATTTCTAAAAATATTAATTAATTAATTAATTAATAACCATTTAATAAAGAAAATAGAAGACAATCAGTTTCAAGACTTCTGGGCATCTCATCTAGAGGCTCAAGAAGTGTGCAGATGTAAAGAGAGGATGTTGTGATGAGTACTTTTTAGAGAAAACTGCTCCTGAGAGGTGTAGAGAGGTTAGCGATTCCCGCATCTGAACCCTAGTTGCTTGCGGGGAGGGCTCAGTGGGACCCCTCAGAGAACTTGAGATATATCCCCTGAGTTTTGGAGGCCCAGGAGCTGGAAGCCTGTCTCCTACCCTCCAGGAAATCTGGAGGTCAGGGGAAAGCTGGTGAGATTCTTTGATGTTCATCTGTGAGTAGCTCTTGCATGTGGGAAGTAAGTATACTCCATTCACCCCTGGACATAGCATGTATGAGTGACCCCCATGGACCAGCTATTGACCCTGGAAGAAAGAGACCCTCCTGGAGCCGTTTCAGGTCCGGGGCAAGAGGACCGCCTTGAAGGGATGATGAGACCCTCAACGGTGAGCATGTGCACCGTGGGCTGGACATGGAGTATCTGGGCAGAGGAGAAGAATGGTCTGCGTTGTAAGATCTGCACCTGGAAGGACCTGCAAAGGTAACTGCAGAGAGAGGTTGTCAGACATGGGTTCTCACAAGCCCAGCTCTGCCTGGGCCAGTACCTTCAGGAGGAGAGAGCAGGGTGGGGTAGGAGTGAAGAAGGACCAGCCCCGCCTCCACCCCTGAAACCTGACAGGCTGCAGTGGCTGAGCTGGGAAGTGGGAGATTTGACACGAAATCATCACGTTCAGATATTTCGTTACTATCAAGGACGGGTCCTTCTAACTTCTATGTTGAAGCTTTGTGTGTTGCTTAAAGTGGCCATAAAACTGTCTATTGCCTAATTCATTAGACCTACCCCAATATTTACCAACAGGCAGGGAATTTAAAGGGAAATGGTAGAAAAAATTAAATTGTGTTTTGAGTATATTCTGTGAATGGTGAATGCTCAATGGGCTGGTCGCCTACTTTTTGGTGGTTTCCAACCGAAAACATCGTGGGTCTTCAGCAGCTCTGGTACCAACACTGTCAAGTGGTGGGGGAGCGGGTGTCAGCATTTAAAGTCTCTCGTGTATCATGAAAAAGTCTCTAAAAGGCAAAGGTAGAACTTTAGAAAAAGAGTACAGGGTATACCCCACTTGGATATTCTTAGTGAAGTACAGTTTATGTGACGAAGACAAAAATAATGTTTCTTGTCAAAGAACAATTCAGAGACATTTGTTAGTTTATTTTGCAGGCATCTGATTGTTTACTCACATGGGAAGGAGCTGCTTGGCTTGAGCTGAAGAATGAAGACAAAAGCAGGAGTCAAAGACAGAAGGGGGAAATGAGATTGCTGCATCTTGTACCAAATCTCGTTTGCGCCATTTTTGCATAAACTGATTATCTGGAAGCTAGCAGAGGGAGGTCCATCTGGGCAAACTGTTTTGAGTAGGCCAACTAGGGGCATCAAAGATAGCAATTTCCATTGTTTAGGAATTCTCCAGAAAGCCCTGGAGGTTGGATCTGGAGCAAAGGGATGGACCATCTTTCTCCAACGTCGGCCATCTTCCTTCCCTTGGCCCTTCTTCTTGGTTCAGCCGCACCTGCACCGTGTGACCTGCTAGAATTCCTCATTATTCACAACCTCCCCCACTCCGCTGCATTTGTACTTTCTAAAACGTCTCAGTCTCGGTGTGTTTGCATTAGCAAGGACGTTAGGGAGGAAAACCAGAGATGTTCCTAAAGGCTAAATTTTTCTACATTAGAAAGAACTGAGAGCTTTTCCTCTCTCTAAAAATGTGTATTTGTGCAGGGAGGAGGGGAGGAGGGGACAAAGGAGACAAGATCAGCTTGGAGTTCATTTTGGGAGAAAGCTTTGGGGAGCTTTATTTAAAAGGATGACTCTACAATTTGGGGGCAGTTGCTGTGAGGTGATCAGTAGGCTTGGGGAAAATGAATGAGGATTTAGGGGCATTTTTACTGTACATAATGTAGTATATTTCCCCTGTGGTGTTTTTCAAGAGTTCTGCAATAAAGATTTAAATTGCTTTTCAATTCTTTTGTAGCTCTTCTGAAAGCAATGCTGTGCCAAGAAAGGTAATGAAAAGGGCCAAGCTTGTTCCCCTTTTACATGTTAAAGGTTTGTTAAGGCTTCAATAAAGACACTCTTCTTCTTTTTAAACCCAGCATTCACCAGACTTTTTTGAGCATACTATCCTAGTTTTAGAGAATGCGATTTCCTACGTAATTATTTGGAACACACTTTGGGAAATGTGAGTCTCAGCTCACATTATCTCAAGGTAGGTCACGTATTTTTTTTTTAAATCACTCTCTCTTCCCAATTTTTTTTTTTTTTCCCAGTACGCGGGCCTCTCACTGCTGTGGCCTCTCCCGTTGCAGAGCACAGGCTCCGGACGTGCAGGCCCAGCGGCCATGGCCCACGGGCCCAGCCGCTCCGCAGCATGCGGGATCCTCCCGGACCAGGGCACGAACCCGTGTCCCCTGCATCGGCAGGCGGACTCTCAACCACTGCGCCACCAGGGAAACCCCCCAATTTTTTTTTTTTAATGTATTTTTGGCTGTGTTGGGTCTTCGTTGCTGCCCGCAGGCTTTCTCTAGTTGCGGCGAGCAGGGGCTACTCTTCATTGCGGTGCCCCGGCTTCTCATTGCAGTGGCTTCTCTTGTTCAGTAGTTGTGTCTTGCGGGCTCTAGAGCATGGGCTCAGTAGTTGCGGCGCTCGGGCTTAGTTGCTCCGTGGCATGTGGGATCTTCCCAGACCAGGGCTCGAACCCGTGTCCCCTGCATTGGCAGGCAGATTCTTAAACACCGCTCTCTTCCTAATTTGATTTAACAGAGCCATATAGCGTTTAATGGGGAGGGATGACTGTACTTGGGTGCATAATGTCTCCCCAAATTCATGTCCTTCCTGGATCCTCAGACTGTGAACTTATTTGGAAATAGAATCATTGCAGTTGTAATTAGTTAAGATGAGGTCATACTGGAATAGGGTGAGCCCTTAACCTAATACCACTAGTGTCCTTACACGAGGAGGAAAGACACAGAGACACGCACATGCCACGTGAAGAGGAGGCAGAGACAGAAATGCTGCATCTAAAAGCCAAGGAACACCAAAGACGGCTGCAGCACCAGAGGCTACAAGAAGGGCACGGAACAGATTCTTCCCTTTAGTCCTCAGAAGGAGCAAGGCCCTTGATTTCAGATTCTAGCCTCCAGAACTGTGAAAGAAAAAAGTTTCTGTGGTTTAAAGCCACTCAGTTTGTGGTAATTTGTTAAGGCAGCCCTAGAAAACTAATACAATGGACAGGTCTCAAAATTAAGAGGTACCTGATTTTGCAAACTTGCAAACTTGAAGACCACTCGGCAATAAAAAGTAATGGACTGGGCTTCCCTGGCAGTGATTAAGAATCCGCCTGCCAATTCAGGAGACACCGGTTCGAGCCCTGGCCCAGGAAGATCCCACATGCCGCGGAGCAACTAAGCCAGTGCGCCCTAAAGCCCCTACTCCGTAACAAGAGAAGCCACCGCAATGAGAAGCCCGCGCACCGCAGCAAAGAGCAGCCCCCATTCGCCATAACTAGAGAAAGCCTGTGCACAGCAATGAAGACCCAACGCAGCCACAAATAAATAAATAAGTTTATATATAAAAAAAAGTAATGGACTACTGACATATAAAAAACACAGATGAATTTCAGAATAGTTATGGTGAGTGAAAGAAGCCAGATAAAAAAAGGGTACATACTGTATGGTTCCATGGATATAAAATTCTAACAATGTAAACTAACCTATAGCAACAGAAAGCAGGTGGTTTCCTGGGACAGGGGTACCAGTAGCAGTAGGAGGAGTGATGGATATGGTCACTCTCTTGATTGCAGTAGTGGTTTTATCATGTATACATATCAAAACATCAAAATTGTACGCTCTATTATATGTGCAATTTATTGTATGTTAATTACACCTTAATTAAGTTGTTTAAAATGAAACAATGTAGGAATTCGTTACTTTAAAATAACCAAGAAATCATTGTGCCAGTTTATATGGAGAAGTGGTGGTGGTGACACAACAAAGTACTTCCACTGTTGGGTATGTGCTCAGATTCATTCTCTCTGTCTCTCTCTGTCTCTGTGTCTCTGTCTCTGTCCCTGTCTGTCTCTCTCTCACTGTATTCTTGTCCTTAATTGAAAGTGGTAAAGCATACGCATTATCAAAACAACTCTAATTACTTTCGCTGGACTAGTCTCCAGAAAATTAAGAAGAGGGAGCTGAGAAAGCCATTTCAGCCCTGAAATAACACACGAGCGCTACATCACGTGCCCAGGGGACATCCCCACCACCGTGTTTAGAATGAACCTTGGGAGATGTGCCTTTCCCCTCCTGGTGTTGACACATTTATTTTCTCTCTCACTTTCCCTCCTGGCTTTAATTAAGCATCACAGCTGAAGAAGATTACCAAAGCAAATGACAAGAAGAGTTGTGCTGTCTTCTACCCATCCTTGAAGACGCAGGCCAGTCTGTCTTCTTCCATCAAGGCTATGCTCACTTCTTCTGCCTTGCTGATTCCCCACAGTGTTTACTCTCGTCCATGCCGTGTACAAGAGCTCTTCTCACATGCTGGGTTTTGCCATTTTATGTTAGTCTTTGCTCCTCAGTCAAAAGGAACCCTGTATCTTTCTACTTTGACGCCCTCTTGTCCACTTCTAGATTCATCCCTATCCAGATATTAGGACCTATTCCATCTCCAAAGGGCTCAACAACAGCCCACAGGCTTTCCTCTTAAGCTTCCCTTCCCTTTCACTCTAGGCCCTGGAGGCGTCACTTGTCTGCCTGGAATTCTATTATGTCAACATACAGCTGATGGCTTCAGATGCCTGCTCCTGCATCTCTCTGTGACTGGAGACTTTCAATAGGGCTACTCTGGCTCAGGACAGGCCAGAAGTGCCTGGGTATTAAGCATCCCCCCGGAGGACACTTGACAAATGAGTGATGGGAGAGGGTGTACAAATACCCCAGCCCCCTCACCCCTCAGGTGAGCTAGCTCAGAGGTGTGTCCTACAGTTTCCTCAGGCTCTCCTGTGGCGTGAAGTTCCAGTTGCTCATTATACAGCTAACTTAACAACACACTCTTTGTAGGCTGCCTTCCATTCCTGTATTAGGCCCCCACTTCCTGGCCAGTGTCGAAGGAAACTTCCAGGTAAACTGCTTGCCTTCGAATTCTCATCTCAGTGTCTGCTTCTAGAACGCCCACCTGAGATTAAGACGTTGTCTTAGAGCCCATTGCACACTCGCTGACCTCCCTCCACACGCTCTATTAAGGCAGTTTTAGCTGCCTCCTTCTCTTCAGAGCTTCCTGTCCTATGGTCAAGGCCCCACTCGGACCCCCACCTGTCACCTTGTGCTTGCTCCCTGAAGTCTGATTTCCTATTTTCCTTCCCATCACACATAGCTTGGAAAAGTAGAGAGACTACAGTTGTTTCTCATGGACCAGCATCACCACAAGAGAAATAGATCTAGTGTGGTGTTGAAGGGGTGAGGAGACCTCAGCAGGAACGTGCTGGACAAACCTTGCTGAATGCACAGAAGCCGAGAGAGGAGTGCATTTGACCACGTGGATAGAGTTGTACCTTCTTTTGCTCAAGAGAAATGTAGGCCCTGCAGAGATTCTCTGAGGAACCCATGAAAGGGTCCTTTCACCATTGGCCAGGCCAGTGAGTGAAAGACCCACAGCCCAGTGATGACTGCACTATCTTCTTGGCTTTCCTTACTCCAGGGCTTGGACCCTGCAGAGGGGGAGTGGAGAAGGGGAAGGAAGAATAGGACTACCCACGTGCCTTCTCCACCACAGGGCTTCCAGCTCAAAGAACATTTCTGTAGCTGAAATGCCAACTTGATCCCCAGACTGTGAGACCTAACCTGTGCTAGGTCCACCCCTTTATCCCACTGTGGTTAGCAAAACAAAGCTTTCCCCCAAAGGTTCCACACCTTAGTGCCTGGAACTTGTGAACACATCACCTTACAAGGATGGCAGAAGAGATGACGCAGATGTGATTAAGGTGATGCAGCTGGAGATGGAGAGAGAAGCCTGAATTATCCAGATGGGTCCTGTTTAATCACATAAATCCTTAAAAGCAGAGCACTCTCCCCAGCTTGGGAGAGATACACTGGAAGAAGGAGGAGTGATGTGAAGCATAAGTGGAACTTGACCCCCCACTGCTGGCTGTGGAGATGCAGAAAGGAGGTCATGAGCCAGGGGACATGGGTGGCCTCTAGAAGCTGGGGACAGCCCTCAGCTGACAAGAAGCAAGGAGTCTTGGTCCTACAACCCAAAGGAAATGAATTCCGTCGACAAACAAATGAGCAAGAAATGAATGCTCCCCCAGACCCCCCAGAAAGAAACACAGCCCTGCCCACACCTTGATTCTAGCCCAGTGAGCCGTGTTGAACTTCTGACTTAAAGAAGTTTAAGAAAATAAATTTGTGGTTCCATGAGCCACTGTTTACAGTTATTTGTTCTGGAAGCAATGAAAAATGAATACACTGACCATCTAAAGAGTTTTTCTCCCTGCTTGGGAGTCCTCTGAGAGGAGAAAGCAAACCTTTGCAAGTAGCTCCCTGCAGGTTGCTAATACAGGGAGATTAATACTTTACCAGATCACTTATTGCACTTCTGCTTATCGGGAAAAAGAGGGAGAGAACTTGGGTGCGTGATTTGAAACCAGTGGATTTGTTCTCAGTGTTTCCTCTAACTGGACAACACCAGGACATACACCTGGCTCTTCCTCTTTTCCCATTGTTCTCTTCTGCTTAATCTTATTGACCCCCTAGAAGTTGCATGTACATCTAGACTGTTGTTCAAGAAGGGTCTCTGGAAAGTTCCAGTTGATAAAAACAGTATTTGTTCAGTTTTTACCCTGCTGTTAAATCCACTCTCTAATTGGATAGAAAATCCCATCTCTTTATTGGATCCTGTAATTAATCCCAGATAATACACTGAACTGTTTTCTTCCTTCCAGAATTTCAAACCAGTGATTTTCCAGGCATCAAAGCAGAGTGGAGAGGCCTAATTAATTGATAGGACTGGCAATTATACTCCAATAAAGATGTTAAAAAAAAATCGATAGGACTGTGGTCACCTGTGCTGGGCTTGACACTGTGTCAGACTCAGTACACAGCCTCTGTAAGAACACTTCCTGCCTCACACTCGAGATTAAGGAGGTCTGAGGAAAACCAGCTGCCTAACAGTACATTTATTAGACCTTGCAATTTTTTAAATTTATTTATTTTTGGCTGCATTGGGTCTTCATTGCTGCGCACGGGCTTTCTCTAGTTGCGGCGAGCAGGGGCTACTCTTCGCTGCAGCGCGCGGGCTTCTCAATGCGGTGGCTTTTCTTGGTGCAGAGCACGGGCTCTAGGCGCATGGGCTTCAGTAGTTGTGGGTCGCGGGCTCAGTAGTTGTGACGCATAGGCTTAGTTGCTCCGCGTCATGTGGGATCTTCCCGTACCAGGGCTCGAACCTGTGTCCCCTGTATTGGCAGGCGGATTCTTAACTACTGCGCCACCAGGGAAGTCCCCTAGACCTTGCAATTTTATTTGCACATATTGTATTGGTTTTGGAATCAGAAAAAAAAATCCATAGGGTTTTATTTAATTTATTTTTTAAAAGAACATTCTAAACAAACTCATCCGGAGATATGTAGGTGTTTTTATCTCAGGTATTGTCATGTTTTAAATGGTTTTTGCTTCTCCCAAGAATAGTATTATTTTAAGAGCAAGCTTTCGTGCCTGCTGTTACTCAAAGCTTCTCTAGCCTATGCTTCCTCCCCCTTCCCCCTTTTCTTAATCACTCAGTTACCGAGAAGGGAGAGTTAAACATCCCCTACTACTATGGTAGATTTGCCAGTTTCTTCCAGCCTTCTGAAAAATGTGTTTGTTTTAGAGCTTTGTCACTAGTATCATACAAATTTACAATTCCTATAATATTTTTTGTGAATTGCAAGTTTTACCAATTTTTAGTGACCCATTTTACCTCTGAATAACGCTTTGCCCAGAAAGTCTATTTTGCTTAATATTAATGTACACCAACTCTCCTTTAGTTAGTATGTACGTAATATCTCATGTCATTTGTTTTAGGTGTGTTTATAAATACCATTTGCTTAACAATTTAAAAGATTATATGGTGCTATGTAAATATTTTTTTGGTGGTCTGTAAATTTATGTCTTTTAACAAACTGTAAATTTTTGTCCTTTAACCAAATTTACATTGATTGCAATTACAGGTATATTTGAATTCTCTTGTATTATCTTATTTTATATTTTATTTTTTATTTTACCTTTTCATGCTTCTTTTCCTGTTTCACTTTACTTTTTACCTGGTTTACTGTCTTTTGTATCATGTGTGTGTTTTTCTAATGCATTCGCTCCTCTCATGGTTGGAAAATTATATATCCTATTTATATATTCTATTTGCTCTAGATATTTCCATCCTTATATTTTAAATTGTTCCTGAAGTATAATTCACATATAGAAAAATGTACATATCATAAGTACACAGCTTCCTGGATTTTCACAATATGAACACACTTATGTAACCAGCATCTAGATCAAGAAAGAGAGCCCATGCCCAGAAGACCTCCTTATACACCCTAGAAAATCAAACACACTTACCTAACATAAGCTGAACAAGTTCTAAAATTCAGCATAATCTTTATGCTTCTTCCATACAAAATAAGATTTTACTTTAGAATATTTTACCTCCAATCACTATACCTCCTGATCTCTATACTATTGTTGTCAAGAATTTTAGTTCAACTTTATTTTTTAACACCATTAATTTACCATGGTGTTAAAAAATCAATTTAAATTACCATTAATTTACCACCATGTTTATCATTTTCTCTGCTTACCATTCTCTCTTGTGTCTTAGATTTTCCAAGCATGACTTTTTTCTTTCTGAAGTTTATTTTCTGAAGTTTCTGTGGTTAGAGTCAATCGGTAGAAAAGTCTCCATTTTTTTTGTCTGTAAATGTCTTTATTTAATCTTTTTTTTTTAATTTATCTTGGCTGGCTGTACAATTTTATGCTGGTAGTTATTTTTTTCTTAGTGCTTTGAAATATCTATTCCACAGTCCTGTGCTTTCTATTGTCATTGATACAACAGCTCTCTTTCTAATTGTCATATATTTTTCTTTTATTCTGCCTATTTAGATTTTTTTAAAATATGAGAATATGTAGTCTTATTAGGATATAGTTACATATGGGTTTCTTTTTCTTTATTCTGATAATCAAGATCAATGTGTTTTCTGAATCTGAGGATTAATGTAATTTTTTTTTTGGAAATTTCTTAGTCATTAGTTCTTCAGATATTGCCTCAGTTTTTTTTTTTTCTGGAATCTTGATCACATGTGTTAAACCTCTTTACCTCCTTCGTACTGTCACTGTACTGCATTCTGTACCTACATCTCTGGGTACTTTTCTCAGAGAGATTTTCCATTCATGAACTCTCATCTCAAGATGTGTATAACCTGCTGTTTTCCCCATCCATTGAATTTCTCATTTTAATTACAACAATTTTCTTACGAAGTTCCATTTGGTTCTTCTTTCAAATATGCTTAGTCAATTTTGAGTGTCTTTTATTTATTCCTTCATCATATTTCTAACTCTCTTCTATCTATATATTTATTAAACCTATTTATTGTAGATTTTATCTCTGTTAATCCTAATGTCTGCTCTCATTACCAGTCTGATGATCTCATTTGTTGTTTTTCCTGACTGTCACTCATGGTACCTTGTTTCCTGTGCATCTGGTGTTATTTGATTGTGAGCTCTTTTCTTTGGAATTTCATCTCTGGGAATGTTTTTGGATTTTTGATTCAAGATAATAGTCCTCCCAATATGATGTGCCCTTGTTTCTGTACTACCAACTCAGGAACACTTCACTTTACAGTCAGAGCTTAGATTATTTCAGGAAACATGGGTTATATAAATTTTGCCCCCAGCTTGGTGATGGTGGCTTATGGTTACAGATTTTCAAGTTTCTTTTAAAAATTATTATTATCATTAATGTTTCTCCCATTGCCACAGCCAGACATGAATGGATCACCACCCTCTCTTCCATTGGCAGAGTGTTTTTTCCTGGTCTACACCCCAGAACATTGTCTTCAAAAGGTCTCAACTTCTTGTATGGCATTTTTGATTAAGTCTCCCACCCAGTCTGGGCCCAAGTTTTGTCTCTTGTTCCCTATCACATGCTTGCACTAAAATGCAAGCACGTGAGATCAGAGATAACTACAGAGAAAATGTTGGCATCAGCATTGCTTACTTCTTTGGATTTGGCTTTTCATTATTTCTACTTTTTAAAGAATTCCCTCATTCCTTTGCCAGCTAACTTATCCATGAGTTTAATTTTTTTGCTTTATTTTTTTCAATCCAGTATTGGGTGATCCGTGTACTATTAACTAGAATTTCTCCTCATATTTTATTATACCAAATTACTGCTGCATTTGTAACTATGTATATGATCAAGGAGGTTACCTCTTTGGTCAACTGGAGTGCGATGTAGCTGAAGAACTCTGGGAGACTGTGCAGAACACGCCTAAAGTTATCGTAAGTGAAGGATTAGGAAACTGAGATCATTAGGGACCAGCTCCCCATTCATCACTGGTTGAAGACAATTCCAGAGACATGGGAACAGGCTTGCTCTGGCTTGCTCTGTTCATAGGCAAAAAGAGAGCCTTCAGGCCGAGAATCACTGGGATTTGCTCTCAGCATGTGGAGGTGAGTACTGAGAGGTTATGGAAGGGATCCTCATAGTACCTGCCACAAGACATTGGGTGACATCAAGATTAAAGCAAACCTGAAACTTTAAGCACTTAGGCTTTCAGTTTCTTGTCCTCAGCAATTCAGGGACATATGGAAGGATAATTTTTTTAATTGAACAGAACAGACTTCAAGATCACTGATGCTCCAAAGAGCTGGCTGAGCCATCTGACAGTATAATTGCTCAACTTCCAGGGTAAGGTAGGAATGTGCGGAAGACATGGAATTCTGTGCTATGAGAAGAATGATGTAAAGGGAAGAGACAAAGCCATGGACCTGGAGAAGGATGGCGACAGCCCGGGACATTTTTGCAGATCAGAGCTGATAGTAAGTGGGTGCACACAGTGGGACTCTTTCTTATAATGGGAGACTTGTGGTTTTACCGTTTAAAGGTCAGAGCCTGCTTGAAAGACATCATGTGTGACTAGGGAAGGCACCAGGGACAAGCTCTGTTTACCCCCAGGCATAACCATGTGGTAAGTCCAGGCTGCCCTGCCTCAGTTGCTCTGTCTTTATTTGTAAGAGAACTTCCCTGTCTGAATCACAGACGTCCAATAATCAGCAGCAGATGAGAAACTTGTCACAGTTCCCCACCTCTATTTCCAAACTCATTGCTTGATTGAACTCCTGTGAACTGATTTAGGACTCATGTCAAAGGGTTTGTTTATAAAACGCAAGTGTTGGCCTGAGAATCAAAGTCTTGTCCTAATACAGAAGTTACTTTTTCTAGCCTTAAACACTGTTGAATATGCCCAATCTTCCTGATAAGAAAAACAGCCACCTGTAGGAAAAAAAAAAAAAAAGCAGACTGATATATAAACAACACAGTGACACAAGAAGCACAGCTCATTTGCTGCTAATTGGTGTAGATTTGCCAAAACTTGGACCTAAATTGCTACTTGTTCAAAGACATCAATTTCCATGGTACCCAAGATTCTGCAGTCAAACACTCTACCCCTGAGCTATACCCCGATCCAAGGTACCCAAGATTCTGAATGACAAAGGAATTTCTTGAGTGTTCTTGAGATAATATATTTCTCATCTTACACAAATGGCAGTGCACTCTATATATTATCTCACTTTTTGCTTTTCCCACTTAACATTAATTATTGGCATTTGACCCAAATCAGTACACAGAAGGCTTCCTCATTCTTCTTTGTGTCCATGTTCTTTCCTATTCTATGGAGAAGCCACCAGTCCCTTATTTATAGGTATTTAAGATGTTCCCAGTCTTGCTTGATTAGAAACTGTGCTGTAATCATTAACTTCAAGCACATGACATTTTGTACTTGGGAAGATAAACATGAATGATATTTCCTAGACTTAGAAAGACATTGCTGAATTGAAAGATGTGTGTACTTGTGATTTTAATGGATTTTGCCAAATTTCTCTCTATAAAAGCTGTACGGACTTCCCTTC
The DNA here is from genome assembly GCF_949774975.1 of Lagenorhynchus albirostris. Lineage (NCBI taxonomy): Eukaryota > Metazoa > Chordata > Mammalia > Artiodactyla > Delphinidae > Lagenorhynchus > Lagenorhynchus albirostris. Next base: position 49,060,297 of record NC_083109.1, read on the forward strand.
CCACCTGCAATGCATCAGTCAGAGCGTTGATTTCCAATGCTCGGCGTGCTCTCCATTGCAATGTGTTGTCAGCCTTGTTGATCTTTTCCACTTTAACAGGAGAAAGAGGGTAACTGCAATTTTAATATGCATTTCTCTTCCCATGTACAACACTGAGCATCTTTCCTGATATCTAAGAGCTGTGGGCTGTGGCTTCTATTCCTTAGGCTGTGATGAGGGCGGTTTTCCACTTTGTGGATTCCAGGAACTCACTAGAATTGTGTCTGGAGCAAATTGAAGCTGACTTAGGCAGAAGAAATTCAGGACAGACCTAATTTGAGAGTCAAGCTTATTTGTGTATGTAAAAGCCACAGGGAGATAAACTATGCTGATAAGATGGTGCTTAGATGCATATTTAATTACATGGAACATATATTTATGATATAGTATTAAAGGAAACAAAACAGGTTAAAATAGAGTACAGTGTGATCTCTCTTCCTCTTTTTTTTTTTTTTTTGCAGTACGCAGGCCTCTCACTGTTGTGGCCTCTCCCATTGCGGAGCACAGGCTCCGGACGCGCAGGCTCAGCGGCCATGGCTCATGGGCCCAGCTGCTCCGCGGCATGTGGGATCTTCCTGGACCAGGGCATCCCTGGTGTCCCCTGCATCGACAGGCGGACTCTCAACCACTGCGCCACCAGGGAAGCCCTCTCTTCCTCTTTTAAAAATACATTACAGCTCTACCCACCACCAGTCCCTCCCATCAGGAAACTTGCACAAGCCTCTTAGATAGCCTCATCCACCAGAGGGCAGACAGCAGAAGCAAGAAGAACTACAATCCTGCAGCCTGTGGAACAAAAACCACATTCACAGAAAGACAGACAAGATGAAAAGGCAGAGGGCTATGTACCACATGAAGGAACAAGATAAAACCCCAGAAAAACAACTAAATGAAGTGGAAATAGGCAACCTTCCAGAAAAAGAATTCAGAATAATGATAGTGAAGATGATCCAGGACCTCGGAAAAAGAATGGAGGCAAAGATCGAGAAGATGCAAGAAATGTTTAACAAAGACCTAGAAGAATTAAAGAACAAACAAACAGGGATGAACAATAACTGAAATGAAAACTACACTAGAAGGAATCAATAGCAGAATAACTGAGGCAGAATAACGGGTAAGTGACCTGGAAGACAGAATGGTGGAATTCACTGCTGTGGAACAGAATAAAGAAAAAAGAGTGAAAAGAAATGAAGACAGCCTAAGAGACCTCTGGGACAACATTAAATGCAACAACATTCACATTATAGGGGTCCCAGAAGGAGAAGAGAGAGAGAAAGGACCAGAGGACCAGAGAAAATATTTGAAGAAATTATAGTTGAAAACTTCCCTAACATGGGAAAGGAAATATCCACCCAAGTCCAGGAAGCACAGCGAGTCCCATACAGGATAAACCCAAGGAGAGACATGCTGAGACACATAGTAATCAAATTGGCAAAAATTAAAGACAAAGAAAAATTATTGAAAGCAGCAAGGGAAGAATGAAAACTAACATACAAGGGAACTCCAATAAGGTTAACAGCTGATTTCTCAGCAGAAACTCTACAAGCCAGAAGGGAGTGGCATGATATACTTAAAGTGATGAAAGGGAAGAACCTACAACCAAGATTACTCTACCTGGCAAGGATCTCATTCAGATTCTATGGAGAAATCAAAAGCTTTACAGACAAGCAAAAGCTAAGAGAATTCAGCACCACCAAACCAGCTCTACAACAAACGCTAAAGAAGCTTCTCTAAGTGGGAAACACAAGAGAAGAAAAGGATGTACAAAAACAAACCCAAAACAATTAAGAAAATGGTCATATGAACATACATATCAATAATTACCTTAAACGTGAATGGATTAAATGCTTCAACCAAAAGACACAGGCTTGCTGAATGGATACAAAAACAAGACCCATATATATGCTGTCTACAAGGGACCCACTTCAGACCTAGGACACATACAGACTGAAAGTGAGGGGATGGAAAGATATATTCCATGCAAATGGAAATCAAAAGAAAGCTGGAGTAGCAATACTCATATCAGATAAAATAGACTTTAAAATAAAGAATGTTACAAGAGACAAGGAATGACACTACATAATGATCAAGGGCTCCATCCAAGAAGAATATATAACAATTATAAATATATATGCACCCAACATAGGAGCACCTCCATACATAAGGTAACTGCTAACAGCTATAAAAGAGGAAATCAACAGTAACACAAAAATAGTGGGGGACTTTAACACTTCACTTACACCAATGGACAGGTCATCCAAAATGAAAATAACTAAGGAAACAGAAACTTTAAATGACACAATAGACCAGATAGATTTAATTGATATATATAGGACATTCCATCCAAAAACAACAGATTACACTTTCTTTTCAAGTGAGCATGGAACATTCTCCAGGATAGATCACATCTTGGGTCACAAATCAAGCCTCAGTAAATTTAAGAAAACTGAAATCATATCAAGCATCTTTTCTCACAACACTATGAGATTAGAAAAGAATTACAGGGGAAAAAAACGTAAAAAACACAAGCATATGGAGGCTAAACAATACGTTACTAAATAACCAAGAGATCACTGAAGAAATCAAAGAGGAAATCAAAAAATACCTAGAGACAAATGACAATGAAAACACGACGATCCAAAACCTATGAGATGCAGCAAAAGTAGTTCTAAGAGGGAAGTTTATAGCTATACAAGCCTACCTCAAGAAACAAGAAAAATCTCAAATAAACAATCTAACCTTACACCTAAAGGAATCAGAGAAAGAAGAACAAACAAAACCCAAAGTTAGCAGAAGGAAAGAAATCATAAAGATCAGAGCAGAAATAAATGAAATAGAAACAATAGCAAAGATCCATAAAACTAAAAGCTGGTTCTTTTAGAAGATAAACAAAATTGATAAACCACTAGCCAGACTCATCAAGAAAAAGAGGGAGAGGACTCAAATCAATTAAATTAGAAATGAAAAAGGAGAAGTTACAACAGACACCACAGAAATACAAAGCATCCTAAGAGACTACTATAAGCAACTGTATGCCAATAAAATGGACAATCTGGAAGAAATGGACAAATTCTTAGAAAGGTATAACCTTCCAAGACTGAACCAGGAAGAAATAGAAAATATGAACAGACCAATCACAAGTAATGAAATTGAAACTGTGATTAAAAATCTTCCAATGAACAAAAGTGCAGGACCAGATGGCCTCACAGGTGAATTCTATCAAACATTTAGAGAAGAGCTAACACCCATCCTTCTCAAACTCTTCCAAAAAATTGTGGAGGAAGGAACACTCCCAAACTCAATCTATGAGGCCACCAGCACCCTGATACCAAAACCAGACAAAGATACTACAAAAAAAGAAAATTACAGACCAATATCACAGATGAATATAGATGCAAAATTCCTCAACAAAATACTAGCAAACAGAATCCAACAACACATTTAAAGGATCATACACCATGATCAAGTGGGATTTTTTCCAGGGATGCAAGGATTCTTCAATATATGCAAATCAATCAATGTGATACACCATATTAACAAATTGAAGAATAAAAACCATATGATCATCTCAATAGATGCAGGAAAAGCTTTTGACAAAATTCAACATCCATTTATGATAAAAACTCTCCAGAAAGTGGGCATAGAGGGAACCTACCTCACCATAATAAAGACAATATATGACAAACCCACAGCAAACATCACTCTCAATGGTGAAAAACTGAAAGCATTTCCTCTAAGATCAGGAACAACACAAGGATGTCCACTCTCACCACTATTATTCAACATAGTTTTGGAAGTCCTAGCCATGGCAATCAGAGAAGAAAAAGAAACAAAAGGAATACAAATTGGAAAAGAAGAAGTAAAACTGTCACTGTTTGCAGATGACATGATACTATACATAGAGAATCCTAAAGATTCCACCAGAAAACTATTAGAGCTAATCAATGAATTTGGTAAAGTTGCAGGATACAAAATTAATGCACAAAAATCTCTTGCATTCCTATACACTAATGATGAAAAATCTGAAAGGAAACACTCCCATTTACCATTGCAACAAACAGAATAAAATACCTAGGAATAAACCCACCTAGGGAGACAAAAGACCTGTATGCAGAAAACTATAAGACACTGATGAAAGAAATTAAAGATGATACCAACAGACGGAGAGATATACCATGTTCTTGGATTGGAAGAGTTAATATTGTGAAAATGACTATACTACACAAAGCAATCTACAAATTCAATGCAATCCCTATCAAATTACCAATGGCACTTTTTACGGAACTAGAACAAAAAATCTTAAAATTTGTATAGAGACACAAAAGACCCCGAATAGCCAAAGCAGTCGTAAGGGAAAAAAACTGAGCTGAAGGAATCAGACTCCCTGATGTCAGACTATACTACAAAGCTACAGTAATCAAGACAATATGGTACTGGCACAAAAACAGAAATATAGATCAATGGAACAAGATAGGAAGCCCAGAGATAAACCCATGCACCTATGGTCAACTAATCTATGACAAAGGAGGCAAGGATATACAATGGAGAAAAGACAGTCTCTTCAATAAGTGGTGCTGGGAACACTGGACAGCTACATGTAAAAGAATGAAATTAGAACACTCCCTAACACCATACACAAAAATAAACTCAAAATGGATTAGAGACCTAAATGTAAGACCGGACACTATAAAACTCTTATAGGAATACATGGGAAGGACACTGTTTGACATAAATCACAGCAATATCTTTTTTGATCCACATCCTAGAGTAATGGAAATTTAAAAAAAAATAAACAAATGGGACCTAATGAAACTTCAAAGCTTTTGCACAGCAAAGGAAACCATACACAAGACGAAAAGACAACCCTCAGAATGGAAGAAAATATTTTCAAACAAATCAATGGACAAAGGATTAATCTCCAAAATATATAAACAGCTCATGCAGCTCAATATTAAAAAAACAAACAACCCAATCCAAAAATGGGCAGAAGACCTAAACAGACATTTCTCCAAAGAAGACATACAGATGGCCAAGAAGCACATGAAAAGCTGCTCAACATCACTAATTATTAGAGAAATGCAAATCAAAACTACAATGAGGCATCACCTCACACCAGTTAGAATGGGCATCATCAGAAAATCTACAAACAACAAATGCTGGAGAGGGTGTGGAGAAAAGGGAACCCTCTTGCACTGTTGGGAATGTAAATTGATACAGCCACTATGGAGAACAGTATGGAGGTTCCTTAAAAAACTAAAAATAGAATTACCATATGATCCAGTAATCACACTACTGGGCATGTACCCAGAGAAAACCATAATTCAAAAAGACACATGTACCCCAATGTTCATTGCAGCACTATTTACAATAACCAGGTCATGGAAGCAACCTAAATGCCCATCAACAGATGAATGGATAAAGAAGATGTGGTACATATATACCATGGAATATTACTCAGCCATATAAAGGAACGAAATTGGGTCATTTGTTGAGACATGGATGGATCTAGAGACTGTCATATAGAGTGAAGTAAGTCAGAAAGAGAAAAACAAATATCATATATTAACACATATATGTGGAACCTAGAAAAATGGTACAGATGAACAGGTTTGCAGGGCAGAAATTGAGACACAGATGTAGAGAACAAACGTATGGATGCCAAGGGGGGAAAGTGGCAGGGGTGTGGGGGTGTGATGAATTGGGAGATTGGGATTGACATGTATGTACTGAAGTGTATAAAACTGATGACTAATAAGAACCTGCTGTATAAAAAATAAATAAAAATTAAATTTAAATTTTAAAAAAGTATACGTGAAATCTCTATACTTTCCTTTTAATCGTGCTGTGAACCTAAAACTGCTCTAAAAAATAAAGGGTATTTTAAAAAAAATACATTACATGTTTGTAGAAAGGTGATTATAAGGAAACATATGAAAAATTAACCATGATTATTTCTGAATGGAAGGACTATATGATATTTTAGTCTAATTTGTGTTTTGCTGTATTTTTGAATTGTCAATTACTAATTGCTGCCTTAAAGAATTAAAAATAATATTATAGGGCTTCCCTGGTGGCACAGTGGTTGAAAGTCCACCTGCCGATGCAGGGGACACGGGTTCGTGCCCCGGTCCGGGAAGATCCCACATGCCGCGGAGTGGCTAGGCCCGTGAGCCATGGCCGCTGAGCCTGCATGTCCAGAGCCTGTGCTCCACAACGGGGGAGACCACAACAGTGAGAGGTCCACGTACAGCAAAAAAAAAAAAAAAAAAAACCATAAAAAATAATATTATATTAAAATACATTCTGCCTCACTGTCGTACCAAATATACAAAATGATGAGAAGAGCATTAGACTAGAAGTCCAGAAACCCAATTTTTATCCCAGTTCTGCCATTAATATGCTCTGAGACGTTGAGCTTATGGTTTAAATTTTCTGGGCCTCAATTTCATTATTTGTAAAGTGGGGGAACTGAACAAATTTATATTTTTTAATCTTTATACTAAAATCCTCTCATATATTGAGATGAGTGGGACACTTTTAAACTAATGCTTACTGAGTCTTTCACAGATATATGTTTAAATAGTTGCATTCCATAAAATCAAGGTGATTCCACGAGCACCTGTTGTCCTTACGTGGATGTGTTGTCTGTGAACTGCATTGGTGTGCGATGCAAAGCAAGTCTTCACACAGAGTAATTCTCCTCTCAAGACTTTCTGAAAGAGGTTACCTTGGTAACAAGAAATCAAACTCACCCACCTCATCTTAGGGGTCAAAACAAGGTTCTCAATGTAATCATTTCTACTCTTCAGGTACAAACTGAACCAACCTTCATGAGAATATTCAAATATTAGTAACAAGTACTTTTGTTCTCAAAGACACAGTGCTTTGAATTATTCTCTTATCATTTCGTATGAGCAGGTTTACTCACAGCATCAGAGTGCAGGAAAGTCTTTGAGGACACAGACATCACTCTTACTTCTTTAGTACTTTGCCACCCAACGGGATAGTAATGGCTACTATCTATGGAATATTTAGTATATTCCAGGTACAGTACTGAATGCTATATTTGTGGAGCATCTCTCTAGTTCCTAAAACAACACAAGGTGTATCAGTGAGCTTTTGCTGTGTAACAAACACTCCAAACTTGTTGGCCTAAAACAAAAAACCATTTATTTAGCTCATGATTCTGTAGGTTGGAAATTCAGGATAGGCTTAGCCAAAAGTATATTCTGGCCTGAGATGGGCTTACTCATGTGTCTGAAATCAACAGCTAAATTGTTGATTTAGCTAAGTTGACTGGTCTAGCGTAGCCTCATTTGGAATGGCTCTTTTCTGTTCTATGTGGTCTCTCATCATTCAGCGGGCTAACTTGGGGTTATTTGCATCACCATTGCAAAGTTCTAAAAGTGACAAGAGATTGTGCCCTAATGTGCAAGCATTTTTCAATCTTCTGCAGTATCCTTGCTAATGTTCCACTGGTCAAAGTAAGTCACATGGCCAAGCTCAGAGTCAGTGTGGGAGGGAACACCCAAGGCCATGGATAAGGGAGCTGTTATTGCAACAATTTACCACACAGATGGTTTGATAATAGGTCCTTGATAAATGGTAGACCAACAAGAGCCATAGGATTAATTCAGTGCATGTGGTCAGAGGGGTAGAAAGCATGCAGTCACAGGAAGCAAGAAGAGGAGCAACAGTGAAGCACTTATCTGGGTAATCTTACCCAAGGGATGCTGCTCTCTTGAGATGACTATTTGTCCCAGTTTAAGTCTGCTGTCCTGGTGGAAACATTAAGAGCCCTCTCGTTCATTTTCAGAAGTTTCCTAGTTTGCATGAAAGACTATTCTTATCCCTCTACCTCCTTAGCACCTTGGACAGTTCTTATCCACCCCTGTAGCTGGAAGGATCTGACAGCACTGATGTTTCTCCTTTGGCTTCTACCCGATAACCTCACTGATCAAGAACAACTAGCATTAACTATTCGGGGTGCATTTCTAGGAATCTCAGACCCAAGAGGCAGTAGAGATTAGATAACTCCCTGCCGTGAGTTCATAGATGAGGAAGCTATAAGATTAGCAACCAAGCTTCTGAATCCAGGGGTCTTTTCCTGCCAGCACTTCCACCAAGGAAATTCCAGCCCTGAATACTCCCTTGTATGTGATTCCTGCCTCCCCCTCTCACAGTAATCAAGGGTTGCTGCAAAACTATACAGAACCTCTCCTTTCTTTCCTTTTTATACCAGGAGCACACTGTGTTCACCATATAGCCTCCTACTCACTTCACGGAACTGACAAGGGAAAACAGTGTGCTGGGGCACCAGAGCACAACACAGGCAAGTGACTTGAACAGGGGTGAAGTCTGGGACAAGCTCGCACTGGGCACCTTCCTGCCCTCCCTTCAGGTTCTCTGCTCAAGTTTCTGAAGGCTCAAGGCCAGAGCTGGCAGCACCTGTCTGGGGAGACCCAGCCAGTCTCCCACCTGCACAGGCAGCCCTGATGAATCAGTCGAGAGAATGTTATCGTGAAACACTGGCATGCTGTGGCTGAATGGCTTTTCATCAACCGTCTGGGATCCCCTCTCAGGGCCTGGAGAAAACAAAGCCACAGGAATCAGGCTGTATTCAAAGCACTGAGTAGGTGTCAAAGGCAGCATCAATCCAGACAACTGGAAACTCACTTTAAATAAAGACACAATTTTATACTACTAGTAAGCCTACCTTGGCAACATGGGACCCCCCACTCCACTCCCTCAATAGAGATCATTTAATTTCCTCCATTAAAGGGAAGTGCAGAAAGATGACTGTTTCAGTGCCTGTAAGATGACTGTTTCAGTGCCTGAAAGATGACTGTTTCAGTGCCTGTAAATAACACAAATAAATCAATAAATGCAGCATTCTCTTGCTTAGCTCTGGGTTTGGAGGGGACCTGGAAGATCCTCTTACACTCTGATCATCTCTCAAGATTTCTGCCAACATTCCCCCAGAAGGTGGCTGCCAGCTCAGCCCCTGAGAACTGGCTGACTTGGCGTATGAGAGCTGGAGACCGTTAGCCAGGTCCCTGTCCAGCCCGCGCATTTTATACTCACAGAAACACAGAATCAGAAATTTTATGAGACCTACCCAAATTACATTATATGCTATTTCATCATTTTACTACCTCTTCCAGAGAATTGTTGAGATGACTATCAGATCAATTGAGTTAACAAGTAATTACTGAGTGCCCATAACATACTCACTGCCGGGAATGGCCCTGGAAGATGAGGAAAGGGCCCAGGAAACTGGCTTTCTGGGCTCCTGCCCCAGCACCATCTCTAGTCACAATGACGTGACCCCTAACATCCTTTCCTCCTGCCAGTTCTACCCAACAAATGTGTCTCTGGTCTGCCCTTCCTATGTCCTGGCACTTACCCTCCAACCTGGACCGCCAAACCTCAACAGCCTCTGTCCAGTCTTCTCGCCTCTATTACTGTTCCCTCAAGTCACCATCCACACTGCTGCCTGAATGAGCCTCCCTAAAAACCTCAGGGGATGTGTCCCTGCCCTGACCAAGCACTTCCATAGCTGTTTAAATTCAAACTCCTGCCCAACTGTGAATTTCCCCTTGAGGTGGATTATGCCTACTTACCCGCCTTTCTCTTTTAGGGTTGAGCCATAATACATGAGTTCCCAGACATGCGACTCCTTCCTGGTCCCACCCTTTGTGTTGTTGGTGCTTTGGTTGGAAATCTCTCTCCATTCATCTACCTGGGGGACAGCTACCTAACTTCACAGAAGGGTATCTCATCCCCTGTGAAAGGTCAAGAGGCCAAACCTGGGATGGGAAGCCAGTATGGGAAGAGGGGTGAGGGGTACAGTGGAAGAAAACCTGCAGTGGTCTTGGTCTTCTTTGCATCACAACAGAGTGGGTCTTTGAGTGCTGTCAGGCCACCAGCAGGGCTTTGACTAGTGAAATGCTCGTTTAGTCATTCATGGGTCCTCTCTCATCTCCTTTCTTATAGTGTGTCAGCATTCATCACAGGTCATTCCAGGCACTGGGCTTCATAGAACTGATAACTTGTGTGTGTGTGTGTGTGTGTGTGTGTGTGTGTGTGTGTGTGTGTGTATACGCTCTAAATTCCATAGTCTGACAACCTAGATTCATCAACTAGCATAAAATCCCTTGAAACGCCCTGGCTTCAAAGAACACCATGTAACTATTTTCCAAAGGGCTTTCTTTGACAGTGTTTATCATCAGGCTCTTTAAATGACTGTTTTCCAGTCTCCTGGGTACCTTCTTACACAGAGAAGAGCAAGAAGGTAATTAAAGTAGGTCCCTATACATGAGTAAGGAGAAGGAGTATTCCGCTCTGTGAGGTGGGTTTCTCGCTCCCAATTCTCTTCAGGGGACGCTCGATGGCACTGCAGGTTAAGTCATTTCAAGAACTGTGATGCTCCCATGTTATGAGCAGAGCTGAGCCGTTTCTGTAATTACCTTTTGGGTCATTGGGGGCCCGGGAAGGGAAAAACATACCTCTCCAGCAAGTGCAATTATAAAATAAATCAGCATGCGTGTAAATTAAATGCTAACTGGGTCTTATTATTAGTTCCAGAGCTGGCTTCTTCCCTGGTGCTCTCATTTCTTAGGAAAGCATACAGTGTAGCAATTGGGAGGCTGCCCCAAATTCTCATTCTGGAGGCTTGTGGGAGGAGAGGTTTCTCTCCCAGACCACATTGTAGCACTTTTTTCATGCTCCTAGAAGGTTAGGTACTGACCCCAGAGCTCACACCTTCCTAACCCTGAGGTTTGCTTCTTAGTGGTACTGACAGAAAGGATGCTTTTGAATGGCCCCAGATACTTGGTCAGACATTTTTCTGCGTGTTTCTGGATGAGATTAACATTTAAGTCATAGACTGAGTGAAGCAGATTGCCCACCTTGATGTGGTGGGCCGCATTCCAATCAGTTGAAGGCCTAAATAGAACAAAAAAGTGGAGCCTCCCCTGAGTACGAGAGAATTTTTCCCGCCTTCAGCCTCAGACTGAGACATTGGCTCTTTCTGGGTCTCAAGCCTGCTGGTCTTTGGACGGGAACCACACTCTCACCTCCCCTGGGTCTCCAGCTTGGTGACTCACCCTGCAGATCTTGGGGCCTGCCTGTCTTCATAATCACAGAAGCCAATTCCTTATAACAAATATTTCTCATCTCTCACCACCCCACCCCCCAAATCTCTCTGATTTTCAATCTGAGCAAACTGTAAATTCAGAATTACCATTTACTGAGCTGAGAAAGCCTGGGAGGAACACTTTTGAGGCAGTAGGAGACCAGGAGGCCAGCTTTGAGCATTAAGTTTGAGGTGCCTATTATTCATCCAAGTGTAGAGATCAAGTGAGCAGTGCGATTTAGAGTGCTGGGTGAGGTCCAGGCTGGAGGGAAAGTGTTACAGTCTGCAGCATAAAACATTTTATTAAAGCTAAGCAACTAAGTGAAATCATCAAGGGAGTGAGGGTAGATGGAAAAGTTGTGCCCACGATACAATACAATAATTCGAAAAGAACATGAGGAAAGTACTCAGACAAAGCTGTAACCTTTCAGAAATGGGCTGGGGAGCCACAGGAATGAGTAGAGTCATCCCAAATCACCAACGTATAAGACTGGCCCTGAGCAGGTATGATTATTCCCATGTGACACAGAAGTGGAATCTAGGGACCATAGGAACTATGGCCATAAAGCATTAATAAAAGGATCCAAGTGGCTGAATGGCAATATTAGGCTGATCTGCCAATTTTAGGCAAGTTTCCTTTTCTCTGATTATCTATTGCCATGTAAGAAGCCACCCCAAAACTTAGTGGCTTTAGAAAAACACCCCAGCATTTATTTTTCTTATGAGCCTGCAATCTGGCTATGGCTAGGTGAGCATGGCTCATCTCTGCCCTGCACATCATCAGCTGGGGAGGCTGAAAGCCCAGGGCTAGAATCATCTGAAGGTTCGTCTACTCACATGACTGGTGGTGACACTGGTGGGTAGTGGCTGGGACCGTAGCTGGAGCTGTTGTCCAGAACTCCTGCTGATGGCCTTGCCCAGAGGCCTGTACTTCCTTCCAGCGTGGTGGCAAAAGGGTGAGTATCCCAAAAGAGCAAGGGCCAGGTGGCAGCTGGAAGCTTTCTACGATGTAGCTTTGGAAGTTACACAGCATCACTTTTACAACACTCTATCTGTTAAAGCAGTAACGAAAAACCACACAGATTCAGGAGGAGGGAAAATGGACTCCCACTCCTTGATGGGGGTGTGGCGAAGCTCTGGAAGACCCTGTGGAACCGGAGCTCTTGCTGTGGCCATTTATGGAAAATAAAATCTGCGGTACATCCTGAGGAATTCGCCACAGTTCGGGGTTGGCTCTCAAAACTGGAAAATCCATCACTTGGTGGCTTCTTATATCAAAATACTGATGAATAAGACTGGAATGCCCATTTATTATTTATAACGAGAAGAAAATGTCATTGCTATAGGACCACTCAGATTCTTTTTGCCTCTATACACCTGGTGAGGATGGAATCAGAACACAGGAGTGAGGGATTTGGGTGGATGACTTGAGGGGCAGCAGGTTAAAACGGGACTGGTCTTGTCAAAGGGACATGAATTATGATATCCACGGACTGAGGCTTCCGGGCTCTCTCCCAGTGCTTCTTTTTGTCACTCCTCCTGCTGTAGCTTCCTTGGCTAGCCAACTGCTCCCTTGACTGGGATATTTTCTTTGGGTATGCCTGTCCACTCAGTCTTACCAGTCTAGGTTTGCTGAGGGGAGCCTTTCTACTCCTATAAATGCAACTTTCCACGTTTTTTTTCTGATTGGCCATGTCTTGGTCTAAGAGCATATCCCTAAGAAAGCAACCTTAATTCTTTTATTTCCTACTTCTTGTGGGAGGGAGTTCACCTACTTACAGTAGCCTAGGTGAGGGATGGTGGCTGGGCTAAGGTGATGTTGGTTGAATAGTGAGAGAAAGTTTGTGTTGGGATATAATTTGGAGGTCGAGCTGTCAGGATTTGCTGATTGAGTGTGGAGGAAGCAGTTCTGCGAGAGGAATAAAGGAATCCAGGATGGTATAGTAAACTCTGTCAGCGCTCCACGCAAACCCCTCCACCAGGTCAGTGCACCCATCCCCCAGCTGAGCTCTTAGCTGCCTCCTTCTCTGGAAAATTCACCTCAGGCAGTGGAAATACTGGGGTAGGAGGGGGAAGCTTGTAACCAATGACTCACTGACTGGAATAACAAAGCCCAGCTCCTTGCCTCACAGTGGCCAACACTGTTGCCATTAGTGCTCCAAGCTCCCCGTGGCATCAGGCTAGACTCCAGCAGAACCCACACCTGCCAGGTGTCTTCTCCTGCCCTTACAGCTTCCCTTACACCTTTACAGGTTTTTTTCCTATGAGCTTTCTCACAGTACATCACGTACACAAGAATCTCCAACTCAGGCTCTGCTTTTAAGGAACCCGACCTAAGACAGATAACTCTAAAGCTTTTGATTTGAGTAACTAAGTAACTTCTGGTGACATTTACTGAAATGGGGAACCCCAGGGGTAAAAAGGTTTGAGAGGAAAAATGAAGAGTTCAGTTTGTATTTGTTAGGTTTAAGATGCCTTAAATTGGACATCCATTGGAGATTCCAAGTAGGTGGATACCAAAATCTGTGGTTCAAAGAAGAGGTCTGGGCTGTAGACTTGAGGATCAAATAAAAGTATACAATTTAGACTGGAGGGTGAGGGAATGCTTCTCTAAAGAAGTGACATTAATTCATGACTTGAAGTATAAACAGGAATTAGTGAGGCTATAAGTAAAAGGAAGAGCCTTCCAGGCAGAGGGTATGAAGTCTCTGAGTCATTTTTTATTGATGTCAGAGGCAGGAAAGTGCCCAAGTCACTGATTCCAGATGCATTGCTTACCCTTTGTCAGAGTAAGTAAAATTTCTTTGAAGCTGATGAATTTAGGGGTATTTATTGCTAAGTGGCAGCCTCATCATTTTGTCTGTTGCTTTTTAGGCAGACTCTCTCTTCACCAGTAGGCAAAATTCATTAGAAAGCCTTACCCAGAAAAAGACATGCATGTCACAGAGTTTGCTATTTTGTGCTCAAAGGTAACCGTGGAAAATGTGGAGACCATTGTTCACAGGAAGAAAGGAGGATTAGGGGTCAGGGGCCAGCTGCAGGGACCTAGGGAGATACAATTTTTTATTGAAGTGTAGTTGATTTACCATATTATATTAGTTTCACGTATACAGCATAGTGAGTCCATATTTTTATAGATTATACTCCATTAAAAGTTATTATAAGATAATGGCTATAATTCCCTGTGCTATACAATATAGCCTTGTTGTTTATCCATTTTATACACAGTGGTTGACATCTCTTGATCCCATACCCCTAATTTGCCCTTCCTTTATTCCAAAGCTACTTTTAAAAGAAATTCAACAGTGAGAGAATTAAAAGGAAGTGAAAGTGAGCAAGAAAGACAAATACTGCCATCAGGTAAACACTTAGAAAGGAAGAGTGCTGATGCAGAAAACAAATATTGACTGAATTGGAGAGAGTATTGAGTGCGGAGAGCAAACATTCCTAGGATAAAAGCTGGACAGAACCAAACCTGTAAGAAGAAAGATTCCAAATGCAATAAACAGGGCCAGCCAGCCCTGAATTGGAGCTGAGGGACACGGACCCAGGCAGGAGTCCGGGAGTATCATGACAGAGAGGATTTCTGACTCCGACTCCACGTGAGGGGCAGTTAGCATGGTCACAGCTCACTGCAGAGCCCAAGAGCTGATCTCCTCTGTAGAGGAAAGGGGGCTGGTTACATAAACAGAAGGATTACCCCTGGCCCATCAACAAGGGAGAAGCTGGCTCTCCATGTAAAGGAGAGAAGCCCCCAGGGAGGACAAGTCTTTGCAGAGCCCAGGGCTGTGGCCTTTGCCCATAGGACTAATGAAGTGATATTTAATCAAGTGTTCTTGCTGCAAACAGGAATGTTAAGAACCTGGGTTATTTTTATGTTTGGTGCAATGGCAATTAACGGCCCAAAGGAAAAACAACAGAGACTCCAAGGACAGCTTAGCTGAGAACACACTGAAATAAAAAGTGGCTCAAGCTTCCCTCAAACCCCTCCCTTTGCCAATAAAATAAAACTGGAGAATCAGGCAAGTCCATACAGGAGTTGCTCAATGCTCTGATCCATTGGTGGGTTTGCTGTTATAAAAGAAAGGAAGATGGCAGCAAGGAAGCGATGGCGGTTGGCCTGTCGTGTGAACTTGGGTGCATCTCTGAGCTCCTACAGAGCTTTCGCTTTTGCTTTTGAGAAATGAGTAAGGACTATTTTATCTCTAGGTTCTTTTCTGGATCTAAAATGGTTGGATTCCAGATATCGTTTCACTTGGGTGATGGCACATGTCTGAGAGTTTAACCAGGGAACTCAGGAAGTGAGTGACGGATAGGAGATAAAGAAAGGACATCAGCAGAGGATGTACACAGAGTGCTGATGTGGGCTGTATACGAAGCCCCCACTTCACGGAGTCTTTCCCAACATCTATGCCTCACAGGCGATCTCTTATTTCTGTGTCTGCTGAGACATGGAGAGATTTTTAAAAGTTACCCTACCCATGAAAGGTTCCCATTTATCAGAGGCCAAAAATCAATGAGTAGAATAGAAAATAAAACAGTAATGTCAATACTTCTTCCTTTGCTTGAAGTCCTGGAGAGTTAAGTCAACAAGATGTTCATGGTTGGATCACAGAGGATTCCCAGGGTCTCCTTTTATGCACATAAACAGAATAAAGTCCCTACCTCATAAGTAGGTCCAAAGAAAAATAAATTTTCTTTGAATTGGAAGAACCTATTGTTTACCATTGTCTGTTGTATGTCATCATTTTTTTTCAGTATTCAGTGCAAAGGCAATTAAAGGCACAATAAACTTAAACAAAACTAGTTAAAGAAGGCGGCAACCTTCCATATATACAAGTATATTATTTCTTCGTCCACAATGCAGCCTTCAAAAAAGTCAGGGAAGCCCA
Organism: Lagenorhynchus albirostris; assembly: GCF_949774975.1. Taxonomy (NCBI): domain Eukaryota; kingdom Metazoa; phylum Chordata; class Mammalia; order Artiodactyla; family Delphinidae; genus Lagenorhynchus; species Lagenorhynchus albirostris. The sequence continues at coordinate 49,076,365 of NC_083109.1, forward strand.
CTGGATGTCATTTGGTTTATTGGATTCCTACGGTTTTTCTAAGTGAAACTGTAATCAGGCTTTGATGAGTAACAAAGCTTCCTATTTAAAGAATGTTCAGACTTCCCTGGTGGCGCAGTGGTTAAGAATCCACCTGCCAATGCAGGGGGCACGGGTTCAATCCCTGATCCAGGAAGATCCCACATGCCCGTGAGCCACAACTACTGAGCCCACGCGCCGCAACTACTGAAGCCCATGCACCTAGAGCCCGTGCTCTGCAACAAGAGAAGCCACCACAATGAGAAGCCCACGCACTGCAACAAAGAGTAGCCCCTGCTTGCTGCAACTAGAGAAACCCCACGCGCAGCAACAAAGACCCAACGCAGCCAAAAAAAAAAAAAAAAAATGTTCTGTCTGAGCACATTAGGGTTTAAATTGGATACCCTAAATTAAATTTATAAAAATACATGTGTGTAAAAATACACACATGTATTTTTATAAAACTTATGATTTACTTACTAAATTTCCAAAATAGTCTCAATAATATCTGTTTAAAGTATTAGGAAAGTACTAGAAAATGTTAGAAAAATACTAAAATAAATTATTAGTACAGTTTGGTGAGTAAGTTCATTGTATTGGTTGACATTGTAGATTCATATAAGCATACTGCAGTTAAGTATTTATTTTTTTAAAAAAACTTGCAGCATGTTTTAGCCTAACACAACTTCTCCCCAAGAGCACAACCCTGACCTTGCCTGAGAACCTAAAACCTCTGACATTAAAGAGTGTGGAAGTTGTTTCTCCTATTCTTACAGGAAACATCTGGACAAACTGAAATCATAGACTTTTCTTGGATCCATAAGAGAACTGAATTTGCAGGGAAAATCGACCACCCCAAAATCTGGAGAGGAAAGGCAACGCTGAGAATCATGGCTGAGACTTTCTTGGAGTGGAAGCCAGGAGCCATGAACTGGTTGAGTGTTCGATACACTTACATGGCAATTTTGATGAATTTCTGGAGGCTGAGTGTGGACAGCATGAGAGGGAGGAAATCCTGGGAGCTGCCATCTGCGTGGGCCCTTACATTGGTGTAGGCTTTACTTGCAGGAACCCACCATGTTCTATGTTAAAGATCTGATAAAGACCCTATTGTGAATCTGGAAGGGGGAGGGAAAAAGAAATCTGTGTGGAAGGTGCCCAGAGCTTTCTCCATAACAAATGCCTACCCTCCGGGGGAGGACTTAACCAGAGCCTGTCTCAGAGCTGTGGGGGAAGGGTATCCCTCCCACACCAGCCTCTCCCCCGCGCCCCCACCCCCAGCTTCCTATCTTGCTTCAGTAGGAGGAAGTTCTATAGGACAAAACACGCGTGAAGGTCACAGTCCAGAGACACAGGCCCACTGTGTGACTGAGGTGTAACTGGAAGATTACAGAATGCTCCTCATCCCCAAACCTGCCATCATACTAGCTGGACTCTAGTATAACAACAGTGAAGTACAGCTGGAAGAGTTGTAAGACACAGACTTTCTCTGATGGGGAGCAATTACAAGAAGCCCTAAGTCAAGAGGGAAGACAAAAACAAACAAACAAAAATGAGAAGAACTTGAAGCTTCTGACTCTATAGCTATAGGAAACATTAAACAAAACCCAGGTCCTAATTAGAGTCACATAAATCCTCACACTACAGGGCTATTTACTTAGTTCCTATTACCTAATACGACATGTCCATCAATTAACAAAAGACTACAAGGCTTTCCAAAAAAGTGAGAAAAACACAGTCTGAAAAGACAAACTGAGCGTCAGAACCAGACTCGGATATGACATAGAGTTTGGAATTATCAGGCAGGGAATTAAAAATAACTTTGATAAATATGTAAAGGAATCTAACGGAAAAAGACAAGATCAGATGCAAGAATAGATTGATAGGATAAGCAGAGAGAGGGAAATTCTAAGAAATAATCAAAAGGAATTGCTGGAAATAAAAATACTGTTGACTTGGCAAGGCGAAGGGTAATTTAGCTTGAAGATAGGTCAATACAAACTTCCCAAACTGAAATGCAAAGAGAAAAAAGAATGATAAACACAGGACAGAACATTCAACAACTGTGGGGCAATTTCAAACGATGTAATATATCTATAATTGAAATACTAGAAGGAGAAAAAAGAAACAGAAGAGCACAAAAAGATATTTAAAGTAATAATAGCTGAGAATTTTCCAAAATTAATGACATACACCAATCCACAGATCTAAGAAGCTCAGAGATCATCAAGCAGAATAAATACCAAAAAGCAAAAACAAAATAAAAAATTCTTATACCTAGGTATAGAAAACTGTTACAAGCATGGTTGATGTTAAACCAAATATATCAAAATCTCTTTAAATGAGTGGTCTAAATATACCAACTAAAAGATAGAGATGGTCAGATAAAAAACAGGACCCAGGGCTTCCCTGGTGGCGCAGTGGTTGAGAGTCTGCCTGCCGATGCAGGGGACGCGGGTTTGTGCCCCGGTCCGGGAAGATCCCACATGCTGCGGAGCGGCTGGACCCGTGGGCCGTGGCCGCTGGGCCTGCGCGTCCGGAGCCTGTGCTCCGCGGCGGGGGAGGCCACGGCAGTGAGAGGCCCGCGTACCGCAAAAAAAAAAAAAAAAAAAAAAAAAAACAGGACCCAACTATATATTGTCTACGCAAATCTACTTTAAATATAAGGACTCTGGTAGGTTAAAAGTAGAGTTGGAAAAATATATACCATGTTAACACTAATCAAAAGACAACTGGAGTAGCTATATTAATTTCAAACAAAGCAGACTTCATAACAAGGAAAATTGCTAAGGATAAAGAGTGTAACTACATGATGATAAATGGGTCAGTTCTCCAAGGGGATATAACAATCCTAAACGTATATGCACCTAACAAAAGAAAATCAAAATACATGAAGCAAAAAACTGATATGACTGAAGGAGAAATAGACAACTCCACTATTAAACTTGGAGACTTTAACACTCATGTCAGTAATTGATAGATTATACTCAGGAAATCGATAAAGATATAGTTTACCTCACCAGTAGTATCAATCAACATGACCTGGTCAGCATTTATAAACTGTGTACCACATCCAACAATAGCAGAATACATGTTCTTCTCAAGCTCATATGGGAAATTCTCAAACACAGACCACATTATTAGTCACAAAACACACCTTAACCTGATTGTGGTAATCATTTCACAAAGTATACATTATCAGATCATCATGTTGTACACTTTAAATATATATAATTTTATTTGTCAATTATACTTCAATAAACCTAGAGAGGAAAAAAAAAAAAGGTAGAGCCTAATTCTCCATTCCTTAGAGTGGGCTGTGCAGTGACTTTCTCCCAAAGAGTACAGTAGGGAAAGGTTGAAAAAGAAGGGTAGGGCTTCCCTGGTGGCGCAGTGGTTGAGAGTCCACCTGCCGATGCAGGGGACATGGGTTCGTGCCCCAGTCCGGGAAGATTCCACATGCCGCGGGGCGGCTGGGCCCGTGAGCCATGGCCGCTGAGCCTGCGTGGCCTGTGGTCTGCAACCAGAGAGGCCACGACAGTGAGAGGCCCGCATACTGCAAAAAAAAAAAAAAAGAAAGAAAAAGAAGGGTAAGTTTTCAGTGGAGAGACCTGACAAAGTTATCTCACCCTAGATGATTAAAGTTAACATCAACAGTGATAAATCACATTGATGGTATGTACCCTTGACATGATATGATGAGAATGGTACCTTACCTTGGTGGTTTTCCTCCCCCAAAACATTATCCTAGTTTAATCATTAGAAAAACATTGGAAAAATCCCAAGAGTGGAACATTTTACCAAATACCTGAAAACTTTAAAGGTTTTCGAAAACAAAGAAAGGCTAAGAAACTGTCACAGCCAAGAGGAGCTAAAGGCGACATGAAAACCAAATGTAATGTGGGGTCCTGGATGGAATCCTGGAACCAAAAAAAGGACATTAGATAAAAACTGAGGAAATCTGAATAAAGTATAGGCTTCAGTGAATAAGTGTCAATATTGGTTCTTTAATCATGACAAATGTACCATAATAATGTTAGATGTTTATAATGAGGAAAACTGAGTGTGAGGTGTACACAAACTCTGTCCTATCTTTGCAATAAATCTGGAACTGTATGATACTGTAATGGTGGATACTTGTCATCACACATTTTCCAAAACCCATAGAATGTACAACACAGAGTGTGCCCTAATGTAAACGCTGGACTCTAGTTAGGAACAGTGCATCAATATTGACCCTTGATTGTAACACATGTGGGAGATTTTAATCACATGGGACATTGGTTGGGGATGAGGGGTCCATGGGAACTCTCTGTACTTTGCACTCAATTTTTTTCTGTAAACCTAAAACTGTATCCAAAGAAGTCTATTAATTAAAAAAAAACACAAAAAAGAAAAAGCTAATAAATCTAAAAAATTTTTAAGCCTCCAAACTTGCAGCTAGAAGAATTTACTACTGAAAATTGAATAGACGGGGGAAAGAAACCTAGAAAGTACTTTACAAATAACTGGAGAAAAGGCTCAGCTGGCTGAAGTTTCTCTAGCTCCAGAAAAAAGTTTAGCAATGAGAGTCTGCATGGCCAAAGAGTGTGCATGTTGGGGCATCTCAGGATAGAAGAAGGCTCCCTGTGGCCACCTGAGTTGCTGGCTCTGTTATTTCCTCTCCCCAGACCCTCTCCTCAAACAAAGTGGTGTTCTGCTGATTCATGGTTTTGCACCACCAAGCAAAAGAAGTCATCCATTTTTCTGTCCAAACACACACCACCTGGGATTTTAGATCCATTAAGCTCTTCCAAATGATTGGTAATGGAAAGCCTTGCAGCTTCATTAGCAGAGGCAAATATTTGACTTCATGAAGGATCAATGTCCTGTTGATTCCAACTGAAAGAGGCCTGAGACACAGGGCCGGCTGGTGATGCCCCACAAGAGAAGATCAGTCTGACACTTAACACCGCCCTGATGCTTTTGGATAAAAAGGACAACTGTCTCGTTTCTCACAGGTCCTGATGGCTCCTGCCAGGCACTTATTTCTGCACACCAATTTATCCCACACTTAATGCTTAAGGCAAACATTTTATTTTGCCCAGACATTTGGAGAGGGTTTGCCTGGACGGTTATCGTCTGATTCACGTGGCATCAGCTGGGACAGCAGGACTGAAGGATCCATGCCCAGGATGCCTTCTTTACCCACATATCCAGTGTCCTGGGGCTCCTCGGCCTCTTTCCGTTTTCACGTGGTGCATCATCTTCCCAGGCCTCTTCATGTGGCTTGGGCTTCTCACAGCATGGTAGTCTTGGGGGCCGTACTTGAACTTCTTCCATGGATCTGGCTTTCCTTGAAAGACAAGTCTTAAAGTGTGTTCTATGAGACAGAAAGTGGAAGCCGCCGGTCTCTTATGGGCCAGGCCTGGAGACAACTTGTGTCATTTCTGTCACATTCTGTTAGGCAAAGCGGTTCCAGAGCCTGCCCACATAGGAGGGTTGGGAGCATCGACCCCCCCTCTTCATGGGAAGAATGTCAGAGAACGAGTCGCCGTCACTAGTCAGCCACATAGCTTCCAGCACCCTACCTAGCTGGAAGGACGGCAGTGTCTAGTCTAAGCTGGCCCATATCCTATGAACCAAAGTAAAGACCAGGCATAAACAAACTTCTGGGGGGATACAATTTTCTTTTAGGTGCATCCTGTCATGTGATCATCAAAGTGTGGACAAAACTGAGTAACAATTAAAATGATCTAAAAGGATGATGGGAAAAATACTGTTGCTGCTTCATGACAAGACCCGTATCCTGCGTTTATTTTCATTTTGTATTTTGCTATATCTAGACATCACTTAGTGGCAAGCAAGTAGGATGCCTTCATGATGATGAATGTCCACAGTAAGTTGCCTTGTCGTTAGTTTTGTTACCATCCCTATGTCAAAGTGTGGGAAAATTCTTGAAATGTTCTAGAAACTGTCATTCACTGCTATGTAGGAATCTTAGAGCCGTGAGTGATGTGTATACCATTTAGTACACATTCCCTTATTTTACATTTGACAGAACTGTGGCCAGAGTGGTAAGTCGCCTCGTCCAGGGTCCACAGTGATTCAGTGCATTAGCCAGAACCAATATGAGGCAGCCAGCTGGGTGCTCTGTCATCACGTCGTGCACTGTGGGAAAAGGCAGGACCGGTTTCATAACAGGAATGCGGAAGAGCTTCTACTCACAATTCCTCAAAAACTACCACTGATGCCTGAAATTCTTCCCAAGGGGGGGTCATTTGATGTTATTCCTGGTAAAGAGTAATTATTACATTAAGTGAATGCCACTGTGTATAAGGGGAATGGGAGGGAGTTAAAACATAAAATTCCAAGGTTTGGTGTAGAACTGTTTCTTAGCCAGGTCTGCCCTCTTGTCGGCAACGGCCAGGAACAAAATAAAGAACATGGGAGATTCTGTGATGTGGATATGGCAGGGGATGTCAAAAGGAGTACCTTTACAGAGAACAGGGAAGATTGGGAGAAGGACGGGCCATGACGACCCTTTTTGGCTTTCCCATGTGGCTGAGGACCATAGTTAAAAGGACATATCCCCTGAAGAAATGAGAAAGAAATACCCATCCTTTCGGCCTCAGCTCAGAGCCCTGGAAGTGCAGATAGAAACAAGTGTCAGTTAAAAAAAAACCAAGAGAAAAACAAGATGAACAACTGTTAGCTGTAAATTGAAAAATAATTCCAGCCTAGATGCAGCCTAGCTGTTACTGTATATATCAGACTGTATCATGTGATTTAAAAAAATTAGCCATGTCTTGTCTGTCTTTTTGCCGGTACAGAAATGCTTCATGCCACAGATGTTTCCATAGAAAGATGTCAAACCTGAAATGACAGTGCTGGCAATCAAAGACATTGTACATCAGAGAATGCAAAATGCAGCAAATCACCATCTCCCAGCAGAAAATTCCCTCTGATTGCAGCACCCAGCCGGCTCCGTCCCAACTGTCAAATCTTACAGATGTGACATCGTATCATAGGCGACCCAGTTTCCTGGGAGCCGAGTGCTGCCCTGGACCATATGAAAGACACACAGCTGAGAGTCAGGTGATTCAGACTACCACAGCCATAAAATATATGAGCATCCACAAAGAGTAAACCTCCTTATATGAAGTATCAGCTTAGCCTCATTAAAAGGAGTTCTAGTTTGAACTTGCTGTGGAGGTAACACATCCCTTGCCTCTTGGAGACTCAGTTGAATGTGGGTACAATTTGGATATCCCCACGTGCCTTACTTTATCATACCATAAAGACATCTGGGGACAAATATCCAAAATGATATCTAGAAACCCCCAGGACAAAGGATTTGAGAACTGTGGAGCTGAAGAAGACTTTAGAAATACACTGATCCAAAGTCCATATTAAATATACTCAACTTTGATTCAGTTTAACATAGATTCCCCTACTACCAACTTCAGTGTCCCAGTCAAGCTCTGGATACACGAAGATAAACAAAATACAGCCCAATGCCCTTAAGACATTTCCAGTGTACTAGAAAAGAGAGACAGGTGAATAGACAATTCGTATTCCACGTGATAATCTCTATACTCAAATACGCCTAAGAGGGATGGAAGCTTGGTAAGTGAAGCTAATCAAAGAGACTTCCTGCAGAAGGTGTCATTGGTTTTAAAGAACGAGTAAGAATAAGCCAGGTGGATGGGTGTCAGGGTGGTGAGGGTATTCCTGGCAGAGGGAATGGACCGTCTCACATATCACATGGCACAGGTATGGAATTGTCAGTAAGCAGACAGAGCTGTACCGGAGGATTGTGCCTGGCTGAAGCAAGCCTGCTGCAAAGTGCAAACCACTGCTAAGAAGCTGACTTTACTCTGAAAGAACAGGAGGAGTGAAACCCAAAGAGGTTCGTTGGCTAAGGCATTGTCAGCCGACTGAGGAAAAGGCTTCGGATTTGAGCCTTCAATGTGGGTAAAATTGTCTTAAATGAAGAAGGGCATTCTAGGGGTCACCTCCCAAAAAACAAGTTTCTTTTTCTCTTTCGGGAAAGCCTATGGAGCCTGTAGAAAGTGGATTTATTTTTGCTTGACGTACTAATTCCTTTTCCTTCTCACTGGCTCTGCTCATGCAAATGTCCTGTATTTGCTTGAATATTTGCTCTTTTTCTGCCTACCTAATCAATTCCGTCCTACCTACTTTTTCCATTACGCGTTTCCACATCTAGAAATACCCATTTTGCACTTTTATGCATTCATCCTCACTTTTTATCTCCAGAACTTAAAAAATATGACATTTTAACATGTGCTTCTGCTCTGGGACATCTAAAAAGGCAGGCTTCTCTCTCTTTGATCACATTTTCCTGTAACATTTTAAATGCATTTTTATTACAATATGAAACAAGGAATTCTGTTTTTCTGACAATAATCTAAGATGTGTTTGCTCATCACATCCTACTGCCTAATTTTGACTCTTTTGAAAAACTGATTTCAGTTATTACTACAGCATGATTGGAAAAAAGCTTAACCCATTACCTTTGAATTCCATGGCTTCTTGCTTGCATGTGGATTTTTGTCAGTTCTATTGGGCAGCCTCCCAGGGTGGAAAGCTGGGGGGCAGCGGATCTGCCAGGGGCAAAGGGAAGACACCCAGCACTCCAGGTGAAGAATATTATGACTCTAACATGAAACGGCAATTACTTTCATTGGACAACTATTTATGCACAACTTACAAAGCAACAACCAAATATACTTTGTTACCAATGAAACAGAAACAAGAAAATGCCCTGCAGAGATATTAAAACTTGAAAACCAGTTTAGTAAAAAGGGACTTGCCAGTTCTAGATGCTTGTATTCCCAGAACCATGTCTGTGTACCAGCTGCAGGGCAAATTAGCTCTTCCCATTTTATGAGGCACTGTGGTGTAATGGGAAGAGGCATGTGGGACTGAAACAAGTTTTCCTATTTATTAGGAGTATGATCTTGGACTAGTTACTTAATGACTCTAAGTCTTAGTTTCCTTGTCTGTAAACCAGGAATGAAAATAGCTTATCAAAAGTGTATAAAGGGTGTCTCATTTTTTCGTTCCTCTAGAAGCTAATATTTGGTGACTATAGTTAATAATACTGTACTGTATATTTGAACGTTGCTATGAAAGTAGATCTTAAAAGTTCTCATTACCAGGAAGAAGTTTTTATAACTAGGTAGGGTAGACTTATCATGGTGATCGTTTTGCAAGGTGTGCAAATATTGAATCACTATATTGGACACCTGAAACTAATATAATGTTATATGTCAATTATACCTCTACAAATTTTTTGAAATGAGCCATAAAAACGGAAGCTAATCCTGAGACAAGGATTATCTGGATGAGGACCCCCAGAAACTTAGGGATGTGGGAAGTGAGATGGGGAAGGAAGCCAATCCGAAGAGCTTTAGAGAGCAGGATACAGTGAGGGCACCTGGGGCCTAAATCCTGCTGGGACTTCCAGGACACAAAGTAGAACATGCTTCCAACTGGTCCCACCTGAAGAAAACTAGGATATTTGTTTACCAAATTTAAAAAATCAAGACTCAAAGAATTGCATAACTTGGGGGTCCATCCATTCCCAGATGTCCCTGTGACATGACACTCCAGCTCTTTAGAAACAACCTTTCTACAAATATTGACAAATACACTTTGGTCACCAACTCGGAATAATTCAAGAGATCCCAATAGCCCAGAGACACATCGAACCCAATCATGCCAAGACTAGTTGTGCAACTTTGATTGTCACACTGGCAGCTACCTTCTGGCCAAGTTCCTGTAACACATGCAGAGTGAAGGCTGCAGCTGAAGCGTGTCCAGGGACAGCACCCGCTGTTACAAAGTTCTAACTGGGAGGGACTGGAGCTGGGAGATAAACAAGCAAAAAAAGCTAAAATTTTGGAAATTTTTATTGATGGTGTTCTTTTTGGATGTTGTGTTGATGAAGAGAAAAAGCTGCAAGAGGGTAGGAGAGAAATTTCTTTACCTGAAGAAGAAGCACACTTTTCTCAAACCCTTCAATTATCTGAATGGTTCGAATAATTATCTGGTTTTCAGGAAGCAGAAGGAAGTTCTGAGGAAACCAGTTCCAACTTCTTGATATATTTTGAGCTCAACTGATTAAAACTGAATCTAGAAGGCTATACCTCTTGGCAAGCATAATAAGTTTTTTTTCCTACCAGAAATAAGGGTTCATGTTAATTATTTTGACACATCGGTTGCTGTTAGCAGGTACACTCCTAGGTTGCATCAGCCAAAACTCAACAGCTCATGAGATTGCAACCTCACTGCTTTATTATTATTATCACCATTATTATTATTTACTATTATAACACATGGACCTACCTTGAATCCGAGCATCAGTACACGAACCTCCTATCAAAGAATTAAACCTTGAACCTCCCACTCATCACCTCTTACTGAAAAGGCAGCAGAGAGAAGCCACATTTAGGGAAGAAGTTGTTAGGGACAAGTCCCAGCTTCCTCCATGTTGTCTGAATTCTGTCCCTGTATTAAGTCTGATCACTGTCAGGCCCCATTCTTGAACTACAGCTGAGTAATTCCCTGAAGAACCACCTTGACTCTGTTGGATTTTAATATTTAGGCCCCCAGTAGATCCAGGGTCTATATAAACAACAGTCACATGGAAAGTCTTCAGTATTTTTTTTTTTTTTGGAAACTGGCCTCAGAAAATCACATGTAAAAGTTCACAAGAAAAACATCTTTTAGAATTTGATGTCAAGGTAAACTCAACTTGAGGATCATGTTTGGGGGCCTTCAAAGTAGAGTTCACACTTGGGGGATTTTTGTAAACATTTAGGTGTGTGAATATTTGAAACCTAAATAGCTGTATTGGGACAGTCACTGAATATGTGAATTTAGTTTACACCAATTCTGCTTTAAATTTACAAAGTACTCCTCATATAAATACCATAGCCAACCATCTGATATCCTAGCCTGAAGCATGCAGTAAACCCTGGTGAACGTTCTCTGCTTATGTGAACAAAATACTCAACTCCGTTAATACTTTAAGATTAATATAAAGTTTGAAAAAACTTCTTGGAGGTGAACATACGTACTATAAAGTGTGTACTTAAAACGTAAGCATATAATTCAACCTATTTTTGCAAAACAAACACACCCTTGTAATCACTCCCCAGCTCATGAAATAGAGCTGCTAACACCCCAGAAGTCTCCTTGTGGCTTCTTCTAATCAATGCCCCTTGCCCTTCTGACATCCATCACATGATAATGTTTTTCATGTTTTTGAGCTTTATATTAATAGAAGCAAGTATTATGCACTTCCAGTCTAACCTCTTTAATTTAACATTATCTTGATAAGCTTCCTTCCTGTTGTTTGTTCTTTTTCATCGCTGTAAAGTATTTTATAGTGTTTTATGTATTCATGCTACTATTGTGAATGTAATAGTATTCCAGTTTGGGGCTTGTATTGTTTTCTAGGGCTTCTGTAACAACTACCACAAACTTGGGCACTCAAAACAACAGATGCTTTGTCTCACAGTTCTAGAGGCCAAAAGTTTGAAATCAAGGTGTCTGCAGGGCTGCGTTCCCCGCGAAGGCTCCAGGGGGAGATTCCTTCTTTGTCTCTTCCAGCTTCTGGTGGCTCCAGACGTTCCCTGGATTGTGGCTGCATCACTCCAATCTCTGCCTCTGTCTTCACATGGCCTTCCCTTCTTCCTCATCTCAGTTCTCCTCCTCTGCCTCTCAAAAGGACACTTATCATTGGATTTAGAGCCCACCAGCTAGTCCAGGGTGATCTCATCTCAAGATCCTTAACTTAGTTACATCTACAAAGACTCTTTTCCCAAATAAGGTCACATTCACAGGTTCTGGGGATTAAGACGTGAACCTATCTTATAGGGGCCAACATTCCACCCACTCCAGGACCATTATGAATAGTGCTGCTGTGAACATTCTCGCGTACGTCTTTTGGGGGGCATGTGTGTGCGTTTCTGTTGAGTTTACACCTGGGAGTAGAAGTGTAAGCCATAGCGTGTTGTTTGAGCTTTATTACATCTCATCAAACAATCACTCAAAGTGGTGCAGTGCACCTTAGAGATGACTAAAACTAATCACAGCATGTTACAGATGCAAAATTGATAAAAAGGGAAGCTCAGATATGTTAACTAATTACCCAGTTTCACAGATGAGTAGTGGTAGAGCAGGAATGAACATATTTTTTAAAACAGCACAGGACTGTGCTTAGCAATGTTAACATCCCCCCGGGTTTTCCTTGAATTTCACTTTTCAAGTAAAACAGGATTAGCAGATCCGTTTATTAGCCCAGATGCCCATATGCTGACATTTCTTTCCCACGTGCACAGCGTTGGCTCCCGATGGGCTCTAGGAGAATCCCAAAGTGGGGAATCACAGCTCCACTCTGGCATCTTAAAAATGAGAAACTCAAGTACCAAGATGGGAAGTGCCTTTCTTAATGCCCAGTTGCCATCATGATTTCAGTTAGATACAGGGCTAGCTTTTTTATAGGATCTTTTGTTTGCTATTGTTAGACAATCGAAGAAATTATTAAAGTGCTCTTCGGGATAAAAAGGGGAAGGGCTTTCAATTATCGGTCTTTGGAGGAGAAGAGAAAGAAAAGAGAGAGGGGAGGAAGGGCTGCATAGAAGGTCAAACCCCATAGTTGAAGGTGACGATGGAGGACCAGGAAGCTGGGGTTGGCAGGGTTACCAGAAAGATTTTATGGAGGAGAAGCGCCTGACCTGTGTTTCTACAAGGCTTGCTACACGATGCACGGTGTTCTTCTCCTCAGATGCTTGATGTGAATAGGTATGTTATGCAGACAAGGAGGGAGAGACCAGGTTTTATGTGTAGGTTGAAAGGATTTAGAAGAGATAACACATATTGAAAGATGAACCAAGATCAGAGGTACCACGGCAACATTTCCCTCATTCCAGAAATTTACAGAAAACCTGGGAAATTGTGGAATTCTACATCATTTAGAAAAAGGAAAGTGAGGCAATAGTGTAGAGGTCTCAGCAAGCCAGAATGCCTATTGGATATTAAGGTTCCATTATACGGGTCCTTTCTAATAGAGTTGGTCTAGTACCAGGATTTTCTGACACCTAGCCTAGTGGTCCTTTCCGTAAATTAAATGTGGGTGAAATGCCTAAATATGGCTCACAAAATGGATGAAACCTTTGGGAAAATTACCTTTGTGGCTGTCCTACACTGGGACAGGCATAATACCAACATACTCTTTGAACAAGAACTTGGCTGAATTCAAATAAGATACTGGCAATCAATGACTAGCATTGCAGCTAGTACTTTGGGGTTTATAGTTTTTTCTCTTTGTCCTAAATCATTCCTTGGCTTTGAACTTTTCCTCTGCTTTCCCCAGGGTGACCCTTCAATCCATATTACAGGTGCTTCTTCAGCTGCCACTGAAATCCTACATTTCATCAAATGTTTTCCTCCTGACCCCGGGACAAGCCGATCTGAGAGCGACCATGTTTGGTGGCCTGGCAATTGGAAATCTTGTATCCGCTTCCCACTTTGATTGTTTTCTCTGATTCCTGGGGATTCAAATCAAACTGTCGTCTCTGGGAGCAAGTGCCTAGTTCCAAACAAGATGCACTTTCCCAACAGCCTGATGGTGGAGGAAATTATATATTGTCTGGCCCCTGAGATTGATGAGTAAAGGAAATTGAAGAGGCCTTTGCCTGATTTGGGTTGATAAGGGGCACTTGGGCATGCGGACATTGTTTACCACCAAACACTGCAGATGCGGGCTTTAGGACAAGCCATACAAGGAGAGGCTGGTCTGATCGCCTGGGTGTGGATAAAACACCATGATGTTCCCTTGAGAGCTTCTAAGGAGACTCCCACAAGTGGAAACAAAAGCCAAAGAATAGTCTTGGGGCAAATGTCAGCATTTACTCATGTGAGAGTGGAGGAAGGAGGGAATTAGTGACTTTTTTCTTTTTCCTTTTCATGTATGTGTAGGGAGGAAGGTTAATGTCAGCTCAATCAAGAAGAGAGTATCAATGGCCCTGGGAGGGGGCAGACCTCTTCCTTGTGATAATTTAAGCCATAAAGCTGAATGCTATGACTGGCTACCAAGGCATGTGAAACATCCAATCAGTCTAAAATCTAAGTAAGTCATGTTATGTGGGTCTGAAGGAGAGCTTAACTCTTCTGGCACTGGAGGAAGTGGTACAGGGGCAGCAGGACAGGTCACCTTAAATGTAGAGAAGACCCTTCTAATTTGTAGAAGGAGGGAAGGATGCATCTCCCTGTTAAGGTTTTCCTCCAAGAGAATACTGTCCTTCAAGGCACCAGGATTAAGAAAATGTTTTAAATAAGGATGAAATAGACTTTTATTTACTTTAAAAAATGTATATTTCATGGGATTCCCTGGTGGCGCAGTGGTTGAGGGTCCGCCCGCCGATGCAGGGGACGCAGGTTCGTGCCCCGGTCCAGGAAGATCCCACATGCCGCGGAGCGGCTGGGCCCGTGAGCCATGGCCGCTGAGCCTGCACATCTGGAGCCTGTGCTCTGCAACGGGAGAGGCCACAGCAGTGAGACGCCCGCGTACCACAAAAAAAAAAAAAATGTGTATTTCAGAAAAGAGCTATGTCTTTGTCTTGAGGCACTTTGAGCTCATACACTTCATTCCGTTGGCTCTCACTGAAGCTTGCAGCTTGTGGAAACGTGAGGGTTTTTATGGGCCATGGAAAGACTCTGAGGATGGAATATGATTTTCTGTTTCAGGGCTTGAAAGCGATCCAACTCTAAGCTTTGACAATGTTCCAGTTACTACTGCTGCGTAAGAAACTACCCTAGAAATTAATGGCATAAAACAATCTTTTTATTACGCTCATGGATTCTGTGTGTCAGGAATTTGGATGAAGTACAGTGGGAACAGCTTCTCTCTTCTCTTTAATGTCTGGGGCCTAACTGGGGAGATTCAAAAACAGCGACTGGGATCATTTGGAGGCATCAGCACTCCAGTGTCTGGTGGGTTTTGCTGGCACTTCACTGGGATCTCAGCTGGGCCATTGGCTGGAACATTTACACATGGACGTTCTGTAGGAGCCAGTTTGGTTTTCTTGCAGGGAGCTGGATTCCAAGACCAGTTGCACCAAAACAACAAGGCAGGAGTGCATAGCATTTTAATGATCTATCCTGGGAAGTCACAGGGTATTATTTCTGCCATACTTTGCTGGTCATGGCAATGACAAAGTTCCATCCATGTTCAAGGACAAGGGACATAGAGTCCAGCACTCAATGGGAGGAGCCCTGGAGTCACATTGTAAGAAGACCATGTGGGGCGGGAGATATTGTTGCAGCTGTCTTTGGAAATACAACCAGCCACAGCCAACAATGATTTTTAGAACAACGTGGGAGATAGATTGGTGATGGGTAGAAGGATGAAGGGTGCAGCCCAACTGTGCATTCAGAAATAGCTATGGTTGAAGTAGACCAAGGTCGTGGAATCTATACCTGTAGGCTCAAGGCCTACGGCCATTCTCTACCATGAACACATTTACAAATGCCTGTGGCTGGTCACAATTGAGACGAGGGAGGAAAATTTGAGTAGCTTGGTGAAAACTGATCTCCACTGCTGACAGACAACTCAACAAAGTGCTCTTCTGCCTGTGAGCTGGCAATGTGCACAGTCTGTATATAGAAAGGCAGAGGTGCTTCCGAAGGTCTCAATGTCAGAAGGTCTCAAGTCCCCTTTGCCTGTTGGCCAGTCATCTGGAGTGGCTACTTGATTAACTCCTGAGACACTGAACAAAGAGCATGTAGCTTCCATGGGAAGCACAAGCCTGTATTGTATTCAGCTGCCTAGGTCATTTGTTGGAAGCTATCATATTTTTAGAAGAACTAATTTTGGGTCTGGTTCTCTAGGAAATTTTACTCACAGTTTGCACCCTCTGTGGGAATTACAAATGAGCATCATCACCTTTGTAAAATCAAAGAGCAATTAATGGTCCTTATTTTCATTAACATTATATATAATTTCATACCTATATACACTCTTTAGAGAGGTTTAAAAGTCAGATGATTTATTTCAGGCACTTAAAAGGTGCCTGTTCAGTTAGCTTAGTACTTAATAAAATCATGAGGAAGTGCAAAAGTTCTGCTTCTCAATAGTGATAGAGGTTTTCAAAGTGATAAAAAGCTCTTTCATGTCTTAGGGTCTTTCTTTTGTAAGAACTACACTTGTGGGACTGACAATGGTAGCTCTTTCACTTTCCAGTGTGTTTGGGAACCTGCAAAGCATGATCTCAAGGCTGGATCCGCTCTGCTTTACCAAGTACCACAGACCTGACTCTGGCCACGTGAGTCTAGATCCTATATCACCTCCATGCATGACAACATTGGCTCTGATTCTAATTTTCTATTAACTCTCAAACAGCTACACATGTATTGAAATGAATCGAGACTTACTGGCAGCCCACTTGGCAACTGCATTTGCATCTGAGAACAATTGGGATGAGTTACCAGCCAAGTGGCTCTTGAAGATCTAACACAATCTTAAGTGTTTTCAATATGCTTAAAAAACAGTGAGGCTGGGAAAGGAGAAGATGGGAGAGAATGAGAGATGCACAAAACCCACAGTCTCAGCGCTCTTTCACAAGCCTCTAATTGGAGAACCTTAAGAACGAATCAGACGACAAAGCTGACCTTCCTCTTGCCAGGAAAGTGGCATGGAAGTGCCTGCCTGACTGGCCCGATGTGAAGCACATCTTTCCCCAGGTGCTTCTATAACAAGGGGACTGGAGGAGGGAAGGAGAGGAAGGAATTTTAGAGACCCAGAATTGAGCTGTTCAAATGACTGAAATATTTGGGTTCTTCTTAGAAAGTATCTATCTAATTTTTTTTCTATGAGTGTTCTTCAAGAGGGTGTTTCCAACCTGATTTATTACCTGTCTCTTGAGAAAAGTGGATTTATGGAGCAAAACTAATTTTACACAGACACATTTACACATACAAACATGTTCACACATATTCCTTAAACATTTCTGGGACAATCAGCCTTTCAGTAGGAAGACAAAGGGCAACAGCAGAAATCATGACCTCCACCTGTGCTGTTCCAGAAGCCGTGGGTTCCTCCACCATCTGCTTTCAAGTCCAGGAGTCAGCAGACAGAATCATCCCTCCTGCATGGAGAATGCTTCATTAAGTCTCCCAGGTGACAGCAAACATGGCATTTTATAGCCAACACAACTCAACCGCTCCAGTAGCGTGAGCATGGAAAGAGACACTTTGCTTTCCACTGTGTGCACATCCAGTCTGCGGGCTAAAAAGACCCTAAGGACCTCATAGCCAGGAGCTTGTATCCCGGACATTAGAATGCATGAGGTCAGCTCACCCATCCTTTTTACAAACTAAGTGCACTTCCAAAAATAACTTTGCTTCAGATAAGACTAGTTCTCCTGACAAATAAGCTAAAGAAAACAGCATTCCTTTCCTTCAAATAGTTCCTAGGACAGTGTACCATTACTTTGTACGATTCTGGAAAGTTGCATAGTCTATTACTCTCCAACACTGAGCGGACTTGACTCCCAAATCTATCTCTTCAGCTTAAGACCAACCTCCAAACTCATTAGCAAAATAGAGATAGTAATATCTCATCATATAATTGAAAGAATTATACGAAGCTGCATACGTAAAGGACCTTTATAAATTGATCATCACTACTTAAACATAACGCATTTCAATCAGTATTATGACTTTGTAGTCCACACTACAAGCTCATGGTCTGTATTTGTGGAGAGTATAGAAGGAGAGTCAATTTTTTTTTTGCTTCAAAAAGGTGGCAAGACAAAGCTCACAAATATCCCAGCAAGATTTCACACACTTAGTTTGAAAGATGCTGCAAACGTGGCCTGGGTGTTTCCCAGCCATAGGCATCTGCTTATTGTACTGTCAATTCCGTCCTCTTTAAATGTACCTCTATAAACTAACTTCTAAGAAGCCTAGTTTATATATCACTAGTCAAAGACTTGGCCCATTTTGAAAATTACATTTTTAAACCTTGGGCATACAAGGAAGAGTACTTCATATTTTTCTGAAAAAGACATAATCTGGGAAAATTTTTTAAATAAACTGAATTTGTGTGGATGATTGCTTCTCTAAAGATCAAGCATTCATTACCTATGAACACTGCAAGTAGTGCCTTTTCTCCATGCTGCCAGAATGTCAGTGATGAATACAGGGACACTGATTAAACGGAACTAGGATACAAAACAATATTCAACCACCCAATGACAATCAATTGAATTTGATATTATCTGATGGCAGAATACCAGATACAGAAGCCAAGAACTATCCAGGCTCCGTCAACTGTAAAGCAGCCCCACGACAACTCAACACTCATATAATTGACTCAACTCTATAGACACTTTCTTAATCTAACCATTAGTCAGAATGGAAAGAGCTAGGCTTCCTGCTTCCTTCATGCAACCTCTGGGTGTGAAGAATGGGAGGAAGAGAAAGGGGACTGGAGTAGAAAGAAGAGCTCAGAGGAGGACCTGGAAAAGGTCAGTCTCACATAGCTCTGCATTTCAGGATGTTGATGTAGCCAGAACCAAGCCTCCACAGTACTCATGCCTACTTTTTCGACCAGCCACTCTTCACAGACATCAGGGAAATAAGTGATGTGACATCTCCAGGCCACAGTGCGATATCCTTTATAATTATCCTCTACATGAGCTGCACTTCATCACCATAACAACCTACACCCCATACTAAGCAGGAGATAATCGTGGAAAATGGAGACAATGAATCCTATTTCTGATTTGCCTTTGTACCCAATTAATGGATATTTATCATGGGGAGACTGTTTTATCTGGTGACCTCATGAGCTCTTTATATATCAATACATGGACCAAAATATACTTTAAAGTCACCATCTGAATCCAGGTAATCAGGACTTCTTGGCACCAGTGTGGTTCCTGGCATGATAGGCAAAGCTAGAGTGTCTATATCATTTAATGTGCAACCCAGGACCCTTTGATAGGAAAAGGGGATGCTATTAATACTTGCTACAGGGCAACAGGCATAAACCAAGGCTACCTTGAGCCAATGAGACACAGGTAAAATTCCTTCATGTGAACCTGACGACGTGTTCACCAGCTCGAGGTTGACAGTTGGCCAGGACAGCGTTTCACTTTGAAGCCTTAGAATCAGGGGAATAAAAATAACAGAAAATGACGTCAGACACTCCACCTGCTGTGGTCAGCCATGCCACGTCCTTCCATTTCTAGGAGAGACAACGCTTGGGGGGAAGACAAAAGAGGTGTGTGCCAGTTAGAAAGGAACTGCAGGGACTGGGAGGGAGACTGGGAGATGGGCTGAGAGTCTTGAAAATGAAAGGTTTTCCCATTCAGGTTTACGCCCATGCTCTAGAGTTGACTATGGCAGGATTTGACATAACCCATTATATTTTTCTGGGAAAATACAGAAGTATACACTTATGTTGAGTTAGAAATACTAGTTGCGTTAGAAATACTAATGCCTTCCGGACCTGGTAAAGAGGTAAAGTGAAGATTTCCACAGAAGGCTACCGTAAAGGAAAAAAACACTCGTGTGCGCCTCCTTTACTGCCCTCACAGAACACTTCACTTTTGACACTTCTGCTTACCAAAGGTGTGGGGGTTTTCACCCATATGCAATCCTCTGTGACACCAAATGGATGTCCTACAACTCAGTTCTATTCTGAGACTAGCCAGAGTTATCATGAACCCCACAGCTCAAGGGCTGGGTCTCATGATTTCCCCCACTTTAGACGCCAATCACAGTAGTAGGTCTCCAGGTGACCCACAACTTCTGTCCTACTTGGTTACAAGTCAGAGTTTCTCATATCTCCCTCCTTGGATTCAATCATTTGCTACAACAGCTCACAGAACTCAGGGAAACATGTTTACCAGTTAATTATATAACAAAGGATTCAATTAAGGATACAGATGAACAGCCAGATGAAGAAGTACACGGGGCAGGGTCTAGAAAGGTCCTGAGAGCAGGAACTTCTGTCTCCATGGAGTTGGGGTGCGCCACCGTCTAGGTACATGGGAGTGTTCACCAACCTGGAAGCTCTCTGAACCCCGTACTTTTGAGATTTTTATGGAGGTTTCATCACATAGGCATGATTCAACATTAACTCAATTTCCAGCCCCTCTCCTCTCCCTGGAGGATAGAGGTGGGCTGAAAGTTCCAGGCTTCTAATCATGGTTTGGTTTTTCTGATGACTAGCCTTCATCCAAGAGCCCACCAAGAGTTGCCTCATTAGAACAAAAGACGATCTTATCACGCAGGAAATTCTAAGGGATTTAGGAGCTCTGTGTCCAGAACCAGGGTCAAAGACCACATATTTGAACAAAAGATGATCCTAGTATTCTTAACACTCAGGCAATCACAAGGGTTTAAACACACTGATTCAGAAGCTCAGCCAATGCCCTGCTACGGTGGTTATCTCTGCAGTCATCATGCTTGCCCAACCCTCTCTACCTGGGATTGCACAGGAGCAGTCCCACACCTTTACATTCTCCAGGTCCCCGCATTTTCCCTCCACTCCAAAAGTAGGGTTACTAATCCTACTGTAGAATGTGACCCTCCCCTATCTATATGCTGACGGTTTCCAGATTTGCATAATGCAAAGGGAGAGAAACTCAAGACTCAATTCAGTCCTTCCATTTTATTGTTGAGTACCATAGAATTATGACATCACTGTTTATTAAAACTACAAAAGGACTTAGAGATCATTTTCTTCATCTACCCTCTCATTCCACAAATGGAAGAAGCCAAGCCACAGAGAGGTGACAACAAGCCAAAGGTCAAATGTGTAGGTTAGGGGTAAGTCAGGGATTAGGACCCAGGCTTCCTGACTGCCAACACAGAGTTCTTTCCACTATGACACCCGATTCTCTGGAGCATTATTTATATGCTTCCCAGGTGTTTTATTTAACAGGTAGGAAGATTGATTGAAACCTTGTTCAGTGTTTCTAGGCAGGTCCAAGAGGTAGCCATGTTGCTTTTTGCCACTTTCTTTTGACAATGCACAGTCCAAACCCTTAGGTGGCCACCAATCAACTTCTCTAAAACCCACAGATTGTTGTGTAAGACTTTGATCAGAAGACAATCATCTTTTTTTTTTCTAATTTGAATCTTACAACGTCTTTCCCTACTAAAAAGCCTCCTGCTATCAGCAAACACAAAATGTAGACATCAGTGCCTTAAAGCTTGGTAAGGTTAAGATTCTATTCATCATTTAGAGCTTCCTGCTAGTAGGAAATGTATTCAGGAGAGAGCAAAAACAGATGAAAAAGAATCGCAAAGGGAAAAGAAATAAATAGTGCAATTAATGTGATCTGAAACCAAAATAAGAAAATCTACTTTGAAGAAGCAACATCACCAGATACGGGAAATATTTCTTTGGCTGAAGGGAGAATGTTTTGCATCCAATTTCTCTGACAACGAAGTTTTCAAGTTGAAAAATGCTAAGGGGTAAGAGAGAAAGCTTGCTTCTCAGAACCTTATGTTAATGCATATTTGGGGGCATTTTTAGGAATCTGAAGGTAGACAAAGATTGGGATGAACAAATTTAGATGTTTTGTTTCACACAAAGAATAAAGTGATTAGAACTGAAATTAATTAGTATGGAGGTGGAGGAGGAGGTGTTTATCAAGCCACAGATGTTTCCTGATAGATTTGACTATAGTCTTCCTATTCGCTTTAGGAAAGTGATGGTCATGCTGGCAGCACAGAGGTGAAAAGCGAGAGAAGATCAAAGCTGGAATGCACTGGGATAAGACTGATTCAAAGAAGCAGTTCTGCCCCAGGCCTGCAGAACAGAAACCAAAAGTGTCATCAGAATAGTCCCTGTGTTTTCATTGCACTTGAGAAAAAAAAAATCCTTCTACAAGGAATCACAGCTACTGCCTCTCTAAATGAGTACATTCTAAGGAAGCCCTATACGCATACAAGCAAAGAGGATGCAAAAAATGTTGAATAAATATGCAGTGGATTTAACCAAACTATTCTGTTTCTCCCCCACCCCTTGGCAGCTTTCTTGGATGGTACCATCAGATAACTGCCTCTCTTTTCCCCTGCATGTGCCTGTGTAGAAAATATTCATGGTTCCAAGGAATCAGCTGGACTCAGGGCCGTAATATCTCACACAACACTCAGCAGCACACAGAGTCTAGAAAAGTGCGTTCTATTGCAAGTTTTTCCAAATGAACACAAATCTGTGAATGGGTTCAAGTTGTTATACATGGCTCAGTTTTACAAGGAGGGACTTCTGCAACTTTGGATAGCCGCGCATCATCAGCAGGGATCAGGGAAGACCTGTTTTATGCTGTTTCATGTTGGAGCAGGTTGTTTTATCAAATGACCGTAGTATCATTGAGTGATCAAAGGATGGTTAAGTCACAAAGCCATGGAATATTCTAGTTACAGGATCCTCTACGGCTATAAGGTTTACAAAATATTTAAGGTAGAAAAACATTGCATAGCAGGTGCCTCTGAAGCTCGAGCTGGTTCCCCAGCATTGGTAAAATACTGGCTTTTGATTTCCTTTATCTGATGATACCCATGCAGGGTTTTACTTTTCATCTGCCCTTGAGAATGAATTTGAAATAGAAAAGTTTTGCAAGAAACTCATAATCAACACAAATACTATGTCATCCTTGGATGCCTCTTGAAATAATCTCAGTGCTCATTTCTGCCACTCATATTTTTTCCCTTCAAGGGTCAATTCATTTCTTCTCAAGAACACACCAGCCCCCGTGAACTCTCAACGCCTCCACCTTTACCCTTCAGGAACTGATTGTTCAAAGAGCTGCCTTGTGACATTTTCTGTGTTTTTGTCTTGCAGAGCTATTCGACCTTCCCTATCTCCCTCTCATCTTCCGGACTACATACTAAATCAAATTCTCTGTCCAAGAGCAGTAGCATTTTCCCCCACCTTTCAGCCACTTTTTGGATACATGCTTAGTGAACTTACATATTTTAAAAACATACCAACAGAAAGTTAAACATACAGGAAACTTGCAATACTTTCATAAGCTCTGTCCTACCCACAGCTAACAAATCCACAAGGAGAAAAACACACTAAATCGCCATGATTCACTGGGTTCGCACAGCAGGAAAACCTATTCATCCTCTATGATTGCTTCAAAGAACTTGCTGAAGATAGGTGTTATATTAATCTAAGAGATTCCTGGTATTGCAATGTGCCCTAATGTAATTCTTAGCTGTTAAGTACCTTTATTGATTCCGAAGAATTCATCGGAGAGACATGGAATAATAAGGTACATTAACACTTTCCACGATGCATAATCCTTCTCAGGAAGCTTTGATGCCCTAAAGGACCGGAGCTGAGAAAAATAATTTTCTCTCCAGTCTCCTGTGACTCTTCTCCAGGAAGGAAGGCAATTTCTCTCATCAAGGTTTGCATTTCGCTGACTGTTTTCCATACCCAATACAATAATATTATCGTATTAATCTTCTGCTTGCAAAGGAATGTGCAATATTTACAAGTGTTTATTTTTGTTGTTGCTCTTTAAATAACACATGTTGTTTCTTCACAAATCCTGGGATTAAAAGAAACTGCTTAGTTCTAACTACATTCGACAAAATAGGAAAATTGATAAGCCCTAAATAATACAATCGACACCAGTTTTCCTGGCACTGGATTTAACTTGTGCTTTACCTAGAAATGTGGGCCATAGAAATCAGCATGTAGAGAAGAGGTTGAGAAGCTTGGAACTCTCTGGGGCACGATAGGGTTCCTGAACTGAGGGCTGAAGAGGGAGCCCATCCATTTAGTTACTCAGTCACGCAAGTTGTGTTTATTGGTTGTCTACCATCTGCCAGGCACACTGCCGTAGCCATAGAAGCCAACAACACAGGCCTGGTCCTTGCCTTCATGGAGTTTATACTCCAGTGGTGAACAAATCATCAGTCATAACTTTATGCCCACATATTTACTCATAGTGCCCCAGGGGAGGCTGAGGCACAGGCTGAGAGGGTGTGCCCTTAGTTCCACCTCCTCTCCCTAGGCCTTCCAACGTGAACCTTGGGCACTTTGGTCTTTTAAGACATCATGGTGAAAATCACAGTGGAAGTCAGGCAGGAATAAGCTTAGAAAGAGCGCTTTGGCTCTAACGTCTATGGGGCTTAGAGAAACACTGAGTCCTCAATACTAGATTTTTTGCCCTGGCTCTGACATCTTGGATAATTCAGTCCTGCCTTGGGAACTTGGATTTTGTCTTCTGTATAATCAGGATGTCAGGATGGGTGGTGAGTGAAGTTCCTTCCGGAGCCTTAAGATTCTCTGTCTCAAAGCACAATTTTTATATCTTCTATTTTCTGCTCGCATCCACCCTCCAAGCAAGGATCTTTCAGATCCTTCCATGTCTTTCTTGCCTTCGTACCTTTTCACGGGTCGTTCTTTCTGCCTGGAATGATGTCCTCTGCCTGAATAACTCTAATCCATTCTCCAAGTCTCCCCTTAAGGGTCACTCTTCTGATCGCTTCACTCTAATTGGTGTCATCCTATTGCACGCCACCACGGCTGCCCTCACAACCACTGCCTTCTCTAATACCATTGTTTTATACTCATCTATGCGTACATTTGTCTAATGACTATCTCTGCAACAGGGCTGCAAGTTCCATGAATGCAAAGACCATGACCGTAGAGCTTATCGCCGCTTTTCCAGAACTTAGTACACAGCCAGTGCTCAATACATACTTGGCAACGGAATGGATGCTTGAATTTAAAGGACTAATCTTTTCATGTTAGCTCATTTTTAGATTATGTTCTAAACCTAACATTCCATTTTCCCATAGATCTCCATTCTAAGCTGAAATGCTTTGTTTCCAAAAACTCCAGAAAATCCATTCCCCCTTTTTTTTTTTTTTCCATTTGGTTGACAGTGTTCAGCTGTTGTTTGGAGCAGTATTTTTCAGTGTCTGTCTCCCGACCTTGACAAATTAGCAGTCACTTAGGAAGCGCTTCTCTATGCTTTTGCCCAAGGACTTTATAAAAGGTTAAAATAAACCTTTTTAAAAGATGAGCTTTTATTGGCAATTTATTTCTCTAATTGACGGAATTAAAATAAAGTGGCAAATTAGCCAAGTTTGATCTCAGGTACAGGGATTGGACGTGAGTAATCCCTGTAATGCAGTCCTAATTGCCATCTGCATGACTCTGGGAGAGGAATATCCCATTATTGATTTAGCCTTTGATGCTAATCTTAGAACCAGAACCAACCAATAGTTCTTCAAATTGCTACTCTCAGGTGCCATCTGCTGCTTCTGTAAATTTAGACCATGAGGCCCAGGAAGCTGCCCGTGGTGTACCCAAAGCCTGATGAGGGGACACCTTAGCTGCCTGAGGAGACCGGGAATGGGGAGGAACTCTGGGTTCTGAAACACTGGGGAAACTACAGATCGTCAGAACAGCAAGAGCAACAGGCAGTGTCTTAGAAGACGAACCACAAGCAAATCTGTGAGGTCAGCAAGCTTGACAGTAGGAACAGCAGTAGATCAAATTGGGGGTAGGCTTGTATTGCCCTCGGTGTACCCGTCAGGCTGCCCTCCTGGGGTCTGTTTCTCACTCCTTATCAAAATTGCTCTCCTCGGTGCTAATTCCTGTTCTTAATTACCCTGATAAGGGAGGCAGCTTGCTGTGGTGCAGGGGCAGGGAATTTGCTATCACAGGGACCGGGATTTAAATCCCAGCTGACAAGCATAGGATCTTTAGCAATATCTAATTATCTTTCAGCTGAACTACCGTTTCCTCTTATAAAACCTGGGGATAACAAGAGCTCCTTCATCAAGTTTTATGTGGTGCAGACAAGGATCAATAAAGTATTACTTTCCTGTCCTTTGTAACTATTAAAGTCTGCATTTGTTAACTCTCAAGTAACAAGAGCTTTATCAGAAATAATGTCTCAGTCTGAAGAAGTTACTGTGTGTTGGCAAAATGTCAGATACTAGAATGTGTGTGTGTGTGTTGAGGACTGGGTACCTTCGGCCCAACGTGGATTGAACCATTAGCTTCTGCTCTTCATTCCTCTGAAGCTGACTTTTTTTTTTTTTAACATCTTCATTGGAGTATAATTGCTTTACAATGGTGTGTTAGTTTCTGCTTTATAACAAAGTGAATCAGTTATACATATACATATGTCCCCATATCTCTTCCCTCTTGCATCTCCCTCCCTCCCACCCTCCCTATCCCACCCCTCTAATGAAGTTGACTTTTTTATCTTGTCATGCCTCATGGACCCAGTAACTAGGCTCTTGGCTTTTTTCTTAAAACTGAGCACCCTCAACCTCCACACCTACAACGCCATCTGATTATCCCTATTCTTGGCTCCCCCTGGCCAGGGACTATGTCTAGATTCCTGGTGCCCATGCTCACCTGCTTGGTCAGCCTTGATTATTTGCATACAGAGCCCCCTCTACTGAGATATGCCCAATTCTTGAATTCCTGTCATTGATCATCTGTTCTCCTTCAACGCTGACTTGAGGACAGGTTGTGACATATGGCCAGTTGTCCTTTTTTGCAAACCTCTGATGGTGTGAGACCATGTGGTCAGCACAAACTTTTAGTAGGTAAACCACTATGGGCACTGCATTTGTAACCAACTGTGTTTCCAGTAGTCTTATCTGCACAGAGGACCTATTGCTGTTTTTCTGCTATAAAGACGGGTGAAAGCATTGTAATTAATTCTTAAACCACTGAGAAGAGAACTAGAATGGGAAAAAGTACCCAGGATTTCTTATAAAGTGGATTAATCCAAAACTGACCTCTTTGTCAAGGAGATCACTTAGCACCAATTGCAAAATTTCCCAACACCCAAGCGATCGTTTGATGGAGTTCACCACACTCCAGTCAGCACTGCTCAAGCTGCTAATTATTTATTTTGGATTAAAACCTTGGTAATGAGAAGAAACTTTGAGAGGTCTCATGCACAGCCATGCTAGGATTACAGTCAGAAAGCAACTAACAATTTCTAGGAGGTTCCTTCTTCTTTGGGAGAAGAAAAAGTATAGGATATAGTCCCTGCCATGAAGATGAAGCTTCTACGATGAAAACAGCAGGGATGAGATAAGTTGAGAAAAATACTGTCATGAAATAATGATACAACTAACACATCACTCAGCTTTAACCAATATCAGGTTAATTTCAGATTCTCCTCTTTTTAAAGAAATAAAATACTACAGATACAGGTGAAGCCCTCACCCATTAAATTTCCCTCTCACCCAGAGGTAAACATGAGTCTGATTTTGGTGAGCATTATTCAGTCATAATTTTATACTTTTACTATGTGCACAGGCATCCATTAGAAAACATTTAGTCTTATTTTCTTTGTTTTAAAAATTTACATTCCATCACACTCTGTGTATTTCTTCCCAACCTGCTCTTTTGACTCAACATTGTTTTTAGATTCACACGTATTGATACATATAGACCTAGCTCCTTCATTTTAAATGCTGTATATTATCCCATTTAAATACTGTAATATACAGGTTTTTGTATCCATTTCTTCTACTGATTGACAGTTAAGCTACTTGATTTTTATTTTTCCTTTATAACTAGTTCTGCAATGATATTCTAGAACTTATCTCAGTATTATGCTTGAGAGTTTTTCTAAGTTATACGCCTAGAAGTAACTGCAATTTCAACGTTCTAGCTATGATATGGTATATTTTCCTCTTATTTAGCTTATTTTATATGTATTTCACTAAAGACTTACATTTTTCTCCACAATGGTTTTGTACTTATTTTCATAGATAAATATTTCTTGCCTCTTAGAATTCATGTTGCTTTTGATGATGGATTTCTTATTATTATTATATTTCTAATTTGTTTCTGATTATTGATCTTGTATCCAGAAATCTTGTTGAATTTGTAGTAATAAATAGCATACATATATTGGGCTTTTTTTCAATGCAGATAATCATATCATCAGAAAATACTGACTGTTTTGTTTCTTCCTGCTGTACATGATTTCATTTACTTGCAGAATTTGCTATCGGTAATACAGATAGAAACAACTACAGTGATTATCTTTGTTTTATTCCTGAACTAAAGGGAATGGTTCTAATACTTCACCAGTTGGAATAGTTTTTGGTGGCATGTTTTTAGGTAAAGTAACTTCCCTTTTATTTCTGTTTTTGTTTTGTTTTGTTCTATTAATTTCTATCATGAGGATTTTATCAAAAGCTTTTTGTATCTATTAAGGTGACCATATGGCTTTTCTCCTTTAATTAATACAATAAAATCATTGAAATGTTTTCAGATTTTATGCTATCTTTTTATTACTTGGGCCAATATTATTATTTTTTATATCTTACTGGCTAAAAGTATGAACATATTTTCTGCTAGAGTCAAAGGCAAGAGCCCTCTGTGAAACTGAGACCAATTTATACAGTAATATCATATGTTCATCCATCTGACCCCTGGGTTCCTGTTCTTTTCATTCAAAATAAAGCAGGGATCCTCCGTCTACACGGTAACCATCCACATGGATGCAGTAAACCTCCTCCCACTGTTTTCATATTTACCCTTGGAGCTGTGGTCAGCCATTGTTTACACAACTAGGGAATGAGGGAATGTATGACCCTGTTCTGTTGGCTGCCTGGATCTTTTCCTTAGGGAGTCATGGCCATGCGTGACCTGTAATGTGTTGGGAATTATGTCGATGATGTTGGATCTCAGTGACATCATTCCCACAAGAATGAACCCCACCTGAGAGGACTGAGGAGACAGCATCTCTGCAGACACCCTGGAAGGCTCTCAGTTCACCCTAGAACTTAGGAGTTTTTTATATCTATAATGCCTGCTCTTGGAACCCCTGTGCCCAGGGTCACTACTAACTCTAGTCTCTCGAGATTCTCTTTCAAAGATCCCCTCATGTTTAACCCTCTCTCTCCTGCATACAGAACACTAGGTATTTCCCACTTATTCCATCCCTGTGTTGACTTACCGGTAGGTTTAGTCCAGGGTTACTCAAACAGGTGGGTCCCAGTGTCTGTGGTGTATGAAAGGTTCTCTGGCAGCTGTGATGCTGACAGAGGGTTGAGAACCACTCAGAAATACTCTAATGTTAAGAGTGGTTACATATGAATTATATGGTCTTTGCCTCTTTCTTTTATACATACATTTCTGAATTATTTCCAAGTAACTTTTCTTTTAAAGAGAAAAATAGAGCGAATTTCATAATCTAAAGGAAGATTTGAATTTGTACAACTTGTCCAGTTTTCCTAGAATAGGCCAGAGGTGCCTGACACACAAAATCCACACCATCCCTGTACTGGTCCCAGTCACTGCATCACCCGGAAGCTTGTTAGAAATGCAGCCTCTCGGGCTCCACCCCAGACCTGCAGATCAGAGTCTACATTTTAACAAGGTCCCCAAGGGATTTGTGTGCACATGAAAGTTTGAGAAGTGCTGATCTATCGAACCAAGAATATCCTGGGCTTTAAGTATCTCCTAAGATAAGAAAGTTCCCAAGATGAATATCAGTAGGCCGTCTCTCACAAGCTCCAAGAAGACTAACTTATTAACATTAAATCAAAATTTCAAGTTAAGTGTTCCTAAGTGTTCCTCTTTGAAGCCACAGCAGTAAACTGTGTTTTAGTCACATTTGTCCAGAATGCCATATATGCCATAAATACAAGGAACCTTCTCCAATATGAACATAATTCCTTTAGCAATCATTCCAAAGGTAAATGAGGCTCTGCTTACGCTTCTCCTGCTGCATGAAGTATTTCTGTAACTCATTTAGAACATGTATCAGGATGACCTAATCCAACTTTTAATTTTGTTTCTACTCAAATATTTGGACTCAAATATGCTCCTTGTTGAAACATGCATTAATTTCTCCTTGCTCTGCTTTCCAGGGGAATGGAGAAGAGCTTATCAGGGCCCTAGAATAACAAATTATCTTTCTAAAAATCAGAACCCATAATAAACACAAGATTGTTCAGATTCAGAGGCTATTTATCAAAGCCCCTGAATGATTTTGAAACACATAATTTCCAAGCTTCTGGGGGAAGAATTTTAAATGTTCCTGCAATGTTCTCAATGTGTCAGTTTTTGACACGAAATAACTTCACTAGGGTCCTCTGGTGGGTGTCTTCATAAACACCATTTCCCATCTATTCAGAAGATGAAATACATGAAAAGGGCTTTATTGGGCGTGCTTTTCTTTATCCTCTGACAGTCAGACAATCACAGAAGGCAAAGAAGTCGAAAGAAAGCAAAAAACCTATACACTCAAAAACCAGCAGACAAATGAGGTTCCCATCCCAACAGCACCTGCTTTCCGAGCTCCTGAAGCGTGTACCTCGGACGGAGGTGATGGTTACATGCAGTGCCTGATGGCGGCCACTTGGCATGACATTTCCTACGGGCTGAGAATCAGTGCTGTTGAGCGGATTTAACTCATCTGCTGAAACGGTGGTAGCGAGGTAACTCATCTCTTAACACACGGCACACAGCTACCTGTGGCCACGTAAGAGAGCTTGGTACTTACCCCAGTTTTGAGGTCCCACTCCAGTTGGGTGAGTGTCCCCAGGAGGAGAAAAAGAATATTTGAAATGGCAACAAACCAACACTTGCCCACCGTTTGTGGTACTGAGTTAACAAAAGAGCAAGGTCAGGTCATCAGAGACATTTGCCTTTGATGTGGACAATAATCTTCCTTGAGATTTCCTATGTTGCGCACTTTAGATGATTCCTGAAAATGGGGAAAAAATCTTCAGTACATGAATTGCAGTATGTGAATGAACTGGTTTATGAGCATGACTATTACTTTTCCATAATATAAAGGGCCATATTTGAAAAGAAAATGTTGTTTTAAGCTTTCCCTTGGTGTTCAGAGTCCATTCAATATTCCCGATTTATGTCTTCAAACCAGCCGACAGCTTCTAGAAAATCCCAGGTCAGTCAACGTGCATTTCTAGAGTATGATTTTAAGTAGGAGAGCTGCTAAGGTTTAAAAAGAAAAAAACGTGACAGACATCTACAAGTTGTTTCTTCTGGAACCGGATCTTAGGATCAAGGCTGTCTGTGTGGGAGCTCTGAACCGACCTTGAGCCTTTCTTTCTAGCAGAACCAGCGCTGCTGCCCAAGGGTGGGCAGAGAAACTTCCCCGTAGGATTTTTAGTGGGGTCACAAGCAACCGGGCCAGGATGTCAAAGCCCTGAATACTCTTTGTATAACTTTGCACAAAGGTGCTGTTCAGAAAGCCTGCAATCAAGTGGATACTTTTTGCCCTATTAGCACAAATTAGTTCTATTGATCGGTTTATCGGATAGCACCAAGCACAGAGCTGGTTTCCAAAAGGATAACACCTACATGGTGGCTGGGTGATTTAATTACAGAGATCGCATAAGGGATACACAAAGGTACCATAGGCAAGGCAGTGGAACTGGCCAGGACAGAGCAGGTGCCACGCAGAGGGTGATAGAGCACATGGATCTTAATATCTACTGGCTCTTCAGTTACGTCCTTAGCTGGCAACTTATTAGCTCTGTAGCCTTACGCTCACTTCTTAACCTCTCTGAGCCTCTATTTCCTCATTCACTAAATGAGTGATAATGTTAGTCCCCATCTCCAGAAGCTGAGTGAGCACTAAAGAGTTAACCGCTCCCATCTATGTAAATGGCACAAGCCAGCACCTCGGAGTCTTTCTGGACATTCCCCCTCCCCCTCCTCACATCCACCAACTCATCAAGTCCTGCGCATTTTCCTTTTTTGAGATCTCCCCATTCCACTCATACCTCCCCATTTCTTCTCCTGCCACACCTCACAGGCTACTTGTACCTTGCTGGTAAGTTGCCGGGGTCGTCTCTTCATTGGTCTCCCAAATTGTGGCTGATCTACTCCAACCATTCAGAACTCTGGAACTAGAGCAATCTGCTCAAATGCAGTCAGACTCTTCCCCCTCTACCCCTTGGCTGTAGCTTGAACGTGGCCGTGGCTTCCACTGCATTTACCCTTCATGTGTCCTTCACAGTCTCCAAGCTTCCTCTCTACCACTCACCACACACCCACCTTGTTCACTATTTTCCAGCCACACCTGGTCTGCTCTCAGTTTCTCCAATTTTCCATGTTCTATCTTCCCTCAGGGGCTGTGCATGTGCTATTGTCTCTACTTGAAGTGTTCTGATCCTACTTCTCTCCTCGTTTTCTCCTGCTCATCCTCCAAGCCTCAGCTTACCTGTCCTTTTCCTGTGCACCTTCCTCTAAACCCCCAGGCTAATTCATCGGATCTCCAGGAAGTGCAGTTCATCCATCAGAACCCTCACCCGAGCGCAGACATGTATTTATATCACTGTTCAGCTCATGCCTGTTCCCACACTAGTCCACCCTCCCGTAAGGGTAGCGGCAGTGCTTGTTTTGCACAGGACGTTATTCACAGACTCTATCACAGCTCCTGGCTGTGGGGAGTATTTGATGAATTTGGCTGAATAGTTGAATAACTAAATAACCGATCAGTGGATAGAGCTGAGTACAACGCCTGGCACATTGGAAGAAACCTTCTCTGCCTGTGACGGATTATTATTATGGTTGTTGGTTGGGGTGAAAAAAAAAGATGGTGAACAGAGACAGAAGATGGGAACTTCAGTTCAGCCCGCACATTGTAGCAGAGCTGCCAGAGCCCCGCCCTTATCCTCGGGGTCCTCATCTCTACACGCAAGACTCTCTGCCTGAGCAGTTTCTTGTTTGTATGTTTTGTTTCTGGCTGCAGGAACCTTTTCTATAATCATTGAGGAAAAGCCAGAGGTGCCGGAGAGCTAACACCCCTGGAAGCAGCCTTCAGCAACCGATGACCAGAGGTTTGCAGGGCGGTGCTGCAGCGTCCTCTGCCCTAGGTTGGTAACACTCATGTTCCACACTGCTTCTCGGCATTCCCCAGTGGGGCTAAGCTCTCCTTGCCCACCTCGTTGAACACTCCATCCTTTTTGCTTCCTCCCCTTCCCTATAGCACTTCCTTACTTCCCTACTGGTGCTTCCTGGGATCATCCCACAAGTGAACCACTTGCACTTGACTTTGTCTGGACTCATACTCTGAGGAGGCCGTATGATGCCCACAGTTTCACGGTGAGGAAGACAAACTTTAAATCCATCGTGACTGGGTTAACAATATCTACACTTACTCTTAGCACGTTTCACCTTGTAGGGCACGGCTGAGGTCCTGGAAGAGGCCCTGTAATCCTTGTTTGGGCTTCAGACCCAGATCTGAGGGGCAACATGTGCCTTCTGAAGATGCTCTTGCAAGAGGAGCTACAGAGTCTGGCTCCAATTCCCCAAACGCCAGGTGCAGCCCCCCGACAAAGCTGAAACCCTGGTTTTGAGGGGTGTAGAGTCAGTGACAACAGACTATAAAATCTAGGAAGATAGAAGGGAGTTTGCAGAACTGTCCAGCTCAGTTCCAATCTATCTCAAAGTTCCTTACCTTCATTCCACTCCCAACACATCATGTGAAAAACAGGCATTTACCGTGATTTGGTGATTCTCAGGTGAATGACTTGTCGGCATGCACACAGACCCTGGTGGAAAGAAAGGGCGGAGCCTGTTGGATATTGGGGAGAGGATGGGACATGGACACTTGACAAACTCTGTACCCCATTCTGTTGCCTTTCTGCTGACAACACATTTACATTACCATCCTGTCCCACAGGGCCGCCTGGGTTTATGATCTTTGCTATGGCTTAGCTCAAATAGAAACGCTCAGCGAAAGCTTCCCTGACCACTGAGGCTGAATAAATCACTGCCTCCTCTTGGTCCCCATAGCAATACATAAGCTACTGTGCAAGATTCCGCTAGCATTCGTCCCCCACTGCATTAGAATGAAGTGGGCACACCTCTCTCGCCCCTTCAGGTCTTTCATATTCACCCCTATCTTCTTTTTTCCTTTTTGAGGTGAAATTCACCTAACATCAAACTAACCGTGTTAAAGCGAGCATTTCAGTCGCATGTGGTACATTCACAATGCTGTGTAATCAGCTAGTTCCAAAGCATTTTCATCACCCCCAAAGAAAGCCCCATACCCACTAGGCAGTTACTCCCAACTTGCTTTCTGTCTCTCTGTATTCTTAGCACTAAGCATGTAGTTAGCATTTGATACATTCTTTTTGGGGGAATGAATGATAATTTACTGTGATAAGAGGCAAGGGGTGGAGCTGCAGCATCTTCAAATCCAAGCACAGGTGGTTGAAAGGATCACTCTGGATCCAGACTGCCTGAATTTGGATGCCAGGTTTACATCTGCATAACTCAGCAAGATAGCTAAACTTTTGTGCCTCCGTTTCCTTGTCTATAAGATGAGAACAAAAACAGAATCTACCTTGAGGAGATGTTATGTCAATTAAATGAATCAGTATGTATAAAACACTCAGAACAGTAGCTGGCATGTAGAAAACCAGATTAGTGTGTGTTAAATAACAAGTGACACCCTACACTATTGCTGTTGGAGTAATAGCCTCTGAGTTCATCTTCCAAGAAAGAGTTAGAACAGAAATCTACACCTAGAAAACTGCCATGCTGACATGCGACAGCTCTCCATGAAAAGGATGTTCATGCTGCGTTTGCTCTTAAGTAACTGTCCATCCTCTTATCCCACTCCTGCCACCCTGACCACTCCACCCCACCGCCCTCCCCCACCCCAACACCCAGACTACTGCCCTAGTCTCAGTTGCGTGTATTAATGCGACCAGCATGCAAGTTCCAGGAGGGTAGGGACCATGTCTGTTTTGTGCATCTCTGTTTTACCTACACCTAGCACATAATCAACACTCAGTGATTGACTGTTGAATAAATAAATTAATTAATGTATACAATGACCTATCCTTCTAACCATAAAATTTCAGAATATATTACCATCTCTGCCTCCTCAGCTGCTCCCTATGCTTCAAAAAGGAACTTGTCAGAGCATAAAAGCTTGTGCAAGGTGTACTCCTCCCTCAGCTTCCTGTCTGTACCTGTTCACACCTCCTCTTTCCACCTCTGTCCTTGGTGGGGGAGGGAGGAGAGTGACAGGGGATAAGGGTTACTGATCCCTCGTGTCCCTTTGCCTCTGAGCTGGTCCCCACACAACTTTATGTTCTAGCTGGGCCTCAGCCTTGATGTAAAACTCTCCAGTTCCATATAAATAATGGTTGTAATTAATAATAAATGAACAGCCTGGGGGATTGCAGAGTGGAATTTAGTGGCTGGAGATTTACACATCTGTATTCGGTGCCAATAGGAGTCATGGATATGGGAAAAAAACGGTGGAGCTACCATCTCAGATCCAGGACACTGCTAAGAGGCACCAGGCAACTGGCAGCTCTCAGCCTTGTAGAAAATCGCAGTTGTAATCACAGTTTCCTGGGTGTAAAGGAGAGGAAGGTATTTTTATCTTTTTGGTCTTTCTCCCTCCAAATCAGGGTTATATGCCCCCAAAGTCCAAGCAATTTATTTGGGGAAAGGCAGAAATCTGAACGTGAAAGCAAGGCTGGGGAAAGGATTTGGGTACATGGAAGGAAAATGAAATAAGAGCGCTGTGTACCTTTACAAGAACCAATGGGACCAATGAGTCTTGAAAAGATGATGAAGACTGACTTCTACAGAAAGCAAACAAAAATGGACCATAGGACGCACGGTTGGGGTAAAAACCTCTTAGCTCAGATGTTCTCACTAAGTGCAGTGGGTGAGCTTCTTCATTACATCCAGTCCTTCCAGGCAACACACGTCTACATTTCCCAGTCCAATTCCTCCACCTTCTCCCAAATCTTGATTTCCTGAGATGGAAGTCAACAGCTGCAAACATTTTCAAGGTCACTGGCTGATCAACTGCCCATAGCCACAAAGAGGCAGGAGGTAGAACAATGCCAGGTTGCTGACAGGATTCCAAGACAACACAAGTGAAGGGCTGAGCCTAGTAGCTGACACACAGCAAGCACCTAATGAGTGAAAGCCGTCACTGTGATGTTCCAGGCTCAGGGCTGCCTGATACCTGTATATTGCCCCATTTTCTCTACGTGAAACACACTTGAGATTCAGAACTCTGATCAAAAGCAGCTCATAGCACTGTAGAAAATTGCATTTGTAACCACACATATTTTCTGAGTGCAAAGGAGAATATTGTTCTTCAAGTACCATTGTACTCAATTTATAGAAGCTGAACTGAGGCTTTAAGATGTTAGGTAACTTGGCCAAAACTACAGCTTGTAAATGACAGAACTGTGATTTGAACACAGATCTGTCATTTCTAAAGTCCCTGAACAACAGCCTCCCCTGTCCTGGACCTCCAGGTTAACGTCTCTGTGTGAAAAGAAAAGGGAGAGTGGTCACTAGGAACCTTAGGGGCTCACCAAGTCAAAACTCACCAGACTAGGGACTTCCCTGGTGGTCCAGTGACAAAGAATCCACCTTCCAATGCAGGGGACGTGTGGGTTCAATCCCTGGTCAGGGAGAACTAAGATCCCACATGCCGTGGGGCAACTAAGCCCGCGCACCACAACTACTGAGCCTGCGCACCACAACAAAAGATCCCTCATGCTGCAATGAAGATCCCGCATGCTGCAACTAAGACCCGACATAGGCATAAATAAATAAATAAAATATTAAAAAAAAAAACTTACCCAACTAAACACAATTCCTTCTGGACGCGATGGATGAGGGAGACACCCTGGACATACACAGATCATATAAGACGTTGGATAAGGAACCGTAGTGACCGTGTGGCCAAGATGAAGAGATCTGAAGTAGATATTGGTACAGATGACTAGAAATATTGGGTGCAGGCTTTGAGGAGGCTTCACACATCCATCCCAAGCAAGGAAAATGTCTAAGCTTTTATTCATCCCATGCATAGTTACAGTTGGTGAAATGGCAGGGTGCTGCGGAGGTACTAAAAGAGATGCCAAAAAACAGGCATTGTCTTAGGTCAGATCCCGTAGAAGCAGAGGCTGAGAAAAAGACTTGGGGGCATTTAATTTTTTGAGGACCTTCTCTTAGGAGAAAACTGCAAAGAAGTAAGAGAAGCAGGATAGGAAAAGAAATAAGATAGGATGTAGTCTCAAAGAACATTTAGCCTAGGCCTGATCCACAGGAACATTCTGGAACCTAAATTATATTGCCAAGCTGTCCTCACCTTGAGGCAAAGGGCTGGATTTTGCACTCTGCATAAGTCCATCATGTCTCTGGGTTTCCCCTCCCAGGGTGGGGCATCCCATCAACAGAGGGCAGTTCTCCGGAGAAGGGAGCAGCTCTGGGCCGTTAGCAGCCAACACTCACAGCTGCTGGGGAATGGTTGCATGGCGGGCACCAGAACAGTCTACTACAGACATTTTCCCTACAGGAAATGCCATGACAGTGAGAGGAAATCTCAGTAGAGAGACCCAGCCAGGCACTGCGTGGGGTTCAGAAGAGGCCAAAAGAGCAGGTGTGATTAAGAGGCTGATGAGAAGTGATTCTGAACATGAGAATGGTACGGTGGGTAGGATTATCGCTTTCAATTCTTCACTCCCTCCCGGTTATAAAATTAAATGTCCCTGCCATTGCCATGGCTTCATGGTGGACGGAGGGCACTTTTCACCCCTTGTTTTGAGCCTGATTTGCTTTGGTCAATGAAATATTAATGAACACCATTTGCACAGAAGCCCTGAACATGCCTCCCACACTGCTGTGAACCTCCATGGAAAGGGCATAACCTCAGCGGCTACTGGTCAAGGAGAAACGTAGGGAGTAGACATCAACCCAACTGCCACCTTGAGCCACATTCGGCTGAGACACAGCTGACCCACAGACCACAAGCAAGAGGATAAATGTTGCTGTAGACCCACTGGTTGGTAGGCAGCAGGATCTAATTGACTAGAGGGAAAGATTTTAATGGTTCACTTTTACAATTGTAGGCAGAAATAGAATTTTATTAGGGCACCTGTACTAAAAACACAATTTTAAACGGTAAACAGAGCTCACCACCTTCTGATATGCCATCTCCTCTCATTGGATTTTGTCTAGTCCACCTTTTCCTGGCCTAGAAAAATATCCCAATGACTTCATTTATCAGATGGGGAGACTGAGGCAACAGAGTGAATGACTTTGGGGACAGTCCTCACCCAGCGGACAGTGGGGACAGGTGGATGGAGGCCCAGCCTTCCTCCCCACCGCGGTGTTGACTCTGAGGTTGATTGCTCACCAGGTGCCCCAGGGGCAACACTCAGTAACACTCTCTCTCTTGCCTTCTTTCTTCCTTGCTTCACTCTCCTCACCTCCTCACAGAGCTTTGTGGGACTGTCTCCCAAATAAACTCTCTACTCCCAAGCCCTTGTCTCAGTATCTGCTTCTGGGGAAAACCCCAACTAAGGCTCTGTGCCACTTCTTCCCAATGCTGTTTGAAATGGCAAAGGGGAGAAATGAATGTTAGTAATGGTTTGACTAGGGAAACAGAACTACAACGAGTGATACACAATGAGGGCTTATTATGGGGATTAGACCTCAAGGCAGTCTCTTAAACTATTATGCTATTTTGGTCTTCTGCTTCAAAAGTTCTAAAATTTGATAAACTCCTCCAAATAAAAGGTCTGAATAATTTTCTTGATGTGCCACACATTTCTCTACAGGGGGCCATTCAGTGGAGTGAGCAAAATGTATATTGAGTAACCATTGGTCAAAATAGTTGAAGTACTTTGTTGACCTGAAATGTTAGTTGACATGCTTGGACCTTCTCTGGTAGGAGTGAACTTCACCCATGAAGGTAAAGGTCACCATCCCTGGCTGCTGAATCGGAAGTTCAATGGACCATGGTTGTTTGCCACCATTACAGCATCACTGCCTCAAAGCTGTTTTCCAGAGTCTGCTTCAAAGGAGGCACAGAACTTATACCTAAGGAATGAATGCCCTGTCCAACCAGCTTTGGTATTGTTGCTTTTCCTAGCACAGAACATTGAGAAAATTAGCACATGTGGAATTCATGTATGTACCAGTTTGTTCCCATTCTAACTTGACTCATGTTTGAAGAATGTGACATTGGATTATAGGACATTAAAACTGGGCAAAGGAGAAATATTTCCCTATTTACCGTACACATGCATATATTCACGTACACACACACACACACACACACACACACAGCCCTAAAGTGCAGGATCCAACTTCAGAGTGATAAATATATTCCATCCAGTCAATGAAAGGATCAAAGGAGAAATGAGAGAGAGAGAGAAGGTGAGAAAATGTAGTATAAAAAAGGCCAATTAGGGCTTCCCTGGTGGCGCAGTGGTTAAGAATCCGCCTGCCAATGCAGGGGACGCGGGTTCGAGCCCTGGTCCGGGAAGATCCCACATGCCACGGAGCAACTAAGCCCGTGCGCCACAACTACTGAGCCTGCACTCTAGAGCCCGTGAGCCACAACTACTGAGCCTGTGTGCCGCAGCTACTGAAGCCCACACTCCTAGAGCCTGTGCTCCGCAACAAGAGAAGCCACCGCAGTGAGAAGCCGGCACACTGCAGTGAAGAGTAGCCCCCGCTCACCGCAACTAGAGAAAGCCCGTGCACAGCAACAAAGACCCAACACAGCCATAAATTAATTAATTAATTAATTATTTTTTTAAAAAAAGGCCAATTAAAAAAAATAGAACATGACTACAGAGGTAATATGATTTCAAGTAAATCATCTCTACTAATTTTTTAAGAGCTAGATTTTTAAAAGAAAATATACAATTTAACTGGGCAGATATGTATATGTCTACTGAGACTTTGAATATACCTTATGTAATCAGCAAAACTTCTCCTTCCTGTATCCATGTTGTTGCTCTCCTTTGACCCTGGCTCTGACCTTGGCCGTGTGGCTTGCTGTGGTCAATGGGACAAAAGCAAAGGTGACAAGAGAAGTGTTTGCACACCGAGCCTTTCCTCTCTCGCTGTTCCTGGAAATCTGCTGTCACTATGTGAAGGAGCTGGGCTCGTGTGCTGGCTGCTGAGAACCGTGCAGCCAATCAATCCCTCCATCTCAGCCAACAACCAGCCAACTCCAGAAGCAGCGCCGTGGACATGACGCGACACTGAGCACAGATGTGTGAGTAAGCCCAGACGAGGCCAGCACCACAGTGCCGCCAAGCCTAGCTCACGTCGTCAATTCACAGAAGCACAAGCTAAGTCAATGGCTGTTATTTTAAGCTCCTAAGGTGGAGCTTAAGTTTTAAGGTGGTTTGCTATGCAAACCTAACTGGTACGTTTGACATCATGACATGAAGTACAGCAGAAGGAAGTACAAGACAAGGTCCCTGCCAATAGGGACCCACAAGCTAGTTGGGAACCAAAGAATGTAGAATAAAATAGCCAGGTAGCGAGGCAGCATGCTATCAGCATTATGTTCTGGCTTAATAAATTATAGAAAAGGTGCTAATTCGGAGGTACAAGCAGGAAGTGAGAAAGAAGTAAAAGGTGGGAGCTAATAATGTGTCTTTAGAGAAGGCAAGGTAGGACAGCCTGAACTCATACAATCCAGGGAGGTACTTGGCGGGGGGACATGGGAAAGGAACACATGCAGGGAGCAGGGTAGCAGGAGGGCTTGGGATCTTCTTGGCAGAAACTAACATCAAAACAGAAGGCAATAGGCAACTGCTCAAAAGTCAGAAATAATTTAATTCTCAGTTAAGTCCAATAATGTGCTTACCTTAGAGGCTGTACTGGGACGTTAATGAGGACGATGAACTGTCTTGGACATCTAGGGCTCCATCTGCCCAACCCTTCTCTTCAGAGCCCCGTGATCCCCATGGCAACTCTGGGCCATCATGTTATTACTCTGGGTCTTTGCTTGGCCCAACGAATCCTCCCAGAGGGAGAAAAGGGGGGGATTGTAAGTCCCTCTGTGAAGTTGTTAAATACAAAGCTTGGGAGATGCCATCAGCCATGCTTTCCTTCTCATGGGAGAGAAATGAAACTATCACAGAGAAACAGACATGAAAGTCAAGCACAGACCGAGCACCATTCAGGGCTCCCGAGCAGTGGGTTCACCCTGTGGAGGGAAGCAAAGGTTTTCCTGGACCCTTGTAGGGTGCCTGCCTGGGTCTGAAAAGTAGACTGCCAGAGACAGATGAACAGGAGAAAAGGATACACATTTCCTTAAGTTTTACCTCACATGGGCGCCTTCATAAGGAAAGGAAGACCCAAAGAAACAGAACTGGGTATTTTTATGCTGGGTTTGAGGAAGAGCAGACGGTCATGGAGGAACATGACAGGCTAAGGGGTAGGAGGAAGGCTAGTAAACAGGGGAGACTTAGCATGTCCTGTTTGCTTAGATTCTTCTTGGTGTCTCTTTGTCTTGGGAGACAAAGATTCTCTTTCCTATGGGTATAAGGAGGGCATCCATCACATGAGGATTTCATGACCTTCTTCAGGGGAGAAGGTAGTTCTGCTGTTTTCTCAGACTCCTTTAGCTTAAAATTTTCAACACGCCAAGGTGCCGTATTTGGGGGTAGAGTATCCTGAACCCCATCACTGGTCACTGTCCTTCCCAGGGTTTGGTTGTACAACCCACTTGGATCTGGCTTAGGCTGGGTCTGCAACCAAAGTAACACACTGTGCAAATTGAGGTGTGTAATTAACACGTAGATCAAGATTTCCCCAAATAGAATCTGGGCTCTTTGCCCTCTTTCATGGACCTATCTGAGGGAGACTCAAACAAAAAAAAATGCTACTGGGATGGGGATTTTTTTAATCGAAATAAAGAAAGAGCATCGATTATGGTTCTGGGGAGACCAGAGAGAAGGAGAAAGATGCTCTTATGCGTGGAAAAGATGAAGACACACCCTCAGGAAAAGGGGAAGTGACTGGAGAACTGCAGAGAGAAAACCCTCGCACCTGCCTTCCCACAAATCCTGTGTGTATACAAATGGAGCCAATCCCCGGTCCCCTAGCATTGTCACTTTGAGCAAATTCAGGATCTGTTAGGAGAGAGGAGAGGGGAAGGGACAGTGGGAGACAGCAGTGGCATCCTGAAAAGACAGGAATTCCGTTTCCCACACAGCTCAGGGAGCCCAGCAAGGAGAGCATTTCTGTCCACCTTGGTGGACTTCAGATGTGGTTAGGGTCAGCGTCCTCATCTGTAAAATGGATATGATAATCACCCGTAGCTCAAGGGCAGCCATCGGTGTTATATGAAATAACCCACGGGAACGCTGGAATGGTGCCTGGCACTCAGCACACACTCAGGATGCGTGAGTTATTCTGAAGAACTATTCAACAGTGAAAACCCTGTGGCCTCAAAAGGTCACATGACTGATCTATAAGGCAGAATATCAGGAAGAAAACAATTATAGTAGAGGTGAGTCTACTATACATATATAGTAGAGGTGAGTCTTCTGAGTAAGAGGTAGCCCACTACCACCTCGAAGGCATGGCCTCCAAGACCCGTGAGCAGAGCTGGGAGTCTGCACAGTTCTCACTGATCCCTGCTATCTTCCAGATCCTCCAAAGCACAAAGAACGCAGACTCCAGGGAAGCTGTCCCACAGTCTGAGTGTGGTTGTCTGGAGGGGGCATCGTACGTAATAAGCAATTCTCTAGTTTCATAGAGTCCCTTTGGATGTGCCCCAAAGCCCGCCTGTCCCACCAGGCCACTGGCTCATTAATGGGGCATCTTTGTCATGCAAATGAGATCTCCCGCCAAGCACATTTTGGAAATGTTTGTAGAGAGAGACAATTGCTCATCTCTTTCTTTAGTGGCTGCACAAAGCAGTAAACACAGGAAAGATCAGCTTCCTTGGAATTCAGGCATAAAGGCAGCAGAGATAAAAGGCAAAGAGATTCTGTCAACTCTAGCTTTCTTCTGCTGTAGACTGTGGGGAGGAAGGACTGGACAGGGAGTTTCCATAAAGCACAGTGAAGCTAACAGAGCAAATAATGGAGACGGGGGTACTGCCTGCTCCCCATAAAGCACAGCGAAGC
The DNA here is from genome assembly GCF_949774975.1 of Lagenorhynchus albirostris. NCBI lineage: Eukaryota > Metazoa > Chordata > Mammalia > Artiodactyla > Delphinidae > Lagenorhynchus > Lagenorhynchus albirostris. Next base: position 49,119,337 of record NC_083109.1, read on the forward strand.
TAACAGAGCAAATAATGGAGACGGGGGTACTGCCTGCTCCCCATAAAGCACAGCGAAGCTAACAGAGCAAATAATGGAGACGGGGGTACTGCCTGCTCCCCATAAAGCACAGCGAAGCTAACAGAGCAAATAATGGAGACGGAGGTACTGCCTGCTCCCCATAAATCACAGCGAAGCTAACAGAGCAAATAATGGAGACGGGGGTACTGCCTGCTCCCCATAAAGCACAGCGAAGCTAACAGAGCAAATAATGGAGACGGGGGTACTGCCTGCTCCCCATAAAGCACAGCAAAGCTAACAGAGCAAATAATGGAGACGGGGGTACTGCCTGCTCCCCATAAAGCACAGCGAAGCTAACAGAGCAAATAATGGAGACGGGGGTACTGCCTGCTCCCCTTCTGGGATGGGTACCCAGAGAGCTGGTTAAACGTTAATTCTGGGTGTGTCTATGAGGGTGTTTCTGGAAGAGATTACCATTTGAATTGGTAGTTTGAGTAAAGTAGATGCACCCCCTCACCCCCAAGTCGGGGTGGGGAGGGCATCATGGATCTGTTGAGGGCCTGAATAGAACAGAAAGGGGGAGGAAGGTTGAATTCTCCTGCTTCCCAGGTCTTTAGGCTCAGACTCAAACCTACACCATCAGGTCTGCAGTTCTCAAGTCTTAGAACTACCACCCTTCCTGGGTCTCCACCTTGCGTAGGGCAGACCTTGGGACTTCTCAGCCTCCAGGATTGTGTGCACCAGTACCTTATAATGATTCTCTTCTATCATATTAATTCTATTTCTCCAGTATGCTTTCCTTCCCTCCCAGCACGTATTTCCAGGTGCAGAGACTAGAATGATGAGGGAGAATCACGTGCTCCCTGTCCCGTGGAGCAAGCAGCAGCTGCTTGGCCAGTTGGCTGGTGGCAGTGAGTCTCGAAGGCAGAAGATTTGTGGTCAGGTGACATCTGTGATGTACGCAGCAAGAAGGACCTGCTCCTCTGAGGGTGCGTCTATGTCAAAAGTACCAAGAATACGATGGCTTCTTCTTCACAAGACGAAGTCGCGCCAGGGTCTCATCTCCGTAGGTAGTGTTGAGTAGCATTCCCGACCTGTGAAAGGGCTCACACAGCTCTGGGAATGAACTTCGGGTCCCTGGTTAGCTCTCAGGCCCCACCTGACCTCTGTTCTAGTGCTCTAGCCGCTCTGGCCTTCTGGGATGCCGTAACCCTACCCCCTCCTTGGAGCCTTCGCCTCACTGCTGTTTCTGCTCCGTTGCCCCAATGCCCCTCTGCTGGCGCCCCCAGCTGATCAGGCCACGACTGGTTCATGCTCCTCCCCGAGTTCAGTGCAAACATGCCCCGCAGAGAAATCACCACTAACCTCTCCTATTAACGTCCAGTTTAATTTCTTCATAATGGTTATCACTTCATGGCACTATCAGTCTCTGAAACTCTCTTTTTTATGTTTACTTGTTTACCAGTTGCTTTTCTTCTTTAAAGGGGTGGCATAGCCCGATGGTTGAGTCTGGACTCTACAACTAGACCCCCGGTTCTAATTCCAGCCCTGCCACTTTCTAGCTGCAGGATCCTGGGCACGTTGCTCTACCTCTCTGTGCCCCTCTGTAAGAAGGGTGTGTAGTAGCACCAATCTCGGGGGGGTGGGGGTGTCCCATGGGGGATGGGGGGAGGTCGGATGACATTACACACCTGGTGGCTGCTTGCTGTTAGCCCTGCTCCACATCGCCCACTGGTATGTGTGTTTCATGACAGGAGGGTTGCCCTGTCTCACCTCTTTACTCTGTGCATCTGCAAAGTGCCTGGAACATAGTAGGTGCACAATAAATGTCTGTTGAATAATGAATGGGTATCACTGATTCAAACTAATGGGGTCACAACCAATCAGCCAGTCTTTCAGGTATGCATGAAAGTTTTGTCAGGCTAGCCTTTCCTGGGAAATGTATTGTTCAGTAATAATAAATAAACAAATGTTTTATTCCATAAAAATGCATTAAAATTGCTAAATGAACCTAAAGAAAAAAGAATCATTCTAGAGAATAAAAATGTAAAGGTAAACCTAATGTCATACAAGTATTTTGAAGAAAGCATCTTCTGTCCTAGCTAGTATAGGTTTAGCCCTAGGTTGTAATTTCCTTGAAGGTAGTGGATGTTATATTTCTCTTCAGCCTCAAGCGTTCTGTTTTCCTAAATGTATGTTGAGGAACTTTAGACTTTATGGGAGAAGTCTATTTGTGAACTTGTGCAAGTTCTTTCACTTGATATTTTTTCCATTCACTATAGTCAAGTAGAGCATAAAATACTTAATGAGAAAATATACTAATGATATTTTACACATTTTTGTGTTAACCCGACTCCCATGGAATTGACACACTGACATTTTGTCCATTTGTGTATCCGTCTAACTCTTATGAATTTGTTCTGTTCCTTTAGCTCCAGCACCAGGAAATCTGCCAAGTTCCTTACATAACTTAACTAATTAAATTTCATGGGACTCTATAGGAGGTAGTATAAAAATCCTGTTTTATAATGAAGAAATTAAGAATCAGAGAGGTGAAGTGACATGCCAAACATCACACAGCTATGAGTGGCACAGCAGAGATCTGAACACAGTCCTTTAAACTGTAAATCCCCTGCTGTTAACCACTACCTTAAAGGGTTACCCTGAGCAGAGGAGGGCAGGAGAGCTAAGCTTTGTGGTCATCCTACCAGGCTCTTGGTGCCTCCAGACCTGAAAGCCCACCTGACCTTCGGTTTGAAGGTCCCCCTTTTCAGCCCTCTATCTGTTACCCTGAGCTGGCCCCCAAGGGAAGCTTCCTAAAACAGTGCCAGCATCTGCCGCCCTTAATGGGACTTCCCAACCAACCACTACTGTCTATTGATTCCAGAGTTGGCGGGAATTCTCAGGTAGGTGCTTCATCTCCCATCCCGTTACAATGACACCTGTCCAGCACCAGCATTTCAAAACGGCACCATTTTTAAAGTTCATGGCCCCTTGTTAATTAATTCAGTTATGTACTCTTTTTCAATTAAAATCTTCCTGTCTGGCCTGGAATTACTTTCACACTCACTGTCATAAACTGGCAGGTTCTTTAACTCTTATCTGTAATGTATTCATCTAAAAGATTTTTTACCACAAATTTGTACAACTAAAACAAATAAATCCTACACTTTTAAACATAATGTGTGGGGTTTTTTTGTTTTTTGTTTTTTTAAACATAATGTGTTTTAATGCACCTCCTCTCTCAAGATAGTTAGTGACTATTTTCTTAAGGGAAAGTAACATGGATTGCTTTTAAAGGAAACTCACGATTTCCAACCAGATCATGACTTAGAATGCCAAGCTGAAGACAGGGGCTAGGAAGCTGTGGCTTGGCACTAAACACAAACCCTATTCCACAAAGAACTCGTGCATTTCTGTAAAATGGGACCGATGATACCCAACTCCTAAGAATACAGCAAGAATTAAAGGAGATAATGCCTGTAAAGCATTTCACTCACTGTCTGGCCCATCGTAAGTGATCCACCTAAACTTCTATTCAGTAGTTCAAGAGCTCCTTGGAGGGAATGCAAGATACACTTGCCTTGTTTTTAATTCTATTCAACAGAGAAAGCACAAAGGCAGATCCTAAAGCCCCATGGCATGTAAGTTTCCAAACCCTCATTGGATGTTTAAATTCAGTTCTGCTTTTAAGACTTCCCTTAGGCCGTTCGCAGTTCTGAATCTGTACCAACCTCACTAGTTCTCACAGATAGGAATGGTCCCTACAGCTGCAGCATCAAAGCATTTATCTGGCCAACCACAGCACAGTTCTGCAGGTATCCCCACTCTGGAAGCCTGAATGGAGGTGTTTACTAAATGGGGAGGGGTTGTGGATGGACCCGCATCACTTGACAGCAGTGTTTTAATATTGCTCTGCTTCTGTACACGTTGGCCAAACCATCGTTCAGTACTGTAAAGCCAACAGCCTGTACTTTTCCATTTAATTTTATTAGATTATTTCTAAAGAGAGTTTCCACACTCTTTGAAACCCATGTTTCCATTTTAAGCCACTGAAGTTCATTCCAGTAAGGGCTCAGTGGCCTCTTTAGTTCAGAACAGGGAAGGAAAGGGTGTAGGTTTGGTACCCATATTTATTTAAGATGCCCATCCCTTACTGGGGGGCAGACTTAATGCAGCCACATTCCTCATCCCACCCTTCTTCCTTGGCACTGCTCTTTTCTCCTCTCTGCCTCTTGTGTTATGCAGCCTTTTGAATAAATACCTATTCCAAAAAGCATCTTGACATGTTGTTTCCAATTAGTTTCCTCTGTAGATTTGACTCCAACACCAGCACCTGCAGAGGTGGCCGGTAACATCTACAAGGTTGTTTTTACATAACTGCACGGCAGAAGGATAAAGCCTGTGCGTACAAGTTAAAGTGGTGTGGAAACCGATTTGAGAAACAAATATCCCAGGAAGTGATTAATAATTTAAACCCTGACCCAAGCTCAAAACAAATGTGGGATGACAGAGAAAAATGAGCCTTCTGCAGTGCCGTGTTGGGACGAGGATGTGAGTGTCCAGTGAATGGGTGTGCGGCTCACGGCCAGAAGTTCTCAGTGTGTTGGTCTTGCCTGTCATTCAAAGTCAGCTTCCCTCCACGACACATCTGTAGAAGGGAACTGAAGGACACTAAAGAAAATACCTTGGGGCTTCCCTGGTGGTGCAGTGGTTAAGAATCCACCTGCTTGGGCTTCCCTGGTGGCGCAGTGCTTGGGAGTCCGCCTGCCGATTCAGGGGACGCGGGTTCATGCCCTGGTCCAGGAGGATCCCACATGCCGTGGAGCGGCTGGACCCGTGGGCCATGGCCGCTGAGCCTGCGCTCCACAACGGGAGAGGCCACGGCAGTGAGAGGCCCGCGTACACCAAAAAAAAAAGAATCCACCTGCCAATGCAGGGGACACAGGATAGATCCTTGGCCCGGGAAGATCCCACGTGCCGCGGAGCAAATAAGCCTATGCACCACAACTACTGAGCCCGCGTGCCACAGCTACTGAATCCCGCATACCTAGAGCCCGTGCTCTGCAACAAGAGAAGCCACAACAATGAGAAAACCGTGCACCACAACGAAGAGTAGCCCCTGCTCGCCGCAACTAGAGAAAGCCCGCACACAGCAACAAAGACCCAACACAGGCAATAAATTAATTAATTAATTTTAAAAAAAGAAAAAGAAAATACCTTGGATTCAGGCCAACTCATTCAAAACCAAAGCCAAAGTGAAGAGGTTCCTCTGGCTACCTGTTTCCCATAGATTTTTTTTTTTGGCTGTGTTGGGTCTTAGTTGCAGCATGCAGGATCTTTCATTGCGGCGTGTGGGCTTCTCTCTAGTTGTGGCACGCAGGCACCAGAGCACATGGGTTCTGTAGTTGCGGTGTGCGGGCTCTCTGGTTGTGGCATGCAAGCTCAGTAGTTGCAGCACGTGGGCTTAGTTGTGCTGCAGCATGTGGGATCTTAGTTCCCCAACCAGGGATCGAACCGGCGTCCTCTGCATTGCAAGATGGATTCTTAACCACTGGACCACCAGGGAAGTCCCGCCCATAGATTTTAATCCAATCACTTTGGCATTTGGTATCTGCAGCTTTCAATTGCCTTAAATCAGTGATTCTTCATCTTTTTGCACCATGATCCCTCTGGCTGTCTGAGCGAGTCAGTGGGCTGCTTCTCAGGATAATATTTTAAATCATAAAATACAGTACACAGGATTTCAAAGGAAAAGAATTATTTTAAATACTTTTGTCAAAATATTATAAAAACAAATTTTGATAGAGTAATATATGTGGTTCTCTATTTGTTCTTCAGTTCCCAAATGTAATTCTTTCTAAACTTTTCTTTTGAAATAACTTTAGACTTACAGAATGTTGCAAAAATAGTACAGTACGTTCAATACACACTTCACTCAGATTCCCCCAATGTTCACATCTTAGATAACTGTGGTACATCTATCAAAACTAAGAAATTAACATTGCTGCCATTCTCTGAACTTAACTGCGCACTGTATTTGGATTTCACTTTTTTTCCATCAATGTCCTTTTACTGTTCCAGGATCCAATCCAGGGTCCCACATTGTATGTAGCTGTTGTGTCTCCCTAGTCTTTTGTGACCTTGATACTTTTGAAGAATACTTGTTAGTTATTTTTAGAATGTCCCTTAATTTGGGTTTATCTGGTGTTTCTTATGATTAGATTGTGATTACGCATTTCTTACAAGAATGTGTTTTCTTATGAATACATTTAATAACCAGCTACCTTAATAAATGCAGCAAATAACTATCTATTTAATGCATTGAATAGCTAACTACCTTAATACATAACTAGCCTAATATTGAAGTGGCGAAGGGCATAAATTATATTTTGTGAGCTGCAACAACTAAAATGTGGTATGAAAATATCTGTGACTTCTGTTAGTGACAAAATCACAAATACTGCTAATAGTGCTGTGGATTGTTTCCAAGCTTTAAATTGGAGGGAAATGATAAATATCAGTCAGGAAAACAAAGACTTTCTTCAATCCAAGTTCAAAGACCTCCCTGATTTCTATTTATGGACCTGGGGACCCCTGGTGAAGAGCCCCTGTCCAGAATTACCAATATTCACAGATAAGAGAGATGAATAAACCATATGCTAAAAGTTATTGCCACAATTGATCTCCCCGTTTTTGCCTGGAGACTTCGGAAAAATGACCACAGCTGGATAGATGATCTTTCTTGGAATGCCTCCAAATCATTCAGGCATAAATCCACAACAGAGCAAGGTGACTACAAGGTGACCCAATGGCTCTAAGGTACAAAGCCTTCAGTTCTTGGGGGAAGTCTGAGGAACAGACAGCTCTTTGTAAAAATACAAGGGACTCATGTGGCAATGGAACCAGTGACTGACCTGATTTTTTACTACTTTCATGGAATGTCCTCGTTTATGTGTATTTTTTTTCTTCATGCTACAACTCACATTTACAAACATATCTTCTATATGTTTCCACCCTCATGACTTTGTTTCTATTTGGATAGGAAGTTTCGAAGCAATGGTTTCCTGACCCCAGTTTTGAGACAGCCAATGTCCAGTGTCAGACAGGTCTGGGTACCAAGTCCTTCAGTTACTAAGGCCTAGAAGGGTGAGGTTGGGGTGATGAGGCCTCCAACCCAAGACTGGGCTGAAGTGGAACCTGCAACAGTTAGTAACAATGTCCTGAATGACTCCATCATCTCTGAGTCAGAGCATCACATGCATTATTCCCCTTAATCCCCCCCGCCACCAACCAGCTGAGGTAGACACCTCATTTTATAGACTAGGAATTAGCAGCACAGAGAACAGTGTCACAGAAAGCGTCTTAGCCCAAATTCAACCTCACGTCTGAGTCCAGAGCCCTCGTTTCTAACCGCTGCACTGTTCTGTGGCGGGTGGACCTATTCTGGCCCTACCTGGGGCTTCCCTTGTCACAAATCTACAAAGATAGCCTTGTTAGGCAAGGTTTTATTTCTCAAAGGCCCGGCTTTTATGGAATATAGTCCAAGGGCAGGGCCCTGGATCGGTGGCAGTTCTAACAACCAAATCTTCGAGTTATCAGGCATTGACAAGAGGGTCAGACAGTTGTGTGAGGTCTAAACAGGGATAAACACCTGGGAGTCATGAGAGCAGCCTGGATTATGAGGAGGGACACACAGAAGACTAAATTCCAGTGCACAATTCAATTCCTTATCACCCCCTTTCGTGTTTCCTGCTAAGTGTGGATCTCATTAACTTACATTGGCTCCCAGGTGTGTGTGTATCTGGAATTCTACTTGTAATTCCCATAGAGGACCAGGAGAACCTTGAAAATAATTAGCAAGACAATGGGCTGATGCTTCTGGTGAGATGAAAAGAAGAGCTAACAACTCCTATGATACAGATGAAACATAACAAGTGTGCCTGCCTGGGTATGGTATCAAGCTCTTCTCTCATCACTGTTGATGATGGAACTCCCGAAGTCTTTTTTTTTTAAATACAATTGACTTTCTTTTTTAAAGGCTTTATTGGATTTCTTACAATATTGCTTCTGTTTTTTTATTTTTTGGCCACGAGGTACGGGGGATCTTAGCTCCCTGACCAGGGATTGAACCCGCACCCCCCTGCATTGGAAGGGGAAGTCTTAACCACCGGACCGCCAGGGAAGTCCCTAGAACTCCCAAATTCTTATCTCATAACTGGCTACAACAGCTTATAGATCCAACCCTCATATGTTTTATTCAGGCTACTCACTTTATTAGGACCCCATGTTTTCCTATTTATTGTATTTTCTTAATCTCTAGGAAACAAATTGCCCTAGTTTACAAAATAATTAGTAAGTTACTTTCAAAAGGAGTTTTTTTCACGTGCTTTGCAAAATCATAGGAAAGTTGTGGGCCTTATTATCTGGCCTTCATCAACAGACCACTTCCAAGTGGAATGAAAATGGAAGGAAATTAGAATATATTTAAGAGACACTTTATTTCTTTAACTGGATGGATTCATAAAAATTCATAAATTTTGCAACTGTCAGTGAAAGAGACCTCATGGAGGGTCTTATAAAAATTTTAGTTAGGAATTTTACCCTTTAGACCTCCATGGAAAGAGGGTTCCAAGATGAACTTGGGATATTGCTACTCAGTTGTAAAAATGCTTTACTTGGATTATAGCAAATAGCCCCCAGCCAGAGCATACTATTATTAAATTACTTCTCCAGCATGAAGGTCATCCATGACTAATCATTTTCTAATTGGCAACTCAGTGCCAAGTTCTACGGTGTTCAGAGTTCCTGGTTCTGAGGGTTTTGCTAGAGCCAAGGAGATGTGTTTTCAGGGAAAACAAAACCAGCCTGTTATAGCAAGTCTTTTTAATTTATACTCATAATAACAATCACAGGCTGATTAAAGGCCATTTATGAGTAGAAGAGAGTCTGGAAAAGGCCATTTTGGTCCCGATCACTCTACCTATTCTGCTCACACATTCAACAGATGCTTAGAAAGCACCTTCTCTGCCATAATACAGTGGTGAATGGTCCCATGTGGATGGGTCGGAACTCTGGGACCTGGGTTTTGTGAGTGGGTCAGGAAGGTCGGCCTTTTGTCAGATGCCAGGCCTCAAAGACTCTCTGTCCTGACCTTGACATCTGTGTGCACTGCATGTTTCTCTAGGGGTCCTCATTTGGGGCACAGTCAGCTTCCACAGGGTACAGGCCTCTCCACTCAGCAGCCCTCCTTGAGGCCACACTTACTCCTCACAAGCATGCTTCCTTGTTACCTCTGGGTCAGATGTTAGTCTCCAGAGTGATAGTATATACACAGTGATACTATATACAGAAAAGTTTGGTTTTCTGACTTATTAATAACTCTTTATCCTTAACATCATCTATTTCTGCAATCACAGGGAAATTTAGACTCAACACCTAAGAAAATTTGCTAACATGTTAACAGAAATTATCTCTGAGTAATGAGTTAGTGATGCTTTCTTGTGCTTATCTGTATTTTTTCAAATTTTACATACTGAGGATTTATAACTTTTGTCATTAGAAAAAAAATAAAATCTTCAACAGTGACATTAAAAGCATCAAATGTAATGTGTTCATTCTCCAGAGTTTCTTCAGGATATGTATTTTCAACCCAAGATGGTGGCACGGGCAAAGCAAATATGATTCTTTACTGACTCTATTTTCTGTACCATGTACCCTTCAAAACAGGGTAAATCACACTATATTTTTTTCTTCAAGTTTTACTGAGTCATAATTCACACTGTATAAGTTTAAGGTTATAGGACCTGATTTGATTCACATACATCGCAAAATGATTATCAAAATAAGTTTAGTGACCATTCATCACCTCATATAAAAGAAACAGAAAAAATATTTTTCCTTGTGATGAGAATGCTTAGGATTTAGTCCCTCAACAACTTTCATATACAACATACGGCAGTGTTACCTGTATTTGTCACATTGCACATTACACCCCAGTATTTATTTGTCCTGTAACTGGAGGTTTGTACCATTTGACCACCTTCATCCAGTTCCCCCATACCCCCCACAAATCTGATCTCTTTTTCTATGACTTTGTTTGTTTGTTTCTGAAGTATAATCGACCTACAACACTATGTTAGTTCCTGTTATACAACATAGTGACTTGATATGTCTATACATTTCAAAATGTTCACCGGGTAAGTCTAGTTACAATATGTCACCATACAAAAGTGTCACATAGTTACTGACTGTATTTCTCACACTGTACATTTCATACCCATGACTCATTCATTTTGTAACCGAAAGTTTGTACCCTTAATCTCCCTCGCCTATTTCTTTCCTTCCTCCACCCCTCTCCCCTCTGGCATCTACCTGTTTGTTTTCTGTATCTATGACTCTGTTTCTGTTTGACTGTGTTTGTTCATTTGTTTTGTTTTCTAGATTCCACATCCAAGTGAAATCATACAGCATTTGTCTCTCTCTGACTTGTTTGACTTAGCATAATACCCTCTAGGTCCATCTATGTTGTCACCAAGGACAGGATTTCATCCTTTTGATGGCTGAGTAATATTCCTCTGTGTGTGTGTGGTATATTTATGTATGTATGCCATTTAAGTGTTTCCTAATGGATTTTGTCTGGATTTTCAGCACTGGTGCTGACAGGCTGGTGGGTGGGCAGTGCCTGCACTAATAAGCTAGAGGCAGGATTCCAAAATAGTGCTTGTCAGTACCAGCGTCCTTGTGGTAGAAAGAGCTCCCCCATGTGGCTGCCCCCAGCGTCTATGGCCCCAAGGGGAGCTCCAGTCCCCTCCAGCCCCTCCAGGAGGCTCTCTAAGATCAGTAGGTGAGTCTGACCCAGGCTCCTTTCACATTGTTGCTTCTGCCCTGGGTCCCGGAACTTGCAATATTTTGTGTGCCCTTTAAGGGTAGAGTCTATTACCCCCAGCCCTCTGGCTCTCCCAAAAGCAAGTCCCACTGGCCTTCATTGCCAAACGTTCTGGAGGCTCATCTTCCCTGCACAGGATGCCTGGACTGGGGAGATCAATGTGGGGCTCAGACCCCTCACTCCTGGGGAGAAACTCTGCCTTCCTCCCGTTTGTGGGCCGCCCACCTGGGGGTGTGAGTTTACCCCTCCTACCTATCTTGTTGTGATTCCTTCTTTATATATTTAGTTGTAGAAGATCTTTTCCACTAGTCTGCTGGTCTTTCTCCTCAATAGTTGCTCCGTAAATATTTGTAATTTTGGTGTGCCCATGGGAGGAGGTGAGCTCAGGGTCTTCCTACTCTGCCCTCTTATAAGTCACACTGCTACCGAGTCCCAGCTCGCTCTGCTCGCCGCACAACAGGCCAATGAATCAGAGACGAGGCACTGAGGCAAAGGAATACGACTTTATTCGGAAAGCCGGCAGACGGAGAAGATGGCAGACTGAAGTCTCAAAATAACCATCTTATCGGCGTTTGGATGCCAGTTTCTTTTATAGCACAGAGAGGGGGAGGAGATGAGGAAGTAAAGTAAAAAGACCATACGATTTGCAAATATCCCCTAGAATGGCCAGCCTCGGGGAGGGGATGTGTTAGTTTCTGCTTTCTTGCAGCCATCCACAGGTGGAACAGGGTCCGGATGTTTGCCTTCAACATTCAGGCAGAGGGGCAGGGTTCCCCGAGGCAGGCCATTATGTGCAGACGTATCCTTTTACTGAACAAAAGCAGCGGAAAGCAAAGGGTAAAGTAAAAGAAACAGATCCAACGTGTAGTCAGATTTGGCTCTTCCCTGTTACAACACTCTTTAACGTAAACATCCATGATTTATGTATAGCTGTTATTTTATTCAAAAACGTGTTTGAGATTTTTGTATTCAGTTAACATTCTAGGACTTTGGGGAAAATGTTGTTTCAGAAGGTCTTGCCCTCTTTTTGTTGATTTTAAAATAAATCAATCTTCACAGGAGAACAATCTCCCTTTCTTCATAAAGTGTTGGGGCTATTTGTTCATTATTGTTTAATTTCTTCCAACAAACACAATACAAGCCAGAGAAGCGACTGCAAACCCTTAGAAATTATTAGGTCCAAAGTATCTTTCATAACCACTGGTATGCTATGCTAAGGCATGCTAGTATACTGAAAGCCATCACAGGTATTGCCAAAGTTTAAAATCGTAATTATTAGCAATGCCATTGGTGGAATGTTGAGCTGGATAAATTAACATTATTAACATTATAAAAATGTCTGGAACTGGAGAATGCTTATTATAATATTAATTTAAAAATCGAGACAAATCACATGTCTTAATATTAAGTAAAAAATCAAGAATCAAATCACGTGTATGTTAAAATATACAAATATGGTCTCTCATCTCACTATCCTAACCCTTGAGTCAGAAAGAACAGCAAAAAAAAAAAAATTTTCTTGAAGCAGAAAAAAGTCATCAAGACTATTAGTAAGCCAAACCATTCCATAAAACCCACTAGGACAATCCATTTGATCATGCTTAATCCTCAAGTGTCTTCCATGAAGCAAAAGCCAAAGGAAGCAATGTAGCTCCAACACCTTCTGTTTGTCTACAGTGATTATGACTGAGTCATTGGGGGACGATAATAGCTAATATTTACTGTTACTTTTCCTTGGATCAAGTGCTGTTTTTAGCATTGTACATCCTTTAATTCTCACAGTCATCACCCCAACTATTACCGTTCCCATTTTACTCTCAAGGAAACTAAAAGGCTAGGCTTCTTACCAGTCTGAACTTGGAGTCTACACCTTTAAACACTGCACTAATTTGCCTCCTCAAATCTGTGGGGTCTGTAAACTCTTGGATTTTACTTAGAACCCAAGTCCATTCCCCTCGTGATCTCCTCTTCCTACTGAGAAAACTGCTCTCTCTTCTTCCTTGGCCTTCCCCCAGGTGGAACTTTCTAGACCACACATGCCTTTGCCCCAATTACTGCTTACTTCAAATGCATGTGGCATTTCTCATTGTATAATTATTGTCCTAGAGGAGCCCATAACTGGGGCAAAAGAAGTTGCCCTTGCTGGGTTTCATCTTACCTAGACCTCTGCTTCATTTAGTTGAACTCCAAAATGAGTTACTGGCTCAATTCTTTCTAGTCTCAAAAATGTAAACATTGTGCAGTCTCTTCCTCCTTATGTTTCTCCTCATGTGTCACTTTCTTAACACACCATTTTCCTGTACCACCACACACAGAACATTTCCCCACATTCCTAAACCTGATTCAACCTACCACTTACGTTTTATACATGTGTTTTAACCAAATACAATACCCTCCTCTAATACAAGACATTTTACTTCCAATCATACTATCAAACTCTATGAAAAACAAAAATGTTAGCAGTTTCCTTTCTTTAGGGTGGGTGAATTTATAAGTAATTTTTCCCCTTTTTTCCCAAAAACTTGTAAGTATTTTAAATAAAATAAATAAATCATTTAGTTTAAAAAGGGAGATTCCCTTTTATTTCAAAACTAGGGAGCTCATAAGCGGTACTTAAAGGAGCCAATGAGTAGTGTCATATTTTAAAGCCTGCATCAGTTTTATCTCTTTCTTTATGAAGCTCTCTAACTGCCCATTTTACACAAGCTGACATGTGCCAGTGGGCGAGCCCCTGCTTATGGGTTATAAAACTATCCAGTCATATACAGTTCACATGATCCAATGGTAATACAACTGACAAATGTACAAGGTGAATATTATTTATGACAAATAATTCACAAATTTTATTTGGACCACAACTTCTGTAGCAATACCAAAGCTGAAACTTTGTAAATACAATGGCTTTCTTGGAGAATAAACATTCATACTCACTGCAAAGAATCTATGACGTCTGAAATAGACAAATTATCTTCTTGCATACAAAGCAGTCTTATGTTTTTCTTTAGAAAATAATTGGCATATTACAATTACAGCTCTGAGTCGATTTGATCATGCATGAGCCAAGTGCAAGAGGATGCATCTGGCTTTATTAAGGAAATGCATATTGCAGGAGCTCTAGAGAGCATGGAAGCAGAAGTCTTTACTCTCCTTCCCTATAACCAGCTGCCTTGAACAAATGCTTACCTTTAATATAAGAAAACGATTCACAAGGCATTGTAAATATCTCCTCGGTTAAATTCCACACTTGATAGTCAACGACGGGGCCAAGAAAATGGACCATCAGGTCCCAATGTGCTGGACACTTTACCAGGTCGAATGACAAAGTGTGTAAATACATGAGCTGGCCATGGGGTAATGAGCCATTGAGTCACCAAGCAGGGTTGCCCAAGAGTGGTTTCCATCTGGCACCTTAAAGAAAGCCAGGAACATCAGCCCCGCACAGCAGAAGAACAAGGGTGGGACTGGCTCTGCTTTGCTTGCCATCTGCAGATTTAATCCCAGTTGTGTTGGAAGAGTCTCCTTTTCTTGGCTTTCGCATATCCCAAGAGTCACCTTTAATTAAGAATAACAACAGGGCTTCCCTGGTGGCGCAGTGGTTGAGAGTCCGCCTGCTGATGCAGGGGACGCGGGTTCGTGCCCCGGTCTGGGAAGATCCCACATGCCGCGGAGCGGCTGGGCCCGTGAGCCATGGCCGCTGAGCCTGCGCATCTGGAGCCTGTGCTCCGCAACGGGAGAGGCCGCGACGGTGAGAGGCCCGCATACCGCCAAAAAAAAAAAAAAGAAAAATAATAACAACAAAAAAAGTTAAACACTCTCGACTATGCACACCCATCTGAGTATTGCCCTTTCTTCTTCCATTCACAGCCAAGTTTCCAAGAGGAGGGTTCCTATTCGACCATGGGGTTAGTTTAGAGCAGTCTTTTTTTTTTAATTTATTTATTTTATTTATTTTTTATTTTTGGCTGCATTGGCTCTTCATTGCTGCATGCGGGCTCTCTCTAGTTGCGGCAAGTGGGGGCTGCTCTTCATTGCAGTGTGCAGGCTTCTCATTGCAGTGGCTTCTCTTGTTGCAGAGCACAGGCTCTAGGCGCAAGGGCTTCAGTAGCTGTGGCTCGTGGGCTCAAGAGTGCAGGCTCAGTAATTGTGGCGCACGGGGTTAGTTGCTCCACGGCATGTGGGATCTTCCTGGACCAGGGCTCGAACCCGTGTCCCCTGCACTGGCAGGCGGATTCTTAACCACTGCGCCACGAGGGAAGCCCTAGGGCAGTCATTTTTGTGCCACATTAAGTCAGCTGAGTCAAAATGGGAAATTACTGCTCCTTATTACCAGGCAATGGATATGACTGATGTCACCTCAATATTACTCCATTCCAGTCTCTTATCCAATCTTAATTCCAAACACAAGTATAAGGACGTTTATCATATTCATGTCTGTATTGCTTAAATGATTTATAGGTTTGAGAAATTTTATGATTAAAAAATAAAGGTCTACCCTGGAGCTGAGAATAAGAGCTCGCACTGTGAGCTAACACCTCAACACCCCCACAGGCCAAAGATAAGAGATCAAGTAAGGTCGGCATAACTAAGAACCTCTAAACAGAATGTGATGTACACTGAAAATTTTAAGTGGAAAATGGGGTAAGTTCCACTAATAATAGGCATCCATAAGTGACATCATTAACATGGCGACACAGGTGGTCCCCAACCCAGTACCCCTCACAAGGAGACCAACTAGCAACTATCCAGCTATAGACGAGACACCACTGTGAAAATCCCAGAACCAGAAGGTGAGGCTGAAGCGTCCCCTGGACCATAAAGACTGAGAAGGATGCACTCTGACTGCATCACCCCTCCTCCAGGCCAGCACAGCACTTCCCCCGGGGGGGGGGGGGCGGGCTTGTGGCTTCTCCAGCGGGAAAAGAGAATCAAAGATGTGGAAGCACTTCCCAGAGGCTCACTCAGGTCTGACCTCATGGGGGTCACTAGGGCAATCTACTGAACTAGACCATGGAGAAGGGGGGAGGGGCTTACCGAAATTGGTGCTCAGATCTTATTAGACCCCGTTCCTGAGCAGAGATCCCAGCCAATGGCTCTGCCCATCTACAGAGCTGAGCTGGCAGCCTCATTTAGCCAATGTTGAAAGAAGCCAGAGGGGGAAAAACACCTTAGCTGTAGAGTAACAAATACAAGAATTACATCCAACTTCTCCTTAAATACAATGCAAGCAAGAAGAAAGTGGGATGAAATATCTAAAGCGATGAGAGAAGACTTTGAAAGGCAAAAGGAGAAGAAAGCTTTATAAGAAGAATGTGGACAGAGTGAACTCTACACCTTGATGTCGGGGGTCTGAGAGTCAAGGGAACGACTCTTCTGTCTCCTGCCTGGACCTCTTGGGGATGAAAACACTGCACTTTCTGTCTATCTCACCTGAATGATAGAGAGCATTACAGAGTTGCAATCATGGCAACTCTTGGTTCAAGACACCTCACCTCCCTTGAATCCAAGTGGTGTGTAAGAGAATCCTGAACTTTATCATGACTCCAACCCTGGTATAAGGTTTGCAGAGAGAGAGAGCAAGTACAAGGGTGAGACTGACAATGAGAGAGAGAGAGACAGAGAGACCGCTTCTGGGGTCACATGGTTAAACATGACATGCATTATTGCAATAAAATGTGCCATGATAAGAGCCGGGGGAAATGTAGTTACAGCTCCAAAGCTCCAAGACTGAGTGCATGTGGATGCTGGAGTGAGAGTGGAACTCTGCCTGGTCCACATGTGCGTCATTGATTTCAAGATCACTTTAGACAGCAAGTAGTGGACATAGTTCACCTCTACAGGTACCTCTACTAATATCCCCCGGGGTAATGGAGCTGTCTAGGTGGCTTAGGGCTTCTAAGCTCTAGTCTGTAACTGGGACACAAATGTAAATGAGCCTCAGCTGACCTGAGAAATCACTGTATTTCACAGGGACAAGAGCACGAGTAAACTAGTTTGGATTATACTAGAGAGACAGTGTGCGGAGTCATCCAACATTTTCAGTTACAAAATCAAAGATTACATGTATAGCACACCCGGGTTTGAGACTAAATTTCATATGCATTGCATTTCTTTTTTAAAGCTAAGAGTTTGTTTGTTCTTTTAGACTTATCACAACATCCTCATGTAAAAAACAACACAAGAAACATTTTTTGTTTTTTGGCCACGCCACGCAGCATGCCAGGGAAGTCCCCAAAAAACATGTTGACGTGACTGCATGTCAAAACTAGCTATGTCAAAAAGTCATATACCAAACTTTCAGTTATAAAACAAATAAGTCCTAGGGATGTAATGCACAGCATGGTAACTATGTTTAATAATACCGGATTATATATTTGAAAGTTGCTAAGAAAGTAGATCTTAAAAGTTCTCAACATAAGAAAAAAATTTTTGTATCTATGTGTGGTGACGGATGTTGACTAGACTTACTCTGGTGATCATTTCACAATATATACAAATATTGAATCATTATGTTGTACACCTGAAACTAACATAATGTTAAATGTCAAGTATATCTCAATTAAAATGTATAAATAAAAGTAATCTACCCAGGACTTGAGGATTACAGGGGCAGTTTGAGAACAGATTGCCCAAAATATTTTCTTTTTGCCATACAAAATAATAAAGACACCGCCAAGAAAAAAGTAGTAAACATCAAGAAAAAAGACGCCATCATAAATTAAAGGGAAGAAACATATGGCATACTTTGTGAAAAGAAAAATTCAGTGAATAAAAGAGCCAAAAATGTCTAAGAAACAGAATAACTTATTATAGCTAAAGCTTAGTTCATAACAAACTTTAAACTCTTAAATACCATATAATTATTAGGAAACATAATTAAATAAACAGCTAAATCGAAAAGACAAAGAAGAATAAAATTAGCTAAAGGAAAACAGAAGGGAAAAGTAAAAAAGAGAAAGTCAAATAAGGAGTTAGAAACAAAATAACAAACCCCCAAACACGTTTAAAACAAAATGACAATAAACTATAAATGACAATACACTATAAAAATAACTCAATTAGGAAAAAGAGGCAAGAATATAGAACTATAAAAGACGTAAAATGTTAAAAGGGAAACACTAATTGATATAGAGAGATTTAAAAATAATCACAAAACAGAACATTTCTAAAAGCTTTGGGAATAAAATGGAAAGTCTAGCTCAATTAATTCTAGAATAAATACCAATCTTTCTCGACCTGTGCACCCAGCATGGTAGCCACATGGAGCAATTTAAATTGAAATGCACTTAAATTAAATTAAAAGTTCAATTCCTTAGGTTCACTGGCTGCACTTCAAGTGTGCAGTAGGCACATGTGGCTAGTGGTTACTGAATTGGGCAATGCAGATAAAGAGAATTTCCATCATTGCAGAAAGTTCTATCAGCCAGCACTGGTCTAGAGAGAAGACCATCATTTTCATTAGTGTTTGCACAATGTTCCGGCCCTGGAGTTGCCCACGTGGAACTGTTTCCTGATGTGATGACTATGAACACCACCACAAATAAACACACCTGCTGAGGTCTCTTTGTCTTAGAAACCTAAATAAGCTCAGCCCGAACTCTGCCTCAACACTCTTGTGGAGGTTTTAAGTCCTGCCCCAGATTTCTGGATGTATTCATGATCCCTTTGTTCCTATGGCGACCTCTGTCTCCCCGATTCCTGCCGTCTTACCACATCTACCCAGACATCTAGCCAGCCCCTTGACATTGTTTTCCACGCACAAAATATCCCACCCACAGAAAATGCTTATGAGTAGGGTAAGGGAAGAGAAGACTTCCCGGTGCAGTAAAACGAAAGTTGTCAGTTTAATATCAGGCATCTTGGAATTTCCTCCAGGTGCCTAAGCATAGAGCATCTTCCACCAGCTCCTAAACTCCAGCATCACCACATGCTGGTATCTCCTCTCTCCCCACCTGTTTCTCACTCTTCTCTCCTGCTCTCAGGCACACTACGCATACCTCCTCTGGTGCCACAAGGAGCTCTTTAGGCGTATTTTATAGTCCTGCCTCTTTTCACACCCTTTCCCCCCTCAGGATCTCAGCTACTAAAAGAAAAACTACTTTTGGTCATTTCCAAATAAGAAACACTCTAGTACTAGTAGCTATTAAGAGAATGGACATTTCACCTCCATATATGAGCACAATTCCTGTTTTCTTTGAACCCCTTAAAGCCTGCATCATTATATAGATTCTTTACGCTGTTGCAATATGCTAATGGAACAGAAGGAATATGTTATATGCCAGGGAGAGGCTATCCTCTGAGTCACAGAAAGGCTTGCAGTGGACAGGAACTCACAGCTCTACTAAGCACAAGACTCAGAATCTCAGAGTATGGCAGTGTTAGATTAGGAGGATTTTAAGATCCCACGGAGCTAAAAAGGATTAATGCAAACTTTTCAGGTTATGACTATTTTTTCCTTAAAGTCACCTAAATGAGAATGATTCTTATTTCTACATGAAAATAAACATCTGAGCCTTCATTCCTCAACACATGACTGTTACCTATAACCCCAACATTGCTTTAATTTCCTGGGTAAGTAGCTGAAACAGAAGCAGAAAACCATTTTGGGGACTGGCTCCTCTCATTCAGAGTTTCTTTTTCTTTTTTTTTTTTAATGGTGAGCTGTTTTTCGGTTTTTTGGTTTTTTAAATTTTATTTATTTTTGGCTACATTGGGTCTTTGTTGCTGCGTGCAGGCTTTCTCTAGTTGTGGTGAGTGGGAGCTACTCTAGGTTGTGGTGCACGGGTTTCTCATTGCAGTGGCTTCTCTTGTTGCGGAGCAGGGGCTCTAGGCACGCGGGCTTCAGTAGTTGCGCCAAGCGGGCTCAGTAGTTGTGCCTCGCAGGCTCTAGACAGCAGGCTCGGTAGTGTGGCTCACGAGCTTAGTTACTCCGCAGCATGTGGGATCTTCCCAGGCCAGGGATCAAACCCGTGTCCCCTGCACTGGCAGGCGGATTCTTAACCACTGCGCCACTAGGGAAGTCCCCAGAGTTTCTTTAACATAGTGGTTCCCCAACCTTAGGGTCCCCCAGGATGCCCTAGAATTCTCATTAAAACACAGAGTGCTTGGCCTCACCCTGGAGTTTTTGATTTAGTAGGTCTGCAGTGAGAATGTCTGTTTCTAAATGCAAATTTGGAGAATTTAAAATTTAAAGATTAGACCTTTTGTGTGTTTGTGTGTACACATGTGAGCATGGACTGACGCTACATGTCTCCCGTAAATGTGGGCTTATTTTTCAGTTTTCATCTTTATAGCCTAGACTCCTTCCAATTCCCCAGGCAGACTGGGGAAGATTTTGGGAACACAGAGATGATAGCACACCTGATTGATTATCCCACCTATATTCGGCAGATGGCATTTAATCCAAACCAGAAATTTAGAACCCCTAACTGGCTTCTGATTACCTCAGAAGACAGGACACTTCTGGCAGACAAGGTTTTCTGAGCGTTCCAGGCAAGGGAAAATAGATCAGTTATAATGGTAAGGCCAGCCACACTGGGACTGCACCTGAATTTTCGAGGATTCTTTGTTGCAGGAATAAAGTAAAGGTAGCTATGGGGTAGGGAGAATAAAAGGGCCTATGATTCTGTTGGCCCGTTTGCATGTTTACCTTCATCAGGACAACTGTTCTCCCAGAACCCTCCTAAGACCCTGGGATTTCCTTGTCCTGAGCTCTCTTTAAACCTTGGGGACCATCTATTCACCCTGACAATTGGCAGCTACCTGTCTTGGCCAATCTTACCATAACAATTGGCTGAGACGTGTCTCATCCAATGTTGCTTCCTGCTAAAACTGAAAACTGTATGTACTGGGACTTCCCTAGTGGTCCAGTGGTTGAGACTTCGCCTTCCAATACAGGGGGTGCGGGTTCAATTCCTGGTTGGGGAGCTAAGATCCCACATCCCTTGCGGCCAAAGAACCAAAACATAAAACAGAAGCAATAGTGTAACAAATTCAATAAAGACTTTAAAAATGGTCCACGTCAGAAAAAATCTTTAAGAACAAAAAAAGAAAAGAAAACTTTATGTACTGCACAGCTCCATTTTAACTGATTATTTTATACAGGGTAACATTAATAACCAGAGATTTTTCACATGTAATTACACGGGACCCCCAGACATCATGACTCTCAGATGGAGGGTCCCGGTAACCCAATGCCATTCAGAATAATTAAAGCTTTCTTCTTGTCATCTGTTTTATTCTTCTGAAATTGGAATGCAAAAAAAAATCACAATTCATTGAGTCAGCTTGAGGTTTAGCTCAGTTAGGTTTTACAGTGAAGAATTACTTTGTTATTAAGTCTTTTATAACAAAAAGGGGATTGTGTTTGAAACAAAGTCCATCTTAAATCATGAGAAGCTGGATTATCTTGCAGCTGAGAGGCAATGCTTACCTGAACATACATTACTAGAGTGCACGAACCAGAAGTGTCCTGAAAATGTTTTACTACTTCTCCACTAATTGAAGAGGAGGATGCTAAGAAAGGAAGCCCTTGGTAAAGCTGTGAATTCGTGAAAGTCTGTCTTTGTTCACAGCATCCTCCTTCAGCTTTTACCTTTATCTGATTGGATATATGGGTGCATTCTTGCAACTTTTCTATAATACTTAAATCATTACAAAATAAATAGCATTAAGTATACAGTGACTTTGGTTATTATTGAGTGAAAGATAGGTCCTGACAGTAAACACACTCTTCACTTTTCTGATATTCCGCATTTCGCCTCTATTCCTTCAAAAATATTGCTATTCTTAGTCATGCTGTTTCTGGGGAGAAAAATAAAGTTTTTCTAGAATACAGTTTCTGTTAATTTCATTAAAAGAAAAATTTATCGTCTATGAATTCAAAGCTCTCCACTGGGGTTCCCCTGGTGGCCCTGTGGTTAAGAATCTGCCTGCCCCGGGCTTCCCTGGTGGCGCAGTGGTTGAGAATTTTCCTGCTAACGCAGGGGACACGGGTTCGAGCCCTGGTCTGGGAGGATCCCACATGCCGCGGAGCAACTAGGCCCGTGAGCCACTACTGAGCCTGCGCGTCTGGAGCCTGTGCTCCGCAACAAGAGAGGCCTCGATAGTGAGAGACCCGCACACCACGATGAAGAGTGGCCCCCACTTGCCACAACTAGAGAAAGCCCTCGCACAGAAACAAAGACCCAACACAGCCAAAAATAAATAAATAAATAAATAAATAAATAAACAAACAAACAAATGTGGGGTTTAAAAAAAAAAAAGAATCTGCCTGCCAATGCAGGGGACACAGGTTCGATCCTTGGCCCGGGAAGATCCCACATGCCTCAGAGCAACTAAGCCTGTGCGCCACAACTACTGAGCCTGCGCTCTAGAGCCCACGAGCCACAACTACTGAGCCCAAGTGCCACAACTACTGAAGCCCGTGTGCCTAGAGCCCATGCTCCGCAACAAGAGAAGCCACCGCAATGAGAAGCCCACGCACTGCAATGAAGAGTAGCCCCTGCTCACTGCAACTAGAGAAAGCCTGCGCACAGCAACGAAGACCCAACACAGCCAAAAATAAAAACAAATAAATAAATTTATTTTTTAAAAAAACCCATCCACTGCTACACTCACCAACCCTAACAGCTAATATTGAGTACTATAATATGCCAATCACTTCGCAAGTTGCGTTATTCCATGGAATCCTCATAAAATCTTTAGAGGTAATTTCAGATGAGGAAACTGAGGCAGGGAGGTGAACTGAACGGCCCAATGTCAGTATGACAACAAAACTCATGCTATCTTCCAAAGGTGGGAACTCATTTTTTGCTTCCCAGTAGAGGGGGAAATCCAACACCCCACAGGGAGAAGGACAGCTCCCATAATAGACTTTGCTGGCTGTAAAACAGACTATTTTATAGGGTGATATAAAAAGCAGGCAGAAAGGTGATGTTAATGACACTTGAGACTCCTTGGTATCTTCACAATTCTAGATGCTGAGCGGGAAAATTTCTCTGTCCCTAATTACTTTTGACAGTCTTGAAAATGAAGTCAGGTCAAAGTTACAGTCAGAATATTCAGTCAGAATATTCAGGCTGCAGCCGAATTTATTATGGGAGGACAGAGAAGAATTTGATTTTAGTATATACAACTCAGTCATTGCTTAAAAAAAAAAAAGAGTTAGCAGAGGCAAAGGTGAAAACATATATAATTGAAGGAACAATAATAATAATAATTATGAAGATGCAAGGTACATTCCTATAGAACCCAGTAAATACCCAAGTCAGCGCTTAAATCATAGCTTGTAAATTTATCTGTCCTCTGTGATGCTAAAGCAATGTTCTAAACCTGCAAAGAAATGATGGAACTGAATAATGAAAAGAACGAAACAGAACACTGTCCTTGCAACTTCAATGGCCCTGTTCTTCAAAAGAACTCATCATCTCTCATGGAGAGACCCAGAAACTCTTTAGAAACACGTTCCTTCCTCGTCCTGTGAATCTGCCCCGTTTGCGTGGGCCCCCCGTTTCCTCCTGCCGTTTCCCCTGACTGCCTCGCCCCTGACGCTCTTCTTGACCTGTTTGGGTCCAGCCACGCTCCATGGTCGGCCCAGTTTCGCTCTTCCAACATCCCACGCAACACAAATGTCCTCTCCAAGACAGTTACCACACATGGTCTCGTGATCATTCTCAAATTGTTGTCTTCAATGGCAGTTTAAATCTTGAATCCTATTTTAACGTTTAGTATATCGCAGCTTTGTGTTTTTATCCAGTTTGGAAGTTTTTTAAGGCCAGGTTTTTGTCCAGCGTGATTTGATGGAGAGTGGGACCCTTGGCTCTGGTAGAAATGGCAACGGGGCTGTTGGACCAAAGTGGAGGCGGAGGGGAGGGGAGACAGCCCGAAGATGCTGGGGCAGAGGTGAGACATACAGTAAGCAATTTATAAGGTACAGAGCTCGAGAGAGAGAGAGAGGTCAGGTAGATCCAGATAAAGAAATGGGGAGAAAAAAAAAAAAGGATTGGGGAGAGTAGTACTAGAAGTTTGGAAGCCAGGGTCAGATAAAATTAGCTGCTGACTCTCAACGTTGAAGATGTTTTAAACAATGTGCAGAGAAACTGCAAACTGCGAAAATGAGGCAGAATGATGTAAAAGAAAGAACATAAGCTTAGGAATCAGATGGCTGTATTTGGATTCTGATTCTACCACTTCCTAATTGAGTCAGATCAGGCTGGTTCCTTCAGCTCTCTGAGGTTTCCTCAGCTGTAAAAAGGAGCTAAAACGACTTATCTCTAAGTACTGCTGGGAGGATACAATGAGATAACGTATGTGAAGAGCCCATCATGATGTCTACGCCCTGCAGCTGTGAATGCATGCCCCTTTCTTTCTACTACAGGGGAAATGTGAGAAGAATTACAGGATTGGAATTGGGCTCAGTGGGAAAACATGGGAGATATTTTGAGATCCAAGGGCCAACCTAACATACATGTAGTAGACATCTGAGTTCCAACTCCATGATGATGAAAGAAAGAGGACAAGGGAAAACAAGTGCTGATCATGTACCTCTTATGTCTCAAGCAGTCTGTTGGGTTCTAGGGAGTCACAGATAGTGAATAAGACACAGTCTTTGCAGCCTGAATCCCAAATAACCGGAAGTCTCTTGTAGCAGATTAAATACCCAAAGTCTGGAAAATTTAAATAACATTATTTAAAGACAGAATATAAGCTTGGGTAGGGACTTCCCTGGTGGCGCAGTGGATAAGACTCCGTGTGCCCAATGTAGGGGGCCCGGGTTTGATCCCTGGTCAGGGAACTAGATCCCACATGCCACAGTTAAGAGTTTGCATGCCGCAACTAAGGAGCCCACATGCTGTAACTAAGGAGCTGGCCTGCCACAACTAAGACCCAGCATAAATAAATAAAATTTTAAAAAAAGAATATAAGCTGGAGTAAATAATTACATGCTAGGCAGCTTAACACCATTTGTGGAAAAATACTAGAAACAGTTTTGTGAAAGGAACAACTTGACAATCATAAGGTAATTTGATTAGGAAGAGACAATATGCTTCTAACGGGAGCGATGTTCTGACAGCTCACTTGTTGGCTTTCTCTGACAAGTCATTTACTGCCATTGTGTCTGACTTCAGACCAACACCCCCCCTAATAACTATAGAGAATTTGGACCAGTAATCATATGATAGCTAATAGCTTAATATTTTTTAAGTGTGGAAATAGAACAAAGAATAAAAACAAAGGAATCCAATTTTAAGATATCTAAATGTTGAAGGTGAAAGAGACAGTATGTAAAGAATATATAGTTCAAATCTGAGAAAATCCCAGATAAAATGTGAATTTTTAAATTTCCACAGAGTTTGCATTTGGAACATGGGTAAGTATTCTCATCCTTTCAAAAATACTGTATGGAAACCAAAAGACTCGTTGGAAAATTTTAGCTAGTGAGTGCATTAATCAATGAATGCATTAATAAACTAAGGACCATTTAACGAAGATGGTTAGTGGAGGTACATGGGATGAACCTACCCCAATGCCTCAGATAACACATGGCACAATCACCCCCCTTGATTTTCTCTTCGCCCTGATCAAGAGCTCCGCCTAAAAGTCAGATGCTAGAAGGTGGCCAATCAATGACTTCTGTCCAGCCATGAGGACGTCCGGCTCTCTGTCCAGGCACTCTATGAAGGCTCCAGGTAGAATGTGGTGAGGGCACAACCATCTATTCTGGGTCAGCTTCATGTCAGATTCACTCCATGCTGGGGGTGGGATTGTCCCGCCTCCTGTCTCAAGCGCTCTGGGGTCTCACACACTGTCCTTTGGATGTGCAGATCCCACTCCCCCCCAGAGCAGCAAATTCATATTAATATTTCGCTTCACTTCCAACGGTGAATTCTTGCCTTTCTCTGGCACTAACCTGCTGTGTGATCCTGAGCAGACCGTATCATTTATCTTGTCTTGTGGAGACAATCACAGCCATCTCACCGCCCATCAAGCTGTAAGGTGCCATCTTTCAACCAGAATAGAAAAGCATCATCCCCTTTATCCCTTCAGAGGCCTTCCTAAAATACCTTCTGGATTGGAACGATAACATCTGCGCTACCTATCTTACCAGGTTATCTGGGTGTTGAAATAAGCTAAATCATGTCAAAGGTTGTTGAAAAAATTGAAATGAATACAGGACAGCAAAATAAGACTTTTTTTTTTAACACTACCATTTTCTATGAGATCAGTTTTTGCAAACTTCCTAGAGGAGATATTTAAGTAATATTACTGCAAATAATCTCTAAACATTTGACTCTGTCACAAAAGACAACTTGATAAGTGAAACATTTTCATGTGTTCATTTTTCACTACAAAGATAAAAACTAAATGCTGAGATGAAAATTAATGATATGGAGACATCTGACTCTTTAACTCCTTCGTGACTGCTACATGTTTTATTCGTCTCTGTATCCCTAGGATCGAGCGAGGTGCTGATCCCACAGTAGAAGCTTCATAGATAGTTCTTGAACTAAGAAACATTCTCCAGGCCACATGGCTCATCTAAATAGTACAGAAACTCAAGTTCCCTTGTTTCTCTATGAATAAAGACAGTGCATGATTAATTCTCTTCACATGAATGTTTGTGAAATGCCAAACATCTTTTTGAAGAATTCAGTGAATTAATTATCTCCTATTGCCTTACTATTTCTTATGGTGATAAATGTTTCCTAGTTCCCTCAAATACACATGAAAGCCTTTTCTTTCTCTCCTGATGGTCAGAGCATTGCTGGACTTCCTGTCATGGTGACGGGCAGAATGAGGGCTCCAGTGCAAAGTCTGGGCTGCACACCATTTTGTGTTAGTGAAAATGAAAGGAAAAAGAGAAAAAGGGATTGGAAATTAAATTGATAGAAAAAGTTCCTCATATGGCTGGTAAAGTGACGCATAGACCATGTGGCGCTTCACCATTGCCAAGAATAATCTGCAACTTGGTCAGAAGTCATATAACTCACCTTAAAACTGGAGAGACAAGGGGTTGCCTGGAGATGGGGTGTCGGGAGAGATGGATTGCAATGGGACACAGGAAACAATAGTGACGTTTGGTATTTTGGTCTTACTGGTCGTTTCATGGGTGTATACATCTGTCAAAACTCATCCAACTGTATACTTTAAATATGTCCAGTTTATTATAGATCAATTGTACTTGAGTAGAGTTGTCAAAAAAAAAAAAAAGGTGAGGGGGCAAGACAAAGAACACAGGAAGAATTAGCAGGTGAGGGAAAGAAAGAACCTTGGCTTTAATCCTAGTAGGACTCTAAAAATCATCGAATGCCATATGTCCTAAAGTGGGTTTTATTCAACAATAGTCTTGAAAGATGGGACGAAAGTGTGCTCCAAGGTCAAATAAATGTGGGGAAAGGATGCATGTTTTCCATCAGAATATGTTAGCATAATAAATGGACTTTAAGAAGTCCTGTAAAAAATTCTCATTTAATTTATTTCAACTGGCATTCCCCTAACGTATTTCAAGTGACATCTATTCCAAATACTCTTGTCTAATTCAACTCTTTCATGTAGACATAAGAAAAGCCATGTGGGTAATTAGGAGACAGTGCTCGTTAAGAGAACAGGCTTTGACAGACAGATGTCTGGGCCTGTTCCACTACTTACGTCACAGTGGGATCATGGACAAGTCATAGAAAGCCTCCAAACCTCAGTTTTCCTCTCTGTAAAATGGGATAAATAATAGACCCTAAATCATTGGATTGCTCTGAGGACTAAATAAGTAATTCGTGAAAATGCTTAGGGCAGCACACAGCAGGCTCCAATAAATACTAGATTTTATGGGTTAGTAGGAAAGCTGTGACTACAGTTCACATTTCAGATGTCCCCCAGCCCATCACCTCAGATTGCTGAGCCATCAGCAAGGAAACTACCTCTGAATTGGTCAGGCTCTCCGTGGACATTCATTGCCCACACTTAGTATTCCACAGCTGACCTCCTCCGTCTTTGTCATTCACACCATCTTACAAGTAGCACAGGGAAAAAAGCAAAGGATATAGAAAGACTGACTCCGTGAAAGAGAAGTTCGTCCTCCTGAGGTTAAATTTGCTGCTCTACTCAAATCACTCAAAAAATTTTGTGACATTTTTGTCATTCCTCCAAATAAAGATACAATTAACCTCCAGGAGGTAGGGGCTTGGAGTGGGAAGAAGTATGAAAGTAGCAAACTCAGAGAATCTCTAAAAAAACAAAAACCAGAAACCAGATCTCCACTTGTTTTACCTGTGATGGACCTGAACCAAACACCCAGACACTTAATTCAGATTACCGAGAAGTGCCGCTGATGGTTAATATTCAGATGCGCTTTTATTTAATTATCCTGCTCTATCCACAAGTCCTCATCTCTAAATTGACGACATGAACGATCTGCACTCCATCAGAGGTGGAGCCCACCGCACAGCACAGGCAGCCTTTCAGAACACACGCTGGGAAAGGATGGGGTTGCCATAGCAACATCATCCAGCACTCCCCTTAGCACCCTCCTTGCCAGGCTCTCATCTTCCCTGGCAGATTTCTTTATTTTTTCACTTCATGATTTACACGGACAAAGAGTGCAGAGGAGCAGTTAATGCCAGACCATGCTAAGCACTAGACCTCTGTCTTGCTACAGCACCCAGGATCAACAAAGTAATTATGTCCAGTTATTCCCAAAATGGGATGTACATAAGAATCATCTGTAACTTAAAGCCTGGGTGCCTGGGCCTGACTCCAGACCTATGAACTCATTCTTCCTAGGAATTAAGCCTAGGAATCCAGACATTTAATGAGCTTCATGAATCTAGGGAGACATTAATTCACTCCAAATCTTCTTTTTTGTACATTTAAAAAAATGAGATCCTAAGGCCCTGGGAAATGAATGAGCCAAATCTCCTGACCCTTGGCAACTTATTTGTATTTGACACTCAAATTGAGCCCAATTTGATGTCCCCAAGTTCCAGGAGGATTATCTGCATGTACCTGCTCTGTGCCTAGTCTTATGGTAACATATCCTTTCCCCAAATTCTCTGCCTCTAATTTGCTTGATTGATTAGCTGCTTGGCTTGTCTCTAAGTGTGGCTGATAATAAAGATTCTCTGGAAAACCTAGAAGAAGCTTCCAGCTCCCATGTGTTTGTATTGGCTTCTGTACAGATTTTCCATCAAATAAATAAATCTACAAACTTTATTTCTGGGCTAGATAATGGCTAAAAGTCCCCTCCTCTACCTCGTGAATATTTTATAATCCTTTGAAATTGGATTCAGAAATAACACACCGTCAATGAATTCTGATTATTTTAAAATTAAGATAAATTTATTTTCCAATCTTTAGAATAAATGGTAACTTTTCTTTGATCCCTTAGAGTTTATGAAAGACACACTAAACGTGGGACATGCCTATAGGAACAAATTAAAGATATACTATTTATTTCCAGGCTATCAGCTCTTGGAAATTGACCAAACGTCAGTGAATTTCCCCCAAGCCACAACCTGGGTGGTCAGCAACCCTAAGAATCAGACTGAAGACTGTTAGACTGTGAAATTCTCAGTATAATGATGCCTTTGGGTAATAACTTCCTACCTCTACTTAATCCAGACTCGTCTGGTAGGGTGGGGAATACAAAGAACAACCCTGTGAAGTAGGTACTACTATTTGTCTGACTCCTTTCAGCTAAAGCAGAATTTCTAAGCCTCAGCACTACTGACATTCTGAGCTGGATAATTCTTTGGTGCAGGGGCTGTCCTGCGCATTGCAGGATGTTTAGCAGCATCCTTGACCTCTACTCACTAGGTACCAGTAGACTTCTTCTCTGTTATGACAACTTAAAATGTCTGCAGACATTGCCAAATGTCCCCTGGGGGACACAATCGCCTTTAATTGGTAACCACAGCTCTAGAGTTTACTGGTCTGGGATACCCCATCTCTTATTCTTCCCCACAGCTACTTTTAGAATGCTTTCCCCCAATGCTTCAGCCAAATTACCTACTTAGTTCTTTCCTTTTTAACATCTTTATTGAGATATTATTTACATACCACGAAATTCACCCTTTTGAAGTGTACATTTCAGTGGTTTTAGTATATCCACAGAGTTGGGCAGGCTTCATCACAATCTAAGTTTAGAACATTTTCATCACCTCAAAAAGAAACTGCCCATAAGGAGTCACTCCCACCCCCTCTGTCCAGCCCTAGACGTTCACGAATCCACTTCCTCTCTGTATAGATTTGCCTATTCTGGATTTTTCACACATACAGACTCATACAATATGTGGTCTTCTGTGACTGCCTTCATAGTGCTTGCAAGACTCATCCATGTTGTAGCATGTGTCAGTAATTCATTTTTTTTATTATTGAAAAATATTCCATGGCTTGGACATACCATATTTTGTTTATCCAGTCTTCAGTTCATGGACATTTGGGTCATTTTCACTGTTTGTCTAATATGAATAATGCTGTGCTGAACATTCATGTACAATGTTTTTTTTTTTTTTTTTGCATGGTTATATATTTTTATTTCTCCTGGCAATATGCCTTCAAGTGGAGCTGCTGGTCATATGGTAAGCCTATGTTTAACTTTTTGGAGGACTGTCAAACTGTTTTCCAATGGCTGCACCATTTACATTCTCACCAGCAGTGTGTGAGAATTCCAACGGCTCTGCAAGTCTACTTCATTCTTGTGATCTGTCTACATCACTAGGGGCCGTCTCCTAGGTGCTTATTCAATTTAGTGGCATTACAGGGCTTCCCTGGTGGTGCAGTGGCTGAGAGTCCACCTGCCGATGCAGGAGACACGAGTTCGTGCCCCAGTCCGGGAAGATCCCACATGCCGCGGAGCGGCTGGGCCCATGAGCCATGGCCGCTGAGCCTGCGCGTCCGGAGCCTGTGCTCCGCAACGAGAGAGGCCACAAGAGTGAGAGGCCCGCGTACCGCAAAAAAAAAAAAATTTAGTGGCATTACATATAACGCTATGCCCTTTGGTGATAAAATAAATATATATATAAAAAAAGAAGAATTTTCTTGTCTGCAGTTGGTGAGGTTTTATCATCACCACCTATGCAAGTTATTGTCAGGAAAAAGGGATAGAAAGCAGTCATTTAAAACCAAAACCTTTGGTTTAGAACACTAACGCCACCTCTACCTGCTTTCACTTAAGCTCTGCATATTTGACATCCCTCTGAAACAACTCACCTCATTCAAATGTGCAGTCTGCAGTTAGCTAATTTTGGAGGAAGTTGACCTTCCAAAGTTGGACTTGCTCATTTCTGAGTTTTATTTTACTTTTTAATATGTCTAAAGTGACTGTTGGTTATGCCAGCTTTAGAATTTTCCTACAACCATGCTTGGAAAGTATACTTTGCCCAATTGTCCAATGTGGTTAAACCAACCAAAGATTGTCTTCCAGGGAGAATCGTGGACCCACTGACAAATGCTTCCTCTGATTACCTTTAAGGGGACATGAAGAAGACGTTCATTCAGGAATATGTCCTTTCCCTCAGCTTTTATACCATGTGAGTCCTGACCCTAAGCTCTTGAGCCACTTAAGCAATGGTTCTACATTTAACTGAACCTGCAGGGTGGTTGACCCACAGGTAACAGCACACAGACAACTGGGCACTAAGCACTTGCTATTCATCAGGAGCCAGGCTTACTTTGAAGTGTTTTTCTCATTTATCTATCACAACAATCCTGTAAGGTAGATATTATTTCAGTCATTTTATAGGTGAGGAAACTTAGGGAGCTTAAGTAACTTTCCCCAGATCTCACACTTAGGAAATGGCAGAGTTCGAATTTTCACCAGGATGACCTGAGCTCGTACTCAGTCTGGTACTTGTTAGGGTATGTAATTTGGAACTCTTTGTGGCTTGGTATCTTCAAATCCTTGGCAGAAAGAAACAAGATTTAATTAGAAACACATGATGCAAAAGAAATCTTTTCATTCCCCTAGATACTTTGAGATATCCCTGGATTAACTTGGATTCGTAGACAGCCACACACGGGCCAAATCATTTTGTTCCCCCTGAAGACTGCTTATTCTGAACTGTGCTGTCACAATCGCTTCAGCCTGTGCTGAGGAATGTTGTCAGAAATAGCCTGATGGCACTGATTTTGGTTATTACTACGGAAAGGCAGTGGTTAAGATCATGGACCAACTGTTGTGTTGTGTCTGTCACTTGTTCCTCATCTGTAAAATGGGCATGTTGGTTGTTTCTACTTTATGTGATCATTGTGAAGATTAAAACAGTTCACACATATCAAGTACCCATGACACTGCCTGGCACACAGGCAGGGCAAAATGGGTGCCCCATAAGGACATTTGGATCAATAAGGTCTTTGATTCCAAGCAAGAGAAATATATTTGCCTAAATTGAACAAACAAGGGAATTCAACAGAAGGAAGCTCACAGAACCTAAGAGTCAGGGGAGGGCCAGGAACCCCAGGGAGCAGTAAGAATTCAGACAGCGGAAGGAAATGAACCTGTTGTGTGGTCTGTTTTGAGGATTTATGGAATAAAATGTTGTTTATTTTAAAAAATTGTAAATAGTTGTACCTCTTCCGAACAGTTGGTTGGTTCTGACCGTCTGAATATTGTGAAACTTTTAACTGTTCATGTTTCTTTCATTGTGATCAAGTCTAAACCATCTAAGTGGCTCATAACTGGCAAACAGATAAACTGTATAGCTAGAGGTTTGTATTTGTATTCAGTCTTCTATTTATTTAGTGCTTCTTATGCTCCAGGCAGTATGCTGAGCACCTTAAGTGCATTATTTTCTTTAATCCACATGCTCACCCGCCAAAAAAAGCCTGACATGAGGCTACTGTTATTATCACATTTCACAGCTGAAGGCACTAATGTTCAGAGAGACTAGGTGACCTTCACAAGGTCACACGGCTATAAGGGGCAGAGTTGAGTTTCAAGCATTTAAAAGTGACAAGAACTTTTTAGAGTTATACATAACTTCTCAGCTCACTTTAAACACACCTTCAATTATACTTTTAAATAATAGTAGTGATGGTGTCACAGCCATTGCTAACATTCATCGACTGTGTACTGTGCACCAGCACTGTGCTAAATGAGCTACATTCAATATCTTGTAGAATTTTGCAGCAGTGTTACAGACTGAAATGTGTCACCCAAAAGTTATAGCTTTAAGCCTTAACCCCCAATGTGACTGTATTTGGAGAGAGGACCCGTAGGAGGAACTGAAGGTTAGATGATTCATAAGGGTAGGACCCTGATCTGATAGGACTAACGTCCTCTTGAAGAGGAAGAGACACCAGGAGTGCATGTACATGCAGAGAAAGGCCATGTGAGCACAGAGAGAGAAGGTGAGCACCTGCCATCCAAGAAGAGAAGCCTCAGGAGAGATCAACTCTGCTGACATCTTGATCTTGGACTTCCAACCTCCAAAACTATGAGAAAATTAATTTCTTCTAAGTTACCTCGTCAGCCCTAGCAAACTAATATAGGCAGGTGTTGTTATTGTCTCCTGTTTAAGGAGAGAAAAGATTCCTGACATTGGATTTGGCAGTAATTTGTTGGCTATGACACCAAAAGCAAAGGCAACAACAACAAAAATAAAATAAAAAAGATAAATTGGATGTCAACAAAATTAAAAACTTCTGTGCATCAAAGAACACAAACAACAGAGTGAAAAGGCAGCCCACAGAACGGGAGAAAATATTTACAAATCATGTGTCTGATATCAGGTTAATATCCAGAATATATGAGGAACTCCTACAATTCAACAACAACACCAACAAAATATCTCAATTTTAAAATGGCCAAAGGACTTAAATAGACATTTCTCCAAAGAAGACACACAAATGGCTACTAAGCACATGAAAAATGCTCAAGATCACTAATCATCAGGGAAATGCAAATCAAAACAATAATAAGATAACACTTCTTACCCATTAGGATGTCTCCTATCAAACAAAACAGAAACAAATAAAGAAGATAGCAAGTGTTGTCAAGGATGTGAAGAAATTGGAACCCTCGTGCACTGCTCATTGGAACATGAAATGGTGCAGCCACTATGGAAAACAGTATGATGATTCCTCAATAAATTAAAAATAGCATTGCCATGTAATCCAGCAATTTCATTTCTGGGTATTTGTCCAAAAGAATTGAAAGCAAGGACTTGAAAAGATATTTGTATACCCATGTTCATAGCGGCATTATTCACAATAGCCAAAAGGTAGAAACAACCCGAGTCTCCACTAACAGATGAACAGATAAACAAAAGGTTGTATATACATAAAATGGAACATTATTCAGCCTTAAAAAGGAAGGAATTCTGACATATGCTACAACATAGATGAGCCTTGAGGACATTATGCTAAATTAAATAAGCCAGACACAAAAAGATAAATATTGTATGAGTACTTATATGACAATATGTAGAGCAGTCAAAATCATAGAGCAGAGAGTAGAGCGTCGGTTGCCTTCATTTTGGGGGCCCAGGAGAGGAGGAAATGGGGGAGTTATTGTTTACGTATAACTTCAGTTGTGCAAGACAAAAATAATTCTGAAGATGGATGGTGGTGATGGCTGTACAACACAGTAAATGTACTTAATGCCACTGAATTATACATATAAAAATTATTAAGATGATAAAAATTTATGTGTGCGTTTTACCACAATAAATATTAAGCAACATATGCAATGGTTGACAGTCCGCCTGCCGATAGAGGGGACACGGGTTCGTGCCGCGGTCCGGGAGGATCCCACATGCCACGGAGCGGCTGGGCCCGGGAGACATGGCCACTGGGCCTGCGCGTCCGGAGCCTGTGCTCCGCAGCGGGAGAGGCCACAACAGTGAGAGGGTCGCGTTCCAAAAAAAAAAAAAAAAAATTAAGCCACATAAAAACCCCATATATTTGTAAATTTTTAAAAATTCCAAATTACTCAAAAGTAAAAGAAGAAATTATAACAAATTCTTTAAAATCTTAGAACTGGATAGTAATTTTAAAAACTCTTCTTTCCAAACAGATGAGATACAGATAAAATGGTATTTTAAATCCTTAAAATTTTAGGAGAAAAAAATAAGAGCATAGTCTTTTCAATTTCACGATGAGAAACAATTTCTTAGGACAAAGAAAACTTTTTTTAAAACTCTTTAAAAGTGTAGATATGCCAGAATCTACAATTTCTGTTCACCAATAACCCCATTAAAAAGTGAAAAAGTTAGCCACAGCCAGGAAGAATATGTCTGCAGTTCATGTAACAAAGAAAGGACTGCTATCCAGAATACATAAATAGATTCTACAAATCAGTAAGACAAATCGCTCAATAGAAAAATGGACAAAACACATGGAAGGAAAAGTGACGGAAGAGAGAACAAAGAATACATATATGAAAATACATTCACTCTCACTACTATCAGGGAAATCAGGGAAATGGAAATTCAAATAACAGTATGATAGCATTTCAGAAACTTCCGTTGGCTACTGTGAGTCTGAGGCTACTAAGTGTGGAAAAGATGCAGAACAAAGGAACTCTCATTCACTGCTGCAGGGAGGGTCAACTGACACAACATTTGGGGGGAAAATTGACAGCATTTGTTAAAGTTGAAGATACATACATCTGGTGACCTAGCAATTTTATTCCTAGGCACATAGTTAGAGAAACTCTTGCACATGCGGTCAAGAAGATATATATACAAAATGTTTGGAAGAGAATGTTGTAATAGCAAACATTTGGCAACAGCATAATTCCAACAGCAGGAGCCTGGGTAACTCAACTGTAGCATATTTATACAGTGGAATACAATCCAGCAATGAAAATACATCAACCAAAGCTACAGAAAACAATATGGATAAATCTTACAAGCATAATGTTGAGGGGAAAAAATCAAGTTCCAGAAGAAAGTATATTATTATTTTATTTATAGACATTTGAAAAACATGTAAAATTGTATGGGCCCAAGACAAAAATTACTGAGTCCTGGGATATGTTAACCTTTAGTTTTATGAAATAACACCAAATGTTTCTTAGGGATTGTTTTGTATTCTTTCATCAGTCAGTCAGGTGCAGCCACAAGGCTGGGGCACAAGAGAGACACAAGGAAACAAAGTTTATTATACTCTCAGGTCCTAGAGACACAGTCACCCATGCCATGAAGGGAGCCTGTGGGAGGAGCGCCAGGGGAGTGGGCTCAACCAAGCAGGTGGAGAGCAGAGAGAGAGAGAGAGAGCATGCGCCCTGGGAACAAGATCTGGGTGGAGTGCACCAGCAAAAGGCAGAAGGGGATTTCATTGGTGCATCTGAATGTCACTCAGTTAGCACAAATTAATTCTTTGGGCATTCTAAATCCCTCTTCTCCCCAGTCCTTCATTTCAGTAAAGCCTGCCCTACACAGAAATAGTAAGAGAATGTAAGCGCCTCCAGAATTTAGGGAAATCTTTGGGATTTCCCAGTGCCCAAAACCAGGGAAAGAGAGATCAAATCAACTTCATCCACATAGCAAAATACTATAAGGCTCTTGACTTCAGCAGACATTTGGGGAAGCCTGGGTATTTACAAGGGCTGTGAAACTGCATCTGAGAGAAGCTGCATGTAGCTCTCACTGTGCTCCTCCTAGGGAGATGGCAGATCTGTGGACTGTTTAGTTTTCCATGTGAACCTCATGTGACTCTTAGGGTCCATTTTCATGCTCACGGCACAACACTGAGTAAGGAAATGGCACTAAGATTGTCATTTACTTAACCATGCTGGCCCTGGGATGTCTCTTGAAGATTGCAAAATGCTGGGTATCAGCCACATGTTCTTGTCTTTGAAAGAACCACACGCTTGTTCACACAGTCCATCTAATCTTGAGTTATGATCAGTGAGCATCTCTAGCTCCAACCTGCTCTTTCTCACCACCAGCCCTCTCCCTCCTTCCAAACAAGGGGCAACAATAACTTCCCACATTCAGCGATGTTCAGAACAGCAAGCTCTTCAAAAAAGCCTGCCTTGACTAAATGCAGTGCAGGGAAAATCCCCAGCACCACCAAATTTTAGGAATCATGGCTCATTTTCCCAAGGCCAAGTGGTACCCATTCACTGAGGAAATATCAAGTACATAAGCCTCAGTTATTTTTTATTTTTAAGCCTCAGTTTGCTGTTCAGTTATAGGAATACAAGATGTGATTTAATTATCTGTAAGCTAATGTTTTATGTTTTGTTTTGTTTTTAAGGTTTGCATCATCTAGACTGTATTTGGAATAAGGACAAGTAGAGATTCATATTTGCATTTTGGCAAAGAGCTGGCCATCTGATCCAGAGAAATCTATTACATAGCCTTCCTGTTCCCACTCACATTTAATGCCACCTTTAAATACAAGCAATTCCCACATGCATTTGGGTCAATTTCTGAACTCCCTACTTTATTTTGTTAAATTGGCTATTTTCACCTATACTAAGCTGTTTTTAAATTGTTTAGATTTATATAATGGTTGAATAGCTCATAAGGTCAGTCTCTACTTATTACCCTTCATTTTCAGAATTTCCCTGGATATTCCCACATGTTTATTTCTCCAGCTTACCCTTAGTATGATGCAGACTTCCAAAAATAGTGCTGGTAATATTCCCATTGGGATGACTTTGAAAGTATAGATAATGCCGGTAGACTTGATACTGTCACATCATTGGTTCCTCCTACGTGTTTCTCCATTAACTTTTGTGATCTCTTAAGGACCTCAGTACCTCTCCAAACCTTTCTGTGAAAATTTTCGAAGATACAAAAAAGCTGAAGCAATAGTAAAATGATAATCCCTGTACTCACCACTTAGATCCAAAAATTGTTGATACTTGCCATATTTTATTTCTATCTATGGTTTTTTTTAATTTTATTAATATTTTTTGCTGAGCCATTTGCAAACAAAATACGGCCATCATGATGCTTTATTCCTAAATATATCAATATCTATCTCCTAAAAAAGACATTCTACTGCTAATCACAATATCATTATCAAATTATAGGCATCATGATATCTTATTTCTAAATATATCAATATGTATGTCCTAAAAAAAGAAGTTCTCTTGCTCACCACAATATCATTATCACACCTATGTAATTTCTTTAATAGCTAATATCCAATCTAAATTCAAATTTCCACAAAAGTTCCAAAAATGCTCTTTATGGTTTTGGGGTTTTTGTTGCCTTTTGCAGCTTTGCCCTATCACCCATCTATCCATCTATCTATCTATCTCTCTATCTATGTATTTATCTATCTTCCTATCTATCTATCTATGTATTTATCTATCTTCCTATCTATCTATCTATCTTGAAATATAATTCACATACCATAAATATCACCCTTTTAAAATACATAATTTCATGGGTTTAAGTATATTTACAAAGTTATGCAACCATCATTACTAATTCCAGACTATTTTCATTAACCCAAAAAGAAACCCTGTACCCACTTAGCAATCACTCTCCGTGTATTATTCTCCATTTCCCCTCCTACAGCCCATGACAACCACTAATCTAATTTCTGTCTCTAAGGATTTGCCCTATTCTGAACATTTCATATAAATCAAATCATACAGTATGTAGCCTTCTGAGTTTGGCTTTTTTCACTTACGCTATTTTCAAGGTTCATCCATGTTATAGTATGAATCAGTCCTTCATTTCTTTTTATTACTCAAAAATATTCCATTCTATAGATATATCCCATATTTTATTTATCCATTCATCAACTGATAAATATTTGGGTTTGTTTTAAAACCAGAATCCAATTAACATCCACCTGTTTTATTCTGTTGTTATGTCTCTTTGATATACAACAGTCCTCTACCTTTTTTTGTCTATGATATTAACTTTTTGAAGAGGCCATTTGCTCTGTAGAATATCCCACGCTCTGGACTTGTATGTTTATTTTCTTAAGGGGTTGTTTCATTTTGTCAAAAATCCCAACATAGCAAAATTAAAACTACAAATCTATCAAATAATATTTAGTAAGAGTTTGTTGTGCATATCAGAACAGTTTGTGAACTGGGAGCTCTCAAACCAACAGTAGAAAGAGAGTCAGAGGTGTATGGTGATAAGACAATTTATATAGTGAAAATGCAGAGGGTGTATATTCTTTAAAATGATTAGCTGTAGGGACTTCCCTGGTGGCACAGTGGTTAAGAATCTGCCTGCCAATGCAGGGGACACGGGTTCGATCCCTGGTCCAGGAAGATCCCACATGCCACAGAGCAAATAAGCCTGTGCGCCACAACTACTGAGCCTGTGCTCTAGAGCCCGAGAGCCCCAACTACTGAAGCTCACATGCCTAGAGCCCATGCTGTGCAACAGGGGAAGCCACTACAGTGAGAAGCCCGTGCACCACAACGCAGAGTAGCCCTTGCTCACCACCACTAGAGAAAGCCCGCATGCAGCAACGAAGACCCAACACAGCCAAAAATAAATAAATAAAAATAAAATAAATAAAATTTTTAAAAAAATGATTAGTTGTATCACTAGAGTTTTCCAAGTTACAGGGGAGTGTTCATTGCAGCTCTATTTACAATAGCCAGGACATGGAAACAACCTAAATGTCCATTGACAGATGAATGGATAAAGAAGATGTGGCACATATATACAATGGAATATTACTCAGCCATAAAAAGAAACGAAATTGAGTTATTTGTAGTGAGGTGGATGGACGCAGGGTCTGTCATACAGAGTGAAGTAAGTCAGAAAGAGAAAAACAAATATTGTATGCTAACACGTATGTATGGAATCTAAAAAAAAAAAAAGGCTCTGATGAACCTAGGGGCAGGACAGGAATAAAGACACAGATGTAGAGAATGGACTTGAGGACACGGGGGGGGGGGGGGGGAAGGGTAAGCCGGGATGAAGTGAGAAAGTAGCATTGACATATATACACTACCAAATGTAAAATAGCTAGCTAGTGGGAAGCAGCCGCCTAGCACAGGGAGATCAGCTCGGTGCTTTGTGACCACCTAGAGGGGTGGGATAGGGAGGGTGGGAGGGAGCCACAAGAGGGAGGGGATATGGGGATATATGTATATGTATAGCTGATTCACTTTGTTATACAGCAGAAACTAACACAACATTGTAAAGCGATTATACTCCAACAAAGATGTTTAAAAAAATAAAAGTGGCTACAGCATGCCAGTTTTGGAGAACAGCTTAAGCTTCATTTATGATTTTCAGAGGCATTTACAAGAGGTAGCCCAAGTAAAGTTCCACTCGCTCTGCAGAATATGCTGTTTCACTTACATGTAAGTTTATGTAAGCTTCGCTTAAATGGTTTTGCCTGCTTAAGGAATTTTCAAGTTTGGTCTCCATTTTGTATTTTACTTTAACAATTTGCTGTTTGATATTTCTATATTTCCTGTAAATCTAAAGTGAAGTCAAAAGGCTTGACTAGGCTAGTGTGCATGCATCACAAGAGATGCTCTCTTCTTCAGGCTGGGTCATGCAGGGAAGCCCGCAGTACCAGGTTGTTGCAACGCTAATGATACTGTTCCATCAATTGGTCCAGGTGATCTTGGCACTGTGAAGGTTGGCGATTCCCTTGGGTGTTAGTAAGTGCTCTATGGAGTGATACTTGAGCACCACGAAGATATCTTCCTCTCTAACAACTTTTCACTATCTTCTCCACATTTTTACATAAAGAATTTTATCCATTCTATTCTGTAAGAGTTCCACATGGGATAGAAAATTTTATGCATCTTATTAAGTTTATATCTGGTTTTTAAAAATTATTTGGCCTCCTTTTTAAAATGAAGTCTTTACTTCAATTATATTTTCAAGTTGTTGGTAGAAAACTGTTCCCCGATATATAATCTCACTTTTTCTCTACTGATAGAAGCTTCCCTGATAGGAACGAGCATAATAGTCCCAAGGTTACCTACCTCTGGACTTGGTGAGATAAAAATATATATCCCTATATTCTAGCCACTGTTGTATTTGTTTTGTTGTCCTGAAGACTCTATTATTGGTAGCTAGGAAAGCTATTAATTTTTGCGTTTTAATTTTGTAACCAGCAATCTCTTTGAATTATTTTATTGTTCATTTTTTTTGTTTGTTCCTTTCTATTTCCTAGATTTTCTTGGTAGACAATAAAAAGGTCTACAAATAATGATACATTTTCTGCTTTCTTTCTAACATGTAAACCAAATGTCTTTTTCTTGTCTAGTTACATCAGTTATTACTTTGAGAACAATGTTAAAAATGATAATGATGGTGTACAGCCTTGTATTTTTCCCAAATTGAATGATAATGTTTCTGTTCTTACCACCATTAAGTAGTGTGTCTTAGTTCCAGCCAAGAATCCAGGTGCAAGCAACAAAAACTAAGTCTGATTACCTTAAGCAGGAAGGAGTTTCTGGAAGATTATCAAGTAGTTCCAACAGTCGACAGATGCTAGAAAACCAGACTAAGAGCATGAAAAACTAACATCTGTCTGATTTGTAACTTATTTCTGAGGCTCTCCACCACTGGATACTGCTGCCTTTGTCACTAGTTACCATCTAAAATATTTCTTTCATAACAAATAATTGCTCTTTTTCTCTCTCTCGCTCATGGTTTAAATTCCCAAATAAAAGCATGAGCATGCTAAGCCCTCTCTACCTGGTGGCAAGAGGAATGAACATTCAACCCTTAGATTTCTGATGTGGAAGAAAGGACTGTACTTTTCACTAATTAATTCAACAGGAAATTCCTCCCAAACAGAGTAAGATTGGACCCTGGGAAGCCCTCCTCCCCCAAATTAACAAATACTGGCTTACAAGATCCTGGCTTTAGTTTTATACATTTTAAAATCGTTTTGAGTAATAGGGACTTCCCTGGCGGTCCAGCGGTTAAGACTCCGCACTTCCACTGCAGGGGGCACGGGTTCCATCCCTGGCTGGGAACTAAGATCCCACATACCTTGCGGTGTGGCAAAAAAAAAAAAAAAGAGTTGAGTAATAGACAAGTGTGTTGTAAGGCAATTTGGTTTGGTTTTGTTTTCATAGAAATGGAAAATGGATGTTAAATGTTCTTAAATTTCCCCCTTAATTGATGTTATTTTAATCTATTGTTTAACATTGATATAATTATTTATAGAATATTATGGATATAATACATAATATTGATATATTTCACTATTGTTAGATTTTACATCATATTAATATTTATTAATTCTTCAACATTGTTGTATTTTAGGGATTAACTCTCCTTGATTTTAAGGTGCTAATAGCCTCCATTTGCTTATATTTTTATTTATGATTTTTAAAATTATTTTGTGTGAGATTGAATTCAAACTGTATCAAAAGGTTCAGTTTTCACTCTTAAATGATGTGGGTGAATTTTCCTTGAACTCTTGAGGCTATTTTTCTTGCTCTCAGAACTTTAGTTTAAAAGCTGTGAAAATTGAGGACTTTTCTACAGCCTAGTGGATTGAGAGTTGGAAATACTTCTATTTTCTCCTTTGAAATTTTAATTGCCTTGAGGGCTTCCCTGGTGGCGCAGTGTTGAGAATCCACCTGCCAATGTAGGGGACACAGGTTCAAGCCCTGGTCCTGGAAGATCCCACATGCCGGGAAGAAACTAAGCCCATGCGCCACAACTACTGAGCCTGAGCTCTAGAGCCCGTAAGCCACAACTACTGAGCCCAAGTGCCACAACTACTGAAGCCCACACACCTAGAGCCCGTGCTCCACAACAAGAGAAGCCACCATAATGAGAAGCCCACTCAACACAACGAAGAGTAGCCCCCACTCACCACAACTAGAGAAAGCCCGTGTGCAGCAACAAAGACTCAACGCAGCCAAAAAAAATAAAATAAATGAATATATAAAAATTTTTTTTTAAAAATTTTAATTGCCTTGAACTAAGGTTTACTCTATTTGGTCTAGGAGACACTTATGGACATCTGCACATTTCAGATCATTCTCCCAATTCAAAACTGGGCCTTAGCGCCTTCACTCTCACCAAACACTCCCAGTTCTTCCCTTCCCCAATATCACCTGCTTCTCTCTAAGTCAATTTCACATCCTCCAACAAGTGGAGGGAAAATACAGCTGAGACTGATGAGTTTTTAAGAGTGAGGAAGAAACTGCACCTGCAAGCCTCACTACTCTTCCCCCCACCCCCACATTGCTCCTTCAAAGAATCTTGGCATATTTATTTCCTCTTTTGTTTTCTATTCTGCTAGATTCCTATTCATCTTTGGAGGTAATTAGTTCAGATTCATTATGATTATTTTGTCTTCTAGTTCACCTTTTCTTCCAGCAGGAGAAACAAAATGGCAAAGCCTGATAGAATTTTTGTCTCTGTTGGGACCTCAAGGTGGTTGGAGCATTTATTTTCACAGATGTTTCATTTATTTCTGGACTGCCTACACATCTTTTTAATTCACTCTTCTCAAAGGCAGATCTCTAAAGATTTTTTCCACCTATCTTCTTTCCTCTACACTGCTTTGGGGTGGGGTAGGGGCTCTGAGTCATGGCAAGATCTTCTGTGTTTCACTTCTATCACTGCCATTTTTCAAATATTAGAACATAGAGTGTTGTGCTCTTATCTTATTTAACTTCTTCTGATCATCTTTCTTGATTTTTAATTTCTGTCCACCTTGCAGGTTTAAAAAACAGTGAGTTTGCACACAGCATCATTCTTACCCCTGACATGCAAGAGTAATCATTTTAAACTAATAATATATCAACACATAGCCAGTTACAGCTTGCTGTGATATATACCAAGCAC
The DNA here is from genome assembly GCF_949774975.1 of Lagenorhynchus albirostris. Taxonomy (NCBI): domain Eukaryota; kingdom Metazoa; phylum Chordata; class Mammalia; order Artiodactyla; family Delphinidae; genus Lagenorhynchus; species Lagenorhynchus albirostris. The sequence goes on from NC_083109.1 coordinate 49,162,930, forward strand.
AATTTATACCCACGGCTTATTTTAGTTCAGCTGTGATAATTAAGTAATGCAATATTATGTCACCAAAATTATACTTTATGCAATGCACCAAAAACAATCTAGCAATATTATTTTTTGAACAACCCTTAAAAATGTTATTTGATAATAACAAGCTGTAGGAATACTGATTTGCTATAAACGCTGAGGCTCAATTTCAGAAGACATAGGCAGTGAAGACGCATCAAAAGCACCTTGAAATTAGGTGCTGGAAATAAATCTAGAAATTAGATCATGTATAAATAAGCTAATAAAATTCTTGGTGTCTTTGTTTTTCCATCTATAGAAGAATAATTATACTCCCCAATCCCTTTCATTGGTAATTTGTCTTCCAGCGCGGCTCGAATTTGCAAGGATGGCCTGTGAAAGAAGGCCGAAAGCTGGGGCACAGAACTCAGGATTCTGAGTGGTAAGGATCTCCTACCGCCACAACTCACGCAGGCGTCATTGTACAGAACACGAGGAGAAAGACTCAAGAGCAACTACCAATGACCTGAGGGTGGTTGGATATGCAGAAGGCATCCCCCCTTGACAACCTCTCCCCTCAGGTCATATGCCTCTTCCTGCTTTGCTCCTGGACTCTAGGTTGGGACCTTCGTTGCTCATTTGGACTTACTCTTAATAGTTACCTGGGACTATGCTGTATTGGGCATTTAAACATGAGCAGACCTGCCCTGTATGCGGACTTTCTCCCTGGTCATAGTGGAAGCCTCTTCAATTGGTTGGATCAGCCCAAACAAAGCCACACCTTTCACTTGTTATACATTTTGGAAATATCTCCAGGTGTTTCTAAGGCACATTCAGATTTGGCAGTCACTGAGGACCTTAAGTTAGACAGCCTCAAATTTTAATCCGATAGACCTCCCTGAGCCTCCATGTCTTAGGCTGTGAGGGGGCACCAGTGCAGAACCTCTGCCCTCAGCTGTTAGAACCATCAGAAGAGAAGGTGCAGGATCAGTGCTCCCTCCAGGTCTGGCCACATGAGACAAGGCATCACTGTCATCGCTGTCCTCATGCCTCTCCTTTTCTTCCTCGGAAGAGTCCATATGAAACCCAGCATGTTGTTCACTATTCCTTCCTCTTTCTGCTGAGTTTGTTTTTGCTGTTCTTTCAACTCCTCTGCCTGTTTTATGTTTCCTCTGCCACAGCCAACAGCATCCCTTGTCATCCTGCAGCTCTTCTACCCTCTGGTCCAGCCCGGTAAATTGGCAGCTAGATGGGGACCTCCCCCTTCTTTCCCCTTGGGTAACCATAAGTTTGTTTTCTGTGTCTGTGAGTCTGTTTCTGTTTTGTAAATAAGTTCATTTGTTTTATTTTCTTAGATTCCACATGTAAATCGTATCATATAATATTTGTCTTTGTCTGTCTGACTTCACTTAATATGATAATCTCTCGTTCCCACCTACATTCCAAGAGTCAGTCAGTCACATTGTCAAACCCAAATCAAAAGGGTTGAAAAGCAAACTCCTCCCACAGGGAGCAAAACAAAGGGTCTTGAGCAAAACAAAGGGTCTTCTTGTGAGTGAGCTACATGGAAAACAATTCTTCCTTCTAATTTTATGCATAACTGGGCTTCTCTATGCTTCTCTTTCCATCACCTGAAAGTTCCCCAGAGCAACCTGGGTTTACGACCAGCACTCACTGAGCCTGGAGCCAGCTAACAGAAGGTTGAAGTGATCCAGGTGGCAGTGATAGGGATGTGCCCTGGGATAGAGGGTAGGCCACTCGAGGTGAAAGAAGAGGCATGTTGAAGGAAGAAGTAATAAGATTTGATGGTAGGCTGCGTAGAGTAATAAAAGCAGGCAGGATTCAAGGAGGACTCCAAGATTTCTAATTTGGAAAAGTGGAAGAGTAGTGGTATCAGTAAAAAAAGAAAAAAAAAAAAAGGAATTATCACAAAAGGCGATTCTAGTGTTGGAACCATCTGGGACATGAGTTAAGTTGTTATGTTACTCTGTCACTAGGACATTGAGAATCATAGCAATTTTTGCATTCTAGAAGTAGTTGATTTTATAGTCAGTTCTAGTAAAGAGGTTCCTATTTTTTCTCCCACTGGCTTTCATTGAAAAGTAAGAAATAAGTTCCTATAGGAAAAAAGGATCAGAATCTCCCAATTGATTTGATTTTCTGTTTTCTTTTTTTGGGGGGTTGGGGGAGTGTGTGGAATAACAGTGTAAATAGCAGTGTTGGAATATCTTGAAATCTCTTCCCAATAATGGCACCTCCCCTCCACTGCCACCACTCTAGTCCCAGTCCTCACATTAAAACTTAACTCCTCTCGGGACTTCCCGTGTGGCACAGTGGTTAAGAATCTGCCTGCCAATGCAGGAGACATGGGTTCGATCCTTGGCCACGTGCCTTGGAGCAACTAAGCCCGTGCACCACAACTACTTAGCCTGCAAGCCACAACTACTGAGCCCACGTGCCACAACTACAGAAGCCTGCACGCCTAGAGCCCGTGCTCTGCAACAAGAGAAGCCACCACAATGAGAAGCCCACACATTGCAACGAAGAGTGACCCCTGCTCGACGCAACTAGAGAAAGCCTGCACGCAGCAATGAAGACCCAACACAGCCAAAAATAAATAAATAAATTTTTTTTAAAAAAAACTTAACTCCTCTCCTCTTTTTAGCCTGGTTGCTTCTGTGTTTAATAGATGTAGCATCAATTAAACTCCCTTATAATATATATGTTTCAAATGAGCTGGCCAAAACAAGATGTCCACTGTAGCTTTCAATTCACAATTAATGCCTTAACTATTCTTCCAGTAGAATTATTCTAAAGTACTGAAGTTACAGATGACCACTTATACCACTGTTTAATGGGACATCAATGTATTTTAGATATGAGCATAAAGCAGCAGTCTCATCCTAGCAAAAAGCACAAAAGTGCCATGACGGTGTATATAATCATTCTTCCCTCCCTCCCTCCCTCCCTCCCTTCCTTCCTCCCTTCTCTCCACAGTTACATATTGAGCATCTGCCCTGTGCCTGGTACTGGGGATGCAGCAGCAAGAAACCAAAGTCTTGGATCCAATGGAGCCTATAGCCTAGAGCGAAGAGATAAGACACACAAATCAGTGGTGATAAGAGCTCTCTGGGAGGGCTGCGTCAGGGAGAGTGAAGAGCAAATTCTCAACCTTTACATTTTAAGAGTATTTCCCAAAGCTATTGTAACTTTTCTTCCCAGTGGCAATACTTGATAAGTTTCAGAACTATGATATTAATTGTTATAATTGAATATGAATATCAGTGTTAAATTTCACTCAAAAACCTTTAACTTCTACTCTGTTATCCAGGGGCTTCTAATCTAGTTGGAGACAGAAATATACACCTGAAATAACAAAATATGATACCATTTTAGAATGTAATGGACACTATCCCTGCCCAGAAATACATTCTGAATTTTTATAGAAGGGATATCTGAGTTCAAATAGTAAGTGAATAAGAGAATAATAGACACATATACTTCTCATACGTATTTTCATACCAGATAGCTCTTATAAGAAATCAAAGAAAGGAGACAAATAAATCAAGTGGAGGAAGGTAGAGAAAACTTATCCATTCACAATCTTGTCTATAAAAGCAAAGATGACTCGGAAAAACAGGGTTTTATGACCATTAAATTTGGGAAATATTGTATTGAGAGATTTACAACACACATTAGCAAGATACAGATTCTGGGAAGTCCTGCAGATTAAAATGAACAACAGTTTCCTCATGCAAAGTCTATTTATATTCTCACAGAACATAAATTTGACTGGGATCAATCCTCCTAAAACAAATTTCCACTAAGAAATGTAGCGGGAAGTAATGAATTGAATTTGTTCCTACCACCAGCAGCTGTGACTTTGAGCTCTAGACCAGGAGAATTCTGATCTCCTCATGGTGTCTGGGTAAATTCACCACCTGACACTCCCAATTCTCAGGGCAGACGTCCTACAGCCATAATACACAGCAACTCACGTAATAAAATGTCCCGTGCAAGCTAATTATGACTCCTTTCTTCAGACTCAGAATCAGCTTCTACCTCACCTCCAACTTGAGTAGGTTTCCATAGGGAAACTGTTAACTTCTGTTGACCGAGAGGAGGGGGTATTCTTTTGTTCACCAAGAGAGTTGATTTATCAGTCTCCCTAGTCATATTTCTTAAAATGAAAAAGTCAGTTTTTATTCCTGTCATTAGAAGACTGAGGCTTATTATCATTCCAGTTTTGATTTTTCCAAAAAAACCCTGAGAGTTCAGAATACTGTTGCCATCTCCACATTCCTGAGATGTTCTGATGAAATGTGTTTGGGCACCACCAGTAAGAGAGTCTACAATCTAAACCAGACACTAGTACTGAGCAGGAAAGCCCCTTTGAGCACGTGGATTGCTAGGACTATCTGTTGAAGAGGACCTTAGACTGGATTCCTGGGAAGAGGCATTAAAAGAGAATTTGTCAGGCATGTATTAAGGAGGTTTTCCCAGGAGAAAGCCCAGGGGAGGGGAGGAAGCCGAGCAAGCGTGTGATTGCAGGCTCGACCCCACCCTAAGGGGAGCTCTAGAACGTAAGGAGCTGGGCCTTCCTCTCCACGCTCACCAATCTTTGCTAACAGCCACCTTGGTGTCTTAAACTCAAAGGCATTTGCAACTCTACACATGTGGGCAAAGTGGCTCCTGAAACCCAATGCCTGGCCTTTGAAGAGAATCAAGATAAGCAAAAACAAACAGAAACCTAGGGAGAGGTAAAGAAATGGTAAAAGAGGCCAAGAAGATGTGGACACAGCCCCTAGAGTGTCTGATAGAAAGGTTGCAGAGAAGCCCATGCGGGACCCAACCAAGCCAATGACCATTGCCTCTGGGTCTTGAAGGTCAACTCAATTGTTCTCCTTTCACTTTCAGTAACGTCCGTCCCTTTTCTATGCGAACAAATTCAGTTTAACCAACGGTAACTCTTCTACCTCTTTAAGGAGAAAACCCTCTGCTTCTACAGTTCCCCCTCTTTGACTCAGGATATGACAGTCCCCCTGCAGGGGAAATAAGATGTAGAGTGTATTCACCTCTATATCTTATTTCTAATGATTTGCTTCCATTGTGCAGAGATGGAAATGGACTTTTGTGGAGAGGCCATTTCACAGCACTGGACGCAGAGATGGACCCAGGCTGCCTGAGTGCCACTAGACTTGGCGCCACGCGTTGTCAACCCACGTGGATTTCTACAGAGATGAGTAAATTTCAGTTTCCTTCAGAGCAAGAGCCATCTGTTAGCACCCCGGAAAGTAGCATTGATATATGATTCATTAGCTTATGTATATTCTAATATGATCCGTGAGTTAAAAATAATTTTTTCAAACCTTTGTGGATCTTATGACTCATTTTGGAATATTCTTCCTTTATTTCCAATTTATTATTTGGCTCCATAATCAAAATTAGAAGCTGAAGGGAATATTTTATGGCCCACACTGTCTCTTGGTTCCCGTATGCATAATACCAAGTATTTGCAATGAAAGGCAAATGAAGAATTTCAAAAAGTAATACCGTTCAAAACTAAAGAAGCTTAGAAAAGGATGAATTTCTAGTACATGGAGTCTATTCATATATAACTCATGTTTTCCCAGGGAAACATGAATAAAACCAGGAATAACATTTACATTGCTGGCTCTCACCCTGCCAAATATAGCAGACCCTCCAATACTCTGTAAAACAAACCCCACACATATCTCAGGGCACCCATGGTGGGGCCCCACACTTTCTCCCAAACAAATATTGTTGGAAGATAAATGGCTGCCTTCATTTTTCTTCCTTTTCTGCTCCAACCCTCCCCAGCGATGTCCATTAAGGCTTCAAATGCCAGTGAAGCTCCAAGAAGTCTCTCTCGTCTCTAGAACTGGCCGCAGAGCTGTCCCTTAGGGACATTCCTGTTGGATAATGCTGTTTATTGGCAAGTGACCAGGAATCTCCCCCCAAAAAAGAAAAAAAAAACCCTGAATTCAGGAGGTGGTGAGGCAATGCCAGAAATTCTGCAGCCCTCAAATTTCTGAAGCTATGTTGTATTTCAAGCAGAAGTAGGGAGATTTCATACTATGCGCTGTTACCCAAATAATATTAAATATTGGGACTAATATTTATATTACTGTTTGCTTATAAAGCTCCTTCTCCCTAGGATAACAGGTGAAAGAGTTCTTCATGGAGTTTTTGCAAAATGATGGGCAATATGACTTCATTCTTTGCTTCCCCAGTAAAATCTTCACTAATTTCTAGTCCTTGTGGGGTTAGCTTAGAGCTTTGATGGAGGAAAGGAAGAAAGAGAAAGGGAATACTACAGTGAGCTAAAGGCATGCAGAGGCCCCGCAAAGGGAGCCCAGCTACGTGTATGCTTCATAAGTGTATTCATGGAAAGAAGGGAGTCTTCTTCTGAATATATTATTATAATTGTTTGAGGAAAATTAGCTATTGCAGTTCTAACCCGTGTCAAATGCTATGAAAACTATAGATGCATCCCTTTGTGTAAAAAAAAATATTAGAAATATCTCTGCCAATCAGCTACTTCCCACCCACTGTGTGCTTCTCCAGCTCCCACGATGGCTTGGAGAATGTCAAAGAAAAATTATTTTAAGCTGTCTGTCAGAGTAATGAAATATTTTTGTTGCTGCCGGCTGTGTCATAATGAACTCTAGTTATAAAAGGTGAAAGGGGCCAGGAAACTTACTGAGGATTATAAGACTGAACGATTTGCCTCCATATTTGACTCATAGCAGGCTAGAAAGACAGATGATGTCAAGGGAAGAGAAATATTAAATAGCCTTGGAATTCTTGAAAGAGGGAAAATCTTGGCAGTGAGCAGTGCAGAAGGCTGGAGAGTATCACCAGCACTGAGGAGATGAGGAAGGAAGCTGGACCAGCCCCCATCTCAGCAGAAGTGGCTGGTCGATTTGCCCACGTTAGATGTGTGGTCATGTACCCACGTAACTGCCTACACACCTCCCACAACTCAGTCACTTAGAACAATAAGCATAAATTTAGCCCATGAGTCCGTAGGTTTATACTTTGTGCTGAGCTCAGTTGGGTGGTTCTTCTGCTCTCGGCTGGGTTCACTCACATGGCTGGGGGATGGCTTGCTGTCGGCTGATTGTGACTGGCTTCCCCTGGGGTGACTGGGGTGACTCGACTCTGCACCACATGCCTGTCATCCTCCAGAAAACTAACCCGGGTGCTCACGGCAAAGACAGAGATGATGCAAGAGAGAGAAAGCTAAAATAGGCAAAGCCCACGTCAAGCCTTTGCTGGCATGGTGTCTGCCAACAGGTCACATGGCAAAGCAAGTCACATGGTGTAGCCCAGCGTCACGAGCCGGCAGGTTTCCCAAGGTGGGAAGTACCATACGGCAAAATCTTGTGGTGAAGGGGTGGGTGCAAGGAGGGATGGATCGGGTCGTATTTGCAACCCAGCACATTAACCATTCTAGGCTTATGTTGATTTATCAGTTCTGTGTTATCAGACTTCACAAGCAGAACAGTAGAACGACGAAGACCAGGAATTATTCACATTTAGAATAAAGCCAAGTGACCAGAAAATTTACTGAATAAAATATCTTTTAAGCCAGTGGTGCACTGGAGAAAAATAGCACCGACTCTAAGCACTGATACAGCTCCATCTTTTTCTCTGGGTACCTTGAAATACAGTATTCCACATTTGTTATTTAACATTGGGTAACACTTCCCTATGTGCCACGTGCCTCACAATATTTAGGAATTATCCTCACAACAGCCTAGGGAAATGGTGCTATGCTTATTTCAGTTTATTCTGAAGATGGTTGAGATGGCAGATGTGTCCCAGCTACACTAAAGTGAGTAAGTGAAATGAGGAAAGTTTCAACGGTCCCCTGGGTATTGGGTTTATACCAGCAAACATGTTTCTGGCTGAACTGACTGATGATTAGACCAAACAGATGTTTTAGCAACATGTTTTCATAGCTTCAAAGAATATTAAGGATTTTAAAAAGAACAATTCATTTTCCTCAGCTTGCGATAGATGATTTGCTTTTATAACTGATGACCTGTAACTTTTCTATGTGGTGAATCACCCTGTAACCTAACATATGCCACCCCAGTGAACTTGGGGTATCAGACTGTCTTAAACTGAGTTCCTGCAGAAGCAGATCGGAAACAAGGGTTCCAGTGAAAGTATTTTATTTACGAGGTGATCCCAGGAAGCACAATATGCAAAACAGGGGATGAACACTGCCAATAATGGTGCATTGTGAAGCCGCCACTGCTGAGGGTGACCGGAGCTTCACCCCGTGGAGAACTCTGGGGGTCACACAGGACACACACCTCAGAGTTACCCTGACTGCAGGGCGAAGGATCTGGGGTGTTTGTACCCTGAATCTTGTTGGTCAGTGGCTGACACCTGCTCTTAGGATGTATTAATTTCTTGGCACATCTGAACTGCCATGTGCTTGGGCAGAGCAACTCTGCAGCTTCAGAAAAAGCTGACAATAAGGAGATTTAGATGTCAGCAGCGTAGGTGGGTACGCTGAAGTGCTGAGGCCTGAGGCATATGAGCAGAGCACGGACAAGCCTGCTGCACACACAATGATGCCAGAACAAATCTGCTTAAGTGTGGAACAGAGGCATGTGTGCCCAAGCCTCCCTTCTAAAATCAAATAAAAACAACAAGGAGAACAAAAGTAATTTTTAAAAAGAGAGAGAGAAAGTGAATGAGAATATCAGTCAATGTTCAAACAGGAGACAAAACCGACCCCACTTACTTGAAAAAGGAAACTTTAATCCAAAGAATCATTAACTAGTAGAAGGTAGTTAACTGCCAAAAGGGGTAGAAGAGAACTCGAAGAAGTGCAAAAGCACAAGTACAAAAATCAGCTGCTTTCCCTCAGCTCAGTGGCCATGGAAGGAACTAAGGATGGGGACAGAGGTCTCCCTACCCTTCCCCAAGGCAGAGATTCGGGCAAGGGCACCACAGAGGTAGAAGATGAAAACCACATCCTTCAGTGATATCAGCTAGAAGAAGCTTCCCTGAGCAAGGTGGTGGTGAGCGTGTGATAGGCAGAGGCTGGGATCCTCAGGCTGTGCATCCCAGCATCAGTACAACCCACATTTACCCAACTCCAGTTAGTCTTCCCATGTGGAATCCTTTTATCTGCCCCTCCCATTGCTCATCTTTCAACTTCCCCACAGGCTCCTCATCCCCACAGAACCTTCCCAAATCCCCACAAATATAAGTACTTTCACAGGGCAAGGCTTAGTCCCATTTTGTGCACTTATGCTTTCTTATTGCCTTGAATGGTAATCGTGTACAATATTTATCTCCTCTCTATGAGACTAGAGACCCTCTATTTTTTTTTAAAAGGAAGACTGAATATTTTATTTTATTTTTTAATTTATTTATTTGGTTGCGCCGGGTCTTAGTTGTGGTAGGCAGGCTCCTTAGTTGCAGTAGGTGGGCTCCTTAGTTGCAGTTCCTGGGCTCCTTAGTTGTGGCATGCAATCTCTTAGTTGTGGCATGCACGTGGGATCTATTTCCCGAACCCGGGTCCCCTGCATTGGGAGCGGGGAGTCTTAACCACTAGACCGCCAGGGAAGTCCCCAAGACCCTCTATTTTTAACCTTGCAACTCCTTAAAGCTGCACTGTCTGATACAGTAGCTACAAGCCACTTGGGGCTATTGAGCACCTGAAAGGTGTCTAGTCCAAATTCAGAGGGGCTGCAGGAGCAAAAGACTAACTAGAATTCAGTCACTTAGCATGAAAAAAAATGAATGTAAAATAGCCCATTATAACATTTTTATGTTGCTTATATGTCAAAATAATATTCTGAATGCAATGTGCTAATTAAAATGAGGCACCTATTTATTTTTACTGTTAAAAAATGTAGCTACCAGAAAATTCAAAATTACATAGGTGGCTCACATTTATTTCTCCTGAATGGTGCTGCCTTAGGACATTCGTGTAGAAGTAGATACTCAGTAAATGTTTGATGAATAAATAAGTGGGGTGGGTGGGCATCTTCTCTAGAGATTCTAAAATGTTTGAATGCCATGGTCCAGCATGTTTGTGTTTTTTTAGTTTCATATGGTGATCAACTTTTTTATTTTGCCCAAAGTCAATGTAAAACCACTTAAGTCATCTATTTTTTTAATTTATTTATTTATTTATTTATTTTTGGCTGTGTTGGGTCTTCGTTTCTGTGCAAGGGCTTTCTCTAGTTGCGGCGAGCATGGCCTCTCTTGTTGCGGAGCACAGGCTCCAGACGCGCAGGCTCAGTAGTTGTGGCTCACGGGCCCAGTTGCTCCGTGGCATGTGGGATCTTCCCAGACCAGGGCTCGAACCCGTGTCCCCTGCATGGGCAGGCAGATTCTCAACCACTGCACCACCAGGGAAGCCCAAGTCATCTACTATTGATACCAAGCAGGACCCTGTGGAGCTCCTGGGTACAAAAGCCTTCCTGTGTCCCCCATTTCTTTTTTTTTTTAACATCTTTATTGGAGTATAATTGCTTTACAATGGTGTGTTAGTTTCTGCTTTATAACAAAGTGAATCAATTATACATATACATATGTTCCCATATCTCTTCCCTCTTGCATCTCCCTCCCTCCCACCCTCCCTATCCCACCCCTCTAGGTGGTCACAAACCACCAAGCTGATCTCCCTGCGCTATGCGGCTGCTTCCCACTAGCTAGCTATTTTACATTTGGTAGTGTATATATGTCCATGCCACTCTCTCACTTTGTCCCAGCTTACCCTTCCCCCTCCCCATATCCTCAAGTCCATTCTCTAGTAGGTCTGTGTCTTTATTCCCATCTTACCCCTAGGTTCTTCATGACCTTTTTTTTTTTCTTCTTAGATTCCATATATATGTGTTAGTATACAGTATTTGTTTTTCTCTTTCTGACTTACTTCACTCTGTATGACAGACTCTAGGTCCATCCACCTCACTACAAATAACTCAATTTCGTTTCTTTTTATGGCTGAGTAATATTCCATTGTATATATGTGCCACATCTTCTTTATCCATTCATCTGTTGATGGACATTTAGATTGCTTCCATGTCCTGGCTATTGTAAATAGAGCTGCAATTAACATTTTGGTACATGACTCTTTTTGAATTACGGTTTTCTCAGGGTACATGCCCAGTAGTGGGATTGCTGGGTCATATGGTAATTCTATTTTTAGTTTTTTAAGGAACCTCCATACTGTTCTCCATAGTGGCTGTATCAATTTACATTCCCACCAACAGTGTGAGAGGGTTCCCTTTTCTCCACACCCTCTCCAGCATTTATTGTTTGTAGATTTTTTGATGATGGCCATTCTGACCTGTGTGAGATGACAACTCATTGTAGTTTTGATTTGCATTTCTCTAATAATTAGTGATGTTGAGCAGCTTTTCATGTGCTTCTTGGCCATCTGTATGTCTTCTTTGGAGAGATGTCTATTTAGGTCTTCTGCCCATTTTTGGATTGGGTTATTTGTTTTTTAATACTGAGCTGCATGAGCTGTTATATTTTGGGGATTAATCCTTTGCCCATTGATTCGTTTGCAAATATTTTCTCCCATTCTGAGGCTTGTCTTTTGGTCTTGTTTAGGGTTTCCTTTGCTGTGCAAAAGCTTTTAAGTTTCATTAGGTCCCATTTGTTTATTTTTGTTTTTATTTCCATTTTCCCCCATTTCTTTTTTTTTTTTTTTTTTTTTTGCGGTATGCGGGCTTCTCACCGTTGTGGCCTTTCCCGTTGCGGAGCACAGGCTCCAAACGCACAGGCCCAGCAGCCATGGCTCACGGGCCCAGCCGCTCCGCAGCATGTGGGATCTTCCCGGACTGGGGCACGAACCCGTGTGCCCTGCATTGGCAGGCGGACTCTCAACCACTGCGCCACCAGGGAAGCCCCTCCCCCATTTCTTGATTACAGGAAATAGGCTTCATTCAGCCTCCAGGACCTTCCCTGAGTTCCAATGGGGAGGTTCAAACAGTTACTAATTAGGAATGTGGAGATGGAGGAGCAGTCAAAAGAAACAAGAGTGTGGCCTCAGGGCAGGGTCCTGGTTCCCCCTCAAGGGATACACATAACAATATCTTTGAGCTGTTCTGCAGATACTGAAACCCAGGTGGGAAAAGTTAACAGTATGCTTCCCACAAGCACATAGACCCCAGACCAGTTGGAACCAGAAGGTTGATGATGCTGACACCCGATGACCTCACCACCAACCAATCAGAACAATGTCCACGAGCTGATCACGCCCTCTTTGAACCATTACTACAAAACTCCTCACTCCCCACGCCAGGTCAGGACACACAGTCTTGAGGGCATTAGCCCACTGTGACCCCCTTTACCTGGCAAAGCAATAAAGCTATTCTTTTCTACTTCACCCAGAGCTCTGTCTCCAAGATTTAATTCGGTGTCAGGGTACAGAGGCCGGATTCAGCTTCACTATAAACATCAGTTCATGAAAGAAAGGAAACATTTTAACACTCAGAAGCAGGCAGTAAGTGATCTCAGATGAAAGAGAATTGTGATCGATGTTACACAATTAATTTTAAAACAAACAAAAGAAATAGAATACAAATTTAAATTTCCAAGTGCAGAAAAAGTGCAATGTAAACTGCTCCTCTGAGTTATTCCATTGTGAGCCATTGTTTTCTTGACACAGTTGTCAGTTTTAGGACAGCCCTTCGGCAGGAAGTGGAGCTGCTCGGCCCAGCTTGTTAGCTCTTTGTTTTGACCACACTTGCTGAAAATCCAGTTTGGCATGGGAACAGCAGTGAAAACAGGACAGATACAGTTAACATGACTTCAGTCCAGTTGGAATGTTCTGAGGTGACTGATTGCTAAGGTCCCATCCTCACACTGACATCACTCCAGCTAGCCTTCCCGGATGCATTTCCCAAACTCACCCCTGTTCTCTACGGTTGGAGCAGACCAGGGTTCTAGCTTTTCAGGGCTGCAGGAAAGAGGCTACGGGGCTGACCACTTGACTAGTGACTCCCCAGCTAGCACTGTGGTGGCTCAATATGGAAGCAGGGATTGGTCTGAAAAGGATGCTGTCCCCATGAACGGTCACAGAGCAAACGCCGGTATGTTTGGAAAGCGGATGAAAATCTTACCTGAAGCGCATTAGTTTTGTCAAAGAAAAACCAGAGCTGGACAGAAGTTAAAGAAGATAGATTTTATTCAGTAAATGATTGCAGTAGGGGATGAGGGAGCCCACGTTAGAACCGGGCTCGATTCCAAATACAACCAGAACAAGTGGGGATTTTCCAGCCAAGGAGCAAGTGGTGGGGAGGGTGCAGCATTTGTGGGTGGAGTTACTAAGAGGAGACCTCAAGGCTGGGGGGATTCTGGCTGAGCTGACCCAATAGGATTCTTGCTAAGGGCAGGCCAAGGTGATCAGCTATCACCTGAGTGGGAAGGGGGGGGATGGTAGGGATGAGTTTGATAGTGGGGAATTCTTGCTAAACTGACTTAGAAGGATTTTTGCTGAAACTGGTTTCTACAATGAAGCACACAAATGGGGCTAGGGAGATGGCTCAGGAGGCCTGACTAAAGTTTGGTCAAGCAAAGAATCTTTGTCAGTGTCTCATCAATAAGCCGCTATGATGCTGCTTTATCTACACCCACAAGTGGACCTAGAATCACTCCTTTTCCTGTTAGCCCAAAGATTAAGCTAATCACTGCCTTCGGTCCCCAACGTCCCTCGTCTGTGATTTGTGTACTCCCTGCATCTGAACGTCCTCTGCTTATCAGGACCCTGGATATGGGGGAGGGATGAAGGTTGTGGAAAGAGACAGAGGAGGTGGTTATTTCACCTGCAGCTCTTGGATTCCTCAGCTGTCAGTTCCCCTGGGACATCATCACCAGCCAAATGAGAGGCTCTTAGGCTGGGTTGAACAAATATTATCGTCCATATGGGAAGCTGCACTTTTTAATCAGAGCTTCTGCTTGCTTCACAGCTCTCCAGAAGGCAGGGGCATTTTCTCAAAGCTTCCTTCCAGTGAGAAAAGACAAAAATAATGGAAAAGAAAGATTTCGTAGCAATCTATTTTCCAGAAAAGTGTTTGCATCGGTGTAGCCCTTTCTTCACTCCCTGTTTCTTGTGCTGCTTCTGGGAGGTCCCTTATTTATAAATATCTAAAAAGCCGAAAGTTTTTTAAAAAGGAAAATGGCACTTTTTCCTTCTCTGCATTAATCTTAGGAATCCAGTGATGGAATCTAGTGGTCCGACATTTACAATCAAATGCATCGAGATCCAGGCTTACAATATGAGCCTCACAAGCTTTTGTTTCCTCCTAGACTGCGCCGGCGGTCCTCCCACACAGGTGAGGGTGGAGCCTGCTTCAGCAGCAAGGGCCAGCCCCAACCTGAGAGTATTTCTTAGGCGAGATAAGAAGAGAGAAAGCTGGAAGGAAGACGGCCTGCCATCCTGTCAACTGTGTATTTCCTTTAAGTACATAATGATTTGTTTGCATAATTAGCATCGTATTTTCACTATGTCTAATTACCATGCAAAAATACACAGATTAAAAAACAGTCAAAACCAATGTTACAATTTGTTATCTTTCTCATACCGAACTTCACCTATTTCTAATCACTCTGGGGCCCACCATGATAAGAATTTTTCTACCCTCTTTGTAATGTACTAGGAAAAATAAGGACCCAGTCACGTGGTTCAGTCACTCAACGGCTGCAGGGTCTGACAGAGCCTTCATCTGCTTACATTTTTCCTTGGAGAAGTTATCCCCCAGCCCTCCCCGTTAGCATTTCTTCTGACTATGCCAGAAAGGTTTCTTTCTCCCTTTTCCTTCTTTTTCTTCTTACTTTCTTTTCTTTTAGGAAAACCTCTTTGCTCCAAGTGATTTGGCCAGAGCCAAAAGAAAATCACCCTGGAATACACTGCAGTCAGAGTGTCCTGTCCTTTGAAGCTTAGCTGGTTTAATGTAGTACTTAGGTCCAAATGCCAAAGATTAACACTTAACCATGTCAGAATCCTCCAGTCCATCCTAAACCTGTTCCTAAAAGATGTTTCTCTTTTTTAATTCTATTTTTAATACAATTGAACAAGATGAGCTGCACTCAGAGCTGGCTGGTTCTCTCAAAGCATTCATTTTGAGGTACTAGATAAGAGAAACACACCACCCCTCTTTTGAAGGTTTTTAAAACAATCAGCCATCTTGTCCTGCCTGCTGGTGACCTGTTATGCATTTATGTAGCAGAATTCAGGGCAGACTGGCTGTTTAGAAACCACTCAAATTTTCTTCAGTCAGAAACACTACAATCTTGGTCGCGAGGAGGAAAAAGCAGACAGACGTCATGTGTGCCTCCTACGGTCTCTGGCTCAGGACCACTCGGGTTCTGAAATAATCTGCTTCCACATGATCTCACAGATTTTTAGGAACACAAAGCAAGCTACACCAAGTTGTTACAAACTAAAAAGTAGAATCGAGAACATCGTGAGTGCCCTTTACTCAACGTTCTGATATTTACCCAGAGAAGCACATCATATTCTATTTACTAAATAATTGGCCAATGTCTGAGCTCCGGCTGACGGTCCCTCTTCTGTGTCCAGTTCTTTTCCTCATCCTACTCTTCATTCAAGAATTTAAAGAGAAGCCCTAAGGATGTAAGAATGAATATCAACAACCGTGGTATATATACTTAATTTAGTCCTGAAAAAAAGCAGCAGAATATTTTATAGTCCCAGGCATTATCCCCATAGGAGGAGAAAGAGGTTCAAATATGCAAATTCCAAATTATATATTACTCAAAGGATGAATGATTTTTCCCTTAGATAAATAGACCATTGAAGAGGCTGATCTGCCATGCAGACGACTAGTAGTTCAACCTGGGAATGAGGAACTGGTGTGTTAGCCAGAAAACTGAAGCTGGAGATTAGGACCAGGTCAGTAGGGGGCGCCCAATGGGGGCAAATGTTGGGAGATAAAACGGAGTGGGAGCTGTCAGAAAGGAAGGTGCCTGGTGTGGGCGCAGATTTACAGAAATAAAACCCAAGAAACCTTCCCTCCTGGCTCTGCGAGTGGATGAGATGATGAGGAAGGGGTGGGGCATCAAAGTTTTTGGTGACAATACAATTTACCACCCAAACCAGGCACGTTGAAGACTAAAAGGGACATTTAACCACGTTGCATAGGGTAGTGACTAGAATCACGTCTCCTGAAAAGGTACATTCGAGTATTAATCATTTGGAAATAGGGTTGTAATCAAGTTAAAAGGAGGTCACGCTGGGTTACTGTGGGCTCTAAAGCCAGTGGCTGGCATCCTTATAAGAGCCAAGAGACACCACGTGAAGACACCATGTGAACGTGGAGGCAGCGGCTGGGGTGATGTGTCTGTAAGCACCAAGCATCGCTGGCGACCACCAGAAGCTGGGAGAGAGACGTGGAATGGATCATCCCTTAGAGCTTCCAGAAGGACCCAATCCAACAGACACCAAGTTCTGGACTTCTAACCTCCAGAACTGTAAGAAAATAAATTCCTATTGTTTTAAGCCACCTAGTTTGTAGTATTTGGAAACTAATGCACAGGGTCAATAGATGTAAACCAGGATGATTCTATCCAAACTGGGACATGGCCACCCAAGTCCAAAACAGCTTCAATGTTTTAGGTTTGGGTGACCAAGATGGCGACACAATTAGCCACACTATGAAACAAGTCAAGTGGCAGGTTCTGCAGGCAGATGCTGAGTTTGGTTTTGGACACTGGGGACTGAGGCACTAAATAGAGATGCAGGTGGTGCAGGTGGATGCAGGCCCTAAGTTCTATTTAATCATCAAAGTTTCTCTGAGAAGCAACTTCCAAAGGGTCATGAACGATAAAACCAGGAACTGAAGAAGAGGAGGCCAAAACAGAAAGAAGCTTGACCAGGGATTTTATGTTTGACAAAGATGATGGTGGATACTCAAATGCAGATGAAGGAGGCAGGAGGGTGTCAGGGCTGGTTGGTGGTGTGTTGGGAAGCCAGTGGAGGATCAATGAAAGAAGCTGTGAGGGGGCTTCCCTGGTGGCGCAGTGGTTAAGAATCCGCCTGCCAATGCAGGGGACACGGGTTCGAGCCCTGGTCTGGGAAGATCCCACATGCCGCAGAGCAACTAAGCCCATGCACCACAACTACTACGCCTGCACTCTGGAGCCCACAAGCCACAACTACTGAAGCCCGTGCGCCTAGAGTCCATGCTCCGCAGCAAGAGAAGCCACTGCCATGAGAAGCCCACGCACCCACTTGCCGCAACTAGAGAAAGCCCGCATGCAGCAGCAAAGACCCAATGCAGCCAAAAATAAATAAATAAAATTTTTTTAAAAAGAAGCTGTGAAGCTATAAAACTGTTAATTCTCTAAGACTAAGTGAAATGGGAACCACTGCACAGAGAAACACACATGACAATAAATTACCTACAGTTTATGTGAACTCACTGAATTCCACATGAAGGTTTTCTCATTTTGTTTTTGACTCAATTCAGTGATTGAAATTCAATGTTTAATTTAGTTCAAAATACTTGTTAATCATAACTTCTAGGCATTAGGGGGATACACATAAGATATAAGACTGGGGTTTCTATGCCCAGAGCTTGATTTTATTGTGCAGTCAAGACAGGCACTTCAACAAAATCGTCCAGCCTGACAAGATGGTGTGGCTTGCCCAAGAGCAGAGCTGATAACAGAGATTGCATCAGAAAAACCTCGCCCCTGGTTTCCCAGCACAGGTAGTTTAGAGGACAGGGAGGAAAAACAAACAGACTTTGTAGGTCCAATTGAAAAGAGTCATTTTCCACGTGACCTGAGACGTATTAATGAACATGAACGGCTCACACCAGATGAACAATTTTATATCATCAAATTATGTCTATTAAACTACATTTCATGCTTCCTAATTGTCGAATTAGAGAGGTCTGGTAGAATAGCAATAACACACTCAAACTAGTTGAGATTCGTGCTTCAGCACCCATTTTATTAGAGCGATAACTAATGAGGCTTAACTAATGGCTCATTAATTAATACTTCAAACTCTTTGAGATGGAGCAAGCAAGGTGTCCTATGAGTAATCTTAATGTGGTTTGTGGAACACGCACCTCAGGCGGCACCCTGCTAGGGCACTTCTTCCAAATCAATTCAGCATTTCCTGTGCATTTATTCAGTCATGTTTCTGCTTACCTGTGGCCTTTCCCCTTCACTACTTGCCCATTATCAGGGATTTAGTGGAGAATTGCAGAGCAATGAATTTCCCAAAGTGATCTGTGGTCAAGAATGTATCCCTTCCTTTTCTGAGGTGCTGACAGAGTGGGGGGGAAAAACACCAGGGAAGGAGGTGGAGATCAAGGAAAAAAGGATGAAACAAAGACAGAAAAAGAGCTAGAAAATAAGGGGGGGAAGGGGACAGAGCTTCCTGCTCGCTCAGAGTTTACCACTCTCCCCAAATTTCTACATGTTCACCAACACGGAGGCTCTCCAAACCCCCTCCTTTGGGATTTTTGTGGAGGCTTCATTATTACAGAGGTGTGGCTGAGTAAATCACTGGTCTTTGGTGGTTAATTCCTCTCTCCCCTCTCCAGAAAGGGTGGGACTGAAAGTTCCAACCTTCCATTCCTGGTTGGTTTCCCTGGCAACCAGCCCCCCTTCTCAGATGTTTTCCAAAAGTCAACTCATTGACATAAACCCACTTATGGTGGAAACTGGCTTGTTATGAATAACAAACAAGATGCCCATTTCACCTTTAGGGATCTGAAGTGATTTCAGAAACTGAGGACAAGAGATAAAATATTATGACAAAAGCTACTCCCATTGTTCTATTGCTTAGGAAATTCTAAAGGTCTGGGAAGCTGTGGGCCAGGAACCATGAATGAAGACCAAATACATATGAGAAATATATTTCGATCATCTGAATGACCAGATATATATTTCTTCTAAATCACAATATCACAGATGTCCAGTTGTTCCATCATTTGTTGAAAAGAGTTTCTTTACTTTATTGAATCTCACTGAGTCCTTTGTTTAGAATCATTCCGCCATATACGTACCATTGTGCTTCTAGGCTGTCTATTTTGTACCATTTATCTACATGTCAATCATTACTTCACTGTCTTGATTGCTATAGCTTTATAAGTCTTGAAATCAAGTAGTATAAGTCCTCCAATTTTGTTCATTTTGACAAAATTAAGAGATTTTTCATTTTCATAAAATTTTTGAGCTTGTCAACTCCTATAAAAATCGTGTTTGAATTTTTATTAATATTGCATCAAAGCTATAAATTGGTTTAGAGAGAATTACCATTTTTAATAATATTGAGTCTTCCAATTCATAACATGGTATTTCACTTTATTTATTTAGGACTTCTTTAATTTCTCTCAGTAAGATTTGTAGTTTTCAGTATAGAGGTCTTGCACATCTTTTATTCGATTTATTGTAATGTAATTCATATTTTTTGATGCTAATGTAAAAATGTTATTGTTACTGTCATTTTTCCAATTGTTTGTTCCTGGCATAGATATACGTTTGACATTTTTATATTCAACTTGTATCTTGTGACCTTGACCTTGAATAAATTAACTTTTTTCTAGAAGTTAATTCCTTTAGATTTTCTATATATACAATATGCTGTCTGCAAATAAAGTTTTACTTCTTTTTTCCAATATTTATACCTTTTATTTCTTTTTCTTGCCTTAACGCATTGGCTTGGACTTCAATTACAATGTTGAATAGAAGGAGGGAAGGTGGCAGATTGCCTTGTGGGCTTTCCTCTGTTGTTCCTCTCCCAGAAGAAGGGAAGAGTCAGCTGGCACAATGCCCTTTCCTACTGTGTGTGGTCTGCCTGCCACCATTTTCTCCAGGTCCATCCCCTCTCCAAAGACAGTCCTCTGTAAGTTCTTATTCTTTGTACTTCAAGTTAAATAACATCTTGCCATAGAGCAAGTCTATGAAGTACTGATGACAAGTCTACATAGCATTCCTCCCTACTCTGATACAACATACCACGTGGGTAAGCTCCACCCATAATTACCACTTTTATTTAGTTAGCTATTAGTTTTCTGTATCTCCTACTGAAATTTAAGCTGCCCACAAGCAAGGATCTTGCTTGTCTGCTTTGCTAATGTACCCTGGGAACTTAGCATAGAGCCTGCTGTCTAAACAGACATCTAGCAGATGAATAAACATTTTTCAAGCCAGTTGTCCTACTCAGAGGAGAAATCATGATGCTCCCTTTGCACCATAAATAGGACGGCATCAAGGGGTGGGAACACACTGCTAAACCTGGTCACGTGGTTGATAATCCTCAAGTATGGAGAGTGTGGATTAAGCCACAGCTTTCCTCTGAAGGTCCACAGATCTCAGATAACAACAATAAAAAGACTGGAGATGGGGTCTGCTCCGAGGTTAAGTCAGCAGGGAGGAGAACTGGTAGGTCACAAGAGGCCTTGAGGGTCAAGACATCAGAAAATTTTGAACAGGGGGCTCACAGAATTAAGTCTGGTCTTGAGAAGGTTGTCTTCAGGAGCCAACTGTAGCATGTGGAGAATGAAGGCAGGATGCCAGTGAGAAACCAGTAATGCGAGTACAAGTGGCAAGTGATGGTGGTGAGCTGAACTAGGGAATGACTGTAGGTGTGGGATCAAAGGGAAATTGTCAACAGAACCTGTGGTCACTACAGTGCAGGGACCAAGAGATCAGAGTAGGGTTAAAGGTAGTGCTTCAGTGTTAACTCTGGAAAAATAAAAATAAGGCCCATCTCTCCTAATCTAACCTGCCCTCTCGACTTAGCAGAAACCCCAGGCACAGCCTGTCAGATAGTCAGGGCTGTCTTTTTCCGAAGGTCCCTAGCTTCCTCATTGTGAGAAGCTCTTTTGAGGTCTAACTGAATCCCATACCCTGTAACATAAAAGGAACAAATAGCTTATTTAAAACTCAAATATTTTTACTAGAGGCTCCTCTGTCTTTGTTTCTATCATTCTTAGGAAAAGAGAAAACCTCAAAAGTTTCTAGCATTTCATTCCGTTTTCCTTGACCACTCTTGGGTTGCCTTGGGGGAAAAGCTCAGGATAAAATCAGATCTGCGTTAGGCACCTGTTCCTCTGCAGTCACAGCCACAGCTCTCTGCTTTGAAAGCAATTTTTGGTTTCCCCCCCCTTCCAAGAGCATTTTGATAATAAAAGCAGTCGGATAATAAAGGAAAAGGCCATTACCCTGCACACACACCCACTACCAGCTGCACTGAGAAAGCAAACGTGGATTCTGTCAAGCAGATAGCAAAGGAAACCCCAGCTCCAAGACACCAACACCACAAACGGCGCTGCCTTCAGGCTGTTTTCTGTGGCCTCTCTGGGGGCAGTGGTTTGCTCTCAAACTGTGCAGAAGAGACTTGTATTCAGGTTGGTTTTTCAGAGCTGCCCGTGGAGACGGACATCGCACGAATGAAGCAAGTGGGACTGTCTTTCAGAGGATCAAGGGTGCTGTGCAGCCATCGGAAGCCTGGTGGCTGGTCTGCCATGCTCAAAGAAGAACTCTGAGGGCAAAAGGTTGACTTCAAACTTTCCAGTCTTGTCAGCCTCCCACAGTACCTGGCAACCTCAAGAGTTTTCCAGTGCAAACTAAATGACTTTGCTTCTTTAAAGAGATAGAAAACAGAGGTTCAGAGAGAGAATTTACTTCTCAAAGAAACTAAAATGAATTCCAGGCATGCAGAATAATGCAGTGGAGAACAAGGAACATCCTGCGTCTTTCTCCCAGTTCTGCCATTGACTAGCTGTGTGACCTTGAGAAATCCATATAAACTCTCTGATCTTTTGTTTCCTCATCTGTAAAATGTGGGGACCCGTGTAGATAATCTGTACCATCCCTTTCAGCCACAACACTCTGAAAAGACAAAATTTCTTCTCTGTTACTCCTGCCAAGCTAACATCTAGTCTCCATTTGAATGCTCCCAGTGACGGGGAACTTGCTGCCTATTAAAATGGCTCAGTTCGAGTGGTGGAACTTTCTTCCTTGCATCTCTTCTTTCTGTGCTCTGGCAATGTAAAAGTAAATCTGTTCAGAAGGGGCCATATTTCTAGGGTCAGCATTAATATCCTGGAATTCTAAAAGTACCACATCACTTCAGTAAGAGCAATCCAGCCTTTCTTTACTCGCTGCCAGTCTCTTGGGATTTTCCTAGCTCAAATCTCAAAATATTCATGCAAATTAAGCCAAAAAGGAAGAGAAGGCAAAGCAAAAAGCAAAATACTGTACAGTGGATTTGTTTTTTGCTTTTGTTTTTGTTTTTTTGCTTTTACTATCTGAACAGTGTTTGTTTTTTAAGGACACCATTTCTCACAGAATCAAAAAATGTTAGAGCTGGGAAAACTGCTGCTGGTGAACTTCATCCAATTCTTCCTTTGATCCCGTGACAACACTAAAGGCCAGAGAAGCGATGTGAATTACCCAAGGTCACACAGCTAAGATGAAGCCCATGTTTCTGGATTCCTAGTGCTCAGTCTACAAACCTTCGGGTGTCTTCCAAAGGGTGCACCATGGAACACAGACTCCCCCGGATATTAGAAGGTGTTTTTTGGGGGACAGGGGCTAGAGTAGGATGGGGGGATAGGTTCTGTGATCAAGTATGTGGGAAGTGTTAGTTTAAACTATTTTGTCTTGTCTTACAGCAAGATTTCTCAGAAGCTTATCTATGTCATACTGTTGGGGCCCAGTCAAAAAAGCAGCAACCACATTAGGATTCCAGCAGAGAAGGACGGACCGCAGGACATGGGGAACTCACGACCCCACTGAAAGGGCTAGAGTTGCCAAGATCAGGTGAAGGTACCGCGAGGTCCAAGGGTCAAAGAGGTGGGGAGTTGCAGCAGACACCACTGCCATCTCCAGCCCTGAGACAAACGTTCAGGGGGCTCTCTGGAAAAGACTGTGAAACCTCACATCCCCCAAGCTAGTCCACGCTCCTGCCGCCCACCTGCCGCCTGCGGAGAAAAGACAGTAGGTCTTCTCTCCCTTCTGTCTTCCCTTTCTCTGATAAGTGTCTCTCTATGGCAGCATCTACTCAGAGCTCTGTCCCTTAGGGAATCTCAATAATGTACTTATCAGGCTTCTAGTCCCTAAATTTTGCAGACATCACAAAAGGGAGTGACATATTTTGTTGTTATTGTTTTTGGAATTACTCTCTTAACCCAGTTTTGAGGCCCTATCAGTTTCCCCTGATTATGTCCACATCCCAACCCTTTTCCCCGCCAGGATCTCACACTTTGGGCCATTATGCACCCACCCCAGTCGCCTGGGGTCTGGTACCAGACAATGAAGGGCAGCCCCTATGCTCTAGAGCCCATGGAATTATTCAAATGAGCCAGTTCACAGAGAGCCTGTGAAACCTAGCAAACCCCAGCCTGCTGCCCCAACATCTCTAGTTTGCTGTCATCCTGTTCCCAGGTGCAACCCGCTGCACAGCCCTGCGTGACAGCCTTCTCTCCTGTGGAGCGCTAAGTGGCAGAGTTTTGCTTTCATCTAGCCAAGCGTCCCTGTATTGTGCCCTGCTATCATGGAATCTTTATGTCTTATAAAATGGGGGTAGGGACTTCCCTGGTTGCGCAGTGGTTGGGACTCTGAGCTCCCAAGGCAGGGGGTCCGGGTTCAATCTCTGGTCAGGGAACTAGATCCCACATGCATGCCGCAACTAAGGAGCCCACATGCCACAACTAAGACCTGGTACAACCAAATAAATAAATACATATTTTTTAAAATAAAATAAAAATATAGGGCTTCCCCGGTGGTGCAGTGGTTGAGAGTCCGCCTGCTGATGCAGGGGACGCGGGTTTGTCCCCCGGTCCGGGAAGATCCCACATGCCGCGGAGCGGCTGGTCCCGTGAGCCATGGCCGCTGAGCCTACGCGTCCGGAGCCTGTGCTCCGCAACGGGAGAGGCCACAACAGTGAGAGGCCCGCATACCGCGAAAAAAATAATAATAAAAAAATAAAATAAAATAAAAAAATAAAATGGGGGCAGGAATGGGTTGGAGTTACCAAAATCAATCTGGCAAAGCTACTAATGGGTATTGAACACCTCTGTTAGGGACACAGTAGGTAGTGTTTCCTAAACTTTTCTGCCCACATGTCTTTATTTTTAGGGCAAGACCTACTGATATACTTCAAAAGGTACCAAGGTTCCGTGGAACTCACTGCGGGCGTCGCTGCTGTAAGTTATAATCTCAAGGGCTCGTGCACTTTGAAGGCCCTGTGACCCAAAAGCAAGCAGGAGTGAGGACTCCAGCCTGAGCTCTGCCATCAGTGTATCCAAGATCACGGTCTGAGCCCAGCTGTACCGTGGGTTACACTGCACGTAAAGGCTCTGCCTGGGCGGACCCAGCGAGCTGATTTGCACATTCCTTCCACTTGCAAAGCCAGCCTTGTTTTCTTTTCTCATCCAAATCCTAATCGATCCTCAAGGCCCAGCTCAAGTCCCTGCTTTTCAACAGGAAATTCAATGAGGAGCTCAGCTTTCACTCATCTCTTCCTTCTCTGAAATCTTGACTTAGTGTCAGCGCTTGTCACATATCTGCCCGTGACATCGCTTGTATGAATTTCCTGCTCTATTTAGCAGCTCTTAGTGTCATTCTCATAGCTTCTCAAAGGCAGGGATTTGACCTTTTGCTGCTGGGCACCTCCCCAAACATTCCAAACAATGCTTAGCACGTAATGGGCTCACAGATATCTGGGGACAGGATAAATTAATTCATTAGCCACTTCAGTTTCTAGCCTAAGTTTTCTTTTTTTTTTTTTTTTTCTGGAACTTTAGTTGAAGCTGGACCTAGTTTGCATATGGGTATATTTGTCATACAGATGAGAGTAAAAATGGAGTTCCATAAAAACAACTATTATCAAGTGGTAGGAATGCATTTTCTTAGTAACATGTCTTAGTTCCTCTGGTGTTCTTAAACCATGAAGAGCAATGTGACACTTATGAAGTCCCAAATGACTTTCTTGCTTCCAAGAATTATTTCAGGCTTGGATTCCCAGCAATTCAGAAGCAATTTCTATTTCTGCCATGTTCATACTTTGCATCCATATAGCCTTTTAACTTTTTTTTACATTTACAGTCTGTTCCTCTCACTGAAATGACCCTCTGATTTGGGTTGAGCTAACACAACATCATTGTACTCACTTAAGCACTGAGGAACTGAGGCCTGAAGACACATTTAGCTGGTGGCAAAACTGGGGTTTGAACTCAAATCACCCGCCTCCCAATTCATTGCTCTTTCTAACGTGTTCCAAAGTCAAGAGAAGTGTTTGAATGTGAATGTGTGTGTGTGTGTGTGTGTGTGTGTGTGTGTAATTAATCAGATAAAGGAAAGAATTCAAATTAGAAAATATCCAATTGTTTTTCATCTCATGGTTTTTCAGTAGAAAGATGACCATACATCCAATGCCCAAAGTGATTTTTATCCCAACCAAAAAAAAAGGTGCCTGCCTGCCTCTTCTTTAGCATCTTTAGCAATTTTAGAGCTTTCATACTGCCTTAGTCTGCTCAGGCTGCCATAACAAAATACCATAGACCTAGAGACTTAAACAATAAAAATTTATATTCTTCCAGTTCTGGAGGCTAGAAGTCCAAGATCAAGGGGCCAGCATGGTAGATTTCTGGTGAGAGCTCTCTTCTGGCTTGTAGACAGCTACCTTCTCACTACGTCCTCACACAGTAGGGGGAGAGAGAGAGAGAGAGAGTGCTTTTCTTTTCCTATAAGGGTACTAACGCCATTATGAAAGCTCCACCATCATGACCAAATCAAATTACCTCCCAAAGGTCCCACCTCCTACTACCATCATATTTGGGGTTAAGGTTTCAATGTCTGAGTTTGGGGTGGGGGACACAATTTGGTCCACAGCACACACAGAATCATACTTTTAGAAGTGTATGTGTACCTACAAGTTGTGTGTGGCTGGCCGATGTAGGTAAAAGGTTCCTGGAGAGTAGTTTTAAACCTGACTCCATCTGCCAAAATCCTTCTTCAAATCCATCCTTCTTCCAGGCAGCAGAGTGTAAAATCTAATCTAACCGTCTGCCACTGCCACTGACGCTCCAGCAGCAAGACGAGGCCCAGTCCTGCCGTTTAATAAACTTCCTCGCTTGTGTCTCTCCAGCCCCACCCATCACTCCCAACCCTGAACTCTACTTCACACCAAAATGTAGTCAGTTCTTGGGACTTCCCTGGTAGTCCAGTGGTTAAGAATCTGCCTTACAATACAGGGGACACAGGTTCAATCCCTGGTTGGGGAATTAAGATCCCACATGCTTCGGGGCAACTAAGCCGGTGTGCCGCAACTACAGAGCCTGCGCACCACAACTAGAGAGAAGCCTCCACGCCGCCGCAAAAGATCCCACATGCTGCAACTAAGACCCGACACAGCCAAAATACATAAATAAATATTTTTTAAAACGTAGTCAATCCTTATTATTTGCTGTCGTTGTGTTCTATAAAGTCACCACAAACAATGAATTAGAGATTATTGAACCATTGCTCCCAGGGGAAATACAGGGTTTAGTTCCTGGGAGCCTCTGGTCACATTTGCATCAGCTGATCAGCAGGTACCTTGTTTTATGTGACTTTCTGTTTTAAAACACCCTATTTAACATGTATTGTTGACTCATTAACACTGACTGCACAGCCAACAGCCCTGTAACTCACGCCTGAGTGAAGCTTGTCCAGCACCGTATTTCTCCCTGAGGCACACCACGGGCTTCTTGCACTTAGGAAAGCGAGACAGCTCTTCGGCGCTGTGCTGGGGAGCTACTCTGAACAGTAAAATCACCAACAAAAAGCACAGAAACGGGGGAAAGGTGGCATAGTACACAGACCATGAAAAGGACACTTGTTTACGGTATGAGAGCTGAAACATCACCTGGTTCCCCTCACCTGGGGACGTGCCTGTCGAGGGACTCAGGTGTTTTCCCTGCTCTACACACATCTGTGAATGACCAGAAAAACATCACGACAACTGATGTTGAGGTAACAGATTTCAGCAAGTAGGTGAGTTTGCCAGTGTGGAATCCAGGAAGGAGGAGACTCACTGTGCCTGCGGCTCCCGGCCCTGCTCTGTGACTGTCTGTGCCCACAATGGGGCAACCCCTGAAGATCGGGGACTGCACTGCAGATCCACAGGGAGCAGCCACGTGCTAAAGATCTGCTGAACTGAACGGAACTTCACGTGTCTTATCCCCTTGTGGTTCGGCAGCTGGTGGATGATGGAGCCAGGTTGGGTGAACCAGCTGGGGACCCTTTGGGCTCACACAGCGAGGCTCTCACCTGGGGTCTGGAGCGCTCACATCAGTCTGAACTCCTGGGAGGCTCCCCTGCCGTCACCTTGCTTCCCAGCGCACTCACGGCCTGGGAGGGGAGAGGAGCTGGCTGTTCACCCCGTGTGCTGAGGGGCAGCCCGTGGGCTCCCGGATGGCGCTTCCTGCAGAGGTGGCTGTCCCAGCCAGGGGCCTCTGACGCTTAAAATTCTCGTTGGAACTTTATTTCTTCAGGTTAAGCACTTCCATTCTGAGGGGAACGAACATTTTAAATTTTAAAGGGTCTTTGCGCGTGTTACCTTCTCTAATCCACACAAGAACCCTGTACAACAGGTAGAAATAACTCTTTAGAGATAAGTGAAATAAAAGCAGTTAAATAAGAGTATGTGGTCTAGCTAGCTGACGTTTGTAGCCAGATTTGTTTGATCACAAAGACCTGGTCATTTTTGTCACCCCATGCCACCTTTTAAAACACATTTGAAACAAAAATGCTCCTGGCCAGGAGGTCACACAGCCATTATCAGTCACGGGTTATTTCTTTGATTCACTCAACAAATATTGGTAGAGAACTTACAACTTGCAAAGCAGTGTGATGGGGATGAGGAGAAACCAAATTTGAATCGGACATGGCTCCCAGCCTCACGGGATATTTAGGATGTGAAGTAGAAATAACATGTGCCACAAAAAAATGGAATAAAAGCGGGAGGTGTCTTCTTAGCTGGGAGAGCAAGGAGGGCTCCATGCAGAAGGGGACCCATACCTGCCTGAGGACCACAACTGGGGGAAGAACAGTGAGCAGACATCACGGCACCTGGGAACAGACAGTGGCCATGGGAGGGCAGCGAGGGGCACACAACACACTTAGTCTGCTGGCTTTCCCCTTTGTAAGATGG
This sequence comes from Lagenorhynchus albirostris, assembly GCF_949774975.1. Taxonomy (NCBI): domain Eukaryota; kingdom Metazoa; phylum Chordata; class Mammalia; order Artiodactyla; family Delphinidae; genus Lagenorhynchus; species Lagenorhynchus albirostris. The sequence continues at coordinate 49,191,122 of NC_083109.1, forward strand.
AAGACAGCCACAGCCAAAGTTCTGTAAAGGGTGCAGTACGGGAAAAGGAAAGGCAGCCAGATTAAACGAGGCAAATTTTCCTCAACCCAGAGAGACATCCCCAAAGCCATCGCTTCTCACTGCCTCCCTACAGAGAGGGGGCTGCTGCTGATTCTCAGCCCACCCAGGACCAAATGTCTCACAGGGTTTACATCACACACTTTCACGCCCAGAACCTGAATCACAGCCAGGACCTTCCTGCATGACAGTCCCCACCAACTAATTATTAATGTTCCTGGCACAAAGTCTGGGTGAGCATTTATTTCCATTATCCAAGCCTGGTGATGAATTGAGCTTTGCACAGGCTGCATAATTTCTTCATTTCACCATAAGTCTGTGCCTTCTGCTGGCATTTTAAGGAATGTATTTTTATGGAGTTGGGTGCTGTTCAGTAATTTTCCAGGAGGGCACATTGCCCAGGCCAGATGGACGGAGTTGTTTCTAGTTCCAGCTGGTGAAGTCCTGTCTGATAAGATTCTATCCCATCCTACTTAAACACAACTCACAGTTCGCTTGCAAAGTGGGTGGTAAAGAATTAATCAGCAGTTCATTACAGCGGACTGGGGTAGAAGGACCACCCTGGTACCTAAAACCTCCCTAAGCAAGCAATGCCACAGAAGAACATCTTTTTAAGAAGAACTGTTATCAAAGTATGGAATGTAATAAAACAGGATGTTGAGAAGCTATTCTGTCTGAACAGAGTTACTCGGTTACGGCATCAAGAATCCTGCGTTTCTCTCAGGACCCAGTTGTCTTTAGAAAGAGAAAGAAGCCTGGTGTGTTGAAGTGTGGTAAGGAGGAATGAACTTTGGCTTTCTGAAGAGGGTCCCTTCAATTTTTCAGTCCTACTGCATGATGAGGTTCACTCATAATCGATTACATCTGCAGTTATTGGGACTGAGCCTCCTTGCAAGTTGACTTCCCATGGGGAGGTGTGAGCACTCAGAGAGAGAGGTGTGCAAAGTTTCTTACACAAGAATCCTTGGATTCAGTATATGGGATCTTCTTGTTTAATTTTTTATTAACCTCCTAAAGGGAACTAAGCCCAGACAATACTTCCACAGAAAAATACCTTTCCAAAGGACGTGCTAACTACATCATCAAAGAATAAAAACACCTGGCTTTTTTTAACTTTTCAACTTGGGGACTTTCTCTTACATTTATTGAATATTAATAATTTTTTATATCTGTTTCCCAGACTTCTCTCTTCCTGCTCTGGAGTCTAGCCATGTCAAGGGGAAGTCTCTCTGCTTACTGCTGCTTCTTGTCTTCCTGTAAGTAAGGTTCCAACAATACTTTATTCCATCATTTCTTCCCCTGTAAATGCTCACTTCCTTTTTGCCTCTTCAACCTGCTGCTGCTAATGTAAAACTCTCAAAGCCCAAACATTTCTTTGCCTTTTCACTTCAGGCACATGTCTTCTGGCTTTTATCCTAGAGGCAACACAAATGTTTCCCAAGGAAGACAGGACTGTTGTTCCCATTTAACAGCTAAGAAAAGGCTAAGTGACTTGTCCTGGCTATGGCTTTAGAAAGCAAGACTTGTTGTTTTTTTTTTTCAGAAATTCTCTAAGAAGAAAATAATTCAGACAAAGAAGTTTAACCAACACCAATCAAACAAAACAAATAAATGTTAGCATGAACCATAAAAGAAAAAAAATGATAAACTGGACTTCATCAAAAGTTTAAAGTTCTGCTGAATATCTTATTTGGCAGTAAAATTTTCCAGGATTACTCATGGGAGCTCCCTTTACAGCGCTCAGGGCTTTTTTTCTGGGATTCAAGTAGCTCACAAAGGAAAATGCTAAGCACTAAAATTCAGACAGGATTTTACCACCCGGAAAGATGACAAGTGGGAAAAAGAGAAGAGGCAGCCAGCAGAAATTTCTGGAGAAAGACCACCATCTCTGCCAATTCAATACTGGAACTTTTAGCTTTTGCTTGAAGAAGTTAACAATCCCTATGCACCCATATCACGTGTAAGAATTTCCACCTATACCCAGTGTATGTTCTTCTGCGGTTCTGCTCATCAGCTGTTTCAGGTTCTCAAGAAATACAGGGGATCCAGCATTCCGTCCCCATCACATTATCGGATGTTTCTCTCCTGCGTTTCTTCATAAGTACACATAGTAGGCAAAATCTCAGGCCAAAAATGCAGGGATATAGGAAATGTGATGTGCTATATTCTTCTTTACCTGAACTTCATTTCTATTTTGAGTTCCCACTGGACTATCTGGTGGAAATGTAATCGAATTCAATTCACAGCCAGCTCTGACCCTACCGCTATGGGTGCAGGTACAGTCCAAAAGGACGTGAGAATGCTGGGGCGCTCTGCGTGGCTGGACTGGACGTGGTCTATCTGCACTGGCATACATTGGGCTGAGCATGGTTGCTGCCACTGCATCTCTCACTTCCAGCCTCGGGTCCACCCCAGGTCTGACTACCCATCAGCTGAATCCTAGGCTCTTTGAATTCCACAGAAGATATGTTTTTGCTCCCACCCTTTCCAGGGAGTCTGAAGCTAGATGCCTCTGGCCCTCTCTATCTAGATGTGATGGACAGCCATTTCTACTCTATGGCTCTCTTAGTTCAAGAAGAAGTATCCATAACTTTAAAATAAGACAAAAACATGGTTGGGAGTTCTTTAAAATTAATTGTGGAGCATCATCAAACAAGCCCTCTTACGGGTCATCTGAGGAGGCTCTAAGGCAATGTTTCTCAACGTGTTTTTGTTTTTGTTTTTTAATTTCCCCCCTAGGAGAAAATTTTAATTACATTCCATTTTAATTTTAATTAATTAACTTAAGCTAGTTATTTAATTAATAATCAGATGCAAGAAGGAGGAGATATGGGGATATATGTATATGTATAGCTGATTCACTTTGTTATAAAGCAGAAACTAACACACCATTGTAAAGCAATTATACTCCAATAGATGTTTATAAAAAATTTTTTTTATATTTAAAGTTCTGCTTTTCAAAAGACACTGTTAAGATAATGAAAAGAGAAGCCAAAGGCTATGAAAAAATATTTACAAGTCACATATCTAGAATTTACAAAGAACTCTCAAAAGTCAATAATAGGGAAATTAAAAAAACAATAAGAGGCTTCCCTGGTGGCACAGTGGTTGAGAGTCCGCCTGCCGATGCAGGGGACACAGGTTTGTGCCCTGGTCCAGGAAGATCCCACATGCTGCGGAGCGGCTGGGCCCATGAGCCATGGCCGCTGAGCCTGCGCGTCCGGAGCCTGTGCTCTGCAATGGGAGAGGCCACAACAGTGAGAGGCCCGCATACCGCAAAAAAAAACCCAATAAGAAACGCATAAAGATTTGAATAGACACTTCAGTAGAGAAGATATACAGATGGCAAATAAGCACATGAAAAGATGCTCACTGGGACTTCCCTGGCGGTCCAGTGGTTAAAACTTGGCGCTTCCACTGCAGGGGGCACAGGTTCCATCCCAGGTTGGGGAACTAAGATCCTGCATGCCATGCGGCAGCTGCGCAGCCAAAAAGAAAGAAAAGAAAAGATGCTTACATTTACTGGTCTAAAGTAATGCGGATGAAAGCATGCAGTTATCTGAGTGTTCTGGTGAGGGGGAGGAACTCTCATACATCGCTGGTCAGAATGCAAAAAGATACAGACAGCTCTGGAAAGAGGTCTGTTCATCACACACTTACCCTATGACCCAGTGATTCCACTCCTCGGTATGTTCCCAAGAGAAATGAAGACCTAAGTCCACACAAAAGCTAGTTCATGAATGTTTGTGGTAGCTTATTCATAACCCACCAAACGGAACACAACTCGATGTCCATGGCTGGTGAATGAACAATCTGTGATAAATCTATAAAATGGAATACTTCTCAATAATAAAAAGAAGTGAAGTACTCAGAGCAACAATAACAGGAATGAATTTCACAAGTGTTATGGTAAGTGAGAGAAGTCAAATTCTAAAGGCTACATATTTTATAATTCCATTTATATCACATTCTGGAAAAGGCAAGACTAAAAGAACAGAGAATAGATGAGTGTTTGCCAGGGGCTAAGGGTTGGGGTGGGGATGGATGACTACAGAGGACACAAGGGAACTTTTTGAGGGGATGTGAGATTTCTGTCTCTTGATGTGGTAATGATTACCTGAGAGTATATACATTTGTCAAAATTCATAGAATGGTACATCCAAAAAATGAACTTTACTGTATACAACTCATACCTTAAAATATTTTTTTAAATGTTAAATGTAAGGAAGGGTTTTGTGACAAATACTCTATTTTACTTTCATTCCTTCTCTATCAGATCCTCCCCAGGGAAGTCATGTTTGTCAGGTGCTTCCCACCATCTGAGAAATCTGGACTAAATAGTGGGGTCTTTACTCACAGTGTGCTGGGGAACGTACAAGAAAATCTGGCTGTTTTAGGACAGCATATTCTTTGCTATGACAGAGTCAGCCGGGAGAAGTGCTAAGGTTGTGGAGGAAGAAGAATAAGAAAGCTCCCTACTAAGTCTTTACCAGAGCTGAGGCCAGTAGAACAATTAGAAGGGGAGGCAGAGGGCGCCCGGTGTAAGGAACAGCAGGAGTGAACTCAGAGGGCAGCAAAGAGCCCAGGGAAGCGGATCCTCTCCTCCTCCCTCTGCAGCTGCTGTTTTGGGGATCAAACAGCCAACGGGAGCTTAACTGACCAGCACTGAACCCTCCAAGAACAGAAGGAAGGCTGGTTCCCTGAACTGCTGCCCTCACAGCACAGACATTTAGAACATACTTGCTAAATTCTGCCTCAGAGTCAAATTCCAACTGACAAACATTGAAAACGCAGAGGACATGATTAAAATGGAAAATCATCTTAGGTAGACACCACAGTGATAATTGTTGACAGAATCTTCGACGGGTTCTGAAGTTAACAGATGAAAGTATGATGAACAACAAGAATATTTACATCGTCTCAAAGTATGTTCTTACAGCATTTTACCAAAGGGAAAATAGGAGGATCTACAATGAAGAAACTCTGTAGGTACCACCTTCATCAAGTAATCGAGTAAACCTCTGCCAGAGATAAGACAGGTCGACACCATGTTTCCTCAATACGATACACTGAAAGGGCAAAGTACACACAAGTATCACCACATTGGGGATTAAGATTTCAACATATGAATTTCAGGGGACACAAACTTTCAGTCCGTAACAAATACACAGCCTAACTCTAATTCTGAGAGAAACACTGGAAAAACTCAAATTGAAGGATACTCCATGAAATAACTGATCAATATCCTTCAAAAGTTCCAAGACCATGAAAAAGAAAGAAAAACTGTCATAGATGGGAGAAGACTAAAGATACAGCAACTAATTGCAATGTGGGATTAGATTCTAGACCAGAAAAATGTCATTAATGGGAAAACTGGTAGCATTCAGATAAGGTCTGTAGGTTATATCAATGTTAATTTCTTGACTTTTATAACTGTAGCAGAACCCTGTAAGATGCCAACATTAGGGAAAGCTGGATGAAGGGCTTATGGGAACTCTCTGAATTATATTTGCAAGTTTTCTGTAAATCTGAAATTATTTTGTCAAAAACTTAAAAAAAAGAAAATGTTTTCTAAAAAGAAGCAGGATAACAATAGAACTTTTCACATCTGTGCACAAGGACATTCCTTCTATGTTAGTTATTTTTATTTATGTTTTTCCTTAGACTTAACAAAGCCCTGTTATGAGCTTCTGTAACTAGAGGCAACAAAATCATTTTGTAGGACAGAAACATGCTCTTACTTTGTCCTTTTGTCTTAAAACATGATAGGATCACATATTCAAAAGTCATCTAGGGGCTTCCCTGGTGGCGCAGTGGTTGAGAGTCCGCTTGCAGATGCAGGGGACATGGGTTCGTGCCCCGGTCCGGGAAGATCCCACATGCCGCGGAGAGGCTGGGCCCGTGAGCCATGGCCGTTGAGCCTGCGCGTCCAGAGCCTGTGCTCCGCAACAGGAGAGGCCACAACAGTGAGAGGCCCACGTACCGCAAAAAAAAAAAAAAAAAAAGTCATCTAGTCCATCCCAGTTCTCAGGGGTCTCAAACCTAAACTCCCTCAGATATGAGAAAACCTATGCTATGCACTACATTCCACATACAATCAACGTCATGAAATCCTCACAACTCTAAGTCCAGTCCCACATGCTGCAGAATAGAATATATCTGTGATTTGCTTGAAAGGAAGAGATTATCCCTCTCAGTCAAAGAGTTTTAACTGCAAATCAGGGAACTGGGGCTTAGAGTCAAGATTATGTACAGCAGCCAACAGGCTGATGCTGCTGTCACCACTGGCTACTCCCCAGGATCAAGTTTCCAGAAGAATGTCAGGTTTTCTTTTGTGCATCTATGCTCTCGTTAGCTCTCTCAGACACTGTGGTTTTGCTTTCTGTCTGAAGAACTAAAGGACAAGCTGAAAGAACACATTTTTCTTGATAACCTTTAGTACGTGAAGCTAGGGTGGGTTTTAGGATCCAACTGCAATTGAAGTATGTAGAATGAATCCTTTCTAATGCCACCGGAGTATAAGGGACTGTTGGCATTTACTCAGACCAGCCTCCATTTGCCTTTCCTGACTGCCTCAGTTTCCTCAGGGTAATTAACTCTCCTCCACTCTGTGCAGTCTTAGTGGGACAGCAAACCCAAGTGCTTGCACACACACAGCAATAGTTGATGGTGACCTTGAGGGCTCCTGCTACATCCTTCCTTTTACTTTCTTGGTACATCCACAGGCATACTTTATGTCCTGATGTTGGCCAATTTATCCCTTCATTCTCAAACTTTGAAACTTGAGTTGAGTAATGCAAGTAGTAAAAATTGCTACAGTTCAATTCCTCCAATTTTTTTACCCCCGTGAGGCTGGGGAGGTGGTCCTGCTGAGGAAGCACTCTGAATTCCCTGGGTCTTACTTGTTTCAAACCCAGTTCTTCATCTTTCTTCATCCTACGAGCTGGACTACATCCTTCCAATAAATTCCCTGATACCAAACCAGACAAAAACACTACAAAAAAAAAAGAAAATTATAGGCTAATATCTTTGATGAATACAAATGCAAAAATATTCAACAAAATATTAGTAAACCAAATCCAAAAACACATAAAAAGGATCATACACCATGATCAAGTTGGATTCATCCCAGGGTCAAAAGGATGGTTCAACATACACAAGTCAATCAATGTGATATGCCACATCAACAAAAGAAAAGACAAAAACCACATGATCATCTCAGTAGAAGCGGAAAACGCATTTGATAAAATTCAACATCCATTCATGATAAAAACTCTTACCAAAGTGGGTATAGAGGGAACATATCTCAGCATACTAGAAGCTACTTATGACAAACCCACAGCCAACATAATGCTCAACAGTGAAAAGCTGAAAGCCTTCCCACTAAATTCTGGAACAACACAAGGATGCCCGTTCTCACCACTTCTACTCAACATAGTACTGGAAGTCCTAGCCACAGCAGTTGGAAAAGAAAAAGAAATAAAAAGTATCCAAGTTGGAAGTGAAGAGATAAATAGGTCACTATTTGCAGGTGACATGATACTCTATATAGAGAACCCTAAAGACTCCACACAAAAACTATTAGAACTAATAAATGAATTCAGCAAAGTAGCAGGATACAAGACTGACATACAGCAATCTGCTGCATTTCATTGCAATGAAATATCAGAAAGAGGAAGTAAAGAAGCGATCCCACTTAAAATTGCATCAGAAACATAAAATACCCAGGAATAAACCTAACCAAGGAGGTGAAAGACCTATATGCTGAAAACTATAAAGCACTGATAGAGGAAATTGAAGATGATTCCAAAAAATGGAAAGACATCCCATGCTCTTGGATTGGAAGAATTAATACTGTTAAAATGGCCATACTACCCAAAGCAATCTACAGATTTAATGTGATCTCTATCAAAATACCTTTGACATTTTTCACAGAACTAGAACAAACAGTACTAAAATTTAGATGGAACCACAAAAGACCAAGAATTGCCAAAGCAACCCTGAGGAAAAAGAACAAAGCTGGAGGCATAACCCTTTCAGACTTCAGACAATACCACAAAGCTACAGTAATCAAAAGGGCACAAAAACAGACATGTAGATCAATGGAACAGAATAGAGAGTCAAGAAATAAACCCACACACCTATGTCAATTATTCTACAACAAAAAAGTCAAGAATATACAATGGAGAAAAGACAGTCTCTTTAGCAAGGGTATTTGGAAAGCTGGACAGCTACATGTAAATCAATGAAATTAGAACACTCTCTCATACCATATACAAAAATAAACTCAAAATGGTTTAAAGGCCTAAATATAAGACATGACACCACAAAATTCCTAGAAGAGAACATAGGCAAAACATTTTCAGACATAAATTGTAGTAATATTTTCTTAGATCAGTCTCCCAAAGCAAAAGAAGTAAAACCAAAAATAAACGTATGAGACCTAATCAAACTTAAAAGCTCTTGCACAGCAAAGGAAACCACAGACAAAATGAAAAGACAACCTACAGAATGGGAGAAAGTATTTGCAAACATGAAACTGACAAGAGATCAATATCTAAAATATGGAAATAGCTCATACAACTCAATATGCAAACAAACTCAGTCCAAAAATGGGCAGAAAACTTTCTTCAAAGATGACACATAGATTACCAACAGTCACATAAAAAGATGCTTGACACTGTTAATTATTACAGAAATGCAAATCAAAACTACAATTAGGTATCACCTCACACTGGTCAGAATGGTCATCATCAAACGTCTACAAATAATAAACACTGGAGAGGGTGTGGAGAAAAGAGGACCCTCCTACACTGTCGATGGAAATGTAAATTGGTGCAGCCACTATGGAGAACAGTATGGAGGTTGCTTAAAAAACTAAAAATAGAACTACCATATGATCCAGCAATCCCACTCCTCGGCACATATCCAGAAAAGATAAAAACTTCAATTTGAAAAGATACATGCACCCCAATGTTCATAGCAGCACTATTTACAATAGCCAAGACATGGAAACGCCCCAGGTGCCCATCAACACACAATTGGTTTAAGAAGATGTGAAATAGACACTGAATGAAATGGTGCTCTCTCAGCCCATTTGAAAGTATTCTATTGTATTTTTACCAAGTCCAGTGCAAACTTTTTTAAACCAATCTTTTCCTTTTAAACCACATTAGTGAAATTTTACTGTTTATGTTTTCTCATGTTTGATTATAGAGTAGAAGGATTGGTGGAAGTAGACCGGAGAGGTAGGAAAAAAAATTGAGAAAACTGCCAAGAAGAGAAAGTTGTTTCTTTAATTGAACTTGGTATAGAGCAAAAGTAATTTAGCTCTGTGAAAAGGGCTTTTGCTTTCTCTGACCTGAATTTTATTTTAATAATCCAGGAGCAGTGCCACAGACACATGCTCATGACCAACCTTAATTTAAATTTGTTTCCACCAGGACAATATATGTGCTACCAGCAGGAATGCCGGTATGATGCGCTCAGGAATGAATAGGTTGGGGAGGGTACTCTGCTGTGATTCAAGAGATCATGACTTTTACAAGATTTTATAGAACTTCTGTGGTTAACTAAAATAAAACCAGATGCTTCCCTTTCCCATTTCAGGGTTGCCACCTCCCCAGGTATGACCAAGGTTGAAGTGACCTGACCTCAGTGTCCATCTCTTCCATAGGAATCCATATACGTAAGTGACTTTTGTCAACAATGGCGCTTTTTTTTTTTTTTTTGGCGGTACGCGGGCCTCCCACCGCTATGGCCTCCCCCGCCGCGGAGCACAGGCTCCGGACGCGCAGGCCCAGCAGCCATGGCTCACGGGCCCAGCCGCTCCGTGGCATGTGGGATCCTCCCGGACCGGGGCACGAACCCGTGTCCCCTGCATCGGCAGGCGGACTCTCAACCACTGCGCCACCAGGGAAGACCAACAATGGCTTTTATAAGTAAGACTCACACATGCACAAAAAGCTAGCTAAGCATTTTTTAAAGGATTACGACCAAAGTCCTGTGATGTTTTTCCTTCTATATTTTGTATCATATGGAAAGAGGGGAGGGAAAGCTGTTACTCCATTGCCAGCCTCAGACCTGGGAGCCCATCATGGAGGTCTGGGGTTTCTTCCTGAATCCCACCAGGGCACGGAGCACCAGAGAGAGCATCGTGGACTGAGTTGACAGAAATGGGGAGGACTACGTGAAGGGCTAGGTGAGTGTAGTTTTGTGGGGGATATGGTAAAGAGCTCTCACCTTCCTCCTCTTGAGAGTGGCACGGGGACAACCATTTGAGAGAAGGTGTAAGAGTAGTAAATGCTTGGAACAACTGCTGTGTAAAATGGAATAAAGGAGGGGGCCACTGAGACTGAGAAAATAATTGCTAAGCAGTGTGGTGGCCCTGGGGAGGCTGGGAGTCAGGCTGCCAGTCAGTTGGATAGGGGGACTCTCTTGCACCAAATTTGGATGAGATTGAGCCCAGGTTAAGGGAGACAGGACAGGAGCAGAGAGTGTGATGAGGCAGCAAGAACGGCGGGAACTAGAGATCCTGGTTGTAGAGCCCTCCATCCTCTTTCCCGAGTGGCACTCTGAGAAGTCGGGGACGATTTTAGCATAGAAACTGTGTTACCCTTACTCATCCCCGAGGTGTGAAAGCTGAAGCCATAGCTGAGTCGTGCATCCCCTGTTGGCCGAGCCTAGCCTTTCTGATTGGATGCACATAGGGGCCTCTCTGAGTTGGCACCTCTGCTGTGTTGCCTCACGCATATAATTCTGAGTCCAAAGTCTGTCTTTCTTGTTCAGTGACCACATTTTTACATACTTGATACATATATTTGAGGGCTTAAGGAATGAGGAAACTTGAGGTCAAAGAGGACCTGAATTATCAAGTAGAGATGGGCACCATCTGGCTCCCCGAGCCTCCACCAGTTGCAATAACTGCAAAACTAGAAAGTGATCTGATACAGCCTAGAGCAAGGTACTTTCCAAGCCTTAGTCTTCTTTCCTGTAGAATAAAAACTGCTATTAATAGTAATAACCTCCTCATGGGGGGTTATTCGATGGCATATAAAGCACTTTGAAAAACCTTTGGGCACTTAGGTGCTCAGTCATGGGTAGCTATAAATGAGGTAATGAGCACACACAGTGTAGTATATCCAGCTCTATCTCGCTTGTTAAGACTGTGTTGTCTTAGCCTGAATTCTCCAGAAAACAGTGGCTGAGCCAATAGCTTATCTGAACTCTTTTATTAGGGAGTACAGTCCCAGGGAAGCAGAAGTGAGGGAACGGGAAGGGGTCAGGGAAGAGCAAATATGAGGGGTGCACCACAGAGATGGCCAATGTTTCATATTAAGACCAACTAATTGCATCACTTCGAGGGACCATCTTCTGAGAGGCCATAAGGGCTATTGCATCTTAAGACAGTCCGTGGGGAGGAGGTGAGGTGTGAAGCAAGAGGGAGGAAAATTTATCCACTAACTCTCAGTTCCCACTGATCGAAGGTTTATCCCCTGGGGCATTAATTCCTCTGCACTTTGGTATGTATGGCTATGAGTTCCAAGCAGGTCCCGATGTATCTTAAGTCTCAATCTCAACAGGGAAGCCCTGTGTTGAAGACAAGAGGCTCAAGCCGTGGGCTAGAGACAAGCTGCTGTCAGGTAATTCTTGCTCAGTATCACGTGAGGCCATGGCAATTATGAGAACCTGCGTGAAGTTTGTCTCCAAAGTGAAAGCTGGAGAGAAAAAATGGCCAAGAGTCTTGGAGACAGATGAGCCTGGGATGATCTGAAGTGGAACTAAAATTTCCTGACATACCTAGGTTTTGAAAAGCCCTTTTAAACATATTGAATTATACTTCTTCACTTAAACATTTCAAGAGAAAGAGCCAGAATTCCAACCTTCATGGATTCCTAATATTCAAGCTTCTGTTTACTTGGCAGTTCCCCTTAACCATATCAAATAGCTGTTGGTACAAAAATCAAGAGTTAAGTACTAGAAGGGTACTTAACAAATCAAACATTTTGTAAGAAAAATCCTTTATTCTGGGCTTCCCTGGTGGCGCAGTGGTTGAGAGTCCGCCTGCCGATGCAGGGGACACGGGTTCATGCCTCGGTCGGGGAGGATCCCACATGCCGCGGAGCGGCTGGGCCCGTGAGCCATGGCCGCTGAGCCTGCGCGTCCAGAGCCTGTGCTCCGCAACGGGAGAGGCCACAACAGTGAGAGGCCCGCGTACCGCAGAAAAAAAAAAAAAAACCTTTATTCTGTGCCATAATTGCCCTTTAACCATTCTGTTTTGATATGTTGGATTTTCTACCAATAAAATGCTCTTGTAAAAATATAATACTCTTGTACAATGTCTTTCTTTGGAGGGACTATTTTCGTTCGGTTTGCCATTAGATTCTGCGACATTGGAATTCTTAGTATCTTCTGCTGAAATGTGAAGGCTATTTGTTACACAGTCTATCTGACTCACATATTCAGTCTAAAATTCCTCGAGAGAAGAGGTAGCTCCTTATATATCTATATATCTTGTACTCCTGTGGCATCTCTAGAGAATAATAAGCTTTCAATTAATATTTGTTGAGTGGGAAACAACCTAGATGCCAGACATTAGGAGACTATTAAACAAATGGTAGGGCAGCCATACAATGGAATTTCACACAGCACAATTGTAAAAAAAAAAAAAAATAGGAGTTTCCCTCTAACATAGACATGAAGAGACAGAAGACGGTTATTTTAAGTGAAATAAGCAAGGTTCAGAACTAATGTATAGAATAATCCTATTTTGCTTGTAAATGCATATACACTTGTATGTGGATATGCACATTTAGAAATCTAGAGGGACTTCCCTGGTGGCACAGTGGTTAAGAGTCTGGCTGCCAACAGGAATAAAGACGTAGAGAGTGGACTTGAGGACACAGGGAGGGGGAAGGGTAAGCTGGGACGAAGTAAGAGAGTAGCACTGACATATATACACTACCAAATGTAAAATAGATAGCTAGTGGGAAGCAGCTGCGCAGCACAGGGAGATCAGCTCGGTGCTTTGTGACCACCTAGAGGGGTGGGATAGGGAGGATAGGAGGGAGACACAAGAGGGAGGAGATATGGGGATATATATGTATACATATAGCTGATTCACTTTGTTATACAGCAGAGACTAACACAACACTGTAAAGCAATTATATTCCAATAAAGATGTTAAATTTAAAAATTTTTTAAAAAGAATCCGCCTGCCAATGCAGGGGACATGGGTTTGAGCCCTGGTCTGGGAAGATCCCACATGCCGCAGAGCAACTAAGCCTGTGCGCCACAACTACTGGGCCTGCGCCCTAGAGCCCACGAGCCACAGCTACTGAGCCCGAGTGCCACAACTACTGAAGCCCTCGCGCCTAGAGCCCGTGCTCCACAACAAGAGAAGCCACTGCAATGAGAAGCCCGTGCACCACAATGAAGAGTGGCTCCGCTCGCCGCAACCAGAGAAAGCCTGCCTGCAGCAACAAAGACCCGACGTAGCCAAAAATAAATGAATAGATTTATTAAAAAAAAAAAAAGAGGGAGAGAAAGAAATCTAGGAAGGAAGTGTACATACTAAGTTGTTAAAGGCTATTATCTTGAAGGATGAGACTGGTAGGGGGAAAGAATTTTCTCTTTTTACTTGTATTGTTTGTGGGGTTTTTGCAACAAACATTTATTAATTATGCAATCTAAAAGATGAACAAGTAAAACAAGCAATGCTTTGCATGAATCATGGGTGTTTGATGACACAGTAGAAAAAAACAGTCTACCGGGTACAAATGATTCTTTAGTTTTGACACTGAATTAGTCAGGTACCATTCTTTATTTAATCCTGCATGAAGAAAATGCTAGTTCCATTTTTTTTTAATCCCTATGAGAGCCACTGGAACCTCTGCATTCTCAATTAGCCCCAAAATAACAGTGTTCTTGGCTGACTTGCTTGGCTATATATCTTTGTATTTGTAGTATCACTCTTCCTTCTGCAGAGAGTTCTGTTTGCAGCTTTACTGAGGAGATTAAAAAAACTTCCTAGCCAATACTGGTCATCAACTATAGATAATGAGCACAGTCTTTTGCTTTTTAAAATTCTTATATTTTCACTACCTAAGTCTACTCAAAGTGGAAATACTCTTGTATATTGCAAACAGTTCAACAGTAATATAGGAGTCAGATGCCCTGGCATAAACGGTCTCCACACCCTAATGAATCCCACATAGCAAAGCATGATAAATACCCACTAAAATCCTCTGAAAAGAGGGATTGGTTATTTCAGGCTTTTTTCATTCCTTAGATCTTTTTGTGATGTCCCCCACGATACTTAGAGAATTACCCAGAAAAGGTAGAGGAATAGGATGAAACATAGCTGCTTTCTGGGTTTGCGTCAGCAGCCCTAACACCCGGTCCCTCCAACATTTCCCCTAAACACTGACCAGAAAACATCTTTGTCATCCCAGAAGAACTGGATTTTCATCTCATTCTTCATCCCTCCCTATTTATGTACTTCCTGGTCTCACTCCTCCCCGCCCCCCCGCAACAATCTTCATCCTCAGGCTACCAACTACAAATATGTTAGAATGGCAGACACTTATCTCAAGCATCAGAGAATCCTTTGCAAATATAATGTCGAGGAAGGCTCATGTAAGTCCTATGAAAATAAGAGAAGGGTCAAAGAGAGCTCCCTGGAGCTTTAGCAGAATGCCAAAGAACCTCACATCTGAGTTAGGAAGAACATTTTGTTATGCTGGACACTGGAAGACAACACATAGCCCATTAAAAACCCCAAGTAATAACAGCCAACAAAAATTTGAAAGAACATGCATTCATCAAAATGGAATCACTATTTCCCCAGATTTTTGACACTCACACCTTTGCTTTTCTTAAGGAAAGAAGAAGAGTGCAGCCATAACCCATAAGCAGATTTCCCCATTTACATAGAGGAGGATAATGAACTTGAATGGATAAAAGAAATCTGCATCCTGATTTTTCACATCTTCTGAAATGATATTTAACATTTATTTCTGTTATGAATTTAGGCAACAGATGACAGTCATATTGTTAGAATCCGTGACTTTGGAACCAATAGAAATAATAGATATACCACATTAAAGTTTTTGCAGAGATCTCAAAATACTGTTTACACTCACCACTATTCAAAATTATAGCAGTTAATTGACCGGCCACTGGATCTGGGTACTCCATGTGTTAATAAAGAAACCATACACTGCGATATAAAAAAATTTGTAATGTCTTGACACTTGTATTTCAATATAATTGGTTTCCTTTGTAATTCTATGTATTTTATGCCTCTAAGAACACTATTTTGAGAAGGAATCCATGGGATTCAACTCACTGCAAATGATGAGAGAATCAGCTGGTACCAGAGCAACCACTCAGCTGAGTCTAGCCAAAATTGCCCACCCACGTTATAGGATAAATGAAATGGATCTAGTTTGAACCACTGACTTTTGGAGTGGTTTGTGATATAGCAATAAATAACCAATAAATATCCTTACTATTAGGTATTCAACATTTTTCTCTAAAGCAACTTTTCCGTTTAAATAACTTAATTTTTAAATAGTCTTTGTAGCACTGTGCAAATAGACAAAAAATTCGCTTGACACAAATAGAAGTTAACCGAAAACAGATACAATGAAAACACTAAAGAATGTTACTACAATTTGGCTAGATATGTTGTCTGGGAAAGTTCTTTTTTAGAAAAGAGAGGTAAGTGCTAGAGGAGTGATAAAGACACATTACCTTCAAAGTGAGACCTTCACCTTGATGAAGGTAGAAAGACCAAAAGAGAAATATGTGATTCCATGTCATTTAATTCCTGTCCCTTTCTCTTTTATAATCAGAACTCTCAGTGGGTGATCTTAACCCATATTTTGGGAAGCACTGGTTAGGACAGTACAGTCTGACTGGACTTACAGAAAAATGAAATCTTTGTATAAGCACGTGCTTTATCTCCTGATATTGGGATAAAATGGCCACAACACAGACATTCCACCCAGACAATGGCTATGAAGAATCTAAGACGTCACAGACCAACCTCACATGGATAAGAAAACTAAGGCCCCGTGAGATTAGACACCTTGGCCAGGGTCACACAGTGAGTCAGGGGCACAGAGCCTGGTATATGAAAATAATTCTGAGTAATTTCACTCCCGCCACCAGAGGACAGAGAGCACAGTCCTCATGATATACAGATGTTCAGATCTCATCTGTTAAATTAAGGAGCTAGTAGAAAAAGCACAGTTCTAGCTTTCTGTGAACGCATGAGTTTAAATGTTATAACAAGGAACGCAAAGGATTCACTAAGGAATAGTAAGGAAAGAGGCAAGGAATTAGGTAACATTGACTCACACACTGAGGAAAATCATCTCCTTTTCACTCTCTTTTGTCCCTTTGCGTTGGTCAAGGCTTTGCATCTAGCCTGGCACATATATCAGTAAATGATATTTATAATTAATAATGATAATGCTGGGACTTCCCTGGTGATCCAGTGGTTAAGACTCTATGCTTCCAATGCAGGGGGCGTGGGTTCAATCTGTGGTCAGGGAACTAAGATCCCACACGGTGCACGACACGGCCAAAAAATTTTAAAATACGTAATTTAAAAATTTTTTTAAATTTATTTATTTATTCATTTTTGGGTGTGTTGGGTCTTCATTTCTGTGCGAGGGCTTTCTCTAGTTGCGGCGAGCGGGGGCCACTCTTCATCGCAGTGCGCGGGCCTCTCACAGTCGCGGCCTCTCTTGTTGCGGAGCACAGGCTCCAGACGCACAGGCTCGGTAGTTGTGGCTCATGGGCCTAGCTGCTCCGCGGCATGTGGGATCTTCCCAGACCAGGGCTCAAACCCGTGTCCCCTGCATTGGCAGGCAGATTCTCAACCACTGCGCCACCAGGGAAGCCCTAAAATTTTTAAAATAATGATAATGCTAATATTAATAACACTAATAAACAGCTGAGCAGTTAAGAACATAGGCTCTGGATTTGAACTTCATCTCCTTGCACATACCAAATTTCCTACCCTGGCAGCTGAATTTGCTTCTCTGAGCCTCAATTTCTTCATTTGTAGAACGTGCATTAAAAAGTATTTACAACATACTTTGTTCCGAGAATCAAAGGAGACAATATATGAAAAGTATTAAGAATTCTCCCTGTTTCATAGTAAGTAATTTACATAGTAACTTTCTTACATATTAAGTATATTAAGTGCTCAACAAAGTAACTGATGATGACACTGATGCGGAGGTAAATCAACTTGTCAGCAGCAAATCACTGGTAAAGCAGAGACTCTGAAACACAGCTTCCCTTTCTAAAACAAATTCTCACTATTTCTCCACGTGACATTATCTTTTGAATTCATAACAGTGCTTCCAAGGTGTACGTTCAGATGCAGTGTGACTTTTGCTGTTGGTGTTGATCATCTTTATACTTCGCGACGTCATTTGAACCCAGGCTGATGTATGAGATTCACATGCAAATCTCCTCCTGCATGAAGACTCTGCTCACCCCACCACACCCCTCTATTACCCAGCTCCTTTACCTCGTTACCATGTGCTGGAAACCTCTACAAATAGACACAATATAACTACGTTCTGGTTCCAAGAGCGACTCTGGCATTTGAACAAGATTCATACATGGCATGCTATTTTGGTAAAAATCATTTTCCCAAAACAGCATTATGAGAAAGTGAGGCCAAAAAGAACTTGCTGTTCTCCCTCACACTAGCACAGTGTGATGTGCTCAGGTATTCAAAACCTATGGTACAAATGTTTTTCTTCTTTTGCTTTAAATGGCATTGCAACTTTGCCTGTTGCCTAGTCTGATTTAAAATAAACCTCGACATGCAAAGGGATGGTATTGTTTCCTTAGGACCTTGTGTGAGACTAGGTGGGTTAATGAGTTGCTATGGTGATGTTTTTAGTAATGAAATTGAATAATGGTAAAGAGAATCGGTTTTGGAGTCAGATTTAATTTCAAACTCACATTCTGTCTCTTATTATATGTTTGACTGACTTTGCATAAATTAACTGACCTTTCCTGGTACGTGTTCTCATGGGTAAAATAAGCCTAACAATACTACCTTGGAGAGGTATTATTTTGATTAATTCTCAGAACAACCCTCTGGTGTAGGTATTACCGGCACCATTTTAAGTTGTATAATCTGTCCGAAGTCACACAGCTAGTCAATGGCAGAGCTGGGAGGCCCAACTCATGATTTCTGGGGGGTCAACTGGGCTTAACTAGGTGGTTTTCACATAGTCAGACAATGGCTGCGCTGCAGGCATCTTAAAGGCTTCCTTACTCTCCTGGTGGCTGCTGCTGGCTGTTGGCTGGGACCTCAGTTTGGTGCTATCTGCTGGAACGCTGTGTACGGCCTCGTCACATGCCCTGGGCTTCCTCACAGCATGGTGGCTGGGTTCCAAGAGCAAGCACCCTGAGAGAGGTCAGATGTAGGCCGTATCACTTTTATTAAGGTAATAAAGCAGTTAAGCAACATCAGCTTCTATTCATTACAAGCAAGTCACCAAAGCTGGTCCATATTCAGGCAGATCAACAACCAAATGCAAGATGACAGTAGATTAATATCTTCCAAGTGTTGATGGAAAATAATTAAATCATAGAATTTTATATACAGCTAACATCAAATCACAGTTTTCTTTTCTAAATGGGTCCAATCTAAGACATTTGAAATTGGTCATGAAATTTATTCAGTAGAACATTCAGACCACTTAGTTTATTGACTTTTTTGTTAGTAGGTTTTGTGGCTTGGTGAGGAATATGATTTCTTCATCAACATTAGAAGGCAGAAAAAAAGAACAACAGGGCTTCCCTGGTGGGGCAGTGGTTGAGAGTCCGCCTGCCGATGCAGGGGACATGGGTTCGTGCCCAGGTCCGGGAAGATCCCACATGCCGCGGAGCGGCTGGGCCCGTGAGCCATGGCCGCTGAGCCTGCGTGTCCGGAGCCTGTGCTCCGCAACGGGAGAGGCCACAAGAGTGAGAGGCCTGCGTACCGTGAAAAAAAAGAACAACAAAGAGAGTAGAGGTAGAAAATAATAAAGATAAAAGCAGAAAATAATAAGATACTGTGATGGCTAATTTTATGTGTCAACTTGACTGAGATAAAGGATGCCCAGATAGCTGGTAAAACATTATTTTAGCATTTGAATCAGTAGACTGAGTGAAGAGAGCCACTCTCACCAATGTGGGTGGGCACCATCCAATCCTTTGAGGGTCTGAATAGAAAGAAGAAAAAGACCAAGGAAAGGTGAATTTGCTCTCCGTTGAGCTGGGACGTCCACCTTCTCCTGCCCTCGGACCTTGGGGATCCCAGTTCTCAGGCCTTTACACTCAAACTGAATTACACCCTCAGCTTTCCTCGTTCTCCAGCTCAGCAGGTCACGGTACTTCTCACCCTCCGTAATCTCAGCCAATTTCTATAATAAATCTATCTATATCTGTTCATATTTTATATATCTTCTCTGAAGAACCCTGACTAATACAAATACAAAACAAAAAAATGCAATATAGTTAAGATAATTAAAAATGTAAATTTTGAAGACTAATAAAATAGATGAATCTTTGGCAAGTATAACTAAGACAGACAGAGAAAGAGAATGAGAGAGAGAGGAAATATACACCCATAGGAAAAAGCATAACTGACAAATATAGAAAACATAAAAATAAGAAAATACTACATACAAAGCTATATTGATAACTGATACAACATAAAGTAGAAAAATATGAATCATCACACTTGACAGGAAAATTAGAAAATCTGAATAGATCAGTAATTATAGAAGAAAATGTCACTGTAGTGAAAGACCTATTCCCCAGAAAGGCAACAGATCCAGGAGTATTCCACTAGACTTTTAAGAACAGATAATTCCCATCTTAAATGTTTTATTTCAGAGCATCCAGCCAACTCAAATAAGACAAGTACAACCTTTAATGCATAAACTATAAAATGGTTACAAAGGAAGGGCAAGGTCATAAGCCAACCTCACTTATGAACGTGGACTGGAGAAATTTTACATAAAATATCAGCATACTGAATACATATGAAGACAAAATGACCGTAACTGAGAAAGAGTTACCCAAGAAAAGTAAGTATTCTTCAATATTAGAAAAGCATTCACGTAAATTACTACATTCACAGATTAAAGAAGAAAAAACTGTAACAATTGCCATAGATGCCAGAAAAAAAAATTAGAAAAAAACTAATTCTTCATAAACCAAAATGAGAAAGATATTTACCAGAGCATTTCAACAGACACCACACTAAATGTGGAAACATCATAAGCAATTCCATTAAAATAGAAACAAAGAAAAGACGCCAGCTGTCACTACTACTACGCAAAATTATCCTTGGGGATTCAAGCTAATCAATTTTTAAAAGGGGGAGGAGAGACAAGTAATTAATACTTTCAGTTATATATTTATCTACCTAGAAATAGAGTCCACTTCAAACTATTTAAATTTCACAAAAATTCAGTAAGATGTTTAGAAGTATGATTGGCACACTAAAATTAAGTGCCTTCCTATAGAGCAGTAAACTAAGAGACCTCATTACATGATCTGCATGAAATGCTCATTCCCCTGGGCTGGCTGCTTTGTAGCGAGGATTCAGCCCAGAATAAACCCACTATAAAGCCCCCACTTTTCCTGGCCACTCTGGATCCACCTCCCTTTACTTTCTTCCCAGCTCTACCACACCTTAAATCATCTTGTCTTTCATTTCTTACTTTCTTTTTCATCACCCTTCACCGGAAAGTAAATACTACAAGCCCAACACATAGGACATGTTCCATAAATATTTGTTGAATGAATGAATGAGCCTGGGTGTGTCCGACTTCAAATCCACTATTTTCCCACCATATTGAGCTGCCTCCTGATGGAGTCTACACATTTTCCCTTTGCCATCCATTGTGGCTAAAAGCATCAGTAACAAAAATGCTTTTTGAAATGGTGACATATGAGTCAAAATGGCACCAAAGAGCTTGACTGTTTTTTAAAATGTTTACATCTATTGAGGACAAGAGTCACAAAGTGGAGGAATTGAATCATTAGCAGAATTGGCAATACCAATGAGCTCTGATTTTTCCAGCTGTGGGGAACACATCGCCCCCTTACTGAAGATTCATTTATGGCATTCTGCTGTCCTTACTACATTAGTTCCGCGATGGCTAGATGAACTACATCTTTCTACAGGAAGAACACCTTTGTGCTGTCCAGCTAGAGGTCACAAGTTGGATCAGGAGACTCAGAGCACGCCCCAGATCCAATCTGCCACTGGAGGTCATATTTCTCCTCTCCGTGCTCTGTAATCCAGCTGTATCATCCCTGACCTCAGATAGCCTCACTCAGCCTTCACTTTTTTTCTACTTGCCCCCCGCGGGGTGACTCACATATTCTCTGTCCTTCCCGCAGCTCCTCCCTCCCTCACCTGCAACGCTGTCTCCCCTGAACCCCTCCTTCCCTTGGCTTTGCTGAGCCTCCCACGCCTTTCCCAAATCCGCCTGTGGTCCCTGCCTTGTCTTTGTCCTCCCTCCCAGCGAGGGGCCAGCTCCCCATTCCACCCGCCTACACAGATGCTTAGAGCTCTCACACGTCACAAGGTAGGGGAAGATAGGTGGGGTTTCATAAGCATCCAGAAAGATTTTATTTGACGTTCTGTTTCTGGTGTTTTCAATGCACTTATTGATTTGGGGAGGATGGTGGCTGGGGTGAGATTTCGTTGGTTGCTCTGACCCCTGCAGAAATCATCTTTCAGCCTGGCAGGAGATGGATATTTCTTTCCTCTCTAAAGTTGGTCACATATAAGTTTTGAACGTAAATTGGGTGTCAGAACCCTGGGTATTTTATATTCTTACCAAGTGCCATGTTCTGTGTTTATTTACTTCTCACAGCAACCTCGTAAAATACGATTTATATAGCGAAGGAAGTGTACTGAGAGAGATTATGCAAACTGTCGGTGGTGTTTCACTCTAAATCTCTTTCTTTCCCCAGATCATGTAAGGAGGTACAATGTAAATTCATAAAACCAGTTTCCTAGCTGTTCTCCCACCCTGCCCCCAAACTCCAGCCACAGAACCTCGGTCTGGAACTATCCCAGGCCTAAAAGCCTCATTAATTCACATATCAGATGGGTATCACACTGCAACTTCTCTTGCATAGCAAAAGGAAAGTTTGAACAGCCAAGTAGAATACAAATGAACAAGACAGCCTTCTCATGAGCAGGTTGTTATAATGCATTCTCCAACATTTTTAACTATGAAGCATTTCAAGCATGCAGACCACCTCTGCTCTGCCTATGTGCGTGTGTGTGCGCGCACACAGACACACACACCCCTACACGCCACCACCAGAGGTAACCACTACCTGGAAGATAGTATGTACATTTCCTGGCCGTGCCGTTATGGTTTCTAACACACACACACACACACACACACACACACACACACACACGCCCAAGCCCAAGTGTTGATTTACTGAATATATATTTATAAGCAGTGCATCATACTACTTCACGTTTTACATTTGACACAAAGTATACCACACTGTATTTATGTATAATCCTACAACTTTCTTTTGCTTTTTTCACACATTATGTTTTTGAGACTAACCCTGATTGAACATATAGATCCAAATATTTATTCATTTTTATCCTTGTATAATAATAGTAATAATTACCATTTTTAGTACTTTCTGCCAGTCAGGCTGTATTTCAGTATTTCATATGTATTTTCTCATTTAATCCTCACAGCACTGCCATGAGGAAAGCACCAATACTATATTCTCCAGGTGAAGAAGTTGGAGGTGGATGGTTAGGTGGTTCCCTGGAGGTTGTAGTCCTGATCACTGACTCATCAGGGTCTGACTCCAGAGCCCAAGATCCTCACCCGCAGGCCATTCTGCCTGTTCCACAGACAACCTCACGTTCCCGGTATAGAGACGTGGGTTTAGCGACACTTTTAAAGGAAGGAGAAAAACCCGGATTGGCAGCCTGGGTTCTCCCTTCTCAGCTGCCCCACCCTGCACACACCTAGCAGACAGCGTCACTCTTTTTTTTTTAATTGAAGTATAGTTGCTGTACAATATTCTGTAAGTTACAGGTGTACAACATAGTGATTCACAACTTTTAAAGGTTATACTCCATTTATAGTTATTATAAAATATTGCCTATATTCCCTGTGTTGTACAATATATCCTTGTAGCTTATTTTATACCTAATAGTTTGTACCTCTTCCTCCCCTACCCCTGTGTTGCCCCTCTCCCCTTCCCTCTCCCCCAGGTTAACCGCTAGTTTGTTCTCTATATCTGTGAGTCTGCTTCTTTTTTGTTTTATTCACTAGTTTGCTATATTTTTTAGATTCCACATGTAAGTGATATCATACAGTATTTGTCTTTCTTTGACTTATTTCACTTAGCATAATGCCCCCCAAGTCCATCCATGTTGCTGCAGATGGCAAAATTCTGTTCTTTTTATGGCCAAGTTAATTCCATTGAGACAGCATTACTCTTGAATGAGAAACAGGGGCTACTAAAGCTTCGAAACAAGTGTTGAAGGGGGAAGGCCATGCTCAGCTGTCAGACGTGTCTTGGTGGAATTTTTTTTCTTTTAATTTGGAAATCATGTGCAAAAGGGATCCTGGAGGGACTTCCCTGGTGGTGCAGTGGTTAAGAATCCATCTGCCAACGCAGGGGACACGGGTTTGAGCCCTGGCCCAGGAAGATCCCACATGCTGCGGAGCAACTAAGCCCATGTGCCGCAACTACTGAAGCCTTCGCGCCTAAAGCCTGTGCTCCACAACATAAGAAGCCACCGCAGTGAGAAGTCCACGCACCGCAACAAAGAGTAGCCCCTGCTCGCTGCAACCAGAGGAAGCCTGCACGCAGCCACGAAGACCCAATGCAGCCAAAAATAATTAAAATTTAAAAAAAAAATTTTTAAGGGATCCTGAGATCAGAAGATCCAACAGGAGTCAGGACAGATGAGGCCCTGCTCCCTGGGGGCCTGTATACACCTTGGTAATGGAGATGATGAGATGGTCACAGTTGCACAAAAGAGGGGGTGTGCTGGAGAGGGGAAGGAGCAAGGGAGAATTAGGGTTCAGTGGGTACAGCGTTTCAGTTTTACAAGATGAAAAAGTTCTAGAAGGCTATTGCACAATGTGAATGTATCCAACAGTACTGAAAAATAGTTAGGATGGTATATATAATGGTATGTATTTTTTACCACAATAAAAAATAAATATTAAAAAGTTGAAAGAGGAGATGTGATGGGTTTGGGGTACCCATCTTAGAGGAGGGCAAACTGGAGGTGGATGAGATCACATCACGTGGCCAGATGTCCATTTCTGGTCTCCTTCTCTGACGTCTCAGTGTCTTTACTGGACTGTGGACCACTCTTGCAGCTGAGGCGCTGTCAGTTCACCCTCATCACAGCAGCAAGGCCCATTCTTGCCACACACGCAGAGGCCACCCGACAAACGCTAAGGAGTCTCCAGAATGTCTTGACAGTCTCCAAAGAGACTGTGACAGGTGACAGGTGACAGGTGACAGAAATTCAGTTTGTGAAAGTTCAAGGCTGGGGGAAATTATTCACTCGTGAAACCAAGGAAACACTGAACAACCTCAGCATCTATGTGAACC
Source organism: Lagenorhynchus albirostris (assembly GCF_949774975.1). Taxonomy (NCBI): domain Eukaryota; kingdom Metazoa; phylum Chordata; class Mammalia; order Artiodactyla; family Delphinidae; genus Lagenorhynchus; species Lagenorhynchus albirostris. The sequence continues at coordinate 49,215,842 of NC_083109.1, forward strand.
AAATCACCATGGGCCTTTGTTAAATGCAGAACCAGCACCTTGAAGTCACCCTACTTTACCGTTTTCACCATTGCCTCTCTCTGAAATGAGAGCTTTCTCCCAAATGGGACTAATCGTAGGACTTAACTTCCTAGGGTGAGTTAATACATGTAATTAAACGTATTAATACATACAAAGTATTGTGTACAGAGTAAGTGCTCAGTAGATATTCACTATTTTTGTTATAATAGCAGTTTTCATTATTATTATTATTATTATTATTATTGTGATGGTTGACCAATTCTGGGCTACATTTTACACTTACATATTTATTTGTCTGCGTGTTTGTCTCCCCACCCCCACCAGACTATAACCACTCACCATGAAAGAAGGCCCTCTCTTTCATTCAGTGCCAGAGCCTCAGAGCCCAGCACAGTGTCGAGCCCTAAGCAGGTACTCTGCTTCAGAAATTAGAGAGAGACAGTCCCATTGCCCTTGGTCCCCAATCCAAAAATTCCACACGGGGATTCTGACTGGGCTATCCTGGTCAGGTGCCCATCCTTAGACTAATTAACTGAGGCCAGAAAGATGGGGTATGTTGTGCAAAAGGGTGCACTTCGTTAGCTGTGATGAGAGAAGGGAGAGGTACCCGAGCCGGGCAATTCTGCAGATGACCACGAGAGGTCATGAGGACTTTCTCCAAACACCAAATCAGAAGCTGATAACTTACCCATCATAGCCATCTTAGGGTGATCGAGGGTCTCAGAATACCCATAATAACCTCATAATCTCAAGGTTGAAATATCCCTTATGCCACTTGTAAAACTGTGCTGTGTGGTTTGGGCAGACAAAAAGGCAGACAAAAATAAATGTGAACAAATTTCCAAGCACCTCACAATGGGGATAACGCCACTGTGTCTGTGGGTCTGTTCAGAAAAAGATGGAGGGTATCCAACTATAATTCCTTAATGTGCAATAAAAATACCACCTGAGACAGACTCAAAGCTATTTTGCAAACCAGGACCTCAGAGGGAGACTTTGGCACGTCGGTCCCCTGGTGTCCCCCAGCATTCTGTCCTTGTTGGAGCATGTCACCCATCCCTCCACCACTGGCCTGGATGGCTTTCAGGGATGGTTTCACATCTCATCTTTCTGTGCAGCCTCCCAGGCACCAGTGTAGTATGCTTCAAGTTGCCATTCAATAAATAATTAGCTAAGGAATTAATGTAGGAAGGCATGGACACAGGTTGATCACCACCAAGCAGCCTGTCCATCCCTGGGAAATAGAAAGAGAGGAGAAGAGGATGCCTTGGTAGTTGGAATGCACTACCTCTAAGATAAGAAGACTCCAAAAACCTCTATACCTGTTTGGGGTACCCTGTAGATTTTTTCACAAGAGAATTCCCTTGGGCTCTTTGATAGAAAACAGGCTCAACAGACTGGCCAAAGTCTTATGACTTCTCCCTTTGTTGCACCTTTGCAGATGGACATGAGTGTGGGAGAGTGTGGTCTTCAAACCCAGCTTCATGGCAGTATCCCTGGAGAAATTCGGGGAGATACAGGTTCCTGAGCCTTCCCCCAGCTGTACTCATCCAAAGCTCAGTAGGGGGGCCCTGGGATCTGTTTTTTTCTCAACAGTTTCCAGATGACTTTATTATAAAATTGGGGGAGGGGTCCAGAAATGACCCCAGACTAGGAATCAAGACTAATCTAGCTCTAATGCTCTAATCTAGCTCTGCCACTCACCTTACCCCTCCTCTTGGGACCTCAACTATTCTCTCACAAAACGAAAGTCTGGATGAGCCATTTTAAAGGTCCCTCTGGTGCCAGCGAACAATCTGGCCCAGTACAGACCTTCCAGCAGAGAGAGCAGGAGAATTCCTCTGCTCTTGCCAAAAGATCCCAAATCCCCCCTGAGGCAGAGAGAGGAAAAGACACTAAATTAATGCTATCAGAACAGAGATTTGGCTATGACATCTTCAGGAACCATAGATTACTTTTTTTTTTAATACTTATTTTATTTATTTGGTTGCGCCGGGTCTTGGTTGTGGCAGGCGAGCTCCTTAGTTGTGGCTCGCTGGCTCCTTAGCTGTGGCATGTGAACTCTTAGTTGCGGCACGCCTGTGGGATCTAGTTCCCCAACCAGGGATCGAACCCAGGCCCCCTGCATTGGGAGCGCGGAGTCTTACCCACTGCGCCACCAGAGAAGTCCCCACAGGTTACTTTTTAAATTTGAGCTATAACTGACATTTAACACTGCACTAATTTTAGGTGTGTAACATAATGATTTGATATATGTATATAGTGCAAGATGATCACCACAATAGGTTTAGTTACCATCCATCACCTTTTGTTTTTCTTGTGATGAGAACTTTTAAGATCTACTCCCTTAGTACCTTTCAACTATGCACTACCATGTTGTTAACTCTAGTCATCATGCTGTACATTTTCACCTACTTTATACCTAGAAGTTTGTATCTTTTGACCACATTCACCCATTTGCTTACCCCCACCCCCCGCCTCCTATCCGATGCAGTGTTACATCTGTGAACCCCATCTGTGTTGCTGTAGGCACTTCCAGACCTTCCCTCCCAAAAGCGGGAGTCTATCGTGTCTTCTATGCATCCCCCCAGGGATGGGCATACAGACCAGCTCTAACCCCATCCCCACCACCAACACAGGCCACGCTGCGGGACTGTCCTTCCTGTTTCCTATGGACCTGGGGGGAGTCTCTTCGGGAACTGTAACCCAGAGTGGAAATGCTGAGTCACACGCTGTGAACTGACCGTTGCCCTTTGGAAGCACCGTCCTTTTAGTGCCCGTGCCAGCCTGGCCTTCCTCCTCAACAAAAATATCTCTCCCACCTCCATAAAGTGCCTGAAATTCCACCAATAGAAATCCTTCCAGGCCATAAATTCTTTTAGGTCTTTAAGGGTTCCTCTAACAAAATTCAAATATCCCTCTGTATGAAATATGGGACATGTTTTTCTACTCTTTGGGTTTTTGTGAAGATTACATAAATAACTCATCAAAGATACCAAGCCCAAGTGCCTGGCACATTCATGGACACTCAATACGTTTTGACTTCTTTCCCTTCTTTGAATAGAGAAACTTCTAGAAAAAACACTTAGGAACAACACCTGGGAAGGGAGAGCGATTGAGAGGGGGTGAGGATGAGGTACCTTGTAGAACACAGCTGCCAGAGGATTAGGAACCTAGGGCAGCAAAGCCCCCTTCACCCTCAGGATTGTCACCTAGGGCAGACCTGACCTGAAACCTCATCCTTAAGCCCGGACACCCTGGAGGGTCACGTGAATCCCTTGGAGGGCTTGTCAAAACACAGAAGGCTGGGCCTTCCCTCAAGCATTTCTGGTTCAGGAGGTCTGGGTGGGACCTGAGCATGTGCATTACTCACAAGTTCCCAAGTGATGCCGATGCTGCTGGCCTGGGACCGTGCTGCACTGCCTAAATCTCCTTCACAGAACTTGGAGACTGTTTCAGCTTTCTCCGGATCTTCCTTAGAAATAATTCACTCTGACAGGCCAGACAAAAGATAATTTCAGGCATCCAGAATGAGCCAGATGTAGCCCTCAGTGATATGAACAAGCCAAAATACACCCCAAGATTTCATTTGGTATATTCTTTTAATATGAAAACTTGGCAAATGGGTTTTTATTTTTAGGTTTTAGGCTGGATGGGCAAATTCACCTCCCTTACCTCTATTGAGCCTATAATTCCCTTCTATGTTTATTTTTCGACAGGAATGTTTTCTGAGAAGACAGCTCACTTTCTGAGGGCTCTCAGGTGTCAGAGGGCCTGGTCTTCTCAATGAACACGGATATTCTGGGCTCTGCCCTGCGCATCGGGACCTCTTTGTATTGTCCCTGCAGCATTTCAGAGCTGGCGGAACTGAGGAGGACCTCTATTCCAATCTTCTCAGTTTACACAAGCAAAGCCACCTGCCAAAGCACTGAGAAGGAACCCACGTGGCTGTACACAAAGCCCCAGAAGTGATGTCTGGAGAGGACGTGGGTTTGAATGCAGCCTGTGCCACACTTCATTAACCTGACCACCAGACCCAGGCCATGCATCAACTTCTGCAAACCTCAACTTTCCTTTCCACGGAATGGGCATCAAAATACCTACTGTCAAATAAAAACCAAACTTAGTAAGAATTATTGCAAGCTGTAGGGGGGCATCTATTGTAATAGGATGAGGGGGGACTGTTGCAATATGGAAAACACTGTAACCCCATAAGCTCTACAAGCATCTCAAGAGTCAGGTAAAAAGGAGTTCCCTTTTATAGAGAGAGGAATGAATAAAGCTAGAAAGAAGCAGACATGGGGAAGCAGGGTAAAAGGGCCATGTAATGGGACAGTAGATCAGAGAATGTTTTACCCTGAGGAGAGGCTGTCTGCTGCTTTGGCCTGAGGGCGGGTCAGACTTCAGGGGCCTGGACAAAGGAGAGAACCGTAATCAAAGTTCGGCTAACAAACATTTTGTTCCGAATGATCAGTGGGGACAAGCAGTCCAGCTAATCATTTATGGTAAAGAAAGGGACCGTGTAGGCTTGTCACGGGTAGAGAAGGGAGGCATTCGTAAGCCTTTAGGGAAATCATGTGGGGAAAGGTGGTCCTTTGCAGTGAGCCATTTTCCAGAACACAAAAAGGTTGGAGGATTTCTTAAACTTCAGACCAAATTCAACATTGTCACTGCCTTAACTCTCACAGGATTGACAAGAAGTTAAATAAGGTGATGCTGTGTGAAAGCACTTTATTAACCAGTGGGAAGTGTGATGGAGGCTGGACCAAATGGATACCTGGGTCTCCTAACTTCTAGCTTGTCAGGATTGCCTATCCTCTCCCCACTTCACACTGTCTTTTATAGATTGGAGTTCTGAGTAAGATTTCAACTGATAGGGATCTCTACAACTCAATTAAGAGAGACAGCAAATCGTGGAATTGCAACTGCCCCTTTCTAACTCTTACCTCCTATGACTCTATAAAATATTTAAGAGCCACACCAGGATGGGGTATAATCAGTGTATGGTCAAATGATAAACCCACAACATCGAATTTCAGCTCCTCCAGGAAGATTCTCTGGAACACCAGTGCCAGCCAATGCCTTGCAGAGGTCAAGGTGGAAAAGGAGAGTGTTGGAAGCCAGTTTTCAGAGGCGGGTATCCTGGCTGGTACTACTCTGACCATCCAGGGCTGAACCATCTACAGGCCCCACGGCAGCCCCTCTGCCCTCGGAGTGGACTTTGAGGTGATCACTTCCTGATTACTTCCTGTCTCGACTATGCCAGGGCTGGAGTCTCTGAGCCCTGAAGACCACCCTCTTGCCCCTCTTTCCTTATTGTTTTTCCCATCTCTCTTTTTCTTCTCATCTCTTAAAATAAGTTCTTGCTGGAAAAGAAAAGTCACACTATTCCAAGTCACTCTGGGAGAAACAGGCTTGAAATATTAATCTGAATCATGGCAAAATAAATCAAATGTATCTATTACACAGCTGAGCTTGGAGAATAAGATATATATCTCTTATGTTTCTTTTCTTAATTCTACACCTATCACGTCTTTGGTTTCATGATACAATTAGAACCCTGAGAATGTGCTTAGAATGTGCAGCCTCTCCCTGCGGCTGCCCCGCATGAATGCTGAGCTGTATTCACTGTGGTGTATCTTACTGCCAATTGAGGCTAATAAATAAAACTTGTCACTTTCACTCCATAACCCAGAATTACTCAAATATGTCCTTGTCAAAATAACCTATGTTGAACAAGCACTGGTAAAAAATGTAATTTTTTTCCCTTTAATCAAGAACTTCCTGGAACACTGAACAGCAGCAATACAATCAGAAGCAACGCTAAGGAGCACTTACTCACATTTCATGCAGCTCTTTGTGTCGCGCTCAAGTTCCCTCTCCGGGAGCCTGATCATTTCTCTGTGGTCAGGCCAGAATTTTTATGAGTTTGACTAAAGTCTTATGAGATCCAGAGCTCAAGGAAAAAAGACCTTCTTAAAAAGTCACAGATTAGGGACTTCCCTGGCGGCGCAATGGTTAAGAATCCACCTGCCAATGCAGGGGACACGGGTTCGAGCCCTGGTCCAGGAAGATCCCACATGCCGCAGAGCAACTACGCCCATGCGCCACAACTACTGAGCCTGCGCTCTAGAGCCCGCGAGCCACAGCTACTGAGCCGGCATGCCACAACTACTGAAGCCCGCGCGCCTAGAGTCCGTGCTCCGCAACAAGAGAAGCCACCAAAATGAGAAGTCCGCGCACCACAACAAAGAGTAGCCCTGGCTTGCCGCAACTAGAGAAAGCCTGCACGCAGCAACGAAGACCCAACGCAGCCAAAAGTAAATAAATAAATAAAATTAAAGGGCAAATAATTTTTTTAAAGTCTTAAGTGGTTATTGATCTGGTTAGGGCTTCTATTTGAATTAACTTTGAAAATTCATGTTCTTGTAGAAAACTGTTTATTTCACTTATAGTTTCACATTTATCAGCAGAGTTACACAGTTTTCTCTAAACATTTTCAAGTTTCTGTATTTCTCATTTTGTGATTATTTTACAAACTTAAATGTATGTATTTAGTTTATAATAAAGATAACATCAGATCAGTGGAGAAAGGAAAGATGATTAGAAAATAAAACTTTGACAGCTATTTATAAGAGAAAGCAAATATCTTGAATATAAGGTGAATATGTACTTACATACTCTAGTTGAAAAGCATAAAATATTTTAACTTGACAGATTTTACATCATAAACTAAAATTTCATGCATCAAGTTATAAACAAAATTTTAAAATAAGCAACAAACTGGTGAAAAAATATACATTTTTTTGCAAAGGGCTAAAAGCCTTATTACAAAGAATTTGTTAAAATAAATATGAAAAATCTTCTGGCACATTCACTAGAAAAAAGAACAAAAGATATGAAAGGGAAATCCATAAAAGAAAAAATTCTAATGGCCAATAAGTACATCTTTAAATGTTCTGTTCAAAGTTAAAATGTTCACATCAGAGATTAGCAACTGAGATCTCATTTTCTATCCAGGAAAAAATGAAAAGAATAATAATGTGTCACTTAGGAAGCAATAGGCATTCCCATACACTGCTCGTAAGCATGTAAATTAGTATAACTTTCTGTAGGAAAATTTGACAATCTGCATCAAAATCCTTGACTCAGCAGTTTCAGTTTTACAATTTATCCTAGGGAAATCAGCTATGTTTGCAAAGATAATGCACAGGGACATTTCAAAGTATTTTTTTAACAGAAAAAAATGGGATAAACCTAAATACTGAACAATAGGAACGTGGTTAAATGAATTATGACTTATCCACAAAGAGGGAACCCTGCAGCTGAATCATGAAAAATCACCCTGTAAGAGCATCTGTGTGTACTATCTGGACTCTTCTCAGGGCCCGACTCCTGTCCTTGAACTCACCCCCCAAGGTAAGCTCCCTGCACAAGCCCTAGTCACAGGCTCTCTTTTGAGGAGGCAATCCCAGCTGAGAAAATTGTATGTCATTTCCACTCTAGAATGTAGGCTTGGTGGTTCTCCACAAATTCACCTGTCATCTTCAAAAAGTCCCACATTAAAGAACTCCCATTAGATGGCTTTGTACCTAAAACTATAGTTTGGGCAGACCCTGCCTACATATATATATTTTTTTTTTTTTGGCTGCATTGGGTCTTCATTGCTGTGTGGGGCTCTCTAGTTGCTGCAAGCGGGGGCTACTCTTCGTTGCAGTGCACGGGCTTCTCATTGTGGAGGCTTCTCCTGTTGTGAAGCACAGGTTCTAGGCTCGCAGGCTTCAGTAGTTGCAGCACACAGGCCCAGTAGTTGTGGCTCATGGGCTCTAGAGCGCAGGTTCAGTAGTTGTGGCGCACGGGCTTAGTTGCTCCGCAGCATGTGGGATCTTCCCTGACCAGGGCTCGAACCCGTATCCCCTGCATTGGCAGGAGGATTCTTAACCACTGTGCCACCAGGGAAGCCCCTACATTTTTAGAGTCAAAATTCTGGAGCTCAGTTTTGGCAAGACCAGGTAAGGAGCCTCATCTTAGGATACCATTCTAAAGAGGCTTACTTCTGAGTGAGTTTTTATATGGCATCGGTCCATCTTATATTTTTGCCATAAACTTCCTCTTTTTTATTCTACGTAACATCTGATACGTTCTCAATTACATAGATATTGAATAACTGCTCTGGCTAGCCGGGCACATTAGCTGGAGCCAGCAGATGAAATATCAGAGGAAGCCTTTTAAGCCCTGAGCAAGTGGGAAATTGCCTTTCAGAAAAATAATCCATTGTGACCTGTGAGATGAGACAGCAAGAACTTGCCAGGTTAAAGCATCAACAGTCTCTCCTCCTTTTCCTGGAGGAGATGCAGTACAGCCCTGAAGGCATTAGAAGTCTCTAGCAATGGGTCCATTTTGCAGAGAGAGAGCAGAGTAAGGTCACGGCAGGCGGTGATGGATAGGTTTCCGTCCTGCAGTTTCCTCAGGAGGCTTCGGAGTTGCTGATCAGATGTCAGCAGAACATAAGATCTGAATTTATTTTTACTTTCACAGTGATGGATTTTTGCTTCTCTTCAGGTGCCCTTATTATCAAGAGCAAAAAGTGAATTTGAGGGAGGGAGGGAGGCCTTGAACTTGGAATGGTGACCATAGACCCAACACAATTTCTCTTTTTAGTAAGTTTTCTAGAACACTGACCTTACCCCGAATCACACCATTGTCTGCCCCTCACTCCCCCTTGAACTCTGGCATGTTCCAATATTGACTGGTAAATTCTCTGGCCATGGAGGTGCCACCCAGCCTAGCCCACATTTATCTAACAAACACTATAAAGGGATTCTACAGGCCAGGTGCTATTCTCAGCCCTTGACCATTGTCAACTCACTTAATCCCAGTAACTCCTTAGCAGGTAGATATTGTCATTATCCCTATTTTATTAGTCTCATCCATAGTTTATTTCCTTACTTTTTATTTATCTCATCCATAGTTTATTTCCTTACTTCTTGTCCAAACATCACAGCAGGCTACAGATTTGTTTCCCTATTGCTAGTCTCTTCATTTTATCCATCCTTCATTCTGTTTCTAGAATGTTCTTCTTGCCCCCAAACCTTCAGTAGCCCCCTAACTGCCTGTAAAGCAAAGTTATATTGCATGAGCCTGGTGTAGAAGACCTCTTTTCTCACTCCCCACCACGTCACTCCATAAATCAGCTTTCCTACATTCAGCCACAATAAATTATTCAGCATCCCTCAGAAAAAGCAAGCCTTTAACATCTACATGCCTGTGCTTTCTCTCTTAGGATGGATTCCCCAGGAAACAGACTCCGAGGCAGAGATTTGCAGGCAAGAAGTTCTCTGGAGAGTTCTCTCAAGGACATTTGTAAAGGAGTGTATTCACTGTCTCTTACGTAGAAAATTACCCCAAACTCTGCAGCTTAAAGCAATTAAATATTTATTGTCTCCCACAGTGTCTGTGGGTCAGGAATTCAGGAAAGCTTAGCTGTGTGGCTCTGACGCTCATGAGGATTCATCAAGCTGCCCATCCATCGGGGGATCTACTCCCAAGCTCACTGCATGGTGTTGGCAGAACTCCTTCCTGGCCACGTGGGCCTCCCACAGTGTCCATAACAGGGCAGCTGGCCTCCCCGAAAGAGCATAAGACAGGGCGAGAGAGGGATGGGCTATACCCGAGACTGAACCCGTCTTTCCATACACTAATCCAGGAAGTGACACCCTATCCCGACTGCTGTGAATCTGTACACCTGGATGAGTCCGTAAGTCCCGCCTGCACCCAAGAAGAGGGGAATTAAACTCTACCTCTTGAGGGTAGAAATGCCAAAGAGTTTCTGAACAAACCTTAAAAGCCATCGCAGAGAATGAGGGAAAGAGGGATGGGCAGAGGGAGAAGTTAAATGGATTCAGTCTCAGCAGAGGCTCGGCTGACCCTAGGAGAGGCTCTGAAGCTTGGATGGCCCTTCAGAAACATCACAAATTGAGGTAAGGGGACCAGCTTTTTTATGCCTGCATCTCCTAGTCATGGAAGCAGATTGGTCCCTGGAGGGGTTTGCCAAGGTCTATGTAGTGTCTTTTGCCCCACAGATTCCCCTCATGCCTTAGGATCTGATGGAGCATATGGGCCAAGCAGCAGGGCTATTTATACGAGTCTGGATCTGCTACAGAATCCTTTCCTGTTCTGGCATCGACTCCAAACTGGTGGTCTCCCATGTCATCCAGAAAATGGATAAGCACTATATGATGTGCTACTGGACATGCTACTCTAGAATCTAAAAAGTCCTACCAGGAATTGTGCTTCCTTCTTAGTGGTCAAAGTTTTTGGAAGACCCAATAATTTGCATGGAATATCCTCCATGTTTCCAGACCACTGTACCCCTAAACATTTCACTGATGTAGGAGGTCCTGAATCCTTTATAGGGTTTACTCCTTCATCTGGAACACAGGACTCTTACCAAGATCGCTGTACTCTTGCCAATCCTTGTTAATATAGTCCAACCAACATACAGGATGTCCAGATGGTAATAATTTGACCACCTTCCCTGGAATTCTGCCACTTTTTACATTAAATTCTAGGCCTGGTCCTTAGATTTTTACTGCCTTCCAGCTGCAGGATATGACAGTTCCTTCACACAGTGGCAAGGAAGCCCTCCGACTTCACATGTTCCTTCACATGTTGCCTTAAATTGAGGATTAATCACTCTTGACCGTTCATTAAATTTTTCCAATGCATCATTTGTACTTAGCAAGAGGCCTCCAATTCCATAGTCATTATAACTGCTGCTTCCCCTGTGCCTCTCAAATACCAGAGCTTTCTGTTCTACAGGAATCACATCCGGGTGGCCAGTGAGAATACAGACTCCTATGGGGAGAGATTTTGGGGTCTTCTCTCCACTGCAGCCTAGCTCTTAGAACAAGGCCTGGCATTTAGTATTCCCTCAATAAACATGTGCTAATCTGTGGATAACTTCACTGACTTCTTGCATCACACACTCCTGGTATCCCATCTAGCTTATGCTATTCTATCTTTCTGGAATATTCCTACTCAGTCACTGAGTATAGACTCTCTCTCTCTCTCTCTCTCTCCTCTTTCTAAGAGTTCCAGTCATTCTAAGAATCGAAATACTTTTCATCTCTTTCTCCCTTCAGCCAGTGTTTACCTCCATCCTTCCATAACAATACTACAAGATACCACTCTTCAGTGGTTTCTCATAAAATACCTTGTGTCTTACCTTGATTCCCCCAACACATACGCCAAGACAGGACTGGTTGCATTTAGTTTCTATGGGGAGTGATTCCAGAAGCATAAATGATGGAGTGGGGAGAATGCAACAGAGAAGGAAGAAAAGCCAAGCGAGTACATTAATAAGTGGGTTACTTCTATGGGAAATCTCAACTCCATTCTGCTGGGAACTTCCTGAGATACTGTGTCCAATACACCTCAGAATCAACTCCACAGAGGCTGGGGCTGCTGGAGGGGCTGGGGCATTGTCCACCAACTTCTACACCTCACAGTGTGAGAGCTGCCCCCAAGGGCATTCATTCCCTTGCATCTCAGAGCTGCCCTGCACCTTGGTGCTGAAGAAAACCCTCAAGCAGAAAAAATAAAAATAGAGGCATTGAGGAGAGAAGTTCTCAGCTTGGTGGAAGCTGTCCGCTGCAGCTGTAGTTGGCTTTGGGAGCTGACAATACTGTTTGCTGGGCTGGCAAAGTTTCGAGTAAGTGTTTTAATGGTAGGGATTGCATAACATAGGTCTACCTTTCTTCACAGTGCCGGGAAGAGTTCTGTGTGTCCTGACACCTGTTGTGTTTGTTTTATCCTTGTTTGTTTCTGATTCTGCCCTAATTCCATTCACTCTTATTCTGGAAACTGTATCCCATTGTTCCTCTAGAAAGTCACTTCCTGCCCTGCTCTAGTTCATGAATTTTCAATGGAATTTATTCCACTGTGGATTCAGTGGACATGGCTCCAGAGGAAGACAGGTAAATCAGGTCTGGCCAAAGTATTTTATTTCTCTGGCCATAGTAATCAGTTCAGAGATGGGCAGGTGATGCAATCATACCCAGTGAGTCACAAGGAGACTTCTACTAAGATTGCTGGGAAACTGTCTCCTCTTTTCTCCCAGCATTAAACGTGTAGGTCTTCTTGAAACCCCATGTTTGAGAGTTACCCACAAATAAAGGCAGCGCCTAGAAAACTGATACAATAAATAAATAGAGGAGAACCAAGTCTCGGTGACACTACTTGAATCAGATCAAATTGGGTGCCTGGAGCCAAGCATCCCCATTTGGCATAAGCCTGTTTGGTTGATTTTGCTGTTACATCAATGAAAAGAGTTCTGATACATGTGCACATTTGTCTAGTCAAGACGCTGGTTTCAAGGAACAGCTGCCAACTCAATCTTCCTCAAGTTTTAATAATTAGAAAAAAAGCCACCAACTCAATCCACCTCAGGTTTTAATTTCAAGGACTCTTAGCAACAGGGAACAAAGCTCAGAAAGACTACACAGGAACAATGGCTCTGGAAGGCAGTTCACAAGTCTTCTGGCTTCTCTACTGGACAATCACTGAGGGAACTACTGAAGGACGAGCTTCAGGAGGGAGAGAATTAAAGTCAGAGGAAGGGAATGAGATACAAGAATAAATGAGGGAAAAGTTGCTGGACATGAGGGTATATCTGAGAAAGCTCAACTGTACAAAATGGCAACAATGGCTAGACTGAGGGTTTAAAAACACAATGAGGACTTCTCTGGTGGTGCAGTGGTTAAGAATCCACCTGCCGGGCTTCCCTAGTGGTGCAGTGTTTAGGAATCCGCCTGCCAGTGTGGGGGACACGGGTTCGAGCCCTGGTCCGGGAAGATCCCACATGCCACGGAGCAACTAAGCCCCGTGGGCCACAACTACTGAGCCTGCGCTCTAGAGCCCGCGAGCCACGACTACTGAAGCCCGTATGCCTAGAGCCCATGCTCCGCAACAAGAGAAACCACCGCAATGAGAAGCCCGTGTACCGCAATGAAGAGTGGCCCTCGCTCGCCGCAACAAGAGAAAGCCCGTGCACAGCAACGGAGACCCAACGCAGCCAAAACTAAATAAATAAATTAATTAAAAAAAAAAAAAAAAAAGAATCCGCCTGCCAATGCAGGGGACACGGGTTTGAGCCCTGGTCCAGGAAGATCCCACATGCCGCGGAGCAACGAAGCCCATGTGCCACAACTACTGAGCCTGCGCTCTAGAGCCCATAAGCCACAACTACTGAGCCTGCATGCTGCAACAACTGAAGCCCGTGAGCCTAGAGCCCGTGTTCCACAAGAGAAGCCACCACAGTGAGAAGCCCGCACACCGCAACAAAGAGTAGTCCCCACTCGCCGCAACCAGAGAAAGCCCGAGTGCAACAACGAAGACCCAACGCAGCCAAAAATAAAATAAATAAATAAATTTATTTTTTAAAAAAAAAAGACAATGAGATTCATTCATGAAGCCCAGTGTCATGTGTGATGTGGAGTTGAGAACAGAGTTAAGCCCTTCAAAGATGTTTGCATTGTTTGAGAGAGGAAAACGAGTATTAATCACACGTGGCATAGTTTTCTTTAAGAGTAACCACTAAAGTATCAGAAATCAATATATCAGCATTGATTGTAATTTTAGAATATTGGAAGCAATTTAGTGTCCACCTGTAGGGGGAAAAGTATAAATAATAATTCTGTGCATATTCAAACAATGCAGTACTACAGCTGTGAAAGTGAATACAGACCAGTGATGTATATCAACACAGAAATTTTCAAGATGGAATAAGTTAAAAAAAGCAAATTGAAAAATATATGTAAAGTATAATACCATTTGTATAAATGTGGAATAGTTTTACGAGAATAATACGTACCTTTTACAAATGGATATGTATGTATATGTGAATATACATATGTATGTACATGTATTTATATGTATATATATATACATATATACACACAGTCATGCATAGGAGTTATAAACACAAAATTTAGGATAAGGCTACATCTGGGGGAAGAAGGGGAAATAGGATTGAGGAAGAGTATACACATTAAAAACAGAATACATCTTCTTTTCATGTGTCCATGAAACTATCAAAATCTCAGCCAAGTCTAAAAATCAATACAGACAACATTCTCAGACTACAATGCAATATAACTAGTATTTAATTTTTTTAAGTGAAAAAAGCTCATCTACCTAGAAGTTAAAAATACTTCTGCTTATAAATTTTTTGCATCAAAAAGAAAATAAAAATTACTGAATATCTAGAAAAGTAATAGTAAAATAATTTGTCTATTATATAAATAAATATGAATATGGATGTAAATATAGGTATGATTTAGGTATAAACATATATCAGAACGTATAGGATTCAGGTGAAGTGCTCAGAGGAAAATTTATAGTCGTATACCTAAACAAAGAAAAAGAAGAAAATTAATCAGGGAGTTAGAAAAAAATGTAATACTAAGGAAATCAGAATAAATTAATAAAATTAAAATTAATTAATAAGTTAGATAATACAAAAATAAGTAGATAAATTTAAAAGCTGATTTTTTTTGGAGGGGAACACAGTAAAATAGCTAACTCCTCCCAGAAAAAAGTGAGAACGCATAAAACAGTCAAAGTAAGAAATAAGGTCAGGTAAACAATACAAATGAAAGTAAATTAAAAGACTAATAAGAGATTGCTTTATTCAACCCTAAAACTTAAAAATGTAGATGAAATGGTGCCTTTCTAGAAAACAGAAATTATCAAAAGTGACCCCAAAAGAGTTAGAAAAATCTAAATAGACTAAAAACCCTGGAAACAATTGAGAAAGATCTCAAAGAACTATGTTCTCTCAAAAAAAAAAAAAAAAAAGTCAAGGTTCTGGGCTTTTCACAGAGGAATTCTATCAAATCATTAAAAATTAGATACCTCAGCATGTATTTAAGTTGCTTCAAATCACTGAAAAAAGGAAAAATTCTAAGTTCTACTTACAAATAACAATGCTGCCAAAACCTTATACATAAATCTTAATAAAATCTTACCAAATAGAAGCTGGAAGCACATTTAAAGAGCAATAGCACATGGATAAATGGTGTATATTTTAGGTATTCAAGGATGTTTCAATATTAGGAGATTTATTACATTTCAACATATTAATAGATCAAAAGAAATATATGACTATCTCTAATACTGAAAAGCATTTTCAGTATCTATTCTTAACAGCAAGCAAACAGCCTTTTAGTTAAATAAGACCAGAAAACTACATCCTTAATGCTATGTATCTCCTGCAAACACTGAGACACCCTGCTCAATGGGGAAAAAATAACAGTGTGGCTAGGCAAGGGTGTCCAGAGTTACTGCTATTATTAGCATTGTTCTGGAGGTCCTAGACATTGCATTTAGCAAGAGAAAGAAATAATAGATATTTAAAAACTGGAGAGGAGGTGGTGAAATTATTATGAATTATATATAATAGATATTTAAAAATTGCAGAGGAGGTGGTGAAGTTATTATGAATTATATACTCTGTTTACCATGGAAAACCCAAGAGAATAGACTGGAAAGTTATCAGTAAGTGGCCTGGGTACATTAATATACAAAAATCAGTACTCTGCTCTATATAAACAACAACCAAATGGAAAACAGGAGGAAGAAAAGAAAAGTTAGGAGAAAAAGGAATTAAAGTACTAATATATGTAGATTATAGAAGACACATGTAGTATATAGAAATAAGCTTAACAAAAATGTACAGGATTTATATGGAGAAAACACTAAAATGCTACATGAGAACATGAAAAAATGCATGCCCCGTTTTGTGACAGAAAGGATCAGTAATATATTTTAATTCATTAAAAAATATGCAGGGCTTCCCTGGTGGCGCAGTGGTTGAGAGTCTGCCTGCTGATGCAGCGGACACGGGTTCGTGACCCGGTCTGGGAGGATCCCACATGCCGCGGAGTGGCTAGGCCTGTGAGCCATGGCCGCTGAGCCTGCGCGTCCGGAGCCTGTGCTCCGCAACGGGAGAGGCCACAACAGTGAGAGGCCCGCGTACCGCAAAAAAAAAAATAATAAATAAATAATATGCAGAACTTTTTTTTTTTTAAAGAATGAACTCTAAATTATTTAAAGCTGATTCTAAAGTTAACACGAAAAAAAAAATAGCCAGAATGTGAATGAAGTGGAACTATCCCAACCAGGTATTAGAACATATTATTTATAGGTACAACCGCAGGCCTCAAATGCAAGACCACAATGAAACAGAAAAAAGTTACAGAGTAAATGTGATAAAGATAATAGTGCATGTCAGTGGGGGAAGATGAATTATCTACGAATGGTGCAAAACATCCAAGCAGCTTCTGGGTAAGATATGTGTTGTGTCTCTGCCTGTGCTAAAAAAATTTTGGATAGATTAAAAAACATAAATGCAGAAACAAAGTCCCAAAAGCACTAAACTAAAACATGGGAGATGGGAGATTTTTCATAATCTCGAAGTGTAGAAAGTCCTTCTAAGCATAAAGAAAAGAAGGAACAAAGAGAGGAGGGGAGCGTTAGGAGGAGGGAAGGATGGAGAAATTTCAGCATCACAAAAACATTCTTTAAAAAGTCAAAGTGCAAATGACAATCTATGAACAAAAAAATTGCCACCCATATCACAAGAAGAGCTATTTTCCTAAATATATAGATGTCCCCAAAATGAAGTTGATAAGGGAGCAAGCACTCGTAGAAAAAATGGAGAAGGGGCATGAACAACACTTAAGAAATCTCAAAGCCCCTAAATCACATGAAATGATGTTCAATGTCATTTACAACAGGAGAAGCACAAATTAACCTGCAGTGAAATTCCATTTTCTCATTTATCAGATTGGTAAAGTCATCACGTTTGGTAACAGGCTTAGGGAAGATTTGGAGAAGCCGGCCTGCTGGTGGGCATGCAAATGAACACATACCTAACGAGGGCCTGCTGCCTCTACAAAAACTCAGCAGCACATACCCATTGACTCAGAAAATCGCTGCTACAAATTTATCTTCAGATATTTTACAGATATGCAAAATGACTCATGCAAGGATATTAATTGCAGGGCTGCCTGTAATAGTAAAACTACGTAAGTGTTTATCAGTGGAGGCAGGTTCAATAAATGACAGTTGAGCTGCATGGTGGAAAGTTACACCAGCGTTACAAAGAATAAACCAGGTCTGTATATAATGGTGTAATAGGACCCCCAAGACATACTGTCAATTGACAAAATTAAGATACATGACAGCGTATGCCATTAGGAAAATATTCATATAAGTAAAGTATGTCTACATATATGTAAAATTTAGCAGTAAGAATACACAAGAAACCATTAACAACGTTTGTCTCTGGGGAAGGAAACTAGACAGGAGTGAGAAATAGCTTTACTTTCCCCTATATAACATTTTGGACTTTTTATATTTATTTATTTATTTTTGGCTGCGTTGGGTCTTCGTTGCTGTGTGCAGACTTTTTCTAGTTGCGGCGAGCGGGGGCTACTCTTCGTTGCAGTGTGAAGGCTTCTCGTTGCGGTGGCTTCTCTTGTGGCAGAGCAGGAGCTCTAGGCGCGTGGGCTTCAGTAGTTGTGGTGGGCGGGCTCAGTAGTTGTGGCTCGCGGGCTCTAGAGCGCAGGGTCAGTAGTTGTAGCGCACGGGCTTAGTTGCTCCGTGGCATGTGGGATCTTCCCGGACCGGGGCTCGAACCGTGTCCCCTGCATTGGCAGGCAGACTCTCAACCACTGCGCCACCAGGGGAGTCCGCACTTTTTATATTTTGTTGTGTTTTACCTACCCAGAATATTTTTTAATTAAACAAATAAACAAAAAAACAAATTAACCTCAAACTGTTTGACTATGTGTCTGCTGGTGTCAAGCAGAGAGTGGAGGTGAAAGTAAGTCAATACTGCTGTTCTTCTCCAAGCCAGACAAATGTTTTATAAAGGCAACACATCTCAAGCTGAGAAGACCCTTTTGTTTACTTGCTTTTGAATTGAAAACGATGCCTTCAAGTATCTCTCTAACTGTAAACACCATCAGCTGCTCTAAAAATATTTTCTGAGTAAATGCCACTTGTACCTTCTGGCATTTACTCAAGGCATCTTTTAAAGCAGCTGGGAATCTTGTTAGCAAGGCTATGGATTAGGGAGTGATAGAACAAAACAGCAAAGTAAGTAGAAGCTCAAATTCTACAGACAGCACAAAGGAGAGAAATCAATGTTCACAAGAGGACATAATTGATTCTTCCCCTGTAACCAACAAATTCTTACTGAGCATCAAAGATGGACAAGACACTTGTCACACATTTCAGGGGGCTCAATGATGAATATGAATAGCGTTGCCTTCAAGAAATATGGGGGTAAGATAAGAACAGAAGTGACTAGAATATTACATAAAGCAAGAGAAAATTACATCACAATTTTAAATACTACACACACACACACACACACACACACACACAAACCTTTTGGAGTTCAAGGAAGAAAATTTGAGACAGATAATAATCCTGAAGGCATACCAACAAAACAGTTCCCAAATCCAAGATGCCATGACAATTTGTGCCCAGTGCACCAGGAAAGTGGTAGTGCCATTTAAAAAACTGGAGAAAGTCAGTGCAGAATTAACCGGGATGTATTCAGAAGAGAAGCAGGTGAGCTGCTGATGTTCTCAGCCTCTCCTTCCAAATATACACATCTCAACGTCATAAGCACCTTCCACTTCAAATATCAACAGCCCCAAATGCTCACAGGATCGGATCCAGGAACCATCTTAAGAATGAGCTTGTCACTAAAACCTTTTTTCCACTGTTCCAACCCAACCTGATTTCTCCTTCTGTCCACTGCTTATACTTTTATGGTCATGCATGAGTGCTCAATCAGATTCTACTTTCTGTGTGAATTATCGTCCTTTTCGGATTATAAGGTGTTCAATAAAAGAGATAGTCTTATGCTTCACTTGAATGGTTACTCAATGGTTACATCCATTCAACTTGCAGAACACTCAAAACTGTTAGATTATATTTTTTCTTGAAAATTATAAAACCAAAACCAAATACCGCCATTTCCTGAAGACTTTATGAAAAGTGAAACTCTAAAGGTAGCTGAGGTGGGCATGAGGTATGAGAGTTCTCATGTTTTCTAAAGTTCTCTTGATGACTTCATCCATCTACAGCTCCTATCATTTCAAATGGGCTATTTTGGTCCTAAAGACAAAGTACTCATTCAAATGACCTGCAGTCTCTTGAGTACAGGGCATTTGCTATTTCCTAGGCATCAGATCATTTCATTCTCAAAATACCTTGAAAGGTAGATGCTATTGAAAGTTCCACTTAGTTTGCGAGTAAACTGAAGCATGGAGAGTTTATATCATAGTGTGAACCTTTTTTAAAAATGTTGGTTATCCAGTGTCTCTGCACTCTCCCTAACTCTAGGAAGGTCTCTGTTGTATGAATTCAAATGGGAGATTGACCCCACCACCCATCGGTGAAGGCTGAGGAAGGGGCAATCCTGGGATCATTTCTATGCAAGGACGTTGGCATAGTTACTTAGCTTTCTTTAATAGAAAAAAATAAAATTGTTATTGAATTCGTAAATAATCACAATTGCTTTCTAATGGGATTACTTTCAGGTGTCCTGTTGGGCATGAAACAACTTCCAGACTTGGAATTGGATTAGAAAAGGACTATCTCATTTCTTGTTTTAAGTTCATTTTCACTCAGTGCTTGCTTGTTAACTTCCAAGATTATACTTTTTTTTTCCACAACTGGCATGTCACAGAAAGTAATGTGGCACAATCTAACGCTAAAACTGCTAAGAACCTTAAGTTAGTAGTTTGTGGCGTGTCCAGCAGATGTCGCTGTATTTCCCACTGTATTTCTGCTGTCCATCTTATGCTTATACAGTGATGTATGCCAATTACATCTCAATAAAACTGGGAAAAATAGCCCTTAGCACCTCTGTGAATTGGAGTCAGTGCCCCAGACACCTGAGTGCACCTCGTAGACACCGTGGATCTAGAGGAAAATCATCCAGATGGAAGCAGCGGTCCATGCCAGTGCCCTGAGGAAGCCGGAGGGGCTGCTGTGGTGAGAAATGAGCGTGAAACTAGTAAGGACTTAACATTTAACGTGATCGCTCTGGCTTCTTTGCTAAGAGCAGAGTGTGGCAGGGGTGGCGGGTCAAGGGTAGAGGCGGGAAGACTGAATAGCCGACCAGCTCAGTAATCACCATGAGAGATCATGGTCCTCAGATCAGAGTGGGGGAGTAAAGAAGGGCAGAGGTCAGATTCTGGATATACTTTAAATATGGAACAAGGAGAATTTCCCAGTGGACTGAAGGGGAAGTGTGAGAAAAAGAAGAGTGAGGAAGTGGAAGAATGGAGTGAAGTTTAATTGAAACGAGGAAGAACAGAAGTCCAGTTTTGGGCATGCTGTGTTGAGTTTTCTCTCGAACATCCCAGCGGAGAAGTTGAGTAGGCAACGTGGTATGAGTCTAGGGCTCAGGACAGAGGAGGAGTGGAGATGTAAATTTGGGAGTCAGCATCATAGAGGTAATATTTAAAGCCATGAGACCAGGTGAGACTACAAAGGGATTGAGTGCAGATGGTGATGAGAAGACCAAGGACTGAACCTGGGCCTCTTCAGTACGCTCATTGCTTACGACACCCAAGTCCAGGGTGACTCTGATAGCATCCGGTGCAACGGTGGCAACTAGTGTCCAGGCATCGTGACAGCAGCCCCTCAATAGATGCTCCTGGAGTGGGACAGAGGCTGTGGTTCTGCCTAGTTTCCCTGTTCTTGTGTGTTTTCCTCTCCCTGGTTTCCCAGACTTCCTATCTGTTATCCTTCTAATTAATTCCCTCCCTGTCTAAGTAAGGCAGAGTCTTAGTTGCTGCTTATAACCAAGAACCCTAATCAAAGCCAAATATTTCATCAAGTTTATTTTGCTAGTAAATGGTGAGGCCAGACTGGAGAAAAATTATGTCTGTTATCAAAGGAAAGACTTGCTTTTAACCACTAGCTGTGTCACACCTATATCCCCTTAATTGTAAATGGTTAAATTTTAGGGTAAAATTCCCCAAATAGATGTTTATTATTGCAATATCATTCCTGTATCAAGCTATTGTCACTCTAAGTAAACTTCAACATAAATGCACTAATTTGGCTTTACAGATATGATGAAATGATTTGACGTATGATTAAAGTTCTAGACATATCTGTATGTCTCAAATTATTTTATAGATAGGGCTATGAGCTCTAAAATAGCTTGGGACTTAAGAGAAATTCATATAAAATAGCTGCTTTGCTGCTTTTTACATTTGCAGTAATGTAGGAATTTGCAATTTAATGGGATTTTACCTCAGACTTCCTTTTGTTATTCTGATGACATAATTATCTGTCCTATTTACAGGACGGCAGAATAATGAAGGGGAAAAAGAAAGAAACCCTAGTTGATTGTTAAAAATAATTGAAACATGGCTTGAAAAGTTATAGTTCTGTCTTTACGTATGAAGCGTCTTTAGTTCTCATGAAATGTCCTATCAGAAAATCTCAAAAGATACAACCACAATAAAATTTGTATGATTTATTTAAAATAGCCCCCTAATTAAGTGGGCTCTTAAACACACTGAGCATGATACAGACAATAAAGTTTCTGTTTTTTTAATTACTTTAAAAAAAAAGAAAAAGAAAATCTCCAAAGAGAAAAAGATGTCCCTGTATCCCTCTTACTCCCTTTGGTTATTAAAATATAAATGTTATTAAATAAATAAATAAATTTTGTGGGTACCGTGCAGAGGTGACCTTTACTTTGCATATCTATCCTCCAAATTCACATAAGAGAAAACTAGGGCCATCTCAGGCACCTCCTTTTAGAACCAAGAACAGCAGAATTATTTTCCATAACACACGATGGCTCTAAATGACACATCAACAACTTTGGAAGGTTGGAAGCCCACATGCAGGGCCTGTTCAGGACACAGGGATGGCCGTGAGTGGCAAGGCCTTGCACTCAGAACCTATAACCCACAGGGGAGGCTGACAAGTAAGGTAACATTTTTATAAGACTGAATGAAATAAGTAGTAGATTAAAAGCTAGTATAAATTACTCTAGGGGAAGGAGCAAGTTGATCTCATAGGAGCACTGTGGAAGATGGCAGGAGAATGAGAGCCTTTATCCTGAGTCTTGACATGAGTGGAGGAATTATGCTGCTGTGTATTTATTGATATATTTATTCATTCACATATTCACTCATTGAACAGGTATTTATTCAATGCCTACTATGGGCCAGGCACCATGATGTTCCCTGGGGGTGCAGAGATGACCAAGATGAAGCACTGCCATCAGGGCTTACATTCCAGTGAGAGGAGGCCAAAAACAAACAAGCAGGCATTGTTGCAGTCCTTGGCCACCCTACCGCACTCTAGAAATTAAAGCAGGGCAAGGGAATAGAGTGAGCTGCAGGGGCTCAGGCACCATCTCAGAGGAAGTAACATTTGGGAAGAGGACTGGATGTTGAGAAGAAGCACGTCGTGCAGATTTCTAGGTGGCAGTAAGGAGGCTGGGTTTTATGCCAAGTGAAGTCAGAAACACTCGAGGGTTTTAAGAATTGTGTTTTTGTTTTTGTTTTTTTTGCTGTACGCAGGCCTCTCACTGTTGTGGCCTCTCCCGTTGCAGAGCACAGGCTCCGGACACGCAGGCTCAGCGGCCATGGCTCACGGGCCCAGCCGCTCCGCGGCATGTGGGATCTTCCTGGACCAGGGCATGAACCTGCGTCCCCTGTATTGGCAGGCGGACTCCCAACCACTGCGCCACCAGGGAAGCCCAAGAATTGTGGAATGATATGAATGGATTCATTTTTATCACTTGGGCTGCTGTGGAGAACGACTCTAGGAAGCAAGGAGGAAAGAGGAGGAACCTGTGGGAAGGTAGGGAGGCGTCAGTATGGTCCAGGCTGGAGGTGATGAGGTTGGTACAAGACTGATGCGGGGGGCGGGGGAGGCCAGAGTCAGAGCTGGGGATGTGTCTGCAGAGAGAGCAGGAGGTCAGAACTCACTCAGGAGTTGGATGTGGAGAGGAGGAGGCCAGGAGGACACGAAGGTGGCTTCTGAGTTGAGCAGCTGAGCCCATGGGAGGTGCCTGTGACTGGGACAGGGTGGAGGAGAAGCGGGTAGGGGATGATCCTCAAGAGTTGGCGGTGCCTATCCTTCAGCTACGTTACCCACTCTGAGGATTCTACAGCAAGTACTATTTTGTGCTACAAACGTTTATCTGAAACTTTGAGAACTGGGAAATGGATAGCAAGTATTTTAGGCTGAGAAAATACCCCCAAAGAATGGGACTGGTGTGCTGGGGAACTGTGAATAAGATAATATGACTAGGGCTTCCCTGGTGGCACAGTGGTTAAGAATCCACCTGCCACTGCAGGGGACACAGGTTCAAGCCCTGGTCCGGGAAGATCCCACATGCCGAGGAGCAACTGAGCCCATGCACCACAACTACTGAGCCTGTGTGCTGCAACTACTGAAGCCCACGTGCCTAGAGCCCATGCTCCACAACAAGAGAAGCCACCGCAATGAGAAGCCTGCGCACCGCAACAAAGAGTAGCCCCCTCTTGTGGCAACTAGAGAGAAAGCCCACGCACAGCCACAAAGACCCAACGCGGCCAAAAATAAATAAATTTTACAAAAAGATAATATGAAACAGAATGTGCCAAAGGATGCAGAGGTTGGTGGAAGCTAGGAGGATTGGTCAGAGCCTGATGTTGGAAGACCTCCAACACTGCTCTCTATTTCAAAGACAGTGGAGAGCCACCAGATGTTTGGGGGTTAGAGGAGGGACATCAAGCAATATCAGTTTTAGAAGAGTAACTGATGAAAGTGTAAACAGATGGATTGGAAAAGGGACCTGCTTAAGTCAGAAAGTTTTGCAGTGGCTCAAGAGAGACATAACTAAAGGTGCAAAGATGAGCAGAGGTCTTACGGCTGGAAAGGAAAGGAAAACGCACGTCCAAAGAAGGCTTGGGAGACTCCACTCCTCAGTAGGTACCCAAGAGAAATGCCTGTGTGTTTCCACAAAAAGATACATTCACAAGAGCCAAAGCCAGAAATCCACCCAAATGCCAGTAGATATTTGAAAAATAGAACTGAAAAATAAACTGTGGTATATTAAACAATGGGACACTCCATAGCAATAAAATGAACAAGCTGCTACACGTACCAATGATTTAAACAGCCGATTAAACGTGATATTGAGTGAAAAAAAGCCAGACTCGAAAGAGCACATGCTATACAATTTCACCCGGGGGAAGTTCAAAAGCAGGCAAAACCAACCTAAGGGGTTAGAAGTCAGGGGAGTGGTGCCCCTTGGGAGAGGGATAGCAGCTAGGATGAGGGGACATACTGTTTTCTGGGGTGACTGTTAATGTTTTGTTTCTTCACCTAGGAGCTAAACAGGCATGTTCATTAACACTACTTGTATTCAACACAGCGTGTTAGTGATTCTAAACAGCCTCAGTGATAAATGAGTCCAGCATGATGATTTTCTGTAACACAATAATACCAACTCACCACCTCCCATCCATCACTGGCAAAGCACTAAATACCCAGGTCTTCCAGCCTGATCCTCGACTGGGCTGAGAAAAAAACCTGTGGCCAGAGAAAACTCTTAGGCAGAGAGTAACAGATGATTGCAGTAAGAGGCCATCAGAGTACAAAGAAAGATGTTTATCCATAGCTAAACAATGGTATATAATGAGGAACCTGAGTTTGAACTGTCCCTAGCATTTATAACACAGGTGTAAGTCTTTATAATTGAATAAAAATGGCCACAAATCCTCTGCTATTCCTTTCATGAAGAGGTCAATTCTCACTCCCTTCCCTCTGAATCTGGCTGCACTTGGTGAGTTGCTTGACCAATAACAGAATATGGTAGAATTGACGTTCTGGGACTTATGAGCTGAGCTTTCACAGATGAATGCTTTCAGCTATGACTCATATTGGAGTCCGCACTCCAGAACCTCTGAGCTGCCATGGAAGAAATCTGATTGTCCTGAGACTGCCTTTTGGGATTGCCATGTGTAGGTGTTCCATTCCAGAGACCCAGTGGAATTTAGCTCTCCACAACCCCAGCCAAGATGCTGGATGCATGAGTGAGGCCACCTTGGACCCTCCAGACTAGCCCTTCTACTAGATGAATACCAGCAAGTGACTTGAGTCAACGCCCCATGGAACAGAAGAACTACCCAGATGCACCTATCCTGAAGTACCTAAGAAATCATAAGACATGATAGACAGTTAATTGTTTTAAGCCAGTGAAGATTGGGAGTGTTTCTTACATAGAAATAAATCATTAGAACCGTCTAGACCATGAATCTGGAGGGATGTTGGTCTCTGGCATGTGGGGCTGCACAGCACTATTGCATTCATTTAGAGTAAATCAACTTCAGAAAGCTTCCTTTCCAACTGCAATTCCATTCCTTATTATCTGAGAAGAAGGAAAGGCTGTAGCACAATTGTTCTGCCTTTTGAAAACAGTGAACACTAGCCCCACACTGTCATCGAGCTCCCATTCGGGAGAGTAATTTATGGTCCTTTTTTTTTTTTCCTGTTGTTAAGCTTTGGGTTGCGTTTTTTATTTAACAGATTGGCTTCTATGGAGTCAGTTTCATATTTCCTTTCTGTGACTCATTTAATAAAAAACTAGGAAGGAGTACACAGAAATATTTTGCCTGGTTCACAATCATTCATTCACCGCGGCTTCCTGAGTCATCACTCATTTAACTTCACATACAAACATCATAAAACTTCTATTAGTCAGCACTCAGTGTGCCTGAGTGTAAGGAAAAAGGCTCCTCACCCCTCCATCCACTCAAAAAGAGCTACAAGTTCTTTTTCTTTTCACTTTCGCAGATTTTAGGTAATTTTCAACTTGTAGAGAAAAGCACACCCTTGAGAGCTAAGAGAGTGTCTAACTCATTTTCCACTCCTCTTGCTACACCTGATGTAAAGGGAATAGGAACAACATCAAAAACAATAAAAATCAATCCCACCTTAGAACCACAAGGAATGGTACTGTTAGACCACCACGACAGCCGTGAGTTTCAAGATGATTTGATATTCACTCCAGCTAACATATGAGTAACAAGACTGGGTACTGAGCCCGGATCTCTCTGACTCTAATGTTCAGGCTGTTAGGCCTGCACTATTACACCTCTCAAAACCTGGAGGAAGACTGAACATCAGGATTCAAGGGGCACTTTTTTTCACTAGCCTGTTGGAGAATGGTGTCTTCACACTGATTTGGACAAATCCCCTACTGCATGTTTCCACTCTCCTCCATGTGCAGATGAGAGACAACCATGCTGTTCTTGCCCCATTGGTAGCATTTAACTACACAGTATGATGAGTTTTGTCCTGTTCCCATGGGCCTCACACTCTTTCAACATCTCATCAGTTTATTGTTGTATTAACTATTCTTTCACCACTTGCATGCTACAGAAGCGGTCTCCAAATGTTTGTGAATGAATACAGGTATCTATCAATAACCCACTGCTCCTTAGGGCAGTGGTAGGTGGGTAAGACATGGCTCGTGGACCAGCATTCTGGAAAAGGGTATAGTTGACCCCTCTTCCATCCCTAGTACAGGGACACCCCAAACATTTGAAACTTCAATGCTCAAGAAATACTGACTCTACAAATGACCCAATTTCATTCCTTTTTATGGTTGATATTCCATTATATACGTACCACATCTTCTTTATCCATTCATCTGTCAATGGACATTTAGGTTGCTTCCATGACCTGGCTATTGTAAAGAGTGCTTCAGTGAACATTGGGGTACATGTGACTTTTTCAATTATGGTTTTCTCTGGTTATATGCCCAGTAGTGGGATTGCTGGGTCATATGGTAGTTCCATTTTTAGTTTTTTAAGGAACCTCCATACTGTTCTCCATAGTGGCTGTATCAATCTACATTCCTACCAACAGTGCAAGAGGGTTCCCTTTTCTCCACACCCTCTCCAGCATTTATTGTTTGCAGATATTCTTTTCTTTTAATTATTTATATTTTTTTGGCTGCATTGGGTCTTCATTGCTGTGCGTGGGCTTTCCCTAGTTTTGGCAAGCAGGGGCTACTCTTTGTTGCGGTGCACAGGCTTCTCATTGTGGTGACTTCTCTCGTTGCAGAGCACGGGCTCTAGGCGTGTGGGCTTCAGTAGTTGTGGCACAAGGGCTTAGTTGCTCCACAGCATGTAGGATCTTCCTGGACTAGGGATGGAACCCAGGTCCCCTGCATTGGCAGGCAGATTCTTAACCACTGTGCCACCAGGGAAGTCCCTGTTTATAGATTTTCTGATGATGCCCATTCTAACCGGTGTGAGGTGATACCTCATTGTAGTTTTGATTTGTATTTCTCTAATAATTAGCGATATTGAGCAGCTTTTCATGTGCCTCTTGGCCATCTGTACCCAGCAATCTCACTACTGGGCATATACTCAGAGAAAACCATAATTCAAAAAGATGCATGCACCCCAATGTTCATTGCAGCACTATTTACAGTAGCCAGGTCATGGAAGCAACCTAAATGTCCATCGACAGACGAATGGATAAAGAAGATGTGGTACATATATACAATGGAATATTAGCCATAAAAAGGAACGAAATTGGATCATTTGTAGAGATGTGGATGGACCTAGAGAGTGTCATACAGAGCGAAGTAAGTCAAAGGGAAAAACAAATCTCGTATATTAATGCATATATGTGGAATCTAGAAAAATGGTACAGATATACCGGTTTGCAAGGCAGAAAGAGAGACACAGATGTAGAGAACAAACATGTGGACACCAAGGGGGGAAAGCGAGGGCGGTGGGGGGATGAACTGGGAGATTGGGATTAACATATATACACTAATATGTATAAAATAGATAACTAACGAAAACCTGCTGTATAGCACAGGGAACTCCACTTCACTGTACTAACACATTGTAAAACAACTATACCCCAATTAAAAAAAATTTTATAAAGAAATACTGACTCAATTTTCAATTCACTTCAATGGCCAATGATTGATGCTTGCTCTGTGCTAGACTTACAGGATCCCATGAAGTTGACACAACGAGGACTTCTAAACGCTGGTGTTCTTCTTCGCCCACTTGCCTGTCTATACTCCGTCCTAAGTGACCTCATCCAATCCCATGACTTAAAACCCTGTATATAGGCTGAAAACTCTCAAACATATATTCTTAGCATAGGTGTCTTTTCTGGTTTCTTGACTCTTGCATCCAAGAGGTTACATGGGAGAATGTCCAAATGACTCACAATGAGAGTATAAAGGAAGGAGAGATTATTTCCAAATTAGAGGGGAGATGCAGATCAAAGATGGTTTCCTAGAGGAGGACAGGATATTGAAGACAGGATTTCAAAAGTCAAGAACAGGGAGAAGATGGTGCCCCAGGAGCAGAAAACCACAGGGCAAATTACAAACCACAGGGCAAATTAGGCAAATTTAGTGGAAGTTTAGGGAACATGTGAATGCAGTAAAGGAAGTATTGGGAAGTAGTGGGGTCAAAGGCCAGACAGGTGAGTGAGGACAAAATGTTAGACAAAGGAGTTTAGAGTTTCTTCTGTGGTCAAGATCCAACCCAGACTCTTTAGCAAGAAAGGGTCCTTATCATAGCTGTGTATAAGGAAGTTATGAAAGACGTCAGGAGATGCATGGAGTGAAGAAAAAGGTATCTTGGGATCAGCAAGTAGTCCTGGTGAGCGGGCAGTAGGACTATTGCAAAACAATGTAAGGGAAATCAATGAAGGAATGTTAACTGAAAGATGGGGGGAGAAAAATGAGTATGTAAGATGGTTTCTAGGTTTGAGTCTTGGTCCCTAGATGCATGGTGAATCCACTGTTCAAAGATGGGTAGCAAAGCGTCCTTCAAAGGATACTCCCTCCCAGAGATTGCATTTCATGATCCTCATTACTGTGTGTTGTTTCTTCATGAGGGAAGCTGCTGGTTATACTTTAATATGGGCTGTGGCGAAAACATATCGAGACAGAGCTTCTCAGTTACACTCTCACACACGTAGTTATAAAATTATAGCATTATGTAATCTTATACGTTTCAAATATTGCTCTCAAGAGGACTGTGTGAGTCACTTTTGGAATCTAGAACAACCACCTGTGCATCCCCCCAGGATCAGTGCTAGGCCTACTCCATCAGTCCTACCCTGCTTTGGCCCTTATTTCTCTGGATTTTGGCCAGTCATTCTGAGTCACAGTGACTGGTCTTCTAATCTGGAAGTTGCAGAATCCAGTGTTCCTGCTATCCCGGGAGGCCCTATCCTCCTTTCCTGGGCTTGGAGTATCACCCTACTGACCAGCACTGCATACCAAGAGGTGGGGCAGGTTTTTCTCAAAAGGTGTAGAAGGAAAAATTATAATAGATGTCCAAGGATTATGAAGTTCTTCCTAGCCTCCCTAAACTTAAAAAAATTCAAAGATTTCTTGACCTGTCTAACTATGTAGAGAGGAACAGAAGAAAGTCAAGAACGTGGCCACACTTGTAGCTGCCACACGGGATGGTTGCTGGGGCAGAATCTTTTCAAAATCCCAGGGTTCTGTAGGAGATGATGTCTCTGGGTCACATCCAGTCAAGAAGACATCAAGCCCAGTCGGCCTGTAGAGTTCTTGGCAGACAGGAAATGACCTCCAGGGAAAGCTTTATTGGCACCAGAAACAATTTCCCTCCTTGGGGCCAGTGCTACCCAACAGACAGACTCAAGTGTATTCCTGAATCCTTCGGTCTCTAGGGTGGTCCTCTGTCACCACACTACCCATTCCTCTTGTCAGAGATACCCAAGCATCACATGTTCTCAGGTGACATAGGGCAGACTGGAATCCATCCCCCCCAAAGACCCATGGTCTCAAATATTTCTCAATACAGAAGGCAAGGAATATGGAGCACTGGAGAGGAAACAAAATGGACTTCTGGACTTTCTTCTGTGACTCTCTACAGAGATAGAGAGGTCATGTAATTTCCCTACATTTATGGCTAATAAATGGCAGAGCTGGGGTTCAAGCCCTGGTCTGTTTGACTACCACACCAAATTGCCTCACAAATTATCTTTGTCTCTGTGTTCTGAGCACCCAGCTCCTACCCTAACACAACATAGATACACAATAAAAATTTAACAGAAGAATGACAGTAAGTCAAATATTCTTGCTTTATTACTTAATGCAGTCCTGCTAAGCGAGTTGACAGCAAAACCAAGAATA
This sequence comes from Lagenorhynchus albirostris, assembly GCF_949774975.1. Classification (NCBI taxonomy): domain Eukaryota; kingdom Metazoa; phylum Chordata; class Mammalia; order Artiodactyla; family Delphinidae; genus Lagenorhynchus; species Lagenorhynchus albirostris. The sequence goes on from NC_083109.1 coordinate 49,246,122, forward strand.
AGATCAGTGAATGTTTTAAGTGATGCCCTGTCAACTGCTTCTGACTGTTTCAAAAAAAAAGATCCCAGAGTATATGCAATAAAACTTGAAATACCACCACAAGGTGATGAAAGAGCACTGGATAAGGAATCACAACTCTAAGGTTTCAATTCAAGTCCTAATCTTTGAAGGAAACTCATGACTCCTCTGGGCTTCAAATTCCTCACCTGGATGATCATCACAGTCTCTCCATGTTCTGGAGTTCTACAGACCTTAAATGATGAAGTCCTTGATTATCTGGGATTTTTGTGGCAATATACTGTGATGGGAAAGAGCAAATGTACAGACCCAAATACTCATATCTGGAATTTTGTTGAAACAGTCATGCATGCAAAGGGGTGCCTTGGGTCCTGTGGCTAATCCTCAAGTCTCACCATACTGTGGTCCCTCTACTCCAACTGCAGGGACGATGTCACACCCTCAGGTGTTCAGAATGACAGCAAGTGAGTCTGCAAGGCACCCTCTCAAAGGAGTGGGACTACACTCACCACATGAGAGACATTTTGTGGCACTGCCCTGACACAAAGAGACACATGCATTCACATGCAATATTGGGAACCAAGATAAAGAAGGAACAAGGTTTTTTTTACCAACCCCAAGATACATGACTTAAAACATTATATCATGAAAATAGTTTTTTAACTTCTAAATATAAGCTAATAATAACAGCTGTAGCAAATATCAAGAAATTCAATTAACTTGAACACTCTCCACTCAAATGTTCTAATTTATCAAGGTCTTTTTGGATTTTCTTAAATTGCTTTTTATAACTAAACTTCATTTTCAGACTTGAGTGGCCCTCATGATGCCATGTTTCAATTCTAGTTTCCCAGAAAGTCAATCAGTAGGAAGTGTATGCCTTAAACACAACAGGCTAATGGCATTATAATCATACACAGAAGACACTCAAAAACAATTACACAGCTAGTAATATCTTTAGTAACCCGTTAGGGAGTCAAATGATAGTCTGTGTCTTTATTAAAATGTAAACAAAGCCTGTCTTTATATTATATCTATAATAGTATGAATATCTATAAAATGACCCAAAAGTTTAGTAAGAGAAGGCTTGGGAAATTCCAGTACATCATACCCTATGATATTATGTCACAGAGTAGTTACAAACAGCCATGAGAAATGGGAAAAGGTGTTTATGACACAAAGATAACTGAAAATAGCATAATATAAAACCAACGACAGTTGGATTATTCTACAAATACCTCTGTAAAATACATATGCTCCACACGCAATATACATAAGGACCAGAAGGAAACACAATGATATAAAATAATTGATACCGTAGAGTGGTATCATATTTCTTTGGTTAAAAAGGGCGCCTTCCTTTGTGCTGTAATACTGTCTGTGCAATACACTGTATATGGAGGGGAAAAATGGAAAACGAATCACCCACAAAGATTTAGATACACTGAGAGCCTGCGGCTTGAGTTCAGAACGCTGGTTAGGACAATCGATTAACATAGTTAAACTTGTTGTGGGCTTTGAAGTCTCACTGCCCTATGCAGTTGGAAAGCCCAGTGTCAAAACTAGACACAAGATGCCCACCAAATATCCCATAATTAACAAAAACTGTGCCATCCTCCCCTTCTCGCCTAAAAATAACAAAAATGGCAAAGAAAACTATGATGCAAAAATTCTCTCTTGTTGGTTGAACTGCATTCTTTTTTCCTAAGAAATTTTCCCAGAATAAGCGTGGGGTTACTTAAGGAGAGATGCCCTCTCTGCCGACTACGCTCTGCACAGCAGCCACTGCCAACCTCCACGTTATTTCTGACAGATTACTCAGGACCAGCAGAGGACTGCCGAACATCTAAAGGAGCAGCAGGTATGGAGCCAGGCTTTCAGGTCCTACCAAGCCTAACAAACTGTCCTAAGAGAAAAAAAAAAAAAATAGGAGGAAAGTGAAGAAAATGTACTCAGTGTTTTGTGTCTTTTCATTCATGTACGGGGCTTTATGAGTTGAGGTTTCTATTCACGGAGTTGCTTTCATTTCACAAGGTGAGATTCGGGAGACCCACGAAATGGTTAAAGTCTTCTGCAGAGACCCCTCAGCTTCTGTCTGCCCCACGAGGAAGCGTTGCTTTGATCCTCTGCAAACAGCTTTTCTCATTTCTATAGATAGGTGTTTGTTCCAGTGAGAGTGGCTGAACAAGGGCCCCCATGGACAGGCCCTGTTGTGGGGCCTTCCTTTCTTTTTAAAGCCTGTCTGGATAGGAAGATCACTGCCAATTAAAATGTTTTCAGGTTTAAAAAAATGATAGACTGGCTTGTGCCAGGAAAATCTGGCTTATCCTTTATTTGTCAATTATTTTATTTACTTCATCAAGAAATTAGCAATCTGCATTAAGAGGATTCTAACTTGGCTTATTTCACCAGGAGGAGGCAGGTCTGTTTGGGGGACACTGGCAGCTACTATGCAACCAGACCAGTTTCTGCACAAAATCGTACCTTTTTCACTTTGCTCACACAGGAAAAAATACATACCGAGGATATTTGAGATTTAGCACTGGTTAAAAATAACCTAGCACTCTCTTCACTTCAAGTGACCAGGAGCCATGACTGTCAGAGTATTTATAATTGGCTCTGAAAAATATAGCCCATATGAGAGGAATTCTAAGTTATAGACCTCGGGGCTGAACTGGGGATTAGAGGCTATCTTCTCCCAGTGGCAACTAAATGAAAGGCTCTCCTTCTATGGAATTTCTGTCAGTTAACCTTCTCACTTCTGCTCATTACCTCTGCTGATGGGTGTTTTATTGTCTTATAACCTGCCCCACCTTTGAACAGCTCTAACTATTAATATGTCCTTTTACTTTTTTCTGCATTATTATTATAATTATTTTAGAAATTTATTTTATTTTTGACTGCATTGGGTCTTTGTTGTTGCACGTGGGCTTTCTCTAGTTGCAGTGAGCAGGGGCTACTCTTCGTTGCGGTGCGCGGGCTTCTCGTTGCGGTGGCTTCTCGTTGCAGAGTACCGACTCTAGGCACGCGGGCTTCAGTAGTTGTGGCACATGGGCTTAGTTGCTCTGCGGCATGTGGGATCTTTCTGGACCAGGGATTGAACCCGTGTTCCCTGCATTGGCAGACGACTTCTTAACCACTGCGCCACCAGGGAAGTCCTGAGAAATTACATCTTTATGTTCACTGAATTCTACCACAATTTAACATTTTGTTCAATATTTCCTTGCTTTCAACCGTGAATGTCAGTTGATAAACCAGAGTAGCATTGGTGGTTCCTGTGACTGTCACCAAAAACATCAAACTACGTGCAGTCCCCATCAGAGTTGTAAGTATCTCGACTATTCTGCTTATCACTACTTCAATCTTGTCATTTAATGTGTTAATAAAAAAAGCTCAAGGAAAACAATTTCTCCCCTCACAGTACTTCTGACACTAATGTGCAGGGTTTTTCTTCTAACAACCGTCATTCTCCCGACCTCAGCTGTAGGGGGTGTCTTAGAATTTAATTCAATTCTGACACTAACTACCCAGAATCAGCAAAGACCCCACAGTTAGGGAACCAGCCCCACAAGGATGTCTCCACTCCCAAGGTCATCACACCACCTGTACTTCTGACCAACCAGATGTAGATCTGAGGTTCCCACAACCCTTCCCAGGTTCCTTAACTTGTGGAAATAGCTCACAGGTCTCAGGGAGATGCTTACATTTGCTGGTTTATAATAAAGAATATGATAAAGGATACAGATGAACAGCTAGATGAAGAGGTATATAGGGCAAGGTCTGGAAGGGTCCCATGCTCAGGATCTTCTGTCCTTGTGGAGTTGGGGCACATCACCCACACACACGTGGATGTGTTCATCAGCCCAGAAACTCTCCAAACCCCACAGTTTAGGGATTTTTTTTTATGGAGGCTTCACCATGTAGGCATGATCCATCATTAACTCAATCTCCAGTCTCCCTTCCTGGAGCTGAAAGTCCCAAGCTTCTAATCATGTCTTTGTCTTTCTGGTGACCAGCCTCCATCCTGAAGCCATCCAGGAGCCCGCCCAGAGTCACCTCATTAGAACAAAATATGCTCCTATCACCCCAGAAATCCAAGGAATTCAGGAGGTCCATGTCAGGAACTGGGGTCAAAAACCCAATATTAGAACAAAAGATGCTCCCAGCATCCCTGTCACTCAGGAAGTTACAAGGGTTTTGGAAGCTCTGTGCCAGAAACTGGGGGCAGAGACCAAACATATGTTTTTTATTCTACCGCAGATGCACACGTATTAAGAAAGAGAGAGGAGAGGGGAGGGGAGGCGGGAAGAGGGAAGAGGGAAGAGGGAAGGAAATACGGCAGCCCAGAGGCAGACTGCACCAAGCTGTCTTTTTAAAAGAGTCAGAGAAGGAGAAAAAGGAGGAGGAGGAGAAAAAAGACTCAGCTTAAAGCAAGGAAATACTGAACGTGTACACATTTATCTCAAGGCAACGTTCATGTATCAAGGGCCCGCACTGTTCTAGGCAGGATGCTAAGCACTAGGGTAAAAACTGCCCTTTTCTCAGGAAGCTCACTTTAAAATCAACTCATCATAACAAAATTTTTCATCAAGCAAATGTCAATCAACCATCTACATGCAAGCACTACCAACGGTTATTAAATTAAAGGTGGGGTTCCAGGACTCAAAGAGCTTTCTGAAATGGTCAATCAGACAAGGTATGAAGCAATTCAAAATTACAGGAGGTCTACGGTAATAAGTTCTCAGTGAGTGTCCTGACGAGGTGTTTTAGGGCTCTGGGGAGGGAGGGGTCCCTGAGGGCTGGAGGGAACCAGAGGGCGACCTGGGCATTGGCAACTTGAGCGTCCTCTGTCCGGGGAACTCAAAGGTCAGAGGGAGTTAGTTGGACATCAAGTTTGGAGAAAGGTGATTACACTAGACCTTACCACCCTTCAGGGTGGCTGAAACAGAGGGTTTATGTAGGGGTCTGGGAGAGCTCGGAAGAGCATAGAAGTTTAAACTAGAACCAAGTTTGATAAGGTTTCAAATACCAGGCTAAGTTTAAAATTCTATCAGCCACCCAGATCTGTAAGCAGCAGGTGCTCCTTTTCACACCGAGATGCCATCAACACAGAATCAAAAACCAATAAAGGCATTCTCAATCCCCATGCTCTGTGAATATTTAATGCATTTTTTAAAGTACTACCAAAGGCAGTGACCATCAGTCTTATTTTCTTTATTCTTTCCTCCTTCCCCCCACTTATCCGATTATCTGAAAAAATTAGGCTGTCAGGGTGACCCTCTATTAGATGGAAGGGCAATTCCCTGGCAGTCATAAGCTTAGGATGCCCCCTAGTGGTCTCATGAAATATATTCACTTAAGAATCTTTTAAAAGGGATTTTCAGTGCGGGCTGCACAGAGGAATTAGCTAGGGGGCCTCAAAACCTCCTGCTGCTGGGCCCCACCCTTAGAGACTGAGATTTAAACCATCTGCAGCATGGACTGGGCCTCAGAATTTTTAAACATTGCCCATATTTATGAGAATTCTTGAAATTAGCTCAAATTATCCCTTCAACTCTGTTGTTCTTAAAGTTATTTGTCTGTCCCAGGTCTTTTGCATTTCTGTATGAATTTTAAAATCAGATTATCAATTTTTACTCCTAAAAATGCCTGCTGGGATTTTGATCAGTATTGCATTGAATCTGTACATCAATTTGGGGAGAATGAACACCTTAACACCCTTGAACCTTGTGACCCACGGACACGCACCCGGCTCCTTTAATTTCTCTCGGCACTGCTTTGTAATTTTCGGCATACAGATCCCGGAAGACTGGATCCCTCACACACACACAGCTGATGCAAATGTAAAAGGTTACAACCACTTTGGAAAAGTTTGGCAATCTCCTAAAAAATTAAACCTAAATCTTGCATATGACCCAGCCATTCTGCTGCCAGGCATTTCCCAGAAGAAATGAAAGCATGTGTCCCATAAAGACTTGAACAGGAATGTTCCAGCACCTTCATCTGTAAGTGCTCTACTGCTCTTATTGCTTTTCCTCCCATTCACTGCCACCTCCCAAATAAACCACTCTCGTGAAAACTCTTGAATCGAGGTCTGCTCGTGGGATCCCAATTTAATAGAAGCTGCAAGCTAAAATAATAATGAGGTAGAAAAACTGTCATCAGTTACTTAGCCAAAAGAGCTTCTCTTGTTTTGTTTTGTTTTGTTTTTCTGAATATAACTTGATATATACCAGGATGAATGGTGACACCTTAAAGGAGGGGGTCCTTCCTGGGACCAAGCCACAGAAGGGAAGGCAAAAGCAGCCTTCCTTCCTAAAGAAGGGAAAGTCCTTACGATTCAGGAAGACAAGGGAGAGATGAGAGCAAAGGAAGGATGGGGAGAAAAGAGCAAGCAAGGTGGAGGTGGCTGGGACCAGGTGAGGGGGGATCTGGCAAAGGAAAATGGTAAAGCTTACGACTCCATGGCAACGTGATTTCTATCGATGTCCTCCTGTGAACTCACCTAAAGTGTCCCACAAGTGCACAGTGATCACCAGTGCTTTGAGCGGGCGGGCTTCTGGTAAAACACAAAGAAGGTACTGAGGTTCATACATCATGGGACAGAACAGAACCGGGAGGAAGGGAAGCCAGAGCCCAGAGGCTGAGAAGACTCCAGAAACTGAAGCCCCCAGAAATTCTCAGTCCAATAGATTTGGTTGGATATCAACCAACTCTGGCATTGATGGTCAAGCTAGTCTACCTGGCTCTCTGGAAGGCAGGGTAGAAAGGACTGTGATAAGTGAGTTACCCCAGGAAATTATACTCTCTTCTATACATGCCAGATATAGATGGGGTTCCTCTTCTGCAGATGAAGAAAGAGCCACTGCCTTTTCTCATCTGGTGGTAGGTGGAGGGCAGTGAGTATGAGTCATCCAGAGCACGGCCAGGGGGTGTTAAGTCAGCACAAGGCACAGGGATTCCCTTGAGGAAGGCAGAGGAATGAAAGTCAGGAGGAACAAAGAAGTGAGCCTGCACCAGCACAGAAAGGGGGAATCAGACGCAGAACAGGAAACAGAGAAAAAAGGTCAGTAAAGGATGTGGCTCTGCTCCAGAACTGAAGCTCAGTACAGTAATATCCTCACATTTCACTGTTTAGAGCAACTGTAAGTTAGAAGGGATGGATGATCTCTGAATGCACTGACATCAGTACATGGAGGGGAAACATCAACATTTTAGAGCATTGCTCATGGGGCTGGATGATTAGAAATGGAGACCTTACAGAGTTTAGCCTACAATAATCACAATTACATTCCAGGTGGTACGCATTACATCTTTGGAATGATGTGGCTTTTTCAGAACAAATTTCCCAAGGAACACACTGCATGAATACATACTCTATCATATACTTTTTCATGATACTAGGAAATTGGCATTTCTATGTATATGATAGCTACAGAATTGTGAGTTATCGTGCAGAGAACCGCTTCTGTAAATTTAGTGAGAGAAATTGAGCTTGCAGACAGTGAAGGATAAAGCCAGGGCCAAGTCTCACAGTAACTTGATGTTCACAATAAGAAATCGTTCTCTTGGTGCAAAGAGTGGCCAGAGAAGTAGAAGGGTTTCCTTCAGGGAAAAGTCTGATCTCGTTCAACAGCTGGGAATCCAGAGATGCTTTCCAGCCTCAAGGTCGGGTGCAAATGGGCCAGCACTCACTAATGGAGGTGCTGCCACTAAATTGTGCTTGTTTCCTCCCTGCAGGTTTGGGACCATCCTCGAAGCCTTAAATTTAAGCCAGGGCTGGGGAGCGTGCACTGTATGTTCGTGGCGCCACCTCCTGGTGACATGTGGTATTGAATTGCATACTAAAACCGTAGTTCTCAAGGTTTTTGTTCATAGGACCCCTTTACACCCCCAAATTATTGAAGATCCATAATGAGACTCAATATTTATAGTATTATAAATTGAAAACAAAAAATGTTAATATTTCTTTATGTATTAAAATAGCAATAATAAAGGCATTATATATTAACATAAATAACATTTTTATGAAAAGTATCATTGTTTTCCAAACCAGAAAATTGGTGAGAATAATTGCCTTGTTTTAAATTGTTGCATATCTAGTATAGAACTTAATAAAAGACATCTAGATTCTCACAACCACTTCTACATTCAATCTATTTCAAGACATTGCTCTGGTTGAAGTACATGAAGAAATCCACCCTCACAGACACATAGGCTTTTCAAATAATCGTGTATATTCTTCTCTGATGCTACATTGAAATTTGACAAGTGACAGTTCTTAAAGTTTAGTTGCTCTGTGAAATCTGAAAACACATCAGTGAACTTCTCCTCTGTTACATTAAAATCTGTTGGTCTCTATTGCACTTTGAATGGATCTTTATCCGTGCATGGCTTTGTAACATTATCCCTGGACCATTTGGAAAGCACTGGCTGCTGAGTTATGTAGACCTCCCAGGTTTTAACATATTCCATTACATCCTACAATAGGAAAAAATGTATTTAGTAATTTCACCACCAATGTAATCAGAAAAGTCTTTAGTGCCCACTTCGGCAGCACATATACTAAAACTGGAACGACACAGATAAGGTTAGCATGGCCCCTGTGCAAGGATGACACGCAAATTCGTGAAGTGTTCCATATTTTTCTGCCACTCTCAACTCCCCAGACATTGTTCTACGCTACTTATCAAGTTCCACTGTACATCACGGTTACTCAGTCCTCATGTTTACATAATGTATAGTACGTACCTCCCCTCTTAGATTATAAACTTCTCAAAAACAATGACCTTACTCATTTCTTCTTCTCCTCACAGCAAACTGCAAATATCTATTCAATGTATTTAGAAAGGGCTTACAATTCTTTAAATTACTGTTATCAACATTCATCCAATAAAAGACTAGAACATCAAAAAATGAAAGTCTTTAAGTTGAGAAAATGTCAAGCCCACTGTGGTGGATACACGTTTCCCAAAATTTTAACTTTTGCTTTGAAGTTCAAATTGTGTCATTGGCAACAATTACCAAGTGGTTTTCCTTGCAATGACAGATTTATTTTGTGCATTTTGGGGGGGGGGGGGGTACAAGGGCTTCTCACTGTTGTGGCCTCTCCCGTTGGTGGAGCACAGGCTCCGGACGCGCAGGCTCAGCGGCCATGGCTCACAGGCCTAGCCACTCCGTGGCATGTGGGATCTTCCCGGACCGGGGCACGAACCTGTATCCCCTGCATCAGCAGGCGGACTCTCAACCACTGCGCCACCGGGGAAGCCCCTATTTTGTGCATTTTTGAGAAAATATCTGCCAATACCCAAATCTGAATAACCTTGCTTTATCTGTCAGTTGTTACTTAGAGTAAAAATGAGGTTTCATGAAAAAGTAACTAGTTCATCTCACAACTCAACAACCTTACAAGTGTTTTTCCTCTAGACAAACAGTCTGCCATGCAGAAGTGCTTTATGCCTACCTCTCATTTCATCATGCAGAAAACTTTAAAGACATTTATTTAAGAGTAAATAATAATAGTTTCTGCTTCTTCGAGGTCATTCTTCAGTGAAACTGGCTTTTTTAAACCTGATCAAGACATTTAAAGGTGAATCCCTGACACTCTTTATTGTTCTGTCCTTTAGAGTTTGGTGTAAGAACAGAAGCCACTCTGCATATTTTAGGCAGGAAGGGGTTTAATATAGGGTCTTAGGTGCTTACACAGTCACTGTGGATCCTAACGGAGCAGTTCTAGGCTGGACTTCCAGGATCTTGGTTGTCAGAACACTGTAGATCTGACCTACCATAATAACTACCTCCTCGGAGACCACCGCTGGAGTTCTCCCCAAATCAACAAGCCACTGGTGTTTCTACCCTGAGAACCTACAAGAAAGTATACTGGGGAGGTGCTGCAGAGCCCCCTGGCTTACCAGCAGAGTGTATGGGAAGACGGCCTTCACCGAGCTCCTAGGATCCAGATATCATGTGAGTCAATCCAATTTGCAGAACCTAATTTTCATCCCTTACCTCCAACAGCAAAGAAGCCTGGAAAATACAGTGTCTGTCTTTCTAACCTTTCAGACTTAGAAGAAAGGTGAAATGAAGATTGCATGCGGCAATTCTGTTTTGGACCTAGTCAACAGGAATTTGTTCACAAAGCCAGTGATAACAAATGGCAGATAGCTTACTTTCTCTGCAAGTGATGGGAAATCCTCCTAGATACGATATAGATTTCTCTTTTGCACTTTTACCCATTGATTGTGAGCAAACATGCCAACTGCCTGCTGTGAGCCCAGACGGAATGGCAGGGGGTATGAGGGGTAGGTGGAGGGTTCAGAGGCAGAGAATCTGCCTTGTCCTTAACCAGAACCCAACACCTTTCTGTGGGCATCCCTGGGAGGTCACAGTAGGGGTACTGTGGAATGTTCTAACACCTCAGTTAGAGTGCACTTAGTAATATTTCTTTTAAGCCAATAATTCTCAAAACTTGCTATTGTGTTTGAAATGTGGGTTAAAATACAGAGTCCTGAGCTGTATTGCCAGAGACTTTAATTCAGTTTGTTTAAGATAGAATCTGAATTTCTTTTTAATCTTTTTAAAAATATTTTGTCTTCCTCCCTTCTTTCCTCCCTCCCTCCCTTCCTCCCTCCCTCTTTCCTTCCTTGATTCCTTCATTAACAGTTGATCTCGGGAGATTTTGATGCAGCTGTTCTACTGATCACAGTGTGAGAAACAGTTTTGAGCCATCAGGTCCTGATCCTACCAATCCAGACCTGCCTATTTCAGGAGACAATTTCTGCAGGTGAAAGAAAGTCAGCTCTCACTTTGTGATCGGTTAGCTCTCCCCTGGGTAGAGCGACACAGCAAGGCTGAGCAATTGTGATTTCCTCCCTTGCTTTTACGTTAAGGAAGTCATTCCCCACCCAAATTCAGCTAAAATCCATCTACTAGTTTATCAAAAACTATTACTTTTTGCTTTTCTTTTGTTTCCATTTGTTCCTTTTTGCTGGATTTTATTTGAGCATATAATGTAAATCAAGGATCTACCTTTTCCCCCTATCCTATATCATCACTGATTTGTGATATTTCTTGTATCCTATTTTCAAAGTTGTTTTTTTTTTTTAATTTTAGGGTCTCTTTCAGGACTCATTATTTCGTTTGATATATTTTTTAGGTTTTTGACCAGTGCCACATGGCTTTAATTCTTGTAGCTCTCCAGTTTATTTTTATATTAGGAGAAACACTTTATTCTCCTTGTTCTTCCTCTTTAAAAACTTTCTGGCTATTTTCACCAATTACTTTTATTTTTCTTCCAGATGAACTTGAGGAATAAATCTGTATTGATTTTTCCTTCCCTTTATTTATTCTTTTAAACTGGCCAAATAGGCTTCTCACACTCCTCATTTATTTTTTCTTACCTTTCAGCAATCTTTCTTTCCTTCTCCCATACTTAGAATTAACCACTCATGACATACATAATAAACGGATTCCTTCTTTTGTCTTTAAGACTGTCTTCAATAGTCATATTTTCTCAAAAAGCAGTGACTTTCACGCCTCTCAACCACTCTAAATTTTTCTATCTTTTTGACCTTGAAATAAGGGCAATAAAAACAAACCTCAAGGGCTTCCCTGGTGGCGCAGTGGTTGAGAGTCCGCCTGCCGATGCAGAGGACACGGGTTCGTGCCCCCGTCCGGGAAGATCCCACATGCCGTGGAGCGGCTGGGCCTGTGAGCCACGGCCGCTGAGCCTGCGCGTCCGGAGCCTGTGCTCCGCAACGGGAGAGGCCACAACAGTGAGAGGCCCGCGTACCGCCAAAAAAAAAAAAACCTCAATCCTTAAAGTTTAAAAAAATCAATTTTTGAAAACTGTACTTATCTCTTCCTTATCCTCTAAAAACAAAGGTTATTCTTTTTACCTCAGTACAACGACAAATGCTAAAATTATCTTCATAACACCATTTAAATCATGCCTTTCTCTGCCTCATACTGACACAGCTTAAATATTCAAACACAGCTTTCTTTGCTGTAAGCACAAATCACCAGACTTTCCCCATCACTCTACAATCCATAAGTCACCAATCAGCTAAGCGAATTTTAAGAAAACACATGGAAAGTTGCCCAGATTGCCCTGGGCCATCAATACTGTCTATGCAGATACCTAAGTAATATACAGAGACGTCGTGGTGCACTTTGGAGTGTTTTTCCAGTTCCCACTGTCTGCTCTGTTTATGCCTGCAAAACTATAACCACCAGCACCACCTGCATAGTGGTAGATGTTTGGGTTCAGGTTTACCAATAAAGCCAAACTGAGCCAATGAGATAGTTTCTCCTGTAAGAATTTGGAACTGAAATGCAGAGATGTCACGAATCCCCATGGGAGATTTGATCATAGGGTGTGTAAATTCTGAAGCTCTGACATTTTCACCATTAGCCATGAACACTGCGAGTCAGAACAGAATGTCTGCAGAGAAATAATGATGAAGCAGACAGGCTGAGAACAGGGATAAGGGTGAGGGAGGAGAATTAGAGAAAGTGGAAGTTAGCTGGCTTGCCCTGAAATGCTTCCAGCTCCTGGCCTGCACTTCCTGAAAGCCATGGATTTCATTTACTCTTGTATCTTCTACAGGTATTTTCTTTGTGAAATACTCCTTGGGAGTATTCCCTCCTCTTCAATTTTAAAAGAGTTTGAGAAGGACTGGCATTAATTCTTCTTTAAGTGTTTGGTAGAATCGAAACAGATGGCTCAGTGAAATCATCTGATCCTGAGCTTCTCTTCGCTGGGAAATTATTTTAATTACTGATTCAATCTCCTTACTCATTATCAGTGTGTTCCAATTTTCTCTTTCATGATTCAGCCTTGATAGGTTGTTTGTTTCTAGGAATCGACCCATTTCTTCCAGGTTGTCCAGTTTTGTGGCATATAATTATTCACGGTTGTCTCTTATGATTCTTTGCATTTCTGTGGTAGCAGTGGTAATGTCTCCACTTTCATTTATGATTTCATTTATTTGTCTTCTCTATTTTTTCTTAGTCTAGTTAAAGGGTTGTCTTTTTCTATCTTTTCCAAAACCAGCTCTTAAAAAAAAAAAACAAAAAAAACCAGCTCTTAGTTTCATCAATCTCTTCTGTTTTTCTGGTCTCTAGTTCATTTATTTCTGCTCTGATATTTGTTATTTTCTGCTTTCTGCTAACTTTGGGCTTAATTTGTTCTTCTTTTTCTAGTTCCTTGAGATGTAAAGTTAGGTTGTTTGAGATCTTACTTTTTACTTTATTTATACATTTACTGCTGTAAATTCCCCTCTTAGAACCAAATTTTTAGCATCCCATAGGTTTGATATGTTCTGTTTCCTTTTACACTGGTTTCAAGATTTTTTTTTTCAAATTTCCCTTTTGATTTCTTCTTTGACCCATTGGTTGTTCAGAAGTGTGTTTTTGAATTTTCACATATTTGTGAATTTTCCAGCTTTCCTCCTTTTACTGATTTCCAGTTCCATACCACTGTAGCCAGAAAAAAATATTTGGTATAATTTCAATTTTCTTAAAATGGCTAAGACCTGTTTTGTGACCTGTCGTATGATCTAACCTAGAAAATGTTCCGTGTGCTTTTGAGAACAAAGTGTATGTTGCTACTGTTGGATGGAACGCGCCATATATGTCTGTTAGGCCCATGTGGTCTAAAGTATGGTTCAAGCAAGTGGGGGCTACTTTTCATTGCGGTTCGCAGGCTTCTCATTGCGGTGGCCTCCCTTGTTGCGGAGCCCAGGCTCTAGGCGCATGGGTTTCAGTAGTTGTGGCACATGGGCTCAGTAGTTGTGGCTCGTGGGCTCTAGAGCACAGGCTCAGTAGTTGTGGAGCACGGGCTTAGTTGCTCCACGGCATGTAGGATCTTCCCAGACCAGGGCTCAAACCCGTGTCCCCTGCATTGGCAGGCGGATTCTCAACCACTGAGCCACCAGGGAAGCCCCAAAACTCTCTTTTAAATGGCAGTTGTCTCCTGATCTGCTGGCCTACTGACCTCAAATTTTCTACTAAACGTTCTATTTTAAACCAGCCTACGAGGCACTTTGCAGACACAGAGTAAACAAATGAAGAACAAATGAACTATATACCTTTTTACAATATCATCAAGTTTAATAATTTAATATGTATTAGAATTCCTTTTCCCATAAAATCACAGGCTCCATCCGGGTGGAGGGCATATAAAAATCACATGGACAGGACCAGACACTTGTGAGGTCCTAACTATCTGTCTCCCCAAACTGAGGGCTCAGGCCCAGGCTTGACCAAGTCCCAGTATCTGCCTTCACACTGTGAGTGGAATTTGGGTGGTTTTTCAAATTAAGGTTTTACACTTGTCAGCTTAGCAGGGAAGCTGTCGGTTCCAAACTCATCTTTCCAGCAATAATCAAGTTACACCACACATGAGACGGCCTGTTCCCTGAGCTATTTGATTAGAATCTACAGATATTAGCAGGAAAACAGTCAATGCAGCATATTTCAAAACAAGCTGCATCTCTGAGAGAGAGTGAGGGTGGTGCCCCAGGAAGATATCAGCTCCAGACTCGTTTAGTCGGGAGCATTGATCTTCACGCAGTAGTTTCCAGAAAAGCACCCGGAGAGTGGGATGGAGCTGAGCTTGGCTGTCACTCATGGAATGGAGGGCTGGAAACGTCAGACACCTGTGGTCCTGGGAGCAGTCAGACCCAAGGGAACCACAAGAAATGTCCCCTCCAGGTCCGCTGTCCTGCTTAGGATAAGGCTCAGTGGCTGCAACAAAGGGCCCCAAAGCCGAGTGGCAAACGGATTGGCATCCCTCACGCTGGGTCTGGAGGCAGACAGTCCAGGGCTGGACCAGGAAGGCCCTGTCCCTGATGCCCTGTCATCCCAGAGGAGTTGGACCAACTGACCCCAGAACCCGCGGAAGGGGCGGGTCCCCAACACCTTGATCTAGGGCTCCAGGCCTGAGAGTAAACATCCCCTGTTCCAACCCCTGCCCCCCATCTGGTGTGCAGTGACGGAGGCACAGGAAATCCACACCCGGCCTGGGGGGGGAGGGGGGCACTGTGCTTGTTGACACCCAGGACCGTCACTGGCCCCTCCCCTCTGGGCATGACCCCCACTCCTCCTCAGAGAGGGACCCAGGGCTCCCAGCCCACATGTCCCTGTAACGGCGACCTTCCCCCCGCCACCCCTGGGGCATCTCAGGCCCGAGAAAGGAGCCACAGCGGCATGGTGACCACGGCGAGTGGCTGCAGGCCACCCCACCCCATCCTGAGACCTGAGCGTGGTCATCTGAGAAGTGACCCACCAGCGCCCCTGACCCAGGCTCCCCGTTTCACAGGGCAGGTGCTCGTGCCGAGTTCCTGGAGGGGGATGTCGAGCAGGGGTGACTGAGGCCTGTGAATTTGTGGGCCAGAGAGATCTTCCCCAGGAGCCCAGGCACAGCTAGGCCAGGACGAATCCATCCCTCCCCTCCCATACCCCATGGAGTGAGGATAAAGCCCCAGTGACCCCCAAGAAGAGACATGACACCCAGAGGGCTAGAGCATCCACAGAGCGGGGACTAGTGTCCCCCTCATTCCCCAGAGAGAACGATGTCTTCGCCGGGGCCACCAGGCTGGCCCATGTCCCCACAAACATCCAGCCTCAGTGAACCAGCCAGACAGAAAACTCTCTTCCAGGGTCCCCTGTGTTTATAGGCCCAGGCTTGGGGGAGGCTGGCTGGCCCGAGGGAGGACGGACGTGCTCCAGCGCCGGACACTCACTGCCTGCCCCCTGCCCACTGCCTGCCCCTCTCCTGCGCCCTGTGGTCTCACCCCTCAGGAACTCCCCTCCCCAGGCTCCCAGCACCCACATTTCCCACCTCAGCCCCATCACTCTCCAATTCAATTTGCCTGTTTCCCCACCGAGTGAAGAGGAGGGTGAATGCCCGGCACCGGCACCGGTGTTTCCAGCAGTGTAGACGGGGCCTCCCTTCTCTTCCCGGCTGGGGTCTGGCCAGACACCAGGTGGTTTCTGGCTGTCCGCACAGGACAGGCACCAAACAGCAGGGAGCAGCCCTGATACCCGCGCCTGCAGCGTCGCCTGCTGGTTTCTCCGTCCTCGCGTTGGGCACAGTCTTCACCTTCCCCACTGCCGCGGATGGTCCGTCTCCTCACTGTCCAGCCATCAGCCCCTTCTCCCCACCGCCATCACCCCCAGCTCCACACCCCTCGTCCAGCCTCAGGGATGACCCAGGACCCTCCCTGGGCTCCCCCGCCAGCCCACCCATGGTCGCTGTCCTCAATCCACCTGTGCAGACAGGTGAGCGTTCCCTCCAGTGGCCCCCAAACACTTCATCCAACATCCTCCCCGAGGTCGGCCCCATGTCCCGTCGGATGTTCCACCGTCACCAAGCCCCCAGCTCCATGGCAAGGGCAGGTATCAGGCCTGCTGCGTACACTGCTGTGTGCCCTGCTCTATACACAGGCATGACCCTGCCCCAGGACGCAGGAAAGGTGGCCCTACCGCGGGATGCGGGGAGGTGGGACTGACCACAGGGAGCCCTGGCCGTGCTCGCACCCTCCCGGGGAGGACACTTCAGTGCCCTGGAATGACCGGGAGGTTGGCCAGCAGCACCCCCACCCAACCTCACTGTCACCACAAGAAACAAAAGATGCCTCTGTGCAGAAAGACAGAACGTCACCAGCCTGATGCTGTCCTGAGCAAGGCTGGGAACTGGGCTGCTGGAGTGGGTTGAATGGGGGGCCCCCAAAAGTGACGTCCATGTCATGCCCCCCAGAATCTGAGAATGGAACCTTACTTGGAAGCAGGGTCTTTGCAGGTACAATTAGTTACGGATCTGGAGATGAGGTCATCCTGGATCAGGGTGGCCCTAAATCAATGACAGTGTCCTTCTAAGAGACAAGAGGAGCGACAGAGAGGAGACAGCAGGTGAAGCTGGAGGCAGAGATGGGAGAGATGTGGTCACAAGCCCAGGGACGCCTGGAGCCCCCAGAAGCTGGAAGAGGCAGGAAGGACCTTCCCCTGGAGCCTCCGGAGGGAGCACGGCACTGGGACACCTTGATGTGAGATGTCTGGTCTCCAGCACTGAGAGGACAGGTTTCTGTTGTTCTGAGCCTCCGCTTGTGGCCGTTTGTCACAGCTGCCCCAGGAAGCTAATGCAGCTGGTGAGCAGCTCCCCGCCCAGACCTAAGCCCTCCCTCCTCCCGTTAGAGGCAGCCCCCTGCACCTGTGCTGTCTGCACAAACCATGTGGTTCACACCGAACCCCGGCTCCCCTTCTGGGCACTGGCATTTCGGAGGGTGAGGGCAGACAACACCACATGACCAGCCCCCAGCCGGGTGCCAAGTCTCTAATGAGCTTCCCCAGGGGGACGGGGGTGGGGGTAGCTGTCGTGGTTCTGCCCTTCCTCGCTGGGGGAAGAGACACCCCAGAGACCCTCGAGGGAAGGAGGGGGCACGAAGGGTCATGACGTGTCTGGAGCAGGGGCCCTCCCACCCGTGCATCCCTACTGTGCACCGTGACCCATCTCAGCCGTGAGCACACAAACGTGAGCTGAGTCCTGTTAGCCTCCCAGCAAGTCGCTGAAGGTGAGGGCAGCCCTGCAGACCCCACCCCTTTCCTCCACGTCTGGTAGGTGGAAGACCCACTTCTTGCCATTCCAGAAGCGGTTCTGGAGCTGCTCTGGGAGTGGTTCTGGGGTTTTGCAGGCTGAGCCCCTGTTGCTATGCCCCCACTTCCCCACAGTAACATCCAGAACAAGCTGTTTGCTCCGTTGCCTGAATGCCCCCCCACCCAATATTCTCAGGAAAGAATTGGAGAGGACGCTCATTCACATGCCCCTTGCAGCGCACAGGGCTCTCATGGGCAGGCACCCAGCAGCCCATGGGGCTCGCGTGGGAAGACCCATCTCAAGGCACGGGGCCCAACTTTGCAGACCCCCCGACAGGCTCAGCACACAGGAACCGTGCACATAGCCCTCGTTGCAGAGTATCCCCAGCCCACCTGTTGGTCAGAGCAGGATGTGAACTAACAAACAGCAGCTCCTGGATAGGTCTGTGACCCTGGGCTTCACTCACGCGCCTCCCTCCACCGGGTCTTCCAGAGGCTTCCACTGCCTCTGGGGCACTGGGCTCCTGTCTCCACCCACCACCCCTCCTCTCCCCGACTCCTGGGTTCTTCTCAGTAGGAGAGGGTCTTCTTGAAATTGTCTCCCACTCGTGGGCCAGATAAAATGATTAGAAAACAAGCCAGAGTGACAGCCCCATGTCCATCCTGACCCTCAAGACACCTGTTCCTTGGACTTGGCCAGTGCAGCAAGACCCATTTTCTGCAGTTACAAGCCCCTGATGGGCGAGGATTGGCTGACCTGGGCAGCCTCCCCCGGCCTGCCAGCCCTCCACCTGGGTTGAGCTCTGTATAGACACCCTCTCCGGGCAGGAAGAGCACCGCAGCTGTACCTGAAGCCATACTCTCTGCCCCATCAGCTACCGCGGGGCTGGGCTTGTGGGAGGGAGGGTGGGGCCGCGGCCTTGTGGCCGGCCCGGTCTGAGTGGGGCTCTGCTGAACCTTCCACAGGAGTTGCTGGGCTGCTACCTGCTAAGGAAGAGGATGTGTCGCCCATACCTGCCATTGGAAGTTCTCCCCAGGCAGAGGTGAGGAAGCATGAAAAAAGGCAGTGGGGGTCAGGAGAGGAGGAATAGCTCAGGTAGGTAAATGGAAAGCTCCCAGGAGAGCACCCGGGGCCAGGACCATCCTACATGGCCTGCGGGAGCCAACTCAGTAAGCGTGCTGCCACTGGCGCGCTGCAAGCCCTTTCCTCCAGCCTGTAAGGTCCTTGCACATATTTAGGTTTGCTTCCCTGCGAAGGGTGGATAAAGTCCAGGAGCAGCTGGCCTGGGGGTCAGCTGAGGTTTACTCAGAGACGCCGCCGCACCAGCTTTCCAATGAGGACGCTCCTTGGGGTGGGGGGAGCTGCTGGCTGCTTGAGAGAAAACTGCCCACCTCTGACCAGCTTGAGACTTGTTCATCGGTGAAGCAAGTGTCCTGATAGGCTTTTCATCTGTGTACCTGGCGGGTTCTTAATTAGCAGCGTGGATGGTGACATCAAAGGTCCTGAATCAAGACTGAAATACTTACCCCACACGCGTACAGGTGTAAGAACCTGGGGAGGCCGTGTGCAGCCGGCACCCTTGGGGATGGGTTTCCGACTTGACCCCCGATATTCTGGTGTGCATCCGCTGCTTTAGGGTTTCTGGGGGCCCAGTGCTGACTCTAAGGGTTCCGCAGTCCAGCCTCTGTCTGCCTTTAGTGAGACCCCACTTCCAGGATCCTACAGAGCAGGGTCTGTGTGACCGTTCTGTGGCTTCTCTAACAAATGACCGCAAGCTGGGTGGTTTAAAACAACAGGAATTCATCCTCCCCCAGTCCTGGAGACCAGACACCTGAGATCAAGATGTCTCAGGACTGAGGTCCCTCCAGAGGCTCCAGGGGAGGATATTTCCTGCCTTTCCCAGCTTCTGGGGGCTCCAGGCGTCCCCAGGCTTGTGGCTGCATCCTTCCCGTCTCTGCCTCCGTCTTCACGTGGCTTCTCCTCTGTGTCTGGGTCTCTCCTCTTCTGTCTCTTATAAGGATGCTGTCACTGGCTTTAGGGCCACTCTAACCCAAGATGACCTCATCTCGAGATCCTTAACTACATCTGCAAAGACCCTTTCCCCAAATATGGTCCTGTTAACGTGTTCTGGGGGGACACATCTTTTGGGGCCACCATTCAACCCATTGTCTGTGTATGAGACAACCCACTCATTTTAGGAGATTACCAAGGTCCTGTATAGACCGGCACAGACAGCAGCCATGTGGGTGGGGGTCTGGGGAGAATGAGGACCCAGGAAGCACCTGGAAAGGATCAAGGCCTGGTGAGCTCTTCCACGTGGGGCTGTGAAAACAGCCACTCCACTCTGTCCACGGAAAGGAGCCCAGTGCAAGTGCAGAAGTGGTTACCTTGCAAAGCTGGCTCTTCTGGGATTTCATCATCAATAGCATCATGTAACCAATAACTACGGGCTTGGAGGAAACGCTTTCTGGTGTGTGATGACGGCACTGTCACTTTAGTCTCAGCAAGCCTAGAATAGGAATGTTTGAAGGAGAAGAGTTTGGGAGATTGTGAAGCTTGGTTGTCAAGGAAACCGAGCAGGTTTGCCAAGGTTGTCAAGGAAACTGCTTTGAAGCACCATCACCTGAGTGGTGGTCTCAGCAGGAGCTGTGGTTTGAGAAAAGTGTGATGAGATTAAGCCTTACTTTCTGTAACAGCTGGGGAGGGATTTGTAAAGCACCTTGGCTTTTAGGGCAAATGTTCGTTGCTGGAACAAAGGGTCTCCTCGGATGGGTTGAGGCTCAAGGTGTCTCTGTCCCCTTCATGCAAGAGTCCAGGGCAGGCGCGTGTCAGGGCCCAGGCTCTGTCCCCCTTGCTTCTCCTCCCTGCTTCCTGGTGGAGAGCTCCAACCAGCACGGTGGGGTGACCACGTGGGCACCAAGCCCTCCATCCTAGGATGCAGACTGGCCAAGGCCCTCACCCCCTCCACCACTTCCCCTTGTTAACAGGAGATACTGTGCCCCAGCTGCAAGGGGTGAGAAGGCTGGGAGGTGCAGGGGAGCCATGAGCAGATGAAAGGAAAATGGGTTCTGGTGGGCAGCTGGGCGGCTCTGCTGTGAGGGTCACCCGGACACCAGTACACAGTCCTGGGTGCTGTGAAATGTGATGACACATCAGCATGAGCTCTTCGATGCTTTGTGGTTCTGGAAATCCTATAGGAGGTGGTTCACAGCAGGTGAAGCTAATGCTCTCAGTGGAGGTGGTCAAGCCAAAGATCT
Organism: Lagenorhynchus albirostris; assembly: GCF_949774975.1. Taxonomy (NCBI): domain Eukaryota; kingdom Metazoa; phylum Chordata; class Mammalia; order Artiodactyla; family Delphinidae; genus Lagenorhynchus; species Lagenorhynchus albirostris. The sequence goes on from NC_083109.1 coordinate 49,266,993, forward strand.
GCGGTTCAGACTGAAGGTGCCCATGTACACACAAGACAAAACCATCTCGTGTGAACGTAGTTCAGGCATGTTTAACGTGAATGCAGTTGTGTTATGCCTAAAATCTTCTATCTTGGGCCTATCCTCGGGGACAACATCCTCAGTTCCTGAAATTCCTGTAACTCACGTACGGGGGAATGGAGAGTGGGCTCTGTCCATCTGAGACTTGAGTTACTACCCTATGTGTGAGTCTGCTTGGGGCTTCCCTAACAAATACCACAGACAGGGCAGCTTAAACAACAGACCAATCTCCCAGTCCTGGATGCTGTCTGAGATCAACGTGTCTGCACGCTGCTTTCTCCTGAGGCCTCTCGCCTTGGCATATAGACAGCCATCTCTTCTCCCCTTGTCCTCACATGGGCTCCCCCTGTGCCTAACTGTGTCCTAATCTCCTCTTGTAGGACATCAGTCCTATTGGATTAAGATCCAGCCTAGTACTCCATTTTACCTTGATCACCTCTTTAAAAACTCCATCTTCGGGATTTCTCTGGTGGCGTAGTGGTTAAGAATCCGCCTGCCAATTCAGGGGACACCGGTTCAATCCCTGGTCCGGGAAGATCCTACATGCCGCGGAGCAACTAAGCCCGTGCACCACAACTACTGAGCCCACGTGCCACAACTACTGCAGCCCGTGCGGCTAGAGCCCGTGCTCCGCAACAAGAGAAGCCACCGCAATGAGAAGCACGTGCACAGCAATGAAGAGTAGCCCCCACTTGCCGCAACTAGAGAAAGCGCACGTGCAGCAACAGACACAACACAACCAAAAATAAATAAATAAAATAAATAATTTTTTTTTAATTAAAAAATAAGAAAAAATAAAAACTCCATCTTCAAATACAGCCACCTCCTGAGGTCCTGAGGGTTAAGAGATTCAGCATGTGAATCTGGGGGGACACAACTGAGCCCACACCATCCTGCTTAGGAACCACCATGTGCCTTGGTCCCTCCTTCCCTCAAGTCACACAGGCACCATGCAATGGCACAGGGAGAGGCCACTCCTGCAGTGTTTGTGTCCCAACTGGGGAACGCTTCTCTGCTCTCTTTGATCACGCAGCAGCAGTGCCAGCCCCCTCGTGAGGTGAGCAGTTCTGGGGTTTTGTGCCATGTCGCCTGGCCTGATGAGGCGCTCAGTGTCAGGGAACCCAGGAGCTAGCAGCTACTGGGGATCCCGGGGACTGTCAGGGCCTTAGCAGATGTCTCTCCCAGCAGATACCACAGCGAAAGTGGGGAAACACTTGGGGGATTACAGGTGTGAGTCAGTCACATTCATGTTTCAAAAAGACCACATTGGGGTGGGATGTGAGATGCACCCTGGGGGCGGGGAGCTTTGTCAGGGTGTGATAGAGGAATCAGGCCCAAGATTGGGCTTGGGCCAGGGCTGTGGGTATAGAGGGGAATTAGCGTGGGGACTGGCCACAGACTCTGGAGGAGGAGCTGACAGTCTGGGGCACAAGGGCAGTGGGAGCCTGGAGACCCCAGTGTTGCCAAACCAAGCTTGGTTCCACGTGCCCATGCCTGGTAAAGCCAGTCTACTGACACCAGGCTGTGGTGAAGGAAAGTGCAGTGTTAATTGTAAAAGCGTCAATGCAAGGACAGGTGGCTTGTGCTCTAAAAACCCCGAACTCCCTGAAGGGTTTCAGCAAAGCAATTTTATTTTTATTTTTTTTCAGCAAAGCAATTTTAAAGGCCAGGTGAGGGGATCAGCTGGTGCACAATTCTCTGGCTGATGGTGAGGTAACGACAGTTAACATTGTAAATTCTTAGGCACCAGTAGCTCTGGGGCTACGTGTTCATGACCATCAAGTAGTTTATTTCTTCCATTTGGTGGTGGGTTTAGCATCCGTAAACAACTCGGGAAGTGTGCATCAAATACTATTATCTAGGTACTTCAGAGAAGAGTTACAACAGAGGATATGGTAGAGGGGTCTGTCCCGGGAATGCCCCATAGGGTCCTGCTCGGTTACAGCAGGTGTCTGGGCTCAGCAACCAGGGGAGGTGGGTGCCTCCTGGGCGTGGAGAGCTGCAGGATCCCAGCCCTCTGAGGGGCCTGTTAGCTCCAGGGTAAGATGGGTATGCAATGGCTGGACAGAGGTGTCTGGCCTGGGAGAGGGGTCCAGGCTGGAAATGTCACTGGAGTCATCGCAGGGAGGAATAAGAAAGACCAGGCTGAAGCAGGTGGGTCATAGCAGATTATGTGCAGGTGACAGTGGTCCTGACAGAAGCAACTCAGAGCCAGAAAGGAGTGGCTGTCAGGGGCTCAGCTTCATTCTCTTGTTCCTTTGTAAAACTCCTATGACAGTTTGAAACACCGCCAGGAGACCTCTGGGCCCAGCGCTGCCATGGCTTCATCAAAGGGGCCCAGGTGGAAACCAGAACCACTTCAGGCCCCGCTCATGTCCCCACTGGGAATGGATCCCATCAGGGCACCGGGGCTCACAGACTTCAGTGAACCCCTTCCCTCAGGACTAGTCTTCCTCCTTGCTCTCACCTGCTGGTCAGTGGCCCAGGCACCCATATCCTGGCTGCACCCCCCGGCCCCCGGGACTGAGTAGTATCCCATTTTATATCTGTACAACATCTTCATTTTTCTGTCAGCGGACAATTTGGTGGTTTCTCTGTCTTGGCTATTGTAAACAATGCTGCCCTGAAAATAAGGGTGCACATGTCCTTTCGAATCATGATTTTCTCCGGCTCTAAGCCCAGGAGCGGGATTACCAGATCCAATGGGAACTCCATGTTTTGGTTTATAAGGAACCTCCATACTGTTCTCCACAGTGGCTGTACCAATTTGGATCCCCACTAACAGTGTAGGAGGATTCCCTTTTCCGCATGCCCTGTCCAGCATTTATTCTTTGTAGATATTTGTTGGCGATGGCCATTCTGACTGGTGGGAGGTGATACCTCATTGCACTTTTGATTTGCATTTCTTTAATAATTAGTGATGTTGGGTATCTTTCCATGTGCTTATTTTTTATACAGTGTGAGTAAAATTTACCTCTTGCAACTGGCTTCTTGGAAGTCAGCCCTGTTTTGAATTCTTTTCCGATGATTTACCCCAGGGCATTTCTTGAGGGCAGGTGACATTTAGGGCCCTGCAGGCCTTGTCAAGATTGTGTCCATCAGCACCGGTTTTAAGGTTGTTGTTATGGGAAACGGCCACAAGTTGGCAACATTTCTTCATGGCCAACTCTGGTTACTCGGGCAACCAGAGCCTTAGGGAATGTCCTGTTCCTGGGTTTTCAGTTAGAGTGGCATGTGCCTGAAGAAACACCCAAGGCTTGTGTGACATTACTTCTTCCCCCTAATTCCTTGCCCACCGGACAAATCCCAACTCCTGTAACACCACTCTGCTGAGGGTGCTGTCATCCGTAGGTGGGGCGACCCTAAGGAAGGAGGCTGGAGGTGGGAGCCCACCACCAGGAGACATGGAGCCCAGGGCACTTTTCAAAGCTCTTCCAGCTCCAAGTCTCCACCATCCTTTGGATGAACTAGGCTTGCTTTCGCTGTAGGAGGGCCTGACTCGATCTGGAGATGGTGGGCTCATGCAGAGGAGGACAGACACACCAGGTCCCTCCAGGGGCCTCACTGGCTGGCACATCCTCCTCAGCTCACTCAGCCGCACGACAGTCCAGGCTTGGGACCCAAGCCTGCACAGGTTCCAGGGATGTTACATAAGCCCAGGTCACAAAGGACTGAGGGAAATAGAGTCAGCATCTCTTTCTTCTTTTTTTTTTTTTAATGTTTATTTTGAATTGAGTATATAGGTGATTTACAATGCTGTGGGGTTTTGTTTTTGTTTTTTTAAGGTGTACAGCCACTCGATTCACTTATATATAGACGTATATGAGTTCATTCTCGGTTTCTTTTCCCATATCGGTTTTTATAGAGTGTTGACTAGGGTTCCTTGTGCTATACAGCGGGTCTTTGTTGACTATTTTATAAATTGTAGTGTACATATGTTGATCTCAACCTGCCAATTTCTCCCTGCCCCCCCTTCCCTTTTGGCAGCATCAGTTTCTTTTGTAAGTCTGTGAGGTTGCTTCTGTTTGGTGAAGAAGTTCATTTGCATCCATTTTTAGATTCCACCTAGAAGTGATATCATATGATACTCATCTTCCCCTGTCTCACTTACCTCACTCAGTATGATCATCTCTACTTCCATCCATGTGCCTGAAAATGGCATTATTTCATCCTTTTTATGGCGGAGTAATATTCCATTGTGCCTGTGTCGCACGTCTTCACAGTGTCTATTCATCTGTCCTTCTACACTTAGGTTGCTTCTACGTCTTAGCTATTGTACCTAGTGCTGCCATGATCATTGGGGTGCAGGGGTCTTTTAAAATTTTGGATTTCTCTGCATCTATGTCCAGGCGTGGGATTGCCAGGTCACATGCTAGTTCTATGTTTAGTTTCTTAAAGAAGCTGCATGCTGTTCTCCATAGTGGATGTACCGATTTACATTCCCACCGACAGCACAGGAGGGTTCCTTCTCTCCACACCCTCTCCAGCATTTATTGTTGTAGATTTTTTGATGATGAGCATTCTGGCCGGTGTGAGGTGATCCCTCATTGGACTTTTGATCTGCATTTCTCTAATAATTAGTGGTGCTGAACATGTTTTCATGTGCTTTCTGGCCATCTGTATGCCTTCTTTGCAGAAATGTCCATTTAGCTCTTTGGCCCATTTTTTGATTGGGTTGTTTGTTTGTTTGTTTTTTGATACTGAGCTGCATGAGCTGTTTGTATGTTTTGGAGATGAATTCCTTGTGGGTATATTCATTTGCAAGTTTTTCTTCCCTACCTGAAATTTGTCTTTTTCTTTTGTTTATGGTTTTATTTTGCTGTGCAAACACTTTGAAGGTTAATTAGGTTCCATTTCCTAATTTAATTTAAAGCAAATTTCCATTTGTTTATTTTTGTTTTACTTTTCGTTATTCTAAGATGTGGATCATTAGAGAACTTGCTGCAATTTATGTCAAAGCGTGTTCTGCCTATATTTTCCTCAAGAGTTTTATAGTATCCATCCTTATATTTAGATCTTTAATTTATTTGGAGTTTTTCTGTGTGTGTAAGGTGTTAGGGAGTATTCTACTTTCATTCTCTTTTTAATTCTTTAAGGAAGCTCCACACTATCTGCCACAGTTGCTGTTACCAACTTAGATTCCCAGCATCAGCGTAGGAGGGTTCCCTTTTCTCCACACGCTCTCCAGCATTTGTTTGTAGACTTTTTGACAAGGGCCATTCTGACATGTGTGAATGTGATTCCCCGTTGTAGTTTTAATTTGCATTTCTCTAATATTTAGAAATGTTGAAATCTTTTCATGTGATTTTTATTTTAAACAGTGTGAGTAAAACTTACCTCCTGAAACTGGCTCCTTGAATGTCTGCCCTGTTTTGAATTCTTTTTCAGTGACCTACCCCAGGATGGAAGCCAGGTGTTTTCTACCCACAGTCCTGCAGGCCTTGTGAATATTAAGTGCCCATCGGCACTGGTTGTAAAGTTGTTGCTACAGGAAATGGCCATAAGGCAGCAGCATATTTTCAGGCCCAACTTTTTTTTTTTTTTTTGTAATTTCATTTTTATTTTATTTGGCTTCTCTTGTTGTGGAGCATGGGCTCTAGGCATGTGGGCTTCAGTAGTCATGGCACGTGGGCTCAGTAGCTGTGGCTCACGGGGGTCTAGAATGCAGGCTCAGTAGTTGTGGCACATGGGCTTAGTTGCTTCGCAACATGTGGGATCTTCCCGTACCAGTGCTCAAACCCGTGCCCCCTGCATTGGCAGGCAGATTCTCTACCACCAGGGAAGCCCCCCAGTACATTTCTTGATGGTGGTGTCATTTACAGCCCTGCAGGCCTTGTGAACGTTAAGAGCCCATCCGCACCAGTTTTAAAGTTGTTGTATGGGAAGTGGCCACAAGGCAGCAGCATTTCTTCATGCCCAAATCTGGTTACTTGGGCAACCAGAGCCTTAGGGAATGTCCTTTTCCTGGGTTGTCAATTAGAGTGGAATGTGCCTGAAGAAACACCCAAGGTTTGTGTCAAAGTACTTCATCCACCTTACCTTACCCTTTCCCCCCCTAGGACAAATCCCAACTCCTGTAACACCACTTGGCAGGAGACATGGAACCCAGGGCACTTTTCAAAGCTCTTCCAGCCCAGAGTCTCCACCATCGTTTGCATGCACGAGGCTTGATTTCAACGTAGGAGGGCCCGCCTGGATCTGGAGATTGTGGGCTCAGGCAGAGCAGATCAGGTACTCCAAGTCCATCTTGGGGGCTCACCGGCTGGCACATCCTCTCCAGCTCACTCAGCCCCACGAGAGTCCAGCCTTGGGACCCAAGCCTGCTCAGGCTCCAGGGATGTAACAACAGCCCAGGTCATCAAGGACTGAGAGGAATAGAGTCGCATTCTTTTTCTTTTTAATTATACTAAATAATGTAAGTCAACATCAGAAAGACAAATATCATATGACATCACTTATAGTTGGAATCTAAAAATACATACACACCCTTGAACAAATTAAGAACATGTAACGTGATTCAGGGACTTAGAAAGCAAACAAATTGTTACCAAAGGGACATAAGGGGTCAAGGAATAAATAGGAGATTGGGATTAACAAATACAAACTATTTCATATAAAACAGATATTCTGCAAAGGTCTATGTATACCAAGGAAGTGCTATCAACCCTCTTTAATGACATATATAGGAAAAGAAGCTGAACATGCACAGATATACGTATATGTATAACAAAAATATTCTCTATACCTACAACAAACACAACATTGTATATCAATGTTACTCCAATAAGAAATAGAAATTAATTCAATAAAAAGCGGAACTAATGAGACACGAACTATTGGGTGCTGGAAATTTCCACTCAAATTACAACCCCAAAACAGGACTTCTACTAAGGCTCTGGCAGCCGGACTAACCAGACTTAGCCAGAAGATATCCTGCTGCCTTGTGGACATTTCCAGCAACAACAACCTGAAAACGATTGCTTATGGGCACTTAATATTCACAAGAACTGCTGGGCTCTAAATGATACCTGCCCTCAAAAAATTTCCAGTGGCAAGTAAACGAAAATAATTAAAAACAGGGAAAACTATCAAGAAGAAAATATCAACAAGTAAATACAACTCACACTGTTTAAAAAAAACAGCACATGAAACGATGCTCATCTCGGCAAATTATTAGAGACACGCCAATGAAAACTACAGAGAGATACCCCCGCGCACCAGTCAAAATGGCCATTATCAAAAAGACTACAGACAGTAATTGCGAGAGCGGGAGTTCAGAAAATGGGACCCTCCTATGGTGTTGGTGGGATGTAATTGGTAGCAGCCATTATAGAGCACACTATGGACGTGCCTTTAAAAGGTAAAAACAGAGCTACCATATGATCTGGCAGTCCCACTTTTAAGAGTATATGTGTTGAGCCGACGTAGAGAATGGACTTGAGGACACGGGGAGGGGGAAGGGTAAGCTGGGACGAAGTGAGAGTGGCATGGACATATACACACTACCAAATGTAAAATAGATAGCTAGTGGGAAGCAGCCGCATAGCACAGGGAGATCAGCTCAGTGCTTTGTGACCACCTAGAGGGATGGGATAGGGAGGACGGGAGGGAGACACAAGAGGGAGGGGATATGGGGATATATGTATACATATAGCTGATTCACTTTGTTATAAAGCAGAAACTAACACACCATTGTAAAGCAATTATACTCCAATAAAGATGTTAAAAAATAAAACCAGAATTTGAAAAGACACGTGCACCCAAGCATGCACTGCACAACTATTTACAATAGCCAAGACATGGAAGCAAACAACATGTCCATCAACAGACGAATGGATAAAGAAGTGATACGTGTACACATGGACTATGACTCTACCATGAAAAAAATGAAATAATGCCATTTGCAGTCACCTATGGACCTAGAGATAATCTTAGTAAGTTAAGTATGTCAGAAAGAGAAAGACAAATATCCTAAGGTGTCACTTACAGCTGAAATCTATAAATTCATACAAATGAACTAATTTACAAAACAGATACAGACTCACAGAAAAACAACTTATGATTATCAAAAAGGAAAGGTGGGGGAGGGATAAATTAGGAGGCTGGGATTAACACATATACACTAATACATATCAAATAATTAATCAAAAAGGACCTACTGAAAAGCACAGGAACCTCTTCTGAACACACCGTAATAACCTATATGGGAAAAGAACCCGAAAAAGAATAGACATATGTCCATGTAGAACCGAATCAAGGTCCTCTACACCTAAAACAAATACAACATCGGAAATCACTCTACTCCAATATAAAATAAAAATGAAATTACAAAAAAAAAAAGTTGGGCCTGAAGAAATGGTGCCTCCTATGGCCATTTCCCATAACAACAACTTTAAACCCAGCGGTGATGGACACTTCATATTCACAAGGCCTGTGTGACTGTAAGTAAAAAAACACCTGCCCTCAAGAAATGTCCTGGGATAGGTCATCGAAAAAGAATTCAAAACAGGGCAGACGTTCAAGAAGCCAATTTAAGGAGGTAAGTTTTATTCACACTGTTAAAAAAAAAAATCACACGAAAAGATTTCAACATTGCTAAATATTACCGAAATGCAAATCAAAACTACAATGAGGTATCACCTCACACTGCTCAGAATGGCCACTGTCAAAAAGTCTATAAACAATAAATGCTGGAGATGGTGTGGAGAAAAAGGGAACCCTCCTACACTGATGCTGGGAATGTAAACTGGTAACAGCCACTATGGCAGACAGTGTGGAAGTTCCCTAAACGATTAAAAGGAAAATGAAATTAGAATACTCCCTAACACCATACACAAAAATAAACTCCAAATAGATTAAAGATCTAAATGTAAGGATGGATACCATAAAACTCTTGAGGAAAATATAGGCAGAACATGCTTTGACATAAATCACAGCAAGTTCTCTAGTGATCCACCTCTTAGAATAATGAAAACTAAAACAAAAATAAACAAATGGGACACCTAATTAACCTTAAAACCGTTTGCACAGCAAAGGAAACCATAAACAAAAGAAAAACTTCAGAATGGGAAAAATTACTAGCAAAAGAAAATATCCACAAGGAATTCATCTTCAAAACATACAAACAACTCATGCAGCTCAGTATCAAAAACAAACAACAACAACAAAAAAGCAATCAAAAAAAAGGGCCAGGGCTTCCCTGGTGGCGCAGTGGTTGAGAGTCTGCCTGCTGATGCAGGGAACACGGGTTCGTGCCCTGGTCCGGGAAGATTACACATGCCGCGGAGCGGCTGGGCCCATGAGCCATGGCCTCTGAGCCTGTGAGTCCGGAACCTGTGCTCCGCAACGGGAGAGGCCACACAGTGAGAGGCCTGCGTACCGCAGAAAAAAAAAACCCGGTGCTGATGGACACAATCTTGACAAGGCCTGCAGGGCTCTAAATGTCACCTGCCCTCAAGAAATGCCCTGGGGTAAATCATCGGAAAAGAATTCAAAACAGGGCTGACTTCCAAGAAGCCAGTTGCAAGAGGTAAATTTTACTCACACTGTATAAAAAATAAGCACATGGAAAGATACCCAACATCACTAATTATTAAAGAAATGCAAATCAAAAGTGCAATGAGGTATCACCTCCCACCAGTCAGAATGGCCATCGCCAACAAATATCTACAAAGAATAAATGCTGGACAGGGCATGCGGAAAAGGGAATCCTCCTACACTGTTAGTGGGGATCCAAATTGGTACAGCCACTGTGGAGAACAGTATGGAGGTTCCTTATAAACCAAAACATGGAGTTCCCATTGGATCTGGTAATCCCGCTCCTGGGCTTAGAGCCGGAGAAAATCATGATTCGAAAGGACATGTGCACCCTTATTTTCAGGGCAGCATTGTTTACAATAGCCAAGACAGAGAAACCACCAAATTGTCCGCTGACAGAAAAATGAAGATGTTGTACAGATATAAAATGGAATACTACTCAGTCCCGGGAGCCGGGGGGTGGAGGCAGGATATGGGTGCCTGGGCCTCTGATCAGCAGGTGAGAGCAAGGAGGAAGACCAGTCCTGAGGGAAGGGGTTCACTGAAGTCTGTGAGCCCCGGTGCCCTGATGGGATTCATTCCCAGTGGGGACATGAGCGGGGCCTGAAGTGGTTCTGGTTTCCACCTGGGCCCCTTTGATGAAGCCATGGCAGCGCTGGGCCCAGAGGTCTCCTGGCGGTGTTTCAAACTGTCATAGGAGTTTTACAAAGGAACAAGAGAATGAAGCTGAGCCCCTGACAGCCACTCCTTTCTGGCTCTGAGTTGCTTCTATCAGGACCACTGTCACCTGCATATAATCTGCTATGACCCACCTGCTTCAGCCTGGTCTTTCTTATTCCTCCCTGCGATGATCCCAGTGACATTTCCAGCCTGGACCCCTCTCCCAGGCCAGACGCCTCTGTCCAGCCACTGCATCCCCATCTTACCCTGGGGCTAACAGGCCCCTCAGAGGGCTGGGATCCTGCAGCTCTCCATGCCCAGGAGGCACCCACCTCCCCTGGTTGCTGAGCCCAGACACCTGCTGTAACCGAGCAGGACCCTATGGGGCATTCCCGGGACAGACCCCTCTACCATATCCTCTGTTGTAACTCTTCTCTGAAGTACCTAGATAATAGTATTTGATGCACACTTCCCGAGTTGTTTTACAGATGCTAAACCCACCACCAAATGGAAGAAATAAACTACTTGATGGTCATGAACACGTAGCCCCAGAGCTACTGGTGCCTAAGAATTTACAATGTTAACCGTCGTTACCTCACCATCAGCCAGAGAATTGTGCACCAGCTGATCCCCTCACCTGGCCTTTAAAATTGCTTTGCTGAAACCTTCAGGGAGTTCGGGGTTTTTAGAGCACAAGCCACCTGTCCTTGCATTGACGCTTTTACAATCAACACTGCACTTTCCTTCACCACAGCCTGGTGTCAGTAGACTGGCTTTACCAGGCATGGGCACGTGGAACCAAGCTTGGTTCGGCAACACTGGGGTCTCCAGGCTCCCACTGCCCTTGTGCCCCAGACTGTCAGCTCCTCCTCCAGAGTCTGTGGCCAGTCCCCACGCTAATTCCCCTCCATATCCACAGCCCTGGCCCAAGCCCGATCTTGGGCCTGATTCCTCCATCAGACCCTGACAAAGCCCCATCCCTGTAACAGGGAAGAGCTCAATCATACTCCAAGTTCCATCTGTTTCTCTGACTTCAGCCTTTGCTTTTTGTTGCTTTTGTTATTATAATCATACAGAATGGCCTGCCTCAGGGAACCCTGCCCCTCTGCCAGAATGTTAAACCAAAGTGCCTTTGTACATCCTGACCCTGTCCACCTGTGGATGGCTGCAAGAAAGAAGAAATTAACACATCGCTCCCTGAGGCTGGCCATTCCAGGGGACATTTGCAAATATTATGGCCTTTTTACTTTACTTCCTCATATCCTCCCCTCTCTATTCTATAAAAGAAACTGGCATCCAAACCCCGGTAAGATGCTTTTTCAGAGACACTAGTCTGCCATCTTCTCAGTCTACCAGCTTTCCAAATAAAGTTGTATTCCTTGCCTCAGCACCTCGTCTCTGATTTATTGGTCTGTCATGCAGCAAGCAGAGCCCGCTTAGACTCCGTAACCCCACATGATGTGTCTCACATCCCACCCCAATGTGGTCTTTCTGAAGCATGAAGGAGACTGACTCTCTCCCTCCTGTGATTCCCCCCAAAAGTTTTCCCTCATTTGCTTGGGTGTCTGGTGAGACGGACATCTGCCAAGGCCCTGAGAGTCCCCGGATTCCCTGCTAGGCTGTGGCTCCTGGGTTCCCTGACACTGAGCGCCTCAGCAGGCCAGGTGACACGGCACAAAACCCCAGAACTGCTCACCTCCGGAGGGGGCTGGCACTGCTGCTGCGTGATCAAAGAGAGCAGGGAAGGGTTCCCCAGCTTGGATACAAACACTGCAGGAGTGGCCTCTCCCTGGGCCATCGCATGATCCCCATGTGACTTGAGGGAAGGAGGGACCAAGGCACATGTTGGTACCTAAGCAGGATAGTGCGGGCTCAGCTGTGTCCCCCCAGATTCACATGCTGAATCCCTAACCCGCAGGACCCCAGATGTTTCTGTACTTGGAGATGGAGTTTTTAAAGAGGTGATCAAGGTAAAATGGAGTTACTAGGGTAGATCCTAATCCAATAGGACTGATGTCCTACAAGAGGAGATTAGGACACAGTTAGGCACAGGGGGAGACCATGTGAGGACAAGGGGAGAAGAGATGGCTGTCTATATGCCAAGGGGAGAGGCCTCAGGAGAAACCAGCCTGCAGACACCTTGATCTCAGACAGCATCCAGGACTGGGAGATTGGTCTGTTGTTTAAGCTGCCCTGTCTGTGGTATTTGTTAGGGAAGCCCCAAGCAGACTCACACATAAGGTAGTAACTCAAGTCTCAGATGGACAGAGCTCACTCTCCATTCCCCCGTACGTGAGTTACAGGAATCTCAGGAACTGAAGACGTTGTCCCCGAGGAGAGGCCCAAGATAGAAGATTTTAGGCATAACACAACTGCATTCACGTTAAACCTGCCTGAACTACATTCACACGATGGTTTTGTCTTGTGTGTACATCGGCACCTTCAGTCTGAACCGCAGACCTTTGGCTTGACCACCTCCACTGAGAGCATTAGCTTCACCTGCTGTGAACCACCTCCTATAGGATTTCCAGAACCACAAAGCATCGAAGAGCTCATGCTGATGTGTCATCACATTTCACAGCACCCAGGACTGTGTACTGGTGTCCGGGTGACCCTCACAGCAGAGCCGCCCAGCTGCCCACCAGAACCCATTTTCCTTTCATCTGCTCATGGCTCCCCTGCACCTCCCAGCCTTCTCACCCCTTGCAGCTGGGGCACAGTATCTCCTGTTAACAAGGGGAAGTGGTGGAGGGGGTGAGGGCCTTGGCCAGTCTGCATCCTAGGATGGAGGGCTTGGTGCCCACGTGGTCACCCCACCGTGCTGGTTGGAGCTCTCCACCAGGAAGCAGGGAGGAAAGCAAGGGGGACAGAGCCTGGGCCCTGACACGCGCCTGCCCTGGACTCTTGCATGAAGGAGACAGAGACACCTTGAGCCTCAACCCATCCGAGGAGACCCTTTGTTCCAGCAACGAACATTTGCCCTAAGAGTCAAGGTGCTTTACAAATCCCTCCCCAGCTGTTACAGAAAGTAAGGCTTAATCTCATCACACTTTTCTCAAACCACAGCTCCTGCTGAGACCACCACTCAGGTGATGGTGCTTCAAAGCAGTTTCCTTGACAATCTTGACAAACCTGACTGGTTTCCTTGACAACCAAAGAAGACTGGTTCACAATCTCCCAAAGAAGCTTCCTTCACAATCTCCCAAACTCTTCTCCTTCAAACATTCCTATTCTAGGCTTGATGAGCCTAAAGTGACAGTGCTGTCATCACACACCAGAAAGCGTTTCCTCCAAGCCCGTAGTTATTGGTTACATGATGCTATTGATGATGAAATCCCAGAAGAGCCAGCTTTGCAAGGTAACCACTTCTGCACTTGCACTGGGCTCCTTTCCGTGGACAGAGTGGAGTGGCTGTTTTCACAGCCCCACGTGGAAGAGCTCACCAGGCCTTGATCCTTTCCAGGTGCTTCCTGGGTCCTCATTCTCCCCAGACCCCCACCCACATGGCTGCTGTCTGTGCCGGTCTATACAGGACCTTGGTAATCTCCTAAAATGAGTGGGTTGTCTCATACACAGACAATGGGTTGAATGGTGGCCCCAAAAGATGTGTCCCCCCAGAACACGTTAACAGGACCATATTTGGGGAAAGGGTCTTTGCAGATGTAGTTAAGGATCTCGAGATGAGGTCATCTTGGGTTAGAGTGGCCCTAAAGCCAGTGACAGCATCCTTATAAGAGACAGAAGAGGAGAGACCCAGACACAGAGGAGAAGCCACGTGAAGACGGAGGCAGAGACGGGAAGGATGCAGCCACAAGCCTGGGGACGCCTGGAGCCCCCAGAAGCTGGGAAAGGCAGGAAATATCCTCCCCTGGAGCCTCTGGAGGGACCTCAGTCCTGAGACATCTTGATCTCAGGTGTCTGGTCTCCAGGACTGGGGGAGGATGAATTCCTGTTGTTTTAAACCACCCAGCTTGCGGTCATTTGTTAGAGAAGCCACAGAACGGTCACACAGACCCTGCTCTGTAGGATCCTGGAAGTGGGGTCTCACTAAAGGCAGACAGAGGCTGGACTGCGGAACCCTTAGAGTCAGCACTGGGCCCCCAGAAACCCTAAAGCAGCGGATGCACACCAGAATATCGGGGGTCAAGTCGGAAACCCATCCCCAAGGGTGCCGGCTGCACACGGCCTCCCCAGGTTCTTACACCTGTACGCGTGTGGGGTAAGTATTTCAGTCTTGATTCAGGACCTTTGATGTCACCATCCACGCTGCTAATTAAGAACCCGCCAGGTACACAGATGAAAAGCCTATCAGGACACTTGCTTCACCGATGAACAAGTCTCAAGCTGGTCAGAGGTGGGCAGTTTTCTCTCAAGCAGCCAGCAGCTCCCCCCACCCCAAGGAGCGTCCTCATTGGAAAGCTGGTGCGGCGGCGTCTCTGAGTAAACCTCAGCTGACCCCCAGGCCAGCTGCTCCTGGACTTTATCCACCCTTCGCAGGGAAGCAAACCTAAATATGTGCAAGGACCTTACAGGCTGGAGGAAAGGGCTTGCAGCGCGCCAGTGGCAGCACGCTTACTGAGTTGGCTCCCGCAGGCCATGTAGGATGGTCCTGGCCCCGGGTGCTCTCCTGGGAGCTTTCCATTTACCTACCTGAGCTATTCCTCCTCTCCTGACCCCCACTGCCTTTTTTCATGCTTCCTCACCTCTGCCTGGGGAGAACTTCCAATGGCAGGTATGGGCGACACATCCTCTTCCTTAGCAGGTAGCAGCCCAGCAACTCCTGTGGAAGGTTCAGCAGAGCCCCACTCAGACCGGGCCGGCCACAAGGCCGCGGCCCCACCCTCCCTCCCACAAGCCCAGCCCCGCGGTAGCTGATGGGGCAGAGAGTATGGCTTCAGGTACAGCTGCGGTGCTCTTCCTGCCCGGAGAGGGTGTCTATACAGAGCTCAACCCAGGTGGAGGGCTGGCAGGCCGGGGGAGGCTGCCCAGGTCAGCCAATCCTCGCCCATCAGGGGCTTGTAACTGCAGAAAATGGGTCTTGCTGCACTGGCCAAGTCCAAGGAACAGGTGTCTTGAGGGTCAGGATGGACATGGGGCTGTCACTCTGGCTTGTTTTCTAATCATTTTATCTGGCCCACGAGTGGGAGACAATTTCAAGAAGACCCTCTCCTACTGAGAAGAACCCAGGAGTCGGGGAGAGGAGGGGTGGTGGGTGGAGACAGGAGCCCAGTGCCCCAGAGGCAGTGGAAGCCTCTGGAAGACCCGGTGGAGGGAGGCGCGTGAGTGAAGCCCAGGGTCACAGACCTATCCAGGAGCTGCTGTTTGTTAGTTCACATCCTGCTCTGACCAACAGGTGGGCTGGGGATACTCTGCAATGAGGGCTATGTGCACGGTTCCCGTGTGCTGAGCCTGTCGGGGGGTCTGCAGAGATGGGCCCCGTGCCTTGAGAGGGGTCTTCCCACGCGAGCCCCATGGGCTGCTGGGTGCCTGCCCACGAGAGCCCTGTGCGCTGCAAGGGGCATGTGAATGAACGTCCTCTCCGATTCTTTCCTGAGAATATTGGGCGGGGGGGTGGGGATTCAGGCAACAGAGCAAACAGCTTGTTCTGGATGTTACTGTGGGGAAGTGGGGGCATAGCAACAGGGGCTCAGCCTGCAAAACCCCAGAACCACTCCCAGAGCAGCTCCAGAACCGCTTCTGGAATGGCAAGAAGTGGGTCTTCCACCTACCAGACGTGGAGGAAAGGGGTGGGGTCTGCAGGGCTGCCCTCACCTTCAGCGACTTGCTGGGAGGCTAACAGGACTCAGCTCACGTTTGTGTGCTCACGGCTGAGATGGGTCACGGTGCACAGTAGGGATGCACGGGTGGGAGGGCCCCTGCTCCAGACACGTCATGACCCTTCGTGCCCCCTCCTTCCCTCGAGGGTCTCTGGGGTGTCTCTTCCCCCAGCGAGGAAGGGCAGAACCACGACAGCTACCCCCACCCCCGTCCCCCTGGGGAAGCTCATTAGAGACTTGGCACCCGGCTGGGGGCTGGTCATGTGGTGTTGTCTGCCCTCACCCTCCGAAATGCCAGTGCCCAGAAGGGGAGCCGGGGTTCGGTGTGAACCACATGCTTTGTGCAGACAGCACAGGTGCAGGGGGCTGCCTCTAACGGGAGGAGGGAGGGCTTAGGTCTGGGCGGGGAGCTGCTCACCAGCTGCATTAGCTTCCTGGGGCAGCTGTGACAAACGGCCACAAGCGGAGGCTCAGAACAACAGAAACCTGTCCTCTCAGTGCTGGAGACCAGACATCTCACATCAAGGTGTCCCAGTGCCGCGCTCCCTCCGGAGGCTCCAGGGGAAGGTCCTTCCTGCCTCTTCCAGCTTCTGGGGGCTCCAGGCGTCCCTGGGCTTGTGACCACATCTCTCCCATCTCTGCCTCCAGCTTCACCTGCTGTCTCCTCTTGTCTCTTAGAAGGACACTGTCATTGATTTAGGGCCACCCTGATCCAGGATGACCTCATCTCCAGATCCGTAACTAATTGTACCTGCAAAGACCCTGCTTCCAAGTAAGGTTCCATTCTCAGATTCTGGGGGGCATGACATGGACGTCACTTTTGGGGGCCCCCCATTCAACCCACTCCAGCAGCCCAGTTCCCAGCCTTGCTCAGGACAGCATCAGGCTGGTGACGTTCTGTCTTTCTGCACAGAGGCATCTTTTGTTTCTTGTGGTGACAGTGAGGTTGGGTGGGGGTGCTGCTGGCCAACCTCCCGGTCATTCCAGGGCACTGGAGTGTCCTCCCCGGGAGGGTGCGAGCACGGCCAGGGCTCCCTGTGGTCAGTCCCACCTCCCCGCATCCCGCGGTAGGGCCACCTTTCCTGCGTCCTGGGGCAGGGTCATGCCTGTGTATAGAGCAGGGCACACAGCAGTGTACGCAGCAGGCCTGATACCTGCCCTGCCATGGAGCTGGGGGCTTGGTGACGGTGGAACATCCGACGGGACATGGGGCCGACCTCGGGGAGGATGTGGGATGAAGCGTTTGGGGGCCACTGGAGGGAACCCTCACCTGTCTGCACAGGTGGATTGAGGACAGCGACCATGGGTGGGCAGGCGGGGGAGCCCAGGGAGGGTCCTGGGTCATCCCTGAGGCTGGACGAGGGGTGTGGAGCTGGGGGTGATGGCGGTGGGGAGAAGGGGCTGATGGCTGGACAGTGAGGAGACGGACCATCCGAGGCAGCGGGGAAGGTGAAGGCTGTGCCCGACAGGAGGACGGAGAGACCAGCAGGCGGCGCTGCAGGCGCGGGTATCAGGGCTGCTCCCTGCTGTTTGGTGCCTGAGACCCGCACAGCTGGAAACCACCTGGTGTCTGGCCAGACCCCAGCCGGGAAGAGAAGGGAGGCCCCGTCTACACTGCTGGAAACACCGGTGCCGGTGCCGGGCATTCACCCTCCTCTTCACCCGGCGGGGAAACAGGCAAATTGAATTGGAGAGTGATGGGGCTGAGGTGGGAAATGTGGGTGCTGGGAGCCTGGAGAGGGGAGTTCCTGAGGGGTGAGACCACAGGGCGCAGGAGAGGGACAGGCAGTGGGCAGGGGGCGGGCAGTGAGTGTCCGGCGCTGGAGCACGTCCGTCCTCCCTCGGGCCAGCCAGCCTCCCCCGAGCCTGGGCCTATAAACACAGGGGACCCTGGAAGAGAGTTTTCTGTCTGGCTGGTTCACTGAGGCTGGATGTTTGTGGGATCATGGGCCAGCCTGGTGGCCCCGGTGAAGACATCGTTCTCTCTGGGGGAATGAGGCGGACACTAGTCCCTGCTCTGTGGATGCTCTAGCCCTCTGGGTGTCATGTCTCTTCCTGGGGGTCACTGGGGCTTTATCATCACTCCATGGGGTACGGGAGGGGAGGGATGGATTCGTCCTGGCCTAGCTGTGCCTGGGCTCCTGGGGAAGATCTCTCTGGCCCACAGATTCACAGGCCTCAGTCACCCCTGCTCGACATCCCCCTCCAGGAACTCGGCACGAGCACCTGCCCTGTGAAACGGGGAGCCTGGGTCAGGGGCGCTGGTGGGTCACTTCTCAGATGACCACGCTCAGGTCTCAGGGTGGGGTGGGGTGGCCTGCAGCCACTCGCCGTGGTCACCATGCCGCTGTGGCTCCTTTCTCGGGCCTGAGATGCCCCAGGGGTGGCGGGGGGAAGGTCGCCGCACAGGAACATGTGGGCTGGGAGCCCTGGGTCCCTCCCCGAGGAGGAGTGGGGTCATGCCCAGAGGGGAGGGGCCAGTGACGGTCCTGGGTGTCAACAAGCACAGTGTCCCCTCCCCCAGGCCGGGTGTGGGTTTCCTGCGGCCCCATCACTGCACACCAGATGGGGGGCAGGGGTGGAACAGGGGATGTTTACTCTCAGGCCAGGAGCCCTGATCAAGGTGTTGGGGGCCCTCCCCTCCCGCGGGTTCTGGGGTCAGTCGGTCCCAGGCCACCCTCAGCCCCGTCTCTGTCTCTGCCATCACACTGCCTTCTCCCCCGTGTGTCTGTGTTCAAACCTCTGCCCATGAGGACCTCCCCACATACAGGTCAGTGACCTCGTCTCTCCCCGGGCACCTCTGCGGTGGCCCATCTGCCCACAAAGTCCCATTCTGAGGTCCCAGGGAGTCCGTCTTCCGGGGCCTCTTGAGGTGACCAATCCTGGTGGGTGACACAGCTCGTGGGGGTGGGACGCCGAGGCCGGAAGCCAGGAGCCTCACGGAGGACATGGTGTCCTGACTCAGGGAGGACAGACGGACAGGCAGAGGTGAGAGGGCGGCCGAGCAGGCGGTCAGCCCTTCCCTCCGGGGAATAAGGAGTCTCTTGAGGGCCGGGCCACAGCTGGTGGGCGGGACGCGGAGGTCAGAGGCAGGCGGCCTGGTCTGCGACATGTGGGTCACATAACGGCCACCAGCCCCAGCCCTAATGCTAACCCTCCAAACCACCAACACCAAGCCAGATCTAATCAAACCACACAAATACATCATACAAAAGAAAATTACACCAGTATACCTTGTAAATATGAATGCATCCTCCACAAAATTAGAGCAACATGAAACCAATGGGAACATGAAATGGATGATGCCATAAGCAACTCTCTCTACACCAGAAATGTCAGGTTGTTCAACATATTAAAACTAAGCAATGTATTGAACCTCTATAACAGTGTGAAGTAAAAACACATGATCGTATCAATTATTGCAGAAGAAGCTATAATCAAAATCCGGTGCCATTTCATGATACAAACACTCAAGCAAGTAGGAATAAAAGGAAATTTGTTCAATATGAAAAAGAGCAGTACACAAAGCCACAGCTAACATCATGCTCAATGCTAAAAACTGAAAGCTTTCCTCCTGAAATCAGGAACAAGGCCAGGAAACTGGCCTTCACCACTGTTACTTAATAGTGTATTAGAAGTTCTACCCAGAGTTTTGAGGAAAGAAATAAAAGGCATCCATGTGTGAATGGAAAAATTAAAACTGTGTCTACTCACAGAACACAGATCACATCATCTTATATATAAAACATCCTGTAACAACAACAAATTATTTGAGCTAGTCAACTAATTCAGCAAAGTTATAGGACAAAATATCAATTCACAAAAATCTATCTTATACGTATACGTTAGCAATAAATAATCTGAAAAAGAACTTATGAAAACAATTTTAAATAATGTCAACATTAATATTTAAGAATATATTTAATCAAGATACAAGACTTGCTTTTATGTATGTAAAGTTGTCTGTACATTTGAAATTACTGGGAAGTAAATTACTTTTCAAACCACCATGTCAAAACCATGCCAGAAAAGCAGAGAAAACATCAAACTTCCATACTGAGGCCAAGCCTTACCCAGACCCAGTTCACCCAAAGTCCACATGTCATTTAGAGGCATTGTGGGAAGACTATATTAGGACTTCCCAATATAAAGGACTTCCCTTTCTTCCCTGTTGTGGATGACCTGGATGTGGTAGAAACAGTGGGATTTTGGAATTCCAATTTTCTACAACATTCCATCAAAAAAGCTATTAGAAATAATAAATGAATTCAGTACAGATCAATTCACAGAAATCAACTGCATTTCTAAACACTAACAATGAACCATCAGAAAGTGGAAAAAAAACTCTACTTACAATTGCATCAAAAAGAACAAAATAACAAGGAATAAATTTAAGCAAGGATGTGAAAAACCTGCACACTGAAAACTTTAAGACGTTGATGAAGAAACTGAAGAAGACACAAATCAATGGAAAGATACCACGTGCGCATGGAATGCAAGAATTACTATTGTTAAAATGTCCATTCTGGGCTTCGCTCGTGGCGCAGTGGTTAAGAATCCGCCTGCCAATGCAGGGGACACAGCCCGAGCCCTGGTCGGAGAAGATCCCACATGCCGTGGAGCAACTAAGCCTGTGCGCCACAACTACTGAGCCTGTGCTCTAGAGCCCGCGTGCCACAACTACTGAAGCCCACAACTACTGTTGCAGAGTCCGCACTCCACAATGGGAAGCCAGCGCACCACAAGGAAGAGTAGCCCCCGCTCGCCGCAACTAGGGAAAGCCCGCGCGCGTCAACGAAGACCCAATGCAGCCATAAATAAATAAATAAATTTATCAAAATAAAATGTCTATTCCCCCCAAAGCAATGTACACAGTGAATGCAAGCCCTCCTAAAATTCCAATGGTATTTTTTCACAGAAATAGAGCAAAGTCTCCTAATATCTGTGTGGAACCACAAAGGACCCCAAATAGCCAAGGCAACACTGAGAAAGGAGAACAGGCTGGAGGCATCTCCTTCCCGACTTCACACTACCGGTATGAAGCTACAGTCACCAACACAGTGCGGAATTGGCACAAAAACAGGAGCACGGGCCAGAGGAACAGGACAGAGAGCCCAAAATTCAACCCACATGGAGGGGGTCCATTAATTTATGACAAAGGGGCCAAGGACACACCAAGAGGAAGGACAGTCCCCGCCATAAACGGTCCTGGGAAAACTAGACACCATCTACACCACACACCAAACTGACTAAAAACCCAGCTTTCCACAGCAAGCGCTTCTGGGTCGTCTGAAAACAGACGTCAGTCACCCAGAGGAAGCTTCTCCCCACTTCTCACCTTTTCCTCCCGGCGTCGCCTGGGTCGTCAGGAAACCCAGCTCCCATCAGCGTGGACGCAGCCCCGTGTTGTCCTAAAGCTGAAACCCCGGCGAGTCCTAAGGAGACTGAGCTCTGTCAGCAGAGACGCTGACCCGGGCGTCCCGGCCGAAGCCCCGGCGGTGCCTGAGGAGACCCAACTGCTCTCAGCTGGGCGCAGAGTCGAGCCCGCGGGGAACGCGTGTGCGCAAGCTCAGGAAGTCTCCTCACTTTCTCCTCACAATTTCCTCCCGCGTCGGCACCTCCGGGCAGGTCCTGAGGAGACTGGACTCCGTCAGTGAGGACACGGCCCCGCGTTGTCCCGAAGCCCTGGCGGGTCCCGAGGAGGCCGAGCTCCCGCCAGCCGGCCGCAAACCGAAGTCCGGGGGCGGAACTCGCACGCACGGTGGGTCAGCCGGGTGGGTTGCGCGCCCCCTGCGGGACGCCCAGGAAGTGCAGGCCCCGCAGCGCTCCGCTTTCAGCCAGGCCGCACTCCCTGCGGGCGCTTGGGCTGCTCCCACTAAATTTTGGAAATTCAAATTGAAATCGAGCTGAATATCCTGGCGTGTCTTCTCAAAACACAGTTAAGGAGCAACTAATTGGAAACCATATGGAATGAAATGAATGCAGACAGAAGCTTTACAACTGACACCGAAAGGCACTCAAAATTGTCCACAGGGCTTCCCTGGTGGCGCAGTGGTTGAGAGTCCGCCTGCCGATGCAGGGGACATGGGTTCGTGCCCCGGTCCGGGAAGATCCCACATGCCGCGGAGAGGCTAAGCCCGTGAGCCATGGCCGCTGAGCCTGCGCGTCTGGAGCCTGTGCTCCGCAACGGGAGAGGCCACAACAGTGAGAGGCCCGCGTACCACCAAAAAAAAAAAAAAAAAAAAAAAAATTGTCCACAAATTTAAATCGCAAAACTAACAATTCTAGAGGAGGGACTTCACTGGAGGCCCAGTGGTTAGGACTCCGCACTTCCAATGCAAGGGGCGCAGATTCATCCCTGGTCGGGGAACGAAGATCCTACATGCCCTGCAGCACAGCCAAAAAAATAATAATAATAAAATTTTAATTAAAAAATACGAGCTAGTGGACTAGACAGTGATGGCGGGTGGCCTCAGCCTGCAGCGGCTTGAAACAGTGTTTCAGTTCCCTGCCAGAGATTGAAGTCAGGCCGTGGCAGTGAGAGCGCTGAATCCTAGCCACTAGACCACCAGGGACCAGTGGCCAGTGACAAGGCCCTGGCCTATCAGCTGTGTAGAAATGAATTTCCACATAGAGATGGAAAATAGTGAAAGAAGTAAAGTGTTTATTAGGAGGAAAAAGGGTACGTGTAGATTGACACAGGGCAGGCTCAGAGAGAGATTTTGCGCCCTCATGGTAGTTTGAATCACTTTTATGGAGCATTTCTTCCAGGTTTCCTTTGGCCAATCATCTTGCTTTGTCTGGTTCTAAGTCTGTATTTGGTTTATCTCAGGGTCCTCCCATGTGTGCGCATGCATCTCTTAGCCAAGATGTAGTCTAGAGAAGAGGCCTATGGGTAGGTTGGCATCACTTACTGTGGGGTGTCGCCCCCTCCCTATTTGACCCCCAGGAGCCTTTCTGAGCATGTGTAGTCGGAGAGGTCTCCTTGACCTCGAGAATGAGGAATATGTGGTCTTTTATCTCTTATCTGGGCGGGGCTCAGCCTCTCCTATTAGCCTCCTGCTATTATCTCTATCTTGGAGTATCTGTCCACACGGGACAAACTCCAGCTGCTCAGCCTGGGGCCCATCTATCTCCTGCCTCAGGAACTCTCCTTCCTTGCTGGTGGGATGCACATACAGCCACGCTGGAGGTCAATTTGGCAGTTTCTTCCAAATCTAAACAGATCTCACTTTAGGATCCAACAATCACACCTCCAGTATTTAGACGACTGCTTTGAGAAACTGTATTCAAACAAAAACTAACATAAAATTATGCACAGCCCAAGACTGTTGTTTTGGGTCTGTGTAGGGATTTTTGGTTGTTTTTTTGTTTGTTTTCTTCTTAACTCCATAGACATTATAACTGTACATACAATCAATGTTTGTATTTACCACTGTTTTTGTTATTCATTCTTTCTTACAGCTCAGACTTCTGAAATATATCCTTCAGTAGAGTGAGGACAGGGTGGGACTAGTGAGGCACCAGGGGCACGACATTCAAGGAGGAGCTCCTGGGACTTCCCTGGTGGTCCAGCGGTTAATACTCCATGCTCCCAGTGCAGGGGGCCCAGGTTCTATCTCTGGTCAGGGAACTAGATCCCGCATGCCGCCGCAACGAAGATCCCACGTGCCGCAACTAAGAACCGGCGCAGCTAAACAAATAAATATTTTTTAAAAATTATGCACAGCACATTCCTAATGGCTAAAAACTTAAAGATATCAGGATGTCCTTCTGTAGATGAATACATAAGGAAATTGGGGCACATACATGTCAAGGGGAACAGAATGGGCCACCCCAAAATATGTCTCTTTGGCATAAGGATTATTGTGAGCTCATTTTTTTTTTTAATATTTATTTGCCTGCTTCAGGTCTTAGTTGTGGACCGCGGGATCTTCATTGCAGTGCCCAGGCTCCAGAGCACATGGGCCTAGTTGCCCTGCGGCATGTGGGATCTTAGTACCCTGACCAGGGATCGAACCCACGTCCCCTGCATTGGAAGGCGGATTCTGAACCACTGGATCACCAGGGAAGTCCCTGAGCTCATTTATTTTTAATTAATTAATTTAATTAATTTTAATTTAATTAATTAATTTGGGTGTGTCAAGTCTCAGTTGAGGCACACGGGATCTTTGTTGAGGCATGCAGGATCTTTTTTTTTTTTTAAGTTGTGGCATGCGGACTTTAGTTGCAGCCAGCGGGCTTCTTAGTTGCTGCATGCGGACTGTTGGTTGCAGCATGCAGGATCTAGTTCCCCCAACCAGGGATCGAACCTGAGCCCCCTGTATTGGGAGCTCAGACTCTTACCCACTGGACCACCAGGGAAGTCCCTCATTTATTTATTTATTTATTTGTTTGTTTCTTTGTTTGTTTGTTTAATTTATTTATTTTTGACTGTGTTGGGTCTTCGTTGTTATGCGCGGGCTTTCTCTAGTTGTGGCGAACGGGGGCTACTCTTCATTGCAGTGCGCTCCCTCATTTATTTTTAAAAACACCAGACACAGGAGAATCTCTGAAAAATGAGTAGAATTTGCCCTTTTGGGAGGGAAATTTACATTTATGCAAATCTCCATTTGAAAGGGTTCTCCCTCTCCGCACAGGGAATTGAAGGATGACTAAATCACATGAAACTGTTGTCAGTGGAGAAGGCCTGAACTTAAATCTGCATAAGAATCATACCCTTGTTCACTGTGCTTTGCCTGATAAGCTCCCTTACTGGCTCCCCCCCCAACCCCATCATCTTTCTTTTGGTTTTAGCTGAAGATGGCATTTAAGGAAATAACTTGGGTCATTTAAGGGAGTTACTCAGTTTTCCTGGGTATCTCCCATGTATACAATAGGTATACATGTTATCAAACTTCTATTTTTTTTTCGCCTATTAATCTGTCTTTTATTGGTGGCGGGTAAGGGGATCTCAAGCAAACCTAGAAGGGTAGAGGGAAAATTATTTTTCCTCCCATACACATGCAATGGAATTTACCGATAGAAAGAAATGAACCATCAACCCATGCAAAAACATGGATGAATCTTACATATGTCACCGTGCAACTCGGATTGGGACTTGAACCCACGAGGGAGTGGAAGTTACAGATAAGCAAGGGGAAAACCTTTGCCCTCATAATCCTGGATCTGGGCTTCCTGGGAGGACGGTGTGGGGAGTCGACTGGCTGAGGGAAACACACAAATCTTCACGCTTGGAAGACCCTGCAGACAGGAACCTCACACCCCATCTTTCCACCCACACCTGCAGCACACACTCAGCCCTCCATAATCAGCCAGTTGCAGTTTTAAAGACATTCTTGGGACTTCTTTGGTGGAGCACTGGATGGGAGTCAACCTGCCAATGCAGGGGACGCAGGTTTGATCCCTGGTCTGGGAGGATCCCACGTGCCACGGAGCAACTAAGTCCATGTGCCACAACTGCTGAGCCTGTGCTCTAGAGCCCGCAAGCCACAACTACTGAAGCCCGCACACCCTAAAGCCCACATGCCGCAACTGCTGAGCCCACATGCCACAACTACTGAAGCCCACATTCTCTAGGGCCCGTGTACTACAACTACTGAGCCTGAATGCTGCAACTACTGAAGCCCGCAGGCCTAGAGCCCGTGCTCCACAACAAGAGAAGCCACCGGAATGAGAAGCCCGCGCACCGCAACGAGGAGTAGCCCCCCGCTCACCGCAACTAGAGAAAGCCCACGCGCAGCAACGAAGACCCAATGCAGCCAAAATAAATGAATAATTTTAAAATCTTAAAAAAAGAAAAAAATTCTCATCCCCAGACAGATAAAGGAGTGTGAGGCTCTTGAATTACCCCAAAGCTGTCCCAGGGGGCTGGAGCCAAGGTGGGGATGCCTGGGCTTCTGACCAGCAGGTGAGAGGAAGGAGGAAAGCCAGTCCCAAAGGCAGGGGTCCCCTTAAGTCTGTGAGCCCTGGTGCCCTGATGGGGTTCATTCCCAGTGGGGACATCGGCGGGGCTGCAGTGGTTCTGTGTTCCACCCAAGCCCCTTTGATGAAGCCACAGCAGTGCCAGGCTCAGGGGTCTCCTGGTGGTATCTCAAACCCTGACACAGCAGCTTGAGAAAGGAACGAGAGAATGTGCTTCAGAACCTTCCGAAATGAGGGAGAGAAGAGTGAAATTGAAAGAGAAGAATCTGAGGAGCTTTTCCTATAAGGGCCCCTGTTGGGAGAGGCAGGGATGGAAAAGCAGGGAACTGGTGGACAGCAGCCCTCACCAAGCACGTCCCTCACACATGGGCAGTTTTGAAACACAGAGGACCTCATGCCCTCCTGGAGGAGAGCAGTCCCAAGACCCACATGCATCTCCTGGTTTGGGATGGGGATCGGGGTGGGGGACCCCTCACCCAGCATGTGTCTCTAGGTGACACTCTGGTCACCTGACACATCAAAGGCCACCTACGAGGGGACCCTCCCATGAAGACGTCTGAGAAGTGAGTCTGAGCAGGGTAAAGTGGGCTGGAAGGAGGGGGTGCAGGCCTTACCAGGGATGTCATCTCGAGGCCCCTCCAAGTGTCAAGGTCTCAGGGGGTTCCAGCTGCTGGACCTCATCCCTTCCCCTGGTCACACTGACCCCACCCCCCGCTCCCCACCAACCATCTCCTCAGCCTCCACACTGGGATAAGCAGACATCCTAACCATGGGGGCATCTCTTCTAAGGAACACAGGCCTGCGGGTGCTCTGCCCCCTCTGTAGCCCCGAAGTGCCCCTAGAGCACACATGTTCTGGTGGACAGGTTGTCACCCTGAACAGGTGAGCATCTGCAGGCTGCAGGGGGATAAGCCAAGAAAATCATACCCAGTGGTGGAAATGATGAAGAGACACCCAGACCTTTGGAAGCAGCTCTCCTCCCCAACCCCATGAATCCTCCCCCTGGAACCCTGGACCCTAGAGCACCAGCCAGGGCTGGTGTGAAGCGCCGGGCTGACAGCTGCTCTTTGCTTGTAGTTGATCTTTCCTTTCTCAGATGTGACTTGGAGTCTTGGAAAGAAATGCTGATTCTGTGAGATTGGCTTTTTCAAGTGGTCTCCTTCCATCTGGTCCTGAAGCAGGAGGTTGGGGCCGAAGATGACTTGATGCTGCCAGGGATGGGCCAGAAGGGGGAGAAATCGGACCTGGGACAGTTTGCTGCTCTCCACCTCCCAGGGCTAATAGCCCCTCACTCACCTAGAACTGGAATTTCTAGTCAACCGTTTATGGCAGGAGGAGGTGGGGTAGGGGGAGGCCAGGGGGTCATTTCAGCACCATGGATGTCTGTGTCAGAGCCATATGCCCAGGTAGCTCTGCTCTGAGGGCTGGATCCCCTTGGACGTTTCATCTGGGCTCAGAGATTGTTAGTCTCCATTCCAGCTTCCACGCCAGTGGCCCATCTGGTTGTGCTGAGGCGTGTATGTACCATGGATGGAGGCCAGCCCTGGGGTTGACCGCCACCTGGCAGCAGCAGGAAATGTGGCATGAGCCACGGAGAGGAGTTTATAGGAAGGCCTCAGCTACAAGCCAAGTCACTGGGCTGTGAGTTGCTGCTCCATAAGTCGTGGCTTATTTTCTGGAAAACTTCCTTGCGGGGGTAGCCTTGTCAACTCAGATTTTCAAAAATGTCTAATTTGATTTGCTGTGAACTAATGTAATATGATAGAACCTAATTTGATCTTATTGACATTGATGAGGCTGAATTAGCTAATGTCAGGCCCATTTCCAAAGTGCACAAAGGTTGCCAAGGAGGGGGCCCCGTGAGGTCAGACATCGCTGCATTGGAGGCCTCGTCTTTACTGCAGTCCCTGAGACCTGGAGGCCTGGGGTGCAGCTCGCAAAGACCACTGATGCTCTTGTTCCTTGGACAGCAAGAAAGACACCAGCTTGAGTCATGACTGCAAAGCACCTGCTACAGAGCCTGGGAAATCCCTTGCCCACCGGGGCCATGGCATGCACATCTGCAAGATCAGGCATTGCACATGGGACCTAGTTCCCTGACCAGGGATTGAACCTGGGCCCTCTGCATTGGGAGTGTGGAGTCTTAATTGCTGGACC
This sequence comes from Lagenorhynchus albirostris, assembly GCF_949774975.1. Taxonomy (NCBI): domain Eukaryota; kingdom Metazoa; phylum Chordata; class Mammalia; order Artiodactyla; family Delphinidae; genus Lagenorhynchus; species Lagenorhynchus albirostris. The sequence continues at coordinate 49,295,108 of NC_083109.1, forward strand.
ACCAGGGATGTCCCCAGAAAAGTACATTTTTAATAAATTCTGGTTTGGGTCTAAATGTTAAATTTAAACTTAAATAATGCTGCGAGTTTTAATACACCTACTTTTCAGCATGTCAATTTATTTTTTCAACTGTGTTAACACTGTAACAAAAAAGGACCATTATAACACTCTTGAGGGCAAGAATACAGGGGCATCTGGCCCTCAGGTGGACGCAGGACTGCCATCCCCATGGCCCAAGAGTTTCTCCTCTTTCTCTGCAGGGACTTCTCTCCGTAACGCCCTGAATCTTTAAGAACCACAGGGTGCCATGAGTAAGAGTGCCCAAAGCCTTCATGCAGGGATGCTTTTATGAAATAAGTCCTGCTGAAATACTCCAGGAGAAACAGAGGTACACAATGTGGCAGAGTCCAAGAGAAGACTAACATAGAAGAAGACTAACATCCCTGGGAGGACACCACACATCCCCAGTGCGAACTCAGGGCTGCCAACACGATCCCAGCTGTGTCCTCCGGGATGCAGCGCCCAACACGCCCCACTCACAGTTTAGCAGTGGCCAGTTCATCCCCTCCAACAGTCCTGGTGAATCTCTGAAATTCAGTGTTCTGATTATTCAATGCCGTAATTTAGAAATTCCAAGTGAAGTAGAGCCCACCAGTCCTGTGCCTTGATCAGAAAATATACAGGTAAGGAAAAGCAAAGTAGAAGGTCAACCAAAGTCAACTGATTTTCTATATCACAGTGCTATGGTTGGAATGTTTGTGTTCCCCCAAAATCCACAGGTGGGAATCCTAACATCCATGTGATCGTGGTAGGAGGGGCAGCCTTTGGGAGGTGATTAGGTCATGAGGGTGGAATACTCAGGAATGGGATTAGTGCCCTTGTAAAGGAGACCCTAGCCCCTTTCCTCCATGTGAGATACAAGGAGAAGTCTGCCACCAGAAAGCGAGCCCTCACCCTACCAGGCTGGCAGCTGATCTCAGACTTTCGGCCTCCAGAACTGGAAGACATAAATTGCTATTGCTTATGAGCCACCCCGTCTGTGGTAGTTTGTGATAGCAGCCCAGATGGACTAAGGCAATCAGCAATGATGTAGGGGACAAATTGGAATTCGAAATGAAAAAAAAAAATTACAATAGCGTGCAGCAACAAAGAGTAGCCCCCGCTTGCCGCAACTAGAGAAAGCTCGCGTGCAGCAACAAAGACCCAACACAGCCAAAAATAATAAATAAATAAAATAAATAAATTTATTTAAAAAAAAAACACTATGCTAGGAGAAAAAAACGAACACGAAAGGCCATGCATTATATGACTCCATTTATATGAAATATCCACAGTAGGTAAATCCAGAGACAGAAAGTGGACTCGTAGTGGCGAGAGGTCAGAGGGAGGGTGGGGAGGAGAGTGACCGCTTAAGGGGCAGGGGATTTCCCTTTGGAGGGTGAAAATGTTTTGGAACTAGATAGAGGTGATAGTTGCAAATATTACAGACGTACTAAATGTCACTGAATTGTACACTTTAAAATGGTTACTTTCGTACTATGTAAACTTCACCTCATCAAAAGCCAAAGAAAGAGAAAGCGTCCCGCAGCCTCCCCTGAGCAGGGTGAGTTTGCTCCCCTCACCCTGCCCTGGCCTGGCCTCCAAGGTGTTCCCCGGTCCAGCTACATTTTGGACCTTTGTGCTCCAGCCACACCGTGCACTCAGCTCCTCCACCAGCAGCTTCCTCATCGAGTCCCAGGCCACCTTCTCTGACTCCTTCCTAGACACCTGGGGATCAGCGACCCCTCACCAGGGCTCACGGGGTCTTTCAAACGTTGCGATCTCAGCGTGCAGTTTCCAAGGGTCGTCTCGTCGGATAAGTGGAAATTAGCATTTTCTGAGCCCCACGACATGCAGGCACCTGGCTCAGGTACTGCCAGGCCTGTGTCCTGAGGGGCGGGCATGGCTCACCTACAACCACCGGCCTCTGAGTAGCTCCTCACTCAGGCGCCACCAGGACCGAGTGTGTTAGTCAAACGAACACTGTCCCCGGGTGTGGAATCCCATGGGGGCCCAAGTCCACGTGAAGCCACAGGGGCCATGCAGCTGCTGTCATATACACAGGCTCCAGGAAGTGGAGTCACACTGGTATTTTTACCCTTGGTTAGAGCGGATGGCGCCTGTGCCTCATTTCCATCTACACCCCTCCGCTCTCTGGATACTGAAGATACATGCGGGGTCCTCTTCATCCCTGCTGACCAGGATCTGGCTCTGCTGCGGCCCCCGCAAAACCTCAGGGCTCCACAGGCACACAGAGGGGACCTTTGCCTTCGGGGGCCTGGGGCTGCATGTGCTCCTCTCTGCTCAGGCTGCAGGGGACCCTGGACCCCCAGAGAGGTGCCCCCTCTGGTTCAGCACCCAGGGAGACAAACCTCCATCTATCCCACATTCAGTACTTCAGCACCTCCAACGCCAGGACAGTCTTGGTCCAGCCCTCACTGGGTGGAGGATCCCAGCACCAGACCCAAGTCCCGCAGCCCGGCGGCGGGATAGGGTCTCCTGCCTGAGGCCCCGAGTAAGAGTGACGGGGCTGCCCTGGGAGGGACCAGGCCAGCAGAGAGGTGGACATGGCTGGCAGGGGCACTGCCCAGAAATTCATATGTTGAAGTCCTAACCCCCAGTACATGTGAACATGACCATATATGGAAATAGGGTCTTTACAGATAATCCAGCCAAAATAAAGTTATTCAGGTTGGCCCTAATCCACTATGATTACATTGGTATAAAAAGAGGGGCTTTGGACAGGAACACACAGAGGGAAAACACCTTGTGAGGACTGGAGCTGCGCTGTCCCAAGCCAGAAACTACCAGAGGTGCAGGGAACCCTGAATCAGATCCTCCCTGGTGCCTTCTAAGCCACCTAGTTTGTGGGACTTCGTTATGGCAGCCCTAAGGGACGGACACAGGCGCCCTCTGCTCTGTCCCCCTCTCTCCAGACCACGGGGGTGGGGGTAGAAGCAGGGCCCTTCAGAGGCCAAGACCACTGCTGGGTGGTTACTCTGGCCACAGCACTCAGCCCCGGGGGCCGACAAGGAGGGGCGGGGAGGCGGCCTCCCTGGAGCTGGTCGCTGAGCCTCCCCCTGCTATTCGTGGAGCCCAGAAAGCCCAGGAATAGCCAGACGCCACCCTTCCTATGTCATCTGGGCCCCTCTCCCAGCCAACAGCAGTTTGAAACAGCTGCTATGTCCCTTTTAATCTCAGTAGGGGAGAGACCTCAGGAAGGCACAGAAACAGGACACTAGGCCTGGTCACGGTGTCTCACCTGTGTCCACGGGGCCCAGGCTGGCCCTTTAAGGGACTGAGGGCAGAACTGGCTGTGGGCCCTGGGGTTAAGCCAGGAAGCGGGGAGGGAAGTGGTGGACGGGGGGCCAGGATGGCAGGATGCTGAGGGCAGAGCCCCCTCCCGACAGATGCAGAGGGAGGGGAGGAGGGGAGAGCCTCCTGCCTCCACCCGGACCGGACATGTGACCGCTGCATGGGTGGCCCTCCGCAGGTCCAGTGCCAGTCAAGTGTTGGCTCCAGGGACTTTGCTTCATGTTCCCCAGGATGGACGTGCTGCAGCACTGTGGGGATGGAGCCCACGGTCTGCCGAGAGCAGGAGAGCCTCATGCGGCCCATCCACCAGCGTCCTGCCTCTGACTGTGACCAACGCCTGCACAGTTACCTCCTGGCCGGGCATCCAGGCTCTGCTGGTCACAGAAAGGGCCACAGGCCAAGGCAGCGTCGGGCTCAGAGCTCTGCGCGCTTCCTGTGAAGGTGGAGGGGCAGCCCCACCTGGAGCAGCCCAGGGCACAGTAGTCGCTGCTGCTGCCCTGGGACTGCGGGGGAGCCAGCCTGGTAGGGCCTGCGGGGGCCCAGGCCTCCTGTGGCAGGTAGGCGGGCAGCGGCCCCCCCTCCTCCACACATCCTGCGGGCAGCGCATCTGCTGGGAGGCCAGTGCCAGTGCTCCCCTCCTCCTCCAGGCCCGCTAACGGCCCCACATCCACCGGGTCATAGGTGAGCAAAGCGATGGCCTCCCGGACACGGGTCTCCCAGGCTCCTCGTGCGGGGCCTGTGCAGTCCGGGCTTGGCTCTGGACCAGCTCTGTGGGCCCCTATCCAGGTCTGGAACAGAGCACCGAGAGGAGGGAAGGCCTCAGGCAGTGTGTTCAGGACTCACTGTGGGAGCAGCCTCCCCTCCTCCAGGAAGCTCTCCAGAAATCCACTCCCAGAGACCAAGAGCACCTGTGCCCAGAACATTCTGTCTTCCCCCCATGGGCCAGCCCAGCCTCAACACAGAACCCCCATTCCCTTCAGGACCCTCCCCTGGCTCCCAGCACAGGCCTGTGCTCACAGAGGCCTGAACCAGGGTACAGATGGTGACAGGGCTGAAGACACTGCTGCCTCACACACTGCCAGCAGCTGCAGAGCCCAGGCACCCTCACCCAAACCCCACTACACGCACGCACGCACGCACACACAGGAGGTGCTGTTGGGCCTGGCACCTTGGGGCCAAGGCCAGCAGACCTGGACCCTCTGTGGGGCCACAGAAGGCCCACTACCTCCAAAAGGAAGATGTTCCTGCATGTAGATCAATGACGTTAGAACACACCCTCACACCATACACAAAAATAAACTCAAAATGGCTTAAAGACTTCAGCATAAGACAGGACACCATAAAACTCCTAGAAAAGAGCACAGGCAAAACATTCTCTGACATAAATCATACCAGTGTTTTCACAGGTTGGTCTCCCAAGGCAACAGAAATAAAAACAAAATAAACAAATGGGACCTAATCAAACTTATAAGCTTTTGCACAGCAAAGGAAACCATAAACGAAACGAAAAGACAACCTACAGAATGGGAGAAAATATTTGCAAATGATGCGACCGACGAGGGCTTAATTTCCAAAATATACAAACCGTTCATACAACTCAATAACAAAAAGAAATCCAATCGAAAAATGGGCAGAAGACCTAAATAGGCATTTCTCCAAAGAAGAAATACAAATGGCCAAGAGGCACGTGAAAAGATCAACATCACTAATTATTAGAGAAATGCAAATCAAAACTACAATGAGTGGGCTTCCCTGGTGGCGCAGTGGTTGAGAGTCCGCCTGCCGATGCAGGGGACACGGGTTCGTGCCCCAGTCCGGGAAGATCCCACATGCCGTGGAGCGGCTGGGCCCGTGAGCCATGGCCGCTGAGCCTGCGTGTCCGGAGCCTGTGCTCCGCAACGGGAGAGGCCACAACAGTGAGAGGCCTGCGTACCGCAAAAAAAAAAAAAAAAAAAAACTACAATGAGCTACCACCTCACACCAGTCAGAATGGCCATCACTAAAAACTCTACAAATAACAAATGCTGGAGAGGGTGTGGAGAAAAGGGAACCATCCTTTACTGTTGGTGGGACTGTAAGTTGGTGCAGCCACTATGGAAAACAGTATGGATGTTTCTTAAAAAATTTAAAAATAGAGCTACCATATGACCCAGCAATCCCACTCCTGGGCATACATCCAGACAAAATTCTAATGCAAAAAGATACATGCACCCCCATGTTCATAGCAGCACAATTCACAATAGCCAAGACATGGAAACAACCTAAATGTCCATCAACAGATGAATGGATAAAGAAGATGTGGTACATACACACAATGGAATACTACTCAGCCATAAAAAAGAATGAAATAATGCCATTTGCAGCAACATGGATGCAACTAGAGATTATCATACTAAATGAGGTGAGTCAGAAAGAGAAAGACAAATACCATATGATATCACTTACATGTGGAATCTAAAATATGACACAAATGAACTTATCTACAAAACAGAAAGAGACCCACATACATAGATAACAGGCTTGTGGTTGTCAAGGGGGTGGGGGTGGGATGAACTGGGAGTTTGGGGTTAGTAGATGCAAACTAGTGTGTATAGGATGGATAAACAACAAGGTCCTACTGTATAGCACAGGGAACTATATTCAATATCCTATGATAAACCATAATGGAAAAGAATTTAAAAAAAAAAAAAAAGGAAGCTGTTTCCTAGGTGGGACCAGGAGTCTCCATCGAGTGCACCACACGCCACACCTTCCATCATCGTCCTGCCCCCGGAGAGCCAGCCCGTGGCTCCAGACCACCTCCCAAGGGGCTAACTAAGCCCTGACAGGTGCTATGGTTCTACAGAGAAGGGGCTGGGTGCCTGCAGCCCAGAAGATGAGTGCAGGCATCAGAACATTTACTCCCCATGCAGCCCTGACAAAGCGCTCGGCTTTAAGCTTCAAATTATATTTTTGGATGACAAGCTTGAAAACTAGACTCCCTGTTAAGAGAGAAAAGAGCCAGGCGGAAGGCAGCCACGAAAAGCTGGTGTGGGAGAACCTGGGCAGCGCCACCTCCATCCTCTGCCCAAAGTGAGGGGCCCGAGAGGGTGGGGACCAGAGACCACCCATTGGAGCTCCTCCTCCCCTCCTCCTGCCTGTGGAGCAGGAACTACCAGGCCAGCAGGGAGGGTCCAACGGGGCCTCCAGGCTGTTCTCAGCGTCGCGGCCTGTGAGAGCCCACCAGGGCACCACGATGGGGGGGGGTGTAGGGTCAACTCATCGCTACCCCAGGGGCCGGGAGGGGCCAGGCACTCCATGACGGCCACCAGAGTAGCCCAGGGAGCAGGGAGGGCCCCAGGGGCAGCACAAGACACAGATGCCTTCAGGTGCACACAGCCCCCTGAGCTGGCACCTTAAACTGGCCATTTACCTCCAAGGGCTGCTGCAAACCAGAAGAGGCGGAGATAATGTCATGAGAAACTTGACATTTTTTCCCATCAGCAATGGAATCAGAGACATGAGAAGAAAAAGAACTCGGCAATAGAGAATAAAGCTAATTTGTCTTTGGCCCCTTTGAGTCACAGTGCGTACATATACTACCTATATACTATATATACCACTATATATAGCAAAAAAGCTCAAAGCACTGACAGAGGCCCCCAACCTCACCCAGAGCCCACAGCCTGGGCGGTCCAGACATCTGGGCACCCCAGGCCCACCGGGTCACGAACCTGAAAGTCCCCGTTGTGCACACTGTACAGGGACTGGAAGAACGGGCCTGGGGACGGCACGTCCTGGTACAAGGCTGTCTTCATCCTGAGGTCAGGAGACAGTAATCAGAGGCCCAACTCCAGGAGGTCACTGCCAGGAACACGGCTCCTTCCAAGCAGCAGGGACCAGCCCTGCCCCGTTAGTGCTGCTGTCGCCCTCTCCTCTCGTTGGGTCCAGGCCTGACACCTGGCACCTGCGGCCCTCTCGCTAATGACCCCACAGAACTGATTTATACCAAGACATGGGTCCCTTTAAGGTGAGTGGTGATGGCGGGTTCAGGGGTGGGGGTGACCAGCTGTGTCTTCAGCCGGAGGGGGAGACAGCACTTCCGGGAACCCCATCAGACTTCTCCCCGAGCACCGGATCTACCCACCCAAGACCCACTGCTCCTCCCCTGAGAACGGCGCCCCAGACTCTGACCCAGCAAGTCCAGATCAACCTCGCCAGCCTCCCTGGGGGCCTGTCCCGATTCCCCACACCAGGGTGGCATCAGGGGCCACGAGTCACATCGCATCCACCCAACGTCCCCTCACTTTCCCGTCCTGAGACCCTGTCACACCCTGCACTTAGCTCTAGCTCTGCCTCTCCCGCCAGCTCACACACAATTGCCTCCCTCTGGACCCCACCCCTGGCCACCCTACAGGTTCTCCTCCTCACTTGTACCACAAAACTCCATTCTCAAAACATAAACCAGATCCCATCCCACGTGACCAGGCTTCAGGCGCTCTCCTGGGACCCGAGGGCAAGCCTGAGCCCTCCCTGGTCCTCTTGGCCACCCATCGGGCCCAGCACCCCGTCCCTCCCTCACCCTGGCTGCCTCTGTCCAACCTCCTCTCATCCTCTCTGCTACCCATCCACGCCTGGCCGGTCTCCTGCGGGACGAGGCCCCATGTGTGATGGCTTGTTTCAGGAGGGCTTTTTTGTTCATCTGGTTGTCCGTGGCACCCATCAGGGCGGGAAACAGGGCCCCGTGAAAACCAGATGCCCAACACTGTCTGCATAAAACCACTGTGCAAATGAGCCAGTGCCAAGCACCTCCAGAGGCAGGAGACAAGGGCCTCAGGCGACTCGGCCCCAGGGACTTTGGGTCCCTCCAGAGCTCTTTTGGGCCACACTGCCCACCACCCATGCACCTGGCAACTGGGGACATCCCCACTGGTCCGGGTCAGAGGCCTGAAAACCCCTCCCCACCCAGGAGCGTTGTGGGAGGGGGTGTGGGTTTGGGCCCTCAATGCACCGCCTACCCCACACCCACAAACGCACACACACGCTCATGCACATACGAATTCTCACACCCACATGTACAATAACACATTCACTTACATGCACACACTCCCACACACACTCCTTGGCTACAGACCTGGGTGACAGCTTGAACAGCAGGTAGGTCAGGCTGGTCAGCAGGAGAAAGATGGACACAGAGACCAGGGTGCTGTCGCGCTGCCCCAAAGCTGGGACCAGGAGACCTATAGCAGGAAGGGCCCAGGGCTGTGTTCCTCCAAACTCACCTGGCAAAAGCACCTGGATGGGCGCCTCAGGCCAAAATGGAAGGTTTATGTCGCGCCTCCGAGAGTACTCTGGGTGAATCACGCACCCCTGGGCCTTGCCTTTCCCATCCATAAGATCACCAGGGTCCGAGATCCTTCCAGTACCTCTGTGCACAAGAGTCAGCCCAGCCCCCTAAGCAGACGAGGCCCTGCCTGGGCTCCAGAGACAGCAGCACCAGCCTGCTGCGCAGCTGGGGCCACACTCGCTCCAAGGAGACCGGGAGCTGCAGCCCCCCGGGAGGCCCAGCACTTGGCAGGTGTTTCCCCTTCACACAGACCTCCAGGGGAAGGCAGTCAACTGGGCCACAAGGGAGCGGGTCCCAGGAGGGGTAAGGGGTGGGACACGAGGGGGCGGGGAGGCCCCACCCAGGCCCCTGAAGGCAGCAGCGCCCACCTTGTCTCTGGGGGGAGTGGAAGCGGGCGGGCTGGCTCCAGTCACTCCATGGGCCCTCATAGCGCTCCTCCTCCGCCACCGCGTCCTCTGGTGTGGCCATCTGGACACGCAGCCGGGCCTCATAGGTGGAACCAGGGTCCAATTCAGTGGCTTCAAGTTTCAGCCAGGTCACCCCAACAATGTGATCCTTGTGCCGAGCCCGCTGTGGGGTGAACAGTTAGGAGGTGCTGGGGGTGAGACTGGGCCCATCAGCCCTCGAGGACGTGTACACACACACGTGGGCACACTTACACGTGTCCACACACTTACATGCATCCACGTGCATGCACACTCATCCACACAGGCACGCCCTGTGAACGCTCACACGTACACACAGGCACACTCACCACACCTGCACTCACTTACCCTTGTCTCTGGTCACTTCCCTCCTCACAATTCCAAGGTGACACCACCCTAGGTGGGACGAGGAGTGACCCTGGCTGCTGCTCCCAGGAGAGGCCCCCACGGTAGGCAGACCCAGTCTTACCTCCCAGGTCTCCTCCTGCCTCTTGAAGGCCAGCTCGTAGCTGAGGAGTGAGGCCAGTGGCTCCAAGGCAGGATTGATGCTCCAGGTCAGGACACAGTGGTCAGAAGTGATGTTGCTCAGCAAGTCTGAGGGAGGGTCCAGCTTCACTGAAACAGAATGAAGCTGTGTAACGGTGTGCGGGCCAGCACGCCCAGGACTGGGGATCGCAAAGATTCCTGGGAAGGATGGGGCACGTGGCCAAGGCCTTCTCAGAGCAGAGGCCTCACTGGAAAACTGGTCCAGAGAAGCCCCAGGTGGGACAAGACAGCAGTGACTTCCTCCAGCCTCTGCAGCCAGACAAGGTGAGTTTCAGATCTAAGCTGCTGCTAGAAGTTCTTCCTAGTGTCTTACTGAAGTCCTTCCTGCTGTGACTGAAGTAGATCGCAAGTGACTCAAACTGCAGCTCCTGCCCCAACTCAAAGTTCTTCACCTTCATCCTCCTCCAAAACCCTCCCCCTCCCCGGGGGCCCCGCCTGATGCTAGCCCTGGATCCGTCAGCAGGGACCAGGAACACTGACTGGGCCGTGGGGGGTGATGTAGCCAGGATGCTCCCGGACAACGCACTGACCCAGGCCTCACCATGTCTCCGGGGCAGGTACTGTGGATCCACCAGGCTGACCTGCTCCTTCCCAGAGACGTGACGGTGGAAGGTGATGGTGAAGTTGTCAGAAGGCACGAGCACCTCCTCGGGTGGCAGCTCCACTGTGCACACGCTGGCCCGGAAGACGCACCTGTGCTTGCTGCCTGGAGCGTGGTTGCTGGAAAGGGCACGTGTCGGCACCAAAGGGCCACTGCACCAGCCCGGCTCCCTACCCCCACCCCTGCCCTCTACCCCCTGCCCTCCGGCCTCACCTGGTGAAGAGCAGCCAGGGGCCGGCCCCCTGGCCCAGCTCTGGGGCAGACCAGTGGCAGTCAATCCTGAGGATGTTGTTGGTGTGGCACGTGAAAGTCCCAGGCCCTGGGAACAGTGACCCTTGCAAGCCCACAGTGGCTGCTTCAGGGCAGGGCTGGGGGAGGGGGAGGGTGTGGCAGCTGACCCCTCGGACAGGCAGGCCCCAGAGAACGAGCCCAGGAGAAGTTACCGCGGGCAAGGCTGGGAGACCCCGAGGGGATGGGCTCTGAGCGTGCAACCTGGGTGGGGCTGAAGCCCCGGCTGATCTCAGGAAGACAGGTCCCGCACAGCCCAAACCCAACCCTTCCCCGTGGAGCCTGACGGGGGCACCCCTGTCCCCAGCTCTGCCCCCACAGCCCCCCCCCCACAGTGCCAGTCCTTACCTCCTCTGTCCCCTGGGACAGAGACGCCCAAGCCGACCCAGGCGCAGATGCAGGTGCAGGTCAGGAGCCAGGTGCCCACCTCTCGCCTCAGGACCTCGCTCTGCAATGTCCAACCTGGAAGAGGCTGGGCTGAGGGGCTGTGTGTGGAGTGCCCCAGTGGGTGCTCCCGTGAGGGGCACTCCGAGTGGGTCACCACCTACACCCTCACCCTGTCCCATGAAGGAGGCTGAGCACCGCTGTCCAAGCAGCACCGGCAAGAACCTCCAGCTCAGGCCTCCCGGCGTCACTGGACTCTGACTCAGCCACGTGTCCAGGTCTGCCCAGCGGGCGCCTCTCTGGGCCCAGGTCCCCTCCCGCAGGGGAGGCACGGTTGGGGGAATGGGGTCGCGGACAACAACCACAGGGAAGCTCTGCTGGACCCCCTGGTCCCACACCTGGGCCGACTGTGTGAGGCGCATCACCCACGCGAATTCCCACCAGAGCCACGTGAGGTGGGGGACAGTCCCTGATCACTGACAAGGGAGCGGACCCCAGGGTCACACCGCTAGCTGCTCCCATCCTGTGCTCTGCCCCAGGAAAGTGGAGGAGGATGGCAGCGGGGTGTCCATGCGACAGCCAACACCTCCCACATGCTGTCTGTCACACGCCTGTCCCCAGGTGCCCTGCAGAGGACAGCGCCCCCGGGAGCAGGGCTCTCAGTGCAGGGGTGTCAGCCCCAGGATCCCTGGAGACAGGGGCTGGGTGCTGGGAAGCGCCTGGGGGTGAACAGGCCGCTAACACCCTGTCACCCCATTTGCAGCTCCAGATGGTACACTGATAGCTCCTCTGCAGGAAGCAGGACCAGCCTGGTTATGCAAGCCTGATGAGTGATAAGGAAGCAGAAGAGAAGCAGACATGCACAGACCGCAGCACGGAAGCGCTCCAGGAGCCCGCACACACTCACCCGGTAGCAGACACCCTCCCACCCCGCCCCCTGCAGCCTCTCTGTGGACCCACAGGATGGACCCCTGTCAAGGCCAACAGTCAAGAAGACCCCACCCTTCCCTAGACTGAAGCATCACCTGCTACAACCAGCCACAGCAGGAGAGGCTGCAGCGGCCACTGGATGGAGACAGGCAGCCTGGCAGCAGCTGGCTCTCAGGGCGCATGAGGACAGGATCAGAGGGAGCACCAGGATGGGGGCGGCTCAGGCACAGCCACCACTGCCTGGCTAAGAGCTGACCCAGGCCACAGTGGGGATGGCCACTGCCCCAGCGGTGGAGGGACACCTGCATCTGTGAGACTTGGGCCGGCACGGCCACAGGCTGACTCAGGAGCGTGGACTGGGGCGCTCCAAGCTCAGCCGGCCCCAGGGGCAAGCGTGGGGAGGACAGGACCCACACGAGACACTCATACGAAGTAGCAGGCCAGGCCCACTCTGGGGAGAGGTGGGCAGGGCACACGGCAACTCGGCCATCTAGGGGGAGGGTCCCTGCTTTTCCTCTGCACAACGATTCTGTCCAAACATAGTGAGCCGAGCAGGGCCACCACCCTCCTATGGACGAGGAGGCTGAGGCCCAGAGACACCAGACTCGCAGGATTGGGGGCACTGGTCACCTGGCTTGGGCACTTGCCCCACCAGCTCCCACGCAAGCCTGTGAGCTTCCCCCACCCCGGGGCATCAGTCTCTCTCCTCAGGGAGCCTCGACACTGAGGCAGGGCTGCCCCCATCCTTGGCAACAGACACCGGGCCAGGTGGGGCAGAAACCCCACCTGACTACTCCCTGGTCCTGGAAGAGGCACTGGGATGGCCCCAGGGAGGCCTAATCACAGCTCAGACAAGACCAGGTCACGGGACGGCTGTGATGGCAGGAGGATGGGACCCAGAATCTGGGCCCTCGGGCAGAGCCGCCCACTACACCTCCCATCCTGCTGGGAGCCTGGCTGACATGTCCACCCAGCACTGTCCCTTTCCATCAGGACCTTCAGCACACAACCACTCTGGCCCCTTCTCAGGACCCCATCTCCTCCCTGGCCTCTGGGTCAAGTTCTGGCCCAAATGACCACTGGTCCCCACAGCTTGCCTGCCCTGGTTTCCCGGCCCAACATGAAGGCATGGGCCGCCGTGCACTGGACCCCTGCCTCGGGGCCCACAGACGCTGCCAGGCCAGGGCCAGGTCTCCAAAAGGACTCAGCCCCCCGCTCCCCTGAGCGCTCACCTGCTGCCAGGCGAACTGCCCGGCCAGAGCAGGCCTCTGTCATGGGGCTGGTGCATCGCAGCACGCCCTCCGGACTGGCTTCATGGCAATTACCGCACCCACTTTCTGTCCCCTTTCAGAGTCTGTATTTTTAATGGGGAGCGAGGGGTACCCTGTTACTCTCCCTGCCCACCCCAGAAGCTGGCAGACACAGAGGGGGGTGAAATGGAGGTTGCCGCTTATCCACCACTGTCCTCTCTGCTGGGGCAGGAGGAAGAAATCCAGGTCCTGGCTCCCCAGAAGCAGCTGGAACCTGGGGGAGGCGGGGACTAGCCAGGAAATGAGGCTGGAAATGGGAGCAGGCGGCTCCTGCTCTGGGCCCCACGTGCACAGGTGGGCGACTCCAGCACCCTCGGACCTGATGCTGTGGGGCAGAAGTGCTGGAGGACTCTGCTTCCCATGGTGGTGCCACCCCTGCTGGGGAAGGGCAGGGAGCAGAAGAGGTCAAGGCCAGCTGGGGAGAGCGCGGAGAAGGCGCAGAGGGCAGAAGAGGGAGGAGGCTCCACGGCGCACTTGCCACCTGCCTTCCTAGAGAGCTGAGCTGGACGGGCGCCCGCCTCAGTGGGGTGGATGTCCGGGAGATGTGGAAAGGCCAGGCTTGAGCCAGGGGCGGCCTCGGGTGGACAGGGGCACAGAGGGCGGGGCCCAGAGCAGAGGGAGGAGGAGGTCCAAAGATGGAAGTCGGAGGAGCACAGAGAGGACCTGAGGGCCCTCAGGACGAGCCCTCACTGTCCCCTCTGCCCGGCTGCCTTCTGCATGATGAGCCTTCATGAAGCCCCCAAGTCCCCTGGCTGTCTCCCCAGCCAGAGCAGACACCCCTGAGCCAGGCCCAGCCTGCTTAGGACAGGGGCGGGGGCAGGGCAGGTAGTGGCTATGGGCACGGGCTGGAAGGACACTGACACAGGCCTGGGGCTAAATGGGGGGAAACGATGCCCCTGCTCTTCCCGTGCTGCCCCTGCAGCCCTGGCAGCGAGGCTCAGCCGGCATCGCCCCTGCATCTGGCTGCTCCAGGGCAAGAACCTGTCTGATTTATGCTGCATCCCCTGCACCCAGCCCCTCACTGTTGAAGAAGCACATCCTGAACCTCCCCACAGGCCCGCCCTTGCCTGGGGTAGACAGTGTTAACGCCTTAGGTCCCCTGGGGGCTCTGAAACATTATTCAAGCAGAACCCTCTACTCCCCTCCCTCGCTTAGCTGAGTAACCCTCCCAGAATCCCACCCTCACCCACTGCCTCGTCCACAGCTCCAAGGGGAGTCCACAGACTCGCAGCTCCTCTTCTGTCCTAAAGCCCCCCAAAGGTGCCGTGGAGAGAAGGGGCTTTACCAAACTCGGGACTGGGCCTCAGCTCCACTTGTGGTTGTCATGGCTGAGACCACCTGGCCCCAGAACTCCCACTCACTTGTCCCCACAAAGGTCAGGACCTACAAACTGCCTGACAAGCTCAGAGCCCTTCTTTCTGCCCAGAGGCACCCATGACCCCTACAGGCCTGGGAATGGCAGCCCAGCATCCTGTGATCACCACTGCAATCCTGCTGTCTCTGGGAGATGCCCGAGGCCAGGACATCAAAGGCGGTAAGATGAGGGTGGTCGCCCAAACGCCCTCCGCCCTTCTCATCCAAGTGTGGTCCCCAGGCTCTTCCTGGGGCCTGGGATGGCAGGCCACCAGTCTCTCTGTCCCACAAAGTTCACGCTGACCTGAGTGGTTGAGAAGCCCAGATTACAGACTCACCTTCCCAGACGCATCTGCTAGGTCCCATGGCAAGTCTGACTGGCCCCCAACCCTGCAGCCCTGGAGGTGACTTGTCGCTCTACCACCCCTGCATTTGCAGCAAGTCCCTCAGCCTGATTCAGGAGATAACTGCACCGCCTGGTGACGTGAGCCTCTCACGGCAGGCTGACATAGGCCACCCACAACTGAAACCACGAGCGCAGAGCCGAGCAGCTGTCCCAAGTGGGGATGACAGGCGACCATCACCCCAATCATAAATCCTACCTTTCACTCCTCAGGAACAGAAAAGTTGCTGAACGTGGACTTTGGTGACCCATCCACTGATTGGCGGATGACTGTCCACCATGTTCCTCTCAAGAAACACCAGTGAGATACATTAAATTAGCGCCGGGAGGTGAGAACCCTGACCAGGCACAGAGCAGGTCTCCTTTCCTAGGCTTTCTGGGAGGTGCAACTCAGGCGATCCGCGAGCACTGGGGTGGGTGGAGGGGGTGTTAAACATAAAAGTACTGCAGTCTCAGTTCAGGAAGGAAATAAAAAATGGGAGTTCCCTTTGACCTCGGAGAGGCAGCCCCTGTATGAAGTCAGGCACAAGTCCCTCCAGACCACGTCTAAGCCCCAACAAATGCACATTTAATGGCCTCGTTCCTCACTCTGAGCTTTGCGGCCTCCTTGCTGCTCTGGCTCTTTTCAAAATCTTTCTAGGGAACTACATAAAAACCTACCTCACGCCTTTACTGGTGGTGCAGGCCATGGTTAATAATCCTGCTGATGGACATTTGGATTGTTACCTACATACGCTATTTCAATTTAATTGTCATATATAAAACTGACGTTATCATATTAGTTTCAGGTATATATATGCTACATGCTATTCTAAATGAAGGTAGGAACTTCCCTGGTGGTGCACTGGTTAAGAATCCGCCTGTCAATGCAGGGGACATGGGTTCGAGCTGTGGTCTGGGAGGATCCCACATGCCACAAAGCAACTAAGCCCATGCTTAGCCCACAACTACTGAGCCTGTGCTCTACAGCCAGTGAGCCACAACTACTGAGCCTGGGTGCCTAGAGCCCATGCTCCGCAACAAGAGAAGTCACTGCAGTGAGAAGCCTGGGCACTGTAACGAGGAGTAGCCCTTGCGCACCGCAAGTAGAGAAAGTCTGCATGCTGCAACAAAGACCCAAGGCAGCCAAAAATAAATAAATAAATAAATAAACTTTTAAGAAATTAAATGAAGGTTGTGAACAATTCCAGGCCTGGATCTTTAATCACCAGGATGAGTACTGTACAAAAAATGGCTAGGGGGCTTCCCTGGTGGCACAGTGGTTAAGAATCCACCTGTCAATGCAGGGGACACGGGTTTGAGCCCTGCTCTGGGAAGATCCCACATGCCGCGGAGCAACTAAGCCCATGCACAACTACTGAGCCTGTGCTCTAGAGCCCGCGAGCCACAACTACTGAGCCCACGTGCCAAACTGCTGAAGCCTGCGTGCCTAGTGCCTGTGCTCTGCAACAAAAGAAGCCACCACAATGAGAAGCCCGTGCACCGCAATGAAGCGTAGCCCCTGCTCGCCATAACTAGAGAAAGCCCGCGTGCAGCAACAAAGACCCAATGCAGCCAAAAATAAATAAATAGATAAATTTATTTTTTTTAAAAATGGCTAGGTGTGGAACTGTTGTGTCTAAGGTTGACCGTTGTAAAATACTGATAGATATTGCCAAGTGGCCCCCCGAAAATGTACCAACTTCTACTCCCACTAGATGTGTAAGAAAGCCTGTAGCCCTCACCAACTGTATACATTATCAGTCTTTTAAATCTTTGTCAATCTAAAAAAAAAAAAAATCTTTGTCAATCTGATAGGCAAAGACATTTCAAGGTTGTCTTAATTTGCACTTGATTATCAGTGAAGATAAGCATCTTTTCATACACTTATTGGCTATGTGTTCTTTGGGGTACCAAATAAGGTCACATTTCAGTGTGTCCTTGTGCCTACGTTTAGGTGTGAGTGTGCATGTCTGTATTCTGTGCATCAAAACAACTGAGGCACAGTCTAGAGACCCCAGAGCTGGTTTCCAGTTTCTCTGGAGTCTGAGAAACCAGGACCCATGGAGAGATGCAATCAAAGGCTCAAGTCCATGAAACACCTTAAGAATGACCAGGGGCATAATCATACTTCTTTCTAATATTTCAATTTCAATTAGCTTGGTCCCTATCTTACCTATTATAAGCACGTACTTTCATACTCACTGGTGCCATCCCTTCCCTAGTATCCCATCAAAAGAGCTTCCTTCTCTCTGTCAGGTTAGAACTTACTACCTTGAGACCAGCAGACCACACACCACCCACACCACAACCCCACAAGGAGACAGCACCAAGGCTACAAAGGTGGGTTATCATGGACACTTAAATGTGGGAAGAAGGCCAGTGCCTCTGCCCAGAAGTGTTCTGACGGCACAACCTGACACCCCACCCCCTCCCATAACAAATGGAGATAAAAAGAAAAACAACATCCATAGATGGAGGGTAAAAGACCATACAACCAGAGTCACCAAATACCTGCTGAAATCCAGCCCCTTGAAAGAAAGGAACAGCCAATAACAAACACCATTGGTCAGACATGTCCTAAGGATGTTATATGTGAAGCTACATAAATCCTCACAACCCTATGAGGTAGACCAGAGGTTAGCAAACTACAGCCCACAGGCCAAATCCACCCCACCCTTTAAAAAAAAAAACCTGTGAGCTGGGTTTCCCTGGTGGCGCAGTGGTTGAGAGTCCGCCCGCCGGTACAGGGGACATGGGTTCGTGCCCCGGTCTGGGAGGATCCCACATGCCACAGGGCGGCTGGGCCCGTGAGCCATGGCCGCTGAGCCTGCGCATCCGGAGCCTGTGCTCCGCAGCGGGAGAGACCACAACAGTGAGAGGCCCGCGTACCGCAAAAAAAACAAAAAAAAACCAAAAAAACACCTGTGAGCTAAAAATAGTTTATATGGAGAATTCCCTGGCAATCCAGTGGTTAAGACTTTGCCTTCTAACGCAGGGGGTGCAGGTTCGATCCTTGGTCGAGGAGCTAAGATCCCACATGCCTTGCGGCCAAAAACCCAAAACACAAAACAGAAGCAATATTGTAACGAATTCAATAAAGACTTTAAAAATGGTCCACATCAAAAAAATCTTAAAAAAATGAAAAATAAATAAAGTCCCAATCCCTGGTCAGGGAAATGAGACCCTGCAAGCTGCGCCTCACAGAAATTAATTAATTAATTAAGATAGTTTATACATTTTTAAATAGTTGGGGGGAAAAAGCTTAAAGAATTATACGACATGTGGAACTACTATGAAATTCAGATGTCAGCATCCAGCTTCACTGGAAGACAGACATACCACCCACTCGTGTTATCTGCAGCTGCTCTCATGTGCTGACAGCGAAGTACTGGTGACAGGGCTTCCAGTCCTTGCTCTGCCGGCTCACAACTCAGCAGTGACCTTAACAGCATTTCAAGGGCCACCATACGATTGTATCCATTCTCTTTATTCTTTTTTTTTTTTTTGCTTACTATGAGTGCACACCCAGCATGTCAAAATAAGAAAAGTGGGCACAGAATGTCATGTTTTTAAGGCACAGGGCAGTGCAGACTATCTTGTCAGCAAACTGGATAGCAGAGCAGTGTTTATCATGCAACGACACCACAATGGTCGACGTTGCCAGACCAAGCACTCGTCACTGGCACGAATCTCAACACAAAACAGAATTCCTGGACTTCCCTGGTGGCGCAGTGGTTAAGAATCCGCCTGCCAATGCAGGGGACACGGGTTCAAGCCCTGGTCCGGGAAGATCCCACGTGCCGCGAAGCAACTAAGCCCGTGCACTACAACTACTGAGCCTGC
This sequence comes from Lagenorhynchus albirostris, assembly GCF_949774975.1. NCBI lineage: Eukaryota > Metazoa > Chordata > Mammalia > Artiodactyla > Delphinidae > Lagenorhynchus > Lagenorhynchus albirostris. The sequence continues at coordinate 49,313,853 of NC_083109.1, forward strand.
ACTCTAGAGCCCGCGAGCCACAGCTACTGAGCCGGCATGCCACAGCTACTGAAGCCCGCGCGACTAGAGCCCGTGCTCCACAACAAGAGAAGCCACTGCAATGAGAGGCCCGAGCACCGCAATGAAGAGTAGCCCCCGCTTGCTGCAACTAGAGAAAGCCCACGCGCAGCAACGCAACACAGCCAAAAATAAATAAATTAATTTAAAAAAAAAAGAGAGAGAAAATGCTCACAGGCTGTGAGTCTGCACTGCACTATTCACCTACAAATATGCTGAGGAAAACATCTGCATCTTTCACCACATTGCATCTACTGAATCCATCAGCAATGTCAACAGTGAACTTCCTCTGCTCTCATGGCCTGAACCACTATGAGATACACGTTTGCAACGCTGATGACGAGGAACACTAACTCTGAACCTCAATTACGCAAAATGGTATCCATTCCTTTCATCAGTGGACTCGCATTACAAAATATTGTAGGATTATATTTTGAATTTCTTTATAAGACTTTGTTTTCTTGTGTTTTCCTAGATTTTGACTCTTGACCCACAAAACCCAAAATACTTACTATCTGGCTCTTTACAGGAAAAGTTGTAAACTCCTGAAATAGACTATTATTATCTCCATTTTACACAGGACGAAACGAACTTGACAGGCAGGCAGGCTGACTTCAGAGGGCACGACCTTCGCCACTGATCCACGCTGCCTCCAACAACAAAAACGAGAACAGGCATCTGAGGAAACGTAACTAACTAATGGCACAGAAAGAAGACACTGAAGATAACAGCCACAGGATAAAACCACATTTGCAAATCCAGCACAAACTGCTCTGAAACAGAAAAAATTGGACACAGTGAGCTCAGGACCTGGTCAACCATCACGTGACCCATACAGATTAATAGTTTCTTGGAAAGATAAGTTTCAAAAAAGTAAAAATCTGTATCAGAGGCATAAATTTAAGTCCCATTATTTCATAAGTGAGACTTCATTATGAAGAGAATAGATACAGGGAACTACATTCAATATCCTGTAATAAACCATAATGAAAAATAATGTGAAAAAGAATACATGTACACATAACTGAATCACTTTGCTGTACACCAGAAATTAACACAGCGTTGTAAGTCAACTATACTTCAATACTAAAAAAAGAGAGAGATCTGAAAAAGCAATTAAGTCTGAGCAAGAAACCAATCCATCAATAACCAAGATCCTGTCCCCTGCTAGCCCAGGGTGTCCTTTTTCTCTTTAGTGTAGAAAAATAGACACAGAAAGTATAAAGTGTAAAAAAAACATACTACCTATTACGTTTATTGCAATCCTAGGAAAAAAGAATATAAATCATAAAGAAATAGAAATCCATGTCACTCACAATTTTGTAACTAGTTTGGCCCTAAGTATAGTAGTCAGTTTTGGAATCCTGTTTTGGGGTTTGATGTCTACTTCTTCAGGCATTTAAAACACTGAGAAGGTGATATTAGAATTTTAACTTTAATTAAATTTTCAGAATAAATTTTGATTAAATAAGTTTGCAATTAACAGTTTAAATACTGAGGAACATCTAATGTACTAAACTACTAAGTTTTACTTTATTAGTTGTGCAAACAATGTAAATGTTTAAGAGTGTCGGCTGATGGTGAGAGAATGTCAACTGCCCAATAAATGTAAAAGATGCAGAACAGGACCTTAAAGTTATGGATACTCCTCTCCACACACACAGTCTCCTGGACATTAATGAGTTAATCCACTGACTGGGAGATGGGCTACATTTCCTCAGCCCCTGGCCAGCCACCCTAAAAGGGTTAGCTTTCCGCCACACTCGCAGCTGGGAATCCACCCTGGGGAATACGGTAAGCAGACGCTGACACAGCTGGGCCAGCCTGGCCCTAGTCCCGCCAGCGATGTCCACACTGAGCATTGCAGCACTTGTAGAAGGTGGTCATGGGCTCGTCTGCAGAGCGGGTCTGAAGCTGCATGAAATAGGCACGAGGGTGTTCGCATTTGGGACACGGCTCTGGCAATGAGAAAAACAAACAAGTGACCCACGTTTACTTAAAAAAGTGATGCTTGTGACCAACACACTTGTTAGAAGTAGGTGTTACGTGAAAGACAGCTCATCTGGAATCCCTTGCCCAGGGTGCCCTGCACCAAGATTTAAGGTTACCAACAGCGTTATCATTCCCACTGCGCTCTCACACTGAGGGAATGAGACCTGTGATCTTGGAAACAGTCCTCCTTTCCCTGGGTCCCTTTTCTTCAACTCTGGCTGAAGACTGGCTAGAAACACCATGTGAAAGGTGACACGGCTGCCGTGTGCATTACAGGGTCCATGCCCTGCAAATTCCCCTAAAAAGTGCATCTCCACCACCTGGTAATGGACAGGCCCTCTCATCTTCCCAAAGGAAATCCCAACGCACAACCAATCCACTTCCCCTTGAATTTAGGGATCCGTCTCGGCAGAAGTTGTCCAGGCTGTTCTTATCAAGATCTCAACATACATCCCACGCCTTTTCAAAGTGTCCCAAGGCACGTATTTACTTTCACTGAGATTTCAATTTGAGAACCTTGCTTTTGATGGAAATGCCTTCAAACACTCTCAAACACCATTTTGGTAAGTAATTCATCTCCTAATGACAAATTCTGCCAGTGCTGGATTTTTAACATAGCAGATCTGGATGTTCCCTGGGGGAAAAATACAGCAGTGATCATGTGCTAGCTCTTCCTCCTCTCAATACAGGTAATGTCTAGGGCTCTCCTTCCTTCTTTGGTCACATCTAATCTCTACCAGAAATGAATCAAAACTTGGAATAAATATTTATTTTACTGAATGTTTAGTGCAGTTTAATACTCTGTATCATTAACTTTTAGAAATCTGTATTAGAACAAAATCCTTAAACTGTTTATTACTCCAATCACATCTGCTAAGTGCCTGCTATATGCCAAACGCTCATTTGTGCTCTCACAATCTATGACTATGGATTAGCCCAGACAAATCAAGGACACCCTGAGACTCTTAAGTCAGGTCTGAAGGACTCCAAAGCTTGTGCCAATATTGTTTGCCTAACAAATACATTATTAGAGAAGAAAACACTTTCTAGTTTTAGAAGCCCACTTCACACAAGTACATCACAGACTCTGCCGCAGAGTGGCACAGCCAGCAGCCTCATCCTTACCCACAGCTCTGGAACAGAAAAGGTTTTCCCTCTCACCTGCAGTAGAGTCAACATTCTCCCAGGCAGCTGCTCCACCGAGCACATCATCCACTTCTTTCAGCTTTGGATACTTCCGATTTGTTACCTAATAAACAACAGCAGGTCTTCAGACTCTACAAGTAAGTGAATGGTACAAACCTGGGTCACCAAACCATACCCGTCCTCAAGTGTCTCCCCAGCCTTCGCTTCCTTCCTTCAACACAAGACTGGAGGAATACTAAATGAAAGCAGAGTTCCTGCTGTCACAGAGCAGGATGCTCCGTCAGAATTTAGAGGATCCGCAATTGGGATGTCCCCAAAAGAAGTGAGAAGATCTCTGCAAGGATTGGATGAAGCAACAGAGCAGGAGGAAAAAAATGGCTTAGGTGTGACCCTCTTCTTTTCCCACACCTCTAAAATACTTGGTAATCCAAGATAAGAGAACCAAATACAACTGAAGCCAAAAAGGAGTCCAGCCACTCTCCCCAGGCAGAGAGTTTTCTGTTTTCCAAGTTTTACCAGACGTCCTTGAAATGTCACCTTTTGCATAGTTTCAGACTCTAAACTCCTACAACACAGCTATACGGTGGAATAGTATACAAACATTAAGAATGAGGTAGTACCAACGTGCTCTACTTCTAAAAATTAAAGGTGTTCTAAAAAGGAAAGATGCACTACCGAGGGAGAGTAATAAAGTGTGCATCACTCACGTAATGAACATCCAATACATTCCAGTTGTTCAGACTAGAACATAAGAGGGAACAAGACTGAAAAATCCCTGCCCTCCTACAGCTTATGCCCTAGTATTAATAAACAAAGCGCATAAGTAAATTGCAAGGCGTATTGGAAGGCAAATGAGTCTTACGGAAAAAATAAAATTAGGGGAAGGAGCATAAAATTTAGAAAGAGGCTGCAATTTTAAATAATCCTTTAAGCAAAGACACGAGCAACGACTGACATGGGTACCTAGGGGAGAAGAGCGACCCAGGCGGAAAAGTCGTGCACAGGCTACAGGAGTAGTGCCCGTGCCGGGCGGGAGCGCCTCGGAGAGGCTGGCGTTGCGGGCAGAGGGCCCGCTGGACGCGAAATCTGCGCAGAGGATGGGCGGGGAAGGTTAGGGTCGGCCTCCGCGCTGTGCGCGCCGCGCGGCCGGCCGGGGCCCACCTTGCGGGTGACGTTGTGCACATAGGGGCAGGTGTTGCAGGCGAAGCGGTGGCAGCGCTGCCCCTCCTCCACGATCAGCCCGTTCCCGCAGCCCGGGCAGAAAAGCAGCATCGCGGCGACTAGCCCGGTTCTCCCGGCAGCTCTCGCGACCGTTCGGCGCCGGCGCGCCGACGCTCCGACGCTCCGAACTCCCATTGGTCCCGGCAGCCTCCCCGCCCCAACCAGCCCACCAATAGTCACGCCGACTTCGCGCTCCCAGGGAGCATTGCGGCGGGCCGACTCCCAGTAACTCACTTCTCATTGGTCCTCGAGGTAGCCCCGCCCCCCAACGCCCCGAGGGAGCGTCTGCGGCGGCGGTCCCCGCGCATGCGTGCCGCACCACGGTCGCGCGGCCGGCTAGGCAGCCTGGAGGAGGCGGGGGCCGCGGCGCGGCGGGAGCCGCAGGAGGACGAGGAGGACGAGGAGGAGGCGCTGCCGCACTCCGAGGCGGTGGACGTGTTCCAGGAGGGTCTGGCCATGGTAGTGCAGGACCCGCTGCTCTGCGACCTTCCGATCCAGGTGCGCACGGGCCGGGGGCCGTCGGGGCGCGGACGGACCCCGGAGTGTCGATGGGGGCTGCGGCCAGAGGCCTTGGGATGGCGTCTCCGGTCGTAAACGAGGGTCTAGGCTCCGGCCCGGCCTGGGGGCGAGCGAGGCTCTCGCCTCTGGCGCGGAATTTAAAGGGGCGCCAAAACCCCCCACTAGTTAACACACATGACTTTTCATCAGTGTTTTTAAAACGCAAAGTTGGTTTACAAAAGCCTACGGCAAACAAAATAATATCATTTTCAAATAAAAGATCACTGTTACCGGTTTTTCCTTTCTCCTCAATCTTCAGTGAGTTTTGGCACTGTCATGTTTTAAAGTCCTTGTTATTTTGCCCATCGTGGAATTTTTAAATTAACTTCTGTTTTGTTAACGGTTGTATTGACATGTTTTTCTTTTACCGTTTTTTGGTGCCCCAGCCTTGCCGGAGGCCCTGGATCCTGATGATCGGGGGCTCTCAGGCCGGAAGGTGGGGCCCAGTGTTCCTCCTCCCACCCAGCACCTGGCCCGGAGGAGCCAGGGGCTGTTCCTCAAGGCGATTCATTCTCCTTGCCCATTTCTCCCGAGCGTCCATCCACTTCATAGAAAACGTGGATAAGACATGAGATTAAAGTGCTGAAAAACCGGGAAATCCTAACATATATGCAAGAACCTCCCAAAAATGTGGCACCACTTTTTGAAGACAGCTGTTTTTCTTTGTTGTTTGGAGTGGTGAAGAGAGCTCCCACCTCCAGCCTTGGTCTTTTCTAGGTTACTTTGGAAGAGGTCAATTCCCAAATAGCACTAGAATACGGCCAAGCAATGACAGTCCGAGTGTGCAAGATGGATGGAGAAGTTATGCGTAAGTGCTGCCCTCCCCCTCAGGCCGTGCAGTCTGAACCTTCACGGGAGAAGATGTTAGCAGGGCTGGTCAGTGGAAACTCAGGGCCGTGCCCAGGGTTGTTGGGGCAGCCACAAGCTCCCCCTGCCCAGCCTTGAGCCTCAGGAAGAAGCTTCTGGGTTCCTCTCCTGCAATCTGAGGCTGTGGCTGTGGATTCCCACCACGGATCTTCTCCCATCTGTGCAGCTGTGGTTGTAGTCCAGAACGCCACAGTCCTGGACCTGAAGAAGGCCATCCAGAGATACGTGCAGCTCAGGCAGGAGCGCGAAGGGGGCATTCAGCACATCAGCTGGTGAGTGCAGCCACAGCTCCTCCTTGCAGCCCTTCCTAGGAGCTGGACTTCACAGGACCTCTTGCTGGACATGAGCCTTTTCATCACCTGGGCTCTGCTCCAGAGTGTGGCCTGGAGCAACGAGCTCCCTGTCCCAAGCCTCGGCCAGGGCAGGTGCTTCTGTGCCACGAGCCCTGCCTCAGCTGCTCTTCACTGACATCACCCCACCCAGGCAGCTGGGTATCTTCACGTGAGGACCCCTTAGGGCACTTGCGGTGTGCCTGGAGGTGGTTTCCCTGGTTACAGATGGTGCAGCTGCCAGCTCCTCACCTGGGTGCTCTCAGCTCTGTCTCCTTCTGGATCAAGTGTCCCGTTAACTGTGTCTTGGTACAGCCACCCGTTTCATTAGCAACGTGGGTTTGGCCCCCAGCCACCCCATGCATCCCTTTGAGAGCAGTGCGTCCTTGAACCTGCCTCAGGCCTGGTACACACAAGGTACAGGGAAAGAGCCCAAGGAGGAGGCAGGTGGCCTCAGGCCCCGCAGAGCTAAGCGCCTTGAGCCCTCCTCAGGCACAGTTGCATCCCAGCTGCCCTGCTCACCCTGCTCGTGGTTGACTGAATTCCCATCTTGCAGGTCCTATGTGTGGAGGACGTACCACCTGACCTCTGCAGGAGAGAAGCTCGCAGAGGACCAGAGGAAGCTCCGAGAGTAAGTTCAGGCTATGCCTTGAGCTGCAGGGAAGTATCTGGTCTGTGGCCCTCTGATTCCCCATGCCCTGCCATTCGGCTGGGGTCTTCTCCAGAGGCTCGTAAGGGAAGGAGGGATCTTAAATCAGTTCCTGGGGAATGTGTGAGACCAGCAGAGTCCCTGTTTGGACTGAGGTCCTCCTGCAAGGAGCTCCCTGGAGGCCTCCCTGCCAGGACGGGAGACAGAGAAGCAGTGGAAGGGGCCCTGCAGCTCCTCTCCAGCAGCGGTTCAGGGCTGCACAGAACCAGGAGGAGAGAATTAAGAGTGTGCATGGCCCTTGCCACCTCCTCACCTTCCCGGACACCATGCTCTTCCCACCTGGTCTCTGTTATCCCTCACAAGCCTCAGGTGAGGAGTCACAAATGTGCCCTTCGGTAGATCGGACGCTCTGTGCTTTTACTTCTTTCAGTTATGGTATCCGGAATCGGGATGAGGTGTCCTTCATCAAAAAGCTGAGACAAAAGTGAATCTCCAGACATGGAAAACCCTCTGTGCTGGTGGCCGAGCTTTTCCCCGAGAGGAGGAAGCCTTGGCCCCTGTGCCATTTTCCCAGAAGAGTGTTGAGATAGCCTCACCCCAGCTGGACCCACCTGGACTCTCAGCGTGAACCCCGATCCCATGGCGGATCCCACAGGGCTGTGGGCCTGACCCTGTATACAGAATAAACCTATTTGCTTCTGAGTTTGGAAAGTCAAGCCACTGTACGGGGGCAGGCGGGACTGGCGCTGCCCCTCACAGTGAGGAGGTGAGGGCAGAGAACATGCAGGCACGTCACACGGTCTGAATGCTGCACCTGAGCCCTTGGCCACCCCATTCCCCAAGCCATACACACCTGTCCCTGTAATCTCTGCAGCGAGGAGGTGAAAGCTGAGCGGCTGGCTCTCTGTTTCTGCTTGTGGGGAAACAAAGGCCTGTGTCTGAGCCCAGCCATGGACAGGGCCTCCAGCTTCAGCCTAAGGGCTCACCTACAGCAGTGCCTTCACCAGCTCCTGGAAAGGGTGATGGCTCGGGGCTGGAATTGGAGCTGCCAGCTGGGCAGGGAGGGCTGGGGTGGGGCACCTCTCAGTGTGGATGGGGAAGTGTGACTGCATTCATAAGTCCTTGTCCCTTTGTCGCCTACCAGTCCTTCTATAGAACGGGGACAGGGTGTGTGCACTTGGCTGAGGACTTCCCTGGGAGGCGTACGTGACACTGAGTTCCCTGTTCTGGGGACTTGTGAGTGGGAGGCCTGGGCACTGAAGGACCTCCCTCCACAGCCTCCAGCCAGAACCCGGAAAGGAGGAGGCAGCTCTGGTCAAGTTAGTGGCAGCTAAAACGCTCCCGGTCCATTTATTGGCCACATGAGGTGGTCGTCAAGAGGCTAGTTAGAAGGCAATCTCGGGAACTACTGTGATAAATGCCCGGAAGTACAAGGGGTTCAACAGCAGTGAACACGGCACAAGGGGTCTGTGCAAGGGGAGCAGGGCTCGCAGGCGGAGTCCCGAGCCTCAGGCCTGGCCCCGGCCCACAGGGCACACGGCCCCAGCACCCCACCAGCTCAGTGGAGCTGAGCGTCCAGCTCGTACTTCTCACAGAACTTGTCAGTGAAGGGGATGCAGGTGAGGAACTCGCACCACTCACAGCGCACAGGGTAGAAGTAGAAGAGGACCACCAGGCCAGCCAGGAGGCCCAGGAAGACCACCTGAAAGATGATGATCTGACAGCGCTTGCGGTACAGGTCAAACTTGCCAAAGCTGATGTAGGGCAAGAAGGCAAAGGAGAGGAAGAGCCCGCTGACGAAGCCCGAGATGTGGGCGAAGTTGTCGATCCAGGGCAGCAGCCCGAAGGTGAACAGGAAGAGCACCACAGCCAGCAGCTTGAAGAAGGCACGCCAGGGCCGCGCCAGGACCTGCCAGCTCTGGAAGAGCTCCACGAAGAGGCAGGCCAGGATGCCGAACTGCGAGCCGGCGGGGCCCACCTGGGGGCGTGTGGGTGCCTGTGAGCCGGTGGGCCTGAGCGGGTCGCTCCGTCCCACCTCCCTCCGCCCAGAGTGTATCGGGACAGGAGCCAAGTGGAGCTGCTCCCAGGCGGGGCACTGTAGGAACTAGACTCTGTGGTGGAACCAGTTCATGCTGGGCAGCAGGTGCACGTAGGAGGGCCCCACCCTGGGGGCAGCCTTACCTCTGCCCGGTATGGCAGGAAAATGGCACTGGCCAGGTTACCAGTGATGCCACTCAGCAGGTAGATGATGGCTATGCGGTGCCAGCCTGCCAGCTTCTCCAGGTCCCGCAGGACAGTCATCTGGAAGCAGACAGACACCAGGCAGTGCAGGATCCTGTGGGGAGGGGGGGCATTCAGCGGGGAAAGCTCACCAGCTACTCCTGGGGTCCCTGGGACCACCCACTCCACCCAACCCCGCTCAGCCCACATGGTGTCACTTGCCCAGCGTGCAAGAATAGGGACAGCCACAGGCGGTAGAACTGGTCGGGCACCTCGGGGTTGAGGAAGGGCAACAGCCCACACACGTCATCCATGCAGTGCACCTGTGCAGAGTGGCCTGTCAGCACCCGCCGTGGTTGCGGGGACGGGGAGGGACCCTTACCCCGGAGGCCTACCTGAGAGCAGAGTGTGGCCTCCTCGTGGAAGTAGCCCCTCATGAAGTCACAGTACTCCCGGGAGGTGATCTCACACCTGGAAGGTCAGGCCAGAGTTGGGAGGGCTTCCAGGCCCAGGTTTCAGCCCCACTTGCCCACCTTTGTTGGCCCTGGATAGGCCTAGCCCCTTCCTCACCCCATGCCCCTTGGTATCTTGAGTTATTTTGGGACTGGGGAGGGGAAGAGGGCATAGCCCCAGGGCAACACTTTGTGCCCAGGACCAGCTGCACATGCCCACACAGGCAGCCCTACCTGCCCTTGGTGCCAATGCAGCAGGGCCGGCCTGTGATGACACAGTCCATGTGCGGGTGGTTGGTGTAGTTCCCAGCGCTGTTTTTGGTGCAGATCTGTGTCACAAACGGGGGTGAGTCGGGTCAGGGTCTCCCCTAACCTTGGGCCCCACGCTATGCTTGGTTGGGGCAAAGATGGACAGGCTCCTAGGATGGGAAATAGGCTTCCTTTGACTTCAAGCAGGTACTACACCCTAAGCCTCAGTTTGACCATCTGTCAAATTGGAATAATGTCATTTGACCTCCCAAGGCTCCACGTGGTTCTGCTCAGAGAGGTAGGCTGTGGTGGATGGACAGGCTGGCTAACAGCCAGGGCAAAGCATCTGGAAGCACAGGGTGGTCCCCCAATGGGGACCTCTGTGGCATCGCTGATGGATGAGGTGTGGATTCCTCCCCCACACAATAAGGGTGACTCCCAAACAACCCCTCCACCCCGGCTCACCGGCCACTTGGTGATGTCATCTGGCCACTCATGGGGGTCCTCGGAGGAAGGCTCATCACACACCCTGCACGAGCCCAGGATGTGGTCAGTCCTTGCTTTGTGCCCTTGGCTTAGCCCCCTCCTGCCCGACTGGACAACAAGGAGAGCCATTGTACCTCTCTCCACCCGCACTCCCAAGGGAGACGTGGACAAAGGAAAGTAAGGGAGGGGCCAGCAGGACTGACCTGGGGTCCTGGTGGCAGACAGAGCCAAAGTGCCTCTTGTGGCCAGCAAGGTCTGGGGCGCTGGGATGGAAGGGCCACTTCACCCACACTGCCAGCGTGGACTGTGGGAGGACACGGGCTCAGCCCTGGTCAGAGCCCACGTCCCGGTACAGTTCCCAGACGGGAGGAATCAGAAGCACTGATTCTGAGCTCCTCCCTCTGGCTCTACACCCCCACCGCTCTGATCTTAAAGTCTGGAAATTGCTCGCGTGTTGGGAGATGGTTATAAGGAATTCAACAGCATAGTTCCTATTAGCTTAAAAATAGAAACCACCAGCGTCCAAAATCAGAGAACTGGTACAAACTGCGGCACCTCCAAATAAGATGATAAAAACGTGGATAAAATTTTTAAAATTCAGGGACTTCCCTGGTGGTCCAGTGGTAATGAATCTGCCTTCCAATGCAGGGGACACGGGTTCGATCCCTGGTCGGGGAACTGGGATCCCACATGCCGCGGGGCAACTGAGCCATCGCGCCACAACTACTGAGCTCGTGCTCCTCAATGAGAGCCCGCGTGCCACAAACTACAGAGCCCACGCACTCTGGAGCCCGCGCACCACAACTGGAGAAGAGAAAAAACCCACATGCCACAACTAGAGAGAAGCCCACTTGCCACAACAAAGATCCCGCCTGCCGCAAATAAGACCCGATGCAGCCAAAAAAGTATTCAAAAAAAAATTTTTTTTTAATTTAGTGGGAAAAGGCAATACCATTTATAGAAACTTAAGACACGTGCACAAAAAACAAGATGGACACGTGTGGAAAGAGCACACCCAAATTAAGGACACATGCGTAATTCCCTGGCGGTCCAGTTAGGACTTGGCGCTTTCAATGCCGGGCCTGGGTTTGATCCCTAGCCGGGGAACTAGGATCCCACAAGCCTTGCAGCGCGGTCATTAAAAAAAAAAGAAAAAATTAAGGACACAGGGTCTACAGGGTGAGCGGCATGAGATGGAAGAGGTGCGGGAAAAAAGGAAAATGTTATGCAAGGGGCCTGGCACAGACGGACAGCATAATGTGCTGAGAACTAGGGGTTTAGGATAACCAGCTGGCTCTGAAGTCCCAAGGTAACCACAAACACAAGGTGCAGACAAGGGTGCGAGCTGAGCTGCGGGCAGGCACTCACCGAGCACTCCTCTTCCGAGGTCTGCACGCAGCCAGACCGGTCGTTGCGCACACAGCAGGCCGAGTGCTTCTCACGCTCGCGCGCAGCGTGGATGAAACTATGTACCTGCGGATCCTGGCGCATGCAGGGCGAGAACTTGGCACCCAGGTGAATGAGAGCCTCCTGCAGGAAAGAGGATGTGCAGCTGCGGCCGGGCCCTCGGCCAGCCCAGGGGCCCCGCCCCCCCCAGGCCCCACCCTCACCGAGCTGGGCCCGATCCAGAAGTTCTCCTGCTGAACGTACTTGACATTCTCATAGACCCCTCGGTTGCGCAGCACCTGGAAGTTTGGGGAGAAAGATCAGACGGAGCTCAGCCGAGCCCTCTCCTCCCAGAATGGGTGGGAGGGAGCCCAGAGCCCAGGGCTCGCCAGGGAAGGCGCCGAGGCTCACCGAGTCTACGGTCTCGTGCTGTGAGAAGCCTACGGGCGCCACGCCATAGATGCAAACGGCTAGAATGGTGACGAGCGAGTGCACGAAGGTGAGCCAGTAGGTGAAGAAGGGCCTGCGGGGCAAAGCGTCAGCAGAGGCGGCATCCCCAACCCGGAGCCCCACGCCCACCTGGAGCCTTGCCTCCCCGAAGCCGCATCCCCTCCACGCCTACCTGTGGTCGTCCATGTCTTCAATCTGGCGTTTGACATAGCTGTCGATTCGCTTGCGGTAAGTGCGGTTGGTTAGCCGGCCCACCATGCCCAGCCCATACGGCCGCTTCTCCCTGGCGAAGAACTTGCGCACCGGCATCGCGATGCGCTGGCCCCGCCGCTGACCCGCGGCGCTCACCACCTCCTGCCGCAGCCGCACCTTGGGCTGCGGGGCCGCTGCACCGCCCTCCTTCTGCTTGCGCCAGCCACGTTCCAGGGGCCTGGGGGAAGGGGTGCCGTCACTCCCAGCCCCAGACCTCCCACCTGCCGCAGTCCATCCCCGGCGGGACATGGGCGACACTCCGTGTCTGCCTTGCTCCCAACTAGCGGTGAAGACACTATGTGACAGGCTGATGTCAGCCCACACCTCACCAGTAAAAGCATGATCCCCGGCTGCTCCTGGCATGGCAGGGAGGTGGGTTCAGACCTACATGAGGTTCCCTGGCTAATCTGCAAGTGTTAACTATGTCACCTCCTCCTTCCCCCGAGATTCTCTCCAGCCTGTGGGCTCTGGGACTGAGATCCTCTTCCAGGTGTGGGCAGTCCAGACTCGAATGGTGCCCACCCCTGGGTCCCCCAAACACAGTTGCCAAGCTGGGCTCCCAGTCCACAAGATGACCTCCTCCCGGGGCCCTCTAGGGTCGTGCCTTTGGGGCCAGCTGCTCCTGAGAGCCGCAGGACCTGCCCCCCGGCCCCCTCGGAGCCCGCCAGGAAGCACTCACAACATCAGGTGGCTGCGCTCCAGCTCGCTGCGGTCCAGGGCCCCACCCGTGAGGTCCGCCTGCTCTGGGGCTCTCTCCCAGTCCTTAAGCGCTGCCTCCGATGGGGACTCGAACACCTCATCTGGGTATGTGGACAGCTCCTCGTGGAGGACACCTTCCTGAGCAAACACGCGTGGTCAGTGTGGGAAGCATAGGCACAGGGGTCATGGGTGATGGTGCCAGGCTCTTACCCGGGCAAAGAAGGATGTGTCCAGCTCGTCGGGGAAGTCAGCCGTGTCCTCCTCCAGGAAGCTGGCAGGAGTGAAGCTTCGGCGCTGGACCCGGCGCAGTGTGCCATCCCTAACCGAGCGGCCCTGCCAGCGAGGGGGTGAGGACGCAGCGTGGTACTGGCTCAGCCCCCGCCCCCACCCCGGCCCCTGCACCCACCTTCACCAGCGCAGCGGCTGCCCGGAAGCTCATCTTGGCCACCGACTCGCGCTTGCGCCGCCGCGGGAGCCGGTTGAAACCCGAACGGGAGCTGGAGAAGGAGCAGAGGGAGGCGGCACCCGGCGTGACCGGCGTGTGCGGGGCACTCAGGCCATCGGCGGCATCATCCGCCAAGCGGAAGGCCCGGCCCCGGGCCAGGGGGTCTATGATCTGGAGGAGGGGAGGAGATGCAGGAGTCGGGGGCTGGGTCATAGCCAAGGGGGCTCCTCCCCCACCCGGCCCCGCCATGGAGAACACAGCTGCTGCTCGTCCCGCTGCCCAGAGGCTCCCTGGACAGCTGAGTGGGTACCACCCCCCCCCACTGCACCAGAGGGGTCCCGTTCTCCGCCTGTATTTCCTTTACGCTGCTGTTCATCCTGGGATGCTCTCCCACCCAGAGGCTGGCCTGTGGTACAATCCCAGGACTTGTCCTCTCCCCCAAGCCCCGCTTCCCAGAGAGTATCTTAGGTGCGTTTACGGGACCATCCGACCACCCGCCCAGACCGTGAGCTCCAAGCAACCTCTGTGCTTAGACTGGCTGTGTCCCCAGCCCCAGCTCAGGGCAGCAGAGTGAGGGAACTGTGGGAGGCAGCAGCGGGAGGGTATACCTTCTGCATGCCCAGCTGGCATGGCCCCACGTACAGAGGAGGGGGCGTCTCAGTGCTGGTCAGCGACACGTTGTCCTGGCTGGGCAGGTCTAGCTCCCGGATGACCTGGGGCTTCAGCTTCCCGTAGCGCTGGCTGCAGTGACGGATGCTCTTGCGCTGCCACTTCTGGGTGCTGTCACTGTCCTTGCTCACTCCAAACCAGTCAGCAGTGCCCCTGCCAGGGGAGGGACTCAGCAAGGGGAGGCCAGCTGTCCCCTCTCCCCAGCAGGGGCCTCAGAGGCACTCCACCTGGGCAGCATGCCCGCCCCAAGCCTCCGGACATTCCAGGGTCTGGGGTCCAGGTGGGCTGGGTCTGATTAAGAGGATAGGTGGGTTTCGGCCCTGGCCACCCGCTAAACAATTAGCCAGCTCCAAGCTGCCACCAGCACCAGAGATGGCAGGCCTTGGTGAAATAGGTGAGTATTTCACACAGGCCCTCACTCCATCCCTGAGACGGGCATTTGTGGGGAGACACTGAGTCTGGAGACAGAGGTCAGAGTTCAGCCCTTAGCTCAGCCAGAGAAAGCGTGGCCCTGGGCAGCAGCTTGACCTTGGACACCACAGAAGTCAGGCAGGGGGCGCCGCACACCCAGGCAGGCTGCCCATAGTCCTTGGACATGCAAGCAAAAACACTGCCAGCACCTGCCGTCAGGAGCCCCCGGGGAACACCAACCACGCTGGCAGCTCCCGAGAGGTCACAAGCCATGCACACGCCAGCTGACGCCAACACACTCATGCCCTGCCCAAGGTACCTGAGCAGGGACCAAGAGAGAGACGAGCGCTGTGTGAGGGCCCTGCGGGCAGCAGGGGCACCCAACAGGGGCAGAGTGTGGACACGCCCAAAGCGCACCTGTCGGCTGTTCAGGGGGGACCAGAGCATTGGGTGGGGGGGGCGGGTGAGAGAGAGAGGAGAGAGCAAGTTCTGGGGGGAGCAGAGAAAGGCAGTAGGTGACAGCAGTCAGTCCCCAGAGCAGGAGGAGGACAGGGTGATGAGGGGACGGGATGGAGGAGAAAGCCCTTGCCCCACTTCCAGCCCCAGTGCCCGAAGGGGACCCTGTATGCCTGCTTCTGTCCCACCGGCCCAGCCCCCAACCCGCCGCGGAGCAGCCGGGACAGCGAAGTACCTGCGGATGGTCTGTGTGATGGACATCTGGCGCTGCAGCGCCGGCCGCCGGGGCTCTTGGTGGGGTGAGGGGACGCGGGTGGGCTCGGCCGGCATGCTCACACTCCGCAGGAACGCCTGGCGTCTCAGGGGCTGGGCAACGGGGACCCAGTGAGGCGGCTGGATGGGCTGCACCTGCAGCCCCCGCTGGCCAGGGCCTACCTGCAGGAAGCTGGACTCCTCTGCTGCCGGGGGCACCACGGCCGGGATATCCAGCTTCAGCCACGGCGGCTTCTTGCGCTGCAGGCTGCTGGTGCTGTCCCTGCGGGCCTCACCCATGGTTCCAGGCAGAGCTAGGGGGGCCTAGGGGGCATGGTGTGTTATTCAATAACAGCGCTGACAGGCACTTCCCTGGCATCCCAGTGGTTAGGACTCCACACTTTCACTGCCGGGGGCCCGGGTTCAATCCCTGGTCGGGGAACTAAGATGCTGCAAGCTGCATGGCGCAGCCAAAAAACAGCACTGGCAGATCTCTGAGGGTCCACGGGGCCCAGACACAGGAGGAGGGAGAAGCAGGGACAGCCCAACAGGCGTGGGCACGGCTCCGCTGCCAGAGTCCCAGCATGGGCTCAGCACCCACGCGCTTGGTTCCTGCCTCTGTCGTCCCGAAAGACACGGCTAGGCACACACTAGGTCCTCAAACAACATGCATTCCTGTGATGAATAGCTGAGGACCTACTATGAGCCACTCCTAGGTGCTTGGGACATGTTGGTGGAGAAGCAGGGAAACCGAAACAGACAAAATCCCTGCACTCTTCAAGCTTAGAGTCCAGACAAACAATAAGCTCACGTGTAGATACACTGTGCTAAAGGCTGCAACGTGAGACAGGGATAAAGCAGCACATTAGGACTTTCCTGGTGGCGCAGTGGTTAAGAATCCGCCTGCCAATGCAGGGGACATGGGTTCGATCCCTGGTCCAGGAAGATCCCACATGCCACAGAGCAACTAATCCCGTGCACCACAACTACTGAGCCTGCGTGCCACAACTACGGAAGCCCGCACACCTAGAGCCCATGCTCCGCAATGAGAGAAGCCACCGCAATGAGAGGCCCGCGCACAACGAAGAGTAGCCCCTGCTCTCTGCAACCAGAGACAGCCCGCGTGCAGCAATGAAGACCCAACGCAGCCAAAAATAAGTAAAATTTTTTTAAAAGTTAATTAAAAGATAAAGCAAAAACCAGCACATTACAGTCGTCAGAGGAGCGATGCCTCTCTGTGCAGTGACGTCTGAGCAAAGGCTTTCGAGTTGATCTAGTGAGCAAGGTTAGGTGGCAGGGTGTTCCCCACACTGGGAATGGCCAGTGCAGAGGTATGAATAAGCACGAGGGCAGAGGCAAGCCTAGGGGCTGGCCCGGTCTGTACACGGGGCAAATCTCAAGCCTATTGGACACAGACCTCAGCTTCTTAACCACCATGACAGCTGCTACAGAGACAGAGGGCTCACTATGCCCACGACAGGGTGCATGGTCCCTCCATCTCTCAGAGGAGGGACCACCTGGCTTCCCAGGGGCCAAGAGCTCCTATAGCCAAGGGACCTCCTGGAAACTACCTGGTGAAAAGGCCGCTGTGACCACAAGGGGGCGCCACAGGCCCAGAAACAGCAGCAAAGCCCCACAGTGCTCCGAGACGCCTTGCTCTGTGCCACCTTAAGCATCTGAGACCCCTGTCCCACATTACCTGGGCACAGGGGGAGGGCCCAGGACCCAGAGCAGAGAGGCCAGGGCTTGATTTGGGCCACCCCAGCCTGGCCACGTGACCGGGAGGCAGTGGCCACATAAGCATGGCTCCTTGGCACTTAATTCTTCCTTTACGAAATGGCAGTTTCAGGGCGTATCTGCTTCCCTGGCCCCAGAGAAGGATCACAGGGCCTTGAAACAGGATATCCAAGACTAGAAGGGTTCCTAGAACTACGGGGGCAAGGATAGCAGGGGCGTGGTGGAGACTCCAAAATTCCGCAGCCTCTCAGAGCTCCAGACCCTGAAGATTCTGACCTGCGGGGTCTGTGACCCATCCACTGAGGCCGCTAGAAACAGCTTCTACTTCGGAGCCTCCCTCTCAACTGCCTGGAGAGATACAGAGAAAATACTTTACAAACAGGGAAACTGAGGCCTAGAAAGAGAGGCCTGTCTTGCCCAAGGCCACATATTCAGGCAGCACAACTAAGGACACAGTTGCTACTGGCCCTTTACAGATCAGGGAAGGTCCAGGGGTCCAGAACCCTGCTCAGAGCCACCACCACCCCCAGCTCTCTATGGACCTGGGAACGGCCAAGGATGTTGCTCATCCCGCCCCCCCCACCCCCCACCCCCGCCCCCATGACACAGACGCGGGATGGCACAGAACACTGCTGTGCTGCTCACAAAACACGGAGAGCCCAGGATGCTGCTCCCAGCTCCTAGCGGCCCTCTGCCACCCAGAGGTAGGCCCAGGACAACACTCACAGCTTCTATTGGCCCTATGACAATCGGGGACCGGCCCGGGACCCAGCACACAGGTCCTACTGGCCCTATATTGACTGGAGACCAGGCCAGGATGTAGCTGGCAGCGCCTACTGGCCCTGTACCAAATGGGGCTGAGCCTGAACACTAATCACGGTTCCCACTGGCCCTACCCCAACCAGGAACAGGCCTGGAGGGAGGCAGTCCGGGGATGCCTTCTGACTCTTGGCCCATCCCTCACGTTCCAGGAGTCTTTCCATCACAACATAGCTCCCAGGGCCAAGCCTCTCTCCCCTGCCCTCACCTGCTCTGGTCTCAGGAAAAGGGCTGAGGGCAGCATTTGTTCCCACATCCCTGGGAATCCCTTCCTGGCCCCGCCTACACTGAGCCCCACAAGCTGCGGTCAGATGGAGGGTCCCTGGAGGGGATGGAGGCAGCGTCTGACATGAGGGCATCCTGACTGAGAACTGGGTCCCTCTGGGACCAGCACTCGGCATCCAATGCGCACCACAACCCAGCCCAGCCCTGCACGGCTGTGGCTGACCAGGCCACAGGTCAGCATCCTGGGAGGGCAGCGTCTTCCTTGTCATCCGCCAGCCCTCCCTTCACAGACCAAGGTGATTGTAAGCTCTCCCTGCTGGTAAGGAAATGACTGGGCAGGACAGCTCCAGGTCTCAAGCACTAATGGTGGAACCTCAGACAGTGTTAGGCTTATCGAGAAAGCAGAAGGTGCTGAGAGGCGCGTCCAGAACCTGCAGGGCTGGGACAGCACCCTGGGTGCACCCTCTGAGCCACGGCAGGCCGGGCCTGCCAGGTGGAGATCCGGGCGATCGGACTCCTCAGATGGTGCTGTGCCCATGCGGCCTTGTCGGGAAGGGGCCAGACAGGATGGGGACCCCCTTAGCATTTCAGATGGGGGAGGCTATGGTACCTTAAGTCTGCCCCTGCCACCCGACCACCCCATGCCTCACAGAGTTTCATACACTCCTGGTAAAGCTATTGTGAGGTCTAGAGAGGCCAAGTGTGGACCTGGGATCACTGCTGGTACCCGGCAGGCTGGGTGCCAGGGACGAGCCCCTACAGGAGCATGCGCACGCCCAGCACCTCCAGGTGACAGAAGGTGGTTCTCCACTCAGGAGTGCCAGGAACCATTGCCAGCTGACTGGCTCAGCGCCACACACACACTTGCGACCCTCCCTGGCTCCCACTGTGCTCCCACAGCCTTTCCTCACACCTGGCTCTCCCAGTACACGCATTCTGCCCACGTGTTCAAGGATCCCCCGCCTCAGTCAGGCGGCCCCTCCCTGACAGGCCCTGGATTCCCTTGGCACGGTCGGGAGCACACCCACGTGTGTGCGGTCCGGTCCTGTCATGCCGGGTCCACAGTGCCTAGGACAGGGCTGCTCCAGAGCCACTGCTGAATGATCACTGTCATTCCAGAGCACGAGCTAGCAGGGGCCAGTCCCCATGAAGTGGGGTGATGGCAAATTCCCAAAGATGCCCCTTCACTTGGCTCTGGGAGGAGGAGCTACCACATGACCGGTGGGAACAGAAACAGCACAGCAAGGAGGTGGGAAGCGGGTGGTGAGCACACACAGGAGCCAGATGCCCCCCCGACCCCCGCTGGCCTGGGCCCACCAGACACAGGAGCTGCTCACCTCACGAGGGAGGCACCAGCTCCCTGCCTGGACATACAGACCTCCCGGTGGCCCTCACCCCACCAGATCCCTCCTGTGTCTGGGGCAGAGGCTGGAGGGTGCCCCATAACCCCCACAGCTCCCTGCCCTCAGTGCTATGGGTTCCTGGCCTGACCCACCCCTGTGTGCCCAATCCCCCAGTGCCCCTGCTGCAATCTGGGCATCAAGGGGGTGGGATTCACAAGCAGGGTCGGGGGTGGCTCCACAGTGGACCCTGAGGGTGTGGGGGAGGGTCGGGTCCAGACCGGACAAAGAGTCTGGGCTGGGAAGGGGCACAGCGCCCGCCCAGAGGAGACAGTGGCTCAGTGTCTGGGTCTCCCCCAGGCGCACAGTGGGCTCTTGTTCCTAGACGGTCCCTGAGGGGGAATCCCAACAGCATCTCTGCTCTGCTGCCCCTCAGTGCAGGGAGAGACCACAGCCCTGGGAGGGCCTGCCTGCCGTCTGAGTCACTCTGGTGACATTCGTGGCTGCCCACCCAGGGCCCAGACCCACCAGAAGACACCCAAACAGGCAACTAGAAGCGCAGTGGGGAGGCTGACGAAGCAAAAGCTAACTCAGAGGACGGAGCTCTGAGCAGCTCAGGAGTGTGGGGTGAGGCTGGAGGGGATGCAGAGGGAGGGCCCGCAGGGTACCGGGACCACCAGGGCTGCTTTAAGCGGGAGCGAGGGGAGGGGGAGCCGCTGCAGCCAGCAGGGTGGAGGGCTGTGGGGCAGCCCTGAGAAGCAGCCATGCCTGCTCTGGGGATGATGGGGGACCCTGGGCAGGGGTCCAGGGGGGTCCAGAAGCAGGAGCCAGTGCAGGCAGGCCGGTGTCGGGGAGCCTGGCCTGAGACACTGTGCACTGACCCAGCTCCCCTCTACCACCTGCAACCCTGAGATAGTCTGAATTTTCCCCTCTGAAAATCAGGGGCCACAGCAGTGCTGGGCACACAGTAGGTGCTTGAGAAGCAGCAGCTGAATCAAAAAAAAAACAGGCTGGACCTAAAACGAATATAATATTGTAAGTCATCTATACTTCAACTAAAAAGAAACAAACAAACGAGCAGGCTGGTGATGCCTGCCGGCTGTGGGGAGCTCCCCAACGAGGGCCTGGGAGCGCGTTCAACCAGAGCACAAGGCGTGGGAGGACCCAGGCCACACCCTTTGGGGAGGCCCAGTTTGGGAAGGTGTGGCCAAGAGGCAGGAGGAGACCGGGAGAAGTTCTGGCCCACCCAGGCCTGGACAGGCTGTGGCCGGGGTTAAGCTGGACCCTCTATTTCTGCACTTAGGCCTGCCCCGCACACTTGAGGGACAACACGGACCAAGGGCAGCTGGAGGTCAAGCAAGCGGCCCGGCCCCAGGACCAGACCCACCAAGCCTGGGGCCTACCCTGCCCAGGGGACCACTGGCCACCCATGTCAGTTGGAGCAGTTGGGCCCACCCCAGGACACCTGCCCAGACGTGTGCCCAGCTCACCTGAGCATGGTCCCAGGATGCACCAGCTCCTCTGACCTCCCCACGTGAACCCTGACCTCTGACCCTCAGTGTCCTCTCTGACCCCTAGTCTGATGCCCAGCCCCAGGTCTCCCTTGGGAGGGGGGAATCACCAGCTGTCTGGCAGCCTAGAATTCAGTCCTCCACTACGTGCTACTATGTGGCAAAGCGAAAGTGAGCTGGCTGCTCTGTGCCTCTTGACCTCACCATCAGTAACCGGCATCTTGTCGGGAATGATCCTGGCCAGGCCCTCACCCCTCCCAGAGACCTCTCCACTTTTCTGTGGAAGATATGAGGTTCAGAAGGGAGCAGGGCAGACCTGACACCTGGCCAATGGCTTGCTGGGTGCCCCGTGCTGTCCCCAGGAGGACACATCGGATCCCTGCCCCACCAAGGCGCCCATCACCAGCTGTCACCCCAGATGATAGGAATGCAGGGATCCAACAACAGAACCACAGGAGGCTCTCTGCACAGGAGGCCCTGAAGGTAACTGCCCTGGGAGGGTGGTGCAGGAAAGGGAGCACTGGCCCTGTGGACTGGGCACTGCCCAAAGCCTCAGCAGACTATGACCCAGAGGGTCACTGGCCACCAGAATTAAAGCCTACGACCCGGCTGGGTCTGGCAGGGTGGACGCACCCTGGGGTCGGGGTGCCCCAGGCTCAGAAAGGTCAGAGAACCCATCCGTGCCACAGTGGGGTAGGGCAGGGGCTCAGCTATAGCTTCTGGATGGGACAATCTGGGGTCTAGCTGGACCTCGGGGGTTAGGTGCAAGCCTGTCTCAAGCTACACAGTGCAAAGACCCACATCCCAGCAACAGGCCTGGACAGAAGGCAGATGAGCAGCCTAGTCACCAGTCAGAGGCCCCACAAGTGCCCCTGACCAACCCCCACCCCCACACGAGCTCCCGGTGCCCACATACCCTCTGGCTTAGCAACCCTTCTCAGAACACGTCAGCTGCTGGATAGTATCTGTAAGGCCGCGGGAGGGGACACCAAGCCCCTGAAGTCGATTATCGGAGCAGAAATGGCTTCAGTCAGCAGAAGCCTGGCACACCTGCCTCAAACCTGATTCTGGCTAGCCCCACTGACCTGTCACAACCCCTGCAGGAGTCCTCTGTGTCCATCTTACAGATCAGGAAACTGAGGCTCAGAGAGGCCAGTCACCACCTGTGGTCACCAAGCCTCCAGGGGGGTTCAAAGCCTGGGGCCATGTCTGCCCAGGAGCTGGGGAGGTGGCCACAGCCCCCCAGGGGAGGGGCAGACCATCTGGGCTCCTCAGGCTGGGGAGGGCTAACAGGCCCCTCTGGGCCACCACTCCACCCCACCTCCACCCAGAGCATCTCAGTTCAGGGAGGAAGGAGTCACCCTCAAACACACCTAACCCAGAAAACAGGCAGAAGCTAAGGAATCTGATCCTTGGGCTGAAAGTCGATCCTGTCACAGACACCGATGACATGGAGGGACTGGAGCTGGGGAGGTGCGGGCGGGGGGAGCCCCTCACATCTGGGGAGAGGAGCTACAGGAGGTGCCCTGAGCAGCAGCTTGAGTCCAGAGGCCCTGAGGGTGGGCCCAGGAAGGCAGGCGAGGCCTGGGTGACTCCCTCTGAACCAAGGGCTCCCCTAGAATTGGAGCTCCCAAGGGCAGTGGTTCGCCGGCCGGCCCACTAACGCTGGACGGGGGATGCTGTCACTGCAGTGCTCCAGCTCTGGTGCTCTCAGTCAGCTCCCTGTGCAATGGGCAGAGATTGCTTGGAGGGTTTGGGAAGCAGCCTGGGGCCTGGCACATACCATCCAGGGCCACTCAACTCTTATGCCCCACTAGTAGCCCCTGCTTTTCTCAAGGAAAAGAACCCAGAATAACCCCTGGTTGCAGGGGGCTCAGCCTCAGGGACCCCTTGGGCCCCTGCCATCTGCTGGGTGGCCCAGCTTCCTCCCAGCCTCTGGGTGGGGGCTAAGGGGGCTAGGGCTGGCTCCACAGGGGTGGGGAGAACCCAGCATCTGGCTGGGCCAAACCTGAAAAGCCAGTTTCATCCTTGAATCTTCTCTGCCAGGAAGTCCCCAGGTGGGGGTGGGGGGGGCCTTTCCCAGCACAGGGCTAGGGCCTCCAGACGCAGACCTCGCCCACCCAGAGAGACACACAGACGCACCACCCCAAACTGCACACACAGAAGAAGGAACTCTGCTCAGGACCATCTGGCTCCCCTGCCCATTCCCCACCCAGCCCCACAGACATGCCCCCAGCAGGGCAGACAGCCAGGCCCTCCTCCAGTGCCCTGAGCACCTGGGGTCCAGCAATCTCCCCAGCCAAGAGCAGGCCTGCTTTGAGGCACCGTGTGGTGGCCACAGGCTCAGCCCTGGCCTGCTCCTCTTGGCCACTGAGCACAGGGTAGGGAAAGTGCCCGGCAGCGTCCAGTGTTTAGAGCCGGGGAGATTGGGTTGTGAAGCGGAAGGTGGGGTCACTCCCTCCTCGCACCGCCCACCGCCCCCCCTCCAGTTCCACAGCTACTGCTATTATTGCTGAAATTATTCCCATCCCCAGGGAACACGGCTGGGACAGGGATGATCCGGAGAAGTCCCACCCTCTGAGCTGGAGTTTCGACTTGGAGACACCACCCACCGGTGGTGGCCGGGAAGGAAAGCGTAAGGGGGGGAGGGTACAGCTCAGAGGCGCCTGGGGACACCCCCGGACTCCGAGCCCTCCCGCTCCCGGGACCCTCAGCTGTCGGGCGGGGGATGGAGCCGAGATGTCCGGCCGGGTCAGGCCGCCGGGACGCGCTAATCCGGCCACGGGCTATTTTTGCGGCGCGCCGGGTTAGGAATCCGGGGCTGGGCCGCCTCCTCGGGCGGCTCGGGAAACTCCGGGAAGGAAAGTCCGGCCGCCTCGGGCGGAGAGTCGCCCGAAGCCGGGACGCAGCCAGCCTCCGGCCGCTCCGAGCGGCTTCGGCCGTGGAGGGGTGGGGACGGGCCCCGCGCGCGGAGGACGCAGCCCCGGAACCCATCCGGCCCGCGCCCCGCGCCCCCAGCCCCGCGCGCTCACTCACCGCCGCCGCCGGCACCGGGGCCTCGGGGGTCCTGAGGGCTTCGGGGAGGGGCTGCCGCCGCCGGCCCGAGGGCACCCGCGCCGAGTCCCCGCCCGCCCGCCCGGGAATGCCATGGAGCGAGGGGCGTGCGCGCCGGGGGCGGGCCCGGCCGGAGGGGGCGGCCGCGCTGACTCAAGGCTCAGGAATGCGCGCGGCCCGCCCGGCCCGAGTCACCTCCTCCGGGAGGGCGGCGGGGACACCTGCGGCTGGGGGTCGAAAGCGCCTTGGTCGGGGAGGGAGGACCTGGTGGCCCAGCTGGACCGAACCTGATGGTCAGCGTCAGCCGCTCCCAGACTCCGAGTGAGTCCTGACCTTATTCTGCTTTGACTTGTGCTTGAGAAGTGGGCGGGGGGCGCTGTGCGGAGGGGGAGGGGGGAGGCGGTCCTGGATCTACCGTAAACCGAACCGCCAGCCTCCTCCGAAGGCCGCGCTGCCCAGTCTCTCACCCTAAGCCGCACGGGAGCCTCACTCGCACACACATGCCCCTGCGTTCATGCACTTAAACACACACGCTCTGTACGCACTCACACTCATGCTCGCCCACGTGTTCCTTTACCCACACCTGTTTACACAGACTCACATACACACACCTCTGCATATACACACTGTAACACCTCCATGCTCACTCTCACCCATTTACACACGTGCACACAACCACTGATGCACACTCAGTCGCACTCGCACCAAAGGCAGGATCACAGCAGTGACCTCCTCCCGGGGCCCCTGTGCTCCCCACCCGCTGAATCCCTGCTCCCCCAACAGGCACTCCCAGGCCAGGCTGGAACCCCTGGAGCAGAGGCGCAGAGGCGGCAGCACCATTTCCGGCGACCACTCTGTGCTCCTCCCTCTTTCAGGGCTCACCCACCAGCCCTGTGGGCCCATCCCTGCACTCCCTGAATCGAACACGAAATGGCCCATCTGCTGTAGGCTGAGGCCGCTGGTGGGAGTTTTCCAACATTCCTCTCCCTCTCTCCTGACATTGCAGGAGTCGGTGGGGCACAATCACCAGAGAAAGACCCGGGAATGGGGGAGGGGGTGCCAATAGCAGGGCAGGGCTGACCAGGAGCTGTGAGTGGTGGAGGGGCACAGACTTCCACCCCGTAGGGAGCAGAACTGGGACCATGGGTGTCCTAAGGACCCTTCTGCTGGGAACCAGAATACTGAGGCACATGAGGCCCAGCCCCTCCAGCTTTGGAGGGTCCACAAGTGTGTCTTCACAGGCCCTTTGCTGGTCTGGGACCAGGAGGCAGTGGTCCTCTCTGAACAGAGGTGCTGCCACGGTCAGGTCAGCAAGCTATGCCCAGGGTATGACCGCAGACAAAGCCCTGGTCCTTGGCTACACAGAAAGTAGACAACTTGAGGTGGCAGCCAATTCACAGTTGGCCCAGGAGCCTGGGAAAGGGACAGAATCCTCCAACTGTCTCCTCATCCATCCTCAGGGCAGAGTGGTGCCTGCACACTCCGCGTCATTTACGAACTCAGTATATCAACACAGTTCCTAGGTGGAGGGAGACAATGGAAGCTTTGGAGGGGCTGCAAGAGGACTCCTTCACTGCGGGGTGGGGTGGTGACTACAAGTGCCTTGGGGACACAAGGCAAGAAGAAGGCTGAAGGCTGCCCAGTGCCAATGCTCAGGGCTCTGGCTGCCCACACTGCCACCCCTCCCATGCCAGGCTCTCACGCACAGAAAGGACAGTCTCTCCATGCCTGGCATTCTCGACCCCCGCCACCTGGACGCTCAGCCTGGGCTGGCAGGGCCAGCGGCAGTGGTGTCATCTCTGGAGTCCAGGGCCTGGGGTCACCTCCAAAGCTTGCCGTGGCCAGGCATCCAGTGCCGCCAAGTCTCCTGCAGTGGGTACTGCGGGGTACCCGGGCCCCCTCCATGACCCAGACACTCATTCCCAGCTGCCAGGAGCATAGCCGTAGCTGGCTCACAGCTGAGACAGGTGCCCATCCCCCAGTCCCCCCCACCTCAACCCCCGCCCCACGTGGAGTCACCTTCAGTGAATGAGAGCTGCCTTGCCCCAAGTAACACCCCCTCCCCAGAGAGGGTGGTCTGTGTGTCCAGTCACAGGTAAGTGGCTTCCCCCTGGTTCATTCGTTCAGGTTACCTCCAAAGGACCCTCTCAGCTCCAGTGGGACCCCAGCAGCCGCTGTTGCAAACCCTTGCCCCTCACAGGTGTGGCTCCCAAGTACACCTTGGCAGGCAAACCCAGGAATCCCCAGGTTCTGAGCCCACCGAGCCTCCTGAGCGAGGACCCGGGTATCAGAAGGACAGTATGAGCAGAGGCCTGGACCCAATCCACAGGGACACGTGTGTGCACACACATGTGCTCTGTCTCACACCTGGCCTGCCCTGTGTTCTGGTGGAGGAGGGCCTGACACGGAAACCCCAGAAATCAGCTGCAATTGCCCAGTATGTGTGCAGGTGACTGGGGATGGGCAAGTATCTGGAGCACCCCCTGACTACACTTCACTCTAGGACCTGAGGGGGTGGCAGTCCTGACCACTGAGAGCAATCCCCACCAGCCATCTGGAATCAGCTCAGCAGGCCAGCCTGAGCTTTGGGGGGCCTGAATGGGCCCGGGACCAGCCCCTGGCTATTTGGGGAAGAGGCAGAAGTGGGCCAGACCAGCCAGGGCCTGAAGTCACTGTCTATTTGAGGCAGCTGCCCCTCCCCATGTCTTGGGGCCTGGCAAGGGGGGGCCCTTAAGTACCTGGCCTCAGGGCCCGGCAGCACTGGCAGCACAGCCCCAGGAAAGGAAGATGCAGCCCACAGCTGCTCGCTCTGCCCAAGGAGCCTCCAAGCCCCCAGGACCCGTCAGCTGCAGAGGGCCCCAGAGGCCGCCCTACTGAGATGTCACCCCCAGAAGGTGCTGCCCCTTTCACGGTGTTAGCTGTCCCTACATAGAGAGAAGGACAGTGAACAGTGTGCTGGGTAGGAACAGTGCTGGCCTCTGTGGCTGGTGGAGCCGCTGTCCTTTCTCTCAAGGCTCCAGGGTCTGACGGCTCCTCCAGAGGCCACGGCAGGCCTGGCAGGGCACAGAGCAACTCACCCCAGTACTGGCCCCTTTCAAAGCATTGAGGGTGCCCTCACCTTCATCCTCCATGGACATCCTCCAAAGAGCCTCTCCCAGCCCAGAAGCAGGGCACTCTGGGGCTGAGAAGAGAAGGCCCCAGGCCCCTCCTCCCACCGAGACCACCTTCTTACCCCCAGCCTGCCTGCCCTGTAGGCCACAGTGGGAATGCTCAGCCCACCACTTCCAGCCTGTGGTGGAGCCTCAGACCACAAACCAGGAAGTGGGGGGGTGGGGGGAAGGGGGGGCAGAGGTTGTGCAAGGCCCTGCACTCAGGCTGGAACATCTGGAGAAGGGGTTGCTGGCTCCAGCCCTGCCTCCTCCTCCTGGGCTGTCCTCCAAGCCTCTCTTTCCTCATCTTCAAGTTGGGAAAAAGATGTCCCTTTGGGAATGCGTGGACTCCCCATGATTTCTACAAGGACCATGCACTATTTGTGAAATGAAAATGAATACAAAACTGCACCCACCCTGCCCCTGCCCCCGCCAGGGGGAGTGGCCCAACTGTAGCCTCAGTTTCCCTCCCAGAGCAGGGAGGGGGGAAGGGAGGAGGGAAGGGAGGCTGGGCACACAGGAAGGCAGGAGGGGGAGTCATTGTTCGGGCAGAATGGCTGCAGCGGGTAAGGAGGAAAGAAAGGGGTGGGAGTCACATCCAGGCCCGCCTCACAAGCACTCATTGAGGACACACCGCCCAGCCCCGGAAGGAAGCGGCACAAAGTGCCGCAGACAGCTGGGTGGCTTCCGGCAGGATCTGAAAGGCTGTTGCCCCTCCCTCCGCAGGAAGTCCTGGTTGGGGCCCTGGGCGGAGAGGGGAGTACAGCTGGGCCTGGGCCTGGGCTGGAGTTGAGCTCCTGGGCTGGTCCAAGGAGGAGGAGGAGGAGGAGTTGGAGACCAGGGTTCCCCCAGCTGGACTTGCCCTGAGACCAGGTGCCACACTCGCTCATCCCAGGGCCCCATTCACGTGGCCCGTCCAGCACCCCCCCACACACACACACACACCATCCTTTGCCCAACTGTTCTCCAAGGCCCCACGGGTACCCCTCACAGGGCCAGGGTGACACAAGTCAGACAGCTCAGGACATGGTCCAGGGCAGGGGCGTTCCCCCTGCTGCCCCAAAGGGCAGTGGCATACCTCACACTGCCCCCAGCCACTGCCCTGCAGGAGGGGTGTTCCTGGGTCCCCACAGCCCTCCTGCTCACCTCAGCCTCTTCAGGAGGCTGGCCATGCTCCAGCAGGCCCACCCCTGGACCTGGGCGGGCTCCTCTCAGCATCCTTCCGTGGTGGGAAAGGTGGGGGCCCCACTGCAGACACAGAATCCCAGGACCCATCCATATTGTGATGGGAGTGGTGGTGCTTCCAGAAAGGCCTGGGTCCACTTCCAGGACAAAGTCTTCCTGGCCCACTCCCCCGCCCTATCTGTCCCCTCCACCCAAATGCTCCGCAGGTATGGAGCAAGTAATGCCCCTCCGCAGTCCCAAGGACCAGGGGCTCCGACACCACCTCCCTCACGCACACTCCACGCGCACCCCACCCAACCGTCTGGGGCACCCCCAAACCACTACACCCCCAGCCGGGGCCCCTCTAGGGCCCAGTCAAGATTCACAGGGACCAAGCCTCTTTCTTGGTGGTCTGACCACCAGCTGGAGGTCACCAGGTGGAGTGAGCGCTGCGGCTGCGGCGGGACCAGGGTGCAAGTGGGGCGGGGGGCATGTCACTGGGAGGGGCGCGGGGCGGAGCGCTTCCCTCCACCCCAGCTGCCTGCTCCCCCTCCTCACACCACAACTGTCGCAGCAGCCCCGGGCCTTTGTCCCGGATGGGAGGTAGGGCGCGGGGCAGGGGCGACAGCGGGAAACTCCGATCGCTAGCCCGGCCCCACCCCCGGGGCGGATCCACGCCTGCGCCCGCCCCCTACCCCCGCCGGGCTTCCGTCCTTCTCCGCGCAGGCGCCGGCTCCAACCCCGGACCCGGCGGCGCTTCCGGGTGGGCGGTGGGGTGCCTTCCGCGCCGGGCTGGGCTCCGCGCCGGCAGGTACAAGTTTCGAGATCCCTGACGGAACTGCCGGTTGCCCGCGCGCCGCGGGGCTCAGGTGAGTGCGCGCCTAGGTGAGCGTGCTCCTCGCCGGACGCACGGCCGAAGGACTGGCTCGGGGGCAGACCCCCCGGAGTCGCACCGCCACCGCAGTGAGCCCTGAGTGGGAGCCAGTAATGTGCGCATGGGCCGCCCCTAGGCGTCTGCAGTTCCCAGACGAGCGCCTGACGGCGGGGTGGGGCTGGCTCGGCTGCTCCATTTGCCAGAAACAAAGCCGAGGCCCTGCCCGTGGTCGCCAGTGAGGTCTGAGAGGAGCGCCCGCCACCGGTTTCCTGCTTACGTGCTGGGCGCTCAACCTGGCTCAGACGCCCCCTGCCCCGAGCCCGCCTGCCGCAGAAATGACCATAGGGTTGCCTCGAGGGGCCACCTCCCCACACTCCTCCCTTCAGTGTCTGTCCCACACGGATAAATGCTCTCCCTTTATTTACTAACCCACTGTTTGCCCAGGTTTTGATGGAGGGCTGGCGGGTCCCTTGGGTGTCCCCATCCAGGCTGCTGTTTTCTGCCCTCCACTGGCTGGGCCCAGCCTGGGAAGTGACCCTTGTCCCCAGGTTTTGCGTTTCTTCCTAACTGGTGAGCGCTCGGTGTACCCAGACAAGTGCTTACCCGGCTTCTCATTTTATTCTCGGAACCATCTTGTATGACAATGTTGGTTCCCTTTCTGCAGATGAAACAGAGGCACAGACACCTTAGGTCACTTTCTGGGGCAGTGGTCACCCTTGGGTGCAATGGCAGGGTCACCCCACTCTTCAGCCTGAGGCTCTGAGGCAGGTTCAAATCCTAGGTCTGCAGAGGGGGAGACAAGGCCTCTCTGAGCCTCAGTCCCAGGGCATCTGCATGAGCCGACCCCCACTGCCCACGGTGGGTCAGGGCAGAGACCCAGCGCCACCCCAGAGCCTCGGGGCAGGCCGGGGGCCAAACCTGGGTGGAGAACAGGGGCCGCAGCGTCCTGGAATCAGCCTGTGGTGGGTGTTGGCAAATGCGCCTGGCTGCAGACAGGGTCATATCAACATCCATTCTCAGCAGGCTTGCAGCTCCGGACAACATAGAATGTCAGCACTTACGCTAAAAATAACGGGTCTGTCACATGCCAGGGAGGTATGAGAATCAGCCCCTAAGGAGGGTGTTTCCAGGCCCCAGTGCTCACCTGCTGCTCCTTTCCTTGGAGAGCAGCTGGTCCCCGAACGGCCAAGGGTGTGTGGTCAGGTTTCCCAGGCCCTGTGGCAGCAGGTGGGAGGCAGACAGTGTGCCGGTCTCGGCAGATCCTCCTCATTCCTCACACCTCACTTTTGCCTCACTTAGCCTTATTCTGACATCCTGGGTCATGAGACAGAGGACAGCTGGGGACTCATTGGGGGTCATACCCTGAGCGCTTGGGATGGGGCCAAGTAGACAGTCTGCCTGGTGCTCACCCATGTGCGTGTGTCAGGCCTTCTGGGCCATTCTAGGAGGGGTCTGGCCCAGTGGGAGCCCTGCCAGCATTGGGGAGGGGTGTGGATGACACAGTGACCCACAATCCGTTCCTCGGCCAGGCCCCACTGAGGTCACAGCTGTTTTAAAATTCCTGGTTAGGGGCAGGTGCAAAGGGAAGGGTTCCAGAAAGAAGCTCAGAAGTTCATTTGGAGACCACGTGATGAGTGGCAATCAGAGGGCAGCAGCCCTCCTGTCCCAGGCTTGGGTGCCACTGTCCCCTCCCCAGGCCCTGCAGCCCTTTGCCACTCCTGCTTGTGGATGGCACGTGCAGCAGAGTGGCTACCAGTCACTGCTGCCACCAGCCTGCCTTCACGTGCCGTCATTTCCCAAGTCTTCCTGGGTCCCAGCGCAGGGCTGAGCATGCCAGGTATGGCTTAAGTATGGCATTCTGTTTGCACAGGCTGGTTGCCCTCTTTTTGCATATGAGGAGACAGGCAGGCAGTTGAATGAGTCCTTGAGCTCCCGACTTCACTGCACAACCATCTGTTCTCTCCTCTTCAGACCCTTTATCTTGTCCTTTCCCGTTTCAGCTTTCCTGAAGAATGGGGCAAAAAAAGCAGCGACTGTTGGAGGCCAAGCGGCATCACAGCCCGCCAGATGGGACCCGGACATCTTCCCCCAAGGAGCCCCGCTTGGAGCCACCCACGACACTCGGACCCCAGCGCAGCATCTATTTCTCAAGCCTAAAGGGCCGCCCTGGTCGCCTGGGATCAGAGTTTTTCGACCAGCCTGCCGTCTCCCTGGCACGGGCATTTCTGGGACAGGTAATGGAAATGTAGCGGCATGGCCTCTGCTGAAGGGTCATCACTGTGCAGCGTCTGTGGGCCCCAGCCCTCTCCCCGCTGGGCTCACATCCCTGACTTGGCCCTGTGTGGGCCAAGTGTGCAGTCACTTGGGCACTTGGGCCCTGCGTGGCCACGTGCAGTCAGCCACTTTGCCCACATTTGCTCCTGGGTAGCTTCACCTCAGTCATCTGGGGCAGCCTCTGGGTCCAGGGTCAGCTGGGAAGAATGCCGAGGTTTTTAGGGGTGCCTGCCTGCTCTGGGCAGTGAGGACGGGGCAGCTACAACATTAGACTTCTCCCTGGGGCTGTGGGAGCATTACCCCTGGTCCACCTGGGATTGCCCTCAGGGCAGGTTTCTTACAAGGACCACGGTCAAGGCTGGCCCCCCTGTCTGTGAGGGGCTGCTTTTGCCTGCCCCGTCCCCTGACACGGTCAGTGCCCCTGCTGGAGCTTGTCTATGTGTGTAGCAGCTTTAGACACATGGCAGCTGAGGCCATGGCCTACGGGCTGCCCAGCATCGGGATTGTCTTGATGAAAGACAGCCTCCTTCTCCCCACAGTGGCTCACAGTGCTGGAGCTGGCTTCCCAGCAGCCCCTGCAGCTCCAAGTTCTGGGGTGGGAAGCAGGACCGCCCAGGGCCCTTGGGGGTGGAGCCCGTCACCATGTTGTGTGTACATGGCATGTGCCGCAGCAGCAGAGTTTTGGCCACATCCATCTGGAGTACCATCTGGCTAGGCCTGGCTTTCTGGTCCTCCTGGAGGTTCCATGGCTACCCTGTGTCCTTTAGTGAGCCTACTTTTAGGTTAAAATGGCCAAGGAGAGTCAGCTTCTGTGGCTAATAGAAAATTGGTGCCAGGAACAGATCCTAAAATGTGAGCTAGTGGAGTGTGACCTAAAGTGTGACCTCATTGAGAAGCGACCAGAGTCTGTTACATGAGGATGCTTTCAGCTGCAAGGGCCAGAAGGTCCTTGTAAAAGCACCTTAAGCCAGGAGAGGTTATGATCTCATGTGCAAAGGCACATGGGGCAGGTGGGTCCAGCATCAGGTAGAGGGCCCAAGGGCCTCAGTGTGTCACAGTCTCCCCCTAGGCTCCCCTAGGCTCGCATCACGCCTGTTTGAGCCTGAGGGTAGACAGGGCGATGTCCAGCAGAGAAGGGCGGGTCTCACCCTGTATGTGCCTTTGGTTAGGGTGGAGAGCCTTTTTCATTACCCCTCAGTGGACGTCCTCACAGACCTCTTGACCAGCCTTGGTCATGCACTCATCCTTAAGCAGGTCACTGCAAGGAGCAATGAGTTGCCATGACAACCCAGACCACTCTTGTGTCACCCTCTCAGCTGAGAAGGGTCTTGCCTCTCTCGGGACCCTCCACCAGCAAGGAGGAGATGTGTGTAATTGGGGTGAGGGGCAACCACCATCTGCTATCTGGAAATGGTATCAGTGAAATTCAGGACAGGAAAGAAGACAGTGAGGAAAGGGCTGTGGGGGGCTCCTCCCCAGGCCCCATGGAGGTGTCAGGCTGACAGGGAATGCTCCCTCTCGTCTCCTGGGAAGATGGGAGGGAGGCCCCATCTGAGGTGCTCTGACCAAGCCCACCTGTGCACACATATAGGGATTTGTGGGCTTTGTCTCCAGGAAGGCCTCCTCTAACCCTTACCCCGAGTCCAGCCTCCAGCACACCCCTCCCTGCCCCCACAACACTGACCCTGGCCGCAGACACATTGAGCTCCGTGGGCTAAGGCATGGTGGCCTGGCTGTCCAACTTGCCTGAGGCTCTGGCCTAAGGACAAGGCAGGTGCTAGGGACAGCCCTGGTGAGGTGGCTGGCCCCTGAAACTCCACTGTGAACCCTGGTTGAGTCAGACCTGGGGCTCCGGACACTGGACATGACTGCTGGCCATTCCTGGGGCCGTACCATGGTGATGCGTGGCGAAGGGCAGAGGGGCTCCAGGCGGGGGAGGACTCGGCTCCCGGGGTACTCAGTGCTCCGCAGGCCCTGCCTGGCTCTCCTGTGGCCTACTCTGTTCTCCTAGGTGCTCTGCTGGCCTGAGAGCACCCACCCCTCTGGGGACAGCCCCTGACAACTGCCCCCTGCCCTGTCCTCGGCTGGGCCCTCTGTCCCCTCCTGTACCCACCCTGCCCAGGGTGCTGTCTGAGGCAACCATCGCCAGGCTTGCCTTCCTGGCCTGCTGCCTGCGCTGACCCACTCCTTGTGGAGCTCGTTACCCCCAGGGCTGTGGGCCAGGCATGGGGCACTGCTGGGCAGCTGGTCCTGCTGCTTTCAGAGTTGGCTGGGTGGGGGCTGAGTGTGACGGTCCTTTGCAGTTAGTCCAGGGGGAGGGGGCTCCACAGGCTCTGGAATCCCAGGCAGGGCCCTGTGCCCTTCACACTGCTCAGCCCCAGGCTAAGCTTTAAGTCCAAGGGGACCCTGCTGAGAGGAAGTGTGAGAATTCACTAGTGCTGGTGCCCAGCCCAGCCCTGGTCGGCCTGAGATGGCTGCAC
Source organism: Lagenorhynchus albirostris (assembly GCF_949774975.1). NCBI lineage: Eukaryota > Metazoa > Chordata > Mammalia > Artiodactyla > Delphinidae > Lagenorhynchus > Lagenorhynchus albirostris. The sequence goes on from NC_083109.1 coordinate 49,347,726, forward strand.
CCTGTGGACAGGACACTTGGTGAGCAGGGCCTGTGGTCCAGTGGTCCAGCAGGATGGAGGGGATGGTGGGGAAGAGCCAGCTGTACCTGGGTTCCTGTACCTGTACACCCTGAGCTGGGGAGATGAGTCCAGGCTGTGGACTGTCAGGGTGGAACGAACCCGGCTCCTTCCTATGCTGAGCAGGTCTTGGTCCGACGGCTGGATGATGGCACAGAGCTCCGTGGCCGCGTCGTGGAGACTGAGGCATACTTGGGGCCAGAGGATGAAGCTGCCCATTCGAGGGGCGGCCGGCAGACCCCCCGCAACCGCGGCATGTTCATGAAGCCAGGGACGCTGTATGTGTACCTCATCTATGGCATTTACTTCTGCATGAATGTCTCCAGCCAAGGTGAGCGGTGCTGGGGCTTGGGGAAGCAGGAGGCCTGGGCAGAGCCCCCTCAGCTGGCAGACCCCGGGAGGACCGGGTTGGCTAGGTGATTGAGCAGGGGGTTCCCTTGCTAGGCTAGGCGAGGGTTTCAGGAACTTTGGCTGCACGGATGGTGGTTAGAGGTGCCAGGGGCCCCACAGAATAGAGGTCATGGGTTGACTTGAACACAGAGCCCATGGGTTCACGAGCCCACCGCTGGCCCCAGAGCTCAGTGCTGGTGTCACTGCCGGCCCAGAGAGGACTCGGGAGGGGCTGATGTGGGGAAACAAGAGTGAGATCGATTTGGGGTGAGCTGGGCTCAGGCAGGAGCCTCGCCAGGCGGCCAGTTATGGGGTCTGGGCCAGTTCTCAACTGGGGATGATACTGCCACCCTGGGGAACATTAGGCAACGTCTGGAGACATTTTTGGTCATCACATCTGTGGGGATGCTCCTGGCCTCTAGTGGGTGGAGGCCAGGGAGGATGCTCAGCAGTTCACAATGCACAGGATGGCCAACTCCACAGAATCATGGCCCCAAAGGTCAGTGGTGCCGATGGGAGGGATGCTGGTCTAAAGCTCCCGGGAGGGTCCACGCACCTTGGGGGACCCACTGGGTCTTTCGTGGGTAGGCAGCTGTGTTTTCTGAGTGCTCTGTGCTGGGAAGGAAGTGCCCAGCACCGTCTTGCCAGAGCCGCTGCTGACCAGCAACGGCGGGGGGGGGTGGGGGGTGGGGGGGTGGTCTGCCCAGCCCACTCTGGCTAGCCGGTCCTAGCGTCCATCTGCCAAGCCTCCCGTTGCCCACGCAAGTGAATGAAGGCTCGAGGACAATAAGGGGCTGCCGGTCACACACGTGGAAGGATTCCATTAACGTGTGAGTTGTGATTGCCCAGAATAGACAGCTGGGGATGCCTGATGCCAGAGCCACAGGGCCAGAGGACACAGGGAATCCACGACTGGCCCTGTGCCCAGCAGAAGGCAGGTGCTGTGTGAAACTGAGTGACAGGGACTGCCCCTGAGGGCCCTGTTATCAGGCGCAGAGCTTATTCCGGTCGCTGAGCTTTTCTTTGGCGTTAGAACCAACCCCTCACGTGAGAGGAGACTGCACTTGGACAAGGGGCTGCAGTCAGTGAGGAAAGGGAGGAGCCCAAGTTTCTGCGGGTACAGTGGACAGAGCAGATGTGGGAGGTGGTGTGTTACTTTCTCGTTACGTGACCAGGATGCCCCAGGAATGTCGAGGTTAGGGGAGCTGAAAACCACATGGGTACAGACAGGGCCAAGGGTCATCCAGGTGGAGTGAGGGAGAGGGGCAGCTGAGACAGTCCTTGCCTGTGGGGTGGAGGCCGTGCAGAGACCGGGACTTGGGGCTGTGCGGTTGGTGCAGGCAGACGGGGTTGGCGGGGGATGATGGGGAGGCCTGGTGCGATGAGGTAGGGGTGTTCTGTTCGTCAGGAGTCTGGACTCAGGTGCATCCCAGGAGAGGAGGGGTCAGCTACTCCTCCAGACCTGTCTGCAGGTGGTACCCACTATGTTCAGGATGGAACCAGAGAGAGCTTTGAGGCCAGTGAGGGGAGCTACCCGGGAATCACAGAGGGACTAAAACTCAAGGCTTTAGGTGCCCTTGGGCACATCCTGAAGTGCTTTGAAAACTGGCTGGTTAAGGGACATCTGGTCGAACACACCCCCACACTTGCTGGCTGTGCAGGAGGCCAGCTCCTGGGTGCTGATGGGAAGGCCTGTGCGGCTGAGGCCTGAGAGAGGGACTGGCCTGGCCACGCCTCAGGCTGAGCCCCTCAGACTCCCAGCTAGTGGGTGGGCTGAGAGTCAGGGGAGCAGGTGTCCCAGGACAGTGGCCTTGCTGGAGGGTCAGGGCACCTCTGTCCAGGGCACAGGGAGTAATCACTGTCCCCAGCCAGGAATCCAAGGGGGTCTGGACAGAGATGTCTTCTCGAGGGAATCCCTGGGCCTGGGTGTCTGCTTGCCGTCCCACAAGTGGCCTGAACTGGTTGGGGAGGGGACCCCACGGAGGTGGGGGGCTATTCCTGCTCTGTCAGTTTCCGCACTGGATCCTAGGGTGGGGCTCACTTGCGTCCTGTGCACACTGGTGGCTGCTCCAAGCCAGGCTTCCAGCTTCCCCAACAGCCAGTGCGGGGGGTGGTTGGGGGACCCTGGGGTTTTCTTTGCTGACCTCACAGAGGGAGCTAGGGAGCTCCATGCCTCCCCAGCTGGTGCCCATAGGAAGCATAGGTGCCTTGGGGGTACAGGTGTGCGGGAGGGGGAGGCAGGCAGAGGGTCTGGATGGTGAGTGAGCACAGGTGTCACCCCCAAAGCTTTGGTCGGGCCTTGGGTAGTGGGGCGACAACCTGGGAGGCTTCATCTCTTCCACAGGGGATGGGGCATGTGTCCTGCTCCGAGCGCTGGAGCCCGTGGGGGGCCTGGAGGCCATGCGGCAGCTTCGCCACACCCTCCGCAAAGGTGTTGCTGGACGAGCCCTCAAAGACCTTGAGCTCTGCAACGGTCCCTCCAAGCTGTGCCAGGCCCTGGCCATCGACAAGAGCTTCGACCAGCGGGACCTGGCCACAGACGAGGCTGTGTGGCTGGAGCGGGGCCCCCTGGGGCCCAGTGAGCCAGCTGTGGTGGCAGCAGCCCGAGTGGGCGTCGGCTCTGCAGGAGAGTGGGCCCTGAAGCCCCTGCGCTTCTATGTGCAGGGCAGCCCCTGGGTCAGTGTGGTAGACAGAGCGGCCAAGCGGAACACACAGGCCAGAGCAAAGGCCAGCCGGGATGAGGATTTTTAATTGTTTAAAAATGAAATAAATGCTGTGTTTATAGAAAACAGTGTCATTTGTGTCTCGGCCGGAGCCCCTGTCTGTGGCCAGCTCATCTCTTTGGGAGGACCCGGGGCCAGCAGGTGCACTTCCTCCTCAGGCCTGAGGCAGCCGTGTGTGGGGAGCAGCGGTGCAGTCACTCCTCCCCACCCCACCCCACCCCCGCCCCGGCCAAGGGGAAGCTAAGACAGCTGCGGGACACCGTTAGCCCAGGTCCTCGTGCCTCAGGTGGCACGGGGGCGACCGCTTGGCCATGGCCTCCTGGTGGCTAACACAGGACTGTGGGGGGCGGGGAGGGGCCGGGCCAGGCACCGGCAAGCTGGAGGGAAGGGTGCCTGCAGGCGGCCAGTGCTGGCCATACAGGCCAGGCCAGGCCCTCGGACCTGAAGCTCTGGACAGCCCAGGCCCGGGGAACACGGGAGGGGGAGCGAGGCTCTGAGAGAAATACGAGCCAAGGTGGTGTGGGCAGCATGCAAGCCTCACTCCGAGGCAAGAGTCCTGGACGCTCTCCCAGCTCGAGCCTCACCTTCTCAGCTCAGAGCCCCTGAGGCTGTTTCCAGGACTGGAGGCGGGTGAGGATGTGGAGAGCAGGGGCCCCATGGGGAGGGAAGGAGCCTGGGGTTGGGGAGGCTCCCTCCGGTGCCCCAGCTCAGGTGAGCAGGGCCTGGAAGACAGTGATGACCGGATCCTCGTGGGTGGTCACCACCAGGACACTGCGGAACTTGTCCACCAGCGCGAGCAGCTGGGAGCGCCGCGTGTTCTCGTTGTACATGATCTCCTCCAGGTGGTGGCGGCCGCGGAAGTAGTGCAGGAGCCTGGGGGGTGGAGGGTGGGTATGAGCACAACTACGGAGCTGGCGGGAGGAGGGGGTCCTCAGACAGGCCCCTGCTCCAAGCAGTGCCCTGGATCCGCTGCCCACCGTGGCCCCTGAAATGTCACCCTGCCTCAGTGCCCTGACGGAGGTGAGGGCAGTGCAGGGTCAGCTGGCAGCGTCTCTGCTTCATGCTGCTGTGGCTCTTAGGGCACCTCGGCTGGGGGCTCCGTCCCTGACAACCCGACGCTCCCAGAACACCATACACCCAGTGCACCCAACTCAGGGTTGGGTGTGACAAGTCTGTGTCACCTATGGCGTGGAGACCAAGGGCCCCACCCGATCCCCATGAGGACAAGAACTTGCTGCTGCTTCCCAAGACGTGACAAGAAACACCCAGGAAGTACAGAAGAGACCCCCACATGCAAATGCCAGGTAGCGACGGCTGTGTACTGGAGATGCCACCTCAACCAGTGAGGGCTGTTTGCCATCGGGATTTAAGCTGAGATCCACTTTCTGTCCTGTCCCTAGATGTGGCCCCTGCTCTACCTGGCAAACATGCGGAGGTCCTCAGGGTTCTGTGCCGCGGGCACGCTGAGGATGGCTGCCCGTTCATGCTCGGACAGGCTGGCCAGCAGGTTCTCCGTCATCCTCCTGTTGAGTGGCGAGTCCCCACTGGGGAGCAGCTCTGCACTGGAGTTGTCCATGCTGGGGCTGGTGAGGGTCATGTCATCACTGCTGGCTGAGGACGGGCATAGTCAGGGAGCGGCTGCCCCCAACCCCACGAGTCACCTGCGCCCACCTGGGAAATAACTGCTGTGCCCTTGGGGAGCAGCCCCTCACCCCAAGGCCAGCCTGGTCATCCAACCCGTCCCACCCACTCAGAAGACAGGAGCCCTGAGCAGGCAGGTCCAGCACTGAGCCTGATGTCCAAGGCCCCACCTTAGCCTGGGGAGGTGCCTCCCCCTAAGCCTTCCAGCCCCTCGTCTTCCCCAAGCCAGGGACCCGGGGCTCGGGGCTGCTGCCTTAGGGGGCACACCGTGGCCAAAACAGCTCCTTCGAAAAGGGACTATGACAGTCACTGTCTCCTCAGGCCCTGAGCATGGAGGTTTCAACGGTCCTCCCAGGGACGGGGTGTGGTCTGCTCTGACCCCAGGCTGGGCCAGGCTGCTCCTGACTCAGCAAGGTAGAGCCTCGTCCTCAGGGAGGCGGGGGAGGGGACCTCCCCGAGGGAGAGCTGCCCAGCTGGGTGAAGTGGTGTCCTTGGGGACACAGCTGCCCACGGACACTGTGTGTGCACGTTTTCGAGTGCAGCCCTGTGAAGGTGCTGTGGTCATTCCCTGAGGCGCCCAAACTGGGCCTCCTGGCCGCCTGCCTCTTCCAAGGGCGCCCAAGGTGCTCACCCCCCACCAGACAGATGCCCTGGGCAGGGGGTCCTACTTGGGGAGCCAAAGCTGAGGGCGTTGGGCGTGCTGAGGCTGCGGCCGCCAACCCTGGTGGTGAGGGGCACGTCATCCTCCCGGGGGCGGGGCTCGTCCTCACTGGGCGAGGCCATCAGGCAAACGTAGGTGTGCAGCTGGACCAGGAGCCTGCGCTGCAGCATCCACACCACCATCTGGATGAGCTGTGTCTGCAGGACGGGCAGGCCTGAGACATGACCCCCAGGTCACCCCGGAGGTCAGGGTGAGGCCCCACACCTCAAGAGAGGGAGCGCCCAGCCGCCAGCCGCTCTGCAACCCCAACTCCCGTCCAGAGGAGGCGGCGGGGCCACACCTGCCCTTGCTCCATCACACGCCCGGGCTGCCCACGGCTGTCCTTTCTTGCCCAGAGCTGAGGAGCAGGACCTGTGACGCGGAGGACCTGCTCTGCCTCCTCTTCCCCAGCCCACTGGCCTCTGTGGGGACCCTGGACACTGTTGAGAAAGAGGCTGCTGGCAGCTGCCCTGACAGCAAAAAAGTCCTCCCCTTGGGTCAACCTGAAAGCCTGCCCAGGGACCGGGAAGCCTGTGCAGGTGGTGCTCCAGCAGCCGTTGAGTGGGGGTGTGTGTGCACATGGCGTCCACATCCTCAGACCCACACACCCACCTGCTCATCCCTGGGGGTCCCTTGCTGGGAGGGGCTGGCTGACCGGGCATGGAAATAGGGGCATATGTGACCCAGTCACACCAAAGAAAATTGAAAAGGATTGTAAAATAATTAAATTATGAGGGACTTCCCTGGTGGTCCAGTGGTTAAGACTCCTTGCTCCCGGACTTCCCTGGTGGTGCAGTGGTTGGGGGTCCGCCTTCCGATGCGGGGGATGTGGGTTCGTGCCCCGGTCCGGGAGGATCCCACGTGCCGTGGAGCGGCTGTGCCCGTGGGCCATGGCCGCTGAGCCTGCGCGTCCGGAGCCTGTTGCTCCACGACGGGACAGGCCACAGCAGTGAGAGGCCCGCATACCGCAAAAAAAAAAAAAAAAAAAAAGACTCCTTGCTCCCAATGCAGGGGGCCCGCGTTCGATCCCTGGTTGGGGAACTAAGATCCTACATACCACAACTAAGCCTGCGTGCCGCAACAAAGACCCAGCGCAGCCAAAATAAATAAATCAATTTAAATAAATAAAAATTATATTAAGAGACTTCATCAGCACTTGAGCACATTCTGGGCCTGAAGTAGTAGGTATGGAAGGCAGGTGGCCTCACCCTGGGACTGAGCAGAACCAGAACTGGCTCCATCCGGGCCCCTCGGGCTTGGCCTAGAAAAGCCACCCGCCATCCGGACCATTGGGAAGTTTCCGCTGGGGAGGGGAGAGGGTGAACATGCAAAGTGTGTCTTTTATTCAGCTGGCACGACCTGGCACAGTTCCTGGAAACCAAAGGTGCCATGAAAGACAGCATTCAGAACGGTCACGCTTGGCATCTAAATGAGCGGACCAACAGGGTCTCCTCCTCATTCACAACTTGAGGAAAAGGGTTTCCTTTTAAGCTTTTTTTTTGGCGGTACGCGGGCCTCTCACTGTTGTGGCCTCTCCCGTTGCGGAGCACAGGCTCCGGACGCGCAGGCTCAGCGGCCATGACTCACGGGCCCAGCCGCTCCGCGGCATGTGGGATCTTCCCAGACCAGGGCATGAACCCGTGTCCCCTGCATCGGCAGGCGGACTCTCAACCACTGCGCCACCAGGGAAGCCCCCTTTTAAGCTTTTAAGGACTGGTTTTGCCTAACAGACCTGGCACTTATTAAAGCAAATACTTTACTTTTGAAGACAAAGCCTTGAGAACACCCAGACCCATATCTGACACCTGTCCCACCTGGCCCTGCCCAGAGCCCCAAAGCCCCAGGTTTGCAGTGGAGGGGAGGAGGCAAAGCCTCTCGGATCCAGGCTACACTCAACCCTGCCACAAACGCAGAACTCACCAGTTTGCTCCACACGTCTCACCCCTCCCTGGGGGCCAGCCCACCACACCCAGCACCCTGCCTGCCTCTCGCCCTGACCAAGACCCAGGACCCCTTGGATGAGGAGATTCTGGGGATCAGTGAGCCCAGGACTTATACCCACAGACCCTGTGGCCACCTGGACGGTGGCAGGCAGGGGAGGGAGTAGGAGTGTAGGGACCAGACTCAGTGAAAACAAAATCCCCTCTGCGTCCCCCAACTATGGGATCCCCAGGCCCAGAAGGGGGCACCAAGTGGCTCTGTCCTCCCAGGAGAGGTCACCGATCTCCTGCCAGTTGGGCCTCTTACCTGCGTTCTAACCCTAAGAAGTGCCCACCAGGGGCAGGGGGGCTCCATGGGGGGAGGGACTTGCAATGCTCAAGTGTCTGCAGGTGGCCTAGCCAGGGACACGGCTTCTGGTCACCCTGGCAGGGCAGGTACCACATACACAGCAAGCACCTCCCCCCAAACCAAGGCTAAAAGCACGGCAGCACCGAGAGCCTGGGATCAGGGACTGACCCAGGTGGGTGGTTCCTGGGCTCCCTGAGCTCCTGAGACTCACCTCCTGCACAGCGGGGGCCAGGGGGTTCCTAAATTCTGACAAGGAGACCGGCAAGGAGAACTTAGCGAGGACAGACGGCAGGTCGTGAGATGGAAACTGGCGTGAGAACTGCTCAGCCAGCGGAGAGTACCTGGGGACAGGGGGTGAAGGTCCGTGAGCTCAGCAGACCTCCCCACCATTCAGGCGTCTGCACCCTCGCCATGAGCCTGTGGTGGGCAGGAGGGGGCGCAGCCTGGTGGGTGGGCCAGGATGGGTGCAATGAGGACAGAACCCAGATGCTTTCCCCACACCACAGCCCCTATGAGCCCCTTAGTCAAGGCCAAGGCTCCTGACCTCCCACCAGGTGCCCCGTGCAGCACCCACTGGCTGGCAGGCACGGGCAGGTGCAGACCCTTCCTGGAGGCCGTAGGTGCTGGAAGAGCACAGGCTAGGGGTGCCATGCAGGGCTGGACCAGGCCAGAACTGGAACGTGGGCCCAGCTGCCCTGGGGAGCACCGCCTGGCCGGCCCTGCCAGCCACTCCCCTGCCCACTCGGGGGCCCTGGGCTCTGGCAGCCAGGGGGACTCACAGACACACACTGGCGTTGGGAGAAAGCATGTAGACGTTGTTCTCACACAGCGGGTAGATGATGATGGCCTTGCCCCAGTACACCAGGTGTGCCGCAAGCTGGAAAACCTGCGGGCAGAGGGCCGGGAGGACAATGCTGGGGAGGCCAACCCACGCAGCCCCCTGGCTCATGGCCACAAGCCTCTCCGTCACTGGTCCCTGAGCCGTCCTGGCTGGCACCAGCACAGGGACGCTGGGGCACCCGAGATGAGGCCAGTCCAGCTGATCAAGGGGCTTGGCTGCACATCCCAGCAGAGGCCACCCCACAGCCCAGCCGGCGCCCAGCACGGAGACGGGGCTCCACGTGACAGTGGATATGGGTCACTGCACCTGCCCCCTCCACACACTCATCCCTGGAGAACATCCCACTGTCCTGCTGCCCTGACTCTCAAGACACACACACCATGAAGACAGGACAGGGAGCCAGGGTGAGACCACGGCAACGGGCACCGCTCATCCTGCAGCACCACGGCCAAGAGCCTCTGAGGGTGCATGCACACCTGTGACAGTGCCGGGGACACCTCTACCTCGTCTCGGCAAACAGGGCCTCCAGTGCCACAGCCAAATCAAACACAGAAGAAATTTCAGTTCCATCGCTGACCCTCTTCTTTCTCAGCCCAAGTCCCAGTGCTGATGGCTCTAAAGGACACAGGCCCCCTTCCTTCCATCTCTGCCACCACCCTCGCCCAATGGGCTCCACCTCCCACCTCTCTGCAGCCAGAGCGCCCTCTGCAGGCCACAAGTCTGAAATCAGGATCACCCGGCTGGAGTCAAGCTGTCAGCAGGGAGACTGTTCTTTGCTTCCAAGTTGCTGTGACCACACGTCTCATCTCTGCCTCATGGTCACATCCCCGCCTCCCTCTCAGAAGGGCCCACCCAGATAATCCAGGATCATCACCCTGTCTCAAGGGCGTTATTCCCATCTGCAAAGTCCCACATAAGGTCGGTCACACTCACAGGTCCCAGGGATTAGGTCTACGGGGCCACTGTTCACCCAATCACAAGTAATGTGTGATCCTAATTTTGTTATTCAGAGATTATGTGTTAATATGTATATAAAAAGCTTGGAGGAATCTAGGTTACTACTAGGATATGGGATTATGGGGACTTTCTCTTTTTCTGTTTATAATTTGTACGATATTTGAATTTTTATAAGAATATATTAATTTCATCATGACAAAAAACCCTCAAAATACTTGCAGAGCTTTTTTGCCTAGGATGGAATATGAGTGATTTTAAATCATCTGGTGACATTCACACCTGTGCTTGAGGTTCCAGCTGGGCTCGCTGGCCTCCATCCCCACGGGGGCCTCCGCTAGGTGGTCTGCTGCAGGAAGCAGCAGTCCCAGAGGCTGGTAAGGTCAACCACCAGGGCTGGGCCCCAGGGGGCGTCTGCACGACCACACCAGCGGCAAACCCTGATTTGCACCAGGTTCAGCGGGAAGGGGCATGGAAGGAAACAGCAAGGGGACCCCATGGCAAGGCCGGGGAGAGGCGAAGGGGACATCATCAGAGCTTTGTCTGTGTCTGGGGGAACTGTGAGGCACAGTGTCCAAACAGGCTCCGCGTTGGGCAGCCTCAGGGGACAGTGAGGGTCACCCCCTCAGAGCTGCACACCCACAGGCATCTGCTGATCAGCCAGTACTGGTCAGAACACAAACTCCGCAGTACACACACAACAGCTAGCGCGTTAAATGTTCTGTGTCTTGTGGGTGCTAGGAAGGCAGTCCAGGAGCCCATGTGAAACACGAAGGCAGCGTCCGATAAACACTTTCAGATGGGGTGGACAAAGGTCATGGGGTAGCGATGGGGGAAGGGCTTATTTGGGACGAAAGAATCCAGAAAGGCTGCTTTGGGGAACATGGCCCGAGAGTCAGGCCTGGTAGACAAGCTCCCCTAACGTGCTAAGGAGCAAAGGCCAAGGGCTCCCTGGAGGTGCCTCGCAGGGGCCTAGGTGGCCTGCCTCATGGTGCTCCACCCTTGGCCTTTGTAGGAGCCGCTGGTCCCTGGGCCAGGCCCTGCTGCCCCCTGGCGGTCACACAGTGCCCCGTTCCAGACCCTGAGTCCACCCTCAGGCTGTCGCTTGGAAGGCCCCCTGCCCCTGGCCTTCAACTTCTCCCTGTGCTTTTCCTTGGCCCCAGCCCCTGCCCAGGTTCAAACCAGATCCACAGCCAGGGAGAAGGGGCCCCCATCTGATCAGAAAGGGCAGCTCATGAGCACGTGGCTCGGCAAGGAGGTGGCACCTTGCACCGTAACACAGGCCTGTGTGCCCGTGGGGCGTGGCGTGGGGAATCAAGGCCACTGGGTTTGGTGCTGGCTCTGCATGGCTCCCACGTGGGCTAAGGCACTCTGCGTACCCCTGCTTCAACCCTGCAAGCCCCCAGCCCTGGCTGTGGTCCTGTGCGGCCCCGTCACCTGGCACCACAATGGCCTCACTCCTCTGCCACAGTTTCACTGCCCCCTCCCCTCCACAGAGGAGGAAGTCAATCCCGAGGCCTGATCCCAGGTCAGACTCCAGATCCACCCACCACCACAGCAGGCCACGCAGCAGCCCTCGGCTGGATGGAGGCCCTAGGGAGGCGACTTGAGGTGCCAGCTGTGATGCGTCCAGCCCCTCCCTGCTGCCCAACCTGCCCACCCAGGGTGTCTCCTCAAGCCCCCAGGGTACCTGCAGTAAGGCCAGGTCTGCGTCCTGGGCCAGCTGCTGCAGGTTCTTCACAGCAGACGTGGTCTTGATCACACGCACCAGGGCTGGGGAGCAGTCAATCGGGAGCTCGCCCAGCAGGGACTTCTCGTCGCTGAGCAGCAGAAGGGCGTGGTACGGGCTGTGGGGCAGAGACACGGGTCATCACAACCAGCGAGCCACAGGCCCTTGCCCTGGGTGTGCATCTGTAGAGAAGAGGCCGGGGAGGAAGCGGAAGACAGTGCTGTGCCCTGAGGTCTTTAAAAACCTGCAAGGATCACCCACAGAAAAAACTGAGGAAGGCCTGACGGGTGACCTGGCTCCATCCCACCTCTGGGATTGCCCAGCAAATGTTCGTTCGAAAACGAGTGAATCTTTCCTAAGGAAAGAGTCCCAAATATGGGAAAAGCATAATCCCCACTGCAGACTATGAACAGAACTACCTAGAAATACGCTTAGCAAGGAAGCCCGGGGCGGCGCACAGGCCTGGGGAGGGAGGAGGGACCAGGCAGTGCTTTGCTTTCTGTCGTCTCAACATTTTCTGTTATGTACCCAGATTTCCTTTTCTGGTTAAAAAACATTTAAGGAAACAAAGGACTTGATGGAGGAGGGGGAGGCAGAAGATTGGGCTCAGCGCTTTCCTTGAAGGAAATCAGTGACATGAAGAAACAGATCTCACAAGTTCTGATCTGAGCAGGAGGTCCGGTGAGTAACACCATGAAGACACAACGTCTCCCGTGGTTGGCTCCTGGCCCCTGCCATGATGCTCAGCCCCACAGCCCTGCCCAGGTCCTCGTCTGGGACCGCAGCACAGCGCCCCGCTTGGCCAGGCAGTGCTGACAGGGCCCGTGGGGAACCTGGGGTGGTCATCTCTAGATAAAACTGAACACAAAAGCGTGTATTTTTACTCTGTAAACAGCAGCGCCCTACCTGCCAATTTCTGTGGCAGGAAGAGGAAAAGACGATTTTTGGAACCAAGTACTTGGTAAACCTCAGGACACAGGAGAGCAGGGCCCCGGCAGGGTGTGCGTGGGGCTGGCACTCACCGGATGGCCTTCAGGCTCCGCTCGATGGCCTCGGGGGGAATAAGGCTCGTGGCCGCGTAGTGGATCTTATGGGGCAGGCAGAAGCTCACCTCCAGCCAGCTGTTGACGTGGAGCCGCACCACGCCAGATGTGCACAAGCTGCAGAGAGCGGGCCGTCAGCCACCCACATAGCAGCTCCCAGCCGTGCACACAAGCCACACAGACACCCCTGAGGGCGCCTCCTCCCAGCACACGGAGGAAACTGCAGGGGGAGACTTCCAGAGCAAGAAAGCATCTTGTCCCGGACCTCAGTATGTGTAAGAGAAGAAAAAGTATTAGGAACACCCACAAAAACTGTATTCCTGGCCAGCCCTGGAATCTCTAGTCCAACTAGAGAGCCAGGGCTCCCATCTCTGTCCCACAGGCTCAGTGCACCAGGGGTATCCTGAGGCCGCCTCTGCACACCTGAGGAAGGCTCCATCACAGCAGGCTGCCTGGCAGGGCAGGGCCTGTCACCAAAAGGGAGAGGTGAGCAGGAGAGCAAGGCCCTGCCGGGGAGGGGCCCATTCCCCTGCAGACACCAGCAGCCCCAGGGGCTCCACGGCCACCGCCAATGCCAGCCTCGGCTCAAACCTTCGGCTTCCCTCGTCTCCGTGATGGAACTTTGGTTCTTTCAAGCCCTGGCCTTGCTCAGGCCAGACATGGCAACTCTGTGTCTGACCCTCATTTCTCACATCCCACCTCAAACCATCTGTCAATCCTATCTGCTTCATGGCAGGGACAAAGTCCAGACCTTCTCCGTTCCGGCCCCCTCTGTCCGCCCTCTCCACTCAGACCCCCAGGGCTCCCACGTAAGCAGTCCCAACCAAGACCCCAGAGTGCCGGAGCCCTGTGGGACCTGCCCACTCTTCTCCGACCCTGTCTCCTCCCCACCTCCCATGGGTCCAGCAAAATAGGCTGCCCTGCGGCTCTCCAGGCCCATGTAATTGCCCTGGCCACACACTCTCCCCCAGGTGCCCCGGGGTTCCTTCCCCCCTTTTCAGATCTCAACTCAAGCGCCACCTTCTCAGTGGCTCAACCATGAGCCAGGCCCCACAGGCTGCTCACAGTTCCCGTGTGTCCTGTGCACTGGGCAGCAGCACGACCTGCCGTCTCCTGGTCAGTGCTGTTTCCCGACCAGAATTCAGTCACAAGGTGCACTGCTCACCGTACAACCGGTAATGGTGGGGTACGTGGGGGCACTGAGGGCATTTCCTGAATGGAGGAAGGAAAAGGCCCGAGGAACATGTGTCCGCTCTGGGGGGACCATCTCTCAGGAAGACCCTGCCAGGAGAACAGTCTCCTAGCGGCGCCGTGCAGGGGGACCACACACAAAGCTGGGGCCATGGCTCCGTGGCATGGCACCTGGTGTGGACGTGGGGGGAGCGACTGCTGGAGCAGAGGGCAAGGGGGTCTGTGCCCAGCTGAGGCCCGCCTGCCCTGCCCGGGGTACCCTCCCTGTCACACTCCAGCCCCACTCTGCTGGCCCTGCTGGCGCCCAGGTCTCAGGGCTCTCAGGCACACAGATGCAGGGTGCTGGGAGGTGGCCCCGCGGCGCCCCCCCCCCCGCACCCACAGGCCGTTCTTACAGCCTCTCCCCACAGCTCCGCCCAGACGGACAGCAGAATCCATGGTCAGCAGTTTCAAATGTAAAAATAAGCCTTCATTGTCTCCAGCAGGGAATGGGCAACAGGCAAAGGACCGTGGGAAGAACACAGAGCACGTCTGTGACCTCAACTGCCCCAGGACTCCTGCCAACACCGGCGTCTGCTCCCTCTGCCTGTCCTGCCACCAGGGCGTCAGGAGAACTAGGCCCCCAAGAGCCCCCGTCAAGGGACGGTCTTAGGCTCTGAGCTCAGGCTGTAGCTGAGTCTGGAGGGCAAAGGTTTGGCCATTGCTGATGACACAGCCCCTTAAGGTGAAACCCAGGCACAGGTTTGGTGACTGTCACAATTTGGGGAAGAGACCCCGGGTCCTTCCCCAGGTCCCAGTGGAGGACACCGCTCTTGGCTTCTTCCAGAAGGAAGCAAGTACACCTGAGCAGACAGAGGCTCCTGGAGCGTCCCCACTCCTTGGCCAAGGGCCTTTGTGGGCTGGACGGCTCACGTCAAACCCTGGGAAACAGCGTCTTCAGGGATGAAAAGTCACACGAAGGGGACCCAGGGTAGTGGCTCCACTTGCCTGGGCAACATTTATGCTCTCAGCATCTATGTATGAGGGAAGCAGGCAGGGGAAACTGGGCGCCAGCTCCTCCTCCATTCACTTCACCCCGCTCGGAAAGGCTGGTGGATTTAAAATCAAGGTCTTCCTGTCTCTGAGCTCCCCTCTAGGACACGGCTCAAAGTGCCTGCTAGAATGAATGCCGCAGAGTCAGAAGTAAACACTGAGAGGCCTCTCATTTCAGAGGTAGCCGTGTGGGCTCCTCAAGGAGCCCAGGGATGCCACGCGCAGGTTGTCGAGCCACACGGCACATGCAGAGGCCCCAAGCACTGGTTCGGGCTCCTGGGGCACAATTTACAGCCCTGCACTTGGGGGCTACCACTCAGCGGTGCCGAGAAAGACACAGGGAATCGTAAGCAAACTGTGTGAACACGAGAAGCCCAAGAGAGTGGTAAGAAAAGGGATGGGGGGAGGGTGCAGGGGTGTGTATGGGCTGGGAGGGGGCTTGGGACAGGCCTCATGGAGACTCAGCTGCAAGTGCCGAATCTGGGTACCAGGGAAACGAAGAGTCAAGGCCTGTGCAGACTCTCCACCATGTCACTGTCCCCAGAGCCCTGGCCACACAGTCTGGGCACATGCTGGCATGGGGTCCTCTTCTCTGGGGGGAGACACGCCCTCCCTGGGTCCCTAGTTTCCACGTGGACTTTACTCCGTGTTCCCAACACTGGCGACCGCCTCCCGTGGGGCACTTGGCACTGAGGCCGGTGCCTCTTTACAAACAGACGGAGCTCTGTAGCGTGCGGACCCTGAGCGCCATCTCCAGCAGCACCCGAGGGCCAGCTGCAGGCCCAGGCGAACCCCAGGACACCCTGGAACAAGCCAGGAGGGAGGGCGCCGCACTGGGAATGTCCTATAAACCCCACCGCCATCAAGAGGTGAGCCCGGAGCTGTGCTGAGGTCTGTCAGGAGGAGGAAAGAGAGATGTTTGCCCTTGTTTCTCAAGTGTGTGCAGCTTTAAGACAAGACTAGCAGAGTAGAAGTTGGGCCCGAAATGGGTCCTGGGAAGCTCTCACGTCCATTTGCCAGCAGTTAACGGTTGGGTCTGGGAACTCTGAGGAAAAACACTGCCCCCGTGTGAGGCTTATCCGGCCCCTCACACAGCTCCGAGACGCCGCCCCGCCTGCGACTTGAGATAGATGCTCCTCCAGAGCCCGCGTCCTGAGGCGGCCACACCGGCCTTCCAACAAGCTCTTATCTTTCACACCCCAGATGACTGTGCACCAGCTCATTTCATCAGCTCACACCTCAGCATCCTAGAAAGAATTTCAATTCCTAACCTAACGTCCTCCTCTAGCCTCGGACCGGTCACCCTTCTTCCTGCCCCAGGCCAGAGACCTTCGAAGCCAGCCCTACACCCTTTGGTCCAAACACAACATGCACTGGGACGAAACTGCACATGACCCACGAGGTCTGGGTGGGCTCCAAAAGGCCAACCTTGAAATGTTTAAGTTTAGGTTTAAGTGCGTTTCATGGCAACAGGGACTGAAATGCCCAGGATACTTGCAGACGTGTCTGTGGGCCCACCCCTGCTCTGGATGGGCAGCAGTGAGGCAGCATCCCCAGCGCACACAGCACCGCCCGCAGGCCCGGACCTGGGTGGCTTCCCCAGGCTCCCAGCCTCCCGGGCCCACCACAGGCCCTGTCAGCTCTGAGAACTCTTCAACAAGCACTCCTTTGAGCCCCACGGAATCCACATCAAGGGGACTCGTGTTTACTCATCCCTTCAACCACATGCCGAGCACGAGGGCTGTGTCACAGAAAGCGAGGGGATGTCCCTGACCTCATGGGGTGCTGTCACTCAAGTCACGAAGCTGCACAGGCAGACACAGGTGCTGGGCAAGTTGAGGCGGCCACAGGCGCCTAAGTCCCGGGTCACAGGACCGCCAGGCCACACCACAAACCCGGATTTTAATTAAAGCAGCCAATCCAGAGCCATTCCTTTGCAAAGTCCCACCCCAACCCCTAACCTCAACCAGTTCTCACAGCTTCCAGCCTCTCACTTCTGCTCTGAGAACACCCTTCCCAGGGGTCAGCCAGCAAGTCTCCACCAGGAAAGAGCTGTATGTTCCCCACCACCTGCGCAGCCTCCCCTTCTTAGCTCCAAGGTGCAGTCCACCCTGCAGGAGCAGAGTGGGCCAGGCCAGACCCTCGAGGCCAACATGGACCTGGTGGGTCAGAGGGAAGGCCACAGACCACGGGGCTCCTGGGAAGTCTCAGAGCCGCTGCTGTTGCCAGGCGGGGACAGGGGACGGGGAGGACACAGATGCCCCCGGGACTCCTGCGGGAGAAGCACCGCCGGTTTCCCTGGGGCCGGACCCAGGACCTAGGAGCCTGTTTCCAGACCCCACTTGGTCAGAGTGAGGTCTGGAAATAGGAAGGATGGGGTGGTTTCACCTGGAGGAAACTGACACACCTCGGTTCTGGAAGGAATCTAAGTGCTGAATGGTGGACCCTGGCAGCTGTTTTTGCCGCAAACGCTGACTCCTGTCCTTGGAACTAGTGCCACTAGAGGGTGCTGGGCTGCCCCAAGCCCCAGCTCGGCCGGCCCAGCAGGTCACCAAGGAAGCAGCCAACTCTCCAGGGCCTCATTCCCTCCAACTTTCCAACACAATTCAAACCTAAGAAATCACAGCTCATTATTCACTTAGAAATATAAAGTCTGGTTCTGGTTTGCTTTTTATTGTAATTCCACGTTAGCGTGAACTTAGCTTGTACTCTAATCCTACTTGAGGCATGCAAACTCCCACTCAGAAAATGGCAACAGTTTCCAAGGAAGGGGTTTCTCATACCAGCCCACCCAGACCAGAGGGCAGTAATTCTCTTACTGCAGGAAAAACTGCCATGTGATCATGTGGATAAAAAGAGACAGGGTCAGACTACAAGACCAGAAATCTGTTCTGGGTCAAGACCAAGGCTTCGCCAAGAGGTCTCCAGAGCAGGAGGGACCAGAAACCAAGGCAATCATGCAGCAAGGGGCGTTTCATGCTGCTCTGATTTCCCCCAACGCCCAGAGGTCACCGAAATAAAGAAACGGAAACTCCAGCCCGGACGCACACCCCAAAGGACAGCTCTCCCTCCCACATAAAGGCACCTGTGCTCCCAACAGAACACGGGTGAGGGGGGAAAACTTCCCTGACGGTCCAGTGGTTAGGACTCTACGCTTTCACCACAGAGGGCGCAGGTTCAACCCCTAGTCGGGGAACTAAGATCCCCCAAGCTGTGCAGCTGGGCCAAAAAAGAAAAAAAAACAAAACAGGTGAGGAGTCGGAGCAGAGCACTCACAGAAAAGGAAACAGGGATGTTCCACACGTGAAGTCGTGCACACCTGCGTTCAGATAAAGCTGCCCTGAGACCCCGTCCTCCACACATCACGGTGGGCAGAACCCAAAAGCTCACAAGACCCTGTGCTGGCAAAGCTCAGGTGCTGCTGATTCAGGTGCTGCTGATGGGAATGCAGACCGAGCCACAGAAGGAAGTGCCTCCAAATGACACGCACACCTGACCTATTCAGCCCGGCAATTCTTTTAGGAATTTATCTCATGGATGCACAAGCACTCGCACAAAATAACACGCATATAGTTGAGCAGCACGTCTTTCAGCAGCAAAAGCTGGAGTCAATGATGCCCCAGGGAGGGGGCAGGCAGCTGCGCAGCAAGAAGTCAGTCCCTATTTACCAACAGACAGACATCTGTCGGTAAGCTGCATGTTAAAGTGAGGAGGTAAAGGGCAAACCGTGCACTCAATGCGCTCTGGCTACGAAAGGGTTCACTGTATGTGCTTTAGCACCTTGCGACAGGGCGCACAACACTCGGCTGCCTGATGCAATGCACCCTGCCACCAGGAAGGAAACCTGGCGAGGGTGCAACGGGAAAGAAACTCTGTGCTCTGACTTTCAAACTCAAAGGACAGGTGACCTTTTCAAAGGCTTAAGTTAAAAAAAAGGAAACTTACCAAAAGGTCATAGTGATTATCACTGGGTATGGGATTATAGATGATTTTTATTTCCTTTATATTTTTTTATATTTCCCAAATGTCTATAATAAACACATATCATTGGTGAAATCAGAAAAAATATTAACATTAAAAAAAAAGAAAGGGACTTCCCTGGTGGTCCAGTGGCTAAGACTCCACGTTCCCAGTGCAGGGGGCCCAGCTTCAATCCCTGGTAGGGGAACTAGATCCCGCACGCCGCAACTAAAGGTCCCACACGCTGCAGTGAAGATCCCCGATGGTGCTGTGGCCCCAGCTCTCAGATCAGGTCCACCTCCAGCAGGGAATGTGGGTCCACTGGACAGAACGAAGCCCCGAGAAAGCCGGGGCGGGGGAGGTGCGGGAGCAGAGGAGAATGTGGGGAAGTTGGGGGTGTTGGAGAGGAGAGAGGCCTGCACCTACACACTATCTGTCCAGCAACATGCCTGGTGCTGCAAGGTCCCCTCAGCCCTGAGAGGCCCCTGGTGAGCCAACTGGCCAGGTGCACTTGGGCAGACAGCCCCCCACCCCCATTCCCCATCCCATCCCCACTGCAGACCCAGGGCCAGGGAGCAGTGGTCAGAGCCACACGGACGCTCTTTAAAAAGAAGAGAAGTGGGGCTTCCCTGGTGGCGCAGTGGTTGAGAGTCCGCCTGCCGATGCAGGGGACACGGGTTCGTGCCCCGGTCCGGGAAGATCCCACATGCCACGGAGCAGCTGGGCCCGTGAGCCATGGCCGCTGAGCCTGTGCGTCCGGAGCCTGTGCTCCGCAACAGGAGAGGCCACAGCAGTGAGAGGCCCGCGTACCGCAAAAAAAAGAAAAAAAAAGAAGAGAAGTGCCTTGCTGGTCCACGTTTAAGAGAGTTGGTGCTGAGCCACTAATATGAGCAGTGTCTCCAACGCCTGCTGCCCTCACACACTCAGGGTCCCAAACCCCCACGACCCCGGTGCGGGGGAAGCAGAGCCAACCCCAGCCCCAGCCCCCGAGCCTCAGTCTCCTCGTGGGTGAGGTGGCGACCGTGACCGCGCCTAACGAAGGTTGGCCTGGAACTTGGCACGGTGTTGCGCTCAGTCAGCATCACCGTGCATTTCAGGTCCCATGCTCAGCTTTCTTCAGCTTCATTTTCTGGCTAAAGACAAGTCTGGAGGTGACCGTCCCAGCGGGGCTCCTCCCCAGCCTCCCCCCATCTCAGGCACAGCAGGGAAATGGCACTAGCCCGGGGAGGCCCATGGGAAGCAGACCACCGTCTCACCTGTCGTAAGCGTCCTTGAGGTCCCTGGCCAGCTTGCACTTGGGCAGGATGTGATGGAACGGGGACTGAGGCCCATCATTTGCTGCAAGAATTGTAACACAAAGGACTCAGAGTCTGCACAGCGAGGAGCTTGCACAGGCCAGAAGACAAGCTTAACCTAAAAAGAATTTTAAGTGGCTGTAAACCAAACATCAGGAAATTCTCCACTGGTGTGCTCAACCGTCTTTATACGGGATGTCTGGATTTACCCTTCACCAGTGGCCCAACCTGACCCTGTAGCCACAGCCCTCACAGGAAGAAACCCTTCTGCAGCTACCCTGCAGGCTCCCCGCAGGCTGCCAGAGCCACCCCCACCTCAGACCAATCACTCCCTGCCTCACCCCACTCCTTCCCCCACACACTTACACCAGTGCAATTTATTTTCATGATCCAAAGTCTCTTGTTAATCTTTTCTCATAAATGTCTAACAAAAAATATATGTACTTAAATTGAACTTTTAAAAATTTCCTGTGAAAAAGTCACAGATTCTAAAGAGAATGTTTAAAAAACAAAACTTCTGGATTGTTATTAGCTAGTACATAACTGGGCAAAACAAATATATTACACATTTTGACAACTAACTGTCAAACATCAAAAGATAACTTTTACTGAAAAAATGCACCCAAGTGACAGAGTTCATGTACACTTCTACTTATTGCTAAAATTAGCCCAGGTTCACTGGCAAATCTGTTCCTAGTTTTCTCTTCTGTTATGGAGGTGCTGATCCGAGAAGACGGAGGTGAACAGGCTGTGACAGGTGGGCAACTCTCTGCTCTGAAATGTTGACAGTACATCAAAGTCTCATGGGGATCTATCATCAGACACTACTTTTAATAACTGGTCAGCTGATAACTCAGTTGGGTCCCCCTTCAATTTAGGTGAAAGCAAAGAACTACCCCCCCCACCAGCTCAATCTTCCTGCTGCCCCTCTGCATGTCCCCTGCTTCAGGGGACTGTCCAGCAGGACCAGGGCGGGGCAGGCGGTGCCTGACCTGCAGGAAGAGCCACCGTGCAGGGGCCTGGGGGGAGGGGAACGTTTTGGGCTGGGAAGCCACTCCTGGAACATCAGTTCAGGAATCTGGGTCTAGCTGTGTCCCTTGGGGATCTTCCTGTGCACCCAGGGCTGCTCAGCCCACCATACAGACCATTAGTTTCCACATCGGCCCACCCAATGGGGTCCCTGCCCAGAGAAGCCGCCCGCCGCCCTCACCGTCAGCCATGGCAGACACCTCGTCCTGCAGCGCCAGGATCAGCTTGGCCTCCCGCGTGAGGTATTGGCAGCGGCGCTCCTCGTGCTGCAGCACGGTGGCAATGCGGCGGGAGAGGTTGTGCAGACAGTTTATCACCGATGGGTCAGCGTTGGCCTGCAGGAGAGAGGCCACAGCCAACCCGATCATAGCACATGCACTCGGGGAGGACATACAGCAACACTCAGAGCCCCTCTCTGGGTGCCACCACTGTCCCCAGTCCCGGGTCCCCTCTAGGGCCTGTCCCAGCAACGTGGGCATGGACCGGCCGCCTGGACGGAACACAGATGGCTCCATGGGGGTCCCCGGTGGGGAGGGAGGGGGGGCACAGGCATTTCTAACAAGCAGAGAGAGGTGCCCATGCTCAGGGCCCCAGGCCAGGGCCATGCAGGAAGGCAGAAGATGTTCAGGCATCCACTCTGGACGTGACAGAGGCAGCCCAGTGGCACAATGGAAGGCACAGATCCCATCAGCCACCTGCTGTGCGACCCCGGATCACAGGCTCTCATCTGAGAAAGGAGAACAGTGGCCCCTCTCTCAGCAATCAGTCAACATGTCAAGTGCTCAGAACACAGCAAAACCCCTGGCAGTGTCTGCGGTCACCCATGTGCCACTGAGTGCTAGTGGACAGGATCGGCTGTGTGAGAATTTGGTCACACAGCCCATGTTACAACAAGGACACAGTGTGAGAAACAGAAGCACCAGGCCCACTGTTCAGTGAAGACCTGTCCTCAGTGTAAACAGCTCTTCCTGAGACCCTGGCTAACAGAGAAGCCAGGAGGCGCCAGGCCATCCCCTTCCCTCCGCGCCCATGCTCACTCTGGGACCTATCAGGGGCCACAGCCAGGCCAGGCGGGCGCATCCACCCAGGCCAAGGGTGGGGCAGGCAGCTGTGGGGTCTGTGAAGATGGGACACGGAGCAGATAACCAGCCACAGTGACTCAGCGCTCCAGGAGGCCACCAGAACAGCTGAGTCATCCCGTGGGTGGAGGTGGGAGCAGTGGTGCCCATGATTAGAACCTCTGGTCGCCCTGCCCCCGGTTATCTACAGGCAGGGCCCTGTGGTGAGTGTCCACAGCCAGGCTCCTGGGCCAGACCCTGACCTGACTCAGTAAACCCGTTCACCACCTGGAGCTGGAGACACTTTCTGAGCTCCTACAGACCCATGTTCGCAAACAGAACACACCCCAGGCAGCACACCTGTGCGGGGACAGGGCTGAGGGCTGACTCCACTCCGGGCCCACCTACGGGCAGCAGCCCTGCCCCAAGCCCAGGACAGCCCCTCAAGTGTCCCCGCAAGGTCACGGGACGGAGGGTCTGGGGTATAGGGTGTACACAACTGCCTCAGAACAAAATGTTCTGCTTTAGATTTTAGAGAAATCTGTGTAAAATTCCTCCCCGCAGCAAAGCAGAGAGAGGAGAATGACCTGGGCGCGTGGTTACTCCCTTGAAGAAGTAGCCCAGTCACACCTGAGAGCCTCATCCCCCATCACGCTCCTACTGGCTAGGGCACAACGGTGTCGCAAGTCAGGCGTCTGGGGCCGCTCGCTCACACTCCGGGATGAGCGAGGATGGAGCGAGCCTGGGTGTCCCAACCGGCTGCACAGGCCAGGCTTGGCTCAGGGTGCCCACAGAGCCTGGGCTACGTGGGGCCACAGTGAGAAAGCGACCACCCAGGATGTGCCAGCCCTGAATGGAGCTCTGAGAAACACCCACTCTCCCCACACCCAACGTGAAGCAACAGTGAAGTGTAGGGATTTGCCTGCGAGATTTTCTCACCCTGAAACTTGTACCCAAATCCAGTCAGGCCTTCAGAGCTAACGTTCAGCTTGCGGGAAACACACGGACATGGAGCAAGCCTGACTGCACACTGAGATGGGTCCGACCGTGGACCCTTCACAGGACAAAGGAGGGGCGAGTCAGAGACCTGGAGACACAAGCCCCAAGCTTGTGTGGGCTGGCTTCTGGTTTTCACCCAGGTTCAGACAGGTCAACGGGAAAAAACGCTGTGGCAACTAGGGCACGTTTCCATGGACCAGGTACTAGCTGATACCAGCTTACGGTGAGCTCTGTCAGGTATGGTATAAAATAGCTGCCCCCCTTTTCCAGAGACGCCTCCTGAAGTGTGTGGGGTGAGCAGACATGAGGTCTGAGGCTTGTCTTGAAATACTTGAGCGATGGGTTGGGGGCAGATGGAGCCAGGGTGCAAGGCAGCAGCTGTGGGATCTCAGAGACAGGTGTGCAAGGACCATCAATCTATTGTCACTAGCTCAGGGTTTGTTTACAACTTTTCAAAGTAAAAAGGGTGCACATTTTTTTTTTAGCATGCACATTTTAAAATAACTACAGAAAAGAAGAAAAAACTGGCCCACCCTTTATGCTATTTTAAATTCCTCCCACTGTTCACCTCACGGCCTCTGTGCTCTGAAATCCTACACTACCCTGTTCCCACTGCTTTAACCTGGCAGTGAGCCACCCACCCGCTCCAGGGTCTGGCCTCGCCCCCATTTCTCATCTTCAGTGGCCACAGGACGTTCCAGTGTGTAAAACCACTATCCTGTCTAATCATTCCCCAACTACTGGATACCAGGATTATTTCCAGCCTACTTATTATAAAAATCTTCATACAACTTTAAAATCTGCCTGTTTTCTTGACTGTCGTGTCCATGGGTGTCATACACTCCGCTATCACACCCTGCTCCCCAGAGATGAGGGCTTGCCAGCAACATCCAGGGTGGGGCCGAGGCTGCTTCTCATGGCCCACCCCACAGGGGCTATCAGTGCTGATGGGCGGAGAGCACTGGTCATGGTTTTGGTTTGTCTGTCTTTAACTTGAGTTCTCTTTGTGGATGTCTGTATTACGTAATGATATAAGTAATAAAGGGACACTGTGAAAATGCAAACACTATGGAAGTGCACAAAGCAGAAAGTAAGAGTCTCCTCTCGGAACCTCAAGCCCCGGGACAGCCACCAGGAACAGCTGGCTTTGTTTTAACTTGCAGCTCTTTCTTTATCAACAAGGTGGGCCAGTTTTAAGGATTACGCTCCCTTCAGAGAGGAGGAAGCCCCATTTAGGAGCTCTTCCCTAGCGTTATTCTGATTCTGAACTCTTCAGTGAGACCTGTGGTCTCCACAACAGAAAAGCTTCAGTGGGAAAAACACTCTGAGACTAAGGCACCTGATATGACAGGCTCCCTCCTGCTCAGGCTCACCCGCGCCACAGCAAAGGGTACAGAGCACACTGCTCCTTGTCACCAAGATCTAGCCACTTTCTCACTGACACTTCTGTACAAAAGCCGTTGTGCAGCTCACATGTGCCCAGCCAGAAAGAACTACTGGATTCTTTGGTGAAAACCGATAGTGGGATATGTCTGAGGAATGCCATTATTTAACAGTATGGAATATATACATTTCCTAAATTTCAAAGTCCCTTCATAGTAATACCAGCCAGTCCTTACCCAGGGGTGCTTTTTATATTTATTTAGATCCCTTGTATTTTGACAGCTTTATTGAAAAGAAATTCCCTGTAACTAGTGAAAACACAACTTCAGACAGTGCTGGGAACTGCCAAAAGAAATAATTACACTTAATTATAAAACATCAGAAAATAACAAGTGTTGGCAAGGATGTAGAGAAATTGGAACCCTCGTACATGGCTGGTGGGGATGTAGAACGGTGCGGCTGGTGGGGATGTAGAACGGTGCAGCTGCTGTGGAAAACAGCCTGGCAGCTCCTCAAATGGTTAAACATAGAGTCACCACGTGACCCAGCACTCCACTCCTAGCTATCGACCCCAAGGGAAAGGAAAACCTGCCTACACAAAACTTGTACACAAATGTCCTTAACAGCATTGTTCTTATAGCCAAAAGGTAGAAACAAACCAAAAGTTCACCAGTAGATAAACAGATAAAGTATGGTCTATCGTACAATGGAATATGATTGGGCCACAAAAAGGAATAAAGTACTGATATACATTATAACATGGATGATTCAATTAAAAGATTATTTTTTTAAAAAACTAAAAATAATTTTTAAAAACCCACAAGGACCTGCTATATATCCCTACTGTATAGCAGTAGAGATATATATGTATCTATAGATATACATGTATATTCTTTTTCAGATTCTATTCCATTATAGATTATTACAAGATACTGAAGATAGTTCATATATATACCTAACTGAATCACTTTGCTGTACACCTGAAACATTGTAAATCAACCACACTTCAATTAAAAAAAAAAGATTATAAAAAAATGGATGAATCTCAAAATCATTATGTTAAGTGAAAGAAGTCAGACACCAGAGATCCTATTGTAGGATCCCTTTTATATGAAACATGCAGAACAGGTACATCCACAGAAAGAGAAAACACATTAGTTGTTTCTTGGGGCTGGGGGAGGGGAGAGAATGAGGAATAACTGGTGTCCTTTTGGGGCAACAAAAACTGGATAGTGGTGATAGTTACACAACACTGCTGCCAGATGCCACCAAAATGTCTCTTTAAAATGGTTAAAATGGTAAATTTGATGTTATGTATATTTTACTTAAAAAAAAAAAGAAAAAAGAGGGAACAATGAAGTTAGACTCTTCCAGCCCCCAGGAGGGCCAGTGCCATGCCCACAGCGGTCTGAGCTCTAAGTCAACAACACGGTCACTGGAAATGAGCTCTGCCCTCTCACCCCCTCCCCACCGCCCTCCCCAACCCTCCTCCCCACCCCGCCTCCCTGATCTGCTCTTCAGCCATTTATACACTCACCCTCAGTGCAAATACCACATTAAAAAGAATCATGGTGGGAGCCTCCCTCTTCGGAGATGGATCTGTTTTGGAGACCTGTGAAAGAGGCACAGTGCTAGTGAATGAGAGCCACCACCTCCCAAGAAAAGCACTTAGAGCTATTACTTCAGGCAGGAAAATGTTCCAGAATACAGCAGAACCAGAGAAAAACAGAGCCCTAGGTCTCTGATAAGCGACCAGCGCCTTTGCACAGGCAAGTGCTGGCTGCATGGACAGACAGTCACAGTGGAGAAAGGAGCAGGAAGGTGCTGTGACCCAAAGTGACAAGACTGTCCCAGTCACCTCGAGTGAGCTGAGGTGCCCAGAGGAGAAAAGGTGGAGAGGTGCTCAAGTGGCTGGAGTGCTCCCTGAGCAGACCCTCCCTTCCCCACGCCAACCCCCGTGCCCACTTGAGTCCTCCCAGGCAGGACAAGTACTCAGGACAATGCTCCCACCCAGGAGAGACAGGACTGCCGCTGGGGCACCCAGCCAGCCCAGGGCCCAAACACCAAGCTGCCTACAAGTGTTGCCACCAGAGGGCAGAGGAGGCCCTGGGCCATCTCAATCAGGCCTGTCACCATCCCTGTCCCTCCAGGTCTCCAGGCCGGTACTGCCAAAGCTCCCCTCCGTCACCCACAGCCCATCAGTGGGGCTGAGCCCGTCTGAGCAGCATAGGTGCCACCACAGCCGTCTCCTCAGCCACGGCCCCCTGCCCTGGTGCCTCCATGTCTCAGAAGCTCCTCCTGTGGGCTTAGTCATGGAGAAGATCCGAGGACCACAACCCAGACCCTCACGGGATTTCTGGATTGTGTAAGTGGAGCTAAGTCTTGTGCTGTCACATCAAAACCCTTCAGAATCTAAGTGACATTGTGTGCAAAGGACTGACTGGCAGCTTCTGGTGTGCAAATTCCCTTGGGTAACAACAGTGCATTCAGGCCCCATCAGAGAACGCATAGAGAGGGTGTGGCACAACAGTAAGAGCTAAATTAATAACAATATTGGCTATGATATCACTTAAGAAGAAGAAATGCTTGTACTACTTTATATAAAGTTCAAGAATCTGACAAACGCTGCTTAACTCGTTCTCTTGGCCTCCCCGCAGAAACCGGCATCATATCTACAAAGTAGAAGGCCACAGTCAGGAGAAAGGCTGGACGCAAACAGCAAAAGCTAAGGGCAGGGGCTGAGACACCAGGGCAAGGCCCTCGGGGCCCAGGAGGAGGTGCAGCTAGGCAAGCACCTGATGGGATCTGCTGCACGGGGCTGCCTTCTACAGGCCCGCGTCAGCCCAGGGAGGGCGTACCTGGCCCAGCGCGTGCTGCAGCAGCGTCGGGTGCCCAACAAAACGCACGTTATCAATCTTCAGTTCAAACTTCTGCCCACACATTTCAGACTTGGTTGCCAAAATTGTTGCCAGAATGACATCTGAAAACCTTAAAATTAAAAAAAGGTAGAGTGGAAAAGAGTTAACCAAGTGCCACAGCACCAGACCTGCTGCCCCAGGGGTAGGGGGCAGCTGCGCGCAGGGTGGCTCTGCCCCCACTGCTGACCTGGAAACTTCTGACAGTCTCCCTTCTTTTTTTTGGACATTGGGGATTTTTCCTTTATTTTTTATTTATTTATTTTTTGATGTGGACCATTTTTAAAGTCTTTATTGAATTTGTTACAATATTACTTCTGTTTTATGTTTTTGGTTTTTTGGCCCCAAGTCATGTGGGATCTTAGTTCCCCAACCAGGGATCGAACACGCACCCCCTGCATTGGAAGGCGAAGTCTTAACCACCAAGAAGTCCCTATTTTTTAATTTATTTTTGGCTGCATTGGGTCTTTGCTGCTGTGCGTGGGCTTTCTCTAGTTGTGGCGAGTGGGGGCCTCTCCTCGTTGCAGTGTATGGGCTTCTCATTGCAGTGGCCTCTCCTGTTGCGGAGCACTGGCCCTAGGTGCGCGGCCTTCAGTAGTTGCAGCACGTGGGCTCAGCAGTTGTGGCACGTAGGCCCTAGAGCGCAAGCTCAGTAGCTGTGGTTCACGGGCTTAGCTGCTCCGCGGCATGTGGGATCTTCCCAGACCAGGGACCAAACCCACATCCCCCGCATTGGCAGGCAGATTCTCAATGACTGCGTCACCAGGGAAGTCCCCCGACAGTCTCCCTTCTGAAGCAATCCCCAAGACTAGGGTCGCAAAGTCACCAGAACTACAAGGCGGAAGGTGCGTGCTGCCACCCTGGCCCCCGCCCACCTGGGAAGGCAGGAGGAGCAAGGCACCTGCCCGGAGAGGAGGAAGCTGCGGGAGCCTGCGTGGCTTGTCAGGCTGGGGGCCTCCTCAATGGCCCAGGCGTGCTGGGCTGCTCCCCTCAGCTCCCGGGACCCCCACCCCTCAGTGCTGTGCGAAGGCCGAGGGGAAGCACGAATTGCAGCGTATTGATCACTCTCCTCACAGCTCGGCTGCCGGGCCCTTCCCTTACCCTCAACACTTAAACCTTCCAGCTTTTATTAGGGAAGAAAGGTTCCAGACGCACTAGATGTGCAGACCCACTGACTGACATGGACGGAGGGATGGACAGGGCTGGACACCATGGAGGAGGAATGACTGGGTGCAGGTAAGATCAGTTTGGATATGATCCCTGTAAAACTGCCCCTTTTCCAGGCTCTTCTGCACCTTTAGGTCTCCTTCCTGCCTGGGGGCCTGCGGGGGGGATCAGATAAGGGAGAGTCACTGCAGGGAGGAGAGGACAGTGCAGACTCTTATCTCAGAGCCCAGGCTCGGGGCCTCCACTCTGGAAACTCGGATGCACCGTGTCTAACCTGGAGCCAGAAGGCAGACAAGTCCTGTGCTCATTTCTCCACCTGGGAAAGCATCTCCATCATGCAGGTCGGAGGACAGGCTGTGCTGAGAGGGGCTCCAGCCTCCCTGGGGCCGCATTCTGTCCTAAAGAGCCCACCAAGGACAAACACTCAGCGTTGAGTCCTGGGCTTTCCCGAGGAGCTGTGGTGAATGGGCACCACACCAGATACTTCTCTCCAGGAGGCCCTTGCTCTAGGGGGAGGGAAGCACTTCACACCAGAACCCTCGTCTTCAGAGAAGGGAAGAGTGCTGCACACTGCTGCAACTCCAAAACAGCAAACACCTCCAGGATAAACAGATCTAGGAGAGGGGCCACTGGCTCCTGGCTCCTCGCACACTGCAGGGCTCACCAACCGATGCAGGAGTGACTCGGAGCCACCTGCAGCAAGGGCCTGGCTACGCTCGACCTGC
Source organism: Lagenorhynchus albirostris (assembly GCF_949774975.1). Classification (NCBI taxonomy): domain Eukaryota; kingdom Metazoa; phylum Chordata; class Mammalia; order Artiodactyla; family Delphinidae; genus Lagenorhynchus; species Lagenorhynchus albirostris. The sequence goes on from NC_083109.1 coordinate 49,376,847, forward strand.
ACCGAGCAAGACAAAGCCCGGGACTTCCCAAGCCTCTCCCCTCCAGAGGGTGGGGAGCCTGGGGGGGGTCACGCTGGTGTCCAGCCTTCCTCCAGAACTGACGTGGTCTTCTAGGCATCCTAAGTCGCCCTGTGGCTCCCAAACAAACCAGATGCAGAGGGTCTGTCAGAATGGGCTGCCATTCCACTTGCACAGTCTGGGCTGCGGTCAGACCTTCTGACACCGATACCATCAAAGACATTCTGGGACATGCGGCCCCCACAGCCAGAGCCCTTGGCCTCCCCTGTGGGTGTCTCCTCCCTGGAATACTGCTCCCTGGAGTGATTAAACCAGAGATGGAAGATTCCAGTGTCTTAGACCAGAATCGTTACATGCTTTCTTCAAAAGCCCCCAGTGGCTCACTCTGCCCAGGAAGCCGCATCTGAGGGCCCAGTTAGGGTGACAGAGGGCCCAGCGTGGTGGAACCTAACAAACACTGCTGCCCTAGAGCCTGACCCAGTGCCAACACTACCCGCCCTATCTGAACAAACACCTCCCTCTACTCTGCCACCCACTGACTCAGGACACACCAATAACAGATAGAAAAACAACCTCCCGCCACCCCAGAGACTTCACTTTTTACTGTGATATCCAAAAATCTCCACCAAAAACCTCTGCTCTGCCACGAAGAGCCTCAGATGGGCCTGAGCCCTGGCCCTCAGCCACCATTCCAGGAACCTAAGTTAGCCGGGCTGTGGGATGGGGACTGAGATTCAGAGGCAAGAAGTGGTGGCCTAGCTCACGACTATAAATGTCCAAATCCAAAGGCCAAACAGAAAGTGCTTTCCCCGCTTGGGCCCAGAGAGGCCGGGGTCTCCAAAAGCAGCCAACCAGAAAGCCAGGTGCTGCTCAAGTTAAAAGCCACACTGCCCTAAGTGGCCACTCAGGGAGGTCCCTCTGCTGTTTGGCCACTCTGCTTGTCTGAGCAAGTCTGGCCCACAGAGAAATCCACTCACCAGAGCTTAATATTACAGACTGATGACAGAAAAAACACTTGAGTGGCTTTATACTTTATACAGCATCTGCTGACATAACATGCACAAAGACAGCTATGTCCATCATGACATAACTGCCATAAATAGCAAACTGAAACAAAAACAAGTGTCAATGTTTGTTTGTTTGTTTTGGCCACGCCACGTGCCTTGAGGGGTCTTAGTTCCCTGACCAGGGATTGAGGCTGGGCCCTGGCAGTGAAAGCACCAAGTCCTAACCACTGGACCGCCAGGGAATTCCCTCAATATTTGTTTGTTGTTTCCAAAATTTAGAAAAATACTTTTCCCTTGTTTTGATGGTGAAAGGTCTGGTAAATATACTGTAACACAATAAAATCGCTGCTACAAAAACTAACATTTAGAGATTAAGAAAGAAAACACATTTAGAAAGATGAATCAGCCCAGCTGGAAGACAAGTCAAGACCTTCCATTCCTGCTGAGACACTTGGGAACAGGGCTTTTTCTCTGACCTGGCCAAAAAAAGAAGGGACAGCACGGAAGAGAGCTCGACTCTGCCCCCTCCCGTTCTGGGGGCTCCCAGATGCTCTGTGCACCTCCAACACCCAGGAGGTATGCCCTGTCGGGGATGTGAGGGCCCCACTGTATCCCTGCCTCCCAGAGAAGTGTCATATAAACCCCATGGGAACATTTTTGCCTCTAATGGGCACACACAACAGCATCCAAGCCCAAGCATCACATGGATGTTAGACAGTCACTGGTCATGCCAGAGGTCCCTGACACCCTTACACAAAGGGATACAATCCCCTCTTGGAAGTACATAGCACTATGGCAGGCATGGTGCCATGTCAGAGAACTGAGGGAAACCATACTAACGCACTGCATGGCGAGGGCCCAGCATGGGGACCTAAGCTACTTTCCCACAGACGTTACCTCACGCAGGACTGGCAATTTACAATCTTTTCTCCTTCATCTGGGCCTGAGTTACAATTCATTAAGCTTTAAAATGAACATAAGAAGGCAGAAGTGGTCATTTCTCAAGGCTGCCACCCAGAAAGCACTTCCCAGAGAGAAGAGGGGTAGCATGCACAGGAAGGAACAGGACCTGCCTTTCATCCGGGCCCTAAAAAGCAAGGGTCACGACAGCCCTGGCTCTCAGGCCACCTCACCACCTGGACAGGCTGTGCTGCACCCAAGCACCTACATTTGACCTCTGGACACGTGCTTGACGACTAGGGTCTGAGGACAGCACTGTGATCTGCTGTCCTGCACGTTCCTCTCATGGGAGATAAATGTCCTGCAGGGACACGGCTTCATCTGTTCTCCAACCTGCCCTACCAACCACACAGCCCACAGCAGGACCATAAAGCCAAACTAGGCAGAAAGCCAGAGACTGGCAACACAATCCCCACCTCTGTCTGCCTGAAACCCCCGACCAAGTGGAAAAGAGAACACGAGGTTCCTCAGGGGAAAAAACATCTGGGTCAATGGGAGGGCCAGGCCCGCCACGGAGTGAATGCAGAGCCCGTACCTGGAGTCGCCGTCCTGGTCCTCGGCATGCTCTCTGGTGCTGTTGACAGCGTATCTGCTACGAGGCTTACCTGAGTGAAGGCAAAAAGGGGAAAATAGCTAAGAAAACAGGATCCATCCACATACAGGAAGGTTGTTGAACCATTAAAAGTGATGGCTTCTGCTCTTGGATTGGAAGAACTAATATTGTTAAAATGGCCATACTACTCAAAGCAATCTACAGATTTAATGCAATCTCTATCAAATTACCCATGATATTTTTCACAGAACTAGAACATATAATCCTAAAATTTATATGGAACCATAAAAGACCCAGAATTGCCAAAGCAATCCTGAGGAAAAAGAATGGAGCTGGAGGCATAACCCTCCCAGACTTCAGACAATACTACAAAGCTACAGTAATCAAAACAGCATGGTACTGGGACTTCCCTGGTGGCCCAGTGGTTAAGACTCCATGCTTCCACTGCAGGGGGCGTGGGTTCAATCCCTGGTCAGGGAACCAAGATCCTGCATGTCACATGGCACGGCCACAAAAAAAAAAGTTTTAAATTATAGTTTCCAAGAAGCTGTGATAACATGGAAAATGTTCTTGCTACTATGTTAAGTTAAAAAAAAAAGGGATTTTATATATATATGCACACATGCGCACACACACGCTCTCAGTGTATGCTGGCAACTAGGCTGGAAAAAGCACAGGTAAAAGAAAGAATTTTTAAATGTCCATACAGCAATATCCTTCATATACAAAAACAACAATATCTTACCCAAATAATAACATTTAAAGACTTAAGGACAGGGACTTCCCTGGTGGCACAGTGGTTAAGAATCCGCCTGCTAATGCTGGGGATACAGGTTCAAGCCCACATGACGTGGAGCAACTAAGCCCGTGCACCACAACTACTGACCCTGCGCTCTAGAGCCCGTGAGCCACAACTACTGAGCCTGCATGCCACAACTACTGAAGCCCACGCACCTAGAGCCCGTGCTCTGCAACAAGAGAAGCCACTGCAATGAGAAGCCCGTGCACCGCAACGAAGAGTAGCCCCTGCTCGCCTCAACTAGAGAAAGCCCGCACGGAGCAACGAAGACCCAATGCAGCCAAAAAATAAAGAAAAAAAAAAAGAGAGACTTAAGGACATTTATCACAGGCAAGTTTCTCACGTACAAGAAGCCCAAGAAGAAAACAGAAATGCTAACAAGGGTGATGAGGATGAAAAAAGGACAGACTATGTTCCTGAATGAGAAGATTCAACATAAAGATCCCGTTTTCCCCATTGAATCACCATGTTTAATGTGACCCCCAAAACAATAGCAATGGCTTGGGAGTGGGATCTAACACAGTCACTGCTAATGTTTACAAGGAAAGCAAGCAGAAACACCAGGATGATGCTTAAGAAGAAAGGTGATGATAAATGACTAATCCTACCTGATGGTATAACACACTATAAAGTTACAATAATTCATCTGTGTGGAACCCACACATAGATAGATTATTGGGAGAGGTAAGAAAAGTCAGAAAACAAACTCAAATAAACATGGGAATTTAGTATGCCATGAAGGCAGCAAAACTAATCAGGAGGGCAACGTGAATGAGTCCATAAAATGATGCTGGGACTAGGCAGCCACACGGAAGAGAAAATTATACTGATTCTGAGCCAACCCCTCTCTAGCCGTGTGTGGGCCGCATGTTCCCACATCTTTCTTCATCCATCTCAGCGCCTGCCCCACAAGGCTCCAGGAGGCAAATGGGGGCATACACACAGCTCTCAGCAAGTGCCCAGAAAATACCAGCTCCAGGGAGGAGCCTTCACCTTACACCAAAAGAAACACATTTTTAAAACAAGAAGATAAACATTCCACGGGAAAACATGAGAGACTCCTTTTGTTAATAATCTTGGAGAGCAGAAGGCTTTTCTATGTGTAACAAAACTCAGAAACCACGAAAGAACAGACTGAAAACTCGACTCCATAAAAATAAAAACTCAGAGGCACGGCTTCCCTGGTGGCGCAGTGGTTAAGAATCTGCCTGCCAATGTAGGGGACACGGGTTCGAGCCCTGGTCTGGGAAGATCCCACATGCCACGGAGCAACTAAGCCCGTGAGGCACAACTACTGAGCCTGCGTGTCTAGAGCCTGTGCTCCGCAACAAGAGAAGCCACGACAATGAGAAGCCCGTGCACCGTGATGAAGAGTAGCCCCCACTCGCTGCAACTAGAGAAAGCCCGCACACAGAAACGAAAACCCAACACAGCCAAAAATAAATAAATAAATAAATAAATTTATTATTAAAAAAAAAACTCACAGGCAAACTGGCTAAATATGTACAGCTTTGTCAAAAAGGTCTATTTTTATCCTAAGTATACAAAAAATTCCTTCAAATCTGTAAAGAAAAAAAATCAAGCAATCCAAGAGGAAATTAGGCAAAGGTTATGAATAGGTGGTTCACGAAAAAGGAAATCCAAATGGCTTTGAAAACAGGAAAACATGATCACTCTCAGCTGGAAGGCAAATGCCCATTAAAACTACTATCAGATACAATTTTTCACCTATCTCATTAACAAACATAGAAAAATCTGATCTATTAAAAATACATAGCGGAGGGGCTTCCCTAGTGGCACAGTGGTTGGGAATCCGGCTGCCAGTGCAGGGGACACAGGTTCGAGCCCTGGTCTGGGAGGATCCCACATGCCACGGAGCAACTAAGCCCGTGCACCACAACTACTGAGCCTGCGCTCTGGAGCCCACGAGCCACAACTACTGAAGCTGGCATGCCTAGAGCCCGTGCTCCACAACAAGAGAAGCCACCGCAATAAGAGGCCAATGCACCGCAGCAAAGAGTAGCCCCTGCTCGCCACAGGTAGAAAAAAGCCCGCGTGCAGCAACAAAAGACCTAACACAGCCAAAAATAAAATAAATTAAAACAAAAAAACACAGCCGATCATCCCTTGGATATGAACACCCCATTTCTGTGAATTGATCATATATTCTGCAGAGTGAAAATATATATCCATAAAGGACATTCACATTGTATTAGCAAAAGATTGGAAACAACTTAAATGCCCATCAACAGAAGACTGGATGACTAAATCACAGCAAATTCCTCCCATGATTCTGATAATTCTGAATCTATATCCAAGATGTAAAGTGAAAATGAAAACAGGGCAGAACAGTGTGAATTGTGTGCTCACTTGTGTTTAGAAAATAAAACAATGCATGTATATGCTTGTATTTACACAGAAGGTTTCGCAAAGATGCACAAGAAAATGGTAACAGCACCTGACCCTACAAGGGGATGTGGGTGGCTAGGATCGATGAAAGAACTTTCCTTTCATAATCTAAATCCATTTGTACCTTTAAAACTTTGTACCACAGTTAGAAATTTAAAAGTAATTTTTAGGGCTTCCCTGGTGGCGCAGTGGTTAAGAATCCGCCTGCCACTGCAGGGGACATGGGTTCGAGCCCTGGTCCAGGAAGATCCCACATGCCACGGAGCAACTAAGCCCTCGCGCTGCAACTACTGAGCCTGCGCTCTAGAGCCCACGTGCCACAACTACTGAGCCCACGTGCCACAACTACTGAAGCCCGCGTGCCTAGAGACCGTGCTCCACAAGAGAAGCCACCACAATGAGAAGCCCGCGCACCGCAACGAAGAGCAGCCCCCGCTCGCCGTGACTAGATAAAGCCGGTGTGCAGCAACGAAGACCCAACACAGCCAAAAATGAAATGTATTTTTTTAAAAAGTAATTTTTTAAATCACATAAATTACAAATTGAACATTCATGATAGTGAAAAACTGCAAGTAACCTACACGTCCACCCATAGGGAAAGGGCATGTTCTTACCAGGCAGCTGTGTACAACCAAAAAGGGAGGTGATCTGTTTACTAGGTTGGAAAATGCTCCAAGGCAGATGGCCCAATGGAAAAAAGAGCGACTGAGAACAATACAGCTATGTGAGAGGGGGAAAAAACCCAAAGCAATAAACTATTTTTCTATGGAGGTATATTTGGTGTCTATGTACAGGAGGAACAATTATGAACATGGTAAGTGGTGATCCCTGCAAGCGAGGGAGGAGCAGCAGAACTGGGGGGAAGAGGTCAAAGAAAACTTCCGATGTACCTGGATTTCGTACTTAATGCAAGCTGAATACATTCATACGGTGCTTTAGCTCTTTTAAAAGGCCAGAGACACCGATGAAACGTTAGCAGGAGTGGCTTTGGCATGCTAAAACTATGAGTGATTTTTTTTTCCCTGCTTCTTTTTACTTTTCTATCCTTCCCCAACACTCTGTGATGAGAAGGCACCGCCCGTACGATAAGGAGAAGGAAAAAGGAAACGACTTCTCCGCTAACGGCGAGGGAGGCGGCGCCAGGCCCTCCGCCCGGCGCCCACTTACTTGTCTGGGACGCCGGGTGCTCCTGGCTCCTCTGGAATGGGTACCTGAACAGCAGCTTATTGCCCCGGCTCCCCGAGCTCACCAGAATCACGCTGATGGGGCTGGTGTTGTCCCCCATCCCGCCGGGGGCCTGGGGAGGGGTCGGGCCGGGGCCAAGGCCGGGACGGGAGTGGGGGGCGGTGGGGACCCCCCGGTGGACGGGCCACGGACGCGGAACAGAGCGCTCTAAGGACTGGTTGGGGGCGGGGGCCGAGGGGAGCCAAGCAGACGTCTCCCGCGCGACAGTGACGCAAACCACGCTCCCCCTAACGCGGCCGGCAACGCTCGCGAGACTCGCGCAACAGCACGGGGCAAACGCGCATAAAATGCTTGCGCGCGGGCCGAAGGAGTTTGCGCAGGCGCAGGCTGCCGTGTGCGCAGGCGCGAGGCCGTCTCTGGGTGCTGTGCTCGTGCGCATGCGGGACGCGGCCCCTTTCTGGAGTGGGGAGAAGAGCCAGCGGGAAGGCTAGTGGGACTGTGTGGCTGGGTTAGTCGTACGGTTCAAGGAATCTTTCTCTAAATGTTGCTTTATTCGTTATAAAAGGAACACTTGCTTGGGCAGAAAGTTCTTTCTTAGAAACATAAAGGACTAAAATAAAAAAGTAAAAAAAAAAAAAATTACTTCAGTGGATCACGGACCTAAATGTAAGAGCTGACCCTGTAAAAAAACTCTTAGGAGAAAACACGGGGGTTAAGTTCTCGTGACCTGGGGCTAGGCAGAGGTTTCTTAAATACGACACCAAGTGCACGAGCAACCAAAGAAGAAGTTAATTGTCCTGAATAGAGTTGCGAAATTTTGTGCTTCAAAGGACAAGACCAACAAAGTTAAAAGAGCGCTCACGAACCGTGAGAAAATGTTTGCAAGTCATATATCTGATGAGGGAATTGTATCCAGACTATATATATTTTAAACTCTTACAACTCTACAAGAAAAAGACAAGTAGCCAACTGAGAAGTGGGCAAAAGATGTGAATAGATATTTCCCCAAGGAATATAGACAAGTAGCCTGGAAGTACGTGAAAAGATGCTCAAACATCATTCCTCGTTAGAGAAACGCAAATCAAAACCAGAAAGAGAACACATCACACCCACTAGGATGGCTATAATCCAAAAGAAAAATGACAAGTGTTGGTGAAATCGGTATCTTGAGACACTGCTGGTGGGAATGTAAAATGATGCAGCTACTGTGGAAGACAGCCTAGCAGTTCCTCAAAAGGTTAAACAGAGTTCACATATGACCCAGCAGTTCCATTCTTTAGCATATACCCAATAAAATTAAAACATACATCCACTCAAAAACTTGTACTGTGTTCATAGCACCACTATTCATAATAGCCAAAAAGTGCAAATAACCCAACTGTCCTCCAACTGATGAATAGGTGAATCCAATAAGGTATAATCTATGCAATGGAACAGTATTCAGTCATAAAAAGGAACAAAGTACCGATACATGAGTGAACCTTGAAAAAATAGATACTGTATGATTCCATTTATATAAATGTCCAGAATAGGCAAATCCTTAGAGACAGAAAGTAGATTAGGTTGTCTGGGGCTGGGGTAGTTGGGGGTGTGTGACTGCTAATGGGGATGGGGTTTCTTTTGGGTGATGAAAGTGTTCTAAAATTGTGGTGATGGTCACATAATTCTCTGAATATACTAAAACCCGCTGAACTGCACACTTTGAATGGGTGGAATGTATGATACGTGAATTCTATCTCACAGTACAGCTGTTTTTAAAAAGTAAAAAAAAAATCACCCCACCCACCCCATCCCAGTCTTCCCCCGGAGATTACTGTAGTGAACAGTCTACTGCAACTGTTTCCAAATCTTTTCAAGCACATCAGATGCATGAGAAAGTAACCAATGGGCTAAGGAATGAGATTTTCATTGCCAAAGTAACCTCTTGCACTGAAGATGACACACGTGTATTTTGCAGGACAGATTCATGGGTTGAATCTGCCAGGATAACGGGTACATGCATCTGAAATGTCTCAGACATTGCCCACCAACATATTGCCCTGCCCAGGGCTGCATAGCATGGACTTTATTTTTTCCCAAAATTTCAAAAAAAAGGAAATAGTGTGTTATGTTGCATTTTTTTATTACTGAGGAGAAGAACTAACTATCACTTGATTATTTGCCAGAGCCTAAGAATTGCCTTCATGTTTCCTTTTGGGTTGTTTGTCCTTCTTTGATGTATTTTTATTTTGTGAGGGTTAGTTACCCTCTGTTACAGATTCTGCAAGCCTTTTTCCCAGTCTAGAATATATTGATTTTATGTATCATAAAAGTTTTCTGAGTTCCCCCCCAGTTCCCATGAATGTCCCCAGAATGGAAACAAGGGCACAGGAGCAGGATGTGAGGTTGGGAGAGCTGGGTAGATGGGCTAGCTGTGGTAATGGGGGCCTCCCCACAGGGGTGCTGGGAATCTGCGGGTGCCCAGACATAAGAACCAGGACTCTGACTCAGGCCTCCTTCCTCCGACTTCCCTGGACATGCTGCTGCCCCATTGGATGTTCCTATGGCCCCAGAACCTGGCTGTCCTTGGACTGGGGGAAGGCCCAGACGTGGAGAAACCATCATTCCTCAATTACCCACTCAGGGCCCTCTCCCTGCTAGCAACCTTCACAAAAGTATCCATTGTTTATTTTTCTGGCTGTGTGGCTAATGTCTTTTTATTGTAACAAGCACTGGAATCCATGAATGGTGATGGGAGCTCACCAGGATCCCCGCTCCCAGAGGTCCTGGATACAACCCTTCCCAAGGCCCAGGTGCAGGGCTGTCAGAGGGCTGGACTGGAGGAAGCGGGGTCCGAGTCCCACATCACCTTCACTGGCAGCATCTCAGTCCATGTCTGTCTGTCTGTCTGCCTCACTGGGCTGTTAGGGAAACCAGGGCTCATGGTCACTCCCTGGCCAATCCAGCCTGGTGCCGGCAGCCAGAGGGACCGAGGGTAGGCTGGCCCTACTTTGGGCCTCAGGTTCCCCACCAGTAACAGCAGTGGGAACAAATGGTCTCCTGAACAATGATGTGCCCAGGCCCAGCCTCTGCTCACTGCAGGGTATGTCCTCAGACTCCTCCCTGCCAGCACCCACACCTCTAAGTCCTCATTTTAAATTTAAATAACTCTCTTTAGTAACCTGCTTTTTGGAAGTAAGTAGATTCTTGGAAACAGAAACTCTTGACCTTTCCTCCCAGCCTGGGTTCTCCCCCCACTCCCCGGGGTAGGGCCAGGAGGCTCCTTGGACGGCCAGGCCTTATCAGTTCTGCCACTTGGTCTGGGCCTGATAGAGCCACCACAGACTGCCAGAGGGCCAGGCGGGGCTCACAGACCCTATCTCAGACCCACCTTGACATCTCCACCATCTCTGCCCAGAAAGAATCATTCACCTACAATAGGAACCACAATAATCTTGAATTCATGCTGCTGTGTCCCAAGGTCACATGGTGACACCTCATCCCTCTTAAGAGTGTGGTGGAGGCTATTCTAACCCCCACCCGAGGTTAAACCAGGGAAAATGGGGCTCACAAGGTACCTGACCCTGCCCAGGGTCACCCGGGGCTGCTTTTAGGTGAGGGTATGCAGATCCCTCCTCCGTCTTCTGCTGAGACCAGGGCCCTCTGAACTCAGGCCCAACTGCACAAGCTCAGAACAAGCCTGGGGCTTGGAATTCAGCCCAGAGGCCAGCAGGTTTCAGCACCCTGAAGTCCTGCACAAGCTCAGGCTCCTCTTGTTTCAGGCGGGGAATGCAAGGCCCAGAGACAGAAGACCTTGCCCACAACAAACCTTGGTCTCCTCTGCCCACTGGGGCTGGTCCCCCTCTACTGAAACTGAACGTGTTTCATAACCTTCCCGAGCCTCTGTTTCCTTATCTTAAAACATGTCATGATAATAAAATAAAACTTCTCTCACAGAGCTGTGAGGGTCAAATACCCAACATGAAGAGTATCGGTCTACGCCCAGGACTTAGAAAGCACTTGGTAAATGTTAGCTAGGGCCACACAACAGACCTTACCTCACACCACACAAAATCAGTCCAAGGTGGATTGTTGCCCAGCTCAAAGGACCAAACAATAAAGTTCTTAGAAACGTAATACAGAAGGTTCACTTCACTGAAGCCTTCAGTCCAACGCTTATTCCACTTGCTTAAAAAATTGAGGTAAAATTTGCACAACGTAAAATTAACCATTTGAAAGTGAACAGTTAATTCGGTGACATTTCGTATATTCGTAATGGACGCAACCATCATCACTAACTAGTTCCAGAATATTTTCGTCATTCCCCATCCTCCCCACTGCCCTCCCCGCAGCCCCTGGCACCCACTCATCCACTTCCTGTCTCTTTGGATTTGCCCGTTCTGGATGCTTCATATAAGTAGAATCACACAATATGTGGCCTTTCACGTCTGGCCTCTTTCACTTAGTATCATGTTCTCAAGGTTCATCCATGTCAGGGTGTGTTGGTGCTTCATTTTTATGGCTGAAGAATATCTCATTGTACAGAAGTATCATTATTTGTTGATCCATTCCTCCACTGATGGACATTTGGGTTGTTTCCACCTTTTGGCTGTTGTGTATAGAAAGGTACAACACTTTTTTTTTTTTTTTGCAGTACGCGGGCCTCTCACTGTTGTGGCCTCTCCCGTTGCGGAGCACAGGCTCCGGACGCGCAGGCTCAGTGGCCATGGCCCACGGGCCCAGCCGCTCCATGGTATGTGGGATCCTCCCAGACTGGGGCACGACCCCATGTCCCCTGCATCAGCAGGCGGACTCTCAACCACTGCACCACCAGGGAAGCCCGAAAGGTACAACATTTTTAAACCCAATTTTAAAAATCACTAAATTTTATTGCATTAAAATTATAAACTTCCATTCAAAAACAGTGCTAAGAGCATTCAGGCAAGGTACAGACCTGGGGGATATAAGACACGTGAAACTGACAAGAACTTATATCCAGAATATTTTTAAAATTCCTATAAATCAATAAGACTGGCAACACAGTAGAAAAATGGCCATGACTTGGAAACTTCAAAAAAGAGGAAATCCAGGGCTTCCCTGGTGGCACGGTGGTTGGGAGTCCGCCTGCCGATGCAGGGGACACGGGTTCGTGCCCCGGTCCGGGAAGATCCTGCATGCCGCGGAGCGGCTAGGCCCGTGAGCCATAGGCCCACGTACCGCAAAAACAAAAAAAAAAAAAAGAGGAAATCCAAAGGACAGCAAATATGTGAACAGGGGCCCAAGCTCATCAGCGTTAGGAAAGTGCAAATTAAGACCATGTGAGAAACTAATACATACCCACCAGAATAGCTAAAATTTGAGACCAGGAGACCTACCACAGCAAACGTTTGTAAGGATGTGGAGAACGAGGAACTCAACCATCACTAGGGGAATGCAAGGTGGTACAGCTGCTCCAGAAAGCGGTCTGGCATTAATTACTGAAGCTGAGAATTCCCATGCCCTAGACCCAGCAGCCCCGCTCCTAGGAATATATCTGACAGAATGTTCACTGCAGCATCATTCACAGCAACCAAGAACTAAACAACCCAAATGTCCATTCCCCAGTACCCTGTGTAACTTTGTGATATATTCCTACAAGGAAATACAACACAGAGATGACAATGAACACCCACAGCATCTCTGGCATGTCACAAACATGGGTGACAGAAGACACTGTACTGTTTCATGTACCTGAAGGCCAAAATCAGGCAAAACCAACTAAAGTGCCTAAGGACACTTTAGTAGTAGTAAAAAGTTATTGAGGGACTTCCCTGGTGGCGCAGTGGTTAAGAATCCGCCTGGGCTTCCCTGGTGGCACAGTGGTTAAGAATCCGCCTGCCAATGCAGGGGACACGGGTTCGAGCTCTGGTCCAGGAAGATCCCACATACCGCACAGCAACTAAGCCCGTGTGCCACAACTACTGAAGCCTGCGTGCCTTAGAGCCTGTGCTCCACAACAAGAGAAGCCACTGCAATGAAAAGCCCTCGCACCGCAACGAAGAGTAGCCCCCGCTTGCTGCAACTAGAGAAAGCCAGCGCACAGCAACAGAAGACCCAACGCAGCCAATAAAATAAATAAATAAATAAATAAATAAATAAATAAATAAAATAAATCTTAAAAAAAAAAGAAAGTACTAAAAAAAAGAAAAAGAATCTGCCTGCCAATGCAGGGGACCCAGGTTCGAGCCCTGGTCCAGGAAGATCTCACATGCCGCAGAGCAACTAAGCCCGTGCGCCACAACTACTGAGCCTGCGCTGTAGAGCCCACGAGCCACAACTACTGAAGCTCGTGAGCCTAGAGTCTGTACTCCTCAACAAGAGAAGCCACCGCAGTGAGAAGCCCACACACTGCAACAAAGACCCCACGCAGCCAAAACTAAATAAATAAGTAAATAATTTTTTTTAAGTTATTGAAAAGCAAGAAGGTAAGTCAGGGTAGGGGTCACCTTTGGGGAGGATTGGGTTGCTGAATATGTGCCTTATAATAATTAATTAGGCTATGACATAATTCATTAGGCTATGATGTAATCTTGTGCTATATTTTACAATGAAAAAAGTAAAAAAAGAAAAGGGCTCCTGCCCACACCAATGCTTTGCAGGGCTTGGTAGTTTCAGAAAAAAAGTGGCTTCCTGTGCCTCCCTCTCTTATGGAGGCCAAGGATGGGGGGAGGTGCTGCCGGGAGAGAAACAGGAGGCCCTGAGGCCAGAGAGGAGGGGAGGACCGGCCCCATAGTGGGAGGTCTAGAGTCCACACTCATTACCTCCCACACTGGCTCCTGGCCACAGACCCCAGACACTGCAGCTGGGGGGCTTCTAAAAGACACATCCCTCACTGAGACCCTACTGTGCCTCCCCCTCTGGCAGACTTAATACCTTCACCTGGCAGGCCAGCTCCAGCCTCACCCAGGACCTCCAGACTCCCTCCCTCTGCGTGACCTTCCACCTGGCGCTCAGCCTCCTCTGTCTCCCTCACTCAGTCTGTTTTCTCTGCCAGTCTGTCCATCTGTCTCTGTCTGTCTCCCTGCTGACACCTCTGCTTTCTAGGAGCTGAAGCCTCAGAATCAGGCTTACATACCCTTATGGAAGGCCCATATGCTGGTGGTGGCCCTGGAGTTTCCTTCTGAACCAAGCAACAGCCAGAGGTGACTGGGGAGGACCAGGCTCATCCCATTCTGGAACGAACCCAGAGAGACAAAGCCACACTCCCTGTGAACACCTGGGGCCCTGGAGTCAGCACTGCCAGGAGAGGTAGCAAGAAGCCTAAGGCCAGTGGAGGGTGGGCACCTCCCTGGGAGAGGGTGACCCTGTCACAGGAGAAGAGGGGCACAGCTGTGAAATGTAAGTAGGGAGAGACTGGGAAGGGGCTTCCATGAAGGCAGACTCTACCTCCAGGCCACAGACAGGCACCAACAGCCCAGGTGAGATCCCCGCCCTCTCTGCTCAGCAGTGGGGAGGTATCCATCGGACTCAGCTCCTGCATTCAAACCTCCACACTCCCATCAAGCCCGGCTTGGACGTAGAAGAGACCAACATCGTGGCACAATAACGTGCCAAGCACAGTGTCTGGCATACAGAAGGTGCTCGATCCTTGCTTATTCTTGTACACGTTTTCCAATCAGAGGGCTTGTCTGAGCCTCACAATTTTCTCTAAGAATAGTTCAGCAAAATATCTGTGATCAGAACTCTCCACGCGGGAAACGTTTACCCATTCTGTAAAAAGTCTAATAGGCTTTTGTGCAGATAACTCTTTGACTAACTCCCAAATTCATACGGAAAGGCAAAGGAACCAGAATCACCAAAACCATTTTGGAAAAGAATAATGAGGGAGGAATGACATCACCCAGTCTTTTAACACCTTTATTGAGATAAAATTCACATGCCATATATTCCACCCATTTAAAGTGTGCAATTCAGCGGGTTTTAGTATATTCAGAGAGTTATGCAGCCATCAGCACAATTTTAGAACGTTTGCATCACCCCAAAAGGAAACCCATCCGCATTAGCAGTCACACCCCCCAACTACCCCGGCCCCAGACAACCTAATCTACTTTCTGTCTCTAAGGATTTGCCTGTCCTTGACATATATATAAATGGAATCATACAATATGTATTTTTAATTTTTTTTTTTTTTTTGTCTGTGGTGGGTCTTTGTTGCCGCCTTCGGGCTTTCTCTAGTTGCAGCAAGTA
This sequence comes from Lagenorhynchus albirostris, assembly GCF_949774975.1. Classification (NCBI taxonomy): domain Eukaryota; kingdom Metazoa; phylum Chordata; class Mammalia; order Artiodactyla; family Delphinidae; genus Lagenorhynchus; species Lagenorhynchus albirostris. The sequence goes on from NC_083109.1 coordinate 49,391,983, forward strand.
GAGGCTACTCTTCGTTGTGGTGCGCGGGCTTCTCATTGTGGTGGCTTCTCTTGTTGTGGAGCACTGGCTCTAGGCCTGCGGGCTTCAGTAGTTGCAGCACTCAGGCTCAGTAGTTGCAGTACACAGGCCCTAGAGAACATGGGCTTCAGTAGTTGTGGCATGTAGGCTCAGCAGTTGCGGCATGCGGGCTTTAGGATGTGTGGGCTTCAGTAGTTGTGGCTCGTGGGCTCTAGAGCACAGGCTCAGGAGTTGTGGCACATGGGCTTAGCTCCACGGCATGTGGGATCTTCCCAGACCAGGGATCAAACCTGTGTCCCCTGCATTGGCAGGTGGATTCTTAACCACTGTGCCACCAGGGAAGTCCCACAATATGTGTTTTTTCAAGGTTCATTCATGTATCAGTACTTTGTTCCTTTTTTTGATGGAATACTATTCCATTGCATAGATTATACCATGTTTGATTCACCCATTCATCAGTTGAAGGACATTTGGGTTTTTTGCACTTTTTGGCTATTATAAATAGTGGTTGGTGCTACGAACACAGTACAAGTTTTTGAGTGGATGTATGTTTTCATTTTATTGGGTATATACTAAGGAATGGAACTGCTGGGTCATATGGGAACTCTATGTTTAACCTTTTGAGGAACTGCCAGGCTGTCTTCCACAGTAGCTGCACCATTTTACATTCCCACCAGCAGTGTCTAAAGATTCCAATTTCACCACCTCCTCACCAACACTTGTTATTTGCCTTTTAAATATAGCCATTCTAATAGGTGTAGGTAAGGTTAGGGTTAGAGTTCAGGGTTAGGGGTTTTGATTATAGCCATCTTAGTGAGTGTGCTCTGTTTGGTTTTGATTTGCATTTCCCTAATGAGTAACGATGCTGAGCATCTCTTCATGTGCTTATTGGACATCTGTATGTTTTCTTTAGAGTATTGTCTATTAAAGTCCTTTGCCCAGTTTTCAATTAGTTTTTTGTCTCTATTTTTCAGTTGTAAGTTTTTTTATATTGTGGATCAGTCGCTTATCAGATGTATGATTTGCAAATGTTTTCTCCCATTCTTGGGACAGGATCTAATTTTAAGACCGAACATAAAGTTTACAGTAATAAACACAGTGTGATTTTGGTGAAGGATAGACACATAGATCAATGGAACAAAATAGAGAGTACAGAAATAGACCTGTAGAAATATGTCAAATTAATCTTTTACAAATGAATTAGAGAAGGCAATTCAATAGAGGAAGTATAGTGTTTTCAACAAAAGGTGCTAGAAAAATTGAACACTCATAGGCAAAGAAAAAAAACCTGGACATAAACCTCACACTTCATACAAAAATTATCTCAAAATGGATCATGGATCTAAGTGTAAAATATAAACTATGAAACATTTAGAAGAAACCATAGATAAAAGTCTCTGTGACCTGGGATTAGGCAAAGAATTCTCAGGCATGACTCTAAAAACATGAATCTTAAGAGGAAAACTTGATAAATTAGACTTCATCAAAAATAAAACTTTGGGGCTTCCCTGGTGGCGCAGTGGTTGAGAGTGCGCCTGCTGATGCAGGGGACATGGGTTCGTGCCCCGGTCCGGGGAGATCCCACATGCCGCGGAGTGGCTGGGCCCGTGAGCCATGGCCGCTGAGCCTGTGCGTCCGGAGCCTGTGCTCTGCAACGGGAGAGGCCACAACAGTGAGAGGCCCACGTACCGCAAAAAAATAAATTAATTAATTAATAAAAAATAAAACTTCGGCTCCGCAAATGACACTATTAAGAAAATGAAGTGACAAGCTACAAACTAGGAGGAAATATTTGCAAATTGCATATCTGACAAATGATTGCACCCAGAATATATACAGAACTCTCAAAATTCAACAATAAGAAAACAAACAACCCAATTTTAAAATGGTCAAAAGACCAGAAGAGATATTTCACCAAAGAGAATATATGGGACTTCCCTGGTGGTGCGGTGGTTAAGAATCCGCCTGCCAATGCAGGGGACACAGGTTCGAGCCCTGGTCCGGGAAGATCCCACATGCAGCGGAGCAACTAAGCCCATGCGCCACAACTACTGAGCCTGCGCTCTAGAGCCTGCGAGCCACAACTACTGAAGCCTGCATGCCTAGAGCCAGTGCTCCGCAACAAGAGAAGCCACCGCAATGAGAAGCCCGTGCACCGCAATGAAGAGTAGCCCCTGCTCACCACAACTAGAGAAAGCCTGTGCACAGCAGCAAAGACCTAACGCAGCCATAAATAAATAAATAAATAAATTAATTAATTAATTAAAAAGAGAATACATGGATGGCAAATAAGCCCATGAAAAGATGCTGCACATCACTGGCCATCAGGGAAACACAAATTGAAGCCACAATGATATATTTTCTCACAACCATCAGAACGACTAACATGTAAAGATTCTGACAAAGATGCACGGACGCTAGGACTTCCCTTCATTGCTGAGTGGAATGCAAAATGGTAAAGCCACTCTGGAAAACAGTTTAGTGGTTTCTTACAAAGTTAAACATACAGTTAGTACATGAACCAACAATCCTACTCCTAGATATGGTATCATCCCAGAGAAATAAAAACTTATGTTCACATAAAGACCTACACAAGAATGTTCATAGCAGCTTTATTTGTAATAGCCCCAAACTGGAAAAAGCCCACATGTTTGAGTGGGAGAATGAATGAACATTAGTACCGTGGAGTACTACTCTGCAATAAAAGGAAGCCAACTACTGATACCGGCAATAACATGCATGGATCTCAAGGGTATTATTCTAAGTAAAAGAAGCCAGTCCTACAAGATGACATGCCGTATGGTTCCATTTATAGGATATTCTTGAAAAAGACAGAATTATAGTGGTTGTCTGGGTTTAGGGGACAGAGGAAGGTGAGACTGCAAAGGGGCAGCCTGTGGGAGTTTTGGGGCTGATAGAACTGTTGTGTGTCCTGACTGTGGTGGGGTTACACAAATCTACACACATGTCAAAATTCACAGAGCAGTACATTTAAAAAAATCAACTGTATTGTATGTTGAAATAATAACGTGGTGAGCAACAGAGTAGTCCCCAAAAGCACATGACATTAGGATTCTCTTATTGACCAGCCACCTCCTCCAGCTTTTCAGGAACAGAACCAGTCAGTACCTCCCTCCTCAGGGCCCACTTGGCAAAACCATTGCTTTCTTGGAGGAAACCCAGGGATCCTAGAGCCAGTGTCTGTGGGGGAGGGGGGTGCGGGGGGGATGCTGGCATGTGAGTCCAGCCACAGGACCCACCGAGGAGCAATGCAGGCAGCACAGGCACAGGCCAGCCGAGGAGGGTGTGTGGGCACTGCTCCTCTGGCTTCTCCCATTTTGTGATTCTGAAATGGACAAGGGCAGTGCAGCACTGGGCTGCCTGGGCCCCTATCTCCCCTGGAGTCTGGTCAGGCTGCAGCCAACGCCCCCTTTAAGGCCCAGCAAGGGCAGCCGGAGTGATAGCCCCTCACCCCACCAGGCCCACCGGGCCCTGACTGCCCACTGTCACTGGATCTGATAAGAGACCCACCCCCCATGGCCCCCTCCCCTCTCCCAGCGATGACCACAGCCTGGCCCCCACCCTGGCTCCACATATATAAGGGGACCCTGGGGGCTGAGCACCACGGACACCAGTTCTCAGCATACCCAGCTCCCACTCAGCCGCCACCATGTCTCTGACCAGGGCTGAGAGGACCATCATCGTGTCCATGTGGGGCAAGATCTCCACACAGGCAGACATCATCGGCACCGAGGCCCTGGAGAGGTGAGCACCAGCTGGGCTGGGATGGAGCCTGGTAGGGGACAGTGTGGGTCACTGAGGACAGGGGTCAGTAGGAGGGGTCAGGGAGGATAGGTCAGCAAGGAGCGTCAGTGAGGAGGGGGCAGTGAGGAGGGGACAGTAAGGAGGGTCAGTGAGGAGGGGACAGTGAGGAGGGTCAGTGAGGAGGGTCAGTGAGGAGGGGACAGTGAGGAGGGACAGTGAGGAGGGGACAGTGAAGAGGGTCAGTGAGGAGGGGTCAGTGAGGAGGGGACAGTGAGGAGGGACAGTGAGGAGGGGACAGTGAGGAGGGTCAGTGAGGAGGGTCAGTGAGGAGGGACAGTGAGGAGGGTCAGTGAGGAGGGGACAGTGAGGAGGGTCAGTGAGGAGGGGGCAGTGAGGAGGGTCAGTGAGGAGGGGACAGTGAGGAGGGACAGTGAGGAGGGTCAGTGAGGAGGGGACAGTGAGGAGGGTCAGTGAGGAGGGGACAGTGAGGAGGGTCAGTGAGGAGGGTCAGTGAGGAGGGGACAGTGAGGAGGGACAGTGAGGAGGGGACAGTGAAGAGGGTCAGTGAGGAGGGCACATATGCAGGTTCAGTGAGCACGAGCAGCGGTGAGGCGGGTGCTCGGCGGTCAGCGAGCAAGAGAAGGGGCATGGGGAGGGTGACGAGGGTCGATCGTGTCCCTCCCTCAGCGCCCAGCACCCAGGTCTCCACAATCATTGTTGATTGAATGAGTGAGTGAAGGATGGAACGAATGACTGGAGGACAGGGCGGTGAGGGTGAGGTGGGCCGGGCCATACTGGAGCTGGGGCAACAGCTGAAGTCCGCGATACCGATCCTGTGTGTCTTTAAAATGTTCATATTGGGGTCAAGTTGCACTTTTTGCCCTAATATTTACGTTTTAACTCCCGCGTGCAAACGTGACGTGTCCCGGCCCGGCCCGCCCCGCCCGCAGGCTCTTCTCCAGCTACCCCCAGACCAAGACCTACTTCCCGCACTTCGACCTGCACGCGGGCTCCGCGCAGCTGCGCGCGCACGGCTCCAAGGTGGTGGCCGCCGTGGGCGACGCGGTCAAGAGCATCGACAACGTGGCGGGCGCCCTCTCCAAGCTGAGCGAGCTGCACGCCTACGTGCTGCGCGTGGACCCTGTCAACTTCAAGGTGGGCGCGGGGCGGGGCCCGGGGCGGGGCGGGGTCCGGGGACGGGGCTGGGTGCCCGCCGCTCGCGCCGCGCCCGCCCTGAGCCACCCTGTCGCCCCAGCTGCTGTCCCACTGCCTGCTGGTCACGGTGGCCTCGCACTTCCCCGCTGACTTCACGGCCGACGCGCACGCCGCCTGGGACAAGTTCCTGTCCATCGTGTCCCGCGTCCTGACCGAGAAGTACCGCTGAGGATGCCTCCCGACCCCCAGGGCAGGCTTCGAGCCCTCCCCTTCCCCTGCACCCTCTTACGATTCCACCCGGGACCCCCAATAAATGGATGAGGATGGAGGGAGCCTGGTTGTGCGTCTCAGTATTGGGGGAAGCGGAGGAGAATGAAGGGAGGGAATGGAGGCTTCGCAGGAACACTGCCGACCCTAGTGTCACCCCCGGCCTGGAGGTCACTCCAAGGGTGCTTTGGGGGCGGTCCTTGGTCCTGAGGACCCCAGAGTCGCGACCGGAGGGAGCAGAACAGCCCAGGACCGCCCACGCCGTTTTCTCGGGTCAGACCTGAGTTTGTGCCTCTTTCCCGCCTCCCAAATCACCCAGTCTGTCGCTTCAGTCAGCGTATTGTGTGTATGTGTAGGGTATGTGTAGGGTATGTGTAGGGACTCAGGGGCCTTTCCTCAAAGCTTGTTGTCACAGCTCAGGCACTGAGAGGACCCTTGACACCTCCTGGCCCTCCGCGCTCTTTCTCCCAATCCCTCCATCAGCTCCCTGTGGAATAATTGTAGATCCCCCTGAAGTCTGCAGCCAAGGCGCGCACACACACACACACACACACACACACACACACACACACACACACGGCGTGATTCAGTTCCTCCGCGGTGACAGGGACCTGGGTTGGCAACCAGGGTCCCCAGGTTCCCGCCGCGCTCCTGAAGATAAGGGCGGGCAGGGCGCCGGGGGCAGGGCCGCTATAAGGAGGCCGGGACTGCGGGCGCGGCACCCAGAGCAGCCACGCCAACGCCATGCTCAGCGCCCAGGAGCGCGCCCAAGTAGCACAGGTCTGGGACCTGATCGCCGGCCACGAGGCGCCCTTCGGGGCGGAGCTTCTGCTCAGGTGGGTTGGGGCTGGGTCTCCAGAATCGTAGCGAGGCGGAGACTGGGGTGTTGGGCCTGAGTCGGGAGGGGGGCGGGCCTGACCGGGGGTTCGCGGGGTCTGGGCGGCGCAGACGCTGGAGGGACCGCCCTCCCTCTTCACCCTTGCTCCCGCAGGCTCTTCACGGTGTACCCCAGCACCAAGACCTACTTTAAGCACCTGGGCGACCGCCCTGACGAGGTGCAGCTGCTGAGCCACGGACAACGTGTGCTCGAGGCGGTGGGAGTGGCCGTCCGGCACATGGACAACCTGCGCGCGGCCCTGAGCCCGCTTGCCGACCTGCACGCACATGTGCTGCGCGTGGACCCCACCAACTTCCCAGTGAGCCACCCCGGGACGTAGCAGGGTTCGCGCGCGCAGCCGAGGTGGGGAGGCATTCGGCAAGGAATTGGCGAGGACAGATCTCTTCTCACCGGCCTTTTCTCCCGCAGCTGCTGATCCAGTGTTTCCAGGTGGTGCTGGCCTCCCACCTGCAGGGCGAGTTCACGGTGGAGATGCAGGTGGTGTGGGATAAGTTCCTGACGGGCCTGGCGGTAGTGCTGACAGAAAAGTACCGCTGAGTTCTGTGCCCCGGGTCTAGGTCTGCGCATGTCAATAAACAAGCCTCAAAAGTCTGGACCCCGCGCAGGTGTGGTCTTTGGGGAGCAGGCGGACTGACGTCACAGTTGCGGGCAGAGAAGCTCCGGGTCCTGAGGGGAGCCTCGCGGAATCTTAGGGCAGGATCCCCAACCTTTGCTGACAATGGAACCAGGGGCACAGGAACGGGACCTTGGGCACTCAACAAACCCTGAACGAGGACGGTTCCCGGTCTGACAGTCTGGGGGTCCGGGCCGGGTGTGTACACCCAGAGGCTTGCACAGAACAGTTGCCCTCCCGGGGCAGGGGAATGTGGTGGGGCCGAGCGCGTGCTCGGATGGGGGAAGTGTCTTCGGCTTCACCTCGCATCTGGCACCCGTGCGATGCCATACCATTTGCAAAGCACGTCCTCATTCACACACTAATTCGTCTCCGTCCCTACCTCACTCCAGGAACCGCAAGCCTGAATCTTCGCCTCTTTAACAGCTAGGCGGGGCACCGAGGCCTAGGGGGCAAGTTCCTGGCCTGAGGCCAAACAGACTTCGTGGCCTAGGGCTCCACAGACCCTCATCTCTGTTCTTTCCCATCTTCTCCCCTACTTCCAGCACTCACTCTGTAGTTGCCTTGCCCTGGTCCAAGTTAGTCCCTTCCTCTGCATCTCCTGGGGCAGGGAGTGGGGTAGGAAGGAAGACCTCTACGGCCACAACCCATGTCACGTCAACATAAGGTGAGATACTAGGCTTGTCCCTAAGCGTGCTGAGCCTGATGCATCCGACGGAAAATCCCCAACCGCGCTGGGTCTTTTAAATAATTTAGAAGATCCTAATGCAGGGTGGGTGCCTGGCTGGCCCACGGCCACCCAAACCCCACCCCAGCTCCAGCCGCCCCGCTCAGTCTCTGGGGTCCCTGGGCCATGGCGCCCACCTTACACACACACACACACACACACACACACACACACACACACACGTGCCCTGTCAATCTCTCTTCCCTCTGCAGCACTGGTGCAGGGATCTTAGTGCTCCATTTAGAGCCTTTGCAAATGCAGGAGCCTGACCCTGGGAGCTCTCCAAACTCTGAATGAGAATGGTTCCCCAGCTGATAATCTCACATCTGTGCAGGGCTGGGAAGTGGGGGACCAAGTCCAAAGCAGGGGGTGGGGAGGGGCTGCTGGATGCCAAGCCCTGACCCTGGCTGAGCGGAATGCCCCCACTGTCCATGACAACACCTGCTAACCCGCGCTGTGCCAGGGCCTGCCCACCATTGTGGGTACGATGCTTAAAGGACTTCCCCCCTGTTACATCCTGCACCCACATTATTTACATGGGCAGTTTACAGCTCTTCATCCTGGGGAAAAGTTTAGTGCGAAAGCAGCTTGTTTCACTTCGGAAAAGACTGTGCTCCTCTCCAAGACTGGCAAATAGACACCTCGAGGCTACACCAGCTGGGGACAAACTCGGGTGCCAGTGGGTTTGCGTGGCTCGGAAACGTGTGTGAGCTCCCAGACCCACAGGAGCGGGAAAAGAGTGGGCCCCAGGACTGGGTGGGGCCCACTTGGGACTCCAGCACTCCCGCACCCTCTCGAGACCGAGCTTTCCAGGCTGGCACCTCCCGGCCCCGCGCCAGCCAATGAGCGCGCCCGCGATCGGGCGTGCCCCTCGCGCCCCAGGCATAAAGGCTCGCGCACTCCCAGCCCTGCACGCTTCTGGTCCTGACCCAGACTCAGAGAGAACCCACCATGGTGCTGTCTCCCGCCGACAAGACCAACGTCAAGGGCACCTGGGCTAAGATTGGCAACCACAGTGCAGAATATGGCGCAGAGGCCCTGGAGAGGTGAGCAGCCCATCTGCCCGGCTGGGACTGGGGCCGGTCGCCCCGTCGCATCCTGGTCCTGGGCCGACCGGCCTAAGCCCGGCTCTCCCGTCTCTTCTCCACTCAGGATGTTCATAAACTTCCCCAGCACCAAGACTTACTTCTCCCACTTCGACCTGGGACACGGCTCCGCCCAGATCAAGGGGCACGGCAAGAAGGTGGCCGACGCGCTGACCAAAGCCGTGGGCCACATAGACAACCTGCCCGATGCCTTGTCTGAGCTGAGCGACCTGCACGCCCACAAGCTGCGTGTGGACCCGGTCAACTTCAAGGTGAGCTCGCGGGCCGGGCCGGGAGAGATCTGAGCTAGCAAGGCAGAGAGTGCGGTGGGGTTCCAGAGGTGGAGCACGGCGGCACTCCCCCAACCCCGCGGCCCCTGACACCCCCTCTCTCCGCAGCTCCTGAGCCACTGCCTGCTGGTGACCCTGGCTCTCCACCTCCCCGCCGATTTCACGCCCTCGGTCCATGCCTCCCTGGACAAGTTCTTGGCCAGTGTGAGCACCGTGCTGACCTCCAAATACCGTTAAGCTGGAGCCTCCGCGATTCCTACCTTGGCCTGGGGCCCTCTGGTGCTCTGGGCACCCTCACTTCCCGATCTTTGAATAAAGTCTGAGTGGGCTGCAGCCTCTGTAGCCTCAGTTCTCTGTGTCCACAAACCGTGCCGGGGTCGGGGTGGTTCCCAGCAACGAGGAATGGGAGGGCTGAGGAGGGATGGGAGCTAAGGCTGAGGCCTCCCAGAATCTGCTGAACCAAGCTCTGACTTGCAAGGGCTCTGCCCGAGGTGGGTAGTCCTAAAATGGCACGCTGTTTTGCAGTTTCTCTGATCCCCCTTAAAGATACAGTTAGGGGCTTCCCTGGTGGTGCAGTGGTTGGGAATCCGCCTGCCGATGCAGGGGACGCGGGTTCGTGCCCCGGTGCGGGAGGATCCCACATGCCGTGGAGCGGCTGGGCCCATGGGCCATGGTCGCTGGGCCTGCGCGTCCGGAGCCTGTGCTCCGCAACGGGAGAGGCCACAGCGGTGAGAGGCCCGTGTACCGCAAAAAAAAAAAAAAAAAAAAAAAAAAGATACAGTTAGATCCAAACAACAAACCACACAAATAGGCTTTTTGTGGGGTCTCCCGGCAGTTCTGCCTTGGTGCTGTGAGCAACCTTCACAAAGGCCCCCGTCCCGCGCGCCAGTGCCCTGGACTCCACACTGGAACCTTGCACACCCCACCCACCCTGTAGCCCTTAGGGACCCTATCAGCACCTCCAGCCAAGCCCCCATCTTCAGGGCAACACCCAGCGCTGGATAAAAGTTTGGGGAGAGTGGTGGGGCCCCTGCTCACCACTTTCTTTCTGGACAAGGACCTCTTCGAACAGCTGGGGAGTGGCTTCCCCCTCTCCACCACACACTCTTCCTCTGCCCCATAGCCCAATTTGCTTTCATTTAAATATAGAAAAACACTGAAGAATTAAATTAAAATCCACCCATGGTTTTTTTCACACACACACGCACACCCTTTTTGTGTGATTCAAAGGAGAGAGAGAATCCATCTGTCCTGTCCACCTAACCCCCGCAGAAAGAGCCAAGGCTCACAGTTTGGGACTGACCCCACTGGCTCCTACCCTGTGCTGAGGGGACACAGCTACATCTACAACTGTACTTTTTTTTTTTTTTGGTCAAAAATACTATTCTACCTTAGGCATATTTTTCTTCAACCTGCTCTTCTCACTGAACTGTGTCTCCTCTACCTGTCTTCTGGCCAATTCATTCAGCTCTGTCTCACTTCATATATTTGTTGGTCATTTTGATATTTCCATTAATTTCCTGTTAAAATCCTCTGTCAATCGTTCTCATAAGTCATTTGTCTTTTCCTTATATCTTTGTGGGAGGTCTTCCCATATTGTGAATGTAAGACATCAGCTGAGAAATGTTCCTCAAATCTTGCCTTAAAAGGGCCGGGGTGGGGACTTCCCTGGCGGTTCAGTGGTTAAGACGCCGCACTTCCAGTGCAGGGTGCACGGATTCGATCCCTGGTCGAGGGACTAAGATCCTGCATGCCCCGCGGCTCACCACCCCCCCCAAAAAAAGGCTGGGGTGCAGCAACTACCACCCTGGAAGAAGAAACTTGAACCCGGAGCCCCCCAGCCGGAGGGATTCCAGTAGAGATTTGTTGAGGACATGTCAGCGATGCGCACACGTCTTGTGTGCATCCGTCTCTGGCCTGAACTAGACTCACCGAATCGCCCATTCATTCACTGATTCTGCCCAAATTTAAAATGCCTAGCGTGTGCCAAGCCTAGGTCCAGGGTGGGTGGGACGGGCTGACCTACTCCCTTCTTCCATCCCTCAGGGGTTCTAAAGGGTGGAAGAGCGGACATCCACCCCGCTCCACAAACCGGCCCCCGCCAGCTGGGACCAGGATAGCACTTCCGGGGAAGGTGGACGCAGCGGGCGGGAAGCAGCCGGTGGGAGGGCGAATACCCTGGCCAGAGTCTCCAGGTCCCTCCCCAAACCGGGAGCGAAGCACGCACCGCCCAGCCAGGCGCACACGTTGCGCCGCGCGCCCCCTGCTGTCCAGGTCCATAGGCGCATCCCGGCCCCGCGCCAGCCAATGAGCGCGCCCGCGATCGGGCGTGCCCCTCGCGCCCCAGGCATAAAGGCTCGCGCACTCCCAGCCCTGCACGCTTCTGGTCCTGACCCAGACTCAGAGAGAATCCACCATGGTGCTGTCTCCCGCCGACAAGACCAACGTCAAGGGCACCTGGTCTAAGATTGGCAACCACAGTGCAGAATATGGCGCAGAGGCCCTGGAGAGGTGAGCAGCCCATCTGCCCGGCTGGGACTGGGGCCGGTCGCCCCGTCGCATCCTGGTCCTGGGCCGACCGGCCTAAGCCCGGCTCTCCCGTCTCTTCTCCACTCAGGATGTTCATAAACTTCCCCAGCACCAAGACTTACTTCTCCCACTTCGACCTGGGACACGGCTCCGCCCAGATCAAGGGGCACGGCAAGAAGGTGGCCGACGCGCTGACCAAAGCCGTGGGCCACATAGACAACCTGCCCGATGCCTTGTCTGAGCTGAGCGACCTGCACGCCCACAAGCTGCGTGTGGACCCGGTCAACTTCAAGGTGAGCTCGCGGGCCGGGCCGGGAGAGATCTGAGCTAGCAAGGCAGAGAGTGCGGTGGGGTTCCAGAGGTGGAGCACGGCGGCACTCCCCCAACCCCGCGGCCTCTGACACCCCCTCTCTCCGCAGCTCCTGAGCCACTGCCTGCTGGTGACCCTGGCTCTCCACCTCCCCGCCGATTTCACGCCCTCGGTCCATGCCTCCCTGGACAAGTTCTTGGCCAGTGTGAGCACCGTGCTGACCTCCAAATACCGTTAAGCTGGAGCCTCCGCGATTCCTACCCTGGCCTGGGGCCCTCTGGCGCTCTGGGCACCCTCACTTCCCGATCTTTGAATAAAGTCTGAGTGGGCTGCAGCCTCTGTAGCCTCGGTTTTTTGTGTCCACGAACCGTGCCGGGAGTCGGGGTGGCTCTCTTTGCCTTGGACCAAGCAACTCTCCGAGGCAGGTAAAGAGAGGGAAGGGGAAAACAGTACAGAAGAGGGGCGGAGCCGGTCCCACTGCCACTGCCTGGGATTCTCTGGGCAGCCCTCACCCTCACCCTGGAGTGACTTGCTGAGTACATCTGCCCTTTACCGAATTCCAGAGACTTGCGTATTCATCGCGGGTTTGCTCAAATAATGGGTTTGTTTCCTGTCTTTACATTTTATGGCACACACACTTGTGCTGAGAGTTGGTGGACCTCCAGCCTAGGACCTTGGAGCTCTCCCAGGGCTCTTCCCAGAGTTGGGTGGTGGGGAGAACACAGAGATCACACTTTTTCAGAGGCTCACTGAGTACCCCCTCTCCATCAAGTGCCTCCCAAGTACATGCACAGTCTAGAGGAAATTGGGGTGAGCAGTGCCATTGCAGAGCCAGGCAATTTCCTGGATATGCCCCTTTCACCTGGTACACCCCCCAGGACACTCACAGGGTCTAAAGGACTGATTTGGGGGGCCCAGCTCAGGATCCACTGAGGCCCACTGACTCACCCCAGTGCAGCAGTGGAGAAGAGAGCCCGGGGGGTGGGGTGGGGGTGTGGGCGCCTGCACTCCGATGTGCTTCCTTCCCATGGAGAATGCCCCTAGTGCCCAGTCCTGGTAGTCGTCCAGCCCTGAGCCCCCGACTGAGAGCAGTGTCCTTTCTTCCCTGGGCCCAAGTGTCATCCTCAGAAAATGCGATGGCAGGTTCCCTGACTCAGTGTGTCATGCTTTTAGCACAGCTGGTGGCACAGTATGAGCTCTGTAAGAGGCAGTCCTCCTTATTTTATTATTAGGAAAAATGAGGGCCTGGGCTAAAAGTGGAAACAACCCAGATGTTCATCAACAGATGAGTGTACAAAATGTGATCTATCTATCCATAAAATGGAATGTTATCCGTCCATAAAAAGCAACGAAGTGTCAATACATGCTACAACATGGATAAACCTCGGAAACGTGCTAAGTGAAAGAAACCAGACACAAAAGACCATATATTGCATGATTCTATTCACATGAAATGTCCAGAATACGCAGATGCACAGAGACAGAAAGACTGGTAATGGCCAGGGGCTGGAGGGCAGGGGTTATGGACTGACGGCTAATGGGGACAGAGTTTCTATTTGGGACGATGAAAACGTTCTGGAACTGGACAGTGGTAATGGCTGCACACACTCTGAATGTAATTAAAGACACTGAATTGTACACCTTAAAATAGCTAAGACAGTAAATTTTATGTTACATGAATTTCAACGCAATTTAAAAAAACAAAAGGATGTATAGTGATGCCTGGCACAGCATGAGTGCTGCATAGGTATTAGCTATTATTTTGGGATATATCCTAGGCACCCATTATAAATGCTCATTGTCAGAAAGGGGCGTCTGTTATGAACCAGGCACAACCTTGGAAAGAAGAAATTGTTACCTTCCTTATATTCCATAAATGAGAAAATAGACTCAGAAAGGTGTCATAATAGACTCGGGAGGGAGGTAGAATAAGCTGATGTTCAATGCCAAAATCCACGCTAAAATTCAGGGCAACCTAATATTAATGATACATACTAAATATTAGTTTCCATAGAGTAAACCTTCAAAAATACGGGCCTCAGGGTCCAGGGCGATTAGGAAGGCCCCAGGTCGGAGCAGACGCTCCGTGGAGCGCTCCGGGCCCCTGGGGCCAGATTCTGCGACCGGAGGCACGGCGAACCCAGGATGCCAAGGGGACCGCGGGCCGATACGCGCAGGCGCAACCCGGACTTCATCAAGGCTCCGAGCGCGCGGCCGGGCGGGCTCCACGATGGTGCTGGAGGCGGCGGACCGGGCTGCGGTGCGCGCGCTGTGGCTGAAGCTGGGTAGTAACGTCGGCGTCTACACGACCGAGGCCCTGGAGAGGTGCGCACAGGCCCCGGGCTCCCCTGCCTTCAGCCCGCTCGGGAAAGCGTCCTCCTTCCTCCCCAGCCTGACTCGCCGTTCCTCCCGCAGGACCTTCCTGGCCTTCCCTTCCACCAAGACCTACTTCCTCCACCTGGACCTGAGCCCCGGCTCCGCCCAGGTCAGAGCGCACGGCCAGAAAGTGGCCGACGCGCTGACCCTCGCCGTGGACCACCTGGACGACCTGCCCAGCGCCCTGTCGGCTCTGCGTGAGCTGCACGCGCATAAGCTGCGCGTGGACCCCGTCAAGTTCCAGGTGAGCTCGCCGGCGGGGTCTGACCCCTGTCGCCGGGGGAGGGGGCTCCCGTCAGGGAAGGGGGGGTGCACCCGCGTGGAAACGACTCCCTCTCCGCAGCTGCTGGTCCACTGCCTGCTGGTGACCCTCGCCCGGCACTACCCCGGAGACTTCAGCCCCTCCCTGCAGGCCTCGCTCAACAAGTTTCTGAGCCACGTGATCTCGGCGCTGGCCCCCAACTGTCACTAAATTGAAAGGGTGGTCGCGTGGGGCTTGTGTTTGAGTAAAGTCCGCGGACAAAGCCTCGGGTGCGCGAGTGTTCTCTCTAGGGGAGCGCGCCCTGGGCCTGACAGGGGGCGGGGGCGCCCCTCCTAAATGAAGTAGGGGTCTGAGGAAGCCCGAGTCTCACACTACCAATTGTCAGATCCCAGCAGGACGCCCCCCGAACCCCGGCAGCCTGAGGCAAGTCTGGACAGCGGGTCCCAAATCCCAAGTGGTAAACCCCGACTAGCCATGCCCTTGGGCGCGACCACTTAGCGGTGCAGACCCGGGGCTTCGGCCACTCGGGAAGGGGTGGCAGGTGGCGGTCATGGTCGCAAGCTGCGAGGCCGGACCCTCCTCCGGGCTGCCCACTTCGGACACCTCAGATCCACCTAGAAGCGCGCGGCACAGCCTGGGAGAAAATTAGGGACCGGCGCCCCTGCCGGCGCGGACCGGAACTGCTCCGGTAGCCTTGGGGTCAAAGGCACCTTTGCCAGACTCTGGACCTGGTGGAAGGAGGTGGCTCCTGCAGCGGACAGGGCGGACCAGGGAGCCGGCAGAGAGCGCTGCCCACATGCCACACTTCTCAGGAAGCAGACCTCAGAGCGTCTTCCTTTAAAAAATTCGGAGAACTACTCACTTGCTGCACCTGCCTGTGTATCCCAGTGGGCTCAGCACATCCATTATTCCTTCACTCCCCACTTGACACATGGGGAAACTGTGTGAACAATGGAGGGCATGGGAGTCCCATCCAAGAGTACATGTGTGACATGCACAGACAGAAGTCCCCTCTTATCCTGAGGGATATATTCCAAGACCCCCAGTGGATGCCTGAAACCTCAGTACTGAACCCGAAGCATGCTATGTTTTGTCCCATATGTACACACCTTTAGTAAATTTAATTTATAATTAGGTACAGTAAGAGAGTAACAGCAATAACTAATAAGACAACGACAACAATGTACTGTAATAAAAGCTATGTGAATGTGGTCTCTCTCTTTCAAAATATCTTGCCGTGCAAATTTGATACCTTTTCCATCTCAATACCAGAGCAGTTACCACACACTGCAGCTGTAACTTTTGCAGTTTGAAGTGCGACAGCAAAACAGCATGAATTTTTTTCCTTCTTCACAATTTCAGAGATAGAAGATTCGTTCTTACCATAGATCTTCGCAACCTCAGCATACGATTTTTTTCTTTCCTTATTGTCTGGAACTTTTAGCTTTTATAAAAAAGTTAATTAGTTTTTGGCTGTGTTGGCTCTTTGTTGCTGTGTGCGGGCTTTCTCTAGTTGCAGAGAGCGGGGGCTACTCTTCGTTGCGTTACACAGGCTTCTCATTGCGGTGGCTTCTCTTGTTGTGGAGCACAGGCTCTAAGCATGCGGGCTTCAGTAGTTGTGGCGCGCAGGCTCAGTAGTTGTGGCGCGCAGGCTCAGTAGCTGTAGCGTGCACAGGCTTAGCTGCTCTGCAGCATGTGGGATCTTCCCCGCCCAGGGCTAGAAACCGTGTCCCCAGCATTGGCAGGCAGATTCTTAACCACTGCGCCACCAGGGAAGCCCTAGCTTTTCATTTAAAGGAAGCACTTGAGGTCTTCTCTTTGGCACATCACTCCTCTTGTGCTTTGAGGCCATTATTAAGTAAAATAAGGGTCACTTTGAACACAAGCACTGAGATGCTGGGACAGTCCATCTGATAACAGAGAGGGCTATTCAGTGACAAATGGGTGGTACACACTGGACAAAGGGATGGTTCACAGCCCAGGCGAGATGCAGTGCGACACCCGGAGATTTCATCACAATACTAGAATGCACATTTTAAAACTTATGAATTGTTTATTTCTGGAATTTTCCATTTAACATTTTTGGACTTGGGTGGACTGTGGATAACTGAAAGCATGGAAAGTGAAACAGTGGATAAGAAGGGAATAGAGGGCTTCCCTGGCAGCAAAGTGATTAAGAATCCACCTGCCAATGCAGGGGACACGGGTTGTTTGAGCCCTGGTCTGGGAAGATCCCACATGCCTCGGAGCAACTAAGCCCGTGTGCCACAACTACTGAGCCTGCGCGCTAGAGCCCACGAACCACAACTACTGAGTCCACGTGCCACAACTACTGAAGCCCGCACACCTAGAGCCCATGCTCCGCAACAAGAAGCCGCCACAATGAGAAGCCCGCGCACTGCAACAAAGAGTAGCCCCTGCTCACTGCAACTAGAGAAAGCCCGTGTGCAGCAAGGAAGATCCAACACAGCAAAAAAATAATTAAAAAAAAAAATAAAAAGGGAATAGACATACCACACACACACACAGGTGCAAACACCCACAGGCAGAACAGCCCCACAGAGACATATGACAAGGTAGCATGTAATGTAAGTCTTCCAGGTCCTTCTAGGCACATTTGCAGAGATTTTCTTTTTTTTCTTTTGGCCGTGCAGTACAGCATGTGGGATATTAGTTCCTCAACCAGGGACTGAACTCATGCTTCCTGCAGTGGAAGAACAGAGTCTTAACCACTGGACCATCAGGGAAGTTCCTTGGAGAGATTTTCTTAAGAAATGGTATCCTCAAAGTGTCACTGGAAAAAATGAACACACTGGATGATATAAAGAGCAAAAACTTGGTATGGGAGGAAAAGACACCATAAACAGAGTTAAAAGAGGAACTGGGAGAAAAATATTTGCCACAAATAGCAAAGGGTTATTATTTTTTTCTTTACAAGATCCAAATTCTTCTTTCCCACCCCCTCAACTTTTTTTTTTTTTTTTAAACACCAGTCAACCCAATAGAAAAATAAGCCAAAGGACAAACAGGCAACTCATAGTATACCAATGACCAAGAGACATTTGCAAAGATACATAAAGACATGCAAATTAAAATGCTCATTAACAAGACACCTGTCATGGAAATATTTAAAAAGGCAAGATCAAATACACTCCTGGTGGAAGTTTTAGTATAACCTCTTGGGAGGGTAATTCAGTTGTATACAGTTGTGGGCTGGTAAATATTTAAATAACTGGCACTCAGAAAGAACGGAATGGGAACTGATTTGTAGCATATGCCAATTTCCGTGATGTAACTACTGCCATCATGGTTGATTCAGGCTATCAAACAGGTTATCACTGAATGGGAAATTAGAAAGAGATATATAGGGACTTCCCTGGCGGACCAGTGGTTAAAACTTTGTGCTTCCACTGCAGCGGGGTGCCGGTTCAATCCCTGGTCAAGGAAGTAAGATCCCACATGCTGCATGGCTTGGCAAAAAAAAAAAAAAAAGAGTGATTCGGTTTCACCTTTAAAAAAAAAAAAAAAAGGAAGATGTATAGTAACTGCCATTGTGTCATATTTCCACTGTCCAGATACAAGAGATGTAAACATAGATGACAGTAAACTGTAGTAACATAATTAGGAAGTAATTGGCTTTCAGTATTTATTACCTGTTTTTCACATGACCTATTTAGTTGTAAATTACTATAACTTAATTTTTAATAGTGGTTGTGTTTAACAACAAGCTCTCAAAATTCCTACAACTTAACCTGAGCCAATACAAGCAGGTTCCAGCACACCACTGGCTGTATCCTTTATTTATTTTTTTAAAAATATTAAATTTCTTTTGGACTTCCCTGGTGGCACAGTGGTTAAGAATCCGACTGCCAATGCAGGGGACACGGGTTCAAGCCCTGGTCTGGGAAGATCGCACATGCTGCAGAGCAACTAAGCCCATGCGCCACAACTACTGAGCCTGTGCTCTAGAGGCCGCGAGCCATAACTGTTGAACCCATGTGCCGCTACTGAAGGCCATGCGCCTAGAGTTCATGCCCCACAAAAAAGAGAAGCCACCGCAATGAAAAGCCCGCACACTGCAACAGAGAGTAGCCCCCACTCACCACAACTGGAGAAAGCCCACGCGCAGCAACAAAGACCCAACACAGCCAAAAATAAAATAAAAAATAATAAATTTACAAAAAATATATATTAAATTTCTTTTATTTCTTTACCTAGGAATAAATCTACATCAAATATCAGTATATAGGGACTTCCCTGGTGGTTCAGTGGTAAAGAATCCACCTTCCAATGCAGGGGACACAGGTTTGATCCCTGGGCGGGGAACTAAGATCCCACATGCCATGGGGCAACTAAGTCCACACGCTGCAACTACCGAGCTCGCATGCGCCTCAATTAGAGAAGAGAAAACCCTCACAGCACTAGAGAGAAGCCTGTGCACTACAATAAAAGATCCCGCATGCCTCAATGAAGATCCTGTGTGCCACAACTAAGACCTGACACAGAAAAAAAAAAATCAGTATGTAATTTATCATTATCACAAAAAGTTATTCTGGAATAAGAGGGAAAGACAATCTCAAAATTCACCCATCATCAGGATGTTCCAATGACCAAATCAACCTCATGTTCACCTTGTTCATCTACAGAACTCATTAATATAACCAAATTTGCCTCACAACTACATATATATATACATATTTTGGTAGGCCCTTCTTAGTTATCTATCTATCTATATTTATTTATTTTTGGCTGTATTGGGTTTTTGCTGCTGTGCACGGGCTTTCTCTAGTTGTGGCAAGCAGGGGCTACTCTTCGCTGCAGTGCACGGGCTTCTCATTGTGGTGGCTTCTCCTGTTGTGGGGCACGGGCTCTAGGTGTGCAGGCTTCAGTATTTGTGGCACTCGGGCTCTGGAGCACAGGCTCAGTAGTTGTGGCACACGGGCTTAGTTGCTCCACGGCATGTGGGATCTTCCCGGACCAGGGGTTGATGCCGTGTCCCCTGCAATGGCAGGTGGATTCTTTTTTTTTTTTTTTTGTGGACCATTTTTTTTAGTCTTTATTGAATTTGTTACAATATTGCATCTGTTTTATGTTTTGGTTTTTTGGCCACGAGGCATGTGGGATCTTAGGTCCCTGACCAGGCATCGAATCCACACCCCCTGCATTGGAAGACAAAGTCTTAACCACTGGACCACCACGGAAGTCCCGGTTATTTATTTTAAATACAGCAGTGTGTACATGTCAATCCCAAACTCCCAATCTATCCCCCCACCACCAACCTTACCACTGGTAACCATGTTCTCTAAGTCTGTGAGTCTGCTTCTGTTTTGTAAGTTTATTTGTATCATTTTAAGATTCCGCACATAAGCGATATCATATGACATTTGTCTTTCTCTGTCTGATTTACTTCACTTAGTACGATAACCTCCAGGTCCATCCATGTTGTTGCTAATGGCATTATTTCATTCTTTTTAATGGCTGAGTAATATTCCATTGTATATAGGTACCACATCTTCTTTAACCATTCATCTTTTGATGGACATTTAGGATGCTTCCATGTCTTGGCTATTGTGAATTGTGCTGCTATGAACACTGGGGTACATGTATACTTTCGAACCAAGTGTTTCTCCAGATATATGCCCAGGAGTGGGACTGCTGGATCATATGGTAGCTCTACTTTTAGTTTTTCAAGGAACCTCCATAGCGGCTGCACCATCTTACATTCCCACCAACAGTGTAAAGTTCCCTTCTCTCCACACCCTCTCCAGGATTTACTGTTTGTAGATTTTTTGGTGATGGCCATTCTGACTGGTGTGAAGTGATATCTCATTGTAGTTTTCATTTGCATTTCTACAATAATTAGCGATTTTGAACACCTTTTCATGTGCCTCTTGGCCATCTGTATGGCCAAGAGAAATGTCTATTTAGGTCTTCTGTCAATTTTTTGTTTTTTTTGTTTTTTTTGTTTTTTTTTTTGCGGTACGCGAGCCTCTCACTGTTGTGGCCTCTCCCGTTGTGGAGCACAGGCTCCGGACGCACAGGCTCAGTGGCCATGGCTCACGGGCCCAGCCGCTCCGTGGCATGTGGGATCTTCCCAGACCCGGGCACGAACCCGTGTCCCCTGCATCGGCAGGCTGACTCTCAACCACTGCGCCACCAAGGAAGCCTGGCTTGTTTGTTTTTATGATATTGAACCACATGAGCTGTTTGTAAATTAGAAGACTAATCCTTTGTCGGTGTAAATAATCCCCAACTCATTCTATGAGGCCACCATCATCCTAATATGAAAACCAGACAAAGATACCACAAAAAAAGAAAATTACAGGCCAATATCACTGATGAACATAGATGCAAAAATCCTCAACAAAATATTCGCAATCCAAATCCAACAATACACTGAAAGGATCATACACGATCAAGTGGCGTTTATCCCAGGGATGCAAGGATTTTTCAGTATCCACAAATCAATCAGTATAATACACCACATCAACAAACTGAAGAATAAAAACCATATGATCATCTCACTAGATGCAGAAAAAGCTTTTGATAAAATTCAACACCCATTTATGATAAAAACTCTCCAGAAAGTGGGCAAAAAAGGAACTCACCTCAACATAATAAAGGCCATTTATGACAAACCCACAGCTAACATCATACTCAACAGTGAAAAGCTGAAAGCGTTTCCTCTAAGATCAGGAACAAGACAAGCAGGATGTCCACTCTCACCACTTTTATTCAACATAGTTTTGGAAGTCCTAGCCGCAGCAACCAGGGAAGAAAAAGAAATAAAAGGAATCCCAACTGGAAGAGAAGAAGTAAAATTGTTATTGTTTGTAGGCAACATGATACTATACATAGAAAATCCTAAAGATGCCACCAGAAAACTACTAGAGCTCATCGATGAATTCGGTAAAGTGGCAGGATACAAAATTAATACACAGAAATCTGTTGCATTTCTATACACTAACAACAAAAGATCAGAAAGAGAATTAAAGAAACAATCCATTTACCATCGCATCAAAAAGAATAAAATACCTAGGAATAAACCCTACCTAAGGAGACAGGACCTGTACTCTGGAAACTATAAGACACTGATGAAAGAAATCGAAGACTATGCAAACAGATGGAAAGATATATCATGTTCTTGGACTGGAAGAATCAATACTGTCAAAATGAATATACTACCCAAGGCAATCTACTATCAAATTATCAATGGCATTTTTTACAGAACTAGAACAAAGAAATCTTAAAATTTGTATGGAGACACTAAAGACCCCAAATAGCCAAAGCAATCTTTTCCTTTTTTTTTTTTTTTGCGGTACGTGGGCCTCTCACTGCTGTGGCCTCTCCCGCTGCGGAGCACAGGCTCCGGACGGGCAGGCCCAGCGGCCATGGCTCACGGGCCCAGCCACTCCGCGGCATGTGGGATCCTCCCAGACCGGGGCACGAACCCGTGTCCCCTGCATCGGCAGGCGGGCTCCCAACCGCTGCGCCACCAGGGAAGCCCCCAAAGCAATCTTGAGAAAGAAAAACAGAGCTGGAGGAATCAGGCTCCCTGACTTCAGACTATCCTACAAAGCTATAGTCATCAAAACAGTATGGTACCAGCACAAAAAGAAATACAGATCAATGGAACAGGACAGAAAGCCCAAGATAAACCCACCTACCTGTGGGCACCTAATCTATGACAAAGGAGGCAAGAATATACAATGGAGAAAAGACAGTCTCTTCAGTAAATGGTGCTGGGAAAACTGGACAGCTACACGTCAAAGAATGAAGTTAGAACACTCTCTAACACTATATGCAAAAATGAACTCAAAATGGATTAAAGACCTAAACGTAAGGCTAGATACTATAAAACTATTAGAGAAAAACATAGGCAGAACACTCTGACATAAATTGCAGCAATATCTTTTTCAATCCATCTCCCAGAGTAATGGAAATTAAAACAAAAATAAACAAATGGGACCTAATTAAACTCAAAAGCTTTCGCAAAGAAAACCATAAACAAAATGAAAAGACAACCCACGGAATGGTAGAAAATATCTGCAAATGATGGTTGTATCCTTTAAATCCAAAAAGTGCAAATTCTCTAGCCCTGCGGTCCTGATTCTGGGATTTATCCTGCAGAAAACAGGCACACACATGAAGATGTATGCACAGTGACGTTCTTTGCAGATCTGTTTATCAGAGCAGAGAAATAAAAAGAAAATAAGAAAAAAATATGGTGCACAACCAACACATTCATCAATAGGAGAAAAGTTTAAAAATTATGGTAGATGACACCATAAAACTAGAAGAGAACAAAGGCAAAACATTCTCTGACATAAATCATGCCAATGTTTTCTTAGGTCAGTCTCCCAAGGCAATAGAAATAAAGGGAAAAATAAACAAATGGAACCTAATCAAACTTACAAGCTTTTGTACAGCAAAGGAAACCATAAACAAAACGAAAAGACAACCTACGGACCAGGAAAAAATATTTGCAAATGATGTGACTAACAACAGCTTAATTTCCAAAATGTACAAACAGCTCATACAACTCAATAACAAAAAAACTAACAACCCAATCAAAAAATAGGCAAAAGACCTAAAAAGACATTTCTCTTTTGATGGCCAGATGGCCAACAGGCACATGAAAAGATACTCAAAATCTCGAATTAGAGAAATGCAAATCAAAACTACAATGAGGTATCACCTCACACCAGTTAGAATGGCCATTATAAAAAAGTCTAAAAATAACATGCGAATTCCCTGGCGGTGAGGTGGTTAGTACTCAGTGTTTTCACTGCTGTGGCCCGGGTTCAATCCCTGGTCAGGGATCATCCCAAGAGCCGCGAGGTATGGAGAAAAAAAAAAGAAAAAAGCCTATAAATAACATATGCTGGAGAGGATGCGGAGAAAAGGAAACCCTCTTACACTGTTGGTGGGAATGTAAATTGGTGCAGCCACTGTGGAAAACAGTCTAGAGGTTCCTAAAAAAACTAAAAATAGAGTTTCCATATGAACCAGCAATCCCGCTCCTGGGCATATAATTGGACAATACTATAATTCAAAAAGATAAATGAACCCCAATGTCCATAGCAGCACTATTTACAACAGCCAAGACACAGAAACAACCTAAATGTCCATCAACAGAGGAATGGATAAAGATGATGTGGTACATATATACAATGGAATATTACTCAACTATAAAAAAAAATGAAATAATGCCATTTGCAGCAACCTGGATGGACCTAGAGATTATACTAAGTGAAGTAAATCAGAAAGAGAAAGACAAATGCCATATAATATCACTTATATGTGGATTCGAAAATATGACACAAATAACTTATCTGTGAAAGAAAAACAGACGCACAGACATAGAAAACAAACTTATAGTTACCAAAGGGGAAAGCAGGGATAGGGGAGGGATGGATTGGGAGTTTGGGGTTAGTAGATCCAAACTACTATATACAGGATGGATAAACAATAAGGACCTACTGCATAGCACAGGGAATTACATTCAATATCCTGTTAAACCATAATGGAAAAGAATATGAAAAAAATGTATATGTACACATAACTAAGTCACTTTGTCGTATAGTAGAAATTAACATGTAAGTCAACTATACTTCAATAAAGTAAATTTTTAAAAAAATTATGGTAGAGGCACACAGGGAGGTCAGCCTCTGGGCACAAACAGTGAACAATGCCAAGACGTTCATGGAACAAAATACACAGCAGGTCACTGTAGAGAATAAATCCAGGTTCATACTGACATAATCACAAGAAAACTGAAAACAACACACACTAAGTGATGGCAGCAGTTCATGGGCGTGGGACTAGGGAGGCAGAGAAGACAGCTGTCAGTATACCTGATCTAATCTCAGAAAAGGAAAGTGGTGGCGGTATGAGTGATTATTCATTTATGTGTATGTGTTTCGCCCTTTCACAATTAATTTGCAGAAAACCTTGCCCTGAGCATTTGTAGCAAAAATTCTATGCACAAACATAATTTTCCTTGGGGGATTTTTATAGAAGTGGAATTTCTGGTATGCCCATTGCTATGGCTTTTTGATAAATTTCCAAAACTGCCCTCCTGAGTTTCGTGAGCAGGAGGCGAGAGCCTGCACCCCCCACCCCGCAGCCCTCATTTAGCTCATTACTTGTGAAGGTGAACGCTGCTTGCTCCATCTTGACTTCTCTGTAGAATCACCCACTTTCCCAGGGTGGTGTTTGTTCTTTGTCAGGTCTGTGGACCTGACGCCTTTGCCCATTTTTTTCTGTCTTTCTTGGGGGGAGTTTCTCCTCGAAATATACCCAACCCTTCCTTCAGGCCTCTGGGCCCTGTCATGCTCCATGGCTTTGCCTGCTCAGTGCTGCCATTTCCAACCTGGCAAGAAAAGAGGCTACAGCTTTATTTATGACAATTTAAAATACTGGATAAGATGCCTTTCATCTTCTCAACAGTACAAAGGGCAAGCAAGATGATAAGGAATTTTCAGACCAAAAACCAAGTAAATGTGAGAATTCAGAAATGTCACAGCACCTATACCACCTGCGTTCTGATGTACTTGCTGAAACTAGCAAACTTGAGCTGGGATTTTTTTTCCTTACAGGCTCATAGGTTAAAAGGGCCAGTATAAGGTGACGTACCCAAAAGGTGACTCCTCCCCATAAACATGGGGCCCTAAAAGGATACCCCACTGGGTATCCTTTCCCCAAACACAGGGACTAGGAAAAACGAGCAAAGAAAGAAAAAAAAAAAGCAAAAACAAAAAAACCCTTAAGTTCAGCAGAAAAGGGAAAACAATGCCCTGATAAATTGAAATCACATGCTGATACCTGTGGCTTTGCAGACCAAGTTCATATCACCAGAGGGGTCCTCCCCTTAACCAAAATCTCCAGGCTGTGAATTTTGTGTAAAATGATCCTGGACTCCCTCATCGACCCCTGGCAAACAAATCCTCCCTTGAAGAAATCACCATAGGCCACAAAGGGCCAGGACTAGCAAACTCACCAGGCACAGGGGGAAAGAAGACATCGTGCGTGAAAGCCAGCAGATACATGAGTCAGCAGAATGGACCTGCCGAAGTGTCAGATTCAATTACAACTTTGCTTGTTCAGAAAATTAAAGACAAGATTTCAAATATCTGCAGGGAACCATAAAATATAATAAGTCACACAGCACATGTGAAAAAGAACTTTTAGAAATGAAAAATATAACCATCAAAAATTAAAATGGGGCTTCCCTGGTGGCACAGTGGTTGAGAGTCCGCCTGCCGATGCAGGGGACACGGGTTCGTGCCCCGGTCCGGGAAGATCCCACATGCATCGGAGCGGCTGGGCCCGTGAGCCATTGCCGCTGAGCCTGCGCGTCTGGAGCCTGTGCTCCGTAACGGGAGAGGCCACAACAGTGAGAGGCCCGCGTACCGCAAAAAAAAAAAAAAAAAAAAAATGCAATGGATAACCTTAACAAAACACAGTCATAGAAATTAGTGAACTTAAAAATTAAGTCAGAATCAATTATCAAGACCGTAAGACCCTGCACAACACCAAGCAGGAGCTCTTCCTTTTTTAAAATTTTTAATACTTATTTGGCTGCACCGGGTCTTCGTTGCAGCATGCAGGCTCTTAGTTGTGGCATACAGGATCTAGTTCCCTGACCAAGGATAGAACCCATTGCCCCTGCACTAGGAGCTCAGAGTCTTAACCTCTGGACCACCAGGGAAGTAGCTTCCCAGCTCTTCCCTGAATGTCATGCCTCGGGTGCCTCACTTGCCCCACCCTGTCCTGACTCTACTGAAGGATATATTTCAGGAGAAGTCTGAGCTGTAAGAAGAGTGAATAACAAAAACACTGATAAATACAAACACTGATTGTATGTAAAGTTATAATGTCTATGGAGTTAAGAAAAAAAAAACACCAAAAAGCCCTATACAGACGCGGAACACCCGCCGATACTAAGCAAGAAGGGGTTCAGAGCCCTCAAGTCCTCTTAAGTCCTTGCACCATCTGTCATGCAAACAATGTCTTCGTTAACTTTAGACTCAGTTTCCTATTGCTGGTATAACAAAAACTCAGTGACTTAAAGCAACGCAAGTTTATTCTCTTACAGTTCTAGAGAGCAGACAATCAAAATCAGTTTCTCTACGCTGAAATCAAGATGTCCGCAGGCCATGCCCCTCGAGAGGCTTTGGGGGAAAATCCTCTCAGCTTTTCAGCTTCTAGAATTGCATTCCTTGGTTCTTGGACACTTCCTCCAGTTTTAAAGCCAGGAGCACCCGGCCTTCTTTGGTGGCCAAATCTCCATCTCCCATTTGTGATTGCATTAGGACTACCTGGATAATCCAGAATCACCTCCATCTCATAATCTTTCACTTAATCACATCTTCAAAATCCCCTTGCCATATAAAGGAATATTCACAGGTCCCAGGGATTAAGACCTGTATATATTTGGAGGCTATCATTCAGCCAACCACAACATATCAAGTATGCATGTTGTAAAATTCTAGGGGAAGAATAGAAAGAATAGAAATAGAGCATATGACTTCCAATCTAACAGAGTGAAAAACACTGTTAAAATAAAACAATCCCCCCAAAAAGGGGCAAAAATGGAAAGAGAATGGGTATGACAAATGGAAAGCCCCCCACAAAAGACAGTGTCAACAAAACCAAGAACATTGTTAACTACACCGACTATGACTTAACTAATCCAAAGGATAAAGATCCGACAAAGGACTTTCAGACAAAAGGCACAAATAGAGTAAAAACAAGTGTCACTAATAACAATGATGGAGACAGACTCTAGAGTGGAGCCTGTAACCCCACCTCTTGGTGTTCTCCCCCTGTGTTGTCACCTCCCTTTGAGTGTGGCTTTGCTTTTTGTTTATTTGAAATTTATTTTATTGGAGTATAGTTGATTTACAACGTTGTGTTAGTTTCTGGTGTACAGCAGTGACTCAGTTATACATACATATAATAGTTTGCATTTACTAACCCCAAACTCCCAATCCATCCCTCCCCCAAGCTTTTTATTTTTAATATGGTGAAATACACATAACATTTACCATTTCAACCATTTTAAAGTGTACAATTCAGTGGTGCTTAGTACATTCACAATGGTGTGCAATCATCACCTCTATCTAGTTCCAGAACTTTCTCATCCTCTGAAAGAAAACCCTGTGTCCATTACCAGTCACCCTCCATGCCTCTCCCCCCTCAGCCCCTGAAAGTCACTCACCTACTGTCTGTGTGAATTTACTGATCCTGGACTTTTCATGGAAATGGATACAGTACATGGTCTTTTGTGTCCAGCTTGTTACCCAGCATAAGGTTTTCAAGGCTCATTCATGTTAGACATGCATCAGAATTCCAGTCCCTTTTAGGCCGAGCAATATCTCATTGTAGGAACAGACATTTTGGGTTTTGTTTGCCCCTGTATCTGTTACATATGGGTTGTTTCCACCTTCTGGCTACTGTGAATACCATAAACACTCTTGTACAAGGATTTCTGAGTCTCTTTCAGCTCTCCCAAGTGTGTCTCAAGGAGTGGACCTCTGCTGGGCTCTGTGGTAACTGTTCCCCACACCCTCTCCAGCACTTGCTGTCTCCATGTCTCTCTTGCCCGCGCTCCCCCACACCCACCCCCCGACCACTTGTCTTGTTTTTAACCCACAGGATTTGGGGCGGGAATGGGAAGGCACTCCCAGGACTGAGGTGCCGCCTGTCTGGCTAGGAGACCCTCTCCCTCACCCGCTGCCCTGAGCCACCCTGTGCAGGGCCTCCTGCCAAAGCTGGAAAGCCGCTGACTGCTGCCACGACCAGGTGAGCTGGGGAGGACCCTTCCCCAGTACAGCCTCAGATGACAGCCCTTGACTGCAGCTCTGGGAACCCTGATGCTAAGAAGCGGTGGGACAATAAATGTGTGTTGTTTGTGGTAAGTGATTTTCAAAAAGAGCAGAGACCTCTGACAGGGATTGTGGGGGAAGATGGGGGCTCCCAGGAGCTGGAGACGTCCTATCTCTGGACCTGGGTGCACATGCAGGGCCTGCTCCTCATTCTCTAAACAAAGTGTTTTGTGCTTTCTTCTGTACAGAGCCTGGGCCTGGCCTGGGGCTGACTGGCCTGGATTCCCAGGCAGGCTGAACTTCGGTGGGGCTCCAAAGGAGGCACTAGCAGCTTCAGAAGGAGGCCCGGGACAATACAATACTGTATTATAATATATCACATTATTATGTAATTATAAGCATCATACTTTATATACAATGATACTGTGTTGTATGTTTGAAGTTGCTGAGTAGAGGTTAAAAGTTCTCACCACAAGAAAAAAATCATGTCGCAATATATACATGTATCAAATCATTACACCTGAAACATAACATTTGTCAATTACATCTCAATAAAAATTAAAATATGAAGGTGGTCGGGATCCAGGTGGGGGAAGTCACCTTGGCTGGCCGCTCGCGACTTCTCTCCTGGACAGTGAGGACAGTGCTCCTCGCACAACCTCCTTGGGAGGGCACCCCCAGCCCCATGGGCACTGGGCAAGGAAATCAGGCAGGCCAGGCTGTGGGGATGACATGGGGAAGGGAGCCAGCCACGGAGGGCGGGGAGCAGGTGCCCCAGTGAGGGAAAGACGGAAGAGCAGAAGAGGCCGGAAAGCGCCAGAGAGCTGTGGGTGCTCAGGACACGCAGGGACCCCCAGGAACCCCTCGGGCTTTCCCAGTGGACTCCCAGGTGCCCCGGCGCAGGGGGTGGAGGGTCGCCTCCGACCAGGGATCACTGGCACTTGGTGGCAGACGTGTAGGTCCTCAAGCAGCCATCAGTTTTGTTGCCTGTGACCCCGCGCCCAGGGCCACGTGGCACCAAAGCCTCCTGTGCTGGAGCGTACCCAGGGGTGTGGGAGGAGGAAGGGTTGTCTGAGGGCCGGGCTTAGGGCCTGTGCAGTGGACATAAAGGAATACAATGCGCCAGCAACTGTGGACAGGACTCAACCCTCTTTTCCTCCGGTCCAAACAGAACAAGTGTAATTTTCCGCATGTGCCCTGGTGGCAAGAGCTTGAAGCCCTGCTCTAAGGAGTTGGACAGCAGCTCAGTTCATGTCCCAAGAGATGTGCCACTGAGGGTTTGCAGCTGGTGGCCCAGCTGTCGGGGACCCCTCCTGCTGCCCCCAGTCCAGCTCTCAGTGTGTTCCGGACTAGCAGCACCAGCAGCCCAAGGAAACTTACATTCTTGGTACCAATACAGGCTACAGGGTGGATGAACCCTCCAACACCACGCTCAGTAGTAAGAGGTGCTAGTCACAGGTCACATCGTGTGATTCCAGAGACAGAAAGTAGATTAGTGGTTGTTCAGGGCTGGGGCCAGAGGGAAGGGGGAGTAACTGCTAATGGGTACAGGGTTTGGGGTGATAAAAATGTTCTACAGCTACACAGTAATAAACTAGACAGCACAACATTGTGAATATACAAAACCCACTATACCATACGCTTTAAAGTGGTTAAAATGTTGAACTTCATGGTAGGAGCGTTTATCTCAATCAAAAAAATCTACCTGCAAAATAATAAAAAAAGTCTACATTCTTGGACCCCTCCCTAGACCAAGAGAAAGTCTGCGGGGGGTGGGGGTGGGGGAAGCCACCTGTTTTAACAAGTCCTCCAGATGACAACGACATGCAATAAAGTCCAAAAACCACTTAGCTGACCCAGTCTCCCCAGAGCAGGACCACGTGTGGGTTCTAAGCCCCACTGTGGCCCCCATCCCATTCCCAGGCAGGGGGCCCACCAGAGGCACTGCTTGTGCACACCCCCTCCCCAAATCACACAAACCATGGCTGGACACGGCCCCACAGCCCCAACCAAGAGCACCCAGCTACATCCTGGGAGGATATCCCTGTATCCACATGATGCAGTGAGAGCCTGGGAGCTGCCTTGGATGCAATGGGCTCCCACGCAGCAGCAGAGCCAGCACAGATCCTCCAGCCCTCCCTTCCCTAGATTGTAGCTCTGGGCCTGGCTAGAGATCCCCAGAAAGAGAGGGGAGAGCAGCCGAAACAGCCCTGCCCCCCCAACAGCCTGGGGCCTCCATGCACTTAGGAGACTCCACAACCTACACAAGGTGCTACCACCATGCCACACCCCACCCCTGCCAGTGGCCAGAAGCATGGTGTGTGTGTGTGTGAGTCCCTGAGAATTTGGTGACAGGGAGGGTCTGAGGGCACCACAGAGCCCTGGGGTTGACCCCAGGGGCCTAGGGCCCACCATCACCATGGGCCCCGGAAGCATCTGCACCTATTGGCTGGGCCGACCCAACTCTCTGCTAGGACTGCAATCACCTCCCTACCTCCATCCCTGCTCTTCCCTGTTAAATAAGTGATTCCCCACATCAGTATTTTAACAAGGAGTGAGGGGGCTCAGGTAGGTGGCCCCCTCCGGCCCCAGTCCCCTCCTCTCAGCACCCTCCGGGTCCTCCACCCACCTACCAGGCCCTCTGCTGGAACCCACCCAGGGTGCGCTGTGGCGTCCTCAGAGCAGCCTCGGTGTCCTGGGTTGTGCACTGCCCCCCCCAGTCTGACCTCTTCCTCTGCCCATCCAGAGCAGAGGGCCACGGCCGGTCTGCTGCACTCCTGTGCCCAGGAGTTGGGCCAACACGGAGAACCCAAGGCTCAGGGGTCAGGGAAGCCAGGCTCTCAGGCCCTGTGATGTGCCAGGGGCAGGCGGGTGCCTCCAGCACTGAGGCTGGAAGAGCCAGGTAGCAAGGGCTCCCACTGCCTCGTCCTGGACTGACTG
The DNA here is from genome assembly GCF_949774975.1 of Lagenorhynchus albirostris. NCBI lineage: Eukaryota > Metazoa > Chordata > Mammalia > Artiodactyla > Delphinidae > Lagenorhynchus > Lagenorhynchus albirostris. The sequence goes on from NC_083109.1 coordinate 49,423,050, forward strand.
GTGAGCGTCCAGGTGTAAAGGGAGCAGAAGCCGCCCTCCAGGCCCTCCTGGGCGTCTTGACCTCAGCGCCACCTGCTTTCTGGCTGGGACCCCAGGCCTCCTAAGTACAGGGACACCATCTGCCCTCTGCCTCTTCAAAACCACCCCTCTACGGACAGTGGCCACCACAGTGATTGCCACTCAACTGTAGACTCACAAATGGTTACAGTGGTAAATGTATATGTACTGCACGACAATAGAAACAGGACAAAACCCCAAAACATCCCTTCTGGAGGTGACGAATGGAGGTGTGAGGAGCTGTGCAGCCCTGCCCCTGGCTTCCCGCTCAGTCCAGCCCCCACCGTCACAGGCCAGGCTACACCGTTGAGTCGGGAACCCATGACCACAGCCCTCACCTCCTTTGCCTCTCCCCTCCCAGGAGACCTTTACACCCCCTGCCCTGCCCCCGACCCAGGCTTTCTGCCAACTTGTATCCACTTCCCACCTGGGAGGGCACACCTCCACCCACCTACCAGACAGATACTCACCCCTGGCTTCCCAGTGGTCTCCCACTGTGAGCAGGGTTATGTTCCAGCATGTTCTGGCCCAGCCAGAAGCTCCCTCCAAAAATACCCCCACAAAAGTGAAAACAAGAAAAGAGCTCCCAGTTATACTTTTCTGAAGGGCTCACTTTAGCAATACGTGCAAAAGGGCTGAGGGAGAGTAACACCACCAGGCCCCCCAAGGGTGAGTCAAACCACACCTGACCCCAAAGTCAGCACACCCCCCTCTGAAGACCTCGTGGCTGTCATGCAGATACTATGCACGGGTCTTTCTTGGCCCTAAGTAACTCCAAGAGGGGGAAGTGTAGTTCATCTGAGCTCGAGTGCCATGCTGAGGCTGCTTACCACAAACCAGACAGGCAGTCCTCGGTAAGAGGGCAGCTCAGACTTCAGAAAGACATGTGGAGCCCACAGAGCAGACGGCCGGGCACATCCGGCCCCAGCCAGTCTGGGTGTTGGAGGTGCACAGCACATCATATGCCAAAAGTCAAAGGGGAGTCCAACGTAAGTCACATTTCTAAGCTCAAGTCAGATGACCCCTGGTGTGTCCCCCAACCTGCGGAAGCCACGGCGAAGTCTAGCACAACCGGGGACAGGAGAGACTGCACCGCGGCCGTCAGGAAGCAGTCTGTCAGGCTATTTATTCCCACTTGACATAACCCAGAACACAGGAGCAACTCTGTACATCTCGAGAAACTCACAGCTAGCTCCAAAACAATAGAAATGGTAAACTACAAAAGATGAGTTGTATTCAGCAAATATAAAGGGTAACGTTAGGCTGTGTCAAACATGTATCGGACTATTTACAGCGCGTGGGCGTGGGTTCAGATCTCGCCGGCCTCCTTTTCCTCCGACCTCCGTGACGCAGTCTTTCCATTGGTGCTCTCGAGCCTCCAGTCGGTGGCCCCCCGCTCATTCCGCCCGCGCTCCCAGGACTCCTCCCTTGAGGCCCGCTCTCTGGAGAACCTGGGAAACAGGAACCAGAGGCTCAGCAAGGGCTGGCCCTCCCTCCTGGCTGCTCCTCAGGCACTGACACCTTGGACCCTCAGCATCAGGCCAGGTAAGGGTAGGACCCACCACGGCTGGAAGGGCCCTAGCAGACCAGACGGTGCCAGGCCTGCCGTCTTGTGCCCAACCCACTGCCCAGGGAGGGCTGGGCAGCCACTAGAAAGTGACATCTGCAAAGGTTTCTAGTAACAGGAAAAGTTTTCACTATAATGTGAACACTGCAAAGGAAAATACGACAAGAGTCCACACATGGAATACGATCCATTATGTAAAAACACAATGGAAAAAAAGATATTTAAAATTCATCATACCAAAGCTAACAGTGGTCGTCTCTGAATATGATCATTAGTGGTGTTTTTTGTTGTTGCTGTTTTTCCTTTAAAAAACCACAACAGAGGTAAGCAGGGCCTAGTCAGGGGCTCTGTGTACCAAAGTGACAGTGAGTGTGCAGCCCGAGCATGGCCATGCCCACGTACGACCACCTCCTCAGTATCTCAACCGTCCCAGCCCTGAAGCCATCTGCTGCCCTCGGCTTAGGGCTCTCAGTGCCCTGGGCCCCATTCAGGACTCCTCAAGGCCCTAACACTCTGTCCCACAGATGACAGACCCCCAGACCCTGGCACACAAAGAAGGGTTCACTCCTGGACGCAGCTACTGAAGGAGTCAGAGTAGTTACTTGTATTTCGAACTCCGGTCCCTGGATGCCCGGCGGTGGCCCCGGCTGTGGCTCCGGGAACGGCTTCGGTGGCGCCGGTGTCTGTCTCGGGACCGGGACCGGGACGACTTCCGCCGCTCTCTGGAGGTAGATCTTGACCGCCTCCGACGCCGGTCCCGGGAGCGCGACCTGCAGCAGATGTTCTGCTGATGCTTTACTGTTATCTCCCCTCCTCCCACAAACTTACAACTTGGGTTCACAATAATTCCACCAACTACTCTCTGGTAACTACGGCCAGACCCTTCCCGCTGACGCTTCCTGTACATTGGCCAGGAAACTCCCGTCTGCCCAGCAGGCCCCAGCAGCGCCCTGACTGTCCCTCTCATTGACAGTGGGTCCCCACTCCCACGCTGCACTAAGCCCCAGCCAACGCTAGCTACAAACGGGACTGGAGTCTCACCCACGTCCTGTGCCCTTCATGAGCCAGACCTGACCACCAGATAATAACTGTGAAGCTATAAAGGTTAAGTATTAAGTGCATACAGAAAAGAACATCTCACTGAGAACACATAAATGGAAAACCTACCTCCTGCGATCTCTGGTTCTTGATCCAGACCTAAAATGGAAAAAAAGATGAACAATTTCCCCAAAACAGCTCCATCCCTTACAGCTGAGGGGAGGTGCCTCAAGTTCACGTGGTGAAGGAGGGCCGACTTCCCAGAGGACCTGCTATAAGGCCCGCCTCCAGCCCCAGCTGCTTGGAGGCAGAACGCAGAGACCAGCACCCAGGGGTCCATGCTGCACTGAGTTGAACCAGTGGCTCTGCAAACTCTTCACAGTGGACACCACCTCAGCTACACAGATAGTCACATGGCAGGTGCAGCGCTGGGCAGGACACCCAAGTTGCAAACACAGGTTCACTGCCAGTGAGTGTCACATGAGCTCCCTGGGAAACATTATACAACCAACAACTAAGAAATGCACTTTACAATGAGGTCTCATTTCATTCCAAGCAGAAACTTATAAGATCACCACCAACGTGTGCTCAAGGAGGAAGTGACAAAAGATGCTCACACATCATGCGGCTGGAGGGTGATCTGACAAAGCCTCTTGAAAAGCAATTTTTGTAACACCTACCAATATTTATATATTATATTCCTTTATCCCAGGAATTCTAAGGAATGTTATAAACCCTCAAACTCATACAAAGATGGTCACTAGATTACTTGTTCAAAAATAGTTTCATAAAAACTTAATCAAAAAATTTTTTTAAAAAGCAAAGGCTTTGGGCTTCCCTGGTGGCACAGTGGTTGAGAGTCCGCCTGCCGATGCAGGGGACGCGGGTTCGTGCCCCGGTCCGGGAAGATCCCACATGCCATGGAGCGGCTGGGCTGTGAGCCGTGGCCACTGAGCCTGCGCGTCCAGAGCCTGTGCTCCGCAACAGGAGAGGCCACAACAGTGAGAGGCCCGCGTACCGCAAAAAAAAAAAAAAAAAGCAAAGGCTTTAAAAACATAAAAAGCAAAGGCAACAAAAGCAAAAGTCAACAAGTGGGACTACATCAGACTAACAAGCTTCTGCGCAGTGAAGGAAACCATCAACAAAATGAAAAGGCAACCTACTGAACAGGAGAAAATATCTGCAAATCATGTATCTGATAATAGGCTAATATCCAAAACACAAAAAGAACTCTAAACAGAAGGGGAAAAAAAAAAAGGTAAAAACATGGGCAGAGGACCTGAATAGACATTTTGTCAAAGAAGACATACAGATGGCCAACAGGCACATAAAAAATTGCTCAACGTCACTATTCAGCAAGGAAAAGCAAATCAGAACCATAATGAGATATCACCTCACACCTGTCAGAATGGCTGTCATCAAAAAGACAAGAAATACACTTGTTTGTGAGGATGCAGAGAAACGGGAATCTTTGTGCACTGTTGGTGGGAATGTAAATTGGTGCAGTCACTATGGAAAACAGAAAGGAGGTTCCTCAAAAAATTAAAATGGAACTACAATATCCAGAAATTCCAATTCCGGGTATTTTTACCTAAAGGAAATGAAATCACAATCTTGAAAAGATAGCTGCACCCCCATGTTCACTGCAGCATTATTTACAGTAGCCTAAACATGGTAACAACCTAAGGGTCCACTGATAGATGAACGGATAAAGATGATGTGGTTGTACGTATACAGTGGGATGTTATTCAGCCACAAAAAAGATGGAATCCTGCCATGTGTAACAATATGGATGGACCTTGACAGCATTATGGTAAGTGAAATAAGTTAGACAGAAAAAGATAAATACTGTATGATCTCAGTTATATGTGAAATCGAAAAAAACCCAAACCCATAGATACAGAGAACAGACTGGTGGTTGCCAGAGGTAGGGAAATGGGGGTGGACAAAAGGGGTGAAGGTGGGAGAATAAAAGGATATAGTTAATTACAGCATCATAGTAGGGACTTTGTGTAGCCTTCAAGAGCACAGCTGCTATGGGAAGGTCTCACATGTGGAGGGTCCCACATATACCCATGCACACAACATGTCCAGCGACTGTCGTCACCTCTGTGTCTTTTTACTTAATATATTTTTACACTGTTTTGAGTCTATTTATAATCAGAATCTGTTAGATAGTTAAAATAATGAAAAGAAACACAAAAGATACAATAAAGGATTATTTGTCCTGAGTTATTCACTAAGGAATTCCTCCAGGAAATCCCAGTTTCTGTGCCCAATATGAGAGCGTGGTTACTCGGCGCTCCAGCCTCTTCCTTGAACTCTGACCAGACCCACTGTCTCCACCTGCATGTCTCTTAGGCTGAAAGGATGTCTCTTAGGCTCAAATACAGCCACAGCCAAATTCTCCTCCCCACCTCCTCCTCATCCCAACACACCATTCCCAGTCTCCCCACCGCCATAAGCAGCCACTCCTGGTCAGAAACCCTGAGCCAGCTCCACTCCCCCTTTGCACAACTCGCTCTGTCCACTAGCAAATCCTATCAGCTCCACCCCCAGAACACATCATTCCCTCCCGGCCCTCACAGGGTTCGAAATGCCACCTCCTTGGCCTGGACCCCAGCTAGCTCACGTTCTCTCTGCTTCCACCCTACCACCCATGAGCCTGGGCCCACACCGGAGCCCGTCCCTGGTGGGTCCTGCCCACAGCAGGCATGGCGGCGTGAGAGCATGTTCCTCTCTGGTGTCCCAGTTCCTGCCTGTCCTGCTGGTCAAGGGCTGCTCCACAGGAGGTGCTGTGACAGGTCCCCCTCCACCCCTGCCAGGGAGTCCACATCTTTCTAGGTAAGCATCAGGTGGCCACAGCTGCTCGAGCGGCTTGGGTGTCCTGTCCACACCACACAGCTGTGCACACAGGTCCTCCTGGACCAGCCAGAACCTCGCATGACCGAACGTGCTATGTGTTTGCTTATTTTTCTTTTAAGAGCCACCCAGGTAACTGGCAGACCTCAACTGTCAAGGGCAGTAAATATGCAGTGCTGCCAGGAAGAAGTGGGGTGTCCTCAGGTCGCATGTGCTCACCTCCTGCTCAGTCGTTCTTCCCGCTCCCTCTCCTCTCTCCTCCTCAGCCGATCCTGATTTCTCTTCTCCTGCTTTTCAGCCACAGTTTTCTAAATCAACAAAAAATTGGAAGATGGGGGAGGAACAAGTCACACACTAGAGTGAATATTATTGAACAAAGCACCTTTCTGTGACCTCAATACTGGCAATTTAAGAACCTAAGAGAAACTCAGGAAACAGGAACACATTCTTCATAAAACCTCTTAAACAATGGAAAATACATGGGGAAAAAAAACCCTTTATCATTTTACAAGTTCAGTGACAAACTACATACCTAAGTGCTGTACATCTAAGTCACAGAAATTTTATCATATTGCTCAAATCAATCCATAAATTTAGTTTTTTTACCCCAAGGAGACTCCACAAACTTCATGTAAAAGAGAAAACATGTATCTGACCGAATCCATCTTGCTGCGGGAGCCAATCTGCCCTGCCAAGTTGCAGCCTGCCCCGGGGTGCTGGCGGGGCTTCCTGGGAACAGCAAGCTCCACACGTCCCATCAGGCTGGGTCATGGTGAGCACAGTGGACAAGGAAGGCAGACAGGCAGGAGGTGGCCTAGCAACCCCCCTGCCAGAGCACTATCCACTGGCTAGCTCAGAGCACCCCAAAATCGACTCAGAGCCTTTCAATGCCCCTCCTCGCGCTGCTGAAGGGAAGGCCCTGAGGGGGAGGAACTTAGAGCCAGGAGACAAAGGCCCGAGAGGGCATAAAGGGTGACCTTAAATCTCAGTTCGGATGGGAGCCAGGCCCCAGGAAGAGAAGGCGTGGCCAGGACAAGGAGAGGCCGAGAACCGGCCTGTGGGCTGGCATCACCTCCTTCCCAAACCCTCCCCACTCCCTAAAACACTAGGTTCCCCCACCTGAGGAAAGTCCTCACTCTTCTCACCCTGCATCCACCTTGGAGCATGGCCCAGGGGGTGCACAGCCCAGGGCAGGTGCACACCTCCAGTACCACTGGGAGTGAAGCCATCTCTGATTAGGGCACACAACTCCCACCTTCCTTATCGTTAAGAGGTGCACTTCCAAATACATTTTCTGTTGATAGTTTAACAGCTATTTATCAAAATCTGTAACTTAGTTGGGTTGTTCTATCAACTATATACTGCTCATAACTGCAATGACAATACATGACTTCTAGATCAAGTGAATACTTAAATTCTAAAGGTTTCAATGTATTCTGAAGCAAAGGTACATCTTAAGAAAAAAACAAAAGGCTTTCAGATATAAGAAACATTAGGACAAAATTCTGGGGTGTTATGGAATGGGAAGACAATTTAAAGGAAATTCCCTAAGGAGCAGATTTTTAATGGGGATGGTAGTTGACACCAAATTGTTATTTACATTCTACTGACTACATATAAAATATTTTTACGTGTTTTATACCCATAAATTTATAAGAAAAAAATTCCAACTTAAAAATGTGTGACAAAGAATATCATTTTTCAAAATTCTACTGGGAGCACAGGAGCAAATGTTTCAAGAACAGTGCTGAGACTGCCACCCAGCTCCCTCTCCCAGGGCCGAGTCGCACATCACTTATGGGGGACCGTCCTTGGATGCAGGGCTCTGCCACCCGCTGCTCCTTCCTGGGGGCACACAAGGCCCAAGGCCTTGACTACTGTGGTGTCCTACAGTCAGGTGCCATGTGTCTGTCCTTCCAATAGATTTCAGGTGTCTGGATAAAAGGCCTGCACATTTCCCAGCATCCCATCATAGGGTCCCAGTACACAATTAGGGAAAGCACCATCCATTTGAAGAAGACAATTCAAAATATCACAAACTTATTTAATCTTCCTCCTTGGCATTCTGTACCCAAGATGTCGAATGTTGTAGAGCTTAACCCAGAACAATGAGGAGCCCCGAGGAAGGGACACAGGCATCCAACAGTGGGCCAGGGCTATCAGAAAATGCCCCATCACCTTCTCAACCTTCTAGCCAGACCACCCTCCATGTGTCCGCCTCTGTCCAAGAAAAAAAACTGCAGACTACTGGCTCTTTCCCATCATCAACAGAAGTGTTTTCAGAGGGGTACGAGAACTCTCTGTACCGTGGGACTGAATTCTGCCATTTTCCTCTGTAAACAAGGGGTAGCAGACTAAATAAATATCCCAGGCTCTGCTGGATTCTGAGATCTTAGATCTCTTGTGGGAACATATGGATGAAATCTGAGTAGTTCACTGTAAAACTCAAGTATAAAACCAAGGCATGATCTTAGAATCAGAACAGAAGGTTTTCAGTACCTCCACCAACCCCCCCTCCAAAAAAACCCAAAACAAAAACAAAAAAGAACACAAGGTTTTCTAAAAGCAAAGAGATGTGAAGACAATCAGAAAACTTCTCGGGTTTCTTCAGAAACGCAACACATTAACATACCCTTAACTGATCGAGCTTCTCACGGATCTGAATGAACCCCAAGTGTAACTTGCCCCCGAAGTGGTCTGCAAGACGACGGTCATTGTCATGGAGACCAAGGTAGGCTGAACAGACTTCACAAACACGCAGCTTCTGCTGCTGAAAACTGGATGCAGGCATGGAATTCCTGTATTCTTCCTGGAGAATGGGAAGAGAGTGAGAGTCAAATGTCACTGTCTACTCAGCCCCTAAAATGGAAGTATGTGAAGGGACTACAGAGATGACTTTTTTTTGGCTACGTGGCATGTGGGATTGAACCCGGGGGTCCTGGCAGTGAAAGTGCCAAGTACTAAGTACTAGACCACCAGGGAATTCCCTAGAGATGACTTTTTTTTTTTTTTAACGTTTTATTTATTTTTTGGCTGTGTTGGGTCTTCGTTGCTGCGCGGGCTTTCTCTAGTTGTGGCAAGCGAGGGCTACTCTTCGTTGCGGTGGCTTCTCTTGTTGCGGAGCACAGGCTCTAGGTATGCGGGCTTCAGTAGTTGTGGCATGCAGGCTCAGTAGTTGTGGCGCATGGGCTTAGTTGCTCCACAGCATGTGGGATCTTCCCAGACCAGGGCTCAAACCCGTGTCTTCTGCACTGGCAGGTGGATTCTTAACAACTGCACCACCAGGGAAGTCCGAGATGACTTTCAAATACATAAAAACTGAATCGTTTACAAAGCTTCAGATTCTTGTAACCAGCCCAATTTTAATTGTTTAAGAAATGAACTACCAGTCATGATTTCAAAGCAACAAGGGGTATTCAGAACACTCAGACACACAGGATGCTGTGTGTGCTAAAAGGCTAGCAGGGAAGGTGAGTCCCTGCTATGGTGGAGAGCTCTGCAAAGACCAAAGAAACAAGAGGAGAGAATCTTCAACAGAGGTCTTAAAAAACAAACAAAAAACCTAAACCAAAGAGACGAGCAAAAAACACAGGAGTATCTACGGAGATTGTCCCAATGTTCAGGAAACTGTATCCCAACACAGCTCCAAAAGCTAAAATTTGGAAGGACAAATACATTAGACACTCTCTTCAAAGGAGGAAGTGTGCCAAATGGAACAAAGCACACTCCCTCCTGCAGCCAGTGCAGTCTGAGTCTAACCCTAAGAAGTCACTAGGGACTTCCCTGGTGGCGCAGTGGTTAAGAATCCGCCTGCCAATGCAGGGGACATGGGTTCGAGCCCTGGTCTGGGAAGATCCCACATGCCGCAGATCAACTAAGCCTGTGCGCCACAACTACTGAAGCCCGCACGCCTAGAGCCCGTGCTCCACAACAAGAGAAGCCACTGCAATGAGAGGCCCACGCACTGCAATGAAGAGCAGCCCCCACTCACTGCAACTAGAGAAAGCCTGCGTGCAGCAACAAAGACCCAATGCAGCCAAAAATTAATTAAAAAAAAAAAAAGTCACTCGGCTTCAAAGCAAAATACACGAAAGACAAAAGAAAATGAACCAGAACATGGTTACTGCCGCTTGTGCTCAAGTTAAAACATTCCTTCAAAATCTAGGTTTAAGAAATGCATTTCAATAATCATTTGTCCTTAAAGGGAAGACTGAATGTAGTAATTTTCCATTAATTCACACATTCAAAATGTTCCCTAGGAAATGCAAATCAAAATAAGACATCACATCACTCACTAAACCGGCAAAGGTACAGAAAGGCACTCTAGTGCCCAGGACCCCCACTGTCCTTACTCCGGCCACTGTCCCCATCCTCATCACCTGAGTGCCCCCCATAGGCCTTCCTCAGAACTACAGGACAGAACAGGATGGGGTAGGGTGCTCTTCCTCCCCTTAGCAGGAGGCAAGGCTGTCTCGTCATCCTAAGAAATGATACAGAGAGGTGCTGCGTACTCTTTACCCAGTTTCCCCCAATGGTTCTATCTTTAAAAACTATAGCACAACATCACAGAAAGAACACAGTGATACAGTCAAGGTTCAGAACATCCATCACCACACAGGTCCTGCCTGCTGCCCCTTCACAGCCACACCCACCTCTCTGACTCCTGGTGACCACCAATCTGCTCTCCATTCTTATGGTTTGGTCATTTTAAGAATGTTATATAACAGATCCACATAGCCCTTTGGGATTGACTTTTTTCACTCAGAATAATTACAACTGATTTTGAAAGAGATTAGAGGAAGGCATTCGAAGTTTTACAACTACAGAGAGGGGCAGAATAATATCACAAATAGTGTACCCACCATATTCAGCACTTCTGCTTAAGGTTTTTGTTTTTCTTTTAATGAAAGATATAGAACATTATGATGGAAATTCAGTTCCTGATGTTTCCCTCTCTAGTGTCTGTTCTCTCCCTCCCCAGAGGCATTCGTGTGCGTTCAGCATAATCTTCAGTGCTGTCTCTGTACTTCATCGCACATGTGGACCCATAAACCATGTGTGCACCTGGGGCATTTAGAAGTCCTGCGTCAGCACTACAGGTCTTTCTCCCACCTGTGTTGCTGGAGAGCTCTCTCCAGGATGTTGCAGGCAGATGTGTTCAGTTCGTTCACTGCTGCAGGACTCCATTTCAGGGGCACATGGCTGTTTGTCCATGGGTGGTTTTCCAGGTTACCGACGGTTGCTCATTTTACCAGTTCTGCTGTGAGCGTCCTTGCACCTGCCTTCTAGCAAGGATGCTTGGAGTCCTGGGCACAAGTTGCCATGGGTCCCCTATCCTGCTGCCCTCTTGGCTGTCTGCAGACATCCAAGTGGTGAACCCCACATCTACAATCATTCAGCCTATGCATAAATCTCGGAGCCATCTCACGGGTTTCTGGTGTCTGCTCTGCTCTTCAAAGCAGGAAGGCTTAGCCTCAGGACTCGCCAAGAGGCCGCAGAGCTTCCTTCCTGACCCTCTGGCCTTTCTGCTGGAGCTGTCAGCAACCGAGGGAGCCTTTTTTTTTTACATGTAAACATAAATTTCCCATTTAAGTACACAGGGGTTTAGTATACAGCCGTGTAGGATTTCTACGCAGGACTTGCGACTCTTCATGCACACGTCATTGCCTGAGTGGGCCTCGCTCGAACACCCACAGGCAGTCAGCAGTATTCGTGTATTCAGCTGAGAATCGTTGTGTCATCGCTGAGCTGCTACTATGTATCAGGCACCATGACAAGCCGGGGGTGCAGCAACAACCAAAACCAGCCCTGCACTGGGGCACCGCCCACTCCACCATCTCACCTCTACCCACCATTCTGAGAACCTTCTCATCTGGTCTCAGCTAAGGGCCTTCCAGGGTCCCTCTGTCCTACCTGGACACGCCCTGCACCCCCCAAGTGCACCCATCTTCATCAGAATTAATCTTATCCGTTGCTCACATTCCTTTCTGCCTGGCCCCCCCCTCCACAGCAGTATCATCTCCAACAGGAGAGGGAGTCTTCCGGCTTGCTCACAACTAGAGAAGTGCCTGGCCCATAGCTGGAGTTTGACAAGCACTTACTAAAGGAACACACCCGCCCCTTCTTCCTCTGACTACCATTCCCACCGTTCTTGAAGCCTACCCAAGCCATCTCCGATTCCAGCAGTGAGATTTGAGAACCAGGGAGTATGCAACAGAGGAAATCATCTAGGAGGAAAACGCTTGTCATGGATACAGACATTGAGTCCCTGACTCAGCTTCTCCACCACACAGCAGTGTGTCCTGGCCTGGCAGCCTAGCGGACACCACCTGGGTACCACCCGCAACCTGCACGGGTCTCTCTACTGAGGACACAGTGTCACTAAGCACCAGGCCTCACTGTACATAGCATCTGCAATGCAAGTCTGGCCCAATTACACCAGGTGAACACCCACCATGCTGCCCCCTCCCTGGGAGCCAGATGGACAGACGGCAGGTGCTCACTAACACTCCTCCGCTGACTGTTATACTCAGGACGCACTCTACACGTGGGAATAATGCGCAGAGCTGGCAAGTGCCTAGTCTGAGGCCACACGGGGTCACAGGGGCAGAGTGAAGACACAAACCCCAGTGTGTGCTGACTCTAAACCGTACAATCCTGACAATATACCACGTTATTTCCAACTCCTTCCCAATATGTATACAAAAAAAGAAGGCATGGCTTAATCTTAGCCCAAAAGGTCAACTCTGGAGTTACTACTTCCTCCCTAAGACATTTTTGTCACCAACCTCAGCTTCTTTTTTCTTTGCACGGACTTTCTCCACTTCCATAAGAATCTTCTGGGATTCATCCACATTTCCTTCAGCTCCTAGCTGTTCAGCTTTAGCAAGAAGCTTCCCTATTTCTTCGTTCAACTCATGTACTTTTTCTGCCTAGGAGAGAGAAACAATCAGGTAAGGAGACATCTAAAAACAACAGATTTTTTAATGCAAAGAAAACGAGTGTTTCTCTTGTTGCATTTCTGGTCTGTTCCACTGCAAATATTAGAACAGCTGGAAACCCTCACTGATGACATATGAATTCTAACAATTACGACATCCTTAACGCCACCACTGAGACTGATCATAACTAGACCTGTGCACCACGTTCCAATAAAAGCAGTGGCACCGCTGTTACTGCCAACAGGCTGCAAGGACCATCATGTGGGTCAGCTTCTAGACCATCTCTTTTTATGCCTTCTATTACAGTTCAATCTTCTGGGTAAGGGTAAAAAAATGCATGGGTCTAAATGCATACACTTATACTGTAAGCAAAATGCCTAATTATTGGGATTTGCTTTCAGAAATAAAACGGCACCGTTGATCCAGTTTGCAACTGTCTATTTCCTAAGAAATGCTCTTATAAAACTGAAAGGAAAAAAGACACTGAAGAGAGTTCCACTGAAGAGGAGACAAGGGTCATCCAGATGACACACGGGCCAATTCCACACAGATCTACTTTCTTCTTCCATGATATGGATGCACCACAGTTTAACCATTTCCCTGCTAACTTTTCTCATTTCCTGTTTTATGTAGGGATGTTAAAAAAAAATTAAAAAAAGAAACTTTAAAACATACGCACACGCGCGCACACACACAAAAAACAAAACAAACAAAAAAACCCACACGCACAGTGTGGGGAGGGGCTAAGAGCTCAGCGACGGCCTTCTCTCCTCACTGGGAACAGCCAAGGCAGTGGGTACCATCCATCCCAAAGATGCACCCTCAGCAGTGACCGTGACTGCTAGCCCAGTGGCAGACCAGTTCTTATGACAACAATGTGAGGCGAAGGCCTCCCCAGCATACCTTTGCGGAAACTTCTGCACTGATCTCCTCTTGCGTCTCTGCCAGCCGCTTCTTGGCAAGCTCAGTTCTCCGATCACACTCAGCAATAAAGGACTCCAAGTGATCCATCGCCTAGCTCAGGAGAGGCAGAGAGCTACAGTCAGTGACATGCCTACGACCTCAGAACTCACGTGTTCGATAGGAAATAACAGTCCTGGGTTGGTTCTTAAAGCCTGTAGGTTCAGTGGGAAGATCTGAAGCTACACTACAGCTAAAATGTCCACAATCACATTCAATTAAGGGGCTCTGTTAAACCAAATGACCACTCAAAAGCATGTCTTCTCATCTGATTTATTTATTTCCAAAATTTGTAAAAGAACCCCCATCCCTCAACAATGTTTCCAAGAAATTTTTGAGGAAAATTAAAACACCTGGCCATAACTAACAGTGGTCTCTGAGGGTCAGAAAAGGCTGGACTGAGCTAATGTCAGAGGCCCTCTCCTGGTGAGTCGTGGGAGATGCAGATGATGTACTCACTGGTCTTTGTGAGCCACGTAAATATTATTCCCTCATGTTCTGAGGGTAGAGTTCCCCCTTCCACCTCAAAACAAAACAATAGAACAAATGTTACTGAGAGCTGTGAACACGTTTAGTTATTGCCCACCGTCTAAAGTAGCGGGAAAACTGGTTACTACTTACCCAAAAAGGTAAAGGAAAAGACACTCTGAAAAGAGTTGGTGGGAATCAATAAAATACCAATTAATAAGCAGTCACATATGCTAAGCACTTAATTTGCCGTAATTAGTCAAAGGCCCCAACATAACTTCAGATAAACATACAAACAGGACGTCACTTTCCCAACTGTCAGGCTAGGACCAGTGATAAGTAGCACCTCCCAAGTTGCTGAAGTCAGCATCATGTTACATAGACAGCAAGTGACGTTAGCAGTGGATGACCAGGTTAGACAGGGTGAATGATCCACCGCTGAAAAATAGAGAAAGGAAAGTTCTGGGTGGAAATGATAATAAGGCAGGTGAAAGTTAGGCCAACGGACCAAGGAGTGATAATCTATGTCTCTTCCTCCAAATATGGTCAGGAGAGAGCACTCCTCAAGGATTGGTGTGACACTGGAATGGACAGTAGGGACACTGGAGAGGATTACAGTCCCCTCTTTTCAAATGAATGCATACTTGGGAGCAGGTCAAGACAGGGAAGAGGCTCGTGATGGTGCCAAGCCCCACTGCCCACAAGGCCAACTCCCAGATTTCACTCTACACACTTGGAACTCAGGACCTCTTTCCTGTCATTGGTCCCCAAATATTCTCAATAAACATTTCACTATGTTCAAATCAAACGAGCAGGGAAGCCGATGACTGGCATTTGTTTGCATGCATGCACTGCATTTCCTGGAAGTATGTCAAGTTGACCAGCTCTGCTGACAAGGTGGGGACTTGCCAGGATCAGAGCGCCAGTGAGCTGACTCGGGTCATGTACCATCTGTGCTCACCTGGAACAACAGCTCCTAACAGACCAGCCTGAGAGATGCAAGGGTCATGCATGCACATGTGCTGAGACTTTGATGCAGAGTTCCTCTATTGTCTACCCAAAAAGAGGGATCTCACACCTGACACAGCCAGGGATCTGCTCAACAGGGGTTGAGTGGGGAATACACATTGACAGTTCTGCCAGTGCCTTTACCAATCAAGTCAACCAGCTGCATCTAAGCAAAATATAAACTGACTCAGACATCTGATAAGCTAAAAATTAAATGGTAAACTTCACAACACAGACTAGACATACTGCAGAGACGTCTCTTAACTGCCATGTTCTTTAAAAGATGGCTCTGTCCTACTGCCCCTCCCTCTCTTCAATGTGCTTCTCAATTCCATATTGGTTCCTAAATCAAAAAGCAGGTTTAGTGTTTCCCTGGTGGTACAGTGGTTAAGAATCCGCCTGCCAATGCAGGGGACACAGGTTTAAGCCCTGGCCCGGGAAGATCCCACATGCCACGCAGCAACTAAGCCCATGCACAACTACTGAGCCTGCACTCTAGAGCCTGCGAGCCGCAACTACTGAAGCCTGCGCCCCCTAGAGCCCGTGATCTGCAACAAGAGAAGCCACCACATGAGAAGCCATGCACCGCAACGAAAAGTAGCCCCCTCACGCCGCAACTAGAGAAAGCCTGCACGCAGCAATGAAGACCCAAGGCAGCCAAAAAAAAAAGCAGGTTTAAATGATTAAAAAAAAAAAAGGTACTCAGATCTAAAAATTAAGTCCTAATCACAAGGTACCACTTACTAGGAAGTTATCCACCTTTGTAATTCAGGGGTGGTGCGATGAACCATGAACTACTCAGGGGGCCTGGGCACACCACTGGCACAGGGGGCACACAGGTCTCACTGCCGCTGGAGGCTGTCCGTCCACACACAGGACCATGAGGTGCTCTCCCTGACCCTGCCTGCCTAGCAGCATCAGTGAGCCTGAGGAGCCCATGCTGTCAGCAGAACAGTCACAGCAAACGTGTGCCTCAATAAAGCCACGCAGGGGCTCTCAAGGTACCCAATTTTCAGATGAAGAAATGGAGGCACAGTCTCCAAACTCCTGAGTGATGGCATCAGGATGCAAAGCCCCTTGTGGTTTGACTCCAAAGTACCTACACTTAGTCCTCACAGTTCTGAGGCAGTTTTCACCAGCCCAGTTTATAGAAAATAGAAAAGGGCAAAATAACTTGCCCAGGGTCACACAAGGACTCTCACCCAGGACCTGACTGGGAAAGCGTGACTGTCACACTGCACACCTACAGAGACCAGGTGTAAGCAGAACCGGTCCCATTAGTTGATATGGTGTGTTGCTCTGGAAACCTGTCAAATAAAACATCACAAAGCAAGACAATGTGGGGGAAAAGTGAACCATATTTTCACTGAATTAGAGAGAAGCAAATCTTTACATTTTCCACATGTGAACACTGAAGAAATGGGCTGCCCTGTAACCTTAATGTTCTGTGTGTCTGTGTTCAAGTTGAAAACCTTGAGATGTATTTACAGAGATGACCAATTCCCTCTCCTAGGGAATTCCATAACACTCTCAAGAAATCAAGGCCTGGTCCTGGTGCAGTCAGAATGAGGCTGTACTGGGCTAGAAGGAGCCAATGGTGAGGCACTTTCTCCCAGATAACCTGAATTTGGGGTGGAAAAGTGCCAGAGGTCCCAGCCATCAGCCCAAGCTGAGGGTCTAGGCAGTGAACACCTACACAAAGAAACACCTTTATGACAACCCTGTCAGGCCCACAAAGAAATACCTTTTTACACCTTTCTGACTGGCAAAAACTGAAAGTTTGGTAACTCGCTGCTCTGTTAGTAAAGATGTGAAAATGGGAACTCTCACACATCACTGGTGGGATCATTCACCCCTCTGGAGAATTCCGTGACACTAACTACCAAAACGACAAAAGCACATCCCTTCTGGGCCAACAGTCCCGCTTCTAGGGATCTTTCCTAGATACACTCACAATGTGCCAATGTGCAATGCAGCACTATGACCATCAACAGGGCATGGTCCTATAAAACAGACACACATCCTGTGGAATACTATGTAGACACAAATGGATGAAGTACACTATACAATAGGAAATAATCTCAAAGATATGCTGAAAACTTAAACCAAAAAAAAGGGAAGGGGGGGCAGATATAGAGCACGTGTACAGCAGACTACTATTTGTGTTTAAAAAAAAAGAGCGTTTCCCTGGTGGCGTAGTGGTTAAGAATCCGCCTGCCAATGCGGGGGACACGGGTTTGAGCCCCGGTCCGGGAAGATCCCACATGCCGCGGAGCGACTAAACCCATGTGCCACAACTACTGATACTGCACTCTGGAGCCGGCAAGCCACAACTACTGAGCCCACGTGCCACAACTATTGAAGCCTGCGCACCTAGAGCCTGTGCTCCACAACGAGAAGCCACTGTGATGAGAAGCCCACACACCGCAACGAAGAGTAGCCTCCGCTCACCACAACTAGAGAAAGCCTGTGCACAGCAACAAAGACCCAACACAGCCATAAATAAATAAAATTTATAAAAATAAAATAAAATAGAAAGTAGAGATACATGTCCCTCAGGTATCCACATAATCTCTGAAGGAAAGAGAAGAAACCGAACAACTGGTTACCTCTGGGGCCAACCAGGGGGCTAAAGAACAGAGAAGGAGGCAGGCTTCACAACATACCTTTCATATCTCAAACTCTTAATCACGTGAGTGTTTTACATGTTTTTAAGTTACTGACAGGACTTCCCTGGTGGTCCAGTGGTGAAGAGTCTGCCTTCCAATGAAGGTGATGCAGGTTCAATCCCTGGTCAGGGAACTAAGATTCCATATGCTGTGGGGAAACTAAGACTGCATGCCACAACTGGAGAGCCTGCGATCTGCAACTATTGAGCCTGTGTGCTGCAACTACTGAACACGTGCCACAAAAAAGAGCCCGTGCGCTGCAAAGAAAGATCCTGTGTGCCGCAACTAAGACCCAATGCAGCCAAATAAATAAATAAATAAACAACTGACAAGCAGTAACCCTAGTGACATAACTGATCTAGGCAATAATCCTCAACTGCTGCTTAAAGCATGAGGCCAAAGGCTGATGGGGGCCTGTGCAACCAAGTCAGGCTGCCTGTGCCACCCAATTCCACTGACGTTTTGCCACCCAAGGTGACGCACCAGCCAGTGCCCGTCCCGGCCCCTGCACTACTCTGTCAAACGAGAACCTGATTCTGACCGTCAAGCTTCCAGATCTAACTCCCAGGTTATAGGAAGTTTCAAAGATAAAGGAAAACACATTAAAAAGACTGCATTATAAGGATGCAATCAGCAAAATCCAGGATATGAGAGACTTAAAAATTAATTTCTTCAAACAAACAGATTTAAAATGACTTACAATACATCCTATGTGTGGCTCTTATTTTGAATTCTGAGTCAAACAAATGATCGTAAAAAAAATACTTTTTGAGATAGTCTGGGAAATTTGAGGACTTAGATAATGTTAAAAAATTATTTCTTAAATTACCAATACTTTAAATAAAATTATCTTCTAGATGTACTATTTGCAGTACTTACAGATGAAATTCTATGTCTAGGAACTACTGTAAAATAATTCAGTGTGGAAAGACAAGAATAAAGATGAAATAAGAATCTTCACGTCAACAATCACCGAAAACTGGGAGATGAAACCCAGAGATCTCATTATATTATTCTGTCTACTTCTGCATGTTTAAATTTTTCCTCAATGTATTTTTAGAAACAATGCTAATAAGATACAAACTACTATATACAAAATAGACAAACAAGGTCCTACTGTACAGCACAGGGAACTATATTCAGTATTTTGTAATAAACTATAATAGAAAAGAATCTGAAAAAGAATTTATATATATGTATAACTGAATCGCTTTGCTGTACACAAAAAACTAATGCAAACATTGTAAATCAACTATATTTCAGTTAAAAAAAAAAACAACAAACAACATGCTAATAAGGAGATTCTGTCACAACCAAATATAATACCAGATCTTTGTATGCAGAGTAAAGAGAACTTCAAAAGCCAATGGCAACACTGAAATATTTACAGATGAGATGACAGGATGTGTGAGGTTTGTTTTGAGATTTGTGAGAAGTGGGTACACAAAGATGAAACACAGTTGGTCCTGAGCTGATCATTCCTGAGGCTGAGTGATGGGTACATGGAGATTCATTATACTGTTACACCTCCTTTTGATGTATGAGATTCTCCATGGTAAAACAAACAAACAAAAAACCAAAAAACAAACAAAAAACCCTGACCATCCAAGGTCAGCCTGTAGCATTTGAGCAGCAAGCTGTTGCTTCCTTCCACCTTAAAGCTGTGGTAAGGGACTGCCTCCAGGGAGCGGGAGGGGCACAGGGAAAGGGGGCTTTTGGCGTTTTCCGTGATAGTCAAATGAATTCTGATTCAGCCACATGCTTCCAAGGAGAGCACACAGAAATCTTCAGTATACACAATTTTATCTTTGTCTTTCTCATGATTTCCTAAGGAATTTTAAGTCATTGAACAGGTGTCACAAAGTTTCAAGAGCACAGTCTACCATTTGAGTGTATCATAATTTGTTCATTCATCATTGAGCCTTTTTTGTTGCATCCAACTTTTCAATCTTATAAACAATGCTAGCTACCACAAACATCTTTGTGTACCAGTGTTTGCCTGTGTTTTCAATCACAGTTGACCCTTGAACAATGAGGGGGTTAGCGATGGATTGTGTAGTACTGTAGTATGTATTTATTGAAAAAAATCCATATGTAAGTGGACCCACACAGTTCAAACCTGTGTTAAGAGGCCACTGTACTTCCTTAAGATAAGAGATTTGTAGAAGTAAGTTACAAGGTAGAAATACCTTTAAATTTTCATTTCTGCCTCCTATTTTAGCAACCTGACTGGACCTAATAACTTTTCACGACTTAGCATAATTTGGAATTCCCCGGTGGTCCAGTGGTTAGGACTCCGTGGTTCCACTACAGGGTGCACTGGTTCCACCCCTAGTTGGGGAATTAAGATCCTGAACACCATGAGTCAAAAAAGAAAAAAAAGAAAGCATAATTCTTTCTCCTCCCCTAAGAAATAATCACTTAAGAGCTTGGTATATACCTTTTAAAATTGTATCAAAACGCATATAAAAGCAAACAATTTTTACTCCACTTAGGAGTTTTTCAAGCTTTTTTCATTTTTCACATCAATACACGCATCTTCTGTATCTATAGCTGTGTTTCACTGTATTTTAACATAACTATAACCATTCCACAATGAATACACATTTGCATTTTTTCACTTTTCACTAATCCAAAATGATGCAATAAACATCTTAAGTCTTCTCATACATAGGCAATTATTCTTCTAGGACAATTTCTTACAAATTGCTTAGAGGGGACTCAAAGTCTATAAATATCTGAAAGTAGTATAAAGGGCTGATGACCTCTTATAAAAGATTTACCGAGGGACTTCCCTGGTGACGCAATGGTTAAGAATCCACCTGACAATGCAGGGGACACAGGTTCAAGCCCTGACCTGGAAAGATCCCGCATGCGGTGGAGAAACTAAGCCCATGCACCACAACTACTGAGCCCGCGAGCCACAGCTACTGAAGTCCACGCACCTAGAGCTCGTGCTCCGCAACAAGAGAAGCCACTGCAATGAGAAGTCCACACACCACAACAAAGAGTAGCCCCTGCTCACTGCAACTAGAGAAAGCCCACACGCAGCAACGAAGACCCAACGCAGTCAAAAATAAATAAATTTTAAAAAAAACCTTGCATGATAAACATGGCTTAAAATATAATTCAAATGCCTGTTACATTAATAATATATTTAATTTTTTCAATATGAAGACAAAATAAATGCTGTACTTTTTTTGTCAGCTGTCTTTCTAACACAACCTAGATAAAAATAGCTCCTAAATATCCCTGACTGATCTGCTAAACGGAATGACTCCTCTCCCAGCATCATTTGATGCTGCTTGCATTAATTCTGGCATCAATCTTATTATACTTTCAGAGACTTTGGAGATAAATGTTTGGCTCACCTCACAGATTCATTGTCAACAGTGAAGATATTCTACCAAAACACTTGGTGAGATATATAAATACAAGTTATTAAGAAAAATCAGAACAAGTCATGATTTAGCGATGGTTCACAACTTGTGAAAACAAAACCTGTGTCCATCTTCCAATAGCGATGACTACACTGTAGTCCCTCCAGAAACCAACCTCAACATAGGAGCTGCTGGTCCCACGCCTGGGAACTGAACAGTCCACAGGCTACATATGTGGCAGGCTAGGAGCCTAGCACCAACAGCAGGTCATCAGGAGGCAGCAACAGGTCAGTGATAGCAAGAGTCAGCCCACTGGCCACATCTGGCCGAAAAGCTTCTGAGGTGTTCTGATTTATCAAAATTGCAATTTTGACGAGAAAAATCACAACTAGCCTTTCTGATATATACATATATATACCTATATACATACATATATATATTTATACATACATACATATATATATGTGTATATATATATATATATCTGTTCATCCTGAATGGCCTATCTTTGAAAGATACAAGTGACCTCTGAAGACAGGTACTGGATGGCTAGTCACGTGGAAAGGGAAGACTTTTCACCTGGAATCTGTAACAGTTACGTTTCCTACCGAAGAGATTTAAAAATTGGATTTTTATCAAATTCTTTTAACAAATCTATATTCTGGAAAAGCACTTTATTTTTTCCTTCTAAGTTTATTCTGCATAACTAAGGGAAAAAAAAGTTATTTTAGTTTGGTATTTTAAAGTCAGGCCACATTTACCTCTATCAAAGTAACCCATCCCGTGCACCACAACGAAGAGTAGCCCCCGCTCGCCATAACTAAAGAAAGCCCTCACGCAGCAACGAAGACCCAATGCAGCCAAAAATAAAATTAAAAAATAAATAAATAAACCCATGCACATCTAAACACTACTGATATATATATATATGTTAAAAATTTTAAGGCTGGGTAAATTTTATGGCTAGTGAATTGTATCTTAAAGCCATTATTTAAAAAACCTTTTTATGGTAAACTCTCCCTAACACCCAGAGGTACCTGCTTAGCGCTCCACAAAGCACCACTCACTGTGTGGCAGGACCATACCTTACGCAAGTAGCCCCCACTAATAAACATTTCCAGTACATCCTCCTCTTTTTACTTCAGTCTTTTACTTTCACAAAAAAAGCTGCAATGGGCACCTTTTCTGTGTACCCATTAACACATATCACTAAGATACAGTCCCAGCAGAGTTCTGGAACAAGTGTATACAAGCATTTGACACGCTGAGAGCCACCTGACAAGACTGCCCTCCCACAAACACAGCTGCTCCAAGTCACCCTTCGTTCTTCAGGACAGGAGGCCTCCTGCGTAGGTTTACAGCACTAGCCATGAAACATTTCAACATGAGCCATCTGTTAGGTCAAATATGATTTTTAAGGAGTTGAAAGGACAGGTGGTTACCTCTTTAACAGGAAAAGGTATTCCTGCAAATGGTAAATTTTCACAATACAAAAAGGTCTCGTGACCCACTTGAGCCCTCCAACTAAGACAAGAATGTTCATAATCTCTTGGTTTCTTCTAAAACTACTCTGTACATCTAGGTACGTCAATGGGTATAAATGTCCTTCCTTTTTAAAAATCACACTACAGAAGCCATCGTATCACACTTGCTTTTCCTCTTTATCTTGAAGATAATTTCACAACAACATACACTGAACCACACTGAACTCAATCCTCTTTCCATAGCTATACATCATTCCATTGTAAAGAAGAGCAATGACTTAGCCAAGCCCTCAATGAAGAAGCCTACAGTGTTCTGGCTTTCTGCAGTTCTAATGCTGCAGGAATATTCTGGAGCAAATTTATCTTTGTACATATGCAAAAGTATCGGTCAGATATACTCTCAGAACTAGCACTGCTGGATGTGCTTTCACACCTTCAGATGCTCAATTATCCAGGAGGTGTATCAGGATTACTTAACTCTCCATCTCCTTAGCTCTGAGTGAGGGTGAGTATCTGCCATAGGATTAGATGCCTACCAGAAAGTGTCCTTTTCTATCCTTTGCCCATTTTCTATTCAGCTATTGTTACAGTTCTTCTCAATCATGATGAATTCTATATACAAAGGATACTTGCCCTTCGTCATATGTGCTGCAAATATTTTGTCCCAGTTGAATTCTTATTTTATGTATAGGAATTTCTGATATGCTAATATTTTTAAGTGCCTACTCAGAAAAATGTATCCATCTTTCCCTTATAGCTTCTAGGCTTTATAACATGTCAAGATGACAGAACAAAATTCTCTTTTGGGGGATCCAACCTGGTTTTTCCCCCAACTAGCTAATCCATAGTTCCTAATAGTGTTCATTGAAAAACTCATCTCCACAGTGGCTGAACACATGCCTTTCATAAAATACTAAATTACCGTATATGTTTCAGTCTTTCTGTAGTCTAAATTTCTTCTATTCATCTATTCTTCAGCATAAATTCATCAGGGCATTTAAAAAGTACACTGACATTCTCATGTAGCAGAAATGCTTAGATTTGTGATCCAAAAAAATTGTTACTAAAATTGAAAATTTAACCTATACATCTGTGTATCTAACTCTTTCTGATATCCCAAGGTAATGGTCTCTTTACATAAGCGTTTTTCAGGTACTGAAGAATTTAAACTCACAATAAAGAAAACTTTCATCTCCAAGCCCCATCTATTAGTTGAGCTGTTTGTTGCTAAAGGCATTTTTAGTTAATTCAAAGATTCAACGCTGATGTTGAAGACTGTACTTGAAAAAGAAATGATAATTTTAATCACTTTTTAAGATTACTGATTTAAGTAGAATTGACTCTAGCTATAATATATCTCTAAAATGTCATTGGCAGAAAAAAAAAAGTCTTTCCTTGGTTTTGCTTTTCTCTGACTTCCTCCCACCAAGCTCAGTGCCTTCCCAGTCTTCACTGAGGAACCTGAATGGCATCAAACCCCTCACTGACCTCTGGTCAAACCAGGGATGGAGGACTTGGAAAAAGAAAAAACTAACAGAGTGACTCCATGGGAATTCCCTGGCAGTCCAGTGGTTAGGACTCGGCGATTCCACTGCAGGGGACCTGGGTTCAATCTCTGGTCGGGGAACTAAGATCCCACAAGCAACACAGCACGGCAAAAAAAAAAAATTTAAATAAATAAATAGAATGGAGTGACAATCATGCATTCTCAATGGGGACAGGGATGAAAACTTGTCATGAAGAGTGAAAAAAATCTTAGATATTACAATGGTTAGTGGCCCGGAAAGGATCACATAAATTGATATGCTGGGTATCTGTGGTATCAAAATTTCATGGCGGGGAAGTAGACAAATTATGGGAAAAGGTCTTAAAAAAGGCTCCTTTGCGAGGCAAAAATGACAATAAAGTTATGAAATGACATTTTATAACCACTAAATTGCAAAAATTTAATGGTCTGACAATACCAAATGTTAGTGAGGATGTGTACACTGCTATTAGGGCTGTAAACTGATACACATTCTCAAACAGGGAGAAAAAAGAAAAAGACAACATTACAGATCTTTCAAGAATAAACGTGCCTCTCCTACAATCCAGCAATACCTCTCCTAGGAATATACCCTAGATAAACCGTTGTACACGTGCACCAAGAAGATATTCAAGAACATTTATAACACTGTTCATAATAGTTTAAGAATAAAAAATTAAAAAAAGAAACTAGTATCAACCCAATTGTCTATGAACACAAAATGGATAGTTTGGGGAATACTCAAGCAGCAATGAAAACAAACAAACCATACTCAACAAAATATGTAAACTGGAACATAATACTGAAGGAAAAAAGTTATTAAAGATTACCTATGCTATGAAACCATTTTTATAAGACTCAAAGAGAAGAATAAACACAATGTTCAAGGAATCATAAAATATGTAATAAGAAACATTTTTAAAGAAAATGATACATACAAAACATAGAACCGAATAGGGATGATAGACACACAGACACAAATCGGTACTGGCCACGTTCTAGCTCCCAGCCAGAGAGCGGTGGAATGACATCTATTTCATTATTCTGCTTCATAACTTACAAAGGTTACATTATTCTTGTTGGTGCAGTATTTGGCTCTTCACAGTAGGGAATAATTAACACAAAATAAAACTTACATCCAATTCAAAAAAGAGGTCCCTTTCTTTACTTGCAATCTCATAATCTGCTCGGAGGGCCAAATCGTGGATTTTGGTACATTCTCCTAAATCCATGCGCTGTGAGAAAGAAACAAAAATTTACACATGAACATCTACCCATTTGTAGGAAGCACTGTGACCTGGTGTTTTAGCTGTCATCAAAATAAACAGTACTTTTTTGGATATTAACTATGATAAGAAAATTTAAAAATAATATGGCTAAGACGACTTATTTTCCTTTTATTGATACCGTCATGACTATATGACACTCAGAACAGGTGCATTTAAGTGTAATGATTTATATCTCTTACAGAACCAGAAATAGACTAGTAATGTTTTCATTATTTAGCTTTTGCCAGTTTTATTATTGCATTAGTCACATAAGAAATGTTTATTCGGTGAATAGCAACATGAGGGGTGAGAGGGTGGCATGGAAGAGGCCAGGAAACAAAAGTATCACTGATAGCAGCAAGTTTCCATGCATTCCTTCTTGCAGCCACGACTACTCAAGATGCTACAGAAACAAAAAGAGGAAAAAGAAAGAACAGAGAAAAACGAGGTTTTGGAAATTACAACATAACCTAACACCTGGCTTTGTGTAGCTCTTTGCATACCAAAGGAAATAAAGCAGAACAGGCTGATTCAGAGCCAAAGCAATTCTCCTAACCTGCTAAATGGCTCTGGACACGTAACTGGGAACACAGACTGGACCATTCACTTGCCCCATTTGAAAAACAAAAGGTTCTTTTAACAAAACAAATTATTTGTGTTACCAGTAAGATTTCGCCTGATGTGCTATTACATGTTGTGAGCACATACAGAACAATTAGCACTGCGTATTTCTCATCTAAATCCTAAGTAGAGGATCCTGTACAGGGACACCCCCACCCCCACCCTTGCCTCTGATCATCTAAACAGCAACAGGGACGTTCGGATGCTGAAGGTCAGGCTAATAAGTCAGAGAATGCAAGTTAAGAAAACCCAACAGCCCAATGAGGAGACACCTTGGGAACCCAAGCTGTTGGTCACAAGTACGACTAGCAAACAAAGAATGATGGAGTTCAGGAACTCCTTTAAGCTCAAACTACAAGTGTGTTCAAAACGAGATCAAAAAAATCTTCATGGGTTACAAAACCCTCAACATTTTAGTTTTTAGGCACTTGAGAGAGACTCGCAGTGCCTGACTCCTGGGTCCGAATCTCAGAAAGTGCAGCCATGCTCTTAACAAAATTTCCTTCAGTATCCCAGTGACAGAGCCATGAGGGGACTGTCTAGGGTGGAGTTTATCTTCATTTTGACTGAAGGCTACATGCCAAAAGCTCTTTTCTCCTTCATTATGCTTACTTCGAAGTCATGTGTAGTTTACACATGTTGGTTACGTGGGGAATCCAGAGGTAGGGAAACAAGTTCCAAAAGCCAAAGTTGCAGCTAAAATTGCTATCACTGTAAAGCTGACAACTTTTGCTTCCTTCACTCTTTTAAATAGCAAGTATAATTCTTTAAAAATATATAGCTTCCACAAACAAAACTAAGTGCAACAGCTGAAAAATGAGAGATAGCTATCAGAAATTATTTAAAAGCTAACAAAAGTCTGTTACTCAAAGAAAAACCACCTCCAGATGAAGCAAGCACCGAAACCGCTGAGTACTATAATTTTAACTGCAAATCAATTTCCATTCTAAAAACTTCAACTGTCAAGAAAATTTCGACATTAGGGAACCACATATAAAGCAAAATTCACCATTACCTTCCTACAGGTGGGAGCTCTCAAGCTAAAGCAAGTGGAGTACAGGCCTGGGGTTCCATGGTTACTCTGGAGGTAGCTTTTCAGCTTTGCCAAGGAGGCAAGGAAGTACTGGCCAATTCCCCTAGCAGCCAAACACCAAGCACAGCTGAAATACCACACTCATAAACTTCTTCCAAAATATTCCAAATGGCTGTCAAATCCAGCATGTCAGACCCCCCCCTTTTTTTTTTTTTTTTTTTTACTGAACAAACATCTGTGTTCTCTACTCTCCAGTGGTCTCACACTGCAGACAGGGAAGGGCAAATAAAGGCTCCTTCTAGAACCTTCAGGAAACCAAAGTTCTACCACAAGACAAGTTACACTACCTTCCCTCCAGCTATCCCTCCGCTCTTACTAATCAATACATTTTCCCATCAAGCCTCAATAAAACGATTGCTTCCATTCCTCCGTTGTCTCACCCCTACTGACAGGAGACGGTTTTGAGCAAAGATTTGGGTATGGAGCAGCCCTTGGCAAGCTGAGGGTTATAACCATTTTCATCTTGCAGCTGTGTTCTAAAGAATTATATTGATTCCAATTTAACACAACACAAACTCTACCTCTCACTTGCCACCTCCACGCAGCCCACACCCGTTAAGGCTCAACCTTTACAACACCATCCAAGTTCCCAACCCTCACCTCAACTGACCTCACGACCCCGCACAATTGTTCACGGCACCCTCACATGAACATGGGTCTCCTGGGCTCCCTCCTCCTCAGTCTGAGCTGCCCTGTAACCCACGCGGGACGGAGTGATGCTGAGCAGTACTTGGCCTCTCATCACTGCTCTGGTTCCACAGCCTCTGTCTCCCTCCCCCTGAAGCACACCAGCCCAGAGGCACCTGAGGCACCCCTGCTTCCCTCTGCTCCAGCATCCACCTGGAGCGTTAATCCCCCAAACGCACACGTGTGTTTTTTCTCACCATTCAGGTCTCTGCTCCCATGTTCCTGAGAGGCCTTTCCTTATCACCCTATCCAACAGTCCAGAACCTACTCATTCATTATTTACTGTCTGTCCTGTTCCTCCATTAGATGAGAGTAAAGATTTTGTCTTATTGGTACCACATCCCCAGTGCCTGGCACAGAGTATGTGTCCAACAAATATCTGGCAAATGAACCTATACCTAACACAATAAACATTTGTAGGAAATGCCCTCATTCACCAGCATTCTGGAACAATGCTACATAGGGATCCAATCAAGAAAAATATGGTTGAACTGCTTCATGCTGGTGCATGTCCCTCTACTCCCTTTGACTTCTTCCACTAAGACCTACCAGCAATTCCAGGTTATGATGCCTCATACAGGAGTATCCTACCGCTGACTGCTTATGACCAGTGGAAGCCAGTAGTCTACAGTGATGGCACCCACAACAATCTGGAGCACACAGTAGTTATAATGTTTTCCTATACCAGGTCAACCACTGGCAAAACCCCAGCTAACAAAGGCACAAGGCTTGGCTTTCATTCCCTATTTGCTGTCAGAAGAGCCAGCTTGAGAAGATTCAATACACCTGTGCAGTTTGCCAGACGCTGCTCCCCCAAAATGGTAATAATAAAAGCAACAATTAATTATGAAGAAAACGTTCCCAAGCACATGCACATGTGACCCTTAAAAAGAGTAGACATTCCAGGAGGGAGCTGTGAAATCTGAAAATGCTGATGGTGTTTACAAAACTAATTTTCTGTAAGTGTCTGAATCACTGTAGATAATCCACACTCTTTAGTCTTCTTAAATCCTACCTAATTTTGAATAAATGCACATTCTGCAAAACTAGCATTTATCTGTTTGCTTCATCTGAAATGAACTTAAAGTTTCACTTAGAATTTTACACTTCACTTAGAAGTAGAGAGATCTATACTTATTGGATCATGTATTGATTTCTTGAACGGGTGGCATAACACAAAATTGCAAATCGATGTTAGTCCTGATTTTTCAAAAATCTAAAAATCTGGGGAAGAAACATACCTCGTTAGATCAAAAGTCTAACATGTGTTTAACCTGAAAACAAACCAACCCAGAATCTTAGAGCTACAGGCTGACCTGAAGTACACTTTTTGCTAAAGCCAAAGGAGACTAGTATTTGCACTACTTAGTTGTGAATACCTCAGTATAAATGACTCTACAAAAACCTGATAACTTTACAAAGAGAATTTTATAGAAGTGAAATATGTCATTATATAAAATTCCACCCCACTAACAGAACCTATCACTTGAAGGGCAGTAGGTAATTTCTGCCTGGTAAAGGAAAACAGAATTCAACCTGAAAAACCTTCAGTGCCTACACAGCATCCATGTCTGAGTGTCCTATGACAACCCCCCCAAATGTACCTACCGTCCCAGCCAGAATGTCGTGGGGGCAGCAGTCCAGAAGATGACTCTTGCAGACACGGTCATCTGTAAACTTGACCCTCTGTCTGGTTTCGTCTCCTGAAATTCATGTGTGGTTTTAAATAAGACAATATTATCACATTAAGCACAAAAGCATATCTGGTACAATTCACCTGGATGATTTGCAGACTACCAAATACACTGAAAAGCTGATCTAGAGGTATTTACAACTGGAACGAAATACAGATGATTTTTGATGCTAAATATATCATGAAGAATCACACTTAAAGAGATCTGACTCCGTCATTGTGCCAAGGAAGTCAAGGAGTCAGAAGGAAAATGCTGAGCACCAAACAGCCATTAGCCCCACACATACATGTGGGCAATGAGATACCAAAACCCATGCTAATCAAAGGGCGATGAATCACCATGTATGACTTAAAGCTGGTAGTTTCCAACAAAAGCTATTTATTAGTCTAATCATTTTGCTATAGACCAACGCATAGGCAGTATTTTGCCAAAATTATATGAAGAAAGCTTTCTCTCTCTACTACTGACTGATAAATAATCTGAACCTAGTCTACCTATCCCCCTTTAACCCCCACCCTTAAAAAAGACAGTTGGCACCTGAGAGTCACTTTTAACAAGACAATACCAAGAAGAAAAAAAAAAAAGGCAAAAAAGGAACTAGGTTAGTCAATACACACTGTGAGTTCCAACACATACTGTACCCATCTGCATTCTTCAAGACCTCAGCTGCAGAATTTTATGCCCGCTGTTGAAAAGTTTTAAAGGAAAAGTTTTCTTGCCCAACCTGCAGTAAGGAAGTCAGGGGAATGATACATAAAAGTAAAGGCAAAGTGGAATGTGACAAATTTTAAAGCTAATCTGTGTATATGACACAGAGCTGTGTAATACTAAAGGAGGAATATATTTTAGGATTTGCAAGCATCCAGGATTAATGTAGTGTCTTTTTATTGAAAATGTTTTCTTTCTAAACTACACTTTTAAAGTTACTTGTGAAAAAAAGCAAACACTTTTTTGTTATAACAGCTTAGAAATTGGTTGTGACTCACGGCTCGATGAACATGAGGCTTTTCTGCAACTCCCTTGCAGATTGATGTAGGCAGGCAAAGATACACTGAACCTTTATAAATAAAATAGAGGGGCCACAATTGTTCAGTTTGTATGAAATAAAAATATGGGAAGCAATTCAAAAGCAACTCAATATACAAAGAAAGCTAGAAAGCACTTATTCGCCTATGAAATAAAGTGCAAACAATCTGCACAGCCCTGCGAATGTGCCAGTGTGAACTTACAACTTCATTACTTCGGTAGAAAAGAAAACACAAACCACAGCAGGTATATAGTTTTGCAAAGATGCAACCGCTTTCTCCTGAGACAACCATCAAGATCTTGCGCTCCTCCCTACAGTACAACCTACCTAACGACTGCCAAGCGCTGGCTAAACAGAGGCTCTCCTGTGTGGCTAGAGGAAAAGGGGGCTGGAAAAGCACGCGGCAGGAACCCACGTTAGAAAAGCTCAATTTACGGCTCCCCTTGCAACGGTACAGAACAAGACGGCCAGGGTTTCCAGGCCATCCGGCTCCCTTGCGCGGAGGAGCTCCGCCAGCCCGCTGCCAGCGCCCAGAGCCCCAGCTGGCTGCAGCCCTTCGCCGACTCCCGGTTCGAGGGGCGGCGGGGGCCGCGGGGATGGAGGGGGGGCGGAGAAATCGCAGGAAGGTCAGCGGGGAGGGGACTGGCGCCCCACCGACGACGCGGGCTCCGAGGGAGGAGCCCGCCGGGGACCCAGCCTGCGGGAAGAGCTCAAACAAAGGCCCGGCGCCCCCGGTCGGCGCGCGGGGGAGGGGAGGACGCCCGCGCAGGCGCAGACGGTCGCGGCCCCCCGCCTCAGGCCGCCCGGCGGCCTCGCCTCGCTCCCGCCCCAGCCCCCGCCTGGCCGGCCGCCCCTACTCACCGTCCCGGGCCGTGCCCATGAGCTGGTCTAGCAGGGCCCGCATCTGCGCCTGGGCGGACATGGTGGCCGGAGGGAGCGGCAGGAGCGGCCGCGACGGCTTCTCTCCGACTGCGGCAGCGGCGGTGGCGGGGGCGGCGGCGGCGGCAGCGCGGCGGCAACGAAGAAGGGTCGCGTCGGCCTCGAACCCGCTCGGCTTCTTCCCGCCGCGAGGCACGCCGGGAGGAATTGCGTCGGCGCCGGCGCTTGGCCTGCTGGGAAATGTAGTTTAGGGGCGGAGCCAGAGTCTCCGATGAACAAGCAAGCTGTGCAAGGGGCGGGGCCAAAGTCCCAACCCTGATTTTAGTGTGGATCCCAAAACTTACGTGCTCCGCTGAGGCTAAACCGCAATAAAGTGAAATAAGTGTAGACAATACAAAACAAAAAAATAGGGCTTCCTTGGTGGCGCAGTGGTTGAGAGTCCGCTTGCCGATGCAGGGACACGGGTTCGTTCCCCGGTCCGGGAAGATTTCACATGCCGCGGAGCGGCTGGTCCCGTGAGCCATGGCCGCTGAGCCTGCGCGTCCAGAGTCTGTGCTCCGCAACGGGAGTAGGCCACAACAGTGAGAGGCCCGCGTACCGCAAAAAATACAAAACAAAACAAGGAAATAAATCCCGTGTTTTCTTTCTAGCCGTGAAACTGGGAATGTATCCTTTAGCTACTCTCAGACTTTTTTTACACCTGTGAAAATGGTGCCTGTCACATGACTTGTGAAAGTTAAATGAAGCATGGAGTTCCTGTTAGGTTCTGTGACTACTACTTGGTGGTGGTCCCTGAGTTCACAGTCTGCCATCCACCAAGACTGCTCTAGCCCTGGCCACTTCCGAGACTGACAATGAGCCTCTGACACATGCGTACAGCGGACAGTAGGGGACCGTGATTCATACCATTGGAACTGCCCACATATCCAGATGTGTATTTGCTTGTTCCGACTGCAGTGCCCTCACACCCAAAGGTCTGCAGGATGCCTGATTTACTGACATGGAATCCTGCACAACTTTGTCTCATATGAAGAAATCCATTTTATGGTAAAGCAGGTCAATTATTTATTTCTGTGTAGCAAGCTGCTTCAAAACTCAGTGGTGTAAAACAAAAATGATTTATTATTTCTCATTATTCTGTGGAGTTCAGGCAGGGCTTAGCTGGGCCCTGGGCTCTCTGCTCTAGGTGATTTGGCTTGGTTCACAAAATTGCTTGTATGAAACTGGGCTGAGCAAAGATCCAAAAAGGCTACACTGATGATCTGGCCCCTCTGTGGTTCTCCATGTGGCTTCTGTATCTGTACATGACATCATAACATTCTGAAGTCTAGCCCAGCTTACTACATAGTATGGCAGCTGACTGCCCCAGGGGAAGGAGTGGAAGCTGTCAGTCCTTTTAAGGCCTAGGCTGAGACCCCCAGAACTCTCCTTCTACCATTACCTATTGGTCAAAGCAAGTCAAAAGGTGGGACTGCCCTGGTAGTCCAGTGGGCAAGACTCCACACTTCCAATGCAGGGGACACGGGTTTGATCCCTGATCAGGGAACTAAGATGCTATATGCCATGCGGCATGGTGCAAAAAAAAAAAAAGTCTGTGATTTAGTTAATAACAATGTACTAATGTTAATTTCTTAGTTTTGACAAATGTATCATAGTTATGTAAGATATGAACCCAAGGAGAATCTTGGGTAAGGGTATATGGGAATGTTTGTACTATTTTTGCAATTTTTCTGTAAATCTAAAATCTTTCCAAAATTAAAATTTATTTTAAAAATAGTATGTAGAAACAAATTCAAACAAGTTATCACAATAACTATAAAGAGATTAAATTTATTAGTTAAAAGAGAAAATCAAATAGGATTTCATGATAATCCATTTTTATGCTATTTAGAAGCAATACACTTGAAATACAAAGACGTGTAAAGGTTGAAAGTAAAAGTGTGGGAAAATATGTAGGCTAACACCAACATAAACAAAGCTGATATAGTTACAGTATAAGGTTTAAAGGAAAAAATATTAAGTATGGAGAAGTCATTGTATTGAAAAGGGTTTTGTTCACAGTAAGATTCAACTATTTTAATCTTGCATGCATCTAATCAAATAGCCTCAAAATATGCAAACCAGGGCTTCCCTGGTGGCGCAGTGGTTGAGAATCCGCCTGCCGATGCAGGGGACACGGGTTCGTGCCCCGGTCTGGAAAGATCCCACATGCCGCGGAGCGGCTGGGCCCGTGAGCCATGGCCGCTGGGCCTGCGCGTCCGGAGCCTATGCTCCGCAATGGGAGACGCCGCAGCAGTGAGAGGCCCAAGTACCGCAAAAAAAAAAAAAAAAAAAAAAATGCAAACCAAAAGATGACAGAACTGCAGGAAAAACAAATACACCATCACAAAAGTGGATTTCAATATACACCTTTTAAAGTGTTTTGACTAACACAACATTGTAAATCAACTATACTTCAATTTTTAAAAAATGTAGGGGGCTTCCCTGGTGGCGCAGTGGTTAAGAATCTGCTGTCAACACAGGGGACACAGGTTCGAGCCCTGGTCCGGGAAAATGCCACATGCTGCAGAGCAACTAAGCCCGTGCGCCACAACTACTGAGCCTGCGCTCTAGAGCCCGTGAGCCACAACTACTGAGCCCATGCACCACAACTACTGAAGCCTGTGCGCCTAGAGCCCGTGCTTCGCAACAAGAGAAGCCACCGCAATGAGAAGCTCGCGCACTGCAACAAAGAGTAGCCCCCACTTGCTGCAAGTAGAGAAAGCCCGCGTGCAGCAACGAGACCCAATGCAGCCAAAAATAAATAAATGTATTTTTTTAAAAAAAGAAGGAAATGTAGGGAATTCCCTGGCAGTCCAGTGGAGGTACTTTCACTGTAGGGGCCCAGGGTTCAATCCCTGGTCAAGGTACTAAGATCCTGCAAGCTGCGTGGTACGGCACCCCACCCCCCCCGAAAAAAAGTAAATGTATAGTCTTAAATGCTTAAAATATTGTTTTAAAGGCAGTAATTTCATGACCTAACAAGCATTCAACTTGAGTTAGAAAAGGAAAAACACAACATGACTGAATAAAGCAGAAAGGAGATTACTAAAAGAAGACAGAAATCAACATAAAAGAAAACAAACATACAATAGAAAGGATCAACTGGGCCAAAAGGTGGTGTTTTGTTTTTCTGAGGTTTTTCTTTTGGCTGCATTGGGTCTGTTGCTGCGCGCAGACTTTCTCTACTTGAAGCGAGTGGGGGCTACTCTTTGTTACGGTTCACAGGCTTCTCATTGTGGTGGCTTCTCTTGTTGCGGAGCACGGGCTCTAGGGCTCTAGGCGCACAGGCTTCAGTAGTTGTGGCATGCCAGCTCGGTAGTTGTGACTCACAGGCTTAGTTGCTCCGCGGCATGTGGGATCTTCCCGGACCAGGGATCGAACCCTGTCCCCTGAATTGGCGGGCGGATTCTCAACCACTGTGCCACCAGGGAAGTCCCAAAAGGTGGGGGGGGTTTTGTTGGGTTTTTTTTCTGCAGTACGCGGGCCTCTCACTGTTGTGGCCTCTCCCATTGCGGAGCACAGGCTCCGGACGCGCAGGCTCAGTGGCCATGGCTCACGGGCCCAGCCGCTCCGCGGCATGTGGGATCTTCCCGGACCGGGGCACAAACCTGTTTCCCCTGCATTGGCAGGCGGACTCTCAACCACTGCACCACCAGGGAAGCCCCAAAAGGTGGTTTTTTGAAGAGACTAACAACATAGACAAACTTCTGGTGAAACTGATGAAAAAAAAAAAAGAGAGATAGCACAAAGCAAAGAATAAAATGGGAGTGTAACCACAATGAGAAAAGGAATTAAAAACTAAGAGAACACTATGAACTTTATGCCACTATATTTGAAGCCTTGTATTAAATGGAAAATTCCTGGGAAAATATAATATTAAAATGGACACAATAATAACAATAAAGTCAGAACTGCCATGTAATTGTTAAATAAACTAGAAGAGTAATTTAAAATCTTTCTCAGGCCCCTTGCAGCAGTTTGTGTGATGGCTGAAAAAGCATCTGAACTGCAAGAAGAGAATGATGATGGCCAGCAGGTTCATGTGATGCCTAGGAGAGACCTTGACAGTCCACAGGAGCAGGTAGGCAGAGGCAGCCAGCGTTGGTCCAACCTTCTCACAGTGGGGTCTTGCTACAGCTCTAGGAAGAGGGGAAAGAAGACCCCCAGAGAGGAGGAGACTGCTGACCATGGAAAAAACAAATAAAACACTAAGATACACTTAATAAAATTAAGTTCTAACTCTAAATATTACAATGTATGTGAAAGTACAAAGGAAAAAAACACACACTTGTATGCTAGGGAAAATTCTATTTTGCTTTCTCTAAATTATAATTTTTCTCAAGAGTCAAAAGGCTGTTATTGTGCTTCATTTTAAGAACAGCAAGTCAGAAACGTCAAAAATTTAAAGTGTCATCCATCTTGGGGCAAAAACCAGACTTATGCTATCAGTCTTTAAAAGCCTTAAGCCTGGATTTCCCCGGTGGCTCAGTGGATAAGACTAAGAAGTCCACATGCCGCAACTGAAAAAAAAAGAAAAAGAAAAAGAAAAAAAAAATCCCGCATGTCGCAACTAAGAGCCAGTGCAGCCAAAATTAAAAAAAAAAAAAAAAAAAAGTTGCTCTCCATCTGGCTCTACAATGATTAGGTGACCAGCCACTGCAGTTGCTGACCTTCAACACACCCTGAAAGAAGTTCAGGGCCAAGATCAGGAACAAGGCCCTCTGTGCTCTGGGAAAACTGGCAGAACAGGCCTTCAGATAGGTAGGTATTTTCATTACAAAACTTTATGAACCCAATTTCTTGCATCTTTTCATACCTAGAAAAGCAGTAAAATAATTAACAGAGACATCTGCCCCTCATGACTAGCAGCAGCCTCTACCAAGATGTATGCTTGATTGCACATTACTCCCCTCACCAAAAGCGTGTACATAATATATACTGACCCCGCCCCCCAGCCCCGCCCCATTCCAAAGTTCAGAGCTCACTGACCGGCTGTCTCTCCTGCTACAGTCCTCAGTAAGCCGCAAATAAAACTGAACTCACAGCTCTCATGTTGTGTGTGTGGTTTGTTGTGTTTTTTTTCAGTTGACATTACCCAGAACGTCACCTCAGTATCTGAAGTTTCCCTCTGTCCCCTCCTCCTCTAATAAGTTGGGGTTTTATGCACCAGCATCAAGGTATTAATAAATCTTATTTAAAAATTTTTCCTCAAAGAATGCATCAGGCCCACCTAGTTTTATTGGTGAAAGACTGGTTTTCTACCCAACTTTTTAAAGGAACAGACCATTCTAATCCACAACCCTTTCTGAAAAATATAAAATGATTAAATATTCCCCAATTCATTCTATGAGGCCAACAGCGGCCATGGCCCACGGGCCCAGCCGCTCCGCGGCATGTGGGATCCTCCTGGACCGGGGTACAAACCCGTATCCCCTGCATCGGCAGGCGGACTCTCAAGCACTGCGCCACCAGGGAAGCCCGAGGCCAATAAAATCTTGATAGCAAAACTAGACAAGGATAGTAAAATAAAGTGCTGTATAATCCAACCTCACTCATAAACATAGAGCCAAACATTCTAAACAATATCAGCAAATGAAATCCAGCAACATGTAAGAGGATAATAGGCCATAAGCAAATTGGTTTAATCTAGGCATACAAGGATCAGTTATCTTTAGAAAGTTAATAGCATTTACCACATTAAAAGATTAAAGGAGAGGAAAAAAAGATTAAAGGAGAAAAACTGCATAATCATCACAAGAGATGCAGAAAAAAAACACTTAATAAAATTCAATGCACATTGACTATGTAGATGAAAAATTAACCAATCAACCTAAGAAATGAAAAATTTTATCTGAGCCAAATTTGAGGACTATAACCCAGGAAGAGCAACTGAGAAAGCTCTGAGAACTGTTCTGCCCATTAGAAGTAAAGGAACAGTTCTTTAAGTTTTTTGAGACAGAGGGCTGTACATCAAATGACATATTATTGACAGTTTACATGATCCAGATCTAAGTGTCATTGTGGTAGGTCATGTGGTCCCGTACAAGATCAAGAAAGAATGTTATCTTTTAAGGAGTCCTCTTGTGGGTGCTAGGAGAACGCTGCTGTTTATGGCTGAGCAGGTATTTCTGCAGATGCGGAGGTTTGGTCGATGCATAATGCAGATATACAATGCACAGTGGTGGGGAGACAGGAGGCAAAGGGCAGAGAAGAATTTTTTATGATTAAATTTTTCTTGTCTTGCCATAAAATATGAATTTTATTTCACAAAAATAAAAAAAAGTCTTAGGGAATTAGGAATAGAAGGAAACATTTCTAACCTGTTAAAGAGTATCTACAAAAAAAAAATCCTACAGCAAATGGTCAACTATTGTAAATATTCTCTTTAAAATCAGGAACAGGACAAAGATGCACACTACTGCTTCTATTTATCAGCTCAGAATGGCAAGAAAAATAAAGACATAAGGATTAAGGGGGAAGAAACAAAATTGTCTTTATTCAGATTATATGATTATATTCCGAGAAAGTTCAAAAGAATCCACCAACAAAGTATTAAAGATATTCTTAGAATGGTTGCTGGTTAAAAAAAAAATATGTAAATCTTTGCACTATTTCGATATGCCAACAATGGAAAATGTAATATTTTTTAAAGACACTTTTTTTTTTGACTGCACCTCACGGCTTGTGGGATCTTAGTTCCCCAACGAGGGATCGAACCCGTGCCCCCTGCAATGGAAGCACAGAGTACTAACCACTGGACTGCCAGGGAATGCCCAAGAAAATATTATCAATAGCATTGAAAACCGCAAAATGCCATCTAACAAAAGAAATAAAAATCTTACTGTAAGACATCACAGAAGGCCTAAATTAAGTGCAGAGAGAGTCTGAGCCCGTGTTCTTTTTTATTTATTTATTTATAGCTGCATTGGGTCTTTGCTGCTGCGCAAAGGCTTTCTCTAGCTGTGGTGAGCAGGGTTTACTCCTCGTTGCGCTTTGTTGCAGTGTGTGGGCTTCTCATTGCGGTGGGTTCCCTTGTTGCAGAGCACGGGCTCTAGGTGAGCAGGCTTCAGTAGCTGCAGCATGTGGGCTCAGTAGTTGTGGCTTGCGGGCTCTGGAGCACAGGCTCAGTAGTTGTAGCACAGGGGCTTAGCTGCTCCGCGGCATGTGGGATCTTCCCAGACGAGGGCTCAAACCCGTGTCCCCTGCACTGGCAAGTGGATTCTGAACCACTGCGCCACCAGAGAAATCCTGAGCCCGCGTTCTATGTAAGAAGGTAAATCATGTCAGTTCTCCAGTGTGATTTACAGATTGGGGACCATTCTACTGAAAAGCCCTACAGGGTTCTTTTGTGGAACTTGGCCTGATTGTGATTTTGACCGAAGAATGAATGGCTGAAGCTTTCCAGAAGAAAAATAAGGTGGAGGGACCTGTCCAACCAGGTATCACGAGTTACTATAAGGGTATTGTAATTGAGATTGGGTGGCACCTGCACACCAGAAGAGAATGTAATGATCCCAGGAAGAAGCTGTGGGCATTTAAGACTTCCCTCCATTTCCCAGTGCTCCGGTAAAAAGCCCTAGTCCTCTGAGACTCTTCAGATACTTAGGAGAAAGAAGTCTGTAGTAATTTGTCTAGTTAATTGCTGTGATTCAAAACTATAATAACTTACCTTATCTTTCTGAGAGGGTCAAGTAGTTTCAGGCTGGCTTAGGTGCCCAGGTACCCTGGGGCTGCCTGGGCCTGGAGAGATTCATCTAAATATCAAAATACTTGAGTCCAGAGGGGATCCTTTCAGGAGATGAGGAGGACAGATGTCTCTTTCCCTTTATGAACAGATGGAAGTCATTTCTCTGAATCCCTCACCTAGGGATGTTGTGTCAGTCCACTCA
This sequence comes from Lagenorhynchus albirostris, assembly GCF_949774975.1. Lineage (NCBI taxonomy): Eukaryota > Metazoa > Chordata > Mammalia > Artiodactyla > Delphinidae > Lagenorhynchus > Lagenorhynchus albirostris. The sequence continues at coordinate 49,462,209 of NC_083109.1, forward strand.
CAAAGGAAAAATTTCCATCAGTTCTCAATGGGTTGGGTCGGGGGAGGCCTGTGGGAGGTGTGAGGGATGTTTCATACTTACTATTACTGTGGGGTAATTAACAAGAAACCTGGTTTGATGCAGAACACCTTGTGTGAGCATTAGGACAAAGTTATCAATAATGAAGCTGAGGACTTCCCTGGTGGCGCAGTGGTTAAGAATCGCCTGCCAATGCAGGGGACACACGGGTTTGAGCCCTGGTCCGGGAAAATCCCACATGCCGCGGAGAAACTAAGCCCGTGCGCCACAACTACTGAGGCTGCGTTCTAGAGCCTGCGAGCCACAACTACTGAAGCCCGCGTTCTAGAGCCCATGCTCCGCAACAAGAGAAGCCACCGCAATGAGAAGCCTGCGCACCACAACGAAGAGTAGCCCCCACTCAACACAACTAGAAAAAGCCCGCGTGCAGCAATGCAGACAAAAATAAATAAATAACTTTATTTTAAAAAAATAATAGGGGCTTCCCTGGTGGCGCAGTGGTTGAGAATCTGCCTGCCAATGCAGGGGACAGTGATTCGGGCCCTGGTCCGGGAGGATCCCACATGCCGCGGAGCAACCAACCCCGCGAGCCACAACTACTGAGGTCCGCGCCTACAGCCCATGCTCCACAACGGGAGAGGCCGCCGCAATGAGAAGCCCGTGCACCACAACAAAGAACAAAAGCAGCCAAAATAAATAGATTAAATAAATTTAAATAAATAAATAAAAATTAAATAAAAATATAATAGAGCTGAATTTTAAAAACCCAACAGAAACTCATGCATATACATTGTTTTTTAAAAAATATGCCAGATCCTTGGGGTAAAGAGGGACTAACTCAATAAATGGCATTAGCACTCCTGGTTATCCAAATGGAAAAAAAAAAAATGAAGTTACCTTCTTACCCCATACGAAAGCTACTCCAAGCTGAATTAAGGACTTAAAGGTTAAAATCAAAACTTTAAAAAAACATTAGGAAAATACGTGGGAGAGTGAGGGGGTAGGAAAGGATTCCTTAAACAAGACACACAGAAAGTACTAACCATAAAATATTGGCACTTTTTTAATATTAAAGTGAAAAGACGAGACGCAAACCGGGATATTTACAACACACGCCACCGACAAAAACTTAATATCCAATACAGGGTGCCAGGAAACAACACGAAAAGACAAGCCTTTCAGCAGAAACCTGGACCAACGACCAGAACAGGCACTTCCGGAAGAGGAAACGTCAGGCCAACGCAAGTAAAACCAACGAAAGATGCTCGAACGCTCTAACAACCGCGGAACCGGAGCGGACCGGCAGCACCCCCAAGGCAATCTGCGGGACAGACACTACCGTCCGCGTTGCTCAGCAACCGAGCCGGCCGTGGGGCGGGGCCTGAGCGCGCTTTCCGCCCCGCCCGACCGGAAGTGACGCCGGGAGCGGGGCCGAGCAGCCTGGTGGCGGCGCGGGCAGCAGCTCTGGCATCCTCGGGAGGGCGCGGCGGCGGGTGAGTAGCGCGTCCTCTTCCTTCTCGCGCGTGCGCTCCGCGGCCTCGCGCGGGTCCACCTCTTCCCTCTCGGGCCGTGTCTCTCCGCGTCGGCGCGGGGCCCCGGGAGACCCCAGCCCCAGGAGCCCGCCCGTGCTCTCGCCCACCGCCCAGCGTTGGAGTCCGTGCGTGTCCGCGCCGCGCTGTGGGTGGAGGAGCTACGCGGGAGCCGGGCAGCGCAGCGGGTTGGCAGGACCGACTGCCGCAGCCTGGGTTTGTGTGGCGCTCAGTTCAGCCCCGCTTTCCCCCAAAGACAGGATTTAACTCCCATTAGGAACCTTCCCACCCCAGTTGGCTGCATAGGAGGCAAGCTAGCCATCGCTGCACTGGTTGCCTGGAAGTAATTAAAAATATACTAATACTAAAATAGTATGTCTATGAGCTGCCTCTCGCCAGGGTCAGATATGCATGTCCTCTTTCTAGGACGGCGTCTGTTTGACGACTGGCTCAGTGATCCAAAGCTCAGCTGACGGTTACTCACCTATAGAGGTGATTGCTCCCTACAGCCTGTCTTACTAAGCAAAAGCAAAGCAGAGTTTAAAAGCGGGGAAGAACGCTGTCAGTCTGTGAGAGTTCTCACCTCCCCCATGACTTGATTGCCTGGGAGCTGACTGATAGGTTATCAGGGTATAGACAACTGCAAATACTTGCAACTCCGTGATTTCAGCTGAGGAGCTTGTGTGATGTGCTCACCTACCCCTAGGCTGCTAATGCTCTTCTGAGCCTCAACCAGATGGCTCCATTGCTCTCTTTGCACTTTCCCTGTGAGCCTGAAGTTACAGCAGCCTAGATGAACTCAGCAAGTACTGAGTGTCTGCTGGGTGCCAGGCATATAGCACTCATCAAGACAGAATTCCTGTCCTCAAGGAGCTTCAATTCTATGGGAGGATACAGATAATAAGTAAGATAAATAAGCAAAATATGGAGCATGCTAAAGAGAGAATACGGATCAGGAAAGAGTGAAATGGAAATGACCCTGTTATCAATGAAGTGGACATTTATTTGGGCATTTTACCAGTTCTCTGAGTCCTTGTTGCACGGATTGGAGTGCTTTTGGCTTCAAGTGTCAAGCGTCCATTAAAACTAGATCAACCTCTGGAGGCATTCCACCTACTTTCACTTAAGAAAGTCCAGGGGACCAGAAATAGATGGGGCCAGGGGCTTAAATGAGATCATCAGGATTTAGTGATGGAGTGTGGGGGTCTTACTACCATCCTCTCACACACTTTCTCTTTGACCTGTTTCTCTCTATGTTGCCTTTCTTCTTCTCAGGTTCCTGCCTCTGCTCTACCTGCTTGTATTAGTTATCTGCTGCTCCGTAACAAATCAACATCAATGATGTTTTAATGGATTAAAACATCAAACATTTATTACCAGTTTCTGTGGGTCAGGAATTCAGGAGTGAATTAGGTGATTATAGTTCAAGGACTCTCATGGGATTCTTTTTTTTTTTTTTGCCACTCCACGCAACATGCGAAATCTTAGTTCCCCGACCCGGGATCGAACCCATGTCCCCTGCATTGGGAGCGTGGAGTCTTAACCACTGGACCGCCAGGGAAGTCCCAAAGGACTCTATGGGGTTACAACCAAGATATTGGCTGGGGACGCAGTCATTTAAAGTCTTGATTGGGACCAGAGGGTCTGACTTCAAGACAGTCCACTCACTCAAGGCCTCAGTTCCTTACTGGCTGGCTGTTGGCTGGAATCCTTATTTCCTAGCCACATGTCATTGTCTTCCCTCAGAGCAAGCGATAAGAGAGGAGAGAGAGGATGGTGGAAGTCACCGTGGTTTTTATGATCTAATTTTGGAATTTTGCTGCTGCTCCTGCCATATTCTGTTTGCTGGCATCACTAGGTACTAAACACTTCACCTTTTTTTTTTTTTTTTTTTTTTTTGCGGTACGCGGGCCTCACTGTTGTGGCCTCTCCCGTTGCGGAGCACAGGCTCCAGACGCGCAGGCTCAGCGGCCATGGCTCACGGGTACAGCCGCTCCACGGCATGTAGGATCTTCCCGGACCGGGGCACGAACCTGTGTCCCCTGCATCGGCAGGCGGACTCTCAACCACTGCGCCACCAGGGAAGCCTAAACACTTCACCTTTGAAGGGAGGCACATCAAAGAGCTTGTGAACATATTTTAAAACAACTCCTGTGGGAAAAGAGTGCCTATTCCTGTAATTCCAGTTGCAGTTCCAGATCTAGTATTCAGTTGGGTCCTAATCATGTGAATCTGATTAGTTAGCTAGCCCTGGGTAAGGAGCCCTCCCCAAAGTTACCAGAACCACACTAAACTTGTGGGAAAGTGGATTTACCCAAAGAAAGCCCAGGTGCTGTTACAGAGAGAAGGAGTGGATGTCGGGTAGTCAAATTGACCCCTATGTCTGATACATGCTATCTATTTCAAATCAGTTAGAAAAGTTTACAAGCAGAGCATAGCAAGAATTGGACATTTATTCAGACAGGTGAATGTGTATGTTTATTTTATGCCGTGCACTATGGTTTGTCCTGGGAAGACAAAGGCAATAAACGAGTGATGCCCTCCGAAGTTCTTCACCATCTGGGGGTAGGTCTCACCAGTGGCTCAGTGGGTATGGAGCAGTGGTGGGCGGTGGGTGGGTGGGGGACTGGTTTGAGTGGGCTCTGAAGGCCCAGTAGGAGTTACTGGTAGGTCAGCCTTGTGATGGGGGAACAGACGTTGGGTATAGGGTTTGGGAAGACATGATACTAGAGGTAGGCGATAGCCAGGTGGTGGAAATACCTGCAGGCAAACTCAGGTGGCTGAGCTTTGTTCTAAAGTTGTGAAGCGTCAGTCAAGAGTTTCAAGCAGGGGAATGACATGATCAGGAGATATTAGAAAGATGTCTCTTGCAGCATCAAGGAAGGTTTGAGAGGGCTACAGAAATCCAGGTGAGAAGTTATAAAAATACGATCTAAAGTAGCGGCCGTTGAAAGGAGGGGTTCAACTGAAGAGATACGTCAGAATCTACAGGGTTTGTGGTTGTTGCAAAATTTACTACGTACCTCACCCGAAATCAGTCTTTAGAAAAACCACAAACTTAGTGAGTTTTGTTCCCACTCTGACTTTGTAAAATCCTTCATGGAGCTTAGGTTGTCTGGATGTAGTGTCCAAAAAGAAGAATGCTGATTCCTAAATGAATAACCAGGAAGCAGATATTGAGAGATCAAGTGACATATCTCTAACTTTTTAAAAATTGGAGCAAATTTTTTAAGAAATTGGAGGTGGGGCATGGGAGAGAAGTGTGGTCTGTAGATGGAAAAGGTTGGCTCTGTGTTGGTAATTGTTGAAGCTGGGTCGTGGATGAATGGGGCTGGTGGTCTCTACTTTCATGAATATTTAAACATTTATGTGACAACAGGTTTTTAAAAAATAAAGGTAAATAAGTAAACTGAAGTTAAGGCATATTTATAGGGTTGATCAAAAGTGATCAAGTAAGAATTATACTTTATCTTCTTAAGAGCTTCTGCTGTCCTTAATGTAAGGACAAGAAGAAACACTGATTTGTGGGGGAATCAAAGGAAATTGAATCTTCCTTAGAACTCAGGAAAAAAGATTACTCCATGTTATTTTACAGACAAACCTACAAAACTTGTTCTGTATAACAGTTGCTTGTCTGAAATTCTGGTAGCCATTTCTCCGTAACTCCCTTTTAGGTGGTATGTGAGCTGCCCTCAATTACTCTGAAAGTTTTGCATCTCGTGGAGAGGAACTGTGTGCTGAGGTTCAGGTCCTAAGCACTGACCTGCCTGTGAAACACTTGCCTTTAACCGGGAACCATGCATGACCTTAAAATTTGTTCTCATTTGAAAGATGATTAAGGGCCTATTGTCTGTCTTGAGATTATTGTTTGGTGAAGAGAAGAAGTAGTTGTTCGGCTGTAAACGGCTGAACACTGTAGCCGTCATTGTCTGACTTCTGCTTTGCTCAGCCGAAAACCCAGTCTGCCCAGTTGGGTTCTGTGGGCGTCTCTCACATGCCTCTGGTTGAAGTGCTGTCAGAACACTTGGGCCACTGGGCCGGGACACAGGCCTCCTAATGTATAAGACATTCCTAAACCATTTGTATATGTCACAGCTGGCTTTGGGGCGAGCATTTGAGCACTCACACTGTAAGATCGGTTTGTGAGGTTTCCCTGGTGGCGCAGTGGTTGAGAGTCCGCCTGCCGATGCAGGCGACGCGGGTTCGTGCCCCGGTCTGGGAGGATCCCACATGCCGCGGAGCCTGCGCTTCCGGAGCCTGCGCTTCCGGAGCCTGTGCTCCCAACAGAAGAGGCCACAACAGTGAGAGGCCCGCGTACCAGAAAAAAAAAAAAAAAAATATCGGTTTGTGATTACAGGTCATGAGGTCTGTGCATCCAGACAAGCTCTTGAATGAAGAACTTGATGGGCCTTATCTCACCTTCTTGTCAAGGAATGGCTCCCAAAAGCTCTCTCCCGCGTTTCACTGACACTTAGTTTAACTGACACTTACCAAGTGTCTGTCGTTTGTTTAGCACCAGGGAAGTCCTGCTGCCCTAAAATAGCTCTCGGTCAGAGGCTGTGGGAGGAGTATTATGGGTGCTTTGAAAGAAAAAGTTCGAGTTCTCAGGTGGAAGGTGGCCTTCCTGGTCCGCGGTGCTCATGTAGGCTTGATGGTAGTCCAGCCAAGGCTCGGAGCACTGAGAGGGCCTCCTGGCAGGAGGACCATCCTGAGGGAAGACTTGAAAATCCGGATCCCTGGGAGTTCCCTGGTGGTACAGAGGTTAGGACTCTGCGCTTACACTGCTGAGGGTGCAAGTTCAGTCCCTGGTGGGGAACTAAGATGCCATAAGCCGCCTGGTGCAGACAAAAAAAAAAAAAAGAAAAGAAAAGAAAACCAGGATCCCTTACTGGTCAAATCACAGCAAGGCCAAGTGGACAACGGCGATTTGCAGATACAACACATGCCCAGTGGATACATGACAAGATGCAGTATGTTTTGTCCAATGTAATTTCTGTCCTCTAGAAAAGTAACCCCGCTGAGTGTGAACTAGGGGTGAGAGCTCCCCAGTGGAAAGAAAGAAATCTGCTCCACTCTCAGCTGCACCTTCAGAGTCACCCTGGACCATATAAGTACACAGTCCAAGAGTGGTAAACTGATCTTTTCATGGTTTAATCCAGTGACAAAATCCTTTCAGTTTCTATTACTAACTGGTGAAGCTAGATAGTAAAGTTAATCTATAATCAGAGTCTTTTCCTAAGTATTCCTTACATATTTTCTCCATTTAAAAAGCTCATCTGCACAACGTTGTAAATCAACTACACTCCAATAAAAATTAAAAAAATAATAATAAAAAATTAAAAAGCTCATCTGCTGTTTCCTCCAAGCCTCTCCTCTGCCTGTTTAAATGTATTTTCTCTCTGTGTGTTTTCTAATTTGCAGGTACCTTTGATTAAAATAATGTCTATTTTGCGAAATTGTCACCCTAGTGAGATCAAGTAATACGAGAAGTAGCTATTCCTGTGTGAGTGGAGGAAGGTGTTCTCTGTCTGGGCAAATAGAAGTGGGCTACTCCTTCCGTATTCTGTTACAGAGCTGACTATAGTACCAAGTTCTCAAAATTCTCAACTAAAACCAGAGTTAAGATTTTAAGGCATCCAGTTTAAACTGAACAAAAATTTTACTTAGTTTAAACCAATTTTTAAAATACGCAAACTACCTTTCCAGTGGAAGTGCTTAATTTTCAAAGTCTGATCTCTTTGATTCGTTGTCCGAAAAGAATTCTGTAAAATTGAAAATTTAAAAATTGGGGGTGGTGGTGCATCTCTTATTAAAGTCCCCTGAAGTGATCTTTTCTCCCCCCCCCAAAAAAAAAGTTACCAAATTTTAGTTTAAAAAGGTTAAACCCCCTACTTTCATAATATCTGTAGAATTGTCAGTTATTTGTTGGGGCAATTTTCCCTTTTCCCTCTGCCCTTGTTAGAATCTTTTTTTTTTTTTTTTAAGATTTACTTTTATTTATTTTTAGCTGCATTGGGTCTTCGTTGCTACATGCGGGCTTTCTCTAGTTGTGGCGAGCGGCGGCTACTCTTTGTTGCGGTGCGCGGGCTTCTCAATGTGGTGGCTTCCCTTGTTGCGGAGCATGGGCTCTAGGTGTGTGGATTTCAGTAGCTGCAGCATGCAGACTCAGTATTTGTGTCTCGCGGGCTCTAGAGCGCAGGCTCAGTAGTTGTGGCGCACGGGGTTAGTTGCTCTGCGGCATGTGGGATTTTCCCGGACCAGGGATCGAACCCACGTGCCCTGCATTGGCAGGCAGATTCTTATGCACTGAGACACCAGCAAAGTCCCTGCCCTTGTTAGAATCTTTTTTTTTTAAACAGCATCATTGCTTATTTATTCTCAGTGTCTCACCTGTTAGAATCTTTATGCTTTCTTTATCCATCAAAAAAAGTTAGAGACATTTTTATTTTTGAATTTTCTGTTCTCTCTGTCTCAGTAAACTGTTCTCAGAGAAAGAGCTCTTGGAGAAAAAGGAGTTATTTCCTTTATGCAAATACTACGTATTCCTGCCCCTCCAAATGTTAATTGTTACTGGGCTTTACTGTCCTTCCCCACCAGGCAGGAGGGCAGGTTTGGCCTTGAGCAGACACACCCGCAGGTGTGTGGCCCTTTGAAAAGCTGTACACAGGGATTGCATGTTTATCTCAAGCAGGTTATTCTTAGACTCATACCTTTTACCCTAATATGTATCATACTGATACATTTTCTTTCTCATCTCTCACATTTTTCTTCATTTCTTTTTTGTTTCGTTTTACTTGACATTTAAGTCAAAAAGTGCGCTGCATAGTCATCATTTCAGAAGCTCAGAAGTGGCAGGAGAAAATCCCAGTCAGTGACTGTCTGGAAATCCTGTAAACCAATTTCTGATCTCTGTCCTTAAGACCACGAGCTAGTTAGAAATGACAGAAAAGGACATTAGATGCAAATGAGGTAAAGATACAAGTCTCTTAACCTCAGAGTCTTTCCCTTTATTATCTTTTCTTCATTTGTTGTATCCTAACAGCTTTTGTTTTAAGTGAAAACTTCATTCCTTTACAGTACCTGGGAAGTGTGTTCCTTTAATTTTCTGTATATGTGTACAAATGTGCATTGTGTTTCCCTTAAGATCTGCTGCCCTGATGTTCCCCAGGACCCCTGTTCTCCAGACTTCTCACATTGAGTTTAGCTAACACAGAAATATGCGTTTTTATGCCCAGGTTGGACTTCCAGAAGCCTGTCTTTCCAATGGGCCTGTTACTTAGAGCCCATAGGCCGGTGGCTATGGGTCTTTTCTGTGCTGGCCAATGAGGAACTAGTAAACACACCTGATTTCAGGGATGCGCTTTATTCTGGGTTATGGTTGCAGCTGCTTCATTGCTGTATTGGAGGCAAAAGACTTTTTAAGTTTCTCTTACTTCTTTATGTGGAATTTAACGACAGCAGCTTCAATTTGAAACAAAAAGGAAAAAAGCCTGGAGTTCACAGACTTAGTGATTCGGCTTAGGGATAACCCTTTGCGTCTGCTGGGGCCAGGTTGGCACCTTGAGCTGCCTGTGTGCCTTTGGTGTGAGCCTTCTGCCACAACACCTGGGCTCAGGATCAGGCGTGTCCTCAGTGTTGGCGGCGCTGGGGCCCCGCCGTCGCCACAAGCGCTCCCCTGCTGTCCGGGCGGTCCTGCTCCCGGGCCCTCCGTGACCTCGGGCACCTGCGTGGTACTGTACATGTTCCCGGGTGTCACTGTACACGAGCAGCAAGGAACCACACGGACCTTTTCCCCACAGTGGGAAGGGAAGTGATTGCCGTGGGGGGTTTGCAGAAAGGCTGTAATTATTTTGAAATAGTGGCAGGTTGGGGGTTGGCTGTTCTTTTGGATGTCCTCGTAGAACTGCACTGTGGTTGATGTTCTGCCAAGAACAAGCAGAACAAAACAGAAACAGTTCCCATCTCTGGAGCAGAAGCTTCATGATCGGGCGGTTCTGAGGTGTCGCTGGGCCCTGGGGAAGCTCTGACCCCCCTCCCTTGCTCAAAGTTTGTTTGTTTGTTTGTTTTTGCGGTACGCGGGCCTCTCACTGTTGTGGCCTCTCCCATTGCGGAGCACAGGCTCCAGACGTGCGGGCTTAGCGGCCATGGCTCACAGGCCCAGCCACTCCACGGCATGTGGGATCTTCCCAGACCGGGGCATGAACCCGTGTCCCCTGCATCGGCAGGTGGACTCTCAACCACTGCGCCACCAGGGAAGCCCTCAAAGTTTGTTTTTTAAAATTATTTTAAATTAATTTTTAAAATTTATTTATTTATTATTTATTTATTTTTGACTGCGTTGGGTTTTCGTTGCACGCAGGCTTTCTCTAATTGCGGCGAGCAGGAGCTACTCTTTGTTGCGGTGTGCGAGCTTCTCGTTGCGGTCGCTTCTCTTGTTGCGGAGCACATGGGCTCAGTAGTTGTGGCTCGTGGGCTCTAGAGCACAGGCTCAGTAGTTGTGGTGCACAGGCTTAGTTGCTCCACTGCATGTGGGATCTTCCCGGACCAGGACTCGAACCCATGTTCCCTGCATTGGCAGGCGGATTCTCAACCACTGTGCCACCAGGGAAGCCCCGCAAGGGTTTTTATTATTATTTTTTAGCTGTTTATTTGGAACTAATTATAGACTCACAAGATATTACAAAAAGCTTGAAGTGCTTTCCCCCGGGCCTGGTGGTGAGGTCCCTGGGGCTAGCGCATTATCAGAGGTGGGAGCTAGATGTTGGCACAGTGCTGATCACTGCGCCGCAGACCTGCCCCATTCCTGTTTCTCCAGTTCTCACACGGGCTCCCTTGTCTGTGTGTCTGATGATATGAGAATCTATCACATGTGGACGTTTGTGCAGCCAGCAGCACAGTTGGCACGTGGACCGACCCACCTGACACGGGCCCATCCTCACTGCCCCTCCCCACCCGGCACTGCGGTCCCACCGCCTGCCCTTAGGGACCCGGCTGAGGGGGAGGATTCTCGAGGTGTCAAATAGAGAGGTTATCATCTCTCCCTCTGTCCAGCTCAGTTTGTTTTTAGGTGAATAAAGTTTTGTTACTTGAGTTGGTTATGCTGGGTATGCCCTCCCTACCCAGCTTTCTCTCCTGAAGAATAGAAACCTTTCCTGGAGAAGGATCACAGTATCTTTCACCTATCTGTTATGAAGTATCTTTAACTTGGAACTCTGTTAATGATTAAAAGGAAAAAAAAAGAAATTATTCAGAGTAATGCAAGTGAGCCAGGGATTTCTGCGGGAACAGTGAGTGAAGTCCTTGCTCTTAGAGGGATGACGGGAAGCAGCGCTTAGGACCAGTTCTGCTTCAACCTCCAGTCGGAAAACACCAGAGCTGGAGCGTCCCGAGCCGTCCCTGCGCTGGGACCCTCCGTCTGGAGGGCATTGTTGCCTCGCAGGAGCTGAAATGGCTGCTGTGGCTTCTGCCCTTTGGCCCTCGTCTTGCTGCCACCCTTCTGCATGAAGCCCGTCAAATATTCAAAGATGTTACAAAGCACAATTCAGTATTTCACTTTTTGTAATTTTTTATTACTGACCCCAGTATAAAAATAACGCTGTGAGGTCAGGCTTTGCCCGAGGTGAGGGCTGTGGCCATTGCTGTTGTTCACAGTGCAGTGTCCTGAGGCCTGGGGTCTGCGTGGCTCAACCCGCAGGACTGGGAAAGCCCAGGTGTGACGTTTCCCCACTGCTTCTCTACGTTTGAGAGCTGTGTTTCTTTGGGGCCAGTTTGTGCTTGGTGTTGTCTCCAGACTTCTCCAGGGAGCTGGTGAGAGCGTGTAGTGGAGAGAAAGGGTCCCAGCCGAGGGGGCTGGGTTGCCCAGCCTGTCCTCGGAGGGTCCCCCTGAGAGAGCCTGGGGGCGGCAGGGCCTGGTGCCAGCGGCTGTGTCTGAACCAGACTGCCCCCACGGCCATGCGCCCGATGGAGCCTCAGCCACCTTGCATCCCTGGCGTCCACCCGTTTTCTGAGTTTGACTCTCTGGTCTCCCCATTCATTCTGGACACTGTCTAATCTCTTTCCAACAAATTCTCTTTCTGCCTACACTAGCTAAAGTGTTTTTGGCAAACAGGAACCTTGACTGGTGTAGAGAGGTTGGGTAGATGCCCGGGTGCCTCGGATGGGAGGGGGTCTCTGCCCGGGTGCCTCGGATGGGAGGGGGTCTCCAGTCCCAGCCCCTGCTCTAGACTACACCGCCACCTGTGGTGACTTAGATTAGATAGGGAATCATTCCTAAATTGTGACCTCCCTTTTAAACAAGTATCCCCACTGCCAAGAAAAACAAAAGCCAGACTGGCTTTGGGTCACATTTGGTTAGAAGAACCAGAAAAGGCTTCATAAATAAGATGGCATTTTCCATGGGCCTTGAGGAGTGGGTAGGGTTTGAAAGGAAAGGATGTTTTAGGTGGACTTAGACACAGGGAAGTGTTAGGATTAGGCTTTTCAGGGACACCGGAGGGTCTGCCACATGGAGGGTCTGCCACATGGGGGCCACAGCTGTGGGGGTAGCGGGTGACAACCTCCCAAACACAGTTTTTTAATTTATGCTCTTTGGACACTTGAAGGGCTTACATGTAGGTAAAGGGATTAGATATTATTCCAAAGCACAGAATCTGGATCAGGGGACGGTTACAGGAGAGCAGATTTTAGTTCAGAATATGGCAAACTCCTAGTAACCAGGACTGTGCAGCGTGTAGGGCTTGGCTCCATATTCCAGGAGTGGAGGTGTCCCCAGAAGGGACAGGAAAAGGCCAAGAAAGCAGTGTTCCCACTTCATTCATGTGCCACTCAGGATTGTGCCATACTCGCAGCATAACTACACAGTTATTTTTATTTAGTACTTTTCTTTAATCAACTCACTTTTTCTAGTTAAATACACTTTAAGAGAAAACACCAGAGAGGCCAGGGATACAGAGCTGGAGGAGGGAGCCATGTCCAGAGTCCCCATGGCCTGGGCTGTAGCTCTCCCACCCCGGATTCTCACAGCTGTGCTGTTGCCCCAGAAACCAAAAACCAAAATAATGGCTGAACATATCCACCACTTGGCAAAAGATGTAAACCTACAGGTTCAGGAAGCTGAGCAAACCTTTAGCGGGATAAACCCAAAGAAACCCATGGCAAGACACATTGTAATTAAACTTCTGAAAACTAAAGACAAAGAAAAAAATTTGGAAGCAGCAAGAGAGATTGACATCTTAGTTATGGGGAGAAACAATTCAAAGGACAGCAGATTTCTCACTGGAAACCGTGAAGGCCAGAAAGAAGTGGCATCATGTTTTTCAAGGGCTGAAAGAAAAGAACCTATCAAATGTCAAGCACTGAATTCTATATCTGGGGAATTATTTACCAGGAATGATGGAGAAATAAAGACATTGTCATGTGAAGGAAAATAAATTGGTTGCCAGCAAACCTGCTCTAAGAGAATGACTGAAGGAGGTTCTTGAAACGTAAAGGAAATGTTAAGAGAAGCATTCTTGGAACATTAGGAAGAAAGAAAGAACAACAGAAAAAGCAAAAATATGAGTAAATATAATAGACTTTCATTCTCTTGAGTCTTCTAAATTATGTTTCATGAATGAAGCAAAAATATAACACTGATGTGTAGATGTATGTAGAGGAGATATTTAACACAATTCTATTATACACAGACTGGTAAAGGCTTAAAGCAGGGACGTGAGGTCTCTACACTTCACTTGAACTAGGAAAATGCTGACAGCAGGAGACTGTGTTAAGTTAGGTGTGTCTAATAATGTCCAGATCAACCACTAAAAATCTTCAGCGAAACACGCTAAAGCACCTAGATAAATAAAACTAGAATTGTAAATAATATTTCCCTTATTCATAAAGTAATCCACAGGAAGTCAGGAAGAACAAAAGTGAGAAACAAAAAAGAGAACAAACAACAAAAGGCAGAATAAAGGCCTAATATATGGATAATTTCCTTAAAAGTAAGTGGTCTGAAAATACAGATTTGCAGAGTGGATTTGAAAAAAAAAAAAAAAAATGATCCAGGGACTTGCCTGTCAGTCCAGTGGTTAGGACTCAGTGCTTTCAGTGCCGTGGCCCAGGTTTGATCCCTGGTCAGGGAACTAAGATCCTGCAAGCCGTGTGGCACTGCCAAAAGAAAAAAAAAAGATCCCTGTGCTGTCTAAAAAAAACCTACTTCAAATATATGATATAGGTAGATTGAAAATAAAAGCATGGAAAAAGATATACCATGCAAACATTAAGAGACGATAAGAAGAGCTATTAATGTCAGATAAGACTTTAGAGCGAGAATTACTTGGGGACGGGGGGGGGCATTGTGCAATGATAAAAAGGCTGAGCCACACAGAAAATACAGCAATCCTACATATGTGAGCAACAAACTACAAAGCTGCCATTTCTTTAAAAACTGAGTTGGCTGTCTGTATCCCCTGTTCCCCATCCATGAATTCAACCAGCTGCAGATTGGAAGTATTCCAGGCGGAAAAATCCAGAAAGTTCCAAAAAGTGAAACTTGAGTTCAATGCACACTGGCAACTGTTTACATAGCATTTACAGTGTACTGGGTATTATAGGTTATCTAGAGATGATTTAAGGTGTATGGCGAGGGGTGTGTGTGTAGGGTTATGTGCATCCCATTTGATGTAAGGGACTTGAGCATCTGTGGATACTGAGGGACGACTACTCAGCAATACAAGGAATCAACTGTATTCATACAGCAGCAACACAGAGGGACCTCAAGGGCATTGTGTTGAGTGAAAAAAGCCAATTTCAAAGTTCACATACTATGTTATTGCATTTCCATAACATTCCCCAAATGACAAAATTTTAGAAATGAAGAATGGGTTGGTGGTTGCCAGGGGAGAGGGATGGTGGGTGTGGCTCTTTGTGGTGATGGAATATAGTTCTGTATCTTGATATACATGAATCTACACAGGGAACGCCATAGCATAGAACTACGACGTCGCTCTCCTGGTTTTGATACGGTTCTGCAGTTGTGCTGTAACCGCTGGGGAAGGCTGAGACGGGGCTTCTCGGTATGATCTTCGCAACTTCCTATAAAGCAGTAATTTCAAAATAAACAGTTAAGGAAAGAACCTTTATCAGTTACCGGAAGTCTAAGACCACTGTCACCATAAACGGAAAGACATCCGTGAAAAAATACAGAGATAACTAGAAATAAAAATATTCACCTGGCACCACCTAAATTGTCTTGTGTGCTGCCAGTGGTGTAGGACCCAGGCTTTGTGAAGCCCCCTTACGGAGGGGTGGGAGGTCATGGGACTTCACTGGAGGACTTGGGACCCTTCAGTGCAAAGAAACTGTGTTCCTTAGTGAAGTTCAGGTTCTCAGGATCTCAAATATAGACCCTCAACTCCTTGGGCAGCTCCAGGCTTGAAACACTTCGTTTAACAGGAAAAGAGGGCGCTGGTGAGATGCCTGAGGTCTCTGTGTCTGGAGAAGAGAAGGAGCAGCACAGGGAGAGGGTGGTGACAACGATGGAGGGAGTCGCCCCCCTGCGCCCCCGCCGCACACTGAGCCCCCAGCTTTACATGCACTACCCAAACCTTCCCAACAACCTAATAGGAAAAAGAAACTGAGGAAAGCCACAATCCAGAGGCAGAGCTCACTACCAAACCCAGCTTCAAAATCTGCTCTTTCTCGCCATCCTGTACCCTTACGTACATGCATTTAGGGTTCTTTTATTTTGGTGCTAATCTCTCTCTCTCTTTCTCTTTTTTAACCACCAAAGCATTTTTATTTTTGTCACTGACAACGTACACAACAGTGGAATTGTACTATTACTTTGCTTGACTTCCTTAAATATTACTTAAGTAGGCATGTACGTTTAAGAGGAGTAATACCTTGAAGTATTCTGTAAACACAACCCCTCTCAATATGTTTTCCTGCTTTGTTTCATACATAAATAGCATTTTACAAAGTTATGAATAAAACTCTGAACTCTTATGGCCTAAAAGTGTGTGTAGATTCTGGAGCTTGACAAGATGTTCTCTTTATGGTTTTATAGCTAACATACACTATTTTAAAAAATTGAAGTATAGTTGATTTATAATGTGTTAATTTCTGCTGTACAGCAAAGTGATTCAGTTATACATATATATATATGTATATGCCTTTTTAAATATTATTTTCCATTATGGTTTATTATAAGATATTGACTATAGTTCTGTGTGCTATACAGTGAGACTTCGTTGTTTATCCAGTCTATATATAAAAGCTTACATGTGCTGACCCCAAACTCCCAATCCATCCCTCCTCCAACCCCCTCCTCCTTGATAATCACCAGTCTTCCTCTGTGATTCTGTTTCATAGATAGGTTCATTTGCGGCATATTTTAGATTCCACATATAAGTGATATCATATGGTATTTGTCTCTCTCTTTCTGACCTCACTTAGTATGATAATCTGTAGTTGCATCCATGTTGCTGCAAATGGCATCATTTCATTCTTTTTTATGGCCGAGTGGTATTCCAGTATATATATGTACTGCATTTTCTTTATCCATTCGTCTGTCAATGGACATTTAGGTTGTTTCCATGTCTTGGCTATTGTAAATAGCATTGCTGTGAACATTGGGGTGCATGTATCTTTTTTTTTTTTTTTTGGCCTCACCGCACAGCTGGCAGGATCTTAGTTCCCCAACCAGGGATTGAACCCAGGCCACCGCAGTGAAAGCGCTGAGTCCTAACCACTGGACCATCAGGGAATTCCCTGTATCTTTTTTTTCTTTAATAAATTTATTTTATTTTTGGCTGCGTTGGGTCTTCGTTGCTGCATGTGGGCCTTGTCTAGTTGCAGCAAGTGGGGGCTACTCTTCGTTGCGGTGTGCAGGCTTCTCATTGCGGTGGCTTCTCTTGTTGTGGAGCCTGGGCTCTAGGCGCATGGACTTCAGTATTGTGGCCTATGGGCTCAGTAGTTGTGGTTCGCGGGCTGTAGAGCGCAGGCTCAGTCGTTGTGGCACACGGGCTTAGTTGTTCCACGGCATGTGGGATCTTCCCGGACCAGGACTCGAACCTGTGTCCCCTGCATTGACAGGTGGATTCTTAACCACTGTGCCACCAGGGAAGCCCCATTCCCTGTATCTTTTTGAATTATAGTTTTGTCTGGGTATATACCCAGGAGTGGGATTGCTGGATCATATGGTAATTCTGTTTTAGTCTTCTGAGGAACCTCCACACTGTTTTCCACAGTGGCTGTAATGTGTGCTATTTGCAGTGTTTATCATGGGTCAAATGACTTATCATCACAAGTTACTGCACGAGTTCCGCCAACGACAGACCTTCCAGTTCACTTAGTAAAGATGCCATGTGTTAAAAAGTCAAAATGGGGACTTCCTTGGTGGTCCAGTGGTTAAGACTCCGTGCTCCCAATGCAGGGGGCGTGGGTTCAATCCTTGGTCAGGGAACTAGATCCCGCATGCCGCAATTAAAAGATTCCCGCATGCCACAGATAAAGATCCTGCATGCTGCAATGAAGAGCCTGCGCAGCCATATAAATAAATAGATAAATATATATATATTTTAAAGTCAAACTGGCCAAGAGACATCATTATTATTTATTTTATTTATTTATTTTTCTGGCTGCACCACATGGCGTGTGGAACTTCCCCAACCAGGGATCGAACCCAGGCCCCCTGCATTGGGAGCGTGGAGTCTTACCCACTGGACCACCAGGGAAGTCCTCCCATGAAATTCTGTTACAGGAACAGAATCAATACGCTCCTAAATTTTCCAAATTTTATTTTGAACCACCACTTTGATTAGTTAAAATTTCCAGAATAAAAATAATGACACACAAAAATGATCTTAGAAAGGCACACTTACCATTCCTGGCACAGAACATTTGATTTTTAGTTTTTGAATGACTGGAAGTCATTATTCCTTAAGAAAATATTAACGTATTTGTTGAAAGTGATTTATTAGGTAAGTGAAAATGAATCTTGCACATTGGCTGTTTCATTTTATATAATGAGTAATTTTTTAGGTCTTCACTTACAGGGTGTAAAACTTAGAAAAACATTCTCAAACTAATATGCTCATGAGAATTAAATGATTCGAGCTACAAATAAATACTAAGCTAAGATTGAGGTGGCGATCCCATTGGCGATTTTATTTTATTATTTTTGTAAATTTATTTATGGCTGCATTGGGTCTTTGTTGCTGCGCGCAGGCTTTCTCTAGTTGCGGTGAGCTGGGGCTACTCTTCGTTGCAGTGCGCGGGCTTCTCATTGCGGTGGCTTCTCTTGTTGTGGGGCACAGGCTCTAGGCGCATGGGCTTCAGTAGTTGTGGCACACGGGCTCAGTAGTTGCGGTTCGTGGGCTCTAGAACACAGCCTCAGTAGTCGTGACACACAGGCTTACTTGCTCCGTGGCATGTGGGATCTTCCCAGACCAGGGCTCAAACCTGTGTCCCCTGCATTGGCAGGCGGATTCTTAACTGCTGCACTACCAGGGAAGTCCCCTCATGGGCGATTTTAAACGAGTTTCTCACAAATTCTTTTTGATCTCAGATCAGTTTATGACCTCAACAGATGTCTTAGTGGCTCATTCACAGTTTTAGAAGCCAACGTCTGCTGGTTAAAAAGGTGGTTCCTGCAGGGATGTTTATTGCAACATGGCCCTGGACCAGGTCAGCCCACGGGGTGCTGGTCTCACGGGGCTGCCTTGGCCCCTGCAGAGGGGGCTGGCCTCCTGAAGCCTCTGTCCGTCCACCATCCGGTCTGTGATGGGTCTTATTTTGTCCTCCCCTGCATGCGGGCTTGGCCAGACCGTAGGTGCTGACCTGACTCCCCAGCTGTGTTGCTAAGGACCGTTTGGAGAGAGTTTCCCTTTCTGCTTCTACATCCAGATGGGTGGTAGCGTGGGGAGGGGGTTCTCTCTGCCCTCACTGGGGGACCAGTAGCATTCCTGTGTTCCCTCCATGATGCACCATTGGTCTGACTTAACAAGGAAACCTGTGTAGCAGGGACTAGAGAATAGTTTGGGCTCATATTTCCTTTAATTTTCAGAGGTCAGGTTTATAACTCGATTATTCTACTCACATTTTAAAACACACTTTATGGTTTTCAGTGCACAGAATATTTCTGGAGGGAGCCGTAAGAAACTAGTACCACGCTTCTCCTCTTGAGCCTGGGGGCTACAAGAGGAAGGGCAGTTATGCTTTTATATCTTTCACACGTTGTATCACATAAATTTATTGCTGACTTAAAAAAAAAACCCAAACTACATCAGTAACTGTTTTGCACTGTCCTTGTTTCTTCCAAACTACATCAGTAACCGTTTTGCACTGTCCTTGTTTCTTAGCTTAGGGAGTGAAAGACTGACTAGGAAAAGGAGTGGTTTAACTTAATGGCTTGGGGTCATCGGCATTGGGGTTTACTTTACTAAGCTTGCCGAGAACTCCAAGGACAAGAACCCCCAGGCAGCTGGATGGAAGGAAGGTGCTCTTCCTCCCTTTTATTTGCTTTCCTCCAGGCTGGCAATGGGGAGGTGGCGTCTCCATGGCAGGGCAGGAGGCAGGAAGAATCTAGACATGTGGTGGTGAGAGTGGGGTGACCACAGCAAAAGGGCAGACTCTTGGGCCAGCGCTTTTTCCCAGGTGGCTGGACCTGGGAGTCGCCTTCTGCCGGGCCCCACCCAGACAGGCTGATTTGATCGGGTGGTGAATGTGCCCAAGGTGAGGATCATGGCTCGGGAGGGACCTCTGTGCTCACCCCACTGCGTTCACAGACTGCCTGGTTGCATTTCACCAGCGCTTTGCAATCCCCACATGCGCCTGCGTTTGTGAAAGCGGATTCCCTGTGCAGACCTGGTCTCCAGGTGTGCCAGCCGCAAACGAGGTCTGGGAAACAGGGTTGTAAGTGGGACGTGAGTGGTTGTCATTTTGAGCAGGTGCCCTCGTGCTTGCACAGCCGTGGTTCAGAGAGCTTGAGTTTCTAGCCCAACATTCTAAAGCTCTTACAAAAGAGAACTTTATAGATAGAGCTTTTAAAATCAGTAATTTTAGCATTCTGGTCTCTCATTCAGTTTTCTTTGCTTTGCTAAAAGAATCTACGCATGTTAAATATTTCACACTCCCCTCGCTGGGACCACAGAGGCTGGATGCGCCAGGTAGATCCAGGCTCTGCTGCCGGCTCTTTCCCGTCCCTCCCAGACGGGCCCCCACCTCCCGCCCCACGGGTAAGATGCTTGGGCTTGAGGAGGCCCCTGGTCATGAGTCCTTGTTTGATTTCCTGTGTCCAGCTCATTACCTCGACAGGCTCACCTTTTCTGACTGCAGGATGTTAAAACTCATGTCTCAGCACTAGGGGGAGGCACAGAGATTTGTTTGGTTTTCTTTTTAAATTGTAACATACACACAACATGAACTTTACCATTACTGACATTTAGTACACGCGTTGGGTTTTGCAGCCATTGTTACCATCCCAGAAGGAAGGCTCACCTATTAGCACTCCCCCCAGCCCCCTCCCCCAGCCCCTGGCACCCACTTATCTACGTTCTGCCTCCAGGGATCTGCCTGTTCTGGACATTTCGTATAAATGGAGTCGTACGATACGTGACCTTCTGTGTCTGTATAATCTCACCAAGCGTCACGTTTTTGAGGTTTGTCCATGCTATCGCCTGTGTCAGAGCTTCACTCCTTTTCATGGCTGTGTAATAGTCCACAGTGTGGGCAGACCCCATTCTGTTTATCCATCACCTGTTGATGGATAGTGGGGTTATTCAGAACAGTGAAGCTCAGAGCATTTGTGTAAGTCCCTGTTCTCGGGTCTCCTGGAAAACCACCTAGGAGTGGAGCTGCTGGGTCGGACAGTTGCCCCGTATTTGATCGTCTGAGGAACCGCCAGGCCGTTTCCACAGCGGCTGCCGTGCTTCCTCCTCACGGCTGTGCACGACTGTGTTTCCCAGGGTCTCTACCTCCTCACCCACTCCTGCCATTTTACATTTTATTACCAAAGCTGCTCTAGTGGCTGTGTACACAGGCTTTCAAGTGAATTATTTTTATTAAATAATAGAGAAAAACAGTTAAAGTCAGAAGGTAAAACGTTTATAGAGAAAACCAGCACTCTGTTGTCTCTTCCTGCCTCCCTAACCCACCCCTTCCCAGAGGGAGCCCTTCCCGCTGTCCTGGTTTTAACCACTGGCACAGCCTCCCTCTCATGTAGATGAGGCTTATAACCCACTCAGACCCTTTGATCCCTTACACCCTCTCAATATAATTTGTGTTAGTTAGGACACTGGTTTCGCTGTTTAAAAAGGACCAAAATAACAAATACCTTGCCTTACGCCAGGCAGAAGTTTGTTTCTTTCTCGCACGATGAAGAGCACAAAGCTTGGTGATGAAGGTTTCCAGCCGTCAGGCCCACTCTGTCTGTGGTTCAACTTCAGAAGTGTTTTCCGTCTTATTTTCCGAGGTGGCCGCCCTGGGTTTCCTCCCCGACACGCCCAGTGCTGCCAGCAGGAGGGGCAGGAAGGAGGGAGGTCGTCCCGCATCCCCCCCCACCCCCCCCAGCCCCGGCGTGACTTTATCTTGTTACCAATAATAATTAGCTTGAGTGAGTGCTCACTGTGTCAGATGCTGTTATAAGTGCTTCTGTGCATTTACTGCTTTAACCCTCAGAGTCTTGTAAACACTGTTGTTTTCCTTTCACAGGGAAGGACACAGGTGCGGTCAGACCTTGCAGCTCGCTGGGGTCACCTGGTGAGTAAGTACAGCCCCCTCCCTGGGGGGCTGACCCCGACTCGGGTTGGGAGGCCGGTCAGAGGTGCCTCAGTTAATAGTTAATGTTTAATGCATGCTCTGCCGTAGTCTAGCCCGGCCGGCCTGCCCGGGTCAGCAGGCAGGAGCTGTAGAGCGTAGAGGGAAACCCGTCCTGTGTGCTGCCTCTGTGCGCCCACTGCCCTTCTGAGTTTGAGGCCTTCTCCAGTGGAGTCTGTGACACCCCTTCTTGGGCTGATGGGCCGCGGTCACAGCCGCCCCTGGGGCTCCTGACCACCTCTCCTGTGTCGCCACCACAGTGGCCAAGAGGTGAGCTTGGGGGTGTGCACACGATGACGGACAGCAAGGACTTAGAAGCCGAGATCCACCCCCTGAAGAACGAGAACAGGAAGGTGCAGGAACATCTGGGAAACCCAGCGGGAAAGGAAACCAGCGTGAAGCCGCCCCCGCAGTCCCGCCTCTCCCGGTGCCGGACGGTGGCCTTTTTTCTTTCGCTGTTTGTCTGCCTTTTCGTGGTGTTCGTGGTTTCCTTCATCATCCCATGTCCAGACCGGCTGGCGTCACAGGGGGTGTGGAGGATCGATTACAAGGCAGCAGGTGCGGGCGGCTTGTGGGGCAGGGGCGCTGAGTATCCCCGGGTCCCCTGGAGTCTGGGGGCCGGGGGCCGCCTCTCATGGAAACAGGAGCGTCCTCAGGAAGGACGGGCGGGGGGTCAGGAAAGGAAAGTGGCCCATTTGGTTACTTTTCTGAATTCAAAAAACATAGTAAAACAGAGCAACTGGCAGAATAGATGTAGCGAAGACTGATCTAAATGTGAAAACCAGGCGGGAGATTTGTGGCTGGGTCTCCCTGACGTGCTCCAGCCGAGTTTCCAGTCTGCCCCACCGCAGTTGAGCACACTTGATTTCTCTCTCATAAAATCTTGGCCTTATGGAAGCTGCTGAGTCAGCTTTCCTCTGGGCACTTCCCTGCCTGTTGGGAGTTGTGCCCGTATCAGCGGGCGTGGGTGCTGACAGCCTCGCAATGTTTCTTTGCACAGACTTGAAGCCCTCTCTGGTGGAATAAGGGGAATTTCTTGTTTAAGCCCCACTGACGGTCAATTTTGTTCAGAATTTGGTGCCTAATTTTGAGAGGGTGAAGTAATACATGTTTGTGTTTATTTTTGGCAGCTTAATTGAGATATAATTTATTATCATAATATTCACTTGCTTTGAGTATACGATTCGATGATTCTTAGTCAGTTTAAGACTTGAGCACTGGGACTTCCCTGGTGGTCCAGTTGTAAAGAATCTGCCTTACAATGCAGGGGACGCGGGTTCAATCCCTGATCAGGGAACTAAGATCCCACATGCCGCGGGACAACTAAGCCCACGAGCCACAGCTACTGAGAGCCCACGTGCCGCAACTAAGACCCGACGCAGCCAAAAATAAATATATAAATAAATAAATTAAAGAACTATTATTTAAAAAAATAATAAAATAAAATAAACTTGTTTAAAAAAAAGAGAGACTTGAGCACCTGTGCAGCTGTCGCCACAATCCAGTGTTTAGCACATCCATCATCTCTACACGATTCCTTGCCTGCAGGCCCCAGCCCCGACTCCAGCCCTGGAGCTGCCAGTGGGCTTCCCATCTCTATACACTTGCTGTTCCTGGACGTTTCATGTAAATGAAATCATGTAAGATGCATCTTTGGCCTCTCTCACTTACATGAGTTCATCCATGTGGTAGTGTGTTCCTTTGTGTGGACAGACCAGAGTATTCATCCATTGACCAGTTGGTGAATGTTTGCATCATTTTCAGTTTTTGACTGTTAATGAGTAACACTGCTGTGAATATTTGTGTACAAATCTTTGTGTGGACATATGTCTTATTTCTCTTGGGTAGGTTGCCAGGAGCAGAACTCTTGAACCTCGTGGTAAGTTTGTGTTTGACTCCTGTCACTGCCAGGCCTTCCCCAGAAGCTGCACCGTTTCATTTCCCCACTGGCTGTGTGGGAGAGGATTCTGGCTTCTCCACATCCTAGCCAACACTTGTCGTTATCTTTTTTTTTAATTAATTAATCTGTTTGTTTGTTTTTGGCTGCATTGGGTCTTTGTTGCTGCACAAGGGCTTTCTCTAGTTGCAGTGAGCGAGGGCCACTCCTCGCCGCAGTCACAGGCTTCTCATTGCGGTGGCTTCTCTTGTTGTAGAGCACGGGCTCCAGGCGTGCAGGTTTCAGTAGTTGTGGTGCACGGGCCCAGCTGCTCCGCAGCATGTGGGATCCTCCCGGACCAGGGCTTGAACCCATGTCCCCTGCATTGGCAGGTGGATTCTTAACCACTGCACCACCAGGGAAATCTCTTGTCTTTTTTAGTGTAGCCTTCCTAGTGGGTGTGAAGTGGTACCTAACTGCGTTTCTAGTCTGCGTTTCCCTGGTGACTAATGATGTTCACGTGGGTTATTAGCCATTCTTACGTCATCTTTGGTAATTGTCTATTCAAATCTTCCGCTCACTTAAAAATATAATTGTTTTATTATTGAGTTATAAAAGTTCTTTTAACACAACATTGTAAATCAACTGTATGTCAATAAAAAAATTTTAAGTTCTTTATGTGTTCCAGGTACAAGTCTTTCATCACATATGTGATTTGTGAATATTTGTGACCCATCTGGGGCTTGTCTTTTTATTTTCTATAGTGTTTAGCATGGGTTGTGTTTTTGGGGTCTAAGAACTCTCTGCCTAATGTGAGGTCATGAAGATTTTCTCCTGTTTTTTCTTTGAGAAGCTTTAGAGTTCTCACTCTGCCATTTAGGTCTGTGATCCATTTCGAGGTTGTTTTTTGTGTAGAGTGTTTGGTGGAAGCAAGTGGCAGGATTTCTAGAAATGGTCACACATGCCTCCCTCCCAGCAGGACCGTCTCAGAGGCACGAGGGCACCTCCCTGCTCTCGGCACTGATGCTGCAGAGCTCCCGTGAGTCTGGGGGTGGGAGGGGTGCATGTCGACAGTGTCGGGAGCGTGGTCCTTCCCCCACTGAGTGGCCTGGCGCCTTTGCTGAAACGCATTCAACCATCAGTTGTGTTCTGTCCTTCTGCGTCCTTACACCAGTGCCGCATCGTCTTGATTTCCACAGCTCCACAGACGGAAGTCTTCCAACTCTATTCCTTTATTTCTCCTCAACATTGTTTTGGCTCTTTGGGTCCTTGGCATTTTTATAAAATTTTAGGAGCAGCTTGTCAATTTCTGTAAAAAAGGCTTCTTGGGTTTTAACAGAAATTGTGTAGAATCTATAAATTAGTTTGGGTAGAGTTGCATCATGACAGTATCCAACCTTGCATTCCCCGTGTAGGGAGTTTTACAGTGTTTTACAGTGTTCAGTGGGCAAGTCCTGCACTTCTTTTGTTAAATTTATTCCAAAATGTTCTTTTTTTTATAAGTACTTTTATCTAAGCATATTTTTTAATTTTATTGAAGTATAGTTGATTTACAGTGTTGTGTTAATTTCTGCTTTGCAGCAAAATGAGTCAGTTGTACGTATATATATTCTTTTTCATATTCTTTCCATTATGGTTTATCCCAGGATATTGAATATAGTTCCCTGTACTATGCAGTAGGACCTTGTTGTTTATCCATCCTATACATAATAGTTTGTGTCTGCTAACCCCAAACTCCCAATCCACCCCTCCCCCACCACTGAATATTCTCTTTGATGCTCTTGTGATAGGAATTGTTGTGTGAATTTAATTTTCAAGTTCCCTTTGGTAGTTTATAGAAACACTGCTGGTTATTATATGGACCTTTTAAATTGTGGCCTTGAACTCATTAACTAGACTAGTAGGGGTGTATGTGTGTATTTAGAATTTCCTACCTACAGAATCATGCAATATGCAAAAAAAACGAGAGAGAGACGGTTTTACTTCTTCCTTCCCTTTTATTTCTTTTTCTTGCCTGATTTCATTGCTCGAATCTCCAGTACAATGTCGAACAGATGAGGTGAGAGCAGGTATCTTCCTCCCAATCTTGGGAATAAAACATTACATGTTTCAGCAGTAGGTGTGCTAATAGCTGTAGGCTTTTTGTAGATGCCCTTTATCTGTTTGGGTTTTTATAATGAAAAGGTGTTGGGTTTTGTCAAATGCTTTTTCTCTGTCAGACAACTGTGTGGTTTTTGTCCTTTATTCTGTGAACCTGGCATATCACCTTGATTTTCAGATGTTAAATCAACCTTGCGTTCCTGAGGTATAACCCACTAGATCATGTTGTACCATCACTTCTTCAGGTTGCTGGGTCCAGTTTGCTAGTTTGTGTCTGTATTAGTGAGGGATATTGAACATAGCTTTCCCTCCCTCCCTTTCTTCCCTTTCTTTCTTTCCTTCTTTCTTTTT
Source organism: Lagenorhynchus albirostris (assembly GCF_949774975.1). Taxonomy (NCBI): domain Eukaryota; kingdom Metazoa; phylum Chordata; class Mammalia; order Artiodactyla; family Delphinidae; genus Lagenorhynchus; species Lagenorhynchus albirostris. Next base: position 49,487,883 of record NC_083109.1, read on the forward strand.
TTAGATTATTAGCCCCATTTTATTTTATTTTTTTGGCCATGCCACACGGCTTGTGGGATCTTAGTTCCATGACCAGGGATCGAACCCATGCCCCCTGCAGTAGAAGTATGGAGTTCTAACCTCTGGGCCTTCAGTGAATTCCCAAACACAGCTTTCTTTTCTGGTGATGGCTTTGTCCTCATAGACGTGGAGAGAGCAAGGGCCCTCTCTCGTCTCTCCTGATGGTGGTGAAGCCTTCAGACTGCCCGGAATATGCGGGGTCTTATCAGAACCAACTAGGGTGTCTCACTTTCTGGCCCATCTCCCTATGTGTATCTCACCCTGGAGCTGGCTCCAAAGTTGGCCTCCCCTTGGTCTGCCCCGGGGATCACTCCTGTTTTCAGCCCCCCTGGCAGGAAGCTGCTGCTTTCTAATCTCACCCAGTGTGGTACCTGGCTGATGGAGGGTGAGCATGGGAGCAGCCCAAGGTGAAAGGCCCCAGATGTCCTCTGTTCCAACCCACGGCTCAATAGTGTTTCTTAAATCAGTGCTTCTTGATTTAAGGTGTGCCTTCAGTCTGGTTCCAGTGTCCTGAAATGGGTGCTTTTGACAACTTTGCCTCATTTTACTGTTATTTTTGGAGGAGAGGATTTGTTTGCCAAGCTCTTCACTCCATGATTCTGGAAGTCTTGTGTCTGGTATTCAGTTTTATTTTTAATTATGGTAAAATACACATCACCCAAAAATCGCCATTTTAAAGTGAACAAATAAGTGGCATTCAGACATTCACAACGCTGCACTGACCATCATCACTCTTTTCAAAACCTTTATCATCTCAAACAGATATTCTGTGCCCAACACACAGCAGCTCCCATCCTGCCCTCCTGTCCACCCTCAGGTAACCTCTGTTCCACTTTAGTCTCTAGAATATGCCTGTTCTAAGTACCTCATATAACTGGAATTGTCTGTCTTTTTGTGACTGGCTAATTTCACTGAGCATAATGTCCTCGAGGTTCATCCATGTTGTAGCGTGTTGCAGAACTTCGTTTCTTTTTATGGGTGAATAATACTCCATTGTATGGATGGATCACATTTTGTTTATCCATTCTTCTATCCATGGACACTTGGGTTATTTTCACCTTTTGGCTGTTGTAAATAATGCTTCTTTGAACATTCATGTACAAGTAACTGTCTGAGTCCCTGCTTTCATAATTTTATTTTTATTTTTGGCTGCATTGGGTCTTCGTTGCTGTGCACTGGTTTTCTCTAGTTGCTGTGAGTGGTGGCTGCTTTTCGTTGCGGTGCGTGGGCTTCTCATTGCGGTGGCTTCTCTTGTTGTAGAGCACCGGTTCTAGGGGCGCGGGCTTCAGTAGTTGCAGCACATGGGCTCAGTAGTTGCGGCACGCAGGCCCCAGAGCATTTGGGTTTCGGTAGTTGCATCACGTGGGCTCAGTACTTGTGGCGCACAGGCTGTAGGGCACACGGGCTCAGTAGTTGTGGCACACAGGCTTAGTTGCTCCGAGGCATGTGGGATCTTCCCAGACCAGGGATTGAACTCGTGTCCCCTGCATTGGCATGCGGATTCTTAACTACTGCGCCACCAGGGAGGTCCCCTCACGGTTGTGGTCTGCATTTCCCTTATTACTAGTGATGTTGAGCATCTTTTCATGTGTTTATGGACTATTTGTATATCTTCTTAGGAGAAACATCTATTCAAGTCTTTTGCCCATTTTTGAATTGGGTTGTTTGTTTTTGTTGTTGGGTTGTAGGAGTTCTTTGTATGTTCTGGATATTAATCCCTTATCAGAGGTATGGTTTGCAAATATTTTCTCCCCTTCTGTGGTCTGTCTTTTCACTCCCTCGATGGTGTCTTTTGATGAAGTACAATTTACTTATTTTTTTCTTTTCCTGCCTGTGCTTTTGGTGTCATATCCAAGATATCATTGCCAAAACCAACCCCTATGTTTTCTTCTAAGAGTTTTACAGTTTCAGCTGTTAAGTTTAGGTCTTTGATCCATTTTGAATTCATTTTTGTATATGGAGTAAGGTAAGGGCCTCATTTTGTTCCTTTGGTGTTTGATTTTAAAGCATGTAGTTTATCATTTGAGTCCTTGAATGAAGGAAGAGGTAGCCCCTGTGAGTGTGGACCTGTGGACTCCAGACCCCAGTCTGATTGGGGAGGGACTTGGCCCTGAGCAGAAGGTGTGCAGAACGTCCATTTGTGATGCCCAGGTGTCCTTACCAACTGACACCCAAGTGATGAAGAATTGCTGCTGCTCTGAAGGGGTGTGGAGCTGCCAGCCCACGAGGAAGCAGCGCTTCCCTGTGGTTGCTCCGTGGGCAGCTGCACCTGGCACTCAGCCCCACGGCGCCCAGAGTGGGGTGCGTCAGGCCTGGCCTGGGAAAGTAGCCGGTGGTTTCCTTTTCAGTTGCCTATGACTTTCTGGCCACAGAAGACGTGAACAAGGACAGGATCCAGGATGTTCTCTTTCTTTATAAAAACACCAACAGCAGCAGAAGCAATTTCAGCCTCTCCTGTGCTGATGAAGGTAATTTTGTTTTTACCCAAAAAATGAGCTCCCTGCAGGAGGAGGAATCCCCTCGCCCTCTCGGTTTTGGGGGAAGCAGTTGGTGGAATTTCTGGGAACTTTCATGTCACTCACCTTCTCACTGGGCTGCTGACCCCATGGGGTCAACACCAGGGATCCAGGGACAGAGTCCAGGGCAGGGCCACAGCACGAGGCCGGCACGCTCAGCCCTGCAGACCTGGGTCTCTCCCTCCAGGCTTTTCCTCCCCCTGCACCTTCGTGGCCGCTGTGTCGGGGGCCAACGGCACCGTCCTCTGGGAGAGGCCCGTGGCCCAGAACAGGGCCCTTGTGGAGTGCGGTGTCCCCCAGCCGAGGGGCAGCGGGGCGTCTTCTGCCTGCATCATCCTCGGCAGACCTGGCCCTTTCATTGCGGTAGACTCGGTCACAGGTAGGCTGCTTCCCGTGTCCCCCAGGCCTCCGCACACGGGTCCGATGCCAGGATGCTCTGAGGAGGGTCAGCCCGGGCTCTTGTGGGCGGTGTGGCTGGATAGGAAGGAAGGCACGGGTGGGAGGGGGACGCCCCATGAGGAGTCACACTTCACTGTCGTCCCCTCCTGAGTCCCGCCTGTGCCTGCGGCATGGCACCTGGAGGGGGTGGGGGCATTGCTGACGCCCGCTCACTGGGCAGGCCCCAGGGATGGGGTGTGTGGGCCTGGCTAGCTCGAGCCCTGAGACCTGCCTTAAGGCAACAGGCCCTGGTCCTTTTCCGAAGCCCTAAGGAATTCTGTGCCTTGATGCTAGGTTTGGGGGTAGCAGCACTTCCTTTGTAAGTTGTGGTTTTAAGAGTAGGGAGGAGAATAAAGAGCAAGCTAGAAATATTTTGAGAAGAGAAGAATCTGACTAAACACGGGCGTGGGCAGATCATACTCGGGTCACATGCTGTCAGGTCAGGACCTCAGTCCCTGGGTCCGTCCACAAGGCTGCACTTTCATTCTCGTCCTGTGCACGGGGCAGAGGCTGCATGTGTGACCCCAGTGGGCGGCAGGGAGGCCAGGCCCTACCCATCTGAGGGGGAGGATCTGCGTCAGCCAAACACTGGAAACAGGATGAGAAGAAAGGAGGGGGCTGTGCTGCCCCAAAGTGACGCTGCTGACACGTGCCTATGGGCACCAGGCGACTACACACGCCTGTCTTTTTCCATGGCAGCACACGGGCCCTGTGCTTGGTTTTAGGGGAGACCCTGTGGAGCCATCCCAGCAGCTTCGGGGGGAACGTGTCCGTCCTGAGCCCTCTGCTCCAGGTGCCTGACATTGATGCTGACGGGGTCCCAGACCTGCTGGTCCTCACCCAGGAGGAGAACCAGGTACAGCTCTCGTTCCAGCCACTGGCCTCCCCCGCTGCCCCGAGCTCGGGTGCCTGCAGACCCAGCGGGCACTTCTGGGCCCCCCAAGAGTGGCAGAGAGTGCGCTTCCCACTGGTGCCATGGGCACAGCTCTGAGGATGGTGCGGGCGGCCCCACGTCTCCTGGCATCAGACACTATAGGTTCGACCCAGCGGGTGGGCCTGCTCCCCTTCTCCTCCGTGTGCTGCAGGTCAACGGCTACGTCTATTCAAGCGGCACCGGGCAGCAAGTCGGCCCCCCGGGCAGCCTGGGTGTGGACGGGACCAGCGGCTTCATCCTCTATGTCACCAGTGCAGGTGCCCACTACGTCCTCATCCCCTGCGGTACGTGGCATCCGCTGCCCCAGGGCGGCCTCCCTCGTGGGCCTGCTGGCACCTGGGAGGAAGCAGGTGTGGGGCTGGTGGCTCCCGCTGTCGTTCCAGGGACTCGAAGTCATCACCCGCTGACAGGTGACGCAAGGCTCTTCTTTGTTCACAGGCACCTCCCTCTGCAGCCACTCAGTGAAGGGCCTGTATGAGAAGGCCACCGGGAGGGAGAGCTCGCTCAAGAGCGACCCCCTCTGGGAGGGCAGGCTCAACGCCACCTCCCACAGGCTGCAGGAGCACAGGTCGGGGGTGTGGGGGCCTGTGCGCGGGGCCCCGGGCGCGAGGAGGAGCCGTAGGGCGGGCACAGGGCCCTTACTTTGTGTCAGGTGTCTGAGGTTGTCCTGGGCTCAGACTCAGTAAACCGGCAAACAGAAGACGAATAAAAATGGGGGAGAAGATGGCCCCCCCGCCCCCGGGCTCACTGGTCCCTGCATCCGGTGAGGGCCTTCCTTTTAGTTTGAAACTGGAGAAGTAAGAAAGATGAGGCTGAGCCCTGGGAGCCTGAGGGAAACAGCCCGGCAGGCATCGCTGGGGAGGGTCCCGTCCCCAACCCTACCCGGGGCCCTATCCCGTCCCTCCTGCCCATGTAGCTCGGGAGCTGTCCGCTACCTGATGAACGTTCCGGGGAAGGTGGGTGAGGACCTGCTTCTTGTGAGTTCCGAGGCCTGCGTGCTGCTGGACGGGCAGGAGCTGGTGCCCAGGTGGACCCTCGGTGCAGCCCAGGTCCTGAGGTATGGGGTCCTTCTCCAGGGAGCTGGGTACCCCAGCGTGTCCCCCCACCCCCACCCCTGGCGGCCCTGGGGACAAGGCCCGTATGCTTCTGCCAGAGGCCACCGCCTGTCACCTGGTGCCACCCTGCCCTTGGGGAGGAGAGTGAGACCCCCTGGCGTCAAAGCTTCGGCCCGTGCAGGTGCAGCCGCAGCCTATCCCAGGTGTCTCCTTCAGAGGCCCGTGTGAGCCCTCGTCTCCACTCTCCTTCCAGAAAACCCATCCTCGGCTACTACAAACCCGACACCCCAGCCATGGTCATTGAGAACGGGACCGGCTCCGAGAGACAGGTTGCGGCACTTGCTCCTGGGTCTCACCTTTGCCCGTAGCTGAGGGAAGCTGGTCTGAGCCATAGGCTGAGCAGGGACCAGAGGCTTCGGTGAGCCGCCCTCTGGGACGCAACCCTGTGCTGCCCCTCCCTCTGCAGATCCTGCTGCTGGACCTCAGCTCCGGGGCTGTCCTGTGGAGCCAGGCTCTCCCAGGCCTCCCCAGGGACCCGCGGTCCGCCAGCCTTCCCACCGCAGACCACCGCTCCGCCTTCTTCTTCTGGGGCCTCCACGAGCTGGCTGGTGCCAACCAGACGGTACAGTCTTGGGTCCTGGTTTGTGGCATGGGGTGGAGCCGGTGGCTGGGTGAGTGCAGATAGATAGAAGCCATGCAGGGCGGGCAGGAAAAGGGGGTCTGGGCTTTCTGGGAGGAAGTGGGTGCGAGGCGTGGCAGCTGGAAGACAACCGAGAAGGGTCAGGGTCAGGTGGGGAAGGGGGGCGGGAGGTGGGTGTTTTGTGGGATGCCGGCGGACACAGCTCTGGGTGTGGTCCCAGTCAGGAGCGTCCAGGAGGGTCAGCCTCATGCCCCCGCTGCACTCCCTGCAGGAGCCCGGAGCCACCGGGCACCACCTGTACATGTTCCACCCCACGCAGCCCGGAGTCCTGCTGGAACTGGCCAACATCTCCACCCCTATTGTCACCTTCCAGGGTGAGTGCGCCCCGCATGGGCCCAGGCTGCCAGCCATGGGAGGCCTGTGCTGGCTGGTCCCGGGACCTGATGGCCATGTCCCCACAGTGGTTCTGCTTGAGCCGAGCCGCCACGCTGCCTACATTCTCCTGACGGGCCCGGCCAGCCCGGATCCACCCGGCCTGGTCTCTGTGGCCAAACACAAGGTGCGGGACCTCATCCCGAGCAGCAAGGTAGTCCGCCTGGCTGAGGGTGGCCCCGACAGCGACCAGGCCGTCAGGGACCGGTTCTCTCGCCTACGGTACCGGAACGAGGCCTAGACGTGGTTTGGCCAGAGCCCGAAGCGGAGGTGGCTGCTGAAATTTCACATCCTGGGAAGTCAGCCCTTCACTGGCTCGGTCTGCACGCCGACTCCCGACCTGGTGACCTGGCGACGCTCTCCACTGGGCCCGTTACCCCAGGGACGTGCCAGGGCCTCTCCCCTCTCCCGCCAGCATGCCAGGTCCTCACTCAGGTCCCCACTCCGAGCCCCACCCAGGTCTCCCTGGGCAGAGCCTGTGCTGGCAGCAGCTCACCCTCACTCCTCCATGCCTGGCCAGAGCCTTGGCTGCAGAATCCCCTCCCTCTTTCTGTCTGAGCCTTGCCTTCTCTGCACTGTCTCCCTGGGGTCGTGGAGCTCAGAGGGTGGTGGGCCCTGGTGGCTTGACGCAGGCCCACACCCTGGTGTGGTTGGTGGTAACTCGCCCTGGAGAGCCCATGACAGGGCCCATGAGGAATGGGTCCTGGGAGGATGTGACGGATGGGCTGCCTTGAGCTGTGAGTGTCCCGAGGACCTGGCCCCAGGATGTGCCCTGGGGTCAGCGTGCACCCCTGGGTACACACTGGAGCTCCTTGTCCCTCAGGGATCCCTGCACCCCTGGGTGTGGCCAGCGGCCCCTCCTTCCTGGTGCTTGGACACCCCCCCACAGTCGGTGTCACCTGATGCAAGACTCACCTCTGTGCCTTGGTCACCCCAGACCCGCCTGGTGCTGTGGGACTCAGCCGTGCCCGGACAAAAGCAAGCAGCCTGATGACCGCGGGTGCCTCGGGAAGAAATCAGAATAAACACTGGTTTTGCACTGTCTGGAAAGCCCCATGTGTGCCTGTGTTTGTCTGCTGGATCAGTGGGAAAGGCTGCTGGGGAGGTGAGGCCAGCACCCACACCACCCAATCAGAGACTGGGAGCGTCCAGCACGGCCTCCAAGTGCATCTCAGGTCTGTGGTTCCCACCCTGCTCACCCACAGCAGGCTAGGAACCCAGCCTGTGGGCACTCTCCCACCCGGGACAGGCAGGGGGTCCCCCCCAGCACCTGTGTCCTCCAGGACTGAGCTCTGGTAGCCGCCCAGGCAGCAGGAGCCCAGGGGGCTTCAGTGAGACAAAGGTTTGGGTTACCAAAGTGATGGGGGCTGTTGTGGAGAATCCTGCAGGAATTTCCTGAAGGCGCTTACGTGTGACAAGCCTGCTTCCAGAACCAGGTCTGTTTCTCCTTGTGAAGGCCTGGGAGGCAACAACAAGGCTGAGGTTGAGGGGTTGGATTCCGTGTCCCTGTGAGAAGCCACCCGGGCCCAAGGGCCCAGGTCTGGGTCCACAGCGGAGGATGGAGGAGCCGGCTCTGGGCAGGGACCAGCCTTTAGGTTCCAGGATGATGTGCAGGAGTTTGGGGTCTGGGCTGCCCCGGAGACAACCTCACCAGTGCACCCTGGACTTGTAAATAAAGCCCGCACTGTGCTCCCTGTCACTGTGATGTCTTAGGGCACAGCTGACCCTGGAGAGGCTGGGTTCAACACCAGACAGCCTCCTGGACTCTGTGCTCACTCTCCCCTGGAAGACTCAGGCATCCGTGTGCCACCAGAGCACAAGCTCCCCACTGTCTCCCCAAGTCTGCAGCCTGAGCCCAGCCCAAGGCCTACAGACCCCACACAAGGGATCCTCCACCCACTGCCTCTGACACCTGAACTTCCTGTTGTCCTTCACCACCTCCCTCACCAGTGCATTCCTCACCCACACGCCACACGTGCATGCACACCCACCACAAGCACACCCACCACATGTGCACCCACCACGATTTGGACCACAGCAGGACAGGCTCAGAGTGAGGACCCAAAGGTCTTTTATTTCTGCGCTGGGAGCGGGAGGGTGTGGGCAGCCCTGAGGGAGGGGTGGCGCTGCCCCAGCTGAGCCAGTCTGGCTGTACTCCCAAAGGAGCAGCTGAGTCTCGGGGGGCCCTCGGAGTGGGGACTCCCTGGTGTCTTTCCCCAGAGGCTCTGCCGCCCTGGCTGTGAACCAGGGCTGGCTGTTGGAGGAGCAACGATGCTGGAGCCATCTCTGTACAACACTGGGGAGAAGCCATGGGCCTCGGGTGGCCACGGAGGTGGAGAGGCCACGGCCCAGTGGGAGCAGCACCTCCCCCTGCATGCCCACGCGCCCTGCTGGCAGCCACCTGATTATGAATCTTGCCCGGGGAGTCACCAGCGGGGTGGGAACCGGCGTGGAATGCCAGGTGTGCTGCCATCTTGTCTCAGTCCAGGGCACCCCTGCCCTGGGAATCAGCACCCGAACAGCCCCTTCTGGGGGAGGGTGTGACAAGGGGAAAGGTGGAAGCCACAGAGGTCGGTGCCCCCGTGAGGTCGGTGCCCCCGTAAGGCCGGGCGCTCGGGGTCTGAGGGGACTCCCGCGCCAGGGAGTCTCAGTGGCTGCAAGGACCCTGGGCAAGAGGAGTTGATGAGGGCAAGATGGCCCCATTCTGCCCCTGCCCAGGCCCACCTAGGCCTCCCCGTCACCACCCGAGGGCTCCCTGGAGGCAGAGGCAGGAAGGAGAGCAGGGCTGGGGCTGGAATGGCGTGGCTTCCGCATGAACGGGAACACCCTGTGGAGACGAAGGGGCCTGAGCACAGGGCGCCACCCCCGGCATCCCACCTGCCTCCCTGGGCACCACCTGGCTGACCGTCGCTTGGTCTCCGGGGGCACCACAGCCTCCGCCAGCAGGTCTTTGTACAAATCCGACTTCAGGAACCTCGGGTAGGAGTCCTGCAACAGACAGCATCTGGGCCTGATCCCTTCCCACTCCTGGTCTCAGCCAGCACTGCCCAGGCTCCTCCAAGGGCGGGGCCCACAGTGGACTGGGCCGGAGCAGCCTCCCCAGACCAGCCCAAACTGGGTCGGGCTCAGGGAGACCAGCCCCCAACCACGCAGGAGCCCGGTGCCCACGTGGGGAGTGAACGTGGCGCCTCCTGCGACAGGGAACCGGTGTCACTGGTTCTTGCAGACGCACAGAGTGAGGCTGGGCATGTGGAGCGGGACAAAGGCAAGGTCGACAAATCCACGGGATTCAATAAAGAGGGACAGGAATCTACGAACCCAGGTGCTTATGTTTTAAAAAGAAAAATACACATTTTAAATTGTTAATTTCTGGTGGAGGGACAGGGGTATAAACAAGATTTAGTTGAATGTACTTTGTAGATTGGATTTTGAAGCTGTGTAGATATTTGATGTAATTATAAAATAAATAAGCAACCCCCAAACACTGAAGGGGGACAAGTGAAGCTGGGCGTCCAGCGGGCGACACCACCCTAGCCACACGTAACCGAGTGTCCAAGGGGCGTCTGAGGGGCTGTGGACAAATGACCGAATAAACAAACAGTAAACGACTCTCAGTCACAGTGAATGGTAGTGTCGTGCTGCTCAGCTGAGCTACTGAGTGAATCTCGAGAAAAAGCAAGTGAGTGATTATGTTGGCACCACTGAAAACCCAGATGTTCAGTAGGGGAATGAGGAGAGAGAGATAGAGGCCAAAGAGGTTAAGGAAACTCTATAATCCTGATTCCGAATTAGAAGTATCAGTATGAACTTCTGGTATGTTTTATTTAAAACACGTATTTCCTGATTCTGTCCACCGAAAGTCCTGGGAACCATGACCACCCCTGGCACTATGACGGGTCTGATGTGCAGGTCATGGTTTCTGAACACCACCCCCGAGGGAGGGCTGAGGGCCCGAGGAATGGCTGGCTTTAGGTCTGGACAGCCCCTTAGAAAGCTAGGAAGTACCATAGATTTCGGACACGTCACAGGACTCAAGAGCAATCAGCCGGAGAGGGTGGGACCTCTGCACATCCCATGAGACAAGGACTGAAAGGGATTGCAACCCATCAAATATGGTCAAAACGTGAATTTACAATGGTATTAAAAGCATCCCAACCTCACTGACTACCCTTGGCAGATACCAGGGGTCCAACTGCTTATTTTGAAAAGTGGTACTTAAAGAAGGAATCAAGGGACTTCCCTGGTGGTCCAGTGGTAAAGAATCTGCTTTCCAATGCAGGGGACGCAAGTTTGATCCCTGGTCAGGCAACTAGGATCCCACATGCAGCAGGACATCTAAGCCCACGTGCCACAACTCCAGAGCCCATGCGCTCTGGAACCCGAGCGCCGCAACTAGAGAAGAGAAAACCCACACGCCACAACTAGAGAGAAGCCCGTGTGCCACAATGAAGACCCGATGCAGCCAAAAAAATTAGGAAAAAAAATATTTTAAAATAATTATGTTTAGGACTTCCCTGGTGGTGCAGTGGTTAAGAATTCACCTGCCAACGCAGGGGACACGGGTTCAACCCCGGTCTGGGAAGATCCCACATGCCGCGGAGCAACTAAGCCCATGCGCCACAACTACTGAAGCCCGCGCACCTAGAGCCTGTGCTCCGCAACAAGAGAAGCCACCGCAATGAGAAGCCCGCTCACCGCAACGAAGAGTAGCCCCCGCCCGCCGCAACTAGAGAAAGCCCGCGCACAGCAGCAACAGACCCCAACGCAGCCATAAATAAATAAATAATTATGTTTAAAGGAGGAATCAAGCCTCGGTCCTGCCTTTCCTCTATGATCGGTACCACTGGGCCAGCAACGAGCAGAGAGAGGAGGCGTCAGAACAGGGAGGCAGTGATGGGTTAGAACATCCCATACCCTCATGAAATCATGGATCTGGGCCAGACTGTCAAGGCTGCTTTCACCACAAAAGAGAGAGAGCTGGACTGACATCCCTCCTGAGGGGAGAACACATCGGACACCACCTCTGAAGTAACTATTCCCGACCAAACCGAACCAACAACAACAAAACTGAAAACAATCTGATCAAGGAACACAGTGTCCACAGAAGCTGGAGAAAGGAGGACGGATTCTCCCCTGGAGGCTCCAGAAGAAACCAGTCTGCTCTCACCCTGATCTCAGCCCCGAGACCCCATCAGGCTTCTACACTCCACAGCACAGAGAATAAGCAGCAGCGGGAAACTAGCCTGAGGTCACGTGGGGAAGGGGACGCGACTGGCCACTCGAGGGCATTGAGTAAATACTGCTGGTGTTTCGCGTGTGATGCTGGCCTCTGCAGCCATGTTGAAAGGGAAGCGGTGGCCGTGTCCTTTAAGGGAACTTCCTGCAATACCTACAGACAGGAAGTCTGGAAATGGCTTTAAAGTCGCGGGGGGGATGGTGGTGTGTGGTAGGCCACTGGACAGGATGGACCGTGAGTCCAGATAGGCCCCGAGTCGACAGTTTGTGAAGGTGGGCTGTAGGTACGTGGGGATTCGTCATTTACTTTTTGTTCATATTTGACCTTTTCCACGTTAGAACACTTTACAACCACAGCTGGACAAGCCCTGCAGCTGCCCTGAGCCTCGGTTTGCTGCTCTGTAAAGCGCGGTGTGAGCTGCGGGACTAAGCTGGCGGGAGCCACGGGGAGCGGGTGCGGACCAGCCTCTGAGCTGTGGCCACTGAAGCCACCTGACACTGGCTTGGGGCAGGGGGGGGCGGCGAGGGAGGAGGCGCCTACCTTCTTCATCAGCATGTAGATATGCAGCTGGGCATCGTCCAGCACATGGCGGTGCGGCCGGCCCAGGCCCACCAGCGTCCGCTCCATCGTCCGGCTGTCAATGTTGACCCAGCGGGCAGCACCGGGGGCCAGGAACTGCCTGGCATGGGAGAGAGGAGCCCCGGTGGGTCTGGGCCATTTGGGCTGGCCGCTGCCCGCCCCCCGCCCCACCCTGCGGCACTCACTGGTACACGGCGTCCACCAGGGCGGGGACCTGGGCCTGCCCTCCGTGGCGCAGCTCCTCACAGGCCTCCCAGAAGCTGAGGTTCTCAGCTGGGGGTCCGGGCACGGGGTCAGGCCCACCCCATGCTGGTGGAAACCTGGGGCGGGGGGGGCTCGAGCAGGGAGCAGGGGTGGGGGCTTCTCACCACTGAACTCTTTACTGAGAAAGTCCATGAAACGGGCCCGTCCCACAGGGTCTTCCAAGAGTTCCCGGAAGCTGAAGGCCCACTGCTCCACACGGAGCCTTGTGGGCACGGCCGCGCTGGGGGAGGGGCGGGTGGGTCAGGAGCACGAGGAAGGCAGGGGCACACCTGCAGCTCCTGGCCCACCCCGGGCTCACCTGGGTGCATTCATGGCCCAGTAGGTATCGTTGTCTGTGACCCAGGGGTTGCTGGGCAGGCACCCCGACATGATGGGGTCGTGCGGCACACGCTGGCTGCTAAATTTCAGGTACCTGGGGGTGGAGGGTGGTGCCAGGGCCAGTGCAGGGAGTGCTGTGGGGACGAGGGCACTGGAGGAAGGGTTTGGGCTCTGGGCTGGGGGTCTCCAGCCACCACCCCCATCCCACTCACGCCTCGAGGCAGACGGAAGACTTCACCCGGGCCCTGCCCAGTGCCTTTCGTAAGCACTCGACCTAAGATGGGAGACCTGTGAGGGGCGCCGGGGCTGGGAGCCACCAGCCCACCCCTCCCCTCCCTTCTGCCCCCAGGACCTACCTCCCGCCTGTAGAAATCCACGGTCTTGGTCTGGAAGGGGCCGGTGGGCTGCAGTTAGAAGGCAGGTCCCTATAGGGACTGACATCCCACCCCTGCCCTGCCCTCCGGAGCCCTGGCCTCTAATGCAGGGGTCTGACTTTCCAGGACGCCTCCTGGGGCCTCAAGTCTGGACGTTTCGGGGTGTTCACCAAGCCCTCAGGTGCTCAAAGTTGCCTTGAGTTTCCCCAACTGTCACTATTTCATGTTTTCAAATGTACTGAAGGGAAGGGAGGGCAGACAGCACCCTCAGGATGCTCGTGGTGCCAACCTCTCCTCTCAGCTATCTGCGTGACTTTGCTGGAAATCACAAACCTGTGACCGTGAACTATGATTTTGAAGTCAGGAAGATGTTTTCTCAGAAAAGTACTAGATGACTCCGCTCTATGTTTTGGGTGTCATGGGATCTGACCGAGGACTCTGCTGCTACAAAGTTCGGACACGTGTCCTGGTCCAATTCCATCCAGTTTGGAGGCTTTGGAGGCGCATGGTTCATTCGGCCCTGGTTGCTCGGGCCCGTGGCCCTGCTCGCCACCCCTCCAAGTCCCCACAGACCCTGATGCTGCCCTAGCCTGGGGGAAAAGACCCCCTCCCCCCATAGGGTCTACTGTACTTACTTGCACCCAGGGCAGCAGGTGGGAGGTGAGAGAGAGCGAGAGTTAGCAGGGGGCTGGGAGTCGGGGCAGTGAGCTGGGGAGCAAAGCAGGAGACTTGGAGTGACTGAATCATGGGACATTTGGATGGACAAGTGGACAGGTGGGTGGGCAGCCCCCAAGCAGTCCCCTAGTGGTGGAGTGGGTGGAGTGGTGGGGTAAAGTGGCAGGGGGGGAGGTGGAGGGGTTAAGGGAGGTGGGGGCACATGGAGCGGAGGGCACTGTGCAGGGGTGGGGAGTGGGCTGGGGGTGTGTGCATGCAGGGTCCTCACCATCTGCACTCGCCCAGCAGTGCAGGAATTCCGCTCTGGACCTTGCTCCAGCACGCTGGGGACCCCGGGCTGCAGAGGGGGGATGAGATGAAGCGGGGGCACAGCTCAGGCAGGCTGCTGAGACCCTCCTAACCCCATACGCTGAAGCTCTGCGCCCATGTCAGGCCCTAATGTGGAAACATGCTCAGGGGAACTCGGGACCTGTATGCTCTCTGCCCATCCCCACCCCAGGGCACCCTCCCTGTCTAGCCCACCCTGGTCCCCTCTCCAGCCCCTCACCCAGCTCCTGGCTCCTAAAGCGAAGTCTGTGACCTGCCCCCAAGCCCCCCGTTCTTCCTCGCCTCAGCCAAACTCACCTCCGAGCTCCTGGCTGCTCAGGCCAGAACCCCAGCCCTACCTGAGACAGCCCCTCTGGCCGCACCTCGTCCTGACCACCCCGTCCCCAGACACACATGCCTCCCCGGAGGCCACGGGCGCCATTACTGGTCCCTCCACAGGACCACCGCCGGCCCTCAGCCCACTGCTCAGCCTTGGCCACACCCACTCCACCCTCAACGCCTGAGACCCCGTGACCCTCAGGTGGAAGATTAAGGGTCATTTTCCCAGAGGCACTACCCACACCTGATGAGGTAATCAGGCCCCTGGGTTCCTCTCTTTTCTTTTTCATGGAGTATTTTCCCCCGGAGCTTCTATTCATGGTCCGCTGTGACTGCCCCTCACAGCATACATCTGTGTCTACTGGTCTCTCCACTGCCCCACACAGTAGGGGGACCTCAACCCACCTGCCAGGCCCACGGATCTGGGTAAGGCCTGACCCCAGGCCAGCACCCCAGAAGCTCTTGGCCTATGACCTCAGTCCCTCATGCTGCAGCTAAGCCTGCCCCCACTCACCTCCCCCAACCCCAAGGGCCTTCAGGTGCCCTCACTCACCACCACACACCCCCACCCCCACCCCACCCAGGGCCTTCAGGTGCCCACATTTTGCTTCCTTAGACCCAGAGAGAAGCTGCTGTGTCCTAGTCTGTGGGTGGGGGCAGCTCAGGCCTGGCCTTGTGACCTCTGGGTTCTCATGAACCACAGAAAAAGAACTTCCTGTCACCTGACAGGATCCCTAAAAGCATGTCCTTCCCAGGGGTCAGAAAGCAGGTCCTCCTCAGCGAGCACCTGAGGAGGCACACTGACCGCTAGCAGGACTCCGCTGCTGTCCAAGGACCACCCCCCACAGGGGGCTCACCGGGGGCCTGTTCACCAGCCAGTACGTCTGCTCCTGGCATGCGATGACCAGCCTGTCCCCCTTCCTGCGCTGCTTAGCTGCCCTGGGGGGGGGTAGGCAGAGCTGGGGGGACACTGTACCCGCCACCTCACCCCCCACTTCAGGCCGAGGCCTGGGCAGGCAGCCAAGCCTGGGTGCGCTGTTTCTGGTCCCAGGGCTGCCAGTGCCTGGGCCGGGGGCGTGCGGGGCATGCAGGGCGTGGTCTCACCACAGCTGCTCTCTCGCCTGCATCACTACCAGGTCCCACGTGTGGCTGATCTTCCTGTGCAGCTGGTCATAGTGCTCCTGCGGAGTGTTGAGGTCTCCAGCGGGAAACTCCCTCCGGTGCCCAGCTCTGGGGTGTGGACTCCCCACCTCCCCTCTGAGACCACCTAGGGTGTTTGTGCTTGTGTATCCACATCACCCTGGGGTCTGGGCTGTGTGCTCTAGGGCCACAAGTAGGGACTGGGTTCCTCTGGCTGGATTCAGCCTGGGAGGGGTGGGGAGGGTGTCCCACCTTTTCGTGGTCAAACAGGCCCCCCCGCTTTCGGATGTTCTTCTTGGCCAGGTAGATGGCTGGAAGGACAGGGCACAGGTTGCAGAGGAGCAATGTCAGCTCCCCCTCCCCTGTGGCATCCCACCTGCAGCCACCAGTCCTGGGAGTTTGTCCCTGGCTATCCCACCCCTCCTCACTCACCATAGTCCAGCTCAGCGGCTGGCCACAGGGTGCTCATCCAGAAATAGGGCGTCTGGTGTGGTGCAAGGACAAAGGTATCTGTGACCTTCTGGGCCTTCCCCGCCCCAAGAGTCATCCCCACCCTCTCAGCTCCCTTGGGAGGAGACTGGGCTGGCTGGGGGTTATCTTCCCACTGTCCCAAGGCTCAGCTGACCATCCACCATTCCGTCCACCTGGACCGAGCTGCGCTTGGTTCACTGACTCTGGGCTCCCTGCCCAGGCCCAGGAGGTAGTTGTAGTGCTGGGGGGTGGGGACTGAGGGCAGGCCCTGCCAGGGTCCCTGGTGTGGCCAGGGAGGGCAGGAGGGGGGGCTCCATCATGATTGAGGACGCACACTGAGGTGCAGGGATCCTGTCCTTAGGCCCCTTCTTCAGGGCTGGGGCCTAAGGACCCCGGGTAAGCTGGTGGAGTCCTCTGCAGGTACTACCCCTTATGGGGCCCTGCTAAAGGTCCCTCCCCTTAACTTGGTCTTTCTGTCACAGGGACGCTTCCAGTCCAGGCCTTTTGGGGAGGGGGCAGTGGACCACAAGATCTGCGGTGACATCACAGGTCCTGCTCCTGCCCCAGCCCCACCCCTTCCAGGAGTGTCTGCCAAGGCGCTGCCTGGTGGGATGGGTCCTACCTGCTCCCAGTTGAGCCTGACCTGAAACCTATAGGGCGTTTCATCCAGCCGGAGCTCGAGGTGGCAGGGGTCTCGCAGTGGGTATAGGTAGCCATGCCGCACTAGGAGGGTGCCCAGGTGCAGGGCCTCTGGGGAGCAAGGTGGTGAATTCTTAGTGGGGGGAGCCGAGCCGGGTCTCCCAGCACAGTGGGCTTGGCCCCAGCCCTAGGCCATCAGCACAGCGACCCCAGGGCCGGGTATGGGGCGCAGGAAGAGCAGCGGGCTGACCCCTTACCCTCCTCTGTGATGCAGTACTTGTGGATCAACCACTCCATGACGTCGTTGCCTGCATAGCAGAGACTGGGGTAGGGGGAGGCCGAGGCAGGGCCGGCACACCCCGCCCCGCCCCTGCAACACCTCACCAGTCACTGCGTGAGGAATGACGGTGATGAGCAGGCGCTGGCTCCGCATCTTCACGCCCTGGTCGGGGTCCTGCATACTCACGACCATCCGCTCCATCTGGGCAAAGGAGGTTGAGGGCCTGCGGTGGCCTCCTCCCCCACCCCCATATCCAGATGCCCCGGAACAGCCCGGGATGCGCCGGATCAGTGTGCTTGAAGGAGATTAACGCTCACTGATGGTGGGATTTCAGGCCGTAGCTGACCGCGGAGGCGAGGGGGGGCGCGAGCGAGCGGCGACCCCAACCCCGGGGTCTCCGCCGCCCCACCCCGCTCACACAGTGCCATCGCCTCAGACCCGCGTCCACACTCGCGCGCTCGCGTAGTGTCCACACTCGCGTGCACCCGCACTCACTCCTCTCCTGCCCCTCCCGGCCTCGCGTGTCGGGAAATCGGGTGGGGGGGGCGGGCGGGATCCCGGCACCCACCTTGCTCAGATGCGGCCTCTGCGTGCGGGGGAGCCCGCCGTGGGACGCGGGGCCGGCGGCCATGCCTGAGGCAGGCCCAGCGGGGCGAGGGTGTCCGGCCGCCCCGCCCCGCCCCTCCCCTCCCCTCGCCTCCTCTCCCGGGCCGCCGCCCCGCCCGCGAGTTAACCCTCCGCAGCGCGGGGTCTGGGGTCTGGGGACGCGCGTCCGATCATCCACCTCGAGCAGGATCCCCTCACGTCACGAGAAACCGAGGCCCGTGCCCGCGGGAGCTTGCCTGGAGCTTCGAGAGGGGGCTTGGACCCACCCGGACAGCGTGGGGGGAATCAGCCTCTGCTGGGACGGCGGTGGGGGAGGCTCAGAGGTGGGGTGGGAACTCAGGGAAAGGATGGGGACTCAGAAAAGGGGAGAGGGGACTTGTGGGGAAGGAGGGCTGGGGTGGAGGATAACCGTTTAGGGTCACTGTAACCCCTCCCCCATACCCACCTCCTGTGTGGCGCCCCAGGATGTGGGCGACCAGTGGTTCAGGGGCTGTAAGGTCTGGGTGAGGGGTCGAACTGCCCTAGGAGTGTGTCCCTGCAACTGTGACACTGTCCCTGCCGCATGCAGGTGCTACCGGGCTGGTATGACACTGCGTGGCTGCATAGGTGTGCTGGGCGGGGGCCCTTGAGGCCTGGGGAAATATGGCAGGCAGCTCACTTCCCCTCTGCTGCACCGATGATGCCTGGGGCACCAGTTGGGGAACAGACAGAGACCCCACCCGGGTTACCCCGAAACTGTGGGAGATTGTGGGAGGGGGCTTTACTGGGAGAGAAGATCTCAACACCTGCCCCCCAAGATTCGTGGGCAGCCTCTGGGCTCAGGGCCCAGCCTGGCCGTTTCTCTCCCTCCTCCAACAGCTTGGCCACCCACACCCCTTTTGTTGGGGCCATTTTAAAGTGGTGCAAACAGGTCTATTTCTGATTTTTATGTGCTTGGGGCAGGGCAGGATGTCGGGGTTAGCCTTTGGCCAGAGCCTCCGACATGGCCATCTGAACCCATTTCCACTGCAGGCAAAGCCATGTCCAGGCTGAGCTGGGGCAGGGGTACTGGAGGGGTGTTCTACCCTTCCCAGGTGCCATTCTCCCTTACATGCCAGTGAAATTCTCTCACCCAGCCCCACCCACACGGGTGGGGTCAGGCTGGCACCAGGCCTGGCTGTCCTCTCTTCATGGATGGGCTTCTAGACAGGCTGAAGGCCCCCAGAGGCCAGAGCTATCCCCAGCCTGGGGACAAGTGGCTTCCCTGACCACCCCAGGGAAGGGGCAGCAGGATGTGACCCTAGAAGGGCTGGGCTCCAGCTGGGGAGATCCTGCCTTGGAAAGACTGTGGGCAGGTGTGGCTCCAAGGGGGACAGTCCCCACCCTAGCACACGTGCCTCCCGCACCCACGGCCTGCTGGCCTCCTTCTCAGATAGGGGGCTCCTTTGGGCCAGGGCAGATCTGATCCTTGGGTGTCCTCAGAAATGGGGGGGTGGAGGGGTGTAAGGAAGCAGGGGGACTCTAGCTGGTGTTCTGCCTCCCCCTCCACTTTGACCCAGCTGTCCCCAGCCTCAGGTCCAGCTCACCCCTGCCCCTGCCCCGCTGACCCCCATCCACCTATCACAAGGTCTGTTTAGGCATCAAGACCAGAGGCCCCTTCTGTGCGCCCCTCTCAGCACTCCACCACCCCGTTCTGTTTCAGATCAGTGTCCTTTTCTCCCCAAGGACGGGGGCCTCTGAGCATAGAGCATGCAAAGACACCTCCACCCCCCGCCACGCTCACACAGCCCAGTCAATAAACACTGGAATAATGGCTGTGTCTCCAGACTGCACCTCACTGTGTGTGTGGACACGGGCCCCTCCGTGCTGATGCCTGTGAACCTCTGGGGTGCGGGGCCAGGAGGCTGTGCATACACACACAGCATCCCCCACCCCCCAAGGCTGGGCAGACTCCAGGAGTCCCCTCTGCCCAGACATACATAAGCTCCAGCGGGGGTGGGAGTAGGGGGAGGGGGAGGGACTGTCGGGCCCCAGGTGCGGCCTGCGCTGCCTGCAGGTAACGAGAGCCTGGGGACTTGGTGGGGGGGACGCACCTGCTCCACTCGCGCCCCCAGCCCCACCAGCCCCGCCCAGAGGGCTTCCCCAGAGACTCCCCAGACACCGGGCGGCGCCACGGGGTGGGGCAGCCCTGATGGCCAGAGCCGGGTGCAGGCGGGGCGGGATGCTGGGACCGTGACTGCGGCGGCTGTGCGGGGTCCGAGTGCGCCCGCGGCGGGGACGACCGGGTGCCGGCGCCAAGCGGGCGACACGCGCGTCTCTGCGGGGCTGCGCGGGGTCCGCGGAGCGGCTGGGGGCGCGCGGCGCGGGCGCGGCGCTGGGCGCGGGGGGCGCTCCCGGCCGGGATGAGCTCACCGCAGTCGCGCCGGGGCTGAGCGCCGAGCCGGGCGGCGGCGGGGCGGGCGGCGGCTCCTCGGCGGCTCGGCGGCGGGGCCGGGCCGCGGGCCACCATGCTGGGCCTGGACGCGTGTGAGCTGGGGGCGCAGCTGCTGGAGCTGCTCCGGCTGGCGCTGTGCGCCCGAGGTGAGCGGGCCGTGGCCAGGGCGGCCACGTGGGCGGGGGGCTCAGCCCGGGGCGCGGCGGCTTCTCCCCCGCGGAAACTTTGGGGGCGCTCGTGGGGACCTCGCGGCGGGGTCCCCCGGCAGGGCTCTGGCGGGGGTGGGGGGCTTCGTCCAGGCCAGACACTCATGGGGCAAGGGGTCAAGAGTGGGCGGGTCTGTTTGTGAAGCCAGGGTAGCAGGGGGGCCCTCTCCCCGTGGGAACCTGCCCCTGAGGTCCCATCTCCCTTGGGTGGGGCTGGGGCTCCTTCAGGGAGGGTGTGGATCCCGGGAAAGACTGGAGCGCAGTGGGCAGGGACTCGGAAAGACCCTGCCCCAAGGCACCATGGGAGCTTCTCCTAGGACTGTGGGAAGGGCTCAGAAAGACCCCTGCGTTAAGGCGCCAGGGGAAGGGGCTTAGCTGACTGGGTCTGGAGGCACCTGGGGAGGTGGCCTCGGAGCATAAGTTGAGGGGTTTAGAGAGAACCACCCCTACCCTTCAGGAGCATTATGGGGAGGAACTCCCAAGACTGTGGGGAGGCATTCAGGGAACGCAGTCCCTGAGCAGGGTGGTGGGGACCCTGAGAGGTGTCCGAGAGCCTTATGGGAATATGGGAAGAGGCCTAGGGCACTGGGGACCCTAGAGAGCAGCGAAAAGGCAGAGCCTCTGCTCTAGAGAAGACCTCAGCGGTCACCACTCTGTAGTGGTGGACCCTATCCCTTGGGGCTGTCCCCCATTTGGGGTCTTCCTTCCCCCTACAGTCAGGGAGGGGCCTGGGATGAATGGGTGGGGCAGGAGGATGCAGCTGGAGCCTCCAGGGATCACCTGCCTCCATCTCTTGGGAGCCTTCTCCACTCCCCAGGCCCTTCCCCAAGAGGCTGGGTTTGGGCGCTGCTCTGCATCTTCTCGGCCCACCCCTCTCCCAGAGCTCTCACCGGACTCCTGTTAAGTTCCTTCCTTTGGGCAGTGGGAGGTCCAGCTGGCCAGACGGCAGGCTCCAGCAAATGCCAGGTCAGCTGGCAGCAGCTGCTCACACACCCTCCCCGACCCCCAGTCCTTCTGACGGACAAGGAGAAGGGGCAGCTGCCGCCAGATGAGGTGCTGGATGAGGCCGTGCCGGAGTACCGGGCCCCGGGGAGGAAAAGCCTCCTGGAGATCCAGCAGCTGGACCCGGACGATGAGAGCCTGGTTAATTACAAGCGGGCGTTGCTGGGGCCTGAGCCGCCTGCCGTGGGTATGCCCATGCCCTGGGCTGGGTGGGGAGGGTGGGTTAGTGTTAGGGCACCTGTACACTTCTGGTTTCTCTTCAGACCCAAGCCTGCCCAACGTGCAGGTGACCAGCCTGACACTGATGTCTGAGCAGGCCCCAGGGCCCATCACCATGGACCTCACAGGTAACTCCCAGGATGCCTGGTGCAACCCTGAGCCCCAGGCAGGGACCTCACAGGTAACCCCCTCCGCAAAATACAAACTGATCTTTGGGGTAGAGACCTGGGCTCGTTGCCATGTACCTCTTAGGACCCCCCCATGCCCAATCCCAAGTACTCAGACCTAGACCTCACAGGTACAGGCCCCCCATGGGGGCTCCTGGGGCAGGGTCTCAGCCATCACAGGAGTTCACACTTAGCTGCACTTTCCCTTACAGGGGAGTTGGCTGCGCTGAAAAACCGGGTGTTTGTCCTGAAGGAGGGTGTTGATTACAAAGTGAAGATTACCTTCAAGGTGAGGGAGCTGTCACGAGGGACACCAGCCAGCCACAGGCCCAGTCCCCCCAGGTTCTCCCTAACACCGTCTGTCCTTCAGGTCAATAAGGAGATCGTCAGTGGCCTCAAGTGTCTGCATCACACCTACCGCCAGGGCCTGCGAGGTGAGGGCTGCGTGGAGGGGGCAGCCCAGGGGGAAGGCTCGGGGTGGGGGCCAGTGGGGCAGAGGGCAGCCCCTGACACCCTCGCCCTCCCCCAGTGGACAAAGCCGTCTACATGGTGGGCAGCTATGGCCCGAGCGCCCAGGAGTACGAGTTTGTGACTCCGTTGGAGGAGGCGCCCCGGGGCGTGCTGGTGCGGGGTGCCTACGTGGTCACGTCCTTCTTCACCGATGACGACAGGACCCCCCACCTGTCCTGGGAGTGGGGCCTCCACATCTGCCAGGACTGGGAGAGCTGAGCGCCCCCTGCCCCAGGGCTGTGTTCCCACTTGCGGTCCTGGTCTCCCCCACCTCTGTCAGTCGCTGCAAGGGACCCCTGACCATTCCCCGGCCCCCTCAGTGGCCAGACCCCCCTGCCCTCTGTCCTGTCCCGGGATGTCCCCTCCCCAGGCCTGGCACTGTGCCCTGAACAGTCCTATTAAACGTTGCTCTGTCTTGGTGCCCTCGGTGTCGCCTGTCTGCCTCCCCGCCCCCGGGGTGGGGGGGGCCTCCCAGCCTTATCTTCCCTGCAACCAGGCTTGCGTGCCACGTGGCGGCAGCTGCTTGGCCCCCCACCCCCTTATCTGCCCCTGCCCCGTGGGCCCCGGCACTGCCATGGACGGCCAGCTCCTGCCAGTGCTGCTGCTGCTGCTTGGGGCCTCAGGCCTGTGGGGACAGGGGCCAGGGCCCGAGGGTCCCTTGGAGGAGCCCCCTGAGGAGGAGCCCCCAGAGGAGGAGCCCCCAGAGGAGGATGGGATCTTGGTGCTGAGCCGGCAGACCCTTGGCCTGGCCTTGCGGGAGCACCCTGCCCTGCTGGTGGAGTTCTGTGAGTGCTTGGGGCCGGTGGGGCTGGGAGACCCGCAGGGGCCACCTGGGGGGTTCTACCCCCCCATGCCAGGGCCACTCGCCCCCACCATGCTCCTGGAGCTCTGTCAGAAGATACCCGAGGCACAGCCCTGGGGCTGAGCTGGGCCTGGGGGTCCAGCCTCACAGTGGTGAAGGGCACAGGTGCAGGGGAGACCCACGGTCATTGTCCTTCTACAAACTCTTCCGTAAAGGGCCAGCCAGCATTCAGGCTTGCACATTCTTCCGGGTTTTTACAAGCTTTTCACACGTGAGAGCCATTCTTAGCCGGCAGGCCTCAACAGGCAGATGGCCGGGCGCCGGCCTCAGGGGGCGGCAACGGAAAATTCCTCCTAAATTCAGTCAGGACAGTACTGGCCACTGCCTCCCCAAGCTGGGGCCCTCGAGGAGGCTGGTCTGCGGTGCTTGGGCTCCATATGGCCAAGGCTCAGGTGGGCCCCTGATGAGGGAGGTGTGGACAGGACATGCTTGCTCCCTGCTGGGCCTGACTGGCCCCAAGGTCGGCCAGCTCTGGCTGGGCGGGAGCAGGGGCTGCGGCTGGGGCCATGGAGGCCTGGGGCACTCATGGCCCTGTCCCCCAGACGCCCCGTGGTGTGGGCACTGCAAGGCACTGGCCCCTGAGTACAGCAAGGCGGCTGCCCTGCTGGCAGCAGAGTCGGCCAAAGTCAGGCTGGCCAAGGTGGACGGGCCCGCGGAGCCAGAGTTGGCCGAGGAGTTTGCGGTGACAAAGTACCCCACGCTCAAGTTCTTCCTTGACGGGAACCACACGCACCCGGAGGAGTACACTGGTGCGGGGAGTGGGCATGGGTGGGTGGGCGGGTGGCAGGGCTGGCCCAGGCTGACGGGAATCTCTGCAGGCCCCTGGGAGGCCGAGGGCATCGCTGAGTGGCTGAGGCGGCGGGTGGGGCCCAGTGCCACGAGGCTGGAGGATGAGGAGGGTGCTCAAGCGCTGATAGATGCCC
This sequence comes from Lagenorhynchus albirostris, assembly GCF_949774975.1. Taxonomy (NCBI): domain Eukaryota; kingdom Metazoa; phylum Chordata; class Mammalia; order Artiodactyla; family Delphinidae; genus Lagenorhynchus; species Lagenorhynchus albirostris. Next base: position 49,511,487 of record NC_083109.1, read on the forward strand.
AGGATGTGGTGGTCATTGGCTTCTTCCAGGTGAGCTGGTGGCATGAGGGCCGGGCCTGGGAGCAGGGTCTGTGAGGCCAGTCAGCCTCATAGGCTCGGGCCCCTTAGGACCTGCAGGACAAGGATGTGGCTACCTTCCTGGCCCTGGCCCAGGATGCCCTGGACATGAGCTTTGGCCTCACCAACCAGCCTCAGCTCTTTCAGAAGTTCAGCCTCACCAAGGACACCGTGGTCCTCTTCAAAAAGGTGGGTCAGGCCCAGAGTCAGGGCGGAAGTGGGGGTCGGAGTCAGGGCGATGGCTCCTGCTGACCCACCCGGCACTGTCCAGTATGACGAGGGGCGGGCAGACTTCCCAGTGGATGAGGAGCTGGGCCTGGACCAAGGGGATCTGTCACGCTTCCTCCTCACACACAGCATGCACCTGGTCACGGAGTTCAACAGCCAGGTGAGTGGGGCTGGAGGGCAGATGCGGGTGGGAGCGGAGGATGGGAGGCGAGCGCGGGAGCAGCCCATGAGCGCCACTTGCCCCCGCAGACGTCCCGTAAGATCTTTGCAGCCGGGATCCTTAACCACTTGCTGCTGTTCGTCAACCAGACGCTGGCCCCCCACCGGGAGCTGCTGGCGGGCTTCCGGGAGGCAGCTCCCAGCTTCCGCGGGCAGGTACTGGCTCAGCCCACGGGTAAGGGGTGAGGTGGCAGTGGGGAGGCGGGGCGCCCACGCGGACTCCCTGCTGGCAGGTGCTGTTTGTGGTGGTGGATGTGGGTGCCAGCAACGACCATGTGCTCCAGTACTTCGGCCTCAAGGCCGAGGAGGCCCCCACCCTACGCTTCATCAACATTGAGACCACCAAGAAGTACATGCCTGCGGACAGGGGGCCAGTCACCGCCACCTCGGTTGCAGCCTTCTGCCACGCAGTCCTGGGTGGGGAGGTCAAGGTCTGCTGCTGGACTGCCCAGTTGGGGGGTGGGAGTGGGAGCAGCGGCTCTTGGGAGAGACCCCCCAATAAAGCACCTGGCCGGTTCTCCCAGCCTTATCGCTTGAGCCAGGAGGTCCCCCCCGACTGGGACCAGCGGCCAGTCAAGACCCTCGTGGGCAAGAATTTCGAGCAGGTGGCTTTTGATGAAACCAAGAACGTGTTTATCAAGTTCTGTGAGTGCAGAGGGCAGTGGGCTAGTGGGCAGCAGCGACCCTGCTGGCTGTGCTGATGCCCCCCTGTCCTAGATGCCCCATGGTGCACCCACTGCAAAGAGATGGCCCCGGCCTGGGAGGCACTGGCTGAGAAGTACAGGGACCACGAGGACATCGTCATCGCCGAGCTGGATGCCACGGCCAATGAGCTGGAGGCCCTCCCTGTGCACAGCTTCCCCACCCTCAAGTACTTCCCGGCGGGGCCCGGTCGGAAGGTGAGGCAGGACCCCATCCTTGGTCTGGGCTCAGTCTAGGCTCTTCAGACCTCGGCTGGAGATGCGGCGTGGCCTCGGAGGGCTGGCCTTAGACCCTGGACGGTGTGTCCCCCAGACCCGCCCGTCCTTCCTCAGGTGATTGAATACAAAGGCACCAGGGACCTGGAGACCTTCTCCAAGTTTCTGGACAGCGGGGGTGAGCTGCCTGCAGAGGAGCCCACGGAGGTGCCCGGAGCCCCCTTCCCGGTGGGTGTCTCTGTCCCAAGGCTCCAGGTCTCTGGAGGAGTCCTCTGGATGCGTGACTGTGACATGGGCTGGGCTGGGCTGAGGGTGCAGCTTCCAGCTGGGTCTCTATGACCCTTTCCAGGAGATGCCAGAAAACACCACGGAGCCCAAAGACGAGCTGTAGTTGCACCGCTGTCAGCGCCCACCTGGGGAGCCGTGTCCCTTGGTGCCCATGGAAGCTGTGGGCTGTGAATAAAGAGCTCTGGTCCTGGACTGTGTGTGTGGTTCCTGAGCAAGGCAGGCCCCCTGGCCCTTGGTTTGGGCCCAATCTCAGCCTCCTGGGTCCTTCACATCTTGGATGGAAGATGGGTCCCTGGCTCAGGTCTGAGGCTCCACTGGGGCAGAAAGGGGGAGCATGGCATTGCTGCCGGCTTCAGGCCCACTCTCTCTCCCAAGCTCTGCTAGCGTTGCTAAACGGCACCCCCTCCCCGCCACAGAGGCTGGCCTGACTTCCTTTGGTGGCTGGGAGACAGGGCACACATCCCAGGAGCCAGCCGAGGGGCATTCCCACCAGCCACATTGGACAGGTGCAGTCCACAGCCAGGGAAGATTCAAAAATGGTTTTATTTCATTATTATCCAAGTACCTTTGAAAAGATAATTGTACAAGTCAGCGCATGAAAAACGGGCTTGGGGCAGCCCCTCCCCGCTGGCCCAGGCCTGAGAAATGTACATATTTACATGGGCCCTTAGGAGGAAGGGGCCCGGGACCCGCTGAGCCCACGCTTGGGCCTCGGTGCTCCGTCGCCGGGTCCACACAGTGAGGCAAGAGACAAGCTGTGTTGAAGGCACTCGGTGACATGTACAATGGACAGAGGCCCCACGGGGCCCCCTGCACCCCGGCTCTGGGACAGGCCTGACCAGGGCAGGCCATGGCGGGCGAGTCCCAGAAGAAGAAGCAGAGCCTGTGGGGTGAGCGCCGGGGGCGTCCGCGGTTAGCAGCAGGGGGCCGCGGGGGAGGGTCTCAAGGCGGCCCCATGGTGGGCTCCCTGCTGGGTGGGCTCTTGAGTGTCCTGCAGAGGAGTGGGTGGAAGCCTGTGGGACCCCAGAGGGACCCCCCGCCCTCCTGGACACAGATGGACCAAAGAGGCGGCAGCTGTGAGGCGGGCAGCACCTGGCCTTCCGCCAGCAGCCGTGTGTCTGCCACACTCTTGCAACCCGGCACAGGCCCTCATGGTGCGCAGCGCGGAGGCCAGGCCCGCCCGTCAGTCCACCTTCTCCACCTTGCCGATGACCTTCTCCTCGAAGACGGGCAGCACGGCCCCATCCTCACGCACCTCCTCGAACACCACACCGCATTCGAACTCGTCGCTCACCTTCTTGAAGTAGTATCTGCGGGTGGGAGGGGCGGTGAGGGCGGCAGCGTCCGGCAGTTTGGCGGCCGCCCCTGACACCTCCTGCAGGGCACGCGAGCCGGTTCTGCCCGGTGCCTGAGTGCCGGTGCTTGACACGTGCAGTGACCACATGCGGGGTCCCTGCCCCGGCCTCTAGGTGCTGTGGGGGAGGAGTGGGTGGGCGTGGGGTTTCTGTCCTCTCCACTGGGCTAAAGCGCCTGCACTCGGCCCAAGGCCCCTCCAGTGGCCACAGCAAACCACCCAGGCAGGCCCACAGTGGGCTGACTCCAGCCGAGACCCCATGGGCCCCACCCGACCTACAGAGCCCAATGAGGAGCCTGCAGGGGCTGGTCTCAGGCCGGCAGGGCTGGGCAGCCCAGGGCAGACCTGTGGAGGATGGTTAGGAGGCTGAGACGAGGCCGACTCAGGTCACACCAGCACGGGGATCAACAGACCCTCCAGACCCCTTGCTCGGCCTGGAGCCCTCAGTCACCTGAGATCACCCATGCCCCATCTGTCGTGGGGCTCACGCCAACAGCCCGTGGCCAGACACGTGGAGGCAAGGACTCAACGAGGCACGAGCACACAGCACTGTCTCCTGAGCTGACCCCACCAATGCCTCTCACCTGTAGTTGCCTTTCTTGGTCAGCAGCTCCTTGAACTGGCCCAGGGTGACCGCACGGCCCCTCACCAGGGTCCGGTAGGGGATGGGCTCCCCACAGAAATAGTAGGCCACGACGATGCTGTCACACGACTGGGCACTCCCACCGCCTGCCTTCCTCTGCGATTTTGTCCTGGGGGGCGGAGAAGCAGCGGTGACTGCTGGGCCCCAGGCACCCCAGTAAACGACAGAGCAGGGCCTACAGGGTGGGCTGTGCCACGCTCAGAAGTGCCACACATCCACAGGCCCCGACGCCCACCCCACCCACATAGCCACGTCCAGCCCCGGGGGGCTCACCCCACATGGTGCCTCAGCCCAGGTTTCCAGTCCTGCGCCAGCCACAGGCCCTGACCCAGGCGGACAGTGGCTCGTCGCCTGCCCGCCAACCGTCCGACCGGCGCCTCGGCCTGCCCACCACCCACGAGGCCCTGGTCTCACTGTGGCTTGAACTGCCTGGCGGGCAGCACCCACTACCCAGACCACGTGAAGTTGGGCGAGCAGGCTTCTCAGAGCCAGAACCCACAGCAGATGCCTCTGCTGGGCTGCATGAGACAGCCAGGCCACAGAACCCGCCACAGCCACCGCCTCGAGGCTGGGCTAAACTGCTCATGTCCTAGTAAGGCCTACAGCCCCAAACTTCAGAAACACCTAAGGCCAGGGACTGGACGAATAGAACTGTGACGGATCCTGACACGGATCTGCCTCATGGCAGAGAGCTTGTCACGAGACCATAAGCAGCAGCCAGCCACACTTCCAGAGACCGCTGAGGCCAGCAGCGCCTCCTGCCCAGGCTGAGGCAGCACCCGTCTCCTCTAGCGTCCTGTCCTGTGACCACTCCAGAGCTGCGCCGGTGGAGCCTGGCACAGCCCTTGCACTGGCCAGCTGGGCGTGTCAGTGTCATGTCAGGAAGGCCACCTGAGCTTACAGCAGGCTCTACTCTCCCTGGGGACCCCCCCACCCCGGTGCTCCTGGGCACAGAGCAGGCTGTCACCTCAGCTGTGTGGCCATCCACTGCCTGAGCCAGGCTCCCAGCGCCCGCTTCCCTTCCCTCAGGCCTGCAACCTCAAGCCCAGGCTGTCCTGGGAGCCCAGCTGGGGTTCCTGTGGGGTCCATTCTCTGCAGAAGGGATGCCGAGTCCCTGCTTCTCCAGGGGCCACTGGAGGAGTGACCTATGGGGAGGCCGTGACCCCTCAGCACACTCAGCCGGGTGTGATGAAGTACTGTCTGGGGTCAGCCCGGCAAGGCTGAGGTGGGGGCCCCTTCCTTCTTCTCTGTCTTGAGCAGAAGTGCAGGGACAGGGTGGCCAGCACTGTCTACATATGGCCCTTGGCTCCCCAGTGCCCAGCCTGGCCCACGCATGCCCAGGGAGACGACCCGCAGGTGCCTGTGGTCCACATGAGAACAGAGCCCGCTTGCTGTGCACAAGTGCCCGGGGCTGACGCTTCCGGTCAGCAGTGCCAGGGGAGTCAGGGCTGCAGCCCTGAACCCATCAAGCCAGGCAGGTCGCTGACCAGCGAGTCCCAAGGCCTGGTGGGGACGTGAGGCCAGAGTGCGGGAGGCGAGTGGACCTCCTCTCTGGCCCGTTGGTCACTTGTCACCACGTGGACGGTCAGACGGTTCCTTTGACAGAGATACACTTGCAGACCCAGCTCTTCAGGTGCAGTGCCTGAGCTCCCATCGTGGGTACAGCTGTGCCACTGCAGCACCTGGCCGGCGGTGCAGTATGGCTGGGCAGTACCGGGAAGACCCGGGGGGAGCGCACGTACTCTGTCTCGGAGAGCTCCAGGTCGGACACCGCTGGCACCACGCTCAGCACGGGCGTGCACGCTGGCCTGACACAGGAGCGCCCCCGCTGGATGACCTCCTGCACATACCTAGGGAACAACGGCGTCAGTGAGCCGCATGGGCCTGGGCAGGGCCTCCAGCAGCAGTTGGCGGTGACCACAGGAGACCAGCGGGAAGACGGAGCAGGGGCTCCCAAGACGCTCTGTCACCACAGATGAGGCTCCCACTGTGTGCAGCGGACAGGACACCAAAGCCCTCCTTGGGTTGTGGAGCAGGGCGGGAGGATCAGGGCTCCATCAGGATGAGTCGAGAGGCCGATGCTGCTTCCATCCATCCAGGGTTCCCAGACCCTCATCTGGGCAGAGCCTCGGGCACCGGGAACATGCTGGGGTCCTGTCACTTCATGCACACTCAGAGGAGCCTTCGCCTTCCAAGAGGAGCTGCCCTGGCCTCCTCCCTGGGGTGCAGCTCTTCCTACTCAGCACTCGACACAGACCTGGGCTCTGGAGCGCGGCCGCTGCTCCGTCTGAAGGGGACTCGCTGCCTGGCAGCTCCTCTCCCAGTGGCCTTCCACCCCGGGGGCGATGCTCTGTGGCCCTGACACAACTTCTACCTTCACCGGCCTGGATGGAGGTCACCCCACGAGGAGGGCCCAGCTCTCTGGTCTGTAGCCATTTACAAAAGGCCCACGTGCCCTAGACTGACCACCGTGGAGGTGCCAGAGCCGCCCATGTGCTCAGCTCAGCATCACCAGCCAGACAGGATGTGCCGCTGGGCAGAGCCTGTGAGTACTCACAGGAAGAACAGACAGCGGGCAGCAAGGATGATGGGCCAGGAAGCCCCTGCAGGGGGTCCTCACGGCAGGGAGGGTGTCCACACGCCCTGGCCCCCACGGTGGCCCCGCTGCTGCCCCGCTGGCCTCCAGCTTACAGGCTAGCATCAGGCGAGGCCACCTGCACAAGCCTGCTCCCCGGCTCTATGCTGACGAGCGAGATCACGGGGTGTGAGACAGCTAGGCGTAAACATGGTCACCTTCAGTGACCCGGGGGATACATGCGGGCTTCCAGCTATGCCCAAGACGGACGCTGGGCAGGGTCTGCACCCTGACGCCAGCTTCCCCAGAGCAGCACGGACCCAAACACGGTGAGGCCAGACCCCAGATGCCCAGCTGACCGAGGGCAATGGGAGCCAGTAACATCCAAGAAAAACAGTGGCTGCAGTTTGATGACCACACTCTCCAGATTTCCAGGCCCCTCAGAGACCCTGATCCACCTGGGAATCCTGATGGGTCAGCAGGCCCGGGAAAGTGACCTCAAGGGCCGAGCTGCAAGGACCCAGCCTGGAGGGACGACCTGTCCCCCATAAAGGGGAGGCCTTCCTGGCCCCCTGGGGCCACCCTGGCCCTGAAGGCCAAGCAGGGCACAGTGAGGAGGGCTGTGGGGCTGGGGTCTTTCCAGGAGAAGAGTTTACACCCACACACATCTCAGCACCAACGTCCTGCCTGCACGTGACATCGGGGCTCCCCTCCATGTAGCTGTGAACCACATGTTTCGGGCCCCCTTCGTGGAGGCAGCTGGCAGCCCCCAGGACCACCCCCTCCTGGCTCAGCCAGCACAGCAGCCAATGGTCATCTGACTGTGACCTCCAGCAGTCCCAAGGTAAGGGCGGGTGAGCGCATGTGCAGGGCAGTTGCGACACAGGAAGGGCTCCCCCTCCCTCCTCAGAGGGACAGTGTGATGACCACCTGCCCTCCCAGCCCTCGGCCACACAGCAGGCAGCCCTGCTCTCCCGAGGTCCCGTACCTCTGCCTCGAGGGCGCCTTGCTGGCCCTCTTCTCCTCCTCCTCCAGGCGCCGGCGGGCCTCCTCCAGCTGCGTCAGAGGGTTGGGGGCCGGGTTGGGCGGCATCGTGGGGTCCTGGATGAAGAGATGCGAAGGCTGCACGGAGGTCCGGAGCTGGGCGCTGACCCAGGGGTGCACGGCCCCGGGGCGCTCGATGGACAAGGGCCGGGAGCTCTCGTGGGCCTGCTGCTTTTTTGCCCCGGACGACCTGTGGGGCCAGAGAACAAGGTGAGCAGCGCCCACACCCCCCACGGCCCCCTGCACCGCGAACGTACAGTCCTTCCTGGAAACTTGTGTATTGAAATATAAATCACATCCTATGTGAATACTTTTTTTTTTCTGCTTCCCCATGAAAACTTCTTTTAAAGAAAAGTTTTCAGTGTTATTGAAAAGTATTTTGATATTAAAATAAGTGCCCTTTGTGAAAAACCTGAAACAGTCAGGAAATTCAAAGAAAAAAATAAATGTAATTCAGCAACAGCCACTCTCGGTATATTCAGTGTATTTCCTTCTCCATTAAAAACACTTGACACAGGGACTTCCCTGGTGGCACAGTGGTTAGGAATCCGCCTGCCAATGCAGGGTACATGGGTTCGAGCCCTGGTCCAGGAAGATCCCACATGCCGTGGAACAACTAAGCCCACGCGCCACAACTACTGAAGCCCCCGTGTCCTAGAGCCCATGCTCCACAACAAGAGAAGCCTATGGCAACGAGAAGCCTGCGCACCGCAACGAAGAGTAGCCCCTGCTCGCCGCAACTAGAGAAAGCCTCTGCGCAGCAACGAAGAACCAACGCAGCCCAATATAAATAAGTTAAAAAGAAAAACAAAAATACTTGATGTAATTAGCATAATTCTGAACATGTGATCTTTCCTGATTTCCCCCTCCACATGACATCACGCTCCCCATCATCAGACACTGAGAATGTGCTTTACATTTGTGTGACCTGCCATCACTCAATCGCTGAATGGAATTCAAGTGAAAACATCTGCCTCTCTCAGCTAGGCTGGAGGCCTCAGAAAGGGGGGCTTAGCCCCAGGAGCAAAAAGGAGGGAATCCCAAGAAGGGGGCCCTGGGGAGAGTTGGTTGACCCAGTGCCCTTGTGATGCCAGAACTGCCCAGGGAATGTACCCCAGGGGGAGGTGGACTCCTCCTAAAAAGTCCCACAAGGCCGGCCACAGGGAGACCTCACCCCGTCCCCTACCCCTCACTCCCTGGCCCCACCTTCCCCCCATTCTCCCCTCTACGGGCCTCACCTCCCCTGGGCCCACAGATCCCAAGAAGTGCCTGGTGGAGACACTGCAGCATCAGCATTTGACAGAACCTGCAGCCCAGCCAGAGGGCAGGAGCCTTCCAAACCCAGGAGGCTGTTTCTAGACTCTCACTCTTTACCCACAGAAGCCCTCCAACCCTCCATTTGGGGTTGGGGGAGCAGCCAAGGACACAGCCAGTCCTTGTGAAAATCGCAAAAGAGAGAAATCCAGAGAAGCCAAAAATCCACCCCCACCAGAGCAAGAGAGGGGCTCCCAGAGAGGCCCCCCCACCAGGTCAGGCTCTGTGACTGCAAAGGGTCTGCACACTGGCAGGGGGCTTGTTCCAAGGTTACGTGGACCTTGGAACATGTTGCCACGGGAACAAGGGACCCCGTGTTACCAATGACCTGCCTCACCTACCTCACACACACCACTCGGCCCTTCCCAGGAAGGCCCAGGAACAGCGAGGGCCAGGGAAGTCCGCCCATGGGCCGACCCCACCAGCCCCAGGCCCCCCGCCCAGCCCTGTCCCCACCATGAAGGGGACAGGGGTGACACTGAGACCGACACAGAGCTCAGAGGGATGCAGACCAGATGAGAACTGCCCCCGGCAGCCGGAGGACAAGCAGGTCAGGCCCATAAGGTTCCTTGTGCAGGCCCTGCCTTAGCTCCTTCTCAAAGGAGGGCAGCCACATGGCAGGAGGCCCCTCCCCGGTGGGGTGGGGGGGGCTGCAGCAACTTCAGACTGACCCCACCAGTGGGTACTCCTGCCCAGGACACTGAAGCTCATTGACGACCCCCACCCCATCACAGGGTCCCCACAGGGAGGCGTTGACCTCATGCTCCCATGGACTGGACCTAATTCCAAGGAATTCCTGCTTCCATGGCATGTGGCTTGCACTAAGACCAGCTGCTCAGGATGCTGGCAGAGGGGCGCTAGAGGCTGGCAGGGTGCCTCTGGACGCCTGCGCCCACAACCGCACAGGGCCCACGCCCCCACACGGCTTCTCACCCGTGGCCAGCCTTCCGGTGCCTGCTGATCTCCTTCTCGCCCTCGATGATCCACTGCATGATTTTCTGGTTCTTCTCTGCATCCTCAGAGGGGCCTGGCGCCTCCACGCTGGTGCTCTTCCCCGACTCAGCCTTCTTGGAGTTTCTTTTGGAGGTCATGCTTGCCTTCCCGCTGCAAGAGCAAGACCCGGGTCACCTGCTACTTCAGCTGGCCCAATGCTGGACAGCTGGCCCAGACCCTCATGGCTATGGGAGGGTGGCCTGGAAGGGCCCCTCCCTGAACGTGGGGCCTCTGCACTGGCTCTGCGGGCATGAGTGGGGTTGTTTTGGCAGACTCTATGGTGGGAAGGAAAGGAAGGAAGGTCTGGGCAGCATGGGCCGGGAGGGTTGGAGCCAAGGTGGCGGCATCCAGGGCCTGGCCACCCTTCCTCACCCAGACACTGCCCTCCGAAACAGGTGCATCTGACCTGACCATGCTTCAAGGCTGGAGCTCCAGCGGCCAGTGCACCCAGGTGCCTGCTGTCTCTGTGGCTGACCCTGATTTAATGACTTTTAAAGGGGAATCCTGGCTTGAAGGCTGAACAGAGGCCACAGTAGATACGGCCTCTCGCCTTGACCCCTTTTTCCTGGAGACACACACAGCCTCACTGACACAGATGCAGAAGGAGGGAACCGCCGCAAACACTCACCTGTAGGCCAGGCTGTCACTGGTGGTGGGGGCGGCGCCCATGCTCTCCACGTGGCTTCGGGGCTTGGCCGCGTGGCCGTGCAGCTCTGGGCCCCACGCGAAGCTGCTCTGGACCCGGCGGGAGGCCTCGGCCTCGGCAGGCTCCTTGGGCCTAGCTGAGCCATGGTGGCCGTGGTGGTGGCCGTGTCTGTGGAGGTGCAGGCCAGCTGTGTCCAGCTTCGCCCCCGACTTGGGCACGTGCTTTCCATGCCCGGGCACTGTGCCTCCTAGCGCTCCCATCTTGGGCATGTGTGCACTGTCCGGGGAGCGGTGGCCGGGCCCTGGTGACTGGCAGCCCGGTGTCCTCATGACTCGCTGCACATGCTCGTCCAGGATGCTCTCCGGGTTCTCCTCGTGTGCATCCCGCAGCCCCACACAGCTCACATCCGCATAGCGGGGTGGGAAGTGGTGCCAGGCCGGGGCTGAAGGCAGCTTATGACTGGCCCCTGGGGGGCCAGAGGACATATCACCATCCTCACCTTCTTCCTCCTGTGGGGACAAGGCCACATGTTACCTCTCGGCACTGGCCGCACTGCGGAAACCCCACGCTTGGGGAGACAAATCACAAGCAAGCAAAGGCCAGGAGCCCTGAGCCTGGGATGAGACCCTGAGCCTGAGGTGAGGTGCTGGAGGGGCCGCCCGACCCAGAGCGGCCCCCAGAGCCCCTCCTGTCCCTGCTGAGTCCCGAGCAAGTGCAGCTGGGCTCTGGGCAGTCTGCACGGCAAGACGGTGCAGACGGATGGAGGCTGGGCTCACCACCCGAGTGTGGCGGGTACGCGGTGAGGAGGGGCACAATGCCAGTGCCGCGGAGACCACTGGGAATCCTGGCACTGGTTCCACTTTCTTTTATGCTTATCAATAAAAATTTTGTTTTTTTTTTCAGTTGAGTTTTCCTATTCCTCAATCTTACTGCCATATTTTCCATCATATTTTCAAAGGGAATGTTGCCCTTGTACAGAAAAGCTCTTGGTTTTTGCTTACCTTGCTATTGGTGTCTTAATAAATTCTGACATTAAACTAACAGAATTTCCTTTGACTCTCTGAGAATTACCATAACCACATCCATAAACATAAATATTCGATCACTTTAATTCCAAAAGATACTGGTCACATTTATTTTCTTGTCTTATTGACTTGTCCAAACCAGAATGCTGAGTATGTCTGGTCATAACTGAGAAAACGGGTGACTAAGCCACGCTGCACTTAACACAAAAAACCTCCAGGAGTTCACCACAGGACTCACCACTGCAAAAGTACCTAAATGTCATTCGGACATGCCGTCAGCTGTGGGCACTGCAACTCAGGATGGAAAATGGCACTGAGGAGGACAGACAGGGAGAGAGGGATGGATGGAGGGGGAACACACACCCTGTGGGCACAGATGGGAGCTGCCCTGGCAGAGCCTCAGACCGCTGGGCTCCTGCACCCCATCCTGTGTCCCCATCCCGACCCCTGTGCTTTGCAGGGATGAGGGGCTGGGAGACTCCTCGCCAAGTCTTCCCCAGGGCACTGCACTGTTGACACTATTCACCTAGGGCAGCAGAGAGCAAGAGGGAACCTCCAAATTCCTACGGATCTGACATCTAGTTTTTCTTAATAGCTCTGCATGTGCAGAAATTCAATTTTAGAGCTCTATAATATTGATATTATACATTTACATAACCACTCAGCTGCTAGTATTCGTTTTTTTTTTTTTTGCGGTACACGGGCCTCTCACTGCTGTGGCCTCTCCCGCTGCGGAGCACAGGCTCCGGACGCGCAGGCTCAGTGGCCATGGCTCACGGGCCCAGCCGCTCTGCGGCACGTGGGATCCCCCCGGACCGGGGCACGAACCCATGTCCCCTGCATCGGCAGGTGGACTCCTAACCACTGCGCCACCAGGGAAGCCCGTTTTATTTTGTTTTTATTTTCCAAGTTTTACAATGAAAATAAGTTATTAATCTGTAGGATTAAAAAATCTCTCCCTCCCACCCTCCCTATCCCACCCCTCTAGGTGGTCACAAAGCACTGAGCTGATCTCCCTGTGCTATGCAGCTGCTTCCCACTAGCTACCTATTTTACGTTTGGTAGTGTATATATGTCCATGCCATTCTCTCACTTTGTCACAGCTTCCCCTTCCCCTTCCCCCTGTGTTCGTTTTTTCAGAGCGGGGTTGCAGGAGGCGGAAACCATGCCCCTAACTGTCCCTTCAGCTCCTCCGCAGGCCTCACGGCCTGAATGAGAGCAGCTCAGCCAGCGCAACCCCTAACCCCAGCCCTGCCGGCCACTCCCTCCCAAGCAGTGAGACCAAGTCACGGGAGCCGGCAGGGTGGGTGCCTGTCGGGTGACCTCGGGGGCTGCGCGAGGACAGCTGGTCAGCTCAGGGGAAGCCCTCAGGCCACACCTTCTCTGCTGTGAGGGCCGTGCCGTTGCCATGCAGGCAGAAGAGGAGAGCGAGGGCCAAGCAGGCTCCCTAAGGCTCCTCGCAGCACAGCCCTGCCCGCCAGCGTCTCACTCTCAGGGCTGCCTTCTGGTGCTGTGAGGGGTCCCAGGTTCTGACACGCTACGGGAAACCTGCCTGCTGTCTCCCCACAGGGGAAGATGGGGGAGCCAGGCCCCCTGTTTCAGGGCTGGGCATCACTGGGAGCTCTGGAGCCGGGTGCAGGCGGCAGGAGAGGGGAACTCCAGGTGTGACCACGTGCCAGGCCCCATGTCCACCCTGATGGCAGTGCCTCCAGACTGTTGTACACACGGCCCACCCGGGGAACGTGGAACTGAAACAGCAGGGCCCTCCCAAGGGTTCTGATGGGGTCCAGCGAGGGCTCAGGTCCTGTATATTAAATAGGAAGATCGGGTGGAGAAACAACTCCTTCAGGAAACGTCACATTTTTGAGTTTCAGTTATTGGGCAAAATATCAAGAAGAGAACAGATTTCTGCTCTAAGAGAAAAAGCAAAGGCCCGTGGGACACAGCACTGAGGCCCACAGAGTCCAGGGGGGACTGGGCACAGGGAGGGCGTGTGAGAGGCACACCTGTCACTAGCACCTCTGCACGGAGGCCCTGAATGTGTGGAAACGAGTCTTGTAGAATGACACGCCCAGGGCAACAAAAGCAAGGTATCTCTGGCAGTTATGGGCAGAAAGGTATTAAACCAAATAAATTACAAATATTATGAAACTTCTTAGCCTCCAAAGTTCCATCAAACAAGGCTGCAGGTCAGAAAACAAGACAAAACAGAGCCTGTGTCCAGACCTAAAAGCCACTCTGCACTCGGAAGTGACAAGTGGGAGCCTCCTGCCCCTCCTGCCCATGTGAGGGCATCTCAGCTCCACGTGGCAGGGAGGGCACTGAGCAGGATGCAGGCCAGGCCTGGGTCCGCGAGCAGGTGTCATGGGAGAGCTGCCCATAAGCCCCCAAGTCGGGGTGGAGCATGATCCAGTGGGGCGGGGAGGTGCTAGGGGGCCCTGGTGGGAGCAGCTCAGGGCCTGAAGTCCCCCTAAACTCTACCGAGTGTGGTCACACACTTCAGTGACCCGGCGTGGTGCCCCGCCATGGGACCCACTCACCATCCGGACGCGCTTCAGCCGCTCCTCCAGCTTTTCCTCGGCCTCCCGCGTCCGCTGCACAGCCTCCAGGCGGTGGATGAGCTCTGCGGCAAACTTCTGGGGCTCCACACGGACTTCCTTTGGCATTCGGTACGTGCGCTGCAAGGAGACACTGCTGGTGAGCCGTACGTGCAGTGTGGAGCTGCTCCGCGCCCGGGTGGCCCTGCCACACCGCAGGTGAGGAGAGAACATGGGGCCTGCATTTTATCCAACCCAGAGCTGACCCAGCAGTGAGAACGAGCAGACACCACCGCTTCCCACCTCGCATGACCCCCGATGGAGACACTGAGCAGGCTGGGAGCTGCGTCCCCAGGACAAAGGCCACCCCGGCGCCCTCAGCCCAGGGGCGCCTACCCCGAGAGCTTCTGGCCCGTCCCAGAGAAGCGCTTCTCGTGACTGCCCAGGCTGGGACCCAGGGCAGCTGGGGCCATGGCAGAGGCGTGGCAGGAGAGCTGCAGCTGCGAAGACCACTGAGGACAGGACGAGCCCACGGGCCAGAAGGGCTGGCCGCTCCCTGCAGCGCCCGCCCTGCACACAAGGGGGCAGCAGTGCCTGGCACTCAGGTGTGTGTGGACCAGGCTCTGGACTCTGATGTTGGGATGAGGGACACAAAACACTGGGTACAGGAAAGAGTCAAGGGAGAGGGGGGATGACAGATGGCTCTTCCTTTCAGAGAACATAATTCCGCGATGCAGTTTACAACAATACACTGGATAGCTTTTTCTTTTGCGGGGGTGGGGAGTAGCTAGCTTTAATGTGAAATAATTTCAAATCCAAAACAATTGCAAGAAGAGTACAAAGAACTCCTGTGCACCCTCACCTGGACCCCAGCCCACTGCCACCTGCCACACTTGCTGTAACTTTCTCCCCTAGACACAGACAGGCACACACTTTCCTGAGCCAGCAGAGAACACTGCACATGTGACACCTGCTAACTCCCATACGCTTTAGAATGTATTTAACAAAAACCAAGGACAATCTTGTACCTAGCTACAGGACAATTATAAAAAAAAAAAAAATCCTGATACAATATTCTTATCTAATCACAGATCTTATTCCAATTTCACCAGTTGTCCCAATAAACGTCCTCTATAGCAAAACATGTTTTAAAAATCTAAGCCACTGAGGTCTAAGTGAGGGAGGGATGGGAGCGGCAGGAGTGCTGCATGAGGAGGCTGGTGAGGGAGAGGGGAGACCCAAGGGAGGGAGGGCCTGGGGACAGGGTGGCGCACAGGGGCCCTCTCTGACCTCTGGGTGGATAGTGGCTATGTAGAACCCTGGCCTCCAGACAGAAGCAGGCGAGGCAGGAAGCCGTGGGACAGGGGTGGGAGCCTGGGTGGAGCTGGTGCTCACACAGCCCTCCCACCAGGGGGCTCTGGACATGGTCTGGATTTGCACACCCATTCCTCATCTACAAGACAGGAGTGAGAACAGTTCCTGGTTCCTCAGAAACATGTAAAATTAGGGAAGAACGTGACATCAAGGGCTCAGAAACAAGCCACTGAGGCTGATGCTGACCACGACAGGCTCGAAGAGGCCTGGACACAGGCCAATGCTTCAGAGGCGGAGAAGCTGGTGCCAAGGGCCAGGCAGTGCCCAACACCAGTCAGAGGTTTGTCCTGGAGCCAAGAAGCCCATGCCCAAGAAGGGCAGTCAGGGTGCCCAGCACTTCTAGAAGGTCCTGAGAGAAAGTGGGCGTGGATGATGAGCCCCAGACGACTGGGCGGTGGGACGGCCAAAAGGCCGGGCCCTGGAAGGAGTCCTCAACAGCGGGCGTTGGGACAGACCATAGGGACCTGAGGGCAGCCCGGCCCCACCAAGCTGGCTGGTCAGAGGTCAGAGGCAGGAGAGCCGGGGCAGGGAGCACTGAGCCAAGAGTGCTGTGACACCAGCACGACATCCAGATGGTGAGAGCGCACGGTTCTGACCACACAAGAGCAGAAGGAAAAAGTTCTTGACGAGATCCAGCGAGTCCATTCTGGAAAACAGCCTCCAAACTGTGCAGCTGTGACTCCAAAAATAGGAAAGCTGTCAGAAGTTACAATGATTATCAGATTCATGGAAGAACGGTAACCTCTCCAGCTTTGAAGAAATTTAAAAAAACCACAAAGGAAAATATTTCAAGTAAATAAAAATGTGAAACTTCTGAGGAATATAAAAGGCCAACAAAGAAAGAAGAGGCTCCTCTCTCAGCCTTAAGGATCTCAGGACCAGACACTTCACATGTGGAGAGCCACAGGCTCCCCCACATGCCGGCACCTCTCTCCCACGACAGTCACCCACATGCGTCCCCTCCACTGGCCTCCCCAAACCCCCGTGCATCTCGCAGCGAGGAGCACTGAACACAGTAGACCCCCCGAGAAATGGCAACTCCCAAAAAAGACATACAATGGCAACAGGAGTCCCAGCTCCCTGGACCCACCTCCGCCCACCACCCAGCATCCGGTCCGACAATCAAACAATGTGCACGGGCTCCCGGGGCACCAGCCACAGAAGACATGTCGCTGGCGAACAGAGGCGCGAAGCAGCATTCTCTTCCCGTTGGCGGCGAAGGCGTCCACGTGAGTCGTGGTGGATGAGGCTGAAGTCCCTTCACCTTGAACCTCAAACCACATCACTGAACAAAACTCGGCTGCACCTTCTGCCCCGAGCACATGGCCAGGCTGAGCACAGCTGCCGACCAGCCCCCGACCAGCCCTCGCCCTGGCAGGGACTCCGCTCCCCGCGTGCAGACAGCCACACCCCAGGGAGGACTCCCCCGACTGCAGGCCACTCACGGTGTTTCTCCTCTCACCCCCATTTACCCGGCAGGGCCGTTCTCTTGAATCTGGGCTCAAGGTGCAGGGCCAGGAAACACAGACCCTCAGGATGCAGGACTGCCCGCCAAGGGCCTTCCGGGACCCAAGGGCACTGCTGTTCTGATTCTGGAAGCTGCTCGGGCGGCACGTGGGCTCTGGGCCACCCTGTCCTCTCCGCCCCTCTCAGTGCTGCACGCAGACAACCCGCCCCCGTGCTACTCCAGCTCTTTCTGTAGGTTTTGTCTAACACTTCGCTTAATTTTTCAAATTAAAAAAATTTTATTTTGGAAAAAATCTCAAACTTGCAGACAAGTTGCAAGAACAACATGAAGAACATTTTTTCTGGATCTGACAGCAGACGGCGTGCTTCCTACACGCAGGGACTCTCCCACACGAGCACCTCCAGCCCCGACCCGCCTCCCTGGGCTCACCCTGGAGGGTGCGGTGGCCTCAGCTGGGTCCACATGGGATTCTCATGACCCCGTGACCTATGAGAGTTAAAGGGCAGTTCTTGTGCAGGATGGCCCTCGGCTCAGGCTATGTCCTCGCAGGGGTAGCTCTGGCGTCCTGTCGCGGACGTAGGAGCCCAGGCAGGTCCTTTCACAAAGCAGCTTTCTCCCCCGGGAGTATGTGGTCTGTGAGGGGACACTGGGGACGATGCTGACACCCTGCTCATCAATGGGCTCGACCCCCCCCGTCACGTCAGCATCCACGCACGGACCCCACTCCACGGCATTGACTGTGACCCTTTCCATGTCCCCTCACACCCCTATTTTCCAGGACACAAGATGCTGGGCACCTCCTCTGTGCCCCTGCCCAGCCTGGTCCACAGAGCAGAGAGAACACGTGTGGCCACGGCCTCGGCTCAGGCCCAGGCTGCTCCAGACATGAGCCAGCTCAGCGCTCCCCAGGAGGCTGCCCACAGGCAGGCACACGCATGCACACACGCGTACATGTACACACACACGTGCACACACAGCCCTCATAGCATCTTCCACTTGTCCCTAAGCAGACACCATCGGTGCCTGGTTCAGGCGCATCTGTGCCAAGGGGTAGCTGGGAGGTGACAAAATGCCCTCTTCTCAACCATATCACTTTTCTTATTTGGAAATTAAAGCATCTACAGAAAAGTGAAAAGACTCTAACCAAGGAATCCTGATGGAGGGCAGGTGTGTGCAACAATCCTGAGATGCATCTGCTTTCCCTGCACAGAAACCGCCAGGAAGACACGAGTCACTGTGGATGCACCAACGCGACAAGACCACATCTTCCCTGCAAGGTCTTTCCCGCTCCAAGTCAACGCGTCCAAACGAGAACAGCTAATCCCTCCCGTCATCAGCAAAGGAACTCTCTGCCCAGCCCCACCCTGCACTGGGCTCTCTGAGGGTCCCCAGTGCCCACGATCAGGAGAACCACTATCACCTTGTTATTTTTATCCAAGAGGTGAAGTTGAGGCAGCTTTGAAGTCAGGACGCCCCACAGTTCAGCCACAGGCGGCCGATGCCTTGTTTCATCCCGAACAAAGCAGTGCTCATGGGTGCTCAGGACGGGGGCACTGCCACGCTGTCCCACAGAGCCGCCGGCCGCCAGTCTGGCCAGGCCTGGGCATCGAGCCAGCGACAGGCTCCGAGCGGTTCTCCCACCTCCAGGAGAAGCACCTCATTTAACACGATGGGAAAGGCTGTGAGGAGGGCAGTCCCTGCTCATCTGTACCGACTGTGCAGGCACTGCCCCCTCCAGCCACAGGGCGAGAATGCGTGTGACCGTGTGCCGTGCCTGGACCTGAGCTGAGCTCCTCGGAAGCCAGGCCAGTGCCACAGCAGCCTGGTCAGAGTGGAGAGAACGGGTGGGCACGGGTCCAGGAGGGCAGGTGAGCCCCAAACTCGGACACGGGGAGGGCGAGGGCTGTGCAGACGAACTTACAGGAATGTGAGGTAGAGGCACGCGCCCGTTGACCTGGACGCTCTCCTGCATCTCCCGGCGGTGCTGCTTGCGGATCCTGTAAGGTGGGACTCCATCCCTGTCCAGGAGAAAGAGACAGTCCAGAGTGAGCACAAATAGAATGGCTCAACCAAGTTCGGCTGAGCTGGCTTTATCTAGAGCAGGGCCAGCACAGCCTATTTTTCTGAGGTGTGATGGGCTAAGAATGACTTTTACATTTTTAAAGCAGAGGAGGAACATGGGACAGAGACTATTCGTGATCCTTTATGGAAAATGTGTGCTGACCCCTGCTTTACTGCCCAGGCAGGATATGGTGTGCCTACCTGGAAGGGGTGCTCTAAATGGACTGGAAACATTGGAGGGCTGCAAAATCGGTGGCCAAGACAATCTAGATACCGTTGAAAGAGATTTCCAAGGTTCCTATATTCTGCTTTCTTCCAAGGTAAATTGGTAATGCAGTGTAATCTCTCTGTCAAATGCTCAAATTAGCTTCCTTGATGTAAATTTTAGTTATAAACCCTTTTGAAGATTATGATAAAAATAAAAATTAAATTACATACTGTTGGGACTTCCCTGGTGGTGCAGTGGATAAGACTCCACACTCCCAATGCAGGGGGTCTGGGTTTGATCCCTGGTCAGGGAACTAGATCCCACATGCATGCTGCAACTAACAGTTCACATGCCACAACTAAGGAGACCGTGTGCCGCAACTAAGGAGTCCTGGAGCTGCAATTAAGGAGCCCACCTGTTGCAACTAACACCTGGAGCAACCAAATAAGTAAATAAAATTTTTTTTAAATTACATACTGTCTTTAAAATAACGAAGCACTTATTCAAGAGAAGTAGCAGATCCAACACATGGCTCACTGCACACGTGCTGTCCCTTAAGAACTCGGCAGCTCTCTCCTGCCATTTGAAAGCTACTCCGGGGAGCACAGTGGCCAACAGGAGCCTTCTCTGGTCCCCGCTTCTGTCTCTGAAGGACTCTGCGGCGTGCTGCCACCTCCGACAGCTCGAAGAGATGGCCCTCCCAATCGTCTGCTACTGAAATACTCTAGCCTCCCAGTTGTCCGGCAGGTGCAGTGAACGTCTGTGCCAGTGATCCTAACCCCTTGCATCCTGCTCAAGCACTGCCCACAGGGCAAGTGCTGCCAGAGCAGTGCTGTTTTCACTGGACACCAGGATGTGAACACGCAGCCATGACAATTCTGATCTCACTGCATCGACTGCTAGAGCGCCTAGCAAAGGCACCAAGCACGCAGCACTCAGCGTGTCCTGGCCCCATCCCAGGCAGACACACATCCACAGCTCTGTGGCTTTGTGGGCGGGCAGGGCTGCACCCCAGGCTGGGTGGAAAGGGTGCACTTAGGTTCAGAGCAGGGCAGAGAGAGGCTGCGGTGTACCCGGGTGTCCCTGGCTGTCAGGGTCCCAGGCAGTGCCACAGTGCAGATGGCTCAGCAGTCCAGCAGGGCCAGGCTGCTCCAGAGGACAGGCATCAGCGAAGAAGAGCGTCAAGTACATCTGAACGCTCTCACATGTCCCAGGGCTTGTTCAGGTGTCCCAAGCCACCAACTTGTCTGTTTCTCATGTACTCTGACAGGGCACCTAAAATCCATACGCTTGAGGATCAGGCACCATCCTCAGAATCTATGCCCGAAGTCAATGGACTAGGAAGCACTTCACCAGGTGGAGGCGACCCTGAGTTGCCATCAGAAATAATTTAGATGAAACACACGATCCTATTTTTTGCCTCATATACATTCAAATATCTGCCACAATTTTACATTCCTAATTCTCGACTATGCCTACATTTCTGAGTCTCAGTGTAAACCAAGATGAATAGAACATCAGGGAAAAAATATTAAAAAATTTTTAGATCTTCCCTTTAGCAAACACATGTCCTTTTCTTGGAGAGAATTAAGAGACTAATTGTCATTGCAGTAACTGAGTTTTGGGGAAGAGGAAAACAGATCTCGTGCTGTCAGCTGCTCCCGGGGGTCTGAAGGGCTGCAGTTCGTTGGAACCCTTTTATGTGATACTTCATATTCACGGAAGGTAGTGTTTGAAACCCCAGTAATTTCAACTAAGTTGTTAAAAACATGTCAACATTTTATACTAAAGATTCAAGACAAAGGAGAAGGTAATGATGAATGAAAAATGCCCCACAGAGGCTCAACCTGACGGGATGACGCCTCCACCATGTGGTCACCAAAGGGGAAGAGAAGAGAAAGGGCACCAGGTGCACACAGCACGGGGCTGTAGGAACCTGCTCAGGGACCCGTCCCGTCAGCGGCCTGACCCCCCATCCCATCCAGCAGCCTGCCCCATCCCGTCCGGCGGGATGCAGCATGGAAAGCAGTGCAAAGACACAGGCAGCACAAAGCGAATACCGAGAAGACGGCCCACAGAGCAAGACCTCAACGTGGAAAGGCCTGCTCACCTACAAAGACGAGCTCGGCAGCCTTTTCCTCTTTATTTAGACCTATCTGACCTCTAGACCCTAGCCAGGGCGGGGGCAGAGTCCCCATGACCCGCTGAGAGCAGCCAGGGCCACAACCCCACATGCTCTCGTGGGGACAAGACACCTGCGGATGCGGCCATGGGCCCACACCTGCTGGCTTCACACCCAAAGGTTGCCTCCTGCCCTGGGCCAGGGCCCGGCCAGAACCTTCCCCTCGGTGGCGGTCAGATGGCAAATGGCGTACGACCGAAAGCTGGGCGAGCCTGACACTCATGGGTGGTGGATTCAGGGCCCCACGTGACCCAAGCAGGCAGATAGGCAACACCCTGATGTGACATGGGCATGGTCTGACACAATCAAACTTCTGACGCACGCCTGGGTCCCCAAAGTTATCTGCTGAACCAAAGAGAAAGGTATCAGAAACAAGCACTTCCCCCCAAGGGAGGGTTTTCCCTGGAGAGGACGATGAAGGAAGCTGTCACCATCAAGTGACACAGAGGCTCAGTGTGGCTCCTGTGGCCCCTGGTGGCCACCCCTGAGCTGTCGGGCAGAACAGAACCACACTGAGGGGACGACAAGCACTGCTGAGCAGGTGAGACGGCTTCCAGATTAAAGGAGCGTGAGCGCAGAGCAGGATGGACCGGAGACGCCCTCGGGGACGGCCCGCCTTGGCCGCGCCTCCGACGTGAACACCAGAGACCCAGAACCTGGGGCGCCAGCCCAGGCAGCTCTGAGGCTTTCCCTCTTCCAAAGGTTCCAGCAGCCTTGGCCTGGAGGGAAGCAACTACAACAAACCTTGGCTCCAGTTTGTTTGCGGATTTCTAGCGACACTCCCTGCAATGCAGATGCACTGACACCCCACTGGGGAGGGCCCCAAAACAGCTTCTGGGGAGAAGGCCCTGGCTGCCCCTTAGGGGCTGCTCTCCCAGGCAGGGGCACTTACACGCTGCTGTCGGTGAGGGACAGGCTGTCAGCATCGCTGGACAGGCTCTGCTGCTCACTGTCGTTGGCGCTGGTTGCTGGGGCGAGGGCATAGCCGGAGTTGACATAGTAGGGGTTGACAGGCTCCCGCCAGGATCCATACCTGCCAACAAAGAGGCACGTTAGCAGCTGCCGGACAACGTCCTCGTGCATTTATCCACATTTTCATAATCATCTGATATCCCAATATGTCAACTGCAGATGCAAACAATTCAGAAGACGGAGCAGAAAGGGCTGGCGTCTCCACCCTGCCTCCCACCCCGCTGTCCTTCCCAGGGAGATGGGCATCTCCCACATCTTCCCTCCACATGAGGCAGACGTGTAAGTGAACACACGGAGCGGTATTTGGGTTGGCATTTTTATGCACATAACTGGAAACGGGGCACGGCTGCTCTGCTCTCCCTGCTCCTACAGAGCGCTGCCCGCAGACTCGCTTATCAGCCGCAAAGCCACCCGACCCTGTGGGCACAGCCGCAGCACCGGTGCCACGGCCCCCTCAAGAGGACCACGGAGTGGGCCAGGACTCCCGTGCACTGAGAACTGCCACAGGACGGATGAGGGGGATGGTGGGTGAAGGGACCTGTGGGTTTAACAGTGGCTGTCTCGATGCCCCACCGGCCACTTCCTCCCAGGAGCAGTCCAGCACTCCCTGGGTGGGACCCAACACCACTTGTCATGTGAATAGCCAGAAACTGACACCTGGGTTTAGTCTGCATTTCCCTGGTTGGTGGTCAGGCTGGAGGTTTGGGTGTCACTTAAATTCCCTCCTCTTTACCTGTTCATACCTCTGTCCATTTTCTATTAGACTGTTTATGAGTTTCTTAGTGATTTACAGATGCCTTTAAATATTCTTACTATTAACCTCTGGTTATATACGGGAAAAATATTTTCTCCCTAAATGTCACTTTTTAACATTGTTTATGTTGATCTTGATATTACAAAAGTTTTTTATTTCTGTGAAATCAGATTTACCAATCTTTCCCTTTATAGATTTTTCTGTATCTTACATAGGCCAGCTTTCCTCATTCAAAGATTACAAATATATTCTTCTGTTTTTCCTCAAATGCTTCAATAGTTGTTTTTTTAAAATTTAGATCTCTACCTGAAATATGTGTGTGTAAAACCTACCTACTCCCTTGCATCAAAATGGAGAGCCAGCCGTTAGCATTAAGTACTGCACAATCCACCTTGTTCTGAATACTTTCACACCTAACTCCCCGAACACATGAATCGATTTCTGGAGTCTGCTCTGCTCTGCTCATCCCACGACGGCCCTACCGGCCCTTCGCTGCTGCTCCCCACACTGCCTCCTCTTCCCAGAGCCTCCCTGGAAGCAACGCTGGTCAGTCCCCGCGGGCTGCCGAGGGCTACGACGTGCTGGAGGCCCATCGAGCCCGTGCAAACGCCCCTGGATCCAGCTTCACTCTGGTCAGGGCGCTCATGAACAGCAGCTGCACTGACTCCAGGGACATGGTAGGAGTCACCTCGTCCCTTGGACTTGTGTCCTCGATGCGGGAGGAGAAGGGACCACAACACTTCTAAACTGACGGAGCCCCGTGTGGACGCCCACCACCGGAAGAACAGAACTTCTGGAAGCCCTGGTTTGTGCTGTGCACACACTCAGGAAAAGGCACCTTTCCATCTTGGACACCTGTCATGCAGCACACGTGGGCCAGGCCGGGCAGCGCAGCTGGAGAGGAGCGGCCCACCTCCCCAGGGGCCACAAGCACAAACAGTGCAGCCATGGCACCCCACCTGTTCTGCCACTGAGGCCACAGTAGTGCATGGTGATGTGGCACACAACTCTCCCGCCAGCTCAGGATCAGGTGCTCATCATCCCCACACCACAGGGGGACACTGCAGAGGGTCAGTCACCACGCACCACGGTCCTTCTGACCCACCCACGGCAGCCTGAGGGCATCCCTGGAGCCCACTAACATGTTCTGGCCAAATGAGGGCAGCGTCAGCGTCACAGAGGCTTATGGGAAGGGATGGGGACACGTTCACGGACGGGGACCCGCATGCACCTGGTCCTACATTTACGCTGACATGGAGCAGACGTCTGCAACGTCACGCTCTTTCTCAGGGACACTGCTATTCCTCTGGTTCTTTAAAAACAAAACCGCCAGTGCTGTCACCATTAACAGCCACTGTACTGGAACTCAGATCACAGGGAGCGCTAAGCTGCTCTTCAGTGTCCCCGTCACGTCGTGGCCAGCACCCCGCACACCCATGAGGGCAGGACCAAGCCTGCGACGCCAATGCACCAGGGCCGTCTGCTCCCTCCTGACAGGTCCCAGGCACATCTTTCACGCGTATAGAAAAACCAGCTTTGAGGCGATAAGCAGGAAAAACATGGATCCTTTCCACGGCCTCCAGTACAGAGCAAACCCCACTATGTACACAGCTCCCAGTCCAGAACAAAGGGAAGCAAAGGGCTGTCGAGAGAGAACAGAAAGGAGGGAGACCAGCGAGGTGCTGACCGTGGACAGGAAGGCTGGCTCTCAGGACAGAGGCGCTGCAGGCTGCCGCGCGACAGAGGAAGTTCTGGGAAATATCACTCGGGGGACGCTGGGCTGCTCCCCACAAGACGGCCAGGAATCAGAACCCAGATGCGGCATCCAGGGAAACCTCCAAGCTCTCTGTAGTTTCCAGTCCTCGGAATAAAAGCCCGCCGGGGACCGTCCGGCCTCCCTGTCGCCTGCTCTCTGGGGTTGCTGCTGGCAGGATTTTGCTTTCCATCCTTTCACACTCAACCCTCCTAGATCCTTTTACTTTTGTGTGTCCTTTGTAAGCAGCTAGCCTTTTCAAGTTCCAGTTTGACCATTTTTCCTTTTAATTGCTTCCTTTGGTCCTGTTGCATTCAATGTGGTTACAGAGAGTGGATCCACCATCTCATTGTTTGCTTTCTGTTTGTCACAGCTGTTCTATCTTCTTTTGTTCTTTCTTGCCTTCTTTTGGAATATTTTTTATTTTCCATCTCCTCCCTCTAACAAAGTAAGCCTTTTACTATTCTTTCAGTGGTTCCTTTAGAGATTATAATAGGTACCCTTGATGCATCAAGGTCCAATTAACTGCATTTTACCTGTTCCCAGGCAACACATGGTCAGAATTAACTCCACTAGGGACAGTCCAATGGTTAAGACTCCGAGCTTCCACTGCAGGGGACACGGGTTTGATCCCTGGTCAGGGGACTAAGATCCCGCATGCCCCCCAAAAATAATTAACTCCACTCACCTCCACACACACACATGTGCTGTTGTTATCCTGGATTTTAATTCAGTGTAATGTCTTAAATCCCACAAGACATCATCAGTATTATTTTATCCCACCAGCAGTCACCTAGAGTTACCCACATACTTGCCCTTTCCCTCCTGCATTGGGTGTTTCCACCTGAGAGCATTTTCTTTCTGCCTGAAGAACACCCTTAAGTATGTCCTTTAGTAAAGGGGCTGCGGCTGACAACTTGGTGTTTGTTGGTCTGAAACTGTCTTAATTTCCCCTTTATTCCTGAAGGGTATTTTTACTGGGTTGGAATTCTGGTTGGTAATCATTTTCTGTTTCTAGGGAACTTTGTAAGCTTTTGGTGGGAATGTAAAATGGTACAGTCTCTGTGGAACACAGTGTGGCAGCTCCTAAAAATTAAAAGAGTCTCCATATGATTCAGCAATTTCCCTTCTTTGCATATAGCCAAAGGAATTGAAAGCAGGGTCTTAAGAGACGTCTGTACACCCAGGCACTTTGAAATGTCACTCCTCATCATTGACCTCTCCACCTCCTGCAGCTCCTAGGAAGGTGAGGTGGTGCCGGCTGTTGCTGCCCCCCCTGCCACACCCGCCCCAGGCAGGCTCTCCTCCAGGCCCAGAGCCTGAGGCCAGAGTGCCACATCAACCCACACTTGGGATGCACAGCGGACAGACACGCCACAGACCAAAAACAGCAGGCAGCGCAACCCTGACATGGAGGTCGAGCTCGGACCCCGTCCACTGTCCCAGGAGTGGCCTCTAGAGCTATTCCTATGTTCCAAGATGCAGGCCACAGCCACACACTGACTGTCGTGTCTTCAGCCGCCTTCAACCTGGCTCCTAGTCCACCTCCTTCCCGAAGTGACATTCTCAAGAGCCTGGGCCAGTCGTTCCACAGAATGTCTCACGTGAGATCTGCATCTAACATTTCTGGCAGAACGTCACAGAAGCGATGTTGTATCACCTCAAGGAAAAACATAGGACTTCCCTGGTGGCGCAGTGGTTAAGAATCTGCCTGCCAATGCAGGGGACACGGGTTCGATTCCTGGTCCAGGAAGATCCCACATGCCGCGGAGCAACTAAGCCCTTGCGCCACAACTACTGAAGACTGTGCGCCTAGAGCTCGTGCTCTGCAACGAGCAGCCACCACAATGAAAAGCCCGCGCACTGCAACAAAGAGTAGCCCCCGCTCGCTGCAACTAGAGAAAGCCCGTACGCAGCAATGAAGACCCAACGCAGCCAAAAATAAAAATAAATAAAATAAAATAAATTTATAAGAAAAGAAAAACACCATGCCGGTTGGTCCCAATATTGGTGGCAAACCCAGTGCCTGCCAAGTGTTTCCACTCTAAATCTATTACTTTTCCTTTGTAATTAAGAGGTAATTTGTGGCGGAGATACTTTGAGATTATATACAAATCCTGTTCACACCCATCACTTGATCTGTATTTATCAGTTGGCGTCCTATGTACCCGAGCGGATTTTTATTTTATCCAGTGGATTATAATCCATTCCTTCCAGCTCTGCTCTTCCCAGAGCCCAGAGTCTGTCTGAGAACACTCCCCCACTCCCAGCCCCAGCCCTGACAGATTTCCACCAAGGAGGTATCCGTAAACCTCCTTACCTGGATCCCCAAGGCTTCCTCCTCCGCATTTTTTATCACATTGTCTTGTATTCTTGAGTGCCTGATTATTTTTCATTCAGTACCTGGTTATTCTGGATGGAAAGCCAGACACTGTGTGAAAATCTTTCTAAACTGGCTGCCTGGGATGATGCTTTCTTCCCTAGAGCGTATGCATTTTACCCTGGCCCGTGGCTGGTGCACTAGGAATCCAGCCACCTTAATCCAAAGTCAGGAACTGAGAGAGTCCGGGCTGGGCTGCAGGCTCTCAGAGGGTGGGGGGTGGATCCTGACCACGTGTGGGGCACCTTCCTCCCACGCAGGCCCCAGCCCCCTGGAGCCCAAGGACCAGCCACACTTTCCAGACTGTCTCCCTGGGCTCCCTTCTCCGATGGGCCTGCCATTCCTTCCTGCTTGGTTAGCTCTCCAAAGGCTTCAATATGATTAAAAAGAAAACCAATTCCCAGCGTTTCTAGCTATTCTCAGCAGTTTTCCCTGAACTGTGTGGTTGTCCAATACTAGAAGTGTGATTCCTCCATTTATGGGAGACCTCCTACCCCCTGGAAATCCTCTGGATGAAAGAGGATTCCTAACTTGCACCACTCCCGGGAGGAATGTCGATTAGACCTCTCTGCTGGCCCCACCACCTGCAGCCCAGCCTGAGTGCTCACCCCACACAGCCCCGCAGAGCCCAGAGGATGAGGCCTCATGGAATCACTTTTTCACCTTGGTCAGCATCCTTCAGCAGAAGTCTTGTGATTTTTTACTCAGAAATTCAGGCACATACTGCATTATGCTTCACGTTATGCTCCTGCTTGTTCTGGCATAAAAGTAATGCCGTAAGTGGCTTACCAAGTCCGCTGAGCATTCCAGAAACACACTCAGATTCCTGTCCTGCAGCAGCTTCACACGCTCAATTTGAGAAGCAAGGCTTCTGGTTGCCACGGCGAGACAGTCCCTGTGCCGCTCGCCTTCACATTGGTCTGGAGGAAACACCGGAGACCAGATACTCCACTCCCTAACTCTCTCCTAAGCAAGGTGGGAGGTCTCTGATGGGCTAATAAGGTGCAGTTTGCTTTTCTTAACATTGTAATTTGGCCACATACAAGTGCAGTCGCCTCAAGTACCTCCTAGAATTTTACTTGTGATTCTACTGGCCCCTAAAATCCCAAATCTGCCTGTGGGACACTGGTCCTTGCTAGTCACTGGGCCTTGGCCCACACAGAGTTGCTAACTGTGGTGTGCGGTGCCCATCTCTCCTCCAGCAGGTGGCAGCTTCGGAATGGCGCCTGGCACGCGATGCATTCACTTGCCGACGTGGGGACATGGCCCAGCTACAACCTGAGGTTAAGCAGGAAAGGCACTTGTCTCTGTGCCAGGTGCCACTGGGAACACAGCCAATGAAACAGTGTGGGACGGGGCAGGGATGTGAACAATGATTAAGGTCATTTCAGACAAAGAAAATAAACAGAGACCAGAGGAAAGACGGAGCCTACGTGGCTTCCCCGACGGGTCAGACATGAGGCCCACTCAATAGTGGGCCTTAGCACAGCCCTGGGAGCCCTCCTGGCCCCCGTACCCAGCACCCTGCCACCCACTTCCTGACTCTGGATGCTGGAGTCGTTTCCGACCGTGGCAACCTCATGACTCAACACACAATCCTTCTGCTCAGTGCCACACGTGCTGGAACTGGCAGGGCCCAACCCCCAGAAGTCACATCCATCTTCACCCAACACCTACTCCTCACTGAGCTCAAGCCTCACCATGTCCCAGGCCCGCATCTGCGTGCGGGGGGCTGGCCTGGGCACTGTGGGGGTCCCTGCTCACACGGAGGTGTTGGGGACGCACCACTGCACACTGTTCACAGAGGCCTGCAGTGGGAGCTGTTGGATGGGAGGCTTGCCACGTGGCCAGAATCACTACCCCAAAGGGACAGCAAGTCCACTCCTGAGAGCACTTCCTCCATCAAGACCTTTAACTGATTAAAGGTCACACCTTCTGGACGAAACAAACCATCCCAAATGTGACCGGCATACCACCTGCTGAAACAGCATATCTATCCGTGCACACACTCGTGGTCCTCGGCATTAAGGAAAACGTGCTCTCCTCCTGCCCACGGGGAGGCAGTTGGTGGTGCAGCCACCTGGTCTTTAAGGCAAACGTGCGCTGCTTCCTCGGCCCTGCACCCCTCG
Organism: Lagenorhynchus albirostris; assembly: GCF_949774975.1. Classification (NCBI taxonomy): domain Eukaryota; kingdom Metazoa; phylum Chordata; class Mammalia; order Artiodactyla; family Delphinidae; genus Lagenorhynchus; species Lagenorhynchus albirostris. Next base: position 49,540,607 of record NC_083109.1, read on the forward strand.
CCACGCTCACCCCGCTCCATTTCTGCACGTGCAGCCCCGCAGCACTTGGGAGCTCAAAAACCTCCGGGCCATGGAAACCTTCCGGGCCTGGCCACTTCAGGGTCTGAGGCCAGGGGGCCTAGAAGGGCAGAAGTGTGACGGAGGGAGGGGACTGCCGCGCTGCCCAGGGTCCCCGCCCTGCCCATGCCACTCTCTTCCCTGAAGAGACCATCCACCGTGCACGCATCGGTTACCACGGGAACCGCAGCACTGGTCCTCAGTGAGCAGAGGCCGAAGCCCACTCGTACCTTGGCCCTTCCTCCCGGGCAGGTCTAAGCCCTCCACCTGCCTCTCCCCAGCCCACAGGCCACAGCTGCCACGTATCTTAATTCCTACACTGCAGTGCCTCCAATAGTGCTACGTAATTCATCCAGACTCTGCAGTTGTTTCCAACTGAAGGGCTGGTCAGAAGACCCTGATTCTGGAAATAGGAATCCCGCCTTCCTCTGTTTAGGGGAGCAGAGGGGGCAGTGTTGCTTCCTTCTCTGGGGTCTCCATCAACTCTTCAAGGTGAAAGAAAATCCAGAAACCTCTTGTCTCAAGGTCTGGCCCACGCTCACCCCATCACTCACAGACGTGGTGTGAGGAGAGCTGCGGCTCGGGCTTGGCCCTGGTGAGCTCGCCCCGCCTGCCGGACCCACCTGCCCGTCGTCGTCAGCAGGAACCAGCCCCACTCCGCCTTCGGCTGGTTCTGTGACCACGCCTGGCTTCCACACCTGTAAACCGAGGAGAGCAGACCCAGAATGAGCCCCACAGGCCCACGCACATTGCTAAGTGGGAGCGGGCGGCCTCGTCCTATGAGCAGGAGGGCAGAGTCCTGCTGCCCTGGAAAAGCATCAGGAGAAGTGGGCTCTGGTTCCTGTCCTCTGTTTTTAAACCCACAGAAAATAGTATAGTTATGGAATTCATGGGCAGGAACCACAACGATGCTGAATGAGTGTAAGAGAACATGGCTGACCTTCCCCACGCTGCTTCTGACAGAGCTTCTCTCTCTCTAAGCAAACGCGAGGATTTAACTTTCAGAATACGTAATTCATTTGTATATTCAAACATAAGAAAGGTTAAAGGTACACCCCGGTGAACAGCGGGGTTTATCATCCCCATTTCAGAGGATGAGGGGAGCTGCCATCTGGTTTGCTCGGCCGGCCTGCAGGAACACGGACGCTGCGTCCCCTGTGCTCCTAAAACCCTGGGTCCCTGAGAGAAGGCACATGATGTCTTGCACACAATTACAGAGCGCAGTGTGAGGGCTTCTGACACGCGTCCACCCTGTGCGGCCGCCACCATGACCAAGAGGATGAGTGCGTCCACCGCCCCCAGTTTCCTTGTGCCCCTTCCGATCCCCTGTCCAGCCCCACCCCCACCCATCACTGTGTTCTCTAGAATCTCACACAGGAGCACACGCCCCCTCTCATCTGCTTCTCCTGCTGGCACATGGATCCTGCAGTCCATGCACGTCGGCCCTCTCATGCTGAGTGCTGCCTGAGGATTGGGGTGCTGCAGCGCACCCTCCACTGCCCGGTAACCGCTCTCCTCTGGGGCTGTACGGCTCCACATCGGGCCAAGGCCAGCGCCCACCCTTCACTGCACCAGCTCCAGCGGCAGGGAGTGCGGTCTATAGAATCACGTGGAGGGAGGGCACCCAGACCAGAGCTCTCTCCCCCCCACCCTCTGGGAGCCCAGCACTGAAGGAGGAGCTCCCACCCAGACCCCAACAGACATGCGGGGCTCGCCCCGCGTCCGTCCCCACCCATCAGAAGGAAGGCAGACAAGGCAGCTCCTGAACAAGGCCACTTGACCCCAAAGCTCATCTTCTCACATTATAGCGCCCTCGAAACCACAGAAAAATGACCAAGACAAAGGCACAGATGGCAAGGACACTTCCTCATTTCACTTGTAAGTCCAACTTTTTTTCCCACGTCACGTGGCTCACGGGATCTTAGTTCCTGGACCAGGGATTGAACCCGGGCCTTTGGCAGTGACAGCCCATGTCTTAACCACTGGACCGCCAGGGCCCAATCTGCCCTCACCACCACTTACCAGCTACTAACCTTGGGCAGGCTCCTCCCCTGCAAAGTGGACCTACAAGGGTCGCCTCTTTGAAAGGAGTCCAAGCATCCTACAGAACAGCACAAACAAGGCGATGCCGAGGGCCAGACTATGCAGAAGGCCCTCAACTCAGACGGGTCCCCACGCTGTCCTGCACGGTGCCCCACACAAGGAACAGGACAAGGTTGTGTGGTAAAGGCTGCAGGTCACAGTCAAATCCCACAATTCCACCTAACTTCCTGTACGATGCTTAACAAAGCATATTCAAGGCTCTGAAGTCAGAAGAACATCATACTCAACGGAGGCCAAGCACTCCTGACTTGAAAGATTCACAGAGAAGAAAGCCGGGGCGGGGGGATCCACCTGTTATAATTTCCTCTTTGCCACAAATCTTTTATGTAGCTATGCTACGCAAACCAGTAACTCTTTATAATAACTGTTGAAAATTCACAATGTGGGTGAGGTGGATTATGGAGCCCATCTTCCCAGGGAAGATTACACGTGTCGAGAAGACTCCGGAGGGATCCACATAGAACAGTGCTACCTGTGAGCAGTGGGGTATCAGATCGTTTTTCACTTATCTGTATTTTTCAATTTTCCTGCACCAAATATATTTCTTATATAACTTTGATAATAACATGTCCCTGGATGTTTATTGCTGCAGAGCAGTTGTTGGTATCTATGGAACAATATATATGAAGACCACTTTGAAAATGATAAAGCGCTATACAGAAGTCACATCTGGAACTTGCTAACGAGAGCTCAAACATGGTGACAACCAAACCAGAAACCCCGTTCCTCTCTGCTTAGTGTAAACACTGAAAATTTAAATCAGCTTTTCTCTGCTCACAACCGCTTTCTCAAATGTCAGCAGAAATCTCTTCAGGACCTGGACTTACACAAATGTTTCATATCAGATTTTTAGGTTACATGGATTTGATGAAGAGGAAGTTTATGTGGTAGTATTTTTTTTCTTTTTTTTTTTTTTTTTTTTGCGGTACGCGGGCCTCTCACTGTTGTGGCCTCTCCCGTTGCGGAGCACAGGCTCCGGACGCGCAGGCTCAGCAGCCATGGCTCACGGGCCCAGCCGCTCCGCGGCATGCGGGATCTTCCCGGAATGGGGCACGAACCCGTGTCCCCTGCATCGGCAGGCAGACTCTCAACCACTGCGCCACCAGGGAAGCCCTGTCCTTTACTTTTTTGTTCAAACAGATTCATGGTGAAAATTAAAATTTCAAATTTCTTTTAAGGAACTTTTAAAGAGTAACAGTTAAGTAAAGAAAGGCTTAACAGTTGGAAAAATTTTGTTTAGCATAGTATTAATTGGGTGAAAAAGGTGTAAATTATGTCAAAATGAGAACGTGTTATAATTAGAAATAAAGGGCTGAAGGATATTTCCTTCAGTTAAGTAGTGTAACTGGAACTTTTTACTCTTTAACATGTCTTTTATAAATGCATGGTTAATAATTTTATTTGTTGTCAGTAATTAATAGCTTATTAACATTTTCCTCACCTCTGATAATGAATCTTAAATTACAAAAAAAAATTGTCTAAAAGCTTTAACTTAAAAATGAAACTAGATATTGAAATAAATTTGATACTTTTTTATAAAAAAAACAAACAAATGTTTTCATCTGTTTTAAGGCACAAGATAGCTACCAAGGAAATGAGATCTCTTAAGGGGCCAAAGCATGAGAAAAAAAAGGAAAACAAACAGGCAAGTCAAACATACGGTCCCACTTTTCCCCTTGAGGTTCTCAAGCAATGAATTCCAAGCTGAGAATGTGAAAACTTCCAGAATTCTTAAGTGGGTGTTCCAAGTGCACCAAAGATGTGGGCCCTGGTGAAGACCTCAGGCCTTCAGTCAGGACCCCAATGGGCTATATGCTAGGAGAAGGGATGAACCTGAAATAGACCAGCCTGCCCAAAGACTGAAGTCCTGTGTTCAAATCAGATTGGTTCCTGGCTGGAGTAAAGTGACAGGTCCCCACACTAAAGGCCAGTCAGAAGCAAAAGTAAGCCCTCACTGGAGAAAATTACGATCAGGAACTTCAAACGATCTCTGAATTTTTCATATACAATGTCTGGTGTTCAATAAAAACTGCCCAGCATACTAGGAGACGGGACCAACTGACTCAAGAACAAAAGAAAAACAGACAACAGAAACAGAACCACAAAACACCCCAATTTTAAAATTACAGGACATTAAAATATATGTGATTAATGTGTTCAGTTAAGTTAAAAGACAAGCTGGAGAGTTTGAGCAGGGGACAGAATATTTAAAAAAAAAGAATCAAATGAACACTAAAACTGAAAAATATAACAAATGAAGTTAAGAACTCCACAGACAGATGTAACAGTAGACTACACACAACTGAAGAGAAATTAGTGAATGGTACATAGGTCTGGAAAATATGCATACTGAAGCATGATAAGGACAGAAACTACTGAAAAGACTTAGAAAGAAGGAAGGTATGACACATGAGTAACTGGAATCCCAGAAGGAGAGGAGAAAGAGAGAATACAGCAGAAGCAATATTTGAAGAGCTAATAACTGAGAACTTCCCAAAATTCACGAAAATCATCAAGCCAGAGATTCAAAAAGTACTTCAAACCCCAAGCCAGATAAATAGACATGATAGTAAAACTTCAGTAGTTTTACCAAAGACACAGAAGAAAATCTTTAACGGTGGCACCAAAAAATGACAAATTACCTTGGACGGTGCAGCTGTAAGACTAAGAACCCACATGCCGCGGGCAACTAAGCCCGCACCGCAACTACTGAGCCTGCACGCCGCAATGAAAGATCCTGCACACCTCAACAAAGATCCCTCATGCTGCAACCAAGACCTGACGCAGCCAAATAAATAGATAAATAAATACATACATACACATACAAAAAAAATAAACAACAACTGCATAAAAAGCAATGGGGGAGTACATAACTTGTTTTAGTTTAACCTTTAGTCTTTACATTTTCCGGTAAGTGACAAAAGAACCAACTTACACTCAAATAGGTCAGGGATGCACGTTGTAATCTCTAGAGGGACCACTTAAAAAGTAGTAGTACAGGGCTTCCCTGGTGGCACTGTGGTTAAGAATCCGCCTGCCAATGCAGGGGACACGGGTTGGAGCCCTGGTCTGGAAAGATACCACATGCCACAGAGCAACTAAGCCCGTGCACCACAACTACTGAGCCTGCGCTCTAGAGCCTGCAAGCCACAACTACTGAGCCCGCGAGCCACAACTACTGAAGCCTGCGCACCTAGAGCCTGTGCCCTGCAACAAGAGAAGGTACTGCAATGAGAAGCCCACACACCGCAATGAAGAGTAGCCTCTGCTTGCCGCAATTAGAGAAAGCCCACGCACAGCAAGGAAGACCCAATGCACCCAAAAGTAAAAATAAATTAAAAATTTTTAAAAATAGTAGTACATAAATGTAGAACAAGCTAACAGAGGGGGGCATTTGAATAACAAAAAAAATTTAATCCAAAAGAAAGGAGAATGAGGAGGAACAAATAAAACATAAATACTAAAAGATAGCTTTAAGTCCAAATATATTGGTAATTATTATATATTAAATATAAATCAACTAAATATGCCAATTAAGAGTAGATCATCTGGGGACTTCCCTGGTGGCACAGTGGTTAAGAATCCACCTGCCAACTCAGGGGACACGGGTTCGATCCCTGGTCCAGAAAGATCCCACATGCCGCGGAGCAACTAATCCTGTGCACCACAAATACTGAGCCTGCACTCTAGAGCCCATGAGCCACAACTACTGAGCCCACATGCTGCAACTACTGAAGCCCGCGTGCCTAGAGCCCATGTTCCGCAACAAGAGAAGCCACAGCAATAAGAAGCCCACGTACTGCAACGAAATGTAGCCCCCACTCGCCACAACTAGAGAAAGCCCGCGCACAGCAACAGAGACCCAACGCAGCCAAAAATCAATCAATCAATAAATAATTTTTTTAAAAAAGTAGATCATCTGGATTTTTAAAAAGCTATCCATATCCACCTTATAAGAGAAATAACTTAAATATAAGAATACAGAAAATTGGGACTTCCCTGGCGGTCCAGTGGTTGGGACTTCACCTTCCAATGCAGGGGGTGCGGGTTCAATCCCTGGTCGGGGGGCTGGAATCCCACATGCTTCACGGCCAAAAAACCAAAAAACATAAAACAGAAGCAATATTGTAACAAATTCAATAGAGACTTTAAAAATGGTCCACATAAAAAAAAATCAAGAAAAAAAAAGAATATAGAAAATTTCAGAATTCCGGGGCAGTCCAGTGGTTAGGGACCTACACTCTCACTGCTGAGGGCCTGAGTTCAATCCCTGGTCGGGGAACTAAAATCCCACAAGCCACACACTGCGGCCAAAAAAAAGAATACAGAACATTGAAAATAAAAGACTGAAATCTCTTCACAAGAAAAAAAATTTTTTTGTAACTACATATGGTGACAGATGTTAACTAGACTTACTGTGGTGACCATTTCACACTATATACAAATATCGAATGGTTATGGTGTACCCCTGAAACTAAGAGAATGTATGTCAATTATATCTCAATAAATAAATAAAAGATTAGAAAACACATAAATCATGCAAATACTTTTAAAAGAAAGCTGGGGTAGCTATACCAATATCAGACAAAGTAGATTTTTAAGCAAAAAGCAATATTAGATATAAAGACATGTTATAATAATAAAATGGTCAATCCACAGAAACAAGTAACAACTCAATGTGTATGCATGTAAACTATGGACTCAAAACACACAGAGCAAAACTGGACAGAAAAAACAACAACAGACAAATCCACATTCATAGTGGGAGACTTCAACCAATAAATTCAGCCTCGACATTCAACACTAGTGGCATACTGAAACACATAAGCCATATCTTGTTTCTGAATCCTTAATAAAAGGAATCAGATAGAATTTCTCACTTGATCTGATTTTTTTTAAACTAGATTTCTTTATCAAAGGTGGGAGGCCAAAAAGGGTAAAACCAATGCAGAGGTAGCTCCTGGCTGTGACATGAACCACAAGGGAAGCAGCGGCTTCCTTGAGATAAAGGTCAGGGGTCTCAGGACGGGGATGTGAACGCTGTACTCAAGGGCACAGGCGGGCGGGTGGATTCCGCACATCTTGCAGGTGTTTTCTAAGAACTCGAGTCATTTCTTTCAGTACATATTTATCAAGAGCAGACCTGCAAGACAGTATCTTAAGCCAAGGACAAATAAGACTAAGACACAGTCCTTCTCAAAGGGCTCTGAGCTGTTTAAAGCTCAATCTGAAAGCCATTTCAATGTGCTTTTACCATCTCCCACCAGCACAACTCAGGGTCCCCAACAATCTCCAGGTTGCTAGACGTAAGGACACCAGCCCCCATCTCACATCACCTATCAGCAGTGCCGACGGCTACTCAACCCATCTTTCTTGGTGCACTTTCTTCATTTGGTCTCCAAGACCCCATACTCCGCTGGTTTCCTCCAACCTCACTGCCAGGTCTCTGCAACCCTAGGCAGTGGAAAGCCGCCAGAGGCCTTCTTGTCTCTATCTACGTTCGCTCACTGGGGGGGTCACAACAAGGCTCACGGCTCCAAATACCATCAATACACTGACAATTTGAGAGAGACCAAAGCAGAAGCCGCAGTCTCAGAAATGCCAAGTCACCTCTCTGCGCTCTCCTCCCACTCCTCGCCCCTCGGCCACTCTGCCCCAGCTAGGCTGCCTTTCCTACTTGCTCTTCCCTCGTCCTCCTCCAGGTACACGGTCTGTGCTCTCACCTTCTTCAGGCTTTGCTCAAAAGTCACCCTCCAGAATGAGACCCTCTCTGGCCACTCCTGTGAAAATGGCTCCCTCTGCCCCAACTTAAACTGCACCATCTGAAATGCTCAGTATTTTACTTGCGTTCTCATCTTGTATCTCTCCCTGTTAAAAGTGTAAGCTCCACAATTGGAGGGATTTTTATCTGCTTTGTTCACTAGTGAATCTCCAGCTTCTAGAAGAGTATATGGCACATGGAGGACACTCAATGAACGAATGAATCTGTATTTCTGTCAATTCTCCTTTTAAAGGGGCAGCTGTATTGGGGCCACACAGAGTCATCTTTTCCTGTCTGCTCAGACACAGCTTTTCTTGGTCATATGTGGACCGCTGTCCTTGAGCCCCCCTTTTGTTCTCCAAAACTCCAAAACACCGATCGTAATAGTCTGCTGAGAACATCCAGTTATTTTACCAGCAAAACGAGTTTATTCAGGAATAGCAGAGAATTGCAATTCAGGACGACAATGCTATAGCAAAAACTACAGGCAAGTCCAGCAAACAAAAGAGAGGAGTGTTACTTTATAGAGAAAAGGAGGAAGCTGAGAGGGGTGCTTTGAACCAAAGTCCCTTGGAGGAAAGCAAGAGTTCAGGGTGGTGATGGATTCCTATTGGCTGAGCTGCAAGGGTTCCAACAGGCTGGGCTTGGCGCTGGGCAAGAACTCTTCCTTCCTCCTGCAGGGGCAGTAAAGTAGATACCTCCCTGCTGGGAATGCAAGGTACCTCTCTTCCTGCGCGGTCTCTAACTGAGGTGGAGTGTAGGGCATCAGAACTCCCCTTCTGGACTCCAGACTTTAAATGAGGTTTCCTTTATTCAGTTTCACAAGTCCATTGCCAGCATAGGGATCAACTGTCCTCAGATGAACAAACAGTCCTCAAGAAGATTCAGTAAGAAATCCAAGAATTACACAAGAATGAGATACAGCATCCATATCTTCCCCAAGACACCAACCCTTCAGCCGTGCCTAATTCAGGCAAGCTTAACACACAGAACAAATGTGCTCCTGACAAGTTATATGTATGCATATAATTTTTATCCACTGAATAATCTCAAGGGTACTAAAGGCATCCCAAAGAGAATTCTCATTGAGAAAGAAAGAATCGGACTTCCCTGGTGGCACAGTGGTTAAGAATCCACCTGCCAATGCAGGGGACACGGGTTCGAGTCCTGGTCCAGGAAGATCCCACATGCCGCGGGGCAACTAAGCCTGTGGGCCACAACTACTGAGCCTGCACTCTAGAGCCCGCAAGCCACAACTACTGAAGCCCGTGTGCCTAGAGCCCATGCTCCGCAACAAGAGAAGCCACTGCAATGAGAAGCCCACACAGCGCAACAAAGAGTAGCCCCCGCTCGCAGGAACTAGAGAAAGCCCACATGCAGCAACAAAGACCCAACTCAGCCAAAAATAAATAAATTAAATATAAATAAATTAAAAATAAATAAATAAACTCTTCCCAAACTGACATGAGTTAAAAAAAAAAAAAAGAATCCTTCCACAATGTTACCACCTACAAATTACATATTTTACAGTCATCACATTAGATCATCGCTAAACAGCAGTGCTCCACATCTCCTTTTCCTTCACTGACTTCCCAAAGAATTCTCATTTGTATTTAAAATAAGTTTTGCAAACTAGGCCCAGCTCTATAACCATAGGAAAAAGGAGCAGTCTTTCTCCCACATATGCAGGACTTCTTGACACAACCCATCATGTCTCCCTACTGAGGGGTGGGTAGGGGCATGATGTTAATGTGAAAGTTAATACACAGAACCCTCACTTAAAATGGAGATGGGGGAATTCCCTGGCAGTCCAGTGGTTAGAACTCCATGCTCTCACTGCCAAGCACCCAGGTGCAATCCCTGGTCGGGGAACTAAGATCCCACAGGCTGGGCAGTGTGGCCAAAAAATAAATAAATAAAAATAATAAAATGGAGTTGGGAGGCCAGGAAAGGGAGCCCTCACACCCTACCATCATCAATTGCAGACCCAACAGGAAGAGACATACCTTTGCAACTCCAACATGAAGAAGGACCACCCAGCAGGACCGAGAGAGAATTTCTCTTTGCCTGGCAACAGCTCAGCCAATGAAAAGCCACTGTACTCTGAACTCCCAGTTTCCTCCAATGGGCTCTTTGTTTATAGCAGCCCCTCCCAACTCCTCCTTCTCCTGTATAAAAGAAGTTCCTCTCCTTTGTTCTCTGGACTTGTCTGTGGTTTGCTATAGACTGCATGTCCCAAATTGCAATTCTTTGCAATAAACCCATTTTCTGGTAAAATAACTGGCTGTTATATTGTTTTAGGTCAACACCAGAAAGATTTTTAAATGCTGATCCATGAACAATTAAAAAAAAAAGATGATTTCGTCTTTTTAGAGTATATATTCAGAAAACAAGAGCAAGAGAAATTTAGTAGAAAGAGCTGAAAACACAACAAAAGAAAACAAACAGAAAATAGGAGAAGAAGAAACAAAATTTAAAGGATCATTCCAAATGGTCCCACATCTAAATAACACAGGCTCCAAAATAAGAAAAGTAATGAGAAGTATTTTGACAGGGACTTTTTAAGCCAATGCAACATAAGGGAAGATTTATGTCAGAAAATCAAATGAAAAAATTCAACAACCATAACTTTAAAACACACACACACAAAAATGGCACAAGAAAGAAAATGCTTGGTCCAACTTGGCTCAGCAATGAAAACACCAAATATGGATGTAAACCAAACCCAGAATGTGTTAATAATCAGGCCAGGTGGTGGGGAAAGGAGAGCATCCACAGAGACTGGCTCAGGGCAGATGCCCCAAGGACAGCAGTATGAGCACATCACTCAGAAAGGGGGGTGTGATGGACTGAGAGTCTACATCCCCCAGATTCTGATGTGGAGGCCCTTACCCCCCCCATGTGGCTGTATTTGGAGATGGGGCCTCTAAGGAAGTCACATGGTTAAATGAAGTCATGAAAGTGGGGCCCCGATCTGACAGGATCATTCATTACCCTTAACCAGAAGAGATGCTGGAGAGCTGTTTCTCTCTCCACACAGACACACTGAGAAAAGGCCATGTGAGCAAACCATGAGAAGAATGGAATGAAACCTACCTTGCCAGCGCTTTGGTCTGGGACCTCCAGCCTCCAGAACCGTGAGAAATAAATGTCTGTTGTTTAACCCCCAAGTCTATGATATTTTGTCCTGGCAGCCTGAGCTAATACACTAGGGTAAGACACAGTTGGAAGCGGCCATCCTGGAAAGGCCAGAGGGTCATGAGACTGCTAAATTTAGTTATCAGCCTTTTAGCATTATTGGAATTTTTCCTTCTCTCCATTGTTTCAATAAAAATTAAAATTAATTAAAATACTGGTATAGGGACTTCCCTGGTGGTCCAGTGGTTAAGACTCTGTGCTTCCAATGCAGGAGGTGCGGGTTTGATCCCTGGTCAGGGAACTAAGATCCAGCATGCCACGCTCAATGTGGCCAAAAACACACAAAACAAAACAAAACTGGTATAGCAGTGCAAACATTAAGAAGACCGAAGATCATACTAAAAGGAAACATTTATATGCATCCTTTTAAAAGAAAAAATATGCTGTTGAAAAACTGCACATAATTCACACCCTCTTGTGATATATCTTTGTATATATTTTAATAACATACTTTCGAATTACGAAGGTTTATGTTCTATAGGAATTTGGAAAATGTCGAAAAACAAAAAGAAGAAAATAGAAAGCCTATGTTCTCCAACCATGCAGAAAAAAATCCCTGTGCAATCAATCCTGCTATTAGACATTCAAGTTACTCTAACTGCTGGCTATTACACGCAACATTCTTTATGATTTTTTTTTTTTTTTTTTTTTTTTTTTTTTTGCGGTACGTGGGCTTCTAACTGTTGTGGCCTCTCCCGTTGCGGAGCACAGGCTCTGGACGTGCACGCTCAGCGGCCATGGCTCACGGGCCTAGCCGCTCCTCAGCACGTGGGATCTTCCCGGACCGGGGCACGAACCCGTGTCCCCTGCATCGGCAGGCAGACTCTCACCCACTGCACCACCAGGGAAGCCCTATGATTATTTTTAAACATTTGTTCAAGAGAAGACACTGGCCCTACAGACTAAAAATGAGCCGGTGATCCAGAGAGGGTCAATACCAGATAAAAGCACGTTAAAGATTCGAAGGGCACAAGGCTGGATGAGCAGAGGGCCAGGGAATGGGAGCCTCCTGCTGCTGGGGGCTGAGAAGGGTGCCCACCCAGCCACACAACGCAGGGCTCACCTCTATCCATCATCAAAACTGGAGGAGTTTGGTCCAAACTAAAGAGCTGAGTCCAGTTGCTACAAAGAGTTTCACCAGTTCTGAGAAGGCTTGTGGGCTGAGGCTGTAATCCACCCAGGGGAGGGGTGAGGAGGGGTGAGCCTGAAGCCCTTCACATGCACGCACAAGGTCCTGTGAACGGCCTCTTTGAAGACTGCGTTTATTTTCACAAAATCAGACAGCCAGCCTGAGTTCCAGGAAGGGACTGAAGAGATTTACTGAGTTGTTTCCTCAGAGCAAACACTTTTTGGAATTAATGAGCTCTGAGAGGACACTGAGTGGCTCACAAAAACGTGCATTTGTACTGATGTGACATGGGGGAAAAATAAAGCAACGATTTTCTTACACACACACACATACTCGGCCTCAAGCTGGACTGAAGAAAGAATTATTAGACTGCCTTCCTTTCCTAAATGAACAACCACTACTTGGCCAAATTCCATTATTTCTAATGACTGCTGGGTAAACTGGTGTAAATGAAGTCAGGATTCTAGAAGAGAATAACAGAGCCAGTGAGTATGAATCAAATTCCAGCCTCTGTGACGCTAACTGATGCACAAACCTGCGAACTGGCTGATCCCCCAGCAGCTGATGCACAGAAGACACACGTGACCAGCCGCCAGCCCAGCCTCCCCAACCCAGCGGCCAGGCGGCAGAACCACGGGCGGCGTGGGCCTCGCAGACCGCTGTCTCTGTAGGCGCTTCCCTTTCATAAACCCACCAACGTGGAGCCCCAGACAAAGGGGCCTCTCTATTCCAATATTCTTCAGGCTGACAGCTAACTGCACTTCCCGGACTTTGTCGAAACATGTCATCAAAGACTACAGAGTTTTGGGGCTTCCCTGGTTGTCCAGTGGTTAAGAATCCGCCTTCCAATACAGGGGACGTGGGTTCAATCCCTGGTCGGGGAACTAAGATCCCACATACCGTGGGGCAACTAAGCCCATGTGCTGCAACTAATGAGCCCATGCGCCAGAACTAGAGAGAGGCCCGCACGCCCCCTGCACTGCAACGAAAGATCCCACGTGCCGCAACTAAGACCTGACGCAGCCAAAAATAAATAAATAAATGAATAAATAAACAAACAAATATTAAAAGAAAAAGGCTGGGCTTCCCTGGTGGCGCAGTGGTTGAGAATCTGCCTGCTAATGCAGGGGACACAGGTTCGAGCCCTGGTCTGGGAAGATCCCACATGTCGTGGAGCAACTAAGCCCGTGAGCCACAACTACTGAGCCTGCGCGTCTGGAGCCTGTGCTCCACAACGAAAGGCTGTGATAGTGAGAGGCCCGTGCACCGCGATGAAGAGTGGCCCCCGCTTGCCACAACTAGAGAAAGCCCTCGCACAGAAACGAAGACCCTACACAGCCAAATAAATAAATAAATAAATAAATAAAAAGGAAAAAAAAGAAAAAGGCTACAGAGTTTTATATGACTAAAACAGAGAAAAAATATTTTTTGACTCTCCTGTAACTAGTTTAAAAACTTTTATTAGCCAGCCTCCCCCCCCCACTGATAGGCATGTAAAATGCTCACAGTGTGCTGGTACCACAACAGGGTCTCCCGTGGACACGCTGTGTCACAGGAGCCTGGGGTGCAGTCCAGGGGCAGTGGGAAGTCCCCGCGTCGTGGAAGAAGGAAGAGCGTAGTCAGACCTGCATCTAGAAAGGTCCGTTTGGGCACTGTGGGGAGAAAAGACTGCGGCAGAGGCTCACCCAGAAGGCTCTGCGGGTCCAGGAGGAGGGTGGGGGGGCCGGAGTGCAGACAGCAAGAGGCAGAGGGTTCAGCATACATTCGGATGGGGAATCAGGTGGACCACGTTGACCTGGTAGATGGTGGTGCCACTTCTGGAGGTAAGGATGGCCACGAGAGGAGCAGGTTTGGGGTGGGGAATTAACATGCCTCACTCTCAGGAAATATGATTATTAAAATCGGAATGTGTCATTCGCTACTTTGAAATCATTTGTAACCCAGATACAAATTTCACCAACATCTAGCAGACCACTAAGTTCAGATGATGATGAAGAACCACACAAGGATGTGAAACTCCCTGAGCACCTGCTGTGTGCACTGAGCCTGCTGTGTGCGGGCACCCCTAGGGGTCAGCTCACAGAACCTCCCTGACAACCTCATTGGGCAGGCCCTTACTTCATTGTCCCCATTTTTACAGAAAAGCTCAGAGAGGTGAAGCAACTTCCCCACCATCACACAACCAGGAGAAGGCTGACCCAGAAGACACAGCCTGTGGAAAAGTCACCAAGTGAGGGGTCCTTAAGTGAAACCACCGAGATTAATGTTCTCCCATTCAGCCAGCAAGGGGAATGGGAAGATTTGTAAACTCCTGTCTTTTTGTTTTTTCAGTTGCGCCACATGGCTTGTGGGATATTAGTTCCCTGACCAGGGATTGAATCCAGGCCCTAGGAAGTGAGAGCGTGGAGTCCTAACCATTGGACCGCCAGGGAATTCCCTGTCAACTGTCTTGAGAGCCCCACAGCTGCACACTAGGGCCTGTCTGAAAACATCTCCAGTGAACAACCTTGGGATCATCTGTTCAGTTAAAGGAATTCATCCAGTTGGACAAGTTACATACCTGGAAGGTGACAAGGGACTGGCAGCAGGGCCATGCTCTCTTCCCTAGCTTTGTGCCCCACATTTAAGAGTGACTAAAAGCACAGCAGTAGGAAGAAAGAGGGGGAAGGCCACAGGGAGAGCCACACTTTACAAATGAGTCACCTTCCATCACAAATGACCTAAAAATTCAACAGTGAAGAGTATTTGCTGAAGGTCAAATCAAACAGCCTCACTATTAACAGGACCAGTGTCCTGAGACCCCCACCACCAGGGCCACCGCCACCCTTTGGAGTGGAGCCCCTTGGCAGCCAAGTGCCAGAGTCACCGCCCCAACCCCACCCGCTGCACTGGAATGCCAACCAGAAACCCCAGATCAATCTCACTTTTCCACCTTCCACATGAAACTATACACATTTGGGTGCTTCCTCTTTTTACATTTCCTTTAAGCCATTTACCAGAAATACAGTTGATAAGGCAACAAACAAGTCAGGTAGTTCCTCAGTCTGGAGAGGAAGGGTTAGTCACCCACCCTTCAAAGGACCCACAAGTCGCTGAGTTATTCCTGCTACAAACACCATCTGTGCTCCACTCTCCGGCCACGGCCGCGATGACCAGCCCTGACCAAGAGTGCCTCACTGGCTGGCCCACCAGGAAGCCATAAGGAAATATCAGCTGGACCCTGTCCTCAGGGAACTTCTCAGTGAGGGAGGTAGTGAAGAGAAATGGAAAGCATCTGCTGCTGTTAGACATTAAAACCAGCAGTGAGGGACTTCCCTGGTGGTCCAGTGGTAAAGAATTGTCTTCTAGGACTTCCCTGGTGGCACAGTGGTTAAGAATCCGCCTGCCAATGCAGGGGACATGGGTTCGAGACCTGCTCCAGGAAGATCCCACATGTCGCGGAGCAACTAAGCCCGTGCGCCACAACTACTGAGCCTGCGCTCTAGAGCCCGCGAGCCACAACTACTGAAGCCCGTGCGCCTAGAGCCCATGCTCTGCAACGAGAAGCCACCGCGACGTGAAACCCACACACTGCAACGAAGAGTAGCCCCCGCTCGCTGCAACTAAAGAAAGCCCGTGTGCAGCAACAAAGACCCAATACAGCAATAAAAAATATACATATAAAATGAATAAATAAATCTTTTTTAAAAAAAGAATTGCCTTCTAATGCAGGGGACGTGGGTTTGATCCCTGGTCAGGGAGCTAAGATCCCACACACCACGGGGCAACTAAGCCCACGCGCTACCACTACTGAGCTCACGCTCCTCTACGAGAGAGCCCGTGTGCCGCAAACTACAGAGCTCATGCGCCCTGGAGTCTGCGCGCCACAGCTAGAGAAGAGAAAATCCACACGCCACAACTAGAGAGAAGGCCCACGACCCACAATGATAGCCCACACACCACAACAAAAGATCCTGCATGCCTCAACTAAGACCCAATGCAGCCAAAAATAAATTAAATAAATAAATATTTTTTTTTAAAAAAACAGCAGCGATATAGACAAGGTCCTACTGAAGAGCATAGGGAATTGTATTCAATATCCTGAGATAAACCATAATGGAGAGGCTTCCCTGGTGGTCCAGTTGGTAAGATGCCACGCACCCAATACAGGGGGCCCAGGTTCTATCCCTGGTAGGGAACTAGATCCCACATGCATGCCACAACTAAGAGCCTGCATGCTGCAACTAAACATGCCACAACCAAGAGCCCACATTCTGCAACTAAGACCCAGTGCAGCCAAATAAATAAACAAATAAATATTTTAAATGATAAAAAATAGGAATCCCCTGGTGGCACAGTGGTTAAGAATCCACCTGCCAACGCAGGGGACACGGGTTCGAGCCCTGGTCTGGGAAGATCCCACATGCCACAGAGCAACTAAGTCCGTGCACCACAACTACTGAGCCTGCACTCTGGAGCCCGCAAGCCACAACTATTTAAGCCCGTGCTCCTAGAGCCTGTGTTCGCAACAAGAGAAGCCACCTCAAGGAGAAGCCCACATACCACAACAAAGAGTAGCCCCCACTCATCACAACTAGAGAAAGCCTGTGCGCAGCAATGAAGACCCAATGCAGCCAAAAATAAATAAATATATTTTTAAAAAATAAAAATAAAAATTGGGTTGCCTTTAAAAAAACATAATAGAAAAGAATATAAAAAAGAATGCATATTTTGGGACTCCCCTGGTGGCACAGTAGTTAAGAATCCGCCTGCCAAGGCAGGGGACACAGATTCGAGCCCTGGTCCAGGAAGATCCCACGTGCCATGGAGCAACTAAGCACGTGTGCCACAACTAGTGAGCCTGTGCTGTAGAGCCCGCGAGCCACAACTACTGAACCCACGCGCCTAGAGCCCGTGCTCCGCAACAAAGACAAGCCACAGCAATGAGAAGCCCACGCACCGCAACAAAGAGTAGCCCTCGCTCGCTGCAACTAGAGAAAGCCTGTGCACAGCAACGAAGACCCAACGCAGCCATAAATAAATAAATAAATTTATTTATTTAAAAAAAGAATGCATATATATGTATAACTGAGTCACTTTGCTGTACAGCAGAAATTAAGACAACATTGTAAGCCAACTGTACTTCAATTAAAAAAAGAGAGAAAGGGGTTTCCCTGGTGGTCCAGTGGTTAAGAATCCGCCTTCCAATGCAGGGGACGTGGGTTCGATTCCTGGTCGGGGAACTAAGATCCTGCATGCTATGCGGGGCAACTAAGCCTGCATGCCACAACTAGAGAGAAGCCCGTGCGACGCAACAAAGAGCCCGCGAGCCGCAACGAAACTCCCGCGTGCTGCAACTAAGACCTGATGCAGCCAAAAAGAAAGAAATAAATTTTTTTTTAAAAAAAAGAGAGAGAGAGACAAAAGAAAACCAGCAGCAATCGCTAAGCACAGGTGGTTGAAGGGCTGAAGATGGCTTGACTCAGGCCTGACCAACCAGGCCCAGCACAGCCCCTGGAGGCCAGGCCAGGCCAAGCTTCTGAGCCTGCTAATGTCTTACAGACCCTGGTCCCCCAGGCCAAAGCATTAAGTATATAAACAGCAAAACACCTTCAGAGGACCCTCTGCCAATTCACACCAAATTTAAATGGTGCGTATGAACCAACCAAAGTTATGTTCAAAGTTCCACTGAAAAAGGGCAATAAAGACTGTGAAAGTCTTCCACACAAAGAATAGAAGAGCAGCAAGTTATTCTGTGACCCCTCAGCCCTGGGCTCTTTATCCTAGTCACCGCAGGTGACTAGGATAAATGCAGAAAAAAGCCAGGGGCATCCCTGTTTTCTCAGTTTTGACAAAGACCCACATAAAAGGCTCATTTACCATCTCTCAAGTCAGCGATCTGAAAAGATCTGAAAAACAGCCGTGTGCACACATGTGAAGCAAATGAGGACTGTTGCTCAGGCCTCCCGCCAGGGAACAGGGAGCCTGGACGACACCAGCGAGCACAGTGGGAGCAGCCTCCTGGCTGACACACTCCTCCACGCAGAATCAATGCTGAGAGAAGCACCTGCTGCTGCAGGAAACACATCCCCTGAGCTGAGGTTCCCACCCGGCTCCTCCTCCTGGCAGCGGGCATTCACTAGCTGCCTATTCACTACCCACTCTCCTCCTCCCTTCCCCGACCCCAATCTTCCCCTGAAGGACCACTCCCCCTGCTGGAGAGTGGTGATGCTGTCTGAATGGGGCACCCCACTTTTCTTCTGGGGTGGCCCTATTTGGTGTAAGCCCAAGAGCAGAGCCTCAGCCCTTGCACAGTGATTATGCTGGAGTGGGCAGGACACACTGGCACACAGCACCCCCAGCCACTCAGGGCAAACTGCAGAACGTTCCTTCAGTGGGAAGCATCTGTTTACAAAACAAGGGAGCCAACCTGAGAGCGAAGCTGGCCGCAGGAAGGCAGAGGCAAAGAAGCATTCAGAAACGGGACAGTTTCTTACAAAAACGAACGTAATCTCAGCATATAATCCAGCAATTGTGCTCCTTGATATTTTACCCAAAGGAAATGAAAACTCACGTCCACACAAAAACCTGCACACAGGTGTTTACCGCAGCTTTAGTCATAACTGCCAAAAACTGGAACCATCAGGATGTCCTTCAGCAGGTGAATGGATAAGTAAACTGTGGTCTATCCAGACAATGCAATATTATTCAGTGTTAAAAAGAAATGAGCTATCAAGCCACGAAAAGACACTGAAAAACCTTAAAAGCATATTACTAAGTGAAAGAAGCCAATATGAATAGGCTACATAACTGTATACTTCCAGCTACATGGTATTCTGGAAAAGGCAAAACTGTGGAGACAGTAAAAAGATCGGTAGTTGCCAGGGGTTGGGGGCTGGAGAAGTTAAACACGCCGAGCACAAAGGAAACTACCCTGTTTAGAGTGATAGATACAAGTCACCGAGAGGGAACCCTAATGTAAGCTATGGACTGTAGGTGATTAGTGTAGGCTCATCAGCTGTAACAAATGACCACCCTGGTGGGGGATGGTGATAGTGGGGGAGGCTGTGCATGTGTGGGGGGAGGGGTATATGGGAAACCTCTGCACCTTCCTCTTAATTTTGCTGGTAACCTAAAACTTCTCCGAAAAAAGAAATAAGTCTTTGAAAGAAAAATGGCTGGAGTCCGAATCAAACCACATCTGAAGCTGGGCCTGCCTCTGGACTTTTCACTTACCTGAGCCAACCAATCCCCTTCAGTGTTTAAGCCGGGGTGGGCTGGCTTTTCTGTGACTTTCACACTAATGCATCCTAACTGCACACCCTTGCAGAGCAAGTAGAATGTGGTGGACTCCATATCCTGCTAGTGCTGATGAACAATGACCCTGACACAGGGGACTGTCCACCCGCACAACCGCAAAGGCAGCCCCCAGAAGGACGGGGTCTGAGCACAGGCAGGACTCGTGAGCGCCAGACTCCCACGGCCACCAGCAGCTCCAAGAGAGGCAAGTTAAAAACGAACATGTACGAGTCCTTACAGCAACATATTCTATTAATTTGATAGTAAAGGTTATTTATTACAAATAGAGCAAACCAAAGAGAAAAAAAGCAAAGTTGCTGCTATGACCGACCCCCGACTGAGAACTGAAAAGTGTGCAGACTGGCTGGTTGGGGGAGGGGTGGCACGCAGGAATTTCTAAAATTAGAAATCAGAATTGAGCTCAATTTGTTTTTCCTTGCAGCCCAGGCCTCAAATTTAATCCCATTTTTAAACTGTTCTAATCAAATATGACAACTTAAAGGTTAGGTCTGAAAAGCTGTGTCAGTTACTAGCCTTACCTATCAGGATAATTTTATAGCATATTCTGCCCTAAAAAGATTGCTAAATCAATAAAGTTTAAAGACAGTGTGAGCAAAAGGCCCACAAAAATTACCTAAGCAGTGTATCTTCAATCACATCACTTAAAGGACATTTAAACCTTAAAAATGTTTAATCCTGTGTTTTATCAGCAAGTGACCAATTTCTCTGCCACAGTAAGCCTGAAGAAGTGATCTGCGCTTTTACTAACTCCACGGGAGAGGCCCAGCACTTGGGGATGTGCTTGCAGACTCTTGATTAAATCAGCAGGGCCACAGGAATTCCAGGCTTTCAAAGTTTCACAGGCAGGAGTATCCAGAACCAGCTACAGGGAAATGAGTGAGAACCGAAGTGCCCACTAAAATCGGCAACAGGCTCCAACTTGAGACCAAATAAACTTCCAGCAACCACAGAAAAGAGAACGAAGAAACAGGTTTCCAAAGTGGTAACAACTTCCCGATAGCACCACTCCACGCCTCCAAAGCCGCATATGTGCCCACGTGCAAAGACTGTGATCACAACTTCAGAATGCTGGGAACTGAATACACAACAGCACAACTCATTTTCTTGGCGGGAGAAAGGTCCAATCCTGGAGCCACAACCACTTTGGAAGTTCCCAAAGTGCTCGGACAACTTGAAGCACATCAGCCTCCTCACCACCACCCCACCCCCTGACCTCTAGGAAGAACCTTATAAGACAGTTACAAAATGCAATGATCCAGAATTCTCTGCGTACTGATGCACTGAAATGTCCACTCTTCTCTTTATTCAGCCAAAAGGATTATGTCTGCCAAGTAAACCACCTTCTGTGCAAGAGGACACAAATTTTACTGCTAAAGGGTAAGGTTTAGGGACTCCCCTGGTGGCACAGTGGTTGAGCGTATGCCTGCCAATGGAGGGGACACAGGTTCGATCCCTGGTCCGGGAAGATCCCACATGCTGCGGAGCAACTAAGCCCGTGTGCCACAACTACTGAGCCAGCGAGCCACAACTACTGAAGCCCACGCACCTAGAGCCCGTACTCTGCAACAAGAGAACCCACTGCAATGAGAAGCCAGTGTACTGCAACAAAGAGTAGCCCCCCCGCTTGCCGCAACTAGAGAAAGCCCGCGCGCAGCAACGAAGACCCAACGCAGCCATAAATAAATAAATAAATAAGTAAATTTATTAAAAAATAAAAAAATAAAAATAAAGGGTAAGGTTTAAATGTCATATCACTTCTAAGAATTCCAATGTTCCTAATGACTTACAAAGCCATATATTTTAGGCTGTTCTTGATAAAAGTGCCCTCAAAATACAAACATTAAAAACATCTAATGACAAACGTGAAGGCATCATGAGTAAAGAGTAAAACCACAATTTGCCCCAGCTCCAGGAGTCCACCCACTTTGGGGCTGAAGGACAAGACCTTTCCCTGCTAGTTCTCCAGGTCTTGGAGGTGAGCACAGAAACGGAGGCCTCGGGTCGGACTCACCTGAACTCTCTGCCTTCGCTGTACCGTCTACTTGAGGAGGCCCTCGGGGCGGCGGTTTCCAGGAGCAGCTTCTGCGTGAGCCTGCCGGGGGGAGCAGGGTCTCTGCCATCGTCTTCGTCTACGTCTTGGTCACATTTCCATTCCTCATCTTCGTTCAAAGTGGGTAGGTATCCAGGTACTCCCTTCCCTGTCCCCGACCCGGAGCTCTGGTCACTGCAGAGCTTTGGGCTCTCCGAGCCTGTCCTCGTGTACTCCAAATAAATATCGGACTTGAGGAACGAGGGGTAGGTGTTCTCCTCCATGGTAGACTGGATTTCCGTCTGGGCCTGGTCGAACATGGCAGGATCAATCTGCTGCTTCATGATGCAGTCCTTTATGAAGCTCTTGGTGGCTGGCTTGGTCTGCCTGGACACAATGCCATTGTTATCGAGGATGTACTTGCGGTAGATAGCTCTGGCCAGCTTCAGCCTCTTCTCCTCATTCGAGTCACAGGGCTCCAGTTTCCTAAAGCCGCTGCAGGCAAACCAGAAGTCCAGGAGATCAGCACAGTCCTCCTGCTTCAGAAAAGTTCTAAACAGGTTTATCCCGTCTTGATCATCCAGTAGGGAGTGCAGCGACTCGGCCCACTTCAAGTACGGAGGGGTGGGCGAAGCGCTGCCCTCAGGCTCGTACCCCAGGTCCAGATCTGAGCGCCTCGGAGTGGCTGTTGAAGTCTCACCTTTAATCCCGGCACCTTTCCCAGAGCAGAAGCTGTGGCTGATGGGCCTGGGGTCCGTGGACACCAGTTCACCCTCCTCACCAGGCACTGGGGGTCGGGGGGCATCTTCGGTGAAACTTGCTCCGAGGTCCAAGGGGAAACCCTGCTCTTGGATATTCATTTTGGGACTCTGTGCGTCAATGAACAATGAGCGCTGCACCCTAATACATCAGTACTTACAGCTCCAAAGTGAATCAATCTGTCCTGTTGAAACCATTAAGAGGACAAGGATTAGGAAAGGTGGGTCCATGGAAACATGACCACAGAGGTTTTCTCAAGACAAGACTCGCAATGATGCCCTCCCGCTCGAACTCAAAGCCAGAAATTCAGTTTAAATTTTCAATCTTTTGTCACAAAAAAGGTTTGTACTATATTAGAACAATTTCTGGAAACTTTTCCAACTACAGGAATGCCTCTGGCACTAAGAAATGAATGTCCAGAACACAGAGAGCGCCACTACCCTCAAGTGTCATTCTGTGAGAACAAAGAGAGACTAGCAGCCCATCCCAGCTACAGAGCTGCATGGCCAGTCCCTCTCCTCAGGCTCCAGGAAGGCAGAAGGACTGGAGGAAAGAGAGGTGCTTCTGGTCCTCCCAGCTGTATAAACCTCACATGAAAGACGAGGATGTGTATCTGAGTAGAACAGGGTCGCTGTGATACTCAGATATGGCACATCACTCACCAGAAGGCAGGCGGTCTGCTCTCCACTCCACACTCTCCAGGCCCACAGCCACTGTGCTTCCTGCTGCCCCATTACTTCACACTTACTGTGCCTCACAACATATGCGAACACACAGCAACTTGTTCCTCTAAGTCTCAACACGCCCAAAAGAGCAGTTAACCGTGGGTCGTTTTCAGCATCTTCAAGTGAGTGACCAAAGGACATCACTCACATGCACAGGCACAGGGGCCTTCTCACGCTGCCAATGATGTGGACAGTCTTTTTTTTTTTTTTGCGGGATCTTAGTTTCCTGACCAGGGATTGAACCTAGGCCCTCAGCAGTGAAAGCACGGAGTCCTAACCACTGGACCGTCAGGGAATTCCCGTGGACAGTCTCAAAAACGCTTCATCAGAAAGCTGCTCTCGACTTTAAAACCTTGCTTAAAAGGAAAGTGTCCTTCTGATAGCAAATGACAATTGAGTACTCTGAGGAGCAGAGAAGGTATAGAACAAACGAAATCCAAACACAATTAGCCAAGGAAGCATACAGCTCACATGATTCAACTCCATAAAATGAAAAACAAATTACCCACCCTCTTAGAGGTCAGGTGACTATGGGTTTTGTTTCTGCTGTCAGATGCCTGTCTTGTATGAGGGAGGACTGTCCTGGACCGGGACTCTGCCATGGTCTTTGGTCCTCCCTGTCACTGAGCCCACGAGCTCAGGCTACACCTCCCCACCTGGCCTGCTGGATGTAAGTGGTCTGCCTAGAAGGAGACTGGAGAGAAGCATGACAGGTCCAAATGCCTAAAGCACTGAACAAGCCAGAGGGAGCAGAGTGAAATCCTAAAACCTGGTACAAACACAAGGCGTGGATCTCCCCAGCCACCTCTCCACACTCTGGGTCCTGGCCTGCATGTAATCTGCCCCAGTACCTGCATTCTCACACTGCACACACTTCAGTTCACCTGCCAGCAGCTGCCAACAGCTAGAAGCATCTAGAGATGGAGGATGGGTCACAATTATTGTTCTGCAGCTAATGACTTTGTATGAAAACTACAGTGTAGGCTGCAATCTCAGCCTCGGCAGGAACAGCCTGCTCCTTCGTCAAGGCCCACGGGCTGTGACACTCTGCTGCTCGTGGACCACTTCAACTGCAAAGTCCTTTTTTTGAGTCCCATCAACACGGAATGAGCACCTTTGATGTCTCCACACCAGTTCATGGATGTCTAGTGTCCTCCTGTCGGGGACACCATCTCAGGAAAGAGGACCCGCACCTGGTGCTCTGAGCCTTACAGATGGAGATACTCTAGTTCACTAGCCTTGAGAAAAAACCAAGTCACTGCGTTCTAATAGGAGGCTAATGACAAGTCACTGTCACTTATCTCTTAAAGTGCTTATGTCTTCCATGTAAATGATTTGTAGCAGCCTGATTTAAACATTTTCTGCAGGGGCCACAGCATCTAACACAACGTCTTGCAACTAATGGGCACCAATAAACACCTAATTCATTAACATTAAGGAAAACAACACTTGTCATAGACGCCAAATGTCAGCTCTTCACAGGTGCTGAAATAGCAGCAAATTCAAGATCTAGCCCTTTATTATAAAAATGTGCTGTCTTGGTAGCCTAACTTTTGATTTGTGTGAACACGTCCCCCTAATCATTTAAATTATTTTTTCATAGCCCAGAAGAAACATTTCTTAAACTTCACATATATTTTTGGCTGTCAAATGACAGAAGACCTTTGGTGTCCCTGGAAGCACACGAACATCTCTCCAAATTACTGCTGTTATTGAAACGTGCTCCAATTACCAAAATATCTGGGTTCCCACGGAGAAGTACAGCAAGCATTCAGTGTGCACACACATACATACCACAGATAAAGCAGTTACATTAATTCAGGTTAGAGTCAAACGCCCACAAACACGGAATCTGGCCAACAGCCTGTAACCACCATCAGTAAAGGGATTCCATAAAAGGAATCCACAACTCTGATAACTCATTTAAAATCACCTTCAGTCACTGCCTAGGTGCACCCTCTGGGTACCATGGCAGCCAGCTCAATGCTATACGTGTGTGTATATTTATTTATTTTACTCAGATAGAACTTTAAAATTTTTGATTTATGTGGAGTGTGGAAATAATAGAGCATGATTCTGACATATTCCCAACTGTCCATTAATTAAAGTCTTGAAGGGTTGGGACTACTGTTTTACATGTAATCTGTTCCCCCACCACCTAAATCCTCAATGACTAATGTAACCCAAAAAATCCACTTAGCTTTTCTGAAACTAGAAATCCAAGAAACATCAATACCTGCTGAAAAATCAAACAGAAACATTGTATTTTGCATGCTTTCCCATCCTTGTCCCTGAATAGAAGTTCCTAAAACTGAAACCCAGATACTGCTATCTTGGGAGGTCAGGTTTAGACTGTGTAAGTTCTCCAAAACAGGGCCTGGTCCAAGTACATCTGAGATTCTTCCTGAAGCAGCAGAGAACGTTAAGTACAAGCAAGAAGGAGGGGCTGAGATGCACAATAACTCTTTATTAATTATCTTAGAGATGGGCTGAGAAAAATCCCCAAAGGACTAATGTATTTTTCTCTTCTGTCCTCGAGGCTGAGCTGTAAGTTTCACTGTCCTGACTATACAGCTCTGGTTTCATGAGCGACTGAATTCCAAAATGTAGGGCAGAGGTAGATTCTCAGATACACACCCAAGAGAGAGTTTTGGGGGCGAGGCATCAACCTGAAAGAGTATAGCCCCTCAAGCAAGCCAAACCACAGCAGAGACCCAGATTCAGGCACCTCTGCCTCAGAGAGTGCCCTCCTTGGGTTTCACACTCACTCATTTCTACTTTTTGCTGGGGGAGGGGAAGGGACACTCCACTGTCCTGCTTATCTCCAGGATCTCTCTGCACCCCACCCACTCTGGCCGAACATGCCCCAGGCCCACAGACCACAGCACTGCAACCGTCACCATCCAATCAAACACATCAGCTGCAGACCCTGGTCTCTTCCAGGAGGACCCCCCATTCCTTCTCACAATCCTGAGTATTCCTCACCCCCTTCAGCTCACCTACAGCAAGTGGCTGCCCCTTCTGAACCAAATCCCACTCTTCCCCATCCACAGGCTCCAGAGTCAACAGACCTTGCCTTCTGCATCACCTGCTAGCATCCCTTCCTAGACACACCCGACCTCCCAAGAGTGGACCCACACACCTTCCTCACACGCTCCAAGCCCGCACAGCCTCGGAGCCCGCACACCCTCCAAGCCCCTCTTCCGGGTCCCGCGCCTGGCCCGGCCTACGCGGCCTACAATGGGCGCCGCACAGGCCCGCGCCCCTCAGGAATGCGCGCCCGGCCGCAATACTCACCCGAGCGGCGGCGGCGGCGGCGGCGGCGGCGGGGCCCCGGGACCGGCTCCCAGAGCGGCGCGGCGCGGCGCGGCCCATGCGCTCAGCGGCGACGCGGCGGGCGGGACCGGGCGGGGGCGCGGCCCCGGGCGGCCCCCATCGCAGCGGCGGCGCGGCGGCCCGGAGGCGGGCGCGGGCAGGCCGCGGGGGCGCCGCCAAGGCCGGCCGCCCACTCCCACCGGCCTGCTCCGCGGGGACGCGGCTCCGGCCCGACTCCGGCCGGTCCGGTGGCGGCGGCGGCGGCGGCGGCGGCGGCGGCAGCGGCCGCGATCGCTTCCCCGAGCCGGGAGCCGAAGCTCACAGCGCCGAAGCCCAGGCCGGAGCGCCCCCGCCGGCGCCGTCCGGAAGTGCGGGGGCGGGGCCCGGAGCGTGAGGCGGGGCTTGGAGCGCGGGGGCGTGCCAAGAGCGTGGGGGAGGGGCCATGGGCGTGGGGCGGGGCCAGGAGCGTGGGGCGGGGCCGGGAACACCAGACGAACCCCGAGAGCGGTGACAGAGCGAAGCACTGTGGTGGGCGGAGCCTCTAGTGTGGAGGCGGGGCCGGAGCGTGGAGGCGGGGCCAAGAGAGTGGCAGCCCGGCCGAGAGCGCTAGACGGAACCGGAGCGCAGGGAAGGGCGAAGAGCGTAGCGGGTGAGGTCGAGCGTGGGAGCGGAGCCTCGAGCATGGAGGCGGGGCCTGATGTAGAAGTGGACCCTGAGCGTGGAGGCGGGGCCAAAAGCGTCTAGGCGGACCCGAGGCGTGACGCAGAGCGTGGGCGAGTGGGCGTGATCAAATGTGTCGGTTGGGGAGAGGCCGTGGTGTGGACGGTGCCAGGACGCTGTCAAGGGTGACCCGGGAGGGGGCGCCGGAAACTGCGCTGGGCCCCTGGGGCTGTGTGGTCCGGGAGGGTGGCCCGAGCACCGAGCAGATGGGCGGTCCCCAGGCGCACCGCGGGCGCACGCCAGGTTGCAGCCCTTTTCTGCTGCCCACACGGTGTCCACCGGCCCAGGGCTCCCCAGGTCGGCACCCACACGCCCGACCCGCGCCCAGCCGGCCTGCCACAGCCTCGGAGCTCCCTGAACGGGAAGACCCTCTCAGGAGGACGGCCACCAACAGCCCACGGCACGGAAGAAAGCAGGTGTCCCGGAGTTGGGCTGTTGGAGAGCACAGCCCGGCTGACTAGGAACTAAGCCCCTGGTGACATCCAGCCTCTTTGTCCCCCTGCTCCGTGCCTGCTGCCCCCCAGGCAGCCAGGACCCTGAGAAGGTGGGCGTGGGCTCTGCCCTCCCTGAGTCCCCAGCCCATCAGGACCCAGCCAAGACCAGGGCACACAGTAGGCATCCAATAAATGTTGGAAGTCACTTGGGCAGGGGCCCCAACCTCCAAAGAGCTGTGGGCGGGACTGGCTGAGGCCCCACCCCAACTGGTCCAGCCTGCCTCAATTTCTCCCAGGCACCATCCAGCGTCCCGGCAAGGGCTCCACTTCCCATCACTGCCCCGTGGGTCCCACTGGCCCAGGCCAGCCTGAGAGCAAGGGCTTCTGGGTGTCCTGATCCCTGCACCCACTACCCTTCTCCCCCTCGCTGTTTCCATGGCAGCCCTTGACTGATCTGCAAGCCCAGCTGGCTAGCTCCCATGTTGCCCACCCACCACCAGCCCTTCCCAGAGGAAAAGGATGTGGGTACCAGGAATTGATTACTGCCCCTAAGGAATTGCTTCTGCCACTCCCATGATCACCCAGGACCTCATCCTCCAGCAGTGCCATATCAGACCTGGCACCTTGAAAAATGCTCCCGACAAGCTCCAGGGCATGGCTGTACCCACATTATAACACAAGGAAGTTGAAGCTTAGGCCACACAGGGACCTGCTCACCTCCTCCCGGCCCAGGGCTCCCCAGCCCCTCATCCATCCCACACTAGCCTCAGCGGCCCTCACCTGGCCTGCTCTCTGGAGCTCTCGCAACCTTCAGGGCTCTTCCCTGGGTGCATTTGGTCACTTGCCCATCTTCATGCTTCAATTATGCTGCCCCCCCAACTCCCCAGTTCACCTCTAATGCCACCACATCTTCTCCTGATTCACCCTTGCTGCCCATCCTCATCCCTCATAGCTCCCAGGCAAGGGGAGAAGTCCAGGCTTGGGGCACTCTACCCACCAGCCAACCTCCTACCCAGCTGCCCACTGCTGGCCCCTGCCTGGGGTGAACGGCACAGAGGCATCCCAACCCCCAGCATCCAGCTTCCCAGGACTCAGCACAGCCTCTGACGCCCAGGGTTTCATAGGAAAGGGGAGCAATGAGGGACGAAGGCCACCAGGGAAGAATCCCCAGCCTGCCAATGGCCCAGGCCACCACCCAGGGCAGGCTGGGCAGGAGCAGGGGCTATGGGTAGGGACAGCACATCAGAGGAACTGCACGGCTGAACTCACTAGAGTCCTGGTGGCAGGTGTCACTCTCACCCACATCCAGCTGGGATGGCCCCAGGCCTCCCAGTGCTGGGTACAGGAGATGTCTTTGCAGCCTCCCCCTGACCCTGTTCAGCCACAGAGCCTTAGAGACAGAGTAGGTGGCCATCATGGCACAACAGAGTCTCTGTGGGGTGCAGGAGTCCTCGGTGGGCCGAACAGACATCAGGACCTCCAGGACACTGGTCCTCAGGCTGTCTTTCCACTCCCAGACACGGGCCCCCAATGCTTGCCTTGGTTCTGCAGAGCTGCTGCTGTGGCCAGGCCAGGCTCCCAGGGTCGTGTCCACATCCATCCTCCTCCTGGCCCATGGTGGCAGATGTCCCCAGGCCCTGGGACCAGAACAGGGCCCTCGTGCCTCTGGCTCCTCGGGGCCCTCGCCCTGTGGGGACAGGAAGGGAGTCAGAAAGCCTGGAGGAAATGCTGTAGCCCTGCTTCAGGGTTGTGGCTATGGGCACTCAGGGAAGGCTGGAGCAGGGTGGCGGTGGGAGGAGCCCAGAGGAGGGAGCTTGGGGAGGCTCTGAAGAGAGGGAGGCAGGGAGGGCAGCCCTGGGGGCCTGCACTGGAGCAAGGGTGACCTGGCAGGGGGGCTGCGTCAGCCACCCAGAGCTGAGAGCAGACACAGAGCCATGGGAGCCTCACTTGGGAACAGGGAAGTCCATGATGGAGCCCTCTTTTCCTACAGAAGTCCTTTAAAATGCACCCCTCCCTGGGGGCAGGAGTCTGCCACAGGAGGCTTTAATGTGATAAACTGTAGATGACATTTGTTCAGGCTTTCCAGGAATGAAATAAAAAACTTAGCAGAAAGTAAATCATTTTCTTCAACTGAGACATAAAAGGAATATTTGAAATTGAGTGAGCTCTGAAGCCTTACAGATGTTTGTCCACTTGGCTGGGGGAGACCACTTACAAGAATTAATCCTTGGGAATCATCCAAGATGCACCAAGGTGGTATGTTGAGGGGCGTCCAGCATGGCGCCATGTGTGGGGGATGAGCCCCGCAGACAGGCTACTGCACGTCAGATCCGCACAACTCCTGACTCCCAGGAGGGGAGGGCAAGGAGGGGCTGTTCTGAGTCAGGCTTCTGGAGGGAGTTGCAAGCTTCAGGCTGAGCCCCTTCTGGGCTCTGCATTTTCAGCTCTTCTGCCTGGCCCCAGGTGTGCACAGTGGGAGTGCACAGTGGGCAGGCAGGTGAGGACCTGGAGAGGGAAGCAGCCTTGGCTCATCAGTTCTGACAAGTGCAAGTGGACTTCCCTTCTGAGAGGCGGCCCCAGCCACAGAGGCCAGCCACCTTCCTGGCCATGAACCTAGACCCCTGGGCTCCATGTTTTGTCTTGAGTGTCCTTTTTCCATCAGTTCTGAGCTCAGGGAGGAGGGCCAGGTGTTCCCCCATCACAAGTTCAACAAAGGATGTGGAGACATCACACCAAGGGCGTGAGAGACACCACCAAGTAGAAAGGCTTGGAGCCCATGCACACGGTACCCACTTGGGTGGACGCAGAGAATGTGCCTATAAAGGCAGGAACTACCCCAGAGCATTAATACCGGTCATTGCTGGAGGGCAATTAAGGCAGGCTCCAGTCTCTTCACACATCAGGAAGAAGGTCTACAACAACGTTACTGTTGAGATCTTAGGAAAACCAGGAAGCTCTGCAGCAGGCTATCGTCCCATCAACGGTCAGTATAAATTAATCCATCAGAGTGAGGCCAGCCTCAGGTGAGGATCCTGGGGTATGGGACAGAGCTGACCCATGGGGCAGTGTCAGGCAGGGTGTGACTGCCGTGGTCGCCCCGAGTCGGCCTTGGGACCAGCAAGAAGGTGCCACCTTGAGCTTCCTGGGCTGGCCAGCTCCATGACCACCCTGGGCTGGGGCCTCCCAGGGCCCCGACTCTGCCTCAGGCAGGTCCCCCACCTCTTTCCACCTGTGTCTGGCTCCTCTCACCCTTCCCACCTGGGGGCAGGTGTGTCCTCCAGGCTGCCATTTTGCATCCCTCTTGTTGCCTGGAGTTCTCTTGCCAGCCTACAGCCGAAGCTGCCGCAGACAGATGCCCAGGAGCAACCTCAGTCCCAGTGCCAAGCTAGGGAGGTGGGGGGACAGGAGCAGGGCTTTGCTTCAGACAAACTGGCTTCAAGGTCACCTCAGTGGTGCAAGACACTTTCTGACCCTGCTGCTCTCTGTCATCCAGTCCTGGTGGCCCCTGCTCCTAGGAAGCACTTCATCCTGCCCTGGCCTCTTACAGGCCAGGAGGTCCCACCCACAGAGATGGAGAGCTGAGCACTCTGCCATTGCCGGTGTGGGCAGTACGCTCACAAACGGGCACGGTGGTCACCTGCTTGCTCCCGCTCGCTCAGAGCCCGGAGTCCCAGGCCCCGCAAGCCGGTGGCATGCTTGTCTCAGGGTCCCTGCACAGACCACTCACCCAGCAGACCTGACACAGCTCCCCTCATGCCTGCCGGCCCCCAGGAGTCAAGGGCAAAGCCCCAAAGCCAGCACACTCCATGCCAGGGTGCCCTCCACACACCCCCAACTCAGGTCTCACCCTGTGTCCTGAGGGGGTCCTGTCAGTCCAGGCTGAGGGGCACAGCAGGGACACCTTTCTGCACTGCCTCTCTGGAGGATTCTGACTGCGAGGGTGTGTCTAGTGGGCTCAGGGATGGAGGATGGGCATCGAAGTCTCAATGGCCAAGATGGCTCCCACCAGCCACAGGGGCTTGGGAAAGAGGAGGGGTGAGCAACCCACCCACCCCCAACCCAGCACCTCCCCAACTTGGGGGCCTCAGCGTCACCCGCCCAGCTCCTGCCTCCCTGGACACTTAAGCGTCTGCCTGTGTTTTGGGCCGGCCAGAGACTCTGGGCACCTCCTCGAGCCAGAGTATCCTCCTTAGCAAAGTGAGAGTCCCAGCGTGATCCTGCTAGCCTCAGAGGTCTGTGTGTGACCCTCCATGAATGGGCCCAGGCCACGAGATGGAGCCCACGCCGGCTGTGGTCTCAGACACATCACAAACAGAGGACTGGGCCTCCTGGCCTCGCCCACCCCCAGTGCTATTTCCCCAGGAGCACTGGTGTCCACATGGAAGGGCCAGGTTCCTAGAGACCTCGGCCCAACTTCTGGAAGCAGCAGGTAAAGTCCCACCTTCCCAGTCAGCCTCAGGCTACTCCCCTTCTGGTCTTGGGGCTGCCTGCCCGCCTGCTGCACTGACCCTCACGCCGGGCAGACTCCCCCTCTGTCCTCTCTGTCCCTGTCCTGGCTGCCCCATCCCCTAAGGCCTCTCCCAGTGCTGTGAGCGCTCACATCCATCTGAGGGTTATTGTTCCTCCTTCCACCTGACACATCTCATTCCACCCCCAGCCCCCACCCCGGCCAAGTCCCCATAGTCCTGGGGACCAGGGCCACCCCTCGAGCTGATAGCTAGGGGCCTTGGTGGCGGGAGGCAGGGAAGTGCTGCCCCAGGTGGGCCAGCTGCCCCTGTCCCCAGCCCACCCCTCCAGGTCTGCCTCCGCCACCCACCCTCCACTTTGCCATCCTTCGATGTCTCTCTCGGCTGCCTAGGAGCCCTGCGGCTGCCGCGGACCAGTTGTAAGTATGTGATTATGTATGCCGGGTCCCTCTGGCCCCTTTGTTGCTGCAGAATCTGTCATGGCAAACAAAAGTGCACTGGATTAGCCACAGTGGATTAAAAGATTTGCTTCTCAGAGTTTACCTAATAACCTAACAATCGCACTGACGGAGGCTTTGAACCTCCGAGACACACTCGCCAGGCCATCTGGGAGCCCTCAGCCTCTGCGGGCAGCAGGACGGTTGGGGTGATTACAGGCAGCCTCCGCCCGTCTTCACACCCGGCTCGGCCATGGCGGGCCTGAGCGCTCGGCTCCTGCCAGGCCCGTCTGGGCCCAACGTGGAGACGAGACCAGACTCCAGGAGAAGAAAATGGAGGCTCAGGTTGGGGGCCAAGGCCCAGGCAGGACCTCCTTCCAGAGGGCCCGCTGCCCAACGCCAGGTGTGGGTGGTGGGCACCAGCCCTTGCCTGCACGGGCCCACCCCCCCAGGGGCATCCACACGTCACACACAGCAGCAAGGACACTGCAACATGGAGTGCGGCCATGGCCGGCAGGTGACACTCCGGGCTCCACCATGCCATGGCGCACAGCCCCACGGCCAGCGCCCCTCAACGCGCGTTCCTGCACACACGCGTGCACACGCGCACACACACACGAGCGCGTCCCTCTTTGATCTCCAAAGGACACTCCATTTACAAGCTCTTAATCGCAGCTGCCTTTTCGGGCCCGTCCTCTGAAGTCCCGAGTAATGGGATTTGGCGCTTCTGATCCATCTTGGGCTGACCACTCCCCGTTATAGGTGGACGTTTTTTCCTTTTTTTCCGCCTTTTTTTTTCTTCTCGAAAAAATGCTTCTGAAATCGCACTGCCTTGACATGCCTGTTGCCTAGCCCTGGGAGCAGTGGCCGGGCAGCTGTTACGCCCAGGGCCTCGGCCAGTTGGGGGTCTTTGATGCCGCCTCTACGTGAAATCTGCCGAGAAAGACCCACGAGAGCGATTTTCGGACCTCGGTGCACTGGGATTCATCCTGCCTTGCGCCGTTTCCTTTGTCTCTCTTCCCATGACCCTTCCTTGGGATACCTGGGGAGAGGGGCCCGGGGTGAAGGTGCAGAGGGTGGGGCGGGCTGAGGGCTGTGGGCTCAGCCACAAGAACAATGGGCAGCAGGGAGCACGTCCACCTGTCTGCCTGTCTGCCCGTCTATCCATGCGCCCACCCAGCTTACCTCACCTGCCTGGCTCCGTGTGCCTGCTCCCGCCCCACCGGCCCGCGCTCCGCCATGCTGGGCCTGGCTGTCCGTCCGAGCACTCTGAGCCACTCCAGGAAGCGGGTCCCTGCTCTTGGCCACTGTGTGGCTGCAAGGAAGAAGCGTGACTCTAGGCTGCAGCTCGGGCTCCCACCGCCGATTGGCTGAGGCAGGGACCAGATGACGGCCTCGGAACCCTATGGTAGCCATGGCAACCAGCCCCTTTAGACACCGCCACCCCCGAGCCACTCCTGACTGCGGAGGGAGCAGGCGGCACCGCTGGTGGGCCCGCGCCAGGGTCCCCTTGGAGGGTCAGGTCAGACGTGGCTGGATGGTTGCTGCTCCTGCACCAGTTGTTGGGTGGTTTTTTTTGTGTGTGTTTCATGCACGTCCAGTGTTAGGGGTCCCTGTCCCTCTCTTGGGACATGTGCTAGGCCACTCCATGAATGCCCTTCCTGATGCCCTGGCAGTGGCAGGAACAGTGTCCTTGCAGCCCCTACTGAGAGGAAGACTTCAGGTCAGGCTTGTCCCAGGAGCTGAAGGCCAGGCCCAGTCTGGTGAGAAAATCATGTGTGAGGGCAGCAGGAGGAGGAGCAGGAGGAACTCCCCACCCCCAGGAGGCAGATCCAAGCTCTCCTCCACCTCAGACCCCACAGGGCCTCCTGGCCTCACCTCTGCCTGCCAACCCCTCCGCAACCCTCTCCTTAGTCCTTTGGACACACAGACACACACAGCCCCAGCATGGCCCTGCTGCCCCACAGACCTTGTGTCTCCACCCAGTAGGACCCTGGGACACTTTCCAACCCTGTATCTTTGCACCCGCTCTTCCTGTGGCCTGCCCCAGGGTCTGCTGGCCTCAGTGAGGCCTTCCTTGATGTCTCAAGGCCACAGCTATTCAGCAAGGGCACAATGCAGCATCACTCCAAGAACTGGCCATCCTGGGTGTTGCAGGACAGAGAGCAGCCCAGAGCCACCCCCACCCCATCTCCATGACAACCCCTGACCTTTCAAAAAGCCTGTGGGGTCAGTACCTCCTGGTCAAGGCCCCCACATAGGGCACCTCAGAGCCCTAGGAGGCCCAGCCCCACCTGCTGAGCAGAAGATGGAGGAACACCTGCAGGGCTTGGAGAAGCAGGTTTGGGCCTCAAGCCCCCAGGAAGAAGCCAAGGCTGAGGCAGGCCCCTGCCGAGGCCACTGCCAAAGCCAGAGGGACCCAGGAGTAAGGGGGAGCACGGAACAGGAGTCCAGAGTGGTCACACATCTGAGGGAACAGGCACAGGGCAGGCTGGGCTGGGCCCAGAGTCACAGGGCACAGACGCTGCTTGGCCAGCACCCTGAACTTGTCCTGAACTCTTCACACTGGCCTGGCCACACCCCAAGCTGCCCAGTCATGGGGCTTCCACCCCTAGCCTTGGGGCATCCCCTGCTGTGCTGGATGCCATGCGCAGACAGATCTTGTCCAAGGGCAAAGTGGGCTGGGTCACCTGTGGGTGGTAAAGGGGCCAGGGCCTGAAGCCTCATTCTGGGGCTCAGGGTGAGCAGGGGAGGACTCTGGCATGCTACGGCACAGAGTGCCAACCTGCACAGGGCTGGTGCTGCTGGGCAAGTTCTCCTGACCCAGGGCTCCAGCTAGGGGGCAGCCAGTGGCGGTGGGAGGAGAGGGGCTCAAGGGGGCAGCAATGGATGGTGAAGGTTGACGTGGGTCCCAGTGCGTGTGGATGGGCCCCACAGCAGCTCCCTTACGCTCCCAGCACCCTGACAGGGCTCCAGTTGCCCTCTGCACACCTGCCACCCTGCAGACCCTGATAGTGAGGGGTCAGGCACAGAGCCCTAGACTGAGCCCTGCCCCTCTCAGCCTAGGTTGACCCCTCTCTAGGTAGGGTTGGTCCTTTTGCCTGCCCTGGGACACAGGGACAGTGGAATCAGGCAGTGGACACAACAGGGCCTTGACACATCACGGTGTTGACGGCCATGCTACTGTCAAGGCCTCCAGTGCTGGGCCCGAGGGCCCGTCCCCAGTCCATAGCCATAGTGATGCTTCACCCTCCTGTCCACAGCCCAGCATGGAAGCTGACTGGTTGAGCTGTTGTCATAGAAACACACAGGAGGGTCGACCCAGCTGGTACAGACAGGGGCATGGCCTGTTTGCTGCCATGGGTCAGCGCAGGGCAGCTCATGCTTCCATAGGTTTGACCTTGATCAGCACAACCCCCTGCCCTGCACCAACCCAGGGTTCCGATGGGTTGCAGGGCCTCAGCCA
Source organism: Lagenorhynchus albirostris (assembly GCF_949774975.1). Taxonomy (NCBI): domain Eukaryota; kingdom Metazoa; phylum Chordata; class Mammalia; order Artiodactyla; family Delphinidae; genus Lagenorhynchus; species Lagenorhynchus albirostris. The sequence continues at coordinate 49,576,505 of NC_083109.1, forward strand.
GGGCAGAACTGGAGCTCTGACAGAGCAACAAAGAGGCTGTGGTTGAGACTGTGCAGAGGTGTGGTTGACGGAAATGAAGGCAGCTCAGGGGCCTCCGCCTGACCAGGGCTGGGAGGGTGGGACATGTGGAGGGCAAGGATGTGTGGCTGATGGGCAGCTCAGCTCCTGGCTCCATGCTTGTGGATGAGTGCAGCCCTTGTGTCCTCTCCCCACTCCCACCTCCCAGACGAAACCGGAAGGCCTGGGTTATTGTTTTCTTGGGGCTGGGGAGTGAGTTTGTCACTCAGTGAGGGCTTCTGAACCTTTCCTGAGTCAAGGATTTTTGTGAGAATTTGATAAAACTGATGCTGCACCACCAGAAAAATGCTCATGTTTTAGTTCTGGGGCCAGGACCACACTCAGACCCCCACCTCAGTCCAGCCTCAGGCTATGCAGGGGGCAAGTGACCTGCTAAGGGCATGCCAAGCTCCTCCCAGGAGCCAGCAGAAGCCAGCCTGGGCCCACCAGTGCTGACAGGGAGGCCAATTCCACCCTCCATCCACCTCTCCCCTCCCCCGTACTGCTCACACCGGGCCCAGCCCCCACCCCGCTCAGGCCACAAGCCCTATGCCAGCGCCAGGTCCCTCAGTTCCCTCGAGGCTCCAGGAATGGCACAGGTACCCCCTCAGCCTGTGGTCTTAGTTGGGGCGGGAAGGAGCAGGCAAGGGAGGGGTACCTGAGTCAATATCAGTGAACTGGGATGTTCTGGGTATGCATTGCAGGGGTACCCAGGCCACAGACTGGGGGTGGGGGTTGGGGGAAGGGGGGCGGGGCACAGAAAGGGGATCCTGAATGTGGGAGGGAACCAGGAGGTGGAAGCTGGGGAGACTGGCCCACCCAGAGCACCAGCAGTCTGTGTGGTTCAGACAACTGGGCTGGGCGTTGCCAGCCCACAGAGCCGGGCCAGGTGTGAGCTGGGCATCATCAGCTTTTGGTAAAATTCTTAAAAAATTAAAAGGGTCACAGAATAGGGATGAGGACACGTGGGGTCTCAAGGCGTCCCCGGAGGAGACTGGGACTGGTGACCTCTGGGGCATTCCCCCCAGGGCTCTGACCCAGAGGCAGCCCCCAATCCTGGATGACATCCTTGCAAGCCATGGAGCCTCCAGGGCCCTCCTGCAGCCGTGCCCACTGGCCAGCTAGCTGCATGCTCCCTATGGCCTCCCGCCCCATAAACACAGCCCAGGTGGCAGCACTTCCACGGCTCCCTCAGGGGAACCTAGTGCCCCTCAGTCAGTTGCCAGGACCAGGTCAGAGGAACCCACCTGTGTCCTCCCAAAGAGACCCAAATGGGTCTCAGTGCTCAGGACTTCCAGGTAGGGTCAGCAAAGAGGGTCATGCCACCCCCAAATCTCAGAGCAGGAAAGGCCTCAGGTGCCTGGTCCAGTCTCCCACTGGGGGCCACATCCCCACCCAAGTTCAGGTCTGGGTCAGCTGAAGAGGGAACATCTGTGTCACAGGCCCCGCAGGCCATGTCGCTTCTGCCTCCTTTTGGACCGTGACAGGGAGGTGCTAACAGAAGCTCCAGACTCAAGGCCTTCCCTGCGAGACACTGGCACCAGCAGCACCTTCTGGGGCCCCTGCACCTCCCAGAGCTGGGGGGGTGGTGCTTGCCACCCCAAAGGCAGTGCTGGTGTGGACACCATACAGCCACTCCCAGAGCCAGAGCATAGCACCAGGTCTCTGCTCTGGAGAACATTCCAGGCAATGTGCCTTGAGCAGGAGCGAGCACAGTCCTACTCTATCCTAGGATGCCTCCCACAATGCTGGGTTCTCCCAGAGAAGAGAAAAGCACCAAAACCTTACACACCTAGGGACCACCACCCACCTCAGCTGCATCCTGGGTCTCTGAGGCATGGGGTGAGCCTGATCCTCTAAGCAAAGCAGCACACACACAGCCCAGCTCAGACTTTACTCACACTGTCCCCCGAGGGTGGTGACCTGCCTTGGCAGGGCCTCCACTGCGGGGAGGGGGGGACAGAGGCAGCGAGAGGGCCCCAGGCCTCTGGGGATCCTGGGACAAGAGACCTCCTGGGGCCTCTACAAAGCCCACCCCACCCGGGAGCTGCACGGCCAGCACACACGACCATGGGTGGCCCTCACCACCACCCCAGGCTCTGTCCACGGTGCCAAAGGGGGCGGGGTGCTGAGCCTGGCTGCCAGGTCCAGGTCCCATTGCGGCTACGTCCTGCTGGCTCTCTTCTGCATCACTGCTGGCTCAGATAGCGCTTGCTGCTGAAGCTGCTCGATCAGCTCTTCCACGTAGACCTTGAACAGAGGAACGGGGTCCTAGGGAGACAAGGCAGGTCACAGTGAGGCGCTCTGGGGAGGGTGGGGATCCAGCTCCTGACCAAACACCGAGAGGAATCAAGCATGAGAGGACCAGGCCCCTCCGGCTTGGCCACGGGGTCAAGCAAGGCTACTTGCCATCCGCTAGCCCCCAGCCCAGAGGACAGTGCTCTGTTCGTGGGAGAGGGGCTGCAGGGCCCTTGGCTGCAGAGACTCCGGGCAGAGAGAAGGGGCAGCAGCTGCGACAGGCCCCCTGTCCTGGCAGCTATGACATGTTCCAGACTCCTCTAGGGGACAGACACAAAAGGCCTCAGTGCAGTACTGGGCAGACCCCGGGGAATACTAGGTGGCCACACAAATCGATGGTGCCAAGCATCCAGCTCTTATCCATCTTCCCATCCACGAAACCAGCCAGCGGGGGCAGGAGAGAGTCAGGACCTGGAGGGGAGGGAGTGGGCCACGCGGAGACCACAGCCCATGGCTCCCGCTGGGCAGCAGTGCCTTCCCAAGCCCACCCAGTGCCCCTGTCAACGCACCCCAGGGGCTGCTGCTTGGCAGCTGTGCCCACTCCTGAGAGGGCAGGGCAGCTGGTGCCCACACACGCTCACCTTCTCTTCCAGGAGCCTCTGCTTCTCCACGGCCTCGTCCAGCGTCAGGCCAACCCACTCGGCTTCCGCCTCCGGGATGACAAACGCCTGGGCAGACAGAGATGGGCTTGTGGGTGAGGTCAGGGTCAGGCAGCCGGCCAGGGGGCCCACGAGGAGCAGTAAGTAAAGGCTGGAGCCCTGACCTTGTACTTGTCGTAGATGGCCGCCCTCCTGTCGGGGTCATCTGGGTGCAGCTGGGGGTCCTGTCGGGCGAGCCGCAGCAGCATCCCTCGCTTCAGGTCCATCCCAAACTTGGAGCACAGGTCCTCCTTCGGGGTCTGGCAAGAGTCTCTGCATGGGGCCAGGTGCTGTGGGCAGGGCCCTGCCCACCCCACCAGCCGGCCCTTCCAGCTTCCTCCCCAGCAGCTGGCAGCCCCCAGGCCAGCCTGGTGGAGCACTTTAGGCCAGGTGGGCAGCCCCAGCACCCAGACCAGAAGCGAGGAAGGTCTAAGAGCAGAGAAGGAGACAGCTGTGCTCCCTCAGCCACATGGGCAAGATGGCCGTCCACAGTGATGAACTCCCACTGGGGCTGCCCAGAAAGGGACATGGTCTCATTTACATCTCACAAGGAACCCCAGCGTGGTGCAGATCTGCTTGCCTTGAGAATGTAGAAGTCAAACCCGTAGGCCTCGTCGATGAGGTCCAGGGTGCGCATGGTCACGGTCACAGTTAACCTGGTATCCAGGATCTCACTGTAAAGCTCACGCTGGAACAGCTGCGGCTTCCACACCTTCTTCACCCTCTTGGAGAGCTGAGGGGGCAAGAATCTTGGTGAGCGTTGCTGCTTCTCCCCACACACTAGAGTGGGGAGACTGGGCATGTGGAGTTGCACGAACCAGTCCCCACCTGGGGACCCAGTTGCCCACCCAGAGGTCAGCTTCTCCCCAGACCCTGCCCAAGTTGCTGGTGTTTATTCCAGACACACCACACACACAACCATAACTCCACGGTCCACAGGTCATCATATCCCAAACCAGGGACCAAGGGGCCAAAGGCAAAGGGAGATTCTAGCCTAGGAGGTCTCAAAGACATAAGCCCCCTCCTCCCCCCTGCCTCCCCACCAGAGGCAACACAGCTCAGGGAGCAGACTCAGGAGACCTGCTCCCAGGTGAGCCTCTCAGCCTTCCCAAATGCCAGCCCTGTAGGTGTCACAAAAAGTAGGGAAAGTATGGCGGTCAAGCTGACAGGTGACCTTAATCCTCATTCTCCATCTCTTCTCCCCACTCAGGGCTCCTCACCTATACACTTAATCTGGCTGCCAAAACTGTGACTTTTTACTCCTGAGGACACTCTTCAGATGGAGCTGTGTCTCCATCAGACTATAAGCTCCCTCTCCCCGAGGGGTGGGGGTCCCTTTCACTGTCCAGCTACTTCCAGAGCCCGGAGCAAGGCAGCGAGGCCCAAGAAGTACCGCTCAAGCCCGTCCTGCTCACCCACCTTGTCGTTGTTGATGTATCTGTGACCCTGCACCCAGCCCTCGCCGCCCCAGAGCCCCAGCTGGGACTCCGGGGGATAGTGAACGGGAATGGGCACGTCCTCCACGCGCTCCCGCTGCCCGTTCTTGGGGTTGATCTTGATTTTGACCCCGTGTGGCCTGTAGTGAACGGGAGTGGGCGTCCGCGCCTCCTCCAGGGAACGCAGGTAGTGCTGGGGCAGGCGGGAGTAGATGCCCTCCCGCAGCCGGAGCTGCTTCCACAGGCCGACTGGGACCTTGTGCAGGGGCATCGCGGCGAGCCTGGCAGGAGGCAGGGACCACCGTCACGCGCGCCCGGCCGGACGCGGGCCCCGACCCCCACCCCCGACTCCAGCCCCCGGCGCCCCGCCCCATTCCTACCCTCACGCGCCGCCTCGACCCCTGCCCCATGGCCCCGCGCGGCCCCGAGCCCAGCGACGTAACTCCAAGCAGCCCGACCCCCCCCGACTCCCGCCCCCGGCCCCCAGCCCCATCCCGACCCCCGGCTCCGCCTCCGTGCCCCCCGCGCGGCCCCAACCCCGACCCCGAGCCCCCGCGCGGCCCCGACCCCAGCCGCGTAACCCCGGGCGGGCCAACCACCGCAAGACCCCAACTCCACCGCCGGACCACCACCTACCTAACCGAGTCCCGCTCCCCGGCGGAACCGGAAATTGTGTCGGGGCACCTTGCCCTCCACTCGCCGCTGACTGGCTGCAAAGCCGGTCGGTCTACACCCACCTCGTCCCGCCCCCTTTCACGTCTTTAGGGACTGTGGAAAACTCGCTGCGGAAACGGCGGCAGCTGCAGGCACCGTCAGCAAGTGTGGGCCCATTTCCCGGGAGCAGGGACTTGTCATTCTCGGTCCCACCTCCCCTCCTCCCGGAGGAAGCGCAGAAAACAATGTAAAAACTCTTTTGCCGTGAAACCTCATGTAGAATATTAAATTCACCAATCACAGTGCAATCAGAGCTACAGAAAAATACGTCTTAAATGTCTTGAAAAAATTCCTCCCCAAAATACTGTATATAAATGTTTCCGCTTTACAAGCCTAGAGAATGCTCCAGTGGCCAAGTGCTGGGTGACTGGGGGTGCGGGAAGCCTCCAGGGAGGCCGCAGCCTGGACAGGACTCAGAAGGGAAGACGCCAGGGCCAAAAGATGGGAGAGTGCGTGCCGCCCACCCTGGGCTCAGCAGCCCTGTCCAGCACCCTCACACAGACAGCAGCCCCTTAGGGAGGGGCAGGGCACTGCTCCTGGGGCAGTCAGCAGCCCTTACCGTGCTTCCACCACAGAGGAAGGAGAAAGGCAGGGCCAGGCCTCCAGGAGCCCCCTCCCAAAACGTGTGGTTGGGCCAGTGGGGGGCGGCAGCCATCACCTTCTCTCCTGGGAGTAACTCAAGGAGATGCTCCCTAGACAGGGCCCAGGAACCCAGGGGTCAGTGGGACACAAAGATGGGACAAGGTGTGTCCTGCAGGCCCAGCACTCCCAGAGCAGCTTGGCAGCCCCCTCCCCAGGAACCTCATCTCAGGGGCCTGCAGCTCCAAAACTGAGAGCCAAAGGGAGTGAAGGAGAAGGGCTGGACAGCCAGAAGTCAGCCTCCCCCATGCTACCCATGGCAGCTGGCCCTTACGGACACCCCAGTGACATCAGCTCCCTGGTAAATGTGGTCACTCCTTCACATGGCAAATGTATTAGCAGGGGCATCCCCATGCCCGCGGCAGGCTGGCATTCAGGGGCACAAAGTGTCAATGAGCCAGGGATGGCATAGCTCCCAGCCTATGGGGCAGGGGCCCATGGGAGGTGGGCTCAGGCCTCCTCGGCCCACCTGGGTCTCTCATACCACAGCCTCACAGGGGAATAGGGCAATGGGGGACTTTTACACTATATCTCCCTCCAACCATCCCCAGGCCAGAAGAACTCAGAACCTGACCCCACATGGTACCTGTGGTCTCCAGGCAGCCAGGCCCAGGCCCCAGGGGCCACAGCAGATACCAGCTGGGACCTGCAGAGTGACCGAGTCAGCTGGCAGCCAGTGGGCACAAGGGAGTTGGGGGTGTGGTCCTCTCCTCAGGAGGAGAAAGCAAAAGAGTGCTCAGGGCAATTTTATTCAGTTGGAAATGGATCTGGACAGGGTCCCTCTCCTTTGGTCCTGCCCCTGGCTAGAGAGATCATCAAAGCTGCAGACGTCCCCAAGCTGGCTGTGTCATGTCACTGTGTACAGCTCGTCCCGGTGGTTCTTGCAGATCTCATAGTGGCAGGTGAGCTTCTGGGAGCAGGCCCAGGGCTTGGTGTGCTGTTCACGTGGTGGCAGCAAGAAGGCTGCGCTCCCTGCCAGCAGCATGTGCCAGATGCTGTGGGTATAGTAATAGTTGTCGCTGGTCATCATGGAAGTGTAGATGGTGATGGCCACAGCGGCCATGGAGATGCCGGGCAGGAGGTAGAAGACCCAGCGTTGCCAGGAGGGGGGGTAGCAGTGGCGCCGGCGCCCGCAGCGGTACACCTGGAGAAAACCACCGCATGAGTGTTGGCACAGGGGCTGCAGCCACAGCTCCCAGGGGCCTGCCCTGGTCTGGGAGTGTGGGCTGCTTGGAGGGGTTCAAGGGCACAAAGATCTATGGGTTCCTCAGGCCCAGGCCCTGGGCATGAAGCCACACTGAGCCCCTGTGGGTGCCACTGGCAGCCCTCAGCAGATCTGAAGGACTCAGACCCAGGACTGAGAACATGGCCAAAATGAGGGACCATGCTCTCTCCTCCCAGAGTAAGGGTGTATGGAGAGCCCATGCTCTTTTACCCCAATTACCAGGAGAGGGAGCCTGGGCAGGACCCCAGGCCTGCCCTAGTTCCTTACCCACATGGTGACCATGACCACAATGGCAAAGAGGCAAGGCCCCATTGTGTTCCAGGCGGCCCTGCGGTCCAGCTGCAAGGACATGGCGAAGACCAGAGCGCCCAGGAGAAACAGAACCTGGGCAAAACACAAGGACGATGGCAGGGTCACAGGAGCCCTAGGCCTGGTCCGTCTTTAATGGCACAAGGTCCAGCAGGAGCAGGTGGTTTGGGCCTGCTGGTCATCCCACTGTCCCTACTGCCCCCCAGCACCTCTGCCAGTCCCCTTGGAGCAACTGGCACACCCTGCCCTGCTCTGCTGGCTGGGAGGGAGGTGCCCCTCCTCCCGCTCCTGTATTGCTGGGATCCATCAGTCCCAAGGGTCCATCTACAGGTGGATTTCTAATGTGTTCTGTTTTGGCCGCGCTGCACAGCTTGTGGGATCTTAGTTCCCTGACCAGGGATTGAACCCACGCCGCCCTCAGCAGTGAAAGCACGGAGTCTTAACCACTGGACTGAGAGGTAATTCCCCACAGGTGAATTTCTGGGGCACAAACTAGGGCAGGCAGGGCACCAGGGCACGCATCTCCATCAGCCAAGCCCAGCTACAGCAGAAAAGTCCCTGAAGTGTCCTCAGCACCAGGGACTCCAGGAGCACAGCTGGGTGCTTCTCAGGGAGGTCTGGTCCAGGGTTGGGTCTCCAGACCTCCTCTCTGAATGGGGCCCTGGGAGAGAAACAGGCCTCGCCCAACCCTGCCCATCACCTTCCTTTCCTGGCATCCTCCGAGCAGCTGACACAGTCCCTTCAAAACTGGAGGCAGCCTCTTCCAGCAGGCGACTGGTCAGTACAAGAGGTTTTGAAGGGCAGCGGCCAAACCCCCTTTCTGGTGTCTCCCTCGACACGCTGTGCACAAGGGCTTCCACCCACCCAGAGCCCAGACCCTGGGTATCAGGAAATCGCTCACGTATTTCAGGGCAGCCTTCAGCCGGGCCATGCAGAGGACGGTGACCCAGATGGACACTCCAGAGCCCAGGAAGTCGCAGTACTGCAGTGTGTCATAGTTGAGGATGCACAGCACCGCTTCACCCGGCTGGTCGCAGGCATGGTAGAACTGTGGGGCCAGGCGGTGAGCAGCAGCCCAGGTCCCCCTACCACCCCCAGGGGAGCAAGCAGGCCTACCGTGGAGAAGAACATGGTGTAGGCGTAGACGGAGGCCTCCACCAGGAGGGAGCGGTGCACGGAGATGGCGATGGGGGCCAGGAACACGAGGTTGCTCAGGGTAAGCAAGAGGGCAGCCGCCTTCTGCTGGGCCGCCGTCTGGGCTGTGCTGTTGTCTGTGCAGCTCCACCCACGCCAGCCTGTGGGCCAAGGCAACGCAGGGGGTCTGAAGCCGGGCAAGTCGGGCAGGCTTGGCAGGGGGCACTTTGGAACCTCAGGGCCCGCCCCTCACCCAGGGCCCTGCAGAGAAGCTCCTTCCTCACCCCTGAGCAGGCCGGGACAGGTGTGGGTAGGTGTGGGGCACATGTGGGTAGGTGGATGCCAGTGTGGGTAGGTGGGGGCAGGTGTGGGCAGGGGAGGCCAAGATCAGAAGGCAGTACCATCTCTGGAGGTGACTCTCTGTGCCCGCACGGGGGCACGGTAGGGGTGGGAAGGGGGCATCTGTCCTTGCTCTTCGGGGGCAGAGCTGGGATGGGCTCCCAGAGGAAGGCACAGGGCTGGGAGGCCAAGGGCACGAGTGGGGGGAGACATCAGGACTGTCCCTCACCTGCCTTGCAGCTGCAGCCCGCATACAGGTAGCCATGTCTGCGCAGCAGGAGGCACTGGCCGTAGGGTCCACAGTCATTCAAGCAGGGCACCAAGTTCAAGGTGGTCTCCACGAGGACCGAGGCCTGCTCACACTCCCTGCGAGGAAGGTGCCATAGGAAGGCTGGCTGCTGAGGTCTGCCGGTCAGTCCCCCACCAGTGCTCCCAGCAGGGTCTTGGACACATGAACCCAGAGTTGAGGCCCCCGAGCTCCGAGCCCTGGAGGACAGCAGCCACAAGCTCTGCGAGGCCAAGATGCCCCTCTTCTTCCCGCTGCCAGAGTACCAGCCTGTCTGGGGCTGTGTCCTGGACCAGTCCCCCTGCTTGTGTCCGGACTCTCAGAGCTGCCACAGGAAGAGTGGCCAGGTGGAGGTGGGGAACCCTTTAGAACTCCCAGAAGTCAACTGACCCTGCACGGCTTGCAGGAAGTTGGGTCAGTCCCAAACTGGGATGCGGGCAGCCCTGTCCATGGTCCCGAGCGCAACCATGTGGCCGGCTGCCCTCAAGTTTACTTACTCAGGTCTCTCAGGGCACATGAGCTGCAGGGAGAGGTACCAGTTGTCTGTCTCTGGGTAGGGGATGATGAGGTTGGCCGTGGGAGAAGAGGCATTCAGAGACAGGGGGTGGCCCTGGAAGAAGGCTGCAGGGGAGGAGGAAGGCCTGGTCATAGGGAGCCAGAAGGCCTGCTGGTCCCTGGGCCGGATGCCACCTATACCTGTGGTGCAGCTGAGCGAAGCGTTGAAGCTGAGCAAGGGTGAGGCAGCAGTCACACAGGCTACCACTGAGGTGTTGGCAATCGCAGTCTGGAAAGGAGGCCATTCAGGGTCAGGCCCTGGCCTCCACCTCAAGTTCACCCCTGGTGCTGGGTGCTGTTCTCTGTGGCCCCCGCTGGCTCAGGGCCTACCAGGACCCTTCCTCTCCAAGCCTGCGGCACCCAGCTTCTGACCCTACCTGCAGCCCTGGGCCTGCCGACGGGGACCTGCTGCCCCGCAGAACAGGCCTTCTGTTTCTCAGATGGTGCCTGTTCTGGCCCAAGGAGTGCTGGGCTCACTTTGTTGCCCGAAAGGCCACCCCAATCCCGTCTCCGTGCCAAAGTCGGCACAGGGAGGCCTGAGCAGCATCACTCCCCCCAGGCAGGTCTGAGCCCTGGGCCCTGAGCCCTGATCCGAGCCGGGCCTCTAGGAGCTCTTGAACCAAGGTACCTTGTTGACCCACATGGAGATGGTGAGGGAGCCCCCGCTGTCCATGCCTGTGTTGAGGTTCAGCCGCATCACCGAGGGCATGTCCGACTGCACGAGCACCGAGACCCTGTCCAGGGGCTGGAAGCGCACAGATACCACGTCCACGTCTTCCCGCAGGACGGGGAAGCTCCTGAGGCAGAAGGAGCCGCCGCCCACCCTGCCCCTCCGGTCCAGGTCCTGGTAGCTGGGGGTCGGGGGCAGCAGACCAGTGGAGGCGTTGCTGCTCTGGTTTGGGCTGCTCTGCAGAAGGTGCTGGAAGTTCACACTCCACGGCCTGCAGGCTGTCAGGACCACAAGGGGCTCAGCTGGAGGAAGGCCTGAGGGCGGAAGGCAGGGGGCAGAGCCATCTCCCCGCTCAGCCCACCTGTGAGGGCAGCCACAGCACTGAAAGCCACGGACACACGGGGCCCGGCAAGGCTCTTGGCCGTCACTTGCAGCCACCGGTCCCAGGGTGGTGAGGGCAGCAGCAGGTGGCAGGCCTGGGTGGGGCCGCTGCAGGTGAGCACCTTCTGGAAGTTTCCAGGCAGGGTGGCCGAGCCCACGGTGAGGCGCACAGGGCAGCCCAGGCTCCCGTTGGACGCACAGCCCTGCAGGTCCAGCCGCAGCTCCTGGGTGTACTCGGGGACGAAGACCCTGCAGCCAAAGGGATACGGCCTCACTTGGGCTCTGCAGCTTCAACCAACCTCCCCATATACTTCACCCTCAGAGTGGTAGCCACAGGGCGTGAGACACCTAGCCCCCACTTCTTAGCACGACCCAGAGACACAGACCCACTGCTCTTTCACCCACAGTGAGGACAGCAGTACCACCCACTCCACCCAACCTCCACTCACTTGAGGTAGCTGGGGTGGGAGAGAAGGGTCTGTGGAAGAGGCACGTCAGGCTCCAGGATGGAGACCTCGACCACTCGCACGACCAGCATGTCAGGCTGGAAGATGTAGGCACAGGTGGGAACAAAGCCCTAAGGAGAGAGTAGGCACAGGGGAGAAGGGGAACCAGGAGGGGGCAGCAGGGCTGGACCAGAGAGCCCTAGGGTTGGGGGAGGTGGGGCTGGACCAGAGAGCCTGTGGGGAAGGGTGTCAGGGCTGGACCATAGAGCCCTAGGGTGGAGGGGCAGGGCTGGGCAACAGAGCCCTGAGCAAAGTCTGCCCTGGGGAGATGAAAAATAGGGACTGGCCATTCATGCACTGTGGGGTCCTGCCCACCCCCTGTCCCTGGAGGGAGCCCCCTTACCTTCACCTCAATCTTATGGGATGAGGGGGGCAGGTGGGCGGCCACAAACCAGTCCCCGGGTGCTGGGTGGGAGATGTTGATGGAGGCGTTGCTGTGCAGCATCTTGAGGAAGAAGGAGGGCTGAACGGAGGTGTTGTCAGGGAAGCTGGTGCCCAGTGGGTTGATGACGGGAGGGGCACCATAGCGGAAGTACCTGGAGGCAGGGAGAACAGGGCAGGCTCAGGTGTCGCCCAGGCGGCTCAGGCGGGGGTGGGGGCAGTGGGCGGGCACCTACACGGTGATCTCCACGTTGGTGCAGGTGGGGCCACTGCCCCTGGACACCTGCAGCAGCCAGCGCAGCAGCACTGTGTCTGGGGGTACCCGGAAGTGGAAGAGCCTGGCGCTGCCATACCAGCTGTAGAAAGCCAGCTTCTGCGGGGCCTGCGAAAACTGCTCCGACACCAGCCTGGCATCTGCGGAGAAGGCGCTGTCAGCCGGGCCAGGGTGCCCAGGATCCCCCTCCCCTGGGGAGAAGATGGAGGCCCTCATGCCTGGCCTGGGCCGGAGAGAAGGGGCGAGGGAAGCCATGGAGCCCCTGGGATGCCTGGCATGCCCACTCTGACCTCGGAAAGGTCACTGCTCCCCCCCCAGCCTTTGGCAAGGGCCCAGGGCTCAGAAGTTTTCACTCAGGCATCACGTTCCCACTCACGTGCACACATCCATCTTTCTAAACCCCTCCAGCTCTGCCAATGATCTCTAGCTCACAGGCTCAGTCTCCCACAGCCATTCCTCTGCCAACTTTCCCCAGATCTCCACATCCCAACCACCAGCCACCCCTTATCAACAAGGCCCAAGCCACCCAACACCGATCACCCCAACAGTCTCAGACCTTAGAAGCAGGAAGAGCCCCACTCAGACGGCAGCTCCTCTCCACACTGGTCACAGCCCCCCTCCCCTCCCTCCACTGCAGCCCTGGCACATCCAGGGCTGAGGGATGGAGTCTGAAGGGCACAGGAAGTGGTAAGGGTGGGAGCCCCCCCAACTGCCCTGGGCACTGGATGCCAGGACACTCTCCCCCGCCTCCTCTGAGCCTCCCTAGCTCCAGCATCCTTGATCCTGGTTCCACTGGACAGGCCAGGGAGTCCAGGTCTGGAGGCTGGCCGCCTGCTCAGGCCATGATTTGGGATACAGTTGCACCAGAGCCGTCACCCCTCCTCACCCAGACAGGAGGCAGGCAGAGACCCTGTGGGGAGGGGACCTAGGCTGGAATGGCTACCCCCCAGCTCCAGTGGGCACAAGCCCCTGCAGAGTGGCCCCAGCCCGGGGCTCCCCTGCGCCCCAGTACTGGCAGTAGCTCCCAGGCCCCCACCTCCGTGACTCGCCAGCTGCCCTGCCCCACACACTCCAAAAGTTTGCACTTGCAGCCCCCTTTTGTCATGCCAGCCTTTCCCAGACCAGCTCTGAAGGTCTGCTGGGACTGGGCACAGAGGCCTGTGGCCCCAACCTGGATTAGGACCCTCCTGGGAGTGTCCGGCACAACCTCGGCTGGAGCATGTGTCTGGGGCCCATGGTGTAACCACCTGCCCCATGAGTGGGTGAGGGTGCCCACTCAGACCCCTCCTCTAGGGCCTCCCAGAGAACAGGCATGCTCTGGTGCTCTCTGTGTCCCAGGGGTGGCTGACAAGGCACCTGGGCTGCATGGTAGGAAGCGTGGCCCCAGTGGCCCCAGCACCAGCTCAGGCCTTGTTCTCCGCGTGACCTTGACCATCCCTTCCCCTCTCTGGGTCCTAGCTTCCTCTGAGTTGGCTGAGGCGGACAGCACCTCCCTTTGGCTGCCCCTCCCTCCATGGTTAATGGATGTTAAAGTGCTTTAAGAAGAAAGGCATTGTGGACACAGCAGGGTGTGGTCTGCCTCTCCTCTGAGCTGGGTACCTCCCCCTGCCCCACTGGGAAACTGGCAACTCACACCACCCCAGCAGCAAGCCCGGGCCCTTCCAGGTGGGCCAGGTGAGCAGGTAAGGGAACCAGGTGAGCAGCTGGCTTTCCTGCCAGCCTCCTGACCCTGCCATGGAAACACCCTGAGAAAAGATAACAGCCCACTTGCAAAGCCAGTCTGAGCTCGGAGGAGCCTGGTATGGGGGGCTGGGCAGGGGTAAGCATCACATAGGACACACTCCAGGCTTTCCAGGTCTACTGGCCACCAAGTCCCAACTGCCAACTGTGGCCTGAGTGCCAGGAGACTAGCAGCCACTGAGCTAATACAAACTTTCTCTTGAGGCTGCTGCAACCCTCCCCCCACCCCACCCCACCCACCCCACCCCAGGACCACAGGACCTTAAAGAAACAGTCAGCCAGCCCACCGGGCACCCAGCTTCTAGATGGGGCCAGGCAGGGGAGGTCCCGCTGAAGTGTGCAGCCCCCCGACCAGAGAGTGTCCAGGTCCTCTGGCCCCTGCCAGCCCTGGACACCTGCAACCCAGCTGGTGGCTGTGAAGTTTCAGCAGGTGCATGAGAGATAAGAGGGGTCACCCTAAGACCCAGTGGTCCCCACTCCCAGGCCACACAGCCCCTCCAGCACTGCACCCCCAGCTCTGCAGCTCTCCATCTGAGCCAGATGTGGAAGACACATTTCTGATATCAGGGAGCACCAATCACATGCACACCTGCTCTGCCCACAACCCCCTCCAAGGACACAGGGCTGGGGGTAGGAGAAAGAAAGTCCCTGAGCCTGTCCTGGGAACCCTAGTAAGGGCACCCTGTCCCACATCCTCCAAACCAGGACAGGCACACAGTGCGGAGACCCTGCCCACCCAGAGACCCCAGAAGCCAGGATCACACAGAAACCAGGATCACTTCAGCAGGCCTGGGAGGTGAGCGGCTGCCCCAGGTTTTCCATCTCCATAAACTCTTCACCAGTGACCCCTCACCTAGCCCTGATCCCGGAAAAGGAGGAAAGGAGAAATCAAGCATGACTTTCTCATCTGTACCCGATGGAGCAATTTCATCAGGGGCCCATCTCGGGGAAACTGCCTTTCATTTCAAGCTGTGCCAAGCTCAGAAACCAGAGGCACAACCCTCAAAGAAACAGGAGCTTGGAGAAGCAAGATTTCAGAGAAGGGGGGATGGGCTGGGAGCCAGCCCCAGGCTATGCTGGGTAAGCTGCCTACTGCCCGGTGGGGTATCTGGGCCCTCCCAGTCCCACCAGCCTGGCCACCAGAGAGCCCAAGGCCTCAGGAATCAGGCAGTTTACTCAGCATCCTCAGGTATCCTGCAGAACCCCAAGGACAGCACCTTCTGGTCTAGCCACCGCCTTGGGCCTTCGTCAAAGGGAGTGGAAGTTCCCAGACAACACAGAGGTGCCCATTTCTCAGAACCACTCTGGCCTGCTAGTGTCCTGAGGACGACTGGGAGTCTAGCCTCCAACAAGCAAGGTCAGCTGTTGAAAGTGACCGCAGTAGGGTGGTGGTCACCTTGGGAGGAGTGGAGGCATTACACCCACCCCAGCTGCTACTCTAGGATCTAAGCAACTTTTTCCCAACTCTGGCCCTCTCCCAGACCAGATGAGGACCCAGGAATCCCACGGCCCAACGTATCTTCCCAGGGGCTCTTAGCTCCCCCCCGCAGCTCTTGGAGTCCCAGAAGAATCCCCCTGGGCCACTTCACCCCCACGTCCTGGTGTGCGAGGCTCGTGCCCGACCAGAACCCGTTGGGAGGAGGAGGAGCAGGAAGGAAGGGAGGACTCGCTCCAAGGGGACCGTCTGGCTGAACCCGGCCCCGGGGACAGAGGAGGGGGCGCGGGTGTCCCTTCTACCGCCCGCTGTCACACTCGGTGCCCCGCAAGGGGCCGCCCTGCGCCCCCAACCCAGGGTGGGGACCTGGGCCCTACGTCCGCGCCGTGAGCGCACAGGTGCCCCCAGGTGACTCACAATCCCGGCCGCTCCCCCCACTGTTCCCTCCGCCCCCCAGCCC
Organism: Lagenorhynchus albirostris; assembly: GCF_949774975.1. NCBI lineage: Eukaryota > Metazoa > Chordata > Mammalia > Artiodactyla > Delphinidae > Lagenorhynchus > Lagenorhynchus albirostris. The sequence goes on from NC_083109.1 coordinate 49,591,982, forward strand.
GAGCCCCCGGGATGGCGCCCGCGGGTCCGCGCTCGCTCACCGCTCTTTTGGCCGTCGCCGGCGGCGGCAGGCGGGGACCGAGCGAGCAGCAGCAGCAGCAGCAGCGGCACAGCCACCGGCACCACCACCGCCACCGCCGCGCCCCCGGTCCCGGTCCCAGCCTGGCGCATGGCTCCGCGCTCGGCCCGGCGCTACCCGACCCGCGTACCCGGCCGCCCACCCCCGCCGCCGCTCGGGCAGCCACGGCCGCCACTGCGGCCCCAGCCGCCGCCTGTGCCCTGAGTTCCCATCGTCCGGGCCGGTCCCAGCCGCCGGCGCCCCGGGCACTTCCGCCTGAGAGGCCCCGCCCCGCCGGGAGCTGGGCCGGAGAGGGGCGCCGGGCGCACGGCGCTGAGCTGGGCTCGGGGAGCGCGCGGGGAAGGCGATCTGAAGGAGGGTGCGGGGCGGGGGTCGACGCGGGGCGGGGGTCGATGCGGGGACCAAGAGGGCGCGCAGGGAAAATGGGTCGGATGGAGGTCCGGACGCGGGTCCGGAGGTCGGGCCCGCGACAGTGCGCAGGTGGGGGAGGCGGGGCGGGATGGAGTGGAGGGTCTCGGGACACGTGGGGCGGAGGGAGGAATGGGGGCGAAGGGTGGCGCGGGACCCCGGGGGCCGCGGGGGTCTTGGTTCAGAGAGAGAAATGGTGGGGCGTGACTTGGAACGCGCAGGAGATTCGAAGCGTCCGCGGAGTGTCCCCACATGCTTTCTGGATGCGCTGGGGGGACCCCGGGACGCCAGTGTCTTTCGGTCCCTACTCGTGGGCCGGGCGCCGCGCGAGGTCCGGTCAGCCTGCGCCGGCTCCTGCCTCCCGGAGCTAGACTCCCCGGCCGGCCTCCCGGCGCGTCACACCACAAAGGCGCTACGAGTATGTGTGAAAAACACTTTCATGGAAAAATGAAAAGGCTCCTTGTATATATTTCGTACACTGTGAAGGTGGCGATTCACGTCAGTGGGTGGGACTCACTCACCCTTGACATCCGGGTAGATTCCAACAGATTAAGGATTTCAGCGTGAAAAGGAAACGATGGAGGGACTGGAAGAGTACATGGGGAAACTTTTTCACGGTTTAGGGGAAGCGAAGGCTTTTCTACATGTGACCCAGTAGGCTAGAGGCAAGATAGAAATTCAGCTACGAGCAAAACTGAGTAACCACACTCAAAAAACAAGCCTCAAATGGGAGGACACTTGCAACTCACATCACAAAGGGCCGATCTTAATGAGATTACTAATAATAAATAGTTCCTACAAGTAAATAAGAAATATCAACTCTCCCACAGCAAACCACCAGAGAAGATTCCTGGAAAGGATATGCAGATGAATATTTCCCTCCTTAGAGAAATGCAAACTGAAAAGCACCCAGAGGCCTTCTTTCACCTAACAAATCTGCAGAGATCAAAAAATTTGATCCTACCGAAAGGGTGGCATTGCCCACAGACTTTCTTAGGTTTGCTGAGCCTCCCGGGAGCCCCAGTCCTGCCACCGCTGTGCATTTTCCCTGCAGATATGGTCACAGAAGCGTGAGGCTGCATTCAAGTGCAGCATGCACCTAGATATTGGTCATGAGGGTATGGGCATTAGAGTCATGTGTACCCAGATCGAAATTCAAACACTGTGATATTATAAACACTGATCCAGTAGGCTGTAAAAGGAAAACCAGGAAGCTCTGTGTACTAATTGGGAATGGTCTACCAGGGGGACTATTAGCTGAAAAAAGGGAAGGGCAGAATAATGTGTTCAGAAAGCTACCATTTTTGTAGAAAAAAATTTTTTTAATTTGCATATCTTAAAGACGTATAATGCCTGGAAGCATCCAGCAGCCGGGGAGGGAAGGGAGCCCTGTGCCCGAGGATTGGTAAGAGGGGCTATACCTGTTTGCACCTTTCGAACTTTGTACGTATGGGGGTGTTCGCGCGTGCGTGAGGGTTTACTGGTCGGGAGGGAAGAGAAGCTGACCGGGGAGCCCAAGGCCACTGAATGCTGGGGGGTAAGGGGGGACGGTGAGGCATGGTGGGAGGGTGGGGGAAGGAAGTCCCAGGTGTGAACCCTTAAAAGAGACCTTTTATTCCTCTGGAATCTAGGCTGGACCCCCCTCACCCCTGGCCAAAGGGGGCTCCCAGGTTCTCAGTTTAAAGGGACAGAGACCAATTCTGGATTTTGCTGAGCTTCGATTTTAGTGCACTGTACTGACCCAGATCATGCTGGGGACAGCAGCTGTGGTCAGCACTGAGCCCTGCAGACTGTTCCAGCCGAGATCCATCCCTGCCCCAGGCTGGGCTCAGCGGTCCCCCACCAGCCCTACCCACTCTGAGGGTCACCTCAGTGTGAGGCTCCCGGGCCAAGCTCCCCAAGCAGGCAGGAGAGGAGGCATCGGTGCTCCATCTAGGGGGCTCAGGAGAACTCTGCTACGTAACAGAGTATTAATAATGGAAAGGAGGGACTTCCCAGGTGGTCCAGTGGGTAAGACTCCATGCTCCCAATGCAGGGGGCCAGGGTTCAATCCCTGGTCAGGGAACTAGATCCCACATGCATGCCGCAAAAAGGTCCCTTATGCCACAACTGAAGCCCAGCGCAGCCTAAATAATAAATAAATATTTTTTAAAAAATGGAAAGGACCCACCTGGGAGGCCAAATGTGAAGATGGAAACAGGCCCAGTGGCAGGAGGCCCCTTCTCGAGGTCTTGCGGATACACGGTTCTGTATCCTACCTCACACTACACAGAAAAATGAATTCCAACTGGATCAGGCTGTCAACTGTCAAGAATAAAATGATAGTGCTTGCCTCAGCAGCACATATACTAAAATTGGAACGATACAGAGAAGATTAGCATGGCCCCTGCACAAGGATGACATGCAAATTCGTAAAGCGTTCCATATTTTTAGGCGGGAAAGAGGGGAGGGATAAATTGGGAGATTGGAATTGACATTTACATACTACTATATATAAAATGGATAATTAATAAGGACGTACTTTATAGCACAGGGAACTCTACTCAATACTCTGTAATGACCTATATGGGAAAAGAATCTAAAAAAGAGTGGATATATGTATATGTATAACTGATTCACTTTACTGTACACCTGAAACTAACACAACATTGTAAATCAGCTATAATGCAATAAATTTTTTTAAAAAAGAATAAAATGATAAAAATATTAAAAGGAAACTAGAACACATCCCTTAGAATACAGTCATGGGAAAGAATTTCTTGAGCAAGACAGGGAACCGGGGAACATGAAGAAAAAGTTACTTATTTGACTACATTTTTTAAAATGCTATGTAATTATAAAAAGTGTGAAAGGGTAGACGTCATCAATTAAGTCAAAAGACTAATGGGAGAAAACATGTGCTTTGTGTGATAAACGGTGAATATACCTAAGATAGAAAGGAAATTCACACACTGAAAAAAAGACAGTCCAAAAGAAGACACTGGAAATATCCCATATCCCGGCAATTTACAGAAGATGAGAAAGATGAAAGTGGTCCCCTGGTGGCAGTGAGTGACAGGGGCAGATGTTGCCAGGGTAGGATGCCCCAAGAGTGATGCTCTGGTTTGAGTGCTCCCCCTTGGCAGCCCTCACCAGCTTCCCTGGGCTGGCAGATGCAGGTCAGGCTACCTGGGACCCCAGCTCCGAGAAGAAGCCACCCACACTGGCTCCCCCTGCAGTGACCTGAGCAGGGGTGAAAAGAGGTCTAAAATGTTTAAAGTTGCAGTCCCAAAAGGATAGGAGAGAATGAGGCAGAAAAAACATGAGAAATTTGGTGAAAGACATTAATGTACAGATTCAAGAAGCTCAGTGAATCCTAAGAAGAAATTGTACAAAGAAAATCACACCCAGGCACATAATAGTCAACTACTGAAAACCAAACAAAAAGAGGAAATATTGAAAGCATCCAGAGAAAAATGACATTCAAGGGAATAACAATTCAAACAACCTATGACTTCTCTGCAGAAACAATGGAGCAGACAGGACAGGGGGGAGGAGAAAACAGACCTACATGGTTGCAAGATTCCTGCATCTTACATGAAGTGGCACAGTATAAATTCTAAATAGTCTGTGAAATGTTAGGGATGTAATTACAATCCCTAGAGCAACCAGTATAAAAATAATGTTAAGGTATACCTAAAAATCCAATAAATAAATTAAAAGGTATTTTAAAATATTCATTTAATCCGAAAGAGGTCAGGAAAGGAGGAAAATAATAAATCAGAGGGGGCAAACACAAAACAAATAATAAAATAGGAGACCTAACTCCAACCATATCAATAATTACATTAATTATTCATGGACTACACACTCCAACACTCCAATTAAAAGGCAGAGATTATCAGACTGGATTTTCTAAAAAGTAAGACCCAGCTATCTACATCCATAAAGACACAGATGGGTTGAAAGTAAGCGGATGGACAAAGACCCGGCATGCAATAATAAACATGAGAAACTGGAGTCCCTATATTTCTATTAGATAAGGTGGACTTCAAGACAAAAGGTATCACCAAAAAAATTTTTTTTTCATAACCATAAAAGGGTCAATTCATAAGGAAGAAATAAATATGTATGCACCTATTAAAAGAGCGTCAAGGGACTTCCCTGGTGGTCCAGTGGTTGAGACTCTGTGCTCCCAATGCAGGGGGTCTGGGTTCGATCCCTGATTGGGAAACTAGATCCTGCATAACACAGCTGGGAGCCCGCATGCTGCAACTAAGACCCAGTGCAGCCAAATAAATAAATAATTTTTAAAAACCAGTTCTTGGGCTTCCCTGGTGGCACAGTGGTTGAGAGTCCGCCTGCCGATGCAGGGGACACGGGTTCGTGCCCCGGTCCAGGAAGATCCCACATGCCGTGGAGCAGCTAGGCCCGTGAGCCATTGCCGTTGAGCCTGCGCGTCCGGAGCCTGTGCTCCGCAACGGGAGAGGCCACAGCAGTGAGAGGTCCGCGTACTGCCAAAAACAAAACAAAACATAAAACCAGTTCTCCATAAACTTCAAAGAATTTGGGTGATACAGAATATGTTCTCTGACCACAATGGAATTAAATTAGAAATCTATAACAATAATTAGGTAACTAGAAATCAGTGAAAATCAGACTCAGGGTCTCCTGAGAGGCTGCTGGTTTGCAGGTGTTGGGGAAGGGGCAACCTGGAAACTTCCACGTTTACCCAAAGAGGCACAAGATTAGAAACAGCTGGAGAGCCGGTGTAGGGCAAGGAGACAGCAGCAGCAGGGCTGGTACAGAGTCTGGTTCTACTGGATTGCCCCCTCCTCCCACCCTGCAGGGCAGGGTCTCTCCAAGCAGGAATGTCCCAGAAATTCAAGGCTGTCGCCCCTCATTCCCCACCCATCTCATCCTTAGTCAGGCTGCAAAAGTGTCAACGGGGGCTTCAGTCATCTCAAGGCTAGACTGGGGTAGGATCTGCTTCTAAACTCTCATCTGTGGCTGTGGCCTCAGGTCCACACTGGTTGTTGGCCAGAGACCTGGGTTCCTTGTCACGTGGACCTGCCCGTAGGGCAGCTGGAGCTCTACGCAGGATGGGGGGGAGGAGAAAGGAAGAAGCAGATCAGCGGGTCTGGTCACCAATCCTGAAGGCAACCTCCCATCTCCTGCTGTTTTCTCCTTGTCACTGGGTGCAGCCCACACTCAAGGGGAGAGGGTTACGGGAGGGTGTGGGCGGAGTGGTTTTCTGTTATTAACTTGTAAGAGTTCTTTATAAATTCTTCATACTAGACCCTGATCAGATTTATGAGTTGCAAATATTTTCTCTGGCTCTGTAGCTTGTCTTTTCCCTTTCTTGATAACTCCACGCTGTTCACCTAAACGGGTTTGGTCAGCTGAGAGTCTCACTAGCAGTGAGGGGTTCCAGTGGTCCACATCCTCGCTAATATCTGGAATTTTCAGACTTGGAGATTTGTACCATGACTTTATTTGCGTTTCTCTGATTACTCCTGAGGCTGAGCACCTTTGCGTTATTTACTGGCTGTTAAAATTTCCTCTTTGGAGAAACGAATCTTCAAGTATTTGCTGTGCTGTTGGGCCATTGGTCTTTTACTCACTGATTTCTGGTCATAGAGCACTAGACGTGCACAGGTTTTAAGTGGTGGAAATATTCTTTCCTGTTCTGTGACTTGTCTTTTTCTTTCTTCATGGTCTGTGTGTGTGTATTTAATATATTTTATTTTTAAGAGTTTTAGATTCATAGCAAAATTAAGCAGAAAGTGCAGAGTTCCCATATACCCTCTGCCCCCAAACATGCACAGCCTCCCCCACTATCACCATCCCCCACCAGGGCGGTCATTTGTTACAGCTGAAGAACCTACATCCTAATCATCCACAGTCCGTAGCTTACATCAAGGTTCACTCTTGGTATTGTACATTCTATGGGTTTGGACAAATATATAATGACATGTATCTATCATTATAGTACCATACAGGGTAGTTTCACTGCCCTAAATATCCTCTGTGCTCTGCCTGTTCATCCCTTCCAGTGCCCAACCCCCGGCAATCATTGATCTTTTTACTGTCTCCAGAGTTTTGCCTTTTCCAGCATGTTATATAGTCAGAATCATACAGTATATAGCCTTTCCAAACTGGCTTCTCTCACTAAGTGATACGCATTTAAGTTTACTCCATATCCTTTTAGGGCTTGATGGCACATTTCTTTTTTCTTTTCTTTTTTTTAAAGACCTGTTTTGTTTTTTACCTTTTATTATAGAAATTTTCAAACATACACTGAAATCAAATCATACACTCAAGCCCTCACATACCTATCACCCCAGTTCAACAATCATCAACATTTTGACAGCTTTGTTTCATCTACTCCCCACACTTTCTTCTTTTTCTTTTAATATTTTTATTTTTTTAATTTATTTATTTTTGGCTGTGTTGGGTCTTCGTTGCTGCGCACAGGCTTTCTCTAGTTGCGTTGAGCGGGGGCTACTGTTCATTGTGGTGCACAGGCTTCTCAATGCGATATCTTCTCTTGTTGCAGAGCATGGGCTCTAGGCGCGTGGGCTTCAGTAGTTGTGGCACGCGGGCTCAGTAGCTGTGGCTCGTGGGCTCTAGAGTGCAGGTTCAGTAGTTGTGGCGCATGGGCTTAGTTGCTCCGTGGCATGTGGGATACTCCCGGATCAGGGCTTGAACCCGTGTCCCCTACGTTGGCAGGCGGATTCTTAACCACCGGGCCACCAGGGAAGTCCCCTGTATTTCTTTTTATTGTTGAACTATATTCCACTGTCTGGATACACCACAGTTTATTTATCCATTCACCTACTGAAGAACATCTTGGTTGTTTCCAAGTTTTGGCAATTTATGAATAAAGCAATTATGAATAAACCTGCTATAAACATCCATGTGCACTTTTTGGGGGACATACATTTTCAACTCATTTGAGTAAATACAAAGTATAATGATTGCTACAGCACATGGTAAGAGTATGTTTAGTTCTGTAAGAAACCACCAAAATATATTCCAAAGTAACTTCCATTTTGCATTTCCACCAGTGATGAACTAGTGTTCCTGTTGCTTTACATTCTTGCTAGCATTCGGTATTGTCAGTGTTTTAGATCTGGGCCATTTTAATATCTTCATGGTGTTTTTTATGAAGTTCTTCATTTTAATGTAGTTGAATTTGTCAATCATTTTCTTTATGATTAGTGCCTTTTGTGCCTGAAGAAATTCTTCCCCTTAGAAGGTCCTGCTTATAGTTTCTTACCTTCTGAAAGCTTTATAGATCTGCCTTTCATATTTAGGCCTTTAACCTACCTGAAATTTATTTCTGTGTATGTAGGATTAGGTCTCTCTCTCTTTCCATATGGATACCTGATTGACCCAGCAATGTTTATTGAAAAGTCTGCATTTCCCACTGATCTGCAGCAGCTCCTCAGTCATATATTTGGTGCTCGTACATGTATGAGTCTGTTTCTGGGTTCTCTATCCTGTTCCCTTGGTCTACTTGTCAATACCTGGGCCAACACATGGTCGGAATTATTACAGCTATGTAACAAGGACTGATAGCTTGCAGAACAAGCCCTCTCACCCTCATCTTCTTCAGAGAGTCTGGGTAGTCAGGCACCTTGCATTTTCGTATTGTAGTTCGAGACCACAAAACAATCCTGTTGGAACATTGATTGGGGTCTGTGGGTCAAGGTGAGGACAGCTGACCACTGGCCTTGGGCCCTGGCTCTATCTGAAGGGCTCAGGGGTGCAGGGTCCGAGACAGGATGTCTGTCGTCCTAAGTCTCAGAAGGAACTAGGGCTGCCTTGCCAGGAGGAAGCTGAATGTCAACAACTTGGAGACAAGAAAGTCATGCACCAGATGAGGACAGAGACTGAGAGAAAGGACGCTGTTGCAGACCAGCCTCACTTGGACCAAACCTGGCTGGCTTGGGGGAAGGAGAGAAGGGACTCTTCAGGTGGATACATGGCGGGGGTTTTAACCCACGTGAAACTGGACCTGTAACAACTGAAAATGATCTGAGGGCTATGAGATCTACTCCTCAAAAGATGCGAGAGGAGAGTCTAGAAGGGAGGAATGCGGTCACGGAGAAATAAATACCGAGCAAATGTATTGATAAAGTGCTTCCACGTTTAGTGCCGGACGCGGGAGGAGAGTCAGCATCGGAGGAGAAATGAACAGCCTCGTGTTTGTGCTCTGCTGTATCAAATGCGGTCATAAAGTGCTTCCTTCTGGTATCTTCCTTTCTGAGGCTGGGTTTCCTGGAGGTGGACCCTGATGTGGACCTGTGTGAAAATGTGAGAACGATGTTTTAGGACGTGGTCCCAGAGAACACTCAGGGGGAGTAGGAAGTGGGTCTGGAAAGGGAAGAGAAGGAGGCCCAGGTCATGGAACTCTGGCCTGATCTCTCGGGAACCTCTGAAGGCACCCCAGAACTGTTGCGATATGGGGGCCAGGGAGATGCAGGGTGCACATCTCTGCCTCTGGGGGAGGTAAATCCCCCAGCAATCCCACACAGTGGCAGTGGGTCTGGAAGCCTGAGGAGGGCGTCAGGGTGCAGGAGAGGGACAGGAACAGGGACCAGAGGGGACAGGACGAGACAGGACAGAGCAAGAAGCAGCCCATGTGCCAGAACCCTATTCCCTGAGGCACCGTCAGCAGCACTTTACAGAAGAGGGGACGGGGGCTCAGGGCGGGTAAAGGTGTAGCCTTAGAAGAAGGACCAGGGTCGAAACTCAGGTCTCCTAACTCACTCAGCCAGCCACCTGTGAGCCTGAAGTCTTCACACAGAAGCTGCACAGATCCTGGACAGAAGAGGATGCAGGGAACTGTGGTCGGAGGAGCAGTGGACCTAGGGCCACTCTTCTACTTGAGCCCTGGCTTGGCCACAGAGAAGCCGAGGGATTCCACATCTCAGATGAGCTCAGTTGAGCCAGGCTGGGTTGAGTGGGAGGCATCTCAACAAATTACCCCAAATCTGAACGGCTTCACACAACAGCCAGGATACTTTCTGCTGATTCTTTGCTGAGTTAGGGAGTTGGGCAGGGTTCAGCTGGTGGCTCTTCTGCTCCCTGAGGCATAAGCTGGGGCTGGAACTCTCAAGATGACTACCCACACTTCTGGTGCTTTGGTAGGGATGGCTGGGGGCTGGGGGCTCTTTCTTTCTCTTTCTCTGTGGCTGCCTTAGGCTTCTTTACACGGAAAGGAAAGTCCAAGCCCGTGCATCCCAAACGGCAAAGGCAGAAGTGTAGATCTCTAAGGCCCAGATGAGAATGTTACCCAGCGTTTGTGCAGACACAACCAGCCACAGGGCCAGCCCAGATGCAAAGGGGGTGGGGAAGCAGGCTCACCTCCCAACAGGAAGTGGCCACCTTGCACAGAGCAGTACCGTGAGCCAAGTGCTGCACTGTCTCTGGGAACAGGGATCAGTCTGGGGCTGGGCTACAGCAGCCTCAGAGTCCCAGAGCAGTGTAGGGCCTGACCTGTGCAGGGTTGGAAGTGGTTTGATGAAACAGCCAAGATGTCTCAAGACATTTAAAATATGTGACATAATAATAAATGCTTTTTCATTTTTTTGGTCTTTTTTTTGTTTTTTTTTCTTATTTTTTGCTTTTTCATCTTTGAAAAAACAGCTTTGTTGAGAAATAATTCCATACTAAACCACTCACTCATTTAAAATTTACAATTCAGGGGCTTCCCTGGTGGCGCAGTGGTTGAGAGTCTGCCTGCCGATGCAGGGGACACGGGTTCGTGCTCCAGTCCGGGAGGATCCCACATGCCGCGGAGCTGCTGGGCCCGTGAGCCATGGCCACTGGGCCTGTGCGTCCGGAGCCTGTGCTCCGTAACGGGAGAGGCCACAACAGTGAGAGGCCCACGTACCGCAAAAAATAAATAAATTAATTAAATTAAATAAAATTTACAATTCAATGATTTTTGGTGTACTCACACATATGTGTAACCATCACCACAGTCAATTTTAGAACATTTTCATCTCCTAAAAAGAAGCTCCAGGGACTTCCCTGGTGGTCCAGTGGTTAAGAATCCACCTTCCAATGCAGGGGATGCGGGTTCAATCCCTGGTCGAGGAACTAAGATCCCACATGCTGCAGGGCAACTAAGCCCTCATGCCTCAACTAGAGGGCCCGCATGCCGCAAAGAACATCCTGTGTGCCGCAACTAAGACCTGAAGCAGCCCAAAATAAAATAAAATAAATATTAAGAAAAAAGAAGCTCCATACCGTTTAGCTATCACCTTCCCATTCCCCCACCACTCCCCACCCCCAGCCCTAAGCAACCACTAATACTACTTTCTGTCTCTGTATACTTCCCTATTCTGTACTTTCACATGAATGGAATCATACAATATGTGGCCTTTTGTGACTGAATTCTTTCACTCAGCATAATGTTTCCAAGGTTCCTTCAAGGGAATTCCCTTGCGGTCGAGTGGTTAGGGGAAAAAAAAGTTCATTCAGGTTACAGCATGTGTCAGTATTTCCTTCCTTTTATGGCCGAATACTATTCCACTGCATGGACTGACCACATTTTGTTTATCTATTCATCAACTGATGGACACTTGGGTTATTTCCACCCTTTGGCTACTATAAATAATGCTGCTGTGAAAATTTGTGTACCAGTTTTTGTGGACATGTACTTTCATTTCTTTTGGGTATATACCTAGAAGTAGAATTTCTGAGTCATATGATGCGATTTTTAATCATTTGAGAAATTGCCAGACTATTTCCCAAAGTGGCTGCATTATTTTACATTTCCATCAGTAATGTAGGAGGGTTCCAATTTTTCCACATCCTCACCAACACAGGTTATTATCTGACCTTTTGGTTCTAGCCATGATAGCGGGTATAAAGTTGTCTCTCAGGGTTTTGATTTGCATTTCCCTGATGACTAATGATGTTGAGCATCTTTTCAGTGCTGAATCAAAGTGATTCAGTTCTATTGTAAAGCAATTATACTCCAATAAAGATGTAAAAAAAAAAGTGATTCAGTTATATATTCTTTCTCATATTCTTTTCCATTATGGTTTATCACAGGATATTGAATATAGTTTCCTGTGCTATGCAATAAGATCTTGTTGTTTATGCATTGCATACATAATAGTTTGCATGTGCTAATCCCAAACTTCCAATCCATCCCTTCTCCACCCTCCTCCCCCTTGGCAACCACAAGTCTGTTCAGTGAGTCTGCTTCTGTTTCATAGATAAGTTAATTTTTTTAAATGATACTTTTTTAAATACATTTTTATTGGAGTATAATTGCTTGACAATACCGTATTAGTTTCTGTTGCACAACAAAGCAAATCAGCCATATGCATACACATGTGCCCACATCCTCTCCCTCTTGAGCCTCCCTCCCACCCTCCCTATCCCACCCCTCTAGGTCATCACAAAGCACCAAGCCAGTCTCCCTGTGCTATGCTGCTGCTTCCCACCAGCCAACTGTTTCACATTTGGTAGTGTATATACGCCAATGCTACTCTCACTTCGCCCCAGCTTCGCCCTCCCACCTCACGTCATCAAGTCCATTCTCCATGTCTACCTCTTTATTCCTGCCCTGCAACTAGGTTCATCAGTACCTTTTTTTTTTTTTTTTTTTAGATTCCATATATATGCCTTAGCATATGGTACTTGTTTTTCTCTTTCTGACTTACTTTACTCTGTATGACAGGCTCTAGGTCCATCCACCTCACTACAAATAACTGTTTCATTCCTTTTTATGGCTGAGTAATATTCCATTGTACATATGTGCCACGTCTTCTTCATTCATCTGTCACTGGACATTTAGGTTGGTTCCATGTCCTGGCTATTGTAAATAGTGCTGCAATGAACATTGTGGTGCATGTCTTTTTTTTAAAAAAAATTATTTATTTGGCTGCACTGGGTCTTAGTTGTGGCATGCGGGATCTGATTCCCTGACCAGGGATCGAACCTGAGCCCCCTGAATTGGGAGCACAGAGTCCTAACCACAGGACTACCAGAGAAGTCCCGTAGATAAGTTAATTTGTGTCATATTTTAGATCCCACATATAAGTGATATCATATGGTATTTGTCTTTCTCTTTCTGACTTACTTCACTTAATATGATAATCACTAGGTCCATCCATGTTGCTGTAAATGGCATTATTTCATTCTTTTTTTTTATTTCATTCTTTTTTATGGCTGAGTTATATTCCATTGTATATGTGTATCACATCTTCTTTACTTATTTATCTGTTGATGGACATTTAGGTTGTTTCCATGTCTTGGCTACTGCAACACCATTTGTTGAAAAGACTATTCTGTCTCTCATTGAATGGTCTTGGCTTCCTCACCAAAATCAGTTGACTACAGAGGTATGGTTTTATTTCTGGACTCTCAATTCTATTCCATTGGTCTATATGTCTATCCTTGTGCTGGTACCACACTGACTTGATTTTTATTGTTTTGTGATAAGTTTGAAATCAGGAAGTGTGAGTTCTCCTGCTTTGTTCTTTTTCAGGAGTTTCTGGTTATTCCGGGTCTCTTGCAAACCCACTGAATTTGAGAATCAACTTACCAATTTTTACAAAGAAGTCAGGATTTTGACAGGGATTGAGTTGAATCTGTAGATCAGTTTGAGGAGCATTGACATATTAACATGTTAAGTCTTCCAATCCATGAATGTGGGATGTTTTGTCATTTATTTAGATTTTCTGTAATTTCTTTCAACAATGATTTGTAGTTTTTAGAGTATACGAAATCAAAAGGGAAATCAGAAAATACTTTGAGATGAAAGAAAATGAAGACACATCAAAACTTATGGAATATGGTTAGTGCAGTGTTTAGAGGGAAATTTATAGCTGTAAATGTCTATACTAAGAAAGAAAAAAATATTTCAAAACAATAATCTAATCTCCCGTCTTAAGACAGTGGAAAAAGAAGGTCACTTGTATTTAACATTGTACTGAAGATTCTAGCCAAGCAATTGATTAATAAAATGAAAAAAAAAAAGACATCCAGATTGGGAAGGAAAAAGTCAAACTATCTCTATTCCTGTATGACATAACCTAGTATGTACAAAATCCTGAGGAATCCACTAAAAAACTATTAGAATTAATAAATGAGTTCACCAAAGTCTCCGGATACAAGATCCATATACAAAACTCAATTGTATTTTTATATGCTTGTAATGAACAACTGAAAATGAAATTAAGAAAACAATACCATCCACAACAGTGTAAAGAAGTATATATGCTTTTTGAAAAACTCATTACAGGGCTTCCCTGGTGGCACAGTGGTTAAGAATCCACCTGCCAATGCAGGGGACATGGGTTCGAGCCCTGGTCTGGGAGGATTCTACATGCCACGGAGAAACAAAGCCCGTGCGCCACAACTAGTGAGCCTGCACTCTAGAGCCTGTGAGCCACAACTACTGAAGCCTGTGTGCTACAACTATTGAAGCTCGCGCGCCTAGAGCCCGCCCAGGCTCTGCAACAAGAGAAGTCACCTCAATGAGAAGCCCGCACATTGTAATGAAGACGAGCCCCCACTCCCCGCAACTAGAGAAAGCCCGCGTGTAGCAACATTCAACGCAGCCAAAAATAAAATAAATTAAAAAAAAGAAAAGAAAAGAATCCGCCTGCCAATGCAGGGGGCATGGGTTTGAGCCCTGATCGGGAAGATCCCACATGCCACGGAGCAACTTAGCCCGTGCTCCACAACTACTGAAACCCGCGCGCCTAGAGCCTGGGCTCCGCAACAAGAGAAGCCAACACATTCATAAGCCTGTGCACCCCAACGAAGAGTAGCCCCCGCTCATCGCATCTAGAGAAAGCCCGCGCTCAGCAACGAAGACCCAACACAGCCAAAAATAAATAAATAAAATTAAAACAAAAAGAAAACGAAAACTCATTACATAAGATCTTGCAGTTGAGCTCATATTTCAAACAGTACTGCGCCATCTTCTCAACTGGAACAATATAGTAAATGAGAATATCTGTGATTTCTGCTTGCGATAAAGTCACAGGCACCGTAAGGGTTTCAGTGGAAGCTAAATTCCTTCAGTTAGAGGAATGCAGTTACATGTCCACTTGAGAATAAAGGTGGGATTTTCCCCATCCAAATGCAGAGATGTCCTGCCTGACCTTGCCTGACCATCCAGGTCCACCCTCCCCTGATGCAGGGTGTAATTTCCGAGGGAGACTCAGGTGGGAGGACACCCCCCGCCCCCCAGAAGCAGGTCCTCCTGCTAGGGCGGGGTGCAGCCCAAGACAGGCGCAGGAGGACTTGCATGAACTCAAACTGATACTTAAGGACTGTGTTCGTATAAAGACGAATACAATCCATGCTGTGTTCATCATCATTGTTGTTTTTTTCTTCTGATTTTAACAGAAATTGACATTAAATACTTCCTTAGGCCGCCTGAGTGAATCAGGGTCGGTGTGGGGCCGCGAGGGTAGAGGCCATGGGGGCCTTGCGCCGCTCTCCCTCCCTCCACCCCTCCTCCTCTCCCCCTTCCCCTCCCTCCCTCCTACCTTTCTCCCGCTGCCCGTTCCCCGGGTTCCTTTTCTCCCTCTGCCCCTCCACCTCCCTCCCCTTCCCTCCTCCCGCTTCCCTCTGTCCCTCCAACCCTTCCCCAGGTTCCTTTTCTCCCTCCACCCTCCTCCCTCCCTCTTCCCTTTGCCCCTCCCCCTCCATCCCCGGGCCTCTCTCTTGCGCCCTCAGACAGCACTCGCGGGCAGGGAGTCATGCGCGGTCTCTCCGGGCGCGCGGCGCTGCGGGGGCTGATGTGCCGCACGCGGGCCCCGGTCGCCAGCCTGCTTGCGCGCTCCAGCTCTGGTGAGTCCGCCCACCCGGCGGCCATGCGCGAGGTGGGGCGGGCTGAGGCGCCGCAGGCCTCTGCTGGCGCACGTGCGGGCCCTGGCGCAGGGGGCTTGAGGCCTCGGGACTGGCCGGCTGGAGCTGCGCGACCGTCGGGTTCTCGCCGGGCTGGGGCCGTGCACGCAGCCCCCCCCCCACCGCTCACTCCCACCCAGCCCCCCACGCCCCCGCTCACCTCCTCACCGTGCTCAGGGCAGGGGGTCCCCAGGGTTCCAGGGCAGGAGGAAGCCAGAAGCCTGGTGGCCACACTTTGCGGCGGACTCGGGGCTCCTGAGAGGGGTCATTCTCATCAGATGAACACTGCCGTCCTGGGGCGTTTTTCCCTCTGGCCTATCCCTGCCCGCTGGTATCCACAGGGACCTCTGCCCTAGCTGCTGACCCTCAGGCTCTTCCTGAGCAGCAGATGTCCTGGCGTTCCAAATGCTGGCAAGAGTGAACTGCCACCGGCTGAGGCACAAGCCAGCTGGCAGCAGGGCCCCCAGGCACTGGGCTTGGGGGACGAAATAAGGATGGGGGGACTTCCTCCAGCACGGTTCATTGAAGGGATGTGGTGGGAACCCACTGTCTGCTCTCCAGGCCCTGCACAACTTTGGTTTATTTTCCTCCTGGGGATGGGAAGGCAGCTGCAGATGCCTCCAGGGACACTGGCCCTCCTGGACCCTATGTCTCATCTCTCCTCCAGTTTTCTCCTCCCTCTTTGCAGGAATTAGCTGGACATCCAGGGTCTGGGCTCCTCTCAAAAGTACACTTGACCCTGGACCCAATGCTGAGGGTCAGCATAACTCTGGAAGTGGCCTGGGGCTGTAGGAGGGTGACTATGCTGGGGGGTCTTCCGGGCAGTGTCTCCCCAGGAGGGGGAAGACTGTGGCAGTGTTGACTTTAGGTCTGGAAGCATCCCACCCTGGAACCCCACAGCAGCCTGGCCAACGAAGGTGTGAGGGGAGGAGCCCTCTCAACTCTCCCCACCTGCAGACAGGAACCCCTCCACCTTTCTCCTCAATCCCCAGGTCCCTTTGTCCCGCTGTCTGTGGCCCAGCCGGTGGGGAAAGTGCCCTTCTGTCTCCCTGGTCCCCTGCCATTCCTTCACCTGAGACCCAGAAGATGGGTGGTAGTTCCTTCCTGATGTGGCAGGTTGGGGGTTCAGACATTGTGCTAGCGCCACAAAGGACAAGAGTGAAAATCAGGCCAAGACTTGTACTTTCTTTCCAGTGTGGCATCTTTGGGCCTCCGGGTGGCCTCTGAGCTGGACTGTGCCTCCCTAGGCCTCCAGGCTGTCTAAGATAGATGCCTTTTCAGGGGACATCAGCTCTATCATGGGCAGCTTCTGCCACTGCCTGGGAGGGCCCATGGCCCCTCTGACAGGCTGAAGTCCCCAGGGACCCCCTGTGCTGCTTGTCCCAAGGGGTAGCACCATGCTAGACAGTCCTGGCTGTGGATACCACACTTCTCCCCTCCAGAGCTGCTCTGCCTGAGGCAGACACTCTGAAGTCCAGGTGACCCCTGGGTCCTGGCAGGGGAACCCAGGTCCGGGAGACATGAAAGGGTGAGGCCTCGGCAGCCCCGAACCCCCCTCTTCTAAAGGAGGACCCTCCTGGACCCTGGAGCGGACCCTGGTTGCGGTGAAGCCAGACGGGGTGCAGCGGAGGCTTGTTGGGGATGTGATCCAGCGCTTTGAGAGGAGGGGCTTCAAGCTGGTGGGGATGAAGATGCTGCAGGTACCAGGGCTCTTGGCCTGTGGGTGTCCCTGAGGGGACTGGGATGGGGGGCTTCTCACATCTCAGCCCTGCATCAGGAAGACATCCTGGTGTTGGCAGTAGAAGGGGAGGGGTGGGGAGGTGTCTGCCTTGTGCTTTTGTGGCTGGAGTGCTGCCCCATGTAGGTGTCGTCTGCAAAGGGCCCTGTGATCAGTACACCATGTCACTGTCCCAGTGCCTGGTGGGGCTCCCTCTCCAGGGCCTCCTCTCACCTCCTTCCCCCAATGCACCAGGCACCAGAGAGCATCCTTGCCGAGCACTACCACGACCTGCAGAGGAAGCCCTTCTACCCAGCCCTCATCAGCTACATGAGCTCCGGCCCGGTGGTGGCCATGGTACAGCGGGGCAGGGGTGGTGGGAGGGGTGGAGGGTCCTGGACTGAGCCCTTGGTGATACCCACCTCTCCCCACCTCCTTTATCTCTGTGCTGCAGGTCTGGGAAGGCCCCAATGTGGTCTGCACCTCGAGGGCTATGATAGGACACACCAACTCGGCTGAGGCTGCCCCTGGCACCATCCGGGGAGACTTCAGCATCCACATCAGCAGGTATGGGGGCCCTAACACACTCGGCCACTTGGAGCTGAGGGCCAGCTCACTAGGGGCTTGGGGTGGCGGCTTGCTGCTAAGGCAGATCCACCAGACCTGGGCTTCTTGCTCAGGGGAAAGTAAAGCCAGAGGAGACTTTTACTGATGGCACATCACACCTAACGTTTGCTAGTGCAGTTTTTTTAAAAACCCTTTCATGCACACAGGAGAAGATAAAGCATTCCCTGTGTGTTTTATATGTGCTCTGCCATCGTTGTCTATCACCTCACTTTATCGCCAGACACCCCGGGGGTTAGCACAGGACAGATGAGGTTGTGGGTAAGAAGCTGAGATCAGGCTGGAATCCAGTTTTGCAGCTCCCCTGTTCTTCCTTTCACCTCTGTACAATCACCCCGCTTGCTCCCCTCGACAGTAGGGGATCAGCAGACTGTCCCTGGGATCCCCAAGGTGCACGCAGCAGACTGTCCCTAGGACCCCCAAGGTGCACACTGAAGCCTGTGTCCTACCTCTGCCACCTGGCACAGGAATGTCATCCACGCCAGCGACTCCGTGGAGGGGGCCCAGAGGGAGATCCAGCTGTGGTTCCAGAGCAGTGAGCTGGTGGACTGGGCAGACGAAGGCCACCACAGCAGCATCTATCCAGCCTGAGCACTCAGGGTGCCCTCAGTCACCCCAGCATCCACCCAGGACCAACTACCTCTGTCGACAAGACCTTGAGCCCACACCCATGCTCTGCCCATCTGTCCCAGACCCACCCGCCTGTCCACCTGCTGCCCCACCCCAGCCCAGAGGGGTTGAGCCACCAACTTTATGTGCCTTTTAGTATTATCCGAAGCAAGCAAGAGATTGGACAAAATCCTTTCTGTACCAAAGTGCCAGACAAGCTTTGGGGTGCCTCCAAAAGCTGGTAGTGTGACCTCCCTTCCCCCAGAGT
The DNA here is from genome assembly GCF_949774975.1 of Lagenorhynchus albirostris. NCBI lineage: Eukaryota > Metazoa > Chordata > Mammalia > Artiodactyla > Delphinidae > Lagenorhynchus > Lagenorhynchus albirostris. The sequence goes on from NC_083109.1 coordinate 49,610,557, forward strand.
GGGGACATTAAAATTCACTGTGCTGTGCGTGGGGGTGGAGTGCTCATTACAGCCTCTGCCATCTCTGAGGTAAGGATGAGGCCTTTATGCAAAGTTGTAAGCAGCCTGAAAGTAGAAATGAAGCTTACCATCTCTCACACACCAGGAGGGAATCAATAACTTTGTTGAATGTATGAGACAGGCAGAGGTCCAGAGACCTCCAGCCTGAAATCTGGGGAATCCAAGCTGAGCCCCTGAGCTAGTGCTCTCCCTGAAGGAGGAGCCCTAGGCAGGACTGGAGGGTTGCAGGAAGGGGTAGGCAGGGAACTGAAGCCGCCCCCAGGGCAGAAAGGCTGGTGACCACACTGACACTACACACTTACGCCTGGTCCTCAGGTGTGTCCCCGGTCACTTGTCACAGGTACTGGACACCACACATCATTACACCTGCTGAGGCCGACTTGGTCCTCACTCAAATTTGACGTCTTGCCGACGGAAGCGCTGGTCCCGGATTCCCGGCTTTGGTTGCTCTCTGTGCCTACACATGAGGGCACGGATGAAGTGTACTGACTTTACTGGCCGCGAGAGGGTCGTGTTGGGAGCCAACCCTGGGACTGGCCATTCGAGAGAAGGGCCTTCCTTGTTTCCCATGGCTTTTCTGGGCTCTACTCTCCTTCCCTCTTCTACGTCACACTTTTGCAACAGGAAAGGGAAGCGTCCAGGAGGCGAGGAACTTTAAATGCTGGGCGAGTCCGACCAGGTGTTTTAAATGCACAGCAGGGCCCAGGGCGGTGAGGGAAGCCGAGGGGCCCTGGGCCGGCCCGCGAGCTCCACCTTAGCCCAGGAACCGAGTGTCCCCTTTGTCCGGCCGGCTCCGACCCCGGCACTGACGCCCAGCCTTGTGAAAAGCAGTCGGGAAAGCGGACAGCTTCCATCCGCGTTCACCGCGCCTCCGCCGCGAGAACCTGCCCGCCGCACTGCGCCTGCGCACACCTTGGCGCCCAGAGTGACTTCCAGTCCCAGCAGGCCGCGCGGCCATGCGGCCGGACGTCCTGGGAGAAGCGGGGGGAGGGCCGGGAAGGACCCGGTAGTCCTGGGAAGAGGGAGGGCCGGGGTGGTTGGAGCGTCCTGGGAGGAGCGAGGGGACGCGGAGGCGGGGCTTCCTGGGAGGAGCGAGAGCACGCGGAGGCGGAGCGTCCCGAGAGGGGCGAGCGCCGGGTGGGCCGGGCCTCCTCGTCCCAGGCCAGCCAGAGAGGAGGGCGCGGGCACAGCGCCACCTGTCCCCGGAGGACGAGGTCGGAGTCCTGTTCCAGGCGGGCCCCTGCTGTTCTAGCCTCCCAGGCCCGCACCGAGCGCCATGGCCCAGCCACCGCCTGACGTCAGCGAGGACGACTGTCTCCCGGAGTACCGCCACCTCTTCTGTCCGGACTTGCTTCGGTGAGGGCCGTGTCGGGGGCGCCCCAGGGAGCCGGGCAGGGGGCGGGGGCGCCTGCGGTGCGGGCTGCACGGGGACTGCGGTTTTACTGGGATGCGTGAGGACCCCATGCCTGATGGCCAGACTGTCCGGAGGTCCAGGTGCCCCAGAGATGCAACTGCTGGTGTTCTGATCTTTGCATGGCTGTGAGCACGGTCTGTTTGTTCTGTGGGTGATGGTGGGTGTTCATTAGCAATGCTCCGAGGTGGGGGTGAGTGTCAAAGGACACAACCAAGCCAAAGGTCAGGAGAGGGAAGGATTTATTATTGCCAGCAGCAAGTAAGGAGAACATTGGAGATTTTCCCCAAAGCGGAGTCTCCCCGCACAGCAAATTTGGGGAAGTTTTAAGCTAAAGGTGCATGCATATTCATGAAGGGTTTGGGCGGTTGAGAGACCAAGCTTTAATTGATTAAAGTCACAAGGGTCATCATCCCTGAGGTTCCAGTTGATCTGATGATTGCGCACTTCAGGCTAATCTTTACCATGGAAACAACTGGGAGTCTTTAAACCTGATTTATTATCTTTGCTATTGTTACTTCTCTTGCTGATGACAATCGTTAGTTTCTGTATTCTTTTTTTTTTTTAACTTGGATAGAGTTTGACCCCTATCCATTTCTTAAAACTTTTATTTTATTTATTTTTTATACAGCAGGTTCTTATTAGTTATTTATTTTATACATATTAGTGTATATATGTCAATCCCGAACTCCCAATTCATCCCACCACCACGCCTCCCTGCCACTTTCCCCCCTTGGTGTCCATATGTTTGTTCTCTACATCTGTGTCTCTGTTTCTGCCCTGCAAACCGGTTCACCTGTACCATTTTTCTAGGTTCCACATATATGCGTTAATATATGATATTTGTTTTTCTCTTTCTGACTTACTTCACTCTGTATGGCAGTCTCTAGGTCCATTCACGTCTCTACAAATGACCCAACTTCGTTCCTTTTTATGGCTGAGTAATATTCCATTGTATATATGTACCACATTTTCTTTATCCATTCGTCTGTCGATGGGCATTTAGGTTGCTTCCATGACCTGGCTATTGTAAATAATGCTGCCATGAACATTGGGGTGCATGTGTCTTTTTGAATTATGGTTTTCTCTGCATATATGCCCAGTAGTGGGATTGCTGGGTCCTAGGGTAATTCTATTTTTAGTTTTTTTAAGGAACCTCCATACTGTTCTCCATAGTGGCTGTATCAATTTACATTCCCACCAACAGTGTAGGAGGGTTCCCTTTTCTCCACACTCTCTCCAGCATTTGTTGTTTGCAGATTTTCTGATGATGCCCATTCTAACCCGTGTGAGGTGATACCTCATTGTAGTTTTGATTTGCATTTCTCTAATAATTAGTGATATTGAGCAGCTTTTCATGTGCCTCTTGGCCATCTGTATGTCTTCTTAGGAGAAATGTCTATTTAGGTCTTCTGCCCATTATTTGATTGGGTTGTTTGTTTTTTTAAATATTGAGCTGCATGAGTTGTTTATATATTTTGGAGATTAATCCTTTGTTGCTCCATTTGCAAATATTTTCTCCCATTCTGAGGGTTGTCTTTGTGTCTTGTCTGTAGTTTCCTTAGCTGGGCAAAAGCTTTTAAGTTTCATTAGGTCCCATTTGTTTATTTTTGTTTTTATTTCCATTACTCTAGGAGTTGCGTCAAAAAAAGACCTTGCTGTGATTTACGGCAAAGAGTGTTCTTCCTATGTTTTCCTCTAAGAGTTTTATAGTGTCTGGTCTTACATTTAAGTCTTTAATCCGTTTTGAGTTTATTTTTGTGTATGGTATTAGGGAGTGTTCTAATTTCATTCTTTTACATGTAGCTGTCCAGTGCTCCCAGCACCACTTATTGAAGAGACTATCTTTTCTCCATTATATATTCTTGCCTCCTTTGTCATAGATTAGTTGACCATAGGTGCATGGGTTTATCTCTGGGCTTTCTGTCCTGTTCCACTGATCTGTATTTCTCTTTTTGTGCCAGTACCATATTGTCTTGATTACTGTAGCTTTGTAGTATAGTCTGAAGTCAGGGAGTCTGATTCCTCCAGCTCCGTTTTTTTCCTTCAAGTCTGCTTTGGCTATTCGGGGTCTTTTGTGTCTCTACACAAATTTTAAGATTTTTTGTTCTAGTTCTGTAAAAAGTGACACTGGTAATTTGATAGGGATTGCATTGAATCTGTAGATTGCTTTGGGTAGTAGTCATTTTCACAATATTGATTCTTCCAATCCAAGAACATGGTATATCTCTCCATCTGTTTGTGTCATCTTTGATTTCTTTCATCAGTGTCTTATAGTTTTCTGAGTACAGGTCTTTTACCTCCTTAGGTAGGTTTATTCCTAGGTATTTTATTCTTTTTGTTGCAATGGTAAATGGGATTGTTTCCTTAATTTCGCTTTCTGATCTTTTGTTGTTAGTGTATAGGAATGCAAGAGATTTCTGTGCATTAATTTTGTATCCTGCAACTTTACCAAATTCATTGATTAGCTCTAGTAGTTTTCTGGTGGCATCTTTAGGATTCTCTATGTATATTATCATGTCATCTGCAGTGACAGTTTTACTTCTTCTTTTCCTATTTGTATTCCTTTTATTTCTTTTTCTTCTCTGATTGCAGTGGTTAGGACTTCCAAACTATGCTGAATAATAGTGGCTAGAGTGGACATCCTTGTTTTTTTCCTGATCTTAGAGGAAGTGCTTTCAGGTTTTCACTATTAAGAATGATGTTGCTGTGGGTTTTTTCATACATGGCCTTTATTATGTTGAGGTAGGTTCCCTCTATGCCCACGTTCTGGAGAGTTTTTATCATAAATGGGTGTTGAATTTTGTCAAAAGCTTTTTCTGCATCTATTGAGATGATCATATGGTTTTCATTCTTCAATTTGTTAATATGGTGTATCACATTGATTGATTTGCATATATTGAAGAATCCTTGCGTCCCTGGTATAAATCCCACTTGATCATGGTGTATGATCCTTTTAATATGTTGTTGGATTCAGTTTGCTAGTATTTTGTTGGGGATTTTTGCATCTATATTCATCAGTGATACTGGTCTGTAATTTTCTTTTTTTGTAGTATCTTTATCTGGTTTTGGTATCAGGGTGCTGGTGGCCTCATAGAATGAGTTTGGGAGTGTTCCTTCCTCCACAATTTTTTGGAAGAGTTTGAGAAGGATGGGTGTTAGCTCTTCTCTAAATGTTTGATAGAATTCACCTGTGAGGCCATCTGGTCCTGCACTTTTGTTCGTTGGAAGATTTTTAATCACAGTTTCAATTTCATTACTTGTGATTGGTCTGTTCATATTTTCTATTTCTTCCTGGTTCAGTCTTGGAAGGTTATACCTTTCTAAGAATTTGTCCACTTCTTCCAGGTTGTCCATTTTATTGGCATATAGTTGCTTGTAGTAGTCTCTTAGGATGCTTTGTATTTCTGCGGTGTCTGTTGTAACTTCTCCTTTTTCATTTCTAATTTTATTGATTTGAGTCCTCTCCCTCTTTTTCTTGATGAGTCTGGCTAGTGGTTTACCAATTTTATTTATCTTCTCAAAGAACCAGCTTTTAGTTTTATTGATCTTTGTTATAGTTTTCTTTGTTTCTATTTCATTTATTTCTGCTCTGATCTTTATGGTTTATTTCCTTCTGCTAACTTTGGGTTTTGTTTGTTCTTCTTTCTTTAGTTCCTTTAGGTGTAAGGTTAGATTGTTTATTTGAGATTTTTCTTGTTTCTTGAGGTAGGCTTGTATTGCTATAAACTTCCCTCTTAGAACTGCTTTTGCTGCATCCCATAGGTTTTGGATCATTGTGTTTTCATTGTCATTTGTCTCTAGGTATTTTTTATTTCCTCTTTGATTTCTTCAGTGATCTCTTGGTTATTTAGTAATGTATTGTTTAGCCTCCATGTGTTTGTGTTTTTTATGTTTTTTTCCCCTGTAATTGATTTCTAATCTCATAGCGTTATGGTCGGAAAAGATGCTTGATATGATTTCAATTTTCTTAAATTTACCGAGGCTTGATTTGTGACCCAAGATGTGATCTATCCTGGAGAACGTTCCATGTGTACTTGAGAAGGAAGTGTAATCTGCTGTTTTTGGATGGAATGTCCTATAAATATCAATTAAATCTATCTGGTCTATTTTGTCATTTAAAGTTTGTGTTTTGTTATTAATTTTCTGTCTGGATGATCTGTCCATTGGTGTAAGTGAGGTGTTAAAGTCCCCCACTATTATTATTATTATTTTTTAATTAATTTATTTATTTTTGACTGTGTTGGGTCTTCGTTGCTGCATGCGGGCTTTCTCTAGTTGCAGTGAGCAGGGGTACTCTTCGTTGTGGTGTGCAGGCTTCTCATTGTGGTGGCTTCTCTTGTTGCAGAGCACAGGCTCTAGGTGCACAGGCTTCAGTAGTTGTGGCTCACGGGCTCTAGAGCACAGGATCAGTAGTTGTGGTGCATGGGCTTAGTTGCTCCACGGTATGTGGGATCTTCCGGGCCAGGGCTTGAACCTGTGTCCCCTGCATTGGCAGGCAGATTCTTAACCACTGAGCCACCAGGGAAGCCCAAAGTCCCCCACTATTATTGTGTTACTGTCGATTTCCTCTTTTATAGCTGTTAGCAGTTGGCTTATGTATTGAGGTGCTCCTATGTTGGGTGTATATCTATTTATAATTGTTATTTCTTCTTCCTGGATTGATCCCTTGATCGTTATGTAGTGTCCTTCCTTGTCTCTTGTAACATTCTTTATTTTAAAATCTATTTTATCTGATATGAGTATTGCTACTCCAGCTTTCTTTTGATTTCCATTTACATGGAATATCTTTTTCCATCCTCTCACTTTCAGTCTGTATGTGTCCCTAAGTCTGAAATGGGTCTCTTGTAGACAGCATATATATGTGACCCCTACCCATTTTTATTTAAAAAAAATTTTATTTATTTGGCAGCACCGGGTCTTAGTTGTGACATGTGGGATGGCATGTGGGATCTTCAGTTGTGGCATGCGGGATCTAGTTCCCTGACCAGGGATCAGGTCCCTGCATCAGGAGCATGGAGTCTTAACCACTGGACCACCAGGGAAGTCCCAGTTTCTGTATTCTTTTGAGACCTGTTCGAGGACAAGACTGTGACCAGGCTTAGATCATAGAATGGCTTAGGCCAAAACTGCTTCTCTTATGTCAGGAAAGCCATGCGTGTTTCTCTTTCTCCAGGAACCGTCTACTCTATCCACTTAGCAGGTGGCTGGAGGAAGGCTTGTATGTTTTGAAAACATTTCTCATTTAATTGATAACTTTCTGCATAGAGACTTTTATGCATAGAGACATTCTTCCCAAAGATTCAAAAAGCTGAGGAATGCAGGCTTTAAAAAGCAGCGTTTCTCAAATTTGACAGAAGTGCCCAGTGCAGAGGGTCAGTGTCCTCCAGGAGCACCTCCTCCCTGCCCCCATTTAACAGGGGCCTCTTTAAAGAGCCTCTATTTTCTTCTCTCAGGGACAAGGTAGCCTTCATCACAGGCGGCGGCTCTGGAATCGGGTTCCGGATTGCTGAGATTTTCATGCGGTAAGCACTGCTCTGTGTGCTCTGTGCCCCATCTTGCTCCCCACCCCCTTGCATAGACCCCACTGGACCCTGGGATCTTGGGCAAAATGCCGGTGGGTGGTGGGAACCCCTCTAGCCCCAGGGCCATCAGAGAGCATCTGAAAGGGGTCAAGTGCTGTCCGGGGAGAGGCAAGACTACAGCCTCTCCTAGAGATTAGTCTAGACTGTTGGGCTCTGGCCTCAGCACCCCCATTTGTACAAAGCAGGAGGATCCAAAGGTTGAGGTAATTCTACTGCAGTGTCCCCCAGGGTCTTGCTGAGCCAGGGTCAGTGTGGGCCGAGTTGGACCCTGGCACCATGCAGAGCACAGTGTCTCCTGGGACACAAGGTCTGTGGTCTCAGGCCCAGGTCAACAGTTTGTCACCCCCACCGAGGAGAGGCCTAGAGTTAGGCTGGGGTTAGGGGAGGTGAAGCTGGTTTCCTCCAGGACCCTGCTTTTCAGAGATGTCCCACTGGACGAGATTTTGGGACTCATCCATTCCAGGTGAATTTGTTTTCCTAGCTGGAAGCTTTGTTGCTTCTCTGAGCAGAGCGTGGCCAGCTGTGCTGTGGTGTTCTGAGGATTCAGTGGGACTGGCTTAGCAGGTGGTAGCTGGTACTGTTACTGAGTTTGAGGCTGGGTTTGTCGGGAGGTAAGGCAGGGGAGGTGCCCTGGCCCTGGAATGGGCTCTCTGTCCTTCACTCTAGCCTCCCGGGGAGACCCAGGTGGACCCAGCAGGACTCATGCAGAGTCTGGGCCCTGTGTCCAAGACTCACAGCTGCTCACATGGTGTTTGGGGCAAGGCCCACATCCCCGCATGGCTGGCATACCTCATGCCAGAGAGACCCAGCCCAGAAACCACAGTGGTGCCTGCCTGAGGTCCTGCCACAGTCTCTCAGCCCCACAGAGGCCCCTGTGTCCTCTGCTAGCTGTGCCTTCAGCCCTAGGCTGGTGTTTAAGCCTGAGAGACCCTTTGGGGAGGGGGACCTTTGCTTCAAGCGCCAGGCAGGAGCCCGGCTGGGCGTGTCCCTTGCACCTTGCTGCCCTCACACCTGCCCTCTGGCTTTGCAGGCACGGCTGCCACACAGTCATCGCCAGCAGAAGTCTTCCCAGAGTGTCGATGGTAAGGGGTCTCTCCTGTGCCCACATGTCCATGGGTAGCTTTGGGGGCTGGGAGCCTGGGCCTGGAGGGTCCTGAGGTCCAGAGGATGATTACACCAAAACCTGCCCCTCTTCCAAATACAGAGCTTCAATGGAAGTGGCCCGCAGGGACATCCTTGTCTTTTTAAAGAATCTACTTATTGGGTCCTGTGCAGGAACCCTTATGTTGGGTGGTACTGTGGCCCCAAGACAGATATCTGGGCTCACCAGGGTCATGAGGGTGGAGAGTCTCTCCACTGCCATGGCTGGTCTCGGGGCAGGGACTGGACGTCAGCTGGAGCTGCCGTTGACCTGTGACTAGTGACCAGGGGCCTGGAGGGTGATGAAAGGGGAGAGGGTGCGGGCTGTCTTAGCAGCGTCCACCAGGGGTCATGGCCCTAGGGAGTGGCCACTTGCCAGCTGTGTCTCTGCAGAGTGGGTTTCAGCAGCAGAGCCCGGCTTCCTGGCAGAACCTGGCTAATCATCCTTATCAGATTCTGAAGGGCTGTTCCTCCAGGCTGAGGCCACCGGCCTGCTGCCCACCTCTCTCTTCCTGTCCGGCGTCTAGGCTGCCAGAAAGCTGGCTGCTGCCACTGGCCAGAAGTGCCTCCCTTTATCTCTGGACGTCCGAGCTCCCCTGGCCATCATGGCAGCCGTGGAGCAGGCTCTGAAGGAGTTCGGGAAGATCGACATTCTCATTAACTGTGAGTCACTGTTGAGCGAGGCCAGGGGGCTTCCTTTTTTTTTTTTAGAAAAATCACAGTACTTTATTATTTCCAGCGCAAAGGGCAGGTCTTTGAAAAACGAGGGGGCAAGTTCTGATTGCGGGGAGGAGGCCCCTTCTTGCTGGCTATGCATGAGCGAGTTCCACAGGACCACAATGACCGAGTCCCCACACAGGACCATCTTGGAGATGTAGCGGTGCTTGTTGACTGGCTTGGACTTCTTCTTCTTCTTCTTCTTCTTCTTGCTCCTGCCACTCTTGGGGACCTCGGTTCACACCTCCTTCACTTTCTCCAGCACCATGTTGCGGTGCCTATCAAAGGCCTTCACACGGCCCAGGAGCTTCTTGTTGCGGCAATTGATGAGCACTTGGGTGTTGTTCTTGACCGACTGTGTGAGCACGGGGAGTGGACCCATGTTAAACTCTTCCTCCTCCCGCTTCTGCAGCTCCTCTGGGGTCATCTCACCCTTGGGCTTGTTGAGGAGGCACATGGTGGCAGTGGTGGTGGCCGTGCTCTCAAGTCACTAATGTCTCCTCCACATTGCTTCGGCCTTCTGGCCAGGGGGCTTCTGACAGGTCAGCAATACCAGATCTCCCTGTTTGGAGGCCCCAGAACTGTCCTGGCTCCAGGCCACTGTCTCAGCCCAGCTCAGCTCCTTCCGGGTCAGTGCAGCTGTGGCTCAAGAGGATGCCCTGTGAACTAGGCTGAATCATAGAGTAGGGCCACTCTTGTGTCCTGAAATTCCCCCTTAAAGAAAAAGGACTACATGTTATTGTTTTAGTATAGTTTTAGATTCGCAGACTAATTGAGCAGATAGTACAGAGAACTCCACATACTATGAACACCTTGCATTTGTTACAACCGGGGAACCGATATTGATACATACGGTTCACTATAGTCCCTATTTTACATTCAGGTTCATTTTTGCTGAAATTTCCTTTAAAAACATCCTGCGTCTTATTTTCCTGCCACTAACAAAGTCATAAGCTGGGCAGCTTAAAACAACAGAAATATATTCTCTCACAGTCTGGAGGCCAGAAGTCTGAAAACAAGGCTCGGCGGAGCTTCTGTCCCAGGCCCTGCCCTCAGCTCCTGGGGTTGCTGCCTGGTGGGCCTTGGCTCTGGGCTGCACCCCTCCAGCCTCTGCCTTCCACACACTGCCATCCCCTGTGCACGTCTGTGTCCTCTTCTTTTTAAGGATGCCAATCCTTGGGCTTAGGCCACCCTAATTCAGTATGATTTACTCTTACCTTGATGACATCTGCAAAGACCATCTTTTCAAATAAGGTCACGTTCACAGGCACCAGGGGTTGGGACTTCAGCGCATTTTTTTAGGGACACAATCCAAACCATAAAACCCATCCTGCCCGTCATTCAGGAACTTGTCCAAATGCTCAGGTTTCCTTCCCTGGCCAACCTGGGCCACCCCGAGGGTCCAGATGCTTCAACTGCCCGGGGCTCCAGCACCATCCGCTCTCTCCTTCCACTGGCAGGTGCAGCCGGGAACTTCCTGTGCCCTGCCAGTGCCTTGTCCTCCAACGCCTTCAAGACCGTGATGGACATCGACACCTTGGGCACCTTCAACGTGTCTCGCGTACTCTACGAGAAGTTCTTCCATGTGAGTGTCCCGTGGCCAGGGCCTCCCCGCTTCTGGCCACCGCTCACTGCCCCTCTCGTGTGTTGCAGCGCCATGGAGGGGTGATCGTGAACATCACTGCAACCCTGGGTACCCGCGGGCAGGTGCTCCAAGTGCATGCAGGCTCTGCCAAGGCGGCCGTGGGTACGGGCGCCCCCTCTGGTCTGCCCACGTGGGTTCCTCCCCATCCCTGTCCCCGGAGGCCGGCAGTGTCCCCCCACCCCCACCCAGGCCTCCCTAAAGGCAGAGCAGCCCTGCTTCTCCCTCATGCCTGCCGGCCTCCCGTGCAGATGCGATGACACGGCACCTGGCTGTGGAGTGGGGCCCCCAGAACATCCGCGTCAACAGCCTTGCCCCCGGCCCCATCAGCGGCACAGAGGGCTTCCGGCGGCTGGGTAAGGCTCCCGGGAAGCCCAGGCCCCCCAGCGGGTGCTCCCCTAAGCACAGGCACCCCTGCCCCCTCCACCGTGCCTCCGAGGGCTCCCCTCCCACCTGGCTGGGATAGGCCTGGGATCAGTGCCAAATCCTCATGGCTTCCCAGGGTGGGCAAAGAGTCCGTCTCCAGGCTGGGGACAGTTTGCACATCCCTGCAATGGACTAAGGGTCAGCTGGACTTGGGCAGCTGCCCCCTAGAGCTAGAGGCCAGGGGCTGCTGGCCTTGATATGTGAGCCGGACACAAAGTGGGGCCCCATTGAAGCCTCCAGAGCCTTGGCAGGGTGAGCAGAGCAAGGCCCTGTGCTGGTTCTGTAGTGGTGTTACTGTACCTGGCCTGTTCCTGCTCCCCCAGGATGATGCTAACGATGCCCCCAACATTCCCGGGTGTGGTTCAGGGAAAGCTGGGCAGGGGAGGGTGGAGGGCCCCGGGGTCCTGGGGCCTACAGGGGCTGAGCCTCCCACTGCTTCCCAGGTGGCCCACAGGCCAGCATGAGGGCAAAGGTCCTGGCAAGCCCCCTGCAGAGGCTGGGGAACAAGACGGAGATCGCCCACAGCGCCCTCTTCCTGGCCAGCCCTTTGGCATCCTATGTGACGGGGGCCCTGCTGGTGGTTGATGGTGGGGCCTGGCTGACATTCCCTAACGACATCCAGTTGCTGGCGGACTTCTCATCCTTCTCTGCTAAGCTCTAGGTGATGTGCCACTCCCACCTTCAGGGGTCACCTGTGTCCTTGGCCCCCTCCCCAAAATACCCACCTAGTGGACTGATGGTCACTGTGCTGGGCCTGATGCCTTTCTCCTCAGTCTCTTACGTGTATTTCTAGATGTATTCTCGGGCACTGTTGGGTTCCCCTGCTCCACACATAGGGCAAGGCTCGAGTCTTCCAGGGCAGATGGGTGGTGCTGGGAGGGGCCAGCCCCACGGAGCTGCACTGCAGACCTCGGGGCCTCCCTGAAAACCAGAACCTGTATGGCTTGCCTGAAGAGGCTGGGAACCCTGTCTCTCTTTGGGAGCTCCCCTGGGTGACCCTCTCTGGGGGCCTGAGGGCTTGCTGGGCCCATGGGGGTGGGGGAAGGTGCCACTGCTCTCTGCTTCCCCTCCTCCCCCACCAGTCCCAGGGGTATGGCCAGCCCTTGAGACCTGCTCATCCTAGTCCTCTGAGCAGCAGCTTCCTTTGAGGATGGCTGAGGAGATGTAACTGCCCTGGTTGGGACCTGGCCCCTAAGCCTCCTGGGTCCCCGTCGCAGGGTGGTGGCAGGAACGTTCTAGGACTTTGGCTGGCTCCTGTCCCGTCCTGGGGGCGGGAGTGCTGGAGGGACACCCAGGAACTCACAGCGTTCAGTCACACCATGAAGCTGCAGTTGGCGTGGGCTTCTGTGGAGAACCCCAGTCTCAGAGGTGGGCTTGTTTGTAGGACAGGAACTGCTGATTGGCCATCTGTGGTTTGGTGGCCGGCAGACACGTTCTCAGTGCCCGGGGCATGCGGGCGACCAGGCGGCGGGAGAGTGTGGGTGCTGGGCAGGCCCCCCGGTCGCTGGGGTGAGGAGTACTGATGGAGGGCTGGGAGGGGGCAGAGGGGGCCACTGTATCCACCTCCAGGAGACGCACACAGCCTGGTGGCCTGCTGCCTGCCCCAGCCTGGCCACTCACACCCCCAGGGCTGTGCAGGAGGTGGGTGCCCCTCAGTGCTCTCCAGTGACCTTGTGTCTGCTGGCATTTCTGACAGGCAGGGGACAGTGTGCTGCAGAGGAGCTGGTCCACACCTGCTCTCGGATCCCTGCGACCTGCCTCCCGCCTGCCCAGCCTGAGCGCCAAACCTGACAATTCCAACAAGAGTGTCTGAAGCAGAGACTGGCCTTTCCTCTAGGAACCGTGCTGCATCCACATTCCCTCCTCATGGCCCTGTCTCCCATGCATGGGGGGCAGGGACTAGGCAGTGTGGCTGGCCTGCTGACCTGCTCACACACGCCGGGGAGGTCTGGGTTCCAGCGCTTCGAGAGTGTTGAGGAGGCCAGGACGCAGGGGTGTCCCCCTTGCACAACCCAGGGTCAGGGCTGTCCCGCCACCCCAGCCCCTGCCTAGGCTGGCCTCCTTTCCCCTCCTGCCTGCATCCAGTGGGTGTCCTGAGGTGGCTCCCATGGCCTGGGTGGAGAGAAGGGGGCATTTCAGGCTATCTTCTCTTCCTTGCTCTCCCGCTTTGAGACCTTTGCTTGGCAAAGAGATGCCAAACTAGGGAGGCTGGAGAAGCGTGTTTAAGCCTCTCCACAAGACCTGTGTCCTGGGTCCTGTCCCCGGGGGTGTAGGCTGCAGAAGGGACCTCTGCCGGCCTCCAGTGACACGGGCAGGGTTGCTCCCCACCTGCCCTGGAGTCTGTCCTTTGCTGGGACATCCCCAGAGGACTTAGTCCTTGGTCATTTAGGGGCTCACTTTCTAGGTCCTCCAGGCGGCCTGTCCCCATTGTCACCAGCACCCTCCCTCAGGCCCAGGGGGTGGGGGATCTCTGGACCCTCAATTCTTCCCCAATGACCACTCTTTGACACACATCCAGGCCAGGACCTAAGGCGGCCACTTGGATCCTGGGCTTGTTTTCTGTGCTGTTTGTTACAAACTTCAAGGTGCTCAAAGCTGTTGGTCTGCCCTCTGGCTGGACATGCGGCTTGGGTGCCCCCTTCCTCCCTGCCCCCATCTGTACCGTCCATTTGCATAAGCATGGGTCCTAGAGTTTTGCCAGAAAATGCATTTACTTAAAAAATAATCATTTTCCTGTGAAAATATCTATTCATTGGACTTCACAAATGTTTTTAGAAGGAGGAGGAGGGCACCTGAACAGAATCACTGGTGATCTGGGCGTTTAGTGGTGTGTCTACTTCCTGTCTTTTTCCTGTGAAGAGTTTAGAAAACACTTTTTACCTAATACGTGAAGCCCTGGTCCTGAGGCAGGGGGAGCCCACCCTGAGGCGAGGGGAGGCTGTCTGCTCCCCTGGTGGGAGGGGTGTCCTCCACAGCTGGTCCTGGAGGGGGGCGGGGGGCGCTGCCTGCCCTGCAAGCTCCTGGTGCTGCCACTAGAGTCCTGAGCTTGAGCCCTCTGCCCCAGATATCCACACCCACCTGAGTTCCTTCCCGCCTTCATGGGTGCAGGGGCATGGCAGGGAGGCCACCGGGCAGAAGGAGCTCCGCTTGCCATTTAAACAGAGACCAGGGTGTGGTGGCATCAAGTCTACCAGCAAGGCAGGCAGATGGGCGCTCGTGATGCCACGGGAGGAGGAAAGAACCATGAAGGCAGTTCCTGGGGAGCTGCAACCATAGACCCCACGTGCCAGAGAGCTGAGGCCTGCCGTCCCTGGAGGAGACAGAGAAGGCCCTGGGGAGGGTGTCCCGCCAGCCACATTCAAAGGCCTGGGACTCAACAGCAGCGTAGCTCCAGGAGGACAGAAGAGAATGAAAGGAGTGAGCCTTTTATTACTGTTAGTCAGGATTCTCCAGGAAACAGAGCCAGTAGGATATATATAGATCTGCAGGAGGAGATTTATTATAGGGACTGGCTCATGTGACTGTGGGGGCTGAGAAGTCCCATGATCTGCCAACTGCAAGCTGGAGACCCGGCAAAGCAGATGGCGTGATTCAGTCTGAGCCCGAAGGCCCAAGAACCAGGGGCTCCGACAGCCAAGGGCACCGGAAGGTGGATGTCCCCGCTCAAGCAGAGAGCGAGGGAACTTGCCCTTTCTCAGCTCACACTGATGAAGTCAGGTCTTCCATCTACTGAATCAAATGCTAATCTCTGAGAAATACCCAGAGATACCGATCTACCAGCTATCTGGGCACACATTAGCCCCGTAAAGCTGACACAAAGTTAAACATCACAGTTGCACACACCATGAGGTCCATGCCCATGCTCATCGTCTGCATGTGGTGGTCAGTTTGGCTGTAAGGAATCTGCCTTGCTGTTTGGCTTAGTCCACCAGCCCCGGCTGTCATCCTGCAGGTCCAGGACACCTGCTGGGGGCTTGTGGGTCACGGGCACACCTGGCGCGTTTCACTTGCCAGGTGGGCTCTGGGACGAGCTGGCAAAGGAGGGCCAGGTGCACGTGGTGAGGGAGTTAACACCGGCCCCAGCAGTGGCACTCGGACTTGGTGGCAGTTGGCAGAGAACTAGGTTGTCCCCTTCCACATTAACAATCTCTACAATTCCCTTAGAAAATGCCAGGTTCCCTGAAAGGAAGGATCATCTTTTATGTGTGAACCTCAGCTGTGGAAGCTGATTTACAGACCCCGCCCACTCTGAGTCCCCCCTTCCATGGCATGAGGATGCCTCACGTCTTTTCAGAACTACACATAAAAACATCACGGCCGGGCTTCTCTGGTGGCACGGTGGTTAAGAATCCGCCTGCCAATGCAAGGGACGTGGGTTCGAGCCCTGGCCTGGGAAGATCCCACATGCTGCGGAGCAACTAAGCCCGTGCGCCGTAACTACTGAGCCTGTGCTCTAGAGCCCGCGAGCTACAACTACTGAAGCCTGTGTGCCTAGAGCCTGTGTTCTGCAACGAGAAGCCACAACAATGAGAAGCCCGCGCACCGCAACGAAGAGTAGCCCCTGCTCTCCGCAACTAGAGAAAGCCCGTGTGCAGAAATGAAGACCCAACACAGCCAAAACAAAAACAAAACAAAACAAATAAGTTAATTAAAAAAATAAACAGGAAACATCATGGCTACAGCATAGGGCTGCCCACCACCGGGGTGCAGCCTTCCAGCCCCTGCTCCACATTGTACATTTTTATTTTTATTTTATTTTATTTTTTTGGCTGTGTGTCTTCATTTCTGTGCGAGCGGGGGGCCCCTCTTCATCGCTGTGCGCGGGCCTCTCACTATCGTGGCCTCTCTTGTTGCGGAGCACAGGCTCCAGACGCGCAGACTCAGTAGTTGTGGCTCACGGGCCCAGTTGCTCCGCGGCATGTGGGATCTTCCCAGACCAGGGCTCGAACCCGTGTCCCCTGCATTGGCAGGCAGATTCTCAACCACTGCGCCACCAGGGAAGCCCTGTACAGTTTTTTGAATGAATATGTGAATGACCCCTGTGTGTTGTGAGCCACAGAAGGTGTCCCCGAGGCGTCGCCATGATGCAGTGAACTTTAAAATTCACTTAACTAAACTGTTAACTTGGGGGAGTTTGGGGGAGTTTCTCTGCCGACTCCTGTTGCCATGGTAACTTGGTAAAACTCACTGGCTTGCCTGTGCTTTGTCTGCGGTCACCCTGGAAAGGGCTGGAGGTCGTGCTTTTTTGTTTCTTGGTCCCTTGGTTGGCATCTTCCACACGTAGGTCTCTGGTGGCCCCGCGCACTGTGGGACCTGCCAGAGGTGGGCCACTCAGATGGAGGAGGAGACTTGGGAGGCTGAGGCTGACCTCGCCCGGACGCGGTCCACCCACCAGGTGCACACTGAGCCCTTTGCCTGGTGCCCTGGCTGGCGGCTGGCACAAGCACGACTGTCCCTCCGGAACTTCCTCTCGGCCATGCACGTGGGCTCGCGGAGTGAAGCAGGGAGAGATGGTAAATCCCCAAGCACCTTGCCAGTTGGAGGCTCAGCAGATGTTCCCCTCTCCTCTGACCCTCACATTGCTTTGTCCTTCTCATGTGGGTCAGACTGAGCCTGCCTTGCAGTGGTCACGCCCCCACCCTGGGCTGTGTGTCCAGGCGGGGTCCTGCTCACCCCTGGCTCTGCCCCGAGGCCCAATCATGCTGCAGCCGGGCAGCCGTGTCGTCTTGAGCAGGGCAGAGGGGCTCTCCGGGGTCAGGGCTTCCCAGGCCGGGGAGGGGACTGGGCGTGGGCCCCTTGGGGCATTTCCCTCTGGGCACTTAGGCTAGTCTCTGCTGGATGCTGCAACAGATACAAAGAGGGGATGTGGGGGGAGATCCTGGGAAGTTCACAGGCTCCAGGGGTGGGATGCACTGGAGCTTGGGGACAAAGCTGGGGCCCAGGGTTCGGGGGTTCTTCCTTCTCCCACTTGACCTGCCCTGTTAACCTGCCCCTCCCCTCGCTGCCCTTCTGCTCTCTCTGCCCAGGTCCCAGCTGCCCTGTGTGCAAGCTGTAGCCCAGCCCCCTGAAAAGAGACGGCATTCCTTCTGTCAGACACACATCCCGGTTCTTGGGAAAGGTGCTCCCTTCGGGTCAGGGTCTGGCTCTTGCTCAATAAACCATGGCCAAGGGTTGACTGCATTATATGAACCTGGCAACTCCCACTGCTTCTAGAAAATGCGTGTGAGCAGGCATCCCATGTGGGTCCTGACTCACATCAAACACACTCACTAGAAACCAATGTGTAGACCAGCGTGCTGAGAATGTGTGTGTGCGTGTGTGTGTGTGTGAGATCGCATGAGTCTCAGGTCCCCTCTCTGGCAAAACCCGAGGGCCAGTGGGAGATGGCAGAGGCTCCCTGCTCACCTCTTGGGCCAGAGTTCTGCCCAACTCGGCTCTTCTGTCCTAGGGGCCGTGGGGGACCAGATCCTTCTTTGGACTTCCCTTTTCCTTGATTGTGCTAATCGGGCCCTTCAAGGGAACAGCCCCTCAGATGGGATTGCTGGATTTCATGTTTACCGCTGCATCCTGGTCCAGGTCTCTGGGATTAGACCTACATTACCCTGTCAGCAGACAGAGGTTTCTATAACTCTTCAGTCATTTATTTACTGATTATCTTGCATTATTTCCTAGGTGACACATGTTATTAGTATGGAGTTCCTTAACTCAACTCCCAGAGCATAACTTTATTTTCACATTTTGGAGTATTTGGGGGGCACCTCATCGCATCCCTACATCAGAGCATCTCAATGAGACAGCACCTGACAGGCGTCTGCTGAAGAAGGAATAAGGAATGTTAGGAATATGCAGAATTAACGTTTAACTTTTCCACCATCACATGTAATTTGGACAATTTTTACCCCATGGGAGGAGAATGGTGTGAATTATATCTTCACCTCTGGAAAATGTGACCCGAGGCTAAGAAAGGAAGTTCTGAATCTGCGTACAAACCTCTCCCAGCCTGGTGCTTGGCGCCCATCCCCCCGCCATGGGCTGTGATTCTGGCTGCAGGGGAGGCGTGGGAGGTGTGGGATTTGGGCGCTGTGGGGACTGGAGATGCCTGTCCTCACAGGAAGATGGGACCAGGTGCCAGCAACTGCAGAGTGAAATGTTAAAATAAGAAAATCATCCAAACCTCGGCTGAGTCAGGAGGAATTAAATTGTGCCTTACAAACTCATGGTCTATTTTTACTCTAAGAAATGTACTTTACTAAACTTGAAGGTGAGAAAAAAATCCTTCCCCACTGAATAAATATAAGTAAACAGGAGTATGGACTGTGCTCTTGGCTTCAGGAGGCCACGGGGAGGGTGCGTGTGATCTAGACCTAAAATTGACTCTGTTCTCAGTTTACTTACTCTACACAAAATGTATATGTAGTTTTTAAAATTTTTATATTGAAAATATTTGGCCAGCAGTTTGTAGCTTGATTGAGGTATAACTGACATTCAGAAGACCGCA
Organism: Lagenorhynchus albirostris; assembly: GCF_949774975.1. Lineage (NCBI taxonomy): Eukaryota > Metazoa > Chordata > Mammalia > Artiodactyla > Delphinidae > Lagenorhynchus > Lagenorhynchus albirostris. Next base: position 49,629,036 of record NC_083109.1, read on the forward strand.
CATGAGTGAAATCTACAGTTTGGTGAGTTCTGACATTTCTACATTCGTGAAACCATCACCACAATTAAGAGGATGAACATACCCATCGCCTGTAAAACACCTCCTCCCGCCCCTTGGAAACCCCCTCATTTCTCCCTGCCCCTTCATCCCAGGTGACCCAGCCAGGATGGCAGTTCAGGACTGGGAGGGGGAGGCCAGCCTCTTCTGGGTGGGAGGAGAAGGTGGGACAGGAGGTAGAGGTGCTGAGCCCTCAGCCACGTCCAGAACCCCTTTCCTGGGGCGCCCAGTGGCAGGCTGTTTGGTGGCCCTGCTCCTCCCTTGCTCTGGCCCCATCACGGGCCTGTGGCAGGTCACTTCGTCCTCCAGAATAAAGCTCTGCCCCCTCCTGCTGTCCATCTCCAGGGCATATCCATGGCCTCCCTGGGGCACTAGGTCCACCACTGGCCAGCTGAGAGGCTTCCCCTTGACTGCGGGCTGGCTCCTTCTGGAGCTCTGGGTGGAGGGCTTGCTCCAAATGCAGATGTCCAGCCCAGCACAGCCCGTAGTGCTCGCTGAGAAGGGACCTGTCACAGAAGCATCTGTCCTGTCCCCATGGGAGGTGGGCTTCTTTAGACGCCCCGAGAACTGTTCCACAACTCTCTGGTCTGGGTTCCCAACATCACTCCACCTTGGACACAACTTACTTTCAATCTTCAAATGGCTGATAGGGATGGTCTCACAAATAGGTGGTGGAAGAACAGATGGTTCTGGGAAACTGGCTCATTAAGTGAGAGAAACAAAAGTGGGTCCCTATTTTACATCACATTTTTTAAAAGTCCAGGGACTTCCCTGGTAGTGCAGCGGTTAAGAATCTGCTTGCCAGGGCAGGGGACATGGGTTCTAGCCCTGGTCCAGGAAGATTCCACATGCCACAGAGCAACTATGCCCACGTGCGCCACAACTTCTGAGCCTGTGCTCTAGAGCCTGCGAGCCACAACTACTGACCCCATGTGCCACAACTACTGAAGCCCGTGCACCTAGAGCCTATGCTCCACAACAAGAGAAGCCACCGCAATGAGAAGCCCGCGCACAACAACGAAGAGTAGCCCCCGCTCGCCGCAACTAGAGAAAGCCCGTGCCAGCAATGAAGACCCAACACAGCCAAAAAAAAAAAAATTCCAAATAGCTTAACGACATACTTGAGAAAGGAAAAGCTATAAATAGAGGTGGATATCTTTGAGACTTTGGGTACAGGATTTACTTACTGAATTTAAAAAGTGTTTAATTATGAAATCCTTAAAATATGTGGACAAGCCCAGATGCACATGTACTCACCCGCCAGGTTTACCAGATGTTGGTACTGTGTCCTGTTTATTCCCAGTCTGCCTGTTTTGGGAGGAAATAAATGTTACAGGTACAGCTACCTTTTACCACTTTCCTCCTCTGTCCCCCTCAATATAATTCCCACTTTCGTTGTGGTATTTTTACTACAAATGAAGGTGTTCAAAAACAATATATGTATTGAAACTTTGCAAAAATGGTATTACACAGTATCTGTTCTGTAACTTGCTTTCTCACACAGCTTGTTTTAGAAGTCTGCCCATGTGGTTGTGTGAGGATGTGATCCATTTGCTGAAACTGCTCAGTATTCCATCACAACAGACTTCCCCTCAGCCAGCCAGCAAGCTCTTCACGGGACTACGGAAACCAGGGCTGCCTCAACACCCCTTTCCTTCCTCCTCTTGGACCTGAAGGTGGAGAAGCAGGAGTGCCAGGTTAAGGGGACACAGAGCTTCAGCTGTATTAGTTCTGTGAATCCCCACACTTGGTTGACATCAGACTAAATTTCTACTGGTTGATGTCAAATGCTATCGTTACTCATTCCCTTGATTATCAGTGTGGTTAAGCATCTTTTTTTACGTTTATTGGCCAATTGAGTTTCTTCCTCTGGAACTGCTTATTTGTATTCACTGCTGATTTTTCTACTAGTTTGCTGTTCTTTTACTGTTTTATGAGGAATTCTTGTGTATTCTGGAAATAAATCCATTGTCAGTTACATCTGTTTTAAATATCTCTTCCCGGTTGCTATGGACTGAATTGTGTCCCGCCAAATTCATGTGTTGAAGCCCTAGCCCCCAAAGCAATGGTATTTGGAGATGGGGCCTTTTGGGAGATAATTACCATTAGATGAGTTCATGTAGATGACCTCCCATGATAGAATTGCTGCCTTATAAAAAGAGGAAGAGGGAGAGATGGCTGTCTTCACCATGCTAGGACACACCTAGAAGGAGACCCTCACCACAAGCTAGGAAGAGAGCTCTCAACAGGAAGGAATTTGCTGGTGTGAAAAGTAATGAAAGGAAACCTCACCAAAATGGAACCAGGGTGCCAGACGGGGGAGCTTTCATGCGCATACCACTCAACATCAGCACAGATCCCAACATGTCCCAGCAGGAAGGGATACTACTTTACTACCCAGCAGGAGGAAGAAACAATTTCTCTTTGACCAGCAACAGTCCAGCCAATGAAAGACTGTCACAACTCAGCCAATGAAAAGCCACTGCACCTAGAACTCCCAGTTTCCTCCAATGGGCTCTTTGTTTATGACAGCTCCTCGCAACTCCTCCTTCTCCCCTATAAAAGCATTTCCTTTCCTTTGCTGGACATAGTTGCATGTCTCCAATTACAACTCTTTGTGGCTTCTGAATAAACCCATGTTGCTGGTAAAATAACTGGCTTTTTAATTGTTTTAGGTTAACACTGGCATCTTGATCTTGCATTTCCCAGACTGCAGAATTATGAAAAATAAATGTGCTTTTTAACGAACCAGTATATGGCATTTGGTCACAGCAGCATGAGCAGACTAAGACACCAGTCTATGATGTGTCTTTCATCAAACAGAAGGATAATTTTTTTAAATTAATCTTTACTAAGGCATAATTTACATACAGTAAAATTCATTCTTTGTCGTGTACAGTTCTGTGAATTTTGACAAACACATTCAGTTATAGAACCACCATTACAATCAAGATATGAAACAGTTCCTTCACTTCAACAAATTTCCCTCTCCCCCAGCCCTCCCACCCTCTATTTGATTTGTGTCCCTTTACTTTTGGGAAGTTTAAATTTTAATGTATTTAACTTTAAGTCATTGTCTTTTTAAAAATGGTTTGTAATTTTTATTCTTGTGTGAGAAACTTTCTTTCTCCAAGGTCATAAAGCTATTTTTCAATGTCTTCTTAAAGTTTTGCTTTTTTTTTTTTTCTGGCCACACCTTGTGGCTTGCAGGATCTTAGTTCCCTGACCAGGAATCGAACCTGCACCCTCAGCAGCATGAAGTCCTAACCACTGGAGTGCCAGGGAATTCCCTTGCTTTCCACTTTTATGTCTTTGATGGCTCTAATTATTTTTGTATCTGATATGACATAGGGATCTAGTTGTAAGGTTTCTGTACAGACAGCTAGCACCAGCTATAGAAAAGTCCATCTTCCTTATGATTAGCAAAGCCACCAAGGATAAAAATGATGGGTTTGACTACCCAAAATGAAAGATTTATGTCTAATCTTCCCTAACAGGCAGAGTTCATGAAGGGGTCACAGGCAGGGAGAAGATACTTGCAACATCAAAAACATATGAGGGATTTTACCTAAAGAAAAAGTCAGAGAACCCAAAAGAAAAGCAAGTGCTACAATTGGGCAATTCACAGATCCTAGTGGTCAGTAAACACAGTAAGAAACACTCAACCACATTAGCATTCAGCTAAATTCAAATAAGACAAGATGAGCTGCCGTTTTAAGTTCATCAGACTAGCAAAAATGGGAGAAATCATATGTAATCTCTTTTGTAATTTTGGTGTATTTCCACATTTTAAAAATGTTCATTAAATAAGATAGATTTGTGATCAAATTTATCCTTGCCTGTCACCTTCCCCTTCCTCCTGTCAGTGGCCAGATCTCACCCAGGTGGTGGAGAGGCCCTATCCCAGGAGAGACATGTGCATTCTTCCACTGAGGCTTCTTGACCTACTTTCCCTTTGCTCCCTTGTCAGGTCCAACAGGGCTGTGCTACACAGCTAAGAATCTGCTGAGTCACCTTGCTGGTCTTCATTTTCCCATCTTTCTCCGTAGGTCAGAGGTCACCAGGGAAGAGGGATCAAGGAGACCCATTTGCTTGAGAGTTCCAAAAGATAAGTGTTTAACCCAGGTACCTTTCAAAAAGAAAGACTCACAGAGGGAGGTTTTCACAGACATTCACTCAGACTCAAAAGCCAACAGATGTGAGCTGTACCCCACCCTCTCCCTTCCTCTTCTGGGTACCTGTTACATGGCTAAATTAAAATGTGCACGGGGGACTTCCCTGGTGGTCCAGTGGTTGAGAATCCACCTTCCAATGAAGGGGACACGGGTTCAATCCCTGGTCGGGGAACTAAGATCCCACATGCTGCAAAGCACTCTAGAGCCTGCGCACCACAACTAAGACCCGACGCAGCCTAATAAATAAATATTTAAAAAAAAAAAATGTGCACGGGGTGGGCATGGAGGAGCAGGTTAAAATGGCAGCAGGGGCTGCTTCCCTTGAGCTGATTCATTTCATCCTGAATGTTAGAGATCAAAAATGTCTAAAGGGAGGACTTCTCTGGTGGAGCAGTGGTTGAGAGTCCACCTGCCAATGCAGGGGACACAGGTTTGCTCTCTGGTCTGGGAAGATCCCACATGCAATGGAGCAGCTAAGCCCATGCACCACAACTACTGAGCCTCCACTCTAGAGCCAGCAAGCCACAGCTACTGAAGCCTACATGCCTAGAGCCTGTGCTCCGCAACGAGAAGCCACCGCAATAAGAAGCCCGCGCACCGTAACGAAGAGTAGCCTCCGCTTGCCGCAACTAGAGAAAGCCCGTGCGCAGCAACGAAGACCCAACACAGCCAACAATAAATAAATAAATAAATAAATTCATATATTAAAAAAAATGTCTACAGGGGATGCTTGAGGTCCAAACGCCCAGTCCAAGTGCTCAGGAACTTGTTACCTTTAATATTTCAGGAACAGAGTTTCTTGAAGTGGTCTAAGCAGGTAGGTGCATGCTTTCCATGCTGGGGTTCTGTTTGGGTGCATCAGCCAGCCAAGGAATGCAGATTTTTCATGAATTGGCACAGTAGCAGTAGGAGTGCTGCTTCCTCGGGGCACAGCCCTCGCCTCATTTGGTTTTACCTCCTCCACATTAATACCCTTATTTAGAAAGGTTGACACATCACTGTAACTACCTCTGAAAACTGTATCTGGTCAAAGGCACCAGTCCAATTTCAGATTCTTGCCAAACTGGAGATAATTTATTTTCTTTGAATGCAGTATCTTCCTCATGAAAGCATACAGCTCTTATAAGAAATTGAGAATATAGTTTTAGGGTTGCGGGGCGGTATTCCTTTGCCCTTCTTTTCCCTAATGCCAACCTCACAAAATCTGGTGCCATGTGCTCTGGGATTTTGTCATGGGAGATGAATCAGTTAATTAACACACTGCTCCTCACAGTACACTTGGAAACAGGTTCAGTTTCCTTTGGTTCTTGCCAAAGATGCTTCTGAACATACCTAGTGCTGGTGCTTTCCCCGATACATCTCATTACAGGCTCTAAATGAAGACTGTAATGTTAAGTGCACCTCGCCTGAGGCCTGGCAGCTCACCGGCTCCTATCCAGCATGTCTCCGCTTTCATGCCTGCTTCAAGGTGCCCATGTTGCTGCCTGGCACCCTGTGTCCCCACTGACGATAGTGACATCTAGAGAAACACATGTCAGTTGTCAAAGACAGCCGCAGTGCTTGGGTGGCTTGACCGTACACTGGTGATGAACACTGGATATCCTACGGGAAAAAAAGCACTTGTCATAGATTTTAAAAAAGGTATCAGTGTTTGGCCCCGCGTTCCTTCGGTCACAAGTGATGGACCTCATTTTCAGGGCCCTTCCACACTCAGGCGGGGGCTGCTGCTCTTGCTGCCGCAGGTCAACGCCTGGGCTTTTCCGCGCGACGGGCGACTGCGGAGGGCGCCACTTGCACTTTCCCCGCCCCATTAGAATCGTGTTCGTTGCTTATCAATTTGTGGGAGCGCTTTACACTTTCAGGACTCAGTCCATCCGTCCAGTGCGTGGGTCGATGACGTCAAGCCCGGGCCCACAGTCTCTTGCTCCCACCTCTTGCTCCCAAACACCGGTACACTGCGAGGGACCGAAAACCCCAAACCACGCAGCCGCGCCGGCGCCTGCCTTTATAACAAGGCGGCGAGGGGCGGGGCCAGCGTGCAGCGCGACGTGATGACGTCAGGCCGGACGGGGGGCGGGGCGAGGGCGGTGGTGTGCGCTCCGGTACCTCGGGTGCTTTCTCGTCGTCCGCCTAGGCTGCGTCCGCCTCAGCGTACACCTCCGCGTCGTCCTCCTCATCAGGGTCTTCTTCCTCCTCCTCCTCCTCAGGGTCCCCTTCTCGGCGTCCCCCTCCTCGGCGTCCTCTCCCCGCTCTCCCCCTCGACTTCCCTCGGCCGCCCGCCGCCGCCATGGGCCCGCGCCCGCCGCGCCGCCGGGCCGAGGACAGCTGAGGCGCGGCGCGAAGATGGGCGAGGGCGAAGCAGGGCCCGAGCGCCAGCCCGAGCAGTCCGGGCGCCCCGCGCGCGCCCGCCCGCGCCGCCGCGGGGATGCCCGCGTCCGCCGCCGCGCCCTGAGCGCCTTTGTCTGCCGCCCGCGCCGCCCGCCGCACCACTGGCCTCGCGGGCCCGCGCCGCGGCTGGGGTCGCGCCCATGAAGATGGACCCGAGCTGGCCGGCCTCCCCAGCGGGCGGCCCGGGCCCAGACCCAGAGCCCGGTGGGCCCGGAGCGCCCGCCGCCCCCGCCCCGCGCCCTGGGCTCGGCCCGCAGGACCTCGCGGCCGGCGCGGATGCTGGGCGAGCTCCGGGGCGGGAGCGGCAGCCGCAGCGCTCGAGCCGGGACTCCGACCCCGACCCGCCGCTGCCGGAACTCGGCCCGCTCTTTTCCTGGATGACGGAGCAGGAGGGTGACGGCCCCCCGCACAGCGCGTCTGGCCGCGCGCAGGACTTCAGCCGCAGCCATCACCTGAGGGGCGAGGTCGACTTCTTTCCTTCCTTCGCGTCCCCCGCGGTGGGCGAGCCGGCCCTGGAGCTGGGTCCCGGGGACCCGGACCGGCCCTCGGACTTTAGCCAGACCTGCCCCCTAACGAGCGAGCCTGCGGGGTGTCCGGAGGACGGCCCCCGCCTCCGAGCCGTATTCGATGCCCTGGACGGGGATGGGGACGGCTTCGTCCGCATCGAAGACTTCGTCCAGTTCGCCACCGTCTATGGGGCAGAACAGGTAACTCGCAGCGTGGCAGACGGGCCCCGCGCGGTGTTCGCGGAGTGCCGGTTACGCGTTCTCTTTTGATTCAGTTCTTCTACTCTCACCTCTGGTTGAATTTCGCTGAAGCACCTCTTTCCCCTTTAAAGAGGTTCTATTCCCGGGAGTCAGTTTCTTTCTCTGGCATCCCAAGCCACACAAGCTTATCTCTCCTAAATTGAGAGATGCTCCTGGCGTGGGGACATGCCCCTAGGCTGCCGAATAAAAGTGCCCCGTGGATGGAGAAGTGCCAGCGGTTCCCCCAACTGAGGGCCCAGGTCTGGTTTGGCTGAAGTAATTCACTTCTTTGGTCTGCAAAGGACAGGCTGCACTTGGATGCTTAAGATCATGTTAATCTATTTTGAGCGCAGTTACTTTACTGTGTGTGTTTGGCTTATGTTTTAGGTAGATTCGTTGTTGGGGAAACAGTGAACGTGAAAAACGGTCATTTCCATACCTTTTGCGCGGAAGGGAAAGGGATGAACCCCAGAGGGACGGGAATGAGCCTAAGAGCACAGCGGTGAATACAAACTCGAGCAGAACTCCATCAGGGCCATCTCCACTCTTGTAGGACAGGTGAGGTGCTGGACAGGTGACGGGAATGCACAGGGCAATGGCAGGAGTCCTGTGCAGCTCCCAGGGCTGCGGCTGCTCTGGGAGAAGGTGGGCCTCAAGATCCAGGTCTTCCTCCATCTCAGCACTTATGAAAGTTTATGTGGAGACAGCAGCAGGGCTGTGTATGTTCTGCTGTTAACCCAAATAGACATCAAATAGGTTACTGGTGTTCATTTTTAAATATTTTACTTAGTAGTGGGAAATCACAAAAGGTTGATCTGCTAGTTTCTGTATTTTATTGACTTTTCATACATGTGGGTATTTGTTAAGTGGGTGTTCAGGTACATATGCATGTTTAAGCCAAGAGGTAAAATTGACATCCTGCTATTTAGGGTGTCTGCCATAACATTAAGAACCTTTATAAAGGATCTGTGTGCCCCCAGAGTATTCACAGTGTCCATTGAGCTGTCATGTAAAGAACTGGGTCGTCCTGAGTCAGGGCTCCTTGTTGAGTTTTCAGCGTGGGCATGTCCCTGTGGGGCATCCTGAATGTTGGCGTCTAGGTCAGTGTGAGCTCCTGTTTAGCTCTGGGTTGAAGACATTGCTCAGGACAGGTCTTCCATCTCAGTGTAATGGGCAGAGAGAGAGATACGTGACTGACAGTTTCCTGTATGGTTAGTATGGATTGTGATTGCTGGTCTAAGTTTTATTTATTTATTTTTTTAATAAATTTTAAAATATTTTATTTATTTATTTTTGGCTGCTTTGGGTCTTTGTTGCTGCACGCGGGCTTTCTCTAGTTGTGGTGAGCGGGGGCTACTCTTCGTTGCAGTGTGCATGCTTCTCATTGCGGTGGCTTCTCTTGTTGGGGAGCATGGGCTCTAGGCACGTGGGTTTCAGTAGTTGTGGCACGTGGGCTCAGCAGTTGTGGCTTGTGGGCTCTAGAGCACAGGTTCAGTAGTTGTGGCGCACAGGGTTAGTTGCTCCACAGTGTGTGGGATCTTCCCGGACCAGGGATTGAACCTGTGTCCCCTGAATTGGCAGGTGGATTCTTAACCACTGCGCCACCAGGGAAGTCCTGGTCTAAGTTTTTTTTATGCTTTTCCTTCTTGTCCCTCGGCTGGAGAGCACCTTGGGTATCCTTGGTTGTTTCTCATTAGTGTGATGTGTCTTCTCTGCAAACATTCCCTTCCTCATTACACCAATCAAGAATGTTAGGAAAGTGGCACATTTGTTCTTCTTTACCATAATCTGACTCTTAATAGAGTGCCTTATAGCTTATATGAGGCTCATTTATGTTTTCACTGGATCATCAACCTTTCTCTGAGGTAGTAGGAGGCAGAAGGGATTCATCCCACTTTACAGGTAAGAAACTAGAGGCCCAAAAAGGTTAAGTTACTTTCTCCAAGGCCTCACAGATTGTCAATGCAATAACAGGGACTACACCTAGGTTTTCTGGGCTCATAATGTTTAGGTGGCTCTCAACTTCCTAGGTTTGGCACCCCTAAATAATCCCATAAAGTTTCATCTTATTGACTTAATAAAACCATTTTCATTTGAGAACCACCTTTTGTTGTATCATTCTTAGTGATCACAGTGGGAAAAAATTGGGGTTGTTATTTGGGGCTGAGCTTTTTCTAAATACAAAGTAGAAATGAGTCAACATTCTTTGTTCTGGTAGCCCCTGGTGGAATTTTAAATTTGGGGGTAAGGCCAGGATGACTCAGGATTTGGTGGGGATGGGCAAGTGAGGGAGATCTCTTGTGACATTGCCCCTTCTGTCTGCTGTCCCAGACTTCTCAGGAAGAAGCAGTGTTGGATGTGATCTAAGTACCAGACTTGCACAGGTTTCCTGGGATGGTGGAGGAGAGCTCTTGTTTTGAAGCAGATAATTAACAGTGTAGCAAAAGGTTAATTTTTGTGTCTGTGTAAGGTTTGCTAGCCTTTATTATGACTCAGTCTTGCTTTTCCAAGTCCAATGTCAGAATACATTATAGAGGAGCAAAGAGAAGAAATATTCCTTGATAGTGAAATAATTTAGAGAAAAGTGAAGAATTATACCTCATGATAAATATTTTTAATTTTTTAAAATGAAAAGTATTGAACATACATAAGAGTAGAGAGCATAGTTTAGTGAAACACTCTACCTGCCCCCAAGCCATTGCACAGTTTCCCAAAGTCTTGGTTCATTTGTGAACTCCCTACTCCCCACCCCCAGATTACTTTTGAAGCACATACCTGACATATCATTTCACCCATAAATATTTCAGTATGTATCTCTAAAAGATAAGAATTCTTTTTTAAACATTTATGATTTTTTTTTAACTGTAGGAACAGTTTGGATAAGCTGGATAACAGCAATAAAGACCATAAGTTGCTGTACTTTCCACCTTGAGATTTCAAAATAGTGAGTTCATGAGTCTCTTAGGCTGGTCACATTATTGTCCTTGATGATCGCAACTCAATTATCTTGATTATTGTCAAATTTTCAAAGGTAGCACTTTCAGTATCTTTTAAGTAATCTGTTTATGAAGGAAGTGTTTTAAATTATTTAAGTGGATTATCTGAATTTTTAATAGAAGCAGTTCCCATTCATAATACAGATGGCTTTTGTGTCCCTCTTTCTTTAGCAATGTCATGGTGTGTTTGGCTCTCATTACCTCATCTGGTGATAGATCAGGTGTGGTGTAATAGAACACAGTGTTGGCAGGAATTGAAAGGGGAAAGAAGACTACAGCGGAGCTTTCTGGTTGTATTTTCTTGACCAGGAATTTATAGTCAGATGTGCCCAGGCACTAGTTCTGAAGTTGCAATAGGTTATCTTTAAGGCCTTGACTGTCTATGAAGATTCCTCGTTGACGTGACCCCTTCGTACTGAGAGGACTGATGCTTTTGTAGTCATCACCAACTTATCATAAAGCAGAAATTGTAAAATAAACTGTGAGAGTATTGTGAGAAGGATTCATTTCTTTTGGTGTTATTTTTCAAAGGAATTAATTATAATTGTAAAGGTTATTTTCACAGTATAGCACTCACTTAAGCATTTACATTTTAACAGTCACGGGTCCTTTCCAGAAAGCCCTGCACGTTGGAGCCGTGAATGCCCTTCAGTAACCTTGTGGGCCCTGTCCATCCTCCTCAGCACTTGCAAAAGGAGGCTGCTGGAGGAGGTGTCAATGCAGAGAAGGTCTCCCTGCTTTTCATTCCTTTCCATTCCTCTGCTGGTGGGCAGTTGGAACTCCCTGGGGACGTTTGGCCACACCTTTTAGTTGCTTCAGTTTCCTTTACAGTTTCTGTCCTAGTCTTGGGTTTGCGTGTGTGTGTGTGTGTGTGTGTGTGTGTGTGTGTGTGTGTGTGAGAGAGAGAGAGAGAGAGAGAGAGAGAGAGAGAGAGAATGAGTGTGCGTGCGGGAGCAGGTGCACATGAGAGCTGGTAGTGTGTGTGTGTCTGGGGGAATTGCTAAAAGGCAGATGACGTTCCTTTCTGTGCTTGGATCCCAGGCAATTTTGTTAGTGTCTTAAAAAATGTCTTTTTCATAGTATAAAAGTAACGCATGCTTATTATTTTTAAAAACTGGAAAATACAGAGTTATAAAATATAAAACAAAAAATGACCAATAATCCCACTATCACAAGAAAAACAGCATTAGCATTTTTGTGCATTTCCTTCCAGACTTTTTTGTATACACACACACATAACTGTATAGAAGTACACAATTGAGGTCGTATTGGGTAGAAGCTAAATTATTTTTATAGATGTTTATTGTTTATTTTCTATTATTATTTTTAAATGTTTATTTATTTATTTATTTATTTGACTCTTCCTGGTCTTAGTTGCGGCATGGGGGACCTTCGTTGCGGCACGTGGGTTCTTTTAGTTGCAGTGTGCAGAATCTTTAGTTGCAGCATGCGAACTGTTAGTTGCGGCATGTGGGATCTAGTTCCCTGCCCAGGGATCAAACCCAGGCCCCCTGCATTGGGAGCACGGAGTCTTAGCCGTTGGAACACCAGGGAAGTCCCAGATGTTCATTGTTTAAAAAAATAGAAGTAACACCAGTAAGCAAAATATAAAAATAAGAATCACCTATAATCCACCATCCAGAGATAACTATTTAAGTATTTAATGTGTAAATTAAAATATATGTAATAATGCTTCATTGTCCAAAAATGGTATAATTCCATGTCTGTTGTTTTGAACCTGCTTTTTGACCTGTTTTTTAAAATTGAAGATCTCAGATGTATACATTCGTCCCTCTGTATGGAGGGTAGGATTGGTTTCAGGACTTAGCCCCCTTGGATACCAAAATCCATGGATGCTCTAGTTGCTTATACATAATGGTGTGATATTTGCATATAACCTATATACATCCTCCCATATACTTTATTATTTTTTGTTCTATAATATTTTTTATTGAAATATTGTGGATTTACAATGTTCTGTTGATTTTTTTGGTTTTATCATTTTTTCCTCCTATATGCTTTAAATCATCTGTTTTACTTATAATATTTAATACAATGTAAATGCTGCATAAACAGTGGTAAATACAGTGTGAATGTTAGGTAAATAGTTGACAGCAGGTGGCAAGTTCAAGTTTTGCTTTTTGGAACTTTCTGGAATTTCTTTCCCCCAATTTTTTTGGCCACTCTGCACAGCATGTGGGATCTTAGGTCCCCGACCAGGGGTTGAACCCATACCCCCTGCAGTGGAAGTGTGGGGCATTAATTTAACTTCCCTGGACCACCAGGGAAGTCCCCCCAGCCCCAGCCCCCAAAATGTTTTTGATCCTTGGTTGAATCTGTGGATGTGGAACCCACAGATACGGAGGGCCAGCTGTACTTTAATGGAAGCCTAAGGCTTACTTGTCCTCAGGGAGATTCAGAGTCATGTGGGATTATTCCAGTGTAGGATCTAACGTTTAGGAAGAATTAAATTCCATGTGGACTACACAGATCACATTGTAAAGGGCACCAAGTTAGGGGTTGCTTCCTTTTCAAACACTTGTTTCGTTTAAATTCTGGGCACAGGGTCTAAACATTAATTATAATAAAAATATCAGACAAAAGGGTTAGGCACCCACTGAAGACTGTTTAGGTGGCCATTGAAAGTACTTTTATGATAACTGCAACGTCTCCAGTGTAGCCTAGATTATCACTTCTGATATAAGTGAATAGTCGTATATAAATTCATTGTATGTATACCACGATTTTAACTGGGTAAAAGTTATCCATGTGAAAATAAAAGTCTTGAAGGAAGTATTAAAAATTATTTTTCGGGGCTTCCCTGGTGGCATAAGTGGTTACAAATCTGCCTGCCAGTGCGGGGGACACGGGTTCAAGCCCTGGTCTGGGAAGATCCCACATGCTGCGGAGCAACTAGGCCCGTGCGCCACAACTACTGAGCCTGTGCTCTAGGGCCCGTGAGCCACAACTACTGAGCCTGCGTGCTACAACTACTGAAGCCCATGTGCTGCAACTACTGAAGCTTGTGTACCTAGAGCCCACACTCCGCAACAAGGGAGGCCACTGCAATGAGAAGCCTGTGCACCACAACGAAGAGTAGCCCCCGCTTGCCGCAACTAGAGAAAGCCCGCACGCAGCAACGAAGACCCAGTGCAGCCAAAAATAAATAAAATAAATAAATGTATTTTAAAAAATTATTTTTCGTTGTGTGGGTGCGTGTGGTGGAAATGGGGTGGTTTTTTTTTTTTTTTTTTTTTTTTTTTTTTGCGGTATGCGGGCCTCTCACTGCTGTGGCCTCTGCAATTGCGGAGCACAGGCTCCGGACGCGCAGGCTCAGCGGCCATGGCTCATGGGCCCAGCCGCTCCGCGGCATGTGGGATCTTCCCAGACCGGGGCACGAACCCATGTCCCCTGCATCGGCAGGCGGACTCTCAACCACTGCGCCACCAGGGAAGCCCGAAATGGGGTGGTTTTATTTGAAGTATTGGCCAAATTTTTATTATGTTACTCATTTTAATTATTTTGAAAAGTAGTGCCTGTACATATACCATAAATTTCAAACAGTATAAAAAGGAATCTAGTAAAAAATTTCATTGTCATCTTTAGAAATAAAAATGTAAATAAACCCGAAAGACAAAATATTTACATGTTTTACTTCGACTCTGTTAAGGTTTTAGTTCAATATACAAAATACATCTAAAGAAACTCAGATTTTCTAGTAAACTTAAAAACTGCATAGAACGTTGAATTAGCATGTTCAGATGCTTATTGAAGATGGAATTTTAATTTTAAAAATTTATTTTTAAAATTTATTTATTTATTTTTGGCTAAGTTGGGTCTTCGTTGCTGCGCGTGGGCTTTCTCTAGTTGTGGCGAGCGGGGGCCACTCCCCGTTGTGGCGTGCAGGCCTCTCGTTGCTGTGGCTTCTCTTGACGCGGAGCACGGGCTCTAGGCGCGCGGGCCTCAGTAGCTGTGTCTCAGGGGCTCGAGAGCACAGACTCAGTAGTTGTGGCACGCAGACTCAGTAGTTGTGGCTCACAGACCCAGTTGCTCCACAGCACGTGGGATCTTCCCAGACCAGGGCTCAAACCTGTGTCCCCTGCATTGGCAGGTGGACTCCCAAACACTGCACCACTAGGGAAGCCCTTTAATTTTTATTGATATTTGGAGAAATGCGTATGAGAAAATGCCTGTAATTTTTGAAGGTTGGCATTTAGCTTTCATCAGCATCTAACGTAAGTAAGAACTTCCTGGTGAAAAGAATTGCACTGATTGCATTGGAAGTTTCAAAAGCTTTTGAGATTAGTCGATTAGTATAAATGGATTCAGTATCATGGTTAGGGAGAAAAAAATTTTTTCAGTAGGTACATTTTGTTTTTTCTGTCTAAATATTTAATACTTGTTTTGGCAAGTTGGTATTACTCTGGTTACAGTCTTGTGGTGGTGTGTTTTTCGTAAGTTTCAAAACCAGAGCTAATGTTGAGCCAGTGTCCTGTCTGTGCTGATGGATCAGCTGTCCCGGCTCCTTGTCTGTAAACCTCTTGCTGGGCAAGCTGAACCTTGGGCTGAGAGCAGCAAGCCTGGAATGGGTGCTGCCCCCTTTCAGCAGGGACATATTGTGGGCAGGGTGTCCTGGATGGCTGCTCTAAATATGACACAAACCAGAGAGCCAATAACATTTTAGTATTATTAGCTGTAAATTACTTGAAGTAGTGTCACGATGCATATTAAGTCCTTTTGCATACAGTGTCTGTATGTCTGTTATTTGGGATTTCTAAAATCCCAGGTATTTTTAGCTGTTTTCTTGAAGTCCCAGCTATTTTTTAAAGACCCATGTCTTCAGAAGGATTTAAGGGTATATAACTCCTGTAATTCTAGTTTGTTAAATGACCTACTTTGCTTTTTCTTTTGTTGGATAATTTTTAAAAGCATTTACAAAAGTTTTAGAGCCTTCTGTGCCCACAGGTAAATAGTCCTGCTGTAGTCAGAAGTGAGCTTGCCTGTTCATATCCCTGTTTTGAGCTAGGGCTCCATGGTGTTGGGACCTCACCCAACCTCACCTCATCCATGGTGTGGATGTCAGAGGCTTTAATGATCCATTGTTCTTTTTTATTTCACATATTTTACTCTGATTTTTCTTTAAGCGAGTTTAACCAGCTTAAAGCCTAAAATTCCGGTTATGAATGATGTGGTGGCACCTGTTGGCTGAGTCTGTTGGCAGGTGGTTTATGTGTTTGGACCAGAGGCATTGTTCAGGACTCTAAAGGCCTTTATTGCCATAAATCACTGGGTCAGTAAACAGAACAGTGGCTTAGCATTTTACTGTCACTAGCAATCCAAGGATGTTTTATAAACCTTTTTGTTTAGATTAAGCTTCCTGCCAGTGAACTGATTAATCATATATATTTTAATTTTTTAATTTTGAATTTTTGAATTAAAATTTTTTATTGAAGTATAGTTGATTAACAATGTGTTAATTTCTTCTGTACAGTGAAGTGACTCAGTTTTGTATATATATTTATATTCCTTTTCATATTCTTTTCAATTATGGTTTGTCACAGGATATTGAATATAGCTTCTTGTGCCATGCAGTAGGACCTTGTTGTTTATATATTTGACAAGTTAATTGATAATTTTGGGCTTCCCTGGTGGTGCGGTGGATAGGAGTCCGTCTGCCAATGCAGGGGACATGGGTTCGATCCCTGGTCCGGGAAGATCCCACATGCCGCGGAGCAGCTAGGCCCGTGCGCCACAACTACTGAGCCTGCGCTCTAGAGCCCGAATGCCACAACTACCGAAGCCTGCGTGCTTAATTAAAGCCTGTGCTCTGCAACAAGAGAAGCCCCCACTCCCCGCAACTAGAGAAAGCCTGCGTGCAGCAACGAAGACCCAACACAGCCAAAAAACATTTTTTTAAATGGTAATTTTAATTTTACTCATAGATTACTTGAGCCACAATAAAAGTAAATAAAAATTTACACTGATTAGAGAGATTAGCATTTCCTTTGAAAGCCTACTAAAGTAACTTTAAAAACTTCAACCAGTGAGAATATTTTTCTCACTTGACAAACAGATGAGGATGGTTCGAAGGTGTGAGTTGCGGGAGAGATCTGATCAGAGGATGGCTGGCCTCCTGGCTCTGCCAGAGTTGATGGCTGGCTCTGTGTTAGGTCCATCCTGGAGCTCCTGACCATGCCCGCACAGGAGCACAGGTCTTCATCTGGGAGAAGCGGGAAGCACAGCCAGCCCAGGGCACCTCTTTGGCCCCAGTGTTCTGGAGTAGGAGCTCTCAATAAGATTTTTTAAAAACATGTGAATCACAGATGATATAAAAACTCTTAAAAGTCAAAAGGAGGGCTTCCCTGGTGGCGCCGTGGTTGAGAGTCCGCCTGCCGATGCAGGGGACGCGGGTTCGTGCCCCGGTCCGGGAGGATCCCACATGCCGTGGAGCAGCTGCGCCCGTGAGCCGTGGCCGCTGAGCCTGCGCGTCCGGAGCCTGTGCTTCGCAACAGGAAAGGCCACAACAGTGAGAGGCCCGCGTACTGCAAACAAACAAACAATAAATAAATAAATAAAATCAATTAAAAAAAAAAGTCAAAAGGAAAAGAGACCAAAGCTGATAGAAAAATGAACAAGAGATATGAAGACATTGCACAGAAGATACACAAATGGCCCTTAAATATATGAAAAGATGCTCAGCTTCGCTTATGATAAAAGAAATGCAAATTAAAATCGCTGAGATAGCATTTCTCACTCTTGGCATATATGTAAAAGCTTGAACACATTCTCTTGGTGAGGTTTTGGGAAACAGGCATGCTCTTGTATTGCTGTGGGAGTGCAGGGTGGTACAGTCCTCTTGGAGGGGAGCTTGGCATTATCTGTGTGTGCATTTACCCTCAACTTCACAGTCCCACTTCCAGTCATTTACCCTGAGGATATACCTCCCCAGGTGCGAAACACCAGATGCATGGGGTTATTCATTGCAGCATTATTTGTGATATAAAAATGGAAACAACCTAGATGTCCACCCAGGATGAGTGAACCAAGGTACATCAACTTAACTTAGAACTGTACAGCTGCAAAAATAAAAAAGGAAGATTTCTATGAACTGGTAAGAGTTATTTCTAAGATGTATTAAGTGAAAAAAGAAAGTATTGATACAAATTAATATGCATACTATGTGGTAGGAAAGAATGGGTGCTTATATGAGGCCTGCTAGAGTAAACAATGGGGATAGAAAGTAGAATTGTGGGTGCCGGGGGAGGGGGATTAGTGTTTGATAGGTAGAGTTTCAGTTGAGGAAGATGAAGAAGTGCCAGAGATGGATAATCGTGATGGTTGTACAACAGTGTGAATGTACTTAATGCCACAGAGCTGTATACTTAAAAATGGTTAATTTACCCCAACTTAAAAAAGAAAAAGAGGAAAAAAAAAAAAAAAGATCTGAGGTCCAGAACACTGAGTGATGGACTTCAGTCTTCAGTTCAGAGGAGGAGGAACTGACAGGAAGAAGAAGGACCCTCCTGGCCCCCAGAGCAGGCTCTTCTCCTAACCTACCCTCTCAGCCTCTAGTCTGATCCTCAACCCGTCCGAGGTTTCCATAGTCAGAGGCTCTAGGACAGGGCCTGACTGAAAAGAAAAGAAGGGAGAAAGAATGTGAAATAAGAAAGAAGAGGAAGTAAGAATATGTGTATATTGTAAGTCAAGTATACTTCAATAGAAAAAAATTTTGACTATATATATCTGCTTCTCTTTGCAAAAAGAAACATAGGAAGGATAGACTAGAAACTAATTAAAATAACTTATCCAAGTAGGTGAGGGCAAGTGGTAAGGGATCTGGATGGAAGTGAAACTTATCTGAGTATGCCTTTTTATATAATTTTGACTTTTTGAACCATGCAGATATTCTGCATATTCAAAAAGTAAAGCAACAATGATAGAAAAAAAAACTAATATTGAATTCAAATAGAAACAGGTGAACCTAGAAGTATATTGAATTAATAACATAACCATATAAGAAAGAGTAATTCCAGTTACACACACAGTACTCTGTATTCCTTTAGTGGGATATATTCAGAAGAAAAAAAGAACTACAGAGAAATATACTACAGAGTAGGTTTGTTGTTGATAGATCAGAGTAGTAGTTCTGAACTGACTTTGGCCATATTTTAGGATAAAATGAGCACATGTACTGGTGTTGGGAACCAGAGTTCCC
This sequence comes from Lagenorhynchus albirostris, assembly GCF_949774975.1. Taxonomy (NCBI): domain Eukaryota; kingdom Metazoa; phylum Chordata; class Mammalia; order Artiodactyla; family Delphinidae; genus Lagenorhynchus; species Lagenorhynchus albirostris. Next base: position 49,647,613 of record NC_083109.1, read on the forward strand.
TGGGAGGAAGGAGATGAAATGTGAAGAAGAGGTGAGGAAGGACCCTGCTGTCTGGTGATTTAAATCGGAGGTATGAGTATGAATACATGATTAACAAACATTCCTAACCCTGTTTTCTGAGAGGGTCTAGGGGCAATGATACCCCAGTAGCACTGAGTACACCTAGTCCCCAGATTTTGGTTGCCAAATACCATTTTCCACTAAAGGGATCAGGGATCCTTGGAGAAATGACGTACTCCAGGTTCTGGGCAGGGAAAATTCAATGTGAGCCTGGATTATCTTGTACCAGAAAGCAAGGAAGTATTCAAAAATTGATGGGGACATGCCAAAAAAAAAAGAGCAGCTTGAATGGGTTCCTAATGGGCAAATCTGGGGCATTTTGAGCACAAAAAAGAATAGCGATCATGGATACATTGAATTTAAAAAGTCCATGGCACAGAGAATAAAAATCACTCATAGTGATACTCCAAAGGGGGTGCATGGGGCTTCTTATAGACAAATGCCAGTTAAGGTAGAAAGTCGGAAAGATTTAGACAATCAGTATTTTGCAACCACCAAGGTAATAATTGATTCAGGCAAGGATCATCAGTGGTTGTCAAAAAACGTGGTTTAAACATTTTGTTGGTGGCAGGGACGGCAGGATACTCACACAGTCTAAAGTGTCTTTCCAGTGATGATTGATTACAAAGGGAAAAGATCTCTTTACGTTGGAGAAGTCTGGTGGATTCCGCCTTGAGCACGTGATCAAACTCAGACTCTCCGGTAGTGGACAGACTATGCCCCTCCATGGGATGCAGTGGGAGGGACAACATTCTTGCCAAAAATGTTTGACCTGAGTCAAGTAATGAGAAAAAAGTCAGACACATGCTGTAGGGCATCTACAGGACAGCTGCTTGGACTCCTCAAATATGAGTGTTGTGGAACTTCCCTGGTGGTCCAGTGGATAAGACTCTGCGCTCCCAATGCAGGGGCCCCAGGTTCGATCCCTGGTCGGGGAACTAGATCCCACATACATGCCACACTAAGAAGTCCACATGCCACAACTAAAGATCCTGAGTGCTGCAACTAAGACCTAGTGCAGGACTTCCCTGGTGGCACAGTGGTTAAGAATCCACCTGCCAATGCAGGGGACACGGGTTCAAGCCCTGGTCTGGGAAGATCCCACATGCCGCGGAGCAACTAAGCCCATATGCCACATCTACTGAGTCTGTGCTCTAGAGCCCGTGAGCCTAGAGCCCATGCTCCGCAACAAGAGAAGCCACCACAATGAGAAGCCCGCACATAGCACAAAGAGCAGTGCAGCCATAAATAAATAAATAATGACCTGGTGCAGCCTAAATAAATAAATAAATATTAAAAAAACCCTCATATAATAAAATATCAGTGTCGTAAAAAGGGTCGGACACGTAGATTGAAGAAGACTAAAGAATCATGACCACTAAGGCCTGGCCCTTGACTGGATGCTGGATTAAAAGAAAACAAAACTACAAAGGCCATTATTGGGATGGTTGGGAAATTTTGAGTATAGATGGAACACTTGATAATAACAGTGTTAAATTCCTTGTGGGTCATAATACTGTTGTCATTATGTAGGGGGATCTTGTTCCTAGGAAATACATGCTGGAAGGGTTAGAGAGGTATCAGGACGTCTGTGGTTTACTTTCAGCAGTCCCACAGAAAAAGCACGTGTGTGGAAAGAGACTTATAGCAAATGTGGAAAGACGTTAGTCATTGCTGACTCTAGGGGAGGGATGTAGGTGTTTCTTGTGTTCCTCGAACTTTTTCAGTGAGCTTGACGTATTTAAAAATAAAAAGGAAAAATACAATATGGGAAGTTCATTGATGTAATCTACACTACATCTTGTACGGAATGTTAGGTTGTGTGGCTTTTATCAATCTTAAAAACAACCAACAAAAAGAAACAAAAAACTGCTTTATTCCCAAACAAGTGAAAGGAATGTTACACCTATGCACCCAGGTTTTCCTTCTTATTGACTCAGTGCCCCGTCTAGCATTGTTGGTTCATCGAGTACACAAGGTATGCAGTGACCCCTCTCTTTGACACAGGGGTTGAAATGGGAAATTAAAACTCCTCTTAAACTAGGAATAGCTTGTGATAAAACCATATTCTTATTTATCAGGAGATTCTGCTCCCCCAAGGGGCGTGAATATCTTGTTCAGCCAAGAGTCTCACTGAGAAGGGAATTTAGAGAGAGCCCCTTTCCTCTCTCTGGTGACAGTACTCAAATGGGATAAACCCATACTTGAACAAATGTGTGAAAGGACCTTAGAAATGCTTAGGGAGCTAAAAATAACTTCTTGTTTCAGGGCAACTTCATGTATTTTATGCTTTGTGTTTTGTCATGAAAATGGCTGGGTGCTGCTGTGGAGCGTGTACATACACATACCTTAAGTGTATATGGCCGGTGTTGCACATTGCGGTCCTGAGGTTCGTTCACTGTGGGTTTTAGATATCAACAGAGTGCAGCAGAATGGACTTGTGTGGGGTTGGTTTAAGCCACAAAGATCCTGTTGTCACTGCTAGTGATGTAGAAAGCCTTTAAAGATGGTACAGTGTAGGGCTTCCCCGGTGGCGCAGTGGTTGAGAGTCCGCCTGCTGATGTAGGGGACACGGGTTCGTGCCCCGGTCCGGGAAGATCCCACATGCCACGGAGTGGCTGGGCCCATGAGCCATGGCCGCTGAGCCTGCGTGTCCGGAGCCTGTGCTCTGCAACAGGAGAGGCCACAACAATGAGAGGCCTGCATACCGCCAAAAACAACAACAACAAAAAAGATGGTACAGTATATATTGTGACCTTTGGGTGATGGGCAGGAGACTCCTTGTGTATGTAGGTTGTCAATGCCTTAGACCACTGATTCATCAACTTTTTATCTCAGACTCCTGTACATTGTTCAGTGTCATTAAGTACCAAAGAGCCTTCGTTTATGTGGGTTATTTCTGTTGGTCTCTGCTGTATTAGAAAGTAAAACTAAAAACATCTTTTTTTTTTTTGCTGTGTGGTGCGGCATGTGGGATCTTACTTCCCCGACCAGGGATCAAACCTGTGCCCCCTGCTTTGGGAGCGTGGAATCTTAACCACTGGACCACCAGGGAAGTCCCTAAAGTATCTTTTTATTAGTTCATTAAAAAATAATCTATCACATGTTAACATTAATGGCATATTTTTGAAAAATAACTGTTTTCTAAAATAGCGAGAGGAGAGGCATTATTTTACATTTTGGCAAGTGTCTTAAATGTCTGGCTTGATTGACGAGAGCTGGTTTGTTTAATATCTGCTTCTGCAAGCGATCTGTTGTGTCATGTAGCCTCTGGAAAACTCCACGGTACATTCGGGAGAAAGTGTGATGAAAGAAGGCAAAGGACGTCTTAGGATGTTATGGAACTAGCGTTGATTTTGCAGACCCCCCTTCCTCAGACACTAGGGTCCCCTGGGGTCCCTGGACCACTGGTTGGTTGAGAACAGCTGTCTTACACTCCTGAAGTGGCTGAGTTGTGGCCTGATCTCACATGTTTACGCGCATCCGAATCACCTGTAGATCCCGTAGTCACTGGCTGCTGGGCTGCCCCAGAGTGTCTAATCGATCTGGTCTGAGTGGGGCCTGTTTCCTTGGCACAGTTCCTGGCGATGCTGCTGCCCCTGGTCCTGAGGTCATGTTTGGAGAGCCACTGTCCCAGAGAGTTCTGAAGATGTTTGCATCTCTTTAAAGACCACACTCCCCAGTCATATTTTAACATGCCTCTTTTCCTCACTGCTGTATTTATCTGGACATTAATTTCACCAGTGTTTACTTGGGGCCCACTCTGCCGGCCCCTCAGGAGGCCTCCGGGCTGCCCTCTGCCCTCTCTGCTTTGTCTGGTAGAAAATCACAGACAAGAAGCCAGGACCCCGGCGGAGAAGTCTATTCACCTTGGCCCGTTCTTCCTGCCGTGTCCCTGCTACTCTCTCACTTCAGCTTACTACGTGTGTTTGGTAATTACTTTATATTCTTTTTCTTTCCTTCCTTCCTTCCTTCCTTCCTTCCTTCCTTCCTTCCTTCCTTCCTTCCTTCCTTCCTTCCTTCTTTCTTTCTTTCTTCTTTCTTTCTTTCTTTCTTTCTTTCTTTCTTTCTTTCTTTCTTTCTTGCTGTGTTGGGTCTTCGTTGCTGCATGCAGTCTTTCTCTAATTGCGGCGAGCGGGGGCTACTCTTCATTGTGGTGCGCTGGCTTCTTATGGCTTCTCATTGTGGAGCATGGGCTCTAGGCGTGTGGGCTTCAGTAGTTGTGGCACGCGGGCTCAGTATTTGTGGCTCATGGGCTCTAGAACGCAGGCTCAGTAGTTGTGGCGCACGGGCTTAGTTGCTCTGCGGCATGTGGGATCTTCCCTGGACCAGGGCTCGAACCCGCGTCCCCTGCATTGTCAGGTGGATTCTCAACCACTGTGCCACCAGGGAAGTCCTATTTTATTTTTTTCTTAATTTATTTACTTGGTTTTGCAGGTGGGCTCCTTAGTTGCGGCAGGCGGGCTCCTTAGTTGCGGTATGCAAACTCTTAGTTGTGGCATTCATGTGGGATCTAGTTCCCCAACCAGGGATCGAACCCGGCCCCCATGCATTGGGAGTGTGGAGTTTTATACATTGCGCCACCAGGGAAGTACCTACTTATTTTAGTTTTACGTTTCTGTTTGATTTTTTGTCATGTGTATAGTTTAAAAAGTGAAATAGTGTACCGCACGTCATATGATGAAAGTAGCTGCACTCTCCTGACTGCCACCTCCCGCTCCCAGGCTCCTGGCTGTTTCCTCTCTTGGTGTTTTCCTCCAATTTTAGGTACTTTCTATTGACTTTTTCTTGTGGAAGGTACACCCACATATTTCCCTTCCGTCTCCTCCATTCTTTCAACATGGTTAATCCCAGTCTTGGCTAAGTAGGCATTCTGAGTTTGTCTTATTTTGACTGCAGATATTTTTGATGGCTGACCCGTTTAGCGTGCGGTGATTACACTTCCTTTCTAATATAGCCTTTTGCTTTTCCTGGAATTAGTGATCACATTAATGTTTCCCTTTGCTCAGTTTTCTGCATACCTGTCAGTATTTCTTTCTAGCCTGTCTTCCGGGGTCTGACTGTTCTGCTTGTACCCTGGGGCTCCAGTGGGGCTCACCTCCCACCTCTGGGAGTACCTGTGGTTGCATCTCCTAAGTCGGCTCCCTGCTGGGGCTTCCCCGTTAGACCCTCTACCAGGCTTTTCTTTTCAGGTATGACGCCCAGTGCTGCGTCATCCGGCATCCCCTCTGTGCGCTTACATCTCTGTGTTCTCTCCTCTAATCAACTTCCTGCTTGTCTGTTCCTGTGCATCTTCTGGAACCTTGGGGCCTTGCCTCTGGAGTTGCGTTTTCCTGGACTTCGGGAGGGAGTGGAGAGAAGCTCCCGTGTTCTACATTTAGCTCCGTTTTGGCCCTTCTCTCTCCTCAGCGTCCCAGACATGCATTTGTCAGGACAGGCTTAGGCATCTGCCTGCAGGCTTTTCTGTCTGCTCCACCGTCATCCTGTGACCCAGGCAGAGCAGGACTTGTCAGTGTCCCCTGGCTGGGGGGACATGACCAGATGCAGGCTCTGCTGCTCCTTTCCATTCTCCCCCAAATGTTATCTGCAGGAAATCTGGGTCAACAGATGATTTGACTTAGCCTTTCTCGTCTGTATTTCACATGTGTGTGAAAGTTTTCATATTTTGACAAAGTCCACAAACATGAACTTAGGTTGTTTAACCTTAGAATATTCCATTACGTTGCTGTGCTGTGACTGGTAAGCATTTATTTTTTCCAGTGTTTCTCTACTAGAAGTAATGCTGCCGTACCCCCAGCCACACGGGTCACTTTTCATGTACCTAAGTTCTAAGCAAGAGCTAATTTTTGTGATGGGGAAATGGAGGTTATTGCCTTGGGCTTGGAGTCATAGATACATGGAAGAGGTTTACTCAGGCTTTTTTGGCATTTCAGAGCTTTTCTGTGGGAGCCGAAGTAGGTACTAAAGAGAGGAGGCAGAAAGCCCTTGGCTGTGCTTCTGGAAATACCTCAGCTGCTCAGCGAGGGCTTCCTGTTACTGGCTCTGAAATGCAGTCCCTGGAGAACCTGCAGGCAGTGCTCCCCGCCCACAGGTCCTTCTCTTCCCGGTTTGCAGGAGCTCAGCCCTGGACGGTGCTGGGAGTGTGACCCCAGGACGCCGGCACCCATGTGCCAGGGACCTAAGCCCAGGGCACTAGGAGTCCTTTGTGCTGTAGCACGTGGCCTCTGGATGTAGTGTTCTTTCATGTTTGGGCCCCTATTTTTCCATCTATAAGGTGGATGTTATATGTGTTCAAGGACACAAAACAGTCAGAGGGACCCGGGTGTGGCTTCAGGCTCGGGCACCTGTCATTCGTTCACTCAGCACCTATGTGCAATGGCGTCTGTGAGCGCCTAACCCATCCAGGCGGTGCTGTGGGTGCGGGGGCATGGGGACATGGTGGTGAGGAGGGCTGGCCCGCTTCCTGCCCTCCTCAGGACGTGGGACAGGTCGTCCCCAGGAGCTGCAAGATGATACAAGTGCTGCGCGGGAGAAGCAGAGTGTTTGAGATTGTGTAACAGGGAATCCAGCCTAGTTGGGAATGTTTCCCTCAAGGAAGTCGGTTTATTCTTGTTTATTCTTCTTCTTTTTTTTTTTTGAGGTAACTCTTGAGCCTACATACTGAGGCTTAGCGGAATTAGTGAAGCAAATGGTGGAGAGGAAGAGCGCTCCAGGTGGAGGCACAGCCTGTGGAGAGGCCTGAGTGGGAGGAAAGAGGACGCTTGAGGGGGACAAGGAGCCTCGGGGGCAGAGGAGGCTCTGGGCCAGGCCTAGCAGGGGATTTGGTCTTTAGTCCCAGGGTGGGTTGAAGGCGCCAAGGAGTTTAAGTAGAGAAGGGTCGGAAATGAGACTGACTCTTCCAGAAGATGGTTTGTTTGGAGAGGACAGGGGTGGACGGGGAGACCCGACAGGAGGCTGGTGAAGCGTTCGGCCAAGGCTGGTGACCGCTTGGATTAGGTGGTACTCAAGGGGATGGAGCTGGGGGAGGCTAGAAGGGACCCCAGGGGGCAGTAACTGTCCCATCCTGTGGCCGAATAGGTGCGGGTGGGATGGAGGGCCTAGGCCTAGGTCTGGGGGACATTTCCATGGATGTCCAGTGCTCTCTGGCCTGGAGCTTAGAGACCAGTCTGGGCTGGACGTAGAATCTGAGAGGTCAGTATGTAGAAGGACTCAGCAGCACGTAACACAGCCAGGCTCCGAGAATGAAGAAAGTGCGTCCTCACACGGGACAAGCCTCCGGCGGGTGACCCTTGACAGCGTCCTGAGATCCTGCCCGTCTGGGCTGCAGCAGCCAGGTCCCTCTGTTCCTGTCTGAGGAACTCTCCCCCAGTCTTCCCAAGGCCCACTGACCCCACTCCGCTTTGTTGGCCAGTTTGCTTGTAGGCACTCCCCGGGCTGGTCCCTGCAAGTAGGGTCCCTGGACTGGCAGCAGGGCCCAGAGGCTTGTTAGGGACACAGCATTCACTCTGCAGGGTGAGGTGTGTGAGAACCACTGGTTGACCAGTCAGGACCACTCTGCTGGCCTGGTTCCAGGCAGCCTTGCCTGCTGGGCCTCCCCCACACTAACAGGCCATTCCTTGCCTCTAGCATTCTCTGTTCCCCTTTCCCCACTTTGCTTTTCCCCTTAGCACTTAAAGCATCTAGCAAAGTCCATGTTTTACTTATGCTGCTATTTGTCATCTCTGTCTCCATTCCCACCTGCCCACCATGAATGTGCCTGGTGGGCCTCCCAGGTATTTGCAGACACACATGGCTGAAGGAAGGAAGACCCGGACAGGATGGGGGTCTGTCAGCAAGGACAAGGGGGAGTGCTATGGGCGACCAGCCGTGGCCGATGGCGTCCAGCTGGAGTCACCAGTGAAGCCTCCGGAAAACACGAATGTTGAGGCCCCCGGGGGATGGAGAACGCAGAGGGGGCTGAGGAAGGGGTGTGAGGGCCAAAGGCTGGGGGCCCTGGCAAGATACTCACCTGCTCCAGGCCTCTGTCCAAGTGAGGGTCCTGGCAGTGCCTGGTTCACAGGTGCTTGTGAGCAATGAATAGGGCAGGTGTGGTGCTGACCCGGGGTGGGGGGGTACTCTGAGTGATTGAGGGTTCACTGTGTGCAGAGCCGTGTTCTCTAGATTTTAATTCCCTTTGGGACGCCCTAGAGGAACTTTAAAAAGCTGCATGTATATTTATGGCTTGTGGCTCAAGGGCCCTGGGGTGGTGTGTGGTTACCTAAAAGGTGTGCAGGAAGCTAGTGCTGGCCTTTTAGGGGGAGTTGCCAAAAGAAATTAGGAACACATTTCCTGCCTTCTAGGAATTAATGGTTTGGGGGCTGTTTGAAATTGGGTAGGAAGAGTAAATACTTTTCTTTTAAAGGGAGGCTTTGTTTCTTGTCTGTGGTTTCTGTGTGTTTGTTTTTGCCGTGTCTGATTATTTGGGACCCTTCAACAGATCAGACCCTATTTTTTCCTTTGGTTGATTTTTAATTAATTTCTGTTTTGTGAAAAACATTTATTCTGCCTCCTAAGAATCTCCTGTTTCCAATTCTGTATGTATAAGTAGCATATTCAGTGTTAACCTTTTCACTTCCTAAGTATAGTCATGCTCCAAAACCATGTTACATTTACCTGGTTATGTGTTGTGTTATTATGTTGTATTATTAATGTTACATGTGGTGAGCTTGTAAATAGTTTCAAAACTTGGGAACTGCTTAAAATATTTCTGGACCTTACCTTGCTGTGTTCCTTTTCTTTGTATTGAAAACTTACTAAGTGGCTCAAAAGACTTGGGATACCATGTTGGGGATGAAACTGGTTTCTGTGGAAGCCAGAAGTGCAGGGAGAGGTGGACCAGGCGGCTCCTTTCTCCCCCTCCTTCCCCTCTCCCCTGAGGACAGGTGATGGTGGGCGCTCCGTGGCCTGGCTGGCACTCTAACTTCCTGAAGGATGCCCTCTTGCTGGAAGAGAGCCCCTTGCGTTGCCCCAGCGTCCTGCCTCTGGTATCTCAGAAAGCTGGAGATGCATCTTCCTCACAAAGCTGCTCAAGAGACACAGTGAGACCCTTCTATCCCTTGAGGAAAGACAGACTCACTTCTGAAGATGCTGTGTGCTGAGTCTGGGAGGCACAGCTGGGGAGGCGAGCTCTGTCCATGCCCGCCCACCTTCTTCCTCATCCAGCCTCTTGAGACCTGAGAAGATCAGCTTGGGTCCGTGTTCCTTCAGCCTTTGATGTTCCTGATGACTGAAGTCATATTTTTCCATTACTGCAAAAAATGTTCCAGAAGTGTACATCCTAGGACATGAAATCTCTCCCAGTTGCTGTTGACAGTGGAGCGTGTCCCGTCTCCACATCCACCCCCTCCCTGAGAAAATGCTGCTTATTTATTTAAACACCCACAGATAGACAAGTCACAAAAATTAAATATGGATTTGAAATTTCCTGTGATGGTAATAAAATAATCCCTTATGTCTGATACTCTGTAGTTTCTACTACAAAGAGATTTGGTACACAAACTCTCCTGCGAGCTGGGACGTGCCCAGTTGGTGGCGCCATGCATGGGCTGGAGCACTTCGTCCTGCCCTGCTCTCTCCTGTCCTGAGCCGGGCCCTGTTCCTGTGATGTAATAACACAGTCTGCCCTTTGATTGTGTGTTTAAGGAAGGAGGAATCCAGGTTCAGATTCACAACCTATGAAATAGGAGGGTCCCTACATGGCACTGTTTTTTGGAGGTGGGGTTAATATTCCCGCTTGTGGGTGTCTTGGGGAGTCTGGGGATGGTGGTTGGAGTTACATTTTTTTAAAAAAATTATTTATTTTTGGCTGCGTTGGGTCTTCGTTGCTGTGTGCGGGCTTTCTCTAGTTGCGGCGAGCGGGGGCTACTCTTCATTGTGGTGCGCCGGCTTCTCATTGTGGTGGTTTCTCTTGTTGCGGAGCATGGGCTTTAGGTGTGCGGGCTTCAGTAGCTGTGGCTCAAAGGCTCTGGAGCGGAGGCTCAGTAGTTGTGGCGTACGGGCTTAGTTGCTCCGCGGCATGTGGGATCTTCCCGGACAAGGGCTTGAACACGTGTCTCCTGCATTGGCAGGCAGATTCTTAACCATTGTGCCACCAGGGAATCCCCTGGAGTTACATATTAATAAACAAGGTCTTTGGCTCCTTCAGTCCCGTCCTGTCTGGTCCCATGAAGTCCTCCTGGGGCCAGGCCTCTGCTCCTCCCTCTGCTCAGAGGGTCTCAACCTGCAGTGGCATCGGGTGGCCTGGATGGCTTGTTAGACCACAGTGCCAGGTCTCACCAGCAGGTCCCCTTTTCAGCAGTTCCCGGGTGGGGCCTGAGAGTCTGCATCCCTAACGAGTGCCCAGGAGGTGCTGCTGCATCACTGGGAGACTTCTGCCCCAGAGCCATGCATCTGGACCCTGGCTGCACACAGTGACCCAAGGGCCCTGCTGTGCCGTGGGCACTTTCCATCCCGCTCTCTGGGGTGGGACCAGGAACAGAGGTGGAGAGCTTGGCTGTGAGGGAAAACCCTTGTCCTGCCCTAGCAGGTGTGTCGAGGGTGAGACCAGGAGCTCGTTGAGGAGCCGCTCTGAGAAGACACAGTTGCTGAGAGAGGCTGCATCTGAACCTGGAGCTGTCAGACCCAAAGTCCCATTACTTTCCACTTTGGGGCGCTGCCTCCTGGGGAGAAAGTCCCAGCACTGTGGTGACAGGTGACTGGGGCCTCACTAGCTGGGTGTATTAGTGGGGCCTTTGTGGCCTTTTTAAGTCATCAGTAAACAAGTATGTTTTTTGGTCAGGCTTGAAAGTCAGTGCTTGGGCCTGGACACAGGCTTCCTTTGTGGCGGTCACCATAGAGGTTCCCTCCTGGGTCCTGCCCCTCTGCCTCGCCCAGGCCCAGTCAGTGTGAGGGGTACTTGGGGAGAGAATGGGGGGCCGGGGCCGCACATACTTTGAATTAAAGCACTTTTTCCTTTCCTTCTGGAGCCTTGGGTACTCCTCGTGAAGGCTGCTGCTGTTTGCAGAGGAGCAGAGGCTGGACAGGGCTGTGTGCAGGAGCTGGCTCTCCTGCTCAGCTGTCCACGGTCCAGGTGGTGGTGCTTTCCTGGGAGCAGCACTCCAAGGGAGTCGGGAGGAGATAAATTGTTTTCTGTGCTGTCGGAGTGGCCCTGTGTGCTGAGCTGTGGGAAAGCACAGAGCTGTGCTTCCCGTGTGTGCGTGGGGTTCACGGGCAGCGCCTGTGAGTGACCCTCTGGGCAGGAGCTCTGGCTCTGCTGGCTGCTTATCAAGTGGCTCTTTGACCACAGAGGGGACCTCAGGACAGTCTCCCTTGTCGAGTGTGGTTCTCCCAAGAGTCAGGAGAGACGCTGCGGGGGCAGGTGCCTCCCTCTCCTCCCCTCCTCCACCCACCCTTCTCCTTTTTCCACTTGTTTACGGTTGTGTTTCATTCCAGCTTTGGGTGGGTTGGTTTACTCTACTAAAATCCAGGAAAAACAAGGCTGACTTTTTTGCTGTGGGAACCAGAAAGCCCTTTTATGAGAAAGTCCATCCTTATCAGCGTGATTCAATTCACTCTGGCTGGTGAGGAGAGAAAAGCCACAAAGTTGCCAGATATTTTCCTCTTGGTGATTTTATTTTTAAAAACTGCCTTCAAGGAGCCTGCCTTATGATGCCTTTTGCGAGAAGTACTGGTTAGTGGGGCTTAATCCGCATTTAGAGGAACATTTGGCTTTCTCTTTTACACTAAGAACTTTCTCGTAGGAGGAATCTTAGCATTTGTAACATGTGAATCAAGAACCTGTTCTCAGGTTGGTATTGCCTTTAAAGCAATAACAAGGTAATGTACATTTACATAAAAACATGCAAATAAAGGAGAAAACAAAAATCCCATCTGGCACTGTGAATCATTTCAACCTTCTAGGCTTTAAATCATTATTTATATAAGAGAGATAAATAAAACTAGAGTCACAGTTAACTTACAGTTTTAATTTACTTTAAATCAGTATATTATCATCATCTCTCAATGTTGGTAGATTTACTCCTACAACATGATTTTAATGCCTACTTTTCCATCATGTGAATGAATGTGCTAGAATTTATTCAGTTAATCCTCTGTCTTTGGTATTTTAGGTTTTCATTTTTCTGCTGTTATAAGCTTTTTCCTAGCTGAATCTTCCTGCACAATCTTTATTATGTCTTTAGGTTAAAGTCTTAAGAATGAGGCTTCCCTGGTGGCGCAGTGGTTGAGAGTCAGCCTGCCGATGCAGGGGACACGGGTTCGTGCCCCGGTCCGGGAAGATCCCACATGCCGCGGAGCGGCTGGGCCCGTGAGCCATGGCCGCTGAGCGTGCACGTCCGGAGCCTGTGCTCCGCAACGGGAGAGGCCACAGCAGTGAGAGGCCCGGGTACCGAAAAAAAAAAGAATGTAATTGCTGGGGAAACGTGTAGATCTTAAATGATTTTTTAAATGTTTTTAACACCAAATTGTCCTCTAGGAAAGTATTGCCAGTCTGATACAGGGACAATGGTATATCAGTGTAGTTTTAACTTGCATTTTTCTTATGAGTGTGTTTGACCTGATGTTTCTCTAAAAGTGTTAGTGAACAGTATTTTTGTGTGTGTATCTTTTGTGTCACAGTGAGTGCTGACTGGCCTCCATTTCTTAACCTGTGATGTGGGGGTCAGCTCAAGCAGCCTCTAAAATCCTGTGGAGCTGTAAAAATGTTATGAGTTTCTGTAGAGTTCCTTTCTTTTGTGCTATTATCTCTTCTTACATGTTTCAGATGGATGCCATCAGTCTATATCATTAAGGAATAAATACTGTCTTTGTTTTGGTTTAGCATTCTACTTTTAAAGAGCAAAGTGCAGAAGATGAAGGCAGAGAAAACAGGCTGATAGTGGACAGAATGAGAGCCTGAAGAATTTTCATTTTGTGCTGACTTAGAAGTTTTCTCCACTGTTGCATGATCCCTTGATAATTTTTTAAAAATTGTGATGATCATAGACATTAGGCCCGTTCTACAGTTAGCTTTATTTAGCTCCAAGGTTTAACACTTCACATTTTAGAGTTTCTGGAGTTTTTTTTTTTAGTCCTCTCAAGATTTGTCCTAGGTACTGTCACAATCTAGGAACTGTCACTTTTAGGTTTAAACAAATCTCAAAACAAAACAAAACTACTGAAACCCAACCACAGACTACATGGGTGTGGCTGTTTCTGACCTGGTCTGGTGCTGGGGAGTGACATCTGAAGGGCGTTTTCCCCAGTCAGGTGGCTGAACCAGGTAACTGTTGGCTCCTGTACTGGGTTTCCTGTGGGGAAACGGTTCTGCCAGAAGACCCGAAGGGCTGAGGGAGAGAGCCTGTCTTCTGGGCACTCGCGCATTTGTTCCCAGCCGTGTGCCACCCTGGGCCAGGTGCAGGTCGAAACCCCAGCGAGCAGGATGGGGTGGGGTGGGGGAGAGACTGTGCTGAGTGCCGTGTGGGGAGTGGAGGAGGTATGTCCTGATGGTTCTGGGGTGGGGGTGTCGGTCTTCCTGGGTCTTCTGGGACCTGCATGGGAGGATGGTCTTTTGCGTCTTGTCATCTCTTCTTTCCCCTGCCGATTGCCTTGGCCTCTCTGGCCCACGTCATAAGTCGGTTGTCCAAGTGAAGCAAAACACTGGCGCTACTCGAGGGCGGGGCGCTACTTGAGGTTTGCCTTGTTTCTGGTGGTGACTTTGCAGCATCAGCTCTCCTTATAGAGGGTGTCTTCTTCTGGGGACTTAAAGAGTGACGCTCGCAGGCCGTCTTCCCAACATCGCCCTTGGTACAGCTCACCTGGGGGGCTTGGCTCACCTGGGCAGCCTGCGGGGGGCAGAGGACCATCTCAGAGCTCTTTGTTTAAGCAGAATGATCACATAGTGCCACTTGTAAATCTGTGCCTTCAGATAACACCCAGGAGGGAGCTGAAGGCACAAGGGAAAGAGTTTTGGGTCCCGGGCTGTGCTTACCCAGTGCCCTGGGTTGTAACCGTCTGGAGCACACAGGGGCAGCCTTAGGGCCGAGGGCAGTTAGGTACCTTAAAGTAGGGGTTTTATCTGTTGTTTCACATGGCCTGTGGCGCTGTGTCTCTTCTTATCTAGAAAAGTGAGTATGTGCAAATCAGAGGCTTTGCCATGTTCTGGAGCTGTGGCTGCTGGAAGGCCCTGAAATGTGTGCCCCCAGCTCTTTCCTATGCTTGTGTGACCTTCCTAGGAACAAAGCGAGGGTTGTACCACACTTTTATGAGAAAGTCCATCCTAATCAGCGTGATTCACTCTGTGAAGAGCTTGTTTTCAGGGGCAACTCATGCCATGCCAGCCTGGGCCCAGGGGCCACCAGTAGCAGTCTGGGCTTCTGTGGCGGTGTCTTTCTTAGGCACTGTCCCTACATGGTGACTCTGGGCTGCCTGCTCCACCAAGGAGAGAGAGGCCTTTCCTTGAGGCAGAGCACAGGGTCCAAGAGGACATTGGTTCCCCAGTGGGGAGGTGGGGGTCTGTCCCCATAAAGGGGGACATGAAAGTCCACTCTGGGCAGCCACCTGCTCTGGGAGACGCATATGTTCTTCTGGGGCATGGTTTGATCTGGCCGCATTAAGGGGGTCTCGACCAGCCCCCCACTGTTGCGTCCAGCTGCTGGTCCCTGTGACAGAGCCCTCCTTTCACTGAGTAAATGTTTACTGAGCACCTGCCGTGGGCCAGGCACCACTCTCACCCTGGGGTATAGCATTGAGCAAAATGGACCATGGCAGTGGGCCCCTGCCAAACGGGTGAGAATAAAGGTTTAAAATCAGCATTCAGTACAGCAACATGGATGCAGCTAGAGATTATCATACTTAAGTGAAGTAAGCCAGAAAGAGAAAGACAAATACTGTCTGATACCACTTAGATGTGGAATCCAAAATATGATGCAGATGAACCTATCTGTGAAACAGAAGCAGAATCACGGACATAGAGAACAGACTGGTGGTTGCCAAGGGGGAGAGGTTGGGGGAGGGATGGAGTGGGAGGTTGGGGTCAGCAGATGTAAGCTTTTATATAAAGAATGGATAAACAAGGTCTTACTTTATAGCACAGAGAACTATATCCAATATCCTATGATAAATCATAATGGAAAAGAATATATATAAAAAAGAATGTATATATATGTATAGTTGAATCACTTTGCTGGACAGCAGTAATTAACATTGTAAATCAACTCTACTTCAATAAATAAATAAATAAATAAATGTTAATAAAGTAAAATAAAATCAACATTCAGGTAAGCTGAATTTCTTCCAAGAGGAGTGGATTGACTTAAAACAGTAAGGGTGGAAATTGTATCTCAATAAAGTGTTATTTTAAAAAAGTAAGTTGGGTGTGGTAGGTTGACAGTGGCCCTGGAAGATATCCAGGTCCTATTCCCTGGAGCCTGTGAACATTACCTTACATGGCAAAAGGGACTTTGTGGATGTGATTAAATTAAGGGCCTTGAGATGGGGTTATCCTGGTGGGCCCTCAATGGAACCACAAGGGTCCTTATAACAGTGAGGTGGGAGGAGAAGAGGACTTGGCTGTGTGGCATTGGAAGTCGGGCTTGGGGTGTCCAGCCTCAGTGAATGCTGGCAGCCAGACGGCCAGGGGGCAGATTCTCCCCTGGAGCCTCCAGGAGGGACCAGCCCTGCCAACTCCTTGATTTCAGCCTAAAGACTCATTTTGGACTTTGACCTCCAGAACTGTAAGAGAATAGGTTTCTGTAGTTTTAGGCTACTAAGTTTGTGGTAATTTGTTATAGCAGCCACAGGATGCTAATACAGTAGGGGAAGGTGTCCATGATCCAAGAAAGGAAAACAACCAGTTTCAAACAGAGGACATAAAATTCAAAGTGCTTCAGTAGCTGTGGAGGGAGACTAGGAAATGGGATAAAACCACTAGCGTTTTACACGTAGACCCTCTTGAGAAGTAATATGATAATATTTACCCAGGTCGCTAAATGTCATTGTGTTAGAATCACACAGCATGTACATTTTTTCTTCCTAAAATTATACCATTATATATTTGCACATCCTTGTTCATAGCAGCACTATTTACAGTCAGCAAAAAGTGGAAGCAACACCAGTGTCCATGGTCAGATAAATGGATAAACAGAACGTGGTGTATGCATACAGCGACTGCCATTCAGCCTTAAAAAGGAAGGACATTCTGACACACACTGCAACACGGACAAACCTGGAGGACATTTTGCACAGTGAGATGAGCCAGACACAAAAGGACAAATCCTGTATGATCCCTTCTACGAGGGCTCTAGAACATCAGATTCAGAGACAGAAAGTAGATAGAGGTCGCCAGGGGCTGGAGGGAGGGTGTGGGGTGTTAGTGCTTAGTGGGGACAGTTTCAGTTGGGAAGATGAGAAAGTTCTTGAGATGCTGGGGGTGATGGTGCACAGCAGTGTGAGTGTATTTAATGCCACTGAGCTGCGCACCTAAGAATGGTTAAGATGGTAAATTTTATGTATATTTTATCACAACTAAGATTTTTGAAAGCGTGCCATCATAGCCTTTCTGAAGGTAAAGTAGCAGTAGGCATTAAAAGCCTTCGGAAAGTGAAGGCTCAACGAGGCAGCCCCATTTCTAGGTCAGAGTGAGGAAAGCCGCAGATGCTCTAGACACCTGTGCTGTCATGGTTACGTTGGTTTGTGATTGTGCGTCACTTGCCCGGCCTGCCCTGCCACATGCAGCACTGAACACCACTGGCTGTTGAGTCTCACTTCGCTGGTTCCTCACCCAGGGCGGAGGCCCAGGGCTGCTCCTCCCCCTTCGGTCTCACTCACTCCCAGGCTAACACTGTAAATGTGGCCTCTGTGCTGATGACCCCCAACATCACTTCTCCAGCCTGGCGCACTCCTGGATGCTGGGCTCATGCTGGGATGTCAGATGGCCGTCTCAGACTCATGGCTGAAGCTTTGAGTGCCACCTGCAGTGTCCCCATCTCAGTAAACAGCAGTCCCACCTTTCTAGCAACTCGGGCCAAAACGTCTTTCTCTCACCAGACTTTATGATCCATTGGGAAACGCTGCTGGCTCTGTCGTCAGGATACGTCCAGAGTCCCACCACTTCTCAGGCTTCGCCTGTTGCTCTGCTTGGCTTGTGGGAGCACTGCCTCATTGCCCCACCCTGCAGCCTTGGCTCACAGGCAGCCAGATAGTAGTGTTAAGGCAAATCCTGTGACTCCTGTGCTCAGAGCTCTCCCAGGGCACTGACCACCTTTCTGCTGCCAACCCCTTGCTCCCTCTGCTCCAGCCACTGGCCTCCTTGAGGCTCCCTGTGTGCCACGGATTTGCCTCCTCCTGCCCTTTGCACTGGCTGTGCCCTCTGCCCGGTGTCTGTCCAGGCTGCATTCCCACCTGGGACTCAGGGTCCTCCACCACGCTCATTCAGTTCCTTGTGGTTGTAGTGCTGGGATCCCTGTTTTCTTGCTGGTGGGTTGGCAGGCAACAGCCCTTGGGTCCTACTGGCCACCCTCAGGTCCAGCCATGTGGCCCTCACAGCACAACAGCTTACTTCTTTGTGACCAGCTATCTGCTACAGTTAACACACGCACTGGCCTTCATGTTTGCCGCACACGGCTATCCCATCATATCCACAAGCCCTCTCAGGACCCTGTCCCCACAGCGTCCAGTCCTGGAGCAGCTGACAACACAGAGCCAGGTCTCTGCCCAAGGCAAACTGCAGTAAGGTCCCCAGTCGACAAGCCCAGCTTGTCAACTTTTTAGTGACCACTTTTAAGTATAGAGGGATGGTCAGGGACCTCAGATACTTTAGGGAAGCCTCCAGCAAGAAAGGCAGAGACCAAAAACAAAAAAGAAAAAGTGGAAGGCACTTGAAGGGAACAGAGTCAGTGCAGAGAGCAGAAGAAAACTTGGAAAATGAAACGATTTATATTGTCAGGTTAAAGAACACATCACATTCAGAGAACTAGAACACACCCTGAGAAATTAAAAATGAAATAAAAGCATTTCTTTAATAAGAAATTAAAAACGAAGATCAAGTCAAGAATACATCCCAGAAAGTTCTTTAAAAGGCAGAGATACTAGGAGATGAAAGATAAGGACAAGAGCGTGATTAATGAGGTGCACTGCCGGACCAACAGTTGTGGGGAGGGGCCCAGAGACACCGTCATAGGGACCTTCAGGAGGACTGCGTCTCCAGGTGAAAGGGCTCTTCCTGTGAGGAAAAAGTACCCCCAACAAATATGGCGAATCCTGCCAATAAAGAGAAGGGAGATTAAAACAGGCCGCACACAAAGCATTATGACGGGGTTGGTATCAGAGGCCACAGCACATGCAGGAGTGGGGTGGATGGCCTTCCCACTGCATTGGGACAGGTTTCCACCCTACAGCCGGGTGCAGGCACCTGCCCAGGTAAGGGGAGAGTGCTGGCCTCAGATAAGGATGCTCAGGATGCACACCACGCACCCCCTCCTCACGAAGCTGCAGGGGCTTCTGTGAGATGAGGGGCACTAAGAAAGGGGAGGACACAGGGTTCCCAGCATGGAAGGTGGGAACGCGGGCTAGGAGCAGCGGCATGAGGAAACACAAGGAGTCGGGTGGGGCCGGGGGGTGGGGGTCTGGGGAAGGTTGCATAGAGCAGTAGGTGTGTGGACAGTGGAGGCATGGAAAGCAAGGGAATTGCTAAGCAGAGGAAGAAATTATGTAAGAAAGGCAGTGCTCTCTAGTGAAAAATATTTCTGTACTCCATGATGTGAATGCTGCAGAAGGCCTAGCTAAACTGGGGTGGGAGGGTGGTGTTGAATTCTTGCTTTTCATCATAGGAGGCCAAAATGCAGCATGTAAATTTGACAAGCCACGAAATAGCACCAGGAGCACATTAGTTAGACGTAGAGGCAGTGAACCCCCAAAACCATCCAAAGCTGAAGAGCAGAAAGAAGGGCTTCTGAATGGAGCCAGGCGGGCGGGAGTGGGGGTGGTCTGTCCTGTTTCAGCCTGCAGCGCCGCGGCTGCTGAGCTGCATACCTGTGCGTACCTGTGCTGGATAACTGTGCGGTTTCTTCTTTTCCTCCTTTACTTATTCTAAGGGGCCTGGGTTAGGCTAGGAGTCCAGGGGTGTCCCGTAAGGAATGACGCCTCCACTTCTGTTATGTGCAGAGAGGTGACAGGCTGGAGGGCACACTGCACGCTGCCCTCACATGTCCGGGAGCAGGGCCTGATCGTCCTTGATCCAGAGAAGAGCCGTGAGGGGGACCCTTTCGTAGCCCCTTGGGGGGGCCCACAGTGCCCCTTCTGGGAGTTGAGATGCAGGGAGGGGTGGAGAGGCCTCTGCGTCCAGCAGTGCCTCCTCTTCACCCTGATTAACGAGGTTGCATAAGTTGAACAGACATGTTCTCTGTTACTCCTGTAAATTCTGTTTCATCTTTTCAGCACATTTGCATAAAGCTTGAGTGTTTCCACTTGACTATTTTCCCGAGTATTCTCATGTGCATTTTAAGATTTTATTGTCTTTAAAGTAACTTGGAGCGGCTCTGTGAATATACGAAAAACCGCTGAATTGTACCCTTTAAATTGGTGAATTGTATGTCCATAAAGCTGTTAAAGAAATAAGGTGGTCGGAACGGCTGCGTTCCCTGAAGCGGCTGGAGGTGCCCCTGCCCCAGACCCCAGCCTCCCTGACCCCCACCTCCCACACCAAGATCTTCAAACAGCAAGCCTCCAAACTCCTAGCGATGACAGACGTAGGGAGACGGCAGCTTCTGGTGTCCCTGTCCCAAAGCACAGCAAGAAGAGCCTCCCAGTCACGGGGTACAGCTGGGCTCTGAGTGGGCGCCTTCCATCCACAAAGGACACGGCTGGCGACACTGCAACACCTGTGTCTAAAGACAAAAGTGGATTCCTGAACATGATACATGAGGAATAACCTTGTCCATCTAAGACCAGCACGATGCTTTTATTTTAGAATTTTCTAAGCCCTCCCCCTTAAACCAGGGGCGGTTAATCAGTTCATCGTAACAGGTGATCTAGGATCACCCCTCCAGGTGCAGAGGCAGATGGCCTCTGTATGCCTCGGGCACTGGCTGGTCCCTCCAGGTGCTTGGGCAGAGCAGCCCAGGACAGCTGAGAGGAGTTCTCGGCAGCAGGGAAAGCCGTTGTATATATACGGCACGTAGTTTAGCTGCTTTATAGATGCTCCTAGAAAGAAGGTCAGATGCCTTTAGGTGGGCGAGCTGCAGGCCTCGTTGTGGACATTCGGGATGAGCTACCATCAGCTTCTCTCCTGCCCCCGCCTGCCCACCCGCACGTCGGTGTGAAGTTTATGAATTGCTATAGGAGGCCCTAGAGCATTTTGCTTCTTGTCACCATGGCTGCTGCTGCTTATTTTTTCCCCCCATGGAATACCACATTTTATACATTCTTGTGTGGATGGACATTTGGGTTGTCTCCATTTTTTTGGCCATTACAAATCAGGCTTCTGTTATCCTTTGTCTACAAGTCTTGCTTTGGACGTCTGCTTTCATTTCTCTTGAGTAACACCTAGAAGTGAAATGACTTCTTTCGTGTGATTGTGTGGTAGGAATAAGACTAACCTTCTTAGGAATTTCCAGACAGTTTCCCAAAGTGGTTGTGGAATTTTCCAGTTGGCAGCAGCGTGTAGGAGAAGTCCAATGCTCATCCTCCAAACACTTGGTGTGTGTGGTGTGGCCAGTCTTACATTCTGGCCACTCAGATACACATGCACCTCACTACAGTGGGGATTTATATTCCCTAATGGTTAATGATGTTGACTTGAGACCTGAGTCTTTTGAAACTTGTTCTATGGCCCAGTATATAGACTGTCTTGATAAATGTTCCATGTACACTTGTCAGGATTCTACTTATATAGGCTGGAGTGTTCTGTAAATGTTAGTTAGGTTGAGGTGCTTCTGATAAAAGACAAGCTTTTTTGAAAATGTTACAATTCAAGGACAGTGGTAAGGAGCAGGTGCAGGAAGGAGGGTCACTCTCCTTGTGAAGGGCTGTGCTTTCCCATGATTTCTGTGACTGGGGCTTCTGTGGCTGGAGTTAGCTGTGGTTGGAGAAGTTGTTCTGGCTTCTGCAGATTATGTCTGCACGTCTGTAGCAGAAACAATATGATTTGCCAGTAAATTTCTCTTGTTAGAATAACCGCGTGGAAGCTGGGCCCGTCTGCCTGCAGCTGGTTGCAGAGTGGGGTTCTCTCCTGGGGTGTTTCTGTGGTCTCCTGTGTCTGTCTGCCCGACGGGTGTTAGCTGGCTTGGAGGGGGTGTACTTCTCTGAGCTTGGTTTTTTGTCTCTTCTTTGCAAGAAAGGGCAGGTTCTTAATTTCCAGGCTTGTTGTTTTTTCTGAAGGCCTCTGAATGTAGTACTTTGGGCTTAGAGAATAGAACGATCCCCCAATCATCAGCTGCATGGACATTGATTTATCCTCCAAATTATAAAGAAAAATAAAGTGGACTTTTTTTTTTTTTAATTTTGGCTGTGTTGGGTCTTCGTTGCTGCGCATGGGCTTTCTCTAGTTGTGGCGAGCGGGGGCTACTCTTCCACGCGGTGCACGGGCTTCTCATTGCGGTGGCTTTTCTGGTTGCAGAGCATGGGCTCTAGGCGCGCGGGCTTCAGTAGTTGTGGCACTCGGGCTCAGTAGTTGTGGCTTGCGGGCTCTAGAGCACGGGCTCAATAGTTGTGGCACACGGGCTTAGTTGCTCCGCGGCATGTGGGATCTTCCCGGACTAGCACTCGAACCCGTGTCCCCTGCATTGGCAGGTGGATTCTTAACCCCTGGGCCACCAGGGAAGTCCCCTTAGGAATCTTAAGGACATATTGGCCGCTGTGGATTTCAGGTCCCCAGCAAGCGAGGAGCTTTAGGAATGAGGGCCTTCGTGAGATAAGGAGGGAGGATTCAGACTCCATGGTCTCAAGAAGTCAGCTGCTGCGTGGACTTCCAAGCCCAGTGTCTCAGGAACACGTGGGCCCTGGGATGGGGGAAGGCTAGAGAATCCTGAGCTGTGGGTCAGTTGGCTTGAGCTGGTCCCTGTCCACGCACATCAACAGATGCGGGAGAGGGCTAACTGTGGCAGCGTCCACCAGCCTGCCCAGCACAGAACAGTGCTTGTGGGGGGCCTTGGCCAGAGTGGGTTCTCCACCGCTGAGCGCCCTGTTTGCCTGTACCCCTCCCCGAGTGTGCCCTGTCCATGCGTCAGCCCTTTGTGGTCCAAGGTCCGCCCTATCCCTGGCTGACTGCCTCCTCCTTTGCTCCCTCCCCTCCCCCCATCTTTCCTCTCTTTCTTTCTTGCTCTTCTTTGGTCTTTTTCTCCTTTTTTCTCTTATTTTCACTATGGAAAGTTCAAGCCTATAGAAAACTAGAGAGAATTGTGTGATGCCTTCCTGGTGTGCGCCCCCCTGCCCTGACACTTCTCAGCCATGCCAGCTGGGTACGTACACGTAACCACATATATGCCTTACCCTCTAAATATTTCAATAAGTATATATCAAAAAAGCAATGCGCTGGGACTTCCCTGGCAGTCCAGTGGTTAAGACTCCACGTTTCCAATGCAGGGGGTACGGGTTCGATCCCCAGTCGGGGAACTAAGGTCCCACATGCCACATGAAGTGGCCAAGAAAAAAAAAAAGCAATGCACTTGGGAAAATTACCAAAATATCATTGTCACACCTATAAAAATTAACCGCCGTTCCTCAATATCATCAAATAATCAGTGTTCAGTATCCTGCATCAGTCAGTATTCAAGCTTCTAGTTATCTTATAAATACGATTAAAAGCTTTAAAAAATTTGAGTCCAGGGCTTCCCTGGTGGCGCAGTGGTCGAGAGTCCGCCTGTCGATGCAGGGGACACGGGTTCGTGCCCCGGTCCGGGAAGATCCCACATGCCGCGGAGCGGCTGCGCCCGTGAGCCATGGCTGCTGAGCCTGCACGTCCGGAGCTGTGCTCTGCAACGGGAGAGGCCACAGCAGTGAGAGGCCCGCGTACTGCAAAAAAAAAAAAAAGTTGAGTCCAGACCCAGAAAGTCCCTGCATGGTAGTAGGTTGATGTGTGTCTCCTGAGTCTCTCTTTTTTTTATTAATTAATTTAATTTGTTTATTTTTGGCTGCTTTGGGTCTTCGTTGCTGTACGTGGGCTTTCTCTAGTTGCGGCGAGAGGGGGCTACTCTTTCGTTGCAGTGCGCGGGCTTCTCCTCGTGGTGGCTTCTGTTGTTGAGGAGTACAGGCTCGAGGCTTGGGAGCTTCAGTAGTTGTGGCTCGCGGGCTCTAGAGCACAGGCTCTAGTTTTGGCGTACAGGTTTAGTTGCTCCGCGGGATGTGGAGTCTTCCTGGACCAGGGCTCGAACCGGTGTCTCCTGCGTTGGTAGGTGGATTCTTAGCCACTGCACCACCAGGGACGTCCCTCTCCTGAGTCTCTTTTTTTTTTTTTTTTTGCGGTATGCGGGCCTCTCACTGTTGTGGCCTCTGCCGTTGTGGAGCACAGGCTCCGGACGCGCAGGTTCAGCGGCCATGGCTCACGGGCGCAGCCGCTCCGCGGCATGTGGGATCTTCCCGGACCGGGGCACGAACCCATGTCCCCTGCATCGGCAGGCGGACTCTCAACGACTGCGCTACCAGGGAAGCCCCTGAGTCTCTTAATAAAGGTTCCTCTCCATCGTTTTTTCCCTTAAAGACAGCAGGTCCCTTGTCTGTCTCTGTCAAGGGTCTCACGGGCTGGGTTTTGTTGATTATATTCCTCAGTATTGTTAACACATGTTGATCATTGTATTTCCTGTAAATTGGCAGTTGGATTCCGGGTGGATTCAGGCAGTGTCTCGCTGTTCCATCAGGAGACACGTGGTGTTTGGGTGTGTCTTCTGTGCCCTTGGGGGCACTGAACATCGTATTGTGTGATGTGTGACGTGTTGTTACCTCACCAAGGATCGCGGGCAGGACCTGCTGTTCTGGTCCCATCACTGCTGCGCTTAGTAGCTGGGATGCTCTGTACAGAGCTATTGCCCTCGTTCATATACTGTGGCCCCATTATGCCTGTGTAGGGAAGGCAGGCCCACCACTTGATTCTTTCCCTTTATGGGTTAGTTTTCACAGTAATAAGTGGGTTCCCTAGTGTCTCCAGTGATGATCAGTGACTTTTACTGCAGTCACTCCATTGCGAGTTGAGGCGAGTTTGGTGTGTCCAGTCAGTGCTCAGATCAGCTCACTTTTGTGTTGGCTCCTGCGTTCTTTGATGTTGACCTGACAAAGTCTTTCACAGCATCTTTGCTCTCAGGGATGACAAAATAGTCCAGGCTCAGCCTGCACTTTCCCTAGCACTTCTCCAAGGGTCCTGGTTCCCTCTAATGGGAATTGGAATGTAAATACCTTCACCTGGGTGCGAGGGGTGCTGACTGCTAAGTGGACAGAATAGAAAGTGATTGTTTTGTTTTTAGTACATCATGAGTGATGCTTCATGGTGGTACTTAAAATTCAAAATCAGGATTATAGAGTATTTGCCTGGCATCTTCAGTCTTATATCTTTTTCTCCTTTCTCAGTCGTGTTGGGGATCCCAGTCCTCAACAACACATGGCCTGGTGGAATTCGAATATCCCTTGTTACTTGGTGTTGCTGCCAGAAATGTTAATGATCATTTAATTTTCTTCTATAAATCACTTGATTTTTGCATATTCAAAGGATTTTTTTCTTTTCCTTTAAAGTCTAAGAAATTCACCAGAATAAGTCTTGTATGAGGTCTTTTGGGGATGGGAGTTGATATTCTTAGGGATGTGATATATTCTCTCAATAGGTAGTTGACCCCTGAAACATGGTAAGTCAACTGTACTTCAATTAAAAAAAAATAAGATAAAGTCTCAAGGAAAAAAATAAGGAAGAAAACAAATATGTAGTTAAAAACTTTTTTTTATTCTAGGGAATTTTTCTTAAGTATAGTTTTCAATTTTATTTATTTATTTTTTATACAGCAGGTTCTTATTACCTATCTATTTTATACATATTAGTGTATATATGTCAATCCCAATCTCCCAATTCATCCCACACCCCCACCCTTGGTGGCCATATGTTTGTTCTCTACATCTGTGTCTCTGTTTCTGCCTTGCAAACCAGTTTATCTGTACCATTTTTCTAGATTCCACATATATGCATTAATATACGATATTTGTTTTTCTCTTTCTGACTTACTTCACTCTGTATGACAGTCTCTAGGTCCATTCACGTCTCTACAAATGACCCAATTTCGTTCCTTTTTATGGCTGAGTAATATTCCATTGTTTATATTTACCACATCTTCTTTATCCATTCGTCTGTCGATGGGCATTTATGTTGCTTCCATGACCTGGCTATTGTAAATAGTGCTGCCATGAACATTGCAGTGCATGTGTCTTTTTGAATTATGGTTTTCTCTGGGTATATGACCAGTAGTGGGATTGCTGGGTCCTAGGGTAATTCTATTTTTAGTTTTTTAAGGAACCTCCATACTGTTCTCCATAGTGGCTGTATCAATTTACATTCCCACCAACAGCGTAGGAGGGTTCCCTTTTCTCCACACTCTCTCCAGCATTTGTTGTTTGCAGATTTTCTGATGATGCCCATTCTAACCCGTGTGAGGTGATACCTCATTGTAGTTTTGATTTGCATTTCTCTAATAATTAGTGATGTTGAGTAGCTTTTCATGTGCCTCTTGGCCATCTGTATGTCTTCTTTGGAGAAATGTCTATTTAGGTCTTCAGCCCATTTTTTGATTGGATTGTTTGTTTTCCAATATTGAGCTGCATGAGCTGTTTATATATTTTGGAGATTAATCCTTTGTCTGTTGCTTCATTTGCAAATATTTTCTCCCATTCTGAAGGTTGTCTTTCATCTTGTTTGTAGTTTCCTTTGCTGTGCAAAAGCTTTTAAGTTTCATTAGGTCCCATTTGTTTATTTTCGTTTTTATTTCCATTACTCTAGGAGGTGGGTCAAAAAAGATCTTGCTGTGATTTATGGCAAAGAGTGTTCTTCCTATGTTTTCCTCTAAGAGTTTTATAGTGTCTGGTCTTACATTTAAGTCTTTAATCCGTTTTGAGTTTATTTTTGTGTATGGTGTTAGGGAATGTTCTAATTTCATTCTTTTACACGCAGCTGTCCAGTTTTCCCAGCACCACTTATTGAAGAGACTGTCTTTTCTCCATTGTATATCCTTGCCTCCTTTGTCATAGATTAGTTGACCATAGGTGTGTGGGTTTATCTCTGGGCTTTCTATCCTGTTCCATTGATCTATATTTCTGTTTTTGTGCCAGTACCATATTGTCTTGATTACTGTAACTTTGTAGTATAGTCTGCAGTCAGGGAGTCTGATTCCTCCAGCTCTGTTTTTTTCTCTTAAGATTGCTTTGGCTAATTAATTAATTTATTTGGCTGTGTCGGGTCTTAGTTGCAGCATGCAGGATCTTTGTTGCAGCATGCAGGACCTTCATTGCAGCATGAGGGCTTCTCCAGTTGTGGTGCATGGATTCCAGAGCGTGCAGCCTCAGTAGTTGTGGTGTGTGGGCTCCGCAGTTGTGGCACGCAGGCTTACTTGCCCTGAGGCATGTGGGATCTTAGTTCCTCGACCAGGGATTGAACCTGTGTCCCCTGCATTGGAAGGCAGATTCTTAACCACTGGATCACCAGGGAAGTCCCTTAAGTATAGTTTTAATATTTGTTCTTTGCTTTGATTTTTCTTCTGAGGGACTTCTAATATCCATATATTAGATCTTCTTTGCCTTACTTCAGTATTTGTCAGTTTCCCTTGAATCCTTTTTACCTTTCTATTCATTTGTTTCTTGAGAGTTTTGTTGAAGTATAACATATATACCAAAAAATTCATCCATTTAAAGTGTACAGTTTGTGAATTTTAGAAAATTTATAGAGTCATGCCCTTCACCTCAGCCTAGTTTTACAACATCTCTAGATGTTGTAAAGGGATCCAGAAAGATCCCTTGTGCTGTTTGCAGTCAACCCTTGCTTCTACCCCAGAATCCCAGGAAACCACTGAGCTCTGTAGGTTTGTCTTTTCTGAAAATTTTCTGTAAGTGAGAAGATATAATTTGTAGTCTTTTGTGCCCAGCTTTTTATCTAGCAGAATGTCTTTGAGGCTCTTTCATGTTGTATGTGTGTCAGTATTTCATTCCTTTTCGTGGCTGAAGAGTAGTCCTTTGTATGGAGGGACCACATCGTGTTTATCCGTTCCTCAGCTGGTGGACATCTGGATTGCTGCTGCTCTTTGGCTGTTTTGAATAATGCCGCTTGCTGTAAACATTTGCATACACGTCTTTGTTTGGACCCACGTTTTCCTTTCTCTTGCGAAGATCCCTAAGAGTAGAGTTTCTGTGTTGTGTGGTTGGCCCTGGTTTTCCAGATTTCCCAGACCATTTCCCACCCTTCCTGGCAGCGTCGGAGGTTCCTGTGCCTCCACTTCCTCGGCAACACTTGCTGTTGTCAGTTGTCTTCATTACAGCCGTTTATGGTTTCAGTTTGCATTTCCCTAAGGATTCAGGATCTTGACCATCTTTTCATGTGCTTATCAGCTATTTATTTATGTTGTTTGATGAAATGTCTGTTTAAATCTTTTGCCCATTAAAATGAATTGTGTTTGTCTTCTTGTTGAATTTTAAGATTTCTTTATACATTCTGGATGCAAGTCCTTTATGAGATATATGATTTGCAAAGATTTTCTCCCAGTCTGTGTCTTTTAGTTATACTAATGGTGTCTTTTTTTTTAATTAATTTTTTTTTTTAATTAATTTTTATTGGAGTATAGTTGATCTACAGTGTTGTCTAAGGGTGTCTTTTAAAGAGCAAAAGTATTAAATTTTGATGAAATCCAGTTTATACTTACAAACAGAAACTTATCTTCTTTTTGGAGAGTTTCATTCTCTGGAACATCATGTGTGTATTATCCCACTTACTCTTTATTATTTCTGATGTCCAGGGTCTACCTGCTGGAGTCAGTTTTACTAAGGCCTCTGCACGGCTGGGGTGCCTGTCGGGATGGGCGGGTCTGTGCTGTGCATAGCGCCTGGATCCTGACTGCAGTAATGCCTAAAACTTCAGCACACTCAAGAAGCATAGCTTTTGGCTTGAGAGCAGGGTCTTATTCTGTGGTTTGTGGTTCATGGTTCTGGGCACTGTTGGCAGCATCTCCCCAGATGCCACCTGTGCCCTGGCTGGAGCTGTTGCTGGCACTCCAGTCAGAGGACCTAATGGCCCTTACTTTAAGCACTGCCCCTTGCAAGCCGCCTGCTTCTCTGAATGTGGTGAGATGTCACATGCACGACCCCCCCACCACCCAAAGTGTGAAGGCTCCGATAACATTCTCACTTGGCCATTGCAGGTGAAGGACTTAACGAGGTACTTGGATCCCAGTGGGCTCGGCGTGATTAGTTTCGAAGACTTCTACCGAGGGATCACAGCGATCAGAAATGGAGGTCAGTCACCCCACCGTGGGCTTCTGTCGCCTCACCCCTTCCTCAGCCCCCTCCCTCAGCCCCCCACCCCCCGATTAGTGACCCTCACTCCTCAGGCTCCCTTTGCTGAGCCTTCTCCTCCTTAGAGCCCCTGAAACATCCCAGGTTTCAGAAGGCCCTCTCTCCCACCTCGTTCTTTGCTCCTCACGCACTGTCCTCCAGAATTCACTGACTCAGCTACTTATTTGTAATGTTAGAAGTCTACTGCCCCTTTCCCCAGAAATTTTTTTTTTTTTAATATTTATTTATTTGGTTGCACCGGGTCTTAGTTGCAGCAGCCCGGCTCCTTAGTTGCAGCTCCAGGGCTCCTTTAGTTGTGACTTGCCGGCTTCTTAGTTGCAGCACATGGGCTCCTTGGTTGCGGCTCGGGGGCTCCTTAGTTGTGGCATGCATGTGGGATCTAGTTCCCTGACCAGGGATCGAACCCAGGCCCCCTGCATTGGGAGCATAGAGTCTTATCTGCTGTGCCACCAGGGAAGTCCCCAGAACTGTTTTTTTTTTATGAAAACTTCCAAACATACAAAAACATTGCAAGACTTACACAATGAACACCCACACGTGTGTTTGCCATCCACAATCTGCAGGGAACATCTTCCTGCGTTTGTGTCATTATATATCATATATCCACCCATACATCTGTCCAACAATCCATCTTTTTTTTTTAAATGGGATGCACTTTAGACAGGTATACTGCCGTACACTCCCCCAAACACCTTGTCCTGTGTATCAGTCATTACTGATTCATTAGAGTTCAGTATTTGTTTGCAGTCTTATTTTGAGTCAAAGTTTACCTTTTGTGAATGCACAAATCTTGTGTGCCCTTCTGTGAATGTTGATGTTCTCCTGCTGGGATGCAGACCCCTGCCCAGAGCCTTACTGTCCCCGGAGACAGCTCCCTGCTGGCCTTCCAGTGATCCCCTCCCTTCTGCCGGCATCTCCTTGGCTGGTTCTGTCAGCATGGATTAGCCTTGCCTCTCGTGGACGTCACATAAATAAACCATTGGCCACACTCCCGTGTTGTGCTCGCCCGCGTGTGATGCTTGCGACTCACCCGTGCTGCCGCGTGTCAGGGCACTCTTCCCGTGTGGAGCTGTGCTCGCCTGCATGCCTATGCAGTTTGTCCGCCCCCCAGGTGATGGACAGTAATATGTCTCCAGTTTGGGCCCGCAATGAATGAACCTTCTAGTGACGCTGAGGTCCAAGTCTTTGTGTGGACAGTGTTGTCATGGCTTTGGGGCCTGTGGCCAGGGATGGGATGGCTGGTCGCGTGCTGGCTGTGAGCTTAGTTTCTTACAGAACTGCCAGAGTGAACGTTTCACACTCTCACCGGTTGCCCATATGCTGTCCTTTTAAATAAAATCCCGAAGCTCTGAATAGAGTTTTCCTTCTCATTCCCCATCTGTGGCCATGTGCTGGGGTGAGGGTGGTGGGAGGTCCCAGTCGCAGGCTCGTTCCCTCCTCCTGCTCTTGGCAGAGGAAAAGGAGGACGTGCAGACCTGGGCAGGACCATCAGTTACCTGATGGGGCTGGGTCAAGGGATGCCTTTGGGTCTTATCAGCAGTTGTTGGTAGTGTCACCTGTCTTGTCTGTCCCCGCCCCAAAGTTATTGCCTAGCAGTGTCACGTGGGCAAGTTTTCCTAAACCCCAAGTCCCCACTGGCTCTTTCTCCCAGTCAGTCTGCATGCACGCCGTCTGAGGCCCCGCGCAGCCTGGGGACCCCATGTGTGCACGGTACATGCCGAGGCCGTGTAGCTGCCCTCAGTGTGGTGGGTGGGCCAGGCTGGAGGACCTCACGGGCCAGCTCCGGGCTGGCAGCCCTCTCTGGGGACCAGCTGGCGTGACTGGCGTGAGGCTGGTCCAGGTGGGGGGCAGTCCCAAGGCCCATGTGGTGAGCTGGGTAGTACCACCCAGAGGTCGTACAGGGGGTGGGGTGGGTGAGGTGAACCCTGGGCTCCAGGCTGAGAGTCTGCAGGCGGAGGCTTCATGCCTGTGTCTGGATCTGTGTAACCAGTGGGTTGTAGTCCTTCAGTGATTTTTTGGAGGTTAGGTGTGCGGTTAAAACAGAAAGTTGTTTAAAACTTCATCCCTTGCACAAAATTTTTTGCTGGCTTCATGAAAATTTTTGCTTCTCCACCTCCAGTGTGTCTTGGTGCTTCCTGGTATGGTGTGCTCACCACCCCACAGCAGACACCCAAGCCAGGCCTTCGGGAAGGTCACCGGGGCCACCGCAGGCACGCCCAGGACGCGGGTGGGGGTGGGGGCTGGCTTGTCCACCCACAGCTTCCTCGGTTAACCTTTGGGAAACTCTAGGTGTAGGCTTTTTTCTCTTAGTTTTAACAAACCAGTGTGATTTTTTTCTTTGACTCATCAATTATTTTAAACAATTTCTAAATGTATTTTAAGATCTTGTCAATAATTTGAACCTAATCATGTGTGTGATAGTCAGAGAATGGGATCTCTGTGCTGTGCCTGGAGTTTGAGGTCTGCCGTGTGACTGGTTTTCACGCGTGTGCCACGTGTGCTTGAGAGCTTCCCGCTGGGTCCGTGGGTGTCCGGACCCAGTGGGGCTGGAGCCGCCGCGTTGGGCTGCCTGGTCTCAGTCCCGGGGGTCAGTAAGGAGGTCACATGTCCCAGAGGAGGTGGCTCCGTGGGTCTTTGTCTTCAGCAGCTTCATTTCACCTTCACCCCATGTGATGGGTTGGCCACAGGTTGGCGGTGATGGGAGCCAGGGCCCCAGGACTGGTGGGTCATTGGAGAAGGCTTCGCAGCTCTGCCCGAGGGCTTGGGGGTGGGAGGGTGGTGGGTGCATAGGGGTCAAGCCCAGGACACCAGCAAGCAGTCACTCATGCCAGGAAAAACAAGACGTGGAGTAAGAGGAAAATGTGCTTCTGGAATACTCTTGGCCAGAGGGGTCAGTGTTTATGTGGTCACAGTAATTAAACAAATTGAATATTCAGGTAAGCAGAGACTAAGCCATTTTGTGGGGAAGAAGGTGCTAAAGTCCCTGAGTGCTCTACTGGGATGTCAGCAGAACATTCTAGAGTTCAAGAACTTATGGGAATTGCTGGGACACTTGGCCTGACATGAGCCAGGCTAGGCATGCTGCTGTCCACCCTCAGCCCATGGCCTTGGGGGGAGTGGTGTGGACCACTCCCTGGGGTGACCACGGAGCAGCTGCTGACCACGGGGCACCTTCCAGCCAGGGCCGAGACTGGGCTTTCTCTGAAGGGTCAAGGGCCCTGGGCGTGGGCAGGAAGGAGCCCAGGACAGTGGCCAGCGAGAGACGGTGCCGGGGCTATCTGTGTGGTTCTGAGGCCCTCTCTGAGCCTCTCTGAGCCCACGTCCCCGATTCTGTTGCTGGGCAGTGGCTGCTCTGTTCTGATAGGCCCACAGGTGACGAGAAACAGAGCAAGCTCAGCTGTAGGAATTCCTGGGGGGTCATGACCTAGGGGGTCCCAACCCTGGGCCTCAGGAGTCAGAATGTGCTCCCTGGAAAACTCATGACCAGGTGGGCGCGACCCAGTGTGCTGTCAGAGCTCTCCAGCCACCAGCCCGTCAGGCCCCGGTGTGGGAGCAGAGTGACCCCCATCTGTTGAGCCGGAGGGGTGCCAGCTGCTGTCCCCGAGGCTGTCCCCTGGTTGCACGTGTCTCGAAGTTTCGTGTGCATAGATTTGTCAGCCTGGTGAGAGAAGATGGTTGTCTGAGAATGTCTTGTCTCCTGGGTCCTGCTTGTCCCTTGTGGTCAACCTTCCACCTGATGCTGAGATGGGGCTCACCACACCCCTCCTCCCTCCTTGCCTTGGCCTGGGCCCTTCCCCCTGCAGCTGGGGGGCCCTCTGTCCTCACTTCCTCCTGAATTAGAGCCTCCAGGTCAGGACAACTTTTTTTTTTTTTTTTTTTTTTTAAATGTTTTTGGCTGCGTCGGTTCTTGTGGCACACGGAATCTTTCGTTGTGGTGCGCAGGCTACTCTCCAGTTGTGGCGCATGGGCTTAGTTGCCCCACGGCATGTGGGAATCTTAGTTTCCCAACCAGGGATTGAATCAGCGTCCCCTGCATTGCAAGACTGATTGTTAACCACTGGACCACCAGGGAAGTCCCCAGGTCACGACAACTTGGTGAAAGTTCTGCCTCTGGGGCCCACACACATCACTGAGTCTCATTATTTGTGCATTCTTTTTTGGTAACATTTCCACTGTAATTAAAAATAAAAGCTTCTTAGGGTGTCCCAGAGTTAGCCTGAATGCTCTAGGAAGTGGTGCTTTGATTCTTCAGTGGCACGAATATTCTGGAACAGCAGCGTCCCACATGGTGGTGTGGGAGGGTGAGGCTCGGTCTCAGCATGATGCCACACTGCAGCTGGTGTCCCCCGCCCCAGTTTAGCCTATGCAGAGCAGACCCCACTCCTGAAGTATGTGCCGGAGGGAGCAGAGAGGGTGGTCGGCCTGTCGCGTCTGTCAGGGTTGGTCAGGGGCCCAGCCTGGCCAGCAGATAGGGTGGGGTCCTCGGGTGGGCAGGCTAAGGGGAGGCTGCTGTGATGAGAGCTTGAATCAGGCAGATGAAGGGGCTGCAGCTGTGGGAGCGGGCAGCTGAGACCTGTCAGGGCCGTCAGCTTTGCCGAGAGGACCATTCCAGGCTCGGGGACACAGCACCGGTGGAGCTGGCTTTCTAGTGGAGGACAGCCCGGACAACCCCGGGAGGTGATGGGACTCGGGGGATGGTGAAGCTGGGGGCACACAGGTCTCCCAGAGGGTGTCTGGGAAGGGGACCTGGGGCCACGCTGCACATTTGGGGCTGCAGGAAGGCTGGGGGGCTGGGCTGGGCAGCTTGGGTGCCTCAGGAGACTCGGCCTCTTCTGGAGTGGGCAGTGCTGGTTGGGACGCCCCTCCCCGCACAGTGGGTGAACTGCTGGGAGGGTCAGGGCTGTGGGCCCTGCTTTTCCTTTTTTTTGTTTTTTGTTTTTGGCCTCGCTGCTTGTGGGATCCCAGTTCCCCAACCAGGGATTGAACCCAGGCCCTGGCAGTCCTAACCTCTGGACTGCCAGGGAAATCCCCCTGCTTCTCCTTTATTTTTTTGGTAATTTGACGTCATCATTCAACTTTTGTTAGGAATGGAGAGTGAAAATAAAATTAGAATAAAAACAAGTCAGAGACGATTTTGAAATTGTTAACTCGTAGCATTTGGGAGAATGGGAGCGTGATCACCTGAACTGCTTTCAGCCAGAGCTCACCTCAACGTCTTCCTGCCGGCACCCCTGCCATGGCCATGGTCGGCCTGTCGCGTCTGTCAGGCTTCCGTTCTGCGTCCAGGAGTGGAGCACTGACTCCGTGTACTGACCCAGTTTTGCAGAGGAGCGCAGGAGTCTGCTGTCCTCGCCACAGGCCTTGTTTCAGGAATAGAATGAAATCAAGCCGGGTTGTTACAAATGGGCCATTGCTCTGGCTCATCCCCCACCCCCAGGCTCTGGAAGAACAAGATAAATAAACAGTAAAAACTGATACTTAATTGAGAAAACTGATAGAAGAACCATATTTAGTTCCTATCGAGATTGTAGAAATGCGAGCTGCGTTCACATGTGCCTCCACTGCATGGGGCAGGACCCACCCCTGGAATCTGAGCACATGTCCACCATGGCTAAGATGATTGGCTGCTTTCTGAAAGTTTTGAATTCTCTGTTTCAGTTTTTGGAAGTGCAAGCAAGACTTAACATTTGAAAGTGGAAAGGTAGGCAGAGTCAGCCTAGCGTTTTACAGCTTTCCGCTGGGGTAAGTGGTCCTCTCCCTCCCCTGCCCCAGACGCCAAAGTCTTCCATCCATAGTCACCCTCTCCCTATGGTTCTGCCATAGTTCACCTGCACCAAAGACCAGGCCTCCAATGAGGGGCTGCAGGGCTGTGGGCTGGCATGGTGGGCAGCGAGCACGGGGTCCAGGTCCAGCCTGTCACGCTCTGAGGCTCCTTCACTCCAGCCACCGTCTGAGCTACACTCCCCTAGGGAAAATGGTACAAAGCAACTGCAGCAAAAGTACCTGTGATTCTTAAGACGGAAGCAGCCAAAGGGCTTTTGCAGTCTTGAATTTGGAGCAGCATCTCACAGTTACTGAATGTGTAAACGTTTGAATCTGCTTGATTGTCGAGGGGAAGCATGATTATTCTGTTCAAATTGAGAGCTCTTCAAAAACAGTACATAGCCACGTGTCCTGCCACTGAGGGGTCCGGCAGCGTCCATCCCCCTCCCCAGGCTGTCCTGTGACTCCAAGCCTCAGAGCCCTGTGGGCGTGGTGTCCAGATGCCAGAGAAGAGCGTCCTCTGGCCAAGGAGGCCAGTGCTGACCCTTCAGAGTCCTTTTCCCAGGAGCATCAGGAGGCTTGCTGGTCCACTTGGCCCTCAAAGGCCTCTACTCCATACGAATAAGTGACTGATGTTTTGTTAGGTCACGTGAAACACACTCAACAAGGAACTGATGTGTGTGAGTAGTCACTGCTGTGATCTGTGTTGTGGATTTTCCTCACCACGCAGTCCTCTGTGCTCTGTGGATACCACCTGGGACACCAACTGCCCAGGTGCCCGGGTCACCCTCCCTCCTGTCTGACTTGACTGCAAATCGAGAGTTCCAACTTCCTCCGCAGGTTTGATAATTTGCTAGAATGGCTCATAGAACCCAGGGAAGCGCTTTACTGACTGTTACCAGTTCATTATAAAGGATTTTATGAAGGTTACAAATGAACAGCCAGGTGAAGAGGTATATGGGGCAGGGTCTGGCATGGAGAGGTTTCTGTCCCCATGGAGTTTGGGATGTGCCACCCTCCTGGTATCTGAGTGTGTTCCCAACCCGGAAGCTCCCCGAACCCCTTCATTTGGGGTTTGTGTGGAGGCTCCATTACACGGGCAGGACTGTTTAATCCCTGGCTGTTGGAGATCAGCTGCATCTCCAGCCCTTCCCCATCCCGGGAGATCAGAGGTCAGGAGTGGGGCTGAAAGTTCCCTGGCAACCAGCCCCCATCCTCTGAGAGTCACTTCACTGGTGTGAACCCAGGTAAGGCTGAAAGGGGCTTGTTATGAATAAAAGATGCTCATTTCACCCCTTCACTCAGGAAATCCCCGGGGTTTTAGGAGCTCTGTGCCAGGAACCAATGGAGACAAAGACCAAATAAATATTTCTTATGATATCACAGTAATGAAGCAGCTTCAGGAAACATAGGCGTCTTGCATGCTCTTTGGGACGGGCTATGCCCTGACATTGCCTAGAGGCCATGGGAGCAGAGCTTTTTCTGCAGAAGGGCCACTGCTGTGGGCTCGTGTCTGAGAAGTGGGGTCTCTGGTGCTGACGTCAGCGTTATCCAGCATGAAATGATAGCGTTTCCTTCAAACTTATTATTATTATAAAATAAAATGTGTTGTAGAAGGTAAAGTTAAGTAAAAAGGGAGGAAATAAAAGCTGCCATGGGTCCAGCACCTTGGACAGATGTTATCACACTGACACCTCCCCAGACAAGACAGATTCTTTAAAACGTGGAGTCTGGGACTTCCCTAGCGGTCCAGTGATTAGAACTCCACACTTTCACTGCCAAGAGCCTGAGTTCAGTCCCCAGTTGGGGAACTAAGATCCCGCAAGACGTGTGGCATGGCCAAAATAAATAGAACGTGGAGTCTGGCCCAAAGCCTTGTTTCCCCGGGGGCTGCACTGCTTGCCTCCTTTCCCCGGGGTTTCTCATGGCCAGTCCAGGTCCCGCTCATGTCCACCACGCACGCACCTTCCCCCTTGACCTCTCTGGGGATACTCTGGGCCACCTGCTGAGCCGGGTCTTCTTTCTCTAGCAGATCCCGACGGCCAGCTCTGCAGTGTCACGCCTGCCCCCGACGAGGAGCCGCCAGCCTGCCCCGAGGAGTTCGATGACTTCGTTACCTTTGAGGCAAGTGGTCTTCCCGGGAGAGCTGAGCGGGCATCTGACAGATACACCCTCTCTTCCTCATGTACCCTAAATCCTGCTTCACTCATTGGTCCCCACGGCTGTTTTTTTTTTTTTTTTTATAGATCTTTACTGGAGTATAATTGCTTCACAATACTGTGTTAGTTTCTGTTGTACACCAAAGTGAATCAGCCATATGCATACATATGTCCCCATATCTCCTCCCTCATGAGCCTCCCTCCCACCCCTCCCTATCCCACCCCTCTAGGTCATCGCAAAGCACCGAGCTGATCCCCCTGTGCTGTGCTGCTGCTTCCCACTAGCTATCTATTTTACATTTGGTAGTGTATATATGTCGATGCTACTCTCACTTCGCCCCAGCTTCCCCCTCCCACCCCATGTCCTCAAGTCCATTCTCTGTGTCTGCGTCTTTATTCCTGCCCTGCAACTAGGTTCATCAGTACCTTTTTTTTTTTTTTTTTTTAGATTCCATATATATGCGTTAGCATATGGTATTTGTTTTTCTCTTTCTGACTTAACTTCATTCACTCTGTATGACAGGATCTAGGTCCATCCACCTCACTACAAATAACTCAATTTCATTTCTTTTTATGGCTGAGTAATATTCCATTGTATATATCTTCTTTATCCATTTATCCACATCTTCTTTATCCATTCATCTGTCGATGGACATTTAGGTTGGTTCCATGTCCTGGCTATTGTAAATAACGCTGCAGTGAACATTGTGGTACATGTCTCTTTTTGAATTATGGTTTTCTCAGGTATATGCCCAGTAGTGGGATTGCTGGGTCATATGGTAGCTCTATTTTTAGTTTTTTAAGGAACTTCCATACTGTTTTCCATAGTGGTTGTATCAATTTACATTCAACAGTGCAGGAGGGTTCCCTTTTCAGCACACCCTTTCCAGTATTTATTGTTTGTAGATTTTTTTGATGATGGCCATTCTGACCGGTGTGAGGTGATACCTCATTGTAGTTTTGATTTGCATTTCTCTAATAATTAATGATGTTGAGCATCTTTTCATGTGCCTCTTGGTCATCCCCACATTTCTGTGGGGAATGGCATGAAGGGCAGGCAGGCAGGGCTCATTCTGACACTGGTGGGGACACTGTGGTTGGCGGGCGTCTGCTCTCCGTGCTGTGCACCCGGGGCTGGTGGCCTGTTGTCAGCAGAGGGGCAGGCTCTCCTGTGACATTGCTATCCCCTTCTGCCAGACTGCCAAGCAAGGCCAGAGCACGGGCTCCTTTGTGAAATGAAGAGCTTCTGAGAGTCCCTGTGAATGGTAACACCCCACAGGATCCCACTGCCCTCTTCTGTGTCTCTGTAGCTTGTTCCCTGCTCTGAGAAACTGTCCAGGTATTAGTCACCCCTCAGATGACACAGGTTCACTTCCTGACTGTCTCTCACTTCTGCCAGCACAGGCCTCCAAGCCACCTGGGAGCATTCACCCCTCACAGCTTTGTCCTAGAGTCCCACCTGGGCCTGAGCCCCTGAGGGCAGGGACAACCCCACCTTGCGTCCCCCATTCAGCAACAGCTGGTGTGTTCATTCTTTGTGTGACCTGGTGGTGCCAGGCCCAGTCCTGGTACATGGAGGCTAAGTGCCCAGCTGGGACGTGTGCTGGCTGTGAGGCATGGTGTGGCCGGGCAGGGCTGAGGGTGTGCAGGACCCTGACGTGTCAGCTGTCAAGTCAGCTGCCAGACCCCGAGACTGTGGGATGGCGAGGCATGGAAGGCTATGTGTGGAATGACACACCTTGAACTTTCCAGAAGTGCAGCTAGGTCAGGGGAGAGCCTGCTTTTCTTGTTCAGAGTGTCTAGAGAACCCCGTCTCTTCACTTAGTGGTCGGCCAGCAACAGATCTCTCCTGCCTGTTGACACACCAGCACACACTTTACCATCAATGTCGTCCGTTTTGTTCTTGTCTCGTATTTCCGTGAGGGCGTTATACTGATTCTTTGTATTTGATGTGTATGTGGGTGTCGTGGGTTGAATGGTACTCCCCAGAAGGTACATCGGAACCCGTGAATGTGACCTCATTTGGAGAAAGGGTCTTTGCAGATCTCGTTAAGTTAAGGATCTCAAGATGGGATCATGCTGGGTAGAGTGGGCCCTGAATCCAATGACCAATGTCCTTTGAAGAGAAAGGGAGATGACGCACGGGGGAGAAGGCGGTATGAAGACATGGGCAGAGCTGGAGGAACATGGCTGCCAGCCGAGACATCCCCTAGCCACCAGGAGCTGGACGAGGCAGGAAAGGTCCTCCTCTGGAGCCTCAGGAAGAATTCAGCCCTGCTGACACCTTGATTTCCAACTTCTGGCCTCCAGGTCTCTGAGAATATATTCCTGTTGTCTTAAGCCACCTGTTTATGGTAGTTAGAAATTGGCAGCCCTGGGACTTCCCTGGTGGTGCAATGGTTAAGAATCCACCTGCCAATGCAGGGGACACAGGTTCGATCCCTGGTCTGGGAAGATCCCACATGCCACGGAGCAACTAAGCCCACGAGCCACAACTACTGAGCCCACGTGCCACAGCTACTAAAGCCTGCGCACTCTAGGGCCTGCGTGCTGCAACTGCTGAAGGCTGAGTGCCCAGAAGCCGTGCTCCACAACAAGAGAAGCCACTGCAATTAGAAGCCAGTGCACCACAACAAATAGTAGCCCCCGCTCGCCGCAGCTAGAGAAAGCCCAAGCGCAGCAACGAAGACCCAATGCAGCCAAAAAAAACCCCACCGAAATTTAAATTAAATTAAATTTAAAAAAGAAAAAAGAAATTGGCAGCCCCAGGGAACTAATACAATGAGTTTTGTTACTCAGGATAGTAAAAGGCGTCAACACATTTGATCCAAAAGGGTGAGGCCCAGGCTTCCCTGGTGGCGCAGTGGTTGAGAGTCCGCCTGTCGATGCAGGGGACACGGGTTCGTGCCCCGGTCCGGGGAGATCCCACATGCCGTGGAGCGGCTGGGCCCGTGAGCCATGGCTGCTGACCCTGCGTGTCCGGAGCCTGTGCTCCGCAACGGGAAAGGCCATAACAGTGAGAGGCCCGCGTACCGCAAAAAAAAAACAAAAGAAAAAAAAACCAAAAGGGTGAGGCCCACTGACGCTGGGGCTGCCTCTTGAAGCCTGGGCGGAGCAGGCTTGGGGTGCTGTCCGATCGCTGGCTCCTGTCCTCTGCAGGGCGGACCCCCCTGGCATCCCACAAGTGTGGCCCTCCCACCTTTTTTTTTTTTTTGTGGTACGTGGGCCTCTCACTGTTGTGGCCTCTCCCGTTGCGGAGCACAGGCTCCAGACGCGCAGGCTCAGCGGCCATGGCTCACGGGCCCAGCCGCTCCACGGCATGTGGGATCTTCCTAGACCGGGGCACGAACCTGTGTCCCCTACATCAGCAGGCGGACTCTCAACCACTGTGCCACCAGGGAAGCCCGCCCTCCCACCTTTATGGTGCCTCAACTCTCAGGTGTGCCATCCCCCACCTCGCGCTTGTCACCTTGCAAGGACGTGGGTGGGAACCTGACGTTTCAGAGTATGCAGCAGGAATGCTTCTCAGGTTTTTAGATCTTAATTTTTTTTTCAACAAGGAGGGAATATTTCTTTTTAAGTTTTTTGGTTGCTTTAAAAGAATTAACACACTTTACATTTTAGCAGTTTTAGGTTTTCTGCTCCACAGAAAATGGAGTAGACGGTACAGAGAGTTCCCATTACACCCCACACACATACACAGTTTCCCGGCAGTGAACATCTTCCATTTGTTATAAAGGGTGAACCAATGTCGATACATTGTAACTAACTGAAGGCCATGGTTTACATTAGGGTTCACTCTTGGTGGTGTACCGTCTGTGGGTTTTGATAAATTCATGACATGTATCTACCATTGCAGTTTCGCTGCCCTAAAAATCCTCTTTGCCCCCCAAATTCGTCACTTCCTCCCACTAGCACCTGGCAACCTCTGATCTTTTACTGTCTCCATCGTTTTGCTTTTTCAGAATGTCGTAGAGCTGGTTAGAATCATACAGTGTTGGGCCTTAAAAGTTCCTCCGTGTGTTTTTATGCTTTTCAAGGTTTTTATTTTATTTATTTATTATAAATGTATTTATTTTTATTTATTATTTTTGGCTGTGTTGGGTCTTCGTTGCTGCGCGCAGGCTTTCTCTAGTTGCAGCGAGCAGGGGCTACTGTTCATTGTAGTGCACGGGCTTCTCATTGCGATGGCTTCTCTTGTTGTGGAGCATGGGCTCTAGGCACGCGGGCTCAGTAGTTGTGGAACACGGCTTAGTTGCTCCGCGGGCTTAGTTGCTTCCCGGACCAGGGCTTGAACCCGTGTCCCCTGCATTGGCAGGCAGATTCTTAACCACTGTACCACCAGGGAAGCCCCCTTTTCAAGGTTTTTAGTTGTAATTTTGAGGGGAGTGGAATTAGGTGCTTAGAAACTTGTAGAAAGCTGTTTTTTAAAAATGTTTTGAATCATGTAATCCTAATAAGTACCATAACAATATGAGTGAAGATTACGTGTATTATATCCAATACCACATCTGGAGACCCTCTGCTGGCGATCTTCAGAGATAAATAAGCCTTTCGTTGAACATTTTCTGGCTGGGCACACAGCGGTGCTGGTCAGGGTGCACTATGCAGTAGCACTTGGTGGACTGCTGCTCCCGAGTCCTTTCCTGCTGGGGACGCTTTGGGGGACCCGTGACTTCCGGTGTTTGACTGAGCATCCCTTTGGCCCCAGCTTGTAGGAGAGCTCCTAGGAGAAAGTTTTTATTTTTATCATTTTTAAAAAATTTTTTTGGGCTCAACACATGGCTTGTGGGATCTTAGTTCCCTGACTAGGGATTGAACCTAGGCCCTCGGCAGTGAAAGCACGTAGTCCTAACTACTGGACATCCAGGGAATTCCCCAGGAGAAAGTGGTGATTCTGAGAAGGGGGAAGGGCGGGGCGGTGAATGAGGGTTGTCGCTGACGTTCTGGGAATGAGAAGAAGGTTCCGGGTCCGAGAGTCTGAGCGAGGTGGAGGGTGGACTGGCAGAGGACCTGCTGCCCATGGGGACGAGCGCGTGTCAGAACTTCTAGAGGGGCGATGGGAAAGTCGCAGAGAGCAGGCGCCAGCGGAACGATAAGCATGGTCTCTGCTGTGCCTTCTCTGGCCCTCCCTTCTCCTCCAACTCTTGGACTTAATAAGATGATGGAGAAATAGGTCTTTTGTTCAGACTCTTATCAGAAAGGTTAGAAAATCAAGAACAAAAGCCACTCTGTTTGGAGATCTGACTGTGAAAAACCCAGCAAGCACCTCCTGAACTTTGCCCCCCTTGCCAGCTAGAGCAGCAGGTTTAATGGAGCATATCTGGGAGTGGGTTAAACTCCTTCCGAGACAGTGATGTACCTTCAGGTGGACACACAGGTTTTGCAGAACCTCAGCACGATGAGCAAATAGAAGGCCGCTGGAAGCTGATGACCGGTCTGGACAGAGTCCCCAGTGCTCCAATTCCATGGAAAGGCTGTCTCCACGAGCGCGCCCTTCCTGGAGCTGGTGTGAGGAGCCGGGCCCTGGCCAGGCTGGCATCTAAGGGTAAGAGGAGGCTGGACACCGGCCACGGTCAGCCCGGCAGCTTGTTCTCCTTGGAGGAACCATGACCAGACAGCGAGGGCCCCAGGCAGGCCTGGGCGCCCTCGAGCCCCTCACTGATGGCCGTGAGCGTGGGCTTCCTTGCCCACCCGCTGGCCCAGCGTTTGTTAACCGGTGAGGAAACACAGCCAAGCTTTCTAATGTGCACTTTGATTTCCACATGAGCTTATCCTAACGTGTAATTTGTAATCATTTTTAAGCTGGCGGCATAGACGGTGGGCTGGCAAAGCGAGGTCCTGTCTGGCGGCACATGGGGGCTGCTGGGGTGCCTCTCTGAGCCCTCGGTGTTCCTCCAGTGGACCACGCTCACAGACAGTTTTCTGCCCTCTTAAAAAGCAGGTGTTCGCCCGCCTGCCCTAGAAAACTATCTGGCTTGCTGAAATTTATCCAGGACAGCCTGGACTTCAGGGGGTGAGCAGGTGGGTAGTGTCTGTGAAACGAGCTGGCCCTGTCCTCCTGGTCCCCTTGGCCCTCCCTGGGCCTTGCCCTGGGGTCCTCTTGGAGCCTCTGGGCCTCCTGCCCCTGGGGCTGCTCTGTGTGCTCCGGGGCCGGGCTTGCTTTAGGAATGAAGATGGAAGGTGAGCATGTCTGCTTGCGAGGTGTGGGCGCAGTCGGGTTTGCATGGCATCTGCTTCGTCTTGCATTGTGAGGAATTACTTCCACCCTGAACCGTCCTCCAGGCCCCAGGGAGGGTTCCGGCTGCAGCCCGGCCTCATCAGCATGACTGCGGGTGAGGTCAACAGGCCTGAGCTCTGGGCCTCCCCCGGCACCGAGCTGGCCGGCGCTTCTGCGCACCCCGCTGCCTGCGAGGACCTGGGGCCACACTGGCCAGAGGAGCCTCTGCTGGAAGTGGTGGTGGTTGGCTGTCTAAACGCTGACCTCAAGGTTCACGTTCTGTCCCCTACAGGAAGCCATCTCTGAGGCCCCCAGTCCAAGTCCAAGACCCGCCTGCTTCCGGGTTGAGGGCGAACAGAGGGGAGGGGAGGGCTCCGGGCAACTGTCCCTCAGCCCAGGAGCAGCGGGCCCAGCCTCGCACATGGTGGAGCCTGCCTGGCTCGGACAGTGTCCCTACCTGCAGGCTGAGCCCAGAGCCACCTGCTTGGTGGTGAGGAGAAGGAGAGTGGAGGCCTCTTGAAGGGATTTCCTGATTTCAGATTTTGAAATGAACGCTCTTTGTGAATGACTTAGTTGCCTGAGATTCCAAGGAATATCAGGTTTTCCCTTGGAAATAAGGAGCGGCATGGAATGCGTGCAGTAGGTACCTCGGGTGCCTTCCCTGCTTCATTCTGTCCTATGTGCAGGAGGCAGAGGT
Source organism: Lagenorhynchus albirostris (assembly GCF_949774975.1). Taxonomy (NCBI): domain Eukaryota; kingdom Metazoa; phylum Chordata; class Mammalia; order Artiodactyla; family Delphinidae; genus Lagenorhynchus; species Lagenorhynchus albirostris. The sequence goes on from NC_083109.1 coordinate 49,691,048, forward strand.
TGCACCACCTATGACACGTGAGCCCCCGGCTTTCAGGCTCTGTTCTCGTACCCGCCTGTGTGATCTCTAAGTCTTGAGTGGTTACGACCTCTTGAGATCAGCATTGCAGCCCCTGATCTACAAATGAGGCAGCACAGCTCGGATGCTCGAGAGCCCGGGCTGGGATCACACGGCTGCTGGGCGGCAGACCGAGGATGGGCCCTGGGTCTCCATCGGGCGCAGGTGCGGAGACAGCCGTCAGGGACCCTCTAGCCAGCCCCCCCCATCTTGTGACACCAGAGCCCGAGGACAAAGTGCACCGTCTCCAGTTGCTTCTCTGAATTCTTACTTGTTTGCAAATTGTTAACCTCAGACTCTTTCGAGCATGAAAGGATGGCTACTTCTCCTAACCAATGAAGTTGCACTTCAGTTAAAGCTGAGATTGTACATTGAAAATGGCCTGTTTAATGGTTCTTCAGTTTTAAGTTCATTTGAACAATCCACAAATATCTACTGTCTGCTGTACGCCCAGCCCTGTGCTCGGTACTGGGTCCACAAGAGTAAAAAAACAAAGATGTGTTTAGTGGGAAAGTAGACCTTTTTAAAATTAATTAATTAGTTTATTTTTGGCTGTGTTGGGTCTTTGTTGCTGCATGCGGGCTTTCTCTAGTTGCAGAGAGCAGGGGCTATACTCCTCGTTGCAGTGTGCGGGCTTTTCATTGAGGTGGCTTCTCTTTGTTGCAGAGCACAGGAGGGCTCTAGGCGCACGGGCTTCAGTAGTTGTGGCATGTGGCCTCAGTAGCTGTGGCCCATGGGCTCTAGAACGCAGGCTCAGTAGTTGTGGCACATGGGCTTAGCTGCTCTGTGGCATGTGGGATCTTCCCGGACCAGGGATCGAACCTGCGTCCCTTGCATTGGCAGGCGGATTCTTAACCACTGCGCCACCAGGGAAGTCCGGGAAAGTAGACATTTAACCAGAAAACATAATTGGTCAAATAATTGATGAATTCGTATTTTGAGGTTAGACCACGTAATTGAATTTCAAAGCAATAGGTTGCACATACAGAGCAGATATTGATGGGGACTTTTTAAAAGGCATAGTCTTACACTATTGAACATTAGTTCCTGGGGTAGAATTCATTCCAGTGCTGGAAAGCCACAAAACGGGCTGTTCTGGCATGTATCCTGTGATGTTGGGATACTTTGTGTCCATTTTAGGCATATTTCTATAGCTAAGTTTAAAAATCCCTCCAGTCATTTTTTTCTGCTCTTGAACATGTGCCTATTTTTCATTTTTGAAAATACTGAAGTGTTTTGTAACCTACTGTTTCTGCTTCGAAGTACAGGAGGAACATCTCCCACGTGCAAGCTCCCCCTCCACGGGGTCCTTTCCCGGGCCCCGGGACTGACTCTTGGCTCTCTCTCCTAGGCCAACGAGGTGACAGACAGCGCATACATGGGCTCCGAGAGCACCTACAGTGAGTGTGAGACCTTCACGGATGAGGACACAGGCACCCTAGTGCCCCCCGAATGCCTGGACGCCACGGAGGAGCCCGGCCACGGCGCCCTGCTGCTGCTCCCGGGCAGGTCTGTTCCTATCTACATGGCCCAGGGCTGATGGCGGATGGGTTCATGGTGGGGTTCATGTCAGGTGATCCAGAGGGGAGTGTGAGCCTGCGGAGGGCTGTGGTCCTGGGAAGAGCCTGCGCCCAGCTGACCGTGCAGCCTCTGTCAGAAGGTGCTCCTCTGTACAGATAGGAATCCTAGGAGAAAACATTTGCTTGGTCTTTTGGATTTTGTCATCACAATTCTTATGACCCAGGGTGAGACACATTTCAAACGTCTTCATCTTTATGGCACCCTGACTCCATGCGTTTGAGGACAGTGAGGGGGAAGGGCCGGATCAGAGAGGCCAGGTGCCAGGTGGCCCATGTGGGCCCAGGTGACGGCTGGCGGTTCTGCCCTGGGCTCCCCGGGAGGCCTTGAAACTGGAATTTTGCTTATTTTATTTCGTTTTGTTTCTTGTTTGGCCCCTGCAGAGCTTATGTTTTTCCTCCCTAATTGAAGATGGCATGCCTATCCCAAGCGCCAGCCCTCCCGCCGCCCCCCCTCCCAACTCCTTCCCTGGTACACTGGCTCCTGGTTTGTTCCTCACTCAAGGGTCATCACACAGTGTGTATCCTTTCTCCACCTGGCTTCTCCCACTTGGTATCATGGCTGTGAGGTTTATCCGTGTCTGTGTGCACCGTTGTGAGTGGTTTATTCTGGTTATTATTGAGTGTTCCATTAAGAAGCCCACAGCTTCTTAATTTCCTGTCAGTGGGCATTGGGGCATTGGGTTTGCTCACAGTTTGGGTTTCATGAATAAAGCTGCTGCCTGACGTCTTTTGGTGGCCGGGTTTGTTCCTCGGTGGCGTAGGGCGCACCTGGGGCACAGGCTCCTCTGTAGGGGTTACTGCAGGTCAGACACTTACAGGTGGGGTTTGGTAGCTCCCTGCCTGCCAGCCGCCTGCGGGTTCCAGCTGCTCTCCATTCTCGCAGTGCCTGGCATCCTCCGCTTCTTCACGCCTGTTGTCTGAGGGCGCGCAGAGCAGGTGGTCCTCACTTGGGTTTCCCAGGTGCCTGACGGGGGCAGTGCCTTTCTTGCACTGGCTGCCCATGTGGAGACCCTCTCCTGTGCAGTGCCTGTTCCAGGCTTTCGCCCCTTTGTTGATTGCAGGACTCTGAAAGCTCTTCCGTAAAGGCCAGATAGTAAACAGGCTCGTGGCCCGATGGTCCCAGCACTGCTTCTCAGCTCTGCGTTGGCTGCCTCTGCAGATACAGGTGGTGGGTGGATCTGGCCTCCCCGGGTCCCGTGGGCCGTCTTTTCCTCTGTCTTCAATTGTGGGAGCTCTTCCTCTGTCTCAGGGGACTCCTTTGTCCCGGGTGTGTTGCAGGCATCTTTTTCCCCCTCTGCAGGTCATCTTCTCACTTCCCTGGGGTGTCTGAGAACAGACGTTTTAAATTCTACTATAGTCCAGTGTATCTGTTTGTCTTTTGTGGTTGGCACGTCTGTGTTCTGCTTCAGAGGTCTCTGCTTACTCCACATCACTGTGACGTTTACTTCTGCTTTTCTTTAACAGCTTTATTGTTTTGCCTTTGTTTTCAGATCTTTCATCTCCCCATAAGGGAGTTTTTGTGCATGGTGTGAGGCAGGGGTCATTTTTCCTGTATAGATGTCCATTGGCTCAGGCTCGGTTTTGAAGCTCCCTCCTTCCTCATTGCCCCACAAGGTGGCCGAGTGCATGGGCTGTGCCGGATGCCCTGCTTGGCCCTGTGTGCCCTGTGCAGGTCAGCATCGCTCAGTCCTTCTGCTCCAGGCTTGTCGCCCGCTGGTCCTGCCGTTCGGCCATGTGCACCCTCCAGCCTCGCTCTACAAGGCTGCGTTGGCGCCTTTGGCCTTCACATTTCCATGTGGATTTTATATAGATTCAGCTTGTTAGTCTCTGGAAAAAAGTACCTGCTGGGATTTGGGTTGGGATTTTGCTGGATCTGTAGATTATTTGGGCAGAACCAACATCTTGTCCCTATGGGTCTCCCAGTCTTTGAACATAGTTTATTGCTCCATTTATTGGGGTCTTTCCTTGATTGCTGCGGTGTGGGGTGACCGTCTGGTAGGGAAGGGGGTGTCGTGCGTGTGCGTTCGGCCATTGGGCTCTGTTGGGACTGGAGGAACACCTTCCAGGGCCACCAGGGGCCAAGCCCAGCGTGTGGAGATGGGAGCCCAGAGTGGCTTGCAGTGACCAAGGAGGGAGGTGTGAGGGTAGAATACGTGGGGCTGGGGTTGCCACGTTTGCTGTAGCTTCCTGATCAGTACTTCTTTTTTTTTTTTTTTAAAGAATTTATTTATTTATTTATTGGCTGCATTGGGTCTTCGTTGCTGCGTGCGGGCTTTCTCTAGTTGTGGGGAGCGGGGGCTACTCTTCGTTGCGGTGCGCGGGCTTCTCATCGCGGTGGCTTCTCTTGTCACAGAGCACGGGCCCTAGGCGCACGGGCTTCAGTAGCTGTGGCTCAAAGGCTCTAGAGTGCAGGCTCAGTAGTTGTGGCACACGGGCTTAGTTGCTCCGTGGCACGTGGGATCTTCCCGGACCAGGGCTCGAACCCATGTCCCCTGCATTGGCAGGCGGATTCTTAACCACTGTGCCACCAGGGAAGCCCCTGATCAGTATTTTTTAAGGTAATAGGTAAGTTCTTTTAAATTTTTTTAAATATTTATTTGGTTGCACTGGATCTTAGTTGTGGCTTGCAGGCTCCTTAGTTGTGGCTCGTGGGGTCCTTAGTTGTGGCATGTGGACTCTTAGTTGCGGCATGCATGTGGGATCTAGTTCCCTGACCAGGGATTGAACCTGGGCCCCCCGTATTGGGAGCGTGGAATCTTAACCACTGCACGACCAGGGAAGTCCCTAAGTTCTTTAAATTCAATTTGGGTCAAGTAATCGAAGTTGAAGTGTCAAATCTGGGAAACCATTATGAGGTCTTAGTTTTTCTCTGGAAGTTTCTAGGCTCTGGGCTGTTCTGCTGCTTAAGCAGTGACTTGCCCTCAGGATTCGTTGAAGTCACGTTGGTGTCAAATGAGAAAATCTTGAATTGCCACGAGGTTGCCGATTATAATCTAAAGTCACCCGTTTTCTGTCGATGCGGTGCGTGACGGCTGCGTGGTCTGCCCCGGGTCCCCAGCACCAAGTGCACATCCCCTCTGACATGAGGACAGGCGCTGGGCTCCTCACCGCCCACGGGCGTCCACGTCCGGCCCATGGAGGCTGTGCATGCTCCCTCTCACTTCGGGGGCAGCTTCCTCTCCCGGGGTCTGGGCACGTGGATCCACGAAGCAGCTCATCTACAGAAACAGAAAGTAGCTTAGTGTGAAATGGTGTCTGTCGGAAGGAATCATTTCTTCCTGTCTCTGTGTGAGAAGGTGAGGGCTGGTAGCAGGCGGGAGGCAGTCAGACTCGGACACGCTCTTCAGAGAGCAGTCGGACGTCCCGAGACCATTGGGGTCAGGTGCCTCGGGGAGCTTGCGCTGCGTGTCGTGCGACTGTGGGTCTGGGCAGCGGACAGAGACTGGCCCCTCCTGACTACCAGGCCTGCCCCTCTGAGGGGGCAGCTCCTGCACCTGCTCACAGGATCTCGGGGGGTGGGGGGGTCTGTGGTGAGGTGGTGGCCCGGCCCCGGGGCGGGGAGCACCTGCCGTGTGCCCGGGTTGCAGCAAACACCAGATTCGAAAGCTTATTATGACACAAGGACATAGATAATATAAAGATCTTATTTTGGAAGTGATGATTTTGGGTATGTTGCGCCAAGTGAAGTACATTGTTAAAGTCAGTTTCACCTGTGCATTTACCTTCCCTAGCGTGGCTGTTAGGACACGAACTCACACGTGTGGTCACTGCACGTTTCTGCTGGAGGCTCAGGTCACGCCCGCGGCTCTGGGGGTGCCCGCAGCCCATGTCGGCAGCTGACACTCGTTTGCCTCTGCAGGTCCCACCTGCACAGCCAGTCGGTCGTCACGGTGATAGGAGGCGAGGAACATTTCGAGGACTATGGTGAGGGCAGTGAGGCGGAGCTGTCCCCAGAGACCCTCTGCAACGGGGAGCACGGCTGCAGAGACCCCATCTTCCTCACCCCCAGGTAAGAGCCCTGCACCAGGGCCCTGTCTCTTCACGTTCTGTTAAGGGGGAGGGTCTCCTTTTGGTTCACAGAGAACTTGTTTTATTCACTGTAATATAATTGAACAATGCCACAGTCAAAACTTTAAGATTTCTATCGGGATAACAGTTGGCTGTGGTTCCTCTCATCGGTTATGGTCCCAGTCACTCCCCGTTTATGCGGCCTCAGCCGAGTCCCAGGGCACAGAGCTGGGGTTGGGAAACTCGGCTTTACGGGTTTCACAGTGCTGTTTGTGGATCACATTGTGGTTTGCATTGAGCTTGAGGGAGGCTGTGTGTGTGAGAGAGAGTGTGTGAGTGTGTGTGTGTGAGAGTGTGAGTGTGTGAGAGAGTGTGTGTGTGTGAGTGTTGAAACCCTGCTCAGCAATCTCAGTCTTGCTGTGCAGGTGGACCTCGTCCGTCACTTCCCTTTGTGTTTTTTACTCACTGAAGGCCTGTGGAACTCACTGAAGGCCTGTGGAAGCCCTGCATCATTTTTCCAAAGCCATTGCTTGCACCGTGTCTCTGTGTCACATTATGGTAATTCTAACAATATTTCAGATTCTCATTATAATTGTTTGTTGTGGGAATCTGTGATCAGCAATCCTTGATGTGACTGTTGCAAAAGGATTACAGGGCTTCCCTGGTGGCACAGTGGTTAAGGATCCACCTGCCAGTGCAGGGGACACGGGTTCAAGCCCTGGTCCGGGAAGATCCCACATGCCGCGGAGCAACTAAGCCCGTGTGCCACAACTACTGAGCCTGCACTCTAGAGCCCACGAGCCACAACTGCTGAAGCCTGTGTGCCTAGAGCCCGTGCTCTGCAACAAGAGAAGCCACCACAACTAGAGAAAGCCCACACACAGCAACAAAGACCCAATGCAGCCAAAAATAAATAAATAAATTTAAAAAAAAAATAGAAGGAGCTCCTCTCCCCAACAGGGAGCAGCCTTCTACTTAGGAAAAAAAAAGGATTACAGCTCCCTGAAGGCCTAGATGCTGGTGAGCATTTTTTAGGAATAAAGTATTTTTTAGTTAAGATATGCATGCACATGGGTTTTTTCTTTTCTTTTTCAATTTTTAATATTTTAATTTTTTGGCTGTGCCGTGTGGCTTGCGGGATCTTAGTTCCCCGACCATAGGGCGAACTCGTGTCCCCTGCAGTGGAAGCGCAGAGTCCTAACCACCAGGGAATTCCCTACGTTGTTTTTTTAGATGTGATACTTTTACACACTTATTGGACTACGGTATAGTGTAAACGTCACTTTTACATGCACTGGAAACCAAAAACTTCGCATAACTCACTTTATTGCACCACTCACTTTATTACGACGGGCTGCAGGTGACCCCGCAGTATCTCCAAGGTCTGATTGCACGGTGTTATCATCTGTGGTGTCCTCGGACTTTATTCCTCTTGCTGAAAGTTTGTGCCCTTCGACTGGCCTCCGAGGGAGGTTTAACATCACAAATGGCTCTTCGGATTCATTTTCTTATAATCACCTGACATCCCCAAACTCTCTGGAAAATTCTGGCTTTGAATAAACTCAACTGTGGCATCTAAAGGGCAGGACCTTCGCTCATGGAGCTGGCTCCTGCCCAGCTCTCCTGCCTCTTCGGGCTGCAGGAGGCCCTGGGAGAAAGCACCCACCCTTGTATCCAGGTCAGGGAATGTGCCGGCCCCTCGGGGAGACCCTGGCCTGGTTGGACAGCCTGCACATGTTAGTCACCTCTCCCTTCTGCCCCCAGTTCTGGAAATTCTCCAGCTGTGCCAACAGCAGAGGCCAAGGGCCTGGGCGGGGGCCAAGCCAGCAGGGCTGCCTGACGTGCTCCAAGTGGTGCTGCCCCGAGGGCCAGGCTGTGGCCCCGCGGGGCGTGTGTCTCCCCATTTTGGTGATCTCTCCATTTGTTCCGTGTGTCCATCCCTTATCCCTTGTCCGCAGGGTTACTTCTGCACTACGATTGATGTCTCACTTTAACTTTTCTGTAGCCTGGGGTCCTAATGCCCACAAGACGTGGCTGCCGTTACCACTGCCCTGAAAGCCCACTGAGATTAGGTCATGGCGCAGCTGACGGAATTATGAGTTTTTAACAAAAGTCATCCACCCATAGTTCTTGGTTCTGGTGGTTCTTAGACAGTTACTGACAGGGTTACAGAACAGAAAGTAAGACGCCCCCTGGCCGTGTGCGTTGCTCTCGCGCTGATGGGTTTCTGACAAAGGAGGATGCAGTGTGTCCAGTCATTTACTTCTTGGCAAAGCAGGATTCTTCTTTTACAATGAGCCGCGGGGCTGTGCCTGTGTCTTCTGAGAGCCTGACCAGGAAGGTGCCCCCAGCCGCTGCGCCGGGTGTTGCAGGTCCCGGAGGTGGTGCTGAGGGTGACAGAGGCCTCCGCGGCATCCGCCTGACAGCTCACCCTGTCAAGCCACCCGATCCTTGCTCTCTCCTGAAGCCACACCTCTCGTCCCTCCAGCGCTGACCCGCTTGCCGCCAAGCTGCACAGCATCCTCACAGATGAGGCTTTTGAGTTTTACTGTAGCCAGTGCCACAAACAAATCAACCGCCTTGAAGATCTTTCTGCTCGCCTGAACGATCTTGAAAAGAATAGGTAACCTATGCGGTGCCTGGCCTGCTCTCTGTCCCGGGGGAGGCAGATTCCGCCTGCCCGCAGCCGCCCCCACTGCCCTGGCCCAGGTGCCACTCCCTATGCCTGGCCCACTCCGGGGGCTTCCTCCAGAGGCCAGGCAGACGTGTGGACAGCGGACTCTTCGGCCCCTGCCCTGCATGTGCTGTTCCTGGTCTGGTGCCCTGTGTGCATGCCACGGTCCAGTCCCCTGCCTCTGCCCTGCCTGAAGACAGCCAGCATGTGGGAGAAAGTCTGCTTTTAGAAAGATGTGCTTTCTCCGTTTTATTGAAAGATGTTTGAAGTTGAGAGTCACAAGAAGTAGCACTGGGAAATCTAAAGTGAGAGTAGGTCTTCAGTGCAGACTTGTGAGCAGCTTTCAGGGGCGTCAGTTTGAATTGGGGTGAGCCCTGCCCTGAGCTGGTCTCTGGGAGGCTGTGCAGCCTCCATCAGCGGCAGGGTCACTGGCTGCTCTGTCCCCGGAACGGGCCGCTGGGCCCAGCATGCCTGCTGCTCTTCGCCTCTCCCTCTCCTCATCTCCTGGTTCCCTCTCCGCCCCCTGTACCCACCCCTAGTCAGAGTCCCAGGAGGAGGCACCTGGCTCCTCACAGCCTCACAGGCTCCAGCTGCAGGAAACATTTTGGGTGGTTTGCACATGCTGACGTGTCCGTTAGGCAGATTGCTGATTAGCTTGTTGTGTGGAGGAGAGACGGGCCCTCGTGCGGCGCACCCCACAGCCCCAGCCCAGCGGAGGGAGTGAGGGACTGCCAGGCGCTCTCGTGCGGGCAGCAAGGAAGGGGTGGGACGTGCCGACCAGTGCTGTGGGCTCCCATGCAACTTCCTGGAGGCAGGGGCCTTGGACTGGTGGGAGTTGCATGGAAGGTGAACCATCCTAATGGTTTTGGCACGTACGCTTCCTCCTGGGCCTGCCGTCTGCCCTTGGGGCTTGGCCTCGGCCGCTCAGTCTGCCTGGTGGGCCCTGTGACCGACAGCCAGTAGTGTCCTGGTGCTGGTTCAGCCCTTCCTCCTGCACTTGTGTAGCTCAGCGCTTGGGCCGGGGTCCAGCCAGCACCTGGTCAGGTGAGGGATAGGGCCGATCGGCAGCTTCAGAGGGGAGCTGGGGGTGCCAGCAGCGCTGAGGAGAACTGGAGGTGCTCTTTGAGGAGCTTCTAGGGAGACCAGGGATTCCAGAGACCCGCCAGCCTCCCTTTACCCCTCGTGTTCAGCCCAGTGCTCAGCGCTCCAGGATGGCTGCTCAGCCTGGCGGGGATGGTCATTTGTCCTTCCCGAGCAGGGACCTGCCTTCCCCGTATCTCAGCTCTCACCCTCCAAAGGTACTTGATGTGGAAGTGATCTTTTCCCACATTGAGGACCTGCCCCAGGGTGGCCACAGTCGCCTCTGCTAGGCTTTGTGGGGCAGAGAACAGACTGGGACGTGGCCGAGTCCAGCCAGCAAGTCCAGGGGGTCTTACATCCAGTTTCAGCCACCTGTTCCCTAAGACAGGCACTAACAAGGGGGTTAATATGCCATCAGAACCCTCGTTATAATCAGTCAGGAACTTTCCCCTACACACTCACTTAAGGAGATGTGAATCTTACCCATTGGTTTCCATGGAATTGCCTCAAAATAAACGTATTTGGTCATGCTTTGTGGTTGGTGAAAGGTGATTTAGTCCAAACCATATTCAGACAGCAGCTTTGACGTCTGATATAATTTCTACCCATTGAACCTCAGAACTTACATATTTTCCACGTACCTGGGAGCCTCTGTAAAACGGTTCATTTTGTAGAAACTGAGAAGTCTGCTTTACCCAGAGGTGCAAGTGATGCCAGCCCCTGAAGGGGGACAGTACATTGGACAGTGGTCTGTCCATTCCTGTTGCTTCAGGATGAAATTAGACTTGTGTTAAAATGTACAGCATCAGTCAGGGCCCAGTCAGAAGAGGGGACCACACAGTAACTTGAATAGGAAAGTTTAATAGAGAGTGACCATTGTAACTGGGGATTGGAGTAACGTGGCATTGGCTGGGAGGAGGGCTCAGGAGGAGACGGGGCAGCAGCTGTGAGGGAGGAGCAGCGGCTCACGCCACCGGCTGCAGAGGGCGTAGCCGCACCTTCTAAAACTTGCAGAAGTCTGCCCTCTGGCTGCCAGGAAAGCTGTTCACTGGGAGGGGTCTCACCAGAGGGACTTCCACCACGGAACTGCCTGGGAGATGTCAGGTGCAGCCGCCCAGGTGGGATTCGGGAGTGTGGGGATCAGGGCCCAAGTTCAAACCCTGGTGCTGCCCAGGCAGCAGGGGCACCTGGAAGCAGGCCCTTTCCTGGGTCCCTGTCCAGCACCCTCTGCCGACGCAGCATCACAGGGGCCAGGAGCTGGTAGGCAGGACGAGCCCAGAGCGGAGAGGCAGTGCATTGGTAATGGGTACAGTTGCTGGTGATGGGAACAGCGTGTCTCCCCAGACAGGGTTTCTTGCCCCAGCCTGAGGGGGTCACAGTAACTGATAGGTGTGTGTCTGTCTGGCCATGACGCTATTCTTGTTCTCATAGGTTGAAGCTAATAGTTTAGCAGTTAAATTGGGAAGCAAACAAGGGGTATGGTAAGCTTGGCCCTTTTGCCACTGCAGGTGATCACGTCAGGCAGGCGACATGGGGCTGACTTTCCTGTCCTGAAACGGCGGCAGGAAAGCTTTGCGAGTCTCTGCGCAGCTGGGCTGGTAGAGGTTGAAATGTCAGTGCCAGAGTTAAAACCGACAACAGAGCTTTCCTGTACACACAGGCCCGTGTCACGCCTTGTGTGGAGCCTCTGACGGCCGAGCCTTTGGAGGGCAGTGTGGCTCCAAAATCACTTGGGACGTGCCGTTGGCCGATGGCTCGAACCCAGCATGGCCACCTGTGGGTCCAGGCGCTGGGGCCAGCCCCTGAACCGAGGCCCGGTTGTGACACCATCTGAAACTTCCTTGAGGGCTGGGACTAGGTGACAGGCCCCTGAGATTGTCCCCGTGCCCCTGAATGTTTTGCTGAGCGAGCCTTTCCGTGCATGGAGCTGGCCTCGGGAGCGGGTGCTGCATGCCTGCGGACGCGCCCCCGCCCCATATCTCTTTCGCCTGAGTTTCCTGCTTCCTCTCCATCCTCCCTGTCTGTTCTCTGACACCGTTTTCCTGTTTGTTTTGATTTCTGCAGTCCATCGAAGCGGCTCTCCAGCAAGAAGGTGGCAAGGTAGGAACCCTGGGTGCCCACTGAGGTGCTCTTCTGAAATGTGTCACTGGTCACAGTGCTTTAAAAACTTGTTTAGAAGATACTATTTTCAAGGTATTTTTTTAAAAACTTCTGAAAGTACTTCTCATGGTTTGGGATTGAAAATAGTTTGAGGGGACGGGTTGTAAAAAGAATTTCCAAAGCAGTAGATTTGGACCTGTGTTTGTGGCTGGGGGTCCGTGGTGGAAACTTTTGTCCTTCCTCCTGTTCAGTTGAGTCTTTCCCATGTGAGGGCTGTAGGCTAACCTGGTGGGGAGGGTCAGCGGGGCCCTGATGCCACAGCCCAGGTCTGGGTCCACCTCCTTCAAGGGTTGTGTCCTTTCCACCCCTGCTGGCTCCCCAAGGTGAGGAGGAGGTGGGGGAGCTCCTAAAGAACAAGTGTTGGTGACCACTTCTTCATTTTTCAGTTTTGGGAGCTGCCCACTGGCTTCCTGCAGTGAGAGGTAACAGCACATGCATTCACCCCTCCTGCCAGGCCTGCTCTAGGCTTGTAAGATGCCAGCATTCTTCACAGGAAGCCATGTGATGTGTTACTGGATTTCCTTTCTAAGATGAGTTGTTGCTTCTCCTGGAAGCAGTGATTGCCTTTATGTTTTTATTTGCGTCGTCTTCTGCCTCCACTGCCTGGCCCTGCTGCTGCCTGGATGGTTACCCCAGAGCCCTAACCCTCTCCGCCCATGCTGTGTGGGCTGCACGGCTGCAGCCCCGCATGTCTCCCTGATGCCGGGTCCTGGTGTCTGTTTCAGGTGTTGGATCATCTCGCCCCCTGAGCCCCTTCTTCCTTTTTTTAATCTCCATTTTCTATCTAGCATGTCTTCTGGTAGCTTCTTGAGAAAAGACGTGCCCAGGAAATAAATTTTCGAGCCCTTGTTGGACATTTTACTCCTGTGGTTTGGCTTGGGGTGGAATTCTAGATCAGAAGTGGTTTCCGTTTAGCCATTTTGTAGGGGTTGCTCATTATCCTCTAGTCCTGGTGCAGTCTAGTGCTTGCTGGTTTTTCTTTGTGACTGCTTTTCCCTTCTGGAAGCTTTTAAAGGTGTTCTCCCTGTCCCTGAAGCTCAGACATTTCAGGACGAATCTTGTGCGTCCTTTCCACCGTTAATTACGCTGGGTGGAGTGAGAGGCGTGGTTCCAGTCTGGAAGTGCCTGCCCTGAGCTCTGCGGGCCTCTCTGGAGCGCGATCCAATCCGCAGAGCCCTCCACCCCACCTCCTGGTCCTGGAGCTCCTACCCCCGGAGCCCCTGCCCCCAGAGCCCCTGCCCCCGGAGCCCCTGAAGGCGGCCTCTCTGCTCTGGCTCCCCCACCCTTCTCTGAGCTCTGTCTCTCTTGCTAGAGGTCTCCCTCTGAGTGGGGTCCTGCCTGGCTGCCGACCTTCAGGTAGTTCATAGGCTGTGGTGCAGCCCGTTTGGAGGCCTACAGTCCTGAGTTGGGTGCCTGGTGGGGGCCGCCCCTCCCCCATCTGAGCTCCTCCCTTGCTGCCCCTCAGGTGCCAGCCGCCTGGGCTCTCCTCCAGCGTCCAGCGCCCTGGACATCTCATCTCTGGCCCTGTCTACCCTTCTGCTTCTGTCCCTGAGGATGTAAAACACTTGTTTTTCTTTTCCTATCATGTTAAGGGCTGAGGGTCCAGGGGAAGCAGAGGTGAATCCAAAGGCCCACCCTCCTCACTTGCTCTCTCCATCACCTGGGTCTTGGGAGCGTCCTAGTAATTCCAGACCATGCTTTGATCATAGTTTCAGCATTCCCTTCTCGCTCCACCTTTTACCCAAACAGCCTGCAGCTGGTGAGACTAAGGAAGCTGACTTGCCCTCCCAGCTCCCACACCAGGCACGTGGACGGACCTGGAGCCACCAGGGCCCGGCTCCTCGGCTTTTGGCCTCTGTGGCTGCTGCTCTGAGAATTCATCTTCCTTTGCAGATACCCTTTGGTATAAAAAAGGCCAGCCTGCAGGTGTTTGTTGTTTACAAACAGGCATCGTCTGCAGTCGGTGCACACACACACACACACACACACACACACACACGTGCACTTTGAATCTGCTGCTCTTCTGCCCTTAGAACTGCCACCAGCCTTCCAAGGAAACTCAAAATGCTTGCTGTCATTTCACTCTTGTGGCATCGTTTCAGCCCAGGCCTCTGACCTGGCTGTGTGCTCGCCTGGGTGCAGATGGCTCTGGGATCGGTGTGCCTGGGGACCTCACAGGGCGACAGCAGGTCTGGGGTCGGGTGACATTTAGGGTGCAGTCCCGTCCACCGGCCAGGCTTGACCTGACTCCCTTTGGGGTGGATCAGGCATCCCCCCCTTCCCCTGGTAGGTCTCCTGAGCCAGGATGGGCTTAAATAAACAAGCTCCCCACCCACCATGGGAGGAACCTTGCCTTTACCCTAAGGTGGCTACATGCTGTGGCCACACACCCTAACCCCAGATTCAGCCCTTGGAAAATGCCTGAACCCCTGGTCTGAGATCAGGATCGGGTGTCAGCCCCCAGGCTTTGGACCCTCCTCAGGGTGGTCTCTGGGTCTGGGGTGGGCAGCTTCCTGCCCCAGGAGTGGCGTCAGGAGCTCATGTTTAGGTCAAGGTCATGGATGTTAAGAGGAGTGATTAGATGGCAACTTGATGGCCTGTCCTCCCCTGGCCCTTGGGATTCAGCGCCCTCGGGGAATTGAGTGAAATCCACAGAAATGCCCGGATATGTACCCCCCAGGGCACAGTTGGAGATTGTGGTCTACAGGGATAAAGATGCCCTTCCTTTTTGTTCCCCTGAGAATGTTTCTGGAAAAGAAATGTAAGGAATGCGCAAGCTCAGTCAGTGCTGAAAAGGAAATAGAACTTCATATGTTTGGTAAAGAGACTGTACTTTTTTTTTTTTTTTTTTTTGGCCATGTGGCACGGCATGCGGGATCTTATTTCCCCAACCTGGGAACGAACCCGGGCCTGCTGCAATGGAAGCACAGAGTCCTAACCACTGGACCACCAGGGAAGTCCTGAGAGTGTACTTTTTAACAGTGTTTTATTGAACTGGCTCTGTGCTGTGTCCTTAGTTATGTGACAGCCTGCAGATCCCCATTCTGTAGCATAGGGAGGGTGCCTAGCTTCCTCAGGGTCACACAGTGCTGAGGCTCCTCCCGCATGTGTCAGAGCCAAGGGCTTGTGCCCTTTTCACGGTCGGCCCCCAGAGGCCCCGAGTGTGTCTTGCCATGGCTGCCCCAGGAGGTGTGCCTGGAAGTCAGAGATGGAGAGGACGTGGAAGTTACGGTGTGCCCACAGGTCATGACCTTGAATTAATGTTTCATGGCTCGGGGAAGATGAGATTATTTCATATCACTGAGAGGAGTGACGTCCTGTTTTATTGCCCAAGTTCAAAGTATCTTGGCCCAGTAGCTGGTAGGGAAGAAGGCCGGGCCCGTTGGGCTCCACAGACTATGGCCTGTTCACCCAGCCCTCGGTAGTGGTGTCCTGCCCGGAGTCCCCTTCGGTGGAGACCTGGCCGCCTACTGCTGGGTTCTGCTTTCCAGACCAGCCTGGGGGTGCTCATGTGTACAGGCCTGGCCGCGAGGTTGTCCCTCTTCTTTGCTCTCCTTGCTCTGCTGAAGGACCTTCTCTGGACAGGGCTGTCATTTATTCTCCCCAGGCACCTGCATCAGTCAGGGGCCCTGACCATGGAGGCCCTGCAGGACCCTCCCCCAGACCCTGTGGAGGGCATGGAAGAGGACATTGCTGACAAGGTAGGCCCTGGATGGATGGCAGGGCCGGAGGGCCACGTGTGGACAACTCAGCGGCCTCAGGCGCAGGCCCCCAGTGGGTGTGTTGAGTGAGGTGCGCAGAGGGCACAGTGGGAGGTGGTGATGGCGCCGGCAGGGCTGCGCCGTCCACCAGCCCTGATGATCTCTGGCGGGTTTCCTCGGGTTGGCAGCTGCGGGGTGAACAGGAGAGGTGTCACGTTGTCCACGGAGAGGTGCCGGCCAGGGAGGCGGGAGGGCCCGCAGCCTGCAGTGATCCTAGAGCCAGGACGGTGGAATCGGCCACTCCTGAGAGGTTGCTGGGGCAGGGTGGCCACAGACACCCCCCCCACCTTCTCTCCCACCTCCTTCTGTCCCCCTCGCCCACCTCACCCTGCCCCCCGCCTCCTGGACCTCTTCAGCACCTCCAGCATCTCAGCTCTGCAGAGCCCTCCCCAGCTCTCCGGTCTGGCCGTCATGCCTCCCACCACCGCCTGGTGAGCGTGTCTGGCTCCAAACCCCGGGCCTTTCTGTCACTCGAGTCCCCAGTGTGAGCCGCCTCTGTGGGCTGTGTCTGGCGGAGCAGTGGCCCTGCCTGCGGCCCCTCAGCTCCTTTGCCTTTGAGGGTCGAGGGCACCACGTGCTCCCCCGTCCTCACTGGTGCCCATAGGGCTGCGCTGCCTTGTTCACAGGGCGTCTCCAGCCTGGTGGGCATGGCCTCCAGGACAGTCTGCGTGGGGCACACACTCTCCCACCCCCTTGATTCTCAAGCCACCATCTTGCTCCCCAGGTTGTCTTCCTGGAGAAGCGAGTGTCGGAGCTGGAAAAGGACACAGCTGCCAACGGGGAGCAGCACAGCCGGCTGAGGCAGGAGAACCTCCAGCTGGTGCACAGGTGAGCGCAGGCCTCTTAGTGCCTGTGGGATGTGATCCGCCCCCTGGTCGTTCTCCTTCCTTCAGGTTCTCTGAGCACCACCCTCCATTCAGCTGCTGGATGGTGTGGGGTGAGCAAGGCTCCTGCTGAGGGCTCTCCCCAGAGGAAAGGGCGAGGGAGGGACCTCTCAGGAGAAGCCGGGGCCAACACCCGGCCTGCAGACTGCCCGGCTGGGATTCCCGTCTGGGGGTGTCTGGCGTGTGCCCCGCTTCCAAGACCTGTCCTTACCAAAGGTGCGCCCCCCACCCCACGCAGGCTTGCTTCATCTCCGCATCTCCTGGACAAGGAAACCAAGGCAGCAAGTCGGGGCTCTGGGGTGGGGCCAGTGCCTCCAGAGCTCCCTGTGCTCGGGTACTTGACCCACCCTTGAAGCATGGGGTCCTCATGGGGCGTAGCAGTGTGACCGAGCCCCATGTGGGAGCCGCGAGCTCTGAGTTAGAAATAACAGCCGTGTGGAAGTCGGTGTAAGGAGGGAGCAGGTGCTTCCCCATCTCCTGTTTTGCAGACTTTTCACAGCACGTGGTGTGGTTTTCGGTGTTGGGAAGCTGGTCACGCTGTGTACCTCACCCCAGTTTGCAGCACTTCTCCTGCAGAGGACAAGGGACTTGGCCTGTGTGCAGCCAGAGCCTTGGGGTCACAGACCCCTTTCAAGAGGTCCAGAGGCTGGGAGCACTGCATGTGTTCTGGGCGAAGCCTGGCCCTGCCGAACCCTCTGCAGCCCCAGGCTCTTCACCCTCCGAACACTTGTACCAGCGCTGGACACGGGCCCCGAGGCTCTGGGGGACGCTGGCCTCCTGTTGTGGCTTCTCCTGGGCGAGATGGGCCTTCATGACCTGTCCTCCTGCTCTTGGAGGCTGGGAACCGGGATGTGCCATGCTGTCCTGGGCGCCTCGCCCACTGCTATAACAGAGCAGCAGAAGCACGTTCTCCTGTGTGGTCGAGACCCTGGCTCGGGGGCCACCTGCTTTCCTGCCCTGCTTTCCTGCTGCAGAGCCAGAGGTGGGGTCGGCCCTGCTTATGCGAGGGCTGGGGCTCCAGTGCTGCGTCTGCAGGACGTTCCTTACTCCCTCCCTGTCCTTGTCCAGGGAGATCTGGATGGGCCACCAGACTCCTTTCTCCAGCTGACTGGAGGTTCATCTCATCCAATGGGCACTTATCAGTTATCCACGTTTGTGGTGGAAAGTCCACACTCTGTGCCCTGCCCGGCCACCCAGCCCCAGGGCCTGTCATATCCACTTCCTGGGGCCGTTTCTGCCAGTGTTTGCCTAAGTTCCCCTCAAGCACACACTCCTGCCGCTGCTGCTTGGCGTTTCCCAGCCGCACTGACCCGCCGCACTGCTCTCCTTTCCTTCCATCCTAGGAGTTCCACCTGCTTTCTCCACATCTGGTTTCTTATTCTCCAGATCCTGCATTTCTTCTTTGCTTACTCGCTTTCTGAGCAGATGCCTTACTCGCAGCATAGGAGCCAGGCTTCCTAAGGCCTCACGTGTCTGAAAACGGGGTTGTGTCGTGTCCCCCCTCCACCACCACCATCGATAGTGTGGCTGAGTCTGGGATCCCGCTGGGAGCTGGGTCCCTGGAAGCCGGCTCCGCTGCCGTCTGTCCCGTCTGTGACCAAGGCCCTGGCACCGCTGGGCTCACTGCTCTGTGGGGTCCTATTCTCTCCCAACGCTGTGAGGGTCTCTTGTTGTTTCCTGTGCTGAGGGCACGTGGTTTCCAGCCTTTAAATCTGGAAAACGTGTCTCTCAGAGTTTCTTCCATTTTCTTGTCTGTCTGAACTTCTGTTAATCAGATATCAGACCTTATGGACCTTCCTTCTCATTTTCTTTACTTCCTTATTCTCTAACTTTCTCATTATTCTTTTTTTCTGTGTAATAATCTTTGGTTTTCTCCTTCAGTTATTCTATTGAATTTAAAATTTTGTCGTGTCGTAGTTTTAATGGCTAAGAGTTACTTCTGTTACCCATTCCTTCTGCGACAGCTGCTCCTGTTTCGTGGACGTGGTGTCTCAGGCCTCTGAGGGTGATAGTTACAGGGCTTCTGTGGTGTTTCCCACATGATGTGTGTCTCCTTCAGGTCGTTTTTTCTGTTTGCTTTGGCCACTTTGTATTAAGAGCTTTCCTGTGATGTCTGGTGGTCTTTGGCTGTCTGTTCACTCTTGGGTGCGAAGCACCAAAAAGCAGATGAGAAACCCTGTGTGGACGGGCAGCTTGGAGGCATGGGCTCCGGCCGTCCGCAGGCAGGGCCCAGAGCCCTTCTCTGCGGTTTGGTCCGTTCCTGTCTCCTGCACTTGGGAGTGGTGGTCTGGGAAGAGGCCAGGGTCAGGGTCCCCATGTGTACCTTCCTTCTGTCCGCATGTTCTTGCTATACCTGCCTTCGAGTCTGCCATGGCTGACCTGGGTGGGGTGGGTCTGTACACCATGTCTCCAGCCTGTTATCAGTATCAGTGCAAGGTGCTCTGGGGCCAGGCACCTGGTGGGCTTGTGCCCGGGAGGGTCTCCTGCCCACACCCAGCGAGCAGGAGGCAACTGTGGGTGCAGGCCAGGATGGGGGTAATTCCCCCTGGGAATGATGGGGACTGTCCTTGCCGTCAGGACTGTGCCGTGGTCTGAAGGCCAGTCACCCTCTGTGAGGTGAAGGGTGTTTGGGGGGATACATGTCCTGCTTCAGAACTGCCCTTGACTAGAGCTGTGGGCCATTGGGGGACGTCTCAGTGCCTTCCTGTCCCCCCTCTGGGCAGGGCCGCTCTCTCCAGCTCTGGGCTCAGCATCTCAGGACGGTTTCTCCCCTCCCCCTCTGCCTTGCAGAGCCAATGCCCTGGAGGAGCAGCTCAAGGAGCAGGAGCTGAGAGCCTGCGAGATGGTCCTGGAGGAGACACGCAAGCAGAAGGAGCTCCTGTGCAAGATGGAGCGAGAGAAGAGCATCGAGATCGAGAACCTGCAGGCCAGGTGGGGGAGAGGGGGGACGGGGGACCCGCGGGCCAGGTTGGGGAGAGGGGGACGGGGGACCAGCAGGTCAGGTGGGGGAGAGGGGGACGGGGGACCCGCAGGTCAGGTGGGGGAGAGGGCTGATGAGAAATGCAGCTGGGCTCTCACCACAACAGCTTGCCACCCCAGGAGGGCACGATACCTAGGAACAAATTTGATTTTACGAACAGTGGAAAAACCTTTATGAAGAAAACTAAAAAACTCTACTGAAGGCCACAAAGTATTTGAAGGCAAAGACTGACACTACCTGGATGTCACTTTCTCTAATCTTTCTCCAGTGGATGCTGCACCATTCAAAATCAAAGTCAAACTCTTTTTTAAGGCAACTTGAGAAAATTACCCCTATGCTCCCCTGAAGGCATAAGCCTTAGATAAGTCAAGAAAACGGGAGCATACTCTGTGCAGACACCCCACAAAGGCACAGGAGTGGACCAGGAACTCAGGCTGGGGGCGTCCACTCACGGTGACACGTGGATCTCAAACGTTGTTTGTCAAAGAAAACCAGCAGAGAACCTAGATGTCCACAAGTTAACAGTCACCTGGAGGTTCCTGCTCATCCTCCCTCTGCAGAGCTCGCTCCTGGGTGGGTAGTGACGGGGAGGCGGGTATTTCACAGTCTTCTTAACTGAATGGGCACCACTCTCAGCCTTCATCGTGCAGCCATTTTACCCTCGTGAATGACAACTCTAGGCTCTTTAGCATGTGTTTACCTCCAGCTCTTAAAGCTGGAAAATACATTTTGACACATTTTCAACAGTGGGAGGTGGCAGGAGGGACTGCACACAGAGCTGTGCTGGGGTCTTCCTGGACGGGAGGCCTCCCCGGGGGCTGGCCTGCGGTGTCACCTCCCGGGAAAGCCTTCTTCCTGGGCCTCGGCACAGTGCCATCCAGTGGACCTGCAGGCCACAGCCTCTCCGTGGGGCCCTGTCCACCGGGCTATGGGTGCCTAGGGGCGGGCCGTCCTGCCTCCCGTGTCTGCCAGCACCAGAGCCTGCACGGCAGGGGGCATCCTGCTGGCTGAGTGGGACATCCTGCTGGCCGAGTGGGACAGCAGCTGCAGGAGCCCGAGGTGGACAGGGCCTCATGAGGCCCTCACAGAGCAAGATGGGACTTGGGGTCACCGCTGCCTGCTCTTTGCACCTCAGTTAGCAGCTCCATGTGCCTGGACCCTGGTGGCCTCCCTCAGCTCCCTGGGGTTCTTGCGGGGGTGAGGACAGCGGGGCCATGGAAGGAACTGGGGATTCTTGGAGAAGGGCTGGGTCTGTGGCTGGGACAGAGGAAAACCGGCAGAGCCTGGGGTGCCAGGAAGCAGGGAGGTGCTTGAACAGAAGCACACGCAGACGACGGTATGTCATGGCTCCCAGTGGGCATAGCTGGGGCACAGTAGGAACCGCCATCCAGAGTGTAACCCAACGTGGACTCCTGCAAAGGAGACCAAATAACACACAGACATGTCCGCTCGGGGGTCCCTGGAGCGTGGACTGGACCCCATGACTGGCCTCCAGACAACAGAGAAGGAACGGGAAAAGGAGAACTTGACAGAGGAGACACCTGGCAGACACACCCCAACCAGGCGATCCAGGTCAACGTCACCCATGATGCGAAGGGCACCTCTCCTCTGTGGGATTCTCCCCAAACCCACAACCTGTCCAGTCACGAGAAGACACCAGACAAACCCAGTCTGAGGGACATTTTACCAAATACATGACCAGACCTGCTCAGAACTGTCAAGGTCATGAAGAGCCCAGGAAGTCCAGAGATTGCTGCAGACCAGAGGGGACAGAGGAGCCATGACGGCTAATGCGGTGCGGGGACACCAGACGGGAAGGAGCGCTGGTGGGAAAGCTGTGTTGAGTCCATGGGTTGGTCATTTGCATTTCCAGCGTGGGTGTGATGAACGCCACGATGGTGAGCAGATGCCTGGAGAAGCCGAAAGGGGCTCAGGGTCCGTGGAACTCACTCTGTGTCTGCAGCTTCTCTGTAAACCAGAGGTGTGTGGAGACACCATCCTGGCTTATAAGAAGCTTTGGCCCAGGGCCCTTGTGTGGGTGCGTGTGGTGGCCGGGGGACAGCTCTGCGGGTCCCAGCCTTGTTCTTGTGACCCAGGCTGCAGCAGCTGGACGAGGAGAACAGTGAGCTGAGGTCCTGCATGCCCTGCCTGAAGGCCAGCATCGAGCGCTTGGAGGAGGTAAGCTGCCGGCCAGACTCTCCCCGCCCTCCGCCCCAGGTGACTTTGGGCCATCGGGACCTGAGACAGGTTCTCCAAAGCAGGGCAGCCGCACTGTCGGCCGATGGGCCTGTGGGGGTGTGGCTGCAGGCCAGGAAGCTGTGCTGCTCGAGAGCAGGCTGGTGGCCCCGGGGGTGAGGGAGCCAGGACACACTGGGCCTGGCCGTCCCTTTCCTGGAAGATGCGCGACCCTGCCTGGCTTCCCGGCATCCTTGGGCCTGAAGAGTCACGCATAGATTAACACCTGGTTTGAATCTAGGATGATGTCCTTGAGGGGCTGACTTCAGCTTGACCCCTTGTGCCCCGTGGTCCCCTCCACACCCGGGGACCCCTGGGCAACTCTGCACCCTGAGGACATCTGAGAGCACTTGGGCTCTGGCCTCCTCCCAGAAACAGTCCCGAGCGCCTCGCAGGCCCACCTGCCACGTGTTGGGCGCAGACAGCTGAGGAGAGCTGCATGGATGGGCGGCAGACAGGCATGTCTCCGGCAACTGTTTCGTTCTTGCAGGAGAAGCAGAAGCTGCTAGATGAGATTGAGGAGCTGTCTCTACGGCTCAGTGAGGAACAGGAGAACAGGAGGAAGCTGGGGGACAGGCTGAGCCACGAGAGGCACCAGTTCCAGAGGGACAAGGAGGCGACCCAGGAGGTGAGCACAGAGCCCCGGGGTTCCCCCCCCATTGGCGTTCAGACCACCCCAGAGGTCCTGAAGCCAAGCTGAGCCAACCCCCACTGCTGCAGCTGATCGAGGACCTGCGCAAGCAGCTGGAGCATCTGCAGCTCTTCAAGCTGGAGGCCGAGCAGAGGAGGGGCCGCAGCAGCAGCGCAGGCCTGCAGGAGTACAACAGCCGCACGCGGGAGAGTGAGCTGGAGCAGGAGGTCCGGAGGCTGAAGCAGGTGCGGGCTGGGCTCACGCTTCTGGGGGTCGACATGGGGGTGCATGGGGGCCGGTGCCCGAGTTGGTGGTCCTGCCTCGGCCCAGAAGTGACACCCTGTGTCCCCCAGGACAACCGCAGCCTGAAGGAGCAGAATGACGAGCTCAACGGGCAGATCATCAACCTGAGCATCCAGGGCGCCAAGAACCTCTTCTCCACGGCCTTCTCTGAGTCTCTGGCCGCAGAGATCAGCTCTGTCTCCCGCGACGAGGTAACGCCCCGCCCCGTCCCCTGCGGGCGTCCGCAGTCTGGGCACCTGGCACCGACCCCTAGCTCCTCCCACAGCTCATGGATGCCATCCAGAAGCAGGAGGAGATCAACTTCCGCCTGCAGGACTACATCGACAGGATCATCGTGGCCATCATGGAGACCAACCCATCCATCCTGGAGGTCAAGTAGTGCCACTCAGCGGGGCTCCAGCACAGCACACACGCAGCTGAGACCGAGGTCCCTCACCCACCGTGGAGCACACAGCTGGGCAGGGCAGGGCAGGGGAGGAGGGATGCTGGGACCGGAGCCTGCGGTGGCTCTGGCCTCTCGCTATGCCCTCCTTTCTGCAGAGAGTGAGGGACAGTCTCTCAGGCTGGGGTGAACCCCTCTGTGACCTCTCCCACGCTTCCTGCCTTGTCAGGGAAAAAAGGAATGAAATGGGTCCCCGCCGGGGGTGCTACTCCCTGTGCCCGCCAGGCACCCTAACCTGGTGCCATCCAAGTCTCAGCCACTCCTGGATGGCATAGAAGCCCCAGGACCCTGGCGCCAGACATGGTGGGGCAGGGGGAGGACAAGCAGGAGAGGCCAGTGTGTGTCAGGGTCTGGCCAGGAGCTGTAGGGCCGCCCCCCCCCCCAGCTTTCCTGGAGCTGCTCAGGCTGGCACCCAACCAGAAGGGGCCCCTTGGTCCAGCTTCAGGCCCAGGGGCCTCTAGGCCACAGGTCTGTGCTCACGGCCAGCCTCTCGTTGCAGTAACTCTGGGCGCTGACGCTCCTGTGACTTGAGAGTCATGGCGTGGAATGTGCTGTCTGTATCGGGTGGGTGTTGCTGTTCCCCTCTGACCCTGGGGGTTCAGGCAGGGCTGTGGCTCCCAGGGGTGTGTCCTCTCCTCCCTGTGCGGATCTCCGCTGGCCCGAGGAAACCAAACGTCTGGAACCAGTTTCCTCTGGGAGTTTGAGGTCTTTAGGAGTCGTCCTGTCTCCACAAGGTGCACTTTGCAGGAGGCTGGGGCGGGCAGGCTCTCACAAGTACACAGTTCAAGGCCTTCCTGGTGGTTTGGGGGCTCCTTCAAGGAAGCCCCTGCCCGGCACTTGCACTGCCAGGAGCAGCAGCATCACCCACAGGGGCTGCTGGGCCTGCCCCCCGAGCCTGAGCGCCAGCCAGGAGCCTCCGGGTGCTCCCAGGTGGGCCAAGACCCTGCACACAGGCGGGCCACCGTTGTGTGCGAGCGCATACGTGAGGGTGTGTGTGTGCGTGCGTGCGTGAGCAAGCGTGTGTGTGGCTCTGTGTCCCTCCACCCTCCACGTGGCCCACCTTCTACACTAAGATTTAAGACGTTGCCTCGTATTGTATATTTTGGGGAAAGCTTTGGGTGTAAATCAATGTAAACTTGGAGGAGAGATTTTTCTATCGTGTAGAGTAGGTATTTTTTATAGATTGAAGGTTGATCAATTTTTTAATACTTCTAAGAGAGAAAACTATCTGTGTATACACATGAAATATATATATGTACGATAATAAACACTGGAACTCTGCTCCCCGCCCAGCTGTGAGCCGCCACACAGACTGGGTCTGTTTCTGTGAACACAAGCTGCTCTGAGACCTTCATGCAGACGCCGGGCACTGGCTGGCACGCTGACCCTGTTTTCACCCCCTCGAGAAGGATTTCCAGGCCGAGCAACAGTGGCCTGGATGATGTAGGAGCACGAGGCCGGGGGACCCAGCACCAATGAAAGTTGGTGCTGCATGTGAGGGGGCTGACGGGCGGGCCAGGAGCTCCCCATGGTGTCATCTGGGCTTGGACAGCAGGAGGCCTTCTGGTCCAGCCAACCCCTCTCAGAGGCAGCAGGATTCCCCCTCCTGTCTGGGCCCACAGGGGAGTCCAACTGGGGATGCTCCTGGGGTGGGGCGACGTGGTGGGGCCCCAGGGCCATGTGTTCATGGTAGGACACAGCCCCCAAGTGCAGCCTGGCTGCTGACATGGTGCTGAGGGCCAGCCAGGCCTAAGTGGGTAGGGGCAGACACAGTACCCAAAGGAAGACACAGGAAAGGCAAAGGCACCATGGGATTGGGCAGGAAAGGCTTGGCATGGAAGCCAGGGAAGGAGAACTCAGGTGCCACTGCAGTCATAGGGATGCCGCCAAGGAGCTTCTAAGGGTGAGTGACCAAATCTGACTTGAAGGGGGGCTGTTAGCTAAAAGTCCCCCAAACTTGACTCCCTGGCCTAGGCATCTCCCACCTCCTAGCACGGAGCTACCTGTGTACCAGACACAGATGGAGAAACTGGGTCCCCACCCGACCACCCAGTGGGGCAGAGAAGGGTTTGAACCCAGGTCTGCTCCCCACTCAGCCCCCGGGTGATGACAGGTTGGCCTGGCCTGCAGCAAGCAGGGCCCCCAAGGCCTTGTCCTCAGCTGGGGGTGTGGCATTAAGACACTCTGAGGGTCACCAGGAGCCCTGGGTGCTGTGTGAGTAGCACCGAAGGGGCAATTGGAGGGTGTGGATGTGTCGCAGGAGTTCCTGCCTGGAGCCGGCATCCCTGCCAGGATTCGGGGGAGGGCCTGGAGAGGATGCAGGCCCCCAACCATGCTCCTGCGGCTCAGAGGGGGTAGCTCCTCAGAGTCAATACATACATCATCAAGTTCATTAGTGGGGGGCTTCCCTGGTGGCGCAGTGGTTGAGAGTCCACCTGCCGATGCAGGGGACACGGGTTCGTGCCCCGGTCCGGGAAGATCCCACATGCCGCGGAGCGGCTGGGCCCGTGAGCCATGGCCGCTGAGCTTGCACGTCCGGAGCCTGTGCTCCACAACAGGAGAGGCCACAACAGTGAGAGGCCCGTGTACTGCAAAAAAAAAAAAAAAAAAAAAAAAGTTCCTTAGTGGGGCTGGGACTTGTGCCTGGCCACCCCCAGGGCCCAGTGCTTGCCAGGTGCAACCAGTGGGCCACGTGGCCAGGGCAGCCAGGGAGGGCAGCATTGTGGTGGGGCCTGGGGTGCGGGCTTCACCCCCAGACTCTTGGTGGAGTTGCACAAGGGGGCCGGCTCAGCACTGGGGGTACCGGGGTGCTCCAGCAGGTTCAGGAGGTCAGTGGGGGCCTGGAAGGGCCTTGTCCCTAGCCTTGCTGCACTGGGGACATCTCTGCTGACCTGGAAGGAGGCCAGTGCCTCTGCTTTGACACCGGGTGATGTCCCAGGTCTGTCCGTCGGGAGCTTGAAGGGCCCATCTCTGCCTAGGAGAAGCTGGGTGTGGGGAGAGGCCTTTCCATCAGGTGAAGCCAAAACCAGGAAGGAGCTCCTCCCCGTACCCCACTGAGGCCTGCCAACCCGTTCCATTTCCACTCTCAAACGTGGGGGCCTGTCTGCAGTCCAGCTGGTCCCACCAGCCAAGGCTGAGATCCTTGCCCTGGTCCTGCAGGGGTCCCAGCCCTACTAGAGACAGAGCCCCCTTGGGACAAGGTGGGGTGGGAGAACACATGACAAAAACCCATTGTAAATGGAAATGGCAGTGCCTCGCTGCTGCACAGGAAGAGCTTCCTGGAGAGCCCAGGCAGAGTGTGCCCAGAGGGTGCTGGAGGGGACCGCGGAGTACACATGAGGCCACTGTCAAAAGTGCATCTCTCCCGTGTGGGGAGCCCCCACCCCCAGCCCCAAAGCAGATCCTGTCTCAAGTCAGCTCCTCCCCCACGTTGCTAGAGCCCCGGCTTCACCCTTCAAGGTCTTGGCCAAAGAGCACAGAGCAAGACTGCCCCTCCCCTGGAAGCAGACTGCTGGCAGGTGGCTGCACAGCTGGCCCCAGCCCCTGGTTCCTCGTGCCCCACGTGTACTGCCCGGGTCCTTGGCTCAGCCTGCTCCAGCCTGTCCACACTAAAGGAAGGGGTGCCCGCCTTCGCCCCCAGCCCTGTGGCACCAGCGCCTGTCACTCCACCTGCTGGTGGTTCAGAGACCAGGAGATGGAGGCCCTGTGAGGGCATCTCACAAAGCAGGTGATTACGGGTCGTTATGTAAAACCTGCCAGAGCACAGGTGTGTCCTGTCCTCAGCCGCCTGCTGGCCTCAGCTCCCACGTGCCTGTCACACCACGGAGGGTCCCTGTGCCCTCATCTCCATAGAATCTCCACTCCTTGAGAGCATTTGTTCACTGCTGTGTCCCAAAGCTGCGAAAAGCACGAGTGAGACCTGCACAGGGACACTTGAACTAATGCCGCCCCCCACCCCCTCTCCCCTCTGGGTGGCCATCTCCTGAAGGTCACTTATCTTCTGCTTTATAGTTACTTAAAATTTACACCTATGTGACTGAGAACATTTAAGATGATCACAGGTTGACCGTACAGATGCGTCCCTGGTCTCGCTGCTCTGGTCCTCTTGCTGCCCCTGCACATGAAACCTGTTCCTTCCAGTTCCCTCCTGGGACAGTCTTGAAGAATCCTCCTGAGGCCCTCTTCTGGTGACTGGGCTCTCTCCCTATGACAGCAGGCCTTGGCCCCTTACTGGGGAGAGCTGGGATGCTCCTGCTCTCTCCCCACCCCCACGTAGGGACTGGCTCTGCAAAACCCTGCAGTGAACTGGCAGGAACCTCAGCTATCAGGTCACCAGCCTCAACTTCGGCTGTTTTTCTTGTTGGGAGGTTATAGGGCTGTGGACACCGGTTCTGGCCCAATCACCCCAGGCAGTGCAGACGGAAGAGGGCTGGGAAGGAAAGGGACTTGTGGTCACTGAGCCACCACTAGGAGTCGGCCCTTGACTCCATCCTCTAGTGATTCTGCAGCCAGCAGGCCTTGGTCAGAGGCCTGTCATTGTCACCTTCGTGCAGGTAAGGAAGCTGGAAGTGGGCTGAGTCCCCAGAGGCACTCAGGAAGCAGCTCTGTCTCGGCTGTCTGAGCCCAAGCACCTATGATTGGGACGTGGGTGTCCTGGCTGCAGCACCTGCAGAATAAGATGGAGGTTTTCCAGGAGCATTCAGCGCTGTCCCTGAAGGTCCTACTGGCTGGACGCTGGAGCAAACATTACCTAACCTCCCCTTGCAAAACTCCTCTCCATCTGGAGGCAGAATTGGACCACAACCACTCTCCTTAAATCTGTCTTAGCTTAGGGGCCTTGCTTCCGTGTCTCCTGCATGGGCCGTGCCTTCTCAGGATCCCCACGCGCCCCTGAATACCAGGGTCCCTGGAGCTCCGACCTCAGCATCCCCACTCCCCGCTGTGGCTTCTCCGTGCTTCGGTTGTGCCTGGTAAACCGCTGACACCAAAGCGCTTTCAGCAGATCCTGCTGCCTCCACAGCCTCTAGGCGACAGAGGGACCTCCGGCTGCCCAAAGGACAGGGAGCGGCCGCCCCTGAGGAGACTCTTTGCGAATGGGGGCGGATTCTGCTCAGAGGCCCCCCGCTCACCACACCGGCTTCCTTCCTGCCAGGCGCCGGACTGCGCCTCCCTCCGTCCTCCCAGCGGCGCGGGGTGCTGGTTTCCCCGGTGGCCGAGGAGAAACTGGGGCTCAGACAAGCAACGTGCCCAAGTCACACTGAGTGGCACGGCCTTGGGTCAGCCCAGGTCGGTCCCAGCGAACCGGAGCTTCGGACCATGAAGCCTTTGCGGGGACCCGAGGAAGCAGACAAGCCCAGAAGGACCCCGTAAGGGAGGTGACGGGTCTGCGGACACCACAGACCTCAGGGGCCCGAGAGAGGTCAGCGGCCGCTGCCCGCGCCTACCTGCAGGCAACCGGAAGCGCCGTGACCGGGGAGGCCTGGGGGTCCCGCCCCTTCCTCCAAGCGGGGCGTTCTGGGAGTTGTAGTCCCGGTCCCGTCGGGGCCTCCTTCAGCACGCAGCGCCGCCCGGGACCGGGCTCGGCCACCTCCCTGGGCGCCCCGGGAAGTCGGAGAGCGCCAGTAGAGGCGGCTACTGGCCATCGCCCCGGACTCCGCCTCCCGGCCTGGCTCGCGCGCCGCGCCGCCTTGTGGGAGTGGTAGTCCGGGCGAGAGATTCACAGCGCCGCGTGCGCCCCGGGCGCGCCGTAGCCGCGGGGCCCCGGCAGGGCGCTACGTTACGGAGGCGGCGCAGGGCGCTGCGCGGGACGGGTCGGGCCGGGTCGGTGCGCTTGCCCGCTCCGCCACTCAGCGCGGGAGGCCGTCGGGGCAAAGCGCCGGCGGCAGAGGGCCCGCCCGCCCTCCGAGAACAAGTTGTGGGCCGGCCGGCGCAGGCGAGCGAGCCCGGGCCGCAGGGACTGAGGAGGCGCCGCGGGTTTGCGGAGGTGAGTCCCGCTCCTGGGCCAGGCCAGGGCCGGGGGCGCGGCCTGGACCCCCGAGGGGCCGTGGTCGACGGGCGGCACCTCCTGGGCATTGGCCGGTCCCGGCCGGGCTGGGGGCGCTGCTGGAGAGGGGAGCCGGCGGGACCTCGAGCAGAGGGATACCAGCCCGGGGTGCTAAGGACACGGGAGGCGGCCTCAGCCCCTCCTGCCCTTGAGTGCCCTTACCTCCGGGCAGTGTCTCGGCCCCGGCGACGTTAGGGGATGTGTCCTGGGGCGGCCCCGTGGAGTCGGGGAGCAGGCGCGCCCTGTGTGCCCACTGGCCACCAACCACATTTCCTCCTCCCGTCCCTCTCTTGCTGGCGCTGGAGCGAACCGAAAAGTTACCTATGGTGGCCCTGAGAATGTTTGCTAGGCTGCCGGCCGACCCAGCTCTTCCTGTTGCCCACAGGAGGGGCCCTTCTGATCCTGACCAGTGCAGCCTTGTTGGGTCGTCAAGTGGCCCTGACTGGGCTGGCTCTCGGGACCCCTTAACACACAGGAATTTGTGACCGGACTCCAGGCAGCAGTACCCCAGTGAGGCCAGGCCTGGGAGTTTGGGGTCCTGTGGCTCGGAGCCATGGCGTCCTGTGAGGGAAACGGGCTCAGCTGGGTGCTTGGTAGTTCTGAGCTCTTTCTGGGAGCCCCTCCTTTGGAGATCCCTGAGCTCCTCCCTCTGCCTGGGTCTGGGGGGCTGCGTGAACCACTGTTAGGAGGATACCGGTAATCACCTTCCCGCCCCCAGAGGCTGGGGGGAGGGGGTAAGTCGATCCTTCCACTTCTGAGTGCTTTCCTCAAATGTGGGGAGAGAGGTAGTGTTTCCCTGGCCCAAGTTGCAGAAGGAGGACCCCAAATGGACGGGGAGCCTGAGAGCCACTACTCTGCAGCCTGGCTGGTGGGAGCAGGTCTTGGAGAGGCCAGCTGAGCCCGGCCCTGGTGTTGAGCTCCTCTTACTTCCTCTCAGGTCGTTCTGCTCCCGGGAGGAGCACCCCTCTTTTCTTCTGCATCTGAAACTATAGAGCTGCTTCTCCTGAGCAGCCAGGCTGGTGATCTCGTGACCTACTGAGAGCCAGGCTTAAGCCCCGCTGGGCCCAAAGCTCAGTGATTGCACAGCTTTAGACAGGGACCTTCGGTCTCGGATCTTGTGTCTCTGCTTTGAGCCCCGGGGCTCTGAGAGCAGGAAGTGGCTGGGCCCTCCGATCCTGCATCTGGAGGATGGTTCCAAACCCCTCTGCCCTTCTTGACAGGGTAACTTTGCTGAAACTCCTTGCTCTCAGGCCCTGCATGAAATTCTCTGGGCCCCTGTCTCTCAGGTAGCACTCTACTAAGCCCCACTTTACAGACCCGGAGGCCGAGGCTGAGGGGCAGGCGTGGCTGTTGGGGAGGGTTGGATGGGGCTGCACATCCAGGTCTGATCCACGACGATGCCTTTCAGCCTCTTCCTTTCACCACCGACGGTTTGTTTTTTATACATGGAGTTGGGAAGGACTCTGCTGTCCTAAAAATTCTCTAAAACCACAGATGTTTTCACCGGCCTGAGCTGGTTGGTGAAGAGCCTAAGTGGTGCGGCCCACACCCTGACCAAGGGTGCTCCGTGGCCTCCGGGTCAGTTGGCTCCTCACCCTGCTCTTTTGCCTGGACTGCCTCAGGCCCTCCCACCCGGCACCCACAGGAGCATCCCAAAGCAGGAATATGGTTGTGTCTTTCTTGCCTAATACCTTCTGCCAAGTTCACAGGCAGGGACCACTCCCCCCAACCCCCTGCCCCGCTCTGCCAAGAATGCCCAGCAGGCCTGTGGTATCCCTTTGGCTGTCTCCGGCTCCCCCTGTGCTCAGCACTGCCCCATTCGCACCAAGGGCAGGGTGGTCAGTGAGCATCCTCTGTCAGCTGCTCGCTGGCAGGCAGCTCTGGTGACCCAGCTCTGAACTCGGACGGGAACTCCGGGGTTGGAGAGGGAGGCATCCAGAATGGCCCCTCTCAGCCTCTCGTGGATGAGGAAGGGTCACTGGTCTCCACCTTCTTTGAATGAGCTGGAAGGAGGCTGTGGGTGGAGTTTGGGCTTGGAGACCTGCCCAGCCACACCCTGTCATCCTGGGTCACTCTGCAGATGGCTGTGCTGGTGCTGCCAGGACAGTGCAGGGAGCCGGGGGCTGTGGGAGAGCAGCATGGGGCCTCCCGATGCCTGCAGGATGTGCTGTCCCTCCAGTAAGTACTTGTCTGGGGCACCCGGGGTGGACTCGCACAAGACCGAGTGGGACACACGGCCTCACTGCCTGTCCTGGCAGCACCATCTCACTTGAGCACCTGCTCCACACCCTGCTGTCTGCTTCCCCCTTTCCTTGGTGGCCAGGCTGGGGGACGTGCCTGGATGGTGCTGCAGAATATCAGAAGGAAAATAGGTTGATAGCTGCTGTTGATGAGAGTCATGGTGTCTTTGTCCTGAGGAAGGCATCCATGGCTTCTGCTCCTCTGGGTCGTCTTGGCCAAAGGCCAGGGCAGGGGAAGTCCTCCCACACCTGGCCCCCCCACATCCACACTGCTAGAACCTCCTTCCCCTCCCCCCACGGAAGGGGAAAGGCCGCGTGTTTGGAGGCCCTGCAGCTCCTGAAAAGGTCCCTCCCTTTGGGGTGAGCTGGAGGCTCCAGTGCCCTCACTGTGAGGTGGCTCTGCCACCCTCGAGGCCCGAGGTCACTGGGCTGCCTGGACCAGGGCTGCTCCTGCTGCCACTTGGCGAACAGAAATGTGGCAGTGCCAAAACCAAGCGCACTCATCATCAGACGGTACTGAACTCGTGAACTAGAAACGAGATCTTGGTGGCATCCCTGATTCCCTGACAATAATTTCCTTTTCCACGACGTACGACTGAGGCAGGTACGACTCAAAAGACACAGGACATGCCGTGACCCTGTCCCCTTCTGGGAGGCAGCCCAGACCCCCGCAGCTTGTCCTTCAGCCTCCGTGCTGGCGAGCTGCCCCTCACACATGGGTTTGATTTTGAGGGGCCTGTCTCCGCTCCTCCCTCCCCAGAAAGCAGGGGCCCTAGAAGCAGAGCAAATCCCACCTGACACCTGCTGGTCGTTTATGTGACCAGTACCATTGGGGCCCTGAGTTCTGACCCGTGGCTGGATGCTTCAGGGCTGAGGTGCTGGACAGGCAGAGAAGTCCAGAAACGCCAGCAGAGCGGCCACCTTAGAGTGTGTGCAGGCAGGGATCTGGGGCTCCAGCATTTCTCCCCAAGTTGGATGGCAGGGAGTGCTCATTACCATTTTGTTCCTGGGCCTGGTTCTTAGGGGCGTTGATAGCAATTTTCAGCAGAACCTCCACAGTCTCCTCTCAGAGGTCGACGATGCTGTTGTGGGGTGCTGGCCTGGCTGTGGGTGGGGGGACATCTGGGCCTCACAGCACTCCTAGAAAGGACTGGCAGGGGGACATGTACCCTGTGGGCAGTTGGAGTGGCCAGATGGTGCCAGGACCTGGGTCCAGATGAGTCTCAATGGCTACTGGCTGCTTGCCCAGAGCCCTGCCCGACCTGGACATCTTTCCCTGGTGGCCCCAGCCATGGGCAGAGCCAGGCTGAGGGAGGCCTTGTTCCCTGTGGCCCTGGCTGGCCTAGAGGTAGTTGTGGCCTTGGACCAGGTAACGAGGAGAAGCTGAGTCAGGCCATACCCCTGGGGCCTCCAACCTCTGGGTGAGGGACAGATGCAGCTTCTAAAGGGACATAGTCCCCGGCTACTTCCCATGGGAGTGTTTCCCTGGGGCAGCAGAGGTGGGGCGGCCTCTGTGTGACCTTTGCCTCGGGGTTGGCCCCGGTCTCAGGGTGGCAGGCAGAGCCGTGTGGCCGGTCGACACCACTCCCCGATGGACTCTGGCTCCTGCCGATAAGCCTGGGGGCTGGGGCTGCTGCTCCAGGGGCCAGAGTCCAGACCCTTCCAAGAGAGGGACAAGGCATGCCCTCTGGGTGGATGTGCTCTTGGCAAACCTGCCACAAAGCCTCACCTCCCAAGGCAGAGCCCAGGCACGAGCACCGTGGATTTGTCCGGCTGCAGTGGAGCGATGTGGGCACCCCCCTCAGAACCCTGTTGCTCACAGCCCTGCAGGCCGCCATGCCCCTGAAGCTTGGGGCTGTGGTCCCGGCATTCTGGGCACACTGCAAGGCAGACATGTCTCCTGGACTGTGTCTGCTGTCCCTTTGGTGCTCCCCAGGTAGAGCCACCACATCCCCAGCCCCTAACTGTCCACCCCACTGCCCTCCCACCTTGCGGGTTTGGGCCCATGAGCTGCTGATATGGGTGCCTGACCCCTCGAGGGTGGCGTGGGAGGATGCTGTCCCACCCATGCTGGGACAGGGGCCTCCTGGCATGTGGGGGTGTGTGTCCCAGCCTGGTTTCTGGAAGGGATGTAGGTGGGTTCATTCACTGTCCTGGCCTGTCCCTCCCTCAGGCAGGAGTACCAGGCTTCACGTCTGGTGGGTGCAGCTGGGGCACCCGGGCATAGGGAGCAATGCTCTGGGAAAGCCTGTGGTCCCCTCACGGCTGCTCTCCCTCCATGCCCCATCTGGGCTGGTTTTGGGCGGCCTGTTGGGGTTGCTGCAGTTGTGAAAGCACCATTGTTACGAGATGAGATTTAACGAGACTTGCGCCCGGGGCCCTGAGTGGGAGGTGGTGTGCAGTTGGCACATGGCAAACCAGCCAGGCGTGGGGCACGTGCACTGTGAACACGGCTGGGCGAAGCGTGTACACACGTGTGGAAGCGTCATCAGGCAGCCCGTGTCTGCAGAGCCTGGCTGTCCCAAGGGACTCTGGCGCCCTGTGTGTGTGCCCCGCAGGCTAACGGGGACAGCCTGTGCTGATGCCCGCAGGACTCGCGGGAGCCCCCGGAGCATTGGGGGTACAGGGAGTAAGGATCCCGCGCCTCCCTGCCCTGGACCTGAGGTTCAGCCTCTGCCAGGTGTTGGCTCAGCCCTAGTCCTCAGTCGGGTAACCCGCCGCGGGAAGTGCCCTGTGGGCAGTGGGACAAGGTGAGCTGGGTGAGGCCGTGGGGTGTCACCCCCAGGACCTGGCTTGCCACCACCAAGACAGGCGCGTCCCACGCAGGGTCCTGAGGAGGCTTCACCCTCGTCCGGCCCTTCATGCTGTTGTCACTCTGGGGGAGGGTCCCCTGCTGTCCCCAGCCGCTGGGGAGTGCTGGTAACGCCAGGTGGGGGGCTGCCATAGCCCTGTGCCTGCACTTCCCTGAGGCCAGATCTAGGCCGCCATCCCACTCAGATCTAGGGCAGCAGTTCCCGAACAAGGGCAAGGAGGCACTGGCTTGGTCTGGGCGGTGGGATAGGCACACCCACCCTTCGGGCCCTCGGGAGGCTGGCATTGCCAGCGTCTGAGCCCAGGCTTCTGCCGGGAGACGCGATTATGTTGCATTGCTCCTGAGACAGAGCAGCCAGGGAGCGGCCCTGGGCAGTGCCGTTGGAGCCCAGGTGGCCTGGGCGCTGGTGAGTGAGTGAAGGATGCAGGAAGGCATGGATGAAAGGACCTGACTCGGGGCGGGAGCACAGGGCCTGGACCAGGCAGCCAGAGCTCCCCATCACCCCGGCGGGCCGAGCAGGGTGTGGGGGTGTTGGTGCTGCCATCCCCAGAACTCCCCAGAGAGGCCCTTCCAGGTCACCCTCCCCCAACCCTCTTGATTGCAGGGTCAGAGTTTCCTGAAGGTGTGTCGGGAGGCTGGCACGTGGGGTACAGCTGCTGCCGGGCCCTGCTTGGTGCCTCGTGTGCTGTTCACATGCGGTACCCCAAGTGTCTGTGACAGGCCTGAGCGCTCAGTCCCCTGAGGCTAAGAGCGTCAGTGAAGAGCAGGCGGGTCCTCACAGGACCTTAGTGCTCCTTCCTCCCAGCGAGCCAGGCCCACAGGCCCCCGGGAGGTCCAGGGCTGTGTCCTCACTCTTCCCTCGGCTCTACCTGCATCAGGCACACGTGATGCCAGCCCTGACCTGGCTGCGGGTGGACTGTCTACCCGCCCCCCGTCCTTTGTTCTCACAGTGGACACCGGCCTGGACCCAGGCTTGAATAGTCTTGCTCCAGGGACACCTTTCACTGGGCTCAGCTTCAGCTCAAGCCCTCACCTGCTCAGGATTTGGCTGTGAAAGGGGAGTGTCAGAAACGCTTGGGCTCTTTTCCCACGAAGGGTTCCTATGTGGAGTGGGATTCAGGAGCCTGGGGGCCGTTCTAGCTGTTGTGGTGTCCGACTCGTAATCATGGGAGAGGCAGGTGTCTTGAGTGACCCTGCTCGAGGTGCCGTGACCACTGGGGGTGTGCTCTAGCACAGCCCAGTACGGAAACCTTGGGCAGCCATGGCTGCTGCCCCTGGAGTGTGGCCCATCTTCGTGGAGGTGAGCATCAACCACAGTAGAGGAAGGACCTCAACTCAACATAGGTGGTACGTGGTTCACGCGGGTTGCATCCTGATTCCAAACTGACCTGGCAGCACATTGGACGTGTTGGGTGATGTAACATATGCTACAGAGATTCCGTTTACCTGTACTGCCTTTCTTTTGTGGCTGTCAGAGGGTTAGAAATGACACTTGAGGCTCGTGTGATGCTCCCACTGGACGGCACTCCTGTCAGCAGGAGCCTCAGCCCTTCCTTCAGGGTCCAAGTGGGCAGTGTCAGCTTTAAAGGCCACTGGGGCCTCTGCCCCCACCGTCGGCTCTGGTCGTACTGAGCAGGG
The DNA here is from genome assembly GCF_949774975.1 of Lagenorhynchus albirostris. Taxonomy (NCBI): domain Eukaryota; kingdom Metazoa; phylum Chordata; class Mammalia; order Artiodactyla; family Delphinidae; genus Lagenorhynchus; species Lagenorhynchus albirostris. The sequence goes on from NC_083109.1 coordinate 49,726,576, forward strand.
GAGGCCTGAGTGGTAAGTGACTTTCAGGATCTCCAGGCCTTTCGGGCCCTATGCTACTCTATCCTGTCCATGTCCCTTGGAGGAATGGGTCCAGGTGAACAGTATTGCTACAGGGGACTCGGCTGGTCTGACTGAAGCTGTTATGAGGCAGGGGCCCAGACTTCTCCTACCCCTTCAGCCTCCAGAGTTGCGTGTGCTGCTAGCCACTCAGGTGTGGGCATCCCCACCTGTGTCCCCTGGACGCAGCATGGACCAGTGCTTCAGAGGCCTGGGTGCCCTCCAGCCTGCCTTTGTGCAAGGACGCGTCCACCATTTCCACCCCTGCTGCTGGCCCCTGTGTCCAAGGGACTTGTTTGGAAGCTGGGAGAAGGGTGTCATTGGGTGACGGTGGACCTGGGGGTGGGGGCAGGGCTGCTGGTCACCTCTTTGGCCAAAAAGCCAATTGGACGCCCACCTTGGCCCAGAGCCTGGCCCAGGCATCTTCCCTGAACCTGACTGGAACTCGCCTAATTTGAAGTGAGATACACCTGGCCTCCCATTTCAGGGCGGATGATCTTGGGCCCATTGGCCTCCCCCTGGAAGGCGGGCAGCCTCCCGGGTCCCTCCCTGGTCACCCATCTCTGGGTGGAGGGAGCTGTCCCTCCGGAAAGGCCATGGTGGTGACTGCACCTCCCTGTGACTTTGGACGCTGCCCAGTGCCCCTCCCAGAGGCCGTCCTGCCAGGGCTTGCCTGCCTCGCTGGGCTCCCTTCCCTTGTTTTTCTTTTCTCTGCCTAAATATCCCCTAAATCCTTTCTTTTAAGGCTGATACCCTTTTGGCCAGCGACCGTGGCACAGCCGCTCCTCCCCTGTGGGAGCAGAGAGGGGGGTGCCACTCCAGGGTGGAGGCGAGCTGTGCGCCGGGGCTGCAGCCCTGTCGGGACCCTGGCTGTGGGGACCCCTACTTTGGGCTCTCCTTTGCCACCCCAAGGCCACTTGTGTGCTGGGAACCTCCCTGGGCTCCTGGGGGCTTGGTACCTGTGAATCACACTGTCTCTTCTCTCTCTATTCTCTGTGTCATTTCTGTTGTTGTTGTGTGACTCGGACCAGCCCGGCCGCCCTGTCTCCTGCGTGGGTGCCCTCCTCCATGCTCCACCTCGCCAGCCGCCGCCGGCCACATGTGACCAGGCCCGGCTCTCAGCGTGGCCACTGTCGCAGGGGCCATGGGGAGCTCCGCCTCCTCGCTGGCCGCTGAGACCGAGTCGGACCACGGCTTCCCCAGGGGACTGCCCTACCCAGGGCCCCCAGCAGCGGCCGGCTGGTGTAGGAGCGGCCCTGGGGAGCCTGTCTGGGGTGACACCCTGGTCACCCGACAGCACCAGCCCCCACGCCCCCGGGCCCGAAGGTAAGAAGGTGGAGACGGCGTGTCCCCAAGGGACCCTGAGGGGCGGGTGCTGCTGTCAGGTGCCCCTTCCTCGGCAGAGGGACTTTCAGAGAAGTGGGGTCCCTGTTCCTTAGGGTCCTCTGGCAACTCATATCCCCCCAGACACCTGAGAGGCTCTGGGGTTGCTCACTCAGTAGAGAAGGCCCGGGATGCTGGCCCCTCCTGGAGCCGGGCTTCAGGTCTCGCCTGGCTGGTTGGAGGTGGTTGGGACGGGACCTTGCAGCCCACCTTGAGCCCGGGGGCTTGCTTGTCTGCTGGAGCTGGAGCTTCTTGCTGGGTGGGGAGGGGCAGGGGCACAGCATGCACCGAGAATGCTGGCTTGCTTCCCATGGGATTTGGGGGGCACTGCCCTGGCCCCCCACCCGTGCGTGGTACCCTGCTCTGATGTGGCTGCCTGCAAGGGAGCAGAGGGGGGCGTGGGTCCCCGCTGGCAAGGCTGCACACACCAGCTGCAGCCGTGGCTGCACTCAGACCCACCCAGGCTGTCCTGGATCACCTGGAGAGCTTCCCCTTGGGGTGCTGGGGTGACGGGCGTGGGGCAGCCCGGGCACTGTGCCCACTGCTCACGTCTGGATGGGTTGGGCTCCAACATCAGCCACGCACACACTGACGCCCCCGCCTTTGCCCCGTCCTGCGGCCTCACTGGAGGGAGAGGTACCTGGTACACAGCAGACACTCAGGGTCCATGGACCTCTGGCCAGAGGTAGCCTCACTCTCCTGGGCCCCCACGCCTGGGCTTAGTGGGTAGCAGACACCCTCCTCCATCTCCCGGAGGCCCCTGCCAGCTGCCCTTGGCTGTCACTTCTCTCGGACACAGCTCACTTGTGCAGGACAGTTTCCTGGTGTCTGTGGGCCCCATGCATGTCCTGGGCTCACCGTCTAGGTGGCCAGCAGGCGTGTGGGAGCAGGACCCGCCTCCTGGGAGGCTTCAGGGGTAGTATGAGTGGTCTTGTCTGAGTAACCCTTAGTGGATGGAGTCATGAGGGCTTGAGGTCCAGGGGGATGTGCTGGGAAGCAGATGGTGGCAGGCACCAGGAGTTAGCAAATCGCCTCAGTTCACTTGTTACTGTATCAGTTACTGTATCAGTCTTATTGGGGTGTAACGTAACCTACCGCCAGATCCTCCGCTCCTAAGCGTGTGGCTCAGTGGTTTTAGTCCACGTGTGCGGTTGTGCAGCCATCAACACAATCCAGTTTCACAGCATCTCCGAGACCCCATCTCCTGCCCATTTGCAATGACCTCCCACCCCCTGGAAATCACTCAGCCACTTTTGGTCTTTGTGGATTTGCCACAGAGACCAAAAGTGGACATTTTACGTTTTACGTCAAGGGAATCACACCTTCGTGTTTGCTTCTCTCACCGAGCATTGTGTTCTCTGGGCTCATCCACGGTGTAGTATCAGTGCTTCGCTTCTTTTATGGCTGAATGATGCTCCTCTGTGTGGAGTTTATCTGCTTATTAGTTGATAGACATTTGGGTTCTTTGCCCATGGAGTTTATGAATCTGCTGCCGTGAACATTTGTGTACCGGTTTTTGCATGGACGCGTGTTTTCACTTCTCTTGGGTAGATACATAGAAGTGAGTTGCTCGTGTTTATTTTAAGTTTATGTTTAACTTTCTGAGAAACGGCCAGGCTGTTTTCCACAGTGGCTGCAGTGTTACCCATCCCCACCAGCCGGGCAGGGAGGGTTCTGGTTTCTCCCAACCCTCCCAATGCTGTTACCGCCCGCGGTTCTGATCCTGGCCTCCTGGTGGTTTGAGGTGGTCGCTCATGCTAGTTTCATCAGCTTATCCCCAGTGGCTGGTGCACCTCTTCACGCCTTTCTCCATGCACACGTGTCATTTTATTTCTGTGTATTTATGTCCTCAGGATAAATCGCCAGGGGTAGAATTACTGGGGTGGGGGGCGGGGGGGCTGCAGCGAGCAGCAGAGGTGGCGACCCTGTGCCCCAGCGCGTGTGTGCCTGTTGGATCTTGGCTCACGCTGACCAGCGAGCGGCCTGGGCGGGCAGCGCCCTCTCTCACTCTCTGGCCTCCCGCCAGGCCTCTCCGCAGGCTGGCGCATCCGGCCTGGCACTCCAGGCAGGTACTGTCTGCCCCTGGGAGCAAGTTGTGGGAAGAGCTGCCAGTGACCTTGAGGAATCCAGACACCCAGCATGGACACTAGAAGGAGCGGTGCAGGGGGCTGGGCGCCACAGATGCAGGAAGAGGGGCAGAAAGGTCGGCTGCCAGGACCCCTCCCCACACCCATACCTGGACACGTGGACATGCACGTGCGGACGGTCCGGCTGACTCTTCCCCTGCTCTCATGGGCCCCGGGCATCGTGCGGACACCCGCCGCACGCAGCCCACCCTTCACTGAAGAGCCTCCAGGTCTGGGCATGACACCCACCACCAAGCCAGGCCAGGAGCTGCGAGGCCTTGAGGAGTAACGGGCATCCACCACCTACGAGCTCTGGCCTCCCCTGGGTACACAGAGGCGGAGAGGACAGCCCAAGGCTGGCTGAGGATGACCTTAGAGGGAGGGGCCCACGTGCACCTCAGAACCAGCAAGGGGTCAGGTGGCGACATCCTGCCTGGGAGCCTGGGCTTGGGTCTGCTGGCCTGACCGAGCAAGGTCCTTGAGTGGGGGCAATACTTAGTCCTCTCAGCTTTTTTGCGGAGGAAAAGGCCGTCCCCAGGCTCCTGCAGACCCTGCGTGTCCCAGGCCCTTCCATCACCTCCCTTTTGAATTGGAGCTGAGTGTTGCAGCCCCAGAGAATTGAGGGCAAAGCCAGGTATTTGGTGTCCGTTTCCCACTTGGCTGGCCTTCCTGTCGTGCGGAGTGACACCCGTGTCCTGGAGTTCAGTATGCTGGTCTCCGACTTCCAGGCTTTGTCTGGTGCTCTGGCCTCACCTTGGACACTCTAGGGATCCAGGTCCTGGGCCCCCAGCGCATCAGGGTGGCCGTGAGGGTGACCCTGTGTGTGGAGACCGGAGCAGGGTAGTTGAGGGGGTGGGGGCAAAGGCCCAGGGCTCCTCTGGACACCTGGTCGCTGACCCCAGAGCCACTTCATCTCCGCCCACCTGGTGACGCTGAGGTGCGGACTGAGGTGTGGGCCACAGGTGTCCCTGAGGGAGTATAGCTCCCACCGCCTCCAGGTGTCACTTGCTGTGTGTCCTGGGTGTGGCCTCTTGTTCATCCGGCCAAGGGACTGGCCAGCTATTGGGTCATGAGTGGGTGGGACTTGGGCTCTCTCCCCATCCTGTGTCTTCTCAGCATGTCTGGGACCACCAGGGGCCTGGAGCTGAGGGCTGGTGTGTCCTAGGAGGGCCCCAGGCCCACCTGTCCTGTGCTGGGGGCGGGAGCCCGAGTCTTCTCCCTGGACTCCCCTCTGCCAGGAGCAGGTGGTCCACAAAGGGTCAGACCAGCTCTGCAGGCCAGGTGGGGCACCCAGGGCAAAAGACCATCCTCTGAGCCTGGGGCCCACGTGGAGGCTGCCTGGAACCCAGCATGTGTGTGCACGTGTGTGTCTGTGTGGGCACACATGTGCCCACGCCTTGACCGTGGGCCCTTCTGTCAGTGGGGAACAGCAGGGGAGGCTCCAGTCATGTCTAGGCAGATTTCTTAGGCTTTTGGTAGTGCAGAAGACAAGGCCAAAGCTGACCTGGCCAGGCCCCACCCCCGTGCTGGTCGCCCCAGGGCCCATCCACCCACTTGGGTGCTGTGGGCAGCCTGTGAGTCTCAGCCACATGCCCGAGAAGGCGGCTTCACAGTTTGCTCTGGGCCAAGGAACAGTCACGCTGCTCGGGGGACATTTTTTGTTTGTTTTTTTTAATATTTATTTATTTGGCTGAGCTGGGTCTTAGTTACGGCACGTGGGATCTTTTAGTTGCGGCATGTGGGATCTAGTTCCCTCACCAGGGATCGAGCCCAGGCCCCCTGTATTGGAAGTGTGGAGTCTTAACCACTGCACCACCAGGGAAGTCCCTTGTTTGTTTTTTTTGAAGAGGGAAGTTTTCTTTCTTCCTGAAGGATTTGGCACAAACATACCATAAGTAGCACAAACTTCATGACTTGTCATGAAGAACAGTTAACTTTTCTGCCAAGCAGAGCAGCTACAGTGAGGGTAGGAGACTGTGTGTGTGGAGTGTTGGACGCCCCTCGCACCCGGGTTAGTCCTCAAGAGGCGGGTTGCGGGGCCAGCTCTGCCCACCCCAGAGGCTCCCAGAGCCCTGCTCCCACCCCCCTCCTCAGCCCCCAGGAACCATCAGGCTCCTCTCTGCCTTTGGGTTTGCCCGTCCTGAACATTTCCTGGGGATGGAATCACACCACGTATGGCCTCTTGTGTCTTCCGGGGCTCGTTGGTGTTGTGTGTTGGTGCTTCGTTCTTCTTGGTTGCTGAATGATATTCCATGTTTCGTTTATTCATTTATTCATTGATGGATACTTGGGTTGTTTACACTCTTTGACTGTTGTAAGCAGGTCTGCCATGGACATGTGTGGATGTGTGTTTGTGAAAAGCACCAGTTTTCAATTCTTTGAGCATATACCTAGGGGTGGAATAGCAGGGTCACAATTGTGGTAAGTCTGTTTAACTTTTTGAGGAACCGTCAGACTTTTCCAAAGCAACTGTAATATTTTACATTCCCACCAACAACGTAGGGAAGGCCTGTGGTTTCTCCAGATCCTCGCCAGTGCTGTTACCGTCTGCCCTGTTGGGTGTGAGGTGGTACCTTGTAGTAGTTTGATTTGCATTTTCCTGATGGCTGCTGGTGCTGAGCATCTTTTCATGGGCTTTTTGTGTATCTCTGGGGGAGTCTTCTCAAGTCCTCTGCCCATTTTTTTAATAATACTTATTTACTTATTTGGCTGTGCTGGGTCTTAGTTGCAGCATGTGGGATCTTTTAGTTGTGGCGTGCGGGATCTAGTTCCCCAACCAGGGATCAAACTCCAGTTCCCTGCATTGGGAGCACGGAGTCTTAACCACTGGACCACCAGGGAAGTCCCCATCTCTGCCCATTTTTAAAAACAGGTTGTTTGTTGTGTAGTTATAAGAACTTTTTATATATTCTGGATACTAGACCCTGATCAGAAATAGATGATGAGCATATATTTTTTCCTGTAGGTTATCTTTTCACTTTCTTCATGGTGTCCTTTGAAGCACGGAAGTTGTTAATTTTGATGAAGTTCTTTTTTTCCCCCTTTGTTTGCCTGTACTTTTGGTGTCATATCTAAGAATACGTTGCCAAATCCAAGGTCATGAAGATTTACTCACATTTTCTTCTTCGAAGAGTTTTACAGTTTTCGTTCTTACATTTAGGTCATTGATCCATTTTGAGTTAATTGTTGAATATGGCATGAGGTAAGGCTCTGGCTCATTCTTTAGCATTTAAACCCAGCTTTCCCAGCACCATTGATTGAAAAGACTGTCTGTGCCCCATTGAATAATCTTGACACCCTTGTCAAAAATCACTGACCGCGGCCTTCCCTTGCAGCCACACGCACTCGCCCGGGCCCATGGCTGCGGTCGGGGAGTGGTCCTGCGCACGCTGCACCTTCCTGAACCCGGCCGGCCAGCGCCAGTGCTCCATCTGCGAGGCCCCACGGCACAAGCCTGACCTCGACCAGATCCTGCGGCTCAGCGTGGAGGAACAGAAGTGGCCCTGCACCCGTTGCACATTCCGCAACCTCCTGGGCAGGGGGGCCTGCGAAGTGTGCGGCTTTGCCCCCGAGCCCGTCCCCGGGGCCTCCCTGCTACCCGTCATCAACGGGGTCCTGCCGGAGCCCAAGGGCAGCTGCGGGGAGGAGGCAGGGCCTGCACAGACGGCAGGGCTGGCGGCCATGGAGCCAGCGGGGGGGCGGCCGGAGGAGGTGGAGGGGGAAGAGGGGGGCGCGGCCGCAACTGGGAGTGGCTGGGCCTGCCAGCGCTGCACACTGCACAACACGCCAGTGGCCAGCTCCTGCTCGGCCTGTGGGGGGCCGCGGAAACTCTCGCTGCCCAGGATTCCTCCCGAGGCCCTGGTGGTTCCAGAAGTCGTGGCTCCCGCAGGCTTCCCTGTCATGCCTGCCCCGCCCCAGCCCGGGGAAGGCGCTGATGTCAACCCTCCCTCTGCTGCGGACCAGGAGCCCCCCCGGGGGCCACCCTTCAGCCCCTTCTCGCCTACCCTCCAGAACAACCCTGTGCCTCGCAGCCGCCGCGAGGTGCCCCCCCAGCTGCAGCCACCGGTGCCTGAGGCCACCCAGCCCCCGCCCTCTGCCAGCTCCAAGGGGCCCCCCCAGGGCCTGGGGCGGACCGCGGCTGGGGCCTCCCGCCTGGCGGAGCTACTGTCGGGCAAGCGGCTGAGCTTCCTGGAGGAAGAGGCAGCTGAGGGTGGCACCACGCTGCGCCCACCTGGTCCCGCCAGCCCCGCCCACTGCGAGGCTGGCACCACACCGGGCAGCGACGTCATTGACCTGGCCGGCGACACCGTGCGCTACACGCCCGCTAGCCCCTCCAGCCCTGACTTCACTACCTGGTCGTGTGCCAAGTGCACGCTCAGGAACCCCACAGCTGCCTCCCGCTGCACGGCGTGCGGCTGCTCCAAGCTGCATGGCTTCCAGGAGCACGGCGAGCCTCCCACCCGATGCCCCGACTGCAGCGCGGACAAGCCCGGGCCCTGCTTGGCCCACAAGGCTGGCCACCTCTTTCCCACAGCACCGTCTGAGCGCCTGGGCCAGTGGGCTTGCCCTGCCTGCACCCTACTCAACACGCCCCGAGCCAAGCACTGTGCCGCCTGCCACACCCCCCAGCTCCTGGTGACCCAGCGCCGGGGCACAGCGCCCCTGAGACGCAGGGAGAGCATGCACGTGGAGAAGCGGCGGCAGACGGACGAGGGCGAGGCCAAGGCCCTATGGGAGAACATTGTGGCCTTCTGCCGGGAGGTGAGGCCCCTCTGCATCGTCTGTCCTTCCCCACTGTCTCTTCTCCAGCTTGGGGGAGGGTGGGACTCTCTTCCCAAAGCTCAGAGCACCGGCTGGCCCTGAACTTGGGTGGGGCCACCAGGTCACTTACTCGCCTGAGTGTGCTGGGCCCTTCTCCCTTTGTCCACAAGGGTCCATGACCCCACATTCCGTGGTCCTGACCCCTCGGCCCCGCTGTGAGTTCCTGCAGATGGTGGCCCCACAGGGAGGTGGGGACAGGTAGCGGCTTCACACCAACAGGCAGGCCTGGTGCTTCCCGCAGCCGCAGAAACCCTGCTGAAACTCAGGGTTGGGGTGCCCCTTCATGCCTTCTTCCCTTGGAGCTGCAGGAGGGCTGAGCCCAGAGCATCACCCACCCCCAGGGGCACCTGGAGAGGGTGTCCGTCCCCCCTCATGCTGCTACCCTCTGTCACTGCTGGCAACCCATCCAGGAGCTTGTGTTCTGGCTGCCCTGCCCCTGTCAGGTCCCCCCACTTTTATTCCTGGGGCCTTCGGTGCAGTGGGCTGTGCAGGGAGGCCACCCAGGCTCCCTGCAACCCATGCCCACCACGCAGCCTACAGGCTGGGCACTGCACCCTCTCCCTGGGGCTCACATACTTCCCACTGACCTGTTGCCTGGCCAAGCCATCCACAGGGGTCAGGGGGCTACACATGTGCCCACCTCTTCCTCTGGGGCTCAGGCAGCAGGGTGCTCTCTTGGGCAGTGGGCCCAGCCTGACCTGAGCCTGTGGCCATGGTCTCTGCAGAATGGCGTGAACTTTGTGGATGACAGCTTCCCCCCTGGACCTAAGTCTGTGGGCTTCCCCGCGGGCGACAGCGTCCAGCAGCGTGTGCGACAGTGGCTGAGGCCCCACGAGATCAACTGCTCCGTGTTCAGGGACCACAGTACCTCGTGGTCCGTGTTCCACACTCTCCGGCCCTCAGACATCCTTCAGGGGCTCCTGGGGAACTGCTGGTGAGTTTGGGGCACCCACTCGGGGGTGGGCTGCCAGTGGGCGGCAGGCAAGCAGGCCGTGTTCTCCGTGAGCCCCAACCTCACGCAGGTTCCTGAGTGCGCTGGCGGTGCTGGCCGAGCGGCCAGACCTGGTCGAGCGGGTGATGGTCACGCGCAGCCTGTGTGCAGAGGGCGCCTACCAGGTGCGGCTCTGCAAGGATGGCACATGGACAACGGTGCTGGTGGACGACATGCTGCCCTGCGACGAGGCCGGCTTCCTCCTCTTTTCCCAGGTGGCGCCGGCGGGCGCGGGGTGGGCGGCAGGCATGGGCCGGGCGGCAGCAGGCCTCACAACTCCAGCCCCCCCTACAGGCTCAGCGCAAGCAGCTGTGGGTGGCCCTCATCGAGAAGGCTCTGGCCAAGCTGCACGGCTCCTACTTTGCCCTTCAGGCCGGGCGCGCCATCGAGGGCCTGGCCACACTCACCGGCGCACCCTGTGAGAGCTTGGCCTTGCAGGTCAGCTCCACGAACCCCCGCGAGGAACCAGTTGACACTGACCTCATCTGGGCCAAAATGCTGAGTTCTAAGGAGGCTGGGTAAGAGGGGTGGCCATGCTGGGGCATGGAGTAGTGGGAGAGGCAGGGCCAGTGCCCTCTGACCTGTACCACGTCTCACAAGATATCTCGGGCATGGGCTGACCCCAGCTGGAGCCTGGCTCCCATGTTGCACTGGCCGTCCCACCTGCCCTGGCAGGGTAGCAGCAGGCAGGATGCTGTCCGTTGGCCTGTACCTTGAAGGCCCTGTCCTGACTTGGGCCGGTGATGGCCATCAGCGTCCTTGTGGAACTGTGTGGAGTGAGCCCCACAGAGGCACCTGGTGGCAGCAGCCGGGGCAGACAGGTGGGGGGGGTCGGGGGACTTCTGAGCCCCAGCACGCATTGGCCAGTGTCTGGGGAGGGTCCTTGACCCCAGGCCTGGGAGAGACAGCTCATTGGTGCTAGGACCCTTGCACTCAGCTGTTGCTGGACAGTTAGGTGGCCCCACCCCTCAGGGAGCCGCAGCCCTGAGCTGGCAGGATCAGCCGGCCTCACCAGGCCTCCGAAGGCCCTGGGTCTGCCTGTCTCCCAGCCCAAGCCCTCTGAGCTCTTGGGCCAGCACTTCCTGAGTCCCATGTGTCTCACGTGGGTCTCCCAGAGGCAGGGAGCGTCCCCTATCTCGTGCTGCACCTCCCCGGAGGCAGGTCTGGGCCGACAGGGGTCCCCTGGAGAGTGAGCCCAGCCCCCTCCCCCATCATTAAGGCCCGTTACTGAGGGGCTCCCTGGTCAGCGGGGCTGCTCTGCCTGCACAGATTCCTCATGGGCGCCTCCTGTGGGGGAGGCAACATGAAGGTGGACGATGCTGCCTATGAGAGCCTGGGCCTGCGCCCGCGCCACGCCTACTCCATCCTGGATGTCCGTGATGTCCAGGGCTCCAGGTAAGTGTGGGCGTGTGGATGTGGCAGGGGCGTGGGGGCATGAGAGTGGCCTTCAACCCTGTGGTCCGCAGGCTCTTGCGCCTTCGTAACCCGTGGGGCCGCTTCTCCTGGAACGGCAGCTGGTCGGACGAGTGGCCGCACTGGCCGGGGCATCTGCGGAGCGAGCTCATGCCGCACGGCAGCAGCGAAGGCGTCTTCTGGATGGAGTACAGCGACTTCATCAGGTACTGGACGCTGGGCAGCCACGACCAGTGTCGGCCCCATGGCTGCCCTGCTCGCCCCAGTGTATGGGGTGTCCTTCCTGCCAACCAGAGGCCTGGTCCATCCTGGAATTCGGGTCAGCACAGGGTGGGGGTGTTTCTGCCAGGGCTCTGTCTGTGGGTCAGCCTTACGGCCTGACGCCCCCTGGTGGTGTCCACAGGCAACAGCCAAGACCAGGGCTTCTGGGACACTGATCCCAAGAGATCCCGATGGGCAGGATGCCTGCTGGGGTTACCCTGCCCAGGGACGGGCGCCGTGTCCGGGGCGAGGGTGGGGGCTGCTCAGCAGGGCTGTCCTCTCGCTGCCCAGGTACTTTGACTCCGTGGACATCTGCAAGGTGCACTCGGACTGGCAGGAGGCGCGGGTGCAGGGCTGCTTCCCCAGCTCGGCCAGCGGGCCAGTGGGCGTGACGGCCCTCACGGTGCTGGAGCGCGCGTCCCTGGAGTTCGCCCTCTTCCAGGAGGGCAGCAGGTGGGTGGGGGCCGGGCGGCAGGGATGGGGCCTGGCCGGGGTGGAAGGGGCGGGACAGCTGGGCAGGGCCTGGCCACCCGTGACCCCTGCGGGCCACCGCAGGCGCACGGACTCGGTGGACAGCCACCTCCTGGACCTGTGCGTCTTGGTGTTCCGGGCTTCCTTCGGCAGTGGTGGCCGCCTGAGCCTGGGCCGCCTGCTGGCCCACAGCAAGCGTGCAGTCAAGAAGTTTGTCAACTGCGATGTGATGCTGGAGCCCGGCGAGTATGCCGTGGTGTGCTGTGCCTTCAACCACTGGGGCCCTGCACCGGGCCCACCAGCCGCGCAGGGTGAGCGACCCACGCCCGCCCACACAACCCCCACCCCAGCCCAGCATGGACCCCCACCCATGCCTTCTGGCCGCTCCTCAGGGTAACCGCCCTGCCACACCAGCACAGCCCTGCCTGCACCCAGCGGGGATGTCTGCCCGCTCTCCTCACCCAGTGCCCCCCACAGTCTCCGGCCCCTCAGCGGGGGTCCCACGCAGCACCCCGGAGCCGCCCGGCCACGTGCTGGCCGTGTACAGCTCAAGACTCGTCATGGTGGAGCCTGTGGAGGCCCAGCCGACCACGCTGGCAGATGCCATCATCCTGCTCACGGAGAGCAGGGGCGAGCGGCACGAGGTGGGCGTGGGTCCGGGGGGGAGGGGGAGGGAGGCGGCTGCCCGCCCACCCACCCACCGACCCCTGCACTACCTGCACCCAGGGACGCGAGGGCATGACCTGCTACTACCTGACGCATGGCTGGGCAGGGCTCATCGTGGTGGTGGAGAACCGGCACCCCAAGTCTTACCTGCACGTGCAGTGCGACTGCTCAGACAGCTTCAACGTGGTGTCCACGCGTGGCAGCCTGCGCACCCAGGACAGTGTGCCGCCCCTGCACAGGTGGGCACCCCCGCACCACCACCACCCCACCGCCCCGCGGCCCCCAGCCTCCGCAGGCCCTCATCGGCCCCCCTCCCCCAGGCAGGTCCTGGTGATCCTGTCCCAGCTGGAGGGCAACGCCGGCTTCTCCATCACCCACCGCCTGGCGCACCGCAAGGCGGCCCAGGCCTTCCTCAGTGACTGGACGGCCTCCAAGGGCAGCCACAGCCCCCCACTCACGCCCGAGGTCGCTGGCCTGCATGGGCCCCGGCCGCTGTGACTACCCTGCCCCCACCTGCCTGCCCCCACACGCACTTTACGAGGAAGACCCCAACACAGGATGCTTGAACCAGAATCTCAGGACCCCCACCCAGGGAGCGCCAGCGGCATGGCGCAGCTTCCCCTGGGCCCTCCTTCCTGCCCCTCCCTCCTACCCAGGGCCTCATAGCCACCAAGCAGAATACCTCGAAGCGGCCTCTAGCTCGAGGGAGCTGTGTGCCAGCTCCTCTGACCAGCCCACCTTGAGGTCTGGCCCAGACTGCCAGGGCCAAGGTAAGGCTGCCCCTTCCCATGGCCTGGGGCCTCCTGCCTGGCAGCAAAGAGCTCCATTCACAAAACCAAATCTGGGGGGTCAGAGGCCAGGACCCCAGCGTAGGAGCAGGGACCGCCCCTGTTTTGAGGGGTCAGAGAACAGGACCCTGGGGTGAGCAGGGACCACCCACCCTTATGGGGTCAGGCCAGGACCCCAGGATGAGAGCAGGGACCACCCCCAATTTGGGGGGCCAGAGGCCAGGACCCTGGGGTGAGCAGGGACCACCCCCCTTGTGGGGTCAGGCCAGGACCCCAGGTGAGAGCAGGGACCACCCCTCCTTGTGGGGTCAGGCCAGAACCCCGGGTGAGAGCAGAGACCCACCCCCTTTGTGGGGCACGAGGTCAGGATCCTTTTCTCCGCAGTTTGCCCCTAGGTCCCATCTCCCCCCCAAGCCCTCATGAGGCAAGCAGTGGTTCCTGGAGTCCCAGCAGTGTCCCAGGAGGCAGGTGCCTGGCGACCATGGGCTCAAGCAGTGGTGGGGAGGGACACTATGCAATTCCTGGAGCGCCAGCCAGGATCGAAGCCATGCCCCAGGCTGGGGTTGGGGCAGTGGGTCAGGTGGTCCTGAGCCCAGGCCCAGCCCTGTGCTTGGTGAGGGGGTTTGTCCTCAGCACCACCTGACCTCTGCTGGGAGGAACAGTCCAGGAGAAATCCTTGGCCAGCCCTGTCCAGGCACATGCAGGGTGTGGCCCTTCCCAGCCCCTCCACACCTCAGAAGCCCAGCGTCCTCCCTGTGGCTGCTCAGCCCTGAGTTCTGTGTCTGCCTGAGGATGACTGAGGCCGGCTTCCTGGGCCGCCTGGCCTCACTGTCCTGCAGCCCCCAGGCAGCAGGTGGCCCAGTCTGTGGCCCCTCGCTTCCCGTGGGACTTGTAGGCGGGTGGGTTTACACCTGGAGAAGCACCCAGAAGCACTAGATTCCCCTTTGGGCCTCCTTTCTATTCTCCTTTTACTCTGAGCTGTGAGTATTTTTAACCCTGTACATACGGCAGCTCTTCTGACACAGAGGCTATTTTATCAGTCGTCAGTACCATCCCTGTAGGATGATTCTCCATGGGTGTTTCCAGACTCAGGCTCCGATGGACCAAATAAAAATGTTTTGTTTTGTAAGGATTCCTCCTCATCTGTCTCTCCCAGGGGTTCCTGGCCCCTCACCTCTCCTCCAAGGGCTGAAGGGCACCAAGGCCCACCTGGTGACAGCTCCTCGGGGTGGCTGAGCCAGTGCCCAGGCCGGCCTCACAGGGAGCCTTTAGGGGTACCCTGTTCACCAGCTGCCTGCATCCCAGGAAGGACTGGGTATCCAGGTGGGACAGAGGCTCAGGCCAGACCCCGCAGTGGTTGGCGGACTGGTCCCCACGAAGCCTCAGAAGGACCGTATGTGTGCTCGGCTTTTCCCAGAGGCATCTGCGTTCAGGGTACCTGTCTGGATCCATCAGAGTCATGGACGGAGCAGAGGAGTGAGGGGCAGGAAGAAAAGTTTGTCTCCCGCAGGTGGTGGGGTCCTGTGCCCCCTCCCTCCTGTCCCATTTTACAGATGGCAGCCAGGACCAGGCACACAGCCTGCAGCCCCAGCCTGGGCTCCCAGGTTGGAACAGCGGCGGGCCCAGCCTCCTGGCCGAGAGGGGGGCTGGGGTGCAGAGGCCGCTCGGCGGGTGTAAGAGGCCTGTCACAGGCCAGCCTATCGTATGTGAAAGCAATTAAAGCCACCAGCAGTGTTGGCTCCAGGCGGGCCTCGGGCAGCAGGGGAGCTGCCACAACACATCTCCCCTCAGCACCCAGAGACGCCCGCCCTGCTGCACGGCTGCGCGGCCACGCCGGACCTTCTCCCGTGGGGTGGGGGCTGGGCTCCCCCGTCACTACTGGGACGTCCCGGGCAGCCTGAACCCGCGTTCCTCCAGCCCCAAGATGGCCTAGGAAGCGAGATCAGAGAGGTCTGGCAGGGGTCTCCACAGTGGGGTGGGGGCTGCATGCTCATCCTGTCGGCTGGCCTGGAGACCCCGGCTCACCCCAGCCAGCGCCCGCTCCCCTGGCACCCCTGCTCCAGCAGGGAGGGGCTGAGGGGAATGGGAGCTGGGGGCCCCCCGCGGTGGGGACGCAGCAGCTCATGGGAGGTGCTGGTGGGGGCTGAGGTGGGGGCCCGGCCAGGGGCCGGGGTAAGGGCTTGGGGCGGGGCGGCCACTGTGATGAGGTTCGAAGGAGGGGGAGCCGGCCTGCGGATTGGACTTGGCCTGCTGGGCCTTCGGCCTTCATCGGGTGGCACCTGGACCCAGGCCTGTGCGAGGGGTGGACGAGGGTCGGAAGAGGGCAAGCCGCCTCCACACCGCCCGGCCCCGCTCCCTGCCTCAGTCTCTGACCCTCCGGCCACAGGGGCCCTTCGTCCCGAGCCCACCCCCACTCCCCACAACCCTGGTCCCCTCCCCGTCTCTGCTGGGCCAGATCCCCCCACGACCCCCTTCCTGCCCCTCACCCAGGCCGCCTGGCTGCCCACCCGTTGGCCGCGGTGGCCTTCCTGAGGCGGGTGGTGCTGTGTTCTCACTTGTGAGGCATCCCTGTCAGAAGCACTTAGTGTACAAATTAGCCGCGGCCTCCCGCCTCCTCCGCACGGCTCTGGGCGCTGGGCTGACTCTCCCGCCTGCCCTGGGCGCCCACCCACGACGGAGCAGCAGGTCTGGTCCCGCTGACCACCTCCTCTCCCGGGCTCCTCTCTGGGCCCCCGACCTTGACCTAGACAGGGGTGACCGCAAGGGGCGGGTGTCTGGCGGGATGTCGGGGTCTCCCACTCCAGGCCCGGCACCTGCGTCTGCCCCGACTGGCAGGGTCAGTGTCAAGAACCGTGGGGGACAGACCCAGAGTACGCACAGGCTCTGCAGCCCCCGCCAACCCCGCCCGCTGGCCAGCCTGCCACTCAGGCAGGGAAAATCGCCTGTGACAGGCCCAGGAAGGCTGGGCCCCGGGGGCCGCGGAGGGACTTGCGCAGCTCCTCTTCCAACATATGGTTGCTGCCGGCCCCGGGCACTGCTCTGCCAGGGCAGCTCGGAAGCTGGGTGGGGGCTCTAGGTTGGGGCTCCGCGGCCTGAGCCATTCCTCCCACTCGCCTGGCCAGGCTGCTCCCTCAGTGATTGGAAAGGCCCCTGCCCCAGCTGGCATGCCTCTCATAGCGGAGAGCTCACTCCCGCTGCAGCCTCTCTTGGTGCCTCCAGAGAGCGTCCAGGAGCCTCTCCATCCCAGGGCCTGAGGCAGATGGAGGATCAGATCCCACCCCACCCCACCTCACCCCAGGGTGGCCGGCTAATCAAGCATGCAGGGAGCGCTGGCCGGGGTGACTTCCAGAGGAGGGAGCTAATTGGGGGAG
The DNA here is from genome assembly GCF_949774975.1 of Lagenorhynchus albirostris. NCBI lineage: Eukaryota > Metazoa > Chordata > Mammalia > Artiodactyla > Delphinidae > Lagenorhynchus > Lagenorhynchus albirostris. Next base: position 49,742,924 of record NC_083109.1, read on the forward strand.
GGGTGCAGTGAGCAGGTTTGGGACCAGAGGCCTCCTGGGGTCCCCGGTGCCCCGAGCCTCCCAGTCAATGCCCTTTCCCTCAGGGGGGCCCGCTCCACCCCACATCCCTGGACCAGCTTGGGCAGCACCCTCATACACTCCTTGGAGAATATCTGGGCCCTGCATGCGCCCGCCATGGGCCACACCGCCCACCCCTCAGAGGTTTATAGTGGAGTTCCCCAAACCTGCTTGCAGCCCTCTCTACACAGTCAGTCACCCAGCACCATCTCTCTGGCTCTGCTGCTCCCTCACAGACCTGCTGTGAACCTGCTGTGGCTCCCCAGTGCTCTCAGATTCACTGGACTCAGACTGGCACCCAGGGCCCTCAGGTGTGACCCTGCCCCTCTGTGGGTTTTTTGGGTTTTTAAAAATTATTTATGTGGCTGCACTGGGTCTTAGTTGTAGCATGCAGGATCTAGTTCCCTGACCAGGGCCCCCCTGCGTGGGGAGCTCAGAGTCTTAACCACTGGACCACCAGGGAAGTCCCAACCCTGCCCCTTTGGACCAAGCTGTGGGTCCCTGAGGCCACCTCAGATGGGCAAGGAGAAGGAAGTGCCAAGGACAACTCACACTGGCCTGTGGAGGGGCCCTCAGACACTCAGGGGGCTGCCATGTGTCCCAGAGCTCATCAGTGAGAGGGTGAACATGAGCCGTGGCCATCATCCTGCATGGCACTGACCCCTCCCAGGGGCTCCCAAACCCTGCCTAGAGGCTCTACCACCGTCCCTCTACCCACGGGGCAAGCAGAGGCTGGCCCAGCCCCGACACCTGTCCTGGTGAGTCCGTGTGTGGACACTGAGGGGAGGAGACAGACCTGCCCTGGGCATTGCACCGCCATCCCCCTGCCTTCCCTGGACCCACTGTCTGTCCAGCCCACGTGCCCCTGGCGCACAAGTACCAGCATTAATGGAGGTGACAGGCGGGCGGCCTTGGGCAAGGAGGCAGAGGATGTTAATGGCCACAATGCCTCTGGCTGGGGGCAGAGAGAGGGGCTGCATGTCCCCACCCCACCCTGCACCAGGACAAGCTGAGGAGAGAAGACTGCTCCCTAGGACCCCACTGGTGCCAGAAGCACCCAGAGACCAGGTCTTCCACCATCCAATCTGCAGACAAGGGGACTGATGCCAAGGAGCCTGGGCAGGGGTTTCAGGGCTCAGGTCACATGGGGGACCAAGCCCCAAAGCTCGGGGATCCCTGACACTGCCTCAGGGAGCAGGGGCCACCTCCCTGGGCCCAAGCTTTCCCCAACATGTTGCAGGGTGGGGTCCAGTGGGTGGAAAGTGGGACGGGCCCCAGGCACACTGTGCCAGCTGTGAGGGAGCAGATGTGCCTGGGGGTGCCTCAGGCGGACAGCACGGGGGCACAGGGGCTGGCACTGCTGTCCGGCCTCGCCTGGCTGCAGACCGGCAGTCAGTGCACCTGCTGGGCTGACCTGACTCGCACCCCCGTGTACAGGCCATTAGGCTGCAGCCATGGCCAAGCTCTCGGGACCCCTGGGGCAAGTTCAGGGCCCACCTGCACCCCTGGCAAGACCCCTCCTGGAAGCCCAGTCGTGCCTCTAAGGTGCTGAGCCCCTTGGAGATGCCGACACCTCTCCTCCCACCCAGACTTCTGGAAAGGCCCATCCACAGAGGCGGCCTCCACGGCTTCTTCTGAGCTGCCCTCCCTGGACTCCTGCTTTTCCCAACATGCTGAGGCCTGGCCGCCTCCCCTCTCTCCGGTGCTCCTTGGTCACCTGGCTTCACTGGGCTGTCCCTTCCGCACCCTGAGAGGCCCCTCCCTTCCCTTGGAGGACGGTAACACCCTCCAACCTGCCCGCCCCCTGTGCTGGCAGCATGGCCTCCCCAGACCCTCAGAGGAGTCAGCAGTGCAGGGCCAGGAAGCACAGAGCCGTCCCTGAGACCCCCACCCCCACTGGCTCCGGGTGACCTGTGCCCCCTGCCCTCTCTGGGCAGTGCCCAAGATAGGGGCCTGGGCCCGGCTGAGTATGTCCGGAGTGGGGTCTGTGTGCAGAAGGAGCAGGCCTCCCGGCCCCCACTCTCCACAGGGCTGCTGGCGTGACGACCGCTCAAGCTGTCTCCCGGCCTGGGGCTGCCTGCACGGTCAGCTGGTCAGCTGGGCCAGGCCAGGCGGGCAGAAAGGAAAAGGCTGGTGGGCTCTGCCACCCACAGCAGTCCTCCAGGCCCCCGCTCTGCCCTGTGGACTTTACGGGGAGAAATGGGGTCCCCCAGGTTGTGTCAGAGAAGGTGGCACTGAGCAGTCACCCTCACATCAGTGTCCTTGCACTGGGCACCCCCAGGACATGGCACCCTGCTCCTTACAGATGTCTGTCGTGGCTGACCAGAGCCCCAACAACTGGGCCATAGCCTCTCACCCTCCTGCACAGCTGGGGAAACTGAGGCCAGGTTCACAGGGCCCAGGAGGCACTAGACTCTGGACCTAGTGTTCTCCATCCCACAGACCCCTACTGGATACTCCTTTTTTCCCCAAAGCACCCCAGCCCCCCAAGCTGAGCTTGAGATACCCCAGGAGCCTGTAGCTGAGCCTACAGGGAAGGCCAAGTAGACAGGGGGACCTCTGTGCCTCCACAGAGTGGGCCTGGGGCAGCACACACCCCTCCGACGGCAGACCCCACCCCATGCCTGAGATGGCACACCGCTCATCTCTGGGTTAAGTCACCTTCCCCTGAACAAAGGCAAAAATTTCTTGAGAAACGTGACTGGCCTGTCTTGAGTATCTGTGTCCACTTCTGGAATGGTCCTGGCTGATCAGATGAACTTCCGCTAGGACCCAGCTGAGAAGTGGGCTCCAGACTGTTAAGTCTGGACAGTTTGGGGATCAACATGGAGTCTAGTACCCTGGGAGGTGGGGCTGGGAGCAGCTCTGGCCGTGAGGACATTAGGGGCGGGAGTTTTCTGGTGGGCCCTTTCCCAGGCCCCGCCTCATTCACCCGGGTCCTCCCAGGAGGGACAGCCAGTGGAGAGGAGTCCTGCCAACAGCAGGCAGATGCAGCCCTCCTTGGGTACCTGCCAGGGGAGTGAGGAGTGGGGGCTGGGGGGTGATGCTTCTAGAAAGGGGGAGTGAGTGCATGTGACCCTCTTTCTGAGCCGGTGGCCGTCAGTGGGCAGGACAGAGGTTTGGGGGTGCAGACCCATTCAGCCTCCTGTTTGGAGAAGAGGGAAGGGTACTGCAGGCAAGTCTTGGCCAGAAAAGGAGGCTTGCTCCGCCGTGTGTGCTGGGCTCTGCTGCCGGCTCTCTGCTGCAGCCCTCCGCGAGCTAAGTTCTGTCCCCTCTCGGGCTGGGCTGCAGCCCTCCCCAGGCTGGCTCTGTTCTCCAAGGTCCCCCTGTCCCGGGGCTCAGCCCAGAGGCCCTGGCTCAGGCGGAGGGGCTGTCAGGGGCCAGAGCCCTGCCCTGACGGATGAGTGCTGACGGCCCCACTCCCTGCGTCCTCGGCCGCTGACACCCCATCACACTGCTGCGGGGACCCCGGGAGACCTGGCTGCCTCTGCGCACCCCCGCGGCAGCCTGCAGGCGACGGGGGCGGGGACGGTGCCAGGAGCCCCTCATTCGGCAGCACACCTGCGTCTCCACTCTCGGCTCCGCCGCGACGCTACCCGTCCCTGCCCTGCTCTGGTGGCGCCACTGGTGTCACCGGCCACGGCTCCATCCAGGAGTTGTCGGCGCGGCGGAGACTGCTGAGCGGGTCCCGGGCGCGCGAGGCCGGTGAGTGCGCGGAGGGGGCGACTGTGGGCAGGGAAGTGGGAGAGACGGGGGGGTGCACCTGAGGTGGCCGGTGGGAGACCGCTTCCGGCGCTCGCGCCCCCACCCCCACCGCGAGCCCGGGTCGGAGGTCGCTGCGCCCCCCGGAGCCCGGCGCCGTGGCGCACGCGCGGCCGCTCCCGCCGCCAACTTCTGTAGGTGCGAGTCGGCGTCGGGGGGACGCGGTCCGTGGCGGAGGCTTCGGGGACTCGCTGCCTAGTGAGTGACCGCAGACCGCGTGGGGGCCCCTCCTCAGTTTCCCAGGCCGGAGTCCGAGTTGCGCCCCGAGAGCTTGTGCGGGTCCCGCGGGGTGCGGGGTCGCGGCAGGCGCCGGGCGGGGAGGGGCGCCGGGGGGGCGGGAAGTTCCCGCGGGGTCCCGGGGCCACGCGCTGACTTATCGGGGCGCCGCAGGTTCTGCTCCGTCCGGGGCGCAGGTACGGCGGGCACGGGGCGGCGGCGGGTCGGAAGTTTGGGGGCTGCGCGGGGCCCGGCAGGGCGTGAGGGGCGCCGGGGTGGCGGGACGCCAAGCTTGTCGGGGCGCGGGCGGGGCAACCCCAGTCCCCACGTCCCCCACTTAGCGGCGTCCAGGCTCGGCGCACCGGGACCATCAGGGCGCAGCAGCCCCATCCTTGTAGGAGGGCGCCCTCCGGGCTCGGCTGTGGAGGGAAGGGGGGAGGGAGTTGGGGTCTCGACTTCAGCCGAGGAGGAGCCTGGTCACCTCCTCTGCACCACGCCCTGTGGGGTGCTCCCAAGTCCCAAGGGCGCCAGCCGGGATGGGTGAGCTATAATCAATCCCCTGGTGGCTGGTGGTGGCTCCAAGCACTGGGTGCCCCCTCTCCCACCCTGGGGTGAGGCCTCCTGCGCCTGGCCTGCCACCAGTTCTGCCCCAGCCAGGGAAAGGTTAGTGGGACCAGGTGTATGCGCAGGCACACTGCGGGTGCAGGCCGCCCTGGGCACACGCACCCAGTCACGGGTTGGGACACATGTGCGAATGAATGTGCCTTTGGGGGTGTGTGCTGCTGTCTGGGGGTGTCTTCTGCTTGTGCACAAGCACGCTGGGCAGGTGCCAGGTGTTCTCTGGGCCCCTGTGGGGTCAGCAGGTGCTGAGATGGCTCCCAACCAAGCCCCCCCACCCCAAGCCAGGTGACTGATCTGAAGCGGGAGCACAGGAGGGGCCCCTCGCCCCCTTAGTCCAGAGGCCTAGGAGGAGCCCCCCCAGTTCAGGGGTCTGGCTGGGAAGTGGGGTGGGTGGTGGCACGAGGCAACACAGCTGTGTGGCTCCCAGGGCTGGGTGATCGATGGCCCCAGCACAGCCGCCTCCGTCTCCAGAGCACACACACCCATTTGTCATCTGTATCTTGGGGGGGTGAGGGGCAGGGATGGGGCCTGCCTCTGCACCCACCACCAAGTCCAGGGAGTGTCTGCAGCCCCTAAGGGAGCCCCAGTTCCTCTCCTGGGCACAGCCGCCTCCTCCCAACCATGCACTCCTCTTGGAGCCCTGTCCCCTCCCCGATGTGGACATCCCTGCACAAGCTAGTCACTTAGCCTCTGCTCACCCTGCCCTCCACACTCTAGCCATGGCCATGCCAACCCCACCTCCACAGGGCCCATCTGGACAGGCAGCCCTCTCCACCCCTGTGGCTGTTTCCATAATGGGGGTGCCCATCCAGTGTTTGGGGGCAGCAGACATGACTGCCTGCCATGTACAGAGCCCGAAGGCCAGTGGGGAGGACGGCCTGCTCCCAAAGGCTGCCCAGCTACCCCAGCCCTGCCCTGCTCAGTGCCCTGGCCGTCCCTGAACCCCGGGAGCAGGGCAAGTGTACATGTGTCTACATCCGTGAGTGACTGTGACCCTGTGTGTCCTCGGGTGTGCGTGTGTGTGTGTGCATGCACCCTGTGCCTGTTCACACCCCAGCCGTGCCGAGTGCATTCATGTGTACAGTGACCCCGTCCACTCTGAGTGGAGTGTGAGCCTCGTGTGCCTGGGCCCCTTGCATTTTGGTGGCCGCCCTGCTCTCTGTTCCGAGTCAGCCCAGCCGTGCAGAGGTGGTCCCTCCAGGCGCTGAGTGAGGAGGGCTCAGCGGGAGCTGTACGCTTGTGTGCACACACTCGCTGAGCACCCGGCTGAGGCGCACACTGGGGCGGTGGACAGCCCAGGTGGCAGCCCAGATGGAGTGCAGAGCGGCTTCTGAGCAAGCGTGCGGGGGCATGGGGAGAGGAGGGTCTTGGCCAAGCTCGGCCGCTGCAGGCTCGGCTGCCGACCTGCCGGCAGCCACCCAGATGGAGCCAGGCTGAGCAGGTGGCTGTGCCGTGAGGCCATGCTGGACATCCACGCCCCCCAGCCTGGCCTGGCCCATGCAAGGCTGGCCCCCTCAGAGACCACAGTGCCCACCCGACGCCCTGCAGAGCAGGGACACTGTGTAAACAGGCGCTCAGAACCTCTGCTGGTTTCTCATCTCACGGCTCTTATCCTGGCTTTCCCGCGGGCAGGAAAGTCTCTGGAGGGGTTAAGACAAGGAAGGGCCGTGTCCCCAGGAGTGAGTCTGGTCATACTTGGCTTCCTCCAGTCACTCACCCAGTGCCTGTGGGGTAGACGGAGACCCGGGCTCTGCTGGTGTGGGGGAGATGGGCGTGGATGGAATCACACCAGAAATGGGCCTGCTGGGGACTGGCCAGGCCTGAGGGGAGAGATGTGTGTAGGGTCAACCAATAAAGTACAGGACTTAAGCTTTAATTTCGGATGAACAACAAATAATTTTTTTAGTGCACATTCCAAATATTGGCTAGGTCATACTTATACTAAAAAAGTATTTCCCGTTTACCCGAGTCCCATTTACCTGGGCATCCTGCATTTTTTCTGCCGTGTGTCTGCTGACCCTACAGAGAGTGAGGCAGGGAGGCCACTTCTGCTGGCAGAGGCCAGGGAGGGGGGGGCGGGTGCCGGTGCCTGGATGCTTAGCCTTGAGCTGTGACGGAGGGGAGGGGGCATCGGCCGGGGCGGCTGGCAATGACCGAGGCCCTGTCCGCAGGTGGCCATGGGGCCGGGGCTTGCCCGTTAGCAGCTGCCATGTCCGGAGAGGCAGGCTCATGCCGCCTGGGCCCCGGGGCACGGGCCCGGGCAAGGAAGCCTAAGAAGCCACACTATATCCCACGGCCCTGGGGCAAACCCTACAACTACAAGTGCTTCCAGTGCCCTTTCACCTGCCTGGAGAAGTCCCACCTCTACAACCACATGAAGTACAGCCTCTGTAAGGACTCCCTCTCCCTCCTGCTGGACTCCCCCGACTGGGCCTGCCGCCGGGCATCGGCCGCATCCCGGCCACGTGCACCCACCCCAGGCCACCCCGCGGATTCCTCGGACCCCATGGACCCCAGCGGCCGGCCCCAAGGAGCGCTGGACACTTCCGCCACGCCCGACCACATGGTCACCGATGTCCTCTCCCTGCGCCGCTGGGTTGGGGGCCCCAGGCCAGGGGCCGAGGGGTCCCCAGAGACACTGCTCCCTGAGGCCAGGGACTCCCAGAAGGGTGCAAGCCTCGGTGGCCTCCTGGCCGAGTCGTGGAAGCCGGGGAGGGGTGGGGGCCCGAGGAGCACGTCCGGGGTGGACGTGCCTGCCACGGGCCCTGAGAGCAGTGTCCCCTGCTACCCCCCGCCCACCCCCGGGGAGTTCCCTGAGGCCCAGAGCCTCCACCTGTCCCTGCTGGGCGTCAACTACCCTCTCGGCCCGGGCCTCTTTTCCTACCTGGGGCCCTCCCTGGCCGCTGCCGCCCACGTGCCCTTCCTGGCCTCAGCCAGCCCCCTACTGCCCCCGGCCACTGCCTTCCCTGCCCCACAGCCCCCAGAGCGCCCGGCCCTGGTCCCTCGCCTGTACTACCCCCTGCTCCTGGAGCACAGCCTGGGGCTACCGGCAGGCAAGACTGCCCTTGCCAAGCCCTCCGCCCCCCCCAAAGGGCCCCCCGAGACTCTGGTCCCTGGGCTGCTGAAGTTGCCAGTGCCTGGGCTGGGTGGGCCCTGGCCCCGTGGTGCTCTCAGGGACCCAGGGAAGGAGGGGGGGCTGGAGCGGGCTGCCCAGAGCGACCCCAAGAGGAAGCTCGCCCTGGGAGGCAGGCCAGAAGCCCCACAGGACCCCTGCAGCAGGATGAAATTCAGTTCCCAGAGCAGGTGGGTGTCAGGGGCCCCAGTCGTGGGGGTGTTAGGAGAGGTGGGAAGAGGGCTGGGGGGGAGGGTGGCTGGGCCCCCAGCTGGAGCTCAGTCACCAGGAATAGGGGCTTCAGGCCGCAGAGGGGAGACTGAGACCAGAGAGCCAAACTGTCCTTCCTTCTGGGGTTCCGAGGCCCTAGGCCAGGGCGCCAGGCTGGACAGGGGCGTGAAGGGGGTGGGGCACTGTGTGCGCAGTACAGCCTCCTGACTGGCTTCTGCCCCCCAGCCTGAGGACCGGCCCCTCCGTGATGCTGTGGCCTGAGGACAAGGAGCTAAGTGACCTTGAGAGCCCTGGTCCTGCGGCCCCCCTGCCCCAGCAACCGCTGGGCCTGTTGCTGGGGGGCCCTGGGCACGTGGGCGAGGACCTGACTCGGGCCCTTGGTGACTGTGCCAGGGTGGAACAGCGCCTGGGCCAGTTGGCGCCTGCTGGGGGCCTGGCCCCGCGGCCTCTGCGGGAGCAGCTGGGGAAGATCCGCCGGGAGCTGCTCACCATCCACCAGGCGCTGGAGCGGGCCGTGCGGCCACCTGACACTCCCCTCGACCTCTCTGTGAAACGGGCACCCACCAAGGGGCATGAGGTGCCCCCAGGGCTCTGGGGGCAGCCGGAGCTGGGCCCCATGCTGGTCCGGGGGACCCCCAAGCCACCCGGCATGCTGGCAGCCCAGCCTCTGTCCAGCCACACCACCAAGTGTGAGGCTGACTCCAGTGTCCCTCCACCGGGTCTTCCCCTCCAGGCCCCAGAGGACCCTGTCCTTCCTGGCAGCTGGGGCACCCGTGGTGGGCCTGGGGGCTCCTGGCCCCCTGAGGCTGTCCCTGGCCTGCAGAACCCCACGGGTGCCGAGGTCTGACCACAGCCCCTGCTGCCATCTCTGTCCTTAACAGACAGGGGCCCTTCTCCAACCCCATGCCTGCTGCCTGGCCCCACACCTGCCCCAGCATGCCCGTGGACAGACCCCACCCGCCATGGCCATACCCGTCTCTGGGGCCACACAAGTACAGCAGAGGGTCGTGGCTCTTTAGTGATCACAGTTGTGGACATTAAAATGGAAACCACCTTCACACCCCGTCTGGGCCTCCTTCATCCCTCGCTGGTCTAGCGTCACCTTCTGCAGAGATGTCCCCAGACTGAGCGTCAGGGGGGCAGTGTCCAGACCTCCTCTTGTGGACTGGGCCCTCCCTGGGGGGCCGGAGTCTGGGGAGAGAGTGGGGAGCTTTCTATGGGGGGGGCAGAGTGGGGCGGGGGGAGGCAGGTAGGTGTGCACGGTCTCAGCCCTGGTCAGGCCTGTGTTTCTGCACATGGGCTGTGGGCAGGGACCCCTGGACATGCTTCAGCCCCCATCTGGCAGGACAGGCCTAATGTCAGATTCATGCAGGAGGCCGCTCCCTCTGTGGTTCAACGGTGCCCCCACATTCTGTGGCCCAGGGCTGTTCGCCCAGCGTGGCCTCCGCTGGGCCCCTGCCAGCCCCTGCAGCCACGATAGGCATCGGTGGCCTTCACAGCTCGCTGCCTCCCTCCCAGCGCGACCAGACTTGGCTTTTCCCACAGGCGGGGGTGGGGGGTGGGGGGCAGGCGGGGAGGGGTGCCCGGGGGACCCTCGGACCCAGCGAATCACTTCTGTTCCTGGGAGCTGGCCGCACCTCCACGCCCACCCAGCAATGGCCCCAGGGAGGGCAGTTCCTGCCTGTGCCTGGCTCCCCACGCTGGGCCAGCCGGGCTGGGGCCAGTCGGATCAGGACCTGCGGCCGCCCCATTAACCGCACCGGTAGCAGATAGCATCGCCGCCCGCCCCTCCGCAGTGTCCAGAGCTGGGGTGCAGGCGGTCAGGTAGGGAGTGCTGTGGGTCACAGACACGGCTGACCCCCACCTTCCAGGGGCTTCCTGGAGGGGCTGTGGGCTGAGTCAGGCGGTGTCTGGAGAATCCCCAGGTCCTGAGTCTGAGGGAGACCCACCCCACCTTGACCTCCCGTTAGCACCCCTACCTGGCTACCGCACCCCGACTTCTTATCACCCAATGGACAGACATAAGCCTGACCCTGCTGGCAGGCTGGTGCAGGAACAGGATCAGAGAGACAGGACCCAACCTGTCTAGTCTGTGGGGGTGCAAGATGCAGCCCCTGGAGACCCCCGCCCTGGACTCTGGTGAGTGACCCAGCCAGCAGGTTGGGGGCACAGCCCCTTCCCCCAGGTCCTGAGATTTCAGTCCTGCTGGAGGACGGAGGCGGTGCTGTCTCCTGAGACAGCAGGTGGTGGAGGCCCTGGGCCCCCTGGGGAGGGTGGGCTGAGAGGACCGTGAGTGCAACCAGCTGTGCAGGGGTGAAGAATGTCCCAGAGGCCAGAGTAAAGGCCCCGAGGCAGGAATGTGGCAGCACTGGAAGGTACGTGGTGGGGTCAGCAGCTGAGTGATTGGACTCCTTAGAGCTTCCTTGGGTGCTGCTCAAAGGTGGCCCAGCCAGAGCTCTGCCTCCCTGCCCCCCTTCCCCCCTTCCCCCCCTCCTCTGCCAGGTGGCTCCTCCCACCCCCTCAGGCTCTGGTTTCCAACAACAGAGCACGAGCCCCCCCAGGTAGGAGACCCCTCCCCACAGCCAGAGAGGCCTAGGAAAGGACTCCTGCTTCACCCCTCAGGAGTTGGAAGTCTCCAAGGGCTGTGTGGGGCAATGGGCAGGGGCTTGGGCTGCCCCCAACAAGGGCCACTTTCCCTGTCTGGAGAAAAGGTTCTATGGGCGGAGGCGTTTGAGAAACACTGCTCATCTGTCACCCCTCCCCCCACCTCGGACACCTAGACGCCCCTGAGCTCATTCCGGCCTCAGAACAAAACCCACAGCAGCCCTCCTGGGTCATGTGTCTCCCAGAATTGTGTTCAGGGACCGCATCTGGGAAAATAGGGCCCAGAAGCACGGCTGGAAGTCGGGACCTGGTGGAACAGAGTCAAATTTGTAAAACAGGAGGAACCAGCACCGCCGGGAAGTGTGCAGGGGGTCCACTGTCACACTGCTTGGCACATGGTGGGGTGTCGTTTCTTTTGCAGCCCCAAACTTGGCCCAGTTGGAGGACTGGCTCAGAGAGGCTGAGGCTGTGATGTCCGCCTACTGGCCAGCTCTCTGGCCTCCTACCCTGACCTCCTGGGCCTCCCCCACCAGCGGGTCAGCCACGTCCCAGGGACCACGCCTCACACTGGACCTGCCTGGAGACCCCACTCACTCCTGGTGGCCCCGGCTGCTTGGGTGGATCCCAGTGCCCGCAGGGGCTGGGGCCTGCACTGCTCCCCAGACGGCTGGGACTGCACCCTGCATCCACGTACTGGACCTCTAGGGACGCTCCATCTGCCACCTGCCCTGCCTTGTGCCAGGGGCCAGGGCCTTCGTGACGGAAGACGTGGCTGTGACAGCTGCTGGGCTCGTGGTGATCAGTGACCTGGTCCACAGGGCTGTCCGTGTGCTGCAGCACACCGTCCGAGCCCCTCAAGGCTGCTGGGTGACAGTGGGCACGTTCTTGGCCCCCAGGGGGCTAGCTGTGGACACCCTTGACCACCTCTTGGCGACAGACTACGTGCCCGGGGCTGTGCACAGCTTCACACTGGGCCCTGCCTTGGAGCCACTGGCCCCCGCCTCCATGCTGGGCCTGGAGGGCCCCTGCTGGGTGGGTCTGGGGCCCGATGGGGGCCTGGCTGTGAGCAAGGAGTTTGGGGACGTGTGGCTGTTTGGCAGTGCCCGCCAGCCCCTGTGCTCCCTGGGGGACCTGACTGGGCACCACTTTGGCAGCCCAGCAGGCGTGTGCACCGACGCAGCGGGCAGTGTCATTGTGGCGGACGAGCAGCGGCACCAGGTGACCCTGTTCCCCTGGGCCAGGGCGCCCATCTGCATGGTGTCCGAGGGGCTGAGGTGGCCCCTGGGTGTGGCCTGTGCGCCCCAGGGCCAGCTCATGGTGGCGGATGCAGAGGACGGCTACATCAAAGTGTACCAGTCCTACTTGGAATTCGCCTGATCCGGTGGGCTTGAACGGGAGCAGCCCCTCACTGTGCATGGGTCCAGCCCCCGGAGTTTGGACCACGACAGGAGGAATGTTCAGGGTTTGCAGGGTCCTCCAGGGCTGCTGGCCATGCCTTCCTGACCTTGTACATTTGCTGACACTCCTGAGCACTGCTGTCGGGCCCGGGCCTGGCCTCCTGTCTTCCTCCTGGAGAGGATTCAGACTTGGTCCACAGCCTGGATCAGCTGCCTCCCAGCCTCCAAGGCCCAAGAGGCCTGCGCTTTGGGGCTGGCAGCTGAAGCCTGGAGATCTTCAGCGTGTTGGGCCAGCTACCAGCACTTACCCAGGCAGGATCTCCCACCAGGTGCCGCAGCCCCAGCCTCCTAATCAGACAGAGGCAGGCAGGGAGGGTGTGGCTGGGTGGGCAGGGCCGGGCTGAGCTGGGCTGGGCAGCCTGGGCAGGGGCGCGGCCCTGCACTGTCCACCATTTTCAGAGGTGCCCCAGGTGCCAAGCCTCCTGAAGCTTCTCTGGGCCCAGCTGAGGTAAGGGGGGAGCAGAGGAGGGGCCCCCCCCAGAGGTGCCCTGGGGTGACACATGGCTGGGTTGGAAGCCTCCATGCTCCTGGTCCACTTCTCCCATGTGACACTGTCTGAGCCTTCATTTTCTCCACTGCAAATGAGGATCAAACAGCTCCAAGCTCATGGGTGGGGTTGCTGGGAGAGTTCCGGGCAGTGGTCAAGTGCAGAAGAGCCTTCCTGTGAGGACAGACTCCTGCTGCTTAAAAATAGCAGGAAAATGAGGCCGGAAGGGGTAGGGGGTGTGTGGGATTACTCTGAGTCAGGAGCCCAGCCAGGCTCCTAGTTCCAGTGGGTGGTCTTCAGGGGAAAGGGCCAGTGCCTAGTCCTGCCCCTGGGGGCTGGTGAGGGGATGGTCTCAGGGGTCTGTGGTTTAGGCCATTGCCTGACAAGGTCCCCTCCATATGTCCCAGCCCCTGCAAAGGTGGGGCAGTATTAAGTGGGTCAGTGTAAGGAAGTGTGTGGGGCAGGTGCTCTGTAAACTTTAGTAGTTGCTGCTGGTGCTAGGGGTATTGTCCCCTGGAACAGGAGGGGCCAGGGACGCCTCCTGACCATCAGATCAGATGGCTTCAGACCCTGGGCTGGCCCTCCAACCTTCGTAGCTCACTTGGCCTCTACAGGGACTAGGGTGCAAAGGGGCCAGTCTGGGGCTGGGGTGGCAGCTTTTTCTGGGACCCTACCCAGGGCCTGGGGATCCTTTCACCCTGGGATGGTGGAGACAAGATGAAGTCTGGGACCCTCAAATGTCAGGTCTACTGGATCCCTCAGATGAAGAAACCAGGCATGGGGGAGGTTTGGTGGCTGTGGGAAGGTGGGGAACTGGAAGGCAGGGGTGTTGGGGACACTGTGGGTAGACTGGAGGGGGAACAAAGATGCTGCGAGGGGGACAAGGACATGGGGGACAAGGACGTTGTGCACAGGGCATGGGGAGGACAAGGACGCAGTAGAGACAAGGGCGCTGCGCGCACGGGCCACCGGCTCTGGCGACCGGAACGTTGCGTGCACGGAACGCTCGGGCGAGGGCCGGAGGGCAGCCCGGGTGCCTTTGGGGCCGGACCGTCGCGCGGCAACGCCGGGAGCGGACGGAAATGGGGCTCGTGTCCCGCGGCGCCGCCGAGGCGGGGCTGGGGCCGGCGAGTGCTGTTGACCGCCCGGGCCCGCCCGACGCGGTCCCCAACCCCACCCCGACCCCGCCAGCTGAGGGCGCGGACCCGGGGAGCAGCCGGTGAGCAATCGGGGGGCGGGCCGGCGTCCTTGCGGCGCGACCTTGGGGAGCCGACCCCGCCGGGCTGTGGGCCCCGACTCTTGCCGCGGCGGCCGCGGAAGCAGGGCCGGGAGCCCAAGGGTCTCCGGAGCCTCCTCCCGGAGGCGGCGCAGGCCTTTTGCCTCTCGGAGCCTCTATTTCCTCATCTGTAAAATGGGGACGCCGCCGGCCGCCGGCCAGGGTGGGCCTGAGACTTGGGAGGGCAGTGAGGACCCGCCAGCCCCTGCAGGAGCCCGCCCTCCCAGCCCCACGGGCCGCGTGGATGCCCTGGCGGGGAGTCTGGACCCCCGCCCTGTGGGGTGAAGGGCGGCCGGCCGGTTCCCTCTGGCCCACCCCAACCCGGGTCCCTCTGTGGACCCTTTGGAAGGGCATTCATGGTCAATGGAACTGGCTGTCAGAGCTTTACAGTTGTTCCTGACTGCAGTACAGGTCAAAAACCAGAGCCTGTGGGGAAGAGCATTCTTTACTGAATGCCTGTTGTTTTTTAAACACAAACACATGGAGTAACAATGAATTCTTGTGAGCTACTGAGGAGCAGTGACCAGGAGGCTCCGCAGAGGATGGTTTTAGCCATTTAGATGTCCCTGGCCAGTCATAACTGGGCTTTTGCTCTGAATCAGGTCTTGTGGAGGATGACAGGATGTCCACTTCACAAGGTAGATGGTTGAGTTCAGGTTATGCGGGGAGGGTCGTTCTAGTGACTGCATGCCCTGACTGATCTGGAATGGGCTGGGTCACAGGGAAGCAGGTGTCATTCATAACAGAGGCAGCTTTCCCAGGCCTGTGCCCTTGTTTTTATCACAGTCTTTAAAGATGCACACGGCTGCGTGTTACTGCCCCGCTTTCTCCCATCTGCACCTCTGCTATCGATTGCCTCCTCTTTCATCTTTTCCTGGCTGTCTGATCTGAGCAGACTTCTTTGTGTTGGTCACTCCCAGAGGCTGAGGTAGTGGTGGGGATGGGAACTTACCCCGTGATTTAAGAGTTCTCTCTCACTACCCCATAGATGGGAACACCAACCTCTGCCCTCCGCTCTTCCCCAGACATGAGGAGCTTTTTTTTTTCAAGGTAAACTTTGTAGATGAAGCATAAAACACACAAAGAAAGTGCACAGATCGTATGTGTACAGCTCAGTGAATTTTCTGAAAGTGAACCCACCGTGTAACCAGCTTCGCCCAGAGCATCTGCTCAGTGTTAGGCCAGTTGTGTTTATTTTCTGACAGTAGCTCTGGGCAGTTTTCCTTAGCTCCTGTGAAAGAAGTCCCTGAGCAGGGTGTGATTGTGCCATTTGGCTGAGCTGGTGGGTCCCGACAGGCTGGTGCTGAGAGGCTTGGACCATGATGGCTGGTCCCCTATGGTGGTCACCAAGCGAGATGTACTGGGATCCTCACAGGCAGAATTGCTCTGTGTCTCTCACGATGCCCGTGCAGAAGTGTCAGGAAGACAAGGTGGTCCTTGATGCCCTTGCTGATGGCCACAGGAACTTAGCCCCGGGGCTGCCTTTGGGCTCCAGGCTTTCCCCTGCTGACACCCATGTTGCCTGCCCTCTCTGGTCTCTGGGGGGGAGGGGTATTTGGGAGTCCAGCTGCTGCTGGACTCAGAGGGATGCTTTTCAGTCAAAACCCACAGGTGGGAGAAGCCTCGCCCCTCCAGCCCCACTCTGGACTGCAGGGGAGGAAAGCGGCTTCACCAAGTTGCCTTTTTTTTTTTTTAATTTATTTATTTTTTGGCTACGTTGGGTCTTCGTTGCTGTGGGTGGACTTTCTCTAGTTGCAGCGAGTGGGGGCTACTCTTCATTGTGGTGTGTGGGCTTCTCACTGCGGTGGCGTCTCTTGTTGCAGAGCATGGGCTCTAGGCGCGCAGGCTTCAGTAGTTGTGACACACGGGCCTAGTTGCTCCGCGGCATGTGGGATCTTCCCAGACCAGGGCTCGAACCCGTGTCCCCTGCATTGGCAGACGGATTCTTAACCACTGTGCCACCATGGAAGTCCTACCAGTTGCCTCTTAAGCCCTGGGCATTTGAGGCTCCTCCCACAGCCCCCCTGATCCTCAGGAAAGGGCTCCCTCAATGTCGCACCTCCCCAACATGTGTGTCCCTCTCTCTCCCCCTCTCTCCAAGGGCCTGTTGAGCACTGGGGCCTGGAGGACCAGGCTCAGTCTGAGGCCTGTGTCCCTCCCTCAGGTGTATCTCCAACTTGGGGGTCTTAGCTCAGGGCAGCTTCTCTGCCCTTTGTGCTGACACAGTGGGGTCGTTAGTGTCTAGGAAAGGGCGAGCTCCAAGGTGAACCCTCACCAAGGTGAACCTCCTGCCCGTCAGGCCCTGTCTAGGAGGGCTCAGGTGGGAAATGAGTTGCTTACTGAGAATCCACATCCGCAGTGAGCTGACTCCTGTGCAAGGCAGGGCTCACAGTCCCACAGGATTCAGGAATTGCAGCTGCTTGGGGATGTTATTGCTGCTCAGAGGTCCTGGGAAGGCTGGTGTCCCCTCAGCCATTCTCCAGGGCTGGAGAACTTCTCCCACCCCCATTTCTAGAACACTGCCTGGTTGCGGGAATAGGTAGTCCTGAAGGAGGTGCTCAGCTGTGACAAGAGGATGGGGCTCCCAGGGAAGGATGGGCACAGCCGCAGGCTGGAGGGTTGGGATAGAAGCAGAAGCCCCATGGAGGTGAACCTGTTCCCTAAGCACCAAGGCTCCCCCAGGGGGCTCACTGGGAAGGGAGGTGGGCTTTGGCACCAGGCATGTCCCCAGGCATCTTCTGGCGCACCTGTACCAATGCCCACAGCTGCCAGCGGTGTGGACGCATCTGATTTCCCTCAGCTCAGCGGCAATTTGTTTAAATGTTCATCTTTATTCTTGCTAGCTTAGTAAGTAAATCACGGTTTGTTAGATTTTTAATTTAAATTACTTTAATTGTTAATGAGATTGTAGATTTTTCCATGTGCTACACATCAGAAACTAATCACTTCCCTAAAAACAAAAATTAAACCCTTGTGCTCACCCCGGCACAGCCTGTGAGTGGTGCTGAGCAGGTCACGTGACCTCACCTGTATCAGCCTGCCTGTGTCTGGAGTGGGGAAGCGTTGCCCTGCCTCAGGGTAGGAATGGGAGTGGCCTGGGCCTGTACTCACAGCAGCCAGGGGCAGAGATGGACAGCTGGGCCCCCCTGCCAGCCTCGTGACCAGACCCAAAGCTGGTTGCCCCCACCTATGGGCCCAGTGGCCACGTGGATGTGTCTGTCAGGGCCACCTGTTGGCCAGGACCTGCAGCCCTGGCACTGCCAGCCACCCCGGGTCCTCGGGGCACAGTGGCACCGGCAGCAGCTCTGAGCTGAGCCCCTTCTCTCTTCCAGAGGCCCCGGCATGGTGCTCAAGGCCTTCTTCCCCACGTGCTGTGCCTCGGCGGACAGCGGCCTCCTGGTTGGACGGTGGGTCCCGGAGCAGAGCAGTGCCGTGGTCCTGGCTGTGGTGCACTTCCCCTTCATCCCCGTCCAGGTCAAGGAGCTCCTGGCCCAGGTGCAGCAGGCCAGTCAGGTGGGCGTGACTGTGCTGGGCACCTGGTGCCACCGCCGGCACGAGCTGGAGGAGAGCCTGGGCCACTTCCTGGAGGGCCTGGGCGCCATCTTCTCCCACAAGCCCTGGTTCCAGCTATGCCGGGAGAGAGGCAGCAAGTCCTGGAGCTGCAAGGCCACCCACTGGCGGGGGCCCGCCTCCCCTGCCGCCTCCGGCGAGGACCAGGTCATGCTTATTTTCTATGACCAGCGCAAGGTGCTGCTGTCCCAACTGCACCCGCCCACGGCCCTGCCCGACCGCCAGGCTGGGGACACCACAGCCAGCGCGGGGGGCCTGGCTGCTGTCTTTGACACAGTGGCACGTAGCGAGGCACTCTTCCAAAGTGACCGGTTCGATGAGGGCCCCGTGCGGCTGAGCCACTGGCAGTCGGAGGGCATGGAGGCTAGCATCCTCGTGGAGCTGGCCAAGTGGGCAGCAGGGCCTGTCTGCCTGTTTCTGGCCTGCCTGCTGTCTCTCATCTCAGCTGCCAGCTCCTGTCGGTAGGTGCCCCTTGGCCAGGCAAGGGAGAGTTGGGCCCCTGAGGCCTAGGCCCACCCCTTGGTGTGCAGGGATCATGGAGGCCCAGATGGCCCGTCTGAAGCTTACCGCTGCCCCCTGCACCCCTGCTCTCATCCCACGCTCCCTCCGCACTGTAGCTCAGAGGATACCCTAGTGGTGGTTTCTGTTCTGGTGTCCCTCGCTCCTGTGGCAAAGCTAGGCTTCCTGGAAGCCCCTGTGGTTGCGTGGGACACACTGAGTAGGGATACATGGTGACCCTCAGACAGCTCAGGTCCCTGAAAGGAGAATTAGATGATGAACAGACCGGGTTGTTGCCGCGCAGCGGCCACTGTTTGCCTTGCTGGCAAGTTGCTTGTCCTGCAGACCCACAGGCCCACCTGCTTCCCTGGCCCCGACCTCGCAGGAGAGGCAGCCCTGGGAGGCTGTGGGACAGCATCCACTTGCTGTCTGTGGGGCTGGGGGCGTGGTCCCCAGCCTGGGCCGCTCTCTAGAATTACCGGAACACTCCTGGCTGCGGGCCTGGTCAAGGGATTTGTAAAAGCCCCTGGGGGCCCTGAGGATGCTGGGGCAGCACGTGGGTGTTCTGGCGAGTTAGCCACAGGACCCTCTCTCTATGAGAAGCCACCTCCCTGGTGGTACCACCTGGTATGGGACAACTGTGCTGCATCCTGAGGTCCAGGGTTTCGACTGTCAGGTTTGGGGACTGGCCTCACCGGCTCACCAGGGGCTCTGGGAGTGCTCGGGCCTGTCCCTGCAGAGAGACCCCAGCAGCTACGTGTGCACACCACCTTGGGCTGTGGGGGCTGCTGGGTATCCTGTCCTGAGCGGTGGGTTTCAGAGCTTCACAGCCCCTTGGAATGAATCGTGTGAAAGTGTGTCTGGGCCTGGGTGCAACTTTGGGAAGAGAAATTCCTTTTGTCAGCTCTCAAAGAAAGCAAGAAAGGTTATGAACCGCTTGAGTGCCCCGAATCCCGATCTGCCCCTTAGGTAGGCAGGTGCTGGCTGTTGGCGGAGGTCAGGAGCTCTGTGACGTCCATGTGGGGCATGGCTGTTGCTGCCCAGGGCAGGTGCAGGTGCTGCCCAGGGCTGGTCTGAACCTCGGGGAGACCCTGCATGGGGGTCTCTGCAGCCCATGCGAGGCTGCCTTCCACTGGACTGGAATGGGGGGTGCAGTGCAGACCACACTTCACTCTTGGAATTGGGTCAGAGTGGCTTGGCTGAGGACAGAAGCTTCAAACCTTCAAGGTCAAGACCTCCTTCCTCCCGAGGGCCTGAGCGTGATCATCTGGCAGCTCTGCACTTTGCACGAGCCCTTTAGGTCCCTCCTGCCGGCAGTGGGGCTCTGGGTGGGAGCTAGGCTCTGAGTTGCCATTGGACGCTTTGTCCACCTTTGCTTGAGAACATCTCCCCTCAATGCCTTCATGTCTGTGAAGTGTCTGGTTCTTTCTTTGCTGCGTGAGAGATAATTCTCGTTGAGCAGTCAGGTCAGCTGAAACCCTTGACACGGACACGCGTCCGGCAGGCACTCAGCTTCAGTGCCTGGAGTCAGCACCTTGCGTTCCCAGTTGATGTTTGTGAGTGACCGCAACCCCCGCTGGGCTGCCCACCTGGGTCCTCCCCCCGTGTCCCCGCCCCGCTGAGTTCAGGAGTGTGGCTACTGGTATTTGGGGAGACCAGGGCCCTTCCTCTCTGCACGTTGAGGGATATTGGCCACGGCTGAGACGGCCCTCCCTCCCTGGTGGGCAGAAGAACCCCAGAGACCCGGAGGTCCATCCTTCTCCCCTCCTCCGCAGGGTGTTCAAGCTGTGGCCACTGTCCTTCATCTGGAGCAAACTCTCCACGTGCGAGCAGCTCAGGCACCGGCTGGAGCAGCTCACACTCATCTTCAGCACCCGGAAGGCTAAGAACCCCGCCCAGCTGATGAGGTGCGGGTCCTGCCCTGGTCTCCTCCACAGTGGCCAGACGCGCCACGGGCCCAGCCCCTTCCCCACAGCAGGCCTGCCCAAGCTGACCCTTTCTGGCCACGCCACCCTCACCACTCGCTCCTGTTGGACCCCTCCTTCCAGGAAGGCCAACATGCTTGTCTCTGTGCTCTTGGATGTGGCCCTTGGCCTCACGCTGCTGTCCTGGCTCCACAGGAAGGACCTCATCGGGCAGCTGGCTGATGCCCTCATCCCTGTGGCTGACGTGAGTTGGTTGAGGTGTACTTGAACACCTGTTTCCCAGGGTTGGGGGGCAGGACCCTTCCTGGGGGCAGCAGAGCCCCCTCAGCCAGCCAGAGCAGCTCACCCCTGACCCCAGACAAGTCCCCTAGGAGCTGCTGTGTCTTACAGAATAGGTGGGGCTGTGTAGACCTGGGCCCTCCAGCTCCTGGCCTCTTCCTGCAGGTGGCCTGTCTGGAGCCCCCTTGTGTTGGAGACTTTTAGGGGGAGCCACCTCCCTGCCAGGCTCAGTGTCATGGCATCCCCATTGCCTCCCCACCGTGCATGACCATTTCTGCTCTCCTGGTTCTTCGGGGTGGCTCACTTTTGGCCTGGGCGCTCTGCACAGTCAGCATCACAGAGACCTTGTGTGCGTGCCGGTGTCTGTGTGGTCGAGCTCAGCCTCCCACCCTGATGCCTGCACCAGTTCTGCATCTCCCATGCTGAGAGCCAGAGGCACCAGCTCATCGGCTGTGCTCCTGAACTTGCCCTGCACAGTCTGTGCGCCGTTCCCAGGGCCTGGGCACCGCCCCAGCCTCCTCTCCCTTCCACAGTCATCCTCCCACTGTCTGTCCGTGCTGGCTCTGAGCCTTCATCTTCTTTGCCTCCTTCAGAGGCCCTGTCACTTCTATTGGGAGATTGTCTTCTTGCCTAGGGCAGCCCCTCTGGTCCCTCAGTGCCCCACCCCCCCTCCCCCTCTGCCCAGGCCTCTGTGGGGCTCCTGGCCCTGGGTGTGGTAGAGCCGCTGCGGCCTGGCTGCGAGGTCCTTGTGGACTCAGCTGCTGCCTGCTGTCATCAGCGTCCAGGCACAAGTGTGCACTGGGCCTGCTTGTGGCCAGGCCAGGACCCTGCAGGCAGGAGCCCCTACAGGCCAAGAGTCCCATAACTTCTCAGGGAAGCCTGGCCCAGGAGGCAGGAGGGTGCTCTGCCTTTTGGCCAGCTTCATCCTAGGCCTCCCTTTTGCAAAATTGCTCAGAAATATAAATATTTAATTTAAAAATGAAAGCCTCTTCCTGACACCAAGCTCTTATCCTTTAAATATTAAATAAGGTCTATTTATAAAGAATATTCTGTTCCCCTTCTCACTGCTCCTGACACGGCAGAGGCCTTCACCCAGGGTTGGGAAAGGCCTGCATTGGTACGTGGGAGGGAGGTGGCAGACTCTGGGGCAGGGATGTCGGTCCTGTGGCCTCAGTGTTGGGGATGAGGCCAGGAGTCCTGCAGGCCTGCCTCCCAGGGCTGGCACAGCTTTCCTCCTGGGGCGGCCAGGACAGTAGTTGGCCTCCCTGCTTGCTTGTGAGGGTCCCTGTGCTATCTCTGGTCCTCCCTTGACATTGTTCTTCCCTCTGCGGGACCCTCCAGCACCCACCTCCTCCCTGCCCGCCTTCTACGGGGGCCCCTGATGGGCTTGACCCCTTCACTCTCACTCAGGGTCACCCAGATGGGTAACTGGGGTGGGGCCAGTTGATGGACGGTGTGGCCCTCATGTGTCCTCGCAGCACGTGGCCGAGGAGCTCCAGCATCTGCTACAGTGGCTGATGGGCGCACCCGCTGGGCTCAAGATGAACCGGGCGCTGGACCAGGTGCTGGGCCGCTTCTTCCTGTACCACATCCACCTGTGGATCAGTGAGTGCCAGCGGTCAGGCGGGCCGCCTCGGGGTTTCACCCAGCCCCACTGACCCGCACTTTGGCTCCTGAAGCCCGTGCCCCCGGGGACATAGACCCTGGCTGAGGGGGGGCAGTGGGGCCCAGCCAGGCCCTGTCCCCTTGGTCTCTGCTTCCTGTTGACCCAGCATCCCATGTGTGGAGCCTTGCTATGCTGTGCTGGCCACTCACAGTTTCCAGAAGCTTGGGGCAGCCATCCTCATGGTGGGCTTGGGGGGGACCAGGACCTCCCTGGGCTCCCCCCTCAAGGCTGACCCCCATCCCACCAGGCTACATCCACCTCATGTCCCCCTTCATTGAGCGCATCCTGTGGCATGTGGGCCTCTCAGCCTGCCTGGGCCTGACGGTCGCCCTGTCCATCCTCTCAGACATCATAGCCCTCCTCACCTTCCACATCTACTGCTTCTATGTCTATGGCGCCAGGTGGGTGTGCACCCCCCCACTCCTGCGGGCTGACCCAGTGCAGCCCCCCGAGCCCTGGGCACCACAGACAGGCTTCCGGGGCCGGGTGGGCATGGGGTCACCAGCCCAGCTCTGATGGTACCACGTCCTGCAGGCTATACTGCCTGAAGATCCATGGCCTGTCCTCACTCTGGCGCCTGTTCCGAGGGAAGAAGTGGAATGTTCTGCGCCAGCGCGTGGACTCCTGCTCCTATGACCTGGACCAGGTACCGGCTCCAGCTCCAGTCCAGCTGCCCCTTCCGATGGGCCGGTGCAACTGCTCAGGCACCACAAGGGGCAGCCTCACTCCTGTTTTGCAGGGCTCCGGGGTGTATGGGGAGCTGCAAGGGGTAGGGTGTATGCAGGACCTCAGACAGGGCGAACCTTGCCCAGGCGGGGATGGACCCTGCTCTCAGGAGGCTGCGGGGCTGCAGGTGCTTAAGGTGACCTTGCACAGGGCTTGGCTCTGGCTAGTCCCATTAGCTTGCTCAGACCTGACATAGGGACCCTGAGTGCTGCCTTCCAGGGCACGTTTTTTGCTGCCTAATTTTCACCACCCTCCTGTCTTTAGTGTACGGGCTGTATACCCTGTCAGCTGGTCTCCCCAACCCCTGTCACCCCATGTGTCACCGGGTCTGGAGGCAGGTGTCCCTCCCAGTACTGGAGAGAGCTGTCCTGAGTGGGCTTCCCCAAGTGGTCTCAGGAAGCTGGCAGGCATTCCATCTCTGCTCAATTACAGGACGGATTTAGTGGGATGGGTATCGGGTGTGCCCAGTGGTGGCAGGGCTGTCGCTGATGCTGGCATCCTTTCTCCCTGTAGCTGTTCATCGGGACCTTGCTGTTCACCATCCTGGTCTTCCTTCTGCCCACCACGGCCCTGTACTACTTGGTGTTCACCCTGGTGAGCCAAGTGCTGTGTACCATGGGGGTGCTGGGCGTGTCACCTGGCCAGTGGACCTAGCCCACAGTGCTTGGAGTGGTGACTGCTAGCAGCTGTGGGCAGGTCGTCCATCCCTGCCAGCCACATGGGGTGTGGCTGTTCTGGACTCTGGGCAGTGTGTGCTGGCCCTGGAACAGGCAGGGGTCCCACCCGCGGGGGACACCACCCACTACTGCTCTGGGACACGCATCTGGGTTCACAGAGGGCAGGGGTCTCCTGTGTTATGGGGGAGGCAAGCACAGACAGCAGGAGGGGAGTGGCCCCCGGGTGGCTGGGCTGAGGGCCCAGTGGCATGTTTCCCTGGGTTGGAGCACCACCTCCTTTGACCTGGCAGCAGGGCAGACCGCTCCAGCCTGTGGCTTCCCTGCCTCCTTGTGCTCAGGCCTCAGGTTCAGGGCGGGGGTCCCTGCCCTCCTCTTGGGACCCGTCAGGCTGTTCTGCTCAGGGGCATGCAGTGTGGCTGTGGCCACAGTCCCAGGTCAGAGACCCTGAGCACTGTCTGTGATGCAGCTCCGGCTCCTGGTGGTCGCTGTACAGGGCCTGATCCATCTGCTTGTGGACCTTATCAACTCCCTGCCACTGTACTCACTCGGCCTCCGGCTCTGCCGGCCCTACAGGCTCGCAGGTAGGTCTGCATGCTGGCTAGGCGGCGCACCTGCGGGCCCTGGATGCAGCCGTGTGTGGGGCGGGCAGGGAGGACAAGAACCTGGTCCCGGGGCCTGAGCTGGAGGGAGAGGCTCCCTGCCCTCAGGTTCAGAGGCCACATAGGCAGCCCTCAGCCTCCCCTGTGACGAGTGTGGACGTTTGCTCTGAGGTCTGTCTGCAGTAGTCCTGTAGGTGGTGCCTGAAAGTGGCTCAGAAAAGACGTGTCTCGTGTGGTTGTGTGGAGCTGTGTATGCCTGCTGGTGCCTCTCCTCCTGGAGGGGACCGGCCAGGGTGGAGGACGCCGGGCTGGCCAGAGCTGTGTGACAGGCGTGCCTCCCGCCCCGCCCCCAGCAGGCCACCACCTGCGGGGACAACACGCACCAGCTCAGCTGCTCCTGTCATCCCCTCTGCAGGTGATGCCCCTGTTTGCATGCTGACACCAGCCACGGGTTGGCCAGATGCCCCTGACAGGAGGCTGTCCCCACTGCAGGCCTAGGGAGGCCCGACCCAACTGGTCACTGAGTTGTGGGTTGGCTCATCCGGTTCAGGGGCTTTGAACATAACAGGAAACTTGAGGAGTTGCTGGCACGGCCCCAGAGCTGACCAGCATGCCCAGGAGCCCCTGGACTAGTTTGCAAATGGCAGCTCGGCCGCACGCCAGAGTTCACGGCTGCTGCTCCCAGCCAGTTCCGAGTCAGAAGACATGAATGTGCATGTTCCCTGGGCTTTGGGCCTTGAGTCTGCCCGCTGGATGGCCTCAAACCCTCTTTCCAAGCCACGTTCTCCACAGACCCCCAGGTGGCCCAGGCCAGGGGCCCATGTGTAGTGCTGCCCATGCTCCCTGGTCCCCCAGCCCCCACCCACACTTCAGCACGCCTGGAAGCAGGCAGGTGGAGAGCCTGGACCCGGCACCTTCCTCTCCCAGCCCTCAGCTCACAGCTAGAGCAGAGTCCTTTTAACTTGACATAAAAGGCCACAGATGCCGCCTCTTCTCTCCACCGAGTTTGCCTTGGGGCCTCTTCATCAATTGATAATTAGCTCCTGTTTCTCCTTTCAAGACCTTCCGCCTTGGGAATCCCCAGGCTTGAGAGCCCACACTGCAGGCCAGAGTGTGGTGGGTCCCTGAGTCAGCCGTGCACACAGCAGTTGGAAGGCACTGAGATGCCGCAGGGTGCCCACCACCCAGCAAGTGCCTCGTCCACTCTGGGAAAACCCCTGTCCTACTCAGAAAGCAGCACAACCTGCCCGCTTTTCCCCGCCTGCTAGACCCGCAGCTTTGGTCTCTCAGTGCAGTTCTGCAGGAGGCCCTGATGAGGGCCAGGCTGCAGCTCAAGGAGGCAGATGGGAAGGACGGGCTGGAGAGGTGAGCTGCTGCCCGGGCAGCCTGTAGCCCTCAGAATGCCGCTTGGAGCAGGAGCGCCGGTGGGGGCGGCCTGCAGGGCCCTGGGAGCCCTGGAAGGCCACCCTCCCTCACGGGGACCTTGCTCTCCTTACAGCCGGGGTGAAGTTCCGAGTCTTGGAGCACGAGACTGGCAGGCCCCTCCGCCTCCTGATGCAGGTAAGGCCTCCACACAGCCCTCATGCTGTTGCCCGCCATGAGGCCACCCATGTTCTGAGGCATGTTCTGTGCCGCCCTGGGTGTGGGCCTCACAGGCCTGGGTGAGGTGCAGGCAGGAGGGCCCAGCAAAGCTGAGGGGTGGGGCCCGGGGGAGACTCGCCCACCCCCAAGGCCTCTGGGCACCATGAACCTCTGTGCCTGGAACCTCCCCCAGCAGGGCCCATATATGGGGTCCCGTATGCTGTGCCAGACACCCTCAGCCACCCAGGGCACCTGCCTGCTGGGCCTGCATCCCTGTCTCCTGCCCTGGGCCCCCGGGCTCTCCTTCCGGGCAGAATAGCAGAGACTTGGCAAAGGCCTCAGGACACACCTGAGGCCTACTCTGTTGAGCTCCTTTATCTTAAGCAGTCTGGGGCCTGTCTAGCGGGAGGGAGCAGGCCAGGTGCCGGTGTTGCTGGATGCAGGTGTCCGGTTGGCCTGAGGGGAGAAGTCAGATGCTGAGGCAGCTGGGCCCTGTGTGGTTTTCTCGGGAGTGTCCTGAGTCCCACTTGAGGAGGCTCCAGGGAGCTGAGTGAGTCCTGGAATGGAGGGGTCGGTGCCCCGCAGCCGGGCCAGAGCGGAGCCCGCCTGACCGTGGCCCAAGCCTGCCTCCCAAGCCGCTCACCCTGACCCCCGTGTACCCCAGGTGAGAGCGCATCTGGCACAGAGCTGGCCCTGCCCCATGGTTGTCCAGCCCAGGGACCCCCCACGCAGGCCTGCCGGTCCTAGAGAGCTGGACTCCCAGGGAGTTGGGGGCTGTGTCCCGCTGACCGCTGCCCTTGTGCTTCCAGATAAACCCCCTGCCCTACAGTCGCGTGGTGCACACCTACCGCCTCCCCACCTGTGGTTGCCACCCCAAGCACTCCTGGGGTTCCCTGTGCCGCAAGCTGTTCTTCGGGGAGCTCATCTACCCCTGGAGGCAGAGAGGGAACAAGCAGGACTGAGGGGCCCTGGCCACCAGCCGGCCCAGCACCACCTCCTGCCAGGGTGTCAGGGTAGCACATGGTCCTGCTCTTTGCCTTCCTGCCCCTGGTTGCCTGGGGCCTCTGCAGGCCCTGCTGGGGCCCTGCCTGCCACATCTCCTCCTGTCTCTGAGGTCGTGGGAGTAGTGAGCAGGAGGATGCGGGAACGGCCAGCCAGGCCAGCGGCCCACGCTCCAGCACCAGCACATTTGCCTCGGGAACCCCCTGCTGACCTGTTGTGATGGCACGGTTAACCTGGTGCTCACCGGCCCCCCAGGCCTATCCAGAACCCCCGTCCTGCCCCCCACCCCAGTCTATACCCAGACCCTAGGAGGGGGTGCAGAGCCCTGCCTCTGCCCACCATGCCCGTTCCCAGTGGGGTGGGCTGGCAGGTCTTTCTGGCTGCTCATTGGCGCCCCATCCTATCATGAGGTGGAGGGGATCCTTCCCAGGGTGCACTCAAGTGTCCTTGAGACTCTGGCCCCCATGCATCTCCTTCTCTGGGGGATGCCCTCCTGGGTCCCCAGTGCCTTCCAGCTGTCTCAGTGGAGCCACCGCCAGCCAGTCTGGGGGATCCAAGCCACTGCTGAACCCCAGCGCAGTCCAGCAGCTCCAGGAACCTGGGCAGCAGCGCCCCTCACGCCCTGATTCGCATAGGGCTTACTTGTTGATGCTCCTGGAGAGACTGCTCTGCAGGAGGAGCTGCCCTCAGGGCTTTGGGTGTCCCTGTGTGAAGCCAGGCCACATGGGGTGCCTGGAGCTGTCAGCAAAGACCCACGCACCCGGCTGCCCCGTTCCTGCCCTGTACCCCTGCAAATCTTCCATCTCGCTCACCGGCTTCTCCTGGGCAGATGCTCCTGCAGCCCCCAGGGAGGGGTCCTAGCACTCAGGCTGCATCTCCCTGCTGGCCACAGGCAGAATCTGAGTGTGGGTGTGAGCCCCAGAATCCCCAGGGGGAGGAAGCCTCAAGATGCGGTTGGCGTCACATACGGTGTGTCATCGTGGAGTTGGAGATGTTCATGCTGTAGGCAGCGGGGCAGCGCTCTCTGTCCATCCCAGGCACTTGGGACTGTCCACTTCTGCCACCCACGCTCCTTGGCTGTGGGCCACAGTGGGAGGGGGCCTGGAGGAGTCCCCACCAGCCCAGGGTCGGGCAGGAGGGGTACTGGCTCTGTCTTTTCTGCTGGGACAATAAAGCCTCCCACATATTTGGAGTGTGCGCTCTGCCTTCCCATCACCACATGGGCAGTGGGTCTGGGGAGGCGCCCCTTCTCCTGGGGTGGCGGGACAGCTGGCCCCCACTTTTTGTCTTGAGATGATTACCATGCCTGTTTCCTGTTTGTTGCCAAGCTGCGGGGCACTGGGCTCCCTGTCCCCTAGAGCAGGCCTCTTTGCAGGTCTGGTGTGTGTGTACGTAGGCTCTGGCCTCTTGAAGATGTCCTCGTGTGGATGGATGGACCCAGGGCCACTTGCTTTCCAGTTTTGGCCTTGCCGTGGCATGAGGAGCTCCCAGGGCAGGGCTGGGGGCAGGGGTGCAGACCTCTCTGGGAGCAGGGGTGAGCTCTGATATATATATTTGTCACCACCTGAAACCTGTGGACTCCACACAGGAAGGGGCTCTCCCTGATGGACTCTGCCTGACCTGCAGCCTCCAGGGGCCCTCAGGTGGCTTCCTCTGTGCCTGCTGTACTGGCTACGGAGGCAAGGGGGTTGGAGCCCAAAGAGGTCACTCAGCAACTGCCAGGCCTGCATCACCACTGTGGGTCAGCAGAGGGCCCCACATGGCTCCTGGTGGGCAGGACCACACCCCAGAGCCTGCTGAGAAGAGCCTCCATCACCTGCATTTCTGGGGCCACCTTCCCAGTCACTAGATGCCAAGACACAGAGATGGCCCATGGGGCCTGCCTCACCTCCCGCTGAGTTCTCTCCCCTGCTCCGCCCAGCCTGCTGGGCGGCGGTGGCTGTGTTCCAGGCCTTTTCTGGCAGCTGTCACTCTCATGCCAGGTGTGGGGCTGCCTGCCCATCTCCCAAGGGCCAGCCCAGGCCTGGCACCAGAGCTGGCCGAGGGAACAGTGGTCACTCCAGCCACTAGCAGCCACCAAGACGTGCCACCTGCATGTCCTAGGCTGCTGCTATCCTGTGTGTCGTCCCTGGACCTGTACAGCCCTTGCCTAGGGACAGCCTTCATCTGTGGCCCCTCATCCTCAACCCAGGGCTCTGACCACCCCTGCCACGCTGACCTGGCAGAGCCTTGTCCTACAACTTCTCCGAGGCTGATCCTCAGGCTGCCCTGAAAAGTGGATGATTCCCTTTTCAGCTGGGGCCACCACCTCCCAGACAGGTCCTCACGGCCACCCACAGAGAAGGGCCCTGTGCTCTTCCAGTGTGGAGACAAGCTCAGAGAGGGGAGGTGAGCTGCTGAAGCAAGCGGTCTGAGCCACATAGTTCACTCCCGCCAGCTCCCTCCTGTCCTTGAAAACTTACTTTGATGTGATTTCAACTCAAAGAAACAGCTAGCACATCACAACCTTCAGCAAATTCCCTGGGGCTAATGTTCTGCCACAGCTGCTTTTTTGTGCTCGTGCTCTAACTTTTCTAAACCATCTGATCATCAGTTGCCCCTAATTGTGCTCCTAAGATGCCCAGTGTATATCTTGTAAAGCCAAGGACTGACCTGTGTAACCAGGGCACGGCAAGGAGCATGGGTGGGGCCACCTTGCTTCCCATGCTCCTGGGCGCCAGTCTCAAGAACCCTTTGCCCTCAGCCACCCCACAGCCCGTCTCTGCCTTGCCCATCACTGGGGTCCTCAAAGATCCAGCCAGTCACTTGGTAGCCTGTCCCTATGTGGGGTTCATCTGATGATTCTGAGATTCAGTTCCTGTGCTCTTAGTGTGAACATGTAAATGCCGCTTTGTCCTTCTCAGGCATTGCCTTGGGAGGAACACTGTGTCTGCCCAAACCAGTGACGTCAACCTGACCCACCAGGTTCACTGCAAAGCTACTCTCCCTTTTACATAACAAGTGATTAGTACAGAGATATTTTCGACCACGTGACCATCCCGTCCCTCCTTCCCCTCTGGCCCACTAGCTGGCAGCGTCCACCATTGATTCTTGCTGGGTACACACAGCTTTCCACGCCCTCTGCCTGTAGGACTTGAGTGGGGCCTCTCCTGGCAGCAGGCCTGGACTGGGGGTCAAGTAACTGACACTTGTGTGAGAGCTCCTAGGGCACCAGGGCCAAGGTCTGTTTGCCCCAGTGGGTGGTCCCCAGGCCCTTCTGAGTGGACAGCTTTGGGTATCCTGGAGTGGGGGGAAGGAGGCACCCCAGACCACTTGTTTGTTCCCTCCTGGACAGAGGCTGAGTCTGGAGGCCTGGCCCCCATCCTCACTCGGAGCCAGTGGGTGTGGGAACTGCAGGGGAGACTGTCAGGGCTCTTCACCAGACACCTCTGGGGCCTCCAGAGGGACTCAGAGTTACCCTCGACCACCCAACACCTGGGCGCCTCGCAGGGCTGACCCAGGACCTGCGATCGGAGGGCTGTTCTGGGCTGCTTTGTCCTTGGCCTGAGGTTCCTCCAAGGTCCCCTGGGCCAGGCCTGGCACTTAGTGGGTCCCAGAGCGTCCTTGCAGAAGGGCATGCAGCTACTTTGGAGGCCGGCTCCTCCACCCACAGGGCCTCCTGGACAGCAGGGAATGGCACCCCTCCAGCCATCCCTCCCTTGACTGGGCCCCACTGCCCCAGACCCTGTGGGTTCCTGCGGTGCCTTTCTGCTCTGAGGTTGGGAAGTCGGAGGTCAGAGGGAACCGGAGCAGCACAGGAAACCAGTAAATCAGGAGGACAGGAAGCACCTGACAGGTTACTGAGTCTTGCTCCCAGGATCAGACTCCGTGGACAGGTTCTAGGGATGGTCACGCCTGCTGCACAAGCTGTGCTGGGAAGGACCCAGCTGGCCTCACTTCGTCCCTGGTGATGGAGAACCAGGCAGCAGGGCCTACAGCTGCTGGAGCCCCTTCGGGGGAAGTCCTGATGTACAAAGGGTGCTTTTGGTTTAAATTCTCTGCAAAGTGGAATGATAATAGTTTCTCACCCCCCATCCCTTCTGGGCAGCCTCAGAAACCGAGGACATGTCAGCCCCACATGGCTTCCAGCCCCAGAGAGGGGCCTCAGTGACTTCAAAGCAGGGAGTAGGCAAAGCCAGGCTGAGGCGGGCTCCAGCTTGGGTGTAGTGACCTCTGCCAGAGAGGCCGCCTTGGCCGTGGTTGGGGGGTGGCAGGTGGTGGGGACTCAGCTCCCCGCCCCCACCAGCTGAAGGCTAACAAGACTCTGCCCACTGGCTGTCGTTTCTGTAAACACTGTGCTGTGGGTGCATGTACCCTTTCTCTTTTTTTTTTTTTTAATAAATATATTTATTTATTTTTGGCTGTGTTGGGTCTTCATTTCTGTGCGAGGGCTTTCTCCAGTTGCGGCAAGCGGGGGCCACTCTTCATTGCCCAGGCTCAGTAGTTGTGGCTCACGGGCCTAGTTGCTCCGCGGCATGTGGGATCTTCCCAGACCAGGACTCGAACCCGTGTCCCCTGCATTGGCAGGCAGATTCTCAACCACTGCGCCACCAGGGAAGCCCCATGTGCCCTTTCTGTACACACTGGGGGCCATGTCTGCTGTAAGCCATCATCCAGGGTTTGGCCACTCTGTGGATTACGAATGAGCAGGTGGCCTTGCCCATCCCTGGCCAGCCTCTGCTCTTGAATGTCCCAGAGGGCCAGGAGGATACCAGGAGAGCCTCTCCCTGAAGGCAGGTGAGAAAGGCCCAGGTGCTTGCTGCCCACCCAACAGAGGGACCAGCTCCTCAGGAAGCCTCCCCGGGCACCCCACCAAAGTGAAACAGCAGAGTCCACATGGCTCACTGCCCAATGAGGGTTATCTGCAGCTTGTAGGGGGTGGTCACTCGGTGTTGTGCCCTGCCCATGCAGGGGTCTGCTCTCTATGAAGACCACCTGCTGCTGCAGACACAGCCCAGGCTCAGTGATCCCTTGGGGGGAGTTCTTGCTGCCCTGTTTCTCGCCTGCTGGACAGATGTGCCAGCCCAGCTGTCCTTGGTGCAGCCCTCGGGGCCTGGTCACTATGATGATGTGCTTGTTCTCTCTGCACAAATCTGCTTTTTAGGGAGCCCCAACCCACACGTGGCCTCTCCCTAGCATGCACCCTCAGTGCCTCGTCCAGCTGAGTCTAGTGGCTCAGCTTGGACAATGTATCCTTTTGATTGATTTATTATTTTTAACAGCTTCATTGAAGCATATTTTACATATTATAAAATTCACCCATTTCAAGTGTGCAATTCAAGGATTTTTAATAATTTTATCAAGTAGTATAACCATCACCAATTTTAGAACATTTTCATCACCCCAAAGGGGAACAGGGTACCACTAAGCAGTTACTCACCATTTTCCCCTCCCCCAGGCGCTGGCAACCACTAATCTACTTTCTGTGGATTTGCCTATTCTGGAAGTTTCACATAAATGAAATGTAGCAGGTATCAGCACTTTATTCCTTTTTATGGATGAAAATCCATTGTGCGGATAGGCCACATTTTGTTTATCCATTGATTTGTTGATGGATGTTTGAGTTGTTTCCACCTTTTGGCTATTGTGAGTAATGCTGCTGTGAATATTCATGCACAAGTTTTTGTTTAAGTGTATATTTTCATTCCTCTAGGAGAGGAATTGCTGCATTGTATGGTACTTTTACGCTGAACTTTTTGACTTACTAGTTGTCAATTACATGTCATATGTGAATATGTTCTCGTGAAAATGTTATCAATGACGAGAACATCACTCTCCACCTCCAACCCCAAAGGAAACGATGCTATCCATTTGGTGAGCATCATTCCAGGTTTTATCCTGTGCATACATTACATTTTGCTATATGTAAATCTAGAATGAAATGAACTAA
The DNA here is from genome assembly GCF_949774975.1 of Lagenorhynchus albirostris. Classification (NCBI taxonomy): domain Eukaryota; kingdom Metazoa; phylum Chordata; class Mammalia; order Artiodactyla; family Delphinidae; genus Lagenorhynchus; species Lagenorhynchus albirostris. The sequence continues at coordinate 49,775,199 of NC_083109.1, forward strand.
GTTTTTAAAGCATAATCGTTGAAGTTACACTGAATATACTGTACTATCATTTGCTTACTTGTCTTCTCAGGTCAGTATTGCCTGCATCTTACCTTGTTCATCGAAGGGGCTGCGTGAACCTGGTTGATTTAATGGCACCCTATCGGGGGCTCCAGATGGCTTCACTACTTTCACCATCACCACAGCGCTACAGTGAAATTCTTTCAGCTAATTTCTGAGAATTTCTCCAGGCTCAGTGAGATATGGAATTATTAGGCTGTTCAACCAACCTCCCAGAGAGCTGTTCCCCACATTCTGGCCCACATGCGACATTGCCAATCTAATATGAAAAGGGTATTACTTTGCTTCACTTTCCATCTTGCAGAGTAAAACTGTATCTTCGCACGACTTCATACGCTTTTCATAACCCACCCATTCTGTAAACAACCCCAAAGTCACTTGCTCCTCGAGTGCCCCTGGTCAAGCCTCAGAGCCTCACGCCCTGACCCTCTTCCTGGGCCCTCCTGGGTCCTCCACTTGACCTGACCCCGATTCTTCCCCGGGTAGGAGGCTCAGAGCCGGTGCTGCCGTCGTCTCTGGAGCTGGAGGACCACCAGCCCACTGACCCCGACGTTCCGCAGCGTTGGGCTTTCGGAGCCCCGCTGTCACCTGCAGGTCTTGCCCAAGGGAGGGGCAGACGAGGGGCCAGAGCAGAGCCGCCGAGCTGGGGACCCTACGCCCCCGCCAGCACACATGCGTCACCCCGCCGCCACCTGCGCCCCCCCTCCGCGTCCACCCCCACCTTACCCCACCGCCCCTCGGCCCCGCCCCCCATGCAGGAACGGAAGTCCCGCCTCCCCGGCCACCTCGAGCGCCGATTGGCCGCCTTCATCCCGCCACGCCCTCGCCGCGCCCCCGCCGTGGGACAGCGGCTTCCGAGAGCGCTGTTCTGGGTGGGCCCCGCTCTCCTCTCCGGGGTCTCTGTGGGAGCAGCGGCCACAGCTTTCTAGGGGGTTCAGTATTGCTGGACCCAGCCGCGTCACCTCAACTCGGGGACCGCCACCATCCTGCTCCGTCTGCGGAAGGAAGGGGGCGTATGCAAACAACCTGGAGTTCCAAGTTCCTGATTGGTGAGCGTCTCGGAAGGGAGCGGGAAGCTCGGGGTGAGCAGGGCGGGCTTAAAGGGCTGTGATCGACGTGCGGACGGTCCAGTGGCTCTGGGAAGATCGGCAGCGGTGGCCAATGGCGAAGGGGAGGGGGCGGGCGAGGGCCGTGAGGAGTTGCGGGGGCAGTGGGCAGGGTTGCTGGTGAGTCTGGGATGCTCTGCGGGAAGCGACGGGGGCGGTAGTGCTGTGACGGACGTGGAGGTGGACCACTGTTTCTTGGAAAGCGGGAGGCGAAGGGCCAATGGCGACGGCTGGAAGGAGGGGCGGGGCGACGATGGGACGGGGCAACCGGAGGCTTCGCTGAGCTGCGTGGGAAGCGGTGGGGGCGGGGCATGTGTGATGGACGTGCGCACGGGCCAATGGCCGCGGGAAGGGGGCAGTGGGTGACCTATGGCAACAGTGTGGTGGCGGGGCGGTGACGGGGCGGGGCGAGCGGAGGTCTCGCAGCGAAGTCTGGGAAGCGGGGAGGGGGCTGGGGCGCTAGTGGTGCTGACGGACGTGGGCAACGGCCAATGGTCGCGGGAAAGGAGGTGGCAGGCGGCCAATGGCGGCGCGTGGGGCGGGGCGGAGCGGCGGGTCTGCGCGGCGCTGTGCGGGAAGCGGCGGGGCGGCGGCGGCGGCGCTGAGGCTGAGTAAGAAGAGTCCAGGCGGGGGCGGTGGAACAGGTGCGGGCGGGGCGGCCTCGCCGTCCGCCGGCCCCGCTTACCCGCGTCGGCGCCCGCAGGTCGGTCGGAGGCCTCCGCCGCCGGGCTCCGCGGCGCAGTGGGCATGCGGGCGAGGCCCGCGCGCGCGTGAGCGACGATGGGGACGCAGGGCAGCCCAGTCAAGAGCTACGACTACCTGCTCAAGTTCCTGCTGGTGGGCGACAGCGACGTGGGCAAGGGTGAGATCCTGGAGAGCCTGCAGGACGGCGCGGCCGAGTCCCCGTACGCCTACAGTAATGGTAAGGCCGGCCGGCGGGCCGCTGCGCGCACCTGGCACCGCCCGGCGACCTGCCGTCCGCCTGGTCTCGAGCCGGGGCCGGGCGGGGGCCGGGGGAGCAGCGACCCGAGCTCGCCGAGGCCCTCTGGGGCCCGCAGCGTCTTTGGGGGCGGAGATTTGGCCGCGGGCCTCCAGAGGAAGAAGGGCTTTTCTTTGGTCGCGGGTCCGCACCAGGTGTGCATACCTGGGTGTACTCAAAGGCACGCCGTTGGCTCAGGGCTCAGAGCATCAATGCCTTGTGCTGGAGGAAGATAACCGTTCCTGACGGGATTAAATGTTCCCTCCAGATTTCTGGACGTGTGGCCAAAATACACAGCAAATACCCGTCACTGGCACCTGCCTGAGCTCTCCTCAGCTTCCGCGGTTGAAGGGACCAGTGCGGCCCTGTGGCCGGTACCCCTGCCCTGCGGCCCCTCCCAGGCTCACGAGCCCTCCCTCCCCGAGGACCTTCGTGCTCCTGGCTGGGCTGTCTTTCCTGACGAATTCTGCTTCTTGGCGTCCTCATTCTGCACACCCTTTGTGGCTTTGTGTCTTGGGCTGTTGTCGGTCCCGCCTGACCACCGCGAGCGGCGACTGTTTGCTAAACTGCTTGCCTGTAGCGGCCGAGAGCGTGGGCGCTGCTTTCCCACCCTTTCGTTTTAGGACTCGTTAGGGTCGTGGGGTTACCTGGGCTGGCCGAGCACCCTTCCTGCTGGGGGCTGTGCCGCTTCCCCGAGCACATGCTCCCAGCCCCAGCGAAGGCCAGGAAAGCAGGGCCCTGGGTTCGTTTTAGGGGCGGGAGGGAAAGCGGGAGGTCTCCGGGGCTGAGCCAGCCCCTTCACCGCCACTGCCAGGTGTTCCTCCAGATGCAGATGGTGGGCGCTTTAGTTGCCTCCCCAGAGGTGCTGTTGCTTCCCAGAGCCCTGCGCCCAGGAAGCTGGCGGTGTGTGTCCGGCAGAGCATGAGGGCCTGGGCTCCGTCAGGGCGGCAGCGGTTTCCCAGGACGTGATCACTGCTTCCGAGGGTCCTCTAGCCGGGTGCAGCGAGTGCTTGGGGACACACAGCCACAGGTGGAGAGGGGGACCCGCCTCCTGTCCCCGCTGTCAGGGAGTGATGTGTTGCCGCACTTCCTGTGACACGTTGACCGAAGCAGGGCTGAGGCCTGCCTGAGGTGGTGGAGACGGAGGGACTCACAGTGACCTGGGCCAGCGGGACGGCCGTCTGCCAGACCGGTGAGGAGAGCCCCCTCTTAGACAGTCCTTTCGGTCAGGGCATCAGCTCGCTCCCCTGGGGAGCTCTGATTTCCTTTCTCTTAATACCCAGTAGTGATCTGAGGGGAGGGGTCTGTACCCGCGTCAGGACTTGGCAGCGGTGGCGGCGGCGGCGTTGTTAAGGCTCCTGAGGGCCGGCCGCTGGCTAGTTAGGCTCAGAGCATGGGCAGCAGGAGTCTGCATGGTGGAAGCTGGCAGGAGGGAGGGCCAGGCTCTGGAAGCAGCTTCTCCCCAGCGCAGCGCCAGACTCTGCTCCATGCTGGTGGGCCCTTGGGGCGCCAGGCTAGTGTTGGCACCGAGGCTGCATTCCGGGTGCGCCCCGGAGCTCGGGAAGTGTTCTGCTGCCATGCTTGGGCCCTTCCCACTCTACCGAGGGCGGTGAACAGCCTCGGTTAAGGCAATTCCATTCTCCGTACCCTGGTTCCCAAGAGTCTTCACATGGAGGGTTGGGGGCCTACAGGAAAACACATCGTGGTTGATGTGCCCACGTCCTGGAAGGCTAGAGAGTGGGCATAACTCCATCCTCGCTGTCCACTCCTCGGGGTCAGTGTTGGTGGGAGCTCGCCTCCTTTGAGCCCAGGGCGTGGGGGAAGGAAGGAAGGAAGGAGGTCTGATGGCCGGAGGATCAGCATGACTGTGACGGGTGTGCACAAAGCATGGCCAGCGTGGAGGTCTTCCCTGAACCTGTGGGGCCTGCTGGCTGTTTCTGTTTCTGGGACCCAGCGATGCTGTGTGCCTGCGCCCCAGCGTGCCAGTGCGTCACCATGTCCCTGGACAGTTCCAGGTGTTTCTCTGGCTGTAAGTTGGTTTCTGTCCTCAGTGAAGAGCTAAGGGAAACTGCATCTTCAGATGCTCTCGTGCTGGACTGTGCACACCTGGTGTTTTCTCCACTGCTTTGTCCCCAGTGCGAGCTTGAGAGCTGCACACGGGAGGTGCAGGGAGCAGCTTGGTGTGGCACCCCTGTGCTGATGGTCACCACACAACCCCTCCCAGTCCCTTCTCTTTCTCTGTGCTTGCCTGGGTGCCGGTGTCTGGATCTCACCCATTTTTCTGGGTGGTTTTTTTGGGTTTGCCTTTTCTCTGGGAGGTGCGAGATTCTGAGGTGAGGTGTGGGCCCAAATGTGATGTGTGCCAGGCACTCCTCATCCTTTCCTCCCCACCACCCTGGATGAGACACCAGTATCCTCCCATTTTATAGGTGAAGAACCGAGGCTCAGGCAGCGCTGGGCAGCTGGGCGCTGAGCGCCCCCAGTTAAAGTCTGGCTGCCAGGAGCCCCGGCACTGTGGTTGCGGGGGTGACCCCTTCTCACCACTCACTCTTGGGCCCTTACCCTCGCCTCCACCCTGGGCCTGGGCCTGGCTCCTCTCTCTGATGACCACAACCCTCCCCTCCAGCGCTTCCTGTCCTCAGTGTATCCCAAGCTGAGCTCTTTCTTTTCTCCCTGCACTTTCTTGCCCTCCTGGCATTTCTGTCCCAGGTCCTGGGGCCCCTCCCTCTGCTCTGGGGCCTGGGACCAGTCACCAAGGCCCATTTGTTCTAACTTCACTGCAGTGCTCCTGCTCTGCCTGCCTCTCTCCTGGGTGTGCCAGCAGAGCAGAGCCCCAAGAGTGCCCAGGGTCAGCCACTAACCAGGACAGCAAACCACCAGTTTCCAGAGAAGTTTCTGGAAGCCAGGGTCACACGTAGACCCATCTGCACGCCTGGTGGGATTCCTCTACTCTGCCCCTTTGTGGGAGGTACTCACATGCTACATGTGGTGTAAAGACCAACCTACCCTACCCAAGAGGATGGCAGGCTTTGAGGGATGGATTTTGGTACCTGCTTTGGATTATGCTAGTTACGTTGATTTGTAATTTGGATAGGCATGGCTTTTTCTAGATTTTCAGGTAATAGTTAAGTGTGTAGCTAGAATATTTTCAGTTTTAGAAAGACTTTCCCCAGCTTTCAGCACATGCCGTAAGTTTGAGCAGAGGACAGCGAAGGCTTCAGTGGCAGGCGCGGGCAGCGCAGAGCTGGTCTCCCTCGAGGGGTTGCGTGGTCCTAGCAACGCTGCTGTGTTGTGTCGTGCACACATGATATCATTGTTTGCATCAGCAAGAGTGTTTGTGGCTTGGATGATGAACCAGGTAGAAGTGTGTTTCAGGAAGGAAATCCTAAGACGGGGTGGGGAAGCAGGTGAGAAGGGTCCTGGGGCACTTTTGGCCCCTGTTCTCTTTGAATTGGAATTGGCAAGGTGCATGGTGGCTGGTCCGTGAAGAGCTGGCCACTTACCTGGTCTGGGCCTGAGTGGGGGAGGAGGAGGAGGAGGCAGGGTTGCAGCCAGGTCGGGGAGCGGGGAGCATCTAGTGTGGGGACACGCCGCTTACAGGGTGTCGTGGGGCCTGGGGCCACATCAGTCAGGGCGTCGTCCATCAGGCACTTGGAGAAAGTGGGGAAGGTCTCAGTGTCCGGCACCCTTGCTTGGAGTGAGCTGCAAAAGGAATGCGTGAAGGGAGGGAGAGATGGCGGGTGGGCCTGGATTTACTGCCCTGGGCACTCGGGAGAAGGGTGTTGGGACTGAGTGCAGGCATCAGAGACCGAGATGGGGCCGTCCGCGCCAAAACCGGGTGTGCGGGGTCACCCTTCGTGTGGGAAGGTGGGCCGTTTAAGTCCTTTGGGAATGAGCTGGGAAATAAAAGTGAATAAAGTGAACTTGAACTCTGAGGGTAAGGTGGTAACCTAGGTTTTCCGGTCATGATTGGGGTCTGATAGTGACGGACAGACTCCGGTGTCCACAGTGCTGCACGATTTTCTTCTGCGGAGGTCAGAATGTCCAGGACCTCGTTGGCTGTGGACATATGTCTTTCAGAAGGTAGAGGAGGGATAGGGGAACAGAGGTAACGGGGTAAACTGATGCTGATGGAGGCGGTGGGGCGTGATCAGGCAGCCTTGGCTCTTCACGGCCCTTTGGCTAGAACGCAGAAGAGGGAAGCTGTTCACACAGGAGGAGGGCTGCTTGGCAGACAGGCTTCCAGAATCGTGAGGAGGGAAGGAAAGTGAGGAGGAGTCTAACCAAGGTTTAGCCAAGGAGTGCAGAGGGTGTGGTGTCAGGAGGCCAGCATACAGAGAGGAAGCCCCCATCCCCAGAGAGGAAGAACAGAGTGGAGACGGCCCGAGCCCTGGACATGGACCGGCTCTCCACAGGCAGCCAGGTGCCAGGTCTGGGCGAGGGAGTCAGTGTCACCCCTGGGCAAAGGTCTTGGCTGGTGATAAACACATGTTTGTGAGCCCAGGAGGCCACCCGGTGTGTCCTGTGAATCAGAGCGCAGCACTGTGGTCCCTGGGGTTGGGCAGATGCGCTGGGACTGAAGCGGTTCTTGAGGGAGTAAGCTGAGCTGTCGCCGGCCTGCACCTTCCTGGGCGGTGGTTGTCCATCACCTGGGCAGAGGTAGGGTGGGTGCCTGCAGATGAGGTCTGTGCAACATCTTGCTGGGAGGGCTGATAACAGGGACATAAGATGCTTTGTGCAGCCTTGGAACACGGAGATGTCTAACAGGGTGCTGAGGGTCTGTGTTTAGGTCCAGAAGCCACCACGGAGGATTTGGGAGCTCCAACTCGGCAGCAGCGTTGCCTGGCCACTTTGCCCACCTGCCGCTGTTGGCCATTGCCTCCTAAGCCCTGGGCTGGTGTGGCTTATAGCAGTCCCCTAGTTTTAGCCAGTTGTTTTGCATTGATCTCTGCTTCCCCTTGTTTAGGCCTCTCTCTCTTCCTGAGTCCGATGTTGTTAGTCCTCAAACTGCTGGAGTGTGTTGGGAGCTGAGTCTGATTTTCCTGCTGACGTAGTTGGGGCAGGAGGAGGTGTGTCCCTGAGCACGGGCTCCGGTGCGGCGTGGCCGGCAGAGGCCCCTTTCAGCGCGGCCCATGCTCACTGGCTCACACATGCACAGGCACACACATGTGCAGGCACACACATGCGCACAGTTTTGCGCACACAGGTTGGGTCCCAGTCGGCAGCGATGAGGCCCCTCAACAAGCAGGAACAGCTTGATTGTGTTGTCATTGCTGGGAGTATCTTCCATACTTCAAGTCACTTGGCAACACGTAGACCCTTCAGAGAGGAGGTCCTGGTGAAGCATACATGGAAGATGTTTAACCTTAAAATCCAGCAGGATGGAACATTCACCCGGGAGCTCCTCACAGAGCAAGTCTGATGGCGCTGGCCATCTTGCCGGGGGACTCAGCAGCCTGTGTCCGAAGCTGTGAGACACCTCCCTTTCCACCAAGTGATCAAGAGTCTATCCTAGGGAACATAAGGGGACACAAGTGGAGAAAAGCAAGGCTTTTTTTTTTTTGCGGTACACGGGCCTCTCACTGTTGTGGCCTCTCCCGCTGCAGAGCACAGGCTCTGGATGCGCAGGCTCAGCGGCCATGGCTCACGGGCCCAGCCGCTCCGCGGCATGTGGGATCTTCCCAGACTGGGGCACGAACCCGTGTCCCCTGCATCGACAGGCGGACTCTCAACCAGTGTGCCACCAGGGAAACCCTTTTTTTTTTTTTTTTTTTTAATAAAAATGAAAAACTTGAAGCAGCCCAGGGGTCTGGCAGGGGACATATGGTATATCTGTAGAGTGAGATATTATAGGGCCTTTAAAAATGCTGGTTTGGAACAATATTTAATGAATATTCAATGATATGGGGAAATCTCTCTGTTATCTTGTTAAGTGGGGAAAAAAAGCATGTCGAATTACATAGTGTATAAATGTATGTAAGATGAAGGACAGAATCGTCGAGTGAAATCTAGGAGAATGTTAATGGTAACCTTTGAGTTTTGGGGTTATGAGTAGTTGTGTTTGTTTGTTTTTATAATGTTCGGGGTTTCGCCAGGTGTTGTGTGCGAAGTGTGCTTGCTCTTTATGGACGGCAGAAAGCTTTTGCTTTGGTTTGGTCTGGTGTGGTTTTTAAGGCATTGAGGAAACCAGCCCACAAACCGCCCTCGAGCTGCTCCCCATCCCATGTGCCAGCATACAAGGACGTCTTGAATTGTATGAGGTGCCTCTGTGTCCTCTCTGTTCCTGAGCAGCCCTGGCGGCAGGCTGGCACATGCACCCGTGGTGCCGACCCCGTCTGGAGAAGGGCAGGTGCTGGAGCCAGCAGATCGTCCTTGTCCCTAGAACGTCCGCGTGGTCAGCACGTTAAATGTGATTCACTCGTGCCCCTTCGGGTCCCCACTGGCCTGCTTCTTGTGCCTCTATGTTCCTTTTGCCAGCACTTCCTGTAAGTGGAACCATACAGCATGGCCTTTCTCATCTGCTCGTTCAGCTCAGCAAGTCCATTCACATTCGCATACTGCAGCGAGTGCCGTCCTATCCCTGGTGGCACTCCTGTGCACGCAGTCACCCAGTTTGTTTGTCCATTTACCTATCAATACAGTTTGGGTTTCCTGATTTTGGCTACTGTGAATGATGCTGCTATGAACATTCTTGTACAAATCCTTTAAAATTAAAAAGAAATATTTTTTTTGTGGTGAAATACACATTTATCATGTTGGCCCTTTTGTAAGTGTCTGATTCAGTGACATGAGACATTCAAACGCACAAATCCTCATGTGTACGTGTCTCTGGGAGTGGGGTTGCTGGCCATGTGTGTGTCTGCTTCCCGTACAGGGAGTGGTCAGACTGGGTCCTGAAGTGACCTTTCATTTTGAGTCCCTACCGGCAACACGTAGAGTTCTGTGGCTCTACATCTTGGCCAGCCTCGGCTGTTGTCAGCCTCTTTCCCTTTTAATCAGCTTTATTGAGGTGTAATTTATGTAACCCAGAACCTGTATCTGTGTAAGGCCTGCAGTTCAGTGGCTGTGCTGACAGGTGCACTCACCTGAGAAGCCATCACCTCCCTCCACTCTTTGCAGACTACACCCCCTGCCCCAGACCTGGCCACCGCTGACCTTTACATCACAGACTGGTTTGCATTTCTGGTGTTTTTCTATGAGCGGAACCACACGGTGTATAGTTGTGTGTGGCTTCTTTCTCTCCCCGTGTCGTGTGGGCTTCAGCCACGTCGCTGTGTGTAGTTGTGGTTCATGCCTCCTTTGTGTGCAGCGTTCCACGCATGAGGACGGCAGTGTATTCATCTACTCTGCACATGGGCTTTGGGAGACTTTCCGTGTTTGGGTCACTCTGAGTAGTGCTGCTGTGAAAATTCTCACACGTGTTTTTGGTGAGTGAGTGTCTGTGTTTCTGTATGGGAAGCAGTGAGGGGTGGAGTTGCTGGGCTGCAGGTGCAGCCTTAGTAGATACCACCCAGTGGTCCAGAGCAGTTAAGCAGTTTCTATCCCATCAGGAGGGTATGAGAGTTGTGTTCGCTCTATATCCTGCTTCCGTCCTCGCCATGCTGAGGGCCATACAGCATTCCATCCTGTGGATCACCTCCTGTTAAATCCTCCCAGTGGGTGGATTTTTAGCCTGTATTGAGTCTGTTTATAATAGAAAACGATGCTGAGGTAAATACCGTCGGTTACTGGTACCCTGGGACGTTCCCTCTCTGTTGCTGCTGTACCTCGTCATCTTACTGTTCTGTAGGTGTAGTGATCAGTCACAGTGTAGGACCAAGGTCCCTGTTCCTTTGCTGGCTGTGAACAGAGGGCTGTCCCAGCTTCTCAGGGTCACCTGCACTCTTCACCATGTCCCCCTCCTCCACCTCCAAAGCCAGGTCAGCCGTCCTTCCGTCTCATCTGTCAGACTCACCGGCAAAGGGTCCCCACTCTGAGGGCTCCAGATGACATTGGGCCCACCCGGGTAACCAAGGGTCCTCTCCCTTCTTGAGGCCCATAACCCATCACATCTGCAAAGCCCCTCTGCCCTGTGGGAAGCATGTCCCCAGGTTCCAGGGACTAGGACTCTCCCACCACAGCCTGATGAAAGGTTCTTTTTGTTATTTTGTGTTGGTAGGGTTTTACAGGCTGGTCGGAGGAGTGCACGTTTGCATTTCTGCGAGATGCTGCCAGGATTAGTTAACTGCTGTGGACTGAACATGTGTCCCCCCAAATTCACACACTTACACCTGACTTTCAGGTGGTGGTCTTAGGAGGTGGGGCCTTCAGGAGGTGATCAGGTCAGGAGGGTGCGTTGTTGTCCTTGTAAAAGAGACCCTGGAGAGTTCCCTCACCCCCTCTGCCCCTGAGGACACAGCGGGAAGCCGCCCCACCAGGCACAGAATCTGCAGCCACTGTGGTCTTGGACTCCCAGTCTCCAGACAGTGGGAGATAAATGTCTGCTGTTTGGAAGTCCCAGTCTGTGGAATTCAACCCAACCAAGAAATACCACAAACTGAGTGGCCTAAAACAGCACCTACTTATTAGCGCCCAGTTCCTGTGGGTCAGGAATCTGGGCATGGCTTGGCCGGGCCTCACAGGACCTCTGTCTCTCACAGGCTGTGCCCAGGTGTGGGCTGGGGCAGAATCCCTTCTGAGCTTATGTGGTTGTTGGCAGCAGCCGGCCACCCTCCTTCCTGGCCATGGGCCTCTCCCCGGCACGGCTTGCTTCACGGAGCAGCAGGACAGTCCTGTGCAACGTGATCACGGAGGGGACGGCGTCACTCGGCCCTATTCCAAGGGTCAGAAGCCAGTCTCAGATCCCACTACCCTCGGGAGGGGCATGTTTGGGGTGGGAGTGCCGGGAGGCGGGACCTGTGCCCACCTGCTAGTGCCCACACACTGTTCTGAGACCCTCCTCTCTCTCCACGCACGCCGTGGTGCGAGGTGTGTGGCCTTGACAGAGGCCTGTGCTGTGGCCTCCCCTTTGGGAGGATGCATAAAGGATGGTCAGGCATGTCCAGGAGGACCGCTTAGCCTAGGGCTGCCTGCACGGCAGTGTGTGGGTCCCAGACACTCCTGTGTGTCTGCCTGTGTCACTGGAAGTTTTTTCTGGTTCCAAGAGGACCTAGACATTTTTTTGTTTTTGTCTGTCTCTGGGAACTTGGCGAGACCTTATTTTCCCTCCCTAAGGAGTAACACTAAGAACAGCGGCTGCCTGTCTTGAGTTTGGGAGCAGCGCCCTGACGCTGTGCGTTGGCTTCGTGTTGGAAATGCATGGGGAGCCTGACTGGGTCCAGGAGGCGAGGTCTGGGAGCTCTACTGGAAGACCAACTCCTCCAGCCTGGGGACTGAGCTGCATCTGCAGCGCCCCCGTGAAACTGCGGGCTCCCCTGCTGCCTGCAAGGGCGTGTGCTTGGGGCCACACTGCCCGGGAGCTGCGTGCCAGTTTCAGGTGCTGGATTTAATACTGCAGAGGAAGGCATTGATTAACATTTTCTCTTTCATTCCTAACTCAGTCTTTTATCACTCAGTTTTTGTTCTTTGTTATGAATTTTTAACAAGTTGTCCTGTGGCTTTTCATGTTGTTGGAAAGTAGCTGGATGGTTAGGCACTTAGTGTTGACTGAATAGACATAAAGACAGAAGAGAGGTTGGGGGATGTGCTGTGTGGTGGGATGTCCCTCCTTGCCATTCCCTGCAGGTGGGTCTGAGTTGAGCCTGGACAGGTATGTGGGAAATGCCTCCACCCAGGGTCAGTCAGGTTGTGCCTAGTGGTCTTCATTCTCACTGGCTTCTGCTCCCTAGGAGTGATGGACAACTAGGCTTTGAAACATCTGCAGTCTTGGTTTGTACGCACAAGCTGAAGCTGCAAACTAACTTGGTTTGTTCCCTTTGCCCTGATTACCTTGTAATTTCCTAGGGGTGGAGTGAAGATGAATTTTCTAGGGGTCTTTTGTTCTGAGTTGGTGCCAACAGATGTGGGAAGTGTGACTCCTGAGGGAGGACCGGCCGTGCGGGAGAAAAGGAGCCCAAGGAACGTGGCTTCTGCACCAGGTCAGGTTGTCCTTGACAGGCTGGAGCCGTGGCTGTGGATGCCCCACTCAGGTGGAAACGCCCTATGCCCGAATATGGGAGGCTGCAAAGACAGGGGTGTGTCCTGCTGGTCAGTGCCACCCAGCGCTCAGCCTTCCTCCTGTGTGTCCCTGTCTCGGGGGGCCTGTGGGGGTGCCCGGTAGACTCCCCAAATCACTAGGATGTGAGCAGCTGTCAAGATGAGACTTGAGGAATTCCCTGGTGGCGCAGTGGTTAAGAATCCGCCTGCCAATGTAGAGTTCGAGCCCTGGTCCGGGAAGATCCCACATGCTGCGGAGCAACTAAGCCCATGCACCACAACTACTGAGCCTGCGCTCTAGAGCCCATGAGTCACAACTGCTGAGCCCACGTGCCACAACTCCTGAAGCCCACACGCCTAGAGCCCGTGCTCCGCAGCAAGAGAAACCACCACAATAAAAAACCTGCACACCACAATGAAGAGTAGCCCCCGTTCTCCGCAACTAGAGAAAGCCTGCGCACAGCAACGAAGACCCAACACAGCCAAACAAACTAAATAAATAAATAAAAGAAAGAAAATATTTGTTAAAAATCTTTAAAAAAAAAAGATGAAACTTGAGTGACCTTTTTGGTAGCCTTCTTCCTTCTGCCTCCCCCATCTCTTGAGTCTGTGCTCTGAAGCACCTGTTGCACAGGCGGCAGCATCAGCAGCCAGGCAGTTACAGTGCTCCTGCCTCTCCAGCCTGTCACGTTTTCCCAGAGCTGGTGAGCTGCTTGGTGCTTAGCTCCTCCCTGCTGGGGGCAAGGCCAGCGATGCAGAAATGGGGTAGGAGGCCGGCAGGACCAGTGCTCTGCAGCATCCCCTTTACTGTCCTGAAAAGGAGTGAAGTTAGTAGATCATCTGTTCTACCCACACTAGGAACTAAAACACACACATACGTATACATACTTCGGTAATGTAAAGGAGGAAGAAAGGGGTGCAGTGGGATGTCATAAGATCGTTTGTGGTTAAGCAAGTCAGTGCTTGGGGACAGTTGTACTAGATGCTGAGAAAGTGACGAGGAAAATGTACCTGATATAGGTATTACTGTGGGTGATGTGATTTTTTTTTCCAAAATGGTGAACAATTCTCGTTAAAATTCTGAACAAACAAGACAGAGTCTCCTGTGATTCACAAGGTGGAAGCATCCCTGCAAAACGTGGTGTGAGGGTGGGGCCCACACGTTGTGCGGGGCGGGTCAGGGTCTCGGCACAGAGTGAGAGCCACCGGTGCTGCGCCGTGAATACCCAGCCGGTAGGGACGCGTCGGTGGGAATCTGAATGCTCAGGCTGCAGATCCTGGCCGGGTGCTGCCCAAGACAGCTGGATGCCTGGTGGACAGTAGAAGTTTAAAAAGCCTCTTGTGTCAAGTGAATTGCACTCCTTTCAGAAACCCCATGAAACAGTAGGAAGACCTTCTTAACAACTCGTGAACACCTCAGGTGACAGGGGCTGACAGTCTGGGAGGGGCAGAGAGCTGAAGCCTGGGCTGTGAGGGGCCAGCAGGGACCCCCGAGCCAGGGGCCAAGTGGCTGGGCAGCCCCCAGTGGGGACACAGGAGGTCTACTCTGGCCCCTGGTGGCCTCCCGAGCCCTGTGTCCATCAAGGGAGTGTCTACAGTCCTAGAGCCTGAGGCCTGGTCACCTGGGAACCCCTCCTCGTGTGTGAGCTGCCCCCGCCCCCTTGCGCACCGGGCAGCTGCCCCAGCTCCTGAGAGCTGGTTTGTGTTCTCAGCAGTCATGCCTGTGCTGTACAAGGTGTTAGATGCTTTCCGTGAAACCTCTGTTCCCCACGTTCTCAAGCACGGGTGGGGTGAGGTGAGGGAGAGGTGATGGAAGTTCTGCAACAGCAGATATTGAGACCTAAGAGCTGTCGGAGCTGGTTCAGCCGTGGAGTCTGGCTGGCACCATCCTTGCCTACAGGAGGTGCTGCCTCTTCGGGCAGGCCTCTCTTTGGACTTGCTTTGTCAGTATTTTCTATGAATTTGTAAAGCACACTGTACATTTTTATCCAGATTTGGGAGGTGGGCAGGTGAGAGGCAGAGCAAGCGTGAAAAATATACGTGAGTTTTTTCGTTTTGTTTTTTTTTATTTTTTGGCTGCACCGCACAGCATGTGGGATCTCATCAGTTCCCCCACCAGGGATCAAACCCCCGCCCCCTGAAGTGGAAGTACAGAGTCCTAACCACTGGACCATCAGGGAAGTCCCCTACTTGAGATTTTTTTTTTTTTGCGGTATGCAGGCCTCTCACTGTTGTGGCCTCTCCCGCTGCAGAGCACAGGCTCCGGACGCGCAGGCTCAGCGGCCATGGCTCATGGGCCTAGCTGCTCCGCGGCATGTGGGATCTTCCCGGACCGGGGCACGAACCCGTGTCCCCTGCATCAGCAGGTGGACTCTCAACCACTGCGCCACCAGGGAAGCCCCCTAATTGAGATTTTTTTACCTCTGAGGGAGCGTGTCAGCCTGAGGGCTGTCCGTGTTTTCTGCACGGCCAGCTCCCCGGCCATTCTCAGCTGGACACTGCCGTCTGCTGTGGGGACCTGCCGTCCACTGCCCTCAGTCCCCTCACAAGGCTGCTCAGCCTTTCTGGGGGTGCCAGTGCCGTGCTGTAGGGAGGGCTCCTGGGCGGGAGTCTCACTGGTTTAGTGGCCCATTCCCTGGGAACCCTGTTCTCCGGGAGCCCTCTGACCCAGCTGGTGGACTGTGGGAGGTGCGGGGGGGCGTGCTGGGAGGAGTGCAGAGCTGATCCCTCATGGTGCCTGCTCCTGGCTCTGAGTGCCTGTCCCCACAGGTCTCTCTTGGGCATTTGGCAGAGCTTTGAGCAGAGCCCCTGGAGGGTGAGGACTGGTCATCCTTTCTGAAGTTGAAGTCGTGAGTAAGGGGTCGGTTGGGCGCAGGCGGTGGGTGGGCAAGGCACCCAGCTGTGCAAGCCTCACGGTGTGCAGAGGCTGGCCTCCTCCCCAGAGGCGGGCAAGGGCAGCAGCCCCGCTCCCTGTGCCCTGCTTCCTCCTGGGTCCTTCCTGGGCGCCCGCTCCTTCCTGCAGCTCCAGGCTGGGCCTTTGGGCCATGGTGCCACCTCGATCGGGGTCCTTTCATGGGGGCTGCCCTTGGCAGAGGGTATCCAGTCCCCATGGCCAGAACCTGCTGGGCTGGTCCACCACATGGAGGTGACATTGTGTAGAGGATGGGCATCCCCATCCACAGCCTTCCTGGAGGTTGCTGTTTCCAACACTGTCCTCATGGGGCCCAGCTCTCACAGCAGCTGTAGAGCCAGGACTGAAAGGAGGGTGTCCTGGGCCAAATCTGAGCTTCCTGTTTGACAGAGAATTCCAAGAGTTTCCACCCAAAGAAGTGGGTTATCAGCAGACAATTGGGGGGAGGGGTGGATGCAGAGGAAGGACGGTGGAGACGGGCCTGAGTTCTATTCCTCCCTGAAGAGTGTTTCTTTAGCTTGAGAATATGTGCAGGAGAATCTTCTTTCACTTTAAAAAAAAAAATGTGGCAAAATATACACAACATAAAATTTACCATTTTAAATATTTTTGGGTATATAGTTCAGTGGCACCCCCATCAGCTCCAGAAATTTCTCATCTTCCCAACTGAAACTGTCCCCACTAAGCACTAACTCCCCACCCCCTCCTCCAGCCCCTGGCGACCTCTATCTACTTTCTGTCTCTGAATCTGATGCTCTAGGGCCCTCGTAGAAGGGATCATACAGGATTTGCCCTTTTGTGTAGGGCTTATTTTACCGAGCATAATGTCTTTAAGGTTCATCCATGTTGTAGCATGTGTCAGACTTTCCCTCCTTTTTATTTTTTTCATTATTTTTTAAAATTATTTTTATTTTTGGCTGCATTGGGTCTTCGTTGCTGTGCACGGGCTTTCTCTAGTTGTATCAAGTGGGGTCCACTCTTTGTTGTGGCGCATGGGCTTCTCATTGCGGCGTGCGGGCTTCTCATTGCAGTGGCTTCTCGTTGCAGAGCACAGGCTCTAGGAGCGTGGGCTTCAGTAGTTGCAGCACGCGGGCTCGGTAGTTGCAGCATGCGGGCCCTAGAGTGCACGGGCTTCAGTAGGTGCAGCGTGTGGGTTCTAGGGTGCGTGGGCTTCAGTAGTTGTGGTGCGCAGGCTCTAGAGCGTGGGCTCAGTAGTTGTGGTGCACAGGCTCAGTAGTTGTGGCGCACAGGCTTAGTTCCTCTGCGGCATGTGGGATCTTCCCGGACCAGGGATCAAACCCATATTCCCCCTACATTAGCAAGCAGATGCTTAACCACTGTGCCACCAGGGAAGTCCCTTTCCTTCCTTTTTTTTTTTTTTTGCGGTACACGGGCCTCTCACTGTTGTGCCTCTCCCATTGCGGAGCACAGGCTCCGGACTCGCAGGCTCAGCAGCCATGGCTCATGGGCCTAGACGCTCCGCGGCATGTGGGATCTTCCCAGACCCGGACACAAACCCGTGTCCCCTGCATCGGCAGGCAGACTCTCAACCAATGCGCCACCAGGGAAGCCCCCTTTCCTTCCTTTTTAAGGTGGAATAATATTTTGTTGTACAGATGGACTTCATCCATCTTTGGACGCTTGGGTTGCGCCCACCTTTTGACTATTGTGAATAACACTGCAGTGAACGTGGATGTGCAAATATATACATGTTCGATTTCCTGCTTTCACTTCTTTGCGGTATAAACCTGAAGTGGAATTTCTGGATTACGTGGTAATTCTGTGTTTAATTCTCTGAGGAAATGCTATACTGTCTTCCATGGTGTCTGCACCATTTTCCATTCCCGCCAGCAGTGCACAAAGGTTCCGATTTCTCCACATCCTCACCAATGCTGCTTACTTTCTGGGTTTTTGATAATAACCATCTAGTGGGTGTGACGTGGTATCTCATGTGGTTTTTTCTTTATTTTAATTAATTAATTAATTTTTTGGCTGCATCAGGTCTTCATCGTTGGTTCTTCATTGCTGCACACAGGCTCTCTCCAGTTGGGGCAAGCGGGGGCTACTCTTCGTTGTGGTGCATGGGCTTCTCATTGCGGTGGCTTCTCTTGTTTCGGAGCTTGGGCTCTAGGTGCGTGGGCTTCGGTACTTGCAACACACGGGCTCAGTTGTTGTGGCTTACGGGCTCAGTAGTTGTGTCACACGGGCTTAGTTGCTCTGCAGCATGTGGGATCTATCCAGGGCTCGAACCCGTGTCCCCTGCATTGGCAGGCGGATTCTTAACCACTGCGCCACCAGGGAAGTCCTTCTCATGTGGTTTTGATTTGCATTTCCCTACTGATTAGTGATGTTGAGCATCCTTTCATGTGCTTATTAGCTATTTGCATATCTTCTTTGGAGAAAGTCTTTTGCCCATTTTCTAATTGGATTTTTGTTGTTGTTGAGTGGTAGGATTTCTTCATATTTTCTGAATATCAGTTCCTCATCAGATACGTGATTTGCAAATATTCTCTCCCATTTCGTGGATTGTGTTTTCATTCCGTTGAGTGTCTTTTGATGGGTGGGAGCCAGGTTTTGACACATGGTTAGAAGTTAGCCAGATGGAAGGACGTTGAGGGTAGAGGCTTCACGTGCAGCTCTCTGAGGTTGGCTTTGCACATGCACACACAATGTGTGAGAGCAGTGTCTGCATTAAAAATGCCCATTTCCAAGCCTTCTTAGAGCAAGTGTTATAAACAGCCAAGAAGCTGATGACATCTTTAAGGCTTAAGGGAGGAGGAGGAAAGACAGCTTTTAGGAAGTTTCCCGATGGCCTATAAACCAGTTGAAGATCTTACATCTAAAGTAATGCATCCAGCACTGGCCCTGCTCCTACCCACCTTTCTTGGACTGACTTTTTTCGCTTAAAAGTATGAAAAAATAATAAACAAGGATCTACTGTGTAACATAGGAAACTATATTCGATATCTTATATAAATCTATAATGGAAAAGAATCTGAAAAAGGATAGAGATATATATATAGCTGAATCACTTTGCGGTACACCTGAAACATAATTCAACTATACTTCAATTTTAAAAAGTATAGGGTTTCCCTGGTGGCGCAGTGGTTGAGAGTCTGCCTGTCGATGCAGGGGACATGGGTTCGTGCCCCGGTCTGGGAAGATCCCACATGCCGCGGAGCGGCTGGGCCCATGAGCCATGGCTGCTGAGCCTGCGCGTCCGGAGCCTGTGCTCCGCAATGGGAAAGACCACAACAGTGAGAGGCCCGTACCGCAAAAAAAAAAAAAAGTATAAAGAATAAAAACTAAAGACATGGCAAGCAGAGGTTCTCCAGATACCTCTCCAGAGAAATGGCATTTTAGACGTTACTGTACCACTAAATCATGCTCCAAGCACGCTCCCGTTGTCAGTACCTGGGAGCTGCGATGAACCCAAGAACTCAGAAAACCCATTAGCTTTGAGAAGCACACGACGTGGGCCGATGCTGAGACCAGCTGCCCTCCCTTTGGCCGGTGCCATTGGTACCCGGCTTGCGTCTCTGGGGTGACAGGAGGGTGGCCAGCTGGGGTCACTGGGCTCCCTGGGCTGGAGCCACACTTCTGCTTGGCTTCAGGGACTGGGCGCTGGCCAGGTGGGTCCTTCAGCCACCCTCTGCTTCCTTGCAGGGATCGACTACAAGACTACCACCATCCTGCTGGACGGCCGGCGGGTCAAGCTGGAACTCTGGTGAGTCGGGCTGTGCGGCCAAGGTGCCTGGCTGCCACACTTCAGTTGTTGTGCGGGCCGGGAAGCCAAGTGAAGTGACTCAGGAATCCTTAAGGAGACTGGAAGGCGCCCTGTTTACGTGTCAGTAGACTAGCTATTGATACCGCCCCTGTATAAACATGGGCTGGAACGTGATGCAGAAACCAGAAGGCCCAGGGCTGCTTGTTCGGGCAGAGCCCAGCTCCCTTTGCCCACAAAGACTCACTTCCACAGGAGCCACAGCCCCTCTCACCTTGCCCTTTACTGGGCTCCACATTAAGGGCATTTCCAGAACCTCAAAGTTGAGCTGTAAATTCCTCCAGGTTTGGGGTTCTCCCGCCCCACAGGGCAGTCTCCTGGGGTGCCCAGGCCCATGGAGGTTGGCCAGCATGTGCAGCAGAGTAGGAGGGGGTCATGCTGTGCATGCTGGGGTCCCATGGGCCGCATCCCCAACCGCCTTTGTTTCAGGGACACATCGGGCCAGGGCAGGTTCTGCACCATCTTCAGGTCCTACTCCAGGGGCGCACAGGTAAGACCAGCGGTGCTGCCGGGGCTGTTCTCCAGAGGGGCCGCTCTCCTCACACGTGCGGTGCTGTCAGACACCACGTGCAGGGTTCTTTCCAAGGAAGTTTTTCGTTTGAACATCAGCCTTCCAACCAGGAGCCCAAACAAGGATGCCCCCGAGTGGAGGGGCCTCAGCCTTCAGAGGGTGCCAGGGCCCCACGAGCTCCTGTGGCCCTTGCTGCCCAGAGCTGCTGCAGGAGGTGTGTGGGAACCCTGTACTGTGGAGAGGTCCCCCATCACCTGGTTCACCAGGGGTGACTTCTCCCTGTGCTGAGTGAGGAGGCTGCTGGAGCTCCCAGGCCAGCCGGTCTGGATCACTCATCAGACCGCGGGACTGGGAGCTGGAGCCGCCGTGGGAGGGGCTGCCACAGGTCCTAAAGGGCAGGGCATTAGCAGGGAGCGGAGATGGGGGCTGTCCCAGGCGGGGCCTGCCCTGGAAGAGCACCTAAGCTGTGGCCTGCGCAGGGGTGAGGGGGCTCACTGGGGGGCCTGGGGACTTGCTCGTCCCTCTCTGTGTCTCCTGGGCTCCCTACGACGGGCTTGCATGCTGACCGGGTCTGTTTGTGATTCAAGGCTGGAAGGAGGGGAAGAAGCAGTTGTGTGAATAGACCAGCTACCCACTCGCTGCTTCAGCGTGAGGGGACTGGATTCAAGACCAGCCCTGTCTGTGCAGGGCAGGGCCATGACCCCTTGGGCTTCTGGAATTGCTGAGGAGAGCCCTCAGTCAGCCCTGTCCAACCATTCTCCCCAAACAGGGTGCTCCGCCAGGGGGCCCATGGGCCCGTGTCAGGGCCTCTGGCTGTGTAGAGCCTGTCACCCCTTCAATCTGGCCTGGGTAGTGAGGAGCCCCGGGCGTCCTTTCTGCCTGGTGAGCAGGAATCGATGGTGTCTTCAGGTGACCAGGCTCCCCCTCCTGAGCCGGAGACGCTCAGGGGTGGTGAGAGCGCCTCTCTCCCTGCTGAGGTGTGAATGTGGGTGGAGGACCCTCAGGCTGGGCTCAGAGGCTCCAGACTGCAGTGGTGCTGCCTGTCCGCTGGCTCCACCCCCCAGTGTGTGCCTGGTGTGAGGGGCCGCAGAGGTGGTGCTTAACCTGGCAGTTCCACCTGGAGCAGCTGGTGCTGGGTGGTCAGGGACAGCAGCCCTCAGGTGTGGATGGCACTGGATGTGAGGTTAAGGAAGGACAAGGCCCTCACAGCCGGGCCCTCAGTGGATGCACGGGGAGCGCTTGAGCACCAAGGAGAATGTTCCGTGGGCTACCTTCTGTAGAGGAGGGACCCTGACAATGATTCATACATACAAGGAAGTGAGAAAGCCATGTTCCGAGGGGAGGTGTTCATTATTTCTGGACCATGGGATTACTGATGAGTTCTGTTGTCTTCCCTTTGCTTTTGAATGTTTCCCAGTTTTTTTGGCACACACATTGTTACTTTTTTGATAAAAAAAGAAAATGAGGAGATAAGGGGAGTAGTTACCTTGGGTTATGATAATTGGGCGATTGGGAAATATCAAGGAAGGTCCTGGGAGACTGAACCTGAACGGGCTCAGATGTCCGCTTGCTCGGATGTGAACATGGAGCAGGACAGAAGGGCACACCTGAGAACCTGGGCATTCGCCAGAGCACGCGCTTTGGGGAAGGGAACACCTTTACCACGTCCACATCCTCTCCAGAGCAATCAGCAGTCAGTGTGCATGTGTCGTTGCTTGCGCTTAATTCTGTGCTAATTCCAGAGGTTCTTGTTGCTTCTGGGCTGGAGGAGCCAGTTGCAGATTCTGAGTGCGCATCTCGGGCCTGGATGGTGGGTGGATAGGTGGTTTTTGGCTGCAAAGCTGACCGTGGGTGCTCCTACCTAAACAGTAGTGCTTCGCCTTTCCTGTTTCCATCCTGCTTGGTTGGTGTTTTCCAGATTTGGCACCAGCATGGCTTTGTGCAGCCCGATGGTGCAGACTGGCATAACTGTCTTCCCAAGTCTTGTTTTTCTTGTCTTGTCACCCTCCTACCCTCGGTTAAGAACAAAGAGGCCTTGCAGATCTCTCAGGGCCCAGGCCACAGAGCCACTGACCAACCCCTGGCCCTCTCTGTCTTGTGGCCCTTGTTTTCTGTTGCCGAGGTCTGAGGTGGCCACTCGTGGCTCAGGGGGAGAGCGGTCCCCTGCGCCAGTTCCCCCGGGGCTGTGCGTGTGGAGGGAGCCAGCGGTGGGCGACGTCCTGTTTAGTTGGGGTTTGGGATCAGCTGGATTAGGACGAGGGGGAGCTCAGTGAGGCACTGGTCTCCTGGAGGGAGGGTTTCAGGTTTCACATGGAGAGCGGTCTGGGTGCCCAGTGAGTGCTGACTAGGACACCACCCTGCCAGTCGGCCCCGCCTGGGTGGGGCGCGTGTGGATCAACAGCTTTGACGGCTACTCCCCTTGTCAGTGCGCTGGCTTCTGGGCAGAGCCCATGCATATGAGTGTGGGCAGGTGTGTTCAGCCACAGTCTCTGGTTCCTTGGCAGCTTCACCACACAAATGCATTACTCACTCCAAAACTAACTTAATTAAAAACCGCACCTCTGTGCTTTAGTTGGGGTGGTGATTGCGCAGGTATATATATTTGTCCAAAGTCATCAAACTGTTCATACCTAAAACCTGTGCGTTTTTTTGGTGTATAAGGTCAATAAATCACCTTGGCAACAATAAGGGTGTGCACTCCTAGGCCCAAGCTCCACATCCAAAGATTCTCTCTTACAGCTCGAGTTATATGTATGTACTCAGAGGTTCATCGCTGATGTTTGTAATAAAATTAGGTGCATTACCTGAAACCCAACAGCAGTGCTAGCTGATGAGCCTGGCATGAGGTGCTGGCCGCTGTGGGGGAAGGGCCCTGCGGGTGCCAGGCGGTTTGCACCATGACCCAGTCCGGGTCAGGAAACGCCTGGGAGATGCTTGAAAGACAGGTGATTCCTGGGCGGGTTAAGGGACCAGAGCTTCTATTTATACCCTAGAGTACTTACTAACTTTTAAAAAGCTAAGCAAAAAAAAAGGAAAAGAAATATAGTGAGAATCTCTTTGCCCCTCCTCTGGCTCTTTGAGATACACAGCTGATTCTGGAGTCCTTTGAGGGGGTAGTCCTGGTAACCAGGAGCCTCATTTTGGTTTCTCAACTATCCCACCTGTGGTCGACCCTAGGTGTTTTTCCCTGCCAAGCCCATGATCACTTTGGTCCCCGTCTGCAGTGTGACCAGCTCTGTGTCCTTCCTCCTGTGACCTCTCTGTCATCACCCTGCCCTGTCAGACTTAGGTGGTGGTTGTTGGTGGTGGGCAGAGGCTGGTGCCAGCCAGGGGGAGCAGCCAAGGGCAGGCTCCTCCACAGCCTCAGGGTGCAGTTGAAGCCTGAACCCAAGAAATGGGCTTCTCCTCATTTGCTTGAGCTTTTAGGCCCACCCCTCTTCTTTCCCCACCTGCCAGTACTGGCCCGAGCTTTCGCTAGGCTTGGTGGGTCTGTGTGATTGGCCGGGGCCCGTGAGAGCCTGCCAGCAAGATGCGGCGGCCCTGGGGAGGGCAACCAAGTGGGCTGTGACCACAGCCTTCCCCCAATGCCCCAGAGTCCAGCAGTGGCAGGCTCGCACCGATCTGATCAGTGGAGACCTGTGGAGGGGCGGCAGCAGTGACCTGGACAAACCATCTTTCTCTAGACTTTTATATATAGAACATCCTGGAGTCCACCATGATTGGGCAGTTGAATCTGAGTGGGAAGCTAATCATCAAAGCTCAACTTGGGGAGGATATTCAGCGAATTCCCATTCATAATGAAGATAATATTTATGATGAATTAGTGCTAATGATGCAGTGACTCTTCAGAGGAAAACTTCTGAGTAATGATGAAATTACAATAAAATATAAACATGAAGATGGAGATCTTATAACAGTTTTTGATAGTTCTGACCTTTCCTTTGCAATTCAGTGTAGTAGGATACTGAAACCGACATTATTTGTTAACTGCCAACCAACACCCCTTGAATCAAGTCAGGTGAAATACCTTCATCGAGAACTGATGGAGCTTCTAAATAAAGTGAATCACTTATTGGATAGCTTGGAACCACCTGGAGAACCAGGACCATCCACCAACATTCCTGAAAGTGATACTGTGAATGGTAGGGAAGAAAAGCCTGCTGCTAGAAAAGGACATTAAAAAAAGAAGCCTGCTGGGCTTCCCTGGTGGCGCAGTGGTTGAGAGTCCGCCTGCCGATGCAGGGGACACGGGTTCGGGCCCCGGTCCGGGAAGATCCCACATGTTGCAGAGCGGCTGGGCCCGTGAGCCATGGCCGCTGAGCCTGCGCGTCCAGAGCCTGTGCTCCGCAACGGGAGAGGCTGCAACAGTGAGAGGCCCGCGTACCGCAAAAAAAAAAAAAAAAAGGCCTGCTGCTTCTGATTCTTCTGGAAAACAGTCTACTCAGGTTATGGCAGCAAGTATGTCAGCTTTTGATCCTTTCAAAAACCAAGGTGAGGGACTTCCTTGGTGGTCAAGTGGTTAACACATTATTGCCCGGAGATGTATCAATATGTTTTTAGAGAGTGATACGATTAACATCAGCATGCAAAGTTGTTAGAGCTTAAAATTGATCATGGGTTCATTATACAACTTACGATTGTCGTTATCATTCACATTTTGCTCCGTTAGGTTTTTGTTCCAACCTTGTGTATATTATAAATGTAAAATTTTCAAAAATGACGCATCGCGAAATTTTGAGTGAAGTAGAATATTTCGGTGAATTTTATGCAGATGCTTTCTCTGATTGTCCAAGCGACATATACCCTAGTGTCTCAGAAGATGATAGTTCTTCAGAATATAGTTCTGATTCAGACGATGTGAATAGTAGACCAACAAAAAGACAAAAAACTTTAGTGATTGATTCTGATACGGAAAGTGAACATGAAACTCCTTTACTTCTGCAGAAAAGTGGATCGAAGACAACATTTCTTGAAAATTAGAGGACTTTACAGGTGTGTCAGGTGTAACTATTGAATGTGATAACCCACAAAGTGTTAGTGAAATAGAAGAATTAACTTTTTGGCCGGCCAAACTAAAAATCGCCAGCCACAGGCGTTAAGTTTCTGCAAAAATCCTCTGGTCCATAATGAGTTAAGACTCCATGCTCCCAATGCAGGGGGCCCAGGTTCGATCCCTGGTCGGGAACTAAGAGGCTGCATGCCACAACAAAGATCCTGCATGCCGCAGCTAAGACCCGGCGTGGTCAGATAAATAAATTAAATAAATAAATATCTAAGAAGAGAAAAAAAACCAAGGTGAAATCAATAAAAATGTCCTGTCAGCGTTCGGCTTAACAGATGATCAGGTTTCAGGGCCACCCAGTGCTCCTGCAGAAAGAAGACTGCTCAGGAACTCGCAACAGCATTGCTGCCTCCTCTGCAGCTTACCCACCAGGAATTCAGCCACAGCAGCCACCATGTACAGGAGCTCAGACTCAAGCAGGTCAGAGTGAAGGTCAGATGTGCCAGCAGTACCTGCAGCAGGCCGGCCATGGCACTCAGCAGCCACAGGCACCTCCCAGCCACTACAGCAGAATGGTATTCAGTATTCAGGCTGTATCGGCCAAATGCACCTCAACAGCCTCAGCAGTTCCAGGGACATGGCCAGCAACCAACTTCTCAGGCACCGGCTCCTGCCTTTTCTGGTCAGTCTCAGCAACTTGCCTGCTCACCCGGCTCAGCAGTACCAGGCGAGCAGTTACCCACCCTCCATAGACTTTCAACCCACTAGTTACACTGTGGCCCCTGCCTTACAACCCAGTATGGCTCCAAGCCAACCCGGGTCCTGTCAACCAAGACCAGGTTTCACTCTACCTCCTGGAAGTACCAAGTGGGTCTAATCCTTATGCACATAGCCGTCCTCCCTTCAGTTAGGGCTATACCCAACCTGGACCAGGTTATCGATAAAGAGGCTCCGTTACACTCCCAAAAGACTCTAATACTACTATTTTAATTCGTACTGAAGTACAGAAATTTAAGAAGCAGAGCATAGGGCTTCCCTGGTGGCGCAGTGGTTGAGAGTCCGCCTGCCGATGCAGGGGACGTGGGTTCGTGCCTCGGTCCGGGAGGATCCTACGTTCCGCCGAGTGGCTGGGCCCGTGAGCCACGGCCACTGGGCCTGCACGTCCGGGGCCTGTGCTCCGCAGCAGGAGAGGCCACAGCAGTGAGAGGCCCCTGTACCAAAAAAAAAAAAAAAAACAGAGCCTTTTTTTATGATATCATTGTTGCTGTTAATTGAAAGTATAATTTGCTGGGGAAATAAAAGACCAAAATGAAAGGTTTTTTTCCTCCCCTGCTTAAAAGTAGCAGCTTCCTAGTCATTTTGGAACACTACTCTTACATGTGCGCAAAGTGATTGACTTTTCTAGCTTACCTTGTCCAGAGGATATTAAAATGCTAGGTTGGGGACTTCCCTGGTGGCGCAGTGGTTGAGAATCCGCCTGCCAATGCAGGGGACACAGGTTTGAACCCTGGTCCGGGAAGATCCCACATGCCGCGGAGCAACTAAGCCTGTGCACCAGGGCTACTGAGCCTGCGCTCTAGAGCCCAGGAGCCACAACTACTGACGCCCGCACACCTAGAGCCCTTGCTCTGCAACAAGAGAAGCCACCACAATGGGAAGCCTGCGCACCGCAACGAAGAGTAGCCCCCGCTCACCACAACTGGAGAAAGCCCACATGCAGCAACGAAGAGCCAACGCAGCAAAAAATAATAAATTTATTAAAAAATAAATGCTAGGTTGAAGTTCAGCCATCTTACTTGGCTTTTTACTATTAACACAATGTACTAAAGTAGATCCTTATTTTCTTTTTCCCCTCACTGCACGGTATGTGGGGTCTTAGTTCCCTGACCAGAGATTGAACCCATGCCGCTTGCAGTGGAAGCGCAGAGTCTTAACCACTGGACCGCCAGGGAAGTCCCCTAAAGTAGATCCCTTTGAGAACACAACTAGATATTATGTATAAAATGTAACATTGATAGGTTAATAAAGATGGTAGAATCCAAAAAATAAAAAAATTAATAATGTTACATAGGAAGCATAAGCAAGAAAGTAAGTCCCCATCCAGCCCTTCCATGTGTGGTCACGTCCGTGGAAACCTTTTCTGTGTGGTGTGTGGAGTGCTTATACTTGTATTTTTTTTAATTAATTTATTCATTTATTTAATTTTTGGCTGCGTTGAGTCTTCGCTGCTGCACGCGGGCTTTCTCTAGTTGCAGTGAGTGGGGGCTACTCTTTGTTGCGGATGCAGGCTTCTCATTGTGGTGGCTTCTCTTGTTGCAGAGCACAGGCTCTGGGCCCGCGGGCTTCAGTAGTTGTGGCGCATAGGCTTAGTTTCTCCGCTGCATGTGGGATCTTCCCGGACCAGGGCTCGAACCCGTGTCCCCTGCAATGGCAGGCGGATTCTTAACCACTGTGCCACCAGGGAAGCCCCTATACTTGTATTTTTTAAAAAACTGCCCTGTCTGTAACATTTGGGATCCGTGTTTGTCACCTTGCAGTCTGTTATGCATGTGATCAGCACAGGTGCTCTCAAGTGAATCCTTACTTTCATCGCCTGCCTGCCTGCCAGGGGAGTCTGCACCTCGCTGGACTGCTCAGCAGCCCTGGGGGCCACATGTTTAGTTTGTTTCCTGCTCTTTGTCTTACGAGCGATGCCGTGATGAGCATCTGGCAAAGCTGGTCTTTAGATATGTCCTCAATTATTTCTTAGAAGGGGGTTTCCAAGTTGGAAGGCGGGTGGCTCTACCCCCATCCCAACACCAAGGGAGAGGGCTTTGGTCCCTGTGCCCCCGGGAACAGTATGAATTCCTTGTCAGTGTACTCTGTCGACCACCACAGCAACCGATTCCCCTCCAGGCCTGGCATTCCTCCCTAGCAGGCAGCTCCGCCCTATTCTGCGCAAGACTTTCCATCCAGGGAGCAGGAGCCACCAGGATGGGTTAAAGTAATCTTTGTCTTAACAGGACCTCATCTTCTGGAATTTGAAGGACATTTTTAAGGGGAAAGGCTTTAAAATTCCTCATTTTGAGATGGAGGGTGCCCTGTTCCTTCCATCTCAGCTGCACTTTTCTCCCCTGTGTGTGATAGAGACGTGGACTGAATGAAGAAGACTTCCTGGGATGGGGAGGGGTGTGAGTCCTGCTTGGGGTTGGGTTCTGGAGGAGACTGCTTTAGGGTGGGATGTAAGGCCAAAGTGGGCTTGGGGGCCACACTCACTTGCTGGAGTTGCCTTCCTGAGGCTTGTGACAGGTCCCCGCTGAGATGTACCAGGCACAGACGACAAGGAGAGCTGGGCAGATGGAGTAATTGGTCTCTAAGGAACGTGACAGGAAAGTCCCTGCAGCACACCCTCTGTGCGGCTTGTGGGGGCAGCTGCCAGAGTGACTGGAGTCCTCAGCAAGTGTGGGTTGGAAAACTCAGAAACACCTCTGCTCGGTGCCCCCCGGGAAGAATGCACTGCTGGGTAGTGTGGCGATACAGCCCTCACCATACGTGGTCCTTTGTGCACCTGTCTTAGGTCGAGTGACTTTTAAATGATCACAGGGTAATACAACGTGCTTGGAGGAAAGACACTGAAAAAATGCCAGTTCTGCCCCAGCTGAGTCCTCAGGGGGAGGGAGGAGGCAGTATTGAGTCCACGAGATCCCTGACAGTCAGGCAGCCCACACACACAGGCAGCGTCCAGGGCCACAGGGCCAGGCCATGGTGAGGAGACAGGGACAGGGCTAGCTGAACCCTGTGCACAGAGCCGCCCTGAAACGCAAAGAGGAAAGCTCAAAGCACATTTCCCACGATGCCACCTGTTGAGTAAACTGTATGGTCCACCTGACAGCTGTCTGGCTGGTGCCCCAGTGTCCCTGGCCCTGCCTGTGCTGGGAGGGAGTGGTGTAGGGCCAAGCCTGAACCAGACCCCTTCCATCCGGGCGGCCCCTGGGCCTCGTAATGCCCGCGTTTCCCTTGCAGGGGATCCTTCTGGTGTATGACATCACCAACCGCTGGTCCTTCGACGGCATTGACCGGTGGATCAAGGAGATCGATGAGGTAGGTGTGCTCCTGTGGACACCCCCTTCCAGGGTCACCCCCTCCCCAGCATGTGCGCTCACATCCCCCATGAGGAGACTCTGTTACCCCCATTTTCAGCCCCTCCTGTGCCCCAGCTCTGCATCTTCTCATGCACTGACTGCTATGGCACTCTCCCAGTGGGGTCCTGTGCCCCAAGGAGCCCCACCTCATCAGAGAAGCGACAGAGGGCCCCCCCGGGGGGGCAGCACAGAGAGGGGGCGTCCCACGTTCTTGCCTCTGCTGAGTCCTGTGCGCTACCTAGCATGCACCCGGGGTCCCCCGGATCCTGGTTGGGAACCGGCTGCACCTGGCCTTCAAGCGGCAAGTCCCGACAGAGCAGGCACGTGCCTACGCGGAGAAGAACTGCATGACCTTCTTCGAGGTCAGCCCACTGTGCAACTTCAACGTCATCGAGTCCTTCACTGAGCTGTCCCGCATCGTGCTTATGCGGCACGGCATGGAGAAGATCTGGAGGCCCAACCGAGGTGAGGAGTGTGCCCAGCGGGGCCGGCTGTGGGGCTGGGGGTGTGGCTCAGGAGGGGCGGGGCCGTGACTGACCTGTCCCACCCCCAGCAGGCGGACAGGTTCCAGGCTCCGCCTCCCAGGCCCTTGGACTCAGCAGTCCCACCAGAACAGAGCTGCCAAGGCGGCCAGGGAAGCTCAGTAGTCGCCCAGGCTGAGGGGCTGGAGGTCTAGCCGCCGAGCCCTGCAGGGTCTCCCAGGGCACCTCTCAGTGTGCCGTGGCTCCGGGGATGAAACGGGAGCAGGGCGTCCAGTGGCTGCTCTCTGCATGCCTTGGGCAGGAGCAGGGTCCGGGGGTTTTCTGGTTCAGGAGCCCTGGGAGCTTTGCAGACCTCCCCAATCCCCAGCCCCTTCTAGGCGTCAGTTGTGCTTACCTGCTGGCAAGATTGCCACTGGCCACCGAGATCTACCCGCGCCTCACGCCCACCTGCCCATGGTCTGATCCCCTCCCCACGGTCTGACCCCGCCCCCCCATCTTCTGACCCCCACCTGCAGTGTTCAGTCTGCAGGACCTCTGCTGCCGGGCCATCGTTTCCTGCACCCCCGTGCACCTCATCGACAAGCTCCCGCTTCCTGTCACCATCAAGAGCCACCTCAAGTCTTTCTCGATGGCCAATGGCATGAACGCTGTTATGATGCACGGGCGCTCCTACTCACTGGCTACTGGAGCAGGGGGCGGCAGCAGCAAGGGCAACAGCCTCAAGCGGTCCAAGTCCATCCGACCACCCCAGAGCCCACCCCAGAACTGCTCGCGGAGCAACTGCAAGATCTCCTAGCTCGGCAGGCTGTGCCCCATCCAGATGCACTCTGGGAGGGCTCACGCTTGGGGAGTGCTCCTGGCTGGGCGCTGGGCCCAGCGCTGTGTGCAGGGAAAACTTTGGCCACACAGTCCCTCCTGGGAAGCGTGGGGATGCCCCTAGTAGGCTGGTGGTCTCAGCCAGACCAGCTCCACAGGACAGTGGAGGGCCATGCTGCTGGGATGGTGGCAGATCACGCCCAGGACCCCGAGGTGTGGCTGAGAAGACCCCTGGAGGCGGCTCTGCCTGGCCCCAGCCGTGAGGGGGCTGTCCCTGGGGACTGGGAGACCAGGTTCCCTTTCTTATTTATGTAAAAGATGGTTCACCCCTTTTGTACATTTTTAAAGGACCAGCAGGGAAGCCTCCGTGCAACCACGCGGTGAGCCCATGACAGCTGAGGGGACGAGCTTTGGGACATTGGGAGAGAGGAGGTGTTTGAGGCAAAGATGGGAAAGAATCCACCATCAAGGCTTGAATCTGAATTCACATAACACTTCACATGGGGCTATGGGCTGTGTGGGGGCCAGTGGAGAACATGTGGAAGCTTTGGGCAGCAACCTTGGACTCCCCATGCATTGGCTTTTCTGAGCATGGTGGTCAGTGTGCCCGCCATGTGCTGAGGGTGCGGGCCCCAGTAGTCTGCGTGGTGGAGCTGCAGTTTCCAGGGCTCCCGCCGGCCTTCCTGGATGACATCCGTGTGTGTCATGGAGCTACGGGTTCAGAGCCAGGGGCGACTCGCAGGTTCCCACGTTGCTTGGAAAAGGGGAAGCGGGGTGCACCCCCCACGTCCCTCCCCAGTTCCCTCTCTCCCCACACGGGGGCCATCAACCTTCGTTCTGTGATTCTGCACCTTCAGTTCCGTTTACATCTGTTGCTGCATGAAACTGGCTCGGCGTCTCTCCGAGTTGACACAGAGCTATTTGTAGGCAGTGCTCACTGGGGCCACGAGGCCCTGGGCAAGTCTGGGCTGAGCCTGCCCCACTTGCCTCCTGGGGTGTCTAGACCCTTCTCTGGCCAGCTTCTGTCTTCTGACCTTGGGTGTGATCCCATAGCTGCTCCTCACCCAGTTGCACCCCTCTGTGAGGTCACATGTCACCAAAACCTTTCTCACCCGTTTCTTAGTGGTGGAAGCTGAGCCCCTCCTCGAGGACCCACCGGCCAGCCTGAGCTGGAGGCCTGGCCTCCTTCCGTCCACCTGGCTGGTGACGTGGCCACAGGTCACTGGTGCTCAACTCTACCTCCTGCCCACGGGCCCCTCCCTGGCCTGTGACCCCCTTGCTCGGGACTGTTCTGTGGTGGGTGCCCCGAGGGCTGCTGTTATGGGAGGTGAGGTGGGGAGGGGCTGCAGCGCCTGTGAGCAGGATCCTGGCTGAGGCCTGGCTGCCAGCAGGGTTGGGTGGGCAGAGGAGGCCCCACCCATCCTGTCCTGCCAGCAGGAGCCCCTTCTTTGGACATTGTTTTGAGGAAACGGATGATCCTGCATTCACCATATCAACACTACCCTTTGCTGCTGTCCACACTTGCACTATTCCTGGGCTCGTTTTGGACAGTTTTAGTTTCTTTGTGTAGTAAACATAATTCAGCTCTGGCCTCCAGGTTGCGTTGTGAGTGAATGAAAGTCTGGCTTTAACCCACTGGGCTGAGTGGCGGTTGGAGGGGTGGCACTGCAGAGGGCTGCTTTGTTCCTGCTCCATCCCCCATGACTCCCTTGCTGAGCTTGGAAGGGTTTCAGGCCTCCCTGCGTTTCTAGGTGGACCTGGAAGCAGCTTTCCCCAGCTGTTCCTGCCTGTGCAGTAGTTCAACCCATGGCCGCTGGGAGCATCTGCTGCCTGCTGCCCCCAGGGCCAGAACCTGGGATACTGAGCCCTCACTAGTGTCCTGGGCAGGGCCTACCAGGTTCCCTCTGCTGCTTGAGCAGGTGGTGGACCAGAACTGTCCCCCGAGACTCACCACAACTGAGAACCCAGGCCTTGGGGCCAGCACCCTCCGTGGGAGAGCCACCCACTTAAAAGGGTATGTAGGGCTCAGCTCAGGGGTGCGGCAGACGCCCTGGAGGTCAGCAGGGCTGGGGTTAGGGGGGCAGTTGCTCTGAACGTAGCCCACACGGTTGAAGACCACTGCCTGTGGCTGTGGCTATACAGGGCAGGGGACCCATGGTGTCCTCCACACCTGGGGTGTCTCTTGGTCTCATTTGGACCAAACCAGGCTCTTATTGCCCTGCCTCTCAGGTCAGCCAGTCAGACACAGGGTCACAGGACACTCTCCCATCCAGTCTCAGAGCAGGCACTCCTGGGGCCCCAGACCCCTGGGAGAAGCACATTCTGGCGGTGGCTGCGTTTGATCTCCCCGCTGCCCCCGTGCCCAGGAGGAGCTTCCATCCTTCCTGAATGTCACGGGCCTGGAGGGGCAGGCGAAGACCTTTGGGTCCTTGCAGTTCCTTAAGCTCTCCTGGGACACGCTGTTCTCAGGGTGCTCTTAGATGCCCTTGATCTCTCTCAGGACTGTGCTGCCCCACGCAGGGCCACACACAGCCGCTGAGATTCAGATCAGTCCAAGTAAACACCCTCACCGCGTCTCTAGTGTCCACAGCCCTTGTGACCGGCGCCTGTGCCGGCCAGCACACACAGACCGTTCCCTCCCTGTCCACTGCTCTAGTACCCCACTTTTTTGGCAAGCACCATAACCCTTTGAGGAAGGGCCTGGACCAGGAGACAGGCGCCTGGGTTTCAGAAGGGGCGGGAAGCAGGCTCTCTAAATGCAAAGTTCTGCCATGCGTCAGCCTCCCCCAGGCCGTGCCCATCAGGTACCTTTGTGCTGCAAAGGCTTCACCTCCAGCAGGAAGGGTTTAGATTTGACCCCAAGACCTGCTGGCACGGTGTGACCATGAGAAGGGGTATGGGGAAGGTTGTGGAATCTTCCTTGGGAAGGGAGCAGAACCCCACCGTTGCTGGGCTTAACACAGAGCCCCTGCACCTTTGCCTGGACGTAGTGACTACCAGGTGGCAGTCCAGCCTGACCTGCTCTGGGGAAGACCCAGGCCCAGGGTTGGATGGGGGAGCCAGAGGGGTTGGCCAGCCCTGCCCCCTCTTGCAGGCCAGCTTTGATCCCAGGGCCTGGAGGGAGGAGGGGCTCCGGTTACAGCGTTTCCCCCTCCTCTCTCCGGCCGGAGCCGCCCTTCTCCGCCCCTTGGTGACCCTCATGGCCAGTGTCTCTGTGCTCCTGGGCGCTGGCCCCTCCCCAGCCTTCCTCTCCTCTCCCCGCCCCCTGCCCTGAGCTGACCAGAGGGGCCAGGAGGGGGAGGGGCCGGTGCCAGAGGCACAGACTCAGCTCGGAGAGACCCGGAACCCACCCAGCCTGAGACTTGAGCGTCTGCTGTGAGCTCCAACCTTGGGGGACAGAGGGGAGTCCAGGGGCAGGGGGCAGGGGCACCGATCACAGATCTGGGAGGGTGGATGCCTGCAGGGAGTGGGGATCGGCAGGGCCTGGAGGGGCTAGCGGCCACACCCCCCCACCCCCTGGTCCCTCGGTCCCCATGCCGGCCCTGAGGCCACTCCTGCTGCTGTTGCTCCTGGTTGGGCTGACTGCGGGGGCCAGCCTGCCGCCGGGGCCCAGGAGCCACCCGGGTGTGTGCCCCAACCAGCTCAGCCCCAACCTGTGGGTGGACGCCCAGAGCACCTGTGAGCGTGAGTGCGTCAGAGACCAGGTGAGCACAGGCACTGTCACCACTGGCCCAGCTTGGGGGGGGGAGACAGACTACGTTGGGGGCCCCTGGTCAGCATGGGAGAAGCCAGGACCTCCCCCACGCCCCAGGCCTTGCCTGCAGAGGGGACCCTCAACCCTGGAAGTCACTTCCTCCTCAGGCTCCCCACTCTTCTGCTGGGGTTTCACACTGTGCTCCATATGAGGGGCCCTGGGGACAGCCGCCCCGTCTTTGCCTTCACATCTGAAAACTGGAGGCCCCCTTCTCACTTCTCAGACCTGCCCACCCCCACCCTGCAACTAGCTGTTTTCAGGTCCAGCGGGGCAGAGAGGCGGGAACCTGTTTGGAGGTCCCGCCTTTGCAGCCCAGCCCTGCACCACTGCAGTGGCCTTGAGCACTTTTACGTCCTCCCGGAGCCTCAGTGTCCTCATGTGTATGATGGGATAACAAAAAAAGCTGCTCTGGTGGCCAGGGGTCTGAGGATTCCGTGAGGTCCAGTGAGATGACCTATGTGATGGGTGCGCCAGGCAGTTGTAGTTCATTGTCCAGATGGAAAGCAAACCTGCAGACCTGCTCGGCTCCCAGAGGGGAAACAGATTCAGGGAGAGGCAGCAGGGGACTCACCACTGCCCTCGCTGGGCATGCTGGGGCAGGGCTGAAGGGGGAGGGGTATTTGGGTGTCCGCTGAGCTGTCCGCTCCCGCCCCCTCCACAGGACTGCGCTGCCACTGAGAAGTGCTGCACCAACGTGTGTGGGCTGCAGAGCTGCGTGGCAGCCCGCTTCCCTGACAGCGGCCTGGCCACACCCAAGCTGGCGGCCTCATGTGATGGCTTCGTGTGCCCACAGCAGGGCTCCGACTGCGACATCTGGGATGGGCAGCCTGTGTGCCGCTGCCGTGACCGCTGTGAGAAGGAGCCCAGCTTCACCTGCGCCTCGGACGGCCTCACCTACTACAACCGCTGCTACATGGATGCAGAGGCCTGCCTGCGTGGCCTCCGCCTGCATGTCGTGCCCTGCAAGCATGTCCTCAGCAGGCCACCCAGCAGCCCCGGGCCCCCCGAGACCACCGCCCGCCCGACACCCGGGGATGCCCTGGTGCCGCCTGCCCTCTACAGCAGCCCCTCCCCACAGGCAGTGTATGTAGGGGGCACAGCCAGCCTCCACTGTGACGTCAGTGGCCGCCCGCCACCCGCTGTGACCTGGGAGAAGCAGAGTGACCAGCGGGAGAACCTGATCATGCGGCCAGACCAGATGTATGGCAACGTGGTGGTCACGAGCATCGGGCAGCTGGTGCTTTACAATGCCAGGCCAGAGGACGCCGGCCTCTACACGTGCACCGCGCGCAATGCCGCTGGCCTGCTGCGGGCCGACTTCCCGCTCTCCGTGGTCCAGCGGGAGCCGGCCGAGGACGGGGCCCCAGTGGCCGCCGCCCCAGCCCAATGCCTACCCACCACGCAGGCCTGTGTCGGCACCCCCTCTGGCCAGGTCCTTTGGCACTTTGACCCGCAGCGGGGCGGCTGCATGACCTTCCCAGTTGGCAGGTGTGCCGGGGGTGCCCAGGGCTTCGAGACCTATGAGGCGTGCCAGCAGGCCTGCGCCCGTGGCCCCAGGGACGCCTGCGTGCTGCCGGCCGTGCAGGGCCCCTGCCAGGGCTGGGAGCCGCGCTGGGCCTACAGTCCGCTGCTACAGCAGTGCCACCCCTTTGAGTACAGCGGCTGCGAGGGCAATGGCAACAACTTCGAGAGCCGCGAGAGCTGCGAGGACGCCTGCCCCGTACCGCGGACACCGCCCTGCCGGGCCTGCCGTCTCCGGAGCAAGCTGGCGCTCAGCCTGTGCCGCAGCGACTTCGCCATCGTGGGGCGGCTCACGGAGGTGCTGGAGGAGCCCGAGGCGGGCGGCGGCGGCGGCATCGCTCGCGTGGCCCTGGACGACGTGCTCAAGGATGACAAGATGGGCCTCAGGCTCTTGGGCACCAAGTACCTGGAGGTGACGCTGAGCGGTATGGACCGGGCCTGCCCCTGCCCCAACGTGACGGCTGGCGACAGCCCGCTGGTCATCATGGGCGAGGTGCGAGACGGCGTGGCCATGCTGGATGCGGGCAGCTACGTCCGCGCAGCCAGCGAGAAGCGCATCAAGAAGATCTCGGAGCTGCTAGAGAGGAAAGCCTGCGAGCTGCTCAACCGCTTCCAAGACTAGCCCGCCCACCCGCCCTCCCCACAAACCACCCACTCCCGGCCCGCCCCGCGCTCCCCGCCCTCCGCCTGAATAAAAGCGTCCTGGACCTCATAACCTGCCTGTGCTGGGGGTCCTGCCACCACACGGGGATTTGGCTCCAGTCTGAGGTCACCACGGAGCACCAGTGAGAACCAGCCTCTGAAGTGGGTATCACCTCCCATGGCTGGAGGGCCAGGCAGCCAGCTCAGTCGTGTCTCAGCAGCCCCTGGGTCCTTCCTCCCTCCCTCCCCTCTCTGCCCGAGTGGAGCAGCAGAGTCCAGGATGCCCCCAAGCCCTGACCCACAGGCCAGACCCTTCTTGTCCCCAGAATGGAACCCTTGGAGACACAGCCTGCCCACCCAGCACCCTGCAGGAGTGCTCCCAGGAGGAGGCATGGCAGATACCAGCAATGGGACAGCAGGAAACACTTTATTCCCAGGCTCTTAGCAGCCCTGTGGCCACTAGCTAAGAATCCCCAGTCTGGGGAGGGCCAGTCCCCATAGTCTGGCCCAGGGTGGTAGGGGCTGGTGATCTGGGTTTGTCCCAGGGACACAGGCATGGCGGAGAAGGGGTTTACTCTTTCCGGAAAATGAGGCACTTGTTGTTGGCTGGCATGTCCACCTGGGGGAGATACTTTGGCTGGAGAAGCTGCTCCTGGTCCCCAGGGAGGCTGCCTGTGACCACAGTCCTCCCCACTTACCATCCTCTCCAGGAACAGCTGGCTGGCCTGGCCCAGGTTCTCCAGAAGGGCCGTGTCCCGCAGCCCCCACTCTGGGTTCCTGCAGGAGAGGAGGTGGAATCGGCCTGGGGGTCTACCCAGCCCACCTGCCCCCCAACCAAACCCCCTACCCACCCAGCTCTGACCTGCGTCTGAGGGTGAGGTCAAAGTCCACGTTACTCTGGGGAGAAATCTTCCCATTGATGGCATAGGGCTGTGGAGACAGAGAACACGATTCTGTCTACTATCCACAGGCTCAGCCATCCCCTGTCATCCACTGGGCAGACTTGCAGGATGGCACCCACAGAATGGAAAGGACACACCCCTCATTGCTTCCCAGAGCGGGACAGCTGAGGACCAGCTGCTGAGCCAACGGGGTGCAGAAAGACTGGCAGATGACAGGAGTGTTGGAGAGGGGAGGGCCTGGGTGTGTTTCAGTGATAATGGGAAGCTGGGGAAAAGGGCAACTGAAAATACGGAGACAAGAAAGGAGTCCTGAAAGGCGGGGACAGCCAAGGCTGGCTGGGGTGGTCCTGCCAGGAGAGGCCCATCTCAGGCAGGAGCACTCACCCCATAGGTGATGAGGAGCGCCTTGCGTTTGAGCAGGTGTCCTGCTGCTCTGAAGAGCCCCTGGGAAGTGGGGGAAGCAGGAGAGCAGTGAGGAGCCTTCCCCAGGGCCCAAAAGAGCCCTGGGCCCAGTACTGGAATCTCAGCCTGACCTCCCCCGGCCTGAGTGCCCTGTCTCTGATTCGGGGCAAACCTGGCATCCCGCTCCCTCCCAGTGCAGGGGAAGGAATGCCGCACGACGCAGGTGGGTGGCCCCTGGGTAGCTCACCCACGCTCCCACAGACCTCGGTGCAGCTCAGGGGGCTGATGTGGCTCATGTTGATGCAGAGTAGCAGGTCCAAAGATTGCGGCAGGATCCCGCCCCACTGCTCCCAATCCCACCTCACGTCCAGGTACAGCGGGGCCTTCACGTTGGGCAGTCCCTGGGCCTGAGTGGTGGCCAAGATGCTGCGGGAAGGCAGCCCGTGGGTGGGGTGGCCTGTGCAGCCATTTCTGCAACACTACTTGGGGGAGGCTTAGAGGGATCACAATAGCGTGGGGATCCAGGACAGCGGGACGGGGCACATTTTCACCCCCGGGGTCCCGCCTTCCCGCCGCACCTGTCCAGGCAGCGCTGGTCCACGTCGGACGGCTGCCACTCGGCGTGGGGAAAGGCCCGCGCGAAGTGGGCCGTGTGCTGGCCAGAGCCCGAGGCCACCTCGAGCACGCGGACGCCGCGCTGGGCCGGGTCCACGTACTGCTGCAGCACGCGCAGGATGGGTTCCTTGTTCCGTTCGGCGGCCGCCGCCACCAGCATCTTCTAGTCCCGCGCGGCGGGGCCCGTTACGAGTGTTAGTCCAGCACCGCCGGGCCCGTCGGGATTAGCGGTCCGGCACCGCGGGGCCCGTCGGGAGTGGTGCTGTGGTCCGCGGGGTCCGTCGGGAGTGGTAGTCCGGCACCGCGGGGCCCGTCGGGAGCTGTGGCCTAGCCGCCGAGCAGCCGGCGCCCCCCCACACCCACAGACTACAATTCCCAGGAGGACACGCGCCGCGCCTTAAAGGCCCCGCAGGCGCAGAGGCGGGTAGCGAGCCGCGGCCTCCGCAGGGGGACGGGGCGAGGATCTTGGGGGGGCTGGTTTACAGGCACCCATTGGCTCAGCACCCCGTGCCCGTGGCTGTCCTGGCACATTTTCATAGCGCTTGTTACTCCAAAGTAGTCTCGTTCGTGTCGCATCGGAATGGGATACTTCCCTCTAGTCTTTCTTTCCTTTATGAAATCTCTCGGGGTTTTTTTGAGTTGAGGGGAAAGAAAAAATACGACATGCGCCGCCCGGGAATCGAACCCGGGTCGCAAGAATGGGAATCTTGCATGATACCACTACACCAGCGGCGCTGCTGGTAGCCAACTCGCCCGCGAGACTTAGGTGATTGTGACGCAACTACTAGCCTCCTCCACTACCCTTCCCACACCGGCCTTCCCGGCTCTGCGCAGAGACATTGGTGCGCATGCGTCGCTAATGGTTAGGTGCACCAGGTTTGGCGGGGTCCGCGATGGTGGGGGGGCTCGGGGTGTCGCTCGGGCACCCAGCACTCGAGGGGAAGGAGCGGGGATGAGCTACGTGGGCTTGCAGCCGACTGGATTCGAGCGTGCTCTGTGGAAAACACGGCAACCGCGGCATTCGGAAATTGTGGGGGCGGGGCCATGGGAGGGCCTTCGTGGCTGGGGCGGGCTCCTGGCTGGGCGGAGGCTGCGGGTGGGTGGGGTTGTGTGGCGGAGCTCCCTGTGGTGGGCTGGGCTCCGCTGGGGCGGGGCTGGGGCTGCAGCTGGGCGGGGTTCTGGGGCGGGGCTCTTATGTGGGCGGGGTTGTGCTTGGCGGGGCTCCTTGCGGCTGGTGGGACTCCGGGAGGGGCGGGCCCAGCCTGCCGGAACTGAGCCTGTGATGCTCAGGG
The DNA here is from genome assembly GCF_949774975.1 of Lagenorhynchus albirostris. Taxonomy (NCBI): domain Eukaryota; kingdom Metazoa; phylum Chordata; class Mammalia; order Artiodactyla; family Delphinidae; genus Lagenorhynchus; species Lagenorhynchus albirostris. The sequence continues at coordinate 49,814,233 of NC_083109.1, forward strand.
CTTCTCTGTGACACTGAGATGACCAGCGCTAGCCTAGGGTTCACGGATGTTGTGCGGTGTCAGTGACCTCTGAGTCAAGTGGGAGGCCGATTTGTGTTGTGTCCACGGTTTTTCCCTGGTTGTCTTCTTGGGGCCCATGTCTCAGAAGGGGCCCTTTCAGCAGGCTGGAGACCGTGCTCTGCAGTCAGGACTAGCTTATCTCCTTTGCTGGGCACTTTTTCTCGCGTGAGACACCCCTCCCCCCATACCCAACGTCGCTCTGACAAGAGCTCTGAGAATGGCACTGACCGAGACTTTAGCCTGGGATTGCTGTTGAGGGGGCATGCAGAGTGGGACCAGAGGCCGCTGTCTGAACGTGGTCAGAAAAGGAGGACAACCTTGCATCTTAGGGACGGGAGATGCGAAAATTCCACTCAGTGCGTCGGCCTCCAGACAACCCCTTTGGCATTCTGCATTACGACCACCCTTTTTTCGTAGCTGACTTTCCCATTTCATGGCCCTGAGTTTTCATTACCTGAGTCACTTTTGCTTCACCTCCTAGTTTGTTGGCTGAGCATTTTCTGTGTCTCCAGGTGGAGAAGAGGTGTCCCTCAATGTGAATCCCTGACCGTCACCTGTAATGATCAGTGGTCATCTGAGGCCTCACCAACCAGGCCCCTCAGCCCTCCTTGCCCACTCGAGAGGCACCACGCTTCCTGGTGACTTAACATGGCATTCCTGGGCACGGGCCACTCTGTCATATTATAGTATAATAAGAGACAGATATTTGGTCTTCGTCCTGGTTCCTGGAATAGAACTCTTAAAACCCTGAAGATTTCGTGAGTGATGGGGTGAGAGGAGCGTCTGTTATTCATAACAAGCCTCTTTCAGCCTTACCTGGATTTATACCATTGAGGTGACTCTTGGAGGATGGGGGCTGGTTGCCAGGGGAACTCTGTGATTAGGGGGTTGGAACTTTCTGCCCTACTCAGACTTCTGACTCCTGAGAGGGGGAGAGGCTGGAGACACAGCTAATCTCCAATGGCCAATGATTTAATCAGCCCTGTTCTTGTAATGGAGCCTCCACACAAATCGCAAATAGAGGGGTTCAGGGAGCTTCCAGATGGTGAACTTGGAGGTGCTGGGAGGGTGGCTCCCAGGGAGGGCGTGGGGGCTCCGCACCCCTTCCTCACACCTTCCCAGGGCATCTCTTCCACCTGGCTGTTCCACAGTCGTGTCCTTTATGATAAACCAGTAAATATAAGTAAAATGTTCCCCTGAGTTCTGTGAGCCATTCTGGCAAGTTATGGAACCCAAGGAGGGGGTAGTGGGAACCCTGACTTACATCTGGTTGCTCAGAAGCACAGGTGACAGCCTGGACTCCTCATTGGCGTCTGCGGGGGTGGGGGGTGGTGTTGAGGGACTGAGCCCTCAGCCCGTGGGTCTGTGTGGACGCTGGGCAGTTAGAGTTAGAATCCAGTTAAATTGTCGGACACCCAGTTGGTGTCCAAAGAGAACTAGAGCATTCTCACTAGAGAACCAATAAGAACCACCCCCCCACTTTTGGTGTCAGAAGTGTTGTGAGTACAGAAAAAGAAGTTTTTCCTTTACACTCATGTCCTGTAAGAGAGAAGGAGCCTGCTTCCCCCATGTTGTATGGTGCTGCTTGAGGAACTGCCCACATGCCCTGCAACGTCTTCTGTTTAACGGCACTTGACCTCAGGTTGACGTCCCCCTGCCACGTTCATCACTCTGGACTGGATGCTGTGGGAATTGACACCTGCCCTCTGCACTCTCCAAGCTCAGAGCCTGGGACAGAAGCAGCTGGGTGCAGCCAAGCGGTGGCCTTTGCTACAGTGCGTGTGTGTGTGTGAATGCATGCATGTGAGCATGTGTGAGCTGGGTGAACAAGTGTGAGCACACATTTCCTGTAAAGTGCCAGATGTGTGTCAGACTCTGGGAGGGTCCAAGTCCCCCAGGGGATGCTGAACATGGGACACCTGGAAGTGTCCCAGACCTGGGCCTGTGCTCAGTGGTACCTCCTGGGGTTGTGTCTCCTGCGGATTACTGTTGGAGCCGGAGGGGCCTCTCCTGCTAGTCATGCTCATCTACAGAGGGCTGTGGAGTAAGCCCCCCTAGTGTCCAGAGCCAACAGCAGGGTCCAGCTTCCTTCCTGAGGTCCAGGCCCATGTGCCCACCATTCACTGAACTTCCTCCCAAGCCCTCCAGTGCTGCACCCTGGGCACTTCCCCTCCCATTCCCTCACCGTCACCCACTACTGCTTCCCTCTGTATGTTAATTTTCTAGAGCTAGTATAACAGATTACCCCAAAACTTGGTGACTTAAAACAAAAATTTATTTTCTCACAGTTCTGCAGGCCAGAAGCCCAAAATAAAGATGTCAGCTCCCTCCAGTGGCCCTACAGGAAGCCCTTTCGTGATCACAGCTTCCGGCTTCTGTGTGGCTCCAGGCGTTCCTGGGCTTGTGCAAGCTCACTGCAGTCTCTGCCTCTGTCTTCACCTGGTCTTCTCTGTGTCTCTCTGTGTCCAAATATACCTCTCCTTTCTCTTACACGGACACTCATCATTGGATTTAGGGCCTATCCTAATCCAGAATGACCTTATCTCGAAATCCTTGCTTTAATTATATATGCAAAGACCATTATTCCAAATAAGGTCATGTTCTGAGGTTCTGGGCGATGTATCTTTGGGGGGCCACTGTTCAACTCACTGCACTTGGGTATGGGAATGGGCAATCCCTTGGGAATTCCCTGGAGGTCCAGTGTTTAGGACTCGACACTTTCACTGCTAGGGCCCAGGTGCAGTCCCTGGTCAGGAAACTAAGATCCTGCAAGCCACGAGGCCAAAAAAAAAAAAGGAATGGGCAATCCCTAGAAACTCGGTGGCAGGTGTGGCAGCATCCAGCCGGAGCCTTTCCTGGGGGCCACCGATCACCCTTTATTGGCAGAAGCCCATCCTCTAGTCTGGGTTGGTGAGGGCATGGATTTCAGATCTGAAAAATGATGGAGGATGACTGAAAACTTAAACATCTTTCTCTTCTAACATGACATTTTTGTATCATATTTAGAGGCTTTTAGAAGAGAAAAACCAATACTTGTTTTTATTATGATTAACTGGGGTCAGTGAGGTAAAGGCCTTTCCTTACTATGACACACATTTTTTTCAGCCTGCTGGGTGAGGCCCCTGCCTGCTCTTCAACTGCCCATGACTCCAATTCCAGGATGGGTTTCCAGGCTCTCTGACAATAGGGAATGTTGCCGGCTGCAAGATGCTATCTCTACGGGGGCTTAGCAGGGTGGCACACCGTCATGGACAGTGTAGTCCAGGGAAGGCCAGGCTGGCCAGGGTTCCTACCCTAACAGGAGAACCAAACTGAGATCTTGGTTGCAGGCCCATCCAGACCCTGACCTCTCCCAGGCTCTGGCTGGGCCCTCCCCACGCCCCTTGGCTCTGTCCCGGGGCCAGAGCAGGTCTCACACTTGAGTCCTGGGAGCAGTGAGGCTGGAAAGGCGCCTCAGGGGGAGATCAGCCCCACCCTCCTCCCTGCCCTCCTCTGCTGCCTGTCCCCTACAACCGGGCCTTTCTCTCCCTGGCTCCCCTCTCCCTTAGCTCAGTGTCTTTTGGGGACCTCTGGGTTCTTTCACTTCTCCCCTAGGCCCAGGCTGTCCTGCACCCCCTCCTCTCCTGCCTGTCGGGACCATTTCTGTTCTGCTCCTCTTTCCTGGAGCCCTTCCAAGGGGTCTTGGACCCAACCTTTGACATCAGACAAGGCCCGTAGGCAGGGCTGGGACATTACAGTCTAGCAGCCTTGTCCACCATCAAGGCCAGGCCTATCTGCTCATCAACAGGCCCTGTCCTTCCCCTCTTCACCCTGGCCTGAGGGGGTGCCTGGGAGAGGAGGAGCTCTCATGTCAACCTGGGGGGAGGTACTCCCCCACCCCAGGGCCTGGCTCCTTCTGCCCAGAACATATGCCTTCAGGACACAGGCCCGCCCAGGCCCCTCACCCTGCGGGCCCCTCACCCAGCCTGAGTGAGTTAGCATTGTGCTCGAGGCCACCAGGGAGACCAGGACAGCCAGCATAGACCAGGGCAGGAGCGTGGTGGCCTTGACACAACTGGGGGGCGGGACGAGGGATGGGCACCTCGGGTGGAAAGGGGGGCCAGCTTGGCCAGGGGCTGTGCTCATGCCCAGACTCCCTGGGCATGCTCTCCCCTCTCAGGGTCACAGGCTTTGCTCAGCCCAGCCCCACAGAGTGGGCAGCTGGGGCCGGGGATAGGGGTCTTATCCTTTGGCCTTGGGTAGAACAAGACACAGAGCCAAGGGGCTATGGGGGACTTGGGAGGAAGGACAGCACAGCTGCCCCAGGAAGCAGACTTCCCTGAAGGAGCCCCAGCAGGCCCAGTGCCCCCACCTCAACCAGCAGCTACACAGGTGCATGGGGTAGGGGGTTGGGGGCATCCTCCCGCTGGTTGCCGCCCCCCCCCCCCGCCATGTTGTACACAGTACTTGTTGTCTGGACAGGATACGAGGAGAAAGATGTGCTCTAGCCCCTGACCTGGCTTCTCAGCCCTGCCTGGGTGGGAGGCTTCAGGCCCGCTCAGGTGTGGGGTGTGGGGGTAGTTGCGCTAGGTGCCCTCCAGGAACCCACTGGGCCACAGTGCTGAGGGGAAGCCCCCTTGCCCCCTGGGGCAGCGGATCCCAGACTGAGACACACCCCAGGCTCTGGTGCTGGCCCGACTGAGCCTCCCCAAATACTTGTGGGAGCAGTGTAGGAGCCCTGAGGGACCAACGTGGTTGCACAAGCCTCTGAGGCGGATGCCACACCCCCTGGATGACCCCAGGCAGAGTTTTTTTTTTGGGGGGGGGCATTAAGGATTGAATTCAACCAAAGGGAGGATGGGTGCCTCCTGCAGAATCCAAAAGGCCCTCAGGCTCACAAACTCAAGAGTTGTGTGGTTCCCCCTCCCCCAACCCAGGCTGCTGTGTGTGAGACCCTGTGATGACCCTGCCCCCACTGGCAGCCTGAGGCAGCCCTAAGCAGCCTGTGAACTGGGAGGAAGGGGCATCTCTATCTAATTCTCAGGAAGGAACCCTGTGGGTAGAGCCCCCAGGGAAGGGCCTGCCTGGCAGATTAGGGCACAGCAACCGCTCTCCTCCGGCAGGCAGGTCTGGCTTCTCCTGAGGCACTGTCACTGAAGTAGGTCTTGCGGCTGACCCCACTGCCTGGGGGATTTGGAGGAGTAAGTGCTCTTTCTCCCCTGTGGAATGACATAAACTGGGTTGCTTCACCCACCTTCTCCATCCCCAGGATTCAGCCCCCACGATGCTCCTGGATTGGTAAGTGGCCTCCCACCTCCCTGGGGTTGGGGGCAAACATCAGCATGGAAGGCTGAGCTGCGGCAGAATGTACTTTCTGCTCCTGCCCCATGGGATGAAAGGGAGATTCCCACGGCGTCATGTCTGCCCGAACCCGGGGGCTGACCGCCTTTTCTCATCTCTGACCCCCTCAGTCCCATGACTGGGTGAACCGGCACACTGGCCCAGGCCCACCCAGGCACCTTGGAGGAGTGTCTCCGACGTGAGTGGGAATACCCTTGCTTCCAGGGTCCACACAGCTCACTCCCAGCATCTGTCAATGCCTCAGCTCCTTGGACATCACCGAGGGCCTGGGCCAGAACCTCGCCACGTCTGTGTGCCTATGGCTCCCGTAGCCTCCTGTGGCGGACGGCGGCCCAGGCCTCAGGGAACTTCCTTGACCTAGGCCTTGGGCCAGAGGGGTGGGCGCTGCTTGCGGCCGCCCAACCCCAGCCTCGGGCCCCGCCGCGGGTCCAGCCAGTTTCCCAAAGGCCCAAGCGCCACCCCTGCCGCGTGCCTCGGCGCGGGCCCTTTAAGGGCCGGGGGTGTGTGGTGGGCCCGCCCCCTCCCCGCAGCGCCGGCCGCCCGTTAAAGGGGCCGCGCCCTCGGCACCCGCCGAGTGTCAGCCGGGCGGAGGGCGCGAGATCTGGCCGCGGGCCGGCGGGCGGGGAGGGCGCGGAGGGCGCGGGAGCGCTGCGGCCCCTCCGCACCATGTACACCATCACCAAGGGACCCAGCAAGCTGGTCGCGCAGCGGCGCACAGGTGCGCAGCGGGGGCGGGTAAGGTAGGGAGGGGACGACCGGAGTTCCGCACGCGCTGCCCGCCCCCAGCGCGACGGCGGCTGACGCGTCCTGCCCGTGCCTGCAGGTCCCACGCAGCAGCAGGTGGAGAGCAGGCTCGGCGAGCTCCTGAAATGCCGGCATCTCGCGCCGCCGACCCCGCAGCCCCCACGGGCGCAGCCGCCGGGACCCTGGCCCCTGTCGAGGTGAGACGCGCGGCCGCGGCCGGAGCCCGGCCCTCCCCTCCCCCGCCGGCCGCCGCGGGGCCTTGAGGGTGACCTTGGGGAAAGGTTAGCGGAGATCGGGCCACATGCTCCGGGCGGGCGCGGAGGGGGCGGAGCACGCCGACCCCGCCCGCGCGTGCAGCTCTGGCACCGCACCTCCGCCTCACCTGGCACCTGGCTGGGTCCGAGGGGGCTGGACCGGATGTGCGTGACACACCTCCGAGTCCTCTGGGATCCCGCGGACCCCGAGTCGGGAGAAGGCCGACCGGCTGCTGGATCTGAGGGGCTCCGGGCGGCTAAGTCAGGTGCCTGGGCCGACCTTGGGGCTTGACACGAACTGCTGGGGACTCGCCCTAGAGGGCGGGAGCGCGGTGGCCCAGGACGCTGGCCCGCAGGTGGCCTGCCTCTGCCCGCGGCTGGAGGCTGCCAGCACCGTGCTTGCGGGGCAGCTGGCGGAGAAGTGCACGTGGTTCCCTCTGGCCCTGCCAGGCCACTGCTTGCCTCTGCCCTTCACCCCAAACACCCTGGCTGGGCGCGGAGACCCCCGCAGATGCTCGGGGCTTGCTGGAGTTGTGGTTTTTCCGCCTTTCTTGACCAGCATTTTTGCCATAGGAGGCTCAGTTCAACCACTTTGGCCTCCAAGTGACTGTGACCTGGAGGTCATATCCTCCATCCCCCAGGACTGAACCTTTCACTTTTTGGCTCAGGTCCTGGCTTCTGGTTTCATTTATTCTATGCATGTTCTGGGCCCAGGGCTTAGTCCAGGCCCACACAGGCCTGAGGGCTCCTGAGCTGGGCTGTGGATGGGTGGGGGCAGCAGACTCAGGACCCGGAGGCAGCGCTGACCAGGCCTTGGGATTTCTTCCCAAGTTGAGAACAAACAGCTTCCAGGATTGGCTAAGAGGTGGGGGCTGTGTGCTGCAGGCCACAGCCTGACCTTCTCCCTCAGTTACTGGCCTCAGATGCCACAGGTGCGGGCAGCCTGTGAGGACCCTTCTTGGCTGAGGCCCTTTCCTGGGGCCTCCTGCTAGGAGCATGTTGACACTTTGAGACTGGTCCTAGTGAGGAAAATGTTCCAGGCCGGCCACAAGTGCATCCTGGGGAGAGGGGTGAGTGGGACCTTGGGGGGCATTTCCCAGGACCCAGCTGTGCTGTGACACTGCCTGTGACATCAGCCTTGGTCCTCACAGCCGCCCTACCTCCCAGGGGAGGGAATAAGGCATAGGTGTATAGACCCCCCCCCCAATCACCCAAGCAGGGAGCCTTCCCCGCCCCTTACCTGGAGAAACTTGTTGCTTCCTCCATGGCCCCTTTGCTGGGGAATGGGGAAGGAAATGTGCGTCTGTGGCAGGATCAGGGTGCTGGGGAGAGAGATGGGAAAGACAAAGCAGAGCCCTTAAGATGTTGCAACTTGCCAGGTCCCGGGGTTCAGGGGGGTGCTGGTGCTTGGCCCCTCAGCTTGCTGCAGTCCTGTGTGGCACTGTGAGTACAGGGGAGTGGCAGGAAGGCAGAGTGTGTGCTGGTCATGCCGTCCCCCCTTCCCTCTGAGGTCACTCCTTCCCTGAGCTGCCCCCTGCCAGTCTCAGGGACCTTGAAGAGTACCCCCGCTGGGAGGCCAGAGCAGCCACCAGGTCCTCCACACCAGGAGCCCCTGAAACTTCTGAAATCACTCCACCCAGACTTCCTGTCCACCCTCCCTCACCCAGACTTTGCCCAGGAGGAAGGAGTCTGAGCCACTGCTGCACCCTCTGTGCCTGGTGCACCACAGGTGCTCAAAGCATTTGACCTGCTAAATGTCCGGGCTCAGATTCTGGCCGGGCGCTGCCCGTGGTGGTAGACAGGCCACATGAGTCTGTGCCTGTGATGAGTTCTCCCTTCCAGCGAGAGAGAATAAGATCAACTGTTGGGGAGAAGAGAAAATGGGGGCACCTGATGGTGCAGGGGAGGTGGACTGGTGGGGGAGGGGGCTTGGAAGCTGTACTGGGTTGTGGGCTTTGGGGTCAGACAGGCATAGAGTTCTGATGCTGCCACCCACTCACCACATGTAACCTTGGACAGGTCACTTCTCTCTTGAACCCAGGTTCCTGGGCTGAAAACGGGTGGGTGGTCTACCTTGGAGAGTAGTGAAGGGGGTTAAGTAAAAGGAAGCGAGGCCTGTATCAGCAGGCACCTAGCAGGGATTCCGGTGCTGCTGTTGCCGTGGGCAGAGCTTGCCTGTGGGCGGGGCTTTCCTGCGGGCCGAGTCCCTGGGCGCTGGCACAGAGAAGGGTGGGGAAGACGGACGCTGGACTCGTCCATAGGTGCACAGGGAGCTGTGCCCTTTCCCCCAGAGGGCCCGCAGAACTGCCTTATGTAACTGCCAGCAGCGGGCGGCCAGGTGCCCGCTTGCTGGGGCCCCTTCTCAGCCCTGGCCAGGCCACCGTCTAGGTACTTGCGATTTACAGCCTTTGACTGCAGTTCTTTTTTTCCTTCTTTGATGTTCAGTCTCCAAATTTTTCTAGGGCTAAGGGTAGCAGGCGAGGGGCTGTTCCAGTTAAGGACAAATAGCTATGCCCTCTGGTTGGTATAGCTCAGGCCTGGGAGGAGCCCTGCCCCTCCACATTCTACGTGGCCACCTGACCCTGCCAGCCTGGAGCTGGTGGGACTGGTGCCCCTCAAGACGCTCCTCTTTATTTTAGTGCCCCTCTCAACTGAGGAGGAAACCCCAGCGGCGGTGGGGCACCTGAGCCCAGGATGGCGAGCAGGCCGGCGGGACCGCGAGTGCCTGGCGGAGTGGCACGTGCAGCCCAGGACTCCCGGCTCCCACCTCCTGCTGTAGGTGTGGGCCCCGCACTCTCCACGGCCCTGTCCCGGGCTTCATGTGCACAGGGCTGGGCCAGCTGCCACTGGCCAGGGCAGCCCAACCAATGCCCTGGGCCCGGCTGGCCGGGATGGGCCCAGTGGCCACCTGGACATCGAATGCCCACCAGGCCGAGCTCCAGCACCCAGGGCCATCTCCTTACTCAGCATTCCTGCCCCCGTGGGCAAGAGCATAGCCCCTCATCTGGGGCCTGCAGGGGTGGGCCAGGGTTGCAGTCACACCCTCCCTACTCAGGATGGCCCACTCAGCACTTGGTGCTGTCTAGCCAGACCAGGAGCTGTCCCTGGGGACCTGGGGCAGCTGGGAGAGGGAAGGGCAAAGGCCGTCAGCTCTTGTTTGGGTCCTTCATCCCACACTGGGGGGCATCGTGAGATGGAGAGACTTCTGTGGGGGAGAAAGTGGCCAAGAACTGCGCCTGGTGGGTGGGGTTGGGCCAAGTGACCTTTACGCAGGTCAAAACCTAGGGTGATGGAGGCCTGGCTGGTCCAGGGGAGGTGGGTGGCTGGTGGCAGTGGGGGTGCCTGAGACCCTTGGAGGGCCGCCTATGTGCCTTGAGCATGGAGCTCTGCAGGGGATCTGGGGACACAGAGAGGCCCCACTCCACCCCTGCAGTCTTAGGCCTGGCTCAGGGTCGGGGGGCTGCAGTTGTGAACTGAGCTGCTGGGGGCGCAGGCCTGCACGACAAAGGCCTTGGCCACTGGCTGCAGCACACAGCCTTCCTGTGGTTCAGGGAAGTGCCCAGGCTGGGCTTGGCCCAGGGGTGGTGAGGGTGGCCTGAGGCTGCTCCGGGAGCTCTGCCAGGTAACACCTGGGCTTGGAACAGTTGCTGACCATCTCTTCCCCCTTCCTGCAGTCCAGGGCCGAGGCTCGTGTTCAATCGGGTGAATGGCCGGCGGCCACCTGCCACATCCCCGTCCCTCAAGGGAACCCAGGAGACCTACACACTGGCTCACGAGGAGAACGTCCGATTTGTGTCCGAAGGTAGTGCTGAGGCCCGAGGGTGTGACCTGGGCCACTGGTCCTTTTCCCACTGTAACCTCACTCGAAGTTGCCAGAGGCCTGGGCTCTTCCTGGGTTCTCTGCCTGTTTCTCCTGTGACCATCCAGCAGGCTGCCCACTCCCAGTTCTGGGCTGGGGTCCAGGGTAGCCACCATGCCCTGGGGTGGGAGACACAGTGCCAGGGGCCTGGCTCAGCCTGACGATCCTCTCCCCACAGCCTGGCAGCAAGTGGAGCAGCAGCTGGGTGGTGGCCCAGCCGGTGAGAGCGGGCCGAGGCCAGTGCAATACGTGGAGAGGACCCCCAACCCCCGGCTGCAGAGTGAGCCCTCCCCCGCCCTCAGGGTGTCCCCTCCACCTCCTCCAACCCCGATCTGGCTCAGCCAGGTTCTTGCCCCAGGGGGTTGGGAAGAGGACTGGAGCCTGACCCAATTCTTCCCAGCCTCTGCTACAGTTGGGGTCTGGGTGAGGGGCTTGTGGTCAGCTCGAGGTGGGAGACGCTGGTCAGCCTGGGAGGCACATCATTGCCCAGCCTTCTGCCCCCCTGCAGACTTCGTACCCATCGACCTGGACGAGTGGTGGGCACAGCAGTTCCTGGCCAGGATCACCAACTGCTCCTAGTCGCAGCTTTGGAAGGAACGCTGCCCATGCAGGGCCTGGCCCTGCCCCACGCTGCACCCTCTGCCAGGAGAGGACCACGGCACCCTGTCTACCCGCTGCGGTGTGCCGTGCTTCACCCTGGGCCTGGCCAGGAGCCGGCCACACCTGAAGTGCCAGAATTTGGACTTTTGCTCCTGCTGACCCCTTGGCCCAGCTGTTCCAGGCTGCCAGAGGCCAGGGGTTGAAACTGTCTGACCTCAGTCCTGCTCACTGTGCCCGGGGACCAGCCTGTGGGGCTGGCAGGGAGGAGCTCCAGGCTAATAAAGTTGAGAAACTGCCCTTTGGAAAGGCCTTTACTTGGGGGTGGTGGGGGGTGGATGCGGGAGGGGGCGCTTGTGCCCCAGCACCAGGCCCAGCCCAACCTTCCATTGTAGCCTCATCTCTTTACAGCTGAAGCTTTGTCTAAATTTGGTCCCCCCAGCCTCTTGCCCAGCTGCCTTCCTGTGTCCTGGGCCAGGTCATTTTGCATAGAAGTCTATAAATGCCACCGCGCCCCACCTGACACCGCCCCCCCCACCCCCGTAGTCATTGGCAGGTGTCTGAACCCGGCCTCAAGACCCAGAAATGTTACATAACTGGCCCTGAGATGGCGCCCCAGCCACCCAGAATTGCGGTCAGGTCTCAGGACGCCTGGTGCTGTCTCTGAATCCTCCAGGTCTGGTGGGGAGCCCTCGGGGTCCTGTAGGACATTGCTTTGCCTGTGGGGCCAGATGACTTTGCCTGCGTCTGACACACGTGCCTCCAGAGAGCTAGGTAGCAACAGGGTAGGTGGGGACAGCTCCTGCCAAGTGCAGCTCACAATTTCTGTGCTGCGTCTCATACCCTATACAAAGATGCCTCCCAGAGGGAGTCAGGAACCTTCTCGGATCCCACAGCTGGTGGCGCTAGAGTACCCCCAGGGGGTCCCAGCTTGGGAGTGGCCGCAGAGGCCTGGGGGCGGAGGCTCCTTATGCCCCGGGGCACGACAGCAGAGAAGAGGAAGTGGTCGGGCAAGGTTTGGGGGCGCCCCGAGAAACAGCTGGTGAGGTGGGGGTCCAGACCACCAGCGCGGTCACTCACCAGGCCCCGCCCCGTCACGCGGTCACGTGTCAGGCCCCGACCCTGAAGCGCGATCACGTGCCCTGCCGCCGTAACGGCGGAAGTGGCGTCGTTGCCAGGCGGCCGTTGCTAGGCGCGCACTGCGTGCTCTGCGTGGAGCGCGCGGTGGCCGAGGCGGGAAGCGCGAGCGGCGGCGCCATGGCCAGAGGTAGCGGCGCGCGGCGGGAGGGCCGGGGGCTCGGGGCCCGGGGCCGGGCGCCGGGGTCTGGGGCCCGAGATCCGGCGCCGCCGCGGACGGGTTGGTGTTGAGATTCGCCCGGAGCCCAGTCCGCGCGCTGCGCTGGCTGTCACAGCTGGGGAGCGCGCAGACCCTGCCCCGGCCCCCTCCCTCGACCCGCGGTGGGTCTGGCACCTCACGCCCCCGTGTCCCCCAGTGTGGCAGCAGCCGTTCCTCAACGTCTTCAGACACTTCAAGGTGGACGAGTGGAAGCGGTCCTCTAAAGAGGGCGACGTGGCCGTCGTGACGGTAAGTGGGCCGGGGCACCTGGCAGCAGGAGCGGCGGCTTCTCCTCTGTCTCCTGGGCCGCTTTGCTGCAGCCCTCCTGGCGCTCCGTGGAGCTGAGCGGGACGCCATGCCTCCCGTGTCTCTCTGCAGGACAAGACCCTCAAGTGCACGGTGTACCGCGTGCGGGGCCCTGTCTCTGCTGGCAATTACATCCAGCTCCCCAAAACCAGCACCCAGTCCCTGGGGCTGACCGGACGCTACCTGTACGTGCTCTTTCGGCCCCTGCCCGCCAAGCATTTTGTCATTCACCTGGACCTGTGTACCGAGGTTACAAGCTGGAGAGCGGGAGCTGCCGGTGGGGGCCCTGCACTCATGCTGCAGTCTCCTCTCCTCACGCCCATGCTGTATGCCCACAGGGCAGCCAGGTCATCCGAGTGTCATTCTCCAACTTCTTCAAGGAGTTCAAGTCCACAGCCACATGGCTTCAGTTTCCTTTCATCTGTGAGACTGGGACACCCAGGAAAGGTAACATGCAGATGAGGTGTGAACGGGTCACAGATGGTCTGGGAGAGGCAGGCAGCCAGAAGGCTCAGCGGGGAGGCAGGCCAGGGACAGCCTGGGTGGAGGGGCATGTGGCTGTGGCCATGAGAGTGGGGACAGGCCGAGGACAGAGAGTGCTGTGGGCCAGTTGGTGAGGGTAGGCTCTGACCTTTGCTCCTGTCCTGCACACCTGGCAGGTGTGGGCTCTCCTGGTGCCCGCTGGACCTGCCTGCAGCTCGACCTGCACGACATTCTGCTGGTCTACCTGAACCGACGGTACAGTCACATCAAGAGCATCAGGCTGTGTGCTAGCCTGCTGGTCAGGAACCTCTACACCAGCGACCTGTGCTTCGATCCCGGTGAGGGCTAAAGGTGTGCTTAGCCTGCAGCCCACCTGCTCTAACTCCCTGTGTGCTGGCCTCCACACCCTCCCTGGCACTTGGTGAAAATGCCCATGCTGTACCATCTTTGAGCCTCCCAGCTCCCAAGGCAGCCACTGGGGGAGAGGGTGGCTGGGCTGGTGGCCAGGCAGTGCCCTGCTGGCTGGCACCTGGTGTTGTCTTGTCTGGGCTGGGAGAGGGAGCTGGGTGGGCTTCCTTGGACTCTGCTCTTCGTAGCTGTCACTGTCGCTGAAGCCCGGTGTGCAAAACTGCCCATCACCCCCATACCTCGAGAAATGGCATTCCCGGTGCCGAAAGGGGAGAGCTGGCACGACCACTATGTCCACATCCGGTGAGCAGCTCTGCCTGTCATGAGGGCGGCCGGGTGGAGGGACGGCAGGGCCGCCCTTGGAAGCTGACTGTCCTTCCACCCCGTCAAGGTTTCCAAGCGACAGCTCAAAAACACCCTCCGAGGCAGTTCAGAAGAGCTGTTCCCCTTCTGAGGCAGGTGGGCCTGTGGGACCAGCGGTGACCCAGCTTCAGGCCTGAAGGGCCCATGGAGCTCGGCGGGAGAGGGGGGCCTGATGCTGCATCTGGGGAGGTGAATGCAGCAGCATGATGCCTGCAAGGGTGAGGGGAGGCTGTCTCGAGGCCCCAGACCCAGTGTGGGAGGTTCCGACTAGAGTGCCGGGTGGCTTCAAGCTTTCCAACTGGGAAGCGGTGCCGGGGCCCACGGGAGGGTAGGCTACAGCTGTTGTTGTGGCTTCCCTCCTGCATAGTGGGCAAGGTCAGGGCCCACTGCTGACCCCTGCCCAGTGCCTTGTGGCTACGTTCTCACAGGCTTGTCTGCACTCTGCTCAGTGGGTTCTTCTCAATTGCAATCTTAGCGGGGCCTGTGCTGCGGCTTCTTCCTCACCCAGCGGCCTTCAGCAAGCCTGTTCAGGACAGCCTGGCCCTCATGGTCCAGAAGCGTGGCCCCACAGCCGTGAGTGCCCTGTGCCCTTGGAGATGGGGCTGAGGGTGGTGGCCACAGGGTGCTAACAGGCACTTGTCCTCCCGAAGTCCCGCCAGGCCCCCTCTGTGCCCAGGCCCCTTCCAGAAATCAGTGTGTCCTGTGAGCGCTCCAAGGTCTCTAGTGTGGGTGGCCCCAGTGGCCGTAGCCAGGAGCCCTTGGCCTGGGTGGAGGCTACTGACAAGCACGTGGCCAGTGACAGCCTTCACGTGTCTGTGCATCAGACGACTGTGGAGCCCACGGCCCCAGAGGATGCATCCCCACAAGAGGTGAGTGCTTTTCCCAAGGAAGGTGGGGCTGGACTGTGCCACCGAGGGGGGTGGGATGTGGACGAGGTGTGGGTGGAGGGCTGCTGGGCCTCTGTCCACTGGGAACATGCGTGGGGCAGATGGTCTCTTCCCATCTAGTCTCCTGGCAGAAAGCAGAACCAACAGGAGGTGGCTTTGGGCAAGAATCGTTTTCAACAAAGAGTAAGGAGGGGGCTGGTGCCCTGACCCCAGCCCCAGTGGTTTGGTGGGGGGCGGGCTTAGGCTCCAGGCAGGCGCAGGACTGGGGTACCTGGAGGGTCTAGCAATGTGATTGGAATTCTGGTTTCCTGCCATAGAGCAGCTGGCAGAAGAACCAGGTGGCTTTCTTGGGAGGCAGGCACCAGCTCTGGGTGGGGCAGCCTTGGTGGGACAGGAGCCTCGCCACTTCGGGGTCTCACTGTGAGTTTGCCTATTTCAGAGCTTCCTCCCGGATCCGGTCCTGAGGCTCAAGGGGGTCATCGGCTTTGGGGGTCACAGCACCAAATGGGTGAGGGGTCCGACTCTGTTCTTGCTGGGTCGTGCAAGTGTCAGATACACAGAGGGGACAGTGGGCACACCCCGTGTTTCCTTGAGGTGGCTGTGTGGACAGCCGAGCTCCCCCAGGCGTCGGGTCCCTTCACCGCTGCGGACGCCCAGCCCTGCCCGCATCCTCACACGCTCGGTGCTTCCTTGACGTGATGACATCCCGTCGCAGGCGTCCCTTTGTGTCGTGAACACCAGCCGGGTCGGTGCTGGTCCGATCGCTCAAGCTTCCAGAGACCTGAGAGCCTTTGCTCACCCTTTAAAGCTTTGACGCGTGTTGTCCAGCCGAGTGGGGCCGGGTATGGGCGAGACTTGTGGGACCCTGCAGGAACAGCAGCAGGAGAGGAGGCTGTGTGCTCGCCAGGCCTTCCAGGACACGAACTCCGAGTCTTTGTGGGCTCTCTGGCCTTTTGTCACCTGAATCCCAAAGTTTCTTGTGTTGCGGACAGGGCTTAGAGGAAGCCCTGCCCTTGCGCACGTGCACCCGAGCTCTTTCTGTTCTTTTGGCACATGCATCCCATTGACTCCTGTGTGTGGGGCTCGGCGGAGTGCTGGGGTGGGGGGACGAAGCCGACCAGCCTGTGACCTCAGCCTCCGGCCCCTGTGCACAGGCCCTGTGGACCCGGGATGGGGCCGCCGTCGTGTACCCTTGCCATGCGATCATCGTCGTCCTGTGTGTCAGCACCCGGGAGCAGCGTCTTTTCCTTGGCCACACAGACAAGGTGGGCACCCTGGCCCAGGGGTGGCTTGTTCTGCAGGCACACACCCTCCCTCACCCTGCTGCCCCCCAGGTCTCTGCCCTGGCGCTGGACGGGAGCGGTTCCCTGCTGGCCTCAGCCCAGGCACGGCCCCACAGCATGCTGCGTCTCTGGGACTTCCAGACCGGGGAGTGCCTGTCCCTCTTCCAAAGCCCAGTCCACACCGTCTGCTCCCTCAGGTGGGTGCAGGGTCTCCGAGGGGG
This sequence comes from Lagenorhynchus albirostris, assembly GCF_949774975.1. Taxonomy (NCBI): domain Eukaryota; kingdom Metazoa; phylum Chordata; class Mammalia; order Artiodactyla; family Delphinidae; genus Lagenorhynchus; species Lagenorhynchus albirostris. Next base: position 49,830,374 of record NC_083109.1, read on the forward strand.
GTGGGGGCTGCGCCTGCGACACTGACCTCCACCTCTCCATCTGCAGCTTCTCTGACAGTGGGGAGGTGCTTTGTGGTGTCGGCAAGGACCGCCACGGGCGGATGGTAAGCAGGCCAGGCCGGGGGAGGTGGGGCAGCCCATCCTGGGGTGCAGGCAGGCAGCAAGGGTCCCCCGCAGGCCTCCCCCAGCCCCGCCGGGCACCACTGCGCCATACTTGCCAGAGTGTCTGTTTCACTCCCTCGTGGATGGAGCTGACCTTTGACTGACCGGCCTCGACCGGCCTCACCCTCTTCGGTGGCAAGTCCCCCACGCCTGAGCTGGGCGTGTTTAACATGACAGCATCTCTGAAGTTGGGTGTTTCACCCGGGGTCTTTCCTCCACTCGTGGTTGTGTCTCCTGCTCCTTTCTGCATACATATGTCTGTGGAAACCCCGGGTGGGCACATGTAGGTTCCTCCGGGCCGCAGGGGCCAACTTTCCCACCCCCTGCAGCCCAACGCGCCTGCTTCTGTGGGAGAGGCCAGGCGGGTGGTGGGTGCTCAGCGTGGACTTGTTGCAGACTGTGGTGGTGTGGGGCACGGCCCAGGTGGGGCGAGGCGGAGAGGCCGTCATCCTCACGAAGGTGCACAGTGACGTTGATATCCAGGCATTCGAGGTGGCCTTTTTCGATGAAACCAGGTGATTGGCTGCCCGCCTGCCCATCCTCCATGCTGGGACCAGCGAGTTGTGAGCTGGCCCCTCCTCCCTGGCTCACCTCCTACCCCTCGCAGGATGGCATCGTGCGGGCGGGGCAGCGTGCGGCTGTGGCGGCTGCGAGGTGGGGGGCTGCGCTCCTGCCCTGTGGACCTGGGGGAGCACCACGCGCTGGAGTTCACTGACCTGGCCTTCAGGCAGGCCCAGGACGGCCATATACTGTGAGCCCCACCCTGCCTCCCCTAATGGCCAGGGCCCGCCCATTCCTTGCCCCGCTCCTTGGTCCCTCCGCCTTCACTTGTTACTTCTGCCTCTCTGGGCAGCTACGTCTGCAGCCGCAGCGGCCACATCCTGGAGATTGACCACCAGCGCATGGCTGTGCGGTGTGCTCGCCGCCTCCTGCCTACACAGACCCCTGGTGGCCCCCTCCCACAGCAGCAGACCTTCAGTTCAGGTAGGTGGGCCCTGCTGTGTTGGGAGGAGCGGCCCTGATGCTTTGGGCTGACCGTGCCTCCCCCTTCCCAGGCCCCGGCATCGCCATCAGCAGCCTCAGCATCTCCCAGGCCAAGTGTGCCATGGGCTCCGAGGACGGCTACCTGCGCCTCTGGCCCCTGGACTTCTCTTCTGTGCTCTTGGAGGCAGGTGGGGCCTCGACATCACCTTGCCACCAGGGTTGCCGCAGGAGGGCCGTGTCCCCGGGCTGGACGGCAGTCATGGGGCTCCAAGGGGCTGTGTCCTGAGCTGGGGTCCACCATTGCTGAGCCCAGGGGTGGGTGGTCACAGGGGAGGCACCTGTTGTAGCTCACAGGGAGATGGGGCTCCAGGCAGCAGGGAAGTGCATTTCTCAGTGTCCTGGGCAGAGGGGCTGGGCACAGGCACAGCATGGATATGGTCAGCCTGCCCCAGTTGGCCCAGGTTCCGGGCCCACCCCACTACAGGCCTGGGCGATCACCAACCCACCCTGCCTGCAGAGCATGAGGGCCCCATCAGCTCCGTCTGCGTCAGCCCTGACGGCCTGCGTGTGCTGTCCACCACCTCCTCGGGCCACCTGGGTTTCCTGGACATCCTGTCCCGGGAGTACAGCGTGCTGGTGCGCTCCCACGCCGCCCCGGTGCTGGCCCTTGCCACTGAGAGCAGCCGGGGACAGCTGGCCACTGTGTCCCAGGACCACACTGTCCGCATCTGGGACCTAGCGACCCTGCAGCAGGTGGGGTGTGGCCGGAGGGAAGCCAGCCAGGAGGGAGGGACTGGAGGGCCGCAGGCCATACTGAGGCCCGGTGGGTGGGGCCCTGAGTTCTTCTGCCTGTGTTTGGGGCCTGAAGGTTCAAGGCACTTGGAGAGAGACTGGCTCTCGGGCCTTGTGGCCAGCTGGTTGCCCCAGCCTGTCCGCCCTCACATGGCCCTGTCCTCCAGCTGTACGACTTCGTGTCTCCGGAGGAGGCCCCGTGTGCTGTTGCCTTCCACCCTACCCAGCCCACCTTCTTCTGTGGCTTTAGCAGCGGGGCCGTCCGTTCCTTCAGCCTGGAGACCACCGAGGTCCTAGTGGAGCACAGGTGGGTGGTCAGCCGGCTCTGGCCCCACAGACGATCGAGGTGGAAGCTCCAGTGGTTTGTGGGTCCCCTGGGGAGTATGGGAGATCGGGTAGTATGGGGGAGGGCCGTCTACTGGAAGCCCCGCCCTCTGCTGCCCCTCCGGGATTCTGCAGGAGGTCTGGGACGGTGCAGCTCAGGGGCAAGGCAACGGTGTCTCGTGTGTGCAGGTGTCACCGCGGAGCCATCACCGGCCTGGCCGCCAGCCCCGACGGCAGCCTCCTGTTCAGCTCCTGCTCTCGGGGCTCCCTGGCCCAGTACCATAGCAGCGCGCCCCAGTGCCGCATCCTTCGTGTGACAGGTCAGGCCCCCAGGCCCAGCCCCAGCCCCACTCTGGCCTCCCAGCCATCCCCTGGTCAGGTCCCTGCGGGGGTGGGGGTACGTGTCGCCACCGACTGTGGTACTGCGTTCTACAGTCGCACTACTGAGACCCCCAGAGCCAAGTGTGGTTTTAGGACTCACCAGCCCCCCGAGATTGAAGGTCAGTGAGAGTCTGTGGCCACCCTTCCGCAGGAGGAAGTGAGTACCTGAAGCCTGAGCACCAGGCCAGCAGGGGAGTCAGCCCCCTCCCATGGCCACTGTAACTCGGGCCAGCCAGATGGTCACTTGGTGGTCACTCGGAGAACCCCCAGATTTCCTGGCAGTCCGTGGTGCCCACTGGTGTCTTGGTGCTCTCACATCTAGGCCCCATGGGCTGGCTGCTGTGGGATCTGCCCTGCCCAGCCTGCAACAGTAGGTCTCTGACCAGTGTCTGTTCTGGTGCCCCACCCCTACCCTGACCCAGCTGACTGCCTGTCCCCATATGCCGGCAGCTAACGTGGTGTGCCAGGAGGCTTGCCCGAGCCCCAGTGCCCTGGTGGTCAGTGGGGACAGCCACCTGCTGGCCTTTGTGGGTCCTTCCAAGTACACGGTGACTGTCATGGACACAGCCTCACTGGATGAGGTGAGTCAACTGGAACCCTCCCTGTGTGCAGTGAGGGTGGAGTCACGCCAGTTTGGCCCACAGACCCTGTGGGCACCCTGACCCTGGCAGCTGCGTGTTTCCCTGGGTGGGAGGCCATGCTCATTTCAGAAAGGACCTGGGCCCTGCGCCCCTCATGGCACAGAGGACATGTGAGCTGTGGGCAGCCTGCCGGATGGGTGCCCAAGGCCGCCCACGGCCCGGGCCCCAGCTCTGGGGGCTCGAGCTCTGGCCGGAGGTCATGGTGAGGACACTTGCTGCTCTCCCTCAGCTGCTGAGGGTTGACATCAGGACTCTGGACCTGGCTGGCAGCTGCCTGGACTCAGCTGTGGCCGTCTGCTTTGGCCCTGCACCCCCTGGCCACTTGCTGGTGTCCACGTCCTCTAACATGGTTGCAGTGCTAGATGCCACGTCGGGCCGCTTGGTCCGGGAGGTGAGCCCAAGACTGCGGCTGGTGGCCTGGCCTCCCCCGCCTTCCCGGCTCTGGCCTTGCTGCCCGCAGTGCCCAGAGGAGGGGAGGCCCAGGGCTGCTTGCTGCTCCCTAGAGGTTGTGTTCTGTGAGAAGGGGGCTCCCCCACTGGTGGTCCTGTGTGCTCTGACTTTTTCCCTCAGCAATCCCTCTCTCTCCCAGCTGTCCTGTGTCCCCCCTGCGGCCTGCTCTGTCCTAGCTCTCAGCGGGGATGGCCGTTTTCTGCTCACAGCCGCTGACCGGGCCATCAAGGTGTGGGACTACTCAGCACAGGGTGGCCTTGGCTGCCAGGTGTGTGCCCTGGGTGGGCGCACAGCGGGTAAGAAGGAGGGTGGAGGACAGTCCCTGAAGTTACCCCGTGCCTGCTGGGGCCTGATACTGCACGAGGTCCTCTTGGTCAGTGTGCAGTCTGGTGGCCAGGCGTCTCCAGCTGTGCCTCAGTGGTCTCTATATTGCCACACTGCTGCCCTCAGGTGTACATCGGCCACTCAGAACCTGTGCGGGCCGTGGCTTTCACCCCCGACCAGCAGCAGCTCCTTAGTGTGGGAGACGCCATCTTTCTATGGGACGTTTTGGCGCCCTCTGAGAAGTCCCCTCCAGGAAGGCAAGTTCCTGCCCTCGACATGCATCTGCCAGGCCTTCCTCTGCACCCCTTCGCCCCACCCGACCATCTCTCTTGTCACCTCTGCAGTGTCCAAGGCTCTCCCGGGGCCCCCACAACCTGCGAAGCTGGTGAGTGGTCCCACCACACTGGCAGTCTCCATGGTGATGTCTGGTGCTGGCGCTGTAACCGCTGTGGGTGCACAGCACTGTTCTTTTCCTGAGGGTCCCGATGCAGAGCTGGTTGGGCGTGAGGGGCTGGGCACGCCTCCTGCTCTGCCCTCCCCAGGCCCTGAGCTCAGCCGAGCTCCTTCCGTCCTCAGGCCTGGGTACAAGACAGCTGGAGGACATGGTGTCCGGGGCCAATGGGCTTCCCCGGCAGCAGGTGCCCATGCCATCCCAGGCGTCCCCACCCTGGCTGGACATCTGTGCCAGGCCCCCCAAGGACCATGATGGTGAGGGCAGGGGTCCTAGGAGGGCCTGGAGGGGATGTGTTCCTGGCTCCCATCCTGACATGCTTTGTTGCTCCTGGCCTGGGGGAGGGGCAAGGGCATGGGGGTGCTCTGCTCCCTCGTCTCACTGTCTCCCCACCCTCCTCAGGCGCTTTCTCCGTGTCAGATGAGAGCCGTGGCCCTGAGGGTCTCCGCCAGGCCTCAGGCCCACCTGTGCTGGTGCAGAAGGAGGCTGGCAGGGCCGGTGATGGGGCCTGGGGGGCCATGGGGGGCCCCTGGGACCTTGGCAGGCCTCCCAATCCCCGTGGTTGGCCCAGTAAGCAGGGGAGGGGCAGCAGGGTGGGGCAGGGTCACTCATAACTGGACCAGGGCCCAGGTGCATGTACCACGTGGACTCCAGGTGGCCTAAGGACAGACCTGGCTGCCCCTGGCAGACAAGGGATGGTCACCTACAGGACAAATGGAGAGCCCAAGGCCCCTGCTGGGCCAGGTGGGTGATGGGACGTGGCTCATCTGTACCCTTTGAACCCAAGCGTCTGACCAGCCAGGGCAGGGTGCCTGCAAGGAGGGTCACTGTGTGGTCCCTGGGGGTTCACAGCCTCATTCCCTTCCCTGACAGGTGCCTGCAGCACTGGAAGAGCCAGGGCCCAGCCCCCCACTCGCCCGGACTTCTATCGGCATTTCACAGCTCGCTACAAGGCCTCCCTGCTGCCCAAGGTTGGCTGGGTGGGGCATCCTCATAGGCCCTGCCACCAGTGGATATCCTGGAAGCCCAGGGGTCCAGGTGGCATGGCCCTGTGGTGTCTGGGGTACTCCTGCTCCCTGGTAGACACAGGCTCCCTGGGGTTTCCCTGGGGCAGCTCCCAGAGCTGACAGCAGCCCAGGCCTTGCTGGCACTTGCCCCACGGGTCACCCCTCTGCCCTGAGCCCCATGCTCTCACCGGACTGGTTTAGGTTCTCACTGTCACGCAGTGACTGGACCCAGGCGTGTCCTGCTAAGCCCACACACTCACTTCACTCCATGGTCCTGGCTCCCCTTCACTTCCCCCCTGGCAGGCGCCTCCCCGTCTCCTCCTCCTGCCTCCCTGTCTGCATGCTGCATGCCAGGCTCCCAGCCCCGCTGGCCACCGCGTGCAGACTTTGGTGCCCACGTACCTGCCGTTTGCCTCCTCCCAGGAGCATGCATCTCCCAAGGCTCAGTCCCACGCCCGGCCTGATGGGCAGAGCTTGAGGTTGGGGGCCTGGGCCGGGTGGGCCGGTGCCAGCGTCCTGGGTCCACTTCCTCACAGGGCCTCTCCTTCCCTGCTGTCGGCGATGAGCGGCTGCACCTGAAGGCCGTCATGGGTTACAACGGGAACGGGCGCGCCAACCTGGTCTGGAGGCCAGACACAGGTGGGGGCCGTGGCCCAGACGCTGCAGGGTGGGCTCAGTTCTGTCCACCCCTAGGCCAGGCCCCATGGAGGGGCCCGCAGGTGGTTTGGGCTGCAGGACGGGCGTGTCCTCCTGGTGGCACTTCCTGCTGTGAGCAGTTCTCCTTGGGGTGGGGTTGGGGGTGTGGGCACAAGTGCCTGGGGCTGTGGGGCTGACGGGGCGGGCGCTTCCTCCCTGCCCACAGGCTTCTTCGCCTACACGTGTGGTCGCCTGGTGGTGGTGGAGGACCTGCACTCTGGTGTCCAGCAGCACTGGCTTGGCCACCCTGAGGAGATCTCCACGCTGGCCCTCAGCCACGATGCCCAGGTGCCTGTCCTGCAGCCTGCCTTGAATGCCCAGGGCCAAGGTGTGCCTCGGAGCTTGGCTCCTTGAACTGCGTGCAGCTGGCTCTCGCTTCCAGAGCAGCCCTTTACACAGAGCGGGAACGGGCCCGTGGACTGCACCCTCCCTGCTAACCACCCACCTGCCTGCCCGCCAGGTGCTGGCCTCTGCCTCAGGCCGAAGCAGCACTGCCTCCCGCTGCCAGATCCGTGTCTGGGACGTGCCAGGGGGCTCCTGTCGGCAGCTCCTTTCTCACCACGACACTGCTGTTCAGGCCCTGGCTTTCTCACCAGACGACAGACTCCTCGTCACTCTGGGTCAGCAGGGCGGGGGCAGAGGACAGTGGTCTCTGGACTCCCCTGCCTGTCCTGGGAACCCTGGGCAGCTGACGTGGTCACTCTGCATCTCCCCCAGGGGACTATGGCGACCGCACCCTGGCCCTGTGGAGCATGGCCACCTACGAGCTTGTGTCCTCCACGTGCCTCCCAGAGCCAGTATACGGCATGGCCTTCAACCCCTGGGACGCTGGCGAGCTCGCCTGCGTGGGCCAGGGTGCCGTCACCCTGTGGCTTCTGCAGCAGCGTGGGGGCGATGTCAGCCTCCAGGTGCCAGGGTTCAGAGGAGGCTTTGGAGGATGGGGTCTGGCTGGACCCCAGGGCATCGCTGACCCACACTGTGCTCGTGTCCCTCCAGGTCCACCGAGAGCCCATCCCTGAGGAGGTGGGGGGGTGGGAGCTGACCTCGCTCTGCTACGGGACCACACCCCTGCTCTACTGCGGCTCCAGTGCTGGCCAGGTGTGTGTTTGGGACATGTGTGCCAGCTGCTGCTTCCTGGCCTGGGAGGCGGACGACGGTGAGATCGGTGGGTGTCTGACGGAGCCTCCGTGGCCCTTGACAGCTTGGGGCTCGGTTCTCCCTGGGAGTCCCAGTGCTGGGGCGGTGGACACCGTCTTGAGTCCCAGGCATCTGGGGACGTGGCTCATGGCATCTCCTGTCCCCCAGGAGTACTGCTGTGCTCGGGCGCGCGTCTGGTCAGTGGCAGCAACACCAGGCGGCTGCGCCTATGGGCCGTGGGGGCCGTACCAGAGCTGAGGCGCAAGGGCTCCAGGGCCAGGTGAGCGTCTACAGTGTGTCTGGGAGCTGGCACTCTGTTGCCAGCTGGGCCCGTCCCCCAGGGGACATGCTCGGGCAAGGCCAGGGCCCGTGGGCCAAACCACCTGGCTCCCTCGGCTCTCGCTGCTGCCACCCCTTTGATCCCCTGCTCCTCCAGGTCTAGCTCTGTGTTTATGGAGCGTGAGCTGACCCTTGACGGGGCCGTCGTGAGTGCAGTCTTCCACGAAAGCATGGACATGGGTGTGGTGGGCACCACGGCGGGCACGCTCTGGTACGTCAGCTGGGCTGAGGGCACAAGCACCCGCCTCGTCAGCGGCCACCAGAGCAAGGTGAGGCCGCTGGGCCACCGGCTTGCCGCCAAGGATTTCTGAGGGGATCCCAGCCCGCACAAGCCGGGCAGCTGCCGTGCACTCCCTCCGTCCCCGCCCCCCTGGGTGCTCCCAGCCCAAGCGCAGCTGCGAGTGTCCAGGCGTTCCCAGGACCAGCTGCACCCCTGGAACCACGCGCCCCTCCCCGTGGGCATGGGGTCCATGCCGTGTCCACGTGCAGCAGCCCCAGGCCCTGTGGCCTTCTTGACCCTTCCTCTTTTCCGCCACTTTATTCTCTTGTAATTTACGTGTTGAAGAAAAGTGGTCATCCACCCTGGAGTCTTTCACCACCGTTGTTGGACATGCTTCCCTGGGGTCCGAGGGGTCTGGAAGCCGGGCCAGGGTCTAGTCAGGGCCAGCCAGTCCCAACGTTACTTCCTTCTGGGAGCGTTGTGTCTCCCACCAGTGATGCCCTTGTCTGGCGGCAGGAGTTGCAGGTGGCAGTAGTCAGATCCCTCGTTCTTTCAGAAGGGAAGTGGCCTCGAGAGCTCTCAGGTTTCCCGGGGCTGGGACAGGGCACAGGTAGATGAGTGTCTCCCTCGTGGACCAGGCCCCCCAGCAGCAGTCAATGTGTTACTTTCTGAGAGCTATTAAGGGCTGGTGGGTGGAAATGTGGGTCTGGCTTCCCCACCGTCACTTTCTCTTGATGCTCGTGGAGTCCTGGCCTTGGCTGGTGGCAGGGTCTTCAAGTTGGCTCCTGAGTCTTTTTAAAAAAATTCTACGTTCATTTGTTCAGGCGTAACAGTAGCCAACAAAGAAACTCTTGTGTGAGGTAGTGAGGGTTACGTGTTTCCTTTTTCTTTGGTAATGGCTTTATGTCGAGGTATAATCTGTGGGCCACACACCCATGTAACATCAATGGATTTTGAAACATTTGCAGAACTGTGCAACACCGCAGTCACTTTCATCCCAGAAGGAAACCCCCCAGCCATTAAACACTCACCACCCAGCCCCTGGCAGGCGCTCACCGACTCTGTCTCTGTCGGTTTGCCTGTTCTGGATGGTCCCTGTGAACAGAAACACACTCTGTGGTGCTTTCTATCTGCTTCTCTTACTGAGCATCGTGTTTTCAAGGTCCATCTGAGTTGTAGCGAGTGTCAGTGCTTCACTCCTATTTACTGCTAAATATGCTTCTGTGGTACAGATAGGATGAGTTTATCCACCCACCAGGGCATGAGCTCGAGGGTGCTGAGTTCTTGACCTGAGCTGGTGGTCACTGGTGGTCCCCCTCTTCTGTGGACCACAGGTGCTCCAGCCTCTCCCTCTGCAGCTCCGCCCAAGACCGGACTTGGCTGTTCCAGAGCCTGTGGGCCCCTCCAGTGGGAAATGGGCTTAGAGGTCATGGTCTGAGGCCCAGAGGGGCCCATCACTTCTCAGCCAAACAGACCTAAATTATTATTTTTCTAAGATAAAATGCATCAGGAGTTTATACTTAATGCTTGAAATTCACATTCAGGACTCGGATATTTTGTTTCACCTCACTGGTGCACGGCCTGTCTCCTTTTTTTAATTTTTATTTTAATTTTTTTTTCTGTCTCCTTTTTTTTACACCAGAGATCCTGACTCTGTGTAATCATACAACTGCTTTCTCCCTTGATATACATGACACACACACACATGACAATCTCAGCCCCACCCCCCCTGCTGTGATGAGGCCCAGGAGTGGCCCCCCTGGGAGTCCCGTGTTCTAGGTTCTGTCAGGACAGTTCCTTCTGTGACGTCCTAGCAAGTGGATGGTCAAGTTCAACTGACTGGTGGGCTTCTTGCAATTTGGATTCCACCCAGGTCTAGTGTGGGGACACTTGGGAGGGAGGGAGGTCAGGACAGTTTCTTTGTGCCACATGGTGGGCCGGGGCCAGGTAGGCTCAAGGGGGAGATGGATGCTCTCATGAATGACCTGGCCATGCTGTGTTTCCTCTCTGCTCGAGGGCCATGGGCCTCAGGTAGGGTGGTGACTCCTCACAGGTGAACGAGGTGGTCTTCAGCCCCAGCGAGTCCCACTGTGCCACGTGCAGTGACGATGGGAGCGTGAGGGTGTGGAGCGTGGCCAGCATGGAGCTGCTGATCCAGTTCCAGGTGCTCAGCCAGGTACTTGGGGGGGCGCCTGGGGCTGGGGTGCACGCCTGGGACTCCGGCAGCCTCGTCCTCCGTCCAGCCTTGGTGTCTGTCTGTGGCCTTGGGCCTGGGCCCCTTCCCCTCTCCCCAGGGGAGTGCTAATGTTTTCCTACCGTGGGTCCCCAGAGCTGCCTCTGCCTGTCTTGGAGCCCCCCATCCTGCGAACGCCCAGAGCAGCAGTGGGTGGCAGCGGGCTACAGTGACGGCACGCTGCGGCTCTTCAGCATCCCCCTCATAGCGATGGAGCTCAAGATGCATCCCCACTCGGCTGCACTGACGGCCATCGCCTTCTCTGCTGATGGTGAGGCCGGGCTCACGGTGACAGCACGGCTTCTGCCTGGCCCAGGTCACACCTTTGGGCTGAGGGCTAGGGGCTCACGAGTAACAGCTTGGTCTCTGCCTCGCCCAGGTCAAACCATCCTCTCCGGAGACAGGGATGGGCTCGTGGCTGTGAGTCGCCCTCGCACGGGGATGACCTTCCGTGTGCTGAATGACCATCGGGGAGCCCCGATCTGCACCATCCAGAGCACGAGAAGAGAGGTGAAGTAGCCTTGTGAGCCTGCAGGGCCTGGCCTGAGCCGAGGGTGCTGGCAGGGAAGGGGATGGGAGAGCAGGGCAGACGGCACCTACCAGCCTTTATGTCCCCAGTATGGAGACTTCGGGGCAGAGGGTGTGGACCTGTGGCTGGCTGCCAGCGGGGACCAGCAGGTCAGCGTTTGGGCCTCCAACTGGCTGCAGGACCGCTGTGAGCTCGTGGACTGGCTGAGCTTCCCAGCGCCCGCCCTCACGGAGGTAAGAGTCCCGGTGGCCCTGCGGGCGGGGTGCCCCCCCACCCTGCCACAATGTGCTGTGCCCTCCACAGGTTCCCAGCTGCCCGCCACCCTCCCTCGCCGCCTTCTGCCCCTGGGATGAGGCGCTGCTGGTGTGTGCGGGCCTCAGCGTGCACCATGAGGTCATCTTCTACAGCCTCTGCCAGAAGCAGGCACATGCACCCCTCCATGTGGTTCTGGGAGCCTGAGGGACCCGGGGCTGGGGAGGGACAGGTCTCGGGGCCACGGGAACCCCCGCCCAGTGCCTCACGCTTGCTGTCTGCAGGTGATGAAGAAGATCCCACTGCCTTTCTTTGCTGTGTCCATGAGCCTGTCCCCTGGGGCCCACCTTATGGCCATTGGCTTCTCTGGTGAGTGCTGGTGTCTTGAGTGAGGCCCAGTGGGTACACCTGTGCCCCCACACTGAGCCATACCCCTCGTCCCTGAAAGTGGGGTGAGGACACCTGCTCCAGGGGAGTCTTTCGGGTAGGGTCAGGAAATGAGGGGGGTGGGGGGCCAGGTTCCCCCAATGAGGCACTGGCCCCAGCTGGAGACAGAGCCAGGGTGGGTTGGAGGAACCCTGGGTCCTGGAACTATACAGACACAGGCACAGGGCCCACGGCACCCTAACTGTCCCAGCCCACCCGATGCTGTCCCCCAGCAGAGCGTGTGCTGAGGCTGGTGGACTGTGCGTCGGGGGCCGTGCAGGACTTTGCTGGCCATGATGACTCGGTGCAGCTGTGCAGGTTTGCCCCATCTGCTCGGCTGCTCTTCACGGCGGCCCACAATGAGATACTGGTGTGGGAAGTCACAGGCCACTGACCCCCAGTGGGGAGTGTGGGGTCAGGTGTTGCCCTGCTGGTCAGCCGGGCACCTGGCCTGGGCAGAGGCTCAGCTGAGAAGCTGGGTTGGCCGGGGGCCTTGTGCTGGGCCAGGATGGCTGGGTGGGCTTCACCCCTCCACACCCGGCTGCCCAGGAGTGTGTGCAAATTATCAAGACCTTGAGCATGTATGAAGTGCTTATTGTTTCTTTTCCTTTGGGCTTTTGTTTCTACCTTGTACAGTTCAAATAAATGTGGGTGTTGCACTGAGGCATTGTCTCCTGGTCACTCCAGACTGCCTGAGCTCAGTTTCTGCCCAACCTCCAGACCTCCTGCTCCCTGCCAGGGATCCTGACCCCTGCATGAGCTGCGGGGGCGGGGCGGCACTGGGCAAAGGCCCCGCCCCCCTGGCCGGCGCGGCGCTGGCAGTGCCCGGCGTGCCCACGCGGTGGCGCCGCCGGGCAGCTAGGCCGGTCTGGCCCGCCCTCCTCGCTAGGGAGGCTGCGCGGGCGGGGGCCGGAAGTGCGGGCGCAGCTACAGCGCGGGTCGGGGTCGTGGGCGGGGGCCGGGCCTGCACTGGGGTCGGACTGCAGCTCCCGGCGGCCAGCATGAAGCGGGACGTGCGCATCCTGCTGCTTGGCGAGGGTATGTAGGCGCCTGGGCCTGGGTCAGGCGGGGGTCGAGCCTGGTCGGGGATCTTGGGGCCGGGGTGGGGAGAGGGGCCGCGACCTTGGCCGCCGCGCTGACCGCGCCGCCCCGCGCAGCCCAGGTGGGGAAGACGTCGCTGATCTTGTCGCTGGTGGGCGAGGAGTTTCCCGAGGAGGTAAGGCCGAGCGCGCCCCCGCGCCCAAGAAGGGCCCAGGTCCGGGCGCCGCCGCCCTCCGCCCTTCCCGGCTGTCCTCACGGCTGCGTCTGCCCCAGGTCCCTCCCCGGGCAGAAGAGATCACCATTCCCGCGGACGTCACCCCAGAGAAGGTGCCCACCCACATCGTGGATTACTCAGGTAGAGGGGCCGCCCGCCCGCGGTTGCGCCCAGGAGCGGGCATCTCCGGCAGGTCTGCAGTAGGGTCTCTTTTTCCACCCAGAGGCTGAGCAGACGGTCGAGGAGCTTCAGGACGAGATTCACAAGGTACGGTGGGTCCTGGGGAAGGGAGTGCAGGGCTCAGGCCTTGGGGATATGGCTGCCCTGGCTTGATCGGCTTCAGCCTCTGAGGGATTGGATTAAGGTGCCCAGAATGTCTGCAGCCTCGCTAATTCTGTTGTGACCTGTTAGCACTGAGTGTCTTTGGGGTCCCTGTGATGCACTCTGCTGGGAGCCAGGAGGAAGGCCCATTCCTTCCTCTTGCATGCGTGGTTGGCCAGCCCACAGCTCTCCGTGCCTAGCCTTCCCTCTTCTGGTGGAGCTTGGGGAGCAGTCTCCAAGTCCTTGAAAGTGATCCCTTGGGCAACTCTGTGCCCAGCACCCCCATTCCCCACTCCTTAGTCCAGCCCACTGTCCTGGGCCTCTGGGCTGCACCGGGTGTCATGACCAGGGCTGTGGGCTGCACAGCTAGCTCTCTGCTCTCCTCTGCACAGGAAGACCTGTGCTTGGACCAAGCTCCTGGTAGGGGTGCTGCCCCTGCAGCATCTGCTGTGTCCTGGGGGTGCCACTGGGCAAGGGTACAGGCCGCAGCCACTGTGTTGCCATCATCCCCTACCTTGTGCTGCTGTCCTCTGTCTGCTGTTGCCTGTAGTGACCAGGGAGCGAAGGGCTGAGGCTGGGGCTGGGAGGTCAAGTTTAAGGGTGGCTGTGTCCTGAGCCCTCAGGGGACTCGTTGACCAGAGCTGCAGTATTGGGGCCTGACATCTGCAGCAGAAGTGGGTAGGGAAGAGCTGGCCTGAGGTGTGCCTAGCCAACAGCCAGTGACTCGGCCTGGGAGCAGCTGGAAGGGTGGGCTCCCCAGTCTCTGAGCCCTGTGCTGTCCAGCTTGTGAGTGGAGCAGGGAGCTTCAGATCCCACCATACAGTCCCTCTCCCTGCCCCCAACAGGCAAACGTGGTGTGCGTGGTGTATGACGTGTCTGAGGAGGCCACTATTGAGAAGGTGAGCAAGGGAACTCTCTGTCCATCCTAGCTTTCTGTCACTGGCGCCGAGCCTGGTCATCAACCTGTTCTCTGCACACACCACAGGCGGACGCTCAGTTGACCCGGGTTCTGGGCAACTTGCACCCGTGGCTGGCCCCACTGGGGAGCTTCACGGAGCCATCCTGGCCACGGCCCCCAAAGCTCCCCCCGAGTTCCCATGATCCTGTCTCCCGCCGAGAGCGTGGATGGCCTTGCGTCTGAATCTCTTAGGCCTGCAGGAGGAGTTGCTGATCTCAGGCCCTTTGTGGGTATTTGGGAACTGCTAGGATCAGATGAGGTCCTACCTGCCCGCTGCTCTTCCCCACTGGTCTTGTTGCCAGTGGCCGTGACTTTGGCTCTCAGTCTCCCCCGTCTCTCCTCGAGCCAAGTGAGAGTTCCACATGGGAACTGTGGGCCGGGCAGGCCTCCATTCTCATGGCCAGGTCTTACTTTTCAGATCCGAACCAAATGGATCCCGCTGGTGAATGGGGATACCAAGAGGGGGCCCAGGTAATAGGCAGGACTCGGGGAGGGGGGCTGGGCCCCGCCAGCTCCCTGATCCCTGGTGACCATGGGTCTCTCCCCCAGGGTCCCCATTATCCTGGTGGGCAACAAGTCGGACCTGCGGCCGGGGGGCTCCATGGAGGCTGTGCTGCCCATCATGAGCCAGTTCCCTGAGATCGAGACCTGTGTGGAGGTGAGCAGGCAGGGCCCCGGGGGTGCCAGGACTGCAGAGGCGAGGACAGGGGGCCTGCCTGCCTCCCCCTCTGAGTCTGTTCCCACGTGTCCCAGTGCTCGGCGAAGAACCTGAAAAACATCTCAGAGCTGTTCTACTACGCACAGAAGGCCGTGCTACACCCCACGGCCCCCCTCTATGACCCTGAGGCCAAGCAGGTGGGCTGAAGGCACCGGTGGGGAGGGCGAGCAGGAGGGAGTGGTGGGGGTGCTGAGCCGCTGTCCCCACAGCTGATGCCCGAGTGCGCCCAGGCCCTTACACGCATCTTCAGGCTCTCAGACCAGGACATGGACCAGGTGCTCAGTGACCAGGAGCTTAATGCTTTCCAGGTGCGCCCCCTTCTGTCTCCTGGCGGTACCCACCCTCCCAGCTGCAGCCACACCCCACGCCTTGGCTGCCCTTGTGACGGATGGAGAGGGCAGCTGGCTGACTAACGGCGACTTTCTCTCGGAAGCAGATGTCCTGCTTCGGGCACCCTCTTGCCCCGCAGGCCCTGGAGGATGTGAAGGTGGTGGTGAGCAAGAATGTGGCAGGAGGCGTGCGGGATGACCGGCTGACCCTGGACGGTGAGGCCCGACACCCTGCCTACATCGGGCGTGGGGTGTGGGGCAGGGCCGGGCTGTGCCTGGTGTTACTCCCTTTTCTGCTTCTCCTGAGCAGGCTTCCTTTTCTTGAACACGCTCTTCATCCAGCGAGGCCGCCACGAGACCACGTGGACCATCCTGAGGCGCTTTGGCTATGGCGACTCGCTTGAGCTGACGGCCAACTACCTCTGCCCACCGTGAGTGGCGTTTGGGCTCAGGGCTCGCCTCCCATCTGTGTCGGATGGGGCCTGGGGCTCCTGGACCCTGTGCTGGGGGCCATCGGGGCGTCTCTCCCTGGCGGGGGGACTCTCTGCTTGCCTGGATGGCCTGTGTTCGGAGGAGGTGCCCTGCGGAGCACAAGGAGGTGTGCACAGCTCCACCCCCATCCCGGCACCCGCAGGCTCCATGTGCCCCCCGGATGCAGCACCGAGCTCAACCACCGCGGCTACCAGTTTGTGCAGAGGATGTTCGAGAAGCATGACCAGGTGAGGGCGCTGGGCCCCACTGAGACCCCCTTGGCCTCCCACCCGCACATGTCACCGCAGCTCCTCTGCCCGCAGGACCGAGATGGCGCCCTCTCGCCAGCAGAGCTGCAGAGCCTTTTCAGCGTGTTTCCTGCTGCTCCCTGGGGCCCCCAGCTCCCTCGCACAGTCCGCACCGAGGCCGGTCGGTTGCCTCTGCACGGGTATCTCTGCCAGTGGACGTAAGTGCAGCCTTCACCCACTGAGACATGGCCTCACCCTCTGCCCTGCTGTAACACCACATCCCCACTTCTCCCGTCCCCAGTCTGGTGACCTACTTGGACGTCCAGCACTGTCTTGAGCACCTTGGCTACCTGGGCTTCCCCACCCTCTGCGAGCAGGATTCCCAGGCCCACGCCATCACAGGTGGGTGCCCGCTTCCACACCGGCCCCCAGCCAGTGCCTCCCTGGCAGCCCCTCCCTCACGTTCATCCTTGCTCCCTGCCCACAGTCACCCGGGAGAAGAGGCTGGACCAGGAGAAGGGACAAACGCAGAGAAACGTTTTCTTGTGCAAGGTGGTAGGGGCCCGCGGAGTGGGCAAGTCCTCCTTCCTGCAGGCTTTCCTTGGCCATGGCCTGGGGGTGAGTGTCCATGTGTGCCGTGCGTGGACCTGGGGGGCAGGGGTTCTGGAAAGAGTCCAAGCAGTGAGCTTCAGGGGCGTCCCTCCTCTGCACCAGGATGCTGGGGAGCCTGCCGGGGAGTCCTCTGCCTACACCATCGACACCGTGCAGGTCAACGGGCAGGAGAAGTACCTGATCGTGAGTGCGGGGTCCCCAGGGTAGGCCTAGAGCGTGCACGCTGAGGGAGCCGCCCAACGCGGCCCTGGGAGACCTAGCCTGTGCCCCTCTGAGGCCACCCTTTCTGTTCAGCTGTGTGAGGTGGGTGCAGACAGCCTCCTGACCGCCTCGGCCGACGCCACCTGTGACATCGCCTGCTTGATGTTTGACAGCAGCCACCCCAGGTCCTTCTCGCTGTGCGCCAGTGTCTACAAGGCAAGGTCCCGCCCACCCTGGGGGCCCTGCTGCATAGCAGAGCTGTGGGCAGGTGTCCCCCAGCACACTCACATGGCCCCTCCCCCTGCAGCGCCACTACATGGACAGGCAGACCCCGTGCCTCTTCGTCTCCTCCAAGGCTGACTTGCCCGAAGGCGTCTTGCTGCCTGGTCTGTCTCCAACTGAGTTCTGCCGTAGGCACCGGCTGCCCGCCCCCGCCCTGTTCTCTTGTGCCGGCCCAGCTGAGCCCCGCGCGGCCATCTTCACCCGGCTCGCCACAATGGCCGCCTTCCCGTGGGTACCAGGATCGAAGCCCCTGTGTGGGAGACCCCTCCCTGTCCCAGGAGAGTGGCACAGCTGTGGTGTCAGGACTGGAGTCAGTCAAGGTTGCAGGGTGGGCCTTGGTGCCTGTGCCGATGCTCAGGCGGGGCCCTCGGGGCCTGGCCTGACAGGCTGCCCTCTAGTCTGGGGGTACTGCCATGCTGGGCACTGACACAAAGCAGCTGAGTGGGGCTCTGGGACTTTGTAGGAGACGGGGGTGGGGTTACAGCAGCAAGACTCCCCTCTCTCCTGCAGACACCTTGTCCACGGGGAGCTGCACGCCACCTCCTTCTGGCTCCGGGTGGCGCTGGGGGCCGTCGGGGCTGCCGTTGCTGCCGTTCTCAGCTTCTCACTCTACAGGGTCTTGGTGAAGAGCCGATGAGGTCCCAGACCCCACAGTCTGATCTCAGGGTGCTGGTGTGGGGCCACTTGCTTGGTGGGGGATGGAGACCCTCTCAACTTTCCTCCTGAGGACAGTCCACCTGCTGCCCCACTCCTGCCTCAGCCCCGAGGGTGGCCCTGGCTCCCAGCAGCCTGTGTCCGGCCTTGTTGCAGGTGCCGGGCATGACCCTCTTCTGTGGGCATCATGTGTTGGAGGGACCGGGAGGTGTGGGTGAGGAAGTCAGTGACCCCAGACCCGAATTCTCAGGGCTCCACTCCTCCTTCCTGGTCCCATGTGGCCAGAGGGTATGAAGGGGGTAAGAGGGCAGAGCTTTGGGCCAAAGGCAGGGGCGTGGAGGCAAGAAATGGCTGGACCATTGTGCGCGCCCCCACCCCCCAATCTGAAGACAGGTCCAGGGCTGTGCCTCTCACAGAAGACGTATGAGGTTGGGTTTCCTGATTAAACTTCACTTGTGTCTTTTACATATTGGGTCCTGCTTTCTGAGGATGACTTCTTGAATTAACTAAAACGTGTCTTTGGTCTGGGTGTGGGCTGGGAATGTTACTCCTGACCCCCCCCCCCCCCGCCTCCTCTCTGGGTCACCATCCTGAGGTCTCAGGCCAGGATAAGGACCAATTATGGCCCAGCCGCAGCCTCAGGGCCTTTAGGTCCATTGAGGTCCATGCTGGCCTGAGAGTGAGGCTGGAGGGGGCCTGATACCTGAGGACCCCCCTGATGTGACCCCTCCCCACAGCCAGGTGTAGTCACTACCCAAGCCTCAGCATCCTGTCAGGTTGGCTGAGGTGTGCTGAGGATCTGGGGTTTTGGGATGTGCTGAAATGTCCTGGTGTGTGAGGTGGCCCTGGTCTGGGGGAGCTGCCCTGTTTCTCACACCCCACCCAGAGGCCTCTGCCCCTCCCACTGGGCAGGAGACAGCCAGAGCTCCAGCCTAAGGACAAGGGGACAGAGAACCTTTCTTGGGCTGAGGAGGGGGCTCAGCTTGGAGTTTAGGTGCTCACTCTGGCGTGCATTCTGGGCGTGGAGCAGAGGCGGTATGTGGTGTGCTTGGGTGGAGGACCTTGGCCAGACAAGTACCCCCTCTACTTCCTGTAATTAGTCATTCTTTGCAAGACAGGCCTTTAGGCCAGGGCCCCTCCCCCAGCCCTGACAAGCTGTTTCTAGAGGCGGGGGAGGTGCCTCCTCGGCAGGGGATGCTTAGGCCTGACCCAACAGGGGCTGGGGGTCACACCCTTAAGTTGTTTCAACCATCCCGCTGGCCCCCCAGTTCCAGTGACCTGAGGACCCCTGGTGCAGTTCTTACTAAAGCTGGGCAGGGCAGGATGCTACTTCTAGCTGCTGCATCTGTTCTGAGGCTCAGCTGCACAGGCATTCTGAGCGGTGCTGTCAGGGGTTGCTATGGTTATACATTACCACAGCCTGTCACCTTCCTTATTGTAGGGGGTCTACCTGTTCTCCCTGGGAAGTAGGGCTCCTCTCCATCCCAGCTGCGGTCTTGTCCACTGGGGGGCTCTCCCCACCCCCATGTCCATGGGTCAGTTTAGCACTGTGGCCACAGGAGTAGTCAGGAACCTTCAGCCCAAGTTGTGTTGGTCCCCACCCACTGAGCAAGGCCTGCTGCAGGGACCTCCCTCAACCCTGCTAGTTGCCCAGTTGGCTTCAGCGCTCGCCGCTGGGGCCGTGGAGCCGCTGTTGCCGGGACGGGCAAGCATGTCTGCCAGGGAGGGAGGTGCCTTCAGGGAGCCCGGTGGGGGGAGTCCCCAGCAATGGGTTGTTCCCTGAAGCCTTCCCCGAGGAGGTGGCATCGGCGCTGAGGCCCAGACCGGGGCAAAAGGGTGGGCGCAGAAGGGGCTCGCGTGCCGCGCGTGACTCAGTTTCCCCGCTGCTGCCCCGCGGGACGAACAGCTGCAGCCTGGGGCGGGGCGGGGGCGCCGGCACTGGAGCCAAGCGCCCCGCGCAGTTCTTGCCTGGCACGTCCGCGTGCGGGTCGCGCGCGTGTCCTGACCGCGAGTGGCTGGGCTGGCAGCGGCGGCGTGTGCGGCGGGGGCGGGCGGCTCCGTGACGCGGCGCCGAGCGGAGTGGGCGGAGCCGGAGGGCAGGGGCGGAGCGGAGTAGTCCGCAGAGAAGCCCCTCCCGGCCGCGGCCGCCGACCCCGGCCCCCGGCCCCCGGCCCCCGGCCCGGCCTGGCTCTATGGACAGGAGCTCGCTGCTGCAGCTTATCCAGGAGCAGGTGCGTGGAGAGGTGGGGGGCGCCGGCACCGCCCCCGTTGCCGGCCCCCCGCCCTTGGGTGGGCCGGGGGGACGGAGCTCTGAGACCCTCAGCACAGCCCCTTCCCTGCACGACCTTGGTCCCCTGCACGAGACCGAGCCAGACTAGGGCGCTTGGGGAGGGGCAAAAGGGTTGGTGATTGCCCTCAGACCTTGGCCCTACCCTTTCAGGATGGGCAAGGCAGAAATGAGATGGGGAGACGGCTGGAGAGGTAGCGGAGCTAGAGGCCGGGGACCTAGGTACCGGTGCCTACAGCTAGCTCCTGGGACCATGTGGGCACAGGGGCCTGGACCCAGGGTGCTCGGAGCCTGCCTCTCCCGCCTGACGTGGCTCAGCCCTGTGGTCCTGGGGCCCGGCCCACCCTCAGACCTTGGCCGCTGGCTCCCCGACCCCAGCAGCTGGACCCTGAAAACACTGGCTTCATCGGTGCGGACACCTTCGCTGGCCTGGTGCACCGCCATGAGCTGCCCCTGGACCCGGCCAAACTGGACATGCTGGTGGCCCTGGCCCAGAGCAACGAGCGGGGCCAGGTCTGCTACCAGGAGCTGGTGGACCTGGTCAGTGCCACAGTGGGTGGGCAGCTGGGGTATGGGCGCAGTGCCCTGGCTGGCGTGGGTTGGGCAGGCGGCCCCTCCTCCCTGCCTTTCCCATTGGGGAGGGCTATAGCCATGGGGCAGGGCTTCAGACCCTGTGACAAGCTGGGTGGACCACTCAGGAGGGGCGGCCATGGGGGGAGTATCGTGGCCTATGCCTAGGCCCCGCCCCCCAGATCAGCAGCAAGCGCTCAAGCAGCTTCAAGCGGGCCATCGCCAATGGACAGCGGGCACTGCCCCAGGACGGGCTGCTGGACGAGCCAGGACTGGGTGTCTACAAGCGGTTCGTGCGCTACGTGGCCTACGAGATCCTGCCCCGAGAGGTGGACCGCCACTGGTACTTCTACCGGCACCGCAGCTGCCCACCCCCTGTGTTTATGGCTTCGGTCACCCTCGCCCAGGTGGGCCTGCCCGTCCACCACCCACCACCCCGGGAGCCTCCCTTATCTTTGGTCTTGCCTGGCCCCAACACTTGTCCCTCCCAGATCATCGTGTTCCTGTGCTACGGGGCCCGTCTCAACAAGTGGGTGCTGCAGACCTACCACCCTGAGTACATGAAAAGCCCCCTGGTATACCACCCCGGCCACCGTGCTCGGGCCTGGCGCTTTCTCACCTACATGTTCATGCACGTTGGGTGAGTGGGCCCACCTCTGGCACCCCTCGGATTGGATCGGGAGGGCTCAGCCTCTCGAGGTGGGGGCAGGGGGCTGGTAGCCCCCTGGCGGACCCCACCCTTCACACCTATTTGCCCCATATGGCCAGGCTGGAGCAGCTGGGGTTCAACGCACTCCTGCAGCTGATGATCGGGGTGCCCCTGGAGATGGTGCATGGCCTGCTCCGCATCAGCCTGCTCTACCTGGCTGGTGTGCTGGCAGGTGAGGCAGGTGTGTGCGCCCTGGCCACCTCACTGGTGGGCCTCACCCTCACGGCTCTCCCCTTGCTCACACAGGCTCCCTGACCGTCTCCATTACTGACATGCGGGCCCCTGTGGTGGGGGGCTCCGGCGGGGTCTACGCCCTGTGCTCTGCACACCTGGCCAATGTCGTCATGGTAACGGGGCAGCCCCTGCGGCGGGGTGCGGGGAGGGGCCCATAAGGCCTCCCTCACAGCCTTTTTTATTCACACCCCATCAGAACTGGGCGGGGATGAGATGTCCCTACAAGCTGCTGAGGATGGTGCTGGCCCTGGTGTGCAGTAAGTAGGGAGCCAGGGTGGAGGGGCCTCAGCCTATGGCTAGGGTGCCTCTCACCTGCTGCCTCCCTCTGTAGTGAGCTCCGAGGTGGGCCGGGCCGTGTGGCTGCGCTTCTCCCCGCCACTGCCTGCCTCGGGCCCACAGCCCAGCTTCATGGCACACCTGGCGGGCGCGGTGGTGGGTGTCAGCATGGGCCTGACCATCCTGCGCAGCTATGAGGAACGCCTGCGAGACCAGTGTGGCTGGTGGGTGGTGCTGCTTGCCTATGGCACCTTCCTGCTCTTCGCCATCTTCTGGAACATCTTTGCCTACGACCTGCTGGGTGCCCACATTCCCCCGCCACCCTGACAAGAGTTCCCAGGGCCACACCAGCCAGGGCGCAGCATCCGTGGGCCAGCCACTAGGGAGGCCTGCATGTTCGTCCTCTGTGAATGTATGTCTTGAGGCTGCTTCTTCCTGGTGGGTGCAGGTGGCCCCTGTGGCCCACTGACTGCAGGCCAAGCCTTACACCAGCCCTGGCCACCCCCTCCCAGGCCTGGAGGAATAGGACTGATGGACTGGGCTGAGTGGTGGAGGTCCCCAAGGGTGGCCCCAGAGGAGACCCTGCCCTGGCCTCTCCCATGAGACTTGCAGTCTGAGCCTTTTTGGAGAATGAATAAATATTTTACACAGCACCAGGTGGCTGTACTGGGCACTGCGGGCTGGGCTGGTCTCCCCCCAACTCACTGATCAAACTGTGAGGGCCCTTCCCTCCACACAAACAGCAGCCTGGGCTTCCCCCTTGCTTTTCTGTACCCAGCATGAGGTGTCTCTGTATGGGAGATGGGAGCCCCTGGGGAGAGTCATGGGCCTCATAGTCAGGTTTGAGTTCAGCAAGCATTTATTGAGCTCCTACAGCAGCCAGCCCCCTGTCCAAAGACTTGTGCCCTGAGATCACAGGGTAGGTGTGCAAGCCCTGGGCCACAGCCAAGTCAGTAGGCCTGGGTCCTGTGGTTCTTGGCTGGCCTGGTGTCCTCAAGGGTGGCCAGGCTGGGACCGAGGTCAGGCAGCAGGTCAGGGCACAGCTTCTGCCCTACAGCCCAGATCCACAGTGCTGTCTCCACACGGTGAGGAGTCCACAGCCTGAGGCACTGCCTGGGGTGGGGCAGAGGGAGTCTGGGGCTCAGGGGCACCAGTCACCCTACCCTGCTGGATAACTCTGCACATCACCCTGACCAGAGTCCTGGATGCCCTCTCTGGCCGCCAACAGATTGCACGTTGGCTCAGTGCTGTGGCACCCTCCTGCACCCGGCCCAGGTAGAGCAGGTAGTGCTTCAGGGTGTACTGCAAGGCTGGCAGACCGGGCACTGCGGCCACTGCCTCTTCAGACATGAAGGCTGCTACCTCGAGAGCTCTGGCAGCCAGGACTGCCGCGGGAAGTAAATGGACAGCACTCAGCCCCACCTCGACGTGGGGCTGCCATTCCCAACAACTCTCGGTGTCACGTATCTGGCCATTTCACAGATAAGGCCACTAACACGCCAGGTTCCGCCCACGACCTCGCCGGGGGGACGCCCAGCTCTCCCTACTAACGCGAGGTGATAGCCGGGCCCACGCCCCGGAGGGCGCACAATTCCGTGACCGCTGCGTTCACGTCTGGCAGGAGACAGAAAGCGGCGGCCGAGCGCTGCACCACCAGCTCCGGGGAGTTGGTGGTCAAGAGCTGCTGCAGGCGCGGCCGAAAGTGGCCCCTCGGTGGTCAAGGCGGGTCTGGGGTCACGGCTGGTGGATCTCGCTAGGGGCCCCGCCCCCAGGCGCGAGGGCCCGCCCCCAGGATGAAGCCACGCCCGCGGCGCTACGTCCCGCCCCGGAAGGCTCCGTCCCCCACGTGGGAAGCTCCTCACCGCCAGTTTCCACGCCAGCAACTGCTCCAGCTCGTCGCGTGTCACGTGCTTCTCGATGGCTGCGGGCAACTCCTCTCGACACCTGGGGAAGGGCGGTGACGGGGAATCCGAGCCACGGGGGTCGGCCCGTCCGATGTCCCCACCGTCCTACCATCGCTCCAGGGTTTCCAGCCGCCCCTGGGGGCTCGCGCGCGCCCGCAGCACTTCCCCGTGGCACCCCAGGACGTTGGCCCAGCTGCTCGAGTCCTCACAGCCCGACCCCGCGGGCAGTCGCCATCCCCACGCGCCTGGGCGGAGCCTCGGGGGCGGGGCGTCGGAGTGCCCGAGCGGGCTCCTGCCCCGACGACCTCGGCACTTCTCAGGCCTCAGACGCTGCGCGTCGCGTCGCCGCGAGCGCATGCTCCCCCGCCTGCCCCGCCCCTCCCCCTCCCCCTCCTCCGCCTCGAGTCTGGTGCACGCGCGGCCCCGCCCGCTCGCAGGCCATCCTTCCCGCTGGCCCCGCCCACCTGCGCGGCCGGAAGTTCCGGTGGCGGAGCGCTGGACCGGGCCCGAGCGGATCGCGGGCTCGGGCTGAGGGCGTAGGGCGGGCCCGGCGCGGAGCCTGGGAGCGGAGCCCAGGCCGTGCCGCGCGGCGCCATGAAGGGCAAGGAGGAGAAGGAGGGCGGCGCGCGGCTGAGCGCCGGCGGCGGCGGCGGCAGCCCGGAAAAGAGCCCGAGCGCGCAGGAGCTCAAGGAGCAGGGCAACCGGCTCTTCGTGGGCCGCAAGTACCCGGAGGCGGCGGCCTGCTATGGCCGCGCCATCGTGAGTGCGCCTGCACCGCGGGAGGGGGCCGGCGTCCGAGCCAGGGGAGGGGCCGGACTGCGGCTTCGCCTCCGCGTCCTCCCCGGAGCCCCTGTCTGGCCACCCCCGCCCGACTTTCGGAGGCGGGTGGTGCTTGGGCTCTGAGAACTCAGTGATGATGTTGTTCCAAAGGGGCCAAGGCCACGGCTCCCGAGCCAGTGCTGGTTGCCAGAGAACTGTGGCGGGTGGGAGATTCAGAGTGCTTGAGGCCCACTCGGCTGGGGGCCAGGGACCCTTGCCCTTTGAGGAGTCCAAGCCCAAAGCTGGTGATTTCCACAGATCTGGAAAAGCTACCTTCACAAGACTCACTGGAGTCCAGAGGGTGGGCTCAGGTAGGCTCCACCCTCCCTCAGAACCCAGAGGCTTGGAAGCGGAGAAACCTGTAGTGTCTTGATTCCAGCTATGGGCTTCAAGCTGGGACAGAGTGGGTAGGCTGAGCTCACTCCCTCACGCTGGCTGGTCTGCCCTTGTTCTCCAGACCCGGAATCCCTTGGTGGCGGTGTATTACACCAACCGGGCATTGTGCTACCTGAAGATGCAGCAGCATGAGCAAGCTCTGGCTGACTGCCGGCGCGCCCTGGAGCTGGACGGGCAGTCTGTGAAGGCACACTTCTTCCTGGGGCAATGCCAGTTGGAGATGGAGAGCTATGATGAGGCTATTGCCAACCTGCAGCGAGGTGGGCTTACAGGCTGGCTGGTGCCAGGGTGCCTGGGACCAGGCGGCTGGAGGTTTATCCAAATCTTCTATTCCTCCAGCCTACAACCTGGCCAAGGAGCAGCGGCTCAACTTTGGGGACGACATCCCCAGTGCTCTGCGCATCGCGAAGAAGAAGCGCTGGAACAGCATTGAGGAGCGGCGCATCCACCAGGAGAACGAGCTGCACTCTTACCTCACACAGCTCATTGTGGCCGAGCGTGAGAGGTGGGCTGTGGTGATGACAGGCGCCCCCCGGAAGTCACCACTTTTAGGTTAACTCTGAGTCGTGAACACAATCATTTATTGAAGGTCAACTCTGGCACGCAGGAGATGGAGGGGAATGAGGCCTGAATGAGCCTAAGATTGGAGTGGAGTCTGACCTCCTGGCCAGACCCATCTCTGATCAGCTTTTGGTCAACCTCCAGGGAGCTGGAAGAGTGTCAGCGGAACCATGAGGGTGATGAGGACGATGGCCACCTCCGGGCCCAACAGGCCTGCATTGAGGCCAAGCATGTGAGGGTGCCCCAGCCCAAGTGTGGGTCCTGTGTGTATTTGCATGCGTGTAATGGACGTGAGGTGCCCCTGGCTCCTGCTGGGTCTGTGAGTTTCGGTGCCTGGGGAAGGGAGATGGGGTGTCAGGCCCACAAACATAGCTGCTTGGTTCTTTGCAGGACAAGTACTTGGCAGACATGGATGAACTCTTCTCCCAGGTAGACGAGAAGAGAAAGGTGAGCTGCCTGTCTTCTGGGGTCTGTGGGTAGCAGGAGTCGGAGCAGTGCCCCTTCCCAGCCCCTGATCTGACCCTGTGCTGCAGAAGCGAGATATACCCGACTACCTGTGTGGCAAGATCAGCTTTGAGCTGATGCGGGAGCCCTGCATCACACCCAGTGGTATCACCTATGACCGCAAGGACATTGAGGAGCACCTGCAGGTGAGGGCCCATGGGAGTTGGGAGCAGGACCCACACCCACTGAGCCCCTCCTAATTCTGATTCTGTTGTCACTGCAGCGTGTGGGCCATTTCGACCCTGTGACTCGGAGCCCCCTGACCCAGGAACAGCTCATCCCCAACCTGGCTATGAAAGAGGTCATTGACGCGTTCATCTCCGAGAATGGCTGGGTGGAGGATTACTGAGGCAGGGCGAGTGTGTGAGCCACTCACCCGCCTTGCCTGGTACCCTGGCCCAGGAGGGCCTTGGGCAGTAGTCTCTAGCCGCTGTACATAGTTTGTGTCCCTAGATCCCTATCTTGGTGTCCCCAAGCCCACCCCCATCAGTTCTGCTGGGTCATGAGCCTCCCCCATCCCCCTCTGGGCCAGAAACAGTGGGTGAGAGTGGGCTGGGCTGAGGCTGCCGCTGCCATCTCTGTCCCTGTAATAAAATCTGTGAGCACTATAGGGGCATGTGCTGGTGTGCGACGGGCTCCCCAGCCACCCCCTTTGGCTAGCTGAGAAAAGTAGAGATGAAGACGCTGGTGTCGAGGTTGAGTGTGGCGTGCCACCATCGGTCAGGGAAATACAGCACCTGGGAGTGGGGGGGACACAGGGATTGGTTGGGGCCCCTTGACCCAGCCCAGCCTGGCCCCTGTCTGCCAACCACTGACCTCACCAGCGTGGATGGTGCATTCCAGGGGCCGTGCAGATAGTGCCAGGGCTGGGTATGTGTCCCGGAGCCAGGCCAGTGTGGTCTTGTTGGGGTGGAATTCAGGTGTCTTCGCAGGAGGGTACAGGAACCAGCGCTGAGGGTGGGAGCAGCAAGGTCACTCTTTGTGCTGTGGTCAGTGAACCCAAAGTCTCAGCCCCACCCTTTGCTGACCTTTCGGCCATAGATCACCTCTGAGAACCCGGGCCCGTGCCAGTGGAAGGGCACCCCAGAGCCGGCACCTGTGTGGTGAGTTACGAGCAGCTGGTTACCAAGCCTAATCCTCCCCCACCCAGTTCCCAAGTCCCCTGGTCCTGCAGGGCACTCACCTGCAATTCCAAAGCTATAAGCAGGAATGGTACCTAGCAGGCTGAATGGAGGTGGAGAGTAGTGCCGAAAAAGTGATGCCCATTCCGTGAAGTTATTGTCCCCAAAGAAGTACAGGGTGTCTGACAGCAAAACACACAAGAGGATGCAGGAATCTTGGCACCTGGGTACTAAGTCACCCCACCCCACCCCATGGCCACCTGTCTGGCTCACCATTGCCCATGGAGAAGGGGTCCTGGGGGTGCAGCATCTGCTCCACATACTCCTGAAAGGGCAGGTCCACTGCAGTTTGAAAGGGGTTGGTCAGGACTGGTTGGTGCTGCCTTCAAGATGCTGGCAGGCAGGCTGGGCTGCTGGGAGGGGCAGCTCACCTTTCTGGTAGGAGTAGGTGTTGGCAGTGCTCAACCGGACCACGCTGTCCCCAAACAAGGCCAGCAGCCTTTGACGGGAGCACAGGTCCCGGAACCTCTGTGGGGGCGGGGAAAATACTCAGGGGCCAAGCTCAGCACGGGCGAGTGGTGGTCGCGAGGAGCGTGAGCACTCACCGAGTTGTCTGTGAGCCCCTGCAGAATGACAGGTCTGGAAAAGGCGTAGCTAGAAGAAAAGGAGGAATCATGGCCTCAGTCTGATCCGCGCCCATCGTCCGCCCCCGCCCACACGCGCTCGCACGAGCTCAAGGGGAAGCGGCCTAAGGAGGCCCGGGAGGACGGGCCGGCGACCAGTGCGCGGCCTCAGCGGTGCACGGTGACGGAGCCCCAGAGTTTTCAGGCGTGGGAGGTGTGGCCATACAAGAGGACGCGCTTACCGCTGCACGAACTCGGCGTAGCTGAGATCGGCCCGGCGCTCTACGGTGCAGCGTTCCTCCTCCGCCACGGCCGCCGGCGCCCCCGGCCCGGGCCGCCGCCTGCCGACACAGCTGGTCAGTGCCCTTGGCCGCCCCGCCGGCCGCCCCGCTCCGCCCTGCCGCCCGGCGCCGCTCACCACCCTCCGTCGCCTGCCTCCCGGAGGCTCCGGGCCGGAACCACCAGCGTCCAGAGCGCGAGCAACAGGAGTAGCCGCACCCCCAACGCCATATCCCGCCGTCGCGAGGCATGCCGGGAGCTCCGTCGTCGTGGCAACAGGCTGGCTCCCGGAAGCGGCTTCCTCTGGCCCGTCCTGGAAAGAGGGGGCACTTCCGGAAGGCGGGACGAAGGTCGCACCAAGAGCTGCTATTGGCTACTGCCAGCTCCCGTGGACACACTGCCACCCGCCCACCAGAGTCGCCCGCGCGGGACCGTAAGCGACGCGACCGGGTGACAGGCAGCCTCAGAATACGTCTCCCGCTTCCTTTATTTGGTTCACAAGCCCCGCACACCCATCCAGGTCCGGCAGGCGGGTCAGGAGTACTCGCACAGGTGGCCGCATCCGGCGGGGCAGTGGGAGCTGCCCTCCAGCCACTTCATGATGTGCTGCAGGTGTCCGCCGTGACTGCAGCCCTGGCACCACACGAACAGACCCTTGACCACGTGGTGGCAGACGGCGCACATGCTGGCGCAGTGGTGGCACCTGTCGCAGACCCAGCCCCGGCTGCTCATGGGCCGCTTGCAGTGACTGCAGTTGACGTGCAGGGTGGTGGAGGCCTGGTTGAGGCAGCTGATGGCACGGCTGGTGCTGAGCTTGACCACCTGGTTGGACACATTCCAGAGGCAGAAACGCTGCAGCAGGTCGATGTAGGACGTGTACCAGTGCTCCTGGTGGTGCAGGGAGGGGAGGAAGGAGGTAAGAGACCAGGGTTTCGGGCACACTGAGGAGCTTCCCCCAAGTGTGCTGGGCACAGACAGAGGGGCGGGTGCAGGCGGGGCGTGCAGGGGTAGTCCTGGGGGTGGCAGCTGCTCCAGGGAGACCCCCCCAGACCCTGTCACCCACCTGGGTCTGCTCGTCGATGTCTTTGCGCACGCGTTCACCCAGCACAATGAGCACGGACACGGCCATCTGCACGTCGCCCTGCTCCGCATAGAAGCGCAGCATGTCACACACCAGGGCACTGAAGAAGTCAGGCGGCAGGCGGCTGTCGTACAGTGCGTGCGAGACGGAGATGAGTGAGAAGGAAGAGTCCACAGGCACCAGGGAGGCTGCATCTGCCTCGTTGCCACTCACATGGGGCGAGTCGGCCTTGTCTTGCAGGTGCTCAGGCCCGGGTGGGGTGTCCACAATCTCGTGGCGCAGTGGGAAGGCTTCCTGGGGCAGCACATACTCGGGCTCCTCAGCTGCAATGCAGGGGGGGGGCGGTAGGCAGGGTATGAGCCTCTGGCCCCGCCTCCTGGCCCCACCCCTCCCCAAGCCCCCACTTACAGTGAGCGTGTTCCGGGTCTAGCAGGTACAGCTCGTCATCCTCACCTTCCACATCGCCCAGCAGGTAATCGGCAGGCACGTCGCTGCCCTCGGTCTCCTCGTTATCTGCCCGAGGGAGGGAGAGCATTGCAGGACCAGCTTACTCTGGGAGGCCCCAGTCTCACTCCCATGAATGCCCTGCGTCTGCTCCCAGCCTACCTTCGTTGGTGATAAGTGTGGCTGAGGAGTCCAGCAGCACTGTGTCACTCCGTGCATCACCCTTGCTGCGGTCCAGCCGAGTCTCACTGCCCAGCCCTGGGGCCATATCCTTTAGATTGAAACTGGAGGCAGGGAAAGCCGATGGATAGGTGGGCCCCAACAATCCCACCCTCCGGGGAAAGCCACCCCCAGATGTCTACCTGTTCATAAGTGGCAGGCCACAGGAGCTGCCCTTGCCCACACTGTGGTTGAGGTTGGTGGTGGACACCAGGCCAGGACTACAGTAGATGATCCGTAGCATGGTCCATGTCTGCGCCACCTAGGGGTGGGCACTGTTCACTCACGGGGGTCCTGGGTCCCTGGCGCCCCGTGCAGGCCCCCCTCTGCCTGGATGGAACCACAAACCCTCAGCTTTCAGCTGCCCCAGGGACCCAACGTCCTGGCCCCCCCCCCAGGTGGGAAACCGATGCCCATGGAAAGACAAAAACCCCAGCCTCAAACTTGCAGAGGCACAGAAAGAAAAGTGGAAATGAGCCTGGGGTCCCCAGGAGGTGATAAGTGAGGCAGTGTGGGTCTTCTGCGTAGGGCTGGACACCTCGGGAAGTCTAAAAGCAAGGATAAGCCAGAAGAGGGGGCTCCAGCCCCACAGCACCCCAGACCTGCATCCCAGGAATGGCACTGGCATCTGGCCCACTTGGGGCTCTGGACACCCTTAGTTACTGGGGCAAGAGCCAGTGGTGACCTCAAGCAGAACTGAGCACTGAACTCAGGGCAGGGTCTGGGCACAGCAGTCAGAGGAACTCTCTGACCCTACACCAAGGTCATGGCCCTCAACCCAGCCCTATGTACCTGGTTGCGGCCAAGCTCCCGAGCCACTTTCGCATTGTGGTCACAAAGCTCGGCCAGTGGCCGGCCAGCCAGGGCATAACGCTCAGCCGTGTCCACGAACCAGCTCATGCTACTGCTGCCAGGCTCCATCTCAAAGACACTGAGGGCACTGGAGGCGAGGCCTGAGAAGGGCTCGGCAGGGTCCAACTTGCGCTTGAAGAAAATTGGGTGGCGCCGATCCCCAGTGTAGGGCTTGCGCCCCGACTCAGTGGCCACTAGGCTCTCCTTGGCTGCGAAGGCCAGATCCCCAAAGAGACCATAGCAGAGGCCCTCAGGGTTGGCGCGCTCAACAGGCTGGCTGGCATCACGGAATAGGTGCTGGCATAGGGTGCTGTCCTTGGAGCCGGAGAGCAGGAAGGAGGGATCGTGCGGGTGGCGCCAGGCAATGCCTGTTGTGACATCGCGGTGCTCCTCAAACATGGCAGCTGGCACAAAAGGCCGGCGCACGTCCCACACGTAGATGTTGTGGTCCACCATCATGGAGCACGTAGCTAGGTGGTGGCGGCACTCAGGCCGCCACTTGACTCTGGCCACGGATGCAATGGTTTGCACGCAGTGCACCTCCTTAGCGCGGTGTGTGGTCATGTCCCAGACCTTTACCATCTTGTCACGCCCACCTGTGGCCAACCAGCCCCTGTGGAAGGCCCGTGAGGTCCTCAGTGACCTCTTTTGGGGTGGGAGGGCTCCCCACTCTGTCTCACAGGTCTTGAGGCAGTGAGAGAGCCCTTCCATAAGCCCCACCCATCTTGCCCCATTGCCCCGGCCCCCACCCCACCCCACACCTGTCCTCGGGGTGCCAGTCGCAGCAGAAGACAGGCCCATTGTGGGCCGTGAACATTCTCTCACAGCGGTCGGGCCGCCGAATGTCCCAGAGCTGCACGTTGCCGTTCTCAAAGGTGGAGGCGAATGTGAAGTAGTCCCGGATGCTGAACTGGACGTCACGCACACTCTCAGACTGGCCTGTGGGCAGGACGTCAGTGGAGGGAGAGTTGGGGGTGGGTGGGTGGGTAGCCTACAGGGACTCCAGCAGGGAGAGCAACCAAGGGGTATCCCTTGGAGTGAATGTGGACTGGTGTCACATGCCTGCCCATGGCGCAGGCCAGGAGGCCTAGAGGGTGGAGTAGATACTGCCAAGGCCTGCCCAGGGTGGACAAGGGTGAGGAGAGGCCTGGCAGAGCAGACACAATAGCCTGGGCTGGTGAGAGGGACACAGGCATTGGGTGGTTTTGACACAGGCTCCTGGACCTCGATTTTCCCTGGATTCTGCAACTGACATCAGTCCTTGGGCGAAGCTGTGGTCGGCTTCAGGACCAGGTATCAGAGCATTGAATGAACAGGGGCCTCAGTGGGCTGAATACAATCCTTCGGGGGCCTGAGGCCCACGGAGGCATGGATGGGATGCCCCAGGATCTGCCCAGTCCCTACACCTTGAGCTGGAGCCGCCAAGTCAGCCCCAGAGCACTGGACACCTTGAGGGTACACGTCCACCCCTGTGGACCACCACACCAAGAGCCTCTGAGTGCAGTGTCCAGCTTTTCCCCAGCACAGGTAGCTCAAGGTCTGTCTTAAGAGGCCCTCAGATTCTCTCTGGGCTCTGCCCTGTGCTTCACTTGGTCTCAGCGAGGTGAAAAGGGAGAGCTGGCTCAAGGGGAGTTGTCAGGGAGCTGGGCCTGCTGGGAAGAGAACTGCGGGGGGACCAGGCAGTGCACCACTCCCCACTGCTTCCCTGGGCTGAGGACCCTGGAGGTAGACTTTGTGCAATGAGGTGGCCTGGAGCTCTGAGGCAAGGAAAGAGGAGACAGCAAAACAAACCCTCTGCTCAGCTGCCCAGGTGGGCTGTGGATCTGCTCAGGCCCTGCTCTCTCCCTGATCTCACACTCAGCCTTGACTCCTGCTGACTCCATAAGTGCATCAGAGCTGTGACCACACTCCAGGTACCCCTCACACTTCCACCAGGCCTACCCCTGCCCTGCCCCTCTCCTGCTCACCTCCACCCACTCTTCCAGTGCCAGCTCGGCTGGCTCCTCCTCCAGGAAGCCCTCTGAGAGTACATCTGAGGGCCTTTGATGCACACAGCATTTCTCAACCTGCCTAGACAGGCCAGCCACCTGCAGAGATGCACACCTGCCCGACCCGCCTCCAAGGGCCTCACCCGAGAAGGTGCTGACAGAGTCCTTCCTGCGAAGGTCGAAACACTTCATGAAGCCATCCTGGGAGCCACTGAGCAGCACGTGGGCCTCAGTGGGGTGGAAGCAGACTTTGTTCACCGTGCGTTTGTGCTCCGTAAACAGCTGGTCCTGCTTGTTGCGGGATGGCCGGCCCAGGTTCCAGGTGACCACGACTCCATTAGTCGCCGCCGTGGCAAGCAGGTTCTCGTCCATCTGGTGCCAAACAACATCTGCACAGCTCAGGTTGAGCGAGGGCTTGCGGCCCACACGAAGGTTCAGCTTCTCCACAAACTGCTCCTCCTCAATGGCATAGATCTTGAAGATGCTGCGGCCTGCCACGACCACCTGGGCCGCGTCACGGCACACACTGATGGCATTGGCTGGTGCATCCAGGTGGCAGTGCATGGTGCGGCCCGTCAGCGTGCTGCCACCCAGGGCTGTAGTCACGCGAGACATCTTCTCCATGGGTGCACGGGTGGTGGGGATAGGTCAATGAAGTTGGCAGGGCTGGTCAGCCTGGGGGTAGGGACCTGGCAGTTCAGAGCCTTTACCCTGGGTGGTTCCTCCAAAACTGCTTAGTCCAGGGCAGTCCACCATTAGTCAGTCTGACAGGCAAATTCCATCACCCTGGCTGAGCAGTCAGAAGGCGCCATAGCTGCCCTGAGGCCAGTGAGTCCCATGTCTGACTTCTGGGGAAGACCCTACCTGGTCAGTCCCAGGCCAGGCCACCTCTCCAACCCCCCAACTGCCAGATTAGGATAGTCACTGGACGTTCGGTCAGTCAATCCCGCTCGGGGAAGCCAGGTGGTTCCCACCGTCCGCAAAGTCGGCCTCTGGAAGGCGGGCAGAAGGATAGAGGAGCCCGGAGAACACAGGCTATAAAGGCGCGAGGGACACAGAGGGACTTCAAGGACCGAGCTGTTTAAGGAGCCTGGGGGGGTCTGGCGAGACCGGAGGCAGGAGAGGCTGGCGGCGCGGAGGTTGCGGGCGAGCGGAGGCAGCGGGAACAGAGCTAGCCGAACGGAGAAGTCTCTCCTTCCGAGAGCACCCGAACCATTTCCTAAAATTGCCGGGCCGGGGAGGAACCGCCGCGCCGGAAGCGGCCCGTCTCTTTCCTGCCCCCCCGCCGGACGTGGTCCTTTTCTTGCCAGCCCCTCGCCGGAGGCGGGTGCCCACACTACAAACGTTCCGGATCCGGGAGCTACGCTGGTGGAGGCGGAGGGGTTGACCGGGACTAGGGGTAGAGGGGTTCCCCCGGTTCCGCCTCGAGTGGTGGTGGGGTTTTTTTTAATCACTTTTTTTTTTTTTTTTTTTTTTTTGCGGTACGGGGGCCTCTCACTGTTGTGGCCTCTCCCTTTGCGGAGCACAGGCTCCGGACGCGCAGGCAGCGGCCATGGCTCACGGGCCCAGCCGCTCCGTGGCATGTGGGATCTTCCCGGACCGGGGCACGAACCCGTGTCCACTGCATCGGCAGGCGGACTCTCAACCACTGCGCCACCAGGGAAGCCCCTATTGCAGTATTTTAATGCTAATGCTCATCTCTGCCCCAAGGTCCATCAGCAAGTCCAGGCATCCCTAAACTAGTCCTGAATCCCTCCATCGTCTCCGCCTCCTTTCTCGCCCTCCCCGGGACCCCAAGAGCAGCCTTCTAACGGCTCTCCCTGGGTTCCTCGTTTCCCCTGATCTGAACCCCGCACAGCAGTCAGGTACCACTCTTTGGCCTTAGGTCCCCCATAAGTCCCCACCGCGCTGTGAGTAAATCCCAAACTCCCGGCCTCTTCCTCTCTCCGCGCACCTCCAGCCACGGCGGCTTCTAGCCCTTCTTCCAGCTGGGCAAGCTCTTCCCTGCCTCGTGGCCATCGCACGTTTTCGCCCGCTGTCCTCTCCAGAAGGGATCTCCTTCTCCTTCAGAGTTCAGCTTACATGTCACGTTTTTGGAGGCCTTCCCTGGCCACCCCATTTAACGTGACCTCTCCACTGTCACCTCCACAGCGCTTGTCACAACCCATTCCTTTGTATACTGGTTGTCATCTGTTGCACACGAGTATGAACTCAACCAGGCAGAGATCACATCTGTCTCTGTCTCCAAGAGCTCGAGTGCCTGACCCGACCTGTTCACACAAGCGGCTCGGCTCAATCAGTGACTCTGTGAGCCTGCCTTTCTCTCCTGGGTATGAGCCCTGGTCTGTCCGTGCTGCACTGTGTGATCTTTTAGGACAGCGGTCCCTAACCTTTTTGGTACCAGGGACCAGTTTCGTGGAAGCCAATTTTTCCACGGACGTGGGACGGGGGTGTGGGGAGGTTCAGGCGGTAATGTGAGCGATGGTTCAGGTGGTAATGCAATCGATGGGGAGTGGCAGATGAAGCTTCGCTTGCTCACCTGCCGCTCACCTTCTGCTGTGCAGTCGGGGGTGGGGGGGTGTTGTGGACCCGTTTTAGGATATCCCTGACCCATTCCTATCCTTAGTTACCCTGTGCCTGAAACAGGCCTCATTTTTGCCCTTCTGGAAGGATAGGCTAGATCCTAGATATTTTGGAGGGAATGTTATGTGTAATAATTTTAGTGTCTCTCCCCCTCTGAAGCAGTGAGAGGTTAGGGACCTTCTGTTGGTCGCTGCTGGGTTTCCAGTCTGGCACAGTGTTACCAGCCTCTGCACGTTTGTTGAAAGAACCAGTAAGTCTGATGAGTTGAGAGGTGCACAAAAATTCAGACTTGGGCCACTCAGGACAGATACACCTTCCCCCCACCATGGCGTCATGACCTAAAACCAAATCAGACATGTGTTTTTACAACTTTTTTAATATATATTTTTATAAACAGGTCACGTGATAAAATAGCACAAGAAACACTTACCAAATATAAGGTTATATCTTCCGCATATACAGGAGAATGAGGTCGTATGTACAATAAGAAAATGATTTTAGGGGTTGGTTGGTTTTGTTTTCCTCTCTCCCCCTAATTTTTCCTCCTACAGTCGTTGGAAATATCACAGCTTCAGTTGCATTAATACTTTGGACAAATGGACAGCTGCCCCTCCCCACTAGGGAGCTGTGGGGAGGAGGGGCTGAAGAAACTGGCTCCTGACCACCTCAGCCCTGGAGCCTCTGGCCAGCGCTCCAGGGGCAGGGAAATCTTTGGGCTGTTGAACTGTTTCTCTTCAACAGCATCTCTCGCTCGCTCTTTCTCTCTCTCTCTCTCTCTCTCACTCTCTGGCTCTCTGGAAACTGGTTACTCTCTTCCAACCGGATGGGGGGGTGGGGGGAGTGTCCCAAGATTGGATGTGGGTGCTGTATATCCTGGGGCTCAAGGTTGGGATGGAAAGGGGTCCCAGCCCCCTCCTCAGTAATTGCCAAGATGTGCCAGCACCCCCGGGACCTCCCAATATCTTGGGATTGGACAGAACACGGTGAACCCATGTGGGCAAGTAGAAGTTTGGGAAGCTGGGGAGGGGTGTGAGGCTAGAAAGGAGCCCTCCCTCCTTTGGGTGTTGAGGGTGAGCTGGCCACTGGAAGATCGGAGCCGCTGGCTGGGGCCCCCTTTCCCAGCTTCCACCTGATGGATACCTGCCCTGGGTGAAGTGTGATGCTGAGGGGCCTGGGCCCAGCTGGCTACAGGGGCTGCGGGGCAGGGTCCAGCCAGGACTGCTCCCAAGGCCTGCAGGCCCAGATGGTCGCTCCAGCTTCAGGTCTCTCAAGGTAGCTCTACCACCCCTCGGTTGAGGTGGACTGGAGCCAGCTGGGCTAATGTTGATTATGCCAGGGTCACTGTCAGCCCAGCGGTCCCTCTCCTAATCCAGTTCTGCCCTAGCCTGGCCAGGGCCCAAGGCCCTTAGGCCTGTGTATGGGGGTGGGGCGAGCACGGCCTGTCTCACACAGCGGCAAAGAAGAGGGGAGGTCGCTGGGGTCAGGCTGGTATGAGGTGGGGGAAGGGCGGGTGGGACTTGGGCTCCTGGGCGGGCCATGGCTTTGGCGGCGGCCTGTTTCCCCTCGCACCCCTCGGAGGGCTCCAGGCGCGGTGCAGTGGAAAATGCGGGAAGCCCTGGGGTCTCTTCCGGGCCCCCGTGTCCTGAGGGGACCCAGCTCCCCTCAATCCCCCTGGGCCCTGCCAGGGGTGGGGGGGACAGCGGGGAGACAGAGAGGGGTGTGGCGGGGAAGGCGGTAGGGGCGGCCGTCTGACGAGCTCAAAGCGCCCGCAGGACCGAGCCCCAGCCCCCCGCACCCAGCGGGCGGGCAAAGGATGGCTGCGGCTGTGGCGTGGTGGAGGGCGGGCGTGCAGTTGCGGGTGCGAGGGGCATGCACAAATTCCCCGAGCGTGCGTGCGTGCGCGGGGCTGGCCCGCCCACCGCCCTCCCTGCTCGAGGCGGGGCCGGGAGGAGAGCGAGGGGCCGAGAGGCGGGAAGGCCCTGCGCTACTCGACGACGAGGCAGCGGGGCAGGTGCTGCGAAAAGTACTTGAAGAGCTCGGGGGTAGCCCCAGGGCAGTTGGTCAGCTCCAGCTCCTCCAGCTCCTGCAGCTGCACCAGGCCCGACAACCCGGTGGCGGTCAGCAGCGGGCAGCCTGCGTCGGGCGGGAGGCGGGGCGGCGGCTGAGTGGGCGCGGCCCGAGGGCTCCGGAGGGCGGGGCTGGGGGGAGGGAGCTCGGGGGCCGGGCAGGAGCAGGCCGGGCTAAACTTTGCCCGGCGTCTCCGTCTTCTGACTGGGACTTGGGACGCAGCGAGTCAGCACCAGGTATGGGTCTGCACAGGGGACCCGGCAGGGCTGGCGGAGTCGGACTAATGGGGGTGGGTGGTCACTGCCCAGGAGGACGGCGTGGGGGGGGGGTCTCACCTGCCAGAGACAAGAGACGCAAACTCCTCATGGCCAGGAGGTGCTTCAGCCCGAAGTCCTGCACCTGGGCGGGAAGGCGGGGCGAGTTAACTATTTCCGTTCGCGCCCCGAGGGAGCCCCACTCCTGGGGTCAGGCCATAGGGGGCAGGGGGTGGGTTCAAAACGGGGGTTCTCAGTTCCCCACGGAGTCGGTGAGGCCCTGGGGACTCTTTGCGCTTCGCTTACGTCGGCCGCTTGGGTGTGGAGGGATCCCAGACTTCATTACAGGATCTGAGCGGGCCGGGTGCAGGCCAGCGGCTTGTCTGGGTGGAGGCTTTCCCCGTGCCCCCCACCTCCCCTGCCTACTCCCCAATCTCTGGAGGCATGGAGGGCTGATACCTGGCAGCACCATCGCAGGTAGAGGCTGCGAAGGGACGACATGGTGGACAAATAGCTGAGGCCAGTGTCCGTAATGCGTACACACCTGTGGTCGCAACAGAAGGAGGCTGCCCACCTTCAAAACACCCGACCCCTTCCTCCTTTTCCCGAAGTGTCCCGGTCGTGAACTCCCCTCCTGCCCCAACATGCCCCGCCCTTTCCATAGCCCCGCCCCACCAGGCTCCGCCCCCACCTGACCCCTCGGTGGTATTCCCTACTGGCGGGACATAGCTCAGCCCTGCTCTCGTGTTATAGCCCACGTGTTATGAGGGCCCCGCCCCCCCCTTGCTGCAGCCCTACTCTAGCTATAGGCCTGTCCACTAGTCCACTGGCTCCCTGCTTAGAGGTCCGGCAGGCCTCGCCCAGCCCTGCCCTCCAAGGCCCCGGGGTGGGGGACGCGCACACCTGTCCAGCACGAGCTCCTCCAGGCGGTGCAGGTCGCAGGCCACGTACTCGAGCGCCATGTCGGTGATGCGTGGGCACCACGAGAGGTCGAGGCTGCGTAGCTTGCGCAGGTTCTCGGCCACAAGCTCGACACCATCGTCGGTGACCTTGGAGCAGCCAGAGAGGCTGAGTGCGGTGAGGTTGGGCAGGCTGTGCACCACGTTGACCACGCCGTGGTTGGTGATCTCCCAGCAGGAGAGCAGGCGCAGCGTGTGCGTGCTGTGGCCCTGGCGTGCCGTGAAGTAGGCCAGTGCTGTGTCCGTCACGTGGTAGGCCTGCAAGCTCAGCTCAGCCAGGTTGGGCAGCAGCTGAGAGATAGCCGCGATGGCGTCGTCGGCCACGTTGATGCAGTCGCTCACACTCAGCGAGGTGATGCGCGCGCTCAGGCTGGACCACAGCCCAGCTTCGGTGAAGTCGTTGCAGCCTGACAGCTCGAGGCGCACGACACCCTGCATCTGCTCCAGCATCACCTGAGGGCGGGCAGGCGCGGGGTCAGGAGGCCCAGACCTCCCCCTCGCCAGGGTGCAACCCTACCACGTTTTCCCCAGACACGCCCCTTCCCCCAGGGCGTGGTGAGGATGGTAGGAGACAGAGCAGAAGGAGCCCACCGAGGGGCAGGAAGCTGTGTTTTTAAGCGTGTATATGGTGTAAACATGCATCAAGCTGTATTCTGACAAGTGCACTTTACAGTGTGTTCGTTACACTTGAACAACATCTAAAAGAGGAGGCAGGGCACAGGGGGCCTGGGAGTCCAGGGCCTGGCCAGAGCAGGTGCTCAGAGCCATAGGTGTTAATGATGTGATGTTAAGAGTCCAGGTCCCGGGGAAGGGGCTGCCTCCACAGCTGCTCCTCTGACCTTTGCCCGTTTCTCCCACCTCCTCCAGCATCCTCCCTACCCAATGTGAGCTTCTTGGGCATGCATGGCCTCGCATTTAATTGACTGCTTTGCTGTTGCTGTCTTGAAATTCTTAGTCATCTTTGAACAAGGAACCCGAATTTTCATTTTGGTCCCCCAAATTATGTAGCCAGTCCTGCTCCCCCCACCCCAGAGCTACACTCCTCCTCAGGACACCGACCCCACCCTCGGCTGCTTTGCTGCTAGTGTGCCCAAGCTTCTTCCTACTCCCCCCACATGTGCTGAGTGGCTGCTGCCTGGCCCTGCCCCCCATCCCTGCCCTTCTGGGCCAGTGGTGGTGCGCACCTCCAGGCCGGCATCAGTGATGGTGGAGCGCTTGAGGCTCATGGCCTTGACACCCTTCTTGGAGAGGGCATAGTTGTCGATGAACTCACAGATGTCCAGGTCGGAGACACCGACCAGGCAGAAACCCTCAAAGCCACGTGCTGCGAAGCCCTGCAGGTTCACGAACTCCTTCTCACCTCCAGGCAGAACTGTGTAGAGCTCCTTGGCATGCAGCACAGGCGTGAGGCCCGCCCAGAACTTGGGCTGGTAGAGCACACGCCTCCAGGCCTTGCACACCTGGGCCAGCACGCACCTCTCGCAAGCTGAGAAGTACCAGAAGAGGCCATTGAGGATCTTCTCGTCTGTGGCCAGTGGCGGCCGCTCTACTGGGGGCCCGGGCACTGGGGCTAAGGCTGGTCCACCAAGGGGGAGCCCTGCCTGGGGGCACAGGCCCCCGGCCAGAGCAGCCCGGGGCGGTGGGGCAGCCAGGCTGGGTGGTGGGAGGGTGGGCGGGGGTGGCTGGCAGGGGCGGTTCTTGGCAGCCGGCGTGCCCTTGGTGATGCTGGCTGTGCCCAGGCCGTTCGGCTGGCCTGGCAGCTTCACCAGGCCATTGCGAGGCAAGCATGGAGGCTTGGGGTCGCCGTCGACGCCCGGGCTCGACATCTTCCTCGCTCGGTCTGCAGACAGTGTCCAGGAGAGAGGGTAGTGAGTCTGCTGCCAGGGCAGAACTGAACTCCTTTCCATCCATGGGCGTCCCCTCCCATGCCATTCCCAGAACCACCCAACAGAAAGGATCTGAGTGTAAGTCCCTCCCTCCCTGACTGAGCAGTTACAGGAAGGCAGGGCTGGTCATGACCACGACACTCCTTGAGCACCTACTGTATGCACTGAGCTCAACCTCCACCCACTCACAGAGCTTTTCGATACCTAGGCACTATGGCTCCCATTTTACAGATGACAGAACAGAGATGGAGGGACATTCGCCCATGACTGCTCCCTTTACCTTTGCTGCTCACCATCAATGTCTGCCAGGCCTGCCTCTGCTGGACAGGGGCTGGGGAACTGAGGGTTTGGGGCATTCTCTGGCCACTCCTCTATGGGGTGCCAGCGTAGCTGTCTGGAGTGGTTTGAGTAAGCCATCTGAGACTCACATACCAGCCTCTGAGAATCTCAGTGGCTACAGGAGGTTCTGTGGCTCAGAATCTACCGAGAGAAAGGGCAGGTGTCTTCCCAGGGTGCTTACCGTGATGCCAGCACAGTGAGCCCTGGACACATACTGTTTCTTTAATCCTCCACTCAACCCACTGAGGACGATGATGTGATGACTGTACCCACTGTACAGATGAGGAAATCATGGCTGAGGCAGCATGAGTTGCTTGCCTGAGGTCATAGTAAGTGGTGGAGCCAAGACATGGACACTGAGCTCGCTGTGGAAGGCTATGTGTAGGGAGCTTCCCACAGGGTGGGGGCTGAGACCAACCCCGAGCTCCCCTCCTCAGGCCTCCAAGGCTGTGAATGGGTGGCAGAGGGCACTGGGCACAGACGACCCTGGAGAGAAGGGGCAGCAGGACCCCCACAGCGCTACCATCTGTCCCACATTCCAGATCTCCTGCCCATCCCCACCTCAGACATTCAGCGAGGAGGTAGCATACCCAGTGGCTCACCCCACTCTGGCTATGTGGCTTTGGGGAGCCACTTCCTTCCCCAAACCTCACTTTCCTCACTTCAAAGCCTGGGAAGTGATGCCCCATGGGACAGCATGTGACAAGGACTACGTGCAGTGCATGGCTCATAGTGAGCTTGCTGGCCAAAGGGTGAGCGGACAGGAGCCCCCAGGAGGGAGGGGAGCCAGTGGTCCTGCCCTGCTCTTCCCAGTACCACACCCTCCACTGGCGTCCAAGCCCTGGACAGGACAACACTTGCCAGTATTCCACACCTGGGGAGGGGGTGCATCCTGGGCTGGGTCCAAGGGTCTTACTGTAACATGTGGCCCTCATGGCTGCCAACCAGCTTTGGGTCCAAAGGCCTTCCTGCCCTGGTAGCCATGAACTTTCAGGCTGGCAGTCCACCCCAGGGCCTCCCTCCCCCGAGGAGGCTCCCACACCTTGGCTGCCCCTTCACTACAGCTCATGACCGGGTAGTAGCAGCCTCACACTGGCTGATACACGACATCCCTGACAACATTTGCTGAATGCCCACTGGGATAATTGTGTATTTCAACCTTACAGCAGCCTGGGTGGGGGGCACAGGGGAAAGCACTACTGTTACCACCGTTTTCAGATTAGGAACCGGAGGTTCCCAGGAGGTACAGTTGGCCCACAGTGGCAGGAGTGGCCTGACATGAGGGCTGCCCGATATCGCTTAATGCCAGTACATAGGAGGGGACCATCCTGGGACAGCAGTGCCTCATGGGGGACAGGATGAAGCCCACAATTGCCCCTGCCCCACTACTGGGGCCAGTGGAGAGGTTATCCTGGCAACTCCCTCCTGCGGTTTGTGCTGGGTACAGAGGGGTAGCCCCAGCCTGAATACCTTCTGCGTCCCCAGAACAGGGCACGCCGGCTTTCTGCAGAGCAGGCGCGG
This sequence comes from Lagenorhynchus albirostris, assembly GCF_949774975.1. Lineage (NCBI taxonomy): Eukaryota > Metazoa > Chordata > Mammalia > Artiodactyla > Delphinidae > Lagenorhynchus > Lagenorhynchus albirostris. Next base: position 49,872,247 of record NC_083109.1, read on the forward strand.
CCGGCCTGAAGCCCGGAGGCAGCACCATGGACAGCGCCCCTCCAGCCGCCTCGCGCGGGCTAGGAGGCCAGGCCAGTCCCGGCCCGCTCCACCACGGACAGCGGCGGGGTGGGGTAGGGAGGGGTACGGCCCGGCAAACCCAGTTCAGCTGGAGCTGGGAGGGGCCCTGGAGGCTTGGGGTGTGGGGCGGGGGGAGGAGACGCCCGCTCGGCTAAGATCCGGAGGAGGCGGCGGCGGAGGCGGCACCAGGGGAGAAATAACTCAAGAGCAGTGCCGATTTAGGTTGAAAATTCTCCCAGCCATGGGTGTGCACGTGGAGCGCCTGAGTTGGGGGGATCACGTGTATGCCCCGGGCATCTGCGGGGCTCCCTTCCCGTCCCCCACAGGAGCTCACATTTGCATACACCCACAGTCCCATCCCCACCCTCCAGACCTCAGGGTGGAACTGGCCCAAGGAAGAGTCCACAGGAGGGAGGGGCCATGCCAAAGATGGCCCGCAGCAGCCTGTGGGGCGTGTCCAAGGCCTGACTGCCCCTCATCCCACACCCCATCCCCGGCCAGAAGGCACTGGTCAGCCTGTTGGTCAGCACCCCCCCCATATATGCCCTGGGTTGGAGCTGCCTTCCCACAGAGGCGGCCCTGCTGCTCCCCAGCCTTGTCCACCGTCTTCCTGTGCTCCAGCTGCTCCTCATCCTTAAGCCTCTCACCCAGCCTGAGCCCTGGCTCTTTAGCTCAAAACTAGAAACAGCCACACATTAGCCCAGGGGTCAGGGCTTTGCGAGAATGCTCACTGTTCACTTTGGAAATGGGTCTGCCTGCCAGTTAGGCAAGAGGTCCCTGGGGGGCTGGGATGAGGGCCCCTCTGCCTGGCCCTGACCCTGGCCCCACCCCCCCAGCCAGATGGGTTGCAGAGCCTCCCACCTTCTTGGTACCTGCCCCCGCTGCCCCCAGTGGGGCTAGGAGGACCTGCTTGGATTTTCCTGCCAGGATGGGGCAGGGGCAGCTGCCAGTCCGCTGGGGACTACTTCCCCTTTAGGGATAAGCACGAGAAGCTAACGCCAGGAAAAGAGGCTTTTAAAATAAGATGGTCAGGCTTGCACTATTCTTAGCCTCAGCCCCTGGTGTGTTGTGTCTCTGTGTGGAGTGGAGTTCTGGGGGAGGCCTCCTCCTGGGATAGGCTGCAGGGGCTCGAGGGTCCTGGGTTCACCCCAGAAGGAGGGAGGTGATGGTCACTACTTTAGTTGTCTTGTCCTCATCAGCCTGAGCCAGAGCTGGATCAGGGTGCCACTTGGGAGAGCTAACCATGCCTCTGTGTTTCCCCAGCAGACTCATGTGAAGCATGGGGGGGTCCCAGGGGCTCGTGGGAGGACTCCAGACCTTGGTGGCTTCCAGGCTAAGGGTCTGCAGATTGCCATGCTGGGGCTTCATAAGGAGCTGCCTCTCCTGCAAGTCAGGTCACTGGGCCCCGAGACTCAGCAAGTCCACCTCACAGCCTCACTTCTAGTCCCTTTTCGTCCTGACCCTACAGTTCAGCCAGACCCTCTGTCCTGCATTCCTCCTCCCCTCCCCTCTCTGCCTGGGCACATGCTGGCCCCCCTGCTTGCTCAGTAGGCCTCCCTGCTCCGTAACCCTGCCAGCTCCTTCTCTTCCATCCTTCAGTGTGAGCACTGCCCCTGCCCCTCCCTGGGGGACCCCCAGCACCGGGGAAGCATAACCAGAGTCTCCGCCATCACGTGCATTATCATCACCGTCTACCTGTCTGCCTCTCCTTGGCTGGGGACTCCTTGAGGACAGACAGAGTGACTACTGAGTGGCCTCTGAGTGCTTGCTGAATGAAAAGAATGGCAGTCCATTTATCAGGGTCATGCAGAAAGGGGTGCAGCTGACAGAGGCCCAGGAGGCGGGACGGAAGGCAGTCAGTGGAAAAGCTGTAGCTCAGCTTGTCAGTCCTGGTGACAGAGGCCAGTGTCCATAGGGGAGGGAGGGGTTGGTGCCAGAGTCCCTGAGAAGGCTCCCAAGACCCTGGGGCTTGGGGTGGGCCTTGCCGTTATTCTGACCTTTGGGAAGAGGACGGCTCATGTTTCCTTTTTGACTGAGTTCCCCCCCCCCCGAGAGCTGCAGAGTTAAGGAAGCTGGATGCCTGTTCCCCATAATCTGGCCAGACCCAGGGGGGCAGGGGACAGGAAGCACCAGAAGGGAGGGAAGCCTGGTTCTGCTCTGCTCTTCCCAGCACCACGTGCCCCCCCTTCCACCCACTGCTGGTCTGAGCCCATCAAACACTGCCTGACCACAAGTGGGGAGAGAGAGGCTCGGAGAGTGAATTTTCAGAAGTTGTACAAAGCTGGGATTTGACCCCAAGACTCAGGCCAGGCATGGTGGTCCAGAGGGCAGTCCCGGGCCGCCACCAGCCTGCTGCTGCCTCCTTTCTCTGCTCTGTTCTGCTTCAGTCCCTGTGCCCTTCCAGCCTGGGTCCCTCCGCTGGGGTCTCTCCCAGCGTGCCCCTGTCATGCCCCTGTGCTCCTTCCAGAGGCTGCAAGCTGATGTCAACCACTGGCACACTCTTCTTTTAGATTGCTCATGCCCAGGAAACCCCCCACTCCTCATGGCCCTAAGCTCAGAGGTCTCCTCCTCCATCCCTGATACCCCCACGTAATGCAGTGTGCCCTGGATGCTGGGGGGCCCGGCCCCAGTAGAACCTGCACTGACCAGTTCTCCCTGCTAGCTGAAGACCATGGAGCTGGGCAGGGCATTGGTAGCCAGAAAAACTCACATCAGGTCGATCTGCAGTGCTGGCCCCAGGGGCTGGGGTGACAACTAGGATAGTTTGGGATTGGGGACACAGCGCAGGCTGACAAATTCCATGACAAGCCCTGTGACTCAGGCACATTCACATCCCTGCCACTTTGCACACGTCCTAGCAGCAGCGCTCCCCTCCCGCCCCCAGCTCGGAGATGCTTCTGGGGTGCGGGCTGCCCCACCCGTGCACTGGGGGCTCTGGGAAGGGAGCACGTGGGCCTCAGGAGAGACCTGAGTCGGTGCTCAGCAGACCAAGTCCTGAGGCCAAACTCAGGGCAGCTCAGCCATGTGGGGCCGGGTGCCTCGGGGGTGGGTGTTGGGCTTCAGTCCTCATCTTGGCCTCTCTGCTCTGAAGGACCTGAGCCCCACAGGGCCTAGGCCTGGGGCATCTAGTGCCTCAAACACTGCCAAGGGAAGGAATGTGGCCTGAGCCCACCCTCTGCAGCTGATCTGGCTAAGGCCCCTCCCGGGCCACTGGTAAGGAAGGTTCTGGGCCACCCACTTACCCCATAGTGCTTCCTTTGCTGCCACCGTCGCTCTTCCCCTGAGCCAGCCCTCTGAGACGCAGCAGCAAGCTCCCACGTGTGACAAGATGGGGGCTGTGGAGAGCTGACAGCGCCAGCCAAGGGACCCCTTCCCCGACCTCCAGGTGAGGTGTCTCCCTGGCTGAGAAGGCCTGCCTGAGGCCCAGCTGTCTTGAGTGTCCCAGGTGCCCTGACCTCGGGGCCACTTGTTTCCTTTTGAGCAGTGGGAAACAGGACTCATGCAAGTGCCCTGGAAGCGGGTGTGAGCTGCACGGTGGCATCTGTCCCATGAACCTCCCCAGCGTTAGAGGTGCCCATAGGCCTCCCAAGGCGAGGGGTGGTAGAGGTGGGGGAGCCAGGCCAGGCTGTGGACGCGGCAGGCACTGGGCCAGATGAATCCTGGGGTCCCTGAGGGCTGAACAGCCCTCCCTGCTCTGCCAGTGTTTATGACTGGGGCTTGAATTTCCCTCCTCCCCAGATAGCACTCGGTCCAGCCCTATGGCCACCTCCTGCCAAGCCAGTGGGTCTCCATCAGGCCTCTGCCCTGGCCTGTGGGACCCCAAACCTCTCAGGGTCCTGAGCTAGCTCAGGCCTTCTGCTCCAAGGCTGCTGTCCAGTATCTCTCAAAGGAGCCTGCTGGAAGAAAGGGCCCCATGCCCCACGTGGCCCCGGGGAGGCCTGAGCTGACCCTGGTCAGTGGGCCCTCGGAGGCGGCAGGTGAAGCAGCATGTGGCGTCTGCCCTCTCCGTGGAGGGAAGGCTTCCTGTGCAGAGGCTGGGAGGGGCTGGAGGAGTGGCCACTGGGCTCCAACAACCAGGCCTTCTCTCCTTCTGGGGTCATGGGTGGGGACTCTCCCCACCCACTCAAACTCCCAGAAGGACAAGACCCTCCCCCAGCAGTCTCAGGGTGCCCAGTTCTCCTTCTGGGGCCCTTCAGCCTTGGACATCGCCCAACCCCTCCTCCAGAGCCAGGCACGTGGCCAGCCCCCTCCCTTCGCCTCGTCTTCCCACTGTGGCAGCTCCAAACAGGGCCAGGTTCAGGTGTCCAGAGGCAGATCAGCCACCGGGCCACACGTTCACAAGCTCCTCCTGGAGTGTAATTGTATATAACACCTGTCTCACAGGGGCAGGGGCTAATGGTGCTGGGGTGGGGAGCCCAGAGTGCAGTGGGGTCCAGGACCTCACCCAGCCAACCCAACTGGGGTCCTGCAATTCGGCTTCCACAGGGGCACAGCACCGTGGCACCGACCCCCAGCCTTGGTCCAGTTGCCATGGGGATCGAGCCTCGACCAGGCCAGCCACTGGGGTGAAGGGCTGCGGGAAGGCCTGGCAGGGCTGGAGGCCCAGCTGCAGCAGCCAGGGAAGGGGCTGCGGTTACGTAAGCCCTCCGGGGGTGGCGGCGACGCTGTCCCAAGCCCCCTCCCCGCGTCGTCCTCATTGTGGCCTCCGCGGTGTTGTGGCCTGGCCCCCTACCCGCCCTGTAAGCCTGGCCCGGCACACACACCTTACCTGGGCCCGGGCTCCTGGCTCATGCCACGCTGTCCACCGGGCGTCCTCCCGTCATGGGGAGCCCGGCATGGGCACCGGCGAAGCGGGGAGGCGGCCGAGGTGCTGGTCTGGCAGGCAGGGCCCGGCCGCGCCCCGCGCCCGGCCTGGCCGGGCCCCCTCTGCCGCGCCTCGAAGAAGAGCTCCCGGGTGGGAGAGGATCGGCCGCCCCGAGCCTCCCACCAGGGAGGCTGAGGCTGTGCCCAGATAAATAAGGCCGCTTTGCAGGGAGCCGGGCGGGCGCCTCCTCCCTCCCCTCGCCCTCCTCCTCCCCGCCCTCCTCCTCTGCCCTCCTCCCCGCGCTCCTCCCCGGCCGCCGGCGGCGCCGCGCCCGCCCCCCGCCCGGCCTTACGCGCCGCTCCCTCGCGCGCCCCCGTTGCCGGTAGCCAATCCGGGTTGGCGAGCCCGGGCGGGGGCGCTGAGGATGCTGAGCCCCGCCGCGCCCTACCGCGCGCAGAGCGCGCTCCCGCGGCGGCGTGCACGGGCACGCGCCAGCCCGGACCTCACCCCCGCTTCCCCTCGCCGCGGGCGCCCGCACAATAACAAACCCTGGCGCACGGCGGGTCGGAGAGGGGAGAGGAGGGCAGGGGAGGGCGGGAGAGGGAGGAAGGCGAAGGAAGGGCCGGGCGCGCAAAGGGAGAGCCGGGTGGAGCGAGCCCTGCCTTTTGCGGAGCTGTGGGGACCCCGAATCCTGCGGGGCGGAGAGGACTCGAGCTTTTGGGCGCCGGCCGTCCGACCCTCCCCCTCCTGGCCCCTCTTGCGGAGCCAGTGGCCAGGCCCCCTGAGCGGCCCTCGCATCTCCCGCGCACCTGCGGGGTGCCAGGCCCAGGAACCTCCCTCAGTGAGGAGCGCAGTTGCACACCCGCAGAGCCGAGAAACAAGAGACCAGTAGATCATTTCAGAGAGTGACGAGAGCGGTGAACGTTCAAGAGGGTCACGTGATGGTGACCGCGCGAGGTTGGTGGTGGGAGTGGGGCTCCTGAAAACAAGACGCTTAAACTGAGTGCCCCAAGGGTGAGAGGGCAGACGAAGTTGTTCAGGAAGGGATGTGCAAAGGTCCTGAGGCCTAAGGAGCCAGGCAAGTTCCCTCTGGAATGGGTTGGAGGCCTCGGTGGTGGCAGCTCTATAGGGCAGGCTGGGTGGGGGGCAGTGGGGTCTGGCGGGAGGGTGTGGAGGGCTCTGTCTGGGCCAGTGGGGATGCCAGGCCTCCCAGCAGGCTCAGGGCAGAGGACAGAGGCTAATATCGCCCATCCTGGGACCTCCTGGGAGTGGAGAAGGCAGAAGGACCAGGTGCAGGGAGAGCAAAGCTGGGTTTTCACACCAGGGAAGGAGCCTCAGGGCAGAGAGGCAGCACCCCCGCCCCCCAGAGCCTTAACAGAAAATGAAACCAGCTGTTGTTTGCAACATTTTGACAGGAAGCAGGACCCAGTGAGGCTGGTGTAAGGTGAGGGCAGTGGAGGGGGAGCAGCCTGGCCTGTCCCTGGCTGGTTTGGGGGGTGCCACTCTGGCTGTGTGTGGGACGCTGGTGGGGGTGAAGGCAGCTCTTCTGTGTGGCAGGGACTTAAGAGTCACCATCCTGCTGACACTGATCAAAGGGGGAGGCTTGGTGGGACAGGCAGGGGGTGCGTGAAGACTTCGGGGTGACCGGGAGAGTGTTGTCTGACCCATCGGGTAACGTCCAGTGTGTGCTCAGCCTCCACCCCATGAGAGCATGCGTGGGTCGGCATGGACCCCGATGTGGACAGCGCCCTGACTGGTAGGCAGGACTTCACTTTGCACTTTGAGGGGCTCTTGCCCCTCAGCAGTGCCAGGGCCCCAGGCAGAGAGCAAGTTATGCCCTCAAAGGGGCCTGAGAGGCCACCTGCCTTGGGAGAATCTGAGCGAAGAGCTCTTGCTCAGAGGGACATGCATACTCTGTGGGGGCCTCCTGAACACCTGTGCCCTGCTCACCTCTGCCCCCACCTGTTCTCCCAGGTGCAGGGGGGTCACTTTACAGTGCAGATGCGGTCCCCATGCTCCCAGGGCTCCCTCTGCTCTTTGCTGAAGCCTGCAAAGCCCTGAGTCTCTGGCACTGCCAGCCCACAGCCTTGCCCTGTACCTGGCCCCTTGCTCTTGGAGTCTCAGCTACACTGGCCTCCCTCCAGGGCCAGGAGGGCACCATGTCCCTCACCTAGATCATCCCCTCACCTGGAGCACCCCTCATCTGGAGCATCCCCTCACCTGGAGCATCCCCTCACTTGCAGTACCTTCACCCCTCAACTGGAGCACCCCTTGTCTTGATGCCTAGGCATGGAGGAGTCTCCCCAGTCCAGGCAGCAAGGGCTTTCCAGCTCTGGAGCATGAGGGGGTGAGGATCTGAGACCTGGGAAGGCTATGAGAGAGGGAGCCACTGTCACATCAGGGAGTGGGGCTTCTCACCATTGAGGTCACCCTCATGGCTCTGGAGGCCTGGGGCAGTGGCTCTAAAACTCCCTGAAGCTCCTCACAGGAGGTCCTCAGGCCTTTCCTTGGGAGTTCTGGGGTGATATGTGTGCCCTGGAACCACATGCCTGGGCCCAAATCTCCTCTCTGTGGATGGGGCCTCAGACAAGTAGTTCCCTGCCTGGAAAATGAGTCTGGGGTCCAAGGGGTTGCCCTGAAGATCCTAGTGCAGCACAGGTGGTGAGAGCCTCGTGCTCCCTAGTGATTAGGCCGGCTCTGAAGCTTCCTGCTCTGAAGCTGCGGGGCCACATGGACACTGGGCCCCTCACTGCCTCTGCTCCCCACCCAGAGGCAGGAGCCCCGAGAGTGCCTAGGGAGGGAACCATGTGGGGTGGGAAGGCCACAAGTGTGTTTGCCAGTCCTCACCACCGAAGCCAGATGGGCGCCCACAGAAGTGAGAACCTCGCAGCGTGGGGTGGCCCTGGCAGCTGTGGGTGGCGGGCGGTGGGCAGCAGGCCTCTCTGCTGCTTCTAGCTTCTGCTTCCTGCCTTCCCTCCTCCTGGGACGCAGGCCCGACTCACCAGGGGCAGGGGGGTGGAGCAGCCGGGGCTGAGGATGACTCAGGGCCCAGCTGTCACCATGGCAACCCTGTTGCCTAGCAATGGCGGTCTCCCAGTAACGTCTCTTAGCAATGGGATATTTTCCCGGGCCCTGGCTGGAGCCTGGCAGTTATTTTTAGCTCAGCTGCAAATCAGTCTGCAGCTGCGTTTTTGGCTCCTAGAGAAGATGCAAGGTGTATGTGGGGCGGGGAGGGGGGTGGATTTCTCATCAAGGGAGGAAACTTGTCATGTGTCCCAAGGTACAGGCTCATAGGTGGGCAAGGCCAGATTCCACCTGGGAGTGGAGGTGGGGGTGTGTGCAGGTGAAGCGGAACCAGCTCAGGCTGCCGGGAAGAGTTGGCAGATATGACTGTCTCCCTGATGGGGTCTCTGGGAGGGCTGGTCACTCCAGCACCCTAGGGCTCCCTAGGTCAGGCTGGTCAGGAGCATTCCAGGCCAGTGTTCATGGTGGGCACCACTGGAGCGTGTCACTTGGTGGCAGATTCCTGGCACCCTTGGCTCTCAGTTGTGGGAACTGTTCCCATTGTCCTTTGCTCCCATGCTCCCAGCCCCCGCAAGGGGTGCAGCGCCCTGCCCTGGGCCAGCTAGAGCACACATTCAAGACGTCCTGGCTGCAGGGGTCTGGGTGGCCACAGACTCAGCTCGGGGCAAGGCTGAGCTGGCCTCTGCTTAGCCCCCATCTCTCCCTCTCCCCCACTTCTGCTGAAATGGGAGCCCAAGTGGGAAGTCTTGGGCAATTGGGAGAACTTGACCCTTTTGGGCTTTCTCACCATTTCCTCAAGAGCTAGGCTCACTGTCCCCTCGAAGCCAAGTTCCACCTCCCACTGGCCAGCTTCCTGTCCCTGGTTGGCCCTAAGCTCCATCCAGACCTGGGGCACTCTTCCCATCCCTCCACCCCCATTGCCTCTGTCTGGCCTTTGTGTTGCTCCCACAGGCCCGGGACCAGCCCAGCGCCCCCCTCGGTCACATGTGCTCCTCATCTGTGCCCCTTACCCTGTGGGGTTGCCTCCCCTGCTGGAGGGCAGGGCTCACTTGGACTGCTCCTTGTCCCAGCATCTGCTCCAGTCCTCTGCCAGGACTTGGGTTTTGAGTGGAAATGCAGAGAGGCCCATTTTGGAGGGTCAGGGCACTGAAGGGTCTGGAGCTGGGGGCACTCCAAAGGCTGAAGCAGCCTCCAAACCGAGCACAGATGTTGAGGGAGTTACCTGAGATTTGGGGTGTCTTTCATCGATCCATGCACTCACTCTCCAGGTTATTTACTGAGCATGTCTGCTCCTGCACCAGCAGCAAGCAAGGCCAGGCGTGGCCTTCTGGGCGCCCTGTCTTGTGGGTGGCAGACCTCCGATGGCTTATGCCACTGGGTGCTTCAGGGAAGCACCCACAGGGCGTGGGGCCAGGAGCTGTGAGGAGAGGCAGCCTTCTGTGGTCTTCTGTGGGTGACAGCATCACCATTGGGCCCCTTGAAGAATCAGCTGCGGCAGAAGGCAGGGGAAGCCTGGTGTTGAGGGGGCCACAGCTCAGTCCTTTCCAGACTAGGTCACTCTTTAGGAACCCCTTCCAGGCACCCACGGACACTAGCCCATTTTCCGGGGGAGGAGGAGGGTGGGGAGCCAGGGGCCCCAGACTGGTGGGAGGTGGGGCTGAGGCTGACTCCTCACACTGCCACCAGAGGGCGCCTGGAGCCCACTGTCCGCCTCCCAGGCCTGTGCAAGAGCAGTCAGGGCCCCAGTGACCCGCCAGAAGTGGACCCACTGTCTCAGCAAGGGCAGCTGACGGGGGTGCCCGCTCCCTTCCTTCTAGTGGGGCCTCTTTTGCCTTCTATGTGCCCAGCGCCAGGCCCTGTGTACCCCTTTTTAAATTTGTAATTGGGTAAAAAACACATAAAACTTACCATCTTAACCATGTCTAAGTGTGCAGGAGTGTCAAGTACAGTCACACTGTTGTGCAGCCGTCACCACCATCCCCAGGACGTTTTCAGCCTCCCAGACTGAAGACTCTGTCCCCATTAAACACCAACTCCCCATCCCCCTGCCCCTGGCAACCTTCATTCTAATTTTTCTCTATGAATTTGGCTATTTTAGGTACTTCAAATGAATAGACTTATATTTGTCCTTTTGTGATTGGCTTATTTCACTGAACATAATGTCTTCTAGGTTCATCCATGTTGTAGCATGTGGCAGAATTTCCTTCCTTTTTAACCAGAATAATATTCCACGGTATGGATAGACCCCATTTTGTCTACCCATCATCTGTCAATGGATACTTGGCTTGTGTCCACCTTTGGGCTATCGTGTTTGATGGCTGGTTCCCACCGCACCTTGCCCAGGGCAAGGGGCCAGCTGAGCCCTGAGGATGCCTTGCCCCTCTTTGGCCCTGAAGGGCCCTGGAGCCAGGGGAGGGGGCAGTGGTACGCTCAGTCTGGCAGCGGCTCCAATGCCTCCCTTCCCCTTGGCGCCATCTGCCTTCATCTGTCAGCCTGCACTTCTGGCCCAGGGCAGCAGGAGGGCTGGGGTGGGGGGACAGTGGGGTAAAGACTTCACATCTGGGCTTCCCTGGTGGCGCAGTGGTTAAGAATCCGCCTGCCAATGCAGGGGACACGGGTTTAAGCCCTGGTTAGGGAAGATCCCACGTGCCACGGAGCAACTAAGCCTGTGCGCCACAACTACTGAGCCTGCACTCTAGAGCCCGCGAGCCACAACTACTGAGCTCGTGTGCCACAACTGAAACCCACGTGCCTAGAGCCTGTGTTCTGCAACAAGAGAAGCCCGCCACCACAATGAAAAGTAGCTCCCGCTCGCTGCAAGTAGAGAAAACCCGCGCACAGCAACAAAGACCCAAATACAGCCAAAAAAAACCCCACAAAAAAACCCCTTCACACCCACAGGCGGCAGAGAGTCTATGTCAGCTAAAGCTTTCAGTGATCTCAAGGGTTCCAGTGTGAGGTTGGAGTCCTGGGTTTGTGCCTAAGGCCTCTGTAATCTGACCCCACGGTTTCACCAGGCTCTTGGGTCCCATCCACCGGGTCCACACCTCAGGGCCTTGGCCAAGGCTGTCTGCTCCTCCCCATTGTCTGGCATTCTCTCCAGTCCCCATCTGACAACCTACTTCCCACCTCCTCCCTAGCCTACACATTGGCATTGGGGGCGGGGTTTCCTCTATGAGAGTGGGCCCCGTTTCAGCTTGTCCCGACCTACTAGGGGCTTGATTCTGGGGCTCAGGGCTGTCCTTGCTCCTGCTTTTCCACGGTGCCTGCAGCCCCAGTGCCTGGACTCTCATCGCTGGGTTACCGCGTGGCCTGTGGGAAGTCACCAGGGCCAGGTTAGGGAGAGATGGGGGATGGAAGCCTAGGTACCAGTCTTGGAGAGAGCCACCCAGATGAACTCCCCTCCCCCAGAGGTTCCAGTGGGCACCACCCCCACCCTGGCCAAGGGCTTGGAGGACAGTGGCCCGACCAGGACTGCAAGCAAGGCGAGGCTGGAGGCGGGGGTTGGCGGGGGAAGTAGGGGGGTACCTCGAGGAGGTGACACTGAACACGTCCGGCCGTGGAGCCCCCTCCCCAGCGCCTCCTGGGCCACGGGCTGGTCCTCCCACCCCCGAGAGCGCCGCTGCAATTGGTGGAAAGTTCGGGCACCGCGGCGCGATTGGCTGCTCGGCCCGCCCACTGCCTCCCGGCAGCTTCCAGGCTCCCGGCCGGGTGGGCGGCCGGCAGGCGCGGGCGGTGGGGGCTGCGCGGGGCCGGGGCCAACGCCCCGGCTGCTCCCGCCGCGCCCCCGCGCGTCCCCGCGCGCCATGCCGCCCCCGGCGCTGCTCTGCGCCCTTTGCTTCGGCCTCTTGGCCACGGCCGCCCGCGCCGGCTACTCGGAGGACCGCTGCAGCTGGAGGGGCAGGTACGAGCCCCACTGGACCCCCGCGCGGGTCAACCCCCTGGGACTCTGCGCACCCCTTAGGAGGGGGCTGGAAGATGTGTCGCCAGCCCTTTGGGATGGGGGCGCTCCGTCCCGGCACCGAATCCTTGCCCTGCCCGCCCCCCGCCGAGTCCCAGAACGCTGGGCCTCAGTTTCCTCTCCACAAAGTGGACGCAGCTGTTGATGGCTGCGGGGAGAGGGTGCAGCGGAAGCGGGCTGGCCGGGTGTGGACGCCGGCCGCCCGCCTCAGCACCGACCCTCCGGTCCGCAGCGGCCTGACCCAGGAGCCCGGCAGCGTGGGACAGCTCGCCCTGGCCTGTGCGGAGGGCGGGATCGAGTGGCTGTACCCGGCCGGGGCGCTGCGCCTCACCCTGGGCGGCTCCGACCCCGGCGTGCGGCCCGGCATCGCCTGCCTGCGGCCGGCGCGGCCCTTCGCAGGCGCCCAAGTCTTCGCGGAGCGGGCGGGCGGCGTGCTGGAGCTGCTGCTGGCCGAGGGCCCAGGCCCGGCCGGGGGCCGATGCGTGCGCTGGGGTCCCCGCGAGCGCCGGGCCCTCTTCCTGCAGGCCACCCCGCATCCCGACATCAGCCGTCGCGTGGCCTCCTTCCGTTTCGAACTGCGGGAGGACGGGCGTCCAGAGCTGCCTCCGCAGGCCCACGGCCTCAGTGCGGATGGTGAGTGCAGGCCTGGGTGGGGACAGGTGGGAGTCGGGAAGTCGCTTCCTGGCCTCGCTGGGTGGGAACCTGCCTGTCCTCCCCACTGCATAGAGGGAGAAACCGAGGCAGCCTGTCAAAGGCACACAGCTAGTGAGTAGCAGCGCCAGGACAGGTGGGGGGGAGGGGCAATCCCTCACCTTGCGGGTTAGGGAAATTGCTGACAGAGGGCAGAATCCCGGAAGGGGAGGCCGGGCAGGGCAACCCGGGCCCCTGGTCCCTGAAGGGTTGGGGGAGGGGATGACGGCCAAAGCTGTCCAGGGCTCCCTGGCCCAGCGGTGACCTCCCTCCCCTCCCCCAGCCCAATACAACAGAAGTCCACTGTGAGCCCGGTCACCATGGAGATGCAGCCCCGCCTCCCGGCAGGGCACCAGGCCCAGCTTTTTGCTCTCCTGGAGCTTGGAGCCTAACCTCACAGGGGATGGGGGGTCTCTGCTCTGTCTCCTGACCCTCGAATCCACCATAACCTCCTGCCACGTGGGCTGGGCCGGTGACTTTGGGCCCCAGGAAGCAGCTCTGGGAGACCAAGGGTGCTGGTGCTGCCTGTGAGATGGGTGTTCAAGAGCATGTGCCTCGTGCACCCAGACCCTTGAGCTCCAGCTCGGTGGGTCTTTGTGCCTGCATGTTGGGCACAGCCCCCAGGCCCATGTCTGTGCACGTGTGTGATGCATGCACGAGCCTGCAGTGTCACCCCAAGTACAGGGTGTCTTCAGGGTGTGTACACATGGTCCCTGAGACCCCCAGTTGCCATCAGGCCCTTAGGGGGGTCTGGTAGCTTGCCCTCTCTATCCTGTGTCCAGCTGGGGAAGGGCTCGGGTAGTCCTGGAGAGGTCAGGGCTGCCACTCATGACCTCCCCTGCATGCCAGGTGCCTGCAGACCCTGCAGTGATGCCGAGCTCCTCTTGGCCGTGTGCACCAGTGACTTTGGTGAGTGTCCCTGCTGTGGGGCGAGCCAGGGGCCTGCCCTCCCCTGAATGCCACTGTCCAACATGTGTCCCCACAGTGGTCCATGGAACCATCCACGGGGTTGCCCATAACACAGAGCTGCAGGAGTCTGTCATCACCGTGGCCGCCGCCCGTGTCCTCCGCCAGACATTGCCGCTGTTCCGGGTGGGGGGCCCTGGGGGCCAGGCGCAGGCCTCCATTCGCACCCCACTGCACTGTGGCGTCCACCCTGGCCCTGGCACCTTCCTCTTCATGGGCTGGAGCCGCTTCGGTGAGGCCTGGCTGGGCTGTGCACCCCGCTTCCAGGAATTCAGCCGTGCCTACACGGCTGCCCATGCTGACCACCTCCACCCCTGTGAGGTGGTGCTGGACTGAGGGGCCTGGGAGCAGGGTGCTGGGGAGGGGCGCGTAGGAGGGTGGGGGGGTGACCTCCAGATGGCATCACAGTACCAACTGCTTCCGAGGTAACAGCAATAACCAATAAGAACGCAGCTTGCATTAGCCAATGTGCATCGGGTGCTCGTGCCTGAGCCCAGCCCTGGGCCTGCCTCACTTCATTTTATTCTCCCACAGCCCCGGGCACTGCCCAGTTACCGCTTCACAGAGCCAGAGACTGAGGCTCTGGGGCAGTGGTGCCATGTCTAAGGCCACCCAGCCCACGCCCTGGAGAGGGGCTGCTGCTGGGTGGGGGCATGCAGGGACCCCCACTCACGTCACCCTCAGCTCTGCTGCCCCCAATGCCAGGTGATTCCACTTCTCAGAGTGGGAGTGGAAAAGGGGCCATAACACCCAAGGTCTGAGGTGGTTGGAGGCCCTTGTAGGGGGAGGCAGGCGACACCACTCCCAACCTGAGGGAAGGGGCTGCAATCTGGCGGGCCACCGACTTCCCCGCGTGGTTCGCTGCAAGCCCAGCAGAGTCATCCTGGCCCCACTCTGCCCCTGGGGAAGAATGGGCCCCTCTGTCCACAGGCCCCTGCAACGTGCCCAGCATCCTGACAGCTGTGGGGTCTCTTTTGCAGGGTCCTGCTTGTTGCCCATTTCTAGTGGGCGGGGGCACACAATGGGGTCTCTAAGGACCGTTTCCCGCCACTGGCCTCATTGTCGCTGCCCCCGCCTTCCTCTCCAGCCTCAGCCACATAAAGGGCCAGCGCGGTCTGGACAAAGCTGACGGCCCTGAGGCTGAAAGGCCCCAGGATGGGGGTGCACGTGGGACTACTGAGCCCAGAGGGACCTGACTCTGCTGACCCAGACCCATAGCTCCTGGGAAAGAGGGCCACAGCTCAGATCTGGTGGGGTGCCTGGGCTGAGCCCCAGAAACAACTTCCCATCTCTGCCTGGCAGCCCTCATTGGAGAAGGGGCCCTGCCATCCTGCAGGCAGGAACTGAGGCTGGGAGAGGAACAAGGATACACAGGGCCACTTCTGCCAGATTCGGCTGATATAGGTACCTCATGTTGCCACGCCCTGTGTGAACACTGCATCACTCCAGTGGCTGCCCTGGAGTTTCCGTGGGGCAGGCTGTCTAAGGCTACACTCGTGTCGGGTACGCACTCCTTTCACTTGGACGGGCCATTTGCTGTGGGGACTGGTGAGAATTGTGGTTGGGAGCACAGTCATCCTGGATGGTAGGCTCCCCTGGGCTCCTTCCACCTTCTGCTGTTCCTGAGGCTCCTTGCTGTGCCCTTTCGCGTCCCCAAACTCAAACCGGCACCCATGGATTGTTCAGAGCTCAGGCACCAGACCTCTCCTCTCCACGCACATTCCGACATTCCCTCATTGGAGAACTGGGCCAGCCTTCTGGCTTTAAATACGATCAACGTGCTGATGACCCCACATTTGGATCTCCAGCCTGGACCTCTCTCCTGGACTGCAGACCCTTGTATTCCTGTTTCCCCCTCCCCCCACCAGGGAGTATCTCAGTAAAGACCAGAGGAGGAGGAGGTGAGTGTGCTCTCCTGTCATCCTCCTCTTCATCTTGGGAGGCTTTTGCACTGCCCATGCAGACCCCGACCTGAGGAGTGTTTCGCCTCCAGCGCTGAGAAGCACCTCACCCTTGGCTCTTGCCCTAATTCTCTGGCCAGCTCCCCACAGCCTTGTTTGGACAGAGGCCCATGGCCACACGCAGTGTGGTCACTGTGGACTACCTCTGGGACCATCTGTCCAGAAAAATGTAGGGCATCTTCTCTGGGCTGGGCCCTAGGCTGGACACTGGCCTCTGCCCACCTGCCCCAGGAAGCGCCTCCTATGCACACACCCTCCTCCAGAGAAAGTGTTGGCTTTGCAACCAGCAAAAGGAGCAGAAAGGGCAGAAGTGGGTGTGGCTGACAGGGTCAGAGGAGCCCCAGGGTGCTCTGGGAGGAGCCTGGAAGGCTTGGGCCAGGGGCTTCATGCCTGCTCACAGGGGAGTGGCCAAGGGGAAACGGTGTGGGTGAGCATGAGGGCTGGGGCTATGGGAGCAGGTGCCTCTGGGGCACCTCTGGGCATGTGCATTCACACAGGTATGCACTCGAGTGCCCAGTACCCAAAAGTGAGGAGCAGGGTGCAGGTGTGAAGGTGAGGGACTTTTGGGTGTGCACACTGGGGAGTCGGGGTAGGTGCCTTCATTCAGTCGACCCGCTTCTATTGAGTTTCTTCTAGGTACCAGGTGCTGCTCTAGCACCAGGAATAATACAAGGAACAAAAGAGACAAGAATGGGATGCTGTGTAAGCCCAGTGCACATCCTCCTTTTATGGGGAGGGCCAGGTGACAGCCAGGAAGGAGACAGAAGGTTCTGAGATGGGGGTGGGGAGCAGCCCTCCTCCGCTCCAGTGCTCAGGTCTTGGGAGCATGGCACCGGGGTTTCCTGCCACAGGAACACCTGTCTTTCCCAAGTGGAGGCAGCTGGGGCCAAGTGTGCGGCAGTCTGCACTTGGGGATGGGGGCAGTGGTCTCCAGCATGCCTGCATTGTCTGAAGCAGCCTCCGTCCCTCCTGACCGATGCCGTGGATGGATGAGAAGCCAGGCCAGGGCCTGTGTGCAGACAAGTCTCTGCCACTCAAGGACGTTTGGCCTCAGGGTGGGGTAAGGAGGGGGTCCTGGCTCTGTCCCCGCACTTGCCTCTCTCATTCCCAGGCTTCATCAGGTCACTTCCGGGAACTCAATCTTTCTTCGTGTGTGTTACATTTTCTGGAGAAGGAAGGTGGTCTCCCCAGTTCCTGGGGCTCTTCCTCCCATCCACCTGACTGGGCCAGCTGCCAGAGCGCCCAGCACCTCACATCCGGCTCCCCTCCCATGACGCTCAGAGAGAGCCAACATCTGTTTTCTCGGTTCTGCTAAATTTCTCCTTATCAACCCCCTCCGCCCTGCCCCTCAGCCACGCTCAAACTCCCACCGCCCCCGCCGAAGCCTGCACATCCTGCGTTTCCTGCGCACTCGGGCTGCCTTCAGCCGTGGGAGGGGCCCGGGTGGCCTCCCCGCGACTGCTCCTGGGCTTGGTTGGCTATCGGGGTGTGCGGGGCGGCGTCTCCCCGGTAAGCCCTTCCCCCCGGGCTGACCGCCGCCCCTGGCCTCCAGCCACACCGCACGGACCTCCGCTGCCAGTCAACTGGATCCACGGCACCGCTTCCCTCGGGCGTCTCCCCGCGCTGGGATGTGCAGCCCCAGGGGTCCGCAGCGCCCAAGACAGGCCCGCAGCAACCATCTGCGGCATGGGCCAACGAGGCTGAGCGACGCGGGCTACAGGCAGGATGTTGTGCGGCCAGAACCCGCGAGGGTAGCCCCGGACCCCAGGGCTCCGCGGTCCGGAACCCGCGGGAGGGTCCCTGGACCCGGACGGAGCGGAACGCGAGCGGACCGGCTGCTCAGGCTCTCCCGGCCGCTTCCGGTGTCTCGCCGCGTCCGCCTCTTCCGGCGCGGCGCCGCGGATCTGGTAGGCGCGGAGCAGGGAGTAGGGGCGCCGCGGAGGCCGCGGGCGGTGGGGAGGACGGCCCTTTCCAGGTCCGGGCCGGGGCATGAGGGTCTCGGACCTGAGCCAGGGAGGAGCCTTGAGGTGGGGAAACCCTGAGCCGCTCTCCCGCAGCCATGGAGCAGGACGACCCGGCCGAGGCGTTGACGGAGCTGCGCGAGCGGCGGCTAGGCGCGTTGGAGCTGCTGCAGGTGGCGGCGGGCTCGGGCCTGGTCACCTACGCCGTGTGGGCGCTGCTGCTGCAGCCGGGCTTCCGCCGCGTGCCGCTGCGGCTGCAGGTGCTGGACCAAGGCTTGTGGGGACCAGCTGCCGGCCGGGCGGGTCCGGGCTGGGGGCGGGGCCTGGAGTGTGGCGCTAAGGCGGACGGTGCAGCTACTCCAGGGCCGATTCGGCTGTGGGTTGGGACCTCCTTCAGGTAGGACCGGACAGGCCACTCTAAGAATGCAAGCCCAGGAGGCAGGCCCCCCACCCTCACACTCCCGCCTGCTTCCTTGTACAGGTGCCTTATGTTGGCGCGAGTGCCAGGCAGGTGGAGCACGTGTTGTCGTTGCTGCGAGGCCGTCCAGGAAAGATGGTGGATCTGGGCTCTGGCGACGGCAGGATTGTAAGGACCGTGTTCATTTGTGTTGGGGAGCGTCTTTGTTGACCCCTCCCCCGAGCGCATCGCCCCATCTGTTGGTCCTGACGCTCGTTGTGCCCACAGGTGCTGGCTGCCCACAAGTGCGGTCTCCGCCCAGCTGTGGGCTATGAGCTAAACCCGTGGCTGGTGGGGCTGGCGTGGCTGCATGCCTGGAGGGCAGGATGTGCGGGCAATGTCAGCTACCGCCGTGAGAACCTCTGGAAGGTAATCCAGGGAGTCCTGGACCCTCTCAGACCCCACCCTTGATCTTCATGCTTCCGGTTCTAGCTTGGTAGCTTGGCCACCCTGCTGACAGTGCCAGGTACCTCTGCCACCTGGGCAGGCTGGAGCTGGGACTTGGAAGCTGCAGTTACCCAATGCCCACCAAACCTCCCTCCCTGCTGGGGCCCCAGTCCCTGCTGGGGTAATTTCCTTTTCCTGCAGGTGAGCCTGAGGGACTGCCACAATGTGTCTGTGTTCCTGGCTCCTAGCGTGGTAGGTCTGGGGTTTGCTGACCCCATGGGAGGCCCAAGCCATCCCCAGTGTAGGTGCTGGGCCTGGAGGAGCTGGGTAGGGGGAGCTGTGTTCCACCCTGCCCACCCCAACCTCCCCTCTCCCCCATAGCTTCCACTGCTGGAGGACAAGCTACAGGCAGAGTTGCCTGCAGGAGCCCGAGTGGTGTCTGGGCGCTTCCCCCTCCCCACCTGGCAACCTGTGGCTGTACTGGGTGAGGGCCTGGACCGCGTCTGGGCCTATGATGTCCACAGTGGTGGGCCAGCTGGGCAGGCTGTCCCAGGGCCTAGTTCTGCCTCCGTACCTGGAGCCCCCAATTCTCAGGTTGGCTGAGTGGACACAATAAAGACTCAGTGGGTTCCAGCCTGATTTTTTTTTTTTTTTGCGGTATGTGGGCCTCTCACTGTTGTGGCCTCTTCTGTTGCGGAGCACAGGCTCCAGACACGCAGGCTCAGCGGCCATGGCTCAAGGGCCCAGCCGCTCTGTGGCATGTGGGATCTTCCTGGACCAGGGCACGAACCTGTGTCCCCCGCATTGGCAGGCAGACTCTCAACCACTGCGCCACCAGGGAAGCCCCCAGCCTGATTTTTGTTGGGTGTTGAGCTGGGTGGAATGATCTCCCAAGGGGGTGCTGTGGGGAGGGCTCCATGCTGGCTGTGAAGAGTTCTGCTCCAAGTTTATCTGTTGACTAGCTAACGACTGCAAGTCCTTGGGTGCTGCGGCTTGGCTGGAGGTGTGGCCCCCGCTTTCCAGGGGTTCCCTGTACCCACCAGTTTCCTCAGCCTCAGGATCTCCTGCTTGTACCTGCTCAGAGAAGCTAGGCATAGTCACCACCTGGCTGTGGACAAGCCCTGCTGCTAGTGCCTGGGACTGAGGTCCTTGGGTCTTACCCAGCCCACCTCTAGAGCCCACCTGCCCAGGTGCTGGTCCACATACTCTTGTAGCTCAGAAAGTTGCTCCTCAGCCATCGTGGCTCGGACTAGCAGCTGTGCTCTCTCCCTTTCCAGCTCTGCCTGGAATGAGGGAACATAAGCCATGAGCCTGGGCACAGTGTGAGGAAGGGCCTCTGGCCAGGTTTTGCCCACTACCTGGGTGCCACGGGAGAAGTCCTGTAGCTTCTGGCGGATCTGGGCCCAGGATGCAGCTTCCAGGCCCCTGTGAGGGGAGGAGGAGGGGTGGGCGTGAAAGCTGGCATGGACCCAGGTTTTGACCAATGACCCTGCTCAAGTCAGGGCCCCTAGGTCCTTGAGGTGCCTGCTGGGAGCAAGTTTGGGACAGTATAGGGCTGCCTTTCCACTGTGGGCTCTGTGAGGCTTGGAGCCATCTGTGCATGGGGGCAGCCACTGGCCACTCAGGGAAAGCTAAGCCACAAGGCCAGCTGGGACAGTGACCCCAGTGTCTGTAAGATGCTTATGGGGGGCCTCCCCCCATGCTGGGGGGTTTCCCAAAACCCCAGGCAGGTGACTTGTCCTAGCTTCTGCCCACTGCACAGTTGAGAACATGAAGGTGCAGAGGCAAAGGCTGTGAAGGTCACCAGGTAGCCTGCTCCTGCCTTGTCCTGGGGTCAAGACTTCTATCGTCCATGCCACTACAGGTCTTCAGCTATGGGTCCTCCGAGTCTCAGCTGAAGTGTCCTTTCTTCGGGGTCTCTCCCTGACCCTCCCATTCAAGGGTAGCCCCCTCCCATCCAGGAGGATAGTCCCTCCTCTCTCCAGGCAGTTGGTTTTTGTGCGATTATTAGTGTCTCATAAGCAGACCGAGACTGGAGAATACAGATGGGCCACCTTGTCCACTGCAGCAACCAGAACCCCTCTAAGCAGTTAGTTCACAGAATGAATGAATGGGTCTCCCCAGCACCCACACCAGGTACTCACTGTGGCTCTAATGGGCCCCCCTGAGAGGCTTCATTGGGTTCTTTCTGTAGGAACAAGAACAGCGATTGCTGAATGAGGCAGGCTGCTCAGAGGCCCTGGGCTTGGGGCTTTGCTGAGCCTGGGATGGGTCCTGGGGCGAGTTGTGGGGCAGCAGGGAGGGGTCACCTGGGCCTGGAGCTTCTGGAGCTGCTTCTCCAGCCTAGCCTGGTCCTCCCTCAGGTGGCCGAATTTGGTGACCATGTGCAGGGGCGGCGGCTCCATGTCTGAGGTGGCTGCACCAGAGGTAGCCTTGGGGATCCTGGGTGCCCCGTTGGGCTCCGCCAGCACCTGTTGCACACTAAACCCCGCACCAGGTCACCTAGGGCTATCTCACCCCAGGTGCCCAGCTCAGGGAGGGGCCCACCTGTGGGCAGCCAGCAGCTCCTCGTGCCTCTGACTCAGATCTGCCAGGCGCTTGCGGTAGGTGCGAGCAGCCCGGGCCAGCTGTTGCTCACGGCTGTGATGTGCCCCCCGAATGTCCTCCAGAGTGGTTTCCAGGAATGTCCGAAGGGCTGTGGATGCAGGCTTTGGGCCTGCACCATCTGCATACTCCTGGAGGAGATAGGGCTGGGCTGGGGCGGGTCCACACCTTGCCCCCGCAATTCCCTCCATGGAGCTGGTCTGACGACAGTGTGCTGGGTGGGCCTGAAGTCTCCCACAAGGTCAGAGTCTCTCTGAAGTGGTCTAGCACACCCAGGCCAGACTCGGGCTCCCCAGGATCCAGAGGCCTCCCACTCAACACAGGGCCAGCCGGCCCAGTGCTCACAGCCACGGCTCGGGCGCAGTGCTGCAGTCGGATGGCGTACTCCTCGTTCAGCTTCTTGAGTTGCAGCTGCAGCCGGGCGTTCTCTGCTTCAGCCTGGTGGAGCTGGCCCCGGCAGGCAGACAATACCTGGGGGTGGAGATGGCCCTGAATTTATGTCCTGCAAGGTGGACCTTTGCTGAGCCAGACCTCAAAGCAGGTAGGGGTGGGCCTCACCAAGGTTTGTGCAGCCAGTTGCTGCCCAGCTGTCCTGGCCTCCTCCTGAGCTCCTTGCAGCTGCCAGCCCAGGGCTGCCCTGCAGACATGGGTATGAGGCTTAGCCAGGCCTAGGACAGGTGACTCCTTCTGCCCCTTAAGAACAACTCCTTTGCTCACTGTGCCCTGCTGGGCCCTCCTGTCCCAGGTGAGGCAGTCACTCACACACGCGTCTCCAGTGCCTGCTGCCGAGCCCTGTGCTGCTCTGGCGCCCGACTTACTTCTCCCTGCGGCTGCGGGGTACACAAGGGCTGGCTGGGTGAGAGCCCAAGCTCTGGGTCCCCTGCACTGCCCCGCCTCCACCCTGGGCTGGGAGAAACTTCAACAGATTCCCGGGCTAGGTGGCTGCACACTCACACCATGCCCCAGCTTCTGCTGCTCGTTCTCAGCTGTCAGGAAGTCCTTGGGCTGTGCCTGCACAGAAAAGCCGGTCTCAGCCTCACTGTTCCCCTGCTGGACCCCTGTTTAGCTTCCACCCATGCGCTCATGGTGACCTGGAGTCTGTGGTGGTCGGAGTGTCCCTGCCCCCAGGCCTTGTGCCCAAGCTCCTGTGCCAGTGCCTGGCGGTGCCCCGGATTAGCTTCTGCTAGGGCTGCCTGCTCTCCGTGCAGTTCTAGCTCCAGCACCCGGCTCTCCAGCCACAGGACCTGCGGGGTGACCAGGTCATCATCCATCTGGGCATCCACAGGAACACAGCACACACAGGACAGGTGGGGACTCGCAGACACTGCGTGTGCACAGTCACATGGGGCACACCTGCACCCCTCACAGTTCTGGCACTAAGTGTGCACCCTCCCCCCATGCTCTCAGGCTGGCACACGTAGGCACACATCAGTGCCCACCTCACTCTTCAGCTCGAAGATTTCAGCTTCGTGTTGCTCCTTCAGGCGATGGGTTTTGATCTGCAGGTCCACCAGCTCCTTGCAGACCTGTGAATGGCCAGGATGAGAGGTGGGGCCTGTGGGGCCCTGGGGATGCTCTCCCTCCTGCCAGTGCCTGAGGGCCACCACACCCACCTGCAGCCGCTGCTCCTCACTCAGCTCTAGATCTGAGGGAACCTCTGTCTCAAGGTTGGTGGCCCAGGTTGGGGTACCCCCAGGGACTCCTGGCAGCCAGGTCTCGGCCCGCGGCAGAACCTAGGGAGGCACCACCACTCATACCCCAGGTGTGTCTCAGACCTGGGCTGTGGCCTCCACTCTCATGAAGCCACCAGCCATCCACCCCCACACCCTCAGCCTGGCAGAGCTGGGGCAGGCCCTCCCACAGCCAGGATCAGGCCCAGGTCCTGGGAGGATCTACACCCCTCCTGGTCTCTGAGGGAACAGGGAGAACCCCCGAGCCCAGAAACGCAGCGTCCTGGGAGGACTCACATTCTTGGTGGCCCGAGGTGGGGCTCCTGGCCTGGAGCCTGGGGCTGCCACATACTCCATAGGCAAAAGGGACTCTGGGCTGCCCCAAGCCTGGTGCCACCTCGACTACTGGCCTGTTGCTGCAACACGGTGGTTTGTGTTGCCAAGGCCTCTGTTGTCCCCAGGAGACTCCTGGGGCCCCGCCCACGAGGGCAGGCAGGACAGTTAAGTGGTTGGGTAGGTGGGTGCAAACTCTCAACTGCTTCCGTATTTGGCGATCCATTCTTTCCGGTTTCCTTTTCCTCATCTGGGAAACGCAGATCGGCACCCCAGCATTTATCAGGGACGCGGATGGAACCACGAGTGCATAGAAGGGCCCAGCCTGGGGAGGTGTGGGACAGCGCGCATGGTATGGAGGTGCCGCTGCTGTTACTGTTGTCCTCACACAGCGCGCTTTGCTCTACCATGTGGGTTCGCACACTCATTAGGCCCCTACGCTGAGCACTGGACGGGCAGGCAAACAAACTGGACAGATCCCTGCAGCGCTCAGCCTGACGGAAGCGGGCTCAGACGTCCCAGTCCGGGTCCGGGGTACTCAGCAGGGCTGTCTCAGCCCGGTGCCAGGAGGGCTTCGCGGAGGAGGCGCCGCAGCGCCGGGCGCGACTGGCCAGACGTGCGTGCAGCTCCCTTCGGGCACGCGCGCGCTCCCTCCCGCGCACGCGCGCGCTCCCTCTCGCGCACGCGTGTGCTCTGGGCACTGTACGCCGGTTCCCGCGCGCGCAGGTTCCAGGAGGGCCCAGCGGATCTCAGGGGCGCGGGCCGTTGGTGGCGGCCCGGGTGAGCGGCGCGCTCCGTCCAGGCCCCGTGACAGGCGCCCGAGGCCCGCCTCTGTCCGGCTGTCCTTTAGGCAGTCCTTGAGACCAGCTGGCGCAGCCCAGCTGGGGTGAGTGGACGACCGGAAAAGGGGGCGGGCCGGGGTCGTACTTCGGAGGGAGGGGGCCTGGGGAGGCCGGGGCCTGCGGAAGGACGTTGAGGGGCGGGGCCTGGAGAGGGGCTGCTCCAGGGTCGCGCTGCGGCAGGAGGGCACCTGGGGAGGGGGCGGAGCCTGGGAGGCAGGCGGGGCCTACCGGGGCAGCGGCGTGGCTGGGGGCGGAGCCGGAAGAGGGCGCGGTTAATAGGGGTGTGGCCTGCTGCGCGGGGGCGGGGCCTGCGGCGGGCTGAGTCTTGGCTAGAGACTGGTCCCCGCAGCTGCAGGTCAACTTAAGCCAGGAGCTTGGGATTCCTCAAGGGCCCTCGGGGAAGTCCGGGAGCAGGGAGTGCGGTTCCTTTCCTGGCCCCCAGCGTGTCTGTGGAGCTGACCCCTCCCACGCACAGCTCTGCCTAGGGTCTGGAGAGGGTAGTCCCACCCTGAGGAAGGGGCTCAGGAGGCGCGGGGTGGCTGAGCTCTGCGACCATGAAGGTCAAAGTCATCCCTGTGCTTGAGGACAACTATATGTACCTGGTCATCGAGGAGCACACGCGGGAGGCTGTGGCCGTGGACGTGGCCGTGCCCAAAAGGGTGAGGGCAGCTTTCGGGCGGCGGGAGCACAGCTGTGGGCACAGGCATCGTAGGCCGAGACCGTCAGTCCGCATTCCGAGAGGCTTTCCAGACTACGCTGCCGGGGCCAGATCCTTCCCCTATTGTCTCATCTCTGGTTATTTGGCGTTTAGGGTTTCTTGATTATCTTGGGTCTCCTCTGAGGTTAGAGCCGTCTCGGGTCTCCCCTTTTCCCTGCGTATGGTGCCTAACTGTACTGTGTGTGCTGGGCGCTCCGTAATTGTCTGCTGGATCTCCCCTACCCCCAGGCCCGTCCCCTGCCTGGGGCACTGTGCACCCGGGCCTGGCGCCCCAACACAGGCAGCCACCTGGACCACCTGCATCTCCCTAACTCCCATCCCTTTCAGCTGCTGGAGATCGTGGGCCGGGAGGGGGTATCACTGACAACTGTGCTGACCACCCATCACCACTGGTGAGTGCCATCAGGGCGGAGGCAGGATGGTGTCACCCCTACCCTACCCTGAGGCAGGAGGGTGTCACCCCTACCCTACCCTGACCGCATGTGATCCTGCTTCCCCCCACCCACAGGGACCACGCCCGGGGCAACACGGAGCTGGCGAGGCTGCTGCCTGGCCTGGTGGTGCTGGGCGCAGATGAGCGCATCTGTGCACTGACCCGCAGGCTGGTACATGGCGAGGAGCTGCGGGTGAGCGTGCACTCAGGAGGGGTGGGGAGAGCGCCCTGGGCCCAACCACCTTACAGGCCCACCTGCTCCTCTGCCATAGTTTGGGGCCATCCACGTGCGCTGCCTCCTGACGCCCGGCCACACCTCGGGCCACATGAGCTACTTCCTGTGGGAAGATGAGTGTCTGGACCCGCCCGCCGTGTTCTCGGGTACTGGCTGCCCTGCGCCTACCCACCCCACCTCCCTCTGCCCCATCCACCTTCTCTGACCCACCCAACTCCCCAGGGGACGCATTATCTGTGGCCGGCTGCGGCTCACGCCTGGAGACCACAGCTCAGCAGATGTACCACAGCTTGGTGGAGACCCTGGGCACCCTGCCCCCTGAGACAGTGAGCCGCCTGCCCCTTACCCTCTCATGGGGCCCAGCCTCCCTACATAACCGGTGCACTCTGCACCTGCCTTATGCCAGGGTTCAGGATGACTGCTTGCCAGCCGTGGGGACAGGTGGACCAGGCGAGGTGGGAGGGGCTGGGCCACTGGGGTGAGTGTCTCTGCCCATCTCTGCCTATGGTGGTGCTGTGCACCCCAAGTGCCTTCTTTCTCCAGAAGGTGTTCTGTGGTCACGAGCACACACTGGGCAACCTCGAGTTTGCACAAAAAGTGGAGCCTTGCAACAACCACGTGAAGGCCAAGCTATCGTGGGCCAAGGTGTGACCACTCCTCCCCTCTCAGTGGCAAGGTTGGAGGGTGGGGTAGGACTGAAACCAGGGAGGGACTGCAGGGGAGTCCACCATGATCGACCCAGGTGACCAGACATGGCTTGGCCCAGGGCATTCTGCCAGCCAAGGCTCCCACTGGTGAGGGAGGGGAGCTGGGCAGCCTGCAGGTCTGGCCCATGAGTGCCTGCCCTCAGGGTCTAGGCTCAAGCCCCCAGACTGGTAAGCTGAGCCAAGCTGCCTGGAGCTGCCAGACAAGGCTGTGACAAAGGCCTGTGGTCATTCCAGAAGAGGGATGAGGATGATGTGCCCACGGTGCCCTCAACCCTGGGCGAGGAGCTCCTTTACAACCCCTTCCTGAGGGTGGCGTGAGTATTGGCCAGCGTGCGGGCCCTCTTGTGGGGCAGGCGGGGGAGCACATGGCAGGGCCTGAGCCAGCGCATGTCGGGAGGACCTGTGTCCTCCCCAGGGGCCATGCTGCTGAACAGGCTGGCATGGGGCCGGACTGTTGTCCTTTGGGCCTCCCTGGCAGTCATTTGGATGCTGAGGGAGGTGTTGGGGGACTGGTTATTGGATTGTCTGGCACCAGGGAGAGGCTGCTCTTTAAATGCCCTCCAACAGTGGCTTCATTTCCACCACCACGTCCAGCTTGCCCAGCGGTTCCCATCGAACCCCCTCTCCCTGCAGAGAGGAGGCTGTGCGCAAGTTCACAGGGAAGGTCGCCCCAGCTGAAGTCCTGGAAGTGCTCTGCAGGGAGCGAGCGAGCTTTGAGCGGGCAGCTGAGCCACTGCAGCCACAGGCCCAGGCACTCCTCGCGCTGCAGTGGGGGCTCCTGAGCATGCCCCGGCCGAAGTGAGCCCTACGTGGGCTGGGCCACACACCCCTCCTCCCTTGACCCACAGGAGGATCGAGCCTTCCTCAGCCCTGCCCAGCCTTAGAGGGTGGGCGCCCTGGCCTTTCCTGGTGTTGGACACCCGGGGCCCCTCTCTGGGCCACAGTGAGCCCCGAGACCTGGGTGTTTGCGAAGCAGCCTAGTGGGGTGCACAGGGCTCCTAAACTTGAATAAAGCTTTGAAAGGCCTCTTTTTTGATGCTGGTAAACACTCTTGAAGAGAAGCTGGTTTCAGAGAGAGTCCCCTTTACTAGAAGTGAGCTTTTCGGGGCCAGGCCTGGTGGGCTGAATGCAATCTGCCCTCCCCCTGCCCCTTAAGTGGGGGTCCAGCTGTGGACACAGGACTCAGCCAGCGAGACCACTGAGGCCTGATAGCAAGAGTCCTTCCCACCTGGACTCAGCCCCCAAGACAGAGGTTCTCAAGCCCCAGAGACCGCAGCTTCTTCGAACACCTGGTTCTAGGTGGAGGGAGCACCCATCCCCAGCTGGGGTCATGGACCAGGTGCCTGTCTCCTGCCAGTGTCCTCTGCTGCCCAGCGTGGCAGGGTTCCCCAAGCTCTGCTGTGAGCTTGACCAGCCTGGCAGGTCCAGCCTATCACCACCCTCCACATCGCAGCTTCAGGTGACTCTAGAAATGGGGGATGAGGAACCCCCCCTTTTCTCTCCCTTAAGTTCCCCACAGGATGAGCTGAAACCCTCACAGCTTAGGCCACCACAACCAGGAGGAGTCAGGGCACCTCTAGGGCTCTGGGCCCATGGAGAGGTTCCAGCAGGTGGTGGAACCTCTGGCCCCCTGCAGCGGGGAGTCCAGGTGAGCACAGGCTTGAAGTCACCTTTACTGGCTGGGGGTCCTGAGTCCCATCTCTATGTGGGTCCCAATGTCCCCACATCTCATCCAGCATTTTGGGGGTATGCCCTGGGGTCTCGGGCGACTTCCCTGCTGGAGACTCCACATGCCTTCCTGGGAGTCCTGGTGCTGGCTGTGTTGGGCCGGGTGGATCCTTGAGGCCTCCTACCACCTGATGCTGAGGCTGGAGCCAGCCTTTTCCACCGCGTGGTAGCTTGTGTGCAGCAGGCGGCTGGCCTGCTCTGAGCCCTCGCCCTGCAGCCAGTGCCCATACAGCTCCTGGACTCCAGGCGCGTCCTCTGGTGCCTCGGTCCTGACCATGCTGTATAGCCTCTCAACCTGCTGCAGAAGCTCCTTGCCAGGCATGTCAGGGGCCTTGAGCTGGCCTCCACCATTCAAGCAGCCTGTGGCAGAGAAGGACGGGCAGAAGTGTGGTCAAGGGGAGGGTGTCAGCACACGGGGTCCCAGAGGGCCCACTCTGTGTGCAGCTACCTGCAGGGCAGGCCATGACCTCCACATAGTGGTATGGGCAGCGCCCTCGCTTGAGCTTTTGTACCAGGTTCTGGATGTTGCGGAAGCCGTAGGCCGCGGCGAAGTGCAGCAGGACCTGGCCCTCCCTCTCCAGAGTCACCTCTTGGAGGTCCTTGTTCCTGAGGGCACACAGAGCAGGCTGTCCACACGGCACGCCCAGGCTTCCTCCCGGGTGGGGGACAGTGATAGGGGAGGGTAGAAGGCTCCCTTCAATGAGTGGGGCAGGTGGCCTCAGCCCCAGCCTTGGTTTCCTGGTCTGTAGAATGGGAACCCCACCTTCCCAAGGTCTGACAAAGGCCCCAGCCCGCCCTCCCTGGAATGGGGACTCACGTTGGGACACACCCTGTGCCAGGAAAACTGTCCTGCCACCATGGGCCTCTGGGGCCCTGGGTCACCGTGCTGTGGGTAGGGGACACTGGGTCCTATGATGAGGAGACCAAGGGCTGGAGAGCTCTGGCCCCTTCACATGAGCCAGAGGGGAGGGCCCAGCTCCTGCCTGGTGCCCCGAGAGGCTGCCCTGCCCCAAGCTCCAGCCCTTCCCACTGACCTCAGGGGTCTGTAGGTGACTTCAGTGACGTGGATTCCAAAGAGCTCCTGGGCTGCATGCCGGAACACGTGCTCCAGGTAGCCCCCCGAGCCCCCACCCTGATGGCTGGTAGGCTCCTGGGCAGATACACTGCTGCACCTGGGGAGGAGGGCATGGCCTCAGGTGGTAGTGGGGCTGCTGTCCACCAAGGCTTCTGGGTAACCTCTGTAACTTCTGTTTGAGAGCACTTGCTTTCTAAGTGGAAGATGAGTCACAGACTCCAGGGCTTTGTGGGTGTGTCAGGAGGAGGCTCTGGGGGAAAAGGACTGTCCCCTCCGTCATGTCACCTGTTCTGGGGAGCTCAGACCTGTATGAAGCTGGGGTCAGCTCTGATAACCATCAGCCAATTGTCCACAGGCTGCCTCGTGAACTCAACCACCTCTGGACACCAACACATACCACGGGGCAGATGCAAAACCAACCAGAAGGAAGCTGAGGCAGAGAAGAGGGGCGAGGACAGTGCCTGCCCCTGCCTCGTCCCTTCTGCTGCCCACCAGGACACCTCCGACCCCAAGGTCAAGAGCACCCCAATGCTGGACAAGCTTACTGCCCCTGACATGGCAGGCACAACGTACAGACTGTCCAGGGGAGCCGACTCCAGCTCTGACAGTGAGACCCCTTCTTCTTCCAGCAGCTTGAAGACTTCTCCTACGATGAGACCACAGCACAGACAGACGCTCTTCAGCTGAATCTCAACAAAAACAGAGACCATGAAAGGTCCCCACCACCTGCATCCCTAGCAACCTGTGAGTGGCCAGACGTCCAGCCCCTGCTCGTGAGTGGGGGATGAACCCAGCCAGAGGCAACTCCACTTCTGAAGGGCCTCCCGGTGCTGTGGTGGGGCAGACGCGCCTGACCCTGGGGTGCCTCGCAATGCGCCTGGAGTGGGCAGGGCACTGCGTCCCTGGACAGCGACCCTTCCTGGATCGTCTGCCTCCCGGGTGGGCATTCATTTTTCTTTTAAGCATTTGGGAGCCTCTGCAAGGCTGCTCAACTCACAGACGGGGTGACCAACATGAGCCAGGGGGATTGTGCTGGGCCTTATGCTGGGGACACAGCGCCAGCAGGCTCGGGGCCCCGCACCTGTTGTGATGACACAATCCACATCGCGTGTCTGGTGCTCTTGGCTGAAGAAGTCGGGTCTGGAGGCTTCCAGCTTTTTGTCGTAGCAGGGCATCACCGTCACGTGGTAGATCTTGTCGGGGGTCAAATGCTGCGTGGAGAACACGGCAGTGGTGCAGCTGCCTGGCCCCAGCAGCAAAGGCTGAGGCGGGGGTGACAGCACAGGCACGGCTGGGAGCACAGTTCTGTGTGTGGGTCCTGACCACTGCAGTCTTGGCTCATTTTGTAAGATGTCCCTGTTACCTGCTGCTGGGAGAAGAAGTCCTTGACCAGGGAGCCCATGACCTGCTGCGGGGACCGGGCGGTGCTGATGTAGGGGAGGAGGACGTTCCCGTGGGTCTTCTCGGCGTAGCAGATCCAGCCTGAGGCCGACACAGGGTGGGGGTGGTGGGGGAAGCAAGCAGGGCAGGGGTGTGACTTTCTGGGGTGGACCGACTTGTACAGGAGTTAGGAGCCCACTAAGCCCCCACTGTGCTGTCGCCGATACGTATCTCAGGTGTCCCTATGATCACCCCTCTGGGAACTGAAGCGACTACAGGTGACCCTCAGGCAGTGCCTGCTGACGAGCCCCTCCCCCAGCACTCCCGTCACCCATGTCCAGCTGTTGACATCGGTCCGCAGCATCAGCATACCTGGGCAGGCGGAAGTCAGCACAGGCAAGGCCTGCTTGGAATCGGCTTGTGCTCGGAATCGCCGCACGAACTCCCACTGGCTCTCGAGGAGGCTGAAGTTCCTCGAGAAGGCGGTATCAAACACGTAGTGTGCCCCTGCAAGGGAGCACCCACCTCACCCCAAGAAGGATGGCCACAGCCCCAGGCGCTGCCCACCTCGCCCCGGGAGCAGGGCTCTGCCTTCCCGTGGGGCGTCACATGACACGCTGGTGTGCATGCAGACAGCCCGGTGTCCTTGGGCTTTCCTTCCTTTGAGCTCAGTGGCTGCCAGGGACCAGGCCAAACTCTGCATGCTGCCTAGGGCAGCCGCCGGCACCGGGGCTCACCCCACGTCCTCCCAGCCCTACTCCCAGCACGCAGAGGTCGACCAGCTGATCTGAGCCAGAACCCAACTCAGACCTGGGAGATGTGCCTTGATGGTGATAGTTTAAAAACAATATTAGGAGTGGGTAAATTCCAGACTCGGGGAAGTGCAACATCAGAATTCAGACAGCTTTCTATTAAAAGGCACTGCTCTCTGTATCAAAACAGAACTTCAAGTTGAAGTCAACCTCAGATAGAGTTCCTGATGTATTTAAGCCCAGTGATAGTGGGGCATGACGAGCCCCTCGCCAGCTCTCGTGTCCAAGCTGGAGCTTACCCAAGGTTCAGCACCTACCTATTTTTTTAAAGAACGCGGTTAATTTCCTGGCAGTGTCTGTAGGATTCAGCTGAAATCTCACAGCCAGTGATGCTCTGGACTGGGGAGAGACCGAGATGACAACCAGCCTCTGCTGATCGGGCGCCACCATCTGCAAAGCAAGGGACCTGCCGCTCACTCTGTGTGTTTAACAGATTCCAAGCCTAACTCTATCAGGCATGTCATTTTTGCAAACACGTAGAACCTAAAGTTTAGGGTTAACACTTCAATGTCAAAATACAAGTAATTGACTGAGATCCCACCGATGAGACCTAAAAACGTCAGGAGTCACTAGGAGACATAGGACAAAGGGCACCAGAAGATGAGCTGCCCTGACAACACGAGTGAGGGATGCTGGGGTTGATGTCGGGTTAGAGTGGCATTCCAAAGACTGTCCCACCGCTCACCTTATTAGCACCTAGAACCTTCCGCAGCTCCTCGTGGCTCTGCTGAGTGATGAGCACGGTCTCTGCCGAAGTGACGCAGCCACTGCACGCCAGGCAGTCGTCCAGCGAGATCTTGGCCCTCTCCAGCTTCTTTGTCCCTCCATCCTGGAAGCACAAGAACCTGGTACCCCAAGGGCCCTCCGCATGAGGACGTGGAGCTCTCAGATGATGGGACCCACAGGAAACCTTCATTCTCCGTCTCACAACACTGACAACCAACTACTGGGTTTATGTGCTGTAAGTTCTTAGAAATTAAATATTTATTGCAGAAACACGTATACACGTTCTAGATTTTCATAGTGGCACCAAATTCTAACTTCGGTACAAACTTGGCTGCACGTCAGATCATACTGAAGAGGCTTGCTGCCCGCCAGGGGTGGGAGACGGGCATTAAACCTGCAAAGGAGCAGCTGACTCATCACAGAGGCCCTGGACAGTCATTGGTCCCCAGGCTGCCCTCACGGGGCTGTGGGGACAGGAAAATGCCCAAGGCCAGGCTCTAAATGGAGGAGGAAGAGAAAGGCAAGGGCAAAGATTAAGGAAGAAAGGACAGAGGGACAAGGAAAGGGGCAGAGGGAGGAGATGGCAGGAGCCTGTGCCCACCTGGGCTGTGCCTGCCCAGTGCCAACACATGGAAGAGTGGGTGAGGGACACAAGGGGCAGTCACACTGTCAGACTCGGCCAGACAGTTGCAGAACTTGGTGTTCAAGCCAGCTTCCAGGCTGGGCAACTCTTCTTAGCTGCAAATGATCCCAGTAGAGCCCCTTCACTCCCTCTGCACACACAGGAGTGGTCTGAGCCAGGGCCAGGCGAGCTTCAGGGGCCCAGAGTGTGACCAGGGGGCTGACAAGACAGGAACTCCCTTCCAGCCCAGATCACTAGGCCTTACTTAGCACCAAAGCCACAATTTGAGCTCAGTGCATTTTCCCAGGTTGGACTGGTCTCAAGGACAGGCTGTGATGCTGTGCTGAGCAGGGGGCTGATGTGCTTCCGACTTCCCTCCAGATCAACCACTGCTGCTCTGGAGCAGCGCCCACTTGGTCCCTAAAAAGGACCCAGTCTTCCGTGCTGTGCTGGGCTTAGGCGGGACCCGTGGTGTGCTGCTGCGTTACCCTCCTGGGCTGAGTGAACAGTGGCTCTCTCCTTGTGAACTCTGGATCCTGTTGTCTGGCCCTACCGTGAACCATCCTGTGGCTCCTCCCCTGCTTGGGCAGGATTCCTGGGCCAGCATGCCTGGTGGTGCCTGCGGTCCCTGGGACAGCACAGATGTTCTTGAGAGTCCAAATGGCAAACAGTCGGGGTAAATTTTAACGCCATTGGATTAGGATCTCGTCATTGCTAAATTACACAGGAAGTAGGTGTTCCCTAAGAACAAGTGGTCTGGACTAGAAAATCTTACACAATTACAACTCAGAGAGAGAAGGAGAGAGGGAGGGGATGCGGGACTGCCATCTCTGCAAAGAGCTCTCTGCAGAACATATCTGAGAAAGGATTGGTGAGACGTGCAAGGTCCTGTGGCCCCTGCATTTGTCACTCGACGGAGCAGTGAAACGTGCTTCAGGCCAACCAAGCTGGCACTTACCTGACTGACTTGGAAGTAACTCCCATCATCTTCGACGTGGATCTTGGCTACGCCACTTCCCGGCCTCTTATCCACCCTCATGGGCTTGATGCAATCCTATACCAGTAAGAAACCCCAACGGGCACCTGAGTGCACAGAGGCGGAAGAAGAGGGGCAGCCTGATGGCCACACCACCACCTGGGACGAAAACTGTGCCCTGATTCCGGTCTTCCTGCACCAGAAGCACTCTTAGCGCTATGGATTTTGTCACTACTTTCCCTACTCACTCACGCTTGGTCAGACACTCTGTCCGACCAAGAGTCGCTCTGCAGGTCACAGTCAGATGGAGGCGGTGCTGACTGGGCCTGCACGCTAACCTGTCTGCAGACAGCACCAACCCCCGCCCTCACCTTCCTCAGCGTAAACGTCTGGCGGGGCACCGTGGCCAGTTTTTCATCGACTGCTGGGAAGAAGCCAAGGGGTCGCTAGGAACGCTTGGCCCCGCCCAGTTCCTGGAAGAAAGTTCCTTTCTTTGCCCAACTCCTGGAGTTCTCGCGGTCTCTCTCAACAGGAGCACCTCACTGGCCATCGCATTCCCAAAGGGAACTAGCCCCAGAAAGCCTTAGTGGGAGGCCTGTCCGAGCTCCTCCTGCCGCTGTGCCGGGACCAGCCCCATCCGTTCCTCCTCCTGGGACGGCTTAGCTATGGCCCTCCGAGCCCTGGTCCTGCACGGCTGGTAGCAACCGATAAGCGGAGACATCAGATAAGGGCGGCCGGCTCTCAAGTGCAGCTGTCCTGTCCCCTTTGGGGGCAAGCTCTGTCTTCCCCCCCAGGGGCGACACCTACGACGACCACCGCGGTGACTCCAGCGGAGCACCTCCCAAGTCCTCGCAGCGGGGTGGGGCCGTCCCACTCTGTTCACACGCAAGGAATTGGCCAGGAAAGCTCGGCAGGGTCTCCCGGGCCCCAAGCTAGGTGAGTTCGGCTGCAGTGGCCGCCCGGGAAGGGGACGCGGAAGCTACGGGGCTGTGCGACCCAGCAGCCCCGCTTCTGAGCCCCTCTCTCAGGGGAGAGACTGCGGCGGAGGGGGCTCCCCGCGCACGGCCGCCGCCCTGCCCGCCCACCTGAGACGGCGCGATGAAGTCGTCCAGGTCCGTCAGCTGCAAGGCCCCGCTGAAGAGCGACGCCATGGTGCCACACTGCCGCCCGCCGCCGAGCGCAGGTGTCGCCAAATGCCGCGAAACGGCGAAGCGGTTCCGCCACGCTGCTGGAAAGCGTCCGCATGGCTCATGCGCGACTGGCTAAGCGGCCGGGTGTCTGGCAGGCGCGCGTTCCCTGCTGGCGGCCCCGGGCACCTCTCACTCTCCACCCTGCCTGGGCGCCGGCCGGGAGGCAGAGGGGCGGCGGGGCGGCGGGGAGGCGAGGGCGCCTCACTCGCGGTCCCGGGCTCACCTGCCAGCCAGGTGTGCGGCCCCCGCCGTCTCCTCCCCGGGAGAGATGCAGCCAACTTTCTTTACTTGGCTCCGGACGCAGCCCAAGAGCCCAGAAGGGCGCCGGGTACGCAGAGACGCCCAGTGTCTGTTGAAAAGAGAAGAAAATGAGAGTGACGGGGAAGGGGAGCCGTTCCTCCCGAGGCTGCGGCTCAGTGCAGAGCCCTGGGGTTCTCGGAGAGAGTCCGCGGTTATTTCAAAGACCAGCCTGAGAAAACTCCAGTTCCCTGTGAGATTTTATTACCTGAGACAGAACCGTTGCTGGCTGGACTCAGTTCTTGAGTCGTCATGTACAGGTAATGACCACTGTTTATGGGGCTTTCCAGAAAACGCCAGTGATGGAGTCTGGCACATCCCCGGGACCCACGTGGGCCCAGTCCTGAAGGTGCCTTGGCAGGATCAGCCCCAGAATACCCGCGGGCACGGCATGATCTCACATGCTGGGGGCCCATTCCAGCCTGTGCTCTTCCTGGGGTTCTTGTTCTGATGTGGGCTCTACCGGGTGATACCTCATCTACCTGCGGGTTAACTGTGACGTCCAGGTGCCTGAGGCCCAGGTGTTGGTGCTGCCTCCTCCAGCACCTGCTGCCTCTCCTCTTGGCTCCCAGGATGGGAACTTCCTTCTCAGCAGTGAGAGGGGCTTTCACCAGGGGCTGTACCTGGTGGGCTTCCAGGCCCCAGCACCCACCACCCTGGCAATATCTGACTAAAGTCTGGGGTTCGATGCCTGAAATCTCAACATTCTCACTCATTATTAGAACCAGACAAATACAAAATAAACTTAGTTTCACTGCAGTGCCCCAGAGAACGTTTACAAAAAATGTGTGAGGATAATAAGTGCTGTTGGGATGGGGCCAGGATGAGGGTCAGTTAGGCTGGGGCGATGGAGAGGGTTTATAGCATAGGGGGCTCTGGCTGAGGCTGGGGGACAAAGGAGGGCTCTTTTAATGCTGGAGGGGGACAGTTTGCGTGTAGATATGCAGGGCAGTTTCCATCTCTCTCCCCCAGAACCAGTGGAGCAAAGGTGGGGGCTAGTCAAAAGATGGAAACTGCCCAAGTGACCATCGGCAGATACGGATAAAGGAATGTGGTCCATCCACATCGTGGACTGTCATTCAGCTATAGAAGGATGAAGCACTGACACACTGTAATGTAGACGAACCCTGAAAACACTGTGTCTAGTGAGAGAGCCAGACACAGATGCCACTACTGTGTGATTCCACTTATGTGAAATGTGCAGAACAGGCAGGTCCATAGATACAGGAAGTAGATTAGAGTTACCAAGGCCTTGGGAAGGGGCTTCAGTTTGAGATGATGAAAAAGGTTTGGAAATAGATAGTGGCGATGATTGCACAACATTGTGAATGTAACTCTCGCCACCGAATTGTACACTTAAAAATGGTTACAATGCCCAATTTTGTTATATATATTTTAACACAGTTTTAAAATTAATAATGTAATATGTTAAAAACCATTGAATCGCACACTTTATTTATTTATTTAATAATTTTATTTATTTATGGCTGCTTTGGGTTTTCACTGCTGCCTGCGGGCTTTCTCTAGTTGTGGCGAGCGGGGGCTACTCTTCGTTGCGGTGTGCGGGTTTCTCATTGGGGTGGCTTCTCTTGTTGCAGAGCATAGGCTCTAGGTGCGCGGGCTTCAGTAGTTGTGGCTCTCGGGCTCTAGAGCGCAGGCTCAGCAGTTGTGGCGCACGGGCTTAGTTGCTCTGCGGCATGTGGGATCTTCCTGGACCAGGGCTCAAACCCGTGTCTCCTGAATTGGCAGGCGGATTCTTAACCACTGCGCCACCAGGGAAGTCCCTGCTATTGATTTTTTTTTTTTACTTATTTATTTTTGGTTGCATTGGGTCTTCGTTGCTGCACGGTGTGCGGGCTTCTCACAGCGGTGGCTTCTAGTTGTGGCACGCGGGCTCAGTAGTTGTGGCACACAGGCTTAGTTGCTCCGCGGCATGTGGGATCTTCCCGGACCAGGGCTCGAACCCATGTCCCCTACATTGGCAGGCGGATTCTTTGTTTTTGTTTTTTTGCGGTACGCGGGCCTCTCACTGTTGTGGCCTCTTCCGTTGCGGAGCACAGGCTCCGGACACGCAGGCTCAGCAGCCATGGCTCACGGGCCCAGCTGCTCCGCAGCATGTGGGATCTTCCCGGACCAGGGCTCGAACCTGTGTCCCCTGTATCGGCAGGCGGACTCTCAACCACTGCGACACCAGGGAAGCCCTTGCTATTGATTTTTAAATCAATCTTATTGTGGTACAGTTTATGCACAATAAAGGCATCCATTTAAAGGGTACAGTCCAAAGAGCTTTGGTGGTTACACACATCCGTGAAATCTCCACCTCAGTCAAGACAGAACATTTCCATCAGCCCCAAAAG
Source organism: Lagenorhynchus albirostris (assembly GCF_949774975.1). Classification (NCBI taxonomy): domain Eukaryota; kingdom Metazoa; phylum Chordata; class Mammalia; order Artiodactyla; family Delphinidae; genus Lagenorhynchus; species Lagenorhynchus albirostris. The sequence continues at coordinate 49,909,223 of NC_083109.1, forward strand.
ATTCCTCACTGTTACTCCTGCGAACAGGAATCCTGAGTTTTAGTGAAGTTTTCTGGCCCCGGCAACCAGTGATGTGCTTTCTGTCATGAGGGATTCGTTTGCAATTTAACATTTTTATAGAAACAGAATCATACATTATGTACCCTTTGATATCTGCCCCTTTCACTCAGCATAATGATGTTGAAGTTCATCCTTTTCCCCCAAGTATGAGTAGTCTGTTCCCTCTTATTGCTGACCAGTAGGTCAGCATATGAATAATACCATATTTCGTTTGTCCATTGGTCTACTGATGGAAATTTGTTTTTCCCCATTTTTGGCTATTGTGAATAGAGTTGCTATGAATATTCACGTACGAGACTTTGTGTGCACATCCAGGTTTATTTCTCTGGAGGGATTACTTAGGAGGGGAATGGCTAAGTTGTATGGTTAGGAGTATACCTAACTTCTTAAGAAAATGCCGGATCCAGGTGGAAAATGGCGGCAGCAGCTGGATCCTGGGTTTCTGGGCTGCGAGGTTCATTCCCAGCTGCAGCTGGAGCAGCCTATGTCGAGTGGCGCCGTGGTGAGGAGGGCTCAGCTCGCATGTGGAAGGCCCTCACCTACTTTGTGGCGCTTCCCGGGGTGGGAGTGAGCACGCTGAACGTCTTCCTGAAGCACCACGGAGAGGAGGAGAGATCTGAGTTCATCACCTACCTGCATCTCCGCATCAGGGCTAAGCCCTTTCCCTGGGGAGATGGTAACCATACCCTATTCCATAATCCTCATGTGAATTCACTTCCAACTGGCTATGAAGATGAATAAAGAGAACCTGGACCACTACCCAGTGGGGACCACAGCACTGGTTTGGACCATTACTCTGCACACATGGACCAGAAAAGTGTATAGGACCTTAAGCTCACCTTCTTGTATCCAGTGATGACCATTATACTGATCTTCTGTCCCTTTACTTATGGCAGGAGATGGCTTTAATAAATAACTTAGTCAAGGGACTTCCTGGCGGTCCAGTGGTTAGGACTCTGCGCTTCCATTGCCAGGGGCCTGGGTTCGATCCCTGGTCGGGGGACTAAGACCCCACAAGCTGCATGGCGTGGCCAAACAAAAACAAAAAATGCGCAGCAGAAATGCCCGCACTGCCTTGTGCTCCCACCACCAGGTGTGAGTCCCACTGCCCCACGCCCAAGACACACTTTCCTTGTCAGACCCTTTAAGTGTCCTCGTTCTGGCGGGTGTGTCTTGTGTGGGGTTTGATCTGCATCTCCCCAGTGAGTTGGGCATCTTTTCATGTGCTTATCGGCCATTCACACGTCTTCTTTTATGAACTGTCTGTTCAGATCTTTGGCCTGTCTTTTAAAAACAGCTTTCCTGGGGCTTCCCTGGTGGCGCAGTGGTTGAGAGTCCACCTGCCGATGCAGGGGATGCGGGTTCATGCCCCGGTCTGGAAGGATTCCACATGCTGCGGAGCGGCTGGGCCCGTGAGCCATGGCCGCTGAGCCTGTGCGTCCGGAGCCTGTGCTCCGCAGCGGGAGAGGCCGCAGCAGTGAGAGGCCCACGTACTACAAAAAACAAAACAAAACAAAACAAAACAGCTTTCCTGAGAAAGAATTCCCACACCATGCAACTTACCCACTTAAAGCATACAATTCAACGTTGTTCCTTTAACCTGAATTATTGAACACCAAATGGCTTTGGAATTTAGCTTTGCTTCTGACTTGATAGTGTTCCTTTTTTAAAAATAAATTTATTTATTTATTTGGCTGTGTTGGGTCTTTGTTGCTGTGCACGGCTTTCTCTAGTTGCGGCGAGCGGGGGCTATTCTTCGTTGTGGTGCACAGGCTTCTCATTGCGGTGGCTTCTCTTGTTGTGGAGCATGGGCTCTAGGCACGCAGGCTCAGTAGTTGTGGTGCACAAGTTTAGTTGCTCCGTGGCATGTGGGACCTTCCTGGACCAGGATCAAACCTGTGTGCCCTTCATTGGCAGGCAGATTCTTAGCCACTGTACCACCAGGGAAGTCCCCTGATAGTGTTTCTTAATGAAGGCAACCTAAAATTACAAGGGAAAACAGAGCTTACACGCAAAACACGTACTGCGTGACCATCATTTTAGCAACAAAAGTAACATGTTTCATACGCCTCCTGTGCCATCAAAGTTAAAACAGGACGTGAACTGTTCATTCCCACCCACATTGCAGCCGCTGTGTCTTTTGGGCTCAAACTGCAGTTCCTGCAAGTGGGCACAGAGGAACCTTCCATCCACATCTCAAAATTCATTTAACTGTGCAATTGGGGGGCCCCACCTAACCCTCAGTTGGAAGTGATTGATCCTGGACACACCTGGCAAGTGTGTCCAGTCCATCTAGTGAATTTTTAAATTCCAGATTTTGTATTTTTCATTTCTAAAATTTACTATTTGGTTCTTTTAAAAATATTTTCATTTTTTTCCTACCTCTGCATTCATGAGAACCCATTTTTCCATGACCTTATTGTCTGGTAATTCTAATACTGTCTTACCGTAGCCTGAGCAGATTCTTTTCCCTGGAGAATGGGTCAGTCTCCCAGCTCTCCCTGTGCCGAGCAGTTTTTGATTTCATCATGAACATTGTGACTGTTTTGTTGTGTAGACACTGCATTCTGTTATATTCCTACAAAGACTGTTGCTGCTTCTGTTTGGGCAGGCAATGAACTTGGTCATACTTGAACTGTGACCTCTGCCACTCCCAAAGAGTGCAGAGCTCAGTCTTGGCCAGTTTGTCATTTGAGCTGTCTACCTTGCACACACATGATTCAGGGGTCGGCAAGAGGCCTGGGTAGAGTTGGTACACAGAATTTGGGGTCCCCTCCTCTGGCTCTCTCCTTTTCAGAGTTCTCCACTGCTCTCTGCTGTCTGGTTATTCTGGGCTCCTTCCTTTGGCTCTTTCGGCCAGAAAGATGGTGGGATTTCTGCTGGTGTCTGAGCACCGCACACCACAAAGCCACACCCACAAAGGGAAATCCACTCTGGCATTTTCCATCAAGTATCAATTCCCGTCCAAAATCTGGCTTCTTTCCTTCACTCCCCAGAGCCCTCAGGGAACTGTTTTTTTATATTTTGTCCAGAATTTTTCAGTTGTTATCTATGGACAGGACTTTTTTTTTTTAAAGGCACTTACTCTTTCTGGGAGTTGGTTCTTGTACCTGGCAGCCTTCCTGAATTCTGTACTAATTAGCATTTGGCTCGACTGTACATAATAGAAAACCTAGCCCACGGAGAGAGGTCAGAGACCAGACAGATTCCACACAGGGAATTCCTATTCACAAAAGTATAGGAGGGCAGGGGGGCGGGGTGGGAGGATCGAGGGAGCCACCAGGGACTCTGGCTCCAGGGGCGCACACAAAGGCTGTGGTGCCAGGATCCGCATGCGGACACTGGCGTCTGGCCAGCACAGAGGTAGCCTCCACCTCCCATCCGGGAGACGGCCAGTGCCTGGGCAGGTGAGCTCCTGCAGCCCTCCACCTGACCACTGCACCACCACGCCAACCTGAGCCTGGAACTCACCCCCGGGAGTCAGGGAGTCACATCCTGCTGACTGGGGTGGAGACCCTCAGGGCACCAGCTGTGGGTGGGTGGAGACGGGGACCACGCCCTTGCCTTGCCCTGCAATTGTGGCCTCTCTTCGGCACTGAACCTCTGTTGTACCACCTGAGAAGGGAGAGTAAGACCCCACGAGGTGAGGCCTTGGCTCCACACACATGCCTGGTACCTGACGGGTCAGCCCGCCTGGAGCTCCCATGACTGCCCAGGGAGGGAGAGGCAGAGGTGGCTCCCCCCCACCCCCCACCTCGCCTCCTGCAGCCCCTCCCCAGGCCTCCACCCACACATTCCTATGGTCTGAGCACTGCTGGCCCGAGCCTTGTTCGTTTCCCTTGACAGACCCCAGAGGCTCCCACCTCTTGCCCTGCTGCTTCCCAGTTGAGGAAACCGAATCAGAAGATACGCAGAACCTTGGCCTCATCTGTGTGGGGTGGGGTCATGATGGAGGGCATGCTGGGGGAGGTGAGGGAGGGGACACCTCCTTCAGTACCTCCAGCCAAGCAGCTCTGGGTGGGAGCAGGGATTAGGCGGAGGCTGGTACTGGGACCCAAACAAGCAGGCTGGGGGAGGTAGGGCAGCCCCCATCCCTGCCCACCATATGGATTCCTCCACCCTAGTCCTCACTGCACTTGGGGAGCAGCGAGGACAAGCTCCCCTGGCCTCAGAGGGCTGTGCCTTCGGTCAGCTTTACCCTTGCCCCAGCTGCTCCTGACATGCTGTGTGACCCCAGGCTAGCCACACAGCATCTCTGTGCTTGGGGAAGACTAAATGACCCTGCATCGAAGACCCTAAACCTGTGATCCGTGCCCCTTCCCGCTCTCACCAGACAGGCCTGAGGCTGGCAGGGAATGTGGTCTGACTTCATTTGCCACCACTTGAGGGCCAGACCTTGGGGACCGAAGTTGGGCTGGGGTGGGTGAGACAGGTGGGGCAGGAGAGAGCTTCAGCCAGTGTCCTGCAGCTGCACACCTGCTGAAGGCTGTGAGCTCATGGTTCTTAGGCTCAGGGTTGGAGCTGGCCATTCCTCTGTCACTGACACAGCTGCCTCTACCTCACATGCCACTCTGATGAGCTTGTGGTCCACTCAGACCCCAGACCCCACATGCTAGCAGGCAGGCCCACCCCCAGGTCCTGGGCAGGGCTCGAATCACCTGCTCCAGCATGTGCCAGCATCTCTGCAGGGCCCAGCATGCCGTAGGCACTCAGGGAGTGTGCAGGTGGTTAATGAGTGACAGATGACCAGGTGGACATTGGTCTTGAAGGACTCAGGGTTGGAGATGGGACCATCCCAGGTACCAGAAAGGGAAGCATCCGAGCAGCCTTGGATAGGGAGACAGAGCATGGTGAGGTGACTGTTTCCTTGTCACACAAATATGCGTGCCCTGGACTGCCTGAAACAGACGTGACTCTGGCAGGTCACACTTGGGCCACTCTGGAAGCTGCAGCCCTAAGACAGCTAAGGTGCCTTTGTGGCCCCAGCCTGGCCTATCTGGGGGTAGGAGGTGTGAAGGTTGCAGATTCTAGGGCCCACGGTGGGCTGCAGGGGTTCTGAGGGAGCCCCTACCTGGGGTGCAAGGGGTCCCTGGTTACACGGGGCTGGAGTGGGGGCTGAGGGGAGACAGCAGGGGGAGGCATAGCTCCTGCTTGGCCTTACCCACCCCGGGGGCAGGGGCCCCACTCAACTGCCTCTTTTCTGTTCTGGGGGCCTGGTAGGGGAGGGGAGCTCCCCAGGACACTCCCCGCAGGCTGGGCTCTTTGCCCTGCTGAAAGGGGTTGCTGAAGCATAAGTGTGCCCCCCCCCCCGCCCCCGCCAATTTCTGTGCCCTCCCCCCCCCACCAATTTCTGAGCCAGGGGTGGGGCCAACACAGGCCTGGGTGGAGGTTTGGGGGAAGGGATGGTTCCATTCCACCAGCCCTAGGTGGCCTCTGGCTCCAGGCCTTCTTGGGAGGGGCAGGTGTGGAAGGCAGTTTGGTCTCCTGCAGGCCCCTATCTACTCGGGGACAATATTCTGTGGGGAGCGGCTCCCCACCCACCTGCCACCCACACTTGTCCACAGGCCCCAAACCCCACTTCAGAGAGCACACGGGGGTCTTCCCAGAATGCTCACCCACTGCCCCACCCTAAGGGCTGGCAGGTGGGAAAGGGTATCACCCTTTGTTGTTGTTTTTTTTTGGCCATGCCACATGGCATATGGGATCTCAGTTCCCTGACCAGGGATTGAACCCGGGCCACGGTAGTTAGAGCCTGCAGTCCTAACTGCTAGGCTACCAGGGAACTCCCTCTGGTACTGCCCAGGCCTCTGCTTTGGGAGCGACCTCAGAAGGGAAAGCAGTGGGCTGGTGGGCCCTGCCAGCCTTGTCCAGCTGGCAGGGCCCTGGGTTTGCGCAGGGCCCTGGGTTTGCACAAAGCCCAGCACCTGCGGCTGTGGGTGGGAGGGGAGGGTGGCCACGCTGCAGGGTGAGGGGTCGCTCAGCCTGACCCCCAGCCCAGAACTGCTCAGCTCCCTTGTTTTTTTGTTTTTTTTCCCAGTACGCGGGCCTCTCACTGTTGTGGCCTCTCCCGTCGCGGAGCACAGGCTCTGGACGCGCAGGCTCAGCGGCCATGGCTCACGGGCCCAGCCGCTCTGCGGCATGTGGGATCTTCCCGGACCGGGGCACGAACCCGTGTCCCCTGCATCGGCAGGCGGACTCTCAACCACTGCGCCACCAGGGAAGCCCAGCTCCCCTGTTTTGAGTGGGGGAAACAGGCCAGCCAGAGCCAGAGGCGGTCCTGCCTCCTCGCACGAAACTCTCCTGCCCTGTCCTGCACTGCCCTGCCCTGCAGGGAGAGAAGACAGGCACCAGCTGCTGGCTGCCCACTGGGGCCCTCACAGCTGGGGGCCAGGCTGACTCAGACCTGACACTCCTGGCTGAGGGGCCAGTTTCCCGGAGGGGGCGGGGCAGGCTTGCTGGTTGGTTCTGAGAGAAGGGCCAGCGGCAGCACAGACACTGCTGTGGAGGCCTGTGAAGGTTTGACCTGGGAGCCCCCCGAGGCCCCGCACTGGCCCGGGGCAGTCATGGGTAGGGTGACATGGTAGGGGCGGGGAAGCAGGGAGGACATCAGAGTGGCTGTCCTCCACAGACTGTGGCCTTGCAGACTGCTCAACCCCGCGTGGGGTCCTGTGGGACTCCCACCCACGGCAGCCTCTTGCTTCTTCTCTGCCTCGGTGAGTCATGAGGGCGGGTTGCCGCAAAACGCCGGTGTGCAGAGAGCACAGAGGGCAGCCAAGGGTCCTCAGGGGGTCGGGGCCTTAGGAAAGGCTCTACCTGCTCTACACATCCTCTCCGGCTGTGGGCAGTGCCCCCCAGCCCCTTCCCGGGCAGGTGTCCCGAGTCCTGGGCAGGTGCCCCTGATTCCAGAGAAGTGTCCTGAATCTCGGCAGGTGCCTTGAGTCCCAGGCAGGCTGTTAGCCTTGTCTCTGCCCCCAGAGATGACTGTGTCTGGCACCCCCGCTGCACCACAGTGCCCTATGGGGTTGGAGGCAGAGGCAGGGTGGTGATGGGGGCACAGGCCAAACTGAGGGTGCCCATGGGACAGGTTTCTGCCTGCCCTGAGCAGAGGGGCCCCAGGAGGAGGATGTGGGAGGCCTGTGCTCCCTGGTTCGGTGTCATGGGCCGTGACACCATAGGGTGAGGGGCCTAACCCTCTGCTTCCACACCCATGGAGTGTGCATGGGGCTGGAAGGGGCCGGCTTTGCCTCCTTCCTACCCTGGGTGGAGCCCCTGCCATCCCTTCGAGCCTGGTGTCCCTTCCCCTGCAGGGTGGGTGCTACTTTCCAGGGCCCAGGCTGCAGACACGGAACTGGTAAGGCCCCTCTGGGGAATCAGGGGAGGGTTTTCTGGCCCTGGGTGGGGGTCCTTGGAAGCCAGGACACTCGCGGCTCAGTCCCAGCCCTGCTCTGTTCTCAGGGTGTCATGACCCCATGGCTGCAATGGGACCTGTCCTGGCAGCGGCCTGAGGTGACCGTCATCCTTCTGAGGGCCCAGCGGTGCACAGAGAGTGAGCACGGTGCCCAGCTGCGTGGGGAGACTGGGATGGGGAGCTAGCATTGTGAGGTCTCACTTGTCCACACCTGCAGCCCTTCCTAGGCACTCAACTCATTCAATCATGACAATGCAGGAGAGTGAACAAAATTGCTCCATTTTGCTGATGGGTAAACTGAGGCCTGGAGAGTCATGTGGTGCCCAGGGTCTCAGCGTGGGTGCAGAAGGAAGAGGAGGTTGACAGGAGATGGCCAGCCCCCAACCCACTGCCTGCCCCTGCAGAGAAGGCCTGCCCCCCGGGGCGGAAGGCCCAAGTGTTGGACCGAAAACCTTGTCTTCTACGAGGAGTGGGAGCTGGAGGCTTGTGTGGACGGAGCCCTGCTGGCCGCTCAGATGGACCAGGTGAACCTGGTGCCCTTCACCTACCAGCAGCTGCACATTTTCAAGCGCAAATTGGATGAGGTAGTTCAGGACTCCCGCCTGCCTGCTGTAGCACAGTTTTCCCAGCTGCCCGGGGAGTGGCGGCGGCCGTCACAGTCCCTTCACCCGGAAGTTCTACCCACAGGGGTACCCTGAGTCCCTGATCCAGCACCTGAGGTACTTCTTCCTTTGGGTGACCCCCGAGGACATCCACAAGTGGAATGTGACTTCCCTGGAGACCGTGAAATCTCTGCTCAAAGTCAGCAAAGGGCATGGGATGGATGCTCGGGTGACTGGCTGCGGAGGTGGGGAGGGGAAGGCACAGGGTTTGAGGTTGGGCAGGCCTGGGGGGCACAGAGTGTGAGGTGGTACAGGCCTGGGGGTTGCACAGGGTGTGAGGTTGTGCAGGCCCCAGGGGATATGTCTCTCCCTGCTCCACGCCACTGAGTGGCCTCCTCCCACAGGTGGCCGCCCTCATTGCCCTCTATGTAGGGGGAGGGGGCCAGCTGGACAAGGCCACACTGGACACCCTGGCCACCTTCCCCGCTACCTACCTGTGCCTCCTCAGCCCTGAGCAGCTGGGCTTCATGCAGCTCAACGTTGTTTGGTGAGTCCTGGGGTCTGTCAGGTGTGGTGGGTGTGCTGTGCTCCGAGCTCACTGCCCGGCCTTATGCTGCCTCCTCAGGGCGACCAGGCCCCAGGACCTGGACACATGCAGCCCATGGCAGATGGCTGTCCTCTACCCCAAGGCCCGCATCGCCTTCCAGAACATGAGCGGGTCTGAATACTTCACAAGGATCAAGCCCTACCTGGGTGAGCCCGGGAGGACACGGGGGGCGTGATCCCTGAGGCTCCCCCTCTCATTGGGCAGCCTGCTGGTGGCGTGACTGGTGGTCAATGTGCCCTCCATCCCTCCAAGTGTGTGTAGGCTGAGACCCTGTGAGTTCTGGGCACCCCCAGCCTATCTTCCAACCCAGAGGGTCAGGTGGTCACCAGGCAAACCAGGGTCCCAGGAATTTCTTAGGAAAAGGGACTCTTGGTAAAGGAATTGGCTTCTGGTAGCCTGTTGTCAGAGGGTGAGACTGGGGGTTGCTGCAAGGTCTCACACTTGGGGGCCCCTCTCCCCGTGGGCAGGTGGGGCCCCCATGGAGGACCTGTGGGTTCTCAGTCAGCAGAACATAAACATGGATGTGGCCACATTCAAGAAGCTGCAGAGAGAGGCTGTGCTGGTAGGGCCATGGAGAAGGGCAGGGCCTCTGGTGTGGCGGGGTCTCAGGAGAGGCAGCCAAAGCCCCCTCCGAAGTCTGGAAGGGCCAAGGAAGGGTCTGTGGGTGGGGCAGCATGGGGTGGTTTGGACACAGTAGAGGACAGCAGCCTTCTGGGGAAAGGCAGGCAGGCCCTGAGCCCTGTCTGGGGGCTTTGGCAGCCGCTGACCATTGCTGAGGTGCAGAAACTTCTGGGTGCAAACCTGGTGGGCCTGAAGGCTAAGGAGGGGAACAGCCCACTGCGGGACTGGATCTCCTGGCAGTCGCAGGAGGACCTGGACAATCTGGGGCTGGGGCTCCACGGCGGCACCCCCAACGGCTACCTGGTCCTGGACTTCAACGTCCGAGATGGGCTGGGGTGGCCAGCCGGGTGGTGTCGGGCAGAGTGAGGGGCAGGGTCTGAGTCACCTGTTTTCTGTGCAGAGGACTCCTCCGGAGGCCCTCACCTCCTCAGACTAGGACCTGGACCTGTGCTCACTGTGACCCCAAGTCGGCTCCTGGCCTTGATCCTGAACTGACCCCACTGCTATGCTCTGGGAACTGGGCCCTGCCATGGAGACACCACCTGGCTGGGAGTAGGCCTGGGTGGTCTCTGTCTGACCCCGAGGGCACCAGAGCTCAATAAAAGAAGCCCCATCCCCCCTCGAAGAGGTGCCCTGTGGTGTTCTGAGAATTGGGTGGGAGGGCCCTGATGGCTGTGGCCCAGTTGACAGGGTTCCCTGGGTTTCAACCCTCCTCTTTGCACTTGGAAAGGGGAGGGACTCCAGGCAGGGGGGGGCCCTCAGGGCCTTCCTGATGCTGTTTCCATTGTTGGGTCTCCCCCCAGGCCAGGCCAACACTCAGGGTGGCTTCTGGTGACACTGCTGCCCCAGGAGATGGCAGGCTGGAGTCCTGATCCTAGTTAAGAGGGTCTCTGTCCCTCCTCAGGCCCAGAGCAAAGGGACACAGGCAGGAAGACCACCTTGTCCTTTATTCAAATCAATCAGCGAAGTCAGTCCGCGGAAACCCCTCCCCAACCCCAGTTCTTCATCTGGAAGAAGCCAGAGGGCAGGGGCAGCATCTCCCTCACTGGCTGGGGCAGTGACCCTGGGCCCAGGTCCTCAGTCTGGCTCCAGGTCCTGGGAGCTGGGTGTGGGCAGGGACTGGCCCTGCAGGCCCCTGGGATGTGGGACGTGGCCAGGTCCCCTGGGCATGGGGCAGGCATCTTGGTCTAGGCAGGCATCCAGCTCCACCTACCAGCCCCGGTTTTCCTGCAAGTGGTGCTGGGGCAGCGCTGTCTTTGGAGGCCATGGGGCACGTGCCCTGTGAGTGGTTCCAGCTGGGCCCCAGGGTGCTCCAATACAGCAGCCACAGGAGGCCTGACGGCAGGGCCACAGCAAGTGGCAGATACCCCAGGTGGGCTGCCTGTAGGTGGAACATGGAAGGAGCACCCTTCAGTTCAGCTGGGAGCCCCCAGGCTGTCCTGCCTCCCCCAGGCCTGGGCGGCCCCTGCGCCGGGCTCAGGGCTCACACCATCCCTGTGGGTGGGGAAGAGCAGTGAGGACCCCCATGTACAGCTGCTCTTCTGGGTCCCGATGGGGACCTCAAAACTTCCCCACTCTCCACTTTCTGCTGCTCAGCAGATTTTGGAGGAGGTGTCCCTCAGCAGGCAATGCGAGGTGAAGCCAGTGTCACCCAGATGTCACCCGAGGAGGCAGATGGAAAGAGTAGGCCAACGCTGAATGAGATTGGGCGCAAGACAAGAAGCTAGTAGCAGTTGGGGGAGGGGGGGCACACAGGGCAGAGCGGGGATGGCCCGCTGGAGTGGGGAGGGTGGGTGCAGGCATACCTGAGCTGGGGTCAGTGCTCCAAGGCCGGTCTGAGGTGGGGACTAGATGGGGCATCCAGGGGATGGTGTTGGGGGTCCTAGTTGTCACGTGGGTGAGGCCGGTGGGGCCGGTTGGGTCCGTGTCCAGGCCCAGCTCGCCCAGGGCTGACCGATTGAGGCTGCAGAGCCAGGAGCTGATGGTGGGGTGGCTGTGAGCCTTCTGCAGGTCCCCCATGTTCTAGCCCAGCAGCGTCGTCACGTTGCCCACGCTCAGGCTCTGCGAAGGGAGCGAGGGGTCGTGGGCGGGGTCAGTGCTTGGCCGGAGCGCAGGGGTGAGACCCAGCAGAACGCACCTGGAGAAGTGACCTGGGGCCCACACTGCCTGCACACCTCCGACTTTGGGGTGGGTGTTGGGGCCTGCAGACCGTAACCTAGGCATCCTCGTCTAGGCCAGCCCCACCCCCTGACGGGTAGCCCCCGGCCCACCTGCAGCACTCGGGTGTTCAGACTGGTGAAAGTGTCAATGTCCACGGAGACGTTAGCCTGGGGCAGGTGCCGCAGCTCCTCCACGGGGGCACCGCCTAGGGGCGGGGCAGCGATGAGGGGCGGGGCTTCCGGGAGGCGTGCCCTACGCAGGGCGAGGTCTCACCGAGGTAGGGGGAGGCGTGAAGCTGTAGTAGGCGTCTACAGTTCTGGCGGTGCCGAAGGCCTCTCGGGCCTTGTCGTAGAGCACGTTCTTGCGGCTCTGAGGGCAGGAGGAGATGTCTAGGGCTCCGGCCAGCCTGGGTGGGGGGTGAGGCTGATGGGCAGGCCAGAGGCCCCTTCTCCTCTGGACGCTGGGCCTGGCTCCCGCTTTCTGAACCACAGCTTTCCTCTTGCTCTCCGTGCTAGGTTCAGTAGTGTCTCCTCCAAGTTCATGTCCACTCAGAACCTCAGAACGTGAGCTTATCTGGAAATAGGGTCTTTCCTAATTGTAGCTGTAATCAAATTAAGATGTGGTCATACTGATTTAGGGTGGACCTTGAATCTAACGACTGGTGTCATAAGAAGAAGGAAACTTGGACACGGACACAGTGGGAAGCCAGCTGTGACAGAGGCAGAGATGGGGGTGATGTAGCCCCGAAGCTGGAAGAGGCAGGAAGGAGCCTCCCCTACAGGTTTCAGAGGGAGGCCAGCCCTGCTGACACCTTAACTTCAGACTTCTGGCCTCCAGACTGTGAGAGGACACATTTCTGTTGTTTTTAGCCACTCTAATCTTTTGTTACGGAGGCCATAGGAAGGAAGCTAATTACCTACGATGGCCTGGCCTGGGCCCCCATAGAATCCTTCCTTGGCCGAGGAGTGGAGGTGGCTCTGAGGTGTGGAGGGTGGGTTGCTGGGTGGGCTCACCGAAACTCCAAGGGCCGGATGGCCTGGATCTGGGGGGGGCTCATCCAACAGAGGCGGGAGCCCCCGTTGGCCACAAGCAGGGCACTGGTGATGGTGCCGTTGTGGTCCAGGAACTTCTGCAGGATGCCCTGTGGGCAGGGTTCGGGTCTGCAAGGCCAGGGTCAGCGGGGTCCCCTGCCCACCCCCACCCCCACCCTCACCTCTGTCTGGTTCTCCAGGGCCCCGTCTGGGGCCAGCAGGGCCACGACCGTGTCATTGGACCTGATGTGCCACTGGCCAGTCTCCACATGGGAGTAGAGGTAGGCCAGCGAGGGGATGAGCTGCAGCTGCTCCTCGGGGACGCTGCCTGGGTAGACCTGCAGTGGGAGGCAGGTGGTGGTCAGGCCACATGGCCGGCCCACCACCTGCCTCCCACTGCCGGTCGCTGGCGCACCTAAGCCAGCTTGGCCTTGACGACTTTCTGGCACTGGGTGGGCAGTGGGTGCTGCAGCAGGGGGTCCAGGTTGGCCCTGAGCACACGGCTGCCCAGGCAGGACTCGAGCTGCACGCAGTCGTAGCGTACCAGGAAGAGGTCATTGTGCAGCGTGGCTGCAGTGATGTTGCCAGGGATGCAGGGTCTCCCTGTGGCAAGGTGGAGTACGGGTGTTGAGGACCCAGCTGGTCAGCACTGCTGCTGACTTTGGGCCCCACCTCACTCCTGACCTTGACCCTTCCCAAGCTTGACTCCTAGCCAAAAACTTGGCCTGGACCAGACTGACTCAACCCTGACCTTGGTCTCAACTCCCAGTCCAGCCCCACCAAACTCTGACCACTCCCCTCAACCTGGACAGAGACCCTGGGCCAAGCTCAGGAGGTCCAGGCAGAGGGTGACATGCCTCTGGTGCCCCCACTCCGGGATGAGGAGCCCGAGCAGGGGGAGATGTGAAATCCCCAGGCCATGGTGGCCACACTGACCTGTGTCCCGCTTGGGCCGTGAGGGTACCAACTTGGCCTTGGCCTCGAGGAAGCCAGTGCCAAAGCGCCTGGCATCACACTGGCTGAGCTGCCCTGCCCGTGGCCACTATGGCCACTATGCTGCCAAAGAAGTCTAGGCCCACGGCCTGGCGGGCGGGCCTGGAGAGTCCACACCCTGCGGAGGGCCACCAGGGCTACCTGTTCCCTCCTTCCTCCCCACAGACAGAAACTCTGTGACGGGGAGCGACTGGGGACAGCAGTTGGGCATCAGAGTGGCTGCCGGCCGACCATCAGGCCTGGGCAGGCTGGTGGAAGGTTGGCTGGATCCCCACCCGCCCCGGGGTGCTGCCCTACCTCCTGCAGCTGCATCCACAGGCTGGGGCTGATGTAGGTGGCTAGGGGTCCCAGAGCCTGCAGCCCCTCCAGGTTCCAGGAGCCAGAGGGCCTGGTGTGCGAAGGGGGCTCTGTGTTGGGCCCTGAACAGCACCCAGACCCCTCAGACCGCCTACCCTCCCTGAGTGCCATTCCCAGGGCCTGCCCAGCAGAGACTCTCCCACCCCAGGCCTCTGGGCACCTCAAACCCATACCCCATAGGCTGCAGGGTCAGAGTGGGGTGGGAGCTGGGTCAGAGGTTAGAGGTCAGTGGGGCTGTGGACATTGATCTCCAGGCTGCCTCCTCTATCAGGTGGAGGAGGGGAAGCCTGGGCAGATGGCATGGGCCCCCACTCACCCGAGCCTGGTCCTGCCGCTGGCCAGCAGCCTGTTGAGGGCGGCCATCAGCTGGGGACAGCGCCGCAGGTTCTGCAGCACATGGGGGTCTGCAGCCATGATGCTGGATGCATCTGTGTCACACACCAGGACCCCGAGGAGCAGCAGGTCGGAGGTGCTGAGGCTCGGGCGGGGCCCTCCCTGCAGGACAGCAGGTCAGCATGAGCCTGGTCCCACTGCCCGTCACCTGTCCTGTCCTGGCCTGGCCGGCCCATGGTGCCTACCAGGCAGGCCAGGGCCCTGTGCCGCAGGGTGGCCTTCTGGTCGGGCAGGTTGGTCAGCAGCCCTGTGTTGCCCTGGGCTGTGCGGCGGACGAAGGCCTGGCAGTCGGCTTCCCTCACCTGTGTCAGTCTGTGGGAAGGTTGGGGGGCTGTCAGGAGGGGGGGAAACTGGGGGGCCTCCGAGTGACTGAGGTGTCCTTGGGGAGCATGCTCAGCCCACGCGGCTGGGCGCTGGGCGGGGAGGGGCACTCATTCGTAGAGGAGCAGCAGGTTGGTGGGGTGGAGCTCGAAGTCGCCCTGGAGGCCTTGCCGGGCGGCCAGGTTGGCCAGACAGCTGAGCTGGGCAGGGCAGGCGGCGTGTCACTTCCTTGCCCGGCCGGGGGCTTGCCCAGCCCCTTTCCCTCTGCCCATCTTAGGGCCCCCCACCTACCTCTCAGCCCCTGTCCCCACGTCCACCCGTCCCCTCCTTCTGCCTGCTGGCTCTCTGTCCCTGGACTTCATGTTTTCCTCTTCCTGCCTCAACCTCCACAACGAGAACCGGCCTCAGAACGGGTCAAACCCAGCTTGAGAGCCCCCTCTCCTCTGGCATCAGGCCCTTGCCCACCCCAGCCCCCACTGCACCACATTGGCTCACTGAGGATCTGCTCATCCAATGCACCCCTGCCTGGACGTCTTGTCCCACTTACTTGGCCTACTTTGGGGTTGTTTCAGATTTATTACTAATTTTATATTAATTTTATAATAAGACAATAGCTTTCTTTCCTTCCTTTCTTTTATTAAACTCAGGGACTGGTGACGCTTGGGTCAGCTGTGGGTCCAGGTGAGCTCAGCTGGCCCCTCTCACAGCCCAGGTGGAGGAGAGGCCAGCAGGCTGGAAGATCCCTCACCCTCGGGGAGCCTGGAGGACCTGCCACAGGTGCCAGATGGAGGCCAGGTAGGCAAGCCCTCACCAAACCAAGAACAAGAGGCAGGAGTCTGTGGGTGATTGGTGAGAAGTCCTGGAAACAGTCCAAAGTGGGCCACACTGGAACATCATCCAGGGGAGAGAGAAGCCCACCTCAGAGGCTAACTTCCTGTCCGCTGGGTGACCTGAGGGGCGCATCTTGTGTCAGCTAGAGACAATCGTGCAGCTCTCCAGCACAGGGCCCTTGTGCTCAGGAGAGCTACTCCGTGTCCTGGCACCACATTCCTGGCCCTTGCTGCCTGGGTCCTCTGCCAGGGATGCCTCCCTTCCTGCCCGTCCCTGGGGCCCTTCTCCAGGGAGTCTGCCCTTGCCCTCGACACCCAGGCAGTCTTGGTAAGGGCCGCCGCTGACCTGCCAGGCTCCGAGGAGGACATGCTGCGTCTCCATCCTCCTGATCAGAGCGGCAAGCTGGTCCCGGGCTAGCTGACTGGCCGGCTGGCACCAGAAGCCTTGCAGGAGGGAGGTGTTGGCATTGGGCAGAAAGGAGATAGACAGTGAGGGGCAGAGGGAGTAGGGGTCCCAGACTGCAGCATTTGGGGTGGAGGTCAGACTCCTCAACACAGGGTGGGGGTGAGAGACCCAGGAGGTGTGGACAGCAAGGCTTTGGCTGTCAGCATATGCATACCACACATTTCCCCCGAGGGCGCCCTGTTGGTGCTGGGCTCTGAGCTATGAGCAGGGCTTAAAAGTGGCCCCTGTCCAGACTCAGGGTCTGGTTGAGGCCCAGTTCCAGAGCTTGGGGCTCTGAGGTCCCAGCGATGGCTGAGGTTTTGAAGGGCACCTGTTGGGTGTCTGCAGCCAGGCCTTCCTCATGATGTGAATCTAGTAAGATCCGTGCACAGGGGAGGGTCAGGTCTCATGAGACCTTAGCCTGGGCCCAGCTGGTCCAGCTTGGCCTCCAGCCCTGCCTGATCAGTCAACTGACTGATCAATTGATTGATGGCAGATCAGTGGCCTCCAACCCCCACCAGGACAGAGTCTCAGTTTGGGACCTGAGAGGGCAGCAAAGCTTGGGGCGGAAAGAAGAAAGCTGAGAGGCCTCAGGACAAGAAGTGATTGTCGGGACTTCCCTGGCAGTCCGGTGGTTAAGACTCCGTGCTTCCAATGCAAGGGGTGTGGGTTTGATCCCTGGTTGGGGAACTAAGATCCCACATGCCGCATGACGCGGCACCCCCCAGAAAAACAAAAAGTGATTGTCTGCCGGGCCGAGGTGGGGGACCCGGGCCCCAGCCAGCTGCGATGGCCTGGGGTCCTGTCCCAGCCATGTGGGTGTGACTCTGATGAAGGACACCAGCTGCCCTGAGCCATTTCCAGCGAGTGACCTGGGCAGGCAGGGCCAGGCCCCCCATATAGGAGCCGGGAGTCAGTCCTGCCCCGGCCATGTCTGGGCCGTCAAATGCAGACCCTGGAGATGGTCCCTCCTTCTCACCCCCACCCAGGCCTGCCAAGGAATCTGTTGGGGAAACTTGATTGTGACTCCGAACCTGCACTCACCTGGCCCACATGTTGGCCCTGCTGACATCCAGCCCTCCCTGGGTGGCACCCTCGGCCTGGGGATGAGAGCAGTGGGCAGTGAGTGACACCAGAAAGGCGAGGCCTGGGCTCACCAGGCCACTTGGAACAGAACAGGCCATAAGCATCTGTGTGGGAGCGTCCAGTGTCGGTCTCCCCAGGGCTCCCTGTGTCCCGGGTGGGCCTGTGACAGCCCCAATACGGAGTCCTTGGGAGCTCCACGGTGCTGGTCACCTGTGTGCCAGCCTGGGTCTGAGCGTGCTGTGGGACCAGGTGAACATGTGTGGCAGTGTGTCTACCTGTATACACGACTGTCTGATGCTGTATGCCTGTGCCCCTAATGGTATGTACAGTGGTGGTGGTGTATACACGAGTATGGTGAGGTGTACATGTGTGGGATGGCATGCATGACTACACAGTAGACCTGTGTGCCTGCTGGTGTGGCAGTGTATACATTCTGTGACGATGTGTAGCTGGTAGCATGTGACTGTGTGTCTGGAAGCATGTACACACCTATGTGATGGCCTGTATGCATGCCTACCAGTGTCCACGTGTGTGCACCTTCTCCCTCCACCCCCTGTGGCTCTGTCTTCACAGTCTGAGCCCTGAAACCCCCGAGCAGAGGGACAGGGGTCAGCTACCACCTTCTCCTGCTCCTCGGTTGCTCAGTCCCTTCTAGCCATGGCCCGCCTTGTCCCTGCCTTGTCCCCAACAGAACCCCCACCCGCAGTGCCCCATCTGTGCCACCCCCTTCCCTTCCCGGACCCCCAGTAGAGGCTCAGGAGGAAAGAGGGTGGTCCTGCTACCCCGAGGAGCCGGCCATGGGAGCTGCCCCCCAAGAGGGGAGGGAGAGTCATCTCACCTGCTCTGGGGCCCATGGCTGTGTGGTGCCCACTGGTCATCCTGGCAGGAAGGCACCGGGGTCACAGGCAGCGGGTCTGGGTCAAGCTGGAGAGGAGACAGGAAGTGGTGAGGCTGGGGCAGGGTACAGAGGGGAGGTCACCACCCAGGGTCACACAGGACAGGTGCCATGCAGGGCAGGTGACCCCGAACCTTGGGCTGCAGCCGTGTCTCTTCGTCTTTCAGGAGGGCACAACCCACAAGCAATGTGTCTCTGGAACAAAAGGGAGCAGCAGAGGGGGAGCCAGGCCAAATCCCGGCTTTCTTATCACAGGTCAGGGCTCAGGGGATCTGCAGCTGGGCTGCTGTGTCTCCAGTGGACAGCTCTCTCAACAGCTCGGAGGTGGGGGTGGGCGGCGGTCCCAGTGAGTCCCTGCAGCAGCTGGGGTGAGAGGCCTGCTGGCCCCCAACCTACCCTGGTGCAGCCCCAGCTTCACCCCCACACCAGGCGGCCCAGGCAGCCCCCTTCCCTTCTCAGGGCCTCGGATGCCCAGTGAGACCTGGCCCCGGGCACAGCCCATGCTGCAGCCTGCTGGCAGCTCTGGCCGTGGTGGAGACCGAAACTGAGGCCTGGGGAGGAGGTTGCGCCAGGGAGCCTGGTCCACACTGCTGGCTCCTGGACCACGGCCTTGCACGGGCTGCTGGCTTGGGGCACCTGTGCGCCTCTGGACTCTGCATGGCCCAGGAGGAAGATGGGGAGGTAACCGCCCCAAGTGGGGGCCAAGACGGAGGCTCAGCTACCTACCTGCCCAGGGCCACACAGAGGCCAGACTCACAGCTGGGGCCCTGTGCGTCCAGTTGGTCGCGGCTCCCGTCCCACCCCCGCCCCCACCTGAGCACCAAGAAATCTGTCTGTCCTAGAAGGAGGCTGCTCCAGGTCCAGGCGGCAGATATCAGAAGCGGGGATATTGTAGACGTGGTGCCAGGAGTCCAGACACCAGTGGTCCCACCCTGCTCTGTGTCAGCCCCTGCAACTGAGCTTCGGGGCGCAGGGGTGGTGCAGGGTGGGGGCACCATGGTCTCCGCTCACCTCCATAGCTCGCTCAGCACCCTGCCCTGCCAGCCACCCACTCCTGCAGTGATGCCTGCCAGGCAGATGTGTAGGGGAGGGGCTGGGGCTATACCAGGTGATGCAGCCTTGTCAGCCCCTGGAGGCCCCAAGAGCAGTGGGCACCTGCTCCCCAGCCTCACAGGAGCGGGAGGCTTAGCTCCCAGTTGGCGGCTGCCCAGCACATACCCCTCCCCTGGGGGGCCTGGCTCAGCCATGACCTTGCCCTGAGGGTCGCACCTGCGTTTGTACACGTGTACACCTGCACTTGACGTGTGCTGGCATCCATGTGTGAGCACACATGCACATCCGTGTGCACCGAGGAGCACACACATCTATGTGCACACGTGGTGCATGTGGTTCATGTGTCCCCTGCAGGGATCTTAGGCACTCGTGGCCCCACTGTGGGGCCTGGGTTGAGTGACATGTGGCGTGTTTCTGTACTGTGGATACTGGAGCAGAGCCGGCTATGCATGTCCACACGTGTGTGCACTGTGGGGCAGGGAGGGTGTGCAGGCAGCCTCAATGGGAGAGCTGTGCCTGCCACACATGTGGCCCTGGGGCCCAGCACCCTGGGGCCCAGGACAGGGACGGCTCCACAGGGCAGGTCTCCAAGGCAGAGCAGGAGGTGTGGCTGCGGGAGGGTTGGGAATGAAGATGCCCACAGACACTTCTTCCCCAGCTGAGGTGGGGCGGGCTGGGTGCCCCAGGCTGGCCCTTGGCCCCAGCTTTCACCACATCTGCCTCTGCTTGGCAGGGCCAAGAGGGCTCTGGGGCCTTGAGCCCCCATGACATGGGTTCAGCCGCTGAACAACTACCACCTGCATCAAGGTCCACACATGCCCATCGAGCCAGCCCCGCAGACAAGCAGAGGTGCTGACCCTGGGGGACCGGCAGCTGGAGAGACCAGCTGAGGATCGCTCCCCGGCCCCTGGATAGGCCCCATGGGAGTCCAGCTGCAGCATCTAGAGCTGGAGGGCACCCAGAGCTTGTGGTGACAGCCCCTCTCCCCTGAAAACTGTCCAGTGACTCCCCGTCCAGCTGGCCCAGGATGGGCTTCCAAGGGCCCCTTGGCCACCAGGAGGGCCAGCTCAGCTCCATCTGGCAGGGTGTGTGGCAGTGAGGACAGTGACCCCCAGGGTCTGGAGGGGGGCGGGGTCCAGGGAGCAGGTCCCGCTGGAGGTGGGCAGGCTCACCCTGGGCTCTAGCACTGACCCCCTGAGGCTGGCTGGTCAGCTCTGGAGCAGTCAGTTTTGGCTGAGGGCTTGCTGGAGCTCTGGGTGCTGAGGGGTCTGTGGGGGTGGGATGTCACTTGGTGGTGGGGTCTCCACCCACCTCAGGGTCCAGGCCTGGCTGAAGGACACTCCCCATAGGCCAGTGAGTGCAGGAGGCCAGATGCTGGCTGCCCCTTTTGGGTTTGGCCTCTAGGGAAGCCCAAGGTCCCGGGTGGACAAATGACCGCAGCAACAGAGCAAGTGCTGGGCTGTAGAGAGTCACACCCATCCCCAGCTCTGTCCTGTACTGCTCATGGAATCCGGCCCCCGCCAGCAGCACGGCACAATGCTTGCCGTACACACGAGGAGACTGAGGCCCACGCTGGCTGACGGCTTGTCCCTGTCCACACAGAGTGAGCAGGGGCAGGGTTGGGCACTTGGGTGTGCTCCTGACCTGCCGGCATTGTGCCCCCTGGAGCATGACCGCTCACGGGCTGCCCCACAGTAGGCTGTGGGGGGCAGATGGACTGGGTGGACCCCATGTCCTGGGGCCAACGGGAGAGGCAGCATACCTGTAGGGAGCAAGGTCAGGATCTGTGGTCCTGGGGGTTCTCAGAGGGGCTGACAGGGCTCTTCAGGGGGAGGAGCCAGGCTGTGGGGAGAGGGGAAATATACATGGAATATCCCCAGGGCAGTTCCTACCCATGGGCCCCTGTTGCCCTTCCATCCTGCCTTCCCTCCCTCTGTGGCTGCCTGTCTGTCTGTCCAGTCTACCCCTCTTCCTGTCTGTCTTGTCGCTTGCTCTGCAGGCTCAGCCCATGGGCCCTGAGCCAGGCTGTTATGCCCAGGTCAGTGCTCTGCGGCGGGTCATGCCTGCCCTCCGCTCTCCCCTAGGCCCCTCCTCAGCCAACTGGTCCTACCCTGCAGACCATCAGTCAGGGTCGTCCCAAGGCCCCAACCTGGCTGACCTCCTCAGGCCATTTGGCAGTAAGCAGGGGCTGGAGCCCCAGGGCCACGTGGTGGCGTCCGCTGTGTGCTCCCGTCCCTGTGGCTGGGGTCGGGGGTGGGGGCCCTGGAGGCTGGTTCCTGGCCCAGCCGAGACTTCTGGCTACAGAAGGGTGGGGGTGGGGGTGACCCTTGGCTCCCTGGCCTCACCAGCAGCTTCCTGGGACCTGAGCGGGGGGACAGCAATGATGCCAGCCAGCTGAAGAAAAATGATTCTCTCTGTCCTGGCATGAGAAACGCCCTCCAGAGTTCAGGACCTGTGCCCCAGGGAGGGCCCCAACATGTGGCCAGTCGCTGGGGCACAGAGAGGAAGACCTGGCCACCCTTTGGGGTGTTGTGGGGTAGCCCTGCCTGAGCTGGGTGGGGAGGGGCCCCTGGGGGCCCCTGGAAGGAAGGGCTGTCAGGGTGGTCCTGGCTTGGCCACAGCCCCTGTAGGTCCAGACCCTCTGGCAGGTGCCAGCAGTTGGGAAGCACCTGGGTGTGTCCATGGGAAATGGAACTTCCAAAGGTCACCGCAGTCTCAAGAGGACAGGGCTATGAGGGGCCGGGGTCAGCAGTGACCCCGTGTGGCAACAGCAGGCATGACAGTGGCTGAGCACCGCCCAGAGGTGTAGGGGGTGGGGCCGTGAGGAGGGGGCGTGGGGAGAGGCGGGAAGCCTGCACAAAGTGGGCTCACGGCCCTGAGTCCTTTGGGGACCATTCTTTCATTCTCTATACACACTCACTGAGCAGGGTCTGTGGGCCGGGCCACGCTGTGGGTGAGGAGCTGATGCTCCGCAGGGACCTAAGGAGGAGACAGTGGTGAAATGCTGAGAAGGGGGTGAAACAGGTAAGAGTTGATGGCAGAGGAGGGCATTAGGGTGTGGGGGGGCAGATGGTGGCGGGGAGAGGAGGGCAGAGGTTGAAGGTAGTGGGAAGGAGGTGGAGCGGAGGGTGGTGGGGGGAGAGGTGGGGCAGTCCTCAGCAAGGAGGTGAGGTGCTGGGAGTGCCAGGAAGGTGATGCTCTCCCACCCCGCCCCCATCTGACGAGAAAGGGTTGTGCTGGGCACATCACAGTAGCCATCCATCTGTCCGGGCTGCTGCCCCGTGGGTCCCTCCGATCCTGTTACAGATGAGGAGACGGGGGAGCAGAGGCTGGGACCTGGGTCTCTGCAGAGGCCCCATGCGGGGTGGGGGTGGGGTGGGGGGCTGCCTCTGGCTCCACCCGGGCTGAGAGCTTGCTGTGGTCACAGGTGGGGTGAGCCCAGGAGCCCCACAATAGGGCCTGTCTGCCTTGGCCGGCCAAGAGGAGGGGCCTAGCCTAGTTGGGCACAGGGACATGGTGTGTGACCTCAAACTGGCTGGAGGCCTAGGCGCCAGCCCTCCTGTGGCATTCTGAGGTGTTGGAGGGCCCCAAGGTTTGCACTGTGAGGGCAGCAGCTCTACGGAGAACACTGGTGGGACCAGGTGGATGCTCTGATGGTTTTGGCTGTGGGTCTTGGGGTCCTCCAGGGATGCAGCTGACCCAGCTCTGTCCCCTACTCAGAGCCCAGCCCCCACACCAGGGCTGCAGGGTGTTCACTGAATGGGGGGTGGGCAGGTCAGCAGCTAGGATTATAAGGTCCGTCCTGGCTCCTGTTGGGGTCTAGGGCAAAGGTCTGTCCAGTGAAGGGATGGGGTGGGGGTGTGAGCCCCCTGAAATCCCCACATCAGGCACATTCATGGTCACTTGCAGGGTCAGTCATTGAGCGTTTATTCCCAGTTCTCAGAGCTCAGCTATGGCTGGGGAGGCGTGGCCGTGTTGTGGGGATGGAGGGGGGGGGGCTGGTGGGCTGCCCTTGCTCTCAGGCTGAGGTCCTGCCTGGAAATTGCCAGGCAGGTGATGGAGGCAGCAGCCGCAATTAGGGGCCCGGAAGACCCCATGGAGCAGCGCTCAGGGCAGGCCTGGAGGGATGGCACGTGAGGTGGGGGCTGAGGAGTGTGGCCCACACCCACCTCCATGTGAGACGCTCAGGATGCAGGTGGAGGGGGCAGAGTCTAGCAGAAGCAAAGGCACAAGGTCAGACGGGCCTAGCAAGGAGGGTTGAGGTCTGCAGATGGAGAACCCAGCCAGGCTGGGGTGATGGCCACAGAGGGTCCAAGCAAAGCAGCATGGAGCATGGTGCTCTGGGGTGTTGGCTGGGGGCCCAGGAGGAGCCCACCTTGAGGGTGGCCCAGGTCCTGGCTCTGCCTCTTCCAGAGTGACCCCGATCAAGTCTACAAATAAGTTCCTGGGGCTGAGGCTCTAGAACCAGGGAGGTGCTCTGGGGCAGTTTGTGGGGGTTGGGGTGTTGGGAGGGAGGCCCATGTGGGTCCCACAGCCCAAGAGCTTAATCCTCTGGAATTGCAGCTGCCTGGCTCCCCCTGCTGGCCAGGCCTGGCCATTGCAGGGATGTGTCCAGGACTCTGACCTGCAGCCCCCAACCGTTGGAGTCCCAGCCTGCCATCCCCACCCCAGCACGATGCTCTCAGTTGTCCGGCTCCAGCGTCCACTCCGACAGCCACTTCAGGCAGGAGGCCCGCTGTGCTTCTGTCTCAGGGAGCTTGGCAGGGGGCGGTGGGGGCCGGCCCGGCCCGGGCAGGGGCGTGGAGGGGCTGCAGGGCCTGGGGCCCCCTTCTGTGGGGTCAGGGTCTGGGGCAGCCCGCAGGACCTGGACGAGCTCGTCCAGTGGCTGCACCAGGGTGTGGGGGCTCCAGCAGGCATCGAGGGTGGGCACGAAGGGATCGGGCGTGCAGGCCTCCACGCACTCGGTGCATGTGGGGATGCGCAGGTAGAAGGCGTGGAGCATCATGCGGAAGGGCTGGTCCTCCTGGTTCGAGGCCTGGCCATAGGTCTGGTCCCCCACGATGGGGTGGCCCAGGGCGCTGCAGTGCACGCGCAGCTGGTGCGTCCGTCCTTTGGGGAGGAGAGGGGGCCAGTCAGGCAGGGGCGCCACCCCATGCCCACCCCCTACCCATTCACATCATGCCCAGCACCGTCCTTGAAGCCTCACACAACCCCTGGGGGCAGCAGACCTCCCTGTTTCATGCCACAAAGACGTCAGAACTCAGAACAGAAGCGACTTCTGGGGTTGCCCCTGGTGAGGCCAGGGCGATGCTCGATCAACTAGAGAACCCAGGCCAGAGCGACCTCGTACAGGGCAAGAGGCTGCAGGCTGTGAGGCTGAGTGTGGGGGAGGAGTCAGCCTGGCCAGCAATGCTGGGAGACCCTGGGCAGGTTCCTTTCCTGTGTGATGGGGACACTTCGGTGCCCTGTGCCAGGAGATGCCCAAGGCAGGACACCATCAGCAGATAGCAAGGAGACCTGGGCACACGTGCCCTGGACACACCCGTGAGAGGCTGCAACAGCACTTTGGAGACAGGATCACCTGCATACAGTCCGTGTTCCAGGACCACCAGCTCAGTGAGGCTTGGTTTTGGGTTCTCACAGCCTGAAGGGAGCAAGGAAAGCCCAGAGAGTTGGCTGGGCCAGCTCCATGGCTGAGTCCACCCCAATCCCAGGTCGCCTGCCCGGGTTGCCCCAGCCTACCCAGGGTCCCCACTGGACGACTGTGCCCCTGGCCCCCACCCCCTGCCCTCCGTACCCTGTGTGCCCTCAATGCACATGGTGTGGGTCCGGCCTTCTGTGCTGTTCTTGCCAATAGCATAGCTGATGGTCATTCGGCTCTCCTGGACGTGCCCCCGCACCTGCCAGGAAGGGGGTCACACGCTGCTCACGGGGTCACCCACCACTGCTGGGAAACCCATCTGACAGCCAGAGGCTATCAAAGTGGATTGAGTGTTGGAGTCTCCTGCTCCAAGGACCAGCTGGGCCTTACCAGAGCCAGATAAGCCTTGGTGACTCTCCGGTCCTTGAAGCACCTGTAGGCACTGCCTGCGGCTGCCTTGTTCAGGGCCACACAGAGTGCCCCGCTGGTGGAGAAGTCCAGTTGGTGGCAGAACCTGGCATGGGGCAGAGGATCAGTGGTGGCTGGGCTGTGGGCCGCTTCCCACCGACGGAGGCTGCTGTGGGTACCTGAACCCGTAGCAGGTGTCAGGGTCGGCCAGCTCTGGGAAGCGGTGCCGCAGCTGCTTCTGGAGGGTCAGCGTCTCCCACCAGGACTTGCTGTCGATGCGCACATCCCAGTGCTTGTTCACCACCAGGAAGTCACGGCTCCGGTACACGACACACAGGTTCTCCACGCTGCCTGGCTCCATGGTGGCTGCAATGCAGGGCAAGTGCATGGAGCGGGGTCATGGGGTGCCCAGCCCACATCAGGGTCCTGCCCACCTGGCGTGGACACCCCTGCTCCCCAGGGCCCTGGGTCTGAAGCCACCGAGGCTGTGTCAGGCAAGCTTGCAGACCTACTGTGTGCCTGCACTCCCACCTCTGAGTCAAGTAGCAGGGTGTCAAGTAGCAGGGGTCTGGCCAATATCAGGGGAGCTAGTGTTGCCCTAGGCTCTGGCTGTGGGTTAGTCCTGCCAGACCCGGGCCTGGGGAGAAGCAGTCTTGCCCTCCAGCCTGCTCCCACGGACCCTTCCCGGACGGGCCACGGACGCGCGATAGGAGCCTTTTCCTGAGTGGGGTGGAGTGCAGGGCAGGGGATGGGGCTCTCCCTCTCCCACGTAGACGTCCCCTGCCCTGCCTCCCCTCCGAGGAACCCTCGCCTCCCGCGTCTGATGGGCACAGGCGGAGAGGTGCCCGGCGGACTCCACTGCGAACACTTCCCGCGCCCCTGCCCATTCCGAGATCGACCTGCAGCTGAGCTGCGCCGTCTGGGCCCCCGATGCTGCTGCCCGGCCCTGGCTCCTGCCCTCGCGTCTCCCTGCCTCGTGGCCCAGCAGCCCCGGAGCAGTCACTTGGACCACAGAGGTGCGCCTCGCCGGGCCCAGCCTGGGCGCTCAGTCCCGCCCACGTCCCGCCCACGTCCCGCCCACGGCGCAGACGGGCGGCCGTGCTGACCAATGGAGAGCGCCCGGATCCCGCCGCTCCAGCTCCAACGTACAGACTCAGCCCCGCCCGGCCTGCGCGCGCAGCCCCGCCCACGCCCCGCCCCTCCCGCTGACCAATGGCGAGCGTCCGGATACGCCGGCCGTTGATTGGCGGCGCCGGGTCGCTTTGGGCAGGAGCTGCGCGCTGGGCGCGGGAGGTTCGCAGCCGGCGGCGGGCGGCCATGGAGGACTACGAGCAGGAGCTGTACGGCGTCGAGGATGACTTCCACAGCCAGTTCGCGGCCGAGCTCGAGGTGCTGGCCGAGCTGGAAGGTAGGCGTGGGCACTGCCGTGGCCTCGTCCCCCGTAGCTCGACAGGGGTCTGGCCCACCCGGGGATTCCAGGAGGGCTGCTCGGAGGGGAGGCGCGAAGGCCGGGAGGCAGCAACAACCTGAGAGAGAGCAGGGCCCTGCAGCGCCGCCGACCTCGGGGGCTGTGACTGTGTGCAGACGAAATGCTCTGCATGACTGCTGTGAGTTTTCTCTCCGCAGGGACAACCGCCATGTCACCTTCCAGGGACCCCTGGCCCACCGTGGGCCGGCCCCGCCTGACGTTCGAGGAGACCATTGCTGGAGGGAACGCTGCCACTCACTGCTCTCCAGGCGGACCTCCAAGGAACAGCAAGGGCGGTGCCAGGAAGAGGCAGCTGGCCGCTGACATCCACGGGGACAGACCCCTGCCCCCTAGTATGTTTTCCGGGGGCCCAGAGCATAGGGGTGGGGTTCGAGGCTGGAGAAGGACCTCTGTTCCTTCCATGTGTCTCCCCAGCCCCCAAAGTCAAACGGTCCAGGCTGGAGGCTGCCAGGAGACTGAACTTCAGGTCCGATGAGATGGAAGAGCCGCTGCCTCCTGACTCCCCGACTCAGGACATCACCCCCCCACTGAGTCCTGAGGTCCCTGCTGAACTATGGGGCAAGGGGTGTGTAGCTTGGGGTACAGGTATCTCAGTATCTTGGAAGGATCTGGTTTCTTCGACAACGTCTTGAGGGCTGGGGATTGGGGGTCTGTGGGAGGGCTGGGTAGCCAGCAGTGGATCCAAGTCCTTTCCCCAGGAATCCCCAAGATGGTCATGGTCCCTTCCCAGGCCCTTGGACACTGGGGCTGATGTGGGTCTCACTAAGGCCTCGCCAGCCGCCCGCAATCCTGTCCTGAGGCGGCCCCCTGTCTTGGAGGACTACATCAATGTGACCTCCACTGATGGCAACCGGGCCTTTCTAGTGCTTCAGGCTGACCCAGTGGGCACTGGGGTCCAGGTGGGTGCTGTGCAGACACGAGCGGGGGCCTGGACATCACATCCCCTACCCTGACCCTGGGAACCCCTCTAGAGGTCCATCTGGCCTCTAGTCTTCCACTCGGGAGAGCCATCTTTCTCCTTAACTTTTCTCCTCTTTCTCTTCTTTTTTCTTCTTCTCCTTCTTTTTACTTCTTTTCTTCTTTTCTCTTTTCCTCCACCTTAGATCTGCTGCCATTCCAATGATCCCTTGGGGTCCCTGGTGAGAAGGGGCTCCTTGTGGCCCGTTGATGCTAGGAAATGCCATCTAGGTCCCTGAGCACTGTTGGGAGGGGGGTTGTAGAAATCCCATAACCTAGAGGAGGGTGACTGATGCTCTCCCTTCCCTGCAGAGCCCTCTTCTTGACATCCGGTGGCGTGGCCGTGGCCAGCTGGATCTGCTGGGTGTGTCCTTTGCCTCCCTGAAGGAGAAGATCGACAGCGAGGTAGGGTCTGCTGGGGTTTGCTGGGAAGGGAGAGGTAGCTCAGGGGTGAATGGCTGGCTGAGCCATCCTGATTCCAACCCCATTGTCTGCACAGCGGCGGCAGCGACTGCTGGAAGAGGCCCAGCGGCTCTCGGACACACTGTGCAGGTGACACAGTGGGCCCCTCCACCTCTGAGGTCCTCACCGGTCCTTGGATTGCTGACCACCAGCATGTATTCTGGGGGGTGTGATCCCTGCATGGGGTTAAGGCCCAGTGGCTCAGGGCACAATGCTCTCCAGTCTTAGGTCAGAGGAGGTGGAGGAGGGGCCCCAGCCCTCGGGGGCCTCTGAGGAAGAGCCGGCTGACAGCCAAGATGCTTCCCAGCATTGCCTCTGGGTGGATGAGTTCGCACCCCAACGCTATACGGAGCTGCTCAGTGACGACGTGAGGTCCTGTTTTTGCTTAAGTGAAGTGTGACTGGCTTCTTTGTTGCCGAGAGAAAAGTACTTAGGGCCTAGCAGGTCTTCATTTTGCCAGCCCACAGAGGGGTCAGGATTTGGAGAAGGGATTTGACCAGCCTCGTTGAATTGTAGGTGGGGAAACTGAGGCCAGTACAGAGCCTTTCACCGGTCATCACTTGTCATTCAGCCTCAGCATCACTGTGTGTGTCTTTGGGCTCATGACAGTAGGGTGACATGAGGGGCAGGCACTAGGAGTCCTTGGTGCTGGTGGCCGCCCCCCCAGGCTGGGCCTCTCTTCTTGCAGTTCACCAACCGCTGCCTCCTCAAGTGGCTGAAGCTGTGGGACTTGGTGGTGTTTGGCCGAGAGCGGCCCACCCGGAAGCCCAGACCCAGTGTGGAACCGGCCCGTGGTGGCAAGGAGGCCACAGCCTCCAGCAAGTGGAAAAGCCACGGACAGGTGCTAGAGGAGATGCTGGAGGCTGAGCTGGATCCAAGCGGGCGGCCCCGGCAGAAGGTGAGCCCACCTGGCTGTGGGCTGTTCTCTGGATGGCTGGCACCATTGCAGCCTCTGGGGGCCATGAGGCACATTTACTGCCCCCGAGGGTGTAGGTGGAACGATGTCAGGGTCTAGGTGAGGAGTGTCAGCAACGTGAGCTGGGAATTGAGTCCTTTCTTCTAATGACTTAGATAAGACTAGCACTCCTTGCAGGGCTCTGCACCTCCCCACAGTGATTATGCTGGACTGTGGGTGGGTTCTGGCTGTTAGTCACGTCAGTAACAGCTGTGTCCTTGTCAGGTACAAACGTAACTCACTTCAGGCAAGGCTTTATTCTCGCTCTGCACGACCAGCAGGCAGGGGCTTGTTTTCCTTTGGTGACTGGGGCAGGGCAGGAGAACATCTCTTAGCACTGAGCTTCACGGGATAGGATTTTCAGTCTCTGGCGGTTGGGTCAGGGTCTCCCAGAGTCCGTGAGGTGGTGTGGGTTACAGCACGTTTTCTCCTGCCTCGGCTGCAGGTGGCGCTGCTATGTGGGCCCCCAGGGCTGGGCAAGACCACCCTGGCCCATGTGATTGCGCAGCATGCTGGGTACTCTGTGGTGGAAATGAACGCGAGGTGAGTTGGGGGAGGGCCAGGTCTCCTTTTGTCCTGGTATGTCTGGTCGAGCCTGGGATACAACCTTGAAAGCCTGGGGGTGGTGGGCTGTGGAATTGTCCATCCTCAGGGCTCACTGGGATTTAGCCACAGTGTCATGGGGTGGCCTTGTGTAGTATCCGTGAGTTGTACACGTGGTGGCTCTGCCCTGGGAAATTGTCCTGCTGGGGACACTGGCTGCTGCCCTGGCTGAGGCCATGGCTGCTGCACTGGCTGAGGCCATGGCTGCCCTGACAGCCCCTCCCTGGCCTCTTGGTTCCAGTGATGACCGCAGCCCTGAGGCCTTCCGAACGCGCATCGAGGCAGCCACGCAGATGGAGTCGGTGTTGGGCACTGGTGGGAGGCCCAACTGCCTGGTTATCGATGAGATCGACGGGGCCCCCACGGTGGGCCTCCTGGGTGTGCTGCGGCCGGGTGGGCAGGCAGTGGGGGCTGTGACTCACCTCCGTCTGCATGTCCCCTCAGGCTGCCATCAATGTTCTCCTGAGCGTCTTGGATCGCCAGGGCCGACAGGAGGCAGAGCCAGGGGGCCCCGCTGTGCCCACGGGCGGGGGGCGGCGGCGCCGGGCGGAAGGGGGGATCCTGATGAGGCCCATCATCTGCATCTGCAATGACCAGTGAGTGGGGCGGGGCGGGACGGGGTCTCCGCTGGGTGGGCGTGCCCCACGCCTGCTGGGCTGTGGCACGCACCCTGGCGGCCCTGGCCAGGTGGGCTCGCTGTGCAAACCGCTCATCCCACAGGTTCGTGCCCTCCCTTCGGCAGCTGAAGCAGCAGGCACTCCTGCTCCACTTCCCGCCCACGCTGCCCTCCAGGCTCACACAGCGGCTCCAGGAGGTCCGTGAGGGCTGCCCTCCCTCTGCCGTCAGGCCCCCAGCCTCCCAGCTGGTCCCAGGATATGGGGTGGAGGTGCTGGGACAGTTTGGTCTCTGGTGGTGGGTGGTTCCAAGCAGCGACCTAGGTCCTTCCTCAGGGATTTTCGGCCTTTGCTCCCCATAGGATAGGAGCTGACCCCTGTTTCTAGGGAGGAGGTGGCTTTAGGGTGGGGGTCGGGGGGACACTCACCCTCTCACTTCCCTGCAGATCTCCCTGCGGCGGGGCATGCGGCCTGACCCTGGCGCACTGGCGGCCCTCTGCGAGAAGACAGACAACGACATCCGCGCCTGCATCAATGCCCTACAGGTGGGCAGGTGGCCGTGGCGGGGGTGGGGCAGGGGCAGCCAGCAGCCGGCACTCCCCCATCCCCACACCACTGCCGTGTCTAGTTTCTACACGGGTGGGGGGTCAGCCACTCTCACCGCCCCACCCCCCACCCCATGTCCAGTTCCTGCATGGGCGGGGCCAGCGGGAGCTGAGTGTTCAGGCTGTGCAGACCACACGCATTGGCCTCAAGGACCAGCGCAAGGGCCTCTTCTCCGTGTGGCAGGAGGTCTTCCAGCTGCCCCAGGCCCGGAGGTAGGTAGGCCAGCCCCAGTCTGGGATGCCAGCCAGCTCTGCCTTTGCTGACGGGGTGTGAGGCTGCACGGCCCTGGGGGCTGCTTGGCTCTGCCTCGGCCTCCCTCACTGTCCCTTCTCGGGGACCTCAGGGTATCGTAAACGTATACAAGCTGGTGCCGCCGGGAGGGAAAGGGTGGGCAGGGCTGGGTCCAGGGTGATGGGGCTGGGGCTCCACTCCAGCCTCAGGGCCCTCTCTGCAGGCACCGCATGGGTCAGGACCCGACCCTGCCCTCCCACACACTCCTGCTCGGTGATGGGCACGTGGGTTCAGGGCCCCTCGCTACCAAGGTGCCCCTGACCGCGGCCTCTCAGCGGTTCTACCACATCTTGCATGTGGCCGCTTCTGCGGGTGAGCACGAAAAGGTGGTCCAGGTAACCATGCTCTACCTCAAACCTTTGCGGGGGGCTGAGGGGCAAGAGGCCAGCATCTGGCAGTGTTTCTCATCCCCAGACAGTGAGTGGGACACGCTTCAGATGGTGCTGAGCCCGAGGAGAAACAGGCGGGTGGGAGGGCGGGGAGTGGACACGGGGCATCGGGAGGCTTCTGAGAAGGGGTGGGAGCAGGGACAGGCTGGGAGGAAGGACTGACCCTGGCAGGAGGGGGATGGCCAGCGTGGGGTCGTATGATGGGGTCACTCTGGCTGCTCTTGGGAAACTATCTGAAGGGCCCCGGCAGTAGCTGGAAGGGGCTGGATTCTGGATGTGAGCTGTGGGAACAGGGACGTGGGTGCACGTGGGGTGGAGAGCAGGTGGTGGATGCCCCCCATCCCCTGGGAAGCCTGGTGTAAGTTGCCTCCCTGGCTAAGCAGCTTTGGATTAGCAGCTGGGGATCCTTGCAAATCTGGAAATCCACTGTGTGGAGGGCAGTGTGGTGGCTGGAGGGGAGGGATTCCCACATGGAACAAGAGTGGGGGCTCTGTGTCCTTGATTCTGGTGAACAGAACTTCCTTTAGGGAGGGGTTGGGGGCTTCTTTCTCACATGTCTCAGGGTCTTGGTCAAACCAGAGTTGGGGTGGCAGGGTGGGCCTTCCTGGCCACCCCCATTCCCAGGGCCCTGTGGCTACTTGCTGGTGTCTGCAGCTGTGCCTGAGACCCTGGGCCTTGCAGGCAGGTGGGAGGGGAAGGGTCCCACTGTGTGGTGCTTGTGCTGTGGGCTGGGGGGGCGTGAGGCTGGAGGGGCTCAGGGAACTGGCCCGTCCACCTGCCCGCAGGGCCTTTTCGACAACTTCTTGCGGCTGAGGCTGCGGGATTCCAGCTTGGCAGCCGTGTGCATAGCACTTGACTGGCTGGCCTTCGACGACCTGCTGAGCCGGGCCGCCCACCATGGCCAGAGCTTCCAGCTGCTGCGCTACCTGCCCTTCCTGCCCCCGGCGTTCCACCTGCTCTTTGCCTCCAGCCATGTGCCGAGGATCACCTTTCCCACCAGCCAGCAGGAGGTGCGCCCCATGCCCTGCCCATACCCAGGGTCTAACACCGGGGCCCTGGGTGACTTGGTCCTCGTCCGCCCTCCACCCCAGGCCCAGAATCGGATGAGCCGGACACACAACCTGATGCAGACGCTGGTGTCGGGCATCACGCCAGCCACCCGCAGCCGGGCTGCACCGCAGGCGCTCATCCTGGACACCCTCTGCCTGCTCCTGGACATCCTCGCACCCAAGCTGCGCCCTGTGAGTGCCTTGCCTGGAAGGGCTGTGGCTCCTGGTGGGGGCAGGCCCCTGGCCACGCTTAGCACCCCTGCCTGCTGCCCACCATCCCACAGGTGAGCACACAGCTGTACAGCGCCCGAGAGAAACAGCAGCTGGCCAGCCTCGTGGGCACCATGCTCGCCTATAGCCTCACCTACTGCCAGGAGCGCACGCCTGATGGGCAGTATGTCTACAGGCTGGAGCCGTGAGTCTGTGCAGCACCTGGGGTGGGGGTGCCTGGGGGCAGGAGGCTGGGGGGCTGGGCTCCAAGTGCCATGGTGATTGCTCGGCGTGAGTCTAAATGCATGGCTTTGGAGGTGTGAGTCTGTTTCCCCATTGGAGGGTGGGAGAGTCAGTCCTAGCTCATTCCTTGCCCAGATGTGACTGGGGGGTGGGCATAGCCCTGGGACCTGAGGTTAACTGCAGAGCCTCTCAGTGCCCCCAGGAGCTACCCCCAGAGGGCCCTTGAGCTCCCCAGGGCCCTGTTTCTCTGTTCTGAGAGGGTCGTGGGGATGGAGGACCGGCAGCAGTGGTGTCCAGATGCAGATCCTTGAGGCAGTAATGATGCTGGTTCCCAAACACCCAGCCCCAGGCCTGAATCCAGGCCATGCCACGTTGTGTCAGTTCCTCCCTTGCAGCCCTCTTCAAGCCCACATACAGCTGGGGAAACAGAGGCTTAGAGTGGATAACACCCCTGCTGCCACAGAGCTGGATGCGGCAGGGACAGGACTGGACCCGGTCCTGCATTGTTGCATTCCGGCAGTTGGGGTCGGTGCTAGTGAGTAGCTCCTGCCCCGTCTCTGCTGACTGAGTGCCCTGGTGTCCTGCCCTGCCCTGCTCACCCCGAGAGCAGGAACGTGGAGGATGTCTGCCGCTTTCCCGAGCTGCCCACCCGCAAGCCCCTCACCTACCAGGCCAAGCAGCTCATTGCCCGTGAGATTGAAGTGGAGAAGATGCGGCGGGTGGAGGCCTTGGCCCGGGCTAGGGTCGGCCCCCAGGTGAGCCCACCCCAGGCTCTGAGCAGAGCAGGGCCCTCAGAGTGGACACCGTCCCTGGTATGATCCTGCCCAGTCAGCGCTCACTGTACGTGACTTCCTGTAGGTGGACGGGGGTCCCCTGGGGGGCACTGGGGAGAAAGGGGCGCAGCCATCTGCCCCATGCAGCCACGAGCAGCGGCTGGAGTGCATCCTGAAGAGAGCTGCCCTGGAGGAGCAGGTGTGGTAACCCTAACCCTAATGGGGGGGCGGGGCTAGGTGGCCAGAGGGTGGGGCCACGTGGGCCTGGGTGGGCGACCTTGGAGTCCTATGGTTCTAAGTCCTGGAGGTCCAGCTCCCTGCTGTTCAGCATGATGGTTCCACCTGGCTTCAGTTTCTCATCTGGGCAGGATGCTGGCACCTCCCACCCTGGACCTGACCTTGGCAGGGAGCAGGCGACTGTGAGGGTGGTGAAGGGTGGAGGGAACACTTGCAGAGAGGGTCCGCGCTGGGGTGAGGGTAGGGGGCCATTGCCCAGAGGTGCCACGAGATCCCTCCTCCCTGGGAGATGGCCTCTGGGCCCTCCCACCAGGTAGGGGACTGTCCGCTGTGGGTCAGCCCCCGTGAACCTGACCGGCCTATCTCCTTTAGCCCGAGAGGGACTTCTTCGGTCGTGTGGTTGTCAAGAGAGCGGCAGCCCCGAGCACAGGTGTGTGGGGAGGTGGGGGTGGTTGAGGGACTGGGGTCAGGGTCGGGTGGAGGAACGACTGTGTGGCCCCTGCAGAGCACGCAGCCCCTGAGACTGACACGGCCGAGCGGCGCATGGGCACCGCGGTGGGCAGGAGCGACGTCTGGTTCCGCTTCAAGGAGGGCGTCTCCAACGCCGTGCGGCGCAGCCTGTACATCAGGGACCTGCTGTAGCCTGGGCCACACCAAGCCCCCAGGATCCATGCTGCCACCTTCGCTGTGCTAGATACTCTGACCCACACTTGACGTCCCCAGGATCTACGCTGGACACTCTGGGGTTGTGCCAGACACCCTGGATCCACACCGGCCACCCTGGAGCCACACCAGATGTCCCCAGATACACACTGGGTGCCTGGGTGTTGCTTTCTCTCTCCTAGAAAATGTACAAAAGCATGTACATGCTTGAAAACTCTTTATAAAAGTCACACTTTTACAGAGTCGTTCTCTTCACAGGGAGGCGTGAGTCTGGGGTGTGGGGGCCTCACAGGATGGCACACTTGCCCTTCTCCACCCACGGGTTGTTCTTCATCAGGTCGGGGTTCAGGAAGGGGTCCTTGGGGATCCCGTCCTCAATCCACTTGAGGAGCCTGTGGGTGGGGAGGGGAGGGTGAGCACGAGGGCACCTGCCCTCCCTCAAGTGCTGCCTGATGGCAGTGTGTGGGGGTGTGGTTTTGGCTCATACAAATGAGCACAGAGCAGGGAAACGAGATGCAGATCATGGCTGGCCTTGGGTGGGGTGTGGCTGGGGCTCCATGGGGTCCTGGGGACTCACTCAGGGATAGTCTTGGATGACATCTCCCTCTTGAAGGCCAGCTGGTACTTGAGGCTCTCCACCTCTTTCTTCATCTGGGGCACGTCCCACTCCTCCATGGCATCCGGGGCTTCGGAAGTGGCCAGCCTGGGGCTAGAAGGTATGGGAGGAATCAACAGAGCCAGGGGGCTGCCAGCCTACGATCACCCTCCAGATGCTCCATCCCCACTGGTGAGCCCCCTCCCACCCCCCCAACAAAAGGAGGGAGGGAGCCCCCACCCTATCACACTGACACCAGCTCACTGCCTAGGGAGGCCCCCACAGCCCATGCCACTCACCAGGGTACAGGGCTGGAGCTGAGGCCCCACTAATGAGGCCCTGTGTGCCTGCCCCCCACCTCCCATGGGGCTAATTAACTGCAGAGAAAACTTTCCACCCCTACCCACCAGCAAAGCCTCACCAAGGCTGGGCCTGTGGGTTGGAGAAGGTGGGGTAATGTCCCAGTGCTGGGGGATAGCAGAACAGGACAGGTCCCCTGACCCTCCACCTGCAAGACCCACTTTCCACTCCCGGTAGCAGAAACCTATCGTGTCAGGGGTGGGACCCTGACACACACACCCATACCCACACCCACACGTGCCTCCCCCTGCTTTGCATGGGCAAAGCCCACCCCGAGGGCAGGTTAATCCAGGGGCCAGGAGAGTGAGGCTGCTATTTGCATCTCTGGCCAGGGGGCTGGGGGCAAGTGCTGGGGATTTTGGGGTCCCAGGCTGAGCAGCTGGTCCAAGACTTGGAACCCCTGCAGCCTCCCACTGCCCAGTGTCTTCTCTGACCTGCCTACAAGCCCCTGGCCCCGTCTCTGAGGGTGGGCCCGCCCGTCACAGCCACAGGTTCAGACCTCTCAGGAAACCCGGCCAGCTGCGGCCAAGTGAGGGCAGGTCGCTCCTGTCTCCCTTGCTGCAGCCCACTCAAGGGGTCCAGGGAGCCCCTTGCTGTCCTCCATCCCCTGCCCTCATCACTGAGGCTGGGAGCCAGAGAACCGACTTCCTTGACCTGGGAAGTGTGGGCAGGTCCTGCCAGGAGTGTGACCTCGCCTGCCTCAGGCCGTGGAGGGAGCTCCTGGGAGGGTCAGCCAGGAGTGAGGGTGAGAGCCGGGGGAGTAGGGGGACTTTTCAGGGGCAGCCAGGGGGGCGAGCAGGGGCTCCCTCCTAGAGACCCCGAGTTCCAGCACCCCACCCGGCGGCTCAGGTTCTCAGAGAGTCACGTGGGCGGGGGCTTCCCAGGCTGGGGGCGGTGGCAGCCCGGTCCGCAGCCCCCTCCCCCGTCTCCGCCAGCCTTACCTGCGCGCAGCCGCCGCAGCCGCAGCCGCCGCCGCCCGCCCTGCGCGCCCCCGGCTTCGGCGCACGGCGCTGGCTCGGCGGGCACTGCGGGCGGCGCGGGCGGCACGCACGGCGCACTGACGCGGCTCCCCACGCAGCCAGCCCGCGGACGGAGGGGTCCTCTCCACCGGTCAGGCCGGCCCGTTGCGACACGCAGGGCGGCTGCCCTCGCCCGCAGACGGACAGGCAAGGGTGCCTCGGGGGTTAGGGTGGTCCAGGTCAGCCCAATGGGACCTGGGCAAGCCCCAGAGCCCCAGGCCTCGGTTTCCTGCTCAGCGCAAGGAGCCAGTTCACCAGACCTACCTTGGACGGTGACCGCTAGGGCAAAGATGACAAGGGCCAAGTGATGGCGAGGGCGAAGTGATGGACGAGTGAGCCGGGCACACAGGCGGGCAGAGCCCAGGCAGGTGCCCCGCCCACTCCTGCCACCTGGGCCAGGCCCTAGCACCGCCCCCACTCTCTGCCCTCCTTCCTCAGGGCTGGGTTGCCCCTGGGAATCTGGCTTCATCAGGCACACTCTGCCAGCCCCAGGCAGGGCACTCCATTGCTGGGGCACCAGCTGGGGGTGGCAGATGCATCCGGGAGCAGTGTGGGGTCAGCCCTGGCCCTGGGTGACGTGTCCTCCCACTGGGCTGGATGGGCTGGGCTGTCATGTTGTGCAGCACCAAAGACCATCAGCTGTTAGGTTGTATCTCAGCCGCTGCTGCCTCTCATGGGCTGGAGTCACCAGGCCAGGTGGGAATAGCAAGGATGGGGTCAAGATGCTACATCCCCCTGGGGCTTCAGCAGTGTCCACTGATAGGCCCAGAGCTGACCCACCACAGTGTGAGCCTGTTCTGGCCAGGCCACCTGGGCCTGGGTGGAGTTGCTTCCTGCTCTGGCCCCTGCCCTGCATTCCCAGGCCAGAGGCAGGCAGACTGGGCAGCTATAGTGGGTGGCAGGGCCCAGCTCACCAACCAATCCCTTCAGAGGCCAGACCCCACAGCTCCTCAGGGCAGCCGGGGCCAGACCCTCGGCAGGTGCTCCTGCAGCCTCCCCTGGCTGACTCTGCGCCCACTCAGAAGGCAGGACAGGGTAGGGGGTGTTCCCTGCCTGCCTTGGGCTCCTGGGCCCTCCCTGTTGTGACCGCATAAAACAAGGTCAGCTGCGCCTCCCCGGCCCCTCTGGCACATCAGTGTGATGACGGATCAGGAGGCACTTCATGAACTGGGCCATGTTAGGAAAAGTAGGGATTATTTTTATTATGGATTTATGGGGGTTGGAGAGCTTAGAGCCAAGGGGGCCAGCATCCTCCTCAGGGCAGATGGCTGGCAATGCTGGCCTCACTCCACCCCCCTGCCTGGCCCCTTGGGTGCCCTGTGACTGGGCGTGCACTGTGTTGCTTGGGCTACCTGGGGCTCTCCTGTGGCTGTGGGCCCAGCTCACAAGGGGTGGGGGCTCGGGGCAGGGTGTCGAGTCAGCCCCCAGAACTGGCTCAAGATTTAGACTGAGACCCAGGCCAGCCAGGGCCTGCCACCACCCATGCCTTTCCCTTGAGGGTGTGGGCAGAACAGGGAACCCAGGACCAGGTTCTGGCACAACAGCGTCCTGAGAGTCCTCTGGAAGATACCCTGGTGTGACCCGGCAGGGCATGGCCCCTGTGGTCTGCTCCGGGGCCTGCCTTGCAGGCGCTGTTTGATCTCTCCTCCGTGGATCAGAGAGCTCCACTGTAACCACAGCTGAAATCAGCCTTAGAGCTGCACACAGGCCTTAGTGATGACACTTGAACATACCTGGGCATCGTCAAGTCATCAGGATGGCGGGAGCTTGGCCTGCAGGAGGGAGCTGTGTGGGGCACAGGGTCTGCACTCCTGCTCTGAGGTACTGTTTCCTGTCTATGAGTGCTGGTCACACCCGCTGCCCTGTGGACCCTCAGGGTTCAGAAGTGGTCCCTGTGCTGACCCTGGTGGCCTCATGTGGCAGAGGCCAAAACTCCACGCGGTGGTCGAGCTGACGCATGCCTGCTCATGTGAGCCTGTGAAGCTCCCGTCCTTGGTGAGAGTTGGGGGACCCAGCAACTCCTATTTCTCACTTTCCTGGGAGGCTGGACTTGTGAACCCCAGGGGTACCGGGTGGGTCTGGAATGAGCAAAGGCCCAGTGATTTGCGGTGGGAGGAGGACGCTCCAGAAGCAGTGACGGCTTGTGCTCCAGCTGACGCCACCTTGCAGTTGCCCAGAGCAGATCCCGGGAGACCAGCAGCCTTTCTGAAATTATCTCCACTAACTGGGCTGCTGGTGAGAACCAACAGGGCTCCTGATTGGCCTAGAAACGGCTGCTCCAGGCCCCACACCTGCAGGGCTCCTGACTGGGGCAGGGGTGTGGGCTGGGCTCCTGGGGACAGGGTGGGCATGGGGGGAGGTGCAGTGAGACCCTGAGGCAGGGTCTAGGTTGTGCTAGGTTTAGTGCTCAGGAAGAATCAGACAGTGGTGTGTATGGGGTGCTCTGACCCATTCTGGGCAGGGTCCCCAAGGAGGGCTCAGGGAGCAGGGGCAGGAAACGCCCCCACCAGATGGGACCTGCAGCCTGGTGCTGTCCCAATGCCACTCCAACCCATGGCCTTGGTGGGCGGGGCCAGAGCTGAGGCCGGCCTCTCACCTGGTCCCTTCTGGGCATGCTGGCGACCCAGTGCCACCCAGGCTGTTGTCAGCTCCCTGCTCAGGGTCCTCCTGAGACCAGGGCTCTCTTCCACATGGTGCCCCAGCAATGGAGTGCCCTGCCTGGGCAGATCCAGCCCCACATGCAGGCATGATGAGGCCTGAGTGAGACCACCTCCCCCGTGTCTGCAGCTTCGCTTCAGACCTTGGGGAGGTCAGACCCTACATACAACTGGCCTCCAGTGAGGAAACTAAAAGACAAGTGTTCCATGCTGCAGGACCCAGGCCTGGCGGGGGCCCAGCCTGACAGCACTCTGTCCCAGGGTGGGCGTGGGACCCTTGGTGTTACAACAGGCTGACACGCTCCTGAGGCACAGTAACAGTGGCCCCGGGGGATGTGCCTACTTGTTTCCTGTCCCTGGAAACAAAACCAGCAGAGGCGAACACAGGGACTGGAAGATACCAAAGAAGCTTTATTTCACCCAGTTAAACAGAGCTCACAAAAAACTAGGTAGTTCTTGGATAATCTTTGAAAACGATTTTCAAAAATAATTTAAGCTGTTAGACTCATGTGTGCAAAATATACAACAAATGATTCCAGGGAACCATGGGCTCTAGTTGGCACAAGCTCTGAGTCATAAAGTCTCAGGAAAGTGACTCTGGTTAAGTGGTTTATTCTAACGGCTCTGCGGTCCACAGGTGACTCCATCTCCTTCCTCGCCCGCTCCAGTCCTCCAGTGATGCTGGCTCCTGCCAGCATGTGGAACAGGAAGACGCGCATGGTCTGTATCTCGGGACTCCGAGGCACCGAACACTCCAGTGCCCACAGGCCATGGGGGTCCCCTCCTGATGAGGCTGATGCCACTCAGTGGTCCTGTGCATTGCTGGTGAGTCTACCGGTCTGCACCCCCAAAGGGCCATGCACCACGAAGCTGGGTGAGTGGGGCAGACGCATACATCGGGCCACCAGTGCGTCCTTACAAAGGCCTGGGCGTGGCTCTCAGCCTTCCCTCTTGACTTGCACCCCCCAGGTCTGTGCAGCACTGCAGAGAGTTCTGCCTGAGCATGGGGCAGCGGCAGCGTGCAGCTACGCGAGTGGGGCTGGGGGCGTATGGAGGGCCCCCCGCACTCTGTCTCACAGCTGACCCCACACATGCACCCCCTGATGAGGTGGAGCAAGGCTGGCCCAGCGCAGTGGGCCACTTCCAGGAGCAGTTCACCTCTGCTGCCTCACAGAGGAAACAGGTGCAGACCAGCCTATCAGCCACCCTCCCCCGCCCCCCCGCTGCCCTTGGGCCAGTGGCCAAGCACAGTGGGACTTGCACCTTCAGCACGTGTGCTTCTAGTCCCAAGCAATACGACCACCACCTGGGGGTGGATGAAAGAGGCCTCCTAGAAACAATTTCAGTCCCCAGAGGTTTTCCACAAAAGCAAAGGGAGGAGACACCTCTGTCAGGCAGGGGCCGCCTCCCAAGGCAAGGACAATGTCCAGCATTACTCGCCGTCTAGGGTAGTCTGATGAACTGGCCCCTGTGCTGAGCAGGAAACTGAGGCTCTGGGGCTTGCTCAGGTCCCACCCTCTTCTGTGGGTGTTGTGTCATTCATTTAGTGACTTCCCTCAAACACCTGGAATCCCTGGCCATCTGCTCATTTCATCAGAAGCTGCAGAAGCTCTGGTGACTGCACAGTGCAAGTGAGTGAATGGGCACCCTCAACTATCACAAAGCTCTCTTCCCAGAAAGGACCCCTGTCCTGTGCCAGGGGGTGAGGTCTCCATGGGGACTGTGGACGTTCACCCCTCCCAGGTCCAGCGTGGGGCTCCCTCCCCTGGGTCGTGTCTGCCACCTGGAGATGCAGTCTGTGCAGACTGCTCTGGCCAGATGGGGTGCAGAACTTGAAGCCTCAGAGGCAGACACTAGAGTTACAGGAATCTAGACACCCCTCCCACCCCCGGAAGTAAATCTCCCGGGGAGGGGGGGCGGAGCGTCTGTCATGTGACACGGGAGAGGACGAAGCCAACGGGAGTCCACGCAAGGAGCGCGCCCTGGGCAGCGGAGCTCGCGGGGTGGAGACGGGCGGGAGCGGCACCGAGGGCACACCCGCCGGGCCCTCCCCACTCTCACGGCCCCAGGATGTGCCAGGCTCGCTGCTCGGGTTCACCCAGGACAAATCTGCTCTTGGGACTCGGCTTCGGGAGGAGCCCACGCACCGCGGGGCCCTGGCCGCTCGGCCGCCGGGACAGTAGAACAGGGTCAGTGGGCTTCCACTCAAGGCCAGGATTTCGGCAGGAAACCCCGCGCGACAGATGTCGTTATCAAAAGTCCTTACTGGACGAGGACTCCTAGCACGGAGGCTGACGGCCCATTTATCTAGAAAGCTTGAGCCAAACAAAGGTTTCCGGCGGTCTTACTGGTGTTAACGTGGGGTGTTTATCATGAAGAAAGTACTGTACGGCTCCGCGAGGGAAGGCCCTGCAGGAGGTTCCGGGCCGCCAAACTCTGGGCAGGTCCACGATCCCCGCCGCTGCCCTTTTTTCAACTGCCTGTAGCACTGGAAGCTCGCTGCCGGCTTGGGAGATCCCTTCCGGGTCGAAGGGCGGAGGGGGCGGAGCGCTCAGAGGGCCCGCCCTCCGGCTGATGGGCGGGGCCTCTGTGGTACGACGTCGTGCGTGGCGCAGCCATCTTGGAGCCGGGCGATGGCGTCCTCAGGGCGGAAGTGTGGCGTGGAGGGAGCCGGTGTTGTCAAGTCTGTGACTCTCAGGTGTTCCCTTGATCTGGCTTCCCAGGCTCCTGTCAAGTTATGGTAGGTGACCTTTGAGGGGGCCGGACACCCTCACGGCAGCATTGGTGAGCGTGAACGGCCGCGGGACTCCGTGAAAAAAGGGGCGATGTTAGAGTCAGGCGACAGAGCCGGCAGGGTGCCTCTGCCTGACCCATGTCCCCCCTCTCAGGTCCCCTGCCTCAGGTCCCTCCTCTCAGGTCCTCCCTCTCAGGTCCCCCCACCCATGTCCCCCCTCGCAGGTCCCCCCCTCTCAGGACCCTTCCTCAGGTCCTCCCTCTCAAGTCTCCCCTCCCCACGTTGCCCCTTTCGAGGGACACCCTCCCTCCCTCCTAAAGGGCTGTTCTGGAAACCTGAGCTAGCCACTTAATTATTGTTCCAGGTGCTTTTTGAGGTGTGTCATGGAGTGGACACCAGGCAGTTTTGTGTAAAACTTACAGGCTGGGAAGATAGGTGACGGTGGACAAAGCTTGTATTCCAGCATGAGTCAGTTAAGGACTTGGGGCGCTGTCCCGGTGGCCTGTGGCTTGGACAGCAAGTAGAGCAGGCTTGCAGGGAGGGAGAGGGACGTGTTGGAGACAAAATTTGGTGAATCAAGGCACAGCAAAGGAGCCGTGACCTTTTGCACACCTGTGAAGCTGGTCTCCTGGGATCCACATCCAATCTTGCCCCACCACCGTCTGCTAGGGTGTAGATGGCGGCTCCCACTGGGAGTAGTTGTGGCGTCTGGGGGGTGGAGGCTAGGGGTGCTGCTCAACACCCACAGGGGGCCCCACTGCCACCCTATCTTGGTGAGTCCCTGAGTTCTAACTTGGAGGCCGCCTCTCCTTGTTCCTCCACAGTCCCTCCCTCCTTAAGCCCCCTGGCCTGGTCCTGGGCAGGGCCTGGGTTGTGCAGGTAGCCAAGTCCCACCTTCTGGGGGGCCCATCTCTAACGGGCAAATGCGTCAATGGCAGGGTGAGAGTGCTCCCCGCGGTGTCTGGAGGCTCTGAGCCGGTCTTGTGCCGAGGTCTGTGGAGCTGCATCTCGGAGGAGGGTCCCAGCAGCCCTGCCAGGACAGAGTTTCATGTTACATTCACCCGAATCCCAAAAAGATACCTCTTGAATCTCCACGACTTTGTATGGTGGTGTCAGGTGGCTCCATCCTCGGCTGGCTGGGCCACCTGTGTCCCCTGCCTGGCACTAGGTGGAGCCACAGGCGCATGCAATCACCTCCCTACGTTGCAAACGCTGGACCTAGCTTTCAAATTCGGTCTCAGGACCCCTTAACTCTCCTTAATAAATCCACTACATGTAAACATCACGTTTTAAAGAAAAACAGCATTATTTTCCCATCGTTTTATGTTTGTGCAGATCTCTTAAAGGAGCTGCATTCTTGGCTCTGCTTCTGCTGAGTCGGTTCCGACTTTGCCTGTCAGGTACATAGCCTCTGGAATATCCCACTGTACCCTTTCAAGAGGTCAGGGGTGAGAACATATAGTTCTTCGCAGCCCTATGACCCTGGACCCACCTCGTGAACCACGTATGGTTGACTCATGCCCTTTCTGGTGTTCTGTCCCCATTGATTTGCTGCTTTTTTTTTTTTTTTTTTTTTTTTTGCGGTACGCAGGCCTCTCACTGCTGTGGCCTCTCCCGTTGCGGAGCACAGGCTCCGGACGCGCAGGCTCAGCGGCCATGGCTCACGGGCCTAGGCCGCTCCGCAGCATGTGGGATCTTCCCGGACCGGGGCACGAACCTGTGTCCCCTGCATCGGCAGGAGGACTCTCAACCACTGCGCCACCAGGGAAGCCCAAATTTGCTGCTTTTTGATTCCTTTTGTTGAAGATAAGGGGGGTCAGTCATAAAATATTTAGTATAATTTTATGAGGAGAAATGAGCTTGTGGAAATATGATTTGTAATCAAGGTTACTCTGCCTGTTGGTCTTGCTGAGGCCCAGATATTTGAGATTCCCAGAGGACACCGTCTGTGTCAGAGACTGGGTGATTGTGAGGGTCTTGGTCCTTTCACCTTTTGGGGTCTATGGAGAGACTGGGCTGCTGTGATTGTGGGGACATCTTGCTACTTAAAAAAATTAAGTATAGACTTAATTAAAACTTTCTTAGAGCAGATTTAGGTTTACAGAAAAACTGAGCAGGAAAGACAGAGTCCCTGTGTGTCCCCTGCCCTGCGCACCCCCCGTCACTAACCTCTGCGCTTGTGAGGTGCGCTCATCACGGTTATGAACCAACGCCAACACAGTGTTAAGTAGCATCCTCTTCCTGTGCCAGGCCCCCGTGATGTGTGGTCCTCACATCTCCTGGGCTCCTCTGGGATAGGGTCTCTGGCTTAGTTTTGATGGCCTTGACCATTCTGAGGTGTGCTGGTCAGGGATTTCGTAGGGTGCCCCTCAACTGGGGTTTGTCAGATGTTTTTCTCATGGTTAGGCAGAGAGATGGTGACTGCTGCTCGGACCACGACCTTTCTGTATGTCCTGCTTCCCTCCCCTAAGATTGAGAGGGGCTAGAGGCACTGAACAGGGTCCTTCCTGTCCTCCTCAAAGGGAGAAAGAGAGAGGGAAGGGGCGAGAGCCTGAGGGGATGGCAGCCTGGGGCCAGGAGAGCATGTGGTGTCATAGAAGCAGCAACAGCAAAGCAGGACTGAGGGAGATGGAGGCCCAATACCCTTGAGCATCTGGTGGAGCATCTGGTGGGAGCACCTGGTGAGGAGCCCTGCAGCCCCTCCGGTCTGAGGCCTCATCTCAGGGGGAGCCGAGGCTCTGCTTTGGTGAGGGACTCCTTGGTCCTGGTGGCTGAGCTCTGTCCGGGGAGCACATGTCCTCCCAGCTCAGCCCATGTTCCCTGGATCCAGTGGGCAACCAGCCTGCTGTCTCCCCGCTGGGCTTGCTCTCAGGTGAGCTAATGGGATTGTGAGTTCAGGCTGTCGTCTCCTCAGACTCCCCCTTTGGCTTTTCTGGGAGGCCTCACTCTGGCCTCAGGGCCTTGAGCCACTGCTTTCACCTGCTTTGCCCCTCAGGATCCCCATGAGGCTCTGAGGCCCCCGATGGTGCTAGTCATGGGTGACCAGCTCCTGCTGAGGGCCAGGCTCCACAGGGAGCAGGCAGGAGGGGTGTTGGGGAGCATGGGTGTGTGCACTGACGAGGT
The DNA here is from genome assembly GCF_949774975.1 of Lagenorhynchus albirostris. Taxonomy (NCBI): domain Eukaryota; kingdom Metazoa; phylum Chordata; class Mammalia; order Artiodactyla; family Delphinidae; genus Lagenorhynchus; species Lagenorhynchus albirostris. The sequence goes on from NC_083109.1 coordinate 49,954,163, forward strand.
GGTGACTGTAGGGGCTGGTGGATACTCTGGGCTGGATTGGGAGGTGGGGGCCCCACTCCAGGCTGTCCCTGTCACCTTCCCAGCACTTGGGGTGGGAGCAGCCTGGAACCGTATGGCAGTCTGGGCCTTACCCCTCATTGTCCTGGTGACAACTGGTTTGTGGAAAAGCCTGTTTCCTTCCTAGAAAAAGAATGTTTGGCTCCACTCTCCACTGACATGTCCTTAATGAGTGAGGATGCTGAGTGAGGATCGAGGCTCCTGGCTTTTCATAAATGTTCTTAATGAGCCTCTGTTTCTTGTTGTCTCTCAGGCACAGCTGATGGGCAGTCTTCCCATCTGCAGGACCCGCCGAGGCAGCCCCCCCACCCCCCGGGCAGCAGGATGTGGTCGCAGAGGTTCTTGCTGCCTTTGAGAGACGGTCTCCGGACCCTTCTTTTCTGTTGGCTCATGGCTTCTCCCAGACCCTCCACCTGTGTGCATCTCTTCGCCCCGTGGCTGCCCAGCCGAGGAATCTGCTTAGCATTTAAAGCAGAAACAGAACCAGCCCTGCCCCCCAGAAATTGAACTTTTTGTTGTTTGTCTTCAGAAAAGCAAACCAGGTGTTGAGTTGGGCTCATCTGGATTGCTTCAGCCATGGGTGAACAGCCAGACCTTCCCATTTCAATATCCACACGCCTCATTTCTCCCTCCCTAGTGAGGGTCAGAGGTGCTTTGGTTGTGCATGACACAGGCTACCCCATTTCACTGCTGGAGAGCTCAGAGCTCGCTGTGTAAGAAACAGAGGGAGGTAAGAGAAAGGAAAGCAGGATGGCCCCTGCTGATCATGCTCCCAGGAGCCTTCTGTACCCTGGGAGCTGGGCTCACAAATGGTCTGGTGTTTCAGGGATGGGCCTTATTTTGGAGCCAGACTGCTGGGGTTCACATTATGGTGTTGTCTCCTCCTGGCTGTGTGGCTTCAACTTCTCTGTGCCCTCGTTTCCTCACTTGTGGACTGGGGTTAACCCCACAGGGTGTGAGGATTAGATAAATTAAATCATGGAAGGGGCTAATGGTCAGTGCTGTGTAAGTGTCACCCCAAGGTGATTTTTTTTTTTTTTTTTTTTGTGGTACGCGGGCCTCTCACTGTTGTGGCCTCTCCTGTTGTGGAGCACAGGCTCCGGACGTGCAGGCTCAGCGGCCATGGCTCACGGGCCCAGCCGCTCTGCGGCATGTGGGATCTTCCCAGACTGGGGCACGAACACGTGTCCCCTGCATCGGCAGGCGGACTCTCAACCACTGCGCCACCAGGGAAGCCCCCACGGTGATTTTGATGATGGTGGTGATGACGATGATGATGATGGTGGTGATGATGGTGGTGATGATGGTGGTGCTGGTGATGATGGTGGTGATGATGATGATGGTGGTGATGATGATGATGGTGGTGATGGTGATGATGATCATGATGGTGATGGTGATGATGGTGGTGCTGATAGTGGTGATGATGATATTGGTGATGATTATGGTGACAATGATTTTGATGATGGTGATGATGATGTTGGTGATGTTGATGATGGACTTTTCAGCCTTGACTGAACCAGGTCCTGGAGCTACTCCTAACTGCCGGGACTCATTTAGAGGATGCCAGACCGCCATCCCATAGACCCAGTCCTAGCTCCATTCTTTCCAACCACCTGACTTTGACTGTGGAAACATGTGGGACTGTAATGTAATAACATTCCATTTCATCTCCTTAGTTTTTCTCATATTAGAAAAGAAACACATATGAAGGAATATAATGGGTCCCGTGTAAAAACAAACAAGATGTGTATAAACTCAAAAGTCAAAACATAATTTAGAGGATCATAAAAGGACTCGCTGCTTGGTCTTTTTTGGTGCCCCAGTACGTACTGAATTGACAAAATATTTAGGTCTCAGGCATTTCCAAGCACATGTCTTGTATAGGAATTTAAGAATGCTTGTGTCTTTATTTATTTTGGAAGGGGAGGGGAATTTATTCATCTTATTCCAAGTGGAAGAATATCTGATGTATCAGGACAGAAATCTTGTCTTTTGTTATTGTCACAAAACTTTATCAGAGGCTCTAAACACAACCATGGTTTCACTGGAAGAGTAAACCCTGGAGCGACGGGATGCTGGAGGTGATGGGGAGGCAGCACATGTGAGCAGGATGCTTATCCAAGCTGCTCAGCAGCATCGGTATAGCCAGGGTTCCAGGAAGCAGCCAGCTGAAGGGTCTCTGTCAGAGGGTGTTCTTGTGACCAGTACTTAGGGTATCATGGACCGTGGGCCACCGGCTCGGCCTGGGTTGGGGGAGGCTCTGGCATGTCTGGCCACCCGCTTCCTCACCTCTGTCACCGGCTTCCTGGAGTGAGGACCTGACACGGTTCCTCTCCTCTGCTCCACAATGGGCTCCCAGGCTGCCGTGGGGGCCACACTCCCTTGTTGGTTCCTTCTTCACTGGGTGTTCTAATCATGTGGGAGATTGAGTGGCCCTTAAAAGATCTGCTGGGCCTGGTCTTGGAGGAAAGAGCAGATGGAGCCTGTGCAGCAGCGAGTCCTGCAGACCCCGGGGACTTGGCCAGTGCTGGGTGACAGGGCAAACGTGTGGTTAAGGGCCGTGAAGGGGATCAGGATATGCCGAGCCAAAATATAGCACCTTGGCGTGAGGTTTATTTTGAGCTGAAGGCATTCGAGAATCAATAGATGCAGAAAGAGGCCTTTCTGGAGCGTCCCTCATCTGAATAAGAGCAACTTCTGGGAAATAAGGCTGCTGTAAATTTCTGTCGGGCCTGTCTGCTTCCAGGGGCGATACTGTGAATAAATCCTATCCCAAGTTCCTTCTCGGAGACATTATCACATACCTTTTTATGTTTCAATTGTTCTCTTAAAACCCGTTTGTCTTTCCTAAAGAGACTTGTTTTTCCTGTAGGAAGGCTTTTCTCCCGGCTCCCTTTCCCCTATTAAATTAGGTATATAAGCATCTAATTGAAACCATTTACTGAGCCAGCTACTTTTCTTGGCTCCCATGTGCATATGAATGAACTTTTTTCTTCTGTTAAATCTGTTGTCAGTTTAGTCCACACACGTCAGTTACTGAACGTGAGAGGGTAAAGGAAAAGGTATTTCCTACCCTACAGCTTCCTTCACCACAGAGGCTCCGTAACTTGGCCAGACATGGAGGTGGGGTGAGGCGATGCGGGTGGAGGGGGCATGGGGATGTGCGGGCAGGAGCCGGGACTGCCCCTCCTCCCCTTATGTGTGACATCACGCTCAAAAACTCACCAGAATGAGTGGGAAGATGGAGATTGATCCCCTAGGCAGACAAAAGATGGCTTTTCTTCAGAAACAAAACATTGTCAGGCAGGAAGGTGAGTGAGAAGAGAGGTCCCAGCGAAGGCAGGTAAGGGTTGTAGAGAAGGGAGGGGCGTGCCTTCTACAGGGCGGGCGATGCGTCATCGTCTTGGGGGCTACACGTGTCAGAAAACTGAAAAAAATTTTAGCTTTTTCCTGTGTTTGGTTTAAATTCGGTTCAAAATGTCCCACATAGGAAACAAAAGGGGAATTTGCTGTGTGCTCCCACTGCACCCTGAACTTGTCATCTCCTTGGCGCTCAGAGAGAACAGTGAGTCCATCGGCTCCATCACCTGAGCCAACAGGAGCCACTGGGCCTCAGCCAGCTCTGGTGACCTCTGCCCTCAGGAGGAGCTGGGAGCAACCTGCGTGCAGGACGTCTGCCCCTCCTTCTGGAAGCCACACCCTAACCAGGTGCAGATGTGCTGGGCGGAGGTTTGCTGAGATGATTTAGAATGTTTATCATTGGAAACCTAATGTTCAGGTTGCAAGTGTGAGAGGTCATACCCGTATTTTCACGTAGATACAGAAGAACATATTTTCTGAATTTTGGGGAGCTCCCTTAAATCATGCTGGATTTTCAGGGCGAGACACTCCAGAATGTAAGAGAGTTAAGATGCAAAATGCTTTAACACGGCTCTCTAGCATCGTGTGTGCTTGGAGTACATCTGTTGAGAATTTTGCGTGGGCCCTGCTTTTGTGGAAACAAATCCGAATTGCCTGTTTATCAAAGGCGGAAAATTAAGGAGATACTGAGCTCGTGGTGCAGGGAATGGACGTGGTGGCACAACTTGGAAGTGGTAGAAAAATTATTTGTCACTATTATAAGCTTAATGGTGACATCTGGTATCACTACGTGTTTTCTGGCTTTTTCAGTTGAATTTTGGTTCTTCAAACCCTCTCCGGGATTGGAGGTGGCAGTGGGCTCAGGTTTCAATGGTGTGGAAGCCCTGGCTGCTGTCTTACATTACTTGGCTTGAGGTGTCAACCTGACCTCTGGGTCATTCCTTATGCTCTGGGATTACTGGGGTCCATTTCTTCCCAGGAGAAAATAAAATATAAAATATACTGGATGATAATGTCCTTTGATCAAAGATCCTTAACAAGGGAACACCCAGGAGATCATTAAAAGGCTGAGATCACCCCTCCCCCTGTTTCCAAACATTGACCAAAGGTCACAGCCTGTGTACTGGAGGGCATGCTGGACGACCCTGCGAACCTTACGTGAGCACTGGGACCCTGCACGCCCAAGCCTCCTACATACAGGGCTACAGAAAGGCGAGTGGAAACAGGAGAAAGACTATTCAAATGCACTTCCCCAGAGAAGATAGGTAGATGGCCACCAAGCACCTGAAAAGATACTTGGCAAAATGCAAATCAGAACCACCACGAGATACCATTTGCCCCCTCTCTGGTGGTTATAATAAAAATGCAAAATGACAAGTGCTGGCGTAGATGTGGAGAAATTGGAACCCTCGTGCATGGCTGGTGGGAAACAGTCTGGAGGTTCCTCAGAAGGTTAAGCACAGAGTTACCAGGTGACCCAGCAACTCCACTCCTGGGTGCACACCCGAGAATTGAAAAGAGGCACCTGAGCACATACCTGCCTGCCCACAGTCATTCCTGCACAGTCACTGCAGCCGTAAGGTGGAAAGAGCCCGTGTCCATTGACGAATGATGGATAAACAGAACGTGGTCATCCGTACAAGGGGGCATCATCCCGCTGTAAAAAGGAATGAAGTGCTGACACACTACAATGTGGATGAACCTTGAAACCATTATTCTAAGTGAAAGAGCCCAGACAGAAAGGGCCACATACATGACATGAGTTCACTTGTGTGTGAAACATCCAGGACAGGTAAATCGAGAGACAGAAAACAGATCAGCGGGTGCCAGGGGCTGGGGGAGGGGGTGGGGAGTGACTGCTAATGGGTGTGGGGTTTCATTTTGGTTGATGGAAAAGTCCGGAACTAGACAGGTGTGATGGTTGCACGAGGGAGACCAGCGAGACTCCTTCCCCATCTGTCCGAGTGAGGACAGGGGATGGTGTCAAGGGTGCAAGTGTGTGGTGCTGAGAGGCCGCCTCTCTCCATCCGGCCCTTCCCATAGGGTTTCACGAGCTGAGAGCTGTAAGCTGGGGTCTTAGAGGAGCCAACCCCTCCTCCCCAGCAGGAGGAGGATGTTTCCTGTGGTGGCGAGGGGCACGGAGGTCCGGGAGCCACGGTACAGCCCCACGGCTTCCCACGTGGTCTGTTCTCTTGACAGGTTTGGCTGCGGTGAGTTTTGTGTGGCTGTTAGATATCTTCCCAGCAGAATCCCCAGAGAATTCTGAATTTCAGTTGCACTTTCTAAATTCTCATTAAGAGCTTTCACCCAGAGAAAATGATGGATTAGATTTTGCCGTTGGAAAGAAGCCAGATAAAATTAGATGACTTTTAGTCCCCATGGCCCGCGCCTCACTCCCTGCTTTTTTCTAAAGTCTTTGCTCTTCTTTCTTGGTTCCCAGCAAACAGGTGCCTGCGGATGTTTATTCGTTGAAAATACTGATGTGTGCAGCTCCCTTCGAGCCTCTCTGCTTTTGTTTCACGAGTGACTTTGCTTTTGCTCCAATCTCAAGTCGAAGACAGCTTTGGGCCTTGGGCTCCATGTTGGCCAGTGTGTGGTTTCTTTCTTCTCTTCAGTAAAGCTTGTTAGTTGTTAGAACTTTATAGCCGTAAGCTGATAGAATATTTTGCTGCACAAAAGAAATTAATCTGATTCCTTGTCTGTATCTTCTTTTCTCTTCCAAACTCTCCTTCTTGGCAAAGTTAACCCACTGTCCCATCCAAGTACAATTAGGAGTTTGCCTCCCAACCAGCCACTTTTAGCAAAGCTGTGTTCTGATAGGCGACTGTCTTCTGTTACCGTGTATGGATGGTGAATTGTGAAAACAACTATTATTTCTTCCCGCATCAATACAAGGAAGAAAGATTATTCTGCACAAAAACTAAGACTTAGATTGGTCTGGAGGAGCTGATGAAACACATTGGGGAAGCCCCCTAAGGCGGTTGTTGTTTACAGGGGGCGCGGACATCGGCGTTATTCATGCGAGTGTTGGTTTAAATTCCACATGGTGTTGGCTTCAGCACCACGTGTACTAAAACTGGAACGATACAGAGATTAGCACGGACCCTGTGCAAGGATGACACGCAAGTGTGTGAAGCAGTCCATATCTTTTCATGATCATTAAGTCAGTTTTCCCAGAAGAGTGATTTTCAGATGGGTACCCGGCCCCCACCTCTAGGAGGCTCTGTCAGGATTTTGAGACAATATGGCCTGAAAGAAAAATCACATTAAATTTTATGTTATGGTTTGCATTTGGAAAATTTTCTAAAAATAAAACTCATTTTTATTTCACAGTACTAATGTGGATCAGAAAGTATGACAAAGTCTTCCTGGCTGATAAGGCTGCGTGGAATATACATTCTAAGAGAGTGATCTTCAGGGTAGGGAGAGACAAGTACAGGTGGGAATTTTGTGATGAGCACAAGACTGCTTCTAAAGCTGCCAGATTCTCCTTTTCACCTTTGTTCCTGCAGTTCTGTTACTTGCCACTAGATGTGTGTGAGTGCTGTTAAGGACTGCGGTCGTTAGTATGATAGATCTATTCCTGGCAATCCGTAGATACGCATAAATTCCACGTGGAATTCAGCAGAGATCTTGAGCAGGTTTCAGATGCCTCACCCCCATGTGTCCCGGCATCTTAAATTAATCGTGTGGGAAAGCTCTCCACTTGCAACAAGGGAGATTTTTGTGCTGTATTCAGACGTGGGCGGATCCCAGTATGTGTTACCTGGCGCCTGGGAGGAACCTGTGGTCCGGGACGCGGTCAGAAGGACCTGGTCATAAACGACAGGCTTTCCAGGTGAAAACCTCCCGATTATCCTTCTGTGGTGCCAGTTTTGGCAGACTAACAGCACCCACCAAAAAGCATCCTTTCCGTCCTCCTGCCCCCAAATTTTAATGTCGTCCCAAAGGTGCTCTCATGGCAGCTGAAAGGAAAGTTTAATGGACAGTTTTATTGGTTTCTCAAGCCTGTTTCAAGATGATGCCGAAATCCCTTGGAATGTTTCTGGGACCGCGGATTCAGGGAACAACAAATCACCACCAACTGGGGGCCCGAGACAACACTGGTTCTCTTGCAGTCTGGAGCCTGAATCAGAGATTCAGGTGTCTCAGGGCTGCGCTGCCTGTGGAGGCTCTCGGGGGCTGGAAGGGGGAGGGTCCAGCCTCTGGGGCACCAGGTGTCCCTGGGCTGTGGCCGCGTCACTCCAGCCTCTACCTCCATCTTTGCGTGGTTTCTCCTCTGTCAGGACTCCAGTCGTTGGATTGAGGGCCGCCCTGATCCAGGATGATCTCATCTTAAAGATCCTTCACTTTATTACGTCTGCAAGGACCCCGTTTCCAAATAATGTCATAACCTGATATTCAGGTTGTATTCATCATGTTTTACAATTTTCTGTACCTTGTGATGTCTTGACATCTTAAGAAACCTTTTGCTTCCAGACCCCACACCACCTCTTTATCCACCTCTCACACACGGTGCCAACATTCCCCCTTGCCCTTAATCACCCAGGAAGAGGGACCAGACAGCTGGGGACAACCCCAGCACCCCCAGAACTGATAAAGGCTCTCCTAGGCCTCCCCCTGACTCCTGCTTCCACTCGGGTGTTTCCCCATGGCCCTGCATGTGTGGCCTCATCTCTAGGACCCCTGAGTCTAATAAACTTTGTCTTCCCGAGCTATTCTTCTGTGCCCACACATGTCCGACCGTCTCATAAGAACACAGAACAGTCTGGGCACAGATCAGGGTGGATGTGGATATTTGGGGACACTCGTCAGCCCCCACGTGGACTGCACACACGTGTACATTGGCATTAGGCCAGCAGGTCTGGCCACTGTCCCCCTCCCGTGATGCACACCGGGACAGGGTGGCCAGTCACCTGCTGGGATGACCCCCATCCCAAGGCTGAGGCCCCGGGAACCTCCATCCGGGCTCCGAGGTGCTGCTGACTCTGTGCATTTCAGATAAGCAGGAAGTTCCTGAAAGGAAAACCACAAGCTTTATTTTTATTTAATTCCAGCCATTCTGTGGTTTTTGGAGATGGTCTTTAAAGATTTGTTTTTGATTTTTATCTCAAAGAGAATGCAGAAAAGCCCATGGGTCGGGCTCCAGAGAAAATACACACAGAGAAGAGAAGCAGCGAGCTTGCCCCAGGCAGCTGTGGGGAGCAGGCAGGATGGGCCTGGGGGGCACACTCTGGAGGAGGAGCTGTGGCTCCACCAGCTGGCGCTGCTGCCTGGAGCCCCAGCCTGGGCCACGCGGGGTGAGTCCCCACAGGCAGAGGGGCCGAGCGGGCTGTCGGGTTTAGGGGAGGTCTGCTTTCATTGTCACCGGCCCGGAAAACACACCAGGTTCCTTGTCCCCCCCACCCCCCCCGCCGCGCCCCCGCCCTGGCCATAGTGAGGGTGACAGTGCCTCAGGGGTCCCATTCGATGCCGCAGGGGACCAGAGGATGGAGAAATGGCTTCCTAGAAAACACTGTGAGGGGTGCCCATTTGGGGTAGGTCAGATGGCTGGGAAGAAAGGAAGGGTCTTCTCTCTGAGAGCTGACCCTGGCCCTGGCCCAGAGCTGACACTGGCCCTGGCCCAGAGCTGTGGCTCTGCCTGCACCCCTGGGAGGGAGGAACTTGCTCCGAAGGCAGACCTCCCGCGCCCGCCCTCTGAGAGCAGAGGTCTTGCCTGGAGCAAAATATCCTTGAGGTCTTCCCTCTGGGTCCTGCCCCCTGGATTCTGGGAGGTCTCTGTGCTGAGGGAGGGTCACCAAGTTCTTAGGGAAAAGCCAAAGCAAATTCAACATAAAAGCTAATCTGTGCTGTAGGGTCTTTTGGGAAGGGAAGGCGCTATGACAAGTCAGCACGCCCCAAGCCCACCTGGGTGGACCCTGTGTCAGTCATGATGCATGGTGGGCCTGGAGGACAGGCCAGCATGCGAACATCTCCGTCCCCTCTGTCTGGACTTGGTGCCCTTAAGCTTTTGAAGAGCGGGGACTATGGCCTCGTGGGGACCTCAGTTTGGGTGTGTCTAATGTTGCTTCAGGACAGGGGGTTCACGCGTGTTCACCTAAGCAGGATTGGGAGGGCGTGATTTCCATGTGGCTTGTTTCTGGCAGTGTTCACTGTGATGGTCCATCAGCACCGTGTCCGCCATGCCTCTTTCCCCCGCCGTAACCTTAGAACTCCAAAGGTCTTGCTCCTTGTTGGACTCTCCATTCATTCATTCATTCATTCAATGTCCTATTTCATGCTCCTGCCCCAGAGTCTGGGCCTTGGCCGGTGGGAGCCCCTCTTTGTGGGTCTATCCTTACTCTGGACTGAAGGTGTTCAGGCTCTTCTGTCCCCGCCCAGCCCTGGACGTGGCCACTCTGCAGAGCCTGGTGCCTTCAGTGAGAGGTAGGATTTGGAAAGTACTCTAGATGCTCTTGGACGGAGCTAAGGAACACGTGAACGTGCACACACACGTTTGTGCACTTTGGTCTGTAGCCACTTGGATTGAAACTGAGTTCACACCCATATGCCTCCCGATTCCACCCAACTCCACAGCCTCCCTCGAATTTCTGCCTGTGTGTGTGAGTGACTCGCTACCTCAACAGCGGAACCCTAGTCCTGCTGGTCAGAGCACTTGTCTCTGTTCTCGGTCCTCCGGCGTAACCACTCCCAGCCCTGCGGCTGTGGACGCCTGCTCTGTGGCTCCTGTCCCTGGTAAGGATGCCTGCCTTGTTCCGACCCATCTAGAAAGGGCAAAGCTGGTCTGGGAGTAAGTGAATAAGGAGGCAGAAGGGCTCCTCAAAGCTGGGGTGTGCGTGTGCACATGTGTGTATGTGTGTGAGCATGTCGGCACAGCTAAGACACTAATGTGTGGAACCAGGGTGAGGCGTGTTGGCCGCGGCACCTGCTCCTGCATCTGCGTGTGAAGCGGGGCCCTGCCTGGCTCCTCCGGTGAGTGGACGACCCCAGTGACACCCGGGGCTGACAAAGTCCTCTCTTGGTGGACACAACTCTGCTTAGCAGGGCTGGTCACCTGGGGTCGCCCTGCAAACGTCGGTGCGGCTGAGTTCCTACCTGTGCTGGACACTGCCGTCACTAGACTTTCTGCTGGGCTCTTTGTCGCCGTCCCCGCCGCTCTCTGGTCTGGACCCCACCCCCTCGGGCAGCGCACAGACGTGGCACAGTGTGTGCAGACCCCCTGTCTGCGTGTCCTTGCTTCCTGTCTGCCTCCCGTCCCTTCTCTCCCCTCACAGCTCCTTTAGGGCCCTGCTTTGCCCATTATTTCTTTTCCTTTGGGGAGCCCCCTATGCATCCCAATTAGCATTTGAAAGAGCCCACGTTTGGACTTGACAAACCGGAGGTGGTTTCTGGCTACAGCAGTGGGGCCAAGTCTACATCCTGTGACAGGGACCGACTAGGGAGGGGGTGTCCTTGCTCCTGGGCCGGAGCTTGCAGGCTGGCTGATGGGCTGATGTTTGCACCTTGGGCTCAGGCCTGTTTGCTTTCAGGGTCTGTGTTACTTTTCCCAGGGCTGCCTAACACACAGGCTGGGGCTTCAAACCACAGAAGTGCGTCCCCTAACTGTCTGGAGGCCAGAAGTCAGATCAGGCCGCTCCCTCTGAGGCTCCAGGGGAGGCTTCTCCTGCCTCTTCCAGCTTCTAGTGCTGCCTGCAACCCTTGGCGTCCTGGCCTTTGGACGTATCCCCCATCCGTCTCCGTCTTCATACGGCTGTGTCTTGCCTCCTCCTCCTAGAAGGCCACCAGTCTTAGCGGATTAGGGCCGCCCTGCTCCAGTAAGACCTCATCTTAACTAACTACATCTGCAAAGACCCTGTTTCCAGACAAGGTCCCATTCTGAGATGTTGTGGGTCAGGATGTCAACATCTATTTTTGGGGACACAATTCAGCCCATAGCAGGGTTCCGGCTGTACCATCTTGTATTTGACAGTATCAAAATTATTTAAGTTTTTAAATATTTAATTTTTAGGGATATGTACTGAAACATGAATTTTTTCCCCACCCCAGTGCTCCGAGTTCCTCCCCGAGAGATGGCCACCCCGCGTTTCTCGGTGTCCTGGGGACATTCTGTGTGCACAGAGCCCTCCACAGCCCTCCACACACACACCCTTCTGCACCTTCTGTGGTCTGTGTGTGGGGGGTTGTCTCCATCTGCCCGGCCCTTCTTTGGTGGATGTAAGGAGCCGCCGTGTTAGGACGCACATAATTTAGTGATGTTAGAATGTAGTAGAAAGTATTGGACATAACAGAGAAGCTCTTCGTAGAAGCTGTTCTCACAGGCACAGGTGTGACCCAAGTTCCTGCAAGGAAGTGCCAGATCATAGAGCGTGGCATTTATAATTCAGTTCTTTAACTTTTTATTGTGAAATGATCTCACATTTAGAGAAAAGTTGCAAAAATAGGTCAGTGAATCCTGCATTCCTTTCTCCCAGATTACCCAAAAGTCAATGTTTCCTATGTTTGTCTTCAGAGATTAAGTTGCATAATGGTGCCCCCCTCAACCCTAAATATTCCAGGGGTGTGTTTCCTAAACATGGGCGTTCATTCTCCTATGACCGAAGCATAAGTCAAAATCGGGATGTTAGCCTCGATACAATACTAGGTGTTCTCTAATCTGCAATTTGTACTCACATTTCTTTAATTGTCCCAATAATGACTTTTGCACACTTGTTAGGTTAATTCCAAAGTGTTTCATCTTCTTGGTGTCTGATGTTGATGGGAGTTATTTTGTGTGGACATGAAGCTCTGGATTTCTGTGTGATAATTTCATGCCTTTGTGAACTCGCTTATTGTTTGAGTCAATTTTCCCCATTGATTCTCTATGGCCAGACCTGCTGTCCAATGTGATAGTCACTTGTAGCTGTTGAATACTGATGCAAAAGCACTAACCAAAACATTGGCCATCAGAATACAACCCTATATAAGGAAAATAAAGCACCACAACCAAGGGGGATTTATCCCAAGACTCCGAAGTTGCTTCACTATCAGAAACTCTATACATAAAATTCACTATATAGACAGATTTCAGGAGAAAAATCACATGATTCTCTCCATAGGTGCAAAAAAAGCCCTGACAAAATTTAATGCCCATTGCTGATAAAAATATATGTGCAGGGACTTCCCTGGTGGCACAGTGGTTAAGAACCCACCTGCCAATGCAAGGGACACGGGTTTGAGCCCTGGTCTGGGAAGATCCCATATGCTGTGGAGCAACTAAGGCTGTGCGCCACAACTACTAAGCCTGTGCTCTAGAGCCCGCGAGCCACAACTACTGAGCCCACATGCCACAACTACTGAAGCCCACGCGCCTAGAGCCCATGCTCCACAACAAGAGAAACCACTGCAGTGAGAAGCCCACGCACCACAGTGAAGAGTAGCCCCCGCTCGCTGCAACTAGAGGAAGCCCGCGAACAGCAACGAAGACCCAACGCAACCAAGATAAATAAATAAATAAATAAATAAATGTATGTATGCACATAAAATAAAATGAAATGAAACCAAACACTCGGTTCCTCGGTCACAGGAGCCCTATTTCAAAGCTCAATAGCTGCATGTGGCTGGTGGGTCCTGTTTTGGACATGGAGGATGTGGAACATTCCATCATCACAAAAAGTTTAATTGCACAGCATTGCTCTAAGCTTTTCCAGGTAGACGATCATAGCCTCTGCAAATAGAGAAAGTTTCATTTCTTTTCCAGTTCGTATGATCCTCACTGATTTTTCTTGTCTGATTACAATGGCTAATGCCTCTGTACAGTGCTGACAGTAGCATCTCTTGTTCAGGGGGGTGATGGGTTTAGGAAATGGTATATATATTTTGTTTTGTGAAGAACGTATCGATCTATCAATATCTATTTTCCTTACTGTTTATATTTTTATCAGGAACGGGCATTAAATTTTGTCAGGGCTTTTTTTGCACTTATGGAGAGAATCATGATTTTTCACCTGAAATCTGTCAATATAGTGAATTTTATGTCTGGAATGTCTGATAGTGAAGCAACTTTGGAGTCTTGGGATAAATCCCCCTTGGCTGTGGTGTCTTATTTTCCTTGTATGGGGTTGTATTCTGATGGGCAATGTTTTAGTTGGTGCTTTTGCATCAATATTCATAAGTGATATTGGCTTGTAAATGTCTTCTTTCATACTGTCTTTATTATAGTTAGGTTACCAATGTTCTTCTTGCTTTAGAAAAAGAATATAAAAGTTTTCCCCTCATCTTCAATGCTGTGGGATAATTTGTAAAGCTTTGAGACCATCTGGTCCCTTGCTCTGTGGTGACCTAAATAGGAAGGAAATCCAAAAAATAGGGGATATATGTATATATATAGCCGATTCACTTTGCTGTACAGCAGAAACTAACACAACATTGTAAAGCAACTGTACTCCAAATAAAAAAAAAAGACCATCTGGTCCTTAAAGATTTGGTAGAATTTATCTATGAAATTACCTGTGCCTATTGCCTTTTTGTGGGGACAGGGGGCTGAGTGTTTCCTGGTAACTTTATTTCTTCCATGGAAATGGGTCTAAGTTTTCCATCTCTAACAGGGCCAGTTTTTTTAAAATTAATTAATTAATTAATTTTTATTTTTATTTTTGGCTGCATTGGGTCTTCATTGCTTTGTGCAGGCTTTCTCTAGTTGCGGTGAGCGGGGGCTACTCTTCATTGCGGTGTGTGGGCTTTTCATTGCAGTGGCTTCTCTTGCTATGGAGCATGAGCTCTAGGTGTGTGGGCTTCAGTAGTTGTGGCATGTGGGTTCAGTAGTTGTGGCTCGCGGGCTTTAGAGTGCAGGCTCAGTAGTTGTGGCACACAGGCTTAGTTGCTCCACGGCAGGTGGGATCTTCCCGGACCAGGGCTCAAACCTGTGTCCCCTGCATTGGCAGGTGGATTCTTTTTTTTTTTTTTTTTTTTTTTTTGCGGTACACGGGCCTCTCACTGTTGTGGCCTCTCCCGTTGTGGCGCACAGGCTCCGGACGTGCAGGCTCAGCGGCCATGGCTCATGGGCCCAGCCGCTCTGTGGCATGTGGGATCTTCCCGGACCGGGGCACGAACCTGTGTCCCCTGCATTGGCAGGTGGACTCTCAACCACTGCGCCACCAGGGAAGCCCTGGAAGGTGGATTCTTAACCACTGCGCCACCAAGGAAGTCCTCCTCTTATTATTATTATTATTATTTTTGGTTTTCTTCTATTTTCTCAATTAAGTTAACTAATGGATGACCTATTCTGTTAGTTTAAAAATTAGGATTTTGGTTTACTAATCATAATTGTGTTTTTTCTGTTCTTTACCCTGTAATGCCTCTTCTCATTTTTATTATTTCCTCTCTTATGCTCTCTATTGATTTACTTAGTTCTTTTTCTAAGCTTTGTTTGAGTTGGGAATTTAACTTGTTTTCATCTTTTTAAATAAAAATGTTTAATATTGTGAATTGCTCTATGATTAGTGCTTTAAATGTATTTCATAGATTCTGATGTGTAGTGTTTTCACGTCATTATTTTTTTTAGAAATTCTATACTTTCGGTTGTATTTCCCCACTCATCCAAGAGTTAATAGTTTAAAAAAATTTTTCCACATGAAATTCTTTTTCTGTCTGCTTTTTGACACTGTTAACAACTTGTGGTCTTATTGCATCATGATCAGTTCTATAACATTTCTACTTCATGGAACTCGCTGATGCTTCCTTTGTGACTGAATTAGATTTCTGTGGCTGTGTAACAGATTTCCACAATTCCACGGCTTGAGCCACACCTGTTTACCATCATCTCTCAGGTCCGTGGGTGTGAGGCCCCGCCCAGCTAGCCCCACTAGGGCAGTACAGGTGGAGGCTGCAGTCTTTGTGTGTGGGCGTCTCAACGAGGCTCAGGTGGGTGGCGTGAAGCCCTTGGCGAGGGTAATCACAGGAGTCCTAGCACCTTTTTCAAGTCCTGTGGCAGGCCCCACCCGCATTCAGGGCCCTGGTCACAGTAGGGTCTGGGCCCCGCTTGGGCCTGGGCTGTGGTCAGTGGGGCTCGTCCTCTCTCCGCTGGGACCCCCACCCTGTGCCCCCTCCCCACCTGCGTGCGCCCTGAGCAGAAAGGTGAGCGGTTCGGAAGGGGAGGCCTGAGTATGATTGTCCGCAGGTGGTGGGCTTGCTTTCCTGCTGATTGTGCACGAGGTCTCCAGCGTCCGTTCAGAGATGAGGGAAGAGAAATCGAGTGAGCTGGTGGGTACGTTCAAGGGACGGGGTCCGGGTTGATTTGCGCTGTGCTGACCCGCTGTCGGGCTGGTCCCCTGGGGATGACAGCGTATGTGGGGCCATGGGGAGGTGGGGGCTTGTGAGTGGATGGGGGAGGGGCTCAGGCTGGGCAGGTGGAGCTGTGGTGGGGGGCGCGCTTTGGGTGGGGTGGAGGCAATGGCGGGGAGGGGGGCTGTGAGGGGAAGGCGTGGGGCTGGGGTAGGGGGCTGGGGGCAGGGAAGCAGGGTGAGGGTCAGGTGTTGGACGTGACGTGCGGGGGTCGCCGTCAGCTTGATGTGCCCGGGTAGGGGGCCTGGATGTGTCTGGGGTCTCCTCGGTCATTTGTGTGGGGTCAGGCTGGGGCCAGGTGCAGACTCCGAGCAGGCCGGGTCACCTGCAGGGGCCGAATCCTGACCGCGGGACCGTCAGGGGATTTGCCGCTTTCCTGTTTGGAGGCGTCTCCACAGGACAGAGACCTGGAGACAAGGGTCCCCGCTGCCACATCTGTCAGGAACGGCGTCATCAGGAGAGGTGATGTTTGAATCACATTTGGTCGGGAAACAGCCAGGAAGGAGGCGGGTTCCTTCTCTCCTGTGTGAGGAAGACCAGGAGACTCACATCTGTGTGCTTTTCGTTATTTGTTATTTTTCCCTTTGCCTTTCTCACTGTCAGAAGCTAAGACCTGTAAGAAATAGATTAGGTTAGTGGTTTAAAAACCTCCCTGGAGGAACGCCCAGGCCGCTTCACTGAGATTCTACCAAATGTTTACACTACGTTGGGCTGTGAGCTGGGAGGCCGGCGTCCCTCGGCCCAGCTCTGTCCTTGAGCGCTGCCCGCGGGCACTGGACGTCAGTCCGAGTGAGGCCAGGGTCCGAAGCCACAGGCCAGTCAAGGCCCTTCTTGGAGGGCCTGGCTCTGGGGGATGCCCTGCGGCCGATACACAGGCCTTGTCAAGCTCTCACCTCAGGAGGACGAAAATCCCCATGAGGTTATTGACATGTTGGAATGATGCGTGGGGAGGCCGCTTGGCCTAGACGCTGTGAGCTGTGAACCTGCAAGTTCGAGGCCTAGCTCCAGCCTCTCACCTCCAGCTGTCGCCTATGACAGTCCCTAGGGGTCCTGCTGATGTGTTGACGCCCCTTCAGGGTCCCCCACCTGAGAGCCGCTGGGAGGGCACACCCGGGCTGAGCCTGGACCTGAGGGCGACCACACCAGGGGTGCAGCCCCTTCAGACCCAGCCTCTGAGGACCCCAGGGGGCGGGGGCGTCTGCAGGCCCACCCTGGGCCTGACCATGGTTCAGCACTAGACCCTGGGACACAGGGGTGTCTCCTGGGCCGGGGCCCCTGCCCTGGGGGAGGTGGCCTTTGTGTGATGCTCTGGCTGAGACATGGAGCTTGTCTGCCAGCTTCTCCCATCTGACAGTGGTGGCGTCCTGCCTTTTCTGGACTGTCTGCCCCCTCCCCGCTCTTGCCCAGCTCCTCAGAACAGAGGGGTCGGTTCCCAGCCAGACCGCTGTATGGTTTTCTCCACTGAGGAGGGGCATGGGGGAGAGGGGCGGCTGTGGGTGTGTAGATGCCCTTTGTCAGGTTCAGGAAGTTCTTGTTCTGATTTGCTGAGAGGTGGTGGTTGTTGTTTATCATGAATAGATATTGAATTTTGTCTAATGTTTTTTCTTCATCTGTTGATATGATTATATGGTGTTTCTTATTTGGTCTTTTGATTTTCAAATTTTGAAGCTGAGCCCACTTGGTTGCTGGCTCATTTTCTATTTCATGAGTGATGTTGGTCTGTGGTTTTCTTGTTTGTCCTTTCTGGCTTTGATTTGGGTAATGCTGACCTCGGAAGTGTTCCTTCCTTTTCTACTTTCTGGAAGGGATCGGGTAGAATTGGTGTTACTTTTTCTTTAAATGTTTGGTAGAATTCACCAGTAAAACCACCTGGGCCTGGACATTTCTCTTCCATAGTTTTAACTGCAAATTCAACGTCTTTGACAATTATAGTACTATTCAGTATCTATTACATTTTGGGTGAGTTTGGTTGTTTGTGATTTGGGGGGAATTGGTCCATTTCATCTAAGTTATCAAAGGAGGGGCGTTTCTGCTTCTGACTTGGGTGTGTCCATTGAAGCCGGGGCCAAGGGTGTGCCCCCAGGGCTGACCAGAGAAGTCGGAAGAAGCCTGGGGAGGGGGCTGCCCCCATCACATCCACACTAGAGTGGGATGGTGGGTGTGCTAGTGTCCTGGGGCTGCCAGATCAAATCACCACAACCTGGGTGGTGAGAACAGCAGACCCTCATCCTCTCACAGTCTGGAGGCCAGAAGTCAGACCAAGACAGAGGCTCCCTGGGAGGATCCTTCCAGCCTCTTCCAGCTTCTGGGGGCTCCCATCTCCACCTTCACGTGACTTCTCAGTCTGTGTCTGTCCTCTTCTGTCTCCTGTAAGGACACTGTCATTGGATTTGGGGCCTATCCCGGTAAGGCAGGATGATGGGGCCCTGGCAACGGCCTCCCCTGCTGCCCGGCCCTGTGGGCTGCTCTCTGGTGTGGCCCCAGGTGTGGGGTGTGCCCTGCTCCTGTCGGTGCGAGGGTGCCTTCCTTTCCTGGCCCCAGCTTGGACCCACTGGTCCTGAGAAGGCTGCGAGAGACTCGCCGGTTTCAGCTCAGAGGCTGGGGCTGCGGGATCATCAGGGTGGGCAAGTCTTTCCACAAAGCCCCTCGGCTTCTGTCCCTGAGCTGTGAGGTGCATGTGGGTTCCCACCTTGCAGGCTGGTAAGGATGGCTCAGCACTGGCCCTGGGCGCCCGTCCGGGAAGGGATGGGCCGCTGTACCCTGTGCTGCTTGCAGGGACCTGGGCTCAGCGCCCCACCTTGTTTAGGGACCTGTGGGCACCCTGACCAAGGGTGGACGATGCCAGCCCCAACCCCCCCCCACCGCTCCCGCCGTGAGCTGCCTCTGGCCCTTGCCAGCTGCGCGGTACAGATAGGAGTTCCGGGCAGTGTGCACTCTGCTTCCTGGGTCTGAGTGGGGTTCGGCTGCCTGTGCAGCTGTGGTGCCTGAGCCCCAACAGTGGCGGGCCAGCTGTCCCCCCAGCCTCGGGTGGGGCATTGCCCCTCTCATCCTGTGAAGAGGCGGCTGTGTGCCGGGTTTTCCTGGCTCTGCCATCTCCCTGCTAACCTGACCCGGGGAAGACAGATGCCTCTGCGTCCAGGGATCCTGGCGTCTTCCTTTTTGAGGCAGAGGAGGTGCCTGTGGTCTCAGGTGTCGTCCCCTCCTCTCCGGGCAGCTGTCCCCCTGACCCTTAGAGCATGGCCTGGCTGGTAGCCCCTCCAGGGCATCCTCTGCCAGCCCTGGGACGGGAGCAGGAGTAATTAGGTGCTGAGTCTCGGTGGGGTCAGCGGGCAGAGCCGCGTCAGGGCCTCTAGCTTCTGCCTCCACCTGGAAGCCCCCTCTGGGCTTTGCAGCCATTCCTGCCCCAGCACTCAGGGATGATAGAAGGGAACCCCCTTGATAACTGTGTCCCACCAGCCAAGACCCTGTGACACCAGCAAACGTGGAAGGAGCTGGTTGGCTGTGTGCACTGGGGGTTTGTACCCTGGCTCATTGCTGCCACAGCTGCCCTGGGTGTGTCAGTCAGTGCAGCCCCAGACTGGGCTGGGGGCTCCGGCAGGACCCGCCACAGCTCTGGGCAGGGGGCCGGGGGTCCTGCAGCCAGATGGTGTCCTCCTGGTGTCATCTTGGCTCCTCAGAGCAGCCGTGCTGCTGGGTGTCCTCGGGGAGGGGGTGGGGACAGGCAAGCGAGACCGCACGTGTGGGCGCCAGACAGCCGAGGTGCCCCCAACCCCGGGATGCTGGACCTTCCTTTGGAAGAGGCATCTGAACCCGTGTGTTCTGCGCTTGCCAGGAGCTTATTTCCACCTGCTTGGAGGTCAGTCCAGGCAGGCCCAGCGTGGCCACCTCTGCTGTGGCCCACAGGGTGGAGGGTCAGGTCTGGTGGTCACTCCTATTTCCAAAATATCTAGCTAGTCACACAATTTATGTAACTGTGATATTAGTATGAAATGTCATATACACAACTGTGTACCTAAGAAGCACCCCTGTGCCAGTGTGCCTGCACGTGTACATGTGTGGTCCTGCCTGTGTGCACACGTGTGTGCGGGGGCTCCACCGGCATCTGAGGTAGGCCTTGCCGACTCTGCTGGCCCCTCTTTCTCTCTTAGGGTGAGAGTCTCTCCTCCCCAGAAAAGTCTATGGAATAGGATGCCGCCCACAGCCCTGATCTGTGATTCCAAACCCCAAATGTCTCTTAGATGTTTGGCAAGAACCTGCGGTCGGTCCACCTGCCCTGTTTCTGTCTGGTTCTCCCGGTCCCTGTGGAAACCTGGAGTGTTGATGTTGATGCCTAGACTGTTCAGGCCCTGTGGCCGCACCTGATTCCCTCTGAACCCCCAAGCTGGCCCTGAGGGTCACAGATGAGGGACCAGGTGACCTGTGTCCTCGGCTCCTCATGGGGTTGGCCCATCCAGCACCCCAGGGGAGGTTGACAGACAAGGTTGGCACCCTTAGGGAAGGGCAGAGCGTTGGGGTGGGTCCCCTCCCAGGTGGGGCTCTTCCCCTTCAGAGCAGAAGGGAGCCTCTTGGTCTGTTTCCCCCTGGCCTGTCCTTATGGTTCTTCCTCCCAGCAAGGGGCCTGTGGTTCCATGGTGCCTGTTATGTCAGTTCCCAATGTATTCCTGCCTAGAGCTGCTAGTGATGGAAAGTGGGTGCCACCCACAGCGCCTCCCTTCTGCGTTGGGCAGGAGGAGCTCAAAGAGCCCCGCCCTGGGCTGCGGGCCTGCTGGTACCTCCCGGCATGGCCACTTGGGCACCTGCCTCACCATCTAGGGAGGAATTTGGCCCCTGTCCTTCCTAGGTGTCACCCGTGAATGCCCAGTGTCCCGCTCCCCTAGGGACTCATACCAAAATTTGCCTGTATCCAGGGCAATGTGCCCCCTGGGCAGGGGCGAGGGGTCCCAGTGGCTCCTGGCTGGGTGCGAAGGGCTCAGAGGGGCAGGTGGGGTCAAGGGCACAGATGCGTGGGGGGCCCTGCATGAGCTGATGGGGTGGAGCCAGTCCCCAGAGCAGAACCGTCCATCTCACTGCCCTGCATCCCGGACCCTTTTGGGTGGGGCTGCTGCCTGGGGAGGTGGTTGCCCACCTGCCCCCAGGTCATCGAGGAGGGTGGCTGTGGGGGCCACCCTGGGCCCCATGCTCTGCACGGCCAGATCTGGGCATGCAAGGCTCTCCTGAGTCCAGAGGCGCTGCCTCCTCCTCCAGTGTGTGGGTCTCTGGGGGTCCTTGCAGCACAGGGGCATAACCTGGGGGATTTAGGAAGAAAGGAATGTCCCATCTCCTGGTCTGAGGCCAGAAGTCCGAGGCTCCAGGGGAAGATCCTTCCCACCTCGTCCTGCTTCTGGGGGCTCTGGCATCCCTGGGTTGTGGCCGCATCACTGTCTCTGCCTCTGTGGTCACATGGCCTCCCCTGTGTCTGTGTCTCTTCCTGGTGTGAGGACGCTGGACATTGGTTTAGTCCCAGCCTAACCCAGCATCACCTCCTCTTAACTGATCACATCTGTAAATACCCTATTTCTAAGGTCATGTTCTGCGGTTCTGGGTGGATATGAACTTTGGGGGACAGTATTCAACCCACCACCGCTGACCTGCAGGCCCTCACTGGTGGAGGTGATGCCCTTGTGTGGGGACTGAGGAATATGGAACACCAGGCCCAGGGACACCTGTTCCGAGACTCCTAGTGAGGGACGCGTTGGGATGGGCCAGGGAAGGCCTCTGGGGCAGACCTGTGTGCCGAGACCCTGGGTCAGTGGGCAGCCAGGGGCATTGGTCAGCAAGGGGTGGGCTCATGGCACTGGGTCGACAAGAACAGCCGGCGGGTGAGGGGAGGATGGGATCCACTGGGGCTGGGCCATCGTCTGGGGGGCGTTGGCTGGGCCTGGTCCCCCCAGGACAGTGCATGAGCTCTGAACGTGCCATCCACTTCCACTGGACACGACAGTGAAAGGGCTTGATGGCCTCAGTGCCCAGTGGGGATGGTCAGACGGGATGGAGGGACAGCCCAGCCGGCGGCTTGCTCGGCGCCAGCCCTGCAGCTGCACGACGGCCACAATGGACTGAGGGGCATTGATGGGGACACAGTTGGCCCCTGATAACTCGCTCGCTAATGGTGCTTCATATTTTTTTCGTCTAGAAGAATTGTGTGAGTGTGAAGACCAGCGGGGAGATGGAGGCCACTTGATGAAGAGCCTTGAGCCCACCCCTTAAAGGAACAAGGCGCGTTTCTCCCGAGGCTCTGACAGCTGGCTCCTTCAGCTTCAGCCCCGGTTATTGAGATGCAAATGTGTGCCCGCGGGGAGCGCAGCTGCTGGCTGGCGCTGAGGCCCTCGCCCCAGGTGCAGCCCTACCGAGCCAGCGCCAGCGGGGGCAGTGACGCAGATGACCCTCCCAGGACAAATGGAACCGTGGACCCCGTGCAGGAGGAAAGGCAGGTAAGAGGAGTCATCTGGTTCTGCCGGCTTCACGTCACCGCTTTCCTGACTTTCAGCCCCAGAGCAAGGTGTCCTTGCAGGTAGACGTGGGCCAACCGGGCGCCGCCAGCTCTATCTCGGGAGGCTTTGTTCACTTGCTCTGGTCCCTCAGCGTTCAAGCGTTGACTTTAGAAAAGAACCAAACTGCCCTGGGCGGGAGGGAGGGCTGTCTGAAGCTTTTGAGTCTCATCCAGCAGGTTTACAAACTCAGGGAACAGAAAGCCCTTCCACGATGGGCAACCAGCAAAGGGAAAGTGTGTCAGTCACAGCGCAAGACAAGATGCGCAGGAACCCCACCCGGAGTCAAGTGGGCACAGCACCTTCTTACGCGTGTCTATGAAAAGACAAACACCCAGCTCTGGGCTCATATAATAAATACAGTGTAAAGGGTCTGACACTCAACGATGAAAACAGATTTTTCTGTCAAAAACGTTTTAATTGTGGATTGGAACACATACAAAAGTCCACAAAATGTGAGCTCAGAAAATGTTCAGAGGCTGAAGGTCGGTGTCCCCCAACGTGACCACAACCCTGCACTTAGCACCGCTTGCCTGTGAGCGTCGTACTGTAAGTGAAGTCACGAGGCGTGTATCCGAGTGCAGTTAAGTGTCCCGTTGTGTGAGTGCACGACCCCCGTCCACCTCTTCACTCCTGATGGGTGTTTGGTCTTTAGTGAACAGTGCTGCTGTGACCTGTAGTGCACACTTCTGTTGTGGACGCCCCAGGCATGGCGCAGCTGGGTCCTGGGTATGTACAGCGTCAACTTTTTTTTTTTTTTTTTTTTTGCGGTACGTGGGCCTCTCACTGTTGTGGCCTCTCCCGTTGCGGAGCACAGGCTCCGGACGCGCAGGCTCAGCGGCCATGGCTCATGGGCCCAGCCGCTCCGCGGCATGTGGGATCTTCCCGGACCGGGGCACGAATCCATGTCCCCTGCATCGGCGGGCGGACTCTCAACCACTGCGCCACCAGGGAAGCCCAAGTGTCTACTTTTAATAGATATCGCCAATCTATGCTTTTACCGGCATTTCCACTGCTTTGTGTCTTCATCAACACTTGGTATTGAAAGTCTTATTTATTTTAGCCTGCCGTAATGATATTTCAGGGTTTCTTTGTTTTCTTTTCAAGACCAACTTGACTGAGGGACAAGTGGTATTGTGCCAGAGCTGGCTTGTACTGCTGCACAAGACTGACCATGCACACCCCTTCCCAGCTCTGGGCTGAGTGATGTGGTGGGAGTGTCTAGATCATGGAAATTAAAAAATACTACAAATCAGGGCTTTGTGCAGAGAGTCAGTCGTACTTTACATGAAACAAAATGCACCTATTTTAAGTGTACAGCTTGATGGTTTTTGACAAATGTGTACACTGAGGTACCTACCACACAATTAAGATATGGAACATTTCCAGCCCCCGCAGATATTCCCTTGTTCCACTTCCCAGGGACAGAGAACAGGTCAATGGTTAGCCGGGGCGGAGTTGGGGAGGGATTGACTGGGACTTTTTTCCTCCCTAGAGTCCTATATAAATGGAATCATATGGTGTATATTCTTTTGTTCCTGGATTTGTTAGCTCAGCATGTTTTTGAGGTTCAAATGTGTAGCAATAATTTGATCTGTTTATTGCTAAGAATTATTTGCATGTTTACATGCATGTTTACAACACAATGGGTTCATCCACTTGCCTACTGATGGACCCCTGGGCTGGTCCCAGCTCTTTGGTTATTATGAATAGGTCGGCTAAGAACAGTGCTTAAAGGTCTCTGTGTTTTCATACCTAGGAGAGGAATGGCTGGGTCATATGGTAGTACATGTTTAATGTTTTCAAAATGCCAAACTGTTTTTCATGTGATTGTACCTTTTTATAGTCTTTCTTTCTTTGGTTGCGCTAGTTCCTTAGTTGTGGGACGTGGGCTCCTTAGTTGCAGCTTGCTGGCTCCTTAGTTGTGGCATGCGAACTCTTAGTTGCAGCATGCATGTGGGATCTAGCTCCCTGACCAGGGATTGAACCTGGCCCCCCTGCATTGGGAGCACGGAGTCTTATCCACTGAGCCACCAGGGAAGTCCCATACCTTTTTATATTCTGATCAGTAGTGTGCGTTTCCTCCTCCTCTATTTTCTGAAAGTTTGTATAGAATGCCATCATTTCTTCATTAAATGTTGATAGAACTTACCAATCAGGCCATCTCGGTCTGAAGTTTTCTTTGTGAGATTTTAAATTATGAATTCAATTTCTTTAATTGTGATGGGGCTGTTTGGGTTTTCTCTTTCTTTGTGAGTCACTTTTAGTAATGTGTATATTTCATGGAATTCTTTTTCACTTCAACTAGGATGTCAAGTCTATTAGAATAATGTCCACAATATTCTCTTATTGTCCTTTCAATGTCTATAGGATCTGTAGTGATGTCCCCTTTTTCCTTCTTGATGTTGTAATTTGTGTTCTGTCTCCTTTTTGTCTGATCATTGTAGCTAGTTTATCCCTTTTACTGATATTTTCAAAGAACCAAATTGGGTTTCATTGATTTTGTTGTCTAATGTTTTGGCCCTGAAAGGGTTCTAGTTTTATGGAAAGGTCTTTGTTGGGAGTCCCCATGTCATCAGGACAAGGTGCCTCTTCCTGCAGCCTGCGGTGCACTGTTCTGGCTTTCAGCTTCTCTTCTTGCACTGCATTATATATTTTTTGTGAGTTCAGAAACAAAATTTATTTTTTTCCCCAGCATTTTTACATGGTTTCAGCCAAAGGGTTTTTGCAGTAGACTAGCTCACTGTGGTGCGATTTTTTAAAGGGACAACTTCTAGGTTAGAAAAAAGACAAGACGTCGTAAGAGATGGTGGGCCTCAACCTGGAAGCTAGCACAAGAAGACAAGAAAGAGGGAATTCCTTGGTGGTCCAGTGGTTAGGATTCTGTGCTGTCACTGCTGAGGGCCCAGGTTCGATCCCTGGGTCAGGGAACTAAAATCCTGCAAGCCATGTGGTGTGGCCGAAAAAAAAAAACCCCAAACCCCCAAAAAACCAAAAAGGCAAAGAGCCTCAGGTAGGAAGAAGAGAAACGATACCGTCCACTATTTGCACATAAACTACAGGCACAACTCGGAGATGCCATGGGTTTTGGTTCCAGAACATCCCAATAAAGCAAATCACATGATTTTTTGGTTTCCCAGAGCACATAAAAGTTACCTTTACAGGGGCTTCCCTGGTGGCGCAGTGGTTGGGATTCCGCCTGCCGACGCAGGGGACGCGGGTTCGTGCCCCGGTCTGGGAGGATCCCATATGCCGCGGAGCGGCTGGGCCCGTGGGCCATGGCCGCTGAGCCTGCGCGTCTGGATGACTGTGCTCTGCAACTGGAGAGGCCACAACAGTGAAAGGCCCGCATACCGCAAAAAAAAAAAAAAAAAAAGTTACCTTTACACTGTAGTGTTGTCTATTAAGTGTGCAATAGCATTATGTCTAAAAGAGTAATGTTACATACATACCTTAATTTAAAAATGCTAATCATCATCTGAGCCTTAGTGAGTTGTAGTCTTTTTCCTGGTAGAGAGTCCTGCCTTGATGTTGATATCTGCTAACTGATCATGGTGGTGGTTACTGAAGGTTGAGGTGGCTGTGACAATTTCTTAAAATAAGATAATGAAGTTCGCCACACTGATTGACTCTTCCTTTCATGAATGATTTCTCTGTAGCATGCAATGATGTTTGATAGCATTGTACCCATAGTAGAACTTCTTTCAAAATTGGAGTCAATCCTCTCAAACCCTGCTGCTGCTTTATCAACTAAGTTCATGTAATATTTAAAATTCTTTGTTGCCATTTCAACAGTCTTCACAGCACCTTCACTGAAGTTGATTCCATCTCAAGAAACCACTTTATTGCTCATCCGTGAGAGGCAACTCCTCATTCATTAAAAGTTTTGTCATGAGATTGAAGCAACTCAGTTACATCTAGTAACTTTAGAAACTACTTCTAATTCTAGTTCTCTTGCTATTTCTACCACATCTGCAATTACTTCCTCCACTGAAGTCTTGAACCCCTCAAAGTCATCCATGAAGGTTTGAGTCAACTTCTTCCAAACTCCTGTTAATGTTGATAATTTGACCTCTTCCCATGAATCATAAAAGTTCATAATGGCATCTAGGATGGTGAATCCTTTTCAGAAGATTTTCAGTTGACATTGCCCAGATCCATCAGAGGAATCACTATCTATGGCAGCTATAGCCTTATGATATGCATTTCTTAAATAATAAGGCTTCAAAATCAAAAATTACTCTTTGATCCATGGGCTATAGAATGGATGCTGTGCTAGCAGACAGGGAAATAGCATTAATCTCATTGTACACCTCCACCAGACCTCTTGGGTGACCAGGTGCATTGTCAATGAGTAGTGATATTTTGAATCTTTTTTTTTTTTCTGAGCAGTAGGTGTCAACAGTGGGCTTATAATATTCAGTAAGCCATGTTGTAAACAGATGTGTCATCCACGTTTTGTGGTTCCATTTATTGAGCATAGGAGAGTAGATTTAACATAATTCTTAAGGACTCTAGGATTTTCAGAATGGTAAATAAGCATTGGCTTCAACTTAAAGTCACCAGCTGCATTAGCCCCTAACAAGAGAGTCAGCTTGTCCTTTGATGCTTTGAAGCCAGGCACTGACTTCTCCTCTCTAGCTGTGAAAGTCCTAGATGGCCTCTTGTTCTGATAGAAGGCTGTCTCGTCTACATTGAATATGTTGTTTGGTGCAGCCACCTTCATTAATGATCTCAGCTAGATCTTCTGGATAACTTGCTGCAGCTTCTACATCAGCATTTGCTGCTTCACCTTGAACTTTTATTTTATGGAGATGGCTTCTTTCCTTCAGCCTCACGAACCAACCTCTGCCAGCTTCAGGCTTTTCTTCTGCAGCTTCCTTGTCTCTCTCAGCCTTCACAGAATTGAAGAGAGTTACCCTTGTTCTGAATTAGACTTTGGTTTAAGGGAATGTTGTGGCTAGTTAGATCTTCAATCTAGACTAAAACTTTCTCCATATCAGCAATAAGGCTGTTTCACTTTATCATTCATGTGTTCACTGGAGTGGCACTTTTAATTTCTTTCAAGAACTTTTCCTTTGCATTCACAGCTTGGCTGTTTGGTGCAAGAGGCCTGGCTTTTGGCCTACCCTGACTTTTGACATGCCTTCCTCACTAAATTTAATCATCTTCAGCTTTTGATTTAAAGTGAGAGACATGCAACTCTTCCTTTCACTTGAACACTTAGAGGCCACTGTAGGGTTATTAATTGGCCTAATTTCAATCTTGCTGTGTCTTAGGGAACAGGGAGGCCTGAGGAGAGGGAGACAGATGGGGGGAATGGCTGGTTGGTAGAGCAGTCAGAACACACACATTTATCCATTCAGTTCATGGTCTTACATGGGTACAGTTCATGGTGCCCAAAACAATTACAATAGTGGCATCAAAGATCACTGATCACATAGCACCATCACAAATGCAATATTTCAAACATTTTCATTATTTTTAAGAGAATTACTAGAATGTGACACAGAGACCTGAAGTTAGAAAATGCTGTTGAAAAATGGCACCACAGACTTGATGCAGGGTTGCTTCAATTTGTAAAAAACACTGATTTCTGTGAAGTGCAATAAAATGAGGTCTGCCTGTATTAGAACTAACAAGAAACTTCAGCTTGTTTTGAGCAATGGGCCAGAGATAGTCAAGGCAGTTATGAGAAGTGGGGGCTGAGACCGTGAGGTACCGGGATCGATGATAAAGCTGTAACAGCGTGGACCATGCGGAACAGCTAGACAGGTATGACCCCTAGAACAGTGAGCCACACTGCCCAGAGGCAGGGTCAGCTGCTGTCCACCCAGTGAGGTCAGTCCTGGTGGATGAGGTGGTCACACACCTGTGGGGAGAGGGGTCAGGACCCCAACTATGTCCCAGGGCCTTGCTAAGAAGCTGATCTGGGTGAGGGTGGGGCAGGCGGCCTCAGGCAGAAAGCCCTCCAGATATAGGTTTAAGAATCACCCACACTGGGCTTCCCTGGTGGCGCAGTGGTTGAGAGTCCACCTGCCGATGCAGGGGACACAGGTTCGTGCCCCGGTCCGGGAAGATCCCATGTGCTGCGGAGCAGCTGGGCCCGTGAGCCATGGCCACTGAGCCTGCGCGTCCGGAGCCTGTGCTCCACAACGGGAGAGGCCACAACAGTGAGAGGCCCGCGTAACACCAAAAAAAAAAAAAAAAAAAAAAAAGAATCACCCACATCACGTAGCCACGGCTGCCCTTTCACTTGCTCAGAGTTTTTCCTCGTCTAATTGGTAGTTGCATGTGTGACTGTCTTTCCAAGACCATCAGTTAAAAGAGTGCCCATGTGTCACATGCTGGCTCTGGAAGCCCACCTTCCATCCCACTGGCTAATCAGAGCCTCATGTTTTAGCCTTAAGTGAATCCAGCCCTATGCGCTTAGCAAAAAAGGGATGAAGCACTTTATCTGTCTCACCACCCCTCCCCCACCCCAACTGTTCTCACTAGATCTTGGCAGTGTGAGGTCTCCCAGCCCCCTGGGGCAGGGTCTCAGGACACTCAGAAGGCTTATTTTTAAAAACTGAGAAGAAATTGACATTAACCATTTTACAGTAAACAGTCAGTGGCATTTAATATATCACAGTGTTGTGCAATTATCACCTCTATCTAGTTCCAAAATATTTTATCATCTCAAAAGGAAACCCTGTACCATTAGCAGTCACTCCCCATTCTCCCCTCCCCCCAGCCTCTGGCAACCACTAGTAAGCTCTCTATTTTTATAGATTTATCTGTTTTAGATATTTTTATAAATGGAATCATATTACAGGTGACCTTTTGTGTCTGGCTTATTTTACTGGACATAATGTTTTCAAGATTTATCCACACTGTAGTGTGTGCTGATACTTTATTCCTTTTTGTGGCTGAATAGTATTCCCTTGTGTGCTTTGTTTATCCATTCACCTGTTGGTGGACATTTGTGTTGTTTCCACCTTTTGGCTATTGTGGATAATGATGCTGTGAACATTGGCATACAAGTATCTGTTTAAGTCCCTGATTTCAGTTCTTTTGGATATATACCTAGAAGTAGAATTGCTGGTTCGTATGGTAATTGACCCAACGTTTAACTTTTTGAGGAACTGTTAGACTTTTCCATAGCAGCTGCACCATTTTGCATTACCAATTGCAATGTACGAAGTTTCCAATTTTCCTACATCCTTGCCAACACTTGTTTTTTTTTTCCATTAAAAAAAATCATAGCCACCCTCATGGGTGTGAAGTGGTATCTCATTGTGTGCATTTTCATGTGCATTTCTATGATTAAGGATTTTGAGCATCTTTTCATGTGCTTGTTGGCCATTTGTATGTCTTCCTTGGAGAAATGTCCATTCAAATAATTTTGAATTGGGATGTTTGTCTTTTTGTTGCTTAGTTGTCAGAGTTATTTATATATTCTGGATAGTAGAGTCTTAGAGATATACGACTTGAAAATATTTTCTCTCATTCTGTGGGTCATCTTTTCACTCTATGGCGTCTTTGTTTTTATTTTTTTTAATTGAAGTATAGTTGATTTACAATGCTGTGTTTCTGCTGTACAGCAAAGTGATTCATTTATACATATATGTTCTTTTTTTATATTCTTTCCCATTATGGTTTATCTCAGGATATTGAAAATAGTTCCCTGTGCTATGCAGAAGGACTTTATTGTTTATCCATTCTATATGTAATAGTTTGCATCTGCTAACCCCAAACTTGATAGTGTCTTTATTTTTTAAACATCTTCATTGGAGTATAATTGCTTTACAATGGTGTGTTGGTTTCTGCTTTATAACAAAGTGAATCAGCTATACATATATCCCCAGATCTCTTCCCTCTCGCGTCTCCTTCCCTCCCACCCTCCCTATCCCACCCCTCTAGGTGGTCACAGAGCACCAAGCTGATCTCCCTGTGCTATGTGGCTGCTTCCCACTAGCTATCTATTTTACGTTTGGTAGTGTATATATGTCCATGCCACTCTCTCACTTTGTCACAGCTTACCCTTCCCCCTCCCCGTGTCCTCAAGTCCATTCTCTAGTAGGTCTGTGTCTTTATTCCCGTCCTGCCCCTAGGTTCTTCATAACCATTTTTTTTAAAGATTCCATATATATTTGGTAGCATATGGTATTTGTTTTTCTCTTTCTGACTTACTTCACTCTGTATGACAGACTCTAGGTCCACCCACCTCACTACAAAAGCTCAATTTTGTTTCTTTTTATGGCTGAATAATATTCCATTGTATATATGTCCCACATCTTGATAGTGTCTTTAGATGCATAAAAGTTTTAAATTTGATGAAGTCCAATTTATCTTGGGTTATTGTTGCTCTTGCTTTTGGCATCATACCTAAGAATCCACTGCCAACTCCAAGGTCATGAAGAGTAACCATGTTTTCTTTCAAGAGTTGTAATAGTGTTAGCTCTTACATTTAAGTATTTCATCCATTTTGAGTTAATTTTTGAATATGGTGTGAGGTAAGGACCCAAGCTCACTCTTTAGCATGTAGATCCATTTTTCCCAGCATCAGTTGAAAAGACTATCCTTTTTCCATTGAATGGTCTTGGCACCCTTGTCAAAGGCCATTTGGCCATACATGCAAGGGTTTTTCTCTAGGCTCAGCATTCTATTCTGTTGGTCTGTGTGTCTATCCTTGTGCCATGAGCAGTTTTGATTACTTTGTACTGTTTTAAAATCAGAAGTGTGAGTTTGTCAGCTTTATTCTTTTTTCAAGATTGTTTTCATTATTTAGGGCCTCTTACAATTCCATATGGATTCAAGGATTGGTCTTTATATTTTTATAAAAAAGATCATTGGAATTTTTTCAACTCTGTAGACACTTCGTTAGTATTGTCATCTTAACAGTATTAAGTCATCAATCCATGGATATGGATGCCTTTCACTGTATTTATGTTTTCCTTGATTTCTTTCAGCAATGTTTTGTACTTTTCAGTGTACAAGTCATTTACCTCCTTGGTTAAATTTATTCTTGGGTATTTTATTCTTTTGGATGCTATTATAAGTGGTATTGTTTCCTTAGTTTCTTTTTCAGACTGTTCATTGCAGGTATAGAAACACATCTGATTTTTGTGTGTTGATCTTATACCCTGCAACTTTGCTGAATTAGTTTATTAGCTCCCGTAATATTTTTGTGGATTGCTGGAATTTTCTATATTATAGGATTATATCATCTGTTAATATAGTTTTACTTCTTCCTCTCCAATTCAAAGCCTTTTAATTATTTTTCTTGACTAATTGCTCTGGCTAGACCTCCAGTACAGTGTTGAATAGCAGTGGTGAAAAGGGGCATCCTTGTTTTGGTCTTGGTCATAGAGGGAAAGTTTTCAGTCTTTCACCATTGAGTATGATATTAACTGTGGAGTTTTCATACATGCCTTTTATTACGTTGAGGAAGTTCCCTTCTATTCCTAGTTTTCGTTTTTTTTTTTTTTTGCGGTACGCGGGCTTCTCACTGTTGTGGCCTCTCCCGTTGCGGAGCACAGGCTCTGGATGCGCAGGCTCAGTGGCCATGGCTTATGGGCCCAGCCGCTCCGCGGCATGTGGGATCTTCCTGGACCGGGGCACGAACCTGTGTCCCCTGCATTGGCAGGCAGACTCTCAACCACTGCGCCACCAGGGAAGCCCCTGAGTGGTTTGTATCATGAGAGTGCATTGGATTTTTTTCAAATTATTTTTCTGCATCAGTTGAGATGATCATGTTTTTCTTTCTGCTCCTGTATTCTGTTAATGTGGTGTATTACATTGATTGATTTTCTTATGTTGAACCACTCTGGCATTCCTAGGATAAATACCACTTGGTCATGGCATATAATCCTCTTAATATGCTGATAGATTTGTTTTGCTAGTATTTTGTTGAGCATTTTTGTATCTCTATTCACGAAGGATACTGGTGTCTTTGTCTGGCCTTGTTACCGGGGTCATACTGGCCTCCACAGGATGAGTTAGGAAGTGTTCCCTCCTCTTTTAAAATTAATTAATTAATTAAATTTTGGCTGTGTTGGGTCTTCGTTGCTGTGCATGGGCTTTCTCTAGTTGCGGCGAGCGGGGTCTATCTTTTGCTGCAGTGCACAGGCTTCTCGTTGCGGTGGCTTCTCTTGTTGCAGAGCACGGGCTTCAGTAGTTGTGGCACATAAGCTTAGTTGCTCTGAAGCATGTGGATCTTCCTGGACCAGGGCTCAAACCTGTGTCCCCTGCATTGGCAGGTGGATTCTTAAGTACTGCACCACCAGGGAAGTCCTACCTCCTTTTCTAATTCTTTGGAAAAAGTTTTGGAAGGATTGGTGTTAATTTTTCTTTAATTCTTGGGAGAATTCAGTAACAAAGCCATCTGATGCAGTAATTTTCTCTGCTGGAGGTTTTGATTACTGATTCAATCTCCTTACTTGCTATAGATCTCTTCAAATTTCCTATTTCTTCCTGAGTCACTTCTAGCATTTTGTGTGTCTTTAGAAATTTGTCCACTGTCTAGGTTACCTGATTTGTTGCCTACAGTTGTTCATACTGTTCTCTTGTAATCCTTTTTATGTCTGTAATGTTGGTAGTAATGTCCCCACTTAACTTTGATTTTAGTTATTTGTATCTTATTTTTGTCAGTCAAGCTACAGTTCTATCAATTTTGCTGATTACTTTAGGAGCTTTAAAGATCAGTTTGCTGACATGTGAGTTCCACCTTACCCAGTGGCTTTGGAACTGAATCCCTGGGGACAAAGGTCCATGGTATCCTCAGGCTGTGGGATACAGGGCAGGGATGGATCCAGGGGACAGGTTGTCATGATGCTAACTGAACTAGGGAACCCCTCAGCAGAGGGATGCAAGTAGCTGTCTCAGAATTGGAGGTATCCTTTCCACCAGAATTTGTTCACTTGTGAAAGGGGCATTAATCCAGGGTGCTGGAGGCATGGGGGGGGGTGAGGGGTGCTGGGAGTGGCAAACACGGTGATAAAATTCAAGGTAAAAGACTGCCTCCCAAATCCATTCATTTGAACATTTAAATCCCCACCTCTATTATTTGATGTGTTAAGAGGACATCACAGTCTCTAGAATTCACAGACAAAGCCCACAGTGGTCAACAGAGCCTGTGGGTGCAGCCACTTGTGTGTGTGTGGTCCTTAGCTGTGTTTCCTAGAAATCAGAAGGAGGGTTAGAAAGAAATAAAGTCTGCAACTCGAGGAGATGACGGAAGGCAAACCTGAAAAAGGTGGAAGGAAATAACAACGTATGTATGTGAAACAGAAAGTGGAAGAGGACAGTTGACGGAAGAAGCCAAAGCTGGAGCTGTGAGAAGACTGATGAGGAGACAAGAGAGAAGCCCTGGATGAACATCAGGAGAGAGAAGCCTCACTCCACGTGGGGCCCAGAGGTTGTGGGGGACGCTGGGGACAATGGAGGAAGGCAGCGAAGCGCTCCACAACAGCTCAGGTTTTCTGCGTCTTCACGGGCCCGTTCTAATAACTGGTAACATGCTTGAACTCAACACGCATTGATGTGGAGATCTTCCTGCTCCCACAAAGCCACCAGGCTGGGAGTTTGCTGACCCTGTCCCTCCAGAGCTGGTGGCCTAAGAGCGCAAAGCGTCAGGCCATGCCCGTGCAGATGCAGAAGCCCAGGGAGAGGAGGGCTTGTGAACCCTGCCCAGGGATGCCCCATGGGAGGGCTCTGATCTGAACTAGGCTGCACAGAGGGTGGGCTTGGCCTCAGCAGGCACCCAAGATGCACTGATCACCTCTGAGTGAAAACCTCTTGGTGAAGGGGAAGATGCCCAGAGGCCCTCTGACAGAAGGAGGCTGGTACACACCCTCCTCGTGGGGACGGGACCTGCACCCGAACCCCTCGCCCTGTCCTGGAGCAAGAGGGAGACAGTGGGTCCTCCCTGAGACAGGCCCCTGGCTGAGCCCACAGCTTTGGATGGGCCGACAGCCAGGTTCAGCAGATCACCTGAGCTCAGCCACTGCCCTGTGACTGGAGTCCTGAGTCCCACATCCCATCCTGGAGCAAGAGGGCTGAGCACAGCGCCCTCCAGTTGGAGAGCTGGGGGGTGGGTGGGGGGCTGGGCACACTCTGCAGCCTACGGGGTCCCGGCTGGGCCTGGGCATTGCTGCCAGCACCGGACAGACCCCATTCAGATGTGTGAGAGCCATGGGGCAGAGTGCTCTGCAGGGGGAGACACCCTCAGATTGGGTGGGGGTCTCAGCGAGGGCCAGCTTGTCAGGCAGTGGTTTCCAGGGGGCGTCGGCTCAAGAGAGCAGGTGGGAAGAACAGATCTGAAAGTCCCAGTCCCTCTGGAAGTCAGGGTGCCCTGGTCATGCCCTGCTCACCCCTCTCCAGGGCAGCCCCTCCCGCAAGCAGGCCGCCCCTCCTGTGGTCTGAGAAAACTCCTGCTGCCACCTCCCCAGGAGCCTCAGGCTGACTCCTGGTTTTAGAAGGTGAAATTCAGTTTCCAACATGCATCTGAGCCTCCTGTTGAATAAGGCGGACCCTCACCTGCAAGCATCCCCTGCTGCCAGGTGGATGATTCATGGGGACACAGCTGCCGGGAGGGGCGAGCCAAGGCCCCACCTTGTGTCCCTGCCCTGCACTCGGCTCCCCCCCCCGCCCCCGAAACAGCTGACTGTCCTGAAGCTGGACTGAGGCAGCATCAGGTGGAGCAGACATTAAGTGTCTGGGCCTTTCTCTTTCATCAGGTCAACAGTGTGTCCAGCACTGGGGGGCCAGGATGAGCCCCCCGCCAACCCGTGTGTGACCAGGAGCAGCCTGGAGTCCAGCAGAGGCAGGAGAGGAGGCCCTGGGAGAGGTGAGCACCACGAGCTACCAGTGCAAAGGCCCTGGGGCCCAACATGGCTGGTGGGCATGTGGGATGGAGAGGATGCAGGGGAGTGGGCGGAGGTGATAGGCAGGGACCCCAGGTTCATGCTCAGTGAGGTGGGGGCCCTGGGAGGGCTCTGAGTGGAGGAGAGGTGCAGTCTGGCTGTTCTTGATGGGAGGGTGTGGTCTCAGGACAGGCTCTGAAGGTGGGGCTGGCACCCTTTCTGGCAGATGGGTGGGCCCTGGGGGAACCAGAGCCTCTGGAAGGGTGTGCAGGTCTGGCAGAGTCTTTGGTTTGTTAGAGGGCCATGTGCCCACCCTGACCAGGGATCACCTGGGACGTCCCCTGGGGTGAGAGGATGCTGCCCTGTCCCAGGAGGGGTGGGGCCACTTAGTTCTTGCCCCCCCCCACCGCCCCCCGGATGGGCTCAGGGCCTCCTGTGTCACTCCTGCCACCGGCTCCAGCCCCGGCCCCACCCAGCCCACAGGTCTAAGCACAGCCTCCTATGTATGTCTGGGGGGCTGTCCCAGGAGCCTTGGGGGGCACAGCTGGACCAAGGCTCAGAGAGGAGCCCACACCAAGGAGTGCTGGGGGCCTCCCCTGCCTGAGCCCTGGGTGGCAGCGAGCCCAGAGCGTGGCAGGAAGGGCTGGCAGAGCAGGGACCCACCATGGCTCCTGGCAGGGAGGCCACCTGTGGTTCTGGGGCTGCAGGGCCACCCCGAGCCAAGACACAGCATCTCCTCAGGCCCCCTACCCACCCCGGGCCCCACAGGGGCACCCCTGGTGCTCCTACCCATTGGCAGGGTCCCAAGGACAGCCCCCCGGTAAGGGCTGCCCATTCCAGCAGGCTGGTGGTAGTTTTACGCGGCTGCTGCAGGCAGACTTGCTGGCTCCAGGCTCCTTGTCTGAGGCCCTGTCTGTCCTGCGACAGACACAGGGCGCCTGTTTGCCTGCGAGCAGGAACACAGCCTCTCTTGTTGGCACCTGGGCCGGCCAGGCCCCCAGGCAGGCGGGAGGCCTCCACACAGATCCACACTTGTGCCCACCTCAGCCTGGCCTCCTAGCCTGAACCACCTCATTCCCACTGGGACCCTCCACAGTGTGGCAGGCGCCCCGGATGGTGGGGGGCAGGTGGGTGTCCACTCACCACTGACATCAGGCTGTAGAGGTTCTGGGCCACAGACCAGTAGGGTTGCCAAGCAACACACCATTAATCCAGTTCAACCTGCAGTGACCGGGCCTCAGAATCGCTGCCCTGGGGACCCCAGCGCTGGGGCTGACCGCCCTGCTGTCCCGTCCTCCCACCCTAGGTCAGGGAGCCGGAGGCTCCAGGTGTGAGACTGGGCAACGTGGTCACAAAGGAGGGGAGGAGGCACATCACTCAGGGCTGGTGGGGGTGGCCCACCCAAGGAGGACAGAGGCCCTCTGTCCACACCTTCAGGTGCTGGTCACTGTGGAGAGCGCATGTGGGTTCTGAGAGGGAGCCCTGACTACTCCCTCGTGCAGGACCCTCCTGGACGTGGTGGGGACCCGCTTGGGGGAGCAGAGAGGAGAGGCAGGCTTTCTTCTTGGCCGCATGGGCAGGTGGTCCTGGGACAGACCAGAGCTGGGTGCAACATTGGGATGCTGGTGTCTGGGGCGGGGGGTGCCTGGTGACAAGGGGTGTGATCTGGGTGGAGCGGGGCTGGGGGCTTTCTGGGGATTCCTCTGACGAACCCAAAGTGAAGAGACTTGGGAACCACAGGGACTGACTGTGGGGAGATAAGAAAGCACAGACGACCACCCAGGACCCTGGCAGCCCCTCCTCTCCGGGTCAGCTTCCCTGGATGTCCTTGTGGAGACCCCACTCAGAGCAGCCAGCCCGTGGTCTTCTCACTTTATTTCTTGGGGCACAAGCCCTGGGCCACCTCTATTCGGGTTTGGGGTACGGCCACTCCCGTGACCTGAAGTAACCCTTCAGGTCCTGAAAGCTGAGTGGGGGGAAGTAGGGGCCGAGCCTCTTCCGGATCCACCACTTGCCCTCAGCGGCGTGTGTGCCCCCGGGGCGGCTGAACTTGTACCTGTAGTGCTCTCCCCGGACCCACCTGCAGAGCAAGGGCAGCACAGTCAGCCTCCGCCCCCAAGACAGGCCTGGAGTCCTCAGAGGGAGAGGCCACCCAGGGGAAGCCAGAGAGCCCCAAGGAGCCCCTGGAGCCCCTGGCACAACCAGGCCCCTGACCAGATGATGGCGGGGTGGGCGGGGCTCTGGAACTGGGAGGGCCGAGTGCTCAGAGCCAATCGGGCTGAGCCCTGCATCCTTTCAGCAGGTGAGTGGTACCTGAGGTTCGCAGACCATTGTGTCTGGGCATGTTTCCAGGAGGTGGGCCCAGCCCCCAGAGCAGACCCTGCATTTGGGGAGAAGCCCTGAAAGGCAGCTGAGGCTGCAGTTGGCGGGGGTGGGGTGGGGTGTGTGTTCCTGTCTGGGAGGGGAATCTTACCTGGGTGGTGCCCTGCCTGCGAAGGGGTTAAGGGCCAGCAGGGATAGGGCCTGGGCATCGTTGGCCAGGAGCTTGCCTGCCAGGTGGATGATCCACTCGTTGTGCTCGTAGGTCTGGGGGTGAGAAGAGGACAGGGCGCAGATAGCTGGGTGCCTGCACTGCCACCGGGCCCTTGGAGAGCCCCGTGGATGTGTGCTCCCTCTTGACGGTCACCCGGCCTTCAGTCTGTTGTCCTGGGGGCACCTGATTCCAGTGTGGCTGGTGGCCAGCCTCTCTTGAGGGGGAGCTGCCCTGGGGGCCTATGCTGCAGTTCTTTGGTTTGGGACCACCTCCTTCCTGTTCTTGCAGGGCCCCCGGTTCTGCTCGCTCTCCTGGGCACTGCCGCCACTGTGCTGTCCGCAGGGACCTGGATGGAGCGGGGCTGTTCCCAGTTCACCTGTCAGCTTTGTCACCTGCCGGGCCAGGGATTTCGGGCAAGTGACCGAGCCCGCTGGAGGCTATCTTCCTGGGCAAGAAGGGATGGCGACAGTGCTGCAGCCTCTGTGGACACTGGCTGCCCCAGCGTTGGCCACGCATGCCTCGGCCCCTCTGGTGGAAGTGCTCTGAGAAGCCGGCTGTGAGGCCCAGCCCTGGGCACCCACAGATCCTCGTGCGAGGGCCGTGCCAGGAGCCTGGGAAGGTTCCCCACGGGCTGTGCCCCAGCACAGGATTCCCGGGCCTCGCTGTGTCAGCGGGGCCTCCCCACCGAGGGCCTCACCTGGAAGGCGGCAAACCACATAAGCCAATCCAGGCGGTGGTGGTACGGGGAGATGAGGCATGGCCGCCGCTTCAGGTCACCGGGCTTGCACTTGAACTCGTAGTCCTCCCACTTGGCGTCTGGCGCGCTGGCATTGGGGCTGGCGGTGCCCTGCAGGATGACCTCCGTGCGTTCCTTGGTGATGCTGGGTGGCGGGGAGACCAGTCAGGGCTGCACCTCCCCACCCTGACCTGACCAGACGAGGGCGAGGCTGGGGGGCTGCAGGTCAGGGCTGGCCTCACCCTCACATCTCCCCCCTGGGGTCATGGTGGCCCCGAGGTACCTGCCAAAGGCCCCATATGTGTTGACGATCCGGAGAGGGTTGAAGGAGCTGTTCATGACCTGCCGGGGGCTCAGCAAGTTGAGGACCACAGGGATGCTGAGCCAGGCGACCAGGACGCCCAGCGCCAGGTTGACTGTGTGCCGTGCCACGCTGCCTGCCGGGAGGGGGAATAGTGGGTGGGCTCCTGCCCCCAGGCCTGGCCTCTGTTCGGCCCCTTGGGCCCACAGAAGCCGAAGGAGGTGCTGCTGCCCCCACCACAGCAGCTCCCTCTTAGGCCCCCCCAGCTGAGGTCACTGGGCCTCCCTTCCTGAGGACCAGGACACAATGTCCATACCAAGCAGACAGGAGTGACCCTGTCCAGGCATGGAGATGCTGCCCTGTCTCCCAGGGCACTGGTGTGGGCACAGGGCTGGGTGCCATCAACTCGAGACCACCCGGGCTGCCCAGCTGCATCCGCCTTCAGGTGTCACCCACCGTGTGTCCATGGGGCCCTGGCCCCTCGAGCTTCCTCCTCCTGCATCCTCAGGACTTGGTCCTTGAGGCAGCCGGGCCCCGAGGGAAACAGGAAGCCCAGAGTGGCATCATCGAAGCAGGCGAGGCTGGGCACGATGGTCAGCCAGTTCAGGAAGCTCAGATTCCCGCTGATGATGAGGACCATCTGGGGGTAGAGAGAGAGATCCCTCCAGCCACTGCATTTCATGTGCTCCATGGTGATGCTTGGAGTCCACACCAGAGGCATGGGGGCTGGGGGTCCTGTCCTTCCCAGCAGCGATGTGCTGACCCCCAGGTGCCCAGGAGGCCATGGCCCAGGCCCCAAGCCCCCCGTCAGGCCACTTGCCCCGCCTCCCTCAGACCAACCCCACAATGTCTACATCCTAAATGATCTCAGAGGCAGACGCTACCCAGTGCCTCTGGTGAGGACCCCACCTACCAACACTGTGATTCCGGCCTCTGACCCTGCTTGGAGGCCACTGAAGTTACACAACTGGGAGGTGACAAGTTTGTGTTTGTGGCAACTGTCACCGTGACTGTTAATCAACAGGCCCTGGGTAGCCCCAGGACTCCAGCTGGCTGCTCAGTGGTCCACCCAGGTGTCGGGGCCAGGACCAGCCCCACGCACCTGTGGTACGTGCCCCTCACAGGGGTGGGGGGTGCTTAGGACAGGCTTGTAAGTTGTTTTAGTGACTTGAAAATGGCACCTTCCTGCCTGATTTTGACCCTGTCGTCAAGGATGAGGGCGGGAATAGGGAGTGGGTGGTCTTCACTTGAGGGGAGGAGAGGCTGCAGGGTTCACATCCCGCCCTCCCTACCAGGTGCCAGGCTCTCCTAGAGCAAAGGTGGAACAGAGCAGCCCCGCTTGCCCCCCAGGCAGACGCCTCTGATTGTGGAGCCCCAGGGACCCCAGTGCCAGCTGCACGCAGAGCTTCCTGTGGGCTGCACAAACGCGGGTGAGGAGATTCCAGGTGACCACAGTGGGAGGGCAGGCTGGAGGCTGGGGAGGGCAAGAGGCAGAGCCGAGGGCTTCTGCGGTGCAGCCCAGGACACCCCCATGCCTCCCTAAGCTGGAAGTCCTAGCAGAACCCGGAGCCAGTCCTCCGTCAGATGTATGACTGCCAGCTGCGGCCTTTTCATTACACAGTTTTCAAAGAGGCGAAGTTTACGTTTTTAGGAAGTCCAAGTTATCAATTAAAAAAAACTTTACGAAGATGGCGGAAGAGTAAGACGCGGAGATCACCTTCCTCTCCACAGATACACCAGAAGTACATCTACGCGTGGAACAACTCCTACGGAGCACCTACTGAACGCTGGCAGAAGACCTCAGACCTCCCAAAAGGCAAGGAACCCCCCACGTACCTGGTTAGGGCAAAAGAAAAAACTAAACAGAGACAAAAGGATAGGGACGGGTCCTGCACCAGCGGGAGAGAGCTGTGAAGGAGGAAAAGTGTCCACACACTAGGAAGCCCCTTCGCGGGTGGAGACTTCGGGAGGCGGAGTGGGGGAGCTTGGGAGCCGCGGAGGAGAACACAGCAACAGGGGTGCGGAGGGCAAAGCGGACAGATTCCAGCGCAGAGGATCGGGCCGACCGGCACTCACCAGCCGAGAGGCTTGTCTGCTCGCCCGCCGGGGCGGGCGGGACTGGGAGCTGAGGCTCCGGCTTTTGTTGGAGCGCCGGGAGAGGACTGAGGTTGGCGGCGTGAACACAGCCTGCAGGGCGTTGGTGCGCCGCGGCTGGCCGGGAGAGAGTCCGGGGAGGGGTCTGGACCTGCCGAAGAGGCAAGAGACTTTTACGTCCCTCTTTGTTTCCTGGTGCACGAGGAGAGGGGATTAAGAGCGCTGCTTGAGAGGGCTCCAGGGACGGGCGCGAGCCGCGGCTAAGATTGCGGAGCCCAGAGACGGACATGGGACGCTGAGGCCGCTGCTGCCGCCGTCAGGAGGCCTGTGTGCGAGCACAGGTCACTAGCCACACGCCCTTCCGGGGAGCCTGTGCAGCCCGCCACTGCCAGGGTCCCGGGATCCAGGGACGGCTCCCCCGGGAGAGCGCACGGCGCCCTCAGGCTGCAGCTTCACGCCGGCCTCTGCCGCTGCAGGCCCGCCCCGCACTCCGTGACCCTCCCTACCCCCCGGCCTGGGTGAGCCAGAGCCTCCGAATCAGCGGCTCCTTTAACCCCGTCCTGTCTGAGCAAAGAACAGACGCCCTCCGGCGACCTACACGCACAGGCGGGGCCAAATCCAAAGCTGAGCCCCTGGGAACTGTCAGAACAAAGAAGAGAAAGGGAAATCTCTCCCAGCAGCCTCAGAAGCAGCGGATTAAAGCTCCACAATCAACTTGATATACCCTGCATCTGTGGAATACCTGAATAGACAACGAATCATCCCAAATTAAGGAGCCC
Organism: Lagenorhynchus albirostris; assembly: GCF_949774975.1. Lineage (NCBI taxonomy): Eukaryota > Metazoa > Chordata > Mammalia > Artiodactyla > Delphinidae > Lagenorhynchus > Lagenorhynchus albirostris. The sequence goes on from NC_083109.1 coordinate 49,995,716, forward strand.
TGTGGATGAAAGGCTCTTGGTGCTGCAGCCAGGAGTCAGTGCTGTGCCTCTGAGGTGGGAGAGCCAACTTCAGGACACTGGTCCACAAGAGGCCTCCCAGCTGCACATAATATCAAACAGCAAAAATCTCCGAGAGATCTCCATCTCAACGCCAGCACCCAGCTTCACTCAACGACCAGCAAGCTACAGTGCTAGACATCCTATGCCAAACAACTAGCAAGACAGGAACACAACCCCACCCATTAGCAGAGAGGCTGCCCAAAATCATAGTAAGTCTACAGACACCCCAAAACACACCACCAGACGTGGACCTGCCCACCAGAAAGACAAGATCCAGCCTCATACACCAGAACACAGGCACTAGTACCCTCCACCAGGAAGCCTACACAACCCACTGAACCAACCTTAGCCACTGGGGACAGACACAAAAAACAACAGGAACTACGAACCTTCAGCCTGCAAAAAAGGAGACCCCAAACACAGTAAGATAAGCAAAATGAAAAGACAGAAAAACACACAGCAGATGAAGGAGCAAGATAAAAACCCACCAGACCTAACAAATGAAGAGGAAATAGGCAGTCTACCTGAAAAAGAATTCAGAATAATGATAGTAAGGTTGATCCGAAATCTTGGAGATAGAATGGACAACAGAATGGACAAATTGCAAGAATCAGTTAACAAGGACCTAGAAGAACTAAAGATGAAACAAGCAACGATGAACAACACAATAAATGAAATTAAAAATACTCTAGATGGGATCAATAGCAGAATAACTGAGGCAGAAGAACGGATAAGTGACCTGGAAGATAAAATAGTGGAAATAACTACTGCAGAGCAGAAAAAAGAAAAAAGAATGAAAAGAACTGAGGACAGTCCCAGAGACCTCTGGGACAACATTAAACGCACCAACATTCGAATTATAGGGGTTCCAGAAGAAGAAGAGAAAAAGAAAGGGACTGAGAAAATATTTGAAGAGATTATAGTTGAAAACTTCCCTAATATGGGAAAAGAAATAGTTAATCAAGTCCAGGAAGCACAGAGAGTCCCATACAGGATAAATCCAAGGAGAAATACGCCAAGACACATATTAATCAAACTGTCAAAAATTAAATACAAAGAAAACATATTAAAAGCAGCAAGGGAAAAACAACAAATAACACACAAGGGAATCCCCATAAGGTTAACAGCTGATCTTTCAGCAGAAACTCTGCAAGCCAGAAGGGAGTGGCAGGACATATTGAAAGTGTTGAAGGAGAAAAACCTGCAACCAAGATTACTTTACCCAGCAAGGATCTCATTCAGATTTGATGGAGAAATTAAAACCTTTACAGACAAGCAAAAGCTGAGAGAGTTCAGCACCACCAAACCAGCTCTACAACAACTGCTAAAGGAACTTCTCTAGGCAAGAAACACAAAAGAAGGAAAGGACCTACAATAATGAACCCAAAACAATTAAGAAAATGGGAATAGGAACACACATATCGATAATTACCTTAAATGTAAATGGACTAAATGCTCCCACCAAAAGACACAGATTGGCTGAATGGATACAAAAACAAGACCCATATATTTGCTGTCTACAAGAGACCCACTTCAGACCTAGAGACACATACAGACTGAAAGTAAGGGGATGGAAAAAGGTATTTCATGCAAATGGAAACCAAAAGAAAGCTGGAGTAGCAATTCTCATATCAGACAAAATAGACTTTAAAATAAAGACTATTAGAAGAGACAAAGAAGGACACTACATAATGATCAAGGGATCGATCCAAGAGGAAGATATAACAATTGTAAATATTTATGCACCCAACTTAGGTGCACCTCAATACATAAGGCAAATACTGACAACCATAAAAGGGGAAATCGACAGTAACACATTCATAGTAGGGGACTTTAACACCCCACTTTCACCAATGGACAGATCATCCAAAATGAAAATAAATAAGGAAACACAAGCTTTAAATGATACATTAAACGAGATGGAGTTAATTGATATTTATAGGACATTCCATCCAAAAACAACAGAATACACATTTTTCTCAAGTGCTCATGGAACATGCTCCAGGATAGATCATATCTTGGGTCACAAATCAAGCCTTGGTAAATTTAAGAAAATTGAAATTGTATCAAGTATCTTTTCTGACCACAACGCCATGAGACTAGATATCAATTACAGGAAAAGATCTGTAAAAAATACAAACACATGGAGGCTAAACAATACACTACTTAATAATGAAGTGACCACTGAAGAAATCAAAGAGGAAATCAAAAAATACCTAGAAACAAACGACAATGGAGACACAACGACCCAAAACCTGTGGGATGCAGCAAAAGCAGTTCTAAGGGGGAAGTTTATAGCAATACAAGCCCACCTTAAGAAGCAGGAAACATCTCGAATAAACAACCTAACCTTGCACCTCAAGCAATTAGAGAAAGAAGAACAAAAAAACCCCAAAGCTAGCAGAAGGAAAGAAATCATAAAAATCAGATCAGAAATAAATGAAAAAGAAATGAAGGAAACAATAGCAAAGATCAATAAAACTAAAAGCTGGTTCTTTGAGAAGATAAACAAAATAGATAAACCACTAGCCAGACTCATCAAGAAAAAAAGGGAGAAGACTCAAATCAATAGAATTAGAAATGAAAAAGGAGAGGTAACAACTGACACTGCAGAAATAAAAGAGATGAGAGATTACTACAAGCAACTCTATGCCAATAAAATGGACAATCTGGAAGAAATGGACAAATTCTTGGAAATGCACAACCTGCCAAGACTGAATCAGGAAGAAATAGAAAATATGAACAGACCAATCACAAGCACTGAAATTGAAACTGTGATTAAAAATCTTCCAACTAACAAAAGCCCAGGACCAGATGGCTTCACAGGCGAATTCTATCAAACATTTAGAGAAGAGCTAACACCTATCCTTCTCAAACTCTTCCAAAATATAGCAGAGGGAGGAACACTCCCAAACTCCTTCTACGAGGCCACCATCACCTTGATACCAAAACCAGACAAGGATGTCACAAAGAAAGAAAACTACAGGCCAATATCACTGATGAACATAGATGCAAAAATCCTCATCAAAATACTAGCAAACAGAATCCAAGAGCACATTAAAAGGATCATACACCATGATCAAGTGGGGTTTATTCCAGGAATGCAAGGATTCTTCAATATACGCAAATCTATTAATGTGATAAACCATATTAATAAACTGAAGGAGAAAAACCATATGATCATCTCAATAGATGCAGAGAAAGCTTTTGACAAAATTCAACACCCATTTATGATAAAAACCCTGCAGAAAGTAGGCATAGAGGGAACTTTCCTCAACATAATAAAGGCCATATATGACAAGCCCACAGCAAACATCATCCTCAATGGTGAAAAACTGAAAGCATTTCCACTAAGATCAGGAACAAGACAAGGTTGCCCACTCTCACCACTCTTATTCAACATAGTTTTGGAAGTTTTAGCCACAGCAATCAGAGAAGAAAAGGAAATAAAGGAATCCAAATCGGAAAAGAAGAAGTAAAGCTGTCACTGTTTGCAGATGACATGATCCTATACATAGAGAACCCTAAAGATGCTACCAGAAAACTACTAGAGCTAATCAATGAATTTGGTAAAGTGGCAGGATGCAAAATTAATGCACAGAAATCTCTGGCATTCCTATATACTAATGATGAAAAATCTGAAATGGAAATCAAGAAAACACTCCCATTTACCATTGCAACAAAAAGAATAAAATATCTAGGAGTAAACCTACCTAAGGAGACAAAAGATCTGTATGCAGAAAATTATAAGACACTGATGAAAGAAATTAAAGACGATACAAATAGATGGAGAGATATACCATGTTCTTGGATTGGAAGAATCAACATTGTGAAAATGACTCTACTACCCAAAGCAATCTATAGATTCAATGCAATCCCTATCAAACTACCACTGGCATTTTTCACAGAACTAGAACAAAAAATTTTGCAATTTGTATGGAAACACAAAAGACCCCGAATAGCCAAAGCAATTTTGAGAACGAAAGAAGGAACTGGAGGAATCAGGCTCCCAGACTTCAGACTATACTACAAAGCTACAGTTATCAAGACGGTATGGTACTGGCACAAAAACAGAAAGATAGATCAATGGAACAGGATAGAAAGCCCAGAGATAAACCCACGCACATATGGTCACCTTATCTTTGACAAAGGAGGCAGAAATGTACAGTGGAGAAAGGACAGCCTCTTCAATAAGTGGTGCTGGGAAAACTGGACAGCTACATGTAAAGGTATGAAATTAGATCACTCCCTAACACCATACACAAAAATAAGCTCAAAATGGATTAAAGACCTAAATGTAAGGCCAGAAACTATCAAACTCTTAGAGGAAAACATAGGCAGAACACTCTATGACATAAATCACAGCAAGGTCCTTTTTGACCCACCTCCTAGAGAAATGGAAATAAAAACAAGAGTAAACAAATGGGACCTAATGAAACTTAAAAGCTTTTGCGCAGCAAAGGAAACCATAAACCAGACAAAAAGACAACCCTCAGAATGGGAAAAAATATTTGCAAATGAAGCAACTGACAAAGGATTCATCTCCAAAATTTATAAGCAGCTCATGCAGCTTAATAACAAAATAACAAACAACCCAATCCAAAAATGGGCAGAAGACCTAAATAGACATTTCTCCAAAGAAGATATACAGAGTGCCAACAAACACATGAAAGAATGCTCAACATCACTAATCATGAGAGAAATGCAAATCAAAACTACAATGAGATATCATCTCACACCAGTCAGAATGGCCATCATCAAAAAATCTAGAAACAATAAATGCTGGAGAGGGTGTGGAGAAAAGGGAACCCTCTTACACTGTTGGTGGGAATGTAAATTGATACAGCCACTGTGGAGAACAGTATGGAGGTTCCTTAAAAAGCTACAAATAGAACTACCATATGACCCAGCAGTCCCACTACTGGGCATATACCCTGAGAAAACCATAATTCAAAAAGAGTCATGTACCAAAATGTTCATTGCAGCTCTATTTACAATAGCCCGGAGATGGAAACAATCTAAGTGTCCATCATCGGATGAATGGATAAAGAAGATGTGGCACATATATACAATGGAATATTACTCAGCCATAAAAAGAGACGAAATTGAGCTATTTGTAATGAGGTGGATAGACCTAGAGTCTGTCATACAGAGTGAAGTAAGTCAGAAAGAGAGAGACAAATACCGTATGCTAACACATATATATGGAATTTAAAAAAAAATGTCATGAAAAACCTAGGGGTGAAACAGGAATAAAGACACAGACTTACTAGAGAATGGACTTGAGGTTATGGGGAGGGGGAAGGGTAAACGGTGACAAAGCGATAAAGAGGCATGGACATATATACACTACCAAACGTAAGGTAAATAGCTAGTGGGAAGCAGCCGCATAGCACAGGGAGATCAGCTCGGTGCTTTGTGACCGCCTGGAGGGGTGGGATAGGGAGGGTGGGAGGGAGGGAGACGCAAGCGGGAAGAGATATGGGAATATATGTATGTATATAACTGATTCATTTTGTTGTGAAGCTGAAGCTAACATACCATTGTAAAGCAATTATACTCCAATAAAGATGTTAAAAAAAAAAATAAAAAAAACTTTACAATTCTGCTTTTTGTGTCCCATCTAAGAAATCTTTTCCTCCTCCAAAGATGTAAAGATCTTCTAAAAGTTTTACAGGTCTGGCTATTATGTTTAGGTCTTGGATCCATTTCGAATTAGTTTTTTATGAAAGGTGTGATATAAGGTTCACACCAGCCGGCTCTGCTCTGGTCCAGGCTCTGCCCCTGGCTGGGGAGGTGGGGGTAAGACTTGGGAGGGACCAGGGCCTCTGGGATGACCGGGGTGTTAGGTGCTGGGAGGTGAGAGCACACGGGTCCACGGCGGACGTGTGTAAAGGGAGACAAACTGCCTCAAGCATGTGCCTCAGAAAAGGGGAAACAAGACACTAGGAGCCACAGGTCAGCAAAGTAGAAGGAAATGGGGACCAGCACCACCAGCAAATAAACCCACAATGAAAATGGTACAGTCGCCACAGTGACAAGAGAAATAAGGAGATTTTCAACTGTCCAACCAAATGGACACATTTCTGCAAAAAAAAGACCTGAACGAGCAGACAGCCCCTGAGTAGCAGAACGGCCATGTCCCTGTCCAGGTCACTCACGCACATCTGCCGGGGCCCTGCGGGCCTCCCTGCACAGGAGCCGACGGGTCGGAGCCACGTGGGGGCATCGAGGAAGGAGGTGAGACCAAAGACCCAGGCCGGGGGCCCCACGGCCGGATGAGACTCAGCTGACACCCAGCTCCTCAATTTCTGATTTGTAATTAAAGCTGGGTCTTGATCCTAGTGACTGGGGAGAACGTGAGGTCACAGACGCCGGCCTCAAAAGGGTCTGGAGAGACAGGAGCTAGGCTTTCAATAGGTCAGTTTTATGGATCACGATAGGGTCTTACAGTGTGTGGCAGGAGATGGTGTGGATTCACAGCTCTTCCTGGATTAATTTGGAAAACCAGTTTTCCTGGTTCTGAGGCCCAAACTAATTATTTCTTATTCTTCACTGTCTAGGATGTTAACAAACCCCTGTGCCCAAAGTGTGCCCGCCCTGGGCTGGTGGTCTCTCCTGCAGCCCTGCCTGGCCCGTCGGGGTCCCTGGGCCTCTGGTCTCGAGCTGCTTCGGGCCGACTGGGCTTCGCCCTGGAGTTTCCTGAAAACTGCTGGCTCCCGACAGTCTGGGTTTGTGGTGCTGCCAGGCCCTCTTCCACTGCGGGGGACAGCGGGGGTCCCGTGGCCTGGCCCCAGCTTCCCCGTGGACAGCACTGGGGGGGCCCGACCTTCAATTCTCATCTCCCAGACCAGCGACACCTCAGATGCTCCACTAGCTCCTCCACTGCGTCAGCAAGGGGCTTAAGGGGAACGGTCCCTGTGCCCCTCCTGACACCTCCTGACAAATGCGTTTTGCTTTGGGGTGGGATGGTCAGCTGCATGGAGGTCCCCTTTTCTCCATGGCTCAGCTGTGCAGCTAAGGCCACCAGGAGTGGTGATCAAGGGTGAGAACAGGCCGCTTCCCCGAGGGCCTGCCATCCTGGTGCAGCTGTCAGGGCCACATGGGTGACAAGAGCCCTCTACTGCCTAATTCTCGGATGAGACGGCGGCCAAAGCTGGGAGAAGCACCCGGCGCATGGCAGCCTCCAGCTAGAAGACACCTCCGCACCTGGCCTGGGGGCTCCTGCCTATGTCCCATGGCCCTTGGGAAGGCATGCGGGGAACAGCCCGCCTTGTTCGCCCATCACACCGCCCCTCAGGGCTGGTCCACACTCAAACCTGGCAGGCAACTGATGGGCAGCTGTGTCCTCTGCAGCCACCAGCCCAAGCCATCAGCACCCACCTCTCCACTGACACTCAAACTGCTGGGAAACATGGCCACCATAATGCTGCAAAGCAGGGCAGCCGCGGGCTTCCTGGGGGGCCTACCTGCCTGAGTTCACCCCAGACGGCCTACTCACCAACCTCTCCAGGTGTAGCTGGTGCAGCCTACACCCTCGCTGAGGCACAGCCTCGCTTTGTGGCCACTCGGGGCTCCCGAGACCCCAGAGGCGTCCAGAGAAACCCAGACAAGACACTGCTAATTTGAAGGACCGCGATCAGTAAACGGCATCTATTCGTCTACACCCTCATGTGTAACACGCACAACGTTAAAACCCTAACAGGTGAAAAGCAGAATGAATGATGCTGAAGTCTGAATTAGTGATTTAGAAGATTGATTTGAGAAATCCTTCCAGAATGTGGTGCAGAAATGGGAGAACCTTTGAGGGAAACTACAGATTCAGCAGTCAATGGCTACACAATTGACTTTCCCGGATGAGAATGATGTAAAAATAGACTCGGCACTCTCGAGGCGGAAGGAGGCCTGGGCCTCAGGGGATGAGGGGTGCAGGACCAGTTACCGGAGCAGGACCTGGGCCCACACATGTTCTGGCCATTTCTCGTTTCCAAGGATGAATCATAAGTAAAACAGTATAAGCATTTAGACTGAAAAATATAAACAATGAGAAGAAAAGGAAAGAAAAGTGAGGAAGGTGGCCCAAGGAGGTGGGACCCTTGAAGTAGTCGCCACTCACCTCCATGAACAAGAGAAGTAGGCGGGCAGCAGTGGGAACATAAAGGACGACCAGAATGCAGCTGCTGGGCCTGGCCCCAACTGAGAGCTGAGCACAAGGCCTGGTGTCACCCTAGGACCCACTGCCCTGACCGACGACAAGGCCCAAGGACAACCTGCCAGCCGCCCATTTCCTCCTGCGTCTCCCCCTCCCAGGCGTGCACTTCCTCTTGCTCCACTGAGCTGACTTTCCCAAGACCCAACCTGCCCCCACCGCCGCCTCCTTTACCCTGGAGAAGCAGGGCTACCCCTCGGAACCCAGGTCCACGTCCGTCCTGCCTCATCGCTCAGTGGCCTCACGTTGACTTCAAGGCTAAAACTCCACCAGCGACTCCTGCTTTAGGCCAAAAGGGAGGTAGCGGTGCTGGACCCTCAAAGCGACTGTCTGAGATGCAGGCCTGGGCACTGAGGGAGGGCAGGGCAGGGGGCAGAGCCTGAAGCTGGGGGAGCTCAAGAGGCTGGCTTGCCACATGCCACATGGGCGCAGCAGCCAGGAGCTGTGGGTCCTGCCTGGGTCCCCGCGGCTGCTGAGCTCGCAGGGTGGAGATTCCATGAGGACAAGGAAAGCACACGACCAAGGCTGTTGCCAACGCTGAGCTCATGTGGGTCTAGAGGACCTTCCAGTCCTGCGAACCCGTGTGGAGAGATGTGGAGAGCCAGGCCGAGGCCCTGTCCTGTGGAACTAGGCTGGCCCTACAGGGAAGGCACATTCAGACCTGCCCAGGAGGCTCTGAAACTGATTTGCAAGTCAATTAGCTGCTGTCAGGAGAGAATCAACAACATCAGTGTCCAGCACCCAATCAAAAGTTAACAGACTCCAAGTTGGTAGTTAGTAGCCTGCAAGGCAATAGCAGAGACAAAACAGGCTGGGAGCAGAGTCAGAAACCAGAGATGGCCTGAAGCCAGTAGATAAGAATGTGAAAACAGCTACTGTCAAAAATTAAGGGGTTTAGGGCTTCCCTGGTGGCGCAGTGGTTGAGAGTCCACCTGCCGATGCAGGGGACACGGGTTCGTGCCCCAGTCCGGGAAGATCCCACATGCCGCGGAGCGGCTGGGCCCGTGAGCCACGGCCGCTGAGCCTGCACGTCCGGAGCCTGTGCTCCGCAACGGGAGAGGCCACAACAGTGAGAGGCCCACGTACCGCAAAACAAAAACAAAAAAAAAAAATTAAGGGGTTTAAAAGAAAACATAGTCATAAGAGAAATATGAAAATGCCAAAGAATAACCAGATGATAATTTGAGAGTTTAAAAGGTAATACAGGGACTTCCCTGGTGGTACAGTGGTTAAGAATCCGCCTGCCAATGCCTGGGATACAGGTTCAATCCCCGGTCTGGGAAGATCCCACGTGCCATGGAGCAACTAAGTCTGTGCGCCACAACTACTGAGCCTGCGCTCTAGAGCCCAAGAGCCACAACTACTGAAGCCTGTGCACTCTAGGGCCCATATGCCTCAACTACTGAGCCCACATGCTGCAACTACTGAAGCCCGTGCACGTAGAGCCCATGCTTCGCAACAAAAGAAGCCACTGCAATGAGAAGCCCGTGCACCGCAATGAAGAATGGCCCCTGCTCACTGTAACTAGAGAAAGCCCGTGCGCAGCAACGAAGACCCAACGCAGCTAAAAAAAAAAAAAAAAAAAAAAAAAAAGGTAATACTGTCAGTCCCCTACATATGAACCTTCAAGTTGTGAACTTTCAAAGATGCGAACATGTATTCACAAGTCCAATCACATAAGTTAGTTCACGTGTCTGGCATACACTGTCATGTGCGTGCATCCTCTACAAGTGGTATGCTTCTGTGTACTTTACTGTACAGTGCTGTATAGAGTACAGTATTACAGTAGCTTTATTTCAAGCCCAGGATGTCTGGAAGCAAGCGTAAAAGTGTTGATGTAGCTGGTACTGCTAAGAAGCACCAAGCGCCAAGAAAGGATGAAGAGAGACAAGAGGAAGAAGAAGTAACTGAAGAACCGAAGAGATTCACGGACGATGCAGAAAATGGCAAGGGGATTTTCTTTATTTGAGGAGGCACTGTTAGTTTTTGAGGCACAGGACCTGAATGTAGAATGGTATATGAAGGTTGCAGCAGCCGTTCAGAATGCAATCCAGTGCTACCATGTCATCTATGATGAGAAAAAAAGAGCTACTACCCAGACATCACGGGATCGTTTTTTCAAGAGGGTAGGTAGAATTGAATCCAGCCAGGAACCAGAACCTGTGCCATCAACGTCAGGCGAGAGTGAAACTGCAGCTTGCCCTCGTCTCCTATTGCTGATGATCCTTCAGCTCTACCATCTCCCACCTCCTCTCCCTCCTCCAGTCAGTAACTCTTCTTGCCTGTTCACTAGATGCCAACCCCTGTATGCCAGCTGTTGTACTGTACTACTGTACTTTTCAAGGTACTGTAAGATTAAAATTGTTTTATTTTTTGTGTTTGTTTTTTAAGTATTATTTGTGTGAAAAGTATTATAAACCTATTACAGTACAGTACTATATAGCCGATTGTGGTAGTTGGGTACCTAGGCTAACTTTGTTGGACTTACAAATTGGACTTATGAACGTGCTCCTAAAACGGAACTTGTTCGTATGTAGGGGACTTACTGAATACAAAACAGATAATTTACTGGATAGGCTTTTGACAAAACTGACACTGTAAAGGAAAAAGTCAGTGAATATGAGCCCAGAACAGCAGGAACTTTGCAAAATGAAGCACAAGGAGAAGCAAAGCTGAGCAGAGCCTGGGCAGCCCCTCAGGGCCTAGGGGACAGCACCCACTGGCCTGACAGACGTGTGATTTAAGCCCCAGGAAGGGAAGGGGGCAGACACAACGTGAAGAAAATTCTCCTCATTGAAGAGAACTATAAACGCACAGGTCACAGAAGCCTAAGAAATCTCAAAGAGGATAAACTCAAAGAAAGCCACACCTAAGGCACATCAAACCAAATTGCTGAAAAACTGTGAAAAAGGGAAAAATCGTAGAAGCAGTCAGAGGGGAAAAGTCGCAGACAGAGGAGTGGGGCTAAGGGTCCTGCAGACTCCCCAGCAGAGACGCTGTGGGCAGAGACCATGGACAGCTGAAGGGAAGACATCCACCAGCAGCTTCTGCTAAGAAATATTAAAAAACCAAATGAAACATCCCTCAGGCAGAAGAAAAATAACCAGGTTGCACACACAGGAGGGCAGGGGGCTGGACATTGTAAGCCCGTGGGCGATTTTTAAACACAGACAACCAGCTGTTTAAATGAAAAGTCACACGTTGTGGTTGCAATTGTTGGAATGATGGCTGCAAAGATTTAACAGTGAGTGAGAATACGTGGTTGTGGCTGGGCACATGCTCTCGTGGAGGGAAGACCCCACACGTGACCAGCAGGGACCCGTGGGGGTCCTTTCCTTCCCTTGTTTCTGTTCCAAACCATAGTTATTTTCCATTCAAAATGAGTGCCATTGGGGAGACTCTTGGTGCCTCTGGACCCATGAGGGCCACACCCCAGGGGTGCGGGTGCAAGGCCTCGGCCAGTGTGGCTCCCACAGCGGTGATGCTGCACAGGCTTCCCCTGGCATTGGTTTGGGACCCTGTCGTCCTGCTGGCTGTAGTCCAAGCCCTCCTGGAGGGACAGACGCCCAGGCCACCCCTGGTGGACCACAATCCCGCCTACCCACCCACAGCGAACGGGGCGGCAGACCTGATGGGGCCACTGGGGGCCGAGGAAGAGCCCCAGGGGAGGAGCCCAGCGGCTCAGCACTGTCAGGGCTGCGCAGTCAGCTCAGAGACCTGTGCCTTCCTGAGAGGGCAGCGTCCCCACCTCTGTAAAGGAAAACTGGAAAAAGCAGCACTCGCCCCGCCCCGCGTGTGAGCACCGGAGAGAGACCATCACCCTGTAGCCCTGGGGCCACGTGAGCGAGGACACGGCACAGCCTGAGTCAACCTTCTGAGGTCGGGCGCGATGCTGTCCACTTGGCACGATGACTTTGGCGGGCGGGGGCTTTGAGTTCTGCTTCCTGAGGAGGCTGTGCTGGTGCGGCCTCAGCCTTTTGCCCAGTAACCCTGTGACCTTCAGCCCTGGCTGCAGATTCAGGTGCAGGAGCAGCGTGGGGCCAGCCCCAGGGAAAATCATTTCTCCAAACAGCTACAGGAGGGCCAGGCTCATGAGCTGCCCCCACTGCGGGTCAGCGTCTAGCCAGGATGCCCTTGGCACTGTTCTCTAGCTCCTGGCTCGGGCTCCCCCACTTTCGAGCTGAGGACGCATCCTCCTGGCACGGCCACCCGAGCGGCCCTGACCCCTGCATGTGGCAGGAAGAGCTCACATTGGGATGGGGCTGAAGCCCCTGATGCCTGGTCCACACGCCATGACCCGGATTGTTCTGGTACAACAGGATTCTCTCTCTGGCACAAGAGGATTCTCTATCCCGGTGAGAACTCAGGAGCCTTTGTCTAAAGGCCACCAAGTGGCCGTGGGGTCCTTATGACCTCTGAGTGATGCCTGGCTTCCCTCCACCACCCTGGTCCATTGGGGCCCAAAGACACCCCTCCCCAGTCACTCCACCCTGAGACCAGCTAGGGGGCTCTGACTCAGAGACTAGGGTTCACCAGAGCAGTTTTGGAGATGGAACCCTGTTTCTAATAAAGCAGCAGGAGGCCTGAGGATTCATAATGCCGTCTTCGTGCCCTTGTCTGGCACACACTGGCTGTGACCCCACGGTGGGGGCCGGGTGGGAAGACGAGCTGGGAAGTGGGACCCCGGGCCCAGGAGACGCCCCTGAAGGAAGGGGCTGGGTGTCTGGGACTCCCCTGTTGGGCTCTGGGGTCCCAGGGCCTAGCAGAGGACATGTGTGCTTGCAGATGATGTTCTGCAGCCAGGAGCCCCAGGACAGTTATGCTGTGACCCCAGCTCCGGGTGGGTCACTCAGGGGCTGGTGGGGGCAGCTCTCTGCGCCCAAAGCCGTAGTGATGTTCCCCACAGTGATGTCCCCTGGTCTGTGGCCGACGTTACAGAGATTAGAAAGAGCAGGACATGGTGAGAGGTTGGGGAGGAGAGTCTGGGATCTGAGATGCGTCTTTGCACTGACTAGGAGCCACTAGCCTGGTGAGTGCCCGCTCCACGCCAGGATGGGAGGTCCAGCCTGGCCTACAGTGGAAGCCGAGCACTGCCCCTCCAGCATCTCTCCTTGGCATTAGAGTGGGGGTCTGAGGCGGGGGTGGTGCGCCTCTCCAAGTAGACAACAGGCTGTCTCTGGAGGCCTTGCAGAACCTTCCGGAACAGCTGTGCAAACTGAGAGTGGGAGGAGGTGCGTGTGTGCTCACATCCTCAACCCTCTCCCGGGGAACGAACGGAAACAAACAGAACCAGGGACCCTCGGGATCACGGGCGCGGAGACGGGAGCAACGTTCAAGTCCAGGGGTGGCCAGCACTGTGTCCTGCAGAGGGCCACGCGCCCCCATGAGATTGCCCTGCATGCCCCACGCTGCCTGCGAGGCTGGACACGTGCAGCTGGGCCAGGGGGCTATTTGTCTTCTTTGCTCTGGACAGCTGAGGTCCGGCCCCTGGGGGGCATCAGACCAGGCCTCAGAGAAGAGCCACAGCCCTGGGCCATGTCCCACCTTGTCCTGGGCATGGTGTGGGTGGGGGAGGATGATGCTCGGGACACACCTGGACTGAGGCTCCCAAGGCCTTGGGGGACAGAAGGCGAGTGCATGGCCTGCCTTTGGGAATAACGTACAGGGCCGCAGGTTGGCAGCAAGGCCTTTCAAGGTCCTGTTCTGGCCCTACCCCACCCAGTGTCCCTGTGCCACCGCTGTCCACCCGGGCACCAGACCCAGAATCAGGTGGAGACTCAGTCATGTGGCCTGAGCTGCTGGGAGCCGTCTATACCTGAGTCCCCCCCACCTGCCCCGGGTCTGCACAGTCCCCCATGGTGGAGGCGCCGGTGCCCCAGGCTGGGACACAGACTCAGCTGGGCTGGGTCCAGTTAGCGGGTCCTCATCCTGAAGCACCATGAGACTCATGCCAAGTGAATAAACAAGAACATTTGACGCTGCTGGGTCAAAGGTCAATGTAAATATCTTCCCAAATCCTATTTTCAAGTAGCAGAACCCTTTCACCTGGACTAGTAAATCAAACTTCCTTCAAATGTGTTTTTTAAGTGATATGACAATTTGCTTTTCTTCACTGCTTGCCAAAGGTGGGCTTCAGATTATTTGGACAGAAAGTGGTAGGTGGTCAGTACAGCCTGAGGGATGTCTGGAGGGTCCCTATAGGCTCAGTAGAGTTTACAGCCCTGAAAGGGTCCCAGTGGTCCCAGGCTTGTAAAAGTGGCTGAAGCAGCAACTAATTAACGCACTGCAGCCTTGAGAGTGATTCTTGGTCACCGTGGTGACCACACAGCCTAAGCAGACCCAGATTCCTGCTGAGACTGTATGCCAGGCAGGTCCTCCAAGTTGCCTTGGGGACTGGACCCATGTTCTCCATCAGCAGAGGAAGGTGGGAGCCTATGGCTGGGCATCCTTTGACAATGGAGGAAGGTCCAGCATGAGGCAGTGTCCATGCTAGTGGACACTCACAAGGATGCTTGAGCCTCTGTTTGGAGCTTCCTCCTGCAGCTCAGGATGATGGAGCCACTGGGCTGAAGTATGCACAGGGAAGGGACAGTGCAGAGCACTCCTGGCCTCCTGGGGGTGTCCCTCACTGGAGACTGTTGGGAGCAAGGGTCACCCACCAGCCAGGATTTTGCCCTCCAGCCAAGTCCGGATAGTTTACGGATAAACTGTGGTGCACCCAGACAGTGGAATATCATTCAGCAATAAAAAACGCTCTCTCAACCCACGGAACGACACGAGGAACCTCAAATGCATATTACTAAGGAAAAAAGCCAGTCTGAAAAGGCTATATCCTGGATGATTCCAACTATATGACATTCTGGAAAAGGCAAAACTATGGAGACAGTGAAAGGATCAGTGGTTGCCAGGGGTTAGGGGCGGGAAAAGGATGAATCCAGGGAGCACAGAGGATTTTTAGGGTAGTGAAATGAGTCTGTATGATATTATGATGGATACATGTAATTTTACATTTGTCCAAACCTATAGAATGCACAACACCAAGAGTGAACCCCAATGTAAGCTGTGGACTTTAGTTAACAATAAAGTATCAATATTGGTTCCTTAGTTGTAATAAATGTATCACACTAACCAATGCAAGATGTTCCTGATGGGGAAACTGTGGGGGTGGTGGTGGATATGGGAACTCTATACTCTCTCTGCTCAGTTTTTCTGTGAATCTAAAATTGTTCTTTAAAAGTCTATTAATTAAAAACAAAACAAAATACAACTTAAAATACTGGCAGCAAAAGCAGGTGAGCAGGGCTTCCCTGGTGGCGCAGTGGTTGAGAGTCTGCCTGCCGTTGCAGGAGACACGGGTTCGTGCCCTGGTCTGGGAAGATCCCACATGCCATGGAGCGGCTGGGCCCGTGAGCCATGGCCGCTGAGCCTGCGCGTCCAGAGCCTGTGCTCCGCAACGGGAGAGGCCACAACAGTGAGAGGCCCGCATACCGCAAAAAAAAAAAAAAGCAGGTGAGCAGGTAGGGGGAGACAATCAAAGCATTTCAAGGCCACAGGGCCCTAAGGGCGGCAAGGACGGGGATTAAATTTAGACTTTCAGTTAGTTAACTGTGTACTTACCTGAAAGAAACAGAGTGTATAACTTGCTAATTAGGAAAGGGGGACTAATGGAACGAGAAAAACCTCAAAAGAAAGCTTTTTAAAAAGGGCAAAAAGAATACACAAAGATGTGGAAATAAAATGCAGATGTACCAGCTGAGATACGTGATACTTAAAGAGCATGAGCCTCTTTGGAAAAAGAATCCTGCTCCGTGCTGTCACAGAGGCAACACCGAAGAACAGGACACAAATCCAGACTCTGCAAAACAGGAGATTACTATGACTTGATCCTTGGCCAACACATTTGAAAACTGATGAAATGGACAAATTCCCAGGAAAATGTCTGCCATTAAAATTGCCTCCAGGGACTTCTCTGGTGGTCCAGTGGGTAAGACTCTGCACTCCCAATGCATGGGGCCCGGGTTCGATCCCTGGTCAGGGAACTAGATCCTGCATGCATGCCGCAACTAAGTCCGCAAGCCGCAACTAAGAGTCCACAAGCCGCAACTAAGAGTCTGCAAGCCGCAACTAAGAAGTCCACGTGCCACAAGTAAGAGTCCGCATGCCACAACTAAGAGTCCGCAAGCCACAACTAAGAAGTCCGCATGCCGTGACTTAGAAGCCTGCATGCCGCAACTAAAAGATCCCGCATGCTGCAACTAAGACCTGGTACAGCCAAAATAAACAAATAAATAAATATTAAACAAAACAAAACACAACTGCCTCCAGAAAAAAACAGAGACTCTGCCTGTCTGGCAGCCACAAAAGGGTTGTCAGTGTCCACAAGGACCACCCCCCCTCCCCCTGGGCCAGGCAGTGATGTAGGAGAACCAACTCTGTCTTGTCTACGAGGGTGAGAGTAAAACCTGGAGCAGAATCAGACAAGGCCAGTGTGGATGGAAAACCACAAACTTCACTCACTGACAACATGAAAAACCCAAACAAAATGGTACCAAGTTATACCCACTAACATGTTACAGTATACACAGCACGACTGAGTTGATTTATCCTAGCAAGGTAAAATTGGTTCCATTTTAGCAGTGGTAATGTAATTCATGCTAACAAATTAAGGGCAAAAAAGTGATCTTCTCACAACTGGTGGAGAAAAAACCATTTGCTAAACTTCGACACCCATTCATGACTAAAAGTACCCCAAACAAAACCCATAGAACTTCCTAGTAAAGAAGAAACAAGAGAACTTGGTAGATATGGCCACAATAAACAACCAACCAAGCAAGCCACAGGTGGCTCCCCCAGGTGTGGGATGCCCCACTCCTGCTGCTGCCGCACCCATCATCTGGGGCAGCACAGCACACGGGCCCCAGGACACTGAGGAACAGAAAGATGGAGGCAAAACTAGCAGAGCAACGAATACGCTGTAGGTCAAACCTCCATAAACGAGGTGAACAGGACATGAAAATTTCAGGTTTTCCTTGGGAACTGACAAGCGGCTGCTCACCTGGAACAGGATCTGTAGGGCCCCATGGAGGATGCACATCTGCCGTCCGAGGAAGACGAAGAAGGGCACCACGAGCTCCAGGAAGTGGTTGCTGAGGGTCTCGAAGCGGTGGAACCACCATGGGGAGTGGTGCAGGAAGTAGGCCATGGGGTTGGGCACCGGCTGCGTCTGTGGGATGAAAGGAGGCCCGTGAGCTGTGCCTGGAGGTGGGGACCTGCCCTCCCTGGCCCTGCTCTGTGGTGCCCGCTGGTGGCCTTTTGGGGAAGTGGGGTGCATGGGGCCGCCCTGGCCGGGAGAGGTGCGGGGAAGACCGGCGGCGTGGCCCACCCTCCAGCAGCTCACACGTCACCAGGATGGGGAATGGTGGGGGGCCATGGGTCCCGACCTTCTCTATTCGCCTGGCTTCCTGTAATTCTGACACTGACCCCTTCAAGGGGACCCTGAGGGCCCTGGTAACGCAGGAGCTCAGATGCTGGGGAAGAGTCTGTGGTCAGAGCCCTGAACAGCATGGGCACTGGCATGCCCCCCGCGAGGGGACAGGGCACAGGTGCAGAGGCAGGACCGTAGGATGCTCACACATGGTGGATTTCCTCTTGGAGGACAGTGGAGGCTGGGGGAGCGGGTCCTGGCCCCACGTGTGTGTTCCTGGGAACAGCCTCCACACGTGTGCGGGGTGGGAGGGCATAGCAGGTCCCCGAGGCCCACGTGTTGACTCAGCCGTGGTGCTGGCTGCCTAGGGCCCAGCTGATGGGCCCTGCGCCTCCAACCACAGGCCCTGTCCTCCCCGCTCACGCGGCCGTCCATGCTCAAAAGGGCCAGCTGTGCTGACACTGTGCGGGGTTGGGGTGGCCCCGGTGTGAACATCCAGCATCGGTGATGGGTACTGTGTGCAGGTGGCCCTCCATGCCGAGCTGGCTGGGGTGGGACACCAGGCCGCGGCAGCCCCAGACCCGGTGGACCCGCAGCACCCACCATAAGGCTAACTGTGCCTCTGCCGTCTGTGGAGAGTGAGTCCATGAAGGGCGCCGCGTCTGCTGTGAGGACAGGGTCACTCCTTTCCACTCGCATCCACGTGGGTGTGGACACGTGGGCTGTCGTACTCGCTGGGCTGTAACCACCCTGAGCGTCTCCCTGTTATCCGGCTCTAAAGATGCTCAGGGTCACCTGAGCCCCTTCCTGCTCCAGCCCGGGGGCAGCCGCTTCTCCAGGAGCCTGGTCCCTCTAGGTGGAGACGGGTGTTAGAAACCCGGTCTGGGCATTGCTGTCTCCCTGCCCCGCATTCCTGCTGGCCTGGCTCATAAAACTGCGTTTAACTGTTTTCTCACTCTGTCTTGGCTGCAGAGGTTCCCCCCCTTGTGAACGTGGAGGGCGGATCAGACACAGAGAGGCAGCCCCTTTGGGGAAGGGCGTGCAGGGCTGGGGGGTGGGGGGCTCAGTGGGGGCAGGGCCCTGGGGAGACACGGGGTTGGGGGAGCAGAACTGTCGGGGCCCTTTCTGCTCAAAGGCCTGCGTTTCCTGACGCCAGATTCACCACATGACGGTTAACGCCTGAGTGGAATGAAACCACCATAGTCCTAAAACTGGAGATATTCTGGTGGTTAGCAGCAATTTCACTAACAACACAAAAAGGCAGCATCAAATCAGTTCCAAATGTTTCAGCTTTTTTAAACAACAGAGCGTTTCCTGGATACGGTGTGTACACGCATGTGTATGCGAGTGTAT
Organism: Lagenorhynchus albirostris; assembly: GCF_949774975.1. Classification (NCBI taxonomy): domain Eukaryota; kingdom Metazoa; phylum Chordata; class Mammalia; order Artiodactyla; family Delphinidae; genus Lagenorhynchus; species Lagenorhynchus albirostris. The sequence continues at coordinate 50,014,762 of NC_083109.1, forward strand.
GTGGATGTGTGCACGTGAGAGCGAGGCTGCCGGAAGGCGCCGTGGCCCCTGGACAGGTGCGTGCTGTGGATGGGCCACACCGTGGGCAGCACTGGGAACGGTGACGGAGCACAGGAGCAGCCCCTCTGCCACATCTCAGGACCCAGCTCAGGAGGCGGCCCAGCCTCGGGCAGCAGAGGGACATGTGACCCTGCACGCTCTTCAGGGCTGAAGGCCCCACGTTACCTACAGCCACAGGCAGCTGGGGGGAGCGAGGCCTCAAGGGGAGCCACCCCCGCCTGCCCCCGACGTTGCCTCTCATCAACACAGGTTACGCCCACCAGACAGAGGGAAAGGGGAGCCTGGGATCCCCTGCACTGCCCCCCGCCAGAGGCAGGCGGGATGTGTGCCCACTGCATCCATTGCATGCCCACCAGCCGTTCCAGGTGGGAGGCGAGCCAGCTAGACCTTCCTTCTCTGTTCCCACCCCTTCACAGACCAGCTGAGGTTCCCCACCCACCGGGGGACCTTCTTTGCTCCCCTGGGGCTGAGAGGGCCTGGCTGGCAGCCAGCAGGGAATGCGGACTCAGAGCTGAAGCACTCCTGAAGGCTCTCCTGTTCGTCCCCCTGCCCCCCCCACCGACCCCCAGTCCTGGAGACGCCCAGGCGGAAGAGCCAGGCACCAGTGGGTTGGGACCCCAGTGGCCAGGGATGGGTGGGGTCTCCTGCCCATGAGACCTTTGGCCCTTGTTTTGCCCCTCCTGGGATTTCTGCTGGGCTGAGTCCCCAGACCTCCACCCTTGACCCAGAAGTGGCCGACACAGGCAAGTGGATGAGGCAGGCAAGGGGCAGGGCTCCCTGGTGCTGATGTGATGGGGTGGTTGAGGCAGTTGTCGGGGTGCAGCGTTGGCCTCCTCGCTCCGGCTCCCGGCGGGTTTAGGACACAGGTAGGAGAGAAGTGTCTGCAAGGGGCCCTCCTTCCCGCAGGGCCTCTCCAGGAGCCCAAGTGAGATCCCAGGAGGGAGGAGACTGCTGCCCGCTGCCCCGGGGAAGGAAACGAGGAAGACATCCTGCTTGACAGGTGGTGCCCCAGACCCAGCAGGAACGCAGGGCCCCACGTGAGGAAAACAGGTAGTGACAGGCACGCGGGGCAAATGTGGATGAGCTGACACCACGCCGCCAAACACCCTCGGGGTGATTCACAGGGAAACGATCCCAGCCTGCACCTGTGCCCCCACATCGCCGCACAGCCGCACCGCTCACCTCGTAGTGGAAGTCCATGCAGGTGAGGTTCCGCCAGCACTGGTCCCCCCGGATCTTGATCAGGCCCTGCCGAGGAGACAGAGAGGAATGTGAGCCACTTCCGGATGGACCTGTGGGAGTGACAGACCTCATGTGATGCCTGAAGCGACATGAAAGGGAAAATCTGAACGAAGTCCAGGAAAGACATGTTTAGGGTTTCTGAGGACTAAAAGTAGCAAACACAGGGAAAAAGAAACGCTTTAAAAAAAAATTGATTGATTATTTATTTTTGGCTGTGTTGGGCCTTTGTTGCTGTGAGTGGGCTTTCTCTAGTTGTGGCGAGCAGGGGCTACTCTTCATTGTGGTGCGCGGGCTTCTCATTGTAGCGGCTTCTCTTGTTGCGGAGAACAGGCTCTAGGTGCGTGGGCTTCAGTAGTTGTGGCATGTGGGCTCAGTAGCTGTGGCTTGCGGGCTCTAGAGCGCAGGCTCAGTAGCTGTGGTGCACGGGCTTAGTTGCTCTGTGGCATGTGGGATCTTCCTGGACCAGGGCTCGAACCCGTGTCCCCCTGCATTGGCAGGCGGATTCTTAATCACTGCGCCACCAGGGAAATCCCACTCTTTCCTTTTTATAAAATCAGTTCCTCCTGTGTTTCTTTAAAACCCAGCTTTTAGACTCTGAGCATCACCATAGTAATGCACCTGTGAGGCTTTAGAAAAGGGCAAATTCGCAAAGCATATGAGCACAACCTGACTTAGACGCCAAGGAAGACGTGGGAGGGACGATGTCCCAACTGCTAAGGTGATGATGATTCAGGAGCTCTGGTGGCCTCGGTGAGAATATCCACCCACCACAGCATGCAGGAGACCCTGTGCTTAGGCCACAGTACAAGGGAGAACCCGGTACTCAGGCCACAGCACATGGGAGACCCCAGTGCTCAGGCCACAGCACGTGGGAGACCCCGGTGCTCAGGCTCAGGAGGGGCTCCAGGGAACTCCTGTGCTGCCCAGTCCACCGGGACAGTGGCTGTGGAGAGAGGGCCTCCGCTGTGAAGCCTGTGGGCGGGCTTGTCTGCAGCCCTGCCAGTCTCCCTGCCGGGCAGTGGCCAGCATGGCCGGTCCACAGTGGCCAGGAGGACAGTCAGCTCACTGCCTGCCGCACTCCCCCGTTCACTTGCCCTTGGGAATCACAGCTCCACGTGATCCCTTCACGGTCAGAAGCAAACTGCTCACCAACGGGAGTAAAACTGTTGCTGGATGCACAGATTCAGCCCTAACGTCTGTCTCACATGACAGCTGGTCTGGAAGGTGAGAAACTGTGTCGCCAAGAAAGCAGCCTGGATGGCGGCCTGGCTCTCTTGGCTGGTGGTCTCTGCAGCTGCAGCTGCTCGGGGGCGAGTCTCCTCAGCCCATCCTCGCACCTGCCCAGCCTGTCCCGGGCACCCTTCCTCACTGGAGCCAACCCACCATGGACTTCAATCACGTCTGCAAAACAGCCTGGCAGTCACGTCGAACTGGGGTTTGGTTGAATACCTGGGGTGGCAGCCCAGCCAGACTCGCACATAAAACTGACCTTCCCATAGGGGCAGAACTTTGGGGCAGTTGAGGGCTCTAAGCCGGGGGCAGGACAGTGTGAGACGACAGGTCCTCTGACGGCCACACTGCCAGCAAGGCAGGATGGCTGCCCAGGGTGTAAGACTGCCCACCCTGGACTTGCCTGGACCGTGGAGCCCACAGGATGGGCCGAGGGGGCAGCTGACACCTGGCCTGGGCCCCTGTGGGTGGCACAGACGCAGCGACACCCGAAGGAGCAGGGACAAGAAACAACAAGGAAGCTAGAGCCCACGTGGCGGCCATGCTGGCAGCTTCCACAGTGAGACTGAGTGACCGTGTCCTGGCCGAGCACATGGGCCAGGCATGAGCTAGCTGTGCGGCCCAGCAGAGTTTACAAATATGTCCCACAGAGGCCACAATACTCAGCTGTCCTGGGTGCCGTTCACACCCGGTGGCTGTTCCGCACCCACCTCTCTGGGGCCTGGCGCCCTGCAGTGGGGCCAATCCCATGTCAGGGGAGCTTGTGTAGCGGACGTGGAGCCGCACTCCGAGGACCCGCCTGCTCTGTCTACAGACTCACAGAACTAGTCACCTTGAGAGGCGGTTAGTCAAGTCTCTGGAAACTGGGTTTGCTTAGATCACAGAAGTGCCGGAGACAACTTTCAGTGTGAACTCTGCCATACACGGTCGCATCTGTACAGAAACAGAAAGCCTATCGTGTCCTGCCGGCGCGGATGAACCGCTGGTTTCTGTGGCAACGTGCCTGCTCGTTCGGCTGGAAAACACAGCCACTGTCACACTTCACTCCCCGTGAGTGCAGGCTCTGCTCCCTACATCCCTTGGAATCCAAGAGGCACTCTTTGGAGATTCAAACCAGGCAAAGAAGAAAAAAAACAAAATAATTAAAATGTCATTCAAATTCTAAGCTGGTATGAGACACTTAAAAATCTGAAACATTCTTTTGGGAGTGGAGGATAATTATATTCCTCCCCATCTATTGATTTCTCTCTACAATGCAGATGTCAGATTTTCCACGGATTTTTTTTTCTTCCAGAGTAAGTGTCAAAGGAACAAAGCCTTCTTTGAGCCTTTTTCAGCCCAAAATTAATTCCAAAAAAATGGCACAGACAGACCAGTAACACACCGAGTGACCTCCAGCTGTCCATACAACCTCTGCTCTCCCTGGGGAAAGGGTGAGTGCCAGGATGCTAGAATATTCTGGGGCGACCGAGGAGACCTCAGGCCTTATGGGCAGCGGGTGGGGGCAGGTGCCCGGGGGATGAACAGGGGCTTCTCTCTAAAGCTCACGGGTCCAAGAACATGCTCCTTAAAATCTCCCATTTGGAAATGGGAAAAAGCAAGGCCTTTTGCCACAGAAAGAACATCAATTTCTGTGACGCTGCACAAGTCCCATCACACCTAACTGGGTGGGGGGCTCCCAGGCCTGCAGCTGCGGGAGGGGAGACAGCCCTCGGGTCCGAGCCAGCACCGAGAGCTCCCTCGGCAGTGCCCCCATTTTGCACGTACACTGCACCCCGTTCTCTCACCGTCAGAGTCTGTCTCTCTTGAAATCCTTTTCTCCATCTGCAGACACGGGTGATCAGTCCTACACCTGCTCCTTTCCCACAAAGGAGAAGCATCATCAACCTGGGTTTGTAGGTACGGGAAGAGGGGCTGCTCCCTCCCTGGAGCAGGCCTGCTGGTCTGGGACGTGCTCACAACCACGGGGGGTGGGGGTCGGGACGCCTCGGTTCTGCTCAGACCCGGCAGCACTCTGCATCTCCCCTGGGAGCTGAGCTGGACCCACGGGACCCCACATGCTCTGTGAGCAGGTGGACGACCGCAGCGTGAGGCTCATGGCTTAGCGCCCAGATCTCACCTGAGTGTGCACAGGCTGGCCTGGGGTCTCTCGGGACTGACCTGTCTCCACATCTGAAGGGGCCCCAGACTACACAGGGTATCCACCTAGCCCCTTCTCTCCAGGTCTGGGGCAGTGTCTACACTTTCAGACTCCAGGGTATGATTAGATGGAAATCCACCCTCTGAATTTACCAGTGCACTGCATCAGCTACAGGGGAACCTCTGAGCCGAATGTGCAGGGAGAGAGAGAAATCGTGGATACTGTTGGTGGGGGGTCTTGTTGTGCCCCCTCCCTGAACCCTGAGAGCTTGTGAAAACTGCCCAGACCTGCAGGGTCTGTGGAGCGGGTGGAGGGGACAGTCTCGGGTCCTCACAGCTACTGCAGGGCTGGGTATGACCGTCCTCCCGCCGAGGCTGGTTTGAGACAAGTGGCAGAGAGACAGCACAAAGAGGGCACTGAGCCACTGGGCAGGGGGCTGATGTGAGGGGCGTGCAGCTGGGCAGAGGTCAGAGCCCGTGGACGGCGCTCCCCAGAGGTTCCCAGGACGCCTCCACCGACGGCACCATGGGAAGGAGGACAGAGCAGCCCACACTGATGCAATAAAGCAAATTAGAATAACCGCTCTCATTTTGGAGTGGTGATCCCAGGACCCGGCAGGCTCGTCAAGGAAGTGGCAGTGATACCCGCTTGACTTGGTCTTGGGGGTGAGTCACATTCCAACGTTTATTTCATTATGTTAATAAGATTTTACTGTAGGAACTGACTCCCAGAGAGGCCCCGACCTGAAGGCTCTTTCCTACTGAGCTCCTGCTCTTATTTACTAACGGGTCTGGTGTCTTGTCTCGCTCGCTCACCTTTCAGCGCCGCTGCTGCCACTGTGGGGCCAGAGCATCTCTGGGACCCCAAACGGCAACGTGGAAACTGCTTCAGATGACCTGCTTCACCCACTCAGAGCAGTCCTGGGCCTCCAGCCTCCAGGGAAAGTGCACAGACCCAAGTGCAGACTTGCTGGGTTCCAGGAATCCTCCTTCTCCAGCCAGCGAGGGAAGCGGGAGCTGTGGGCCCAGCGCAGATGCTACAGCAGTGACAGCGTTGCTCGGAGGAGGACACAGAGGGCTGTCACCACACCTGGAATCGCTGCCAGCAAGCTCAGGCAGAAATGTGTGCCGTCTGGATGGAAAGGGGCGTGGCTCACTCCCGATGGCGGGTTCTGGGGTGAGGCCCAAGGGCTGCAGTAAGCTGTGACCCCCTAATCTCCAAGGTCTGTGGCTTTAATGGGGTTGCATCTCACAGGGATCCTTGCGTGAAAAAGCAAACTCACATGGATTCTTAAATCAAAGGGTTGAGCTACAATTCACATGAAACAGAACGCACACAGATGAAATGTCCAGTTCAATGTGTCTGACAATTGTACACAATCAGGAATCCACCCAAAACACGACACAGGTTTCCATCCCACAGAACATTCTTCGTGACTACTTTCCAGGCAATTCCACACGCACTGGCCAGGGGGCCACCTCCGCCTCCGCCTGCCCCCAGGGTTTCACACTCATAGGGGCTGGTGGCCCGTGGCCCTGGGCTCAGGCTGGCCGAGCTCCTCCAGGGACTTTGGGTCTGTCTGCATCACTGCCTCGGGGGGTTGGTTCCCTCTCCCAGCTGAGCGCTGTCCCTTGTGTGGATGCACCACAGGCTGCCCATCCGTCGATGGACACTGGGCTGGTGCCTAGGTCTGCGGTCATGATGAGCAGGGCTACTGTAGACATGTGTGGACAGGTTTTCTTTCCCGGCAGCAGAAGGTGGGCTCACAGGCGGGGCCATGTCTTGCCTTGTAGGAAACCGGCCTACAGCTGCTGAGCAAGGCTGCACCACCGCACCCCCTACGAGCCAAGTGACGCTCCCACCAGGAATCCCATGGCCCACAGACCCTCCGACCTGGGGCGCTGCTAGTGCTTTACACCCAGCCCCTCCTGGGTGCAAAATGCCGCTGCACAGTTTTCACGTCCTCGTCGCCGTTCCCATCCCTTCGAGGGTGAAGTATGTTCAGGTCCTGCACCTACCTTCCTACTGTGATCTGCAGGTTCCGAATGTTAGATTTCAGCTGGACTTGTACACTGCAGGTGTTTCCCAGGCGGGGCTTGCCTATTCATTTTCGTAATGGTGTATTTTGAAGATGGAGAAATTTAATATCAGTGAAGTATAATTTATCAATATTTTTCTTTAATGGTTAGTGCTTTTTGTGCCCTGTCCAAGAAATCTCTGTGTACCCCAAGGTAACTGTCTATGCTATCTTCAAAAAATTTTATGATTCTACCTTTTATGTTTGTTAAAAAAAATTATTTTTTCTTGCCCCACTGATTTGGCTTATTGCCTTGGTTGAAAATAAATCAACTGCATCTGTATGGGTCTGTTTCTGGGAGATATTCTTTTATGTTTTCTTCTAAGAACTTTTTGGTTTTGCTTTTATGTTTAGGTCCATGATTTACTTCAAATTAGAGTTTGGTACAGATGAAAGAGCACTCAAAGCTCATTTTACTCTTCTATACAGATTTCCAATTATTTTAGCACTATTTGTAAAAAATGATTTTCATTTTCCCATTGACTTGACTTGGTACCTTGGGTGAATATCAGCTGACAGCAGAGGTGTGGGACTATCTCTGGACTCTCTTCTCTTCTACTGATCTATTTTTCCAGTTTAGATCAATACCATACTTCAGTTTCATTCATTCATTCATTCATTTTTTTTTTTGTGGTACGCGGGCCTCTCACTGTTGTGGCCTCTCCCGTTGTGGAGCACAGGCTCCGGGCTGTGCGCAGGCTCAGCAGCCATGGCTCACGGGCCTAGCCGCTCTGTGGCATGTGGGATCTTCCTGGACCGGGGCACAAACCCGTGTCCCCTGCATCGGCAGGTGGACTCTCAACCACTGCGCCACCAGGGAAGCCCAGTTTTATTTACTTATTTTTAATATTTATTTGGTTGCACAGGTCTTACTTGTGGCAGGTGGGCTCTTCAGTTGTGGCTCGCCAGATCCTTAGTTGAGGCACGCAGGCTCCTTAGTTGTAGCATGTGGGATCTAGTTCCCTGACCAGGGATTGAACCAGGGCCCCCGGCATTGGGAGCACGGAGTTTTATCCACTGGACCACCAGGGAAGTCCCCATACTTCAGTTTTAAATTAAGCTCTAAAATCAGGAAGTATAAGTCCTCCAACTTTGTTCTTTTTCAAATTTCTTTTTATTTCTATGTAAGTTTTAGAATCAACATGTCACTTTTCCCAAAAAGCCCACTGGGAATTTTACAGGAATTACCTTGAGTCTACATATAAACCTGGGTGAAAAACGACGTATTTATTTATTTATTTATTTATTTATGGCTGTGTTGGGTCTTTGTTGCTGTGCACGGGCCTTCTCTACCTGTGGCGAGCAGGGGCTACTCTTCGTTGCTGCGCAGGCTCTAGGCACGCGGGCTTCAGTAGTTGTGGCACATGGGCTCAGTAGTTGTGGCTCGCGGGCTCTAGAGAGCAGGCTCAGTAGTTGTGGCACGCTGGCTTAGTTGCTCTGTGGCATGCGGGATCTTCCCAGACCAGGGCTCGAACCCGTGTCCCCTGCATTGGCAGGTGGATTCTTAACCACTGCGTCACCAGGGAAGTCCCCTCTAATGACTTTGTAATAGTATATGATGTACAGTTTATTTTTCACATTGACCTTGTATCCTGCAACCTTGCTAAATTAATGTATTCACTTTAGTAGTTGCTTTTTAAGATTCCACTGGGTTTTGTACATGTACAACCATGTCTGTGAATAAGTTTCATTTCTTTTTTGGGAATCTTTATGGCTTTCTTTTTCTTGTTTTATTGCACTAGGACTTCCAATACAGTGATGAAGAGCAGAGCAAAAACAGACAACAGGCCTGTTTCTAATCACACATGAATGCTCTCATTCCATCACCACTGAGGAAGCCCCGTCTAACACGCCCTTGAGTGGGTACTGCATTGTATCGTGTACTTTTTACATCTGTTGAGGAGAAAAAAATCATTCTTCAGTTTTATTCTGTTGTATAGTGAATTTCATTAGTTGATTTTCAAATATTAAACCAATCTTGCATTCCTGAGATAAACCATGCCTCTTTTATTGCCGAGTTTGGTTTGCCAATATTTTGCTAAGGGTTTCTGTGTCTTTGTGAGGGACACTGGTTTCTATTTTCCTTTTTGTCCTGTCCTCATCAGGTTTTGGTATCACTCTTATGCTGGTCACAGAAAACAATTTGGGAAGTGTCCCTGCCTCTGCTATTTTCCAAGAGTTTGTGTAGGATTGCTATTATTTCCTCTTTAAATGTTTGATTTCACTGGTGTTTCAAATGTTTTATTTCAAATGTTTGATTTCACTGTGCCTACTTTCTTTCTGGAATGGTTTTTGATTACAGATTCAATTTATTTACCAGATATGGAGCCCTTTCGATTTCCTGTTTCCTTCTGTCTCAGTTTTGGTAAGCTGCACTTGTCAAGGAATTTCTCCATTTCACTTATGTTGTCAAATTTATTGGCCCGAAGCTTTCATAATATTCCAGGTGACTTTACGGCAGGATCTCAGACAAAACTGCCAGTTAGGTGAAGACAGTGTTTTCTCATGGTGTCCTTCAATCACAGCATGGCTGTGGCTCCCGGCCCTGCTGAATTCTGACCCCGAAACGGTAGGTCCTGTGGGCCTCTATTTTCTCCATCTTAGATATAGCTTTTTTTTGTGTTAACAAGACAGGGACAGTCTGCACACAAGGAACATCGGGGCCCCATGGGGTGTGCAGCAGGTGTGAGCACAGAGCTGTGGGCAGCACAGGTGGTTAGCAACCAAGCCCCTTCTGAATAGCGAGAAGGGACTTGAGGCCGCTGTCTGCAGCCTGCGGGTTACATGGCGGTTGCCCAGGTACGGACAGGAAAGCACATCCTCGTGCCGCCTCTGAGGGCCCAGAGGCTCCTCTTCATGCCCAGGTTCTCCAGAGCCTCCTTTTATGTTGCATCCCCTCCATTTCACATAAAAACAACCTGCTCCAAGGAATTCCCTGGTGGTCCAGTGGTTAGGACTTGGTGCTTTCACTGCTGAGGGCCTGGGTTCAGTCCCTGGTAGGGGAGCTAAAATCCCACAAGCTGCATGGAGCAGCCAAAAAAAAAAAAAAAAAGTGAAAATGACCTGCCCCAGCCATAGCCAAGATGCAAATCTCAATGAAAACTGCTGATTTTAGCTGCAATTCTGCTCAATGAAAAGTTACAGTATTAAGTTTTCTTTTTTTTAAAACATCTTTATTGGAGTATAACTGCTTTACTATGGTGTGTTTGTTTCTGCTTTATAACAAAGTGAATCAGCTATACATATACGTATATCCCCATATCTCCTCCCTCTTGCATCTCCCTCCCAACCTTCCTATCCCACCCCTCTAGGTGGTCACAAAGTACCGAGCTGATCTCCCTGTGCTATGCGGCTGCTTCCCACTAGCTATCTATTTTACATTTGGTAGTGTATATATGTCCATGCCACTCTCTCACTTCGTCCCAGCTTACCCTTCCCCATCCCCATGTCCTCAAGTCCATTCTCTACGTCTGCATCTTTATTCCTGTCCTGCTCCTAGGTTCTTCAGAACCATTTTTTTTCCTTTAGATTCCATATATATGTGTTAGCATACGGTATTTGTTTTTCTCTTTCTGACTTACTTCACTCTGTATGACAGACTCTAGGTCCATCCACCTCACTACAAATAACTCAATTTTGTTCCTTTTTATGGCTGAGTAATATTCCATTGTATATATGTGCCACATCTTCTGTGTCCATTCATCTGTGGATGAGCACTTAGGTTGCTTCCATGTCCTGGCTATTGTAAATAGAGCTGCAATGAACATTGTGGTACATGACTCTTTTTGAATTATGGTTTTCTCAGGGTATATGCCCAGTAGTGGGATTGCTGGGTTGTATGGTAGTTCTATATTTAGTTTTTTAAGGAACCTCCATACTGTTCTCCATAGTGGCTGTATCAATTTACATTCCCACCAACAGTGCAAGAGGGTTCCCTTTTCTCCACACCCTCTCCAGCATTTACTGTTTGTAGATTTTTTGATGATGGCCATTCTGACTGGCGTGAGGTGATACCTCATTGTAGTTCTGATTTGCATTTCTCTAATGATTAGTGATGTTGAGCATCCTTTCATGTGTTTGTTGGCAGTCTGTATATCTTCTTTGGAGAAATGTCTATTTAGGTCTTCTGCCCATTTTTGGACTGGGTTTTTTTTTTTTTTTTTTTTATATTGAGCTGCATGAGCTGCTTGTAAATTTTGGAGATGAATCCTTTGTCTGTTGCTTCATTTGCAAATATTTTCTCCCATTCTGAGGGTTGTCTTTTTGTCTGGTTTATGGTTTCCTTTGCTGTGCAAAAGCTTTGACGTTTCATTAGGTCCCATTTGTTTATTTTTGTTTTTATTTCCATTTCTCTTGGAGGTGGGTCAAAAAGGATCTTGCTGTGATTTATGTCATAGAGTGTTCTGCCTATGTTTTCCTCTATGAGTTTTATAGTGTCTGGCCTTACATTTAGGTCTTTAATCCATTTTGAGTTTATTTTTGTGTATGGTGTTAGGGAGTGTTCTAATTTCATTCTTTTACATGTACCTGTCCCGTTTTCCCAGCACCACTTATTGAAGAGGCTGTCTTTTCTCTGTTGTATATTCTTGCCTCCTTTATCAAAAATAAGGTGACCATATGTGCATGGGTTTATCTCTGGGCTTTCTATCCTGTTCCATTGATCTATCTTTCTGTTTTTGTGCCAGTACCATACTGTCTTGATTACCGTAGCTTTGTAGTATAGTCTGAAGTCAGGGAGCCTGATTCCCCCAGCTCCTTTTTTCGTTCTCAAGATTGCTTTGGCTATTCGGGGTCTTTTGTGTTTCCACACCAATTGTGAAATTTTTTGTTCTAGTTCTGTGAAAAATGCCAGTGGTAGTTTGTTAGGTATTGCATTGAATCTGTAGATTGCTTTGGGTAGTAGAGTCATTTTCACAATGTTGATTCTTCCAATCCAAGAACATGGTATATCTCTCCATCTATTTGTATCATCTTTAATTTCTTTCATCAGTGTCTTACAGTTTTCTGCATACAGGTCTTTTGTCTCCTTAGGTAGGTTTATTCCTAGGTATTTTATTCTTTTTGTTGCAATGGTAAATGGGAGTGTTTCCTTAATTTCTCTTTCAGGTTTTTCATCATTAGTGTATAGGAATGCAAGAGATTTCTGTGCATTAATTTTGTATCCTGCTACTTTATCATATTCATTGATTAGCTCTAGTCGTTTTCTGGTAGCGTCTTTAGGATTCTCTATGTATAGTATCATGTCATCTTAGGGAATTAAGTTCTTAACTCAAAATGTGAAGCAATAAAATAAAAACAATTTAGTATCAGGAGAAAGGTAGTAAAAGACATTGGAAGAACTGTAGGGAGAATATACAGGAAAATAAAAGCCACGCTAACAGCCTAGTTAATGCAAGTGGAAGCAGCCGTCCAGGAGACAGTTACCCACACCACCCCCAGACATCCAGCAGCAGGACGGGTCCCCCCACCCCCGCTCCAGACATCCAGTAGCAGGACAGCCTTCCCCACCCACCTAGACATCCAGCAGCCGGACTGGTTTACCCACTCCAGACATCCAGCAGCAGGATGGGTTCCCCCCACTGCCAGACATTTAGCAGCAGGACAGGTTCCTACTTCCCTTGTTTGATGACTCTGAACATCCGGGCACCGCCTCTTCTCACTGCCACTCTCCCCGTGGGCCCAGGACACCCCTGTGAGGCAGCCCTCACACCAAGCAAGGCTCCTATGGGAAGAGGGAGATGCCAGCCACTGCCACCCGACGGCCACGTGTACACACCCCCGGGGGCCAGGCTGCAGGGGGGGAGGTGCAGAAAAGAGACAGGTTTCATTCTTCGACTTCCCGGGGGTCAGACTGACCCAACTGGTATCCCCTTGGCGTTGTCCAGGTATGAGAACTCCCAGTAGCATGGATACTGGCTCAGTTTCCAGAATGTCAGCCATCGAGTGAGCACGGTTCTCGGGCCCAGCACGGGCTGGAACCATTGAGGACGCCCGTGTGGAACATCCCCGCCCACTCCCCATGGAATAAGCACAGGGACCAGGAGCCAAGGGCTCTGGCTTCCACGACAGGTGTTTAACATGGTCCAGCTGAAAACTTCAGCCAGTATGAACTCAGCTACAAAAACAGATTGAGATAAAAGTGAAAAAAATTTTTTTAAATGTTTTGTTTGTTTACTTATTTATTTTTTGGCTTGTTGGGTCTTCGTTGCTGTGCGCCGGCTTTCTCTAGTTGCGGTGAGTGGGGGCTACTCTTCATTGCAGCGCGAGGGCTTCTCATTGCGGTGACTTCTCTTGTTGTGGAGCACAGGCTCTAGGCGCGCGGGCTTCAGTAGTTGTGGCTCTGGGACTCTAGAGCACAGGCTCACTAGTTGTGGCACACGGGCTTAGTTGCTCTGCGGCATGTGGGATCTTCCCAGACCAGGGTTCAAACCCGTGTCCCCTGCATTGGCAGGTGGATTCTTAACCAGTGTGCCACCAGGGAAGTCCAAAAGTGAAAACCTTTATCTTTAAAGCATAATTAAAGGGCTTAACCACAGTGACTTGAACATCTACACCATCTACCATTTCCTGCAGGTGAGAGAGTCTCCACTCTTTGCTCTGAGGACGGAAAAGGAAGGAGTGCATCTGGGCCTGGTCTGCCCTCTCCTGTGAGGAACTGGCAGCTCCTCGCTGCTTCGGTCTGGCCCCAGGATGCCAACGCACAGAACTGCCGCACAGCTGTGAAGCCCCAGCGTGGGACGGCCTGAATTCCAGTTCCAATCACACCAATGTGGGGTGGCCACCCTGCCCCCCCCGGCCCGTGTGGCGACAGTCTGGGGCCGTCAAGTCACCTCTGTATCAGCGGGAACGAATAATGAGAACTCACGCCGCACAGGCCAGGCCCGCGGTTGGCTTGGGCAACAGGTAGGAAGCAGCGTCTCGGAGCCTGTCTCGAGCTGCAGTGCCTGGCGGGGCTGATGGTCTTTCCAGGGCTTGAAGGCATGTTGTGTCAACTGGTGCTCAGCCCAGGAAAACCCTGCTCGGATGGATGTGCACAACTCTGCTCTTTGTGGGGCTGATGGACCACCTCCCGAGGCTCCCCTTACGGTGACCTCTTGTTAGGTTGCAGGAAATGACTTATGTCCCTTCCTGAAGCTGCAGCTGAGGGGCTTGTGTGGATGTGCATGCCCGTGAAGCCTCACCCCATTGCCCCGAGAGTTCCTGCACGCCCATCAATCCCCACCCCACATCCCAGATGTGACAGAGCCTCTGGGTCTGTGGCCGCCTGCTGGCTTCGCCGATTCCAGAACCTTCACAAGGACTCACGCGGGACCCCTTCCTGGCTAGTGCTCTCAGCCACATGATGCCTGTGGGCTCGGCATTGGGTCCCTGTCCGGCTGGGTGGTTTGCCTTTGGGGTATTTGGGCCAGGCTGCCCCCATTCTCCTGCTGGTGGACTGGTTGGTTTCCAGTTCTTGGTGCGTGTGGATAATGCTGCCGCGAGTGTTTGTGTAAAAGGCCTCTGTGACCACGTTTCCACTTCTCCTGGGTTACGTATCGAGTGGAAACTCTGGGGGACAGGGTGGGCGTGGGGTCAACTCAGAAAGTAAATGCCAAACTGCCTCCCCAAGTGGCTGCACTGTTTTACACGCCCACAGGAGAGCACGCAGGGAGTCCCTCTTGCTCGTGCCCCTCAACATTCGTATATCGAGGCCCTGACCCCCAGTGTGGCTGCGTCTGGACCAAGGGAGTCACGCAGGGTCAAGGAGGTCATGTGGGGGGGGCAGCTGACCCAACAGGTGAGGACACAGTGTGAGGGTGGCATCTGCAAGCCAGGAAGAGTCCTCGCCGGGAACAGAATTGGCTGCAACACCGACCCCGGACTTCCAGCCTCCAGAACTGTGAGAAAATAAATGTGGTTTAAGCCACCTGGGCTGTGGTGTTTTGTTACAGCAACTTGAGTGAGCCAGTATTTGGCTTGGTCAGCTGCTAAGTTCTGTCCTCTTGGGGGGGTGGGACCTCAGTGTCCATCCATGTGTGTTTCGTGCAAGTGCTGGGACGGCCACACGCGTGCCTGCCGAGACCTCTCCCTTTTTCAGAGTGAACTGTCCGTTAGTGACATGCATGAGTTCTTCACATACTCCACACGGAGGTTCTGCCAGGTGTGTGTTGTGAGTGCTCCCTGCAACCTGTGGCTTGCCGTTTTTTCATGGTGTCTTTTGAAGAACCCAAGATTTTCATCGTTTTGACGTAGAGTTTACCCATTTTTTTCTCTTATGGTTAATGGTTTCTGTGCTGTAAGCAATCTTTGCCTCTCCGAGACTGTGAACGTTCTAAGTTATCTGCGAGGAGTGTCTTGGTTTTACGTTTGCGTCCACCTCGAACTGTCATGTGTGGTGTGGTGGGGGGTGGGGTCCATGTGCCCGTGTGGATACCCAGCACTGGTGGGGGAGACACTTTTCTTTCTCAGCTGAACTGACTTGCTGTCTTGTCCAGAGGTCACTTGACCGTGACTTCAGTGTGGGACTACTTCCAGACTGACCAACCCCGTCGATACGGCTCTTGGCCTCTCACCTCCCCTGGCGCCTCGAGGGCCACATCCTCTGGGAAGGCCTGAACCCACAAGCAGTGTGATGCCGACAACTTTGCTCTCATTCAAGACTAGGTCCTGCGCATTTCCACGTACACCTAAGACTTGGTTCGTTAATTTCTAAAAAGAAAACCCTTCTAGGATTATGTTTGGGGCTGCACGAAATCTATCCACCAGTTTGGGGACAACTGACCCTTGGCTGGTAACGGGCCTTCTGACCACAAACGTGGAAGACCTACTTGCCCAAGTCTCCTCTCAGTGACGTTTGGTGGTTTTCAGAGCACAAGTGTTGCACTTCTGTGAAAACTTCCTAAGTATTTTATGGTTGTGGATGTTAGGGGTATATTTTAAACTTTCATGTTTTTGACAGTTTTTGCCAGCTCATGGAAATACTGGCCCTGAGTCCTGCACACTGGTCGACTTCAATCCCTAGTTCTACGGCCCTTGTGATCTTCCACATACGTGATGAACAGAGATAATTTTACTTCCTCTGTTCCAATCTTCAGGGCCTTCACCACTTTTTCTTGCTTTAATGCACAAGCTAAGATCTTCAACACACTGTTGACTAGCCATGAGGAGGTTGGCCACCACTGCCCTGTTCCCAGTCTTAGAGGAAAAGTGTTCAGTCTTTCACCATTTAGTATGATGTTAGCTGTAGGTAGTTTGTATAGTTATCTTTTATCAGGTTGAAGAAGTTTCCTTCTATTTCTAGTTTGCTGAGATTTTTTTTGGTTATTGTGAATAAGTGTTTAACATTGTCTAATGCTTTTTGTACCTAGAATGAGATGAACATATCATTTGATCTCTTTCTTCCTTATATCTGGTAACTTGGTGAATTACATCTATTTATTCATGTCCTACCAGCCTTGCATTCTGGGGAAAATCCCACGTGGACTTGACACCTTTATGTACTCTGGATTCATTTGCGAATAATTCCTTGATAATTTTTGTTTGTGCTCTTGAAGAACAGTATTCTGTAACTTCCCTTTTTGAAATGTCCTTGTCTTCACCGGCCTCAGGAGAGTGAGCTGGGAAGGGTCCCCTCTCCCGTTTTCTGAATGAGTGTGTGTAGATTTGCTATCACTTCTTCCTTAAATATTTGATAAATCTCATCAGTGGAGTCGTCTGGGCCTGGAGTTTTCTGTGGGAGGTACCTTTTGTATGTTTAATGACTCAGTTTATAAAATGATTCAGCTGTGCTGACCCTCTTGTGTCAGTGTCAGAAACCTACCTACCTCTATGTCCTCTAACTGCCCACTTCACGTGCATAAAGTTGCCCATACTACTTCTCTTTAACCTTTTATTTTGAAGAAAATCTTAGACTTCAGAAAAGCTGTAAAAATGACAAGGAGACTCTGTACACGTGTCACTACTACTTCAACCCTACTTGAGTTTCACCAGCTTCCCACTAACATCCTGGCTGACGGCTCCTTAGACTTTAATTAAGGTATGACTTGGATACTTGAGATGCTTGTCAGAAGCTGTGCAGAACGTCCCGCAGTTGGGGCATGTCTGATGCTTCCTCATGGTTAGATCAGAGGATGCATTTTGGACAGAATTGATGCTTTGTCCTTGGAGCTGCATCCTCTGCACAGATTCCTCCCCTCTGTGCCCTGGCCGCTGCCTCCAGCAGGAAGCCCTCCGGCCATCACTGCCTCCCCGCGGCAAGGACCCGGCCTCCCCGAAGAGCCAGGCAGTTAAGGGCTCGGCTCGAGAGTTTCCCTCTGGACCCCGGCCCACCTGGCTATCGTCGGGTGTGAAAACATTTGTGTCACCATGTGTCCAGTTTCCAGCTGCTTCCAGAGAAGGGCAGCCTGGTGCCACCTCTCCAGACACCCAAGGATGGAGTGGCCGCACCGACTGCACCCCGGGTACCTGGGGGGACCAGGCCATCAGCGGGCAGAGAGGTTTCCTTCCTTCTGCTCGGGCACCCCCACCCACACGACCTGGGGTCCCCTCTGAGGCTGAGCTCTGAAAGGACCAATCTGTCCTCTGGGGCATGTGAAGCATGGCCAGACTACAGAACCACAAGCAGGTCTGAGCGTCCGGGACAGTTGCCAGTTCTGATCGAGCAGCAGAAAATCGGGGCCGGGCTCATCCCGGGCAGCGTCTGCTCAGCTCCTACGGACTGGACAACTTGCTGCTGTCACTCCTTTTTATCAAGTCAACTCTGTCGTTCTGCTTTCCTACGAAGGGAGGTTAATAATATCCAACGTACAGACGGAATCAAGTAATTACACCTTTTAGTGCACCTGATAATTTTTTATCCAGCTGGTGCTAACAGTCAATCAAAATGCCATAAAAGGTGCTTTACAACATGCTAATGACTCGCCGCCCCTGTGAGGCATCGTGGGAGTTTGTGCAGCCGCGAACCGTGCTCAGAGCAACCTGACAGCTCCGCCACCCAGAGCTCTGCAGCCGAAGCTACTGTCCCAGGAGGGTCCTGATAAAGTCCTTAGAAACAATGCATATGTTTTTATGCTTTTTAAAGCCAGCTGAGAGAGAATCTACAATTGAGTCCTAGACGGACAAGGAACAGCAGCCTTGAGGCTAAGAACACCTGTGCGGTGGCGAGACCGCTCACGGTTTCGTGTTTCGTCAAAGGGACCTATGAAAACCATGCTCATCTTTCTAATTAAATGGAAAAATGAGTTTAGGGAAAGCATCACACTTTGCCGTGGAATCTGGACCCACACAATCACCCAACATGGTGTTTCCAAGTGTCTGTAGCTGCTCATACCCCGCTGGGTTGGGAACCTGGCCAACCACCCTGGCCTGTCTCCCACCCCCCACCCCCACCCCCTGCCACAGAGCTCATCCCTCTGCACCCAGCTGCCTGCAGTGCCCCCGGAGCCTGGCCAGACGGTGCAGACGTGGCAGCTACCTGAACCACCACGGCGTGACGGCCAACACCCTGGGAGTCCAGGAGGGGAGCCTGTGGGAGTGGGAACCCACGGTCCTGCTTGAGGACTGGCCCGTCCCCCTCGACAGCAGATGCCATCACTTGCTAGTTCAGTCTTCCCAGCAGACTGTGGCACCAGCCAGGACGTGGGGCGACGGGGGCTTCAAATATAGAGAGCCGCATAGGGCAAGGTGGTGCTGTGCTGCCCGGGGGACGTGGCCCCCCTCACGTAAGAAGCCCATGAGTAAACCGAACATTTGACAAGGAAGGGGCAGCATGGCGCAGTGGAGAACAGCGACTTTGCAAGAGAACCAGCGCTGGCCCCCACCCCCCTGCAGGCTTGTATTTTCCCCCACGAGGAACAACTTAGAGCAAACAGACACTAGACTGTCTGGACGATGTGAAAGAAATGGGTATTTTACATTTTAGCGTAACAAGCAGGGCAAAGGCGGAAGGGAAAGTACACGAAGTCGCCCAGACTTCTGCCTGGTGAACCACCTTGCTCCTGATTTTAAGTTTCTGAAAACTCGAAGGTGTAATTAAAACTGAGACGTGCACTTTCCACAGCTGCATGGCAGGTGGGAGTCGAGGAGCCTGGTCCCAGGGCACAGCAGGAGGGCGTGAGGGGGAGAGGACGTGGCAGGGAAGCGGGATAGCTGAGCACCACCGCAACCACACGGGGAGGCATTGGGAGAAGGGGCTCCACCGGCAGAGAGACAGGAGGGCGTGAGGCCGGGGTCACAGACAACGTCGTGTGACCCGCTAACACGTTTCCCGACATTTCAGATGCTCCATACACACCAGGAGGACTGGGGGGGAAGGGGTGACCAGGGGGCCCTCCCCTGAGTGTCCCCGTGGAATGACTCAAGTCCTGGTTGTTTCCCATAGAAAATGGCCATGCCAGAGGGGCCAGTGGAGCATCGAGTGCTCAGAAACAGGCCTCGGACATCATGGAAAGTGGTGGAAGGGGCACGGCTGGCCTGGCTGGTGGGAAAGCAGCAAGGCAGCCACTCGTTTTTAGTACGTTTCCTTCCAAGTATAACAAATAAAAGTTCTACTTACCGCTCCGAGCATGATTCTGAAAATCAGCCACCGATAGCCCCACAGGACGATCCGGGACGTGGGGGTCCCCCTGGGCAATGGAGACAGAGTCCAGAGAGGGCACAGGAAAATCCCCAGGAAGCCCGTCTCCAGAAGCTGGGACTCCCATCCTGAAATGAGGGCAACAGAACACAAAGGACGAGTAAGCAGCAGTGGACACTTTCCGAGGAAGCAACTGCACCAAACCCGGCTTAACCCAGACAGTCCTTCAAACAGGACAAAGAGCAACCGAGACACAGCTCCTGGCTGAGCCTAGCTGCTCAGGCCATGGCTCCTGCCCTTCGCAGGGCACCCACAGACATGGCGCAGCCCCTGAGGAGTCACCAGGGTGGACACGGGCACCGAGCAGGCTGGACGACCCGGACGTGAGTTGCTAAATGCGGAGCAGACTGTGGTCCCATCTGCCCAGGTGAGGGAGGGAGCCAGGGGAGTAGCAAGTACAGGCCCTGCGTGGCTCAGCCTGGCACCGCTGGATGGGGGGCATCAGTCATTCTTCCTGCTGGGGAGCCCATGTGAGAAATGCAGGTGTGAGCAGCACACCTGAGTTCTCGCTCCTATCGTGGAGACGGCCCCTCACACTGCGTCTCCGGGACACCCACAACATGGAGCTGGTCTTGGGCTGCATCAAAAGGAGCCTGCACTGTGCTTTGTGGGCTGCATGACTTCCCTTTCACCCCACACTGATGAACCTCAAAAACATTCTGCTGCGTCAGAGACGCTTCAGACAAGGGCAAACACTCTACAGTTCCACTGATGTAGGTTCCAGAACAAGCTGCCCCCATGCAGGTGAGAGAAATTAGAACCTGGCTGCCTGGGGGGTCTGCGCCCTGGGGGTGGGAGTGCTGGTCATGGTGGTGCACTGGCCAAGACTTACCAAAAGCACCTTAAGGTCTGTGCATTTCAATGTTTGTAAACTTCTCAAAAAAACAGACAAACCTAAATGAATTTTGAACCCCACTCTGAAACACACTGAACGTTAAGATAAGGCATGAACAGATATGTGATGATGCCAACAGAGCCAAGGACCAGCCACGGCCAAATGTAGGTGGTGGGTTTGAGGGTTTTTACTGTACAACTGTTTGAAACTTTCTGTGGCTTGAAATTTTTCATAGTAAAATGTGGAGGGAGAAATCCCACTGACTCTCATATGCTCTGGATTTCTGAAGCTCAGTTCCACATCGGTTCTTCTCTGGAAGACAAACAGGTGAGTTTGCCCAAAGGCAGCAGTGCCAACACCAGGGCGGCACCGACGGGTGGGCCGTCACTGCCTAGGGTCTCTGTGGGCTCACTGCATCGGATGAGCCACCTGTGCTGGGGGATCTGGGGCCACCAGCATGCGCCCTGCACTGTCTGGAGATGATTCCAGAAGCAGAAAGAAGCCTGGACAGTGCTGGGGAGGGGTGCCCGGGGGAGGGAGCCGAGTGAGGCGGGCGACTGGAGCCCAGAGCGCCACCAGGCTGTGGCCAGGCCACGACCAATGGAGACGGTGGGCCTGTCGGCACAGCTGTCACCGACGGGAGAGGAAGGCAGAGCACAGGGCGCTCTGGCCAAGGCCGAGATGGGGACATCGGTGCCACCCTCCTCTGGGGACCCAGTGTGTGGGATGCCCACGTGGGTTGAGCTGGCCTCCAGGGCACACACCCGGCTTCCCCCAGATGCCTCAAAGGAAGAAAGCAGGAAGCCCTCGTGCTCATCTGCTCTACGAGGTTCCGGACACTGAGCGTCGCTCATTTTGGGTGCAGGTCTCGTCCTTCTGCTCGTGGACATGACGACCTCTGCCTCACAATGTGCTTCAAACCCCCTTCTTGTCTCAACAGGAAGAAGCAGACTCTGTTCCTTATGCGACACCTTCTCTGGTTTTATCTTGAGAAGTCGTTTTTATTAAGCTTGGACTCCTTCCACATGGGGGCATTTTAAAACGTGTGGTTTTATGACGGCAGAACATGGGAGTGATGACACGGCTCTGGGAGGATTTATCTGCAGGCGCTTCAGATCTGAGAAGGGACCTCAAAGGACACTGTCCCCACCCCTCCTCAATGTGGCCCCGCAAGCAGGGCAGGCGGACACGGTGTTCCAGGCTGAGCTGGGCAGGCCCCAGAGGAAGCAAGGCTGGAACAGCCCATGTACCCGCCCAGGAGTGGGGACCCGGCCTTGCTCATGCTCCCTGGAAGCCCCTCAGCAGCTTGCAGACCTCACGTGGGCGGGCAGAGCGGTCCCCAGAGCCCGGGTCTGCCTTCTCTGTCACCTCGCTCTGCACAGACGCGACGAACGGAATTTTAATGTGCAGTTTGAGTGACACCAATCAAAGCGAAATGCAAATGGCAGAGCCCAGAGACCCTCCTAAGTGCCAGGAAGCAGGTGACGGGGACCCGCTATCACCCTAGGGATGTACGTGTCACCTGGCCCTCCTGCCTCCTCCTGAACTCGGAACCTCCCTCATCCTGCTGGGTGCGTGGGGCCACCCCCGCCCCCCATCTCGGCATAGCCATTTTCCAGGCCGAAGCTGAGGCTGCCTGCTCGCTGGCCGCCACTCCAGCCATTAGTGCTCGCCGGCACCGCTAGGAGGAGAGGGTGGCCTACACCCACCTGCTCCGCTTCCTTTGCTGGGGTCCCGCCGGTGGTCAGCAGCTATGCTGCTGGCACAAGGAACACCACTGTTCTCCGTGGCCCCAGAAAGACAAGCCCTCCTCCCAGACGTGCACCCCAGCCTATGCGCAGACCCCTCAGGAGGGCAAGGCGACAGCCCCTTCATGGGGGCCTGGACAGTTTCGCCCACAGCATGGGACATCCCACCAGTGGCTTTGGGGTGACAGTGAGCAAGTGACCAGGGGAGTCTCCGTGGGCTGCACCACCTGCTGCTAGAACTTTCACCTCAGCAGTTACTGGCTGGTTTCCAGGAATGCGGCGCAGCGTCCAGCTACGTTTGGGAGGCGTCCTCGTGAGACTGAGGGTCGGCGCCCACCCGCCATGCTGGGTGAGGTGTGGCGGCGGTGGCCTTCCCAAGGAGCCGCTTGCCCACTGTCTCTGGGGACGGCTCTGACAGGGACTTGCAGGGTCGTCCAGCCCTGTCCTGACCAGAGCTCAGGGCCAGCCGTAGTCGGTGGCCTCCAGGTCTGAGAGCAGACACAGCCCCTTGCCTTGCAGGCTCTGGGCAGTCTGGGCGCCTGTGGGCTGGACTGGCTGCAGCCGAGCAGACTGGTGGTCAGAGGAAGTGGATGCTCTCCATGCTCCCCTCCTCCCGACTTGTGCTTCTGAATCACCCAGCCCGTGTCTGCCAGAGCTGCACACGAGTCTGAGGAAGGCCTACAAATGTTGAATCCGGCCCCTCAGTCTCCTGGCCTGACCTGTGACCCGTGGGTCCCTCACTCCTTTGCCACATGGGGCACCTGCTCCCCAAACAGCTCCGATGTGGATGTGGTGCTGACTTCTGGCTTTGTCCTCTTGGGCCTGTGAAGAGCAAAGATGCTCTTCTATCGAAGACTGGATAATCCACCACTGGGCAGCCTGGCATGGGCCTGGTGATGCAGAACACACGGCCACCGCAGAGTGGGCATGGCACTCCAGGATGGATGAGGATGGGGCCGGGCGGCTCCTCGTGGGGGATTCTTGCTGACCGTCAAGGGGGCTCAGAGAGGGCTCGCCAGGCACTGTGGTCACCCAGAGTCAAGGTCAGGATGGCACAGGCTAAGCCACCAACCAGAAAGGAAATGTGGCCTAAAGCAAGGTTTCAGTGGCAGAGGCCACCCGATGGCTCTGAAAGCAACTGAGGCCTCACAACCTCCTCGAAACTATTACAGTTACTTAGAGTAATTAAATGTCGCAGGCATGGATCCTTCAAAGATGACAGCACCATCCACGTTATGAGTAGGAAACCCATTAGCTTCATGGTTAAAAGCGGGAGAAGGGGAAAGCGCTTCCCTCCTGACGGGCTGTCACTCCTGCCTGAGCCGCCCACCCTGGGAGCACTCGGAGCTGTAAGTCACTCCCAGTCTTCACGGGCACAGTAGCCCGTTCTGCAGCTTCTGACGGCAAAGAAGGGCTGTTTTTACACCTTGGGGACAGTTCTGGGGCCACCCTGTCCCCCCAGGTGCCGATGCTCGCTCTGCCACAGAGCCCCATGCCTCCTACAAGTGCAGTCAGAGCCCACTGTGATGGGCAGGTGGGGTTCAGAAGCCAAAGCTCGAGACATAGGGTGACGGGCCAGCTGGGGGAGTGCCTGGTCCACTGTCCTTGGCCCCATCCGGTGGGAGGATGTCACTTTGGCATTGGTGGGGGTAGCTCTGGGTCTCGCTCACAGCCCTACTGGGGGCCTCGCGATAGGCACAGTGGCTCCTGGGTGGGGGGTGGCCCAGGCAGAGACCATGGTTGGAAAGGTGGCAGGACAAAGCGGGCAGCCCCGAATCCATTTGCTGTGATACTGGCTGCTGCTTGCCACGTGCCCTGGGCCCCCTCGCTGACCTCAGGCAGCAGGAGAGGTGCTCAGACTCTGGGGCTAATAAGTTAGAGGGCCACCCGGGCCTGTGTCCAAAACACGGGGCCTGAGTCATGGGACATGTCCAGCTGGCGTGGTCCAGGAGCACAGTCTGCAGACCCCACTCCTCCCTGCGCCTTTGACTCTGGTGACTTCCGTGCTCAACGCCTGCAAAGTACGAGTTTCACAGAAGTGGGCAACCCTGGAATGGCCTGAGCGGCAGGTGGAGAAAAAGTCCCTCTTCTCAGCAGAGTGTCAGAGGCGGCCCAGGGGTCCAGGCCGCCCGGGGCTGAACTCCTGTGTTCTCCTCCACATTTCTGATCTGCAAAGCCATGCTTGCGAGTTTTTATCATGGCTGCTTGGCATGTGTGACGCAGACTCCACTGGAGGGATTTGGTGTTTTGAGGGCAGAGTGCCAGCCAGGTGCAGGCAGAGGAACTCCTGTGTTGCATGGGCTCTTGTGGGCCAGCTGGAGCCCCGATGCTCACCAGAGTGGAGCCACGGGGTATTGAGCAAAGGGCAGGCCTCACTGTGTGGTGTCGGGCCTTGAGGAGTGGGGGCTGCACGGCAGCCGGGAAATCGGGGGGAAGTTCCACTGACACTGTTCCTGAACCGTCTGCCCGCCCGTCACCCAGAAGGGACTAGGGAGAGCTGCATGCTGCTGGTGACTGCTGCAAACACTGCAGTCCAGACCAGCACGCCCTGCCCAATGACTGGCTAACACACTTTCCTCTTTTGTTGAGACACAATATAAAATGAGATCAGGTAAAAAACACAAGGGAGGCTACAACAAAACTTGAAGGAAAACTCTTGCTGGTGTTTAGAAATAGCCGCCCGCTGTCCAGCACGTCACGGGGAACATGCGTCTCTCTCTGTTCCCCATCTGGACGGGGCACCTGGTGATTGTGTGCACCTGTCCAGCGAGGTCAAGAGCCCCGCCCAGCCTGCTCACACCTTACATCCACCTCACACCCCCTCCTGCAGTCACCACGGTGCACGGGGCCTTGCCCAGGTGCACCAACCCCTTCCGGCCATAAGAACCACCTGGCAGAGCTGCCCTTGCCCTAAGGGGAGAGACTGGGGCCTGTCCCCAGGGCCCAGGAGGTACTAATGCTGCCCTGCCCCAGAGGTGCAGCCATGCTCCTGTTCACCTCCCCAACCTCAGCCCCCCTCCTGCCGGGCCTGCCTCCCGTGCCCCCTACAAGGACCCGCTCAGAGCCACGTCTGCCCAGGAATCCTCCAGAACCGGCGTGAGCTGGGCAGGTCTCTTGGGACAGGACCCTGTCTGTCCGGCTTTCTGGTCACTTCTCACATATTTGAGGATTTAAGCCAGAGATCAGACGGTAAATGGAACACGTCTTCTAGCAAGAAGACGTTTTTGAAAGACCTGGTTAAATGCTTCACGCTTTAAGTAAAATCCTTTTAAATTGCACGCTCTCAATTAGGAAGCGCTTAGCAAATTGCCAGTCTGTGTTTTACGGATGTCCTTGGGCGCTGCAGGGAACGGGAAGTGACCTGTGTGACCCGCACAGCGACCCTCCTCCCACTGCACTTTGTCACGGTGCTGGTTCATACTTGGTTGCTGTGGCAACCAGACTTCATAGCCCCAGGTGTCCCCTGCTGCTCAGATCCACACAGGTGTCACCAGCTAGCCTGAAAACAAAATCCATAGTAATGACCTTAGCTGGCTTTACTGGTTTGGGATAAATATGAGAATGCTTCCTGTCAACGGAAATGAGACTTGGCAACAGAGATTTTTCAGGATTAATATATTCAAAATATTTAATATATATCTGGATGAAGGGCACAATGCCTTACCATTTCTTTGTCTTTTGTTTCCTGTGCATGAAAACTAGCTGATGGGACTTCCCTGGTGGTCCAGTGGTAAAGAATCCACCTTACAATGCAGGGGACGTGGGTTCGATCCCTGGTCAGGGAACTAAGATCCCACACGCCACGGGGAAACTAAGCCCGCGCACCACAACTGCTGAGCTTGTGTACCTCAGAGCCTGCATGCTGCAAACTACAGAGCCCATGCACCCTGGAGCCTGTGCGCCACAACTAGAGAGAGAAAACCTGCACGCCATGTCTAGAGAAGAGGAAAAAAACCCTGCATGCCACAACTAGAAAAGAGAAAACCTGCACGCCACAACTAGAGAGAAGCCCGCGCACCACAACGAAGATCCTGCATGCCACAATGAAAGATCCTGCGTGCTACAACTAAGACCCAACGCAGCCAAACTAAATAAATCTTAAAAAAAAAAAAAAGTAAAGAAAATTAGCTGAAGCTCGTCTCAAAGTGCCTTGTGAGACCCCTCACGAGATGCCGGGCAGTGCTTTCTTGGGGTTGCTCAAGACGAGGGGAGGTTCTGACCTGCCTCCTGCCTGTGCAGCCCAGGCCCACTAGCCATGTGGGGCTGCTGAGCTTGAAACGTGGTTGGCGGTGGTCGGGCAGACCTGCTCTCTGTCAGCCCAGGAGGCACGTGTGTCCACAGGTCCTGTGCGGAGCGGCCACGCCCACCCAGCACCACAGCAGGGCGAGCTCCTGTCCCCTACCCCTGTGCCATGGAATTGGGGTAACCCTCACCCACATAATCCTGGAGGATGACCCACTCACCCACAGCTCTCAAGAGCTTCCCCACACTGATGGACATGGTTCCTGGCGTCCTCCTCACTGCCCATGGGCAGGCCCTGTCACCTGAGGGAGGAGAGGCCAGTGTGTCCACACTCGTCAGAAATAACAGGGAGGGTCAGCTCCTCTGGAAAGGAGGGAATCACATACACTTCTCCACCTGGCAGGCGCCCAGGGTAGAGGTCAGGGCAGAGGTCGGGCCAGCCCCAAGGCCTCTGCCCCACGTGGACACCGTCTCCGCTGGGGCCATGGCAGGGGACACACCAGCCTTCTTCCTGCCTCCACCTGTCCATGACTCTCGGATGCTCGCTGTCTCTGGCCCTCCGTGAGGTCAGCGTGACGGGCAGCTCCTGGGCCCAGAGGCCGGGATGGCTGATGAGGGCAGGGAGCCTCACAGACCCTCTCTGGGTGGCACGTACACCCACGGAATGAGGAGGGGAGGGAGGGCGTCTCGGCCACAGAACCAGTACCCAGTGGACTCCGCCAGCTGCCACAATCTTGCTCAGTGGTCATTTGCAAGGGAGCCTGGTGGTGGTTCAGGGACTCGGGGAGGGGCAGTGACAGCTTCCAGCATCATGTCCTCGATGCCATTAGAAGAGATTTCCTTTCTTCTAGAAGGATCAGTGTACGGCAGAGGGTCAGGTTTCAGGTAAGTCAGCTGATGCAAGTCATCATGGGAAAACACCATAGGTGACCCACAGAGAGACCCACAGGGAGAGAATGAAGCTGACCAGGGCCCCCCTGACTGCCTCACCTGTTCCTCTGCTCTGCCCAGGGGTCTCCTCCCTTGCTGGCGGCCCAGGCGCGTCAAGTCCCTGCCCCCAGTGCCCATCCCTATGGCCCTTTGGTCAGGTCTCTGCTCAGATACACCTTCCCTGGATGTAACATACACCTAGGCCTCAGTCCATCCCGGCACTGCCTAGCCTGCAACACTCACCCCACCACACACTGCTCATCTCAATTATTTCCATTCTCCACTCATTCTGCACCCAGAACACAAGCTCCAAGCAGACAAAGTAAAGCAACCATAGTAAGAATTCTTAAGAACATAAATGAAAATATGACCGATCATAAGACATAAACAGACGAGAGAACTTGGAAGAGAAACAGAACTATAAAAAAAGAACAAACATTCTAGAACTGAAAAATAAAATATATGAAATTAAAATTTTACTAGATGAGCTTAATAGCAGATTGGATGACAGAGAATAAAAAGGTGGTGAAGGGACTTCCCTGGTGGTGCAGTGGTTGAGAGTCCGCCTGCCGATGCGGGGGACACGGGTTCGTGCCCTGGTCTGGGAAGATCCCACATGCCGCGGAGCGGCTGGGCCCGTGAGCCATGGCCACTGAGCCTGCGTGTCTGGAGCCTGTGCTCCGCAACGGGAGAGGCCACAACAGTGAGAGGCCTGCGTACAGCAAAAAAAAAAAAGCTCTAACATATATGTAATTGGAATCTTAGAAGAGGAGAGAGAAATGGGGCATAAAAAACTTTTAAAAAATACTGGCAAAAATTAGCCAAGTTTGGTAAAAGACATAAATTACAGACTCAAAAACCTCAGGGAATCATAAGCAGGATAATGCCACATGCAGGCACGTCGTAGTCAAACTGCTGCAAACCAAAGACAAAACCTCCAAAGCAGTCAGAGAAAAGAAAGACATTATGCTCAGAGAACTGACAAGAGGAACAGCAGCCGAGTTCTCGTCAGCAACAACGGAGATGAGAAGACGGTGAACTGAGTGCAGAGTCTTGCACCTGACGGAACTGTCTGTTCCGAGATCAGAGCCAAGAATCCAGAAGCTTTTCAGACAGCAAGAGACTCAAACTGCTTGCATGAGGACAATGTTGAGCATAATCAAAAATTTAAAGGGGAAATAAAGCAGTATAGGTGTGGAGGGAGGAATCACTACCTCCTCCAGGAGGATCTATCAGGCCGTCTGTCCAAGCAAGGAGAGATGGAAAGCCATGCATCATCACACACTATGCTCAGAAGGCACTCAGTAAAAACAGGCCGTTCTCTCTAGGACATAAAGAGGTAAGATTGTGACTTAAGTGCCTTACATTAATAACAATAAACAGAAAAAATACTACCCATCCTTATAAAAAAACATTATAGCCTATAAATGAGAAAGCAGGTGAAACTTCTCTATTAACTAAGATATGCTTTCATTTCAGGAATTTTAATTTCACTTGCCAGATATGCAGAATCCTCCAGCTGTCATTCACATAGCTAACCATGCCCTTCCCCACCGGCCACTGAAACCAAGGATCTCTTGTGTGGAAAGGACAGGGCATGAGGGTTTTGAAGAGAGATATTAACTGAGCAGGTCCTTTGGAAAGTTAGGCGAGGAGCTTGGCATGAAGCAAACCTTCCCTCCTCATGAGGAGCATCTGGTGCAAACAGACAAAAAGTCCTGTAAGTTCTCACATGGACTCAATCTTAGAACAGAATAGATTCAGTGTTTTTCTTAAATGGGAGTGGTGACTAGTTGGGGGCATGAGGGAACTTTCTGGGGTGATGGTAATTTTCTATATCTTGATGGGAGTCTAGATTACACAGGTGTATGCATCTGTCAGAACTAACAATGTCCACTTATGATCTGCACATTTCATTGTGTGTGAATTCTTCATCAAGGCAAAACCCTGAAGGTGCGCTGAGCTCTTGTTAACGACCTGCCCACTGAGTCTTTAGTATTTAGGGGCAGGATACTGACAACTGACATTTACTCTGGATTGCATCAAAATACATGAAGGGTTGGTGGTGGATAGAAAGATGAACATATAAGCTACCACCACCACCACAACAAAAACTAGTAAAATATAAACTGTAGAATCTAGGTGGTCCATAGATGGGTTTTTTACTCTACAATTCAACTTTTTTTGTATGCTTGAAATTTTTCATAAATGATTTTAAAAGTCTATTCAACACTGTAGTGGAGTTCTTAGGCACTGCAAAAATGAGAAAAAGAAATAAAAGTTTAAGGTCTGAAGTGGAAAAAAATATGATTGCCTATATAGAAATAAAAAAACAAAAAAAACAAGAGAATCTACAGGAAACGAGCTCAACTACTGAGTGGTGGTAACAGACTGACTGGAAATGACATTAAAAGGAATTCTCTGCTGGACTTCCCCGGTAACACAGTGGTTAAGAATCCGCCTGCCGATGCAGGGGACACAGATTCAATCCCTGGTCCGGGAAGATCCCACATGCCGCGGAGCAGCTAAGCCCGTGCGCCACAACTACTGAGCCTGCGCTCCAGACACCGTGCACCTAGAGTCTGTGCTCTGCAACAAGAGAAGCCACTGCAATAAGAAGCCCATGCACTGCAACAAAGAGTAGCCCCTGCTTGCGGCAACTAGAGAAAGCCCACACGCAGCAACGACGACCCAACACAGCCAAAAGAAAAAAGGGAATCCTCTGGGGTGCTTGGGAACGAAGTTCTTCTGAAAATTAAGTAAAGGAAAGGGTGAAGGGTTTATTGTGACATCCCCAGAGAAACTGCATTTAGAGCAACCAGAGAGTTGATGAGGGAAAGTTACTTTGATTAAAAAAAATCCCCAATAACAAATGCAAACAGAACAATAGAATTAGAACATCGCCAGCTTGCAGGCCCTAGCGGATGAGTCCAGGCAATGAACACCGAGGCTGCTGGGGCCCAGCAGTGCGGCTGGTGGAGAACTTTCTAATGACAGATCAGGCTGGGAAGGCCTGACCTCAGCAATCTCACCATTGCAGAGAGAGACGGGAAAGGCAGGCT
The DNA here is from genome assembly GCF_949774975.1 of Lagenorhynchus albirostris. Lineage (NCBI taxonomy): Eukaryota > Metazoa > Chordata > Mammalia > Artiodactyla > Delphinidae > Lagenorhynchus > Lagenorhynchus albirostris. The sequence continues at coordinate 50,044,941 of NC_083109.1, forward strand.
GTGCCTCCTGATTGGCGGCAACAGAAAGTCCCAGCACCCAAGAAGCATCTTTGCCAGAAGCAAAGCTGACTGATGCGGCCTGGAGCTCTCCTACCAGCTCACAGTGAGGGCGGGGGGCCTGGCACTCCCAGACTGAGAAACACCTTGTCTGGGAGCATAAAGGAGGAGCCTCTGGAGAGGCAATAAGGGCACATCAATGAAATGTGTCAGATCCCTATTTGGACAAAATGTAGAAAGGACATTATTTAGGAGACAACCAGGAACATTGGAATGCTGACTACACATTTGATAGAACTCGTCCTAAGCTTTCAGGTGTGATGCTGGTATTGTAGTCACATTGTTTTAAAAGACCCCATCTCTCAGAGGTGTACAACAAAGTATTTCTAAATGCAATAACGCAACGCCTACGGTTTACTTTAAATAGCAGAGTGGAAGGGGTCACCCGCACATGGAAGCCAGGCACGTCTTGGGCAATGAAGTGTCTGAGACGCTTGCCGGGGCTCACAAGGCCACTCTGTTTACTTTCAGATTTGTTTGATGTTTTTCATATTCAAAAATTAAAGAAACGTTTAAAACTGATCACTGGCATTCTCTCTGAGCGCAAGCAAATTGGGAAATGTTTTTATATATATATATATATATATATATATATATATATATACACATACATATGGGCTGCGTCGGGTCTTTGTTGCTGCATGTGGGCTTCCTCTAGTTTCAGCAAGCAGGGGCTACTCTTTGTAGCGGTACGTGGGCTTCTCACTGCAGTGGCTTCTCTTGTTGTGGAGCATGGGCTCTAGGCATGTGGGCGTCAGCAGTTGCAGCATGCAGGCACTAGGGGGCAGGGGCTTCAGTAGTTGCGGTGCGTGGGCTCAGTAGTTGTGGCTCGTGGGCTCTAGAGCACAGGCTCAGTAGTTGTGGTGCATGGCTTAGTTGCTCCACAGCATGCGAGATCTTCCCGGACCAGGGATTGAACCCGAGTCCCCCGCATTGGCAGGCAGACTCTTAACCACTGCGCCACCAGGAAAGTCCCTGAAATGCTATTTTTACACTGACATTTGTTCTAGAAGCCAAACTTACAGTGAGTGTGGGAATAAGTCTTTAAAATTCCCAGCAGAATGAGCACTCACTTTACAGAACAGCTGCAAGTCATCATCTTTGGAGCTGCAGTAGTGAGTCTGATCAAATTATTCAGGTGTAACTCTAAAAACAAAACTTTTTTCCAGAACAAAACAGGAGGTGTGTTTTTCAGAGTGACTGATTTCCCCAAGGAGGCTAAGAGCTAGAGGCTGAAATGGGACTGATGGAGCTTCTTTGAATGTGTTCCCTCCCACTCTGAGGTTGTCCAATTGCAGCCCGAGGTGGGAGTAAGGTGGAAGCAGAGCCACGTGCCCTGCACGCTGAACTGCTCATGCCCTGGGCTCTTCCCACACAGAGCGAGGCCTTATGAAAACCTGAGGGAAGAAAACTAGGACCCAGGATTCTGTGCAGACGGCCACGTTCTCTAAGAAAACTGTAGGGCTTTGCTCCAGTTCAGTGTTCAGGAAAGAAAGAAGGGGCACCCACCCAGGGCCTCCTGTTCCCAAACCAGAGAGCTGGCCATGCCCCATCCACAGCACACCTGCTGGCTACCTGCAAATCCCCTGACATTTCTCAACTGTTATTTTCATTGGGATTATGACAAAATTGCTGATTTTGGCACAATCCAAAAGGGGAAAAAAGGAAGAGAGCTGTCCGGTTACTGAAGATGAGCCAAATGTTCAATGGTGTCAACTTCCCAAATCTGGGTCCTGAACCAAGTGGTGGTGGCGGGGGCAAGGTTTCACCAGTGAAAACCGCTTAACAGCGCTTAAGCTGAAAGGCTGACGCTTACCACACTGTCCTGTGTAAACAGACCAGGGTGAGACCCACTCTCTCCATCCTGGAACAGTGCTTTTCACCAAATTAAAGCCTGGGACGCGCTGACGTAGTAAGACCTTCACGTAAGCCTCTCAACAAAACCACACACGCACGCTCGGAATGCAGGAAGAAGGGGCCCGGGCCACGGAGAGTCCAGAAGGTCCGAGGCCTGGAGAGGTCCGCTGCGTGACAAGAATCAGGTTTTGTTTCCTGTGTCATTGCTTTCATCCCTCAAGACTCCTGCCTTTCTTGAGGCAGATCAAAGAGCTCTTCCTCAGATGAAAGGAGATTTCTTGCCATCAAAAAATACAAAACCCAAGACACAGCACAAAGGCGACGGGTAGAAGGATATTGAACTAGCCAGGCCCCGATGAAGTGCCAAGTGCCTGGTGAGGGCCCAGTGACACCCCTGCCCCACGTTCTGCAGACCCACCCAAGCACTCGGCACAGAAGATGAAGAGGTCAGGTCAGAAGCTCTTTGCACCCACACTCCTCCTCCTGCTCAGCCTCCACGCCCGCAGCTGGGTGTCCTTGAAGCTCAGACCTCCAGACCGTCACGTCCCACCCTGCCTGCTCGACACCACCTCACAGATGGGCCCTCCTTTAAGGACTGTCTCCATGACCATGTGTGGGATCCAGGCATCCCTGGCCAGTGCCTCCTGCTGGGCAGCGGTGCAGAGAGCAGGTCAACCTTGGGCCTGGCCAGAGACAGGCCCCTACTTGGTGGCTTGACCTCCTATTATCCCCCCAGCCCCGAAAACCTCCACCCTTCCAAATCCCAGCACGCTGGGTCCTGGCCCCCAACCCAGACGGGGCCTGAACCTTGCCTGCAACCCGCTTCTGCCTAGCTGAGACCTCATCCCAGGGAAGGAATCGCCTTCCCACAAGGCAAGTCCCACAGCCTCAGGAGCCCTGTCGTGAACACAGGCTCCACGTGCCCAGCTCACGTCCCTTCACCTTTGATTTCCTTTATTAAAACTAACTTGTTAAAACTAACGTATTAAAAACAAACAAAAAAACCCCCAAAAAACTAATGTATTTATCCTTCATTGAAAGCAAAAATGTTTAGTGAAGATAAATCGGAACCAGAGAGAAGAAGGAAGTGACCTGCTCACCCAGAGGTAAATCTGGTTAACCCCTTGGTCATGGATTTCAAAACAGATCTGCTAGATTTTTTTAGAGACAAAATGGAATACAGGACACACTGCTTAACACATCATAAACACGGCTTCATTCATTAAACAGCACTGTGGTCACTGAATTCTATCATGCAGTAACCCAGAGCAGAGATGCACATTACTTAACCAGCTCCCCACCTAAGCCTCTGACACACCTCCGTTTCCAGCCCCAACACAGTGAGGAGCCCTGTCCCAGCCTGCCCGCACCTTCCCGGTCCTGCAGTAGGAACCCTGAGGGGAGCAGGCTGCTGGCAGGCGCATAACTGTGCTCCAGGGAGGTCGCAGCAACTCTCTTGCCCCGTGGTACCCAGCCCCCAACTCCCAACCTGTCCAGTCTTGAGAAAACACCAGACAAGCCCAATTTTGTCTGCAGTCCAGCTGTGGTGGCCAGTGCTGGGTCAGTAAGATGTCTATGAGGGGCTGGGCGAAGCGCCCCTGGGCTCTGAACCGACTTGGAAGCTACGTCGAGATCTTTTTCAAGGTGCTGTTGACACATTTCACCAGGACAAGCTGCCTGAAGAGGACAGACTCAGGGACTCTGCCTCAGACCACCTGGGAACAATGCATGGCCGTGGCCGCTGCCCATCCTGCTGCTGCCCGGGCCCAGGACAAGGAGAGCAGAGCCAGGCAGCCCATGGCCTTCGCTGTGCAGCTGCCGTTGCTGGGGGGAACTGACTGCGGAGGTTCCGCTCAGTGCTCTCCCGGGTCCGCACCAAGGCCAAGAGCATGGGCTGATGCCCGAGGAGGCCCCATGAGCCTCTCTACCCGCAATCGCCCAGACACCAGGGCGCACACACACTTGTTTCACAGACAATCAAAGGAAACAAGGACTCGGGTTTCTCAATGTGCGTGTGCACCACCAGCATGGCCTCCTGAGTGGGTGCCCGGAGCTGGCGTGAGGCTTCCCTCCAGGGGGCTGACCACCTGCCCGCCCCCGTGCCAAGTTGGGGGACCCAGAGTCCCCATCCCACATGCGGGCACCAAGCCGTGATCAAGTTCCTCTTGGGACTAGGTCTGCACACTGCAGGGAGGGGCACCAGTGCACAAGAAGATCCACGTCAGGAGTGGCAGGGATCTGGGCCAGGGAAGGACAAGGCCGGGGCAGCGGCTGGAGGAGCCCCCGGGGATGTGCAGGATGCTGGCGGCAGGGGAGCACGCAGCTCCAGGAGCCAGATCCCACAGCAGGAACAGCCCATACGGAGGCCCATAAGGGTCAGTGGACATCACACAAATTTTACCCCTGAATCCTGTTTGTATGTCAATCTTCTAAATGCTCAAAAGACAGGCATTGAGGCTGCAAACAAATGGAAAACCCTGTCAAATGGACATTAATCTGAGATCAGCCAACATGTCCGTAATAAGTACAGGATCCTTCTTTAAAAGAGGTATAACATTCTTGGTAAGAGAAGGACACAGCCATCAAGAAGAGATTTGTCTGACACACTTGGGAGCCATTAATGGTACTAAAGCTGCATCGGTGTCTGTCTCCATTCAATGAACCCACATGGACAAGAGCTGCTATTGTAACAGCAACAAAGCATGGTTTCCTCGTTTAAAATTTCTGTTTTAAAATATCAAAGCATTTACAAAAGAAACTGGCACACAGCTGCTGCTCCAGAGCTAACCTAACAATGCCTCTCCCTGTTACTGTGCTGCCAAAGGTCAGGCTTGCCGACGCTGTGTTCCTCCCGCACCCGACAATGGGGCATTGCAGCCAGGAAGCTCCAGGGACACACACCAGACTCTGGAGGTTCCAGGCCAGCCAGTGGCTGCGATGGTGTCCAGTGAGACCAAGAGCCCTTCTCTGGCTCCTAAGTGCTTTTCAGGATTCAGGACACACAGGTGTTTACCTGGAAAGGAAGCAGCACTGGGGCAAGGTGAATAAAATCAGCCTGTTCACCTTGCCTCAGACAGGTGACTATTAATGCTGGAGAAGTTAAGAGAAGGACCCATCTCGCCAGATGCTTTTAGCTGTTTTATATAAATGTGATCAAGGAAAGGGCTTAAAAATGATCCTCCCTGAGAATACTGCTCCAGAACACAATGGGGAGGAAGGCAGTGGAGACATGGATGCATCTCTGGCCTTACCCCCAGCACAACAAGGCACCTGCCCTGTGAACCACAAGGATCCCAGAGATGGGGAGAGGGACCAGTCAGTCAGTGGTACCTAATCTGGCAGAGTTAACCTGCCCACCATCTCCAAATCCAAGGCCTCAAAAGCATGCACTCCAGGTGGTAACAGCACCCAAGGAGAAATCTCTATGAAGGGGGAGAAAGCACTGATAGATTATCTAATGTGTCTGATTCAGTAAAAAAAAAAAACAGTTATCGGGAGGGGTCAAGCAGTTGTGCTGTTGTATTTGGAACAAACTGCTGAATGAAACATGATCAGAGATGAAAAACAAAGCAAACCAAAAAAAGAAGAGGCAACTAGGGAATTCCCTGGTGGTCCAGTGGTTAGGATTCCATGCTTTCACTGCCCGGGTTTAATCCCTGGTCGGGGAACTGAGATCCTGTAAGCCGTGTGGCATGGCCAAAAAAAAAAAAAAAGGAAGGAAAAAGTGTGTTTTTTTTAAAAAAGAAGAGGCAACTATTAAACTCCAGGAAAAACAAGGAGTTATTAGGGAATTCCCTGGTGGTCCAGTGGTTAAGACTCTGTGCTTCCACTGCAGGGGGTCCAGGTTCAATCCCTGGTTGGGGAACTAAGATCCCGTAAACTGCGTATCTCCCCCAAAAACAGTTATTAGAGGGACTTACCTGCTGGCGCAGTGGTTAAGAATCCACCTGCCAGTGCAGGGGACACGGGTTCAAGCCCTGGTCCAGGAAGATCCCACGTGCTGCGGAGCAACTAAGCCCGTGCACCGCAACTACTGAGCCTGTGCTCTAGAGCCCGCGAGCCACAACTACTGAGCCCACGTGCCACAACTACTGAAGCCCGCGTGCCTACAGCCTGTGCTCTGCAACTAGAGAAAAGCCTGTGCGCAGCAACGAAGACCCAACGCAGCCAAAAAAAAAAAAGTTATTAGAAAAAAATCATTATACGTCTCTACCAGCTCAGCAATCAACAATATCACATAGTTGCAATAATGTAAAGACTGAATATTAATTTAATAAAAATTACATTTGTGACAGCTGAACTGAGATAGGTGAAGAGCATTAGAAGTGTGAGAGAGTAATAACAGGAAGTACACGGATAATGTCTAGAGGTGATACAGTAAGAATAATCTATATAAACATGTTAGTCAGAACTGCTTGAGGAGATGAAGGAGTTACCCTGCGAACAGGATGGGGTGAGTGCAGGTAAAAGAAGGTAAGCTGTTTTTGTTAGAAGCTGTGTAATACAACTTGAATTTCTAATCCACTCTCATGTCTAACTTAAAAAAAATAATAATTAAAAGAACAATCGGGTTTCCCTGCTGGCACAGTGGTTAAGAATCCGCCTGCCAATGCAGGGGACATGGGTTCGAGCCCTGGTCCGGGAAGATCCCACATGCTGTGGAGCAACTAAGCCTGTGTGCCACAACTACCGAGCCTGAGCTCTAGAGCCCGTGAGCCACAACTAACGAAGCCCATGCGCCTAGAGCCCGTGCTCTGCAACAAGAGAAGCCACCACGGTGAGAAGCCTGCGCACCGCAACGAAGAGTAGCCCCCGCTTGCTGCAACTAGAGAAAGCCAGTACACAGCAATGAAGACCCAATGCAGCCAAAAATAAATAAATAAAATTTAAAAAAAAAGAACAGTCTTTAGGCCATGTTATCTGGCCATAGTGTAATAAAATCAGAAACTGACTAACAAAAGATAACCTATAAAACCTTAAGCATTTGACACTCTTCTCTAAACAGCACTTGGGACAAAGAGGCATCAGCATCTGAAGGTTATAAAACTACACTGTCTGCCACTGTCGGGGACACTGGGGTCAGCTGCCAGGGTGGCCAGGGACACATTCAGAGGGGAGTGATCACCCCTCTCCATATTTTCATTTGCAGGTAAGGAGAATGGACAATTAATGAGTTAATCAACTCAAGATCTTAGAAAATATTAAACCCCTTCCTCCCAGAAGGAGGAAGCAACCTGTAAAAAGTAAAATTTAATGAGCCAGAACACATTTTTTAAAAATCTGATAAATAAAGCCAGTTCTTTGAAAGGACCCATATGGCTACTGTGATGTGGGGGGAGGGAGGAGCCAAACACGCACTTGGCATCACAGGAGAGTCGAGGCAGCACCACGGGTGGGGGAGTGGTGAGGCCAGGGCATGAACAGGAGGGCGGATGGCCAGCAGGCAGACCCTGGGCTGCAGGACTAACAGCAAGTCTCTGGAAAATGGGTGGTGATGAACCTGCCTTCAATGGCCAGGGTGCCAGCACCCAGGAGCCTCCACAGTCAACTGCAATGCTGTCATTATTAATTATACTGTGAACTGAACAGGCAATACTAGTCCAACATCTACACAATTTAATAAAAATAAAAGGCTATTTAGAATATTCCAGACAAAACACCCCCAAAAGGATTCAGGACTGGAAATATGAATCACAGCCACAAAATGCTTCTTTGGTATTCTAGAATTCTGCACATTCTGTTTTAGAAGCAGAAACGGGTACTAGATGGGAAAAATTTAGAACAAGCAAAGTGTTAATAATCATGTGAACAAGAAAAAAGTCTTTAAAATATATTTTCTTTTAGGTTCCACTAAGTAATTTTCACTGGATATTACCAAGTGAAAAAAAGAGAAGGGCAGAAATGCATATACCATGGCCCGCCTGGTCTGTGCTTATGTGCAGATCCAATCAGGCTCCAGGGTAAGGAAGGCATGACCAGGTAGGTGGTTACCGTGGGGATGGCACCTTCAGTCTACCCCGGCTCCAGCCCCTCACCTGCTGCTCCTTCCCCTCCAGCAATGGACAGTGACCTCTGGGCAGCACGTCTCCTGCACTGCATTCCCCATGACCGGGAGGGGGATGGAGAGGAAAGAGCAAGGCCACACTGGCCCACACTAAGGAGGAGACTCAGACCAGAGGGGGCAGGCGGGTGCCGGGAGCCCCCAGCAGGGAGGGTCACCACTCACAGTGAGAATACTAATGGTGCCTGTTTCCCTCACTTTGGAAATGACCACCTTTGCTGGGTCACATGGCGGCCCTGAGAGTCACCTGATCCAGGCTCTCTGTCCTTTCTAAGAAGGACACGACAAGACATGAGATCAAGACCGACACTGCCTAGCAGAGCTCACATTCCAGGGGGTAGGTTGGAGGGCCAGGAAGGGGTCAGCAGGGACAGGCTCCCCGGAAGGGTCTGCAGCCTGGTGAGCTCACAGGACAGGGCCGCCACGGCTGCCTCTGATTACGGGAATAATTTAATCACAAGAAACTGCTTCATTGGACATGGGGCTGGAGGGAGAACTAGACGAACCATGAATTAAAGTGGAGGATATGAGAACCAGGCGAATCTTGGAGCCGGGGCCAGTGAGGGTCTGGAAACGGTTTGGTGGCCCTGCTGTGGCCAAGGCAGCTCTGAGCTACGAGGCTGGCTAATCGCTTCCTGCAGGCAGGCTCCACTCCAGCACCAATGGGTTTTAATAAAAACTTCCAATTGGGCCAGTAAACCCCTCATTAAGCTGTTTTCAAAGCATGAATTTAAGAGAGGTAAAGGTCACAGGGAGCATTTAATTTGCAACGGCTGCCGGGAGGTGCTGCTGTGACAGGGGACGTGGGGTCTGGGGGTGCAGGCCGCGTAAACATCTGACCTGCCCTCGGCCTGCCTGGAAACAGACTCAACACACAGGAGTGAGGGTGGCCCACTCGGCAAGAGCACAGCAGAGCAAGGCACCAAAGGTATGGCGGCAGGTGACAGACCTAAACACGGCCTGTCTGCTCGCGTCCTGCCCGCAGCCCAGGCTCTCCACGCCCCGCACAGGAGGCACGGCCCCACTACACAGCAGCTCCGCTGCCAGACACCTACCTGCCTAGGATGCTGCTTGCCTGCCCCGCCTCCCCGGCCTCACCCGCATGGGCCTCCGCAGCCTGGGCGTGTTTATTTTAAACGCTGCGATCCACTCCGTGTACCTGCCGAGAGGACCTGGTGTGCTCCCGGCTCACATGGCACACACAATTCGAGTGGTCAGCCCTCACCGTCTCTGTTGTGGTCCTGTTCCCTGACCCTGCAGTTCGAGGCGGGACCCCAACACTTGCCCAGTCCCAAGGAAGACTGTGCACTAGCTGACACAATTTTCACGTTAGGCTAAATCAAAAATTCGTCCACTGAGCTTCTCAATAAAACCAAGGATCCCTAAATGTCCAATTCTTAGCCTGATGAGCCTACAGTAAAACAGTGAACACTTATCCTCAAAAGGAACATCCTGGGCATGGAGCCTTTCGGAATCCTTCCTTAAAATTCCCTCTTCCCCCTCCCTCCCCACCAGAGTTGAGAAATAGGGAAATATGTCCCTTAAGAGAAAACTCCTAAGGAGTGAATCAAACGCACTTATGTTGTGCCTGTCAGGACAGCAAGGCTCCTGACAGATGAATCTCAGTGCTGAAAAGTGGAGACAGGGATGAAGGTGCCTGGAGGTCACTTGCCTGGAGGTCACCTGCTGGGAGGTCATCCCTGAAGGTCACCTGCCAGGAGGTCACCTGGAGGCACCATCTGCACACACTGAGGTCCCTCAAGATAAAATCAAATCAAAGAAGTTACAAAACATTCACTCCCAAGGCCTCAGGAGCCATGAAAGAAGGAGTGAGGCCTCAGGAAAGCACCAGCATCCCCATGTCTGTCTGTCTGTCTGTCTGTCTGTCTGCCTGGGCGTGAGGACCCTGGTAGATGGCCAAGAGCCGGAGCCGAGGAGATCCTGACCTGGGCTTGGCCAGCGTGCATCACCCATCCTCCAGTGGGTTGGCCTGTCCCTCTGGCGCTCTCGCCTGCCCAGGCCTGGGAGGGGCCTGCCTCTGAGCGTGGACTCTGCAGAAGCACTTGGAGGGAATCACAGTTCAGTCCGGAGAAAACGACTGAGGTGACCCTTCACTCACCCTGACCTGAGCACATGCGGGCAGAGGGGAGTCCCTTCCTGGAGCCCCCCTCCCTATGGCCCCGCCTGGAGCCCCACAGGACTCAGCCTAGGGCCAAGAGCAGCCTCATCCTGGGGGAAAAGACCAGAAAGCCCTTCCTGGAAGCCTCAGCTAAGCCAGGACTGCCAGATTCCTGCATAGTTTTCAAATGCACAGGGACCAGCATGAAGTTCGAAAAAGGCTCCCAGCCCCAAGCTCGCAAATATCAAAAAAGCACACTTCCTGCAGGGAAGCAGGAAACAGGCCGCACTTACAGGGCACAGAATTTTAGACCTATTTTTTGAAGTAAAAGTTGCAACACTAGTGGCCTCCAAAGTGCACAGCAGAGAGTGCATGGTGGTGGGCACCACGGTCTCCTGTGTTCACACGGCCTCTCCTCACCCAGAGTCCCCTCGAACAGAACTGAAAACAAATGCTATGCACTGCTTTGCCTCTTGTTGATGTAATAACTGTGAGACAGTCAAGGAATCCCATCTCCAGCTCCTGGTCTAGGCCACAAGCTCCAAGTCACCCGTCATACTTGTCACAGGAGGCCCTGTACGGCTGGTAAGGGAATGACCTTTAAGGAATGAAGCGCAAAGACAGTGACCTCTGATGCAGGGGGCATGCGCCTCAGAGGCCAGGCGGAGACGGTGAGGGGGGCAGCCCTGGACCCCGACTGCCTACCGTGCATGGAGGGAGAGGTCAGCATGGGAGCAGGAGGGGCGGGAGGGCACTGGGCTCCCATCCCACCCGACATGGATCTTGGTGCCCCGGGGAACCCCTGCTTCTGCTTCCTGAGCCTGGGAGGACCCTTGAGACGCGTCAACTGCTGAACCCGCTATGTCCCCAGGGCTGCCCAGAGGCCTCGGGGTCGAGACCAGCTGCGCGCTCAGCCTGCCTGATCACTCCCGGCCACGTGCCCAGAGCCCTGCGCCTCTACTGGCTCGGGAGCCTCTGGGGCTGCGCTGCTCACAGAGCACGGGTGGGACCTGAAGTCTCCCCACAGAGAACCAAGCAAAACCTGAGCCTGTGGGGCACCCAGGAAACTTGTGCTGCATGGGGTGTCCCCGGGGACGCCTGGGAGTGGAGAGCAGGCCTGCAGGACACTGCAGTCCTCATGCCACAAGTCCCTCCACCACCAGAAGGGTACAACCAATGACAATGTCCTGGGACACCCCGCTGGGTGCCCATCACCAGTATGAAAACAGATGTCAGCATATGAGGGCATGACAGATGGAGGCATGACAGTAGCATTAGTCCCCCATCTGGTGGAAGGCCGTGGATGAGGATGCAGGTCAAGGGCAAATGGGTTATCAGAGAGAGACGGTGCAACCACAGAGAACGAGAGACGCCAGCACGAGAAGCCAGGACACGTGCAAAGATACATACCCCAGATTACCTCTAACATGGTAGGCTATCCTAAGTGTCTGCCACTTACCAAATGAATACCTGAAAGACAGAAGGGGAAGAATGTATTAATTTAGGACGGCTTTACCAAAAACTTCTAATTTAAGCATCATTTCACCCCACTAAAGAAAGATTAACACAGTGTCTCCAAACAGAACGGGGACAAGTTACGGAGGTCACCACATTACTGAGGTACAAGGAAAAAGTGAGGGGAGACATGCACTCAGGTGACAGAGTAGAGCGGCAGCTGAGGGGATACCTGCCCTCAGGTGACTGAGTGGAGGAGACCTGTATTTGGGTGTCTGAGTGGAGGTGAAGGTTAGGGGAAAAGTCACCTCAGGTGTAAGAGTAGAGGTGAAGCTAAGGGGTGACCTATCCTGAGGAGTCTGAGTGGAGATGAAGCTGAGGGGAGACCTGGTCTCAGATGTTTGAGTAACATGAAGGTGCAGGGAGACCTGCCCTCAGGTGTCTGAGTGAAGGTGAAGGTGAGGGGAGACCTGACCTGAGGTTTCTGAGTGGAGATGAGGGTGAGAAGAGACCTGTCCTGAGGTATCTGAGTGGATATGAAGGTGAGCGGAGACCTGCCATCAGGTGACACAGTGGAGAGAAAGCTAAGGGGAGATACACCCTCAAGTTTCCAGGTGGAGGTGAAGGTGACGGAGACCTTCCCTCTAAGGTCTAAGTGGAGGTAAAGGTGAGCAGAGAACCTCCTACAGGTGTCTGAGTGGATGTGAAAATGAGGGTAGATCTGTGCAGAGGTGTGCGAGTGGAGGTGAAGCTGAGGGAAGACCTGTCCTCAGGTCCCTGAGTGGAGGTAAAGCTGAGGGGTGACCTGCATTCAGGTGTCTGAGTGAAGATAAATGTCAAGGGAGACCTGTCCTAGGTCTCTTAGTAAAGATGAGGTGAAGGAAGACCTGCACTCAGGTGTCTGAGTGGAGGTGAAGCTAAAGTGGAGACCTGTCCTGAGGTGTCTGTGTAGAGGTGAAGAAGAGGGGAGAGATGCACTGAGGTTTCTGAGTGGAGGTGAAACTGAAGGGGCACCTGCTCTCAGGCATCTGAGTGGAGATAAAAATGAGGGGAGACCAGCCATCAGCTCTCTGAGTGGAGGTGAAGCTGAAGGGAGTCCTGCCCTGAAGTGTCTGAGCAAAGATGAAGTTGAGGGGAGACATGCTCTGAGGTGTGAGTGGAGGTGAAGCTGAGGGGAGACCTGTCCTAGTTTACTGAACTTGGGGTGCACACCTTAGGTACCCAGGTAACTGTCATTGACAGTAGTGTTTCCTATTTGCCCCAATGTACAATCACACTACAGGGCCACGCCCACAACAGGGTATCAATAAACATGTTTGGAAAAGTAAATGTAATACTGTTCACCCTTGAACAATTTGGCATTTAGGCAGGCTATTCTGCAGTGGAGGTTTTTTTTAGATCGGCCCTCTCACTGCAGGTTGAGTGGTTTCCTCATAGGTTTTAGTGAGAAACCTGTGTAGAAGTGAACTCAACGCAATTCTGACCCATGTATTCAGAGGTCAACTGTACTTGGTTTTACTGCAGTTAATAATTTCCTTCAAACACCATGAAAATGTCCTACCCTAGAATCTTTAATTTCAAAGGACACCCCATTACCACGAGCACAGGTTATTAGAAAAGCAACCCTAAATGGAGGATGTGTCAGACATGCCTTCCCTGTGGAATCTGAGGGAGTTGGGGGTCTTCGCCCACAAGGGCTTCCAGGATGCACCCCTGGGGAGCACAAACATGTATGGACCCCAGGTCATGGAAAGGGACCCCACAATGTAACACAAGTGGCCCTGGCTGGGATCGCAGTGGCTCCAGAACACATTCCTCACACCTGTGAATCCTCTGCCCGTCACTCTGCCCAAGTTAACACAACACCCAGCAGGAGGACCCGAGAATACAAAGGGACACAACTGTCTCTAACTGCCTCTGCAAGTGATCATGAGTGAAAGGAGCAAGGCAGCGGTCCCAGCTACACTGTGGATGAGCCATGCAGCGCCTCCTCAGTGACGGCAGCTGCACAGGGAGGCCGCATAGGGTGACTCCATCTGTGTGAAGCAGCCAGAGCAGGCATGTCCGCACAGACAGGAAGCAAGAGCGGGTGCCAGGGGGTGAGGACGCAGGCCCAGGCTGATGAAATGTTTTAGAGGCAGATGGTGATTGTTCTTACACGTGTTAAATGGTTACATTTTATGGTTTGTAAATAAAGATGTTAAAAAAAAAAGTTGTCTGATTAAGGAGGTGTGAATGAAACAATACGAAGTCTGAGATTTGCTAGAAGCTCCCAAAGGGGAGGGAAGGGCAGGGTGCGGGGTCGCGAGGAGGGCGCCCTGACTGCCTGTTTCCCACATGAAGCAATTTCCCACCTGAGAAGGCAGGACACAGACCCTGCAGGCCAGGCAATAAAGAACATGGTGAGGCCAGGGCCCTTCCTCAGAGTAGGGGCGTTTTAACAATCCGACCCAGAGAGATGCTGGCTTCCTACAGGGAAAGCTGCACGGAGGAGCGAGGACAGAACGAGCATAGAACATGGGCCTGAGCGCTCTGCTTTACTCCTTCTGCTTCTGAGCAGGATTCTGAGTTTCCATAATAAAAACCTATAAACAGCCAGTGCACACACTGGCTAATGCGACAAATAAGTTTACCCAATAAATTCTCCCAATAAACAACCTTGGTGAGCAGAGAAAAGGGAAGGGGCTGACTTTTTTTTTTTTTTGTGGTACACGGGCCTCTCACTGTTGTTGCCTCTCCCGTTGCGGAGCACAGGCTCCGGACGCGCAGGCTCAGTGGCCATGGCTCACGGGCCTAGCCGCTCCGGGGCATGTGGGATCTTCCCGCACCGGGGCACGAACCCGAGTCCCCTGCATCAGCAGGCGGACTCTCAACCACTGTGCCACCAGGGAAGCCCGGGGCTGACTTTTAAAACCTCACAAACAATGGACGTTTTACATTTTCATCAGAACCAACTGGAAGAGACTGAAAGCTAACAGGACAGAGGAGGCCTGGCCTAGCTCCCACCCACAGCCTGGCCACCAGAACAGTGTCCCCGTGGACACCGGCGACGGGCTTGTGGCATCACTGTTGTCAAATTTGCTGAGGGCATTTGGAAATGCGTTCTCTCCTAAATTCACCTGTTTTGAATTTTAAATTTCAAGGCTGCTTGATATAAGATTTTTAAATATAGGCAGTTATATCTAATTACATGAAAAGTTAAAAAGTATTCATTAGACTTTTACAGCTTTTATTATATTTTTAACAGCTGGAACTTATTTTAGAAGAGATGGCTGTCCACGGAACTACTTTGGGGGATGGTCTGTTGTTTTGTTCTTTAAAGAAACTCAAGTCCTCCCTGGTCTAAGAGTTCCAGATTTTGCTCCCAAATGGTCTGTATTAACGCCTTACCTCCAACTGTCTGTTAGTGACAGGTCTTCCCCCGTCAGAGGTGGCCCACAGCCCACCGACCACTCATCTCCACGGCAAGGAAGCAGAGAACCAAGAAGGGAGGGGTGTGTGTGCCAGGCCTCCTCGCGCCCATGTCTGCAGCCCTCGGCCTTGAGCTACCCCAGCGACCTCTATGCAAGGCTCCTGTTTTACAGAAAGCCTCTGATTAGAAAACTAAAGCAGTTCCCAGCGATTTTTCACTTTGTAAGAAGGCATCATGGATAAATATTTTATTTTTATTTTATAAATTTTTAAAAAAGATTTATTTTATTTATTTATTTTTGGCTGTGTTGGGTCTTTGTTGCTGTGCACGGGCTTTCTCTAGTTGCGGTGAGCAGGGGCTACTCTTCGTTGTGGTGCACGGGCTTCTCATTGCGGTGGCTTCTCTTGTTGCAGAGCACAGGCTCTAGGTGCCTGGGCTTCAGGAGTTGTGGCTCGCGGGCTCTGGAGTGCAGGCTCAGTAGTTGTGGCGCACGGGCTTAGTTGTTCCGCAGCATGTGTGATCTTCCCGGACCAGGGCACGAACCCATGTCCCCTGCAGTGGCAGGCGGATTCTTAACCACTGCGCCACCAGGGAAGCCCTGGATAAATATTTTAGATTGCTCTCCCCTGGCTGTGGAGGGGCAGCTGTGAATTTGTAGAATTCTCCCACTTTCTTGCCTGGCACAGAGTGCTTCTCGAAGGCCCACTCGGGAAGCAGGTGGATGGGAATTCATGATAAAGCATGTTCTTCCAAGCCGTGTCCGTGAGTGCTGCGTGGAGACGGCTGAACAGAAGCAGGGCAGGACAGAAAGGCCAGAGGGGGTGAAGCAGTGGCCCGACCGATGCAGCCAATGGGTGACTGCCCCCACCCCGCCCCCAGTCCAGGAACATGGTCTGTCTTGGGACCCGCCACATCTTGGCACCGTCTGAGAGAGCAGAGAAGGCCTGTGTCAGTGTCCGATGACCGTGGGCAGCGGTGAGCCACTCCTTCGACAAGGACATGGGGCTTCCCCAGGGGACAGGGCCCTGCTGCATGGCCACACGGCAGAAATGGCACCATGCTGCTGCCCGGACCTTGCAAAACCGTAGCAGGAATTCATTTCTACACATCAAATCTATCTACACCCGTAAAAGCACCTGGGGCTACGGGCAGGGGCAGCCGTGGACATCAACTGCGTTTAAGGCCAAAATAAAGTTTTCATCCTCAACAGTCTGAAGGCGGCCGCTATGCAGGGATCCCCTCTGCACCTCTGCAGCCCTCGGGCATCTGCTGCCGGCACTCTTTGAAGTTGATACTCTGTCCCTTCTGCCAGAGGAAAGTGCCAAGGCGGCTTCCTCTGCAGGAAGGGACCTCCGGAGCCCCCGACCTCGCTCCAAGTTTCTAGAGATAATCCTTTCTTCTTTGTGGGGGCCGGGAAGGTGGGAAGAGGAAAGGACGGCCACACGGCCATCCTTAAGAGCAACAAAGAAGCCCTTTAGGATTCCTGTCAAAGCAAAGCACAGATAACAGAACCAGAAATCCAACTTTTTGGGAAAGTTGATACTAACTGAAGAAACTGGAGAAGAAGGGACAACTCGGGCTTCCGATGCCATTTGAGCAGGACAGCACTGGGCTGGTCCGTCTTCCGTGAGGTCACTCGCATTTCACGCAACAACAGTCACTGAGCTCTGGCTCTGTCTCTCTTCAGTGTCACTGACCCCAAGATGTTTCAATGCCTAGAGCAAGAGGATGGGCACCCAGGGCACCAATAAACATGCTCCAGTCCACGGCGACTTGGCCAATGACTGAGTAAACACGGGGATGCCAGAGAGACCTGTGGGGAAGAGCCCACGTCACTGTGTGCCCCCCTCGAGGAGGGGCTGACACCACCACCCCCTCCATGTGTGGGCTGTGCTGTGATGACCTCCAATGAGGACACGGTGGAGACTTGGGACAGTGGAGACGCCTGATAGGCATGACCTCGGCCAGAGGTCAGGGCAACGTCCGCAGACAGGTCATGCTGAGGGCAGGGACTCCTGATCCGACGTGTCGACAACAGCACTTTACCTCTGGTCTTCCTCTCAAACCCATCACCACGACAACAATGAGAAAAACATCAGACAAATCCCGCCGGAGGGACATTCTACAAAACCCCTGATCGGTCCTCCTCAACACCGTCTAGGCGTCCAGAACAGGGGTGTCTGAGCCACAGTCCCAGCCCAAGGGGGCCCAAGGAGATGCGGCAAACAAGATTTCTGTGGGACCTGGATGGGGTCCCGGGATGGGAAGGACTGAGAAGAGGTGAATGAACAATAGGGTCAACACTGGCTTGTTAAGTGTGACAAATGCACCGTCTAATGTAGAGGATAATAACGGGAAACTGGGAGTGGGACACACAGGAACTCCGCACTGCTTCTGCAGTAATTCAGTAGGTCTCAAACTCTTCTAAAAATGAAGTCTGTGAAATTAAGAAAAGTCGAGGTAGCTGGGCAGCAACAACATCTGCACCTGTCAGGAGAGCTGCCTCCAACCCCGCAAACAGAACGCACAGAACGGCCGTCACCTCAAGGCCAGCCCAGCTCCCCTCCTGTGAGTGCAACACCCGGGGGCTCTGGCAACGGCCAAGGGAGGTGAACTCAAGTTCTGGCCAGAACAGGACAGACTCGCCCTGCATCTGATGTGCCTGGCCCAAAGCTCCTTGCTGCAGACCCAGCGCCTGGCCACCCCCCACCCCGTCCCGCCTGCCAGAGCTGCACCCTCTGCCAGCAAGGCCTCCTCTATGAAACCCAGACATGGAACCAAGAGTGTCACGGAGCTGGCCCTGGCTGTCTGCCCTTCGGGGACGACTATGACTCCTGCTGTCACCCAGTCCCTGGGCACCATTAAATCAGAACCTACTCCTGCCACGCTTGATTGAGACTCTGGGGGGCGGTGTGTGATCCCAAAGCCATGCGGCGCGGCCACACCTGTGTCCTTGGAAACTCTGGGCCCCCCGGGCCGGCCTTGCACCTCTCCTGAGGGACCTGCTGGCCTGGTGGGCTTCTTACTGCCCGCTCTCGGTGGCAGCACTGTCCTCAGGGAGGCCCCCAAATGTCCAGCCCCTGGGCGCCAAGCCTCTGCCTCACTTCCTGTCTTGAAGAACCGTCTGGCGTCGTCTCCTTCCCATGTCCAGAAGACACGACAGGTGTCAGGAAGGTGTACCCCTGCTGCCTGCTGCACCCTCTCTCAGAGTTTCTCAACCAACCCAGACAGAACAGAACCACAGCCTAAGGAAACACCACGACGGCAGTGCATCTGCTCCTCCTTCTCCTCCCTCTGGCCAGCAAAGTCCAAGGACTCCCTCACCCACCCCGTAGCTCCGACCCACCTGGCCCGCTTTGTGAGTCTGTGGCACCTTGACCCTATGGGGCCCCCTCCTACGGGCCGTGGGAGTCGTTCCCTTCGGGCCCTGGGAGTCGTTCCCATTCCCTGAAAGGAGCCTGACAGTAGCCCTGGTCTAGAGGCAACAGGGCCCAGCTTCCAAGGCCTGAAAACCCAAAACCATGCCTGCCCTGCTCTTCAAGACGAGGTGGGGCAGGTGGGGAGGGCGGTTGTGGTCCTCGCCTTAGATCTGCCCACATGTGAAAGTATCGCCTTCTAACTGCCGGGCCTGGAACAGCAGAAACCCAGAGGAAGCTGGCACGTGTCCCTGACAAACCACAGGGCGTGTGAGGAGCAGAGCTGACAGCCACTATGGACTCAGGGCCACACTGGTGCTGGCAGCAGAGGAAGGTTTCGGAGATACCCTGCAGGTGAAATCAGGAGGATGTGGAGGTTGGTGAAACATGGGGGAAGCAGGAAGACTCACAAACAAGTCCCAGATCTCCCCAGGATCCCACCTGGGGGACAGGCTGAGTGTGGACATGCTGATTTGTGGAGCTAGGGACACAGCTAAGCCAACAACACAGCCCAGGTGTCTATGGGGCCAGGGCTGGGTCTCAGCATGGCCATGGCTGGCCCCAAGCCTACCCATGCACTGCGCTGCCTCCAGGGTGCAGCTCCAGGAGAGGACCCCAGAGAGCTGGACCCTCACCCAGGGGCAGACCACCCCAGCTGGCCCTGTCTTGGTTCCCTTGTTTCTGCTGCAAGGTGGGAACACTGTGATCCTGCTCTCCCTCCTGCCACCACTAGACAAGCAGTTGATAACACCAGTCTTTTCTGGCTCCTCTGAAAGTATTGCTTCCCGAGTCTGAGGACCTGGGTCATCACCCTACAAAGCACTAACTGCATGACTAAAGCCACTCTCCCCAAAATGAAGATCTCTGACCACTGCCGCCATGAATTGGATTCATCAGGTTCCTGCTAGCCTCACCACGCATGTACTAGGACCATGTCAGGAGGGCGGGAGAAGGGCGGGCACGATCCCAGGATCCCAGAACGAGCAGGCTGTCTGGAAGGCTGCCTGACTCCGCCCAAGATATCGACATGGGGCCCCACCAGCCTCACTTGGCAGCAACGCTGCATCCCATGTCTGCTGAGGACGTTCATTTCCAACGCTGGGACTTCATCACAGATGCCAGTTGGGGTCAGCAGGAGCAGAGGGGACACCCACTTAAGAGAAGGAAGTGAGCAAGGCTTCAAGTGAAGCAGTGGCCATAGTGCACACAAGCCAGACTGGGCAGGCGCCGAGCCACCACCATGGGACCCCAGGGCAGGGGCCTCGGTGCCGGCCAAGATGTGCCCCGTGCACCTGCCTGGTGTCTCCTTGCCCCATGTGGGCTTCCTGTCCCCACTGCAGGCCACCAGCTGGATGACACTTGAAAGACATCCAATCAACGGTGTCCATTATCTGAGGATCTCACCCCAAACAGATATCTTTCTCCCTCAACTTAGAATAAATGGGACGTGAAAGAACAGAGTGTGTCTAACTCTCATGCTGGGGCATCAAGAAAAGGAAAGCCCAATTTCCATTTAAGGGGTCCTCACTCTCCCAGTAAGTTTCCAGCATCACTCTGACAACCTGGAAACTATCATCCATTAAGGAGCCCCGAGTCAAGGTGACCTGAGACACCTTCCAGATCGAGTGGCCTGCCCAGCCTCACCTGGGGCCCCACACGTGGGCCACAGCAAGCAGCCTGCAGTTCCGCTGGGAACACAGATGTTCGGCATCAAGAATGTGGTAAATAATCCACTGGTCTCCACTGACAGGTTTTTGTTTTGTTTTGTTTTACATTTTTCACCTAAAACATCTCGTGTCATTTTTTATTAAAATAAATTTATTTTATCTTTGGCTGTGTTGGGTCTTTGTTGCTGCATGCGGGCTTTCTCTAGTTGCAGGGAGTTGGGGCTACTCTTCATTGCAGTGCGCGGGCTTCTCATTGCAGTGGCTTCTCTTGTTGTGGAGCAGAGGCTCTAGGTGCGTGTGCTTCAGTAGTTGTGGCTCGTGGGCTCTAGAGTGCAGGCTCAGTAGTTGTGGCGCATGGGCTTAACTGCTCCGCGGCATGTGGGATCTTCCTAGACCAGGGCTCGAACCCATGTCCTCTGAATTGGCAGGTGGATTCTTAACCACTGCGCCATGAGGGAAGCCCTCATGTGTCATTTCTGAGAAAACAGTTTTATTTTATTTTCCTTGAGTGAGCTTAAATTAATTCAAATCACATTTTTAAACACATCCAAGTGGAAGGGAGCAGAACATCTTTTTCACTGAAAAAACACAAGACTCTATTTTTGGCCATGTGTACTCAGACCAGTTTTCAAAAATCTTCCTGACCAACACATTCTAGATGTGACTAGAAATTACTGTTTAAAATTGACAGTGGAGGGCTTCCCTGGTGGTGCAGTGGTTGAGAATCTGCCTGCTAATGCAGGGGACACGGGTTCGAGCCCTGGTCTGGGAAGATCCCACATGCTGCTGAGCAAGTAAGCCCGTGTACCACAACTAATGAGCCTGCGCTCTAGAGCACACGAGCACAACTACTGAAGCTTGCACGCCTAGAGCTCGTGCTCCACAACAAGAGAAGCCACTGCAGTGAGAAGCCCATGCACCACAACAAAGAGTAGCCCACACTTGCCGCAACTAAAGAAAGCCCACGCACAGCAACAAAGACCCAACACAGCCAAAAATAAAATAAACAAATTTATTAAAAAACAAAACAAAACAAAACTGACAGTGGAGGGACTTCCCTGGTGGCACGGTGGTTAAGAATCTGCCTGCCGACGCATGGTACACAGGTTCAATCCCTGGTCTGGGAGGATTCCACATGCCGCAGAGCAACTAAGCCCATGCGCCATAACTACTGAGCCTGCGCTCTAGAGCCCGTGAGCCACAACTACAGAGCCCGCGTGCCACAACCACTGAAGCCCATGCACCCTAGAGCCCACGTGCCGCAACTGCTAAAGCCCGCATGCCTAAAGCCACTGCAATGAGAAGCCCGTGCACTGCAACAAAGAGTAGCCCCTGCTCGCCACCACTAGAGAAAGCCCATAAGCAGCAACGAAGACCCAATGCAGCCAAAAATAAATTAAAAGAGAAAAGAGGGCTTCCCTGGTGGCGCAGTGGTTGAGAGTCCGCCTGCGATGCAGGGGACACGGGTTTGTGTCCTGGTCCGGGAAGATCCCACATGCCGCGGAGCGGCTGGGCCCGTGAGCCATGGCCACTGAGCCTGCGCGTCCGGAGCCTGTGCTCCGCAACGGGAGAGGCCACAACAGTGAGAGGCCTGCGTACCGCAAAGAAAAAAAAAAAAAAGAAAAAAACCCCAAACTGACAGTGGATACAATTTTCCCAGTTGCTGGGTGAGGTACAGTATGGCCCGAGTCCCGTGTTACAGACAGGTGCATCCTCTGAGCAGGACACTGGAGCCAGGCATTGCGTTCCCCCTCTCTGTAACTCCAGCTGTTAAAACGGGGCAAACGTACCCAGAATTCTCCCTCCTCTGACATGCGCTAAATCACACGTGCCAAGAAACAGCAGCCTTTTAGACATCACAGACAACCCCAGCCAGAGTCCTCTTGTGCTGTAAACATCCACTGACCAGAGAGACTAGAGGCGGGCAGTGAATGCCTGTGGCCGCCGAGGAGGTCAGACAGCCCGAGGTGGCAGCACCCGTGAATCCCAGGTGGGGAGAAGCAGACAGGAATGAAGGACGCTTCCCTCGCCTCACAGCTGCCTGACGGGCACAAGGCACATTCCACCTACCGGGAGCCAGCCCCTATTTCTACCCTCACTGCTTGGGCCTTCAGAAAAGAAAATGCCATAAATCAGATGTAAATATCATTTGTCTAGGAACCCACACAGTTTCTGTATGGAACTGGACACAGGATGCAACACCACAGTACGATGTTGCCACCCACTTGGTGACCCCTGCAAAACCTGGTAGCCGACGCCCATCACTGTTTCTTCTGATCCACGCAGCTCACGCCACAACACCAGGGCACTGAAGTTTCCCAAAGTCTCTGAATAAATTCTGGCTCTGACTACGAGGGTGTTAGCTGGTCAATAGTTCAATATCAACATGAAGGCCCCGGGAGCAGGGAGGGGAGCCAGGGTGACTGAGATGTCAGCCTTCTTTTCCGTAGACTGGATGGGGAGAGGTGTCTTCAGCTCACACACTGAGTGTCACTCACACTTGCTCGGGGACCAGGGCCAGACGACAGGAGCTGGGAGGGGACCTCTGATGGCTCACAAGCTGAGTGAGTGACACTGAAGGAGTCCGGCGTCTGGGTTAAAACCCATTCATGTCATGGTCCAGGACCTAGCCAGCCCCTTTGACCTGGGCCAGCAGCCAAGAATGTCAGGCCACCGAATGAACCTTTCCTCCCAGAAAACAAAGGCTCTGGTGGGAACATGGCAGGAGGAGGCCCACAGGTGCTTAATCTCCTGCTCCTCTACACAGACACCACCCCTCCTCCACTTCCTGCTCATCCACGCAGACACCACCCCCTTGTCTACTTCCTCCATGTCTACACAGACACCCACCCCGACCCCAGAGCTTTCTCTCAAGGCTTCACCTTCTCTTACAGAGTCCTCTGTGCTTCCTCTGGTAGGTGATTCTTCCCCAGGGCCGGAGCCCAGAACTTGAAGAAGAGCGGTACCCCCTCCTCCACTGTCAAACATGGCACAGCACTTCATGGCCCTCAATTTTCCTCCAAGCCTATCCAAGCCACACGCTGCACTGATGCCCCCGTCGTGTTCCCATGTGACTCTCCCTCCATGGAGCCCAACGCTGCCTCTGACCTGTCCAGCACTGGAGCCTATTCCCCCCAGCAGGGCTGGCCTGAACTGTGACCACTGGCACCAGTTCCTCTCAAACAAGGAAGGAGCAGGTGGGAGCAGGAGCAGAGGAGTAAGCCTCCAAATCAAGCCCCACCACCAGAGTGCTCCCAGCAGCCCACCCAGCAGCTTCCACCTCCATCTCATGGCCCCCCAGCACAAGAGGCTGGCAATGCTATCTCAGGTGTGGCCATGACACTCCTAACAGAATCCCAATTACACCCAAATAAGGAAGCTCCCAGATTTTGGTTGAATGCGACCAGCAGGGTCTACCACAGCCTAATTAAAAGGGTGACATTTTCCAAATTAACGTAAGAAGTAAGCTCATTTGCTTGCTCCTGTTACTAGGAGGCCTCGTTGGGCTCTGAGGGGTAACACCCCTAGAACCCTGAGTTACCACGTGCCTGCATTATAGGTGCCCCATCCTTCCCTCTTACCAGATCTGCCCCACGTTGACCAGGGACATGTAGAGGACCCAGAGAGCAGCCATGAGAACCATATTGGCACAGCCGGAGACCAGGATGAAAGAGGAGATGCCCAGCCCGAGAAGAGCCAGCGCGTCCAGGTTGAAGTCCATGTGAGACCAGTCCAGCAGCCAGAGGACGGTGGGGGCATAGCTCACGGTCTCCCAGCTGACTTGCCCACGGAAGTGCTGCTGCACACTCCTCAGGTACACTCTGCAGGGCAGCAGTCCCCTGTCTCCAATCAGCTGCTTGTTCTGATGGAAGGCCACCAAGAATGCCACAACTGGAAGGAAAAGAAGACAAAAGGAACATGAACAGGAACACAGCCCTCTGTAGATACTTTTCAGACGTGCAGGGCCTCGGCTAGGCAAGAAGATGAGGCAGAGTCTGACCAGTGGTTTGGAATCAAAGCGTGGACTCAAGGGTATTTCACAAAATCTTGGGGGAGATATTAGAAGATCCAACCTGGAGAAGTCATAATGTATGTGTATATGTATACATAGCTATGTGTGTTGTATCTACTTATACACAACGTATACGTGTATATAAAATAGACACACATTTATATAAAATATGTGCCTGATTACATAAAATGGTTAGTTAACTATCCCAGAATGAACTTTGCTTAAAGAAAATTTACAGTAAAACACTCATGTTAGAAAATAGAAAGGCCTCAAATCTAAACTTCTACTTTAAGAAATCAGAAAAAAGAGTAAATTATATATAAAACAAGCATCACAAAAGACATTTTTAAAAAGAGGTGAAATCAATGAAATTGAGAACAGGGAAAAACACAGAGAAAATCAATAAAACCAAAAGTTGGTTCTTCGATAAAGTCAATGTAACTGTTAGAACTCTAGTCAGATTAACCAAGGAAAGAAGACACCAATATCAGGGATCAAAACAGAACACTGCTACAGATCCCACAGGTGTAAAAAGATAATACAGGAATACTACACATCTCTCTAAGATCTTGAGTTTGACAACTTAGATGAAATAGGAGAATTAGTTGAAGGACGCAAACTACCAAAACTCACAAAAGAAGAAATAAAGATAATACATCACAACCAGCCAACTTCATCTCAGAAATGCAAGGCTGGTTCAACCCTCAAAAAACTATCCACGGGCGGAGATCACCTTCCTCCCCACAGATACATCAGAAATACATCTACACGTGGAACAACTCCTACAGAACACCCACTGAACGCTGGCAGAAGACCTCAGACCTCCCAAAAGGCAAGAAACTCCCCACGTACCTGGGTAGGGCAAAAGAAAAAAGAATAAACAGAAACAAAAGAATAGGGATGGGACCTGCACCAGTGGGAAGGAGGAAAGGTTTCCACACACTAGGAAGCCCCTTTGCGGGCAGAGACTGTGGGTGGCGGAGGGGGGAAGCTTCGGAGCCGCGGAGGAGAGCACAGCAACAGGGGTGCAGAGGGCAAAGCGGAGAGATTCCCGCACAAAGGATCAGTGCCGACCGGCACTCACCAGCCCGAGAGGCTTGTCTGCTCACCCGCCGGGGCGGGCAGGGGCTGGGAGCTGAGGGGATGGCAGGGAGAGGACTGTCGGTGTGAACAGAGCCTGAAGGGGTTAGTGCACCACCGCTAGCCGGGAGGGAGTCCGGGGAAAAGTCTGGACCTGCCGAAGAGGCAAGAGACTTTTTCTTCCCTCTTTGTTTCCTGGCGCGCGAGGAGAGGGGATTAGGAGCGCTGCTTAAAGGAGCTCCAGAGACGGGCGCGAGCCACGGCTAACAGTGCGGACCCCAGAGACGGTCATGAGACGCTAAGGCTGCTGCTGCCGCCACCAAGAAGCCTGTGTGCGAGCACAGGTCACTATCCACACCTCCCTTCCAGGGAGCCTGTGCAGCCCGCCGCTGCCAGGGTGCCGGGATCCAGGGACAACTTCCCCAGGAGAACACACGGCACGCCTCAGGCTGGTGCAACGTCCTGCTGGCCTATGCCGCCGCAGGCTCGTCCCGCACTCCATGCCCCTCCCTCCCCAGAGCCTGAGTGAGCCAAGGCTCCGGAATCAGCAGTTCCTTTAACCCCGTCCTGTCTGAGTGAAGAACAGCCGCCCTCTGGCGACATACACGCAGAGGCGGGGCCAAATCCAAAGCTGAGCCCCAGGAGCCGTGCAAACAAAGAAGAGAAAGGGAAATTTCTCCCAGCAGCCTCAGGAGCAGCGGATTAAAGCTCCACAAGCAACTTGATGTACCCTGCATCGGTGGAATACCTAAATAGACAACAAATCATCCAAAATTGAGGAGGTGGACTTTGAGAGCAAGATTTATTATTTTTTCCCTTTTTTCTCTTTTTGTGAGTGTGTATGTGTATGCTTCTGTGTGAGATTTTGTCTGTATAGTTTTCCTTTCACCATTTGTCCTAGGGTTCTGTCCATCCGTTCTTTTTTTTTTTACTTAAAAAAATTTTTTTTGCTTAATTATTTTTTATTTTAATAACTTTATTTTATCTTACTTCATTTTATCTTCTTTTCTTTCTTTCTCTCTCTCTCTCTCTCTCTCTCTCACCCTCCCTCCCTCCCTCCCTCTCTCTCTCTTTCTTTCTACTTTCTCTCCCTTCTATTCTGAGCCGTGTGGATGAAAGGCTCTTGGTGCTGCAGCCAGGAGTCAGTGCTGTGCCTCTGAGGTGGGAGAGCCAACTTCAGGACACTGGTCCACAAGAGACCTCCCAGCAATATCAAATGGCAAAAATCTCCCAGAGATCTCCATCTCAACACCAACGCCCAGCTTCACTCAACGACCAGCAAGCTACAGTGCTGGACACCCTATGACAAACAACTAGCAAGACAGGAATACAACCCCACCCATTAGCAGAGAGGCTGCCTAAAATCATAATAAGTCCACAGACACCCCAAAACACACCACCAGACGTGGACCTGCCCACCAGAAAGACAAGATCCAGCCTCATCCACCAGAACACAGGCACTAGTCCCCTCCACCAGGAAGCCTACACAACCCACTGAACCAACTTTAGTCACTGGGGACAGACACCAAAAACAACGGGAACTACGAACCTGCAGCCTGGAAAAAGGAGACCGCAAACACAGTAAGATAAGCAAAATGAGAAGACAGAAAAACACACAGCAGATGAAGGAGCAAGATAAAAACCCACCAGACCTAACAAATGAAGAGGAAATAGGCAGTCTACCTAAAAAAGAATTCAGAATAATGATAGTAAAGATGATCCAAAATCTTGGAAATAGAATAGAGAAAATGCAAGAAACATTGACAAGGACCTAGAAGAACTAAAGAGGAAACAAGCAACGATGAACAACACAATAACTGAAATTAGAAATACTCTAGAAGGGATCAATAGCAGAATAACTGAGGCAGAAGAACGGATAAGTGACCTGGAAGATAAAATAGTGGAAATAACTACTGCAGAGCAGAATAAAGAAAAAAGAATGAAAAGAACTGAGGACAGTCCCAGAGACCTCTGGGACAACATTAAACACACCAACATTTGAATTATAGGGGGTCCCAGAAGAAAAAGAGAAAAAGAAAGGGAATGAGAAAATATTTGAAGAGATTATAGTTGAAAACTTCCCTAAATTGGGAAAGGAAATAGTTAATCAAGTCCAGGAAGCACAGAAAGTCCCATACAGAATAAATCCAAGGAGAAACACGCCAAGACACATACTAATCAAACTGTCAAAAATTAAATACAAAGAAAACATATTAAAAGCAGCAAGGGAAAAACAACAAATAACACACAAGGGAATCCCCATAAAGTTAACAGCTGATCTTTCAGCAGAAACTCTGCAACCCAGAAGGGAGTGGGAGGTCATATTTAAAGTGATGAAGGAGAAAAACCTACAACCAAGATTACTCTACCCAGCAAGGATCTCATTCAGATTTGATGGAGAAATTAAAACCTTTACAGACAAGCAAAAGCTGAGAGAGTTCAGCACCACCAAACCAGCTTTACAACAAATGCTAAAGGATCTTCTCTAGGCAAGAAACACAAGAGAAGGAAAAGACCTACAATAACAAACCGAAAACAATTAAGAAAATGGGAATAGGAACATACATATCGATAATTACCTTAAATGTAAATGGATTAAATGCTCCCACCAAAAGACACAGACTGGCTGAATGGATACAAAAACAAGACCCATATATATGCTGTTTACAAGAGTCCCAGTTCAGACCTAGGGACACATACAGACTGAAAGTAAGGGGATGGAAAAAGATATTCCATGCAAATGGAAACCAAAAGAAAGCTGGAGTAGCAATTCTCATATCAGACAAAATAGACTTTAAAATAAAGACTATTAGAAGAGACAAAGAAGGACACTACATAATGATCAAGGGATCGATCCAAGAAGAAGATATAACAATTGTAAATATTTATGCACCCAACATAGGAGCACCTCAATACATAAGGCAACTGCTAACAGCTATAAAAGGGGAAATCGACAGTAACACATTCATAGTAGGAGACTTTAACACCTCACTTTCACCAATGGACAGATCATCCAAAATGAAAATAAATAAGGAAACACAAGCTTTAAATGATACATTAAACAAGATGGACTTAATTGATATTTATAGGACATTCCATCCAAAAACAACAGAATACACATTTTTCTCAAGTGCTCATGGAACATTCTCCAGGACAGATCATATCTTGGGTCACAAAACAAGCCTTGGTAAATTTAAGAAAATTGAAATTGTATCAAGTATCTTTTCCGACCACAATGCTATGAGACTAGATATCAATTACAGGAAAAGATCTGTAAAAAATACAAACACATGGAGGCTAAACAATACACTACTTAATAACGAAGTGATCACTGAAGAAATCAAAGAGGAAATCAAAAAATACCTAGAAACAAATGACAATGGCAACACGATGACCCAAAACCTATGGGATGCAGCAAAAGCAGTTCTAAGAGGGAAGTTTATAGCAATACAATCCTACCTTAAGCAACAGGAAACATCTCGAATAAACAACCTAACCTTGCACCTAAAGCAATCAGAGAAAGAACAAAAAACCCGGAAGTTAGCAGAAGGAAAGAAATCATAAAGATCAGATCAGAAATAAATGAAAAAGAAATGAAGGAAATGATAGCAAAGATCAATAAAATTAAAAGCTGGTTCTTTGAGAAGATAAACAAAATTGATAAACCATTAGCCAGACTCATCAAGAAAAAAAGGGAGAAGACTCAAATCAATAGACTTAAAAATGAAAAGGGAGAAGTAACAACTGATAATGCAGAAATACAAAAGATCATGAGAGATTACTACAAGCAACTCTAAGCCAATTAAATGGACAACCTGGAAGAAATGGACAAATTCTTAGAAATGCACAGCCTGCCAAGACTGAATCAGGAAGAAATAGAAAATATGAACAGACCAATCACAAGCACTGAAATTGAAACTGTGATTAAAAATCTTCCAACTAACAAAAGCCCAGGACCAGATGGCTTCACAGGCGAATTCTATCAAACATTTAGAGAAGAGCTAACACCTATCCTTCTCAAACTCTTCCAAAATATAGCAGAGGGAGGAACTCTCCCAAATTCCTTCTATGAGGCCACCATCACCTTGATACCAAAACCAGACAAGGATGTCACAAAGAAAGAAAACTACAGGCCAATATCACAGATGAACACAGATGCAAAAATCCTCAACAAAATACTAGCAAACAGAATCCAACAGCACATTAAAAGGATCCTACACCATGATCAAGTGGAGTTTATTCCAGGAATGCAAGGATTCTTCAATATACGCAATCTATCAATGTGATAAACCATATTAACAAACTGAAGGAGAAAAACCATATGATCATCTCAACAGATGCAGAGAAAGCTTTTGACAAAATTCAACACCCATTTATGATAAAAACCCTGCAGAAAGTAGGCATAGAGGGAACTTACCCCAACATAACAAAGGCCATATATGACAAGCCCACAGCCAACATCATCCTCAATGGTGAAAAACTGACACCATTTCCACTAAGATCAGGAACAAGACAAGGTTGCCCACTCTCACCACTCTTATTCAACATAGTTTTGGAAGTTTTAGCCACAGCAATCAGAGAAGAAAAGGAAATAAAAGGAATCCAAATCGGAAAAGAAGAGGTAAAGCTGTCACTGTTTGCAGATGACATGATACTATACATAGAGAATCCTAAAGATGATACCAGAAAACTACTAGAGCTAATCAATGAATTGGGTAAAGTAGAAGGATACAAAATTAATGCACAGAAATCTCTGGCATTCCTATATACTAATGATGAAAAATCTGAAATGGAAATCAAGAAAACACTCCCATTTACCATTGCAACAAAAGAAATAAAATATCTAGGAATAAACTTACCTAAGGAGACAAAAGACCTGTATGCAGAAAATTATAAGACACTGATGAAAGAAATTAAAGATGATACAAATAGATGGAGAGATATACCATGTTCTTGGATTGGAAGAATCAACATTGTGAAAATGACTCTACTACCCAAAGCAATCTATAGATTCAATGCAATCCCTATCAAACTACCACTGGCATTTTTCACAGAACTAGAACAAAAAATTTCACAATTTGTATGGAAACACAAAAGACCCCGAATAGCCAAAGCAATCTTGAGAACGAAAAAAGGAGCTGGAGGAATCAGGCTCCCTGACTTCAGACTATACTACAAAGCTACAGTAATCAAGACAGTATGGTACTGGCACAAAAACAGAAAGATAGATCAATGGAACAGGATAGAAAGCCCAGAGATAAACCCACGCACATATGGTCACCTTATCTTTGATAAAGGTGGCAGGAATGTACAGTGGAGAAAGGACAGCCTCTTCAATAAGTGGTGCTGGGAAAACTGGACAGCTACATGTAAAAGTATGAGATTAGATCACTCCCTAACATCATACACAAAAATAAGCTCAAAATGGATTAAAGACCTAAATGTAAGGCCAGAAACTATCAAACTCTTAGAGGAAAACATAGGCAGAACACTCTATGACATAAATCACAGCAAGATCCTTTCTGACCAACCTCCTAGAGTAATGGAAATAAAAACAAAAATAAACAAATGGGACCTAATGAAACGTCAAAGCTTTTGCACAGCAAAGGAAACCATAAACCAGACAAAAAGACAACCCTCAGAATGGGAGAAAATATTTGCAAATGAAGCAACTGACAAAGGATTAATCTCCAGAATTTACAAGCAGCTCACGCAGCTCAATAACAAAAAAACAAACAACCCAATCCAAAAATGGGCAGAAGATCTAAATAGACATTTCTCCAAAGAAGATATACAGACTGCCAACAAACACATGAAAGGATGCTCAACATCATTAATCATTAGAGAAATGCAAATCAGAACTACAATGAGATATCATCTCACACCAGTCAGAATGGCCATCATCAAAAAATCTAGAAACAATAAATGCTGGAGAGGGTGTGGAGAAAAGGGAACACCCTTGCACTGCTGGTGGGACTGTGAATTGGTTCAGTCACTATGGAGAACAGTATGGAGGTTCCTTAAAAAACTACAAATAGAACTACCACATGACCCAGCAATCCCACTACTGGGCATATACCCTGAGAAAACCAAAATCCAAAAAGAGTCATGTACCAAAATGTTCATTGCAGCTCTATTTACAAGAGCCCAGAGATGGAAACAACCTAAGTGCCCATCATCGGATGAATGGATAAAGAAGATGTGGCACATATATACAATGGAATATTACTCAGCCATAAAAAGAAACGAAATTGAGCTATTTGTAATGAGGTGGATAGACCTAGAGTCTGTCATACAGAGTGAAGTAAGTCAGAAAGAAAAAGACAAATACCGTATGCTAACACATATATATGGAATTTAAGAAGAAAAAAAAATGTCATGAAGAGCCCAAGGGTAAGACAGGAATAAAGACACAGACCTACTGGAGAACGGAATGAGGATATGGGGAGGGGGAAGGGTGAGCTGTGACAGGGCGAAAAAGAGTCATGGACATATACACACTAACAAACGTAAGGTAGATAGCTAGTGGGAAGCAGCCGCATGGCACACGGATATCGGCTCGGTGCTTTGTGACCACCTGGAGGGGTGGGATAGGGAGGGTGGGAGGGAGGGAGACGCAAGAGGGAAGAGATATGGGAACATATGTATAACTGATTCACTTTGTTATAAAGCAGAAACTAACACACCATTGTAAAGCAATTATACCCCAATAAAGATGTTAAAAAAAAAAATCTTCCAACAAACAAAAGCCCAGGACCAGATGGCTTCACAGGCGAATTCTATCAAACATTTAGAGAAGAGCTAACACCTATCCTTCTCAAACTCTTTCAAAATATAGCAGAGGGAGGAACTCTCCCAAACTCATTCTACGAGGCCACCATCACCCTGATACCAAAACCAGACAAGGATGTCACAAAGAAAGAAAACTACAGGCCAATATCACTGATGAACATAGATGCAAAAATCCTCAACAAAATACTAGCAAACAGAATCCAACAGCACATTAAAAGGATCCTACACCATGATCAAGTGGGGTTTATTCCAGGAACGCAAGGATTCTTCAGTATACACAAATCAATCAACGTGATACACCATATTAACAAACTGAAGGAGAAAAACCATATGATCATCTCAATAGATGTCAGGGAAAGCTTTCAACAAAATTCAACACCCATTTATGATAAAAACCCTGCAGAAAGTAGGCGTAGAGGGAACTTTCCTCAACATAATAAAGGCCATATATGACAAACCCCCAGCCAACATCGTCCTCAATGGTGAAAAACTGACACCATTTCCACTAAGATCAGGAACAAGACAAGGTTGCCCACTCTCACCACTCTTATTCAACATAGTTTCGGAAGTTTTAGCCACAGCAATCTGAGAAGAAAGGAAATAAAAGGAATCCAAATCAGAAAAGAAGAAGTAAAGCTGTCACTGTTTGCAGATGACATGATACTATACATAAAGAATCCTAAAGATGCTACCAGAAAACTACTAGAGCTAATCAATGAATTGGGTAAAGTAGAAGGATACAAAATTAATGCACAGAAATCTCTGGCATTCCTATACACTAGTGATGAAAAACCTGAAAGTGAAATTAAGAAAACACTCCCATTTACCATTGCAACAAAAAGAATAAAATATCTAGGAATAAACCTACCTAAGGAGACAAAAGACCTGTATGCAGAAAATTATAAGACACTGATGAAAGAAATTAAAGACGATACAAATAGATGGAGAGATATACCATGTTCTTGGATTGGAAGAATCAACATTGTGAAAATGACTCTACTACCCAAAGCAATCTATAGATTCAATGCAATCCCTAACAAACTACCACTGGCATTTTTCACAGAACCAGAACAAAAAATTTCACAATTTGTATGGAAACACAAAAGACCCCGAACAGCCAAAGCAATATTGAGAACGAAAAACGGAGCTGGAGGAATCAGGCTCCCTGACTTCAGACTATACTACAAAGCTACAGTAATCAAGACAGTATGGTAGTGGCACAAAAACAGAAAGATAGATCAATGGAACAGGATAGAAAGCCCAGAGATAAACCCACGCACATATGGTCACCTTATCTTTGATAAAGGTGGCAGGAATGTACAGTGGAGAAAGGACAGCCTCTTCAATAAGTGGTGCTGGGAAAACTGACAGGTACATGTAAAAGTATGAGATTAGAATACTCCCTAACACCATACACAAAAATAAGCTCAAAATGGATTAAAGACCTAAATGTAAGGCCAGAGACGATCAAACTCTTAGAGGAAAACATAGGCAGAACACTCTATGACATAAATCACAGCAAGATCCTTTTTGACCCACCTCCTAGAGAAATGGAAATAAAAACAAAAATAAACAAATGGGACCTAATGTAACTTAAAAGCTTTTGCACCACAAAGGAAACCATAAACAAGACCAAAAGACAACCCTCAGAATGGGAGAAAATATTTGCAAATGAAGCAACTGAGAAAGGGTTAATCTCCAAAATTTACAATTAGCTCATGCAGCTCAATATCAAAAAAACAAAAAACCCAATCCAAAAATGGGCCGAAGACCTAAATAGACATTTCTCCAAAGAAAATATACAGATTGCCAACAAACACATGAAAGAATGCTCAACATCATTAATCATTAGAGAAATGCAAATCAAAACTACAATGAGATATCATCTCACGCCGGTCAGAATGGCCATCATCAGAAAATCTAGAAACAATAAATGCTGGAGAGGGTGTGGAGAAAAGGGATCACTCTTGCACTGCTGGTGGGAATGTGAATTGGTACAGCCACTGTGGAGAACAGTATGGAGGTTCCTTAAAAAACTACAAATAAAACTACCATATGACCCAGCAATCCCACTACTGGGCATATACTCTGAGAAAACCATAATTCAAAAAGAGTCCTGTACCAAAATATTCATTGCAGCTCTATTTACAATAGCCAGGACATGGAAGCAACCTAAGTGCCCATCATCGGATGAATGGATAAAGAAGATGTGGCAATATATACAATGGAATATTACTCAGCCATAAAAAGAAATGAAATTGAGTTATTTGTAGTGAGGTGGATGGACCTAGAGTCTGTCATACAGAGTGAAGTAAGTCAGAAAGAGAAAGACAAATACTGTATGCTAACACATATATATGGAATCTAAGAAAAAAAATGTCATGAAGAACCTAGGGTTAAGACGGGAATAAAGACACAGACCTACTAGAGAATGGACTTGAGGATACGGGGAGGGGGAAGGGTAAGCTGTGACAAAGTGAGAGAGTGGCATGGACATATATACACTACCAAGCATAAAACAGATAGCTAGTGGGAAGCAGCCGCATAGCACAGGGAGATCAGCTCGGTGCTTTGTGACCACCTGGAGGGGTGGGATAGGGAGGGTGGGAGGGAGGGAGACACAAGAGGGCAGAGATATGGGAACGTATGTATATGTATTAACTGATTCACTTTGTTATAAAGCAGAAACTAACACACCATTGTAAGGCAATTATACCCCAATAAAGATGTAAAAAAAAATAAAAATAATATACACCTTATTTTACTTTTATTTATAACTTAAGGGCTTCCCTGGTGGCGCAGTGGTTGAGAGTCCGCCTGCCGATGCAGGGGACACGGGTTCGTGCTCCGGTCCTGGAAGATCCCACATGCCGCGGAGCAGTTGGGCCCGTGAGCCATGGCCGCTGCGCCTGCGCGTCCGGAGCCTTGTCTCCGCAACGGGAGAAGCCACAACAATGAGAAGCCCGCGTACCGCAAAACAAAACAAAACAAACAAACAAAAAACTATCCATGGGGACTCCCCTGGTGGTCCAATGGCTAAGTCTCTGCACTCCCAATGCAGGGGGCCTGGGTTCTGTCCCTGGTCGGGGAACTAGATCCCACATGCCGCAACTAAGAGTTCACATGCCACAAGTAAAGATCCTGCACACCGCAACTAAAAGATCCCACGTGCCACAACTAAAAGATTCTGCATGCCGCAACTAAATATCCCACACGCGGCAAGGAACATCCCAAGTGCCTCAACTAAGACCCAGGAAGCCAAACAAATAAATAAATAAATATTTTTTAAAAAATCAATGTAATCACCACACTAACAAACTAAATCAGAAAACCATAAGATAGTATCAATAGACCCACAAAAAAGTACATGAAAGAATTCATCCATTCATGGTAAAAAAACTTTCAGCAAATTAGGAATAGAAGGGTACTTCATCAGTCTATAAAACGTAACTATGAAAAACCTACAGCCAAGATCATACTTAAAGATTAATGACTGAATACTTTTCCCTGAAGATTTGGAACAAAGCAAGACTATCTCTTCTCTTATTACTCATATTCAACACTGTATAGGAAATCCTAGCTAGTGCAATGAAGCAAGTATAAGAAATAAAGGTATATAGGTTAGAAAGGAAGAAATGAAACTATCTCTATTAATAGACTGCCTATGTAGAAAATCCCAAAGAATCGACAAAAAAGAAAGAAGAAGAAAAAAAAGCCCTCATGGCACTAATAAGTGAGTTTAAGAAGGTCACAGAATACAAGACCAATATACAAAAGTCAATTATATTCCTATATATCAGCAATGAACAACTGTAAGCTGAATGTTTAAATATTACAATAGCCACCAAAAAAAGTGCCTAGGGCTTCCTTGGTGGCGCAGTGGTTGAGAGTCTGCCTGCCGATGCAGGGGACACGGGTTCGTGCCCCGGTCCAGGAAGATCCCACATGCCGCGGAGCGGCTGGGCCCGTGAGCCATGGCTGCTGGGCCTGCGCGTCCGGAGCCTATGCTCCGCAGTGGGAGAGGCCACACCAGTGAGAGGTCCACATACCGCAAAAAAAAAAAAAAAGTGCCTAGATAAAAAACTAACAAAATATATGCAGAATCCGTACATGGGAAACTACAAAACATGATGAGAGAAATCAAAGAAGATCAAAATAAATGGAAAGATTCATTGTGTTCATGAACTGGAAGAAGAGCCAGCATTATTAAGAGGTCAGTTCTCCCCAATTTGATCTATAGAGTCAATGCAATCTCAATCAAAACATCTGGTAAGCTTTTCCATAGATATTGACAAGCTCATTCTAAAATGTATATGTAAGAGCAAAGGAACTAGGATAGCCAAAATAATTCCGATGACGAACAAAGTTCGAGGACTCATTTTATCCAATTTCAAGACTTACTACAAAGCTACAGTAATCAAGACAGTGTGGTATTAGCAAAAGTACAGACACATAAATCAATGGGAGACTAGAGAGTCCAGAAGTAGACCTACACAAAGACAGTCAACTGATTTCTGACAAGGGTGCAAAGACAATTACAGACAAAGACAGTATTTTCAACAAGCGGTGCTGGAACAACTAGACATCATATGCAAAAAAAATGAACCTTGACACATAACTCACACTTCGTACAAAAATTTATTCAAAAGGACCAGAGACCTAAATGTAAAACATAAAAGTATGGAACTTCTAAAATAAAATATAGAAGAAAATCTATGTGACTTGTGTTTGGCAATGAGTTTTTAGATACAACACCCAAAGCATGACCCATGAAAGAAAACACTGATAAATTCTACTTTATCAAATGAAAAACTTTTGTTCTGTAAAAGATTTTTTTTTTTTTTTTTGCTCTACGTGGGCCTCTCACTGTCGTGGCCTCTCCCGTTGCGGAGCACAGGCTTCAGATGCGCAGGCCCAGCGGCCATGGCTCATGGGCCCAGCCGCTCCGCAGCATGTGCGATCTTCCCAGACCGGGGCACGAACCCGAGTCCCCTGCATCGGCAGGCGGACTCCCAACCACTGCGCCACCAGGGAAGCCCTGTAAAAGATATTTTTAAGAGAACGAAAAGACAAGCCATAGACTGGGAAAAATACCTGCAAATCACATATCTGATAAAGGACTTGCATCCAGAATAAAGTACCATTAAAACTCAACAACAAGAAAACAAACAACCCAGTTTTTTAAAGGGCAAAAGATCTGAACAGATACTGAAAGTCATCTGCTTCACACAAAGAAGATACACAGATGGCAAATGAGCACATGAAAAGATGCTTAATATCATTTGTTAGTGGGGAAACGCCAATTAAAACCACAATGCAGGGGCTTCCCTTGTGGTGCTGTGGTTAAGAATCCGCCTGCCAATGCAGGGGACACGGGTTAGTGCCCTGGTCCAGGAAGATCCCACATGCTGCAGAGCAACTAAGCCCGGGAGCCCCAACTGCTGAGCCTGCGCTCTAGAGCCCGCGAGCCACAACTACTGAAGCCCACGTGCCTAGAGCCCATGGTGCTCTGCAACAAGAGAAGCCACCGCAATGAGAAGCCTGCGTACCGCAATGAAGAGTAGCCCCCGCTCACCGCAACTAGAGAAAGCCCACGTGCAGCAACAAAGACCCAACGCAGTCAAAAATAAATTAATTAAATAAATATTTTAAAAAACTTAAAAAAAAAAAAAAACGCAATGCAGTATCACCACACACCTATCGTAACAGCCAAAATCCAAAAAACTGAAAATACCGAATGCTCCAGAGGATTCAGAAAAAGAGGAACTCTCATTCATTGCTCGTAGGAGGCAAACTGGTACGGTCACTCTGGAGGACAGTTTGGCAGTTTCTTATAAAGTTAAACACAGATTTACCATATGACCCAGCAATTATACTCTTACGTGTTCACTCAAGTGAACTGAAAACTTACATTTACAAAAAAGCCTGCATGCAACTGTTTACAGGAGCTTTGGTCATAATTGCTAAAACTGGAAACAACATAGATGTCCCTCAGAGCTTGAATGGATAAAAACTGTGGTGCGTTCATAAAACGGTATGATATTCAGAGAGAATATCAACGGAATGTTGATTCACTCAACAGCATGGAAAGATCTCAAGTACATTTTACTAAGTAGAGGAACCCAGACCCAAAGGCTACACACTGTAGGATTCCATTCATCTGACACACTGGAAAAGACAAAACCATGGGGCAGAACACATACCAGAGCATGCCAGGGGCTGCGGGGGGAAGCCGATTACGTGGACAGGGGAATTTTCAAGAGATGTAACTATTCTGGTACAGTACTAGAGTGACTGATAACTATGCATTTGTCAAAACCCATAATTGTACATCATAAAAAACGAACTTTAATGTATATAAACTATCAAAACAACCTAGCCAGGAGGTTAGGGGATGCCAGCATAGAATGCAGACTGTGACAAATGAATCAAACTCTATCACAAATGTATAACTCGGCCACACTGAATGCAAGGAAAGAGGGAGGGCTGGCCTAAGAGACTTTGGAAATTGTTCTGAGTAAAAACTAAGGACAAAGACAAAAGTAACTGTATAGAAACACCGGAGTCTAATTGGGGGTAGGCGAACAATTCTAAGACTGCTTTGCATGTGCATTGGGGTTAAGCAAATAAACCATGGGGGATGGTGGGGCAAGATTTCTCACTAGTGGAGAAGGAGGTTCCAGATAAGCAAAAAGGGAAGGCCAACACACACCCCACATACTGGATGAGAATCGGAGATGCCAATGAGAATTCATGTTTACCCTAATATACATTCAAATGGATATGCAGAGAAATGACCATATGTGAGTGAGCACACCCACATATGTAACCTAGCTCTGTTTGCTAAGAGAGTCTGGAAGCAGTGACACCCCAGTAGCAATGGGCACTCTCAGCACAGCACCCAGATCTGGGTTCCTAACACCACTCTCAAATAAAAGGAACGAGGGCTCCTGGAGAAATGGCTGGTTTTAGGGCTGGGAAATGAGAGGAGCCTGCAGCATCCTGTAGTACCACAAAGTAAGGAAGCTCTCGAAAAATAAAGAATGGAGGCATGTCACAGGGATACGGGAGACAACTGGGAAGAACCACCACTGACCAGAGCTGGACAATTTGATACCACGAGGAACACTGCTGGACCACAACCCACAGTGTAAACAAATATGACAATTGCCAAATAAATTCATTACAGAGGATATCCAAATAACATGTGGAGATACCACCTCGGGGGGTCCCTGGAGCATGGACTGGACCCCATGACGGACGGAAAAAGGAGAACTTGACAGAGGAGACACCTGGCAGACACACCCCAACCAGGTGATCCAGGTCAGTATCACCCGTGATGCGAAGGGTGCCTCTCCTCTGTGAGATTCTCCCCACAACCTGTCCAGTCATGAGAAGACATTAGACAAGCCCAATTTGAGGGACATTCTACCAAACACATGACCAGACATGCTCAAAACTGTCAAGGTCATGAAGAGGCAGGGAAGTCCAGAGACTGCTGCAGACCAGAGGGGACAGAGGAGCCATGACGGCTAACGCAGTGCGGGGACACCGGATGGGAAGGGGTGCTGGTGGAAAACCAATAAGGTCTGGAGTTTGGTTAATAGTTTTGTTTTGTTTTTAAAGGCAAATGTTTCTTGAATACTACGTGCGGCTCACTGTAACTGCAGGAAGAAAATTGAGACCTGATCCCCCCCATGACAGCAGATGTCCAGGATGTCAGGAATAAAGACAGAACACTGGACACCAGAGGGTCAGCAGGGAGGGCTCCCCTGGTCTTCTCCTCGCACCCCTCCTGCTGCCTCCATCACTGGGCAAAAGCTGCCCAAGTCCATATGCCACCGACTTTCCTGGAAACATGGAGGCCACCCCCACAGTGGTGCCCACCCAGCCCTGGCCGTGTGTGTGCACATCCACACACATGCACCCAGGTGGAGCCTGTCTCTCCCGACTCAGACTACGTGGGGACCTAATTAGCAATGGCTGAACAGCTGGACATCCTCCCTCCCCACAACCACACTCCAATGCCATGAAAGAAAAACGAAATTTGGTCTCACTAGTTAAAAAGTAAATCTACCAACAACACATTAAAAGGATCATACAGGACTTCCCTGGTGGCGCAGTGGTTGAGAGTCCGCCTGCCGATGCAGGGCACACGGGTTCGTGCCCCGGTCTGGGAAGATCCCACATGCCGCGGAGCGGCTGGTCCCATGAGCCATGGCCGCTGAGCCTGCGCGGCCGGAGCCTGTGCTCCACAACGGGAGAGGCCACAACAGTGAGAGGCCCGCACCGCAAAATAAAATAAAATAAAATACGGCATTGTTTCTCATCATCAAAAAAAAAAAAAAATTTTGGGCTTCCCTGGTGGCGCAGTGGTTGAGAGTCCGCCTGCCGATGCAGGGGACGCGGGTTCGTGCCCCGGTCTGGGAAGATCCCACATGCCGCGGAGCGGCTGGTCCCATGAGCCGTGGCCGCTGAGCCTGCGCGTCCGGAGCCTGTGCTCCGCAACGGGAGAGGCCACAGCAGTGAGAGGCCCGCGTACCGCAAAAAAAAAAAAAAAAAGGATCATACACCCTGATCAAGTGGGATTCATCCCAGGGAGGCAAGGATTCTTCAATATATGCAAATCAATCAATGTGATA
Source organism: Lagenorhynchus albirostris (assembly GCF_949774975.1). Classification (NCBI taxonomy): domain Eukaryota; kingdom Metazoa; phylum Chordata; class Mammalia; order Artiodactyla; family Delphinidae; genus Lagenorhynchus; species Lagenorhynchus albirostris. The sequence continues at coordinate 50,085,511 of NC_083109.1, forward strand.
TGCCACATTAACAAATCGAAGAATAAAAACCATATGATCATCTCAACAGATGGAGAAAGAACTTTTGACAAAGTTCAACATCCATTTACGATATTTTCAATTTTTAATTTAAAAAAATTTAAAGTTTTAAATTGTGGTAAAATACACAAAGCATAAAACATACCATCTTAACTAAAAAAAAAAAAGTAAATCTAAGGCAAGCATCATAGGAAACTTCCTACCTTACAGGAAAAAATGAAAATAGAATGGATTTAAATTTCAGATGAAAAGAACCTATTCATTTTTCACTCCTGTTATAGAAATGCCTAAATAAAGAAAAAAGTTTTCAAAAAATCATAGGATCTCAAAGCTAAACCAAACAACCAACCTTAGAAAGGCTCAGTCAGCCCCCACTCTGCTCTAGGAAAGAGTCAGCCCTCTGCCCAGCTCTAGGAAGGAAGGGGACACACCCCCCACCACAGCTCTAGGAAAGGAGGAGACAGCCCCTGACCAGCTCTAGGAAGGAAGGAGACAGGGCCCAGGCATGAGACTCTCAGCTGCTCCCTGGTGGGGTAACCCACAGACTGACCTAGGAGAGGTTACCAGGTCACCTAATATGCATTATCAAGGATGTCTGCAAATATTTTCTTTAAAATATCCAAAAGAAAAAATTTAGTTTTCTCTCCCTTTCAGATAAAGTGCTATAAAATTAAAACAGAATCATCTCCGAAATGTCACTCTCCGATGGGTGGTTTTATGGACTGTGGCTACATTCTGGGCCTTAGAAAAATAACCTCCAGTACTTTTTCTTTAAAGGTTTTCTTTAAAGGTGTGTGCTGTAGAGAGCTCAGACGTAGGGCAGGTTTATTTCTTAAACAAACTGGAAGCATTTTACAGAGAAGCTTGTGAAACCAAGCAGAGCATTTCATTAGCTATCAAGGGGCCTGGAGGGAAGAACTAACTTCCCATGAATCTTGGAAGCGCTGAAAGCTCAGAACAACAGAAAATGAAGCAAGATTCGAGTACTCTTTTGGTTCCATTTTCTTCCTCAAAATTTCCAAAGAACACCTAAGAGTTCAGCAAATGCAGGTGTGTGTGGTTCTGCTGGGCTGCGCCAGTGCTGGGCCTGGGCGCTGACTGGCCGCAAGGCTAAGCTACCAGACCCCAGGTGAGACCTCTTGACCATGAGTGAGACAAGCTGCCGCTGCTAGAGGGTGCAGTTTAGGTTCACCTCAGACGCTCTAACAGTGACTGGCAGCTGGGAGGAAAGACCTAATAAACTCTACTACAGGTAAAGTAAACAAGGAAAGACTCAAGCATGACACTGCACAGCAAATCTGAACCAAAAGGACAGTACCGTAAGCTGGCAAAGCCAGGAATCAGAGTTGGGCTGAAACTAGTTGTGAGATCTTTTTGAAGTAGGATTTTAAAAGATATATTATCCCGGGGACTCCAAGGTACCATATGAAACTGGGGAGATAAATAATTTTGCTGATGTGTCAAAAAGTCCTCCATTCGCTCCAGTGCTTGCAGTTCCTTGGAGAGCACCATGGCGGCAGTCACCTACACATGGTTACTCATACAGTCCTGGCCATCACGGCGGGTCCCATATGAGGGCACAATTCCCGAGGCCTGGGAGGAGCTCACCTTCTTCTGCAACAGATCCTCGTTTAGCTTCAGGCTCTGGTCTGAGCTGGGAGCCTCAGTGCATTGGTGGTCCCCAAAGGGGTACATCTGGGACCCACTGGGGGGTCTGAACAGACAGGGGCCTGGAGTCAGCAGACTGGGCAGGGCCAGAGAAGCTCGTCCAGAACTAGCGCAGGAGTCTTAAGTCTGAGTGAGCTCACCTGGGCCCTGCGAAGGAACGAGGAAGGGAGCTCACAGAGCCACGCCATCACATGACAAGGACCCGGGCCAGGATGGCAAGGCAGCAGACTCGAAAAGCTCCCAGAGAGGAAAAAAGGTCCCTGTGGTATTGTCATATCATAAGAAATATTTATTTGGTCTTCGTCCAGGTTCCTGGCACAAAGCTCCTAAAACCCCAGGGATTTCCTGAGTGATGAGGTGAGAGGAGCATCTGTTATTCATAACAAGCCCCTTTCAACCTTACCTGGGTTTATACCAATGAGGTGATTCTTGGAGGATGGGGGCTGGTTGCCAGAGGAAATTTCAGCCCCACTCCTGACCTCTAACCTCACGGGACGGGGAGGGGCTGGAGACGCAGCTGATCTCCAACAGCCAGGGATTTAATCAGTCCTGCCTGTGTAATGGAGCCTCCACACAAACCCCAAATGGAGGGGTTCAGGGAGGTGCTGGGAGGGTGGCTCCCTGGGAGGGCGTGGGGGCTCTGCACCCCTTCCCACACCTTCCCTGGGCATCTCTCCCATCTGGCTGTTCCCAAGTCATGTCCTTTATGATAAACCAGTAACATAAGCAAAGTGTTCTCCTGAGTTCTGTGAGCTGTTCTGGCAAGTTATGGAACCCGAGGAGGGGGTCGTGGGGACCCCAATTTACATATGGTTGGTCAGAAGCACAGGTGACGGCCTGGACTTCTCACTGGCGTCTGTGGTGTTGGGGGGTGTCTCGTGGGACTGAGCCCTCAGCCTGTGGGGACGCCGGGCAGTTAGGGTCAAAACGCACTGACTTGCAGGACACTCACGTGGTGTCTGGACAATCAGACGATTACTCGCTGTGAGAAAAAACCCACATCTGGTGTCACAAGCATGTGAGCAGAAGAAATAAAAGTGTTTCCCTTTAGTCACCTGCAAAAGAGCAGGAGTCAGACTGTGTAAAGACCCCTTGACATCACAAAGTTCTGAGGAAAACTGCTCTGAGAGCCACAGACCCAGGCAAGTGGCCAATTTCTACGTGTGCAAGGAAGGACACAGAAAGTTCACCTTCTCTGTATCTTTTCTTGGAACGTTGTTTTGGGATATGCTCCAGTAAAGAGAGAGAATAAACCCCAAAACAAGACACGAGATCTGAGGAATCACAACTACAACTCAGAGAGAACCAGGGGCCTCTCGGGTGGGCAGTCTCTGACCTGAGTGTCACACCCAGGGCCTGGGGTGCCGAGCTGGGGAGGAGGGAGGACACAGTTGGAAAAGTATCCTGTGGTGGCACAGAGCAATGATAAAGGCTGCAAAACGTCAAGGAAATTTTATGGAGCAGGAGCTGCTCCTAGAAGACAGAGGACGGAGGTATTAAACACCGACCCTGGCTTCAAGGAGCTCCCAGGGAGTCGCACAGACAGGTAGACTAATGACACTAAGAACTCTGTTAGATGTGCAGAGGGTGAAGGAAGCATAGGCTAGGGGTCCATTATTCAGCCTCCTGGTGGCGTCAGCAGTCCATGAGGGCAACTGTAACACTCAACGTCAAGTGAAAGCTGTGGACAGTCTGTGGCATTGTGGGAAATTCCTGGGACTTAAGGGACTCTGAGGTAGCTCACAGTCCCCAGGAGATCTGGAACCCTCCAGAAAGAAATCAATACAGGGCGACTGCCTACTTGCCAGAGCCATCTCAGCCAGGGACCCTCGTCCCTGAAGATGGTAAACTGGTTCCTTCGTGCAGCTGAAAAGCACTGACTCTACCCCAAATAGCGAGAAAAGATGGGGGTGGGGGGAATGCATATGCCAAAGCAAATCATTCTGTGCTCAGTACCGGCCTTAAAATATCTTCTTGACCCACTGGTTCAAAACGGTTTCCTTCTGAACCGAACAGAGAATCCCTGTGGAGATCAAAGGCAGCCCCTAACACTGGAAAGCCAAGCTGAGTTTTTTATAAGCTGTGCTCTCTGCGAGCTAAGCCACCGGGGTTTTTCTACTGTCATGGCGCCGGTTTAAGGGTCTGTTAAAGTCTCGGAGATTAACTTTGTCTTGACTCCATCTTTTACTAAGTAACAGCTCAACCGTTTAGAATGACTAATCCCGTGGAGAATAAAGCAATACTGGCAAGAAGTATTTTCTATAGTAACTTAGAGCGCACGAGAGTCGAAGCTGAATCCCCCAGCGCCGCACACCGAGCCTCACCGCGCGCCGGGCCCTGGTCCCCGCGGCGCCCCGCTCGGTGTGTGATGACGCTCTCTGTGCAAAGCGTGGCATTTCCACTCCCTTGGAACGCATGTTCTGAAAACTCAGAAATGACGCCGGGACGGCCGGTGCCCGCGGCGTGCAATCCCGGCCGGCCCGCCGGGTACCAGCGCCCTCCGGAACCCTCTAGAAGGGCGACTGCCCACTGGCCCCAGGCCATCTCAGCCGGGGGCTGTGCCCCAACCCCACTGGCCCCCGCACTGCCACGTTTGTCTGAGAAGCCCAGTTTGGCTTCAGGCACCAGTGCTCGACCCAGGGCGTTTGTGCCCCTCCAGGCGTGGGGATCGGGGTTGGGGGGGTGTGCACTCCGCGCGCGCGCGGACGGGGGGCGTCGGGTGTCCAGCGGTGTTCTGGGGGGCGGCCTGGGGCGAGGGGAAGGAGAGAGGGAGACTGGGGCAGACCACGCGGTTCTCCGCCTGATCAAACCTGGCGCGCACAGAACCCCGCAGGTGAGGCCGCACCTGCTGCTCAGGCCTCAAAGCTTTGGAGCCGCGGGGAGGCGGCGGGGCCACAGCTCGTGGGACCTGTAGGCGGCAAAGGGGAGTCACCGCCTCACGAGCTCCTGGTCAGCGCGGGGTCGGCGTGGGGGCCCCCCGGACCTGCAGGACGGAGGGGGGCGCAGGGCCGAGGCTCGGCCGCGAACCCGCTTGGGGGTGGGCCTGAGGGTGGGGGGCAGGGCGCGAGCGGAGGGACCACACTGGGGCGCCTGGCCCCGCGAACTCACAGTAAACGAAAGCGAGGGCCTTCAGGAGCACGATCCTGGTCAGCCAGAAGGTGCCCGCGCGGAGGCGGGCTGGGCAGCCCGCAGGGTCGCGCCCCGGCCCTGGCGAAGATTCAGGCGCCGGGCCCGCGACCCCGGCCTTCCGCCTCCTCAAGGGCTCCTCCGGCGTCGCCATCGCCGGGCCGTCGGAGCGCATGCGCGAGGAGCGCCGCGCGCTGAAAATGCCCCGCCCACGCCGAGAGACCCCGCCCACACTTAGAGGTCCGACCAACTCCGGCCAGCCACGCCCATGCGCGGGGAGCGAGGACTTGGCCCGATACCGCTCGCGCTCCCCGCAGGTCGCTCGGGGCGCTGCAGCCGTGAGAGTAACGGGGTGGGTTCGTGGAGAACGGCTCGTCGCCCCACCTGGAGCGGGCTTGACCCACTCACTCGTTCATTCACTTGCTCATTCATTCATTGAATTAGCCAAAGTTGCAGAGGCCCCCAGTGCACTCCCCTACCTAGGCGCCTCCCCTCCTGGACCCTCACACTGGAGAGGGACGGATGGCACTTCAGAAGCAGAAATGCAATGTGAAAGAGATTATTGGAAAGCACGTATCAGACCACAGGCCTTCTCCGCGTCCGGGGCAGCTGAGATGTGGGCAGCCAAGGACCCTGGAGGGTACTGTGCTCCTGCTGCACGCCCTGGCAGTGTGTAGACTTGCATTCCTGCAGAGGAAAGGCCAGAGCAGCAGCTTCACCCCAGGGCTCCAGGCTGCCACTGCCTGAACGGGTGGTGTGGACCGGTACCTCACAGGTGTCCCCTCCCAACTCCCCATCTCTGCTGTCTGAGGAGGGTGCTGGGGTGATGATCACACAGCTAGTGAGGGACAGTGCACGCAGTGGCTGGGCCCTAAAGTTCAGACGCTCCAGCTTTCTTTCCCTTTACCCCCCACCAACCCCACAACATCTCTGCACAGGACAGCAAAGTCCCCTTAGACGGTCAGCGCTCCTATTGGCCTTCAAGACTGGACCTCCAGCCTCAGGGGAGAGTGGTGGGCTGAGGATTCACAGTAAGGAAGAGCTTACTGACCAATGACCCAAGCATAACCCCAGTGAGGACACAAGCAACTCTACATTCTGAAGATACAGGAGAGGTGTCTCTAAGCAGGTGGAATGGTAGGCATTCCTCAGAGGAAGGAAGAGCTGTGTGAGAGAGTGGACCTTAGGGGTTACTGGGTAAACTGTGGGGAGCTTGGAAGGAAATGATTGAGGTAGGTGTGTTTTTTTCTTATTCATTTGTTAGAGCTCTTTACATATTAAAGATCCTCTTTTTTTAATATTGCTTGGAATTTTATCTACTTAAAATATCTTTCCATTTCAAAGTGGAAGTAGATCAACATTCTCACTTTATAGTTTAAAAGAAAAAAACATTAAAGTCCATGAGGTATAGTTTTCATTTTAACTATACCATTTTCATTTGTGTTGGCCACTGAGAATTCAAAGGTAAATATGAAATAGTTTTGATCCTGAAAGAATTCACAGTCTAGTAGGGGAGAGACAACCACCTAGTCATACAATGTGAAATGCATTACACACAACAAGCCCAGACAAGTGAGTGGTGAATTTTGTCAAGAAAGATCTTCTTGTCTGTATATTGCAAATGTTCTGGGTTTTTTGTTTGTTTTTACGTCTTGTTCCTAGTCTTTGGTATGTAAATTATCAATAGTTGTGTAGTCAAATGATCAGTTTTTCTGGCATGTTTAATTATATCTTCACCTGTAGTGTAAGCCCCATGAGGGCAGTGATTGCCTCTGGACATAGGCTCTCCCAAATTAGGCTTGACCAGGAACTTCCGGAACCCCCCCTCCAGCCCTCAGCTGCCACCCCACCCTCCCATTGTTGGGGTAATAGCATTTACGTGTATATTATAGTGTGATTTTTTTTAAAAGCTCCCTTTTCTTTTCCATGAAAAACCCTCCCTCGGACCCCATCTCTAAGACCTATAAGAGATTTTCAATGGAGGGTGCAAACATCTTCTGTAGCCTGGAGAGCCCCTAGCTCCTTGAGCCCTCATCCTGAGGGCTCAAGCCTTGGGGAGCCCTGGCCGTGCCCTGCTTCCAGGTCCTTCCACAGGAACCCACAACCCACACCTCCCCTCCATACCCGCTGTTGTCCGGGTGCCACGTTCGGATGAGCCCACACAGCCACTTGGGAAGAGTGGGGAGAGTCCAGGGCCCCCAGCCCAAGCCTGCCCGAGCTTCCCTGGGTCCCCGCCTGGATGTGGGAGCTGCACAGGGGATGGAGGCAAGGAAGGATGGCTCTGCTGTCAGGTGTGACCCCGGGTGCTGCTTTTCAGGTGGGGACAGTTTTCACAAAGGGCCCTTTGTCCTCAGCTTCCCCTGGCTGGGGCTGCATTGTTCCCCCCTGAGAAGGGCACAATGGGACATTGTGCAGAGCAGAAAGGGGCCCCTTGTCCAGCCTCCAGCTCGCTGGGCTCTGGGCTCCCTCCCCGGGATTGCACAGGGTGGGCGAGGCCATCAGAGGGTCCACCGGGAGCTCATGTTCTCATGTCTCCTCCAGGGTCCTCCTCTGAGCTGACTGCAGAGGTCCAGTCCATCTGAGGGTCTAGAACCTTCACGGGAATGAACCCCATCGAGCAGGGCTTGGCCATGGAAAGGCTGGCCAGTGGCTCAGTTCGTGGCCGTTTCAGCCTGAATTTAATCAAACGTGCACTGGTGTATTGTTCAGACATAAAAAAGAGTCATATTGATACATTCTACAACATAGATGAACCTTGAAAACATATTCAGTGAGTGAAGCCAGACAGACACACAAAGCCACATATTGTACAATTCCATTTATATGAAACATCCAGAATAAGCAAATCCACAGAGACAGAAATTAGATCAGTGGTTCCCAGGGGCTGGGGGAGGGGGATGAGGAGTGACTGCTAACAGGGACAGGGTTTCCTTGTAGGGTGATGAAGATATTGTAGAACTAAATAGAGGTGATGCTTGCACAACATGGTGAATGTACTAAATGCTACTGAATTGTACACCTAAAAAAACTTAATTTTATGCTATGTGAATTTCACCAAAATTAAAAAAAAAAATCTGCTCTGGCCCTTGTTTCAGAATCACCTAAAAAGGCATTGCTTTTACCTGTTGGAATAAGTCATGTCATTTATACTTACATCTTCATTTAAACTTACATCTTCATCTATGCTAGAGAGCAACTAACAGTTTTAAAATAATATTCAGACATGGGTACATCTTGTGCCCCGCGAAGATGCCCCACTCTAAAACACACCTCTTCTGCAAACCCCAAGCCGGAGGGCCGGGGCCTGGTGCTGGGTCGGGGCACTGAGATGCTTTCCTCTTGCCCCACCACTCAGCGCCTGCATGCTGGGGTCTCTATGAAGCAGCTGTTCACCAACGCCAGGAGCCTGGGGGAGGCTCCTGAACCTACATTTTCAAGGAAAAAACTATATGAAAACAAGCCAAGATACAGGAGAGGCCAGAGGTGCTGAGAGGAGGCCTGACTACCCTCCGGGCTGGTTTCAAGAGACCTGGAGCTGAGCCCCACCTGGACAGAGCCAGAAAGAGCCAAGAAGGGGAGGGGAGGGGAGAAAGGGAGCTCCCCTGAGAGGAGCTCTCAGCTCAAGATGGGCTAGTGTCCCAGGAACCCCTAGGTGGGTCCGCCTGCAGCTCCCCCAGCACAGCCCTGGAGCCGAGGCGCACAAGCTCACAGCTGGCGGCACTCCCAGCAGCTGCGGGACGGCTTCAGAGGAAGGAGCCCCATGTCAGCACCTCGTCCAGCTGTCCCTGGGCACACGGGCCTGGCAGTCCCCACCGCATCAGGGTGATTGTCCCTGACGTGCCTTTGCAGCTGTCTCTGGCACCCACAAGAACCCAGCTTGGGCCCAAATCTAATCGTGCACCCTTCATTTACCCCAATTTTTCATGTCTTGACATCTGTTGATGGGGAGGGCAGGACCTGCTGGTGCTAACATCTGTCATTTTCTTCTGGAGGGGTGGTCAGTTTGGGCCGGCCCCACCCTGCCTGTCCAGCGGCCAAAACCCCCTGGTGAGGCTGGCAGGTGCGGGAGGGGGTGGGTGAGCAGGTGCTGGCCATTTGCTGGTTGTTCTGGAACCATGACTCATGGACGGCTGTTCTGCTTGGCTTGCCCGTCTCCTGTCCCCACACCTCGGTTCCGGGCCACGAGCACTCCTACCCCTGATCCCCAGAAGGAGATGTGACCCTGTGTGGACCTGCAAGCTGGTGGGCCATGACTGCCAGGCAGAGTGGAAAGCAAATAATCCCAGTGCAGTGACATTCTCTGGTTGTAGAGCCCTATAGGAGAAAGAGTGTACAGTTATGTTTTTCTCACGGAATCATATTCTGAACTGGAAGAAGTCTTGAAAACTGCTGAGGTCACAATCAGGAGGCCTGCAGGTGAATTCGGCCCACAGAACTGTATCATTTACCAATCACCACGATAATGCCACGTAACAAACAGCCTCAAAGCCACAAGTTGTTGTGTCGCTGGGCAGTGCTTCCCATCCAGCCTGGCTCAGGTATGCCTCTGCAGTCAGCTGAGGTCTGGGTAGCAGCAGAGCCCTGGCTGGCCATTAGGGCCTCTCTCTGGCCACCCACAGGCCGCACCACTCCTTATAGCCTCGCCCTCAACAGCTTCCACATTCCCCTCCCTGCCTGGCTCCTGAAGGCACCGGCATCCAAGACCGTGATTTGGCCCAAACCTGGGGGGTGCTGAGGGCTGGGCTGGGGGAGCTTGTGCCCAGTGCCATGCATCACCAGATCTTACCTTCTTAAGACTCACCCCGTGATTAAAGTAGACGATTCATTTCTGGAAAGAGAGGGCAGCATTGCTGTTACAGGTTCTCCTACAGGACGCCCAGTGGGCGATGTGCTCAGAACTCTGCCAGCTTCGCATGATGGTGAGGTCACTGAGAAAATGCAGGACACATCAGGTGTTGTCTACAGCACACCCAGAATCCTACGGACATCAACTTGTGCAGGTCTGGTGGGGCCCCTGGGACAGACAGGTACTCTGCTGCCCAGAGTAACCCCGTAACTAGAGGTGCCCAAAAGCTAGAGGCCACAGAGAACGGCATCAGAACCCATGACCTGGAGACGCCCTCCTTTCTAGAACTCCAGCACCTTCTCGGGGGAGCACCCCAACTCCCTCCTGCCCCTTTCCACACCCCAAGGGCAGGAGGCAGGAGGCAGGGGCAGGGACCACTGTGCTGCCCCAGTTCACAGACCAGCTGGGAAACCTCCTTCCACACTTTATTAGAACGCTTTGCCGGCATAAGCTTCTACAGGGCAGAGCCCCTGTGAACGTCACCCACTGTCCCAGCACCAACACAGGTCTGGCCTGGAAGCCCCAAAAGTGTTTTCAGAATGAGCTATAGAATACAGAACGCTTACTTCCCCCATCCCGATCTAGTCTAATGGACCTGCACAGCGGCCACTGGGGGCTCTCCATCTCATCGTGGTCACAGGAAATGTTGAAAGCTGCCAGAAATTGCTTCTAACCGCTCGGGTTAATTCATTACTGTACTTCCAGATAACGCACAGGGGTCACGTGATCAAGAGCTTTCAGAGCTGGCTCATCCCGGCCACTCCAGCACCCACCTCCACACAGCCAGCTCAGGGCCCCTCTGTCCAAGGGAACGGAGAGGGAGCAGCAGGCCACCAGCCCTCAGGAGGCTCCAATATACCCGCCCCCGGGGTGCCAGCTACCTCCTCTGATGACCTGCCAGGCTCCTGCTTGCACCTGGCCAAGGAGTCCATTCCTTCTCAAACCAACACCAGGTGACTGGGTGGGAACCACCAGTTTGAGTGGCAAAGTTGGCCCATATCTTGAAGTCTTCAGGTCCTGGGGCTCGGGAGCAGGTGGCTGACAGTCCTGTTCTACACACGCCATGTCCCAAGAGGAAGGAGACGTTGGGGTTTGCAGCCGAGGAGGCTGGGTTTTCTCTTGCCAGCGGCTGCCCCTCCAGCTCCCTGTGCCAGGCCCAGAGGGACCAAGGGACCCACGAAGAGAAGACCAGGAGTTTCCTGCACCTCTGCCCCAGCCCAACACCCCCAGAGGCAAAGCTTTGCCACACCCATGTCTGAGCTCCTGCAGGCCGGCTCCCACCTCACTGCAGAACCCCAATGTGCCCGCCTGAGAGCATCTTAATTAAACCCTCCTACTCTGTGTTCAGAAAAACAAATACCTGGGAGACCTGGGTGGTAATCTTTTGACAGGGTGTGTTTTAACTTGCCTTTGACACTAGTGGGTCTCTGGAACCTTCCATTGTGGAAGAGGCGGCCAGGTCCCTGCTGGCCGGAGCCCCTTACTCAGAAAGGGATTTTCTCTGTGACGTGTCTACTTTCAGCCATGATGGCCCATCCCAGTCACACTCTGAGGGGTTCAACTTGGACAAGAGGCCTCATTAAATCTGAAAGCCAAGATTGGAAGGACAAGCATAGCTCTTGGCAGCCTGTTCGGGCTCAGAAAGCTGATTTTCTGCAGTGAGAGTCGGCTTCAATGTCCTGGGTCCCCTCCTGCAGGGGGGCTGAGGAAGTCTCTCCTGGCCCCATCGCTGGGGTCCAGGAGGCAAAGGCCCAGAATGAGAGTGGGGTCTGGGAGTTCAGGAGACTGAGGGCCCAACATGGGGGTGGAGTCCAGGGCCCAGGGGAGTGAGGGCCCAGCATGGGGCTGGGGTCCAGGGATCCAGGAGTCTGGTAGCACGCAGAGCCCTTCTGCAAGGACAAGGAATGGAATTTACTGGCTGACGGGGGAGACGTCCAGAGGAAGGCACACACCGATGCCAAAACGCTAACGCCTCAGCACTCAGTTCCTCTGTGGAAGACGCTGCTGGTGCCTGGCCTGGACCCCTTTGTGCTCCCTCTACCCCCGGGACCCTGCCTGGAGACGTTTTTGGCTGCAGAATCACCCTCTTCCTGCAGTCAAAGAGACCTAATGGCTGCTGGTGGAGTCAGCTCCAGGCCCACTGGCCAGAGAGAGATGGATGGGCACAGCCGGAGGCTTGGGGACCACTACCAGGAGGGGGTGAGTGGAGGCCAGAGCAGAGACCACAGCTGTTCCGACACATCTGTGCACACACATCTCACTGGGCAGACAATGTACTTTGGGGTCCTTGGGTTAAGCACTGCCCCCTCCCCAGAGAAGAACAGCAACAGCAGGGGGTCCCACCAGCAGTCAGCAGTCACCCCCAGGCCTTATGGGTTTACTTATCAGGAGGCCTTAGAGCTGATGAAAAGGTGCAGAGGGACAGCCTGGAGCAGGTTCTCCCTACCTGGAGGTGGGGAGGCATCCTGAGGAGGTGTCTGCTGGAAGCAGTAACAGGGCTCAGGAGCAAGCTGCATGGGACCAGCGCCTGCCACGGGCTGGCCCCCAACACCCTGGCCCTGCGGGCAGAGAGGGGAGGAATCCGGGCGTGATCTTCCAGTGTCCTCTGCACAGGACAAGGAACAGCTACGGCCAGCTCCCGAGGGGATATTAGCCCAACCAAGGGCTCGGCTTCCACCCAAACCAGAACTTCCACACCAGCTGGCAACTATGTCGGGGAGGGGAGTTTCAGCAAAAGGCTTGGCCCAGAGCCCCGAGAGTCTGTTACTGGGGGATGCTGGACCCCTGGCACCCTTGGGAGCCCCCTCTCCTCTCTCTGGAGACCTGGTGGGCCAGGACGAGGCTGCCTTTATGGGGCCTCTGCTCAGAGCTGTCCCTTCATCTTTGGCCTGGAAGTTTGGTTCTGCAGACAGGCCAGTAATTAAAAGTACCAATTAATCCCCAAGGTTGAGCCGGGGTTCCCAGGATGTAATGCCAACTGCCTCAGGCTGGCTTGCCAAGAGGCCCAGGCCAGGGCTGCGGACACACAGGGGACACATCGGCCTGGGGTTCATGGGCCCACATGACCTGCCCCCAAGGTTTTTCTCTTAAAGACTCTACCAACTACACACATGGCCACCCTGACTGTCTGAGAGAAGAGCCAGGCAGGGGACGGGCAGAGGATGGGCAGGTGTCCTTCTCCGTGGTGATCTGGCCCTCAGCAGCCCCTTCACATGGACTTCCCAAGCCGGCCTAGAAGCCAACGAGTGGATGGGCTGGGGGGTGTCTCTGCACCTGGAAGAGGTTTCCCTGGAGCTCTCCAGCCCTCCACTGGCCAGGTCTCATAGGCACGGCGGGTGCCTGGCAGCCCACACCTCCTTCTTTGCAGGTCCCCTTGGAGCCTCTGCCAGGGGTGTGGGTCTAGAAACCTGCTTACATCAGCTTTCCCACGCCCCAGGCTGATAGTCCCAGGGCAGGTACCTGGTCCAAACTTGGCCAATCAGATCGTCTCCCTGAAACCGCAGAGCCCACAGATGAAGGTAGAGGCATGTGGACTGGGGTGGGTGGGGACAGAAAGGAAGAGCTCAGAGAAGAGGGGAGCCGGGGGTGGACTGAGAGCTGCCCCTCAGCCTGGCTCTGTTCTCAGATAACCTTTGCTTTTTGCTGCCACAGAACCTTCGCACATGCTCCCCATCCCGCCATGCTCTTTCCTCTCTCTTCGATTGGTCAGAAGTGTCAGGCCCCAACTTGTCACCTCCTCAAAGCCGCCTTCCTGGATCACCCCACCACCACCACCCCCCTGCCACCCATGGTGAATGTCTCAGTCCCTTGGTGTGCTCACTGTTGGCCCCCTCCTCAAACGCCACATCTTCTAGGCTAGGACGGTGTAGTGTGGTTCTGTGCTGTGTTGCCCAGAAAAGCCCCAGCACACAGCAGGCACTTCATCAATACTGGCAAACACAGGAATTAACTGTGGCCACCACCTCCTCTGAAGGCTACGTCCTGGTGTCCACTCAGGGGCTGCCTAGCAGATGAGGATATGAATCGAGGTCAGCACTAATGGGTGGGGCCAGATAGCACATGGCAAATTTTACAGCCTTCAAGACCACGAGGGAGCTTTGGGGCACTTCTGGGTGCCACCCTCTGTGTCAGCAGCCAGCCTGAAACAAGCCCTGGCAGGGATCTGCCTGCCCATCCCCTGGGAATGGTGGCCTGCACATATAAGACAGAAGCTGCCCACCAGGACCCCATCAGTCCCTGAGGTGGTCACTGCAGCCCGGTGGAGCTGAGGGTGGGGCCTAGGACTGCACATGCCACACACTGTGACCTGGATCTGGCACTGGACTCTCCTAGCTCAGCCTCTTTTCCCCCAAGGGTCCCAGTGGTCAACTGATTGTGTCCTAGGGGACATAGCTGTGTGGTGCCCCACCATGGGTCAGTGGGGAGCGGGGAGAGGCTGCCCTGCCCAGTGTACCCAATGCAGACCGTGCTCCATTTTCCCTGGCAAAGCAAAGCTCTTCATGGAAACGCAGACCTGGTGCCCAACGGCATGCCCAGTGCAGGGAGGGGTGGGATCTGATCCCCAGGACAGGGTTGGAGGCAGGACAGTTTGGGCCGGGTCTGTCATCCTTACCTCCTTCCCCCCACTTCAATCCTGCATTTATTTGCATGGATCCCTATGGGCCAGGAAGTCCGGTGGATGCCCCTGGGGAAGCCCTCACTTGGGCCTCCCTGGTGTCCTCCGACTGCAGGGTGGGACTCCAAGAGGAGGGCAGGACCTCCGAAGGGAAGCCACCGCAGACCAGCGGGAAGGATGTTCCTGGCAGGTGACCTTGCAAAGGCAGGCAGATGACAGGAGGGGAGGCAAAGGGACAGGCCACTCTGGAGGCCAGCTCTCCCTCTGGTATCAGGGCGTCCTCCCAGCACACTGTTTCGCCTTACAGCGAGGCTCCTCATGGTGCTTTCCTGGAAGATTGGAGGTCGGGTTCCCTGACCTGGGCCAGTGGGGTAGCCCTTCCATCACCTGAAGGTGGTGGGGAACAGGGCAGCCTGGGCGCTGGCCCCTGCCTCTTAGGCCCTGTGCCAGCTGTTCCAGATGCAAGGCTGCGGGGGTCCCGGGCATCCCCGGCATCTCCCAGAGCCCACTAGACGTCTGGCAGAAACTGTCTCCAAGGCCTAACTAAGGAGTTCACAGCCCAGGCAATGGCGCACTCAGTTGGAAACTGGCTGGAGCCCTGTCTTACGTGTGGGGGCGGGGTGAGGGCAGGAGGCTCTCCCTGCGAGGTCAGAGCCTTGGAGGGAGCTCCTGGGTTGGTAAAAGCACATAGGGGAGACTCTTCAGCTTTGGTGTTTTCTGCTAACAGACCCGCCCCTTCTACTCCTTAGGCTGCCGTGGCCACTCGCCCGGGAATCCATGACTCGGAAGGAGGTGCATGGTTGGGGAACTGGGCGCCCTTGACTAGGGTCACCCGGGTCGCAAGGTCGGAGACGCGCGTGTTCTGTGTTGGCTGTCTTGGGTGGGTGGGGGGGGTAGTCTGGCGAAGCTCTGGGCGGCCGGGCCGTCGCCTCTCGGCGGGTTTGGCGAAAGAATCCGAGCCGCCCTCCGGGACCGCCGGGCCCACGGCCAACTGGCGGGGGCGGCCTCGGGCGGGGACTCTGAGCCGCGGCCCGGCGCTTGCCTCCGGGTAAATGTCCCCTCTCCGACCCCGCCGCCCCCAACAGGGCGGCACACCCCGCCCCCTTCTCTCCTTGGCTGGCGCGCTCACCTCCTCCACTCCAAGCGCCCGGAGCGGCCTCCGCCTCCGCCAGACCACCCAGGACCGCCCCGGCGGACGGGCTCGGTGCCCCCAACCCCCGGGTCACGCCCGGAAGGCCCTGGGCCCCCGCGTCCGGCCACGCCATCCGCCGGGCCGCCCTAGGGACTCAGCTAGGGTCAGCCCAGGCCCCGCCCAGCGCTCCCGCCCCCTTCGGCGGCCGCGGCTTCTGCGGCAGCGCCCCTGCCGCACTTTCCGCGCCCGGACGGGATCGGGGTCCTGGGATCGCCCAACTCCGAGCCGTGGTCCCTGGGCGCGCCGTTACCTGGACGTGCGCGGCGTGCAGACTGGCGCGCGGGAGGCTCCTGCACGTCGCGCCGGCCCTGCGGGCGGGGAGCTGACCCCCCGCCCTGGGCCGCAGGCTGGCAGCAGTTGACCCCGGCGCCTCTGGGCTGTGGGCAAGACATCGGGGCTCAACGCAAGCTGTGGGGGAGGCTCTTGAGGACCCGCCTCCTTACGCAGCGGGAGGCCGAGGCTGGGTAATGGGACCGGGGCCCGGACGCACAGGAGCAGCTATGAGCCAGCAGAGGGAGCGCAGCGGAGAACCCCAGCAGGCAAAGGGCACCCCGGAGCGCCCACCTCTACCCGTCTCTGCCCCCTTTTTCCTTCCCGCCCCTCCTGGAAGGGGGGCCCTCGGCGTGCTGCACAGCCCGGGATCCGGTCCTCGGCTGCCGGGCGCGCCGGCCCCACGTGGTGCGGCGCCAGGCGGGGTGGGCGGGGGCGCAGGGGGAACTGCGGCGCTTTCTTTAAGGTGGGGGGAGGGGGCGGGGGCGGCCAAGCTCCGCCCCCAGTGGCAGTGGGGTGCGCGCCGGCCAATGGGGAGCCGGGCGGGGGGCGGAGCCTTGTGGCCGCTGCTTAAAGAAACTTGTTGCGGATAGCCCAGCGGGGACTGAGCTCCGGCGGCGGCGACGGCGGCGGCGACGGCGGCGGCGGCGGCGGCGGCGGCGGCGGCAAGAGGACCGGGGTTGGGAGGCTGCGGGACGCGGGTCGGGCCACCGCGCGACGACCTCGGGTCCCAGAGAGGCTGCAGCGCAGCCGGGCATCGGACTCGGTGCACCTCCCTGGTGCGCGCTTCTCCGCGCGCGGCCCCGATGCTGGACATGAGCGAGACCCGCGCCCAGCCGCCCTGCAGCCCATCTGGCACTGCTAGCTCCATGTCGCACGTGGAGGACTCAGACTCGGACGCGCCGCCGTCGCCTGCCGGTTCCGAGGGTCTGGGCCGTGCGGCGGGCGCGGGGGGCGGCGGCCGGGGCGACGCGGCCGAGGCGGCGGACGAGCGCTTCCCCGCCTGCATCCGCGACGCCGTGTCGCAGGTGCTCAAGGGCTACGACTGGAGCCTGGTGCCCATGCCGGTGCGAGGCGGCGGCGGCGGTGCGCTCAAGGCCAAGCCGCACGTGAAGCGGCCCATGAACGCCTTCATGGTGTGGGCGCAAGCAGCGCGCCGCAAGCTGGCGGATCAGTACCCGCACCTGCACAACGCGGAACTCAGCAAGACGCTGGGCAAGCTGTGGCGGTGAGTGCACTGTCCCGAGGCCGGGGCGGGGAGCGGGTTCTGGGGTGCGTGGAGCTGGGCGGTGGCGCAGCGCCCGGCCTCGGCCCTGCTCCCAGTGGCTGTTCCCAGGGCGAGTCGTAGTGGAAAAACCCGATCTGGCCAGACGGATGGGACGCGGGGTACAGGACGGCCTGGGCACGCAGAGGGCAGCAGAAGCAGTGTGCAGCCCCTAGCACATTCCCTGAGCCCAGAAACAGCCTTCTCTAGGCAGTGGATGGCAGGCCGAGTTGGGGACCCCAGCTGTGAGTGGCCGCAGAGCCTGGAAGCTTGTCCCTCCCAGAGGAAAGTGGCCTCTTTCTGGAAGCAGAACACAACTCTCTGGAGGTGCCCCCTCCTTGGAAAGGACTCCCCGACCACCCTGTGGAGGGAGTCCAGAAGGCAGATGGAATGGTGTGTGTTTGCCCCACCAGCACCTTCGGCACCTTCCCCGCAGCTTCTCCCAATGCTCTGCCACCTCTGCACCCTCACCAGGGAAGGAAGGGGATGGAGGGGGTATTCAGCACTGGTGTGCACTTTGGTGTGATGAGGCTGGCCGTTTTGCAGAAAGTAGGACGGCAAGCAGTGGGCAGCAGTGACAAGGTTGCTGCTTGGGACAGCCCATCCCCACCAAACGCTCTCTATTGGGGTTTAAAGCTCTGGATCCAGGGTGCTGGTCTCGTTTCCTGCTCCTCACCTCATGAGTGGGAGCTCAAAGCTTGTGTTTATGTCTTCTGTGCTCCGGCCTCTGTCCAGTCAGGGTGCTGTGGACCCATGGCAGCCCCGTGCCTCTGTATCCCTAGACCCTGTCCTGCAGGCAGACATGAGCTTCTGGAAGGGTATGGGGGGCCGGTGTGTGTTCTGAGCCTTAGCGAGGACCACTGGGTTTTGCCAGTGTTTCTGGAAGTCTGGGAAGCCCAGCTGCCCACAAAGTCCCGGCTTGGTTCCCAGAAGCCTCCCTTTGTCCACAGTGTGTTCTCAGCTGGGTCCTGGCCTCTTCACCCACCTGCCATAGAAAGTCCCAAAGGGAGGGGACAGGTTCAGGGAGGGGGGAAGTCAGAGGAGGAAGATGGAAGCCGGAAGGTTTGGGTCTTATTCTGGCTTGTTCCTCTGACCTCACCTAATGCCCTCACCCCCGGCTTGATCCCTTCTGTCCTCAGAGAAGGGGAGCACCTGCCTGGTGCCCACCAGGTTGCGGGCATGCACTCGGGCTTCCCTGGTCCTACCCAGCGCCTCACCTGATGCGCGGGCCAACACCTGGGGTGGTGTCGGCCCCCTCGTCATCTTGTTCCTGCCCTTTGCCCTGCAGCTTGCTGAGTGAGAGTGAGAAGCGCCCCTTCGTGGAGGAGGCAGAGAGGCTGCGGGTCCAGCACAAGAAGGACCACCCAGATTACAAGTACCAGCCACGCCGGAGGAAGAGTGTGAAGACTGGCCAGAGCGACTCAGACTCAGGCGCCGAGCTGGGCCACCACCCGGGCGGTGCTGTCTACAAGACTGACGCCGGCCTCGGTGACGCACACCACCACGGTGACCACACAGGTGGGCTCCTGGGGGTGGGAGCAGGGGCTCACTCCCAGGGCAGGCACCCTCAAGAGAACCAAACCTTCCCCGGGTACCTGGGAAAAGGCCCCATAGCCCCAAAAGGCAGCTGTTTCCGAAGCCCACGGGGGCCTGCTTAGCCCCCTCTGAGACTGAGGGCCTGATATCTTGCCCTGGTCTAGCGCACTGTGACCTGGGTGTTTTCTGTCCTTCCCGAAAGCGTTTCTGCTCCGCTGGCCTTTTTGCTGGTTCTGACCTAGGATTCACCCATGCCACCGGCCTGGTGGTTAGCAGCCCAGTTTCAGGATCAGACTGACCCGGGTGGAATCCTGGCCAGCTGAGCAGTCTTAGTCATGCTGGCTACAGCCACGGGCCTGGGGAGACAGGTTTTGTGTGGACTGTGTTGTTGCCGTGGGCGAGGGGCTGGGCACTTCCTCTCCTCCCCCCCGCCCCCAGCTTGCTCTTCACGATGGGGCCTCCCTGGCCCCAGGCCTTTCCCTAGAACAGTGCTTAACGGAATTTCCTCGGCGAGGAGTGAGGTCTAGGTCTGGCTTTGCTGGAATTTCTGGGAAATGTACAGGAACAAAAAGCCGTTGATTCCTACCTGCGGCAGTTAGCGGGGCTGGTTTTCCTCCTGTGTGCACGTCACCAGCCTGGCCGCCCCCTACAGAAGGGGCATTCATCCCTGAAATGTGCTCTGTCCCCAGGGCAGACCCATGGGCCGCCCACCCCCCCCACCACCCCCAAGACTGACCTGCACCACGGGGGCAAGCAGGAGCTGAAGCTGGAAGGCCGCCGCCTGGTGGACAGCGGGCGCCAGAACATCGACTTCAGCAACGTGGACATCTCTGAGCTGAGCAGTGAGGTCATCGGAAACATGGACACCTTTGACGTCCACGAGTTCGACCAGTACCTGCCCCTCAACGGCCACTCGGCCTTGCCCACAGAGCCAGGCCAGCCTGCGGCCGCCAGCTCCTACGGAGGCACCTCCTACTCGCACTCCGGGGCGGCTGGCATCGGGGCGTCCCCTGTGTGGGCCCACAAGGGAGCCCCATCGGCCTCTGCGTCGCCCACTGAGGCAGGGCCCCCGAGGCCGCACATCAAGACGGAGCAGCTGAGCCCCGGCCACTACAGCGACCAGTCGCACGGCTCTCCGGGGCACACCGACTACGGCTCCTATAGCGCTCAGGCCAGTGTCACCACGGCCGCCTCCGCCGCGGCCGCCAGCTCCTTCACCAGCTCACAGTGCGACTACACCGACCTGCAGGCCCCCAACTACTATGGCCCATACCCCGGCTACCCGTCCGGCCTCTACCAGTACCCCTACTTCCACTCGCCCCGCCGACCCTACGCCTCGCCCCTGCTCGGTGGCCTCTCCGTGCCGCCCGCCCACAGCCCCCCCAGTAACTGGGAGCAGCCCGTGTACACCACCCTGACCAGACCCTGAGGGTGCGGCCGCGTGGACGGGCTGCGGCCGAGGACAACCTTGATCTCGGCAAAGATAGATAGACCTCCGAGGGCTTCCAGAAGGTGTGTGACGTGGGGAGGAGCCGCGGCTCCGTCAAGTGCCTGCTGAGGTCCGCGGGAAGCCAGGCTTTGTAAACGAGTCCCCTCTGCTTCCAGACTTCCAAACTCCTGTCCATGGACAAAGCCCTCCTTCCCTTCTCGCTCTCTTTTTGCGGGGACTGCGACTCTGAAGGACAGTCACTGGGTCCCTCTTCCGAGCAGACGCCAGCGTCTGGGTTTTGCACCTCAGTGTCTGCAAAGCAGCAGCCACAGCACAAAGGACAAAAGGAGGGAAGAGGTGTGGGGTCTCCAGGCCGCCCGTGTTCCAAGGTCCTGGCCACCCTTGGCGCTGAGAACTCCCCGAGACCAATGGATGACGTTCCTGAGGCTGGTCATCACCCGTCACTCACAGCCTGGCGGGGATGTGTCCGCGGGAGCACCTCTTGGGACCAGCTCATTAGACCTGAGGTGTTCCTTGTAGTTAGGGTTCTTCCGAGCAAGGTTTGGCTGTGATTAACACTTCTCTCTTTTTATTTTATTTTTTTAATTTTTATTTTTGAAGCTTCAATGTGTTTGATTTGTTTTGAAAGCTGTTAAAATGTATTTATGTTCTGTATTATTTTATCTTTAATTAATGAAGTAATCTGTGCAGAGAGCAGAATTTAAGACAAAACGGAAGCCGCAGAGCTGAGGGTGAGGGCTGGGGGTGGGGGCAGATGGGGTGGGGCCCTTGCTCCAGGCATTTGCGAGCCTGGCTGTTTGGGAGGCATCAGGCAGAGCCCCAGCTCCAGGGCCCCCAGAGGTGGCCGGAACCCCGAGGCAGGAGAAGGGATTTGTCTTGTGGTGTCTCTGATCAGGTTGAGGTGCCCCTGGCACCTGGCATTAAGTCAAGGTTTAGAAGGCAGGGTGTCGCTGAATTTCATTCCTGCTCACAACCGTGCCAAGTGGTGGAGGCGGGAATTTCCTGGGACGTGGTGGCTCCAGAAATGCATTAATCTCAGCTCTTAGGAACCAGGCACCACCTACAAGCTGTGAAACTAAAACCTTCTCCACTAAGCGCTTTTAGATTCTTAGTTTTAGAAGAATAATACCTGATTTCCCTGTCCTGCTTCTGCTGTGTGCTGAGCGATGATAACCGCCTACTTCATGGAAAATTGTGCCTTTAAAACTTTGTAAATTTAAGTACATCTGAGATGTTGCTTCTTTTTACTTTTTCTACTTTTTCCTACCATTTTCTAGAAAAAAATTTTTTGTTTTGCATATCTCTTCCTGGGGGTGGGGGCAGGGAACTACAGCAAACTCATTTTTATGCAATATATTTTTCGGTGTCAAGTTTGGACTTTCGCTGTCACTTACCTGCTGTGTTTCGCTACTTTCTGACCAAGCAACGCTAACTTTTGTACAGATCAATTTGATAAAATTAAAAAATGCTTTTTATCTACGTGGGCTGCATTTTGTGTGTTGCTTTCCATAAGCGTGGGGGCTGTGGGTCTCCGAGACCATGGGGGTCCTGTTTTGAAGGAGTTTGGCCAAGGCAGGAGTGGGCTCTGTGAGGGTTAACCCCAGGCTCCCCGGGGGGAGGGGCCGGCTGGCCAGACCACCCTCCCTCTTGGGTGCTGCATCTGAATTTGAAAAGAATAGATCTCAGAAGCCTCCAGGAAGCGGGGGATGCATCTTCCTCCTGGTGTGTGTTGGGGGGGGAACCTTCTCAGTAGGCAAAATGGGTCCAGATGGGCCAGATTTGGGCCGTGGTTTCCTCCCAGGCGAATCCCAGAGCTGGTTTCTGGGTGGCTGACGACATTTTTCGGGCACTGGCTCAGAGCCAGGCTGGGAGCTGGATAAAAGCTGCCCTGCAGGCCCCGGACAGGACTGTCTGGTTGGCAGAAAGGGTTTCTAGGAAGAAACGGTTGTGGGAGCAACAGCAAGCGAGGGGCAGCCTCGCTCCCTGGCTGGGCCTCCCCAGCACACGGGCCTGGAGGCACCCACCTCTGAGCTGTGCAGATGCATCTGGGGGTGAGAGGAAGATTATGCTTCTCAAGAGAACCCAGATACGCAAGGCAGTTAACCTATGCAATTTTAATGGATGGCCTGGGTATAGGGCCACGCACCCGTCCCCTCGCCTGCCCAGCCGCTCGCGTGGCTGCAATCCAGGGCGCGTCCCTCACCCCGCGCTGGGGAGCCACATCCAGGGCCTGCCAAGAGCAGCGTTTGGGAAGAGCTGCCCGGATTTATGAGGGTTCGTGAGACCAGTGTTTGCCAAGCTTCCCGGGTGAGGCGGGTCTGAGGTGGGGGGATGTAGACATCCAGGCTCATGGAGGCCCGCTGCCTTCACAGCCGGCCGCCTGCGAGGAGCCAGCCCAGCCTGCCCTGCATCCAGCGAAGGGCTGTCCAGGTCCATATGGCCCTCTAAGCCCTCGCATTGACACCCCAAACCAAGGAAAGCCCCCAGCGTCCAGCTTGCTGACAGAGGGAGCAAGGCCTCCCCTTTGCTGTTCTGGGATCGCTCAGGCCTTGCCAGGTTCCCGAGGGCTGGAGGCTCTGCCAGTTTTGTTTGGAGTTGGAGGGGCTCCTGCGTATTAACTCCCCAGGTCCCGGTCTTTTCCCGCTGACCCACCCTGTGTGACAGCCCCCATGGCCCTGGGTTCTGGGCAGGGTTCCCATGGGTTTCCTACATCTGAGCTCGTGACGCTCCAGGGAGAGGAAGGACAGCCATGTGGTCCTGGCGCAACCACACCCTGCCTGGCCGAGGGCATGGAGACCCAGTGCCCTGCACCTTGTCCCTGCCCCTCCAGGGCCCCCTCCCGTCTTTGGGGCCTGGGCTGGTGGCTTCCCCGCTGGGAGCATTCTCAGGCAGACATCGCAGGCCGAGCCCACAGCCAAGGACCCTAGAAGTGGTGGGGTCTCTGTCTCCCCAAATGCTGGGTCCCTCAGTGACACTCTGAGAAGCCAGCTGGGGTGGCCCCCCGGGGGTCAGGGCTGCTGAGAGGGCTCCCTGGGCTACCCTGGTCCTCAGGCTGGTGAAGGATTTTTGAGGAAAGCCCAGCTGACGAGGTTACTCCCAAGGTCGGCCTCGCCCCGCCTCGCCCCAAGTCTAAGAGAGTGTCTGCTCAAGCTGGTCCGCAGTCCTGTTCTCATTTAGACTGTTCCATTGGCCCATCCCAGGGCCAGGCTGGCAGGAAAAGTTCCTCATTTTTCATTTCCTCATGCAGAACAGAGAGCATTGCCTCTCTGATCTCAGATGAACAGAGTGCCCTGTTCAGGGAGAAAGGGGAAATGGCATTTATGATCCAGCCCTGCTCTGATGTGTTGGAAAGGCCCCTTCTGGTTCACAATCACTCTTCCTGGGATGATATCGGCTTTCAGAAGTGGATTTTCTGTTTGGATGGGAGTTCATGGCCAGTGTGGCTGTCAGCTTCAGGGAATGCCCGTGTCCTCTGAGCAGCTGCCTGGGAGAGGCCCAAAGTCCTGCTCACCCGGCCGATCCCAAGGGTCAGATTCAGGACCCACCCAGCCTGCTGCAACTTTGGCCCACATTTAGGGGGACAGCACTCAGGATGGGCATCACAGACTTAGAGTCCTGGCCTGGTGTGGAACCAACTCTTTCCTCCCCAGTGTGTAGCTGGGGTCTCCAGTCCAGCCCAGGACAGAGGGCTCTAGGGTCTCTGTGGATGCCATCTCTGGCTGATCAGGTTTGCAGCGGCTGCGGTCCATGGCATCAGGTGGGGCTGGGAGGATGTGTTTCCAGGTGGTGACTCGATGGCCACCAGACACTAGGCAAGCCCTCACACCCTGTGTGGACGGCCTCCTTGGACACATTCCAACAGGCTTCATGGAAAACCTGTGCTGACCAGGACCTAGTCTGGAGGCCACAAAGCCCGTGATGCCAAATCCCCCAGTCTCACCCCAGAGCCAGTGTAGACCCCAAGACAAGGGAGATGGGCTGTTCTGCCAGGCACTGGGGGTAAGGAATCATTCTCGAGGAAGGAGACTTGTAGCCGCACTCTGCCCCCAAACTCGGGCCCCCTGGCCCAGGCACTACTCCTCCAGGAGGGAGCAGCTGTACAGATATCTCCAAGGATGGGGCTGCAGGAGGCTACAAAGGGGAAAAGTCAGGGAGGGAAGGAGCAAAAGAGGGAGATGCACATGGGGCTCCAGCCCCCCCTTCATGTGAGGAACGTCCTGGAGCAGAGAGTGGGGCCGAGGACTGCCCCTGAGAGCCCAGCACTGCCCACCCCTGGCTGCGTGCCTGGGCAACCAGGCTGTGAGAGGTGTCCTGTCTTCTGCTTCTTCAGGCTGGCTTTGGGATACCTGGCCTCCCTCTGGGAGGGAGGAAAGATGGAAAAGACCCCCTGACATACTGGGGGGACTCAGTGAGATTAGGACCTGCCCGCGATGGAGCGTTTGCACAGATACCTGAGAGAACTCTTGGTGCTATTATTACCACCTTCAATCACATGATGCTGCTTCTTGCTCATCTGCAGAATAAGGTGGATTTGCTGGTAAGAAAATTAAGTAAAAGTGAAATGGGCAGAGAATGTGCATTCAAAGGCCAGGGGCCTGGGATGCCCCCGTCCCAGCCTCTGCCTCTGGGACCCCTCCTGCTGCACTGAGGTGTCCTCCAAGCTTCCCTGCAGTACAGCAGTCTGGGCCGGTGGATAGAAGCTCTGCCACTTTCCTGTCAACCCCTCTGTGCCTCAGTTTCCCCCCATGACCATGGGGTGATGATGGTCTCACCGAGGTGCCTTGAGGATTTACTTGGTGAGCCTGAGGCCAGCACTTGGACACATGGGACAGGACCCTTCCTGCCCCATCCTGCTGGCAGACTTGTCCCCGGACCCCTGGGGTCTTCCCTCCCCTCATCTCCCCCAGCCTCATAGTGACTTCCTCAGCTCAGCCCCAGAATGGCCGGTGGTGGAGGCCTGCACAGCCTTCCTGCTTCCCCTGCCCAGGCTGGGCTGTCCCCAGCAAGGTCCTGTGTGCAGCGGATACCTCGCCCCCGCCCCCCCAAGCTCTCCATAACCCCTGCCGTCCCCAGGGGGCTGGGGCCAGAATGCAGGTCTCGGTCTGCTGAGGCTGTTGCTGGGCCTTTCCAAGAGGTCCCTAACCGGGTCAGGTCGGCCCTGCTCGCTGGCTCCCTGGGCCAGGGTGCCACCCGCAGGACCCCGCAAAGGGTTAAGGTGCTGGAGGCCTGGCGGGAGTGCAGGCGGCTGAGCAGAGCAGCCGGGCTGGTGCAGGGCCAAGAGCGCCAGCGAAGGCGCTGCATTTTAATGAATCATTATTGCCGGGGAGGCCTTTGTCTTGCTTTATCCGGTGCACAATAAAAGAATTAATTAGACAGAAAATGGCAGGGCAAGGAACTGACAAGTCATTAAGGGCTGCTGAATGACCGATGAGATGCACGCCGGGGTGGATTTCGGCTCCGGAATGATAATGGCCGGACGGGTGCTTTGTATGCGCTACCAGCCGGCCTCTGGGCAGCATTGTGGGTGCTGCCGTTGTGGCGGGCAGGACGGGCCAGTACCGGCCTGACTCTCCAGAGGCCAAGCGGGCAGTGGGAATCGGCTGACAAAATCGATGTATTAATTTTTGTGTGCAGACACAGTGTAAATATTTGGATACAGAGGGGACTTTGGCGGGTGGGCATCCTGGCCCCTGGACTCTACTTCCTGGCTCAGGGGACAGAGGCCAGCAGTGGCTGTGCTCCCTGCATTGTGAGAAGCAGAAGGCAGGGATGGGGAGGGGGGAGGAGAGAGATTGAGAGGAGAGGAAAGAGGAGACAGGTGAGGTGAGGAGGGTAGAAAAAAAGAGAGAAGAGGGGAAGAGAGAGGTGAGGGTAGAGGGAGCCTGGAAGACCCAGAAGAAACTCTTCCGAGAGCCAGGCTCTGCCATCCTTTGCTGCTGCTGTCATGGTTATTTAGACGTCACCAGGAAAAAAAGTGCCACCCACAGATCTAGCTCTCCCACCAGAAAAATTGAGCCTGTGACTTAGGAGTGCATCGCGGGGGAGGATCAGCCGGCTCCTCCCTGCGACCCCCTGGGGGGCTGGATTTGGAAACCGCCTAGAGGATCTGGTGCCGGCTCCCTGGTTTCCTGCTCCTTCACGGCATGTCTTGTGCCTCCTGGGTGTCATCTTGGGGGTGGAAGGGAGGGGACTGAAATGCCAGACAAGTTGGGAGAGGGGTCCCCCTGCCGTGGGGCGATGAGGATGTGGGAGAATAAGCAGGGGATGTGGGAGAATAAGCAGGGTGTGTGACCTGACCAGGCAGTCAATGTCCCTTCCTGGGCTGGATGTTAAGGGACAGGTGACACCACCACTGGGACACTTGGACCAGCTCCAGATCCCGGCTGATGGAGGATGAGGGGCTGCTCTGTCCAGAGGACAGCCCCTAGTGCAGGCAGAAGGCAAGTGCTGGGTGTCCCTGGGTGGAGGGAGCTCCATCAAGCCAGGGCTGCATGGAGGAGAGGCCACATCCATTTCCAGATAACAAGTGTCTCATCGGTGGCAGGGCGTCTGGACACCACTGGGAAGTATTGTCTACGCTTCTGTACCCTGTACCCCCGATGGTTGTGTGTGCGTCCCCGCTCACACACAAGTGTGGGACTAAGGTGGGCCTGGACACTCTGGGCATCACCCCCAAAGGGGGGGTCTCCCCTTCCTTCTGCCCAATTTCCTGGGGTCACATGGGTCTTCTGAGGAGCTTGTTCACTAAAGGGAGAGGGAGGGGTGGGATGAAGGTGGCCAGAGGGCCTGGATGACCCTAGCTCTAGAAACCTGAGTCTTCTACATTTTTCCAAACAGGAGGGGGTTATCAAGACAGGGTCACGGTGCCTGGCATCTGGTAGGCCTCTCTGGCTTCTGAGGTCCCTCTGTAAAATGGGAAGGATGGTGTGTACCTCCCCAGGAACGGTGATCAGAAGCATGGGAGATGAGTCCTTAGCACAGGATTTGGTTAGGAGCAGCCACTAAATACACATCACCCAAAGTTGTCATTGAGCTGAAGTTAGGACTCACACCCCAGCAAGGAGTCGGCCTGCTTGCTGGACAGGGCCGACATTCTCCCCATCCATCCCTCCATCCATCCAATGACCATCAGACACCAGGTATAGGACTTTAAAGGAGAAGGAGACTAACCTAGCCCTGCCCCCTTCTCAGTGCATCAAGAAAGGGTCACACAAGACAAGTGGAGGGGACTGTAGGAACCTACACAGGGACCAGCCTCCTCTGCGGGTTGTCATGGAGACGTCTCCCTGAGATGTTTCCACTGAGTCTTTTTTTAAAAATATTTATTTATTTATTTGGTTACGCCAGGTCTTAGTTGCGGCAGGTGGGCTCCTTAGTTGCGGCTCGCAGGCTCCTTAGTTGCGGCACATGGACTCCTCAGTTGTGGCATGCAAACTGCTAGTTGCTGCATGCTTGTGGGACCTAGTTCCTTGACCAGGATAGAACCTGGGCCCCCTGCATTGGGAGTTCAGAGTCTTAACTACTGCACCACCAGGGAAATCCCCTCCATAGAGTCTTGCCTCTGAGCAGGGATCTGTGACCTCAGGCTTGCCTAGTACAGATCCTGGTAAATGGCATCATCCTTCGCTCCTTCACTCAGTCTCAGAAGCCCATTTAGGCAGCCCTGGCTGGCTCTTTTCTCACTGGACCTGAGTGGGCAACAGCACTGAGAAGACACAGGGGCAGACCTGAGCCATGGCCAAGGCAGGCAGAGTGTCTGGGCCAGGACCCAGGTGCAGCCCCCCACAACTCTGGGTCCATACTCACCGCAATTTCTCCAGACATTTCCAGCTTTGGCACTGACTGTCATGTATCCTGGGAGGCCCTCTGTCCCTGGAGAACCAGGACGGTGGTCACCCAATAAACAAGTGTGGGAGGTCCCACACTGCCCACGCCCCTCTGTGGAAAACATGCACTTTGGGTTGTGGGTGGGGGCAGTGTTGGGGGGGCAACCCCATCCCAGCATGGGTAGTGTGCCCCTGGGTGGCCTTACGAGCTCAACAGGGTCAGGTCTGTGGCTGTGCTTGAGCTTCATCCATGACATAGGCTGTTCTGGACACAGACCAGATGCTCAGGGAGTATTTGCTGACTATGAATCTGTGAATGAACAGAGGAAGATGAGGCGAGTCTCAGTTCTTCCAAAGCCTGAAGCCGGACGAAGGCCCAGTGGTCACAGAAGGGCAGGGCAGCAGCATGGCAGGATGCCCAGGGACTCACTGTTTTCTCTTCCAATATGTCTCAGATAGTGACAATATTTGTACAGGAGTGGCAGGGAGTGAAAAGGGGTGGCTGACAGGGCACAAAGGAGGTCTTGGGAGCCCCGGGCACTCTGGTTGGCAGTCTGGTGGTCTATGCACGGTGAGTTGTTGTGAGAGGGGTGCTAAGCACACAACATGGGGAGGGCTGGTCTGCTCTGAGCTATTTAATCTGGAACTGTGAGTAACACTGATGATTGAGACCTTGAATTATCAAGAAACAGCTGAAGCGTGTGTGAACTCCCTTCTCCAGAAGGGGTGGCACCTGCCAGAAAGGCCAAAATTAAGAGGAGGGAAAACACCAAGTGCTGGAGAGGATGTGGGGAACCAGGGCCTCATCCCTCAAAACGGCTTTAGTCCTACCTGCAGGTGACACATAGGTGCCCTACAACCCCACAGTCCTGCTCCTGGGTGTGCACACACAGCCAAAAGCTCTTGTGCTCACAGGACTAGAAGGTTCTCTGTAGGCTGCAAACTGGGAGCCTCCCAAGTGCCCTTTGAGTAAGTAAGTGAATTATGATCTTTACACACATTGGGGTCCAACACGGCTGGGAGAAGGAGCCAGGCATCACGGAGCCTCCCAAGGCAGGGATCACCGTGAGATTCCATTCACCCGGGAGATTCCATTCACATCCAGGATAAGGGTTTTTGTGTTTTGTTTTGTTGTTGTTTTTTTAAGGCAGGGCAGTGAGAAAAACATGTAGGAGGATTTCTTCCAAAATCAACCCAAAGTTCTTCTGATCACTCTATGGAAAGTGGGGTCTCTGGAACTTTTCTTCCCAGAGTCAGGGGACCCATGTCCCCACGTTTCCACATTGTGGAATGTTCCACTCTATTCAGCAGACAGAAAGAAAATATCCTGAAACAGGTAAGTGATGGTGAAGAGAGCGATGGTGAAAGGGAGTCCAGAACGCCTTCCTCCTGCTGAGGGTGAGGAGGGCAAGGCAGGCGGGAGCCCCTCACAGCTGCCCAGGTCCCCGGAGAGGAATGTCTGGGTGGGGAGCATGGTCCTGTTAAAAGAGGAAACCTACATGCTCTGTGAGGACCTGGGGAGGCATCTATTCGTAAGGGGTTGGGGGGGCAGGCGGGTGTGCAGAAAAGGGTAGGGGGCGTGAGGACAGTGGCGACCGTACAGTATGTGCTGGGCACTGGGCTGGCCTGTGCTCAGCCAGTGTGATCTCAGCAAAGGCCTGAAGGGTCTGTGATTCCCCCGTGGTCACTCTGCTGGCCAGGGCTGCAGGCCAAGCCCTGGGCAGAAAAGCAAAGTGGGGCAAGGCCCCAGCGGCAGGACGTGCCAGGATCTGCTGCCCTAAAGGACACCCTACACCTGTCTGTCCTCTGAGCACTGTGGGCTTCCTCGCTGGGAAGGGGAAGGGCCTTCACTCTGTCAGCTGGATGGAAGGGGCTTGTGGGCTCAGATGCTCCTCCTGGGCTCTGCCTCGGTGGGTCATGCCAGAGGTGCCTCTGCCCCATCAGCCCCCAAGCTGGCCTGCCAGGGGACCCGAATGCGCTGGCATCACCCACAGAGGGAAGCATTCTTGGGTGTCCTAGTTAGAGGACGATCTAAGGCTGAGAAAATGTTCTGGACCCCTCTGGACACCCCGGGAGGGCGGCCAGCACATTTGGATGTTCAGGCTGGCCCTGAGGCCAGGGAGGCCCCGCAGGCACCCTTGGGAGCTGGCTTGAGTGGTGGGTGGGGGTGGGGTGCACACTGGGGGCTGCTGGACGCGGAGCCTGGCCCGGCCCTGCCCCCTTGACCTGACCGCCAGGCCCAGAGGGAGAGGCAGGGACAGAAGGCAACCTGAGCAGGAAGCGCTGGCTGGAGTGTTTCCTTCCATGAAACACCAGCCCCAGCCCCACCCCGGGCAGATGGATGTCACAGGCCAGGCTGAGCGGGGGTTTTCATCGCCTCGGGAATGCCCGCAGTGTGGATGGAGCAGGCGCTGTTGTGGAGGAAGACAGAGCTGGAGCTTTGGGGAGGTGGGCGTCCTGCTCCCAGCTGACAGGAAAGTCATTTTCTTGCAAAGCAGGGACACAGCCAGCTCGGTGCCTTTGGAAAGGAGACAAACTACATCTTGATTGTGATGGGTTGATGGGGTCGCAGGCCCTCGCCCCCGCCTGCCTCCCGCTCCGCACACCCGGGTGTGAGATTGGCGGGGCTGACTCCCCTCACGCGGGCTCCCTGTCACCTGTTCCTCCCATTTGCGAGCTAATTCCGCAGGGTCCGTGGGCGGCAGCGGGCGCGGCAGATCCGGAGTGTGGGCGAGGCTGTTACAAAACAGCCCCAGCGCAGGCTCATTTGCATGAAGCCCCGGAGAGGCCCCACCCAAATCCTCCTTGATACTGAGCCCCTGAAGCTCCAGTCTGCAAAATGCCCTCCTACCCCTGCCACCCAGATGGATGCTGGGACCCCAGCAAGACGCCGCTTCACGGTCCCTGCTGGTTCCCCTGGGCTGGGCATATTGGGAAGGCTCAGATCCGGTTTACCCATCTGGGAAATGGGCACCCAAGTCCGCCTGCCTGGGCACCTCAGAGCGGCGAGGGAGCCAACGGGGAAAGAGAGGAACAGCTTCCCCCATGGGCAGCCAGGAGGTCAGCCTGAGTGAGCAGAGGCTTGAGCCCCACGGAGCCTGAGCAATGGACTAAATTGGGAGATTCCTATGCAGCCATGGGGTGGATAAGCCAGAACCATGAGTGCTGGGGCCAGGCTGCGAGGCTGGGTGGTCCCTGGGGAGGAGGCCCACGAAACGGAGACATGCGTGCCCAGCAGCCCCAGAGACCTTGCCCTTGGGTCATCAGGGGTGCACACAGACTCTGAGAGCTCTGGAGCAGGCAGGGGGCAGCCTGTGGGAGGTGTGTGGGTGGGGGCTCCCAACAGCGGTAGGAAACAATTAACCAGGTATAGCGCCTGGCTCCTGGGTGGGTGTCAAGAGGGGATACAAATAGCCTGGCCTGGTGAGTACTCCAAGGAGCCGCCCCTGGGTGGGGGCTGCAGGGGAGGTGGAGGAGATGGGCAGGGAGGGAGGGTTCAACGAGGGGAGCCGGGCTGGCTGGCCAGAACGTCCCTGCACCAGACTTAAAGAGAGAGAGATGGGGGAAGAAAGAGAGGCCGGAACGGGCATTGCTGCTTCCCAGGAGACTTGACGGGAACTGAGTGGGTTACCTGTTTGCTTCCACTGTCGGGAGGAAGGGGAAGGCGCACCAGCCAGACCGTCCTACAAGTTGCTGCCATAAGGGGACATCTCCCCTCCTGGGAGAAGTGGGGAGTGGTGTCCTCAGCGCTAAATGTGCCTGCCCTGCCTCTCCCCTGCTGGCCCCGTCACCCTCGGCCCAGATGCCTCCTCCTCCGAGAAGCCTTCTGCACTACCCCACATAATGAGCCTATCTGATTATTTCCCTAGTAGCCCAGGTCACCGTCAGCTGTCATTGCAACAGGTGGGACTCCTCCCCACACATCATGAGCCCCAAGAGGGCAGCGGCGGGCCCACTGTGGTCACTGCTGACCCCAGCGCCTCATGTCAGGCACATGAGCTGACCATCAGGGGTGGACAGGGGCTCCGGAGGCAGAGTCTGGGTGGGTGGGGGGCGCTCGGGTACCTCCCAGTCCCATCCCCCAGCTGAGCCCTGGAACTTGCCGACACCCCTCATGATACTGCTCAGACTCCCTGCCTGGGCGGGGGTCTCCCCGCTCTGCCGATGGGGAACTGGGGTCTCCGTGTTACAAGGCATCAGAGACTGGTAAGGCCTCTTGAGTTGCTCTCTAGCTGATGTGGGGTGCAGGGAAGTGAGTAGAACCCCAGGGACCCCTGGGAGCAGGAGGACCTTTTCCCCATGACCTCAGCCCCCAGAGGCCACGGGTTTCCCCCAAAGTGCTCCTGTGGGCTCCCAAGAGTCTGGCCTGGGAGAGGAAGCAGGAGCCGCCCACAGACCTCCTCCATGGACTCTGGGTGGCCGGACCCTCCCTGCTGCCTACGGGCTTGGGATCCTCCAGCCAGAGGTGGACACAACCAACACCTCTGACTTCAGACAAGAATGGGCATGGGCGCTTGGGAGGACCTCGCCTCTGTCCACGTGCCCAGCTGCTCTGGCAACCTTCCTGTGCAGAGGAGCTCACTACCTAGCTGGACAGTCCCAGGTAGGAGGCAGCAGCTGTGAACCCAGGCTTGGTCGGGATGTCCCGGAAGCCCCATGGGGTCAGCTCTTTCCCTGCCCAAGTTTCTTAGTGACCTTGAGAAGTGACCAGTCAGAGCTCAGACGCGGGCTTTGTCCAAGGTGAGGCCGGAGGGAGCAGCACCCTAGGACAGGAGCCCCAGGCCCTGGAGAGAGGCCACCTGTCAGCAAGCTCCTGCTCAGTGATGCGCTGCATCTGGCTGAGAATCGGAGAGACTCGTGCTTGGGCCACGTGGGCTGAGTTTGGGGGCCTGGCTGCCCCAGAAAATCAAAACCACATTTTCTCTCCTGGAGCTTCCCAGAGTGTTTTCAACCAGACTCGGAAAACTCATTTGGACAGATGCCGTTTCCACCCAGGAGGATTGGATTTTCCTCGGAATGCCAGCAGGAAAGTCAGCTGGAAGCTGAGCTCAGGAGAGCGGAGAGGGAAGGTCTGGACCCTGGGCAGGCTGCGGGGCTTGGCCTCCCGCTCTGCCCATGGCCACACAGCCTGAGATATGCTTCTTAGCCTGTCTGGGCACTGCTCCTCACGTGGGGGGCTCTGCAGTGATCAGGTGACTGAACACAGATGGCCCCTTTACACCAGCCTCAGAGCCTGCTTCTGAAATGATGGGGGCTGCCCTTTGGTGGGGACGGCAGACGTGAGTGACCTCTGTGAACAGGGAATTAGTGTCTCTGCACAGAGGGGCAGCTGGGACGGCCCTGGGGCCCTGATACTCCACACCGGGGCTGATTAAAATGAGTGAAATCCAGGGACTTCCCTGATGGTCCAGTGGTTAAGACTCTGTGCTTCCACTGCAGGGGGCACAGTTTCGATCCCTGGTCAGGAAAAACTAAGATCCCATATGTCATGCGGTGCGGCCCCCCAAAAAAAAGCTCACTTAAAAAAAAAATTAGTGAAATCCAACCTGTCCTTGGAGAGCCTGTCCCCAGAATAAACTGCTGCAAAGCCGAAACCTGGTGCGTGGTGGCCAGCTACGTGGGCTGGGACCAAGTGTGGAGGCTCGGCAGTGCTTGCTCCCGTGGCCCTGGGACAACTGGTGACAAGGGCCAGGCCAAGGGGTAAACAAGTGTGGTCCGTCCACACTCGGAGTATCACTCAGCCATGAAAAGAAATGAAGCACGGACACTTGCTACAACATGGATGCACCTTGAAAACATGATGCTTAGCGAGAGAAGCCAGACACAGAAGGCCACATAGTGTGTAACTCCATGTATGCGAAATGTCCAGAACGGGCAAATCCACAGAGACAGAAAATGGATCACTGATCACCAGGGGCTGGGGGAGGGGCATGGGGAGTGACCGATGGGGCCGGGGTTTCCTTCCGGGGGGTAGAAAATTTCCAGAACTCCAGAGAAGTGGTGGCTGCACCGAATTGAGAATGTTCATTTAAAATGGTTAATTTTATGTTATGTGAATCTCAACTCAATAAATTAAAATAGAAAGATTCATGGCAGCCAAGATGACCCAGGTTTGGGGGTGACTCATCCAGACCATTTGTATTGTGGTCATTTAAAGACAAATCCGAACTTTTCCAAAAACTGAAAGACCAAAGTGAGGTCGCTCGGGCCAGGGAGGGCGGAGGCGCACTGGCTGAGCAGAGGCTTCACCGGCCAGGTGGCTGGGTTTCCTCCTAGGCAGGAGGGGACTGAAGCTCAGGTGCCATGTCATACAAGCAGTGGATGCAGGCTTGGCCCTCCCAGGTCGGGGAGTGGCTTTGAGTTTGGAGAAATGAAAGTCCTTGTCAGGGCTGGGCCCAGCAGGAGGGGTGGGGGGCCTGGGCCAGGCCGGGGGTGTGGGCCCAGGATCCCGGACAGCCTTTGGCATTCCTGGGAGAAGCTGGCATGGAGAAGACACTGCAGAGGTGCAGGAGGGGATGTGGTCTCCCTGGGGGTGTGGACGGGGTCTACCCAGAGCCAAGGACCGTGGCTCAGAGTGAGGAGCTGGTGCTCCTCGTCCGGGCCCCACAGGTTGCGTGCACACATACCCTGTACCCGTCCACGTGGCCCCGTGGGGCCCAGGGGCTCACCCGCCTCCCCAAGTCACCCACCACTCTCTGAGGAAGGGGCGGGTCCCAAGGAGATTTTCCAGGCTTCCTGGAAAGTGCTGCCCATGGCTGGAGTCAGGGCTGGGCCCCTCACACAGCCCAGCTGGGCTAGAACCCCAGACACGCCCCAGAAGGGGTTGGAGTGGCCGTTGGTCACCCAGCGTCCCACTCACCCTGCTCCCCAGAGAGCACATGAGGCAAACCCCCCAGTGAAAATCCACCTGCATACTGTCCCCTCTCATTATTTGTTAGCTATCAGGCCCCATTAACGGTCAGGTGGAAGGCTGGTGCATCTCCATGGGGAGCGGGAAGGCCTTGGTCCCCCAGGAAGTGCTGGCCACAGGCAGTGGCCCCTGGTGCCCCCAGAGGCCGTGGCATCTCAGGAGGCCGTGCTCCTCCATGGCCAGGCCCCACCTTTGCTAGGGCGGGCGTGTGGGGGCCGGGCCCGTGTGTCAGGGGTACGCACAGGCAGCAGCCTTCCTGGGGGAGGTGGGGAGGAGAAACTTTCCAGGGCACTGGTCGCTCAGGCCCATCTGGGTGCTGCCTCTGGCAGGAGCTGTGTGCCCTCTGCCCACCTTTGCACCTGGATGTGATTTCCCAATCTGTGGCGTCGTTGATGATAATGAGAGTGGCCACGGAAAGGAAACCTTCTCCTCCAGCGCCAGCCAAAGTGCTGACACACGTGACCTCCAGGTGGGGACTCTGGTTGTACCCACTTTATAGATGGGGATACTGAGGCTCAGAGAGTTGGTGCGCCTAGTGCAGGTGTGGCTTCAGGACTCCTGGGGACTGCTCAGAGTGAGTTACAAGTCATCTCCATCCTCTCCACCAATCCTGTGGTCCTGCATGTCCCTTGGGGTTCCCATGGCAGAGGCCTGGGACCCCTGGACAGCGAGTGTGTCCCCATCTCCATGCCCCACCCCTGGGCCTGGGAATGGGGAGATCACGATGCCCCTGTCTGTGGGGCTGATGCACCTACAAAACTCTGAGCGTCCGGGCAGTGATTTTTATTTTCACCATCACCCCAGGGCGATTGTCAGAGACTGAAGTTCTCATGGGCAGAATGTGTCCCCCAAGTTCCTGTGTTGAAGCCCCAGCCCCCAGTTCCTCAGGATGTGACTGTATTTGGAGAGGGGGTCTTTACAGACGTGGTGAAGGTAAAAATGGGGTTGTTAGGATGGGTCTTAATCAACATGCCTGGTGTCCTTAGGAGATCAGGACACGACGCGCACAGGGGAGACCATGGAGGACACAGGGAGAAGGCGGTCGTGTGCATGCCGAGGACAGAGGCCTCCGGAGGACCCAGCCCTGCCCACACCCTGATCTCCATGTCCAGCACCGGGACTGGGAGGAGACACATTCCTGCTATTAAGCCCCCCTGTCAGTGGGGCTCTGTTCTCTGGCCACCTGAGCAGACAAAAGCCACTGAAATACTTGCAGGTCAAGTGCAGTGTGACTTAGGCAGCTGTGTCCACACCCTGGGAGAGGTTCCAGAAGCTTCTGTGATCTTGTCTACTCATCAGGGTTCCACGCTACCTGTGCAGGTCCCCCTTTGCAGGAAGCACAGCCTGGACACACACAGTGCCCAGTCTCGCACTGGCCCTCCCCCAAACCAAACCTTGGCATCAGTGCTCTGAGGAGAAGCCGCCCCGGAATGTTCCACCCTGGCTCCACGCCTGCCGGGCCTCGTGGCAGGCACAACAGTGAGGTTCACACTCCTGGTAAGTTTGATACCAAGGTTTCAAGGTTTCTTTCCCCTCCAGAAGCCATTAACGAACTTTTCATGAAAAAAAAAACCCAAAACACCCTGTTATTTTTCCCAATGTAAATGTGGAGCCCAGGGTGGTTTCCAGCTTTCCACAAACATTTCAGGGGCCTGGGGAGCACGGCAGGCGTGAATGACTCTGCAAGCCCCCTGCGGGCCGCTGGGCCCCCCACTCCCACCAGGCTGGGTCAATATTGATGCAGAGCAGAGGTGGCACCCGCCACGCCTCCAGGGTGGAGGGAGACTGCAGGGTGACTGTGGGGATGCTGCCCGAGGCCCCAGGGCCTGAGCTGGACAGAGCCCTCAGGCTGGGCAGAGAAGGGGGCTGTGGGCAGAGATGGGGGCTGTGGGCAGAGGTGGGGGCTGAGGGGAGAGATGCGGGCTGTGAGCTGGGCTGGGGCTGCAGCACCTGCATGGGCACCCGCCATTTCACATAGGTCGATTCCTTTGCTTTGCAAAGCCAAGTGGGGGAGAATTTTCCTAACTTATTTCAATTAAGACTCAAATGATAAAACGTCAATTTCAGGAGGGCGTTCTAGCAGTGAAACTGTCCCCATTTCCCTGAATGCCCTGCTGATCCCAGACACTATAGCAGCCCCTGGAGGCTGATGGCCATGGAGGGACAGTCTCTCCATGGGACGGTCATGGGGCCCTAATCGCGCTTTGGGGCCGAAAAGTCAGAGTCTCACAAAACCCAGGGCCATGAGGTGATGAGCTGGGCCTCTCTCGGTGAGGGGCTGTGTCTCCAGTGTGGACGTGTGTGTCGGATCAAGTTCTCACCTTCCTGGTCTGCCCATCACCTCCTTCCAAATCCTTGCCATTGGCAGGAAGAAGCAACTCTGCCCTGTGGCTGCAGACCGAGGCCCATGGAGCACGCTGTGTGTGAGCGAGCAGGGAGATAGGGCGTTCCTGGAGATGCCCAGCGCACTCTCTGGGGTTCCCCAGCCTCTCCTTGCTTACGACCAGAGCCGGGAGGCTCACCCTCTGTGAAGGCCACCCGCATGTGCTGCTCAAGGGGCAGCAAAGCTTCTTGGGACCCTCCTTCTTCCTTCAGCCCTTCCTTCTGGGAGTGTTACAAAACTCCCCGCTCCCCATGGCCTGTCCCACCGTGTCAGGGCAGACCGGGGCCGGGGGCAGTATCTTCATGGTCCTGTCCAGCAGCAGTCAGCCTGGCTAGAGAGCGAAGTTGGCCGTGAATGGATGAACGAATGAACGAATGAACTTACGATTAAATGGTTTGCTGCAGAGACCCGTGAGGCTGCAGAACCTTTGCTGAGAGAGGAGTCAGCCGGGGAGTGAGCCCACCCCGGCAGCAGCTCCGATTGGCGGGTCTCCTCCAGCCTCCCAAGCGGACTTGCCAAGCGTCATAAAAATACCTCAGTGCTCTAGGCCGCCCAGTGTCACACTTACTGCCGGGGGGGTAGGGGTGGGGGTGATAGGTTAAACAAATTCCACTTCAGAATTTACTGTGCCTGCTCGTTATTTCCCTCAGAGCAGGGACCATATTCCATGCAGAAATACCTCCCTAAGTGTCCAAGGCGGAGGGGCCCAGCTCACAGAAGGCAGCTTCCAGATTTTTATATGAACAAAGGTAGCTGTATAAACTCGCCAAAAACAAGTCCTTTACAGAAAGCCGTTTGTGAAACTTGCTTTCCAGTAACCGGTACATAGGGAGTAGAATGGGAACTGCAGCATGAAATGGACAGAAGCAATTTCATTTTCTGGGTTCTGTGCATATTTGAATTTTTGGAAAATGTGATGGGGATGAAGGGGAGGTGGCAGTGGGGGGTCCAAGTTCAGCTCTGCCCCGTGTGCTGAACCCCCTTGTCGGGAACAGGGGTGCTGGTGCTCACAGCACATGATGTATGGGGCTTCTGTTAGGTTTGGGGTCGCTCTGCAGGGAGCAGGCACATGCGGTGTGAAGGGCTTGGCATGTGGAGTGGCATTTTGGATTCAGGACAAGAACCCCCTCCCTGTACCCAGCCAGGTGCCCGTGAGGGCTGGGGTCTTGGTACCACCAGTGTGAACTCACCCTGGCCCCAGTGGGCGTAGACTCAGACAGTCTTTGGTCTCATCCCCTGTGGCACGGCACTGAGGCCAGTCTCAGCGTCTGACCCTCCCACTGTGGCCACAGCCCGGGAGCTGGTCACTCCTGCTGCCATCCACAGGGAAACTGTCACCCACGGTTGTCCCGCCCCTTGGACCTCAGTGGTGGGCCCTCAGCTCAATCACCTGGCAATGTGGGGTTCTGAGACGTGGCCCAGAGCAGGATGGTGCGGCGTGAGGCCGGGGGGTGGTGTGGACCCCGAGGGAGTGTGAGGATGGCAGTGTAACTCTGATTTCCCCCTTCCGGGTGGGGAAGTAGCTGGCAGAAGGCTGGCTTGGGACCTGGAAGGAGAGGCCCGGTGGCCCCAGCACAGTGGTCCCCGACATGGGGGTCTCCCTGCAGTGGAGGCTGGGAGAGCAGAATCCTTGCGGGCCACCCTGCCCTGAGATGGCTGGTGGCCTGATGGTGGGCATGAGTCACCACAGCATGCAGGGCCAGGCTGCCTGGGCAGGGAGGGCCCAGTGGGCGGGGGCCATACCCCTGTCTGGCCAGACGGATCGTGTCTTCACCAGGCGCCTGAAATAGCCCTAGAGGCGTCCAGCAAGGGAGGAGAGTGTGGATACCCAGCAAGATGAATGTGCCCGGAGCTTTGGGCAGCTCTGCCAGGCCAGGTAACCAGAGCCTGGCCTGGGACAGCCCTCTGGCCCTGTGCAAACAGCAGGGGGCAGTTGGCTGTCCCCACTCCTCCCCATAAGGCTCCACGTCTTCCTCCCACCCCTGCGGGCTCTGCCAGGCCCTGGCGGGGAACCTGACCAGCTTCTGCCGGACTTCCTGTAATTCCCTACTGCCCCCTTCCCCGGGGCCCTGGGATCCTTGAGGCCCTGCAGGTCCCCAAAGGCCCAAGGGTCTCCCAGGCCACCCCACTTGGGCCTGCAGACTCTCGGCAGGGACCTCCAGCCTGGCTCCCGCAGACCCCGTCACCCAGGGCTCCCGTGTCCACCCACGGCTGGGACCTCATGGCTGGCGTCCTGTCCTTGCCCCCGACCCAGCCCGCCCGAGGGAAGGCAGGACCTCGTTGCTCACAGACTGTCCTTCAGGGTGGGACCATGGGGCTGATGGGCTCTTGATACCCATGGGAGAAGGGGCAGGGATGAGGTGCCTGTGTCAGTGTCCTGGGCATGGGAACCACCCCCCACAAACTGGGCAGCTTAGAAGAGCAGCAAACACTGCCTGCAGGTTCTGGAGGCCAGAGCCTGAGGTCAGAGCCCCTCACCCCAGTGTGACTCCCTCTTCCCTCTGTCTGTCCTCTCCGCTTAGAAGGGCACGTGTCAGAGCATTAACTCTCACCCTAATCCAGGACCACCTCTTCTGACTTAATTACATCTGTGAAGACTCTATTTCCAAATAAGGTCTCATTCTGAGGTTCTGACGGATGTGAATTTTGGGGATGCTACCCGCCCAGGGCAGCGCCTACTTTAGCTCAAGCAGTTGATGCCCAGAGAGGTGGGGGAGCCCCCAGATCCAGGCCAACTCCTGTGGTGGGGAGACTGCTCTGGGGAGCGCAGGGGCCTGTGGATGGGAGGGGAACACCCAGGCGCTGAGGGGAATGAGCTGGTTGGAGATGGATGCCTAGGGAGCTGCCAGACAGGGAAAGAGGCGTCCAGGGACCTGCCTCCTGGGGGAATGGGGGGTCTGGGAGGTGGGGCGGCTGGTGGGTCCTGATGGACCACGCAGAAAGGCAACCCCAGAGCCCATTCTGAGGTGTGATTTGGCCTGTGATTTTAATAGAGGAAGGGGGGTAGTTGAGAACAGAGCTTCCCTGGGGATGAGGGTGGGAGGTCACAGGTCTTGTTGGGGACGGGAGACCGGCGGGCAGCACAGAGGCATTCTGGGGCCGAGGCTAAACACAGAGGCTGGTCTGTGGGCTGAACGCACAGTAGGTGTTCAGACAATGTCCACGGAAAGGGCTTTGCAGAAATGCCATCTTGATGCTGGCAGAGGGAGACTTGAGGCCGCTGTCTGAGCCTCCGTCCTCCTAGCACACCCTGCAGGTTATGTGCCTACTGCTGGGACATTAAGGACCCAGCCTGGGGGGCACCCACAGAGGGACAGGCGGGCACAGCATCCACCAAGCTGGTCTCCTCGTCCATCAGGAGAGAGGAACGTAGGGGCTGCACAGGTGGGGGCCCTGGCCTGGCTGCAGGGCACCTGGCTGGCCTGCCTGTTCCAGGCCCGACCGGGCTGCCTTGGCCAGCAGCTGCTTCAGGCACAGCTGCTGGCCGGCAAGGCCTGGCCCGAGTCACGCTTCTCTAGGTGACCGCCGCCCCATCCTGCGCCCCATCCTGTGCCCAGGTCCAGGCTCCCTGGGGTGGGGTGGACGGGGGCGTCCGGCATCTCGAGTGGGAGGCCATAAATAAGGCTGGGTGCAGAGAGACCTCGGAGGACTTCCTGCTGTAAATTTGAGGTGCCGAGTGCTGGACCGTGGTATTAACGCTGAATTTAAAACCTGCCTGTTAACAAGCAGGGCAGCCTGAGCCACGATACGGAAACCAGAGGGCCTTCGGCAGTGCCGCGGACGGACGGGGCTCCAGGCATGTGGGGGCGAGCGCGGTGGTTTCCATGACACTGCTAGGCCGAGGCTGCTTCTGCTCGGGGTGACCGGCTATGCGTCCATGTGGCCCATCCACAGGCAGGAGACCCTCACTTCCACAGGAGGAGAAACACAGAAAGGTGAGGCAGGTGTTCTCTGTGCAAGCGTCTTGCAGCCAGCATTTCCCCTCAGTGATCTCCGGGTATCAAGGGAGATGGCCTGAGCCCAGCGTGTCCCCAGACAAGGGTTCCAGGAGGACATGATTCCAGGAATGCTGGGGAGCAAGCAGGTTAGCGCCATGGGCACCGGGCTCCGTCCCGTGGGCAGGACTGGGCATGGCCCGGAGTTGCCCTACCCTGGCAGACATTAAGAAGACATGGGGTGGGCTTCCCTGGTGGCGCAGTGGTTGAGAGTCCGCCTGCCGATGCAGGGGACACGGGTTCGTGCCCCAGTCCAGGAAGATCCCACATGCCGCGGAGCGGCTGGGCCCGTGAGCCATGGCCGCTGAGCCTGCGCACCTGGAGCCTGTGCTCCGCAACGGGAGAGGCCACAACAGTGAGAGGCCCGTGTACTGCATTAAAAAAGAAAAAAAAAAAAAAAAAAGACATGGGGAGAGGACGGCTGTGTTAGGACGGAGGCAGAGGCTGGGGCACGTGGCCAGGAGCCCAGGACGGCCCAGAGTCACCAGGAGCTGGATGAAGCAGGAAGGATCCTCCCCTGGAGCCTCAGGAAGAATTCAACCCTGTTGACACATTGATTTTTGACCTGGCCTCCAGAGCTGTGAGAGATTAAGTTCCTGTTGTTTTAACCCATTTGTGGTCCTGGGTTCCTGGACCCTTGTCTGCTCTGGTTTCCTGCGGCCTCCTGGTTGCCGGCAATCTGTGGTGTTCCTGGCTAGTGGCCGCATCCCTTTGGTCTCTCCATCCATCACCGGCTACCTGACTGTCCCACATAGTAGAGGAGGTTCCCGTAGGGGTTGATTCTGTCCTGATTCTGATGGACCACAACCCCCTGGGGAGGAGAGAGAAGCTGGTGAATGGAGAGAGCAGGAGTGTGGTGCCTGGCGGGCCTGGGGAGCTGGAAGAAACCATCTCCATGATTGACCAGCTGGGTGTCCATGAGGCCAGGGACATGGCTCCTTCCCCCTCCGGCCAGTGGCCTTACTCTCCTCCCACCGTGGGTCAGGAAACCCCAGGGCTTGTCCTGCCCCTGCCCCTGGCCCACTCTCCGCGGGGATCACAGCTCCTGGGCCTCAGGGATGACGCAATTCTCTCTGCTTAAATATACCAACTGGCGGGTAGCGTGGAGCTGGGTGCATAGTAGGTGCTGAAAGACACCTGTTAACCCAACTTATCTCCCCAATACTTGTTCAGACGTGTGCGCACTCAAGGAGGATGTTGTCAACACTGTTTGTCTTGCTGGACCCATGGCCACCTGTGCCACTAGTGACCTACTTTTCTTCAAAATAAATCCACTTGAACTTCAAGCCTGTTTGAAAGGAGGTTTCCTGAGGCAGGTCTGTGATGCTGGTGGAGTTCTCTTTCCGGTCCACACACACTGGAAGAAGCACAGACCTGCCGGCAAGAAGGGTTCTCACCCAAGGCCCCTGAATCCTCAGTGTGGGGCCCATTGGGGGGCGATGGAGGAGCCACACCCTTCAGCTCACCCAGAGCACGGTGGGGGCCATGCTGGGAGGGACAGGGGAGCTGGCTAAATCGGGTGGAAAATCAGTCTTCAGGGCTCCCCGGTGGTCACCGTGTCCCCAGGAAGGCGTGGATTACCCCGGCACTGCCAGGCAGTGTGTGTCTGTATTTCCCAAGGTGATTGGATAGCCGAACAGCTGCTCTGGAATCCATACTTTTGGGAAGGCAGCCCAGGGTCACTGCAGAGCGCTGGGAGGGGCTGCCCTGGGTCCTGGGACGCATGCGCTCAGGCCTCCGTTCTGGTCCTGGCTGTTCGGCCTTGGGGTGTCCCACCGATGTTGCCCAGTCCTGGGAACAGGCTGTGCGGAGTCCCACCTCCCTGCCTTTGTCCGTGCCGTTGTCCTGCCCGACAGGCCCTCCCCACAGTCACAGAGTGGGGCGTGGGGGGTGGAGGGTGGGTATCTGAGGTGGGAAGGGCCGAGGGGCCTGCTCAGCTCCACCCCAGGCCCAGGGCCCGGCTCCAACAGTGTCCAGGAAGGACAGATGGCTGTGGCCCACAGGGATCCTGGGGCTGGGCTGGGCTCTTCACGGCTCCCAAAGCTCACAGGAGCACCGCACAAGGTAGATGCACACGTACAGAAGTGCACACACGTGCACAAACTGTCGTGCTCGTACACACACAGGGACGTGCACGCGGACATGTGTGGTGCTCATACACATGTAGGTTGAAGGCACAGGTTCATACATGTCCTCTTTGCCCGCTCATCTGCCTGTGAAGCAGGTGCTGGGGTCTTCCTGCTCGGAAGCCCCACCTCTCCTGAATCCACTCTGTGTCCGGACCCCTAGTGGCTCCTCGTGGGCTGTTCTAACCTCCACTGGCTCCAGTGCAGTCCTGACTGCGCTGGGGACACAGAGCTGCAGGAGGAGCTGGCCGGGTGCTTGGGGAGTGGAGGCTGGTGAGCTGAGCCTGGCCCAGGGCAGCGGTCTAACTGTAACTGGAGGCCTAGTGGCCGGGGGCAGGGGGAGATGCTGCTGGCCAGGAGTCCCTTACTCCACCTGCATCTGACGGGTGTTTAGGGAGACTCTACTGTGCGCTGGGCTCTGAGCAGCTGTGCCAAGAGGCGGGGCCCTGGGTCTGGGGTGAAGCTCTGTCTCTGAGCACCTGTGAGGTCCTAGGTGCCGTGACCCCGGAGGACCCTGGGGTGAGCAAGATGGGCAAGGGCTGCAGGGACGGCCAGTGGCTGGCTTGAGGGACCCCACCCACACTGCAGGGCCCCCAAGGGAGCTCCTTCTTACTTGATGAGGTGTGGGCCCTGGAGACCCACCCGGGCTGCACTTCTTGGAGGGGGATGCAGTGGCCCGAGGGCAGAGATGGGCCAGGGGCTTGGGATTCCTCCAGGCCTGACAGTTCTCGTGGGCTACCATTCCCAGCTCCGGGAGAGGTGGGGACCGAGGTCTAGATGCCCCACCCTAGTGGCAACCTGAGCTCCAGTGGGTGTTTATTCCCCTCCTGGCCCCTCCCCAGGTCGGTCCACAGAATAGGATGGGTGAGCTGTCCCTTTAGGGTGGGGATCTGGGTGTGGGCTTCAGAGCTGGTGGCCCCTGGCCCTCTGAGCCTCAGTCTCCCTGTCTGAGCAGTGGGGTGGCACGGAGCACTGTACACACTGTCCAAGTTTAGGGACAGTGTTTGGGGGTGGCACAACCCCACCAGTCTCAGTGACGGAGACGGCGCTCTGGACAGCTGGCGGCCGCTCCCACGGGGAGGCTGCTCTCGGCCAGGGCTCTGGGCTGTGTGTATCGGGGCTGGGCCCACTCTCTGTGGCTGTGTCTACTCGGAGCAGCTGGGCAGGCCGGCCGCTTGGGCCGGGGTTGGCAGAGGACAGAGGTCTCCTGGGCCTGGGGTGGGACAGGGGGGCACATAGCCCTATCGGGGTCCCTCAGGCCTCCCATGAGCTCCAGGACCCCCAAGGATGCCCCAGGCCTTAGGTCACGAGGACAGGCACATTCAGAGCTCTGGTCACCCGTCAAAGTGAGTTGTCCTTCATCGAGGTGGAGCTCACAGGGCGTGGCCTTTCGTGGCATCAGGTGTGCAGTGTCCGTCACAGGTGTGGCTGTACTGTGTTCCTTCTCGTCCTTCTGGGGGACTCTCCGTGGCACTAGCCCAGCATTCAGTCAAAACCCTCTGTGGCTGGTTAGCTGGATCCACCTGGTGGCACAGGGCTCTGGGCCTCATTCCTGGAGCCCCCGTTCCAGGAGGGGGAGGGGACGGGGCGTACTGGTGTCCTGTGGTTG
This sequence comes from Lagenorhynchus albirostris, assembly GCF_949774975.1. Taxonomy (NCBI): domain Eukaryota; kingdom Metazoa; phylum Chordata; class Mammalia; order Artiodactyla; family Delphinidae; genus Lagenorhynchus; species Lagenorhynchus albirostris. Next base: position 50,130,345 of record NC_083109.1, read on the forward strand.
CTATAACAGATCGCACGAACTCAGTGCCTTAAGACAGTGACATTTTATTCTCTCGCAGTCTGGTGGTCAGGAGTCCCACACAGGCTGAAATCACGGGGTCTGCTGGGCCGGCTCCTCAGAGGCTCCAGGGCAGAATGGTTTCCTGCATTTTCCAGCTTCTGGAGGTGCCACGTCCCTGGCTCAGCCCCCTCCTCCATGTTCACTCACGTCTCCTTGGCCTCCTCGTCCACTTCTGAAGACCCCTGGGATGACACTGGGCCCACCCAGATAACCCAGGGTAATCCCATCTCAGGTCAGCTGGTGGGCAAATTCATAACACGGCCCCGGGCCCCACGTGGCAGGACCCCAGGGACCCCACCCTCTGTGCTCTCTGTTCCCAGTGCAGCCCATTGGGCCTTGGCACCCCTCGGAACCACCAACCCTTCCCCCAACCAGGCCCTGCAGAGCTGTCCCCACGCCCAGAACCTGCACCCAGGCCAACAGTGTCGTCAGGTGTGGTCCACTCCCCAGCACACATTTCAGCCTCACACGAGTCGTATTGATGGTGGAATTCTGTTGGGGATGTTAAGGGTTGAATTGTGACCCTCTAAAATTCCTGTGTTGAAGTGCTGACCCCCAGTACCTCCAAGGGGGACCTCATTTGGAAACAGGGTCATTGCAGCTATAGTTAGTGAAGGTAAGATGTGGTCATTCCCAAGTGGGGTGGACCCTAACCCAATGGGACTGGAATCCTTCAGAGAAGGTTGTGGACACAGCGCACTCAGGGAGAGCGCCTGTGAAGACTGTCAACTCATTGCCCGGCGCCCAGGAACCGCCAGCAGTTGGATAGAGGCCAGGACAGATCCTGCAGTGCCCCCAGGGGAGGCCCCTGCACTCCTGTCCGCCCCAGGGGCCACTTTTGGAACTCTGACATCCGAGGCAGGGCCCAACCACCTGTCTAAACTCCAGGCAGGGTCACTGTGGGGCCGGGCGCCCCCTCTTCCCCAGGTCTAGTAGAGGGAAGTGAGGCACAGGCAGCGACATGGTTCTCTTTGGCAAAGGGCCTCAGGATTTGCAGGGGTTGAGACTCCCAGCCCCCGAGCCGAACTCTGCAGGAGACCCGAGACTGGTGCATTGCTCCCAGGACTGCAACGCTGGGCACTTGAGAATCGGGCAGAGCCCAGTGCGGAGGGTCCCAGGAAAGAGCAAGCAAGGCGCAGGCTGCAGGGACCTCCGGGCCTCCCCCTCTGTTGGGGCCCCAGCCAGGGCTTCTGAGGGGCCGCTGGCCGTGGGAACTGTGTTCTTGTGGCGCCTGCTCCCCGCCCAATGTCGCCCCAGGGAAAAGTGGTGAAGAGGAAGACACCACCGAGACCACAAGCCTGGAACCCCCAGGGCCTGGGGCCTTGGAGAGACAGGCATGTCTGGAGCGTTGCTCAAATCCACGGGCGTGCGTGCTTCTGTGTGCGCATCGGGTGGGGGGCCGGGCCGACAACCTCGGGAAGCAGGGTCTCCCTGCCCAGGCACCAAGACGCTCCCAAATGCCCTCAGGAATGGGCCCTTTCATAAAATCCTCAAGGCTTCAAACATTCTTTAAACTTTAGTCATGGTGGTGGCCAGGATCCGCCTCTCTGGCCAGCATCCTTCTGTGATGAGCCCTGGATGTGCTCCCTGCGGCTGCCCCCAATCCTGCCCTCTGTCTGCAAGGGACACCTGGCTGGTCCTGGTGTGTGTTACCCTGTGGCGGTGACCCCCCCCCCCCGTCTTCAAGAACAGGTTACAGAACCTCCTTTGGAAAGGCCACTCCTGCTGGTGGTGACCGCTCACATCTCTGTGGACACAAACGGGCAGGTGGGGAGGCAGTGGGGTGTGCGGAGTGCCCGGGTGCCTATCTGGTCTCTGCCATTCACCAGCTCGTGACCTTGGCCTTGCCTCGGTGCTCTCATCTGTAAAGCCAGCCTCCTGCCTGTTTCTGCTGGGGATGAACTTGGCTGACAGGTGAGAAGTTCCTGGAATGTGATCACGGAGGCAAAGGGCATCATTGTGAGTGCATTTCCATCTTTGCTCTGCCTACCGGGAAGCTCGAAGCAGAGGGTGTGACCCACCTCAACTGCCTTGGGGGCTCTGGGAACTCTCTGGACTTCTTGGTTTCTTTTGGTACTTCCTCTTCCTTTCTTCACTCATTATTCATTTTTTTATAATCACTTTTCTTAGATTACTTAACCTGCAGTAATATTTACAATTTCTTTATTATTTTTTGAAACATTTATTTGTTTGTTTGTTTGGCTGCTCCGGGTCTTAGTTGTGGCTGGTGGGCTCCTTAGTTGCGGCAAGCAGGCTTCTTAGCTGTGGCATGTGAACTCTAGTTGTGTCATGCATGTGGGATCTAGTCCCTGACCAGGGATCGAACCAGGGCCCCCTGCATCAGGAGTGCAGAGTCTTATCCACTGCACCACCAGGGAAGTCCCAAGATTTGCCATTTTAAAGTGTAGGATTCATGAGCTTCCCTGGTGGTGCAGTGGTTGAGAGTCCACCTGCCGATGCAGGGGACACGGGTTCGTGTCCCGGTCCGGGAAGATCCCACATGCCACGGAGCGGCTGGGCCCGTGAGCCATGGCCGCTGAGCCTGCGTGTCCGGAGCCTGTGCTCCGCAACGGGAGAGGCCACAACAGTGAGAAGCCCGTGTACCGCAAAAAAATAAAAATAAAGTGTAGGATTCAATTGTTCTTAGGATACTCACTACAGATACTGGAGTTGGGCAACCAGGATCACAATCCGTTTTGAAACACCCTAAAGGAAACCCCAAACCCCTCGGCCATCGCCTCCTCAGCCCCCATCCCTAGACAACCCTAATCTACTTTCTGTCCCAGTGGATTTCCCTGTTCTGGACATTTCATAAAGGGACAATCGTACAGTGTGTGTATTTCTGTATCTGACTTATTTTACTGAGCGTGATGTTTTTGAGGTTCATCCGTGTTGTAGTGTGCGTCAGTACTTCCTTTTTATGGCTGAATCGTATTCCATTGTGTGGATAGACCACATTATGCTCATCCATTCCTCTGTTGGACATTTGGGTTGTTTCCACTTTGGGCTGCTGTGAATCACGCTATGAACATTTGTGCACAAGTTCTTGTGTGAACATATGTTTTCAATTACCTCAGGTGACCACCTGGAAGTGGAATTGCTGGATCTCATGGTAATCCTGTGTTTAACCTTTGGAGGAAGTGCCATACTATTTTCCCTGGTGGCTGCACCATTTCCATTCCCACCAGCAGTGCACAAGCTTCCATGACCACATTCTCCCCAACACTCGTCATTTTCTGGGTTTTTTTTTGTTTTGTTTTCTGCGGTACGCGGGCCTCTCACTGTTGTGGCCTCTCCCATTGCGGAGCACAGGCTCCAGACGTGCGGGCTCAGCGGCCATGGCTCACGGGCCCAGCCGCTCCGTGGCATGTGGGATCTTCCCGGACTGGGGCACGAACCCGTGTCCCCTGCATCGGCAGGCGGACTCTCAACCACTGCAACACCAGGGAAGCCTGTTTGTTTTGTTTTTTGATCCTGGCCATCCTAGTGGGCGTGAGGTGGTATGTCATAGTGGTTTTAGTTTGCATTTCCCAGATGAGTGATGATGTCGAGCATCTTTTCATGTACTAACTGGCCATTTGTGTATCTCCTTTGGAGAAATGTCTATGCAAATCCTTTACCCAGCACTTCCCTGGTGGTGCAGTGGTTAAGAATCCACCTGCCAATGCAGGGGACATGGGTTCGAGCCCTGGTCCGGGAGGATCCCACATGCCACGGAGCAACTAAGCCTGTGCACCACAACTACTGAGCCTGTGCTCTAGAGCCCATGAGTCACAACTACTGAGTCCGCGTGCCACAACTACTGAAGCCCACACTCCTAGAGCCCGTGCTCTGCAGCAAGAGAAGCCACCGCAATGAGAAGCCTGCACACTGCAACGAAGAGTAGCCCTCGCTCGCCGCAACTAGAGAAAGCCCTCATGCAGCAGTGAAGACCCAACACAGCCATAAAAAAAAAAAAATCCTTTACCCATTTTTTAAAGTAGGTGATTTGTCTTCTTATTGCTGAGTTGTTCGAGTTTTCCCCATATTCTAGACACTACTCCTTTATCAGATACATGACTTGCAAACATCTCCCGATCTGTAGGTTGTCTTTTCCTTTTCCTGATGGTGCCTTTGCAGCACAAAAGTTTTTAATTTGGTGAAGTCATTTATCTATTTTTTTCTTCTGTAGCCTACGGTATCTTTCTCAGTTTTTTATCCGAAGGTAATGGACACATTTTGCAAGGTGCTCGAGTCCTTCGTGGGTCTTTCCCTGAGGGTGGTGGGGACGGTGGGCTTGGCGTTGGGTACACGTTGTGGTTGTCAGCAGAGCCCGGGGAGGCCGAGGCAATCAGGGAAGGCTTCCTGGTGGAAGAGGCTGGTCCTTCATGCTGCAGTGTTGGGACCCAACCTCTTCAGCCTGGCAGGGCTCCCTGGTGTGGAAGTGGGACACCAAACCCTCCTCCACGTGTGGTGCTGTCTTCCTCTCCTCCACCTGCCTGCCTTCCGAGCCCCACCTTTCTGAGCCCAGCCCTCGAACGGTGAGCGGAGGACGCGGGGCTGGAAGCACACAGCGTAATTAATTCTGACTTACAGAAGCTGTATTAAATTGGATAGAAACTGGCGAAAATAGGATTAGGAGGGAAGCTGAGCCAAGAGCAAACAGAAGGAAAACTCCCAGGGCCGGGCAGCCCAGCAGCGCTCTCAGAGGCAGGAGGTGGGAGATGGCCTGGACATTTCTGGGCGATCGCGTCATGTCCGAGGCTCGGCCTCCCCACGCCGCCCCACCAGAGGGCTGCCAGCCCCGGCCCGGGGAGATGGGAACGCGGCTGCTCCCCTCCCGGCGACCGGCTTATCTGTGCTGAGCTCACTCAAGTCCGAGGATTAATTTGGAAACAATTAAAATTCTGTGCAAAACAAGCCACAGGCTGGGCTGCCAGGGGGTTGGCACGCACGGCACGGGGCCCTTTCGCCACCAACGCAGAAATCTAATTAGTGTGGGATTAAGTCGGCCACAAATCAGCAAGCAGGGGACCGCTCTCGGAAGGCAGCTGAAACCCAGCGAGGCACGCCGTGCAGGGCCGGCGACAGACAGGGCAACGGCCCGACTGGGCTGGCGTCTCCAGCCCTGGCCGCGCAGACGGCTGTGCCCACAGGCACTGCCTGGCCCCTCGGTTCTCCCGCTGCCCAGCCCACAACCCTTGGCCATTAGCACCCGTGTAAACGGATGGCAAAGCCATCTGAGTCCCAGGCAGAAGGGGCAGGAGGGGCTGAGGTCACTGCAGACTGCCCGGCACTGGGGCTGGCTTTTGCAGCTGTGCTTTGCTGGAGTACATCGTGCACTGGCTGGTCTGTTGCTTTCTCTTTAACTGCATTTTTGGGGTTTGCGGGGACCCTGTCACTCTTTGTTGGGCCACTGAGATGTTCACGGTTGTTTGGCTGGTGTCTGGAGGGGCCAGGGTTTGGCTGAGATGCAGCAGAGCCCAGCACTTTCCCAAGGGCGTGTCGGGTGGGTCCTCAGGTCACCTGTCACCCAGGTGTGTGAGGTTGGGGCCGGACCACCGTGCAGACACAGCCAAAGGGATGCCGGAGCAGCTGTCCTGGACCAGCCCTCCTGGCAGCCTCTGGGGGCCATGGCAACTATTCCCCATGTCCTGGAAGTCAATGGGGGCAGTGGCCCTCTCCGAGGTGTGGTCGGCACCTGCCCTGCACTGCACTTGGACACATCATGGGTCTGGGGCTGGGGATGTGGAAATCATTCTGCTCTGTGTATGAGAACCCCAGGCAGCCGTGTGTCCACCCTGCCGAAGGGGTCCTGACTGGGGTAGAAACCCTCTGAAAGCACAGACCCTCCTCCCAGGAAAACGCCTGCCCGCCCATGGCTTCTCTGTTCCCTCAGGCTCTTCACTGTGTCCTGGGCAACCCCTGGCCAGAAAAACAGCCTCTGCACCAGGACTAGCAAGGTGGATGCAAGTACATTTGTCTAAGGGCTTTTGCAGCTCTGCTCTCGCCCTGTGCTCAGAGCAGGGCGTGTGCACGTGTTTGTGAGCGTGTGAATGCGTGAGCCACTGAGTCGGGGGTCAGTGGGCCGAGGATCTGTACGCAGATGTCTCCCTCCCCCTCGGGGACTTGAAGGCACCATCTCCGGGGGGCTTTCCAGGCATGGTGGATGAAGGCTGGGGGTGCTCTGGAGGGGGAATGAGCAGTGGGGGACCCGGGGCACCCCGTGGTGCCGGGTTCTTGCCTCACCTCCAGAGGCCACACAAAGCCAGCGGGGGACGCTGCTCCTGGTGGCAGGGGACCAGGGCCTGGTGACATCACAGCAACTGGAGGCGGGTGAGGAGGGATCCTTCACCAGTGAGAGATGGGAGGTTGGGAGGTCAGGGCAGGAGGACATCCTTGGACTCCCGTTTTGCGTTTTGCATGTGCTAATGAGTTTGAACTCTGGCCCTGGCTCCAGACTGCTGGTGGGGTCGTGCTGGGAGGGGCTGCATTATCAGCAGTCCCGGGGGCTCCAAGCGAGCGTCTACTGGTCCCTCTGCTGTTTGGAGCCAGGGCACACCAGGAACTGATAGATTAACGTGGCCAGCAGCCCCTCCCCGGCAGGCCGGCCTGGCGCCAGGGGGGCAGAGGGCGGACCCAGCAGACGTTGCCCGCAAGCTGGGAGAGGTACCCAGTTAGCTGGGGTTTGCAGGCTGGCTGACGTGGGAGCGGGGGGGTGGGGGGGCGGCACAGAGGCCTCGATCACAGGCTGGAATACTCCATCTGTGACCCAGTGTTCCCTCCATCCAGAAGGAAAACAGCTACGCCATCGAGACCTCCACGTTTTGCTTCCAAGCCGCGTTGTTGGAGGTTTTCCGAACTTCCACCCGTGGCTTCTGTGCCCAGGGGCCTGTTTAGGGGCGTGGCACAGAAAGTTGCATGTCCCTCACCCTGCAGTGACCCTCACCGGGGTTTCAGGTGATCTGAACACACTTCTGCTTCTGGGCGAATCCCTAGCAAAGTGAGGGAAGTGGGGTTTTCCTGGCTGGAATGCGGGGTGCAGACAGGGATTCTGGTGGCCAAGGCCACCCTGAGTGGCTGACTGGCAATGGGGTACGGGCAGCGGGCGTTGTGTTGAACTGCATCCAGCCCCCTGACTCTGATCAAGGGGCTCAAGCTCTAGCATGGTCCTCCATCCCAGCCTGAGCTTGCTGGTCAGATTGCTGCCCCCAGAATCAGGGTCTCCACATGTCCCTCGGGGTCTGACTTACCACTCACCCTGCCCAGCCCTCACTCCAGCCTCAGCTAGCTCCACAGGGACAGGCCACGCCCTCGAAGGCGTCCTTTCTCCCCCACCCTCCACCACCCCCAGGAGCGGGCGTGGCGGGCTTCCTGCCTGCCCAGTGCAGGGCTCCTGGCCACAGGATGATGGGGATGGTGTCCAGGGAGTGTAGCTGTAGGGGCCCTGGTGAAGGTGAGCCCATGGGGAAGGGTCTGCTCTCCCTCCCTGGGGGCCAGCCAGGGTCCCTGCCCCCAGGGCTGGATGAGGAGCGATTTCACTTCCTGATTTGCCTGGAAAACACCCTGGAGTCCACTTGGCAAGCAGCCGAGGCACCTCTGCAGGACGTTCCTTCCACTTCTAGCGAGAGCAACTGGGCCTGGGGGCCCCACCCTGCTGGATGTGTGGGTGGAATTCCCTGGGGTGAATCATGGGTGCCTGGCTCCCAAAGTGATGGCGCAGCTCTCAGCTCTGCGGGGCTAGGGGTAGGGATGCAGAGCTGGTGGCCAGGCAGCTTCCGCCAGTGGGCAAGGGCCCTTCATCAGGACGTACTGGGCCAGAGATGCTGGTTCCTGCTTCCTGGGGGGACGCAGTGCAGCTGGGGAACCCCGAGTCCCACCTCAGGGCATCTGGGTTGGGCAGGTGGCTCAGATTAGACCACTTCTTGTCCCTCAGCCCTGAGACTGCAGCTGGGGCTGGAGGCTACTGACCCTGAACGTTGACTGGCAAAGTTGAGGCCCAGCTGCGGAGGACCCAGCCTGGTCGAGAAGCTGCGGGGATGGTCCTGAGCAGCAGCTCAGTCAACGCAGCGGGCAGGCTGGCTGGCTGGGCGCTGCAGGGCCCTCCCCAGGTTTCCTCCCTGTCGGACCTGCCCCACCACAGTGCGGGGATTCCACCCCCTGACCAGGAAGGCCACTGGGGAGGTGGGCAGGACCTGCCTCCCAGCTGGTGCCCCCAGCGGATCCCGGCTGTCTCGGAGCCTCAGTCTTCACATGTGTGAAGTGGCCTCACCTACTTCCGGCCTTGCTGAGCTTGGCTCTGCACCCCGTGTAGAAAGAGCCCCGTGCCCCGTGCGTGAGGAGTGGTCACTATGAATATTAATTAGGAGGCAAAAGAGACAGGAGTCAGAAACCCTGGGTTTGAGTCGCAGCCCCACCCCACCAAGCGGGGGTGACCGTGACCTGACACGAAGCCTGTTTCCCCATCTGTGAAAGGGGGCGGCAGCACCCAGCATCCCAGTTGACGTGGGATCCAGACTCAGTGGAGACTGGAGTGCTGGGATGGCGTGGGGCCTGGTGGGAGAAAGGGCCTCTGTGCCCACCCCCAGGTCACAGAAAGATGCAGAAGCTCCCATGGCCTGGCTTCCAGGCAGGGAGCAGAAGGACACGATGGCATCGGCAGGTAAACTGATCCCATGGGTGAGGGCTCGGCTGGGAGCAGCTCACCGGCTGGGATGCCCGGCATCCCTGAGAAGGCCACCTTTCCTGGGGCATTGAAGGCCAGGGTTGCCATGGACACGGCTGAGGGCCCAGGAGGCGCCCTCTGAGGAGCGGTGCAGGCAGGGTGTCTGTGTCGCTCAGGGAGCAGGATGGTGGCTGCTGGGCAAGGGTAAGCCCGTCTCTGTGCCCCAACCCCTTTGAGCAGCAGCACAATGTGGTCAGGACGCGTCACCCAAAAGGATTTGGCAGGTTTCCCACCTACATTCCCCCAAACATTCAAGCTTGTTCCGATAGAAAACCAAATGCAAGGAGCCAGTTGGAAAACATCTTCAGAGGACAGTCTCCTTTTCTTTCTTTCTGAAATGTCAGAGCCATTAACTTTTTCCTCGTTTTGGTGCGACCTTCCTAAGGTATAGCATGGTCGGCTGTCGGACAACCGGGGCTCAGAGGGGCTACTTGGGTCTGCTGACCGTAAATGTGGCCAGTCCAAGTAGAGATGAACCGTCAGTGCAAAATGCTGGCCAGATTTCCAAGACCTAAAAAAAGAACGTAACACGGTAGATCTATGTAACAGAATAATATGCAGCCATAAAAGAGAACGAAGCACTGACACAGGCCACCACATGATGAACCTTAAAAATGTGATGCTCATGGGGCTTCCCTGGTGGCGCAATGGTTGAGAGTCCGCCTGCCGATGCAGGGGACGCGGGTTCGTGTCCCGGTCCGGGAAGATACCGCATGCCGCGGAGCGGCTGGGCCCGTGAGCCATGGCTGCTGAGCCTGCACGTCCGGAGCCTGTGCTCCGCAACGGGAGAGGCCACAGCAGTGAGAGGCCCGTGTACCACAAAAAAAAAAAAAAAAAAAAAAGTGATGCTCAGTGAGAGAAGCCAGACACAGAAGACCACATCGTGTGTGATTCCATTTATGCGAAGCATCAAGAACAGGCAAATCCACAGACAGAGAGTGGATCCGTGGTTGCCAGGGGCTGGGAGGGGAGGGGGGCACTGGGAATGACTTCTCTTTGTGGGGATGAATATGTTCTAAAATTGACTGTGGAGATGGCTGCACAGCTCTGAATATATTAAAAGCCATTGAAGTGTAGACTTTAAGTGGGTGAATTGTACGGTGTGTGAATTATATGTCAATAAAACTGGTTTTAAAAATGTAAACCGGGCTTCCCTGGTGCCACAGTGGCTAAGAATCCGCCTGCCAATGCAGGGGACATGGGTTTGAGCCCTGGTCCGGGAAGATCCCACATGCTGCGGAGCAACTAACCCCGTGCGCCACAACTACTGAGCCTGTGCTCTAGAGCCTCCGAGCCACAACTGCTGAGACGGCATGCCACAACTACCGAAGCCCGTGTGCCTAGAGCCCGTGCTCTGCAACAAGAGAAGCCACTGCAATGAGAAGCCTGTGCACCGCAACGAAGACCCAACACAGCCAGAAATAAATAAATAAAAATAAAATTAAAAAAACTGTAAACCACCTCATTAATAATTTTGATATTAATTACATGGGGCAATGATAATATTCTGGATACACTGGGTGATGGCATCTCAGTTTGGGAAGATGAGGACGTTCTGAGATGGATGGTGGTGACGGTCGCACAACAATGTGAATGTGCCTAACACCACTGAACTGTGCATTTAAAAATGGTTAAAACAGTAAATTTTATGTTATGTGTATTTTACCACAAGAAAGTGGAAAAAACCCAGTCACGCAGCTCTCTGTCCCCAGGTTCTCACGCAGGTGTCATGTCTCTGAACAAGTCCTTATCTGTTTTCTCGGCCCGCCGGGGGCCCGGTCTCCTGCAGTGACACAGGGAGCTGGGCCCACGTTCTTCCACCCGCTGCCTTCAGGATGAATCTGAGTGACAACTGCCGGCGGAAGGGCAGCCCCCTTCCTAGGGGTTGGAAGCTCAGTGACCCGGAAGTGTCGTGCCGAGGGGCTCCCCTGGTGGGGGCAGGGACCCCTGCATGCGGCACAGCGGCTCCTGCCTGGATGGAAGCCCAGCCTCTCAGGCTCCGTGGGGCGCCCTCTCCCCACCACGTGGGGCCCTGAGAGAGACCCCAGGCCCCACGTGCAAGACCCTGGCCAGGGATGAGCCGGCTGGTCTGACGAGGGGCCAAGGGGCCAGTGGACTGTTATGGGGATGGGGGAACCCTGGAACCTTCTGGAAGTCTCGGCCTCCTTGCCCAGTGGGGTTTAACGAAGACAACAGGGACAGCCCACGTTACGCACAGCACAGGCGGCCCAGCTGCTGTGATCATTCTCCTATTTCCACACGTGGAGGGTGGGGGCAGGTTTGCAGGATGCCCCCACCTGGGAGGGCGGCCCCCAGGCCGGAGAGGGGCAGCCCCAGACTGTCTGCCAGACACAAAGCAGATGGCCCCTCTTCCTCTGGAGCCTGCAGACCAGGAGCCCCAGGAGATGCTTGGCGCAGGTCCGGGGAGGCCGGGACCCCCTCTCCAAATTCCAAGACTCACAACTGCTTCCTATCACGGCCGATGCGCGGAGTTTCCGCCCCAGGAAGGAAGTCTGCGTGCTCCTTGGCCTCCTTACGCCTTCCCGCCAGCCAAGCCGCCGCCCCGTGGCCAACAGCTACCTTATCAGCTGACTGTCCCTGTGAGCCACCCCCTACCCCCCCCCCCCCGCCAAGGCCCCCAGAGGCCTCGGCACCCTCACCCTGCCCCCAGGGAAGCCACAGCCCACCCGCCCCTCACTGGCTGCCGGGAGGTGTACGAGCTCTTCTCTGCTCAGCACCATGGACATCTGTCACCTGGGAAGGCCGACTGTGGCCACCAAGCTCCAGACACATGTCTGCCCCGAGGACAGCCGTCTCTCCCTCAGACTCTCTCCACCTCCCCTCCGGGGCCCGACATGCCCCCCAAACTGCCTGGGCCCCGACGACTCATTTTCTCTGACTCGGGGCCTTCTTCCTTCCACAATCCTGCTGCCCCCTCACTCCTGGTCACTCCACGGGCATCTGCTGACCACTGCATCCGCCAGCATGCACAGTGAGCCAGCTGCAGGGCCCGGGAGGGCTCCCAGCCCCGGGGTCCCATGCCTCTCCCTCCCCTGCTCCCCTCGCCCCAGCCAGGCCCGCCCCAAAGCCTCCAGCTGCTCCTCTGACACCCGGCTGCATTTTGGCTGCAGGACCCCGGTACTGCCTGCCCTGATGCCGCATGGCCCATGCTCTGTAAGCGGCTCCTCATTCGTCAGACACGGTTTCCTGACGCAAGGTCTCTGCTCACATCCCGGGACACTCCACAGGTCCCCTCAAAATTCATGTCCACCCACAACCTCAGAAAGTGACTTTATTTGGAAATAGGGTCTTTGCAGATTAATCGAGTTACGATGAGGTCAGACTGGCATGGTGGAGGCAGGGTGGCTGGTGTCCATGCCGGAAAAGAAAACCTAAACACAGACGCAGAAGGATGGCTGTGTGACGACGAGGCAGAGACGGGAGGGACGTGGCCACAAACCCAGGGACACTGGCAGCCCCAGAAGCTGGACGAGGCCGGAGGGAGCCTCCCAGGAGCCTCAGAGGGGGCCGGGCCCTGCGACACCTTGATTTCAGACTTCTGGCTCCAGACTTTGAGATTAATTTTCGTTGTTTCAGGCCATCCAGCCTGTGGTCCTTTGTTACGGTGCCCCAGGACTGAGTGGCTGCCCCACTCACCCCTGTTCTGTCCATGCGGCTGGCGGGGCTCCCAGACCCAGCCCGGATCTGGGCCACTGGGTTTGAGTATGGCCATGCTGCCCCGGGCCCTGTGAGCATCTGTAAGATGGGGTGAATGTGGGGCCGAGGGTGTGGTGTCACCCGACGTCGGTGCCAGAGGAGGCCTCTCCTTGAGGGGTGCCCCGCCTGGCCCTGACAGCCCCCTCCCTTGGCGGCTGACGGGCTGCGCCTCCTGGTTTAAATTGCTGCCTGGTCGGGTTCCCGCTGCTCCCCAGCGGCCCCCCTGGCTTGGCAACGAGATGCCCTGGTCTCTTTTTCCAGCGGGTGTGGGCCAAGCGGAAAATGACCTCAGAGGGTGGGGAGGCCGGGGAGGCCTGTGGAGCTCAGAGGGCATCCTGGGGGCTGGGCTGGGGGTCCCCCAGCAGGAGCCCTGCCCTGAGCACCATACCGGCAGCCCAGGGCTCTGCAGTAAAGCGGGACTCTTGCATTCACAGCCCCTGAGAAGACCCCTTGCCATTCAGCCTGGTTCGTGTCGGCCTGTACCCAGGGCTTGTCTGGGAGGAGGTGGGAAGGGGGCTGAAGTGGGCGGCACTCCCATGACCTGGACACCAGAGCGCTGGCCACACGGAGCGAGAGGGCTCAGTCGGGGCTTGGGTGTCCAGCAGGGCTGTCTGCGGCCACCTAGGTGGGGAGGAGGTCAGAAGTTGCAGCTCTGGGCCGCGGGTGGGAGCACATGGCTTCACAGCAGGATGGCCCCTCAGTCAGGGGCCTGCCAAGGAAGAGAACCCCCTCCTAAGACCTTTACACCAGAGGGAGCTGAGTGACTCTTGATGGGGGCGTGGAGGAGGGGTGAAGCACGCAGGGATGGGCAGCAGCCGCCATGGCCACACCTCGGCTGGAGGGACGGAGAGGGGGCCAGGGCTGTGCTGCTGGTGAGACAGTGTATGCAGAGACGGTGGGGAGCCCACAGCCTCCCTCCAGGCCCACCTCCCCAGGGACTGGGGCGCTGAGATGGGAAGGGAGGGAGCTTCTGCACTATGGGCCTGGGGCTCAGAGAGTCTGGGGAGACGCGCTGGGCAGGTGCCGGACGTGCAGCCAGGTGACCCAGGTGCCTAGCCTGCGTTGCTGGGGGACCCCCGGCTTGGTGGGCAGGAAACGAACAGCCCACCCACGTGGAGGGAGGTGGCTCCCTGGGGTGGTGGCTGGCAATCCTTGGTGTTCCTTGGCGAGTGGCCAAATCACTCCAATCTGTGCCTCTTCTTCAATGTGTCTTTTCTGTCTCTTATAAAGACTCGGCATTGGGTTTAGGGCCAACCCGGCTAATCCAGGCTGACCTCATCTAGAGAACCTTATCCTAATTGCATCTGCAAAGACCCTTTTTCCAAATATGATCCTATTCACAGATTCTGGTGGACATAAATTTTTTTGGGGGGTGGGTACCATTCAGCCCTCTGCAGCCAGGCGCACAGACGGGTCCAGAGAGGATGGGGATTGGAATCCACCCACGCCCTTCCTGTCCCTGGTGCCCCTCAGCATTGCCGGACAGAGGTGGCTGCCTGACATCTAAGTCCTTGCAAGAAATAGCCCAGGCAAGACTTTGGGAATGTGCCCACCTGCAGAACCATCCACCAAATTCAGAGGGCGGGGAAAGGATGACTCGGGGTGTGCGTGAGTCCCTCAGGGGAGGGCCAAGCCTGGGCTCAGCCCCCAGGCTGGTGGCTTTGCCTCTATGAGCCCCTGAGAAAGGAGCTGAAGGCTCTGTTTGCCCTCCCAGGCCCAGTTAACTTTACTCATTTATCCATTCGTCCATCCATCCAAATATACATCTGTCTACCTGTTCACCCATCCATCGATCCATCCATCCGTCTGTCCATCTATTAACCCATCCAATCATCTGTTTTTCTGTCTGTCCATCCCTCTGTGTGTCTGACCTTGGGTGACTGATGAATGGGCAGCGGGGGGAGCCCCAGACAGGTCTCGCAGTCCACCCTCCTCCCAGGGCCTTGGCTTTCCCACCGGCCACCAGGCAGACAGCCCAGCCACAGCTGCGGGCTCTGGGTGGGAGTCTGGACCTGCTGGCCCCGGCCACTGCAGCTGAGAACTGTTTCCAGTTTATAGCAGTGTAATTACTCACCCTCCTTTGGACTGAGGAAAACTCAGGGTGGGAAGATGTGTCTGCTGGGCCAAGCTGATTCAGACCAAGGAGAGGACAGAAAGGCTGGACGAGGGTGCTTTGGGCAGGAGAGCAAGGGCGTGAAGAGGTGGCTGGGAAAGGGCAGGGGCTCCAGGTGGGAGAGGCTCCTGCATGCTCCCAGCATCCTTCAGTCTAGACTTGGCTGGGGCCTGCGGGCGCAGTGCCAGCCTTGGGGGGGTGGGCTTGGCTGGGGAGGGGAGCTGCTGGCCAGGGCGGCCAGGCTGCCAGGGCCCTGGGAACCCAGCGAGGGGGATGCTGGGCCCAGCATGGGGCTGGCTTCACAGTGTGGATCCATCACCAGTGCGACTGGACAGAGGCCTGGAGGGGCCTGGACCCGAGTGGACGCCGCCTGGGGTGCAGTGACTGACACTCTCTGACCCCGACTTGACACCATCTCCACCAGCCTCCTGAAGCCAGCAGGGATGAGCCAAGGTTGCCGGCCTTGGAGGTGACCCTCGGGGTGCCCGGAGGGCTGGTCTGGAACTTCGGGAGGAGGGTTGGCTACAGGCAGCTGCAAGGAGTCCGGTGCCTTGGCTTCAGATGAGACACTGGTTTCTGGAGGGACATGAGGAGAGGACGTTTGCCACCCAAATGGCCTCTTCATACTTCCCTGGGAGATGCAGGGGTGGAAACCAAGGCTCAGGTCCACGCAAGTGGGAAGTGGCAGGGCCCACGTCTCGGCCGCCTGTGTTGCCACTGCGGACAGAGGCCGGTGAGGGGGCAGGGTCCCATCAAGAGCTCCATCCTGGAGGCCGTCAAGCCGGCCACCAGCCCCAGGAGCTCGGTGAGCAGGGCAGCGGCCTCTCCTGTGGTCCTGCCAAGCCCATGTGTGCTCGGGGCAGTGGCCTGATGTCCCCCGCCTCCAGGCGTGTGCCTTGGTGGACAACAGAGCTCTGTTTGGAGCTGGATGAGTGGGCATGGGGGGAGAGGAAGAGACCAAAGGGCGGAGATGGACCAGCATTGGGGAGGCTGCCTGCCAGCCCGCCATTAACCCCTTAAGGCCTGGCTGCGAGCCAGGGAAGGGTGGGCCAGCTCCTGGGCACACAGTGGTTCCCGGGGCAGATCTTAGCTCAGCACCTACTGTGTGCAGTGCAGGCCTGTGCTGGGGCTGGAAAGGGAGCAGGGTTCCCTCATTCGCTTTGCCTCTCCCTCCCAGGAGGGCATCTGCATTTATTAAGCACCTCCTGTATGCCTGGGTGCTCAGGAATTGTCCCCTAGCCCTGGTCTCTGCCCTGCACAGGGGACCAAGAGAGGACACAGCCAGGCCCACTGCGGTGCTTCCCTCCACTCCTTCCGCAGCCAGCCAGTCTGGGGACCCTCTGGACACTGGAAGGACCCCAGGAGTTGGCACATAAACATCCCGGGTTCCCACCCTGCAGACGGAGCCAGGAGCCCCCTCGCTGGCTGCTGCTCCCTCTCCACCTCCTCACAGCCCTGCACAGCTCCGGGAGCTGGGGCCTTGCCTGGGGTCTGACTCTGGGTGGGGGATGAGGCCCACCTCTGGGACTCCCACCCGGGGGCTCACAGGGCCTAGCTGGGGTCTCCACAGTCCCCCGCGTGCACGTGGCTGGTTTGCATGGGATCTCAGAGTGGGAGGGGGGCTGGAAAGCTTTGCCTTCCGTGGGTCTCCAAGTTCAGGGAGGGGTGTGAGAGACCACCCCTGACAGCCCAGGGCTCTGTCAGGGTGTCCCCCTACCTCTGGGAACCTTAAAGCTGAGGGAGACGGTCCCAGCCAGGAAGGGGGCTGTATGTCCAGCAGCTGCCCTACAGAGGGGACCCCTGGAGCTGAGTTTCCAGGGGGAGTCGCCCAGTGGCCATAATTCATTTCAGATCGCCGTCTGCAGCATTGCCAGCCCTGAGCATGTAATCGCCCCGTTTCCGACGGCCGGCGATTTCTGCACACTTGTAATTAGGAGGACTCATTCCCCTCACCGCGCCAACCTCAGGCTCCAGCCGAACAACTTCCGAAGGAAGCCCTGGCCGTCTGCGGGGACCGCGCGGCTTCCTGCGGGAGAGCCCGGAATCCCGGAGGCGCCGAAATGAGGAGGGGGCAGAAGGGGCGCCAGCCCGGAGGACGCCTTGGGAGGGGCTGCCGCTGTAGCCCACCCTGGGGGCCCCGAGGGGACTGCTGAGAGGCGGGATCTGCCTGAAGGCGCCCCTCGTCCCTGGGAGGTTTGTGTGTTCACTGCTTTGGGGATTTGGGACAATTTTGTGCAGTCGTTTGTGGTTTTCTTTGGTAATTGCTGGTTACAGCCCGTGACTGAGAAGGACTGAGGCCAGAGGGCTGGAGGCTGGCGGCACCTGGCCGGTGGTGCCAGGAGGGTCCCAGTGCAGGCTGGGCTTCCCCCCCAACAGGTGGTTTCTGCTGCGAGCTGGGTCTCCCATCCCATCCGGTCAGCCAGGTGACCCCAACATGCCCCTGCACCTCCATGGGGTCATGTGTCCTCCATCAGCCGGTGGAGGTTCTGGGAGCCCCTGGGGCAGCGGCAGTAGCGACACGTCTCATAACTTGGCCACTGTGTTGGGGTTCAGGGTCAGGTTGGGGCGCTGGGGAGTATAGGTGCTAAGCCACGAGAAGTGGCGCCCTGCATGTGTCCTGGGTGTCCAGTGTGCTCAGCCCTCTTTCTGGAGCTGCCGTTGTGGTCACCAGAGGATCTGACCCCACCAGGGTCCCCTGAGTGAGACAGACTTCCCTTCCCGCCCGCACTGCAGCCCCAGGTGGCTCTGTGCCACAGGGAGGAGACCAACGTCCCCACAGTGGGAGACGTCAAATCTTAGCCAAGAGGCTGGCTTGAGAGCTCCTTCCTTCTGTTCGTGACTTTCAGTACTTCCGTGTATCGACTCAGCCCAGGTGACAGCAGAACCCACCGAAGAAACACACCCTGATGCTTCAACAATGAAGGAAGAAGTGGCCGGGCGCCGGACTGCAGCGATGACCATTTGTGATGAAAACATTTGCACCGGAGCACTGAATTGTTTCCTGCCTTCTCAGGAGGCTGGACTCCGGGAAGGGTGGTCTGACCCGCTGCACAACCTTCAGCTTTAAGGTTGGGACTTGGAAATTTCTGGTCTTGCTCACGTTCTTTATCTTTTGCATAAAGCTTTAAACATTATTATGCAAATAAGACATGCTCATCACAAAACTCAAGTACAACAGAGAGAAGCCCCAAATTTCTACTGCAGTCCCAAACACACAAGTATAACTCTGGGGAACTTTGGGGTGCATGTCTCTCCAGATGACTTTCCTATAAATGCATGTGGAATGTATTCATTTACTAGTTGTAAAATCTTGCAGAGCAGCATGGAATCCAGCCTCTGTAATCCTGTGTGCACAGCCAGCATCCAAGGTGGTCCCAATGGTTCTCAGACGCCGGCGTTCCCACTCAGTGTGGTCCCCGTGCACTGAGGAGGGCTGGGCTGCGTATCTGGTGGGATACTGCAGAGTGACAGAGCGTGACTTCTGAAGCCAGGTCCTAAAAACCTCTCTAGAGTACTCACCCAGAGAGATGCCGGCCGCCGTGCCGGAAGGATGCTTGCGGGGTGCTCACCCCCCAGCCCGCCTGCAGCACTGACCTGCCAGTCCCAGAAGCGAGAGGTGGGCCCCCTTAGAAGTGGACCCTCCAGCCCCGTCTCAGATGATACAGCCCAGCCGACAGCTTGACCGCATCTTCACGAGGACCCCGAGCCAGAACCCACCAGCTAAGCTGCTCCCAAGATCCTAGACTCAGAACCTGCGTGGACAGCAAGTGTTTGTAGTTATTTTAAGCAGGTAAGTTTGGGGACGATTTTTTACACAGCTGCCCTAGTGCACTAAGGCCTCCCTAACAAAATCCCACAGACAAGGTGGCTTAAACAGCAGAAATGTATCTCGCACAGTCCCAGAGAACACAGAAGTCCCGAGTGACAGAGATCAACGCGTCAGCAGGGCTGATGCCTCCCGCAGCTTCTCTCCTTGGGTTGCAGACGACTGTTTTCTCCCCATGTCCCCACATGGTGTCCCTCTGTGCGTGTGTGTGTCCTGATTTCTTTGTATAAGAGCACCAGTCACATTGGATTAGGGTCCACCCATATGGCGTCATTTTACCTTCATCACCTCTTCAAAGACCTCATCTCCAAATACGGTCACATCATGAGGAAGTGGGGGTTAGTATCTCAACATAGGAATCTGGGGGGCACACTCGGCCCACAGCAACAGCAGTGGATAATACACCACGCTATACTTTTTGGCCCTGATTCTGGTCTTTGCCTTATTGAGACGTTATTTTGCCCGATGAGGTGTACCTCCCCTCTATAGGTATTTGGGTTATTTTTCTGCACTGTGACCACTGTTGGGTGGCGGGCCACATCCCTGCACCCCTGTCCTCTTTTGACTTGTTTCAAATCGGTCCCTGGGAATGCGGGAGCTCTGGCAATGGGCGAGGGCATCTCTGGGTTTTCGCTCCAAAGCTGCACCACATGGCCTTCCTGGGAGTAGGAGGGAGGCCTTATTCTCACATCCCTCTTTTGTCACTGGTCACTTGATGACCGTTTTCCGGTGAGGTTGGAGGTCATGCCCCTTGGTAGAATCCCCTGCCCCTCCCGCCCCTGCTCAGGTGTCCAACAGAAGCATTGGCTGCCGGCGGACTTTCTGGAGAAGTGCTGTCCTCCCAGAGGGAGCTCCTGTGGCGCTTGGGGCTGGAAGGGCTGCCAGCATAAGTCACACTGACTCGCTGGCACATTCCTTCCCTCATTCACACAGTCGTTCATTCACACATTCATTCATTCACTCACAAGGTCGTTCACTCATTCGCAGAGCTCCTGCTGAGTCCTCACTGTGTGCCCAGCCCAGCCCCAAGTCCTGGGGACACGCCGTGAACATTCCCAGAGCTTGCTTCACGTGTGGCCTGATCTGGTCCTCCTGCCTGCCCGCCTCCTGCCCACACTCTGGCTCCCCTGGGTCCCTGAACTTGGCAGAACTCTCCAGACAGCCTGCTCCAGATACCTAAAGCTCCAAGGAGCCCATGGCCTGGCCCAGGTTTCCTCACAACAGCCCGCTACGGCTTGTACTGTTGGCCTCTCCCTTTCCAGGTGGGGAAACTGAGGCAGAGGGGCCCAGTGACGAGCCTGGTATCAGAACCAGGAAGCTGCAGAGCTGGATTCAAACCAGGCCGCTGGCAAGTCTGGGGTCTTAAGCTCCTGGTTTCCTGAGCCTGAGGCCTCGGCTCCCTCCGTAGGACAGGTGACAGAATGCTGGGTTCCCTACACCGTCCCTGACTTTACCCTCAGATTAGGGAAAGGCTGAAGAGAGTCCAGAGGAGGGACCTCCCTTGGCAGCTCTGCTGCTCGACGTGGAATCAGGGCCTTCTGACCGGAGAGACCCCCGCTCCTTCCCCAGCTCGGGTAGGACGGGCCTCAGGGCAGCCACACCTGCTGTGGCCAAGACTGCACACGCACCCTCAAGCCCCACAGAGACCCCGGGAGATACGAGTATTATCATTCCTGCCTCACATGCAAAGACAGGGCTCAGAGAGGTAAAGCAACCTGGGCAATGTCACACAGCTGGTGGCTACGCTGGACGTTGACCCCCGTCCAAGCCCAGCTGCAGCCGCAAAAGGAGGAGCCTCTGTCTTTGGGCTGTAAGGAAACAGCTCTTGGGAGAGGAGGCCCGGCCCGGCCGTGGGAGCCAGCGTGGGACCTTGGGGCATAGCCGTTCCCACTCCGTAGGGTGCGGATGTGTCCCGCTCCACGGCAGCCAGGAGCCAGCAGGGTCTGGGGTCCCCTGGGGCCCAGAGGCTGGAAATTTCCCTCTGAGATGACAGCCAGCCCGAGACTGCCGCCAGGCTGGCCCACCGCGGCCCCAACGTGTAATTAGGGAAGTGGGCTTCCAGCGGGGGGCCGCGGAGCCCTGGTGAGACAAACAGCCAGAAGCCCCAGCCTGGCGTCCGAGGCCGAAGCCGAGTCAGCAGCTGCCTGCCAAGCCCGGAGGGTGTTTCCACCCGACACCCTGTGCTGCGAGGGGGTGTGCGGCCGCTCCGGCCAGGGTGCCTGAGGATGGGGCCCCCAGGGGCCGCCAGCGGGTGACGCCAGAGCCTCCTGCCCAGGTTAGGGAAGACTCCTCTGTCCTGGGGACCCCGCCCCCACCTGCCCCCTGAGAACCACCGCCCCCCACCTTCCCCCTGAGGACCCCCATCCCCCACCTGCCCCCTGAGAACCCCTGCCCCCACCTGCCCCCTGAGAACCACCGCCCCCCACCTTCTCCCCGAGGACCCCCATCCTGCACCTTGTCCCTGAGGACCCCCATCCCCCACATTCCCCCTGGCTCCCTCCTTCTCCCCCTCCTTCCTGCCTCCCTCCCTCCCTCCCACTCCCCACTTCTCTTTGTAAGTCCAGGAATTGAAGGGCATGTAAACTCTGTCTTGCCTGGTGGCGAGCTCACTGACTCACTGTGTGAGCACCAGTTGGGCGCCTACCTGTACATCAGACAGAATCCTGTCAACTCTCCCAAGTTGTCAACCTTAAAGCTGCTTCCTATTCTCTTCACTGTGTGGCTACGATCCTCCCAACCGAAGTTCCTGATTTGTCTCCTTCCCGATCACCCAGCATCACCATGAACTCCCACCTGACCACCTGGGTCCCCCCACAATACGGTCCCCGGGGCCCGTGAGCTGGACTCAGTGTGAGGGGCTGCCTGGCTGCTGCGGAGGTCCTGCGTGCTCTGAGGGGTCCTGTGACCGTGTGACTGCCAGGAGCTCCCACATCCCGGCCTGAGAGAGGCTTCCCTCCATCAACATTCCTGAGCCCTGTGCTCCCCAAAAGCAGTGACAGCTAAGAAATCCCATCCTTTCACGTTCCCACTAAGGGCCAACCTCCCAGGACCACCTGTCCCTGCGTCTTCCGAGTTCAGACTGTCTCCCCTCTCCCGGTGGCTTCTCCGTAACTGAGGCAGGCCACCATCTGTCACTAATTTTAAACCTTGTCCTGTGCAGGTTGCCAGGTTGCTCCCGAGGTATTTGACATGTCAGTGAAGCACCTATGTCAGTCTCCTCCATGAGTTCTGGCCTTGGCGTCAGGCACCGCAACTTGACTGCAACGTTAGTGCTCATTTTCTTGTCCGTATTAAGAGCTTGCATCCCCTTGGCATTCACTTTGTGTGTGGTGTGAGGTAGGGATCTGAGTGTACGGGTATTTATGGGTAGACAGTTGTCCCCTTGCTTCCTTCACCAATTCCCAATGGGCTAAGTTCCCTGTGTGTGAGATCTGTTGCTGAACCCTCTGTTCCAATCCATCAACTCAAATCAACCCGCAAAAATGAATTTAATCAGCCTGGTTATGTGTGACTCCGAAACAGCTGGTTAATTCAGTGAAAAGAATCACATGCCAGATGTAGGCAGATCATGTAACCAAATGGCTAGGTCACTATTTTCAGTTTAGCCGGGGATTCTGATGGTCACTCATTAACAATTCATGGAGTATCACGTGCTGAATGCCTCCCGAGGGTCAGGGCTGGACTAGGCTGTGGGGCCGTGGCAGTGAATGGAGCTCAGGTCCAGACAGTCTGAAAGGAGGAGACAGATGACCAGGGAGGCAGACACATGAGGTCACTGAGGGTCAGTGCTGGGAGAGGACAACACAGTGTGGGCACAGTGGCTGGTCAGGAAGGGCTTCTCAGGGGATGCTCTAGACCAAATACTCGTGTCCCCCAAACTCTTGTGTTAAATCCTATCCCCTAGGTCATGGTGTCACGAGGTAAGGACTCTAGGAGGTGACTAGTGTCCTTCTAAAAGAGACCCTCAAGGTGCCCTTGCCCCTTCCTTGAGGAGGACACAGCAAGAGGTCGGCCATCTATGAACCAGGGAGCAGGTCCTCAGCAGACACAGAATCTGCCGGCACCTTGACCTGGGACTTCCAGCCTTTGGGACTGTGAGAAATCAAGCTTTGCTATTTAAAGCACCCAGGCTGGCGCTGTTTGTTATAGCAGCCTGAGTGGACTAAGACATAGGAGGTGGCCTCTTTGCCTGGATCTGATGGACAAGACGGAGTGCATGTACAAAGCTCTGGGGTGGAGACGTTACAGGAAGAGCAAGTGCAAAGGCCCTGGGGCTTCACATCACCTGGTCAGTGTACCAAGCAGGGAGGGAGGCAGGGAGGGGCTGTCGGAGAAGCAAGAGGCGTTGATCCTGGGAAGCAGGAGGCCCATGAGCAGTGAGAGGGCAGCAAAGCTGCTGAGACATCCTGGTCACCAGGTCCTTCCTGCATGTGGCCACAGTAACCCAGAGCACCCTCCTCACAGACGGGGCCCAAGTGGAAGGAGGCTGAGCCACTGCCTTGCACAGATGCCTCCAGTGACCCCCCTCAGTGGCCCTGTGAAGCCCAAACACCTGAGCCCAGTCCTTGGGCCCCTGGGTCGAACCCCAGCCCACCCACTGCATGTCTGCCAACTGCCAACATGCAGTTTCCCCATGCTGCCCTCCTGGCCGGGGACACCCAACTCATTCAACTCATTCAAAAGCCGAACTTGTTAGCATATTTTAAAATGTGGGAAGAACTGGGGACAGGCCATTTGGTGTCACTCTGCAGCCACGAAGCCCACGTTTCAGGGGACACTTACAGTGTCCAGACAGACACACTGTCCACCTGGAGCTGATGGGCTGGGGCAGCTCTGGGCAGCTGGCAGCAGCCCCGCTAGGGGCAGGGGCCAAGCCGGGTCCTCAGTGGGACAGCACGGGCCCCACCTGGCCCAGCTCCCTCCTCTCTTGGCCAGGGTGGGGGTGGGGGGGCAGTGGGCAGACGGAGCTGAGTGGGAGGCGGGGCACACTGGGGCCTCTGGGAGCGTCAGGCTGCCCCCTGCCCGGAGCCTGCCCCCTGCCCGGAGCCACAGGGCGTGACGGGAGGGAGCGGGTAATTGGGCTCTGGCTGTGATTCGGGCTGGGGGGGCAGTGGGGGAGCCGGTTTGCTCAGCATTAAGCCTGGCTCCACTCCGTTGGCTGTGGAATTCCTCCTCTGATCCAGCTCCAGATTGGCCCAGCAAGAAATTGGGGGAGAATTGATTTGTGCCACATCCAGGCGACCGCAGGCAGGGAGCCCCCTGCCCATCCCCCCCATCCCGCCCTCGCCCCTCCCTACCCTCCCCACGCACCCCTGGACAGCCTGCTGGCGCCACTGTGAAAAGCAGAGCCAGGACGGTGGGTCAGGCCCGCCTACAGGGGTCTTGTCATCCCCAGAGGCAGGAGCCCAGCAGGGTCTCCACGGGGCTCGCTTTGCCAGCCAGCACTGTGTCAGGCACGAGACCCAGGGATGATGGACACGCCCTGGCCTGAGTCCTCCAAGGACAGGGACATGCCTGTGGGGAGTGTCAGAGACTGGGGCTGTCACCGGGCCTGGGCAGCCAAAGTCGGGGTTGAAGGGAGAGCACGGATGCAGCCCGGTTCCCTTTCTTTGGCTCTTTCACTGCCCACTATGAGCTACAGGGAGGAGAGGGAGGCCTTAGGCATGCTTCCTGGAGGAGGCAGCCTTGAGCTGTGCAGTGGGGATGGGGATGGTGGAGCTTGGCTGGGCAGGGACGAGAAGGTGAGACCCGCGGCCCCAGCCAGGCTGCGTGTCCCCCCTGGGCCAGGCCTCAGTGAGGCGGCTCCGCGGGCCAGGCCCAGGGCGGGCAGCCCTCATCTGGCTCCGGCTTTGGTGAATCAAACGTGCTCTTCCCACGGGCCCTGCAGCGACCGCCGTCTCATGGCTGGCTGAGCGCTCTCAATTGCCTGGAACGTCTCTCCCTGACACCCCGGCTTCCCTGAATGCCGGAGTCGCCCCAACAGGCTGGCATTGTACGCCGAGCCCCTTCTGGAGAGTCAGCCCCGGAAGGCCTCCTCGCTGGCCGGGCCAGGGACAGGAGGAATCGGGCAGGGGCCGCCAGGAGGCTAAGCCAAGATGCTGGGGAGGGGTAGGCCCCAGAAAGGTCTGGCTTTCAGAGCCAAGCAGTTTGCCTGCCCCTCGAGGTAGCGGACGAGGGGAGGTCTGCGGGGACCCAGCTCCCCAGCCCCCCGGCCCCCCGGCTCCCCGGCAGTGCAAGAGGCGAGAACAGGAGTCTCAGAAGGGATGATTCCTCCTTGGGAAGAGGCCGAAGTGGGGCTGGTCCAGCACAGGCTGCCCCACGCTGATCCTGCCAGCACCAGCCCCGAGGCATCAGTGGGCTCTGGGCCTCGGTTTCCCATCTGTGAAGTGGGGCCATCTGGGTTCTGCTCAGTTGCCCAAGGCCCTTGTGCAGAGCTCATGTGAGGCAGGTGACCCCTACCCATGGCGGCCATTTTTGGGCCTCCCTCGGCCCCCTGACCCCCATGATTTTGTGTTCATGGCCGGGGCTGGGCTGCCCAAAGGTGTGGGTTAGTGTCCATGCCCCTGCGGTCCTGGGGGCGTCCAGGCCCAGGGCCAAGTCTTATTTTGACTGAAATCCTGCTGTTGGGGCTGACTATTCCTGCCTTTCATTTCTGTCACATCCTGTACATTAAAACTCCATTAACTCGAACCTCTTGTTTTGAGGGACAACTGTGCCAACAGCAGCTGTGAGGCCCCCGGTGGCAATGGAGAGGGACCGCCTGCCCACTAGTCTGGGCTCCAGGCAACCCCCTCTGACTGCCAGGCCCAGAGCCCCAGGCCGGCCGGGGAGCTGTGGTGAAACTGGCCCAGCGTCTGGTTGCAAGAGCCCTGACTGACCATCGGACCGGCCAGCCTCTCCGCCTGGCTCCAGCTGTCCTTACCTAATGCCACTTTGGGGAGGGAGGCTGGGTGGCCGCCCCCATATGTGTTTCCAGCCGGTTTGGGGTGGGGGGCCGGGTGAGAGCCAAGCCCCAGCCTCCTGCCTTTGCGGGAGCAGACTGCCCAGTGTCCAAACCGGGGCGGCCAGGCGCCGGCTCGCTGCTTGCAGGACAGGCCCTTGTGGGGGCAGGGCTGGGAGGAGTCGGGGGCCAAGGAAGGCGGCAGGCCGAGCCCCTCCTGGTGTCCCTCCCTGCCAGGTGCTGGAAGACAGGCCCAGCTAGGTGGGGAGGGGACTTCCCAGGCAGGGCCTGCGGAGGGGAGAGATTTTTGCCTTGTATGTTGGCTCTGAGAGGAGGGATGACCAGCCCTGGCGTGGTGCTTACCCCAACCTGGCCTGTCCACGGGTTAGCTCATGTCACACTCTCTGCCACCTCCAGTGTGATTCTGGGGCTCTCTGCATTCCACGGACGGGGAGACTGAGGCACAGAGAGGGAACGTCCACTGTCCGAGGCCGTAGGTTGCAGAGAGGGGGTGTCTGCGCTCAGCTCTCTCCAAGGGGCTGTCCTACTGCCCGAAAGTGTCTAGGGGCTGCCCTGACTCTGGGGGGCCTCCCTGTCATGCTGGGCCCTCCTACTGCCCACTTCCTGCCCCTCTTGCCTCTCACCACCTCCAGGAAGCCGCCTGGACTGCTCTGCTCAGAACTGGCCCTGTGTTCCCAGCCCCAGCCACTGGCAGGCCACAGTGCGGGCATCCACGTCCCGGGCACGGCCGGGCACTGGCCTGGGGCCTGGGGCGGGGTGGAGGCCGCCTCACCACATGCTGTCCAGGCCGAGCAGGCGGGGCCAGGGCTGGGAGAATAGGCGCCTTCATGCTGCAGCCCCGGCTCCGTGTGTGCTGCGCCCCGGCCCAGCCCGGCCCACCCGCACCGCGCCCCCCCACTGCTGCTGGTGCCCGCGGTGCCCTCCTCCGCTCTCGCGGCTGGCGGCAGGGCCTCCCCGTGTGGGACCGGGCAGCCACCTGCTGCCCACAGCCGCAGCCACACAATGGGGCCCTTGTGAGCCTGCGGCCGGCGGGTGGCGGGCAGTGCCTCCCGGCCCACCCCAGGCTCAGAGCCCTGTTGTATGAGGCGGCCGTCCTGGCTGGGCAGCACGGAGCCGGATGGGCGGGCCCCACTGCCCTGGGCCACAGATGCCGGGCCCTGTGCCCCCGGTCCGGTGCGGTTCCTGTCCCCGAACCCCATTATGGTGAGGCGGGCTGCCGTCCTGAGGCGGGCTCATCCAGACAGAGGGCTCCGTGCCAGGGCCCCTTCCTGAGGAGTCTGGGGTGGCCGGCAGCTGAGCACCCACTGTGTGCCGCCATCCACTCCTGGCTTCACCTCGACCCCCAGAGCTCACCTCCTCGAGGCCAGGGCAGGGCAGGAGGTGGCTGGCCATGCTTGGTGGGTGCTAAAGCTGCCCCAGGAGTTGTCCTGCTGTTCCCAGGGGCCTGGGGTGGCCCGTGGACACATCCTCCCAGGGAGGGGTCCCCAAAGAGCCTGCCAGGTGCTGCTCTGGGGACAGCCACCAGACTGAGGGCTGGCAGTGTCCCCGTGTGGGGCCGTTGGGACACCTAGGTGCAGACAGCTCAGGATATGGGGTTTGGGGTTCAGAGCTGATTTGCTTCTTGTTGCTGCCCCAGGGCCCGTAGGGAGCTTGTCCTGGAATCCTGCCGAACAGGGTGGTCACCCGAAAGGCCAAGGGTCTTGCTGGGCACAGAGATGCCCAGTCTGTAGGCTGGAGGCCAACAACCTCGAGTGCCAGCCTTGTGACTTTGGAGTCTCAGGGCCACAAGTCCTCTGAGGGGACAGAGATCTTTCTTCCCCTCGCCTTTGCTTTGTGGGGTGGGCAAATGGCTTTATCACAGATTCTTCTTCTCCACCATGGATATGACATGTGATCACAGGGTCTCTCATACCTAGCAGCTCAGTACATGGAGGAGGCTGTCTTCCCTGGGAGAGTGAAGGCCCAGGGAAGCTCAGCTGAACAGGCAGGAGAGCTGAGTGCCTGGATCTAGGCATGCCTCAAGCTATGACCCCCAAATTCATGATCCAGACACTTGCGCTTTTCACTGAAGTCCAGGAGACTGACGTTTCTGTTATTTGCTTCACAGGCCTTCAGGACATTGGATGGATCCTGGGTAGGGGGAGGAGCACTGGGACGCGCTCAGGACCTGTGACAAGTGAGCCCCGTCCCCTTCCCTTCTCCTGGTGACCAAGGCTTCAGCTGCCTGTGCCCATACCCACGTGTGGCCCTGAGGAGCATCACTGTCCATCTCTGGCCTGGCAGACACAGCAGGCCCACTCCCCCCTTGGGGTCACCAAGCAGCCCCCTCCTCCTTGCTCCTCAGGGCAGCACGCACCGGGCAGGGAGATGCTGCAGCTGTGGCGGGCTCTGCGAAGATGTGTCCATTCAGCTGGGCCTGTCGGGGGTCTCTGAGCAGCTCCACCTCCAGCCTGCTCAGGGTCACTGACTCCTACGCCTGACCCAAAGCCAGTACCGCCCTGGGGCGTTGTCTTTTGTCTTCGGGTCACATCAGACCACGGCCTTGTGGCCCTCCCAGAACTGCTCCGGGGCAGCTGGGAGAGGGGGCCACACCTCTCCTTAGGCTCAGGGCCCTGTAGTGTCCCCTCCTGTCCCCCTCTTCTTCCCTCAGTCCCTGGCTGTGCCCAGAACCCGGGGTGTCTCAGAGGTAAGTCAGTGACACGAATTTCAGGGTTCTTTTCTGGCAAGGAGAGGTTGGACAGCCACAGCCACGGGCCCTATCACCCAGGTCTCCTCGGTGGGTGGGGGCGGATCCCTGAACTCAAAGGTGCATGTTCCCTGCCAGAGGGTCCTCGGAGAACAGCCCCTGCCCTGCCTCCCTCTTCAGAAATGGTGCCCCCCACCCAGCCCCCAATCAGCAGCGCTCTCTCCCAGCTGTTGTAGACGAGGTCTGTGTCCCCCAGGGCCTGGGCAAAGCTGAGGATTTCCTCCGGCCGGGGGCCCACAGCTGCGCTCACACGTGTGGGAGGAGATGAGGAGGAGCGAGAGGGGGCTGCAGGGGGGCGCTCGCTGGAGCCCCTCCCGGCCGGGCAGCTTGGGAGGGCCAGGGTGAGGGAGGCGGGCTGGGGCTGACTCAGTCCCAGAGCCTGTATCTGTGGGCTGAGGGGCTGTGGTGCCCGCATCTGAGGCGGAGGCTGGCACTGGCCATCTGGGGGACCTGGCCGGGCACCGACCGAGGGCCCTGTGCTGGGTGCCGCTCCATGGCCACCTCCTGAGGTTCCTGACCATCTGCGCACGTTTCACCTTGCACTGGGCGTCCAGATCTGCATTCGGTCGGGATATGGGGGTCGGGGTGGCAGGAGGCACTCCCACCAGTGGCACAGGGTCCTGGGGTGGCTGCAGCCCCCATAGGCTCCTCCCTGGGGCCACACCCGGCATCAGTGCAGCACGGTGCCTGGTGCTGTCAGGTGCTACAGACAGGCTGCAGTAGCTGCTGTCTCAACAGGGCCGAGGGGGGCATCCCCATCATGGCACCCCTATAACCCTGGCTGCTGAGCGCCCATACCTGACCCCGCAGCTCCTGGGTCTCCATGTCCTAGGGGCCCAGCTCCTACGAGGACAGCCATCCACTCTGCCAGCCTCAGGACGCAGGTGGGGAGGGGAGGCCGGGCCTGGTCCCAAGCTGATCAGTTCTGTTCAGTGGGGTCTGGGAGCTGGGCAGGGTGGGGCCGGGGAGCATGGTCACCACAGGGTTGTCTAAATTAAAGAGCCCTCCTGAGAAGGGCCCGGTGAGCCCAGGAGCACAGGGCCTGCTGCTCTGAGCTTTGCTTTATGACCCGATTTTGATGGTGATTAGCTAAGTCGGTCACAAGACAGGGAGGGGCTCGCTGCAGGGGGACCCACAGGGGGATGGTCCCCTTAGCCCCTTCTGCCCCATCCGGGCAACACACGCCAGGCCTGCCCCCTCCCGTGCCCCTCCACGTCCAGGCCAGGAGGGCAAACCTAGACTCCCAGGTCCCCCCAAGCCTCCTCAGTCAGCAGGTTTTCCTGAAATCACCCCTGGAATCCTCCTCTTCATCAAAATCTCCTCCCCCGGCACACACACCCGTCCAGCCAAGGAGCAGGGGCGAGTGGGGACAGCCAGTGTGCACCAGGTGCCTGCTTCCCCACCCGCCAGCTCTGGCCCGTTATACGGGCGCTCAGCCTCCCTGGGCCTCTGTTTCCTTATCTGGGGCTAACAGTTGTACACGTGTTGGATTGTGGTGTAGAGAATGGAGCACATTTTGTGCAGTCCTTCCAATGGTGCCTGGCGCACAGGAGCACACTAAGAGTTTGTTAAATAATCACTACCTCTCAGAGCCTCACACCCTCTCACGAGGGGAAGGCCACCAACGTCAAGTTTACAGATAAGGCGAGTCAGGCCAGCAGCACACAGTAGGTGCTTAATGAGTGCCTGTTCTTCTTTGGAGTCTTCCTGGTAGGCACTGGCCCCAGCCAGAGCCAGGAGTCCCTGAGAGGTGGCAGCCACCCTGGGGTCTGCCCTCCGGGGCAGTAAGATGCCCTAGGGAGGGGCTGATGCGAGGCCCAGCTTTGCTCCCCAGCAAAGGACCCGAACGTGTGGCCCGAGTGTCTGGGCTGAGTCTCGGGCAGGCGTTTTGGGGCCGACCCGCCAGGGGTGCAGGTCAAGCCCCGTGGAGCTGTCGCTGGCCCCGGGCAGCTGGGCCAGAGACGAGGGATGGTAGAACAATCTAGCTGAAATAAAGATCTTAATAGCAAAACCACTTCTTTCGAGGAAAAGCATGATATGCAGCCAGCCGGTGCATGCACATGGGGGTCTGGAAAAGAAGAGAAATCTGCGCAGAGCTGCCTCAAACCTGCTGCTAAATTATTAAACTCCTGCGTGGGGAGAAGCAGTAAAATAAAACCTCCACCGCTTTAGTCTCTCTCAGAAGTGAAAGGTTCCCGGAGATGGGAAATCCAGACCACGCAGAGAGCCGCTCCATAGAAATAAAACCATCAGATGTCGGTTTGAAAATGCTGCGGAGAAACAAAGCCCAGATAAATCACCTGCTTAAAGCCAGCTAGCCACCTCACCGCTGGGCCTGGGCTGCAGAGGCTGCTGATGGATAGGGTGCCAAGCAGGGGAGGCTGCAGTAACTGATGATGGAGGTGCCGGGGGCCCAGAAGGGCACAGGGACCATGTCTGCCTGACCAGACATGTCTGGCCCAGGCCTCCTTTACTGCAGGGTCAGGAGGGGACCAGCCTGGGGTAGCTGATGTGCCCACTCCCTCCTCGTCTTGCCAGGCAGCCCAGGGAGTCACCTGGAGACCCAAGGTCCTGAAGAGCCCACTCCAGTCTGGACGCCTGAAGTTGACCTGGAAGAGACTGCTCCCAGGAGTGGCCTGGAACCTGTTCTGAGAAACCCCAGGCTGGGGACTGCCTGGGAAGGATCTTTAGAGGTTGCCTGGTTCATCCTGCTTCCTCTCAGCCAGGTGGCAAACACTGGCATGCATGGCATCACTCCTCATGTGGCGCCTGGGGCAGACATCACTAATCAAGCCCTGCACACACTTTTGCAGAAATGGCTTCCTGACCTTTTCAGCACATCCCTCCAGGCAGCCATGAGGGGTCTGATGGCTCTGGCCTGAGAGGTCCAGCCCACCCACAGCCCAGGGAAGTCCCTGCCACAGGAGAAGCAAGGGGTCTTCCCTCCTCCCCAGAACTCCCAGTCCTGACCCTTCATCCACCTCAGGGCTGATGCCACGCTCCTCGTTCCTGGAAGCCCTGGCACCCGAGCCTACCATGTGCTCCCTTCCTGGGGGGCTCCTACTCTGTGCCTGGGGGGTCAGTCCTGTCGGGGAGAGGACAGTCCTGTGGAGGAGAGGTGGATGTCAGGGGTGTCACAGCCTCTCCCACTGTGGGGTGAGGGAACAGGACCAGGGCCAGACACCTCGGGTCCACGCTGCCCAGCCCTCCCTGCAGCCCTACAGAGCCATCTCTCTGGGTCCCTAGTCCTGTCCATCGTCCTCAGGTCCCGTGTTTGGTCCACCCATTCTACATCCCCCCACTGTCCCAGGGCTTGATGGAGATGACGATTTACCCCCACATGCGAGGGAGGCCTCCGGGGACTTGGGCTGACTGGAAATACATCCCTCTGCGCACATGTAGCAGCCACACCAGGTGTGGTTACAGGCCACAGAGGTGAGCTTCTGACCTCGGAGCCCCACGACGTCCTGAGGGCCACCTCCTATGGCAGGGCTCTTCCTGATCCAGGGTCGCTGCCCTCCAGGATGAACAGTTTAGTTGACAATGTAAATTTAAACCCAATGCACAGGTCAGGTGACGCCACCCGTGAACGAGGCCCGTGGAGCCCCCTGAGCGGGGCCAGGACCCCCCCACCTGGGTCAGGAGCCACAGCCACAGACCGGGCCCGGGTGGATGTCTCGGGGACAAGGCAGAGACAGGAGAGCTGGTGGAGTGCCCAGAGGCGGGCCTGCTGGGCACCCCAGATGCCGGGCACAGAGCAAGTTCCCTGCCCCCACCCGCCATGTCCAGGGATGGGGCCTGTGCTAGTGTCCTGGGGCCGCTGTGCAGATGTTCACAAATGGGGGGCTTAAAACAGCAGGAAGGTGCCCCCTCTCAGTCCGGAGGCCGGAGAAAGAAGTGAAGGTGTGGGCTGGCTCTGCTCCCTCCGGAGGCTCCAGGGGAGGCTCCTTCCTGCCACTCCAGCTCCTGGTGGCCCCCGGCGCCCCTTGGCTGGTGGCCACCTCCCTCCAGCCTCTGCCAGGTCATCACTTGGCCTCTTCCTGAGCCGCCTCCTTCTCTCTAAGGAGGAGACATCAGTGCTTGTGACATTAGTGTTCATTCTGCCCTGCCTGGCCTCACCATGATTTAATCATACCTGAAAATGGGATCACAGCTGAGGGTCCAGGTGGACATGAATTTGCGGGGACACCATTCAACACAGTAAAGACACCAAGTGTACGAGGGGCAGCGTGTGGGGCAGGCCGGCCTGGCTCACGTCCGCCCTTGGGGCAAAAGCCCTCTTGGAGCCCCAGCCTCTCCTCTGTAAAGTGGGGCCACCTGCCCTTGACGGTCCCAGGCTCTGTGTCCTAACTGGGAGCCTCTCCCTGTCCTGGGAAGGTGCGCTGGTGGGGGGCTCCAAGGGTCAGAGATGAAGCTCCGGGCAGAGGTGGGGTGCTGGGGGCAGGGAGTCAGTACCCAGAGCTGGTGTGGGGCAGGGGAAAGGGGGTCCAAGTTGGCCCCTGGTTTGAAGCCTCAGGCTCCTTCCACTGTGGCCACGGACAGCCCAGGAAATAGGCAGCCATGCTGGGTGGAGCAGGGCAGAGTCTGCTAGAAGCACCCCCAGGTGGGGGTAGACCCCTTGACAAGTGTTCACAAGTGGCTTGCATGGCTCAGGGGCTCCCTGTCCTGGACCTGGAGTGGACAGTGGGGACAGGCTCACAGGTCAGGGAGAACACTGTGGTGCTGGGGTCCTGAGGGAGGGGAGCAGCATGGGGCTGGGCCCTGGCCGAGTCTGGGCAGGGGTGGGGGGGTGGGCTCCTGGGGTACTCACTGCTGCCCACCCAGGGTGCCTGGAGTGAGGATACTCTGTGGTCCTCGGGGGAAGCTGACCTTCCACTCTCTGCCCCAGGGACCTTGGACAAGGCACCTGTGTGTGTTTGTCCAGCCGGCCCTGCAGTGTTGGTGGGTGGGAGCGCGTGGCAGGGCCCTGTGTGGCTGGTCACAGCCCACGGGCCGGCTGCAGGAGGCCTGAGCACCCTGAATGTCAGTCCCAGCCCAGGGCCCCTCCAGGGCCAAGCAGATGAGGGTGAGGGGGCCTCGGTACCCCTGGGACCGGCCCTTGGCAGGCTAGGCTGGGCCACGGGGGGCACACCTGCTCTGGGGAGGGTGGGGGGCTTCCGGGCCTGCAGCTGTTAGTCCCCAGGACAGACATGGCCTCCCCAGCAACAGCTGGGCCGGAGGCTCGAGAGCCAGGAGAGCCCAGAGCCCAGGCTGCCCCCACCCGGGGATCAGTTACAGCGGCGGGGACTACAGGGAAGGGGGAAGGGGGGGGTGGTGGATGGGGGTGCGGAGAGCACAGGGCTGACCCCTGCCCATCCCCCCATCCCCCAGGTGTGGCACCAGCTGTCCCCTGGGTGGGGGGCGGGCATGGACGTGGATGTCCACCTCCTCCCACAGCCCAGGGGTCCTATTGCTCACTAGAAACTGTCCCTTGGCCTCCCCTGGCCATCCCCAGCCCCAGATGTAGGCAAACCCCCTCCCATTAACACTCCAGGCAGCGCACAGTGACACCCAGAAGCTGCCCCTACCCGCTTCCCGAGACTGGTGACCACTGACCCGCGTCCTGGGGCTGAGCGGAGGTGGGCAGTTCGGGGGGCAAGATGGAGGCTGCGCGGCCTCGGTGAGGGAGGTCGCAGGGGCTGCGGGGGCGGCTGCCCTGTGCGGGTGCCCAGGCACACGGCAGGTGCCCATCAATGCTCCAGGCATCAGCAGCCCCAGCCTGGTGAAGCGCTGACCGCACAGGATCATCAGTCACTCCTGTGGGTGCCTGTCTCACTTCCCACAGCCTGAGATTCTGGGGTCAGGGCAGCACCTGCCCTGAGCAGGGGGCAGTGGGTGTCACCCCAGGCCTGGCGGCAGCCCACGTATCAAGAGCCAGCCAAGGGGCTCCCACAGCGCTGGCCCCTCCTCTCCTGGCCACGCGGGTCCTGAGGTCCCCATCATGACCATGAACCAGAGCCTCCCCACTGGCTGCAGGGCCACAGAGGGACAATGTCCCAGACCCCCGCCTTCTGGTCTGAGGTGGCCGGGGTGGTCAGACTCGCTCAAATGTCTCCATTACTCTTTCTGCTGAAAAGTGAGTCTGCAGGCTCCCTAGATCCACTCCTGCCATGGGGACACATCCATCTCACCAAAGGCCTGGGGTCTGCATGGCCTGGCCTGCCTGGAGCCCCTGGCATCTCGGGGCACTGGGGCTGTCTGGCCGCAGTCCCTGTCAGCCAGTTCAGCGAAGGACAGGCCAACCGTCAGGGCCAAGGACTCCCTGGCCTGGCCAAGTGGGACCAGTTTTCAGGATTTGGGGATTTTGAACCAGCTGCTGTGGCAGGTGTGGTCGGCCCGGCTGAGCAGAGTCCGCCGGCCGTCGGGAGAGTTGCCAGCCAGCTGCTGGAGGGTGTGGGGCGGCCAGCCTGGCCCCTTGCCCAGGCAGCAAAGTCAGCAGAGAGTGGACGGGGCTGGGGGTGGCAGGAGGCCCCCATACCCCACGTAGTTCACCACTGCCCCCACCAGAGCAGAGACCACAACCCAGCTTCTCTGGGCCCTACGGACAGCCAGGGCGGTTGGCTGGCCCTGGGTCTTGGCCTGAAACCCCAGGTTCTCAGTCCAATGCGGGAAATCCTCACCATCAGAGAAGAGGCACAGCAAGGACACCCTCCTCCCCCAGTCCTCCCTCTCAGCTTTGGCTGGAGGGCCCCTGGGCCCCTGGTTTTGTGTCTGGAGCATTTGTGAGCTGCTCACACCCCCCAGTGGCCAGTGCCAGCTTTGTTCCGAGTGATTCGTAGAGGCTTGTGGGGGCCCAGTGATGGGGAGCCACCGGGTGGTGCTGTGCTGTGGTCCACTGAGAGCACAGGATCAGAGGGGGTTCTGAACTCTCTCTTGGTGGGGGCAGGTTTAGGGGGCTGAGGGAGAGGAGGGGACCAAAAAGAGGCTGCCTCCAGTTGGGATCCTCAAATCAGACAGAGTCTCAGTGCCAAGAGGAAGCCTGGAGAGGGTAGGGGGCTTAGGAGTGAGTCCCACGGGCACCCTTGGGCCTTGGGGCAGCTGTGTGGGGTGCTAATAGCCCCCCCCCATCAAATGGGCATGCCCAGCATCCAGGTGACTGGGCACCAGCTGTCCCCGTGCAGGAATGGTGGTCCCCCTGCAGGAGGGGCCGAGGCCTGGCCAAGGCCTGGACTGGTGGACACAGACCTTCAGGCAGGTCCCTGAAGAGTGGGCAGAGGTGTGACCTGCTCAAGGAACCCCCCACCCTCTCCTCTCCTGTTCTGTCTATGCCACCCACACCGCCCTGAGGCCTATGGCACTGATCCCCAAGACAAGGACTCCCCGTGGAGAGCTGTCCACCAGGGAGAGGAGTTTAGGGAAACACTGGGGAGGTGTCATCCAACCAAGGAGCCCCAGGGACCCCAGTACAGGCTGTGGGCCTGGGGCCGAGCCGGGAGAGGCTCAGGGCAGGGGTCTCCTGGAAACCTCCAGTGGAGTGGACAAGAGGGGCAGTAATTATGACCTCTCTGTTTCTGAGGAGGATGTTGAAGCTCAGAGAAGTTGAGGGACCAGCTGAGGCCACACAGATGACCTGGTAGGAACTCGGCCCAGCCGTGGGGGCCACTAGGGGAGTTTGTGGCCATGGGTGGCCCTCGGGCGCCATAGGCAGGCAGAGAACCCCAGCTCTGGTCGCTTCCGCCCTTGCCCCGCTCAGGAAGCACCACAGCTGGGCCCCAGCCCCACCGTTGCTCAGGCCACGCCCCTCGCAGAGCCCGCCCCCCCCTCAGTGACCGAGGCGCCCAGGAGGTGGCGCCAGAGGCCGGCCGATGAGCGAGGCCTGCGTCTGCCTGCGACCCTCCCAGCGAGCGGCGCGTACCTGGGTCAGGGCCCGGCAGTGCAGGGGTGGGGATGGGGCCTGGGATGGGGGGTGGGAGGGCGCGGCAGCCTCTGCCTGGGGACCGCGTGGCGCAGGGAGCAGGCCCTGGCTCCGGCACCCCGAAGGTTTCCCTTGCGGAGGGAGGGTTGAGTGGGGGTCTGCCTCCTCCCAGGAACACCGACCCGGGGAGGAGAAGTGGGTCCCAGCGTCTGTGTTGCCTTCCCTTCTGCTCCCCCTGCACACAAACTGACCCCCGCCCCACTGGGGGTCCAGGCAGGGAGCGAAGGGTTGGGAGGAAGGGGAGAGGTAGGTGGGGTCCAGGACCGATGGAGGGAACACATCAGGGGACATGGGGGTCCCAGGAAGAAGACCCACGGGGGGGAGCAGTGGCAGAGGAGACATCAGTGGGCCCCCGGAACAGTTGAGGGTTGGTAGGGGAGGGGAGGTGGGGGCCCTTGACCCCTGAGTCTAGATTCCCTCTCCTCCCCCTTCAATGCACCACTTCAGCTCAGACCAGGCCCCCTCCCCCACCCCATTTCCTCCCAGCGTGTTGAGAGCCTCTCATTTGTTCTTGCCTAATGCCTTAATTTGTCTTTTCAGCCAATTATCACAACGTCAATTTGATGCTGAGAGGCTCCATGTAGAAGCACAGGCAGGGCTGGCCAGTTCTTGGTGGCTTTGAACGTTTCCTCCTGAGGCCTGAGTCCCCGCCATCCTGAGAGGTGGTCCCTGTCAGGGTGCTCTAGCATGCTGGGGGCACTGCCGGGCTGGGGGCTTTACACCCACATCTCACCTGGTTTTCACAGATGTGGCCATAGGGCACGGGGGTTTCGGGAGCCCCGGCTTCATGTTTCCTGATGTCCCTTCCCTCCTATTTGTGTCGAGGTCATCGGCTTGGCCTGTATCTTCAGTAGAAAGCCCGGTCTCTCTGCACCTCATCCCCCTCTTGGATGGGGCTGGGGTGAGCAATGTCTGGGTGAATTCCTCAGGCCTGTCTCCCAGCTCTTTTGTTCTCTTTTGCCCACATACAAGCTGCTATGCAAACCCTCAGTTCAGGGTTTCATACTAATGACCACATTTCTCATACTAAAGGTCCTATTTGGCTGTTTTCCATATCTGCTGTCTTTTTTCACACTATTGGTTTTTACTTCCACTTTTACCTCTTTAATCACTTTGTGCTTATTGTATGATGTCTTTTGATTTTTCTGCTATTATTATTTTTAGTCCTCAAAGTGCCAGTGTGTCTGCTGCCGTCCCTCATGCTGTGAGCTCATCTTTGTCAGGAGTCATTTCTTCCATGGAGCCCCCGCCCTGGGGTGGACGTTTGCCTTTCTTGGGGCCTGGGTGGTCTCTGTGTCCTAGAACAGACTGAGAGGCCCACGGTCTCCAGGGATGCCACCCAGCCACCCAGAGGAGCCCTCCCAGTGCACCCCTTCGGCCTAGAGTGGACGCCTGGTCACTCTCAGCCATTGGCCCAGGGCCTGGCTCTTGCTGAGTGGACAGCAAAGCCGGCCCGGCACTTGGGAGGGTGTCTCAGGGGTGCCCCTTTCTCTTGAGCAGGCGGGGGGTGGGGGTGGGGCACAGCCCCTCCCCTGACTCTGTCTCCACTGGGATTGGCTGGTCCTGCCCTCCTGGCGTTCCAGGTGGTCCCTTCACGGAGGTGGTGGAGGGACCAGCCCTGAGCCCGGGGAGGAGTTTGCCAATGAGCAGTGCTGACCAGTGGTCACTGCAGCTAAAGGCCTGGGGCTGAATCCAGCCCTGGTACTAGGAGCCAGTGGTGTGGGTTGAATTGTTGAATCGTGTCCCCCCAAAGGTATGTCTACATCCTCTCCCCCAATAACTGTGAGTGTGACCTTATATGGAAACAGGGCCTTAACAGACGTGACCAAGGTAAGTCAAGGCCGTGAGGGTGGGCCCCATCCAATGACTAGTGTCCTTGTAAACTTGGACACAGACACGCAGGGAGGTGGCCGTGTGACCAGAGGCAGAGATTGGGGTGAAGGAGCATCAAGGATGCTGGTGATACCAGCACCAGGATGGAGGCAGGAGGTCCCCCAGAGCCTGCGGAGGGAGCGCGGCCCTGCCCATACCTGGATTGTGACTTCTGGCCTCCGGGCTGCCTTAGTCCCCATTGTGTGGTCCTCTGTTGCAGCTGCCCTGGAACTTAACGCAGGGGACTGCGGACAGGTGCCGTGCCCTCAGGACCTCAGTTTCCCCATCTGGCCCTTTCTCACAGTGGTGACTGAGGTTCGGGAGTAGCACTTGGAGCTGGATCCCTCCAGGCACCTGGTGAATTGCTGGTTTCAGCCCCAGTGGTCCCGCCCAACCTGGGTACCCCGCCTCCAGCCACCTAGACATCACGAGGCAGCTGGATGCTCTGTTCCTGGCCGCTGCCACTGAGGCCCAGTCACCACTCTGGCTCTGATTGAATTAGGTCAGACTTAGTCACCCTTTAAGGGGCTGTGGCCTTGGCGTGTGGAGCTAGATGGTGGTTTAGGCCTGCTGGGCACAGAGCTGGTTCCAGTGCCGCCAGAATTGCGGGCTGCGGGGCACCTGCACCATCGCTGGCGCTTCCTGCAGCCCGTCTAATGTGGGGCTTGGCTCCAGGGCACCTGAGAGGGACTCGAAGGCGGGACATGTTCGTGGCCTCCGTGGGGTCCCTGGCACCCTGCAACATGAATCTCAGTGCACAGGGCAGCGTCCCCGTGGTGTGGCCTTTGATTCTGCAGTGATTCCATCCTGGTAAGCCTCTGTTGCTCCTGAGACCTCCAACCTCTTTACTTAAAGCCACCTGAAGGCAGGTGTGAAGCATGTGCACCAAGGCCTTCACAGCCACACCTGTGCCCGTGTGCGCCTGAGCAGCCGAGCGGGCTCAGAACATGGCCCATCACAACTGGTATTTTTGTTATGATGGTTCAGTTTCGTTGTTTTTACTGTTCGCAGATGAGGAAGCAGACAGCTGTGGACTGTCCTAGGTCCATAGCTGGTCAGGGCAGAGCCAGGGTCCCCCAGCTGCACCCCTACTTGGGCTGCCCCAAGGAGACCGGGCTGCCACGCCAGGTGTCGGGACGCCTGTGTGGCACCTCCCCGCGGGTCAGCTGGCTCACTCAGAGAACGGGTGGCCGGCACCCTGGTGTCAGGGCAGCTGCGAGCACAAGACGAGGCCCTGGATGTGCTGGGAGGCTTGGTGGATATTGTGGGTGGAGTTTGCTGACAGCACGTGTGGACTGGGACAATGAACATAACAATTTTTCTCTTGAAAAAGTCAGAAGTTCTGGCAATGCTGGGCCTCTGTTCTCGAAGGGCAGCCGTCGGCTGGAGCTGAGAGGGACCCCTGCTAAGCCTGAGGATGGCAGGTGGCCCAGTCCCACCCCTGACACAGAGGTGCCATCCCTCATTTAAGTTCCCGCCAGCCGGAGGCCGAGGTGTTTGGGAGCCT
This sequence comes from Lagenorhynchus albirostris, assembly GCF_949774975.1. Classification (NCBI taxonomy): domain Eukaryota; kingdom Metazoa; phylum Chordata; class Mammalia; order Artiodactyla; family Delphinidae; genus Lagenorhynchus; species Lagenorhynchus albirostris. The sequence goes on from NC_083109.1 coordinate 50,169,805, forward strand.
GGCAGTCACTCCTGGCTGGGGGCTCAGATGCTGAGATGAGATGGGGGCGGGGCACCCATCCCCTAAGTCCCAGCACCACGATTTGCTGAGACAGAGCAGTGTGGGCTTTGCGTTTTCGTGCTGACTTATTGACAACTTTTTCTCTAATGGGGAATTCTGCCTCCAAATGCCATTGGACTCTCAGATGTAAATGGAATGAAATAAACTGATGATCACTAAATGCTAACGTATTAGAAGAGAGCACTCCTTTGGCATCTGGTGAGCGAAGTGGGCTTCTTAATTGATGTAAAGGTTGGTTGATGTGAACAAATCCAGACAAATGTGCTCCTCTTGATTTGCCTCCGAGCGGGAAATTAAGTGACTCAAGTGGACTTTGTTTTTTTTGTTTGTTTGAATTAATTTTTTTTTTTGTTGTTGTTGTTTGCGGTACGCGGGCCTCTCGCTGTTGTGGCCTCTCCCGTTGCGGAGCACAGGCTCTGGCCGCGCAGGCCCAGCGGCCATGGCTCACAGGCCCAGCCGCTCCGCGGCATGGGGGATCCTCCCGGACCGGGGCACAAACCCGCGTCCCCTGCATCGGCAGGCGGACTCTCAACCACTGCGCCACCAGGGAAGCCCCCTGTTTTAATTAATTTATTTTTTATTTATTTTTGGCTGCATTGGGTCTTCCTTGCTGTGCGCGGGCTTTCTCTGGTTGCGGCGAGCGGGGGCTACTCTTCATTGCAGCACACAGGCTTCTCATTGCAGTGGCATCTCCTGTTGTGGAACACGGGCTCTAGGCATGCAGGCTTCAGTAGTTGTGGCACGTGGGCTCAGTAGTTGTGGCTCAGTCTCTAGAGTGAGGCTCAGTAGTTGTGGCACACGGGCTTAGTTGCTTCACGGCATGTGGGATCTTCCTGGACCAGGGGTCGAACCTGTGTCCCCTGCATTGACAGGTGGATTCTTATCCACTGTGCCACCGGGGAAGTCCCTCAAATGGACTTTGAATGCACCGACACCAGAACATACTAAATGTGGAAACGCAAACGCAGAAGTCCTGCAGAGCTCTCATGTTTGGGGGGGAGAGTGGGGAAGGTGTGCCTCTCCCTGCTCTGGGGATGCAGCCATTTCTCCCCTGGGGGAGCTGGGGCCACAGAGGACCCGGCCGGGCCATCTGGACATCTGGCCACAACGAGCGGGGTCTCCGAGGGGAGACCAGAGTCCCGGAATGCACACAGGGTTAGCCCAGGATGAGGGGCTGCAGGGGGTTACCAGGGAGAAAGGGAGGGAGGGAGCCTGTAAGGGTTGAGCCTCTCCAGTGTCCTGGGGCCACCAGGACAAATTATCACAAACCTGGTGACTTACAGCAACAGAATTTCATTCTCTCATAGGCTGGAGGCCGGAAGTCCAAGATCAAGTTGTAGGCAGGGTCACGCTCCCCTCTGAGGCTCTAGGTGAGGATCCTTCCTGCCTCTTCCAGCTTCTGGGGCTCCAGGTATCCCTTGGCTGTGGCCACGTCACTCCAGTCTCTGCCTCCATCTTCATGTGCCTTCTCCTCTGTCTCTCTTCTTCTGTCTCTTGTAAAGACACTGTCATTGGATTTAGGACCACCCTGATCCAGGAGGACTTCATCTAAGATCTTTCACTTAATTACATCTGCAAAGACCCTGTTTCCAAATAAGGTCACATTCTGGGGTTCTGGGTGGACATGAATTTTGGGGAGACACTCTTCAGCCCAGTATGGGCCCTTTAACACTCACAAACCGACAGTGGCCACAGAGCTCCAAGGAGGAGGGCTTCCTGGAGGAGGTGGCAGGGCTCTGCTGCCCAGAGAGCTGATATATCTCCCCCTTGGGTTCAGGGACCAGTGTTATTTGGGCAAGATCATCCAACAGTAGCTGAGACCCTGGTGTTGGCCCAGCTCTGTACCAGGCCTAGGGCAAGGGTGAGATGGGCCCGGGACAGCTTCCCAACATCCAGGTGGGGAACAGGATGTGTGTGCAGCGGGAAGACACTGGTTGGGAATTTGAGTATTACCTGTTCTGTCCCTAAAAGGACAGAGGGCTGGGAGCGATCAGCAGGTGAATGGATAAGTAAACTGTGGTCCGTCCAGATGGTGGAATATTATTCAGGGCTAAAAAGAAATGAGCTATCGAGCCATGAAAAGACACTGAGGAAACTTTTTTTTTTAATGGCTCATTTAAAATATATTTATTTATTTATTCAGGTGTGCCGGGTCTTAGTTGCAGCACTCAGGATCTCTTAGTTGCGGCATGCAGGATCTTCGTTGCAGCACGTGGGATCTAGTTCCCTGGCCAGGGATCAAACTCGGGCCCCCTGCGTTGGGAATTCCTTAAAAGCATATTACTAAGTGAAAGAAGCCAGTTTGAAAAGGCTACATACTGTATACTTCCAACTACATGACATTCTGGAAAAGGCAAAACTATGGAGACAGTAAAAGGATCAGTGGTTGTTAGGAGTTGGGAATAGGAAAGGATGAACGGGCAGAGCACAGAGGATTTTTAGGGCAGTGAAACTACACTGTATGATACTATAATGATAGATACATGTCATTACACATTTGTCTAAACTCAAAGAATGTATAAGGCAGAGAACCAATGCTAACAGAAGCTAAACACATTAGTTAATAATAATGTATCAATCTTATCAATCATTGTAACATTAATATTAACAAACATATCACAAATGCAAGATTGATAGTAGAGGGAATCTGGTGTAGAGGGAGAGGGGGAATATTGGAACTCTGTACCATTTGCTTTGTTTTCTGTAAACCTAAAATTGCCCTAAAATGTAAAATCTATTAATTAAAAAAAAAAAGATGACAAGGAGCCAGTTCCTGGGTTTCCGGCTGCAGCAAGGCCACAGCAGGCAGGGCATGGAAGTGTCAGTGGGAGCCCCCAACCCCAGGCTCTGTCCAGAACCCTGTCCCCCAAGACCCTGGCCTCCCTGGAGCCCCTCCTAAAGGCCAAGCCATGTGTCCGTCACCCCCGTCTTGGATCCAGAACCTGCAGCCCGTCACTGCCCCGGGTGCCCCACGTCATTCTGGCATCCGCTGGGTGGATGGCATTGTGGCCACTGGATTATTAAATTGCACTTGATTGGGGCACCTCCAGGCTGGCTCCACGGTGTCCACAAGGGCAGAGGAGGAGCGGAGGGCACCGTGGGGAGGTCAGCTTCAGCCCAGGCCCCCGAGAGGCTCCAGGCACGGGCTGCCTATCCTGGCTACATGATTGGTGGGGCCCGTGACCAAAAATCAGGAGAAAAGTGCCATGAATGGTACTAATACAGAAAATGTTTTCCTTTCTTCTTCAGTCTCTGACGATTTGTCCTGTCTTTTCATTGGTGATTTAATATTGTTCTAAGTGAGGAAAATTTTTAAGTTTAAATTATTAACATGAATTTTACCATTCGTCTCTGTATTGTGTGATGTCAGTTGTAAACACAGCTGTAAGATGTTTCACTCTTCAGTGAAACCACCCAAACTGCATGATTCCTACTTCACGGTGAGTTCGCGCATGTGTGTTTTGTTGTCACCATGTTAGTGGAAACGCTGCCCAAGACTCAGGCAGCTGATTTCACCCTCAAATTCACACACTCTGCAACCCTCTGCTTCGGTGAGCGAGGTGGCACAGAGGAAAGGGGCTACGGTGCTTTCTCTTCCTTCTGCACCATCGTTTCGGTGTAACTGGGTGGCTCATGTGGGAAGAAACACGGGTGAGAATGGCCGGGATGGGTCCCTGCCCACGTGTGCTCTCAGGACACCACTGTCTTTGTCCTGTTTAACTCACGTTCTGGTTCCAACAGAGGCAGCCCCTTGGCTGCCAGCTGCCTCCCCTACTCCACCCCACTTACTCAGTTGTAGACATAACATGCTCACCCTATGTACTGGATTAAAAAGCATCCCCCCAAATTCATGTGACCTTATTTGGAAATCAGGCCTTTGCAGATGTAATTCGGGATCTCAAGATGAACTCATCCTGGGTTTAGGGGTATCCTTCTAAAAAGAGGATGCAGAGAGATACAGACCCGGAGGAGAGGCCTGTGAAGGCAGAGGCAGGGGTTGGAAGGATGCGGCCACAGCCAGGGGATGCTAAGGACGGTCCCACCTCCAGAAGCTGGAAGAGGCAGGAAGCAGATTCTCCCCTAGAGCCTTAGGAGACAGTGCGGCCCTGCCGGCACGCTGATTGAAGACTTCTGGCCTCCAAACCGTGGGAGACCACACCTCTGTGGTCTTGTCACATGTGGCTGGCTCTTGTCATTTTGTACATTCAGTCTCACCCCCAACGAGCTGACCCCAGACCCCTGGAAGGAGGCCCTGCCGACCAGCGGCTCCTCATGTCTAGAACCCCCACTCCCGGCCTTTGGGCATTTCCTGTCCCTGCCTCTGGGGGTTCAGGTTGTTGCAGGTGGAACCAGCCGAAACCCACAAATCCAGTCAGGGCCACAGGGGAGGCTGGTCTATGCAGCCTACAGTCTGCGTGGGGAGGGGGAGCTGGAGCTCTGTGGGCGCATCACCGCCTTCCGGTCAGTCCCCCATTCGGACCCAGGCCCCCGGCGCACAGCATCCCCAGTCTGGGTGTGTCATCCGTCTCTTGTCCCAACACTGCTATCTCCTCATCCCTGGGCTCCAAACCTTAGGTCTCCCCCGGCACCTCCATCTACCCCCTTGGGCAGGCAGCAAGGGAAGCCCACAGCCTTGGTGCCGGGGGTGGGGGGTGGGGGGGAGGGGTTGAATGCCACTCTGCCACCTTCCCCCGGTGACCTCAGGAAAAGGGACAACCTCTGTCATTGTGCTCAGGAGGGCAGTGCTTGCACGTTTGTCCCCCAAACACTCCGGGCTCAGGGCAGGCACTTGGCGAGTCTCCGCTGATCAGGGACGCTGTCTGCAAACAGGCACCGCCAGCCCCACTGCATGTCTGCTAATTTTGGAAGCTCGTGCCTTCCCCCTCCCTCTGGAGGCCTTCACACCCGCCACTGAGTCAGTGCCGACAGCTGTACCCGACACCACATGGGCAGGATGGTCCTGGAAATGGCCGTACACCCCGTGTGGATGGGCCTCAGCTGCTCCCCGCCTCACCCCCGCCCAGGCGGAGCCTGCAGCCCCCAGAAGCAATGGCCTGAGGAGGTGCGGAGGACCAGTTCCACTTATGGGGAGACTTTGGCAAGAGGGGGCTGCTGAGTCACCCCAAGAGGCCTCTCCAGGATGACCCAGGCCCTGCCAGAGCCCATTTGAGGGACAGCAGGGTGTCCTGAGCAGGCCCCAGTCTGGGTGCCCAGGCTTGCTCTGCACCCAGACAAGCCCCCACCCTCTCCAAGCCTGTCTCCCCACCTTCAGATGAAGAGCTAGGACCCGCAGAGCTCTGCTCTCCCGCCCCCAAGCGGCAGGCTGGGGAAGGGCCCACCTGTGCGGGCAGTGAGGCCAGGCCAGGAGGCATAGGCCCTCCTCCTGGGGGACTGGCCACGACACTCAGCCGTCTTGACCCTCTGGACTCACTGACCCGAGGGCTCCACCTCCTTCACTAGGCCTGGGTAGGGCCAGGCTCCCCCCACCCCCACGTTTCTGCCCCTCTCCTAGCTAAGCCAATCAGAGTGCGCAGGGCGGGCCAGCGGCCTCACCGAGGTGGTGCAACCAGCAAGTGAGGGAAGAGCCTTGGCAGGGGTGGGGGTGGGGCGTCCCAGTGAACCCAGGGGTGCAGGTTTTCTCACCAGCGTGAATGCCAAGTCTCCTGGAGTGTCTTCCACCCAGATTCCTTGTTCTCCCTTCCCCTCTACCAGGGGCTGGCTCTCTGGTCCCCATTGTACCCTGAACCTCCAGGGTGCTCAGCACAGCACGATGCCCACTAAGCCCTGGGGTGAAGCCCCCCGCACCCCACCTCCCAACCCAAAGGCAGGGAAGCCGCATCTTAACAAAGTGCCCACTGAAGCCAGAGACCACGGCCAGGAGGGTCAGCCCAGCCTCTCCCAGGTCCCTAGGGGCTCAGCCCCCACCGAAGGCCCCATGCGTCCCGGGGAGCCCACCGTGGCACCTGCAGATGCTCACTCACCAGCATTCACACCTCCTGCACCCAGGAAGGGTGTTGCCAGGGGACATGGTCTGGGAGTGCTGGTGGCTGAGGGAAAAACAGCCAGCATGGAGCAGCCAGGGGGCTTCTTGGAGGAGGGGGCGTTCAAGCTGACAGGTGGGGAAAGGGAGGTGGGTTGCGGCCAGGGCAGAGGCTCCGCAGTGGGAGGCAGCATGGAGCATCCGGGGAGCAGAGAGGCCAGCTTGGCGGGAGGACGGAGAGGGTTGCACAGCCCCCCAGGACCCGCCCAGCTCCTGGGTGTTCCCAGGTGAACTGGAGTCAGCCTCCGTTGCTTTTGAATAATGACGGGGAGCCTCAGCCTGGGTGCCTGAGTACAGGCAGGGGCAGAGCGGCTGGGGGGATGTTACGTCCAGCAGCCACTGGCCTCCACCTCTGGAAAGGGGGATCACAGGCCACAGCAGAGCTACAGAGAGGGTGGGTTTCCCATGGGAGGGGTCCGGGGATCATCCCTGGGGAGTCCCTCGGGCATTGTCCCGTTGCCATGGCTCCTGGCTGCCACTAATCCTCGCCCTCCTCTCTGGTGCTGGCGTGACCTCCGCAGAGTGTCTCAGGGCTTCACCTCACTTGATCTCCTGGGGCTCAGAACCAGGGCTCAGAGGCCAGGGGGTGCCTGGCAGGAGCGGGGGCAACAGAGGAGAGGAAGGCAGCCTCAGGGTGGACTGACCACCTCTCCAGGCATCTTTTCGCCTTTGGAATCAGAGCCCCCAGGGGGGCCCAGGTGAGACACCCCACAGATGTTACGGTGTAGGGGGTGTCCCAGCCTGATGCTGGGTTGTAACTGACCAAGCACCTGCACGCTCACAGGGCCATGTCCCCCCTGTGTGCCAGGCACTAACCCCCCCCCCCACGACCCTGCACCCAGGACAGTGAGCCTTGGAGAGGCTCTCCCTGGCCTCCTGTCTCCACTGCTCTCTTTCCCGTCACCCTGATCCTCTCCACTTATGACAGTCTAAAATTACATCCATTAAATTATTTTTGATCTATCACCCCTCTCTCTGCCAGCCTTGGAGCTCACAGAATACGGCCTTGTCTGTTTTGTCCGTAGCAGCATCTGCACCACCCTGCAGAGCCATGGCACCTGGGCATGCAGGGAACTCTGTGTCTCCCACCTAAACGCATCCAGAGGGTGTGTGTGAATCTGCTGAGTATGCGACAGGCCACATGCATGTGCCAGCCAAGCGGGACATGCAGCCTGGCCCTGGCTTGCCACTTCGTCCCATCCAGAAGGCCTCCTGCACCAGTCACCTGGGACATCTGGACCTCAGCGTGGGCCGTCCTGCTGCAGCCGCTGTTCCCAGCAGGTCATCAGGAGAGACATCAGCTTCCTTTTGGGCCGCTGAGCCTCCATCTGCAGGCCAGGCTGGCAGCTGCCCGTCTGATGGCCAGCAGGACTCCTCAGCCTTTGGACAGACTGGCAGGGACTACAGGGGAGGGCTACACTCCGAGGGGGTGGTTTTCCATTCCCCAACTCCATTTCCCCTTGGCTGGGCTCCTGGCCTCATGTCCATGGGGGTGGGGTCTGTGCAGCCTCCTCGGAGAGAGAGCTGGGGGACACGAGGGAGATAGCCTGGGGTGGGGCAAGGGAGGCTGGTGACTTCCTGAGCATATGGGGGTCTGAGTCTGGCTGGGGAGGGGGTACTGTGTGTTCCAGGAAGCAGCCCAGCCTCCCCAAGGGGAGCCTGTGTGAAGAGAGGCATTGGCCTCCGGGCTGGGATCCTTAGATCTCTAGGTGCTTTTTCTTGATTAAATCGTAAGCCATGCTCCTTGTAGAAAATGTAGTATCACAGAAAACCATGAAGAAGAAAAGAAAGGGTCTAGGCACACAGCCCTGCTGAGGGACCTGCCAGTACCTCCATATACAGGGGCAGCGGGACGCTGTCCCCACCTGTCCACATGCAGCCCATGGCTGCCTGCATCCCCTTGGGTGAGGGTCCTGCTGTCTTGGGGGTCAAGCCATCATCTGAGAGCAGCTCATTTCATTCAACCAGAGCTGAGCTCCCCCAGATGGGGGCAGGGTAAGGGTGCTGGGGGCTGCATCCTGGTGAGGGAATGTCCAGACCCCACCCAGCTCTCCCTGCCTGATGAAGCACAGGTGCTCAACACTGCTGGTTAAAGTCACTGGCTGTTAAGGTGCGGCCCCTGAAGCAGCAGCAGCAGCAGCAGCACCTGGGAGCTTGGCAGAAATGGAGATTCTCAGGCCTGCCCACCTGTGGAGTCAGCACCCTGGGCGTGACAGGCAGACACCTGCGTTTAGATGCCTTCTTTTGGGTGACTCTGATGCCTGCTAAGGGGAGACCCCAGAGTGAGCCACCCAGCCAGCTGTGGCCACCTGCTGCCCCTTGGCCGTCGTCCTGACCCCCATCTCTCGGACACAGCCCCACTCTATCCATCAGAGTCAGCCTCCAGCGCTTCACCCCGAGTTGAGGGCTCCTCCTCAATCCTCCTCAGACTTTCGGAAGGGCACTTTGAGTCCCCTCAAACCCCTTCTGGGGACAGGACCCCCCAAGCTCGGGTCTGCGGCCAGAGCGGACAGAAGAGAATGTGGTGGGGGTGCCGTTGTCATCGGAGTCGCCGCCTACGGGACGAGGGTTGCGGGTGAACTGCGGAGGCCGGGGGAGGAGCAAGGGACAGAGGATGGACTGGGCGTGGGGCCCCGCGGGGAGCCGAGTGCCCGCCCCCAGCCCCGCCCCGCGCCCCGCCCCAGGCACCCCCACCTCCCTCCGACGCTTACCGCTCCCCGCCTCCCTGTCAGCACCCCGAGCCCCAGAGCGGAGCCCCGAGTCCTGAGCCAGCGCAGCGCGGGCACTTGGCTCCCCGAGGGCCCAAGAGGTTGCCCTGCCCAGGTGAGTGCCGCGCGCCCCTGCCCCCCCGCATCCCCGCCCTCGCCCCTTCCCTCCGCTCTCGCCAGGGTCCCTCACAGATCTCCTTTACCCTCTCCACGAGTCTCACCACCCTGCGCGCAGCCTGCGCCGCCCTGGCACTCCTGGAGCTCTCCTGCCTCCGTCCTGAGTCCCTCCCCTCCCCTTCCGTCTGCTCCCCAGCCTCGGCCGCCATCCTCTCCCACTCCCTCGCTCCCCACCCTCGCCATCCTCCGGCCTCTGGACCCGATGTGCCAGAGTCAGGGCAGAAACCTCAGGGAGACTGGGTCGACCCGCTCTGGCTCTGCCCACCGTGCCTTTCCCGGCCCGACCTCCTCACGAAGGGCGCCGCAGCGGGGCTTGCCCAGGGGCTGGCGAGGGTGGGCGGCGCAGCCGGGAGGGTTCGCGAGGAGGCTGTGGCTGGAGTGGGTGCGAAAAAGGCAGACCGCGGAGGGCGCAGGAGCCGCGGGGGCCCCTGGGTGGGGGTGCTGGCAGAGGGGAGGCGGTGGTCCGTGAGCGGTGGGAAGAGTGCAGGCAGTGTCGGGCCAGCTCCAGGGCCCTGCCTTGCAGAGCACAAGGTGCCTGGTCCTGGGGTTCCCGGTGTGCTTCACCCTGGACTGGGGAGTAGAGGGGTTGGGGCCCTGGCGGCTGGGGATGGAACCCTGGCGTGTCCAGGCCTTGGCACCTGTGCTCTGGGGGCCACCCTCTCCAGAAGGGAGCACGCGGCCTGGAAGTTCACCTGTGTGCTATCTGCCCACCCAGGGTCCAGGTGGGGCCCTCACCTGCCCACTTGCCTTGTCCCTGCCCCTCCTGCCGGCCTGGGGTTCTGGGGAGAAAGCGAGTGGGAGAGCGCCTGCTGCGCAAAGTGTGAGGCAGTCCTGGCTGCTGCTGAGCCTCCTTTGAAGAGAACAGGTTCCTGGGGACAGCGGCCACTCGAGGGGAGGACGGGGAGCCTCCCGGGCAGATGTGGTCGCTGGCACAGATAACAATGACCCACCATTGGTTCCCAGTGAGATAGTGGCCGGGAGTTCTGAGAAAGTCTGCTGGGGGCAAAATGTGGCTTTGGAAACTTCTTGCAGGGCATGCAGACCCTGCAGAGACCCTGAGGAGGGGGCTGTACCAGCCTGGCCTCCCTGCTGCTGCATGGAGCCCACCCTCACCCACCTCGGTTTCCCCCTCATGTGGAAGGGATACCCCAGACCAAGGCTGCCTTAAGGACAGATGGAGCGTGTTTCAGGGGAGGGACAGGAGTGGGGGTTGCCATCGGCTGCACCCACGATCCAGGCCGTCCCAGGGGAGGCAGGCCTGGGTGGGGGCCCTTGGGTGGTGCTGAGGCCTGTCCTCTTAGCCACAACATCCTCCGCCCATTTGCCCCCACCCTGCACAGGTGAGGCCCCAGGACCAGCAAGCCTCGATCTCGATCTCGGTGGCTTCCACAGCTGCCCCTGGGCTGCAGGGCCGGCTCCTTCCTGCTGACCTCACACTGGGTGAGCCTAGAAGGGATTGGACCACGCTGATCCTCCCCCAGGGCATGGAACACTTGAGCACCGAGGCCCCCTCCCAGGTCCCCCGGGGAGGCTCTGGCACATTCTCCACAGAGCCCAGGGCTCCTGGAGCCGGGGAGGAGGTGCTGGGCTGTTTGGGGCACGTGGGCGGGAGCGGCTATTGAGCACTACTATGTGTCGGGCATCTCAGCAGCTATTGAGTGCCACTGTGTGCCTGGACTCATTTCCTCTGCTCAGTGGCTTTGTAGGTGTCACCTATTACAGGGAGCCAGGGCTCAGAGAAGTGGTGTGACTTACCTAAGACCCCTTGGCCAGTGTGTAGGGAAGGGCTGGGGCAGGGGGTGGGCTCTATTCCCTGTGCCACAGCAGTGGGCAGGTGGTCCCTTCCTGGTGGGGGCCTCTGGGTCAGGAAGCCCCAGTGTTGGCCCGTGGTCGTTCCTCAGCTACCCCCCAACCCTGAATCCCTTACCCGCAGAGGGGAAGGGCTGGAGGGATAAGTTCCCCACGAGCGTATGATTTCTGTGACTAAGAAGATTGCTGTCTCTGAATGATGGCTGTTGCAGAATTATGTTCCAAGAGGCAGGAGCGGCACGATCAACCTAATTTTGTTCTTCACTTCTCTGAAGTTTAACTCAGGCGTTGGGGTATCTGGGGGGATGCAGGGGCCTGGCAGTCTGCTCAGCACCCTCTGGGTTCTGGGCAGCAGGAACACCTGGCCGCTTCCTGAAGACAAGGTGCTCATCTGATTTAGAATCAAACTCACGTTCAGGTGCGTTCGAGCTCCTTCTTCTCCACCCAGCCCCCAGAAAGCCTCTGCTTTGGATATCTCCGGGGAGAGGGTGTAGCCCCAGGACTCTCCACCCTGCTGCTCAAATAATCCACCTGGCTGTCTCCAGACCTGCGTCCTTCTAGAATTCATTCCCCATTAGCACCTCAAGGGAGCTTTAAACATTATTTTACATTTAATTTCTTTTTAAAATGTGAGGGGGCCCCTCTGTGCCAGGCCCTGGGGAACAGGGATCAACAGGTCAATTCCCACCCACCAGATCAAGCCTGCAGGTGTCCAGTCTCAGAGTGTCCGGGGTGTCCCTCCTGCCACCTGGGCACCAGCCCCACCCACCCCTGCCCCCAACCCAGAGCACAGCCCAAGGGACCCCCAAGCTTTGTATTTTAAAACATCTTTTTTATTATTTATTTATTTATTTTGGCCACGTCTCGCGGCATGTGGGATCTTAGTTCCCCAACCAGGGATCGAACCTGCACCCCCGGCAGTGGAAGTGCAGAGTCTTAACCATTGGACCACGGGGCAAGTCCCCCCACCCCCACCCGCCGCCAGCTTTGTCTTGAAATGCGTCATCCCTTGGCAGCCTACCTTGGCCTTTTTTTTAACAGAATTTTTGTGATACACCTCATATCAGATCATGATATACAGCAGGTGTGCTCAGCACCTGGACCAGCAAATTCAGCAACGCACAGAGAAAGGTCTCTTTCCCCTTCAGGCCAGCCGGAAGCCTCCTCCGGGTGGGGATTCTAGGGGTGACAGCGTTTCTCTCTCCCCCGGCTCCCCCAGGTCCCCCCGGCTTACGGAACCTGTTGTCCTATCCTAACCCGCACTGTTCTGGTTCTGGGTTTCCGTACAGACAGCCAGTCTGCGTTCTTCAGGGTTTTCTCTTCGTCCTCGACTCTCTGTAGGTTGACTCCGACGCTGCTGCATTTTTTCTTTATCCTGTTAGGGACAGGGTTTCCCTTTTGAGCAGGACTCTTGCCCTGAGTCAGTTCTGCAGGTACCTCTGCACCCCCACCACTGCACCTGCTCCGAGGGAGTCCTTCACCCCTCTTCCGATTCCCCCATTCTCTCTTCATCTGTGTCCGGACTTTTGTGGGGCTTTTTTTTTGTCCAAATGATGATGTTTTTCACACCCAAGAGTTGTAATTTTCAAAAATAGACACTTGTTCATTTTACTCCTTAGACAGAAGCCAAATTCATTTCAGAATATTTTTATCCATTCCTAGAGGATTCTAAACATTTTAACACATATCTTAAGCACACTTGTTCATTTACTTTTATTTCACCTGAAACGAATCCACTGATCCACCTTCTCACTGTTGATTTTCTGGGTCGCGTTTCCCAGTGTCTGTTAGCATCGGGGTGTGTCCGCCCATCTGGAACAGAGGGTTTTTCCCTGTCGTTGTCAGAGTTGGTTATTCTGCCCCCTTGTCTACAAGATTTCAGTTGCCCTCCCCAACCCTGGGGTCCCCAGTCCGGGCCTGGCGGCCTCTGTGCTGAGGTGACTTGGGAGCACGGGGGGTCAGCTGACCCTGGCTTGTCATTACGGCCCTTTCCAGCCCCGCTCAGGCCCTTGTCTTGGTCCCCTGGGGGCACTTAGACTCCCTGCTAGCCCCACATCCCCTGCCGGAGGTGTCAGCCCCCATCTTCCCTTCCTCCTCTCCTTCTCATCAATGGAGGTATTTATTTTCTCCTGAGCATCACCGTTTTTATGAACAATTTAAACATAGAGAAAAGTACAAAAACAATATAATGGATACACGTGTGCCCATCACCCTGACCTGCAGATGCCATTCCCCCATCTTTGCCTTGGCTCTTTCTCTACAAAACTCCATCACCCTGAAGCCTTCCCTCCGTCCACGCTTCCCATATCGTTCCCCCGCCACACACGCACACGTGCATTTCCTCCTGGCCAGTGGCCCAGGCTGTAATTCGTCTCTGCCTGTCATGTGTTTGCTTGTTCATGGTGTGGGGTCCTCATATACCCCTTCCCGCTTGGTGCCCTCTGCCTGGGGCTTCAGACTTGCTGTCCTTGGGCTGGGTGATGGACCTGCCGGAGAGCATGTGCATCTATGTCCCTGGTCGTCTCCTTGGCCCAGTGACATCCGTGCTGTGGCGGATGGCTGTTGGGAGCAGGGAAACCAGCTCCTCTTGGCCATGCGGCTGGGGCTTTGCTGGGGTGACACGGACGTGGCTCACCAGTTGGACACTGGCAGAGCCTCTGCAGCCTGAGTTCTGGTTTTTCAGCCACACGGAAGGCCCGGCACCCTCCAATGGTTCCAGGAGGCAACCCAGAGTCCAGCTTTGGGGTCACCCAGGAGAGCGGGCTTGGCCGGTGTCACTGCCCTTCTGGCTGGCCTGGGCTTGCGGTGCCCAGCCGATGTTTCAGCCTCCTTATCCCTCCGCCCACCCCTCTCCACCTGTCCTGCGAGTCCCTGGGGAGGTGACTCCCACCATCCTTAGTCCCTTATCTGCAAGTTGGGTGTATCAGTGCCACCCCCAGGACTCCACAAGGCCTCAGAGAGACGGTGCCAGCCACAGACTCGAGAGTGGCCATGGGTGAGCCAGGAAGGGGGGCATTGGGGTGGAGAGGGACGGTCAGGTCTCTGGAAGCCATCGTGGTATCGACAGACGGCGTCTGGGCTCACAGGGCCGTCTGCCCGTTGCCCCCATGGCAGCTGTCCTGCTGCTCCTTCCTCTCTGGGCTTGTTTTCCAAACAATTTGCTTAATGTGATTCCCAGCCCAGTTGAACATGAGTAATCATGTTTACCTGGCGCCACAGGGTAATCCTGCGCCTCCTGGGCCAGTGGGGCCGGGCGCAGGGGAGACACCCTCCTGGTCAGTCGCTCCGTGTGCTTCATTCTCTTGCAGTGGATGCGCCCGGTGCTCCCGCTCACCCTGCCCTGCCCGCGGCAGCCACGATGGAGCCTCTGTTCCCGGCCTCCCCACTGACCAGCTGGAATGCCTCCTCGGCAGCCACAGGCAGCGGCGGCGAGAATGGGACGCTGGCGGGGCTGGTGCCCTCACCGGGCGCCCGGGCGGTGGTGGTGCCTGTGCTCTACCTGCTGGTGTGCACAGTGGGGCTGGGCGGCAATGCGCTGGTCATCTACGTGGTACTGCGTCACGCCAAGATGAAGACGGTCACCAACATCTACATCCTCAACCTGGCCGTGGCCGACGTGCTCCTCATGCTGGGGCTGCCCTTCGTGGCCACGCAGAACGCCATCTCCTACTGGCCCTTCGGCCCCGTGCTCTGCCGCCTGGTCATGACACTGGACGGCATCAACCAGTTCACCAGCATCTTCTGCCTGACCGTCATGAGCGTGGACCGCTACCTGGCCGTGGTCCACCCCATCCGCTCCGCCCGCTGGCGCCGCCCTCGGGTGGCCAAGCTGGCCAGCGCCACGGTCTGGGCCTTTTCTCTGGTCATGTCACTGCCGCTGGTGGTGTTTGCAGACATCCAGGAGGGGTGGAACACCTGCAACCTCAGCTGGCCAGAGCCTGTGGGCCTGTGGGGTGCTATCTTCATCATCTACACGTCCGTGCTAGGCTTCTTTGGGCCGCTGCTGGTCATCTGCCTGTGCTACCTGCTCATCGTGGTGAAGCTGAAGGCCTCGGGCATGCGCGTGGGCTCCACGCGGCGGCGCTCAGAGCGCAAGGTGACCCGCATGGTGGTGGTGGTGGTGCTGGTGTTCGTGGGCTGCTGGCTGCCCTTCTTCATCGTCAACATCGTCAACCTGGCCTTTGTGCTGCCCGAGGAGCCCGCCTCCGCCGGCGCCTACTTCTTTGTGGTCGTGCTGTCCTATGCCAACAGCTGTGCCAACCCCTTGCTCTACGGCTTCCTCTCCGACAACTTCCGCCAGAGCTTCCGGAAGGTTCTGTGCCTCCGCAAGAGCTACGGCACTGAGGACGCGGATGCCACGGAGCCACGGCCGGGCCAGAGCAGCCGGCTGCAGGAGGCCATGCTGCCCGCACGCAGCTGCGAGGCCAACGGGCTCATGCAGACCAGCAAGCTGTGAGCGTGGAGGCCGCGGGAGGGGACCCCGGGAGAGGCCGTCCTGGGTGTGTGGAGCGGGGGCAGGTGAGGGTACAGGAACCCACTGCCACCTCTTCTGCTTTCCTTCCCGGAGAAGGAGGGGGACTGGAGCAGAAGAGGAGAAATAGCCAGACAGCAGTGGGGGGAGCGGCCTCCCAAGGCAAACAGCAGACTGGAGAGGCCAGGCCGAGTGAGGCGTACGCAGATGCCAGACCCTGGAGGAATTCGGCTTCCTGTTCTCTCCACCCCCGAGAAATGCGCTCCTCCCACCCCCCAGGCCCGAAAACGGGTCCCAGAGAAGATGCCCTGGCAGCCTCGCTGGGAAAGGCCTTGGGCTCCCTGGTGCTTGGGCCTCTTTGCGAGGCTGGAAGGAGAAGAGCCAGAATGTGGGGGTCACTCACCTGCAAGCCCCCATCTGAGACAGCCCTGCCCAGTGCCGCCCCCAACTCAGTTGTCCTCAGTTGTCCCAGAGCAGGATGCCGACACCAGGAGGGTGCGGGGAGCAGGCAGAGCCGTGCTGAGCAGGGGAAAGCCTGGGTCAGCGCTACCTGGGCCTCGGCACGGACCCCAGACAGAGGCCAAGCCCTGGAAACGAGATCACATAATAAGGGCGCTTGTGTTTGACAACTGCTCCCTGAATAAATTAGAGAATAAATGTTTGACTCTTTCCCAGAGCAAATATTGTCCCTGGAGCCGATTGAAGCCAGTGCAAATCAGAGCAAGTGGATCATACTCGGCTGGATGGGGGTAGGCAAACACCCAGCTGGAAGTGGGCAGCGGGACACTTAGATGATAAGGCAGGGGAAAGTGTACACAAGCCAGCTGAAAGGAACGACAGGGGTGGGGCTGTCCCGGCTCGCCTCCTGGGGGTGGCAGGGTTAGGATTTGGCCCCGGAGGATGCAGGGGATGCATCTGATTCTTCCATGGCTGGTGGGTGCGGGGAGTGGGTGGCTCATTTGGGGCCCCTGCCCCCATCCCTGATCAAGTGGGAACACGGCTGCCTCCTGAGCCCCAGGCTGTCTCTGCCACTCCTGGGCTCCGTCTTGGGGGTGGGGGTGACTAAAGCCACCCCCGCCCGGCCCTAGGGGGACCAGCATCCCAGGGAGGGATGGGTGCCTGGGAGAAACAGGTTCGTTCAGCCAACCACTTCCCACCACCCCTGGGTTCGGATGCAAAGTGCATCCACTCAGAATAATTTGGGGGAGCAAGCAGATGGCTCAGAAATATCTGCCCAGGTCAATTTCTCCCAATTGATTTGGCATCTTGATCTCCCTCCCCAGGGTAGCGCCAGCCAAGAGTGCCCGTGTGGGGACTGCAGACACCAGCAGCAACCTGACCAGTCCTGCCTGTGATGGGTGTGAGGGGCGTGAGTGTGTGTGCATGTGTGCCTGTATGTGAGTGTGTGTGTGTATGTGCCTCTGTGCGTGCATGTGCCTGTGTGTATATATGTGTGAATGTGTGGGTGTGTATGCGTGTGCATGTGTCTGCTTGTGAGTGTGTGTGCCTGTGTGTGAGTGCATGTGTAGACATGTGTGTGCCTGTGTGTGTGCCCAGAGCCTGATGGACCCAGCGAGTGGAGGAGCTGATTCCAGGCAGCCCATGGACCCTGGGTCTGGGTGGGAGCTGGTGACCAGGACTGGCCATGGTGGGACACCGAATGGGAGGAAGTGAGGACTAGGCACTGCTGAGAGCCTGTAGGGAAGCGGGGACAGGAGTGTTCCAGGAGAAACGTGAGCCCAGGGAACCGTGGACATGGCACGGTGGGCCTGGGGATGCAGCCTGGACTGGCCACTGCCCTCCGCACCCAGCACAGGCTGGGCACAGCTGCGGGGACCACAGAGCCGCCACCACACTGCTTGCAGGTCCCGGGTCCACAGGCCCTGAGTGGGGCAGGGGGCGGGGAGAGCAAGTGCCCTCGGGGGGTGACCTGCTTTACTGTCTCTCTCTCCGCATCGATGGGTTTTATTGGCCACTGGGCTCCAGTGGCTCCCAGAGTGACCTTACTCAGGAAATCCGGCCTGCGGGGCAGGGTGAGGCTTCCTCTGGGATCGGGATGGGGGGGGCTGTTTGCCAGGCAGGGGGGGTGCAGGGTGGGAGGGGTGGGTGACGGAGGCGCAGCCCCCACAGGCAGAGCCGGTGTTGTAGCCCCACAGTGAGGGAGATCAAGGCTGGCCCACCCTGAGGGCTGAGTGAGGGGTGCCCTGGGTAGGGCCCCAAGGAAGGGTCAGGAAGGGCCCACCCTCTTGGGCATTTTGGGACAGGAGGAAGGCAGACCATGGGTAGACACCAGGAAGAACTTCCCACAGGAATCTGGGGGCTGAGAGCTGGGACACCCTTTGGGGGTGTCAGGGAGGTGATCGACGTTGAGAATAGGGTCTTGGCTGGTCACCTGTCAGGGCCCCAGCAGAACCCTGGACTTCAAGGACTGGGTGGGCTGAGGACCTGGAGAGACTGCTGGGTCCATGTCCCCGCTCCATCCTGGCTGATGGGGAATCCCAGCCCTAAAGTGCTGCCTCCCCTCTGCTGCTGTCCTGTACAGACTGGCCCATGCTATCCTGGCTCCTGAGGGCTGGTCTGGCCACCATGAACCTGAAGTGTGTTTGCTGAATGAATAACTGAGTGATTGATGTGATGATTGATAATTGAGTGATGGCGGCTCTGTCCAGTTGGGGTCCTTACCTTGAAGGTCCAGTGACTGTCCAGGAGCCTGACTGGGGTCCCCGTCTCCGTCCTTCCCTCCCCGAGCTCTCACCCCTCTCCAGGGCCCTTGCTCCTCCCTGTCCCAGGCCCGCCCCCTCCCCACTCCCTCAGGCTGCATATCTGGACATGGTGGTGACAGCTATGCATTTGTTGTATCTGCA
This sequence comes from Lagenorhynchus albirostris, assembly GCF_949774975.1. NCBI lineage: Eukaryota > Metazoa > Chordata > Mammalia > Artiodactyla > Delphinidae > Lagenorhynchus > Lagenorhynchus albirostris. The sequence continues at coordinate 50,187,934 of NC_083109.1, forward strand.
CTGATGGGGGTCTGGGGGCTCCACCTGCGTGGGTCCCCACACTGGGGGCAGCAGGGTCTCTGCCCGAGCAAACCTCCCTCCCCTGGCCCCTGCCTCTGGGGAGGGGGGTTGAGGCCCTTTCTCAGCCACTCTCTTCCGTGGCATCTGCACAGACAGCTGACCGTGGCTGCGGGGTATAGGGCGCTGGGCCTGTGGGTGTGGGCACCGGGGCACCCCAGGAGGGGGAGGGCATGGTCCTCCTGGTGCCATCCACAGGGGCCGGCGCTGGGCAGTGGGGACTGGCCATGATTCCCTTCTGCTCCCACCCCGAGTGGCTCCCCGTGCCCCCCACTTGTCCCACCCACCCCCCGCCCCCCAGGAAACAGGTATCCCCTCCGTTTGGGCAGTTTGAGGAGGGTTTAATTAAAGGATGTTTTGCAGAGTGGTGGGTGGGTAGTTTTACCACCTGGCGGGTGGGGGATGGGGCTCTCAGGACAAGGAGACCCACGGCCCTCCTGCAGCCGAAGGCAGCAGCCGTTCTGGGGACAGAGTGCCCACCCTCTCCCCTCCCCCTTCCCACACGCTGCCAGGCTCCCATTGCTGGGCACCTGAAAGGTGGCCTGGTCCGTAGGGGTCTGTGCCCTTGTGGTCATCAGGCCTGAGAGGGCGGCCCTAGGATGAGGGTCAGCTTCCAGGGTCCCCCGACCTCTCCCCACACTGGAGCCTGGGTCCCACCCTCCCTCCTAGCTGAGCCCCCAGGGGCCATGCTGAGGGGTGCCTGGGACCAGGCAGGATCTGGAAGCTGTTGATGCAAAGGGGAGGGGACCCAGGCTCCCCTGAGCTGCGCTGCTGGGTTTCCTTCTCCTGCCCCATGGCTGCGGCCTTCTCGGCCCTCTGGACTGTGGACCTGTCTGCCCATGTGTCCTCTGGAGCCACCCTGCTGGGGCCCACGAGGCCTGGCCCACGGGCTCCCTGAGGGACACAGATGATGGTGTGATCAGGCAGCTTTGAAACAATATCTGGATGCGATGCCCTTGGTGGTCGGTATAGAAGGAGCACTCCTTCCTTCACGGATGAATCTCCTGTCCTCTCAAGATTTCTCCGTCCATCTGGGGGCTCATTAGAAGGCAGGAACCCCACCCTTGCTCTCCCCAAGGCAGGAGCACTTCCTAGCGTCATGAGTTTTGGCTTCAGGACTGATGTAGAACAACATTTTCTATTTTTACAAAATCAAACCTATCCCTCTTCTGCTTGGGAAATTCCTCCTTTTTTAAAAAAAATATGTCTTTCCCATCCAGAAATTAGCTAAATATTCCCACGTATTTTTTAGTTGTGGTACAATACACACTCCATAAAATGTGTATGGAGGGACCAACAACACTTTATTGGTTCATCATCGATAGATAACCTGGATGTTCCCACTTTTTGGCTGTTGTGCGTTGTGTGTGTCCCACATATTTTTAATGGTTGTATTGCTGACAACTCTTTACTTCACTGATATCTGCTTTAGTCCATGAGGTGACCCTTGAACGCAAATGCCCCCTCATCCCAACCCCGCTTGTACCTCGGGCTCTTGTCCCCCTGGGTGACTGGCCTCTGGGGGTTCCTGTTGTCTGCCTGGTGGTCACTGCACTCGTCACCATATCTTCCAAATCTGTTTCCATGTCCAAGAGAGCACACAGAACTGAGCTGGTTCCTGCCTCCCATTCCTCCAAGCGCCCTTCAACACTATTTTACAAAGTTAGAAAATGGGTGTCATACGCAGGTGTTCACCATAGCACAAACAATAGCCAAACGGTGGGAACAGCCTGAATGTTTATCAACAGGTGAACAGGCAAACCGTGGTCCGTCCGCACAGTGGGGCGCCCCTCAGCCGTGGCAAGGGGTGAGGGGCCAGCACACACTACAACACGGACGGACACGAGAGGCCACAGAGTTTGTGATTCCACTTACACAAAATGTCCAGAAGCAGCAAATCCATAGACAGAAAGCAGGGGCTGGGGGCGGGGGCGGGGGGGGGAGTGCCAGCTTGCGGGTTCGGGATTTCTGTGGGGTGATGAAAACGTTCTGGAACCAGATAGAGATGTGGGTTGCACGACGTTGTGAATGTACTACATGCCACTGTATTGTTCACTTTAAAATGGTAGATTTTATAGTATATGAATTTCACCCAAGTTTTAAAAATGGGTGTTTTGTTGGAATTCCACCAAATGGATAAACTGATATGGGAAACTGGCTCCCGCAGGATCCATCTCTCAGGCTGCCCTGTATTCTAGTCTTTTCCAGCTTTCTTCTCCTGCAGCAGGCCAGTCCTGATTGCACCGAGGCCCCGCAGAGGGTGCCTAGAGGCTGCTGCTCTGACTGGGGCCATTTCCCTTCTCGTCTCCTAAGCGGTCAGGGCGGCCGCCTGGGCCTGTGGATTTCTGAGTCTCCGGCTGCTCATCACTTTGCAGAGATAACAACTTCACCTCATCCTACCCTGTTCTCAGTCGCTGTTTTTAAATAAACCTGGGCTGGGGGGATGCAGGCACCGCCGCCTTGCCCTGGACCCACCCACAGTATCCCCTGGCACATCCCTGTGCTCTGAGGCTCTGGCCGGCTGCCTCCGAGGGGTTCTCGGCCACACTAAGGGGAGCCCCCACCCTGCCCCTGGTTCTCTGAGCATGGGGGGTGGCCTTGGATTTGGAGTTGGTCAGACACCCTCTGGCCTGGCCTGCTCTGCTCTTTTGGGTCGCCAGCTGGGAGCAGGTCTGTCCTGGGAGGCTCAGCCGAGCTGCCCCAGCACCGCCCTTCCAGGCACCGTGGACAGAGTGAGTGGGAGGGAGGCCGAGCAGCCATGGGGTCTGAAGCCTTCACGGGAATGCCCACCCCGGCCTGCACCCTCAGGGCCCAGTGCAGCGTGGAGGGCTCTGTACCCTGATACCGGACAGGGGAGCTGAGGCCACACAAGGAGCCAGAAAGAGCCCAGGCTTTGTCTGAAGCTGCTGGACAGGGGCTGCTCTCCTGGCCCTGCCCGGCCAGGTTGGCCTGCAGCATGCAGTGGGTCTGGGTCCCTGTCAGGGTGGCAGGGGAGTCCAGGACCCGGGAGGAGAGAGGGACACTGGGGTCCTTCCAACCCCCCGCACTCCTGTTCGGGCACCTTTATCTCTACAGTGGAATCTTCCCAGCCACCACGGCCCCCATTAGCGCTCTGAAGTGGCTCCTGATGCCCTGATGGTTGCCAAGCACCTTGGGCGTGTCCAGCTATTCCAGCCATAAAAGGACACAGGCCAAAGGGCCAAAGTGCAGCCTGAGGCTTCTCAGCCCAACTCAGCATCCCGGGAGGGGCCAGGTCCCAGGATGTGCATGGGGGAGAGGGGTCCCAGCTTTTCCTCTGGCTTCCCGAGGTCCCACCCAGCACCCTCTAGTCTCTAGTGGGGCCAGGGCCTCACCAGTCAGAATGTCCTACTCCAACCCCCGACCCCTTCGCTGTAACAAGCCCCCCAGAGTCTTGCTGCCACCTGCCATGTGCCACGGCTGGGCCTAGTCGGGCCTTGGGGCTCCTGGGGGCAGGAATCCCTTTGAGACCCTGATGCTATGCATCTTGTGGTACAGACCCCTGCCTGTGCTTGGGTTCTGGAGTCAAAGGCCTGCTCTGCCCAGGCCTGAGCTCAGGGACCCATGCCTCTGAGTCTCAGCTTCCTCATGGGGCTGTAGGGCCTGCACGGGGGATGCGAGGGTCTCATACATGGGACGCCAGGAGCCCCTATCCTGGTCCAGAGCTGGCCGAGATCCAGCCTCGGCGGGACTGTCACAGCCCTCAAGGGAGGCTGCAGGCCCAGGCCCTGGGGTGGGCGGCTGACAGAAAGCCCCCTCCCAACTTACCTCAACATAATAAAGGCTATATATGACAAACCCACAGCCAACATCGTTCTCAATGGTGAAAAACTGAAACCATTTCCTCTAAGATCAAGAACAAGACAAGGGTATCCACTCTCACCACTATTATTCAACATAGTTTCAGAAGTTTTAACCACAGCAATCTGAGAAGAAAAAGAAATAAAAGGAATCCAAGTCAGAAAAGAAGAAGTAAAGCTGTCACTGTTTGCAGATGACATGATACTATACATAGAGAATCCTAAAGATGCTACCAGAAAACTACTAGAGCTAATCAGTGAATTTGGTAAAGTAGCAGGATACAAAATTAATGCCCAGAAATCTCTTGCATTCCTATACACTAGTGATGAAAAATCTGAAAGAGAAATTAAGGAAACACTCCCATTTACCATTGCAACAAAAAGAATAAAATATCTAGGAATAAACCTACCTAAGGAGACAAAAGACCTGTATGCAGAAAACTATAAGACACTGATGAAAGAAACTAAAGATGATACAAACAGATGGAGAGATATACCATGTTCTTGGATTGGAAAAATCAACATTGTGAAAATGACTATACTACCGAAAGCAATCTACAGATTCAATGCAATCCCTGTCAGACTACCAATGGCATTTTTCACAGAACCAGAACAAAAAATTTCACAATTTGTATGGAAACACAAAAGACCCCAAACAGCCAAAGCAATCTTGAGAACGAAAAATGGAGCTGGAGAAATCAGGCTCCCTGACTTCAGACAATACTACAAAGCTACAGTAATCATGACAGTATGGTACTGGCACAAAAACAGAAATATAGATCAATGGAACAGGATAGAAAGCCCAGAGATAAACCCACGCACATATGGTCACCTTATTTTTGATAAAGGAGACAAGAATATACAATGGAGAAAAGACAGCCTCTTCAATAAGTGGTGCTGGGAAAATGGGACAGCTACATGTAAATGTATGAAATTAGAACATTCCCTAACACCATACATAAAAATAAACTCAAAATGGATTAAAGACCTAAATGTAAGGCCAGACACTATAAAACTCTTAGAGGAAAACATAGGCAGAACACTCTATGACATAAATCACAGCAAGATCCTTTTTGACCCACCTCCAAGAGAAATGGAAATAAAAACAAAAATAAACAAATGGGACCTAATGACTTAAAACCTTTTGCACGGCAAAGGAAACCATAAACAAGACGAAAAGACAACCCTCAGAATGGGAGAAAATATTTGCAAATGAAGCAACTGACAAAGGATTCATCTCCAAAATTTACAAGCAGCTCATGCAGCTCAATATCAAAAAAACAAAAAACCCAATCCAAAAATGGGCAGAAGACCTAAATAGACATTTCTCCAAAGAAGATATACAGATTGCCAACAAACACATGAAAGGATGCTCAACATCACTAATCATTAGAGAAATGCAAATCAGAACTACAATGAGGTATCACCTCACGCCAGTCAGCATGGCCATCATCAAAAAATCTACAAACAATAAATGCTGGAGAGGGTGTGGAGAAAAGGGAACCCTCTTGCACTGTTGGTGGGAATGTAAATTGATACAGCCACTATGGAGAACAGTATGGAGGTTCCTTACAAAACTAAAAATAGAACTACTATACAACACAGCAGTCCCACTACTGGGCATATACCCTGAGAAAACCATAATTCAACAAGAGTCATGTACCACAATGTTCATTGCAGCACTATTTACAATAGCCAGGACATGGAAGCAACCTAAGTGTCCATCCACAGATGAATGGATAAAGATGTGGCACATATATACAATGGAGTATTACTCAGCCATAAAAAGAAACGAAATTGAGTTATTTGTAGTGAGGTGGATGGACCTACATCCACTCATACAGAGTGAAGTAAGTCAGAAAGAGAAAAACAAATACCGTATGCTAACACATATATATAAAACCTAAAAAAAAAAAAAAAAAGGTTCTGAAGAACCTAGGGGCAGGATAGGAGTAAAGACGCAGACGTAGAGAATGGACTTGAGGACACAGGGAGGGGGAAGGGTAAGCTGGGACAAAGTGAGAGAGTGGCATGGACATATACATACTATCAAATGTAAAACAGATAGCTAGTGGGAAGCAGCCGCATAGCACAGGGAGATCAGCTTGGTGCTTTGTGACCTCCTAGAGGGGTGGGAGGGAGATGCAAGAGGGAGGAGATATGGGGATATATGTATACGTATAGCTGATTCACATTGTTATAAAGCAGAAACTAACACACCACTGCAAAGCAATTATACTCCAATAAAGATGTTAAAAAAAAAAGCCCCCTCCCCCTGCAGACAGGGAGTCCCAGCAGCCTTTTCCCAGTGGGGGCCCATCTCCTGCTTCCCCCACTGTCCCAGGCCATACTAGGGGAGACAGCCCAGTCCATGGAGGGGACCAGCTCCCAGCCCACACAGGCTTGGGGGTCTACACCCCCTTGCCAGGCCTCAGTTTCCCCACCTGTCAAGGGCGTGGCCTGGCCTGGCCTGTGTGTTTGGGAGGGTGGGCTCTGCTGTTCACGGGTGGGTGTGGGACATTCCTGGCTCCAGCCTCACTCAGGGTTGATGCTCCTGAGGGATAACTGAGTTCTGTGGTGGCAGGGGAGGGTCACTGTGATCCCAGCTGTGTCCCCTCCCTGGGGACAAGGAGGTGCCTGTTTGTGAAAAGGATGAGTGGGCCCCCACCCCCTCCCCACCTCCCCCATCAGCCGATGGTGATCTGGAGAGGATCTGCCAGGGCCAGGTGGATGTGGGGCCCCCAGCCAGTCAGAGATCCATCTCAGGATGCTTTGGGCTCCTGGTGGGAAGGAGTGGGGGCAGGGGTAGGACGTGATGAGGAGACAGGATCAGCCAGGCCGGCATTCTGTGGGCCCAAGACTCTGAGGTGGAAACCCCCATGCCTGTCCAGCACCTGGAAGGCCCTGGCCTGCTCAGCCCAGCCAGCCTGCAGCTCCAGCCACCTCTGCATGGCCCGGGACCTCAGCCAGCTCGCCAGGCTCCGGTGATTCCAGACGCTGCACTTGCCAGGGCCCCAGCAGCCTCACTGGCCCAGAATCCTCATTCGGAAGGGAGCAGCTGCAGGAGGGGATGTCAGGGGAGGGCCAGAGGGGAGGCGGCAGGTGATGGGGCCACAGGGGCTGGACAGAAGGTCCCAGAGTGGCCGGAGGACACGTGGCAGGAAAGGAAAGATTCAGAGTGGGCTCGAGGGTGGGGTAGCCTGATGGCTCCGACCATGGGGTGGACAGGGGCTTCCTGTGGAGTAAGCATGGCCAAAGTCCACCCACACCTGTCCACAGGAACGAGGCCAGCCTGGTCACTTCCCGTTGCCGCCAGACCCAGCATCAGCACACCTAAGTAGGAGGTGACACCGTGGGGGTCTGGGGCTCCCCAGGCTCAGGTGCACATCCAGGTATGAGCTTCCTCCCCCTTCCAGCCCATTCCAGACAGACAAGGGGATGCTGAGCCCCAGAAAATCAGCCCACCAGGGCTGGTGGCGTGTTCACCAAGGACGAGACCCGTCCCGGCCAGGCCAGCACCGTAACCTGCTCCATTTCATCCTGTCTTGTGGCCTCTGCTGCCCTCGAACACCCTAGAATCCATCATGCTTCCTGCTAGCGTTGGCTCCAGGAGGGCCGGCATCTGCACTTGACCCCCTTCCCCCCCTACCCTGCAGCCCCCCTAGCAACCAGCCCGGCACCCAATAGGTGCTTTGTAAAGCTCTCCATGGCAGTGGTTCCTGGCACAGCCTTTATATGCAGAATAGGTAGCTCGACCAGGGGAGCAAACTCCATCGTGTGTGGAGGTGCTCCGGCCCACCCCCCATCCCCCGCCCACCACGTGCCCGGAACAAGGGCCTGCTTCCTGAATGTCTTGGTGTGAAACCTTTGTCTGTGTCATCTCCAGCAGGGCAGGCCCAGGTCTGTCCTGCTCCTGCCACAGCCCTGTGCTCAGCTCAGCGTCTGCGTGCAGTTGGTGCTCCATCTCAGCTGGCATCAGTCCTGGGCTGCGGGGCTCCGGGAATGACCGCCGTTGAGGGCTGGATGTGGTGTGGGAGCTGCTAGAGCTCAGCGTCCGGCTTGACCAGGTGGCCGCTGAAGGTGATGTAGAGGTCACCGCGCTCGCTGTAGATGGCGTTGTCGCCATCCCTCTGGAACATGCGCACCCAGACAGCGTCACCCGCGGCCAGCGCCAGCAGCGGGCTCTGTGTCTGCATCCTGCTGCGCTCACTGGGCTGCGCATACAGCACGGCTGCGGCCCACCAGTTGCACGTGATGCGCAGGTACGTCTCCTTGTAATTCCAGGTGTGCACGTTGAGGCTCAGGACGTAGACGCCGGGCACGGCAAAGAGGAAGGGGCCGGAGGCCAGGTCGAAGGCACCGTCCAGGTCCACCAGCTCCGTGTCGAAGGGCACGGCCTGGAGGGCATCGGTGCTGTGCGGCCCCTCTCGCCAGCCCACCGAGAAGGTCACGTAGGCACGCTGGCACAGGGTGCCCGGCGGCCCCACCTGCCCCTTCTGGCCCTTGTGGCCACGGAGGCTCCAGGAGCCAGGCGGGCCCTCCTTCCTGCTCCTGCTGGAGCGGCCTCTGACCCCCGCTTCACCCTTCTCACCTGTGAGGGGGTGCGGGTAAGGGGAAGCCCCTGGTCAAGGTTTCAAGGGTCAGATTCTCTGGCCACACGGCCTTGCAAGTGACCTCACCTCTGTGAGCCTCAGTCTCATCTGTCAGGTGGGCGCTAACCCGCCCTCCACGGGGCAATGAGAAAGAAGCCACACCCTGAGGTCCTGGCAGTTCTGAGGCCTGTGCAGATGGTCACATGGGGATGGCTGGGACGGCGGGGACAATGGGGGTCCAGTAGCTGCCAGAGGAAGTGTCTGAACTGGGTTTTGAAGGAGGAGAGGCCTGGGAAGTTGGTAACCAAATCCAACCTCAGTGTGGCCTCCGTCCAGCCTTCAGGGTGCCTCCCTCTTAGAGCTCAGCCTGTCTTGCCTCTGAAAGGGGGCGCTGCTCCCAGACCCCCTTCCCACCTCCCCTTGGGGTGGGGGAGCAGAATTGAAGGGAAACTCAGCCCCGCCTTCCACCCCCCCCACCCCCCCACCATCTCCCCCAATCCACAGCCCCTTCCCCAGGGCACCCTGTTCCCACAGGAGGAGGCGACTATGGGGAGCAGGGAGCAGGCCCTTGTGTGCCCCCCTGGGGCCCAGCCTTCCCAGAGCTAGCCTTGGGCCGTCGCCCTGCTCTCCTGCCTCTCTTCCCATGCCCCTCATTGCGGAGTGTCCCTGCGGGGCTGGGGGCAGTGGGGCCACCTCTCCAGGAACACTCACCTTTGAGGATCGAGATGTCGATGGTGGGCCGCACGTGGGGCAGTCCCACCCACTCATCCCTGTTGCTCATGCGGGTGTGTGGGCATGCGGGCTGGGGGCAGCCGGGGGCCAGGGTGGGCAGCTGCAGTGCATACACAGCCAGCAGGGCGGCCCCAGGCCAGGCCAGGCCCCTGCGGGCAGCATCAGCAGGAGCAGGAGAGCAGAGGCTGGGTCGGGAGGGCAGGACGGGAGGAAGAGGATGGGGGAGGAAAACGGGGAGTGGAGAGGGGACACCCCTGCTGAGCCCCCACCCCCGCAGCAGCCCAACTGTGCCCCCTTGTGTGGGGGAGACTGCGCTGGTGGGACCAGGGAGCTGCCTGGGTGAGGATGGACACTTGGGACCCCTGGAGGGGCTGCAGTGGGCGTGGCCAGAGCCTCATCCTGCACCAGACAGGGCACCTGGCAGAGCCCTCCTGGACACTCAGACCCCTGCCCCGACAGACATCACTAATGGATCCCCACACACTTTCCCCTGGACCTGGATGTGGCCCCAGCATCCCCCCTAACACAGCACCTGGGGACCACCATCGATCAGAGGGGCCAGCACGGGGGACCATTCACACCTGCCCTTCCAGAGCCCCAGTGAGTGACCAAGGCAGCCCCACCCCATGGGAGCTGGTGCTTCCAGATTCCTTCTCCGGGGCTGCTCCCTCCTCCCCATAGCTGCCTCCCTCCTGGGGCCTTAGGGCCTTAGCTCTGGGCAGTGGCAGGCACCCTAACTGCCTATAGTTGGGGAGTCCCGGTTCCCAAACCCCCCATGGCTGGAGACCCCGCACCTGGTAGATGCAGGGAGAACTGTATGGCGGTGGGGGCTCTGAATCAGCCCTCTAAGTCCCCCACCCACCTGGGCTGGCCAGAGCCCTCCGGGAGGGACAGCTAGGCTGCTTCAGGGAACGGCAGCACCCCACCCACTGGTGGCTGGGCCCGGGGCCCAGGTGGTTGGGGTCAGACATGAGGCAGTTTCTGCCCGGCTGCCTAGCTTGGCAGAGGGCAGCACCCTCATCCTGACCTCCTGTGGGCCAGGCCAGGCCCCTGTGGGTAACTTGGGGGGCTACCCCATGTGGCCCCCACCCGTCTGTGGGTAAGATGGTCTTTAAGCCCTACCAGTCCTAGGCCTCTCGCCTCCACCTCCTCTCCTTCGGGAGACCCTGCCTGACACCTTGTTCATCCATGCCAGGTGGAGGCTCCACTTTCCAGCTCAACCAGCAGCTGCTGGGGGGCCCTGGGTGAGCCCCACATCATTTGGGCCTCAGTTTCCCTGGCAAGTGGGTCCTGCCTGCCCTGGTTTCCCCATGTACATATGAGAGGCTCAACCAGTGTTGGTCTCCTGCAAGGGCAGGCGTGTGAGGTCGGGGTCCTCACTCTTCCCTGTACCCTAGCCATGCTGAGCAAAGACTCAGGCTCCCTCTTCCAGGAAGCCCTCGGGGACTGCAGCCCAGGGTGAGGTCCTTCTTCTTACATAGTAGGTCTGAGACCCACTCCCAGGCTGAGCTTCCCTGGCAGGTGGGAGCCCTCCTCTCCACCACCTCCCCCTCAGAGCCTAGCAGACCCTCACCCACCCCCCTAACCCCATTGGACTCTGCAAGACCCTCCTGAATTCCTCCCGTGGAGGAACCTTACAGGAGTGGGTATCTCCTGGGGAGCCCACTCCACAGACAGGCCTGTGTTGCTGGGGCCCTTACCTTGTTCCCCCAGAGGTCTGGGGTCCCAGGCATCCTGGCCACCTGGCCCTGCTCAGGATGGCTGTGAAGACCCCCACCCACCCCCACCCTCCCTGTTACCATTTCATGATCAGGTGCTGCTGCCTGCCTGGCGTCTCCGGCATCTCTACCCAGTGGCCCATGAAAGAGCTCTTTCATGCCCGCCCCAGGTGCCCATGGCTTCCCTCTGGGTCATCCAAGACCAACAGGCCTCAGGTCAGCTTCAGAGCTCCCGGGCAGGAGGCTCACGTGGCCCTGTCACCCACCGCCCAGTCTGCCACCTGCCGCAACGTCAGTGCAGCCCTGCCACAGGGGATCCAGTATCCTCCTGACAGCCCATGGGCCACAGCATGGCTCTGAGGGCCTGGGGTGTCTGGGACTGGGGAGTTGAGCGTGAAACCATGAGCTGGCAGCCATCCTCTGTCTGGGGTGCAGTGACTTAGAGAGGAGTCAGGGAGGCTGGTGAGGAGGCTGGAGGCCAAAGTCAGGGGAGACAGACCACCATGCCTGTGCTGAGCCCACCTGGTGACGGTGACGCCCTCCTGTCTCTGGCTGGGACAGGAGGGCTGAGACTTTTGGGTGAAGCATGGGAGAGAAACGTCGGGCCAGGTCCACTGTGTCTGCCGCCACCTCCCGCTGCACCCTCCCAGGGTCACGGTGCCCAGCGGGGCAAGAGGCCTGCCGTGACACTCTGTTGGGGGCCCTCGGCATTAGCCCAGCCTTTCAGTGGATAAGGGTTGTGTCCCTGTGATGCCAACACCCTGGCAGCAATGACTCACAGGGCCCCCCGGGCAGTGGCAGGCGTGGGCTACGCCCACACCAGGGCCTGGCCTCATGCTTGCTCTGGGCCTGAGCAGCTGGATACTAGGTCCAGGGGCAGGGCCTGGCGCCTCAGCCTCTGAGCACGGGGACATGTGACTCCCTGGGAAGCGCCCCACCACCACCACCAAGCCAGGCTGCCTGGCAGAGGGAGGCACAGATGTGGCTTGGGGAGCTGTGGCCGCTGTGCCGGAAGACAGGCCGTGGGCAGCTGGGGCTGGCTCTCTCGCCTCTGCACATGCAGGCACAGCCCCGGGTCCGGCTCTCCCCTCAGGCTCCCCATGTTGGCTCTCCTCACTGATGACCAGGGAGGGGGCAAGGATGGGGGTAGAGGGCAAGACTGAGGGGCTTCTCGTGCCAGGCTGAAGGGGAGCAGAGCTGGTGAGGGCTGTGGTCGGGAGATCATGCCAGCTGGAGCCGGTTCCCAGATATCCCCCGGCCTCCCTGAGATGCCAGTTCACACTCCAGTGGGGCTCGGTGGCCTCCCACGCCTTGTCAGCAACCACTGCTGGAATCTGGATGTGGGTGGCCTGGACGGAGGGCTTTCTGTAGGCATCACCCAGGGCTGGATTAGTCCAGGCTCCGGCGGGAGCTGCTGACTGGCCTCAGTCAACCTGCGGAAGCTCCTCTCTGCCTGCCCCACTCTTGTCTCTGGGGTTTCTGGGGCTCCCAGAGAAGGGCAGACGCCCAAGCTCTGCTGCTCCCTGCATCTGACCTCGGTTTCCCAACCTGTTAAATGGGTACCAGTGGACTCAGAGTGGCCAGAGTGTCCTCTGTGGTGGATGGAAATGCCGCAGGCTTCAGCCACCCTCAGGGCCCTGATGTCCCCCCGTGACTCCCCGCTCCCCACTCCTGCAGGGGCCGAATCCCTGTGGGTGGGTGTAGCCATCTGGCCACCCTCCAGACTCCCCAGGGAGGCTAATTCTCCAGTGAGACGCAGCCGCAGCCTCGGGAATTCGCCGTGTGGCCCAGAGCTACCCATCAGCTCCAGGGCCTGGTCATTCGTCTCTACAAGGGGACACAAGTGCCAGCTCGTGGGTGGTCATGAGACAATTGCAGGCAACGAGTGCCCGGCCCCCTGGGGCTGTACCCGAGCCCTCCCAGCTTTGGAGATAATGACCTTCGCACAGCACCTCCACTTAGCTCCCCATTAGCAGCCACCCGGCAGGGGTGGGGCGCAGGGACAAGGAGGCCCTCGTAGCTGCTGATGGGGACGCTGTGCTACACAGCCAGCCCGCCTCGGCCTCAGGCGGTAATGGGGCTCTGAGTGGCTGGCGTGCATGCGGCCGAGTTATTATCTCCCAGCCTCTTAATGGACACTTCCCGAGTTCTGTTGATGAGCTGCCATGGGCGAGGGGCCAGTGGCCTGGAGCTCGTCCCCAGGGGGCACAGTGAGAGGGCCTCATGGCCACCGTGAGAGCACCTGGCCCTGCTTGTGGGTAGTCCCTGATGCTGTGCCCAGTTCTGCCCAGAGCCATGGACACAGAGTGTGGGGCCAGGTGGGCAGCAGGGCTCTGTGGCCCTCACCCACCCGCCCACAGCCCGGCCTGACTCACTTGCTGGCTAAGGAGGGGGCTGGATGAGGAGCCTGGCCACAGAGGTGACCAAGGTGCTGGGGGTGGAGGCCCCTCCAGCCCTGACCCTCCACCCCCCAGCTCAGGGTCTGGTGCACACCCTGTGCCGGGTGGGAGTGGCAGGGAGAGGTCCCACAGTTCCCCCGGCGGTCACTGCCCCAGGCCCCGCCCCGCGTGGCCCCTCACAGCCTGGGGGCCAAGTCCCTCAGGGGAGAGCTGGGCCAGCAGCGTGTTCTGACACCGCTGCTCCAGGCTCACCCCCCACTAAAGAGGGGAGTGCCGGCTGGCCTCCGGTGACAGCGTCCAGGGCACATGGAGGAAAAGGAGCAGGGCTTCAGTTATCACTGCGGCCACCAGAGCCTGTGACAAGTGGTGACAGGAGGTGACACTCCCTCTGAAGCATCCAGCAGGTGGCCCAGGTGGGCAGAGAAACTGTCAATGCTTTGGCTGTGCCCCGTGTGGTCAGCAGTGAGCAATGAGGGGGGGCCTCGACGGTTCTTGGCTGATCCCTCTCCCCAGGTGGTGACTGGGGGCGCCCCAAGCAGGAGACCCCTGGCCCACCATGGCTGAAACATGGGGTCAACAGGCAAAGCCCACCTGTCCAGGTACACTCTCTGAGTAGAAAGCTAACATGCTCTTTATTTGAGGGGGAGATGGGTCTCTGCGCCCGCCAGGGTGCCCGCCCGGTCACTGGTAGCCCGCCAGCTGGAGGACGGTGGGGTAGCGGGTGCGGTGGGCCATGCACTTCTGGCGGTCGATGAAGAGGCTGTTCGTCTTGACAGCGATGTCCTTCTCCAGGCTCATGCGCGTGTCCTCCAAGTTGTGCAGGGACTGCTCTGCTTCCAGAAGCTTCTCCCTCAGAGCCGCCAGGGACAGGTTCAGCTCCTCTACCTCGCTCACCAGCCTGCGGGGGTGGGAGGAAGGGGTGAGTTGGGGCTGCCCTGGGACGCCTGGTCTTCTGGGTGGGGAGAGCGAGGCCCAAGGTCAAAGCCTGGGGGCCCCTGTTGGGGGTCTTGGTCAAGACATTTGGCCATAGAAGGGCCCCCAAAAGGCCCAGAGGGAAACCCAGCAGCCACACTGGGAGAGCGCCGGGCCAGGACACCACATGAACTTCTATTCCTCTATTCCTGGCATCTGGAAGTGAGATGGGCGCCCCTGGACCCGAGTGAGGACCCAGTTTTCTGAAGGAGTTGAGGGACAGGGAAAGAGGGATGCCCAAGGCAGGGGTACTTCTGCTTAAAAGGCGACTGTGAGCTCAATAAGTTAGAAAACAGAAGACGTGACCCCACCTACACCTCAAGCCGGGGATGTGTGTCCACCGTGACATTGGAGGTGTGGACGGCCATGAGCAGGATGGTCAGGGCGGCCGTGTGGCCTGGGGAGCTCTGCCTCCCAGACCCTGAGATTCCTCACCAGGGTGAAGCAGGGAGTGTGGCCGCCCCTGGCACTAGGAGCCTGGCACAGTGTCCCCCAAGGGACGCATAGTATCCAGTCGTGCTGGGGCAGGTTTGGGGACGTGGGAACCATGTGTGTGTGTGTGTGTGTGTGTGTGTGTGTGTTGTGCTTGTGTAGGGCCCAATGTCTTTCCTCTTCACATCTGCAGAGCTGTGTGTGGGGGTGGGGGGAGGAGTTCAAGGGGGCCCCAGAGGCTGAGGAAAGCCCGGAGGTGGGTGGACGGCACCCTATGGTGGTTGGTGACTAGGCCCAGCCCAGGACGGCCCCAGCAGCGACAGGCACCTGAACTGGACAGCGTCTCGGCACAGCTCCATGTTGGGCCGGTGGGAACGCTGGTACAGGCGGGTCTGGGCCACTTTCAGAGGCGCCTCCTTGTCCCTGATGGCCTGCTTCAGCGCTGCGACATTGTGCTCCTGGTCCACGATCTCCCGCAGTGTCTGCACACAGGACAGTCCCTGTGGGTCTCCCCCACCACACCCCAAGCCCTGTGCCACGTCGAGCAGGCGGCTCTGTCCGCTGGCTCTGGGGGAGGAGTGGAGGCAGGGAGGATGTGCACGGCCACCTCGTCTCTCCCATGGGCACCCAGAGGCCTGGGGGCGGTGAGGACAGCAGGCACAGCAGCTCTGGCCTGAGAGCCCCCAGCCCTGTGGTCACCAGCCCCCGACCCTGGTCGGGAGCTGGAGAGACAAAGGCAGCAAAAGTCACCCTGAGAGCTTAGGGTCAGAGCCCTGCCAGGCCAGGGGCCAGCACCAGGGACACCCCACTAGGCAGCCAGGCCCTACCTCCTTCCACCCTCCTTGCTCCTGCTTGCATCACCCGCTGGTCAGTCACTCCAGTGACAATGCCACCCCCCCCAAATGTCACTTGGTTTCTCATCAGCTTAATGAGGGCCCAGGGAGGAGTGGGGGCCCTGCTTCAGGGGTCCCTCAGGATGGGCAGGGCCAAGGAGGGGCAGGAGCCAGGCCAGGTCGTGACAAAGGCATAGTGGCCAGTGGGGGAGGAGTGGTCTGGGTTACCCAGTCTGGGCCTGGTCTTTCTCTGTGGTTACGTTACCAGGGGGTGTCCAGCCCTAGAGGCTGCCCTGGGCGAGGTCAGGTCGTGGGCTGGGCGTGGCCTGGCGGCGGGATGGGCGTGGCCTGGCAGCGGGATGGGCGTGGTCTGACTGGGTGGGCGTGGCCGGGCGGCCCCACCTTGCGCAGGTAGTGCTCCAGCTTGTGGCGCGCGTCCTCCAGCTCCTCACAGCGCCGCCCGAAGGCCAGGTTCACGGCGTCGCACTGCAGCCGCAAGTCCTCGGATGCGTCCTGCAGGATGCAGTCGACAAGCTTCCGCAGGTTGACTGAGGCCAGGCGTTCGCGCTCGGCGCGGTACAGGTTTTCCTGGGTGAACTTGGCCCAGGTCTCGGGCGTGGAGGCACTGCGGGCAGGGAGTGCGCGGGCACCGCGGTCGGTGGGGGCACCTGCCAATGGCTCCGGTTTGCACCAGGGCCTCCCCGCGCCCGCCGCGCCCAGTGTACCCTGCGTCGCAGCATAAACTACCACCCCCAGTCCTAGCGCCACTCCCCGTCCCGCCCCCCGCGCCACCCGGAGCGTCTCCCGCGCGCTCCCCGGGCCTCCTGCTCCCCCAGCTCCGCCCCGCTAGCCCCGCGACCCCAGTTCCCCACTCCGTGTCTTCCGTGCCTCCTGCGCCCCCAAGTGGTTCCCGCGCCCCAGTGCCTCCTACGTCCCTGGGCCCTGCGCCACCCCGGGGCTGTGTTGCGATGGGTGGTGGCCCAGCGCCCGCTGCCGGCCTTATGCGGAGCTGCAGTCAGCCGCCCTGCCTCAGGCGGCCCCCCACCCTGGGTCCTGCCTCCCTCGCAAACCCCAGCCCCTGTGGTGAACCGTGTGTGCTGGGCACTTGGGCGGAGGTCCCGCTCGCCTGCCCATCCCCAGGAGCAGAAGAGCTGCACAAAGGACCCCCAGCGGAGGAACTAGGAGCCCAGGTGGGATCTCGCAGGTGGGGGCGGGGCGTTTGTGCACAGCCCCTGAGGAAGATCCCACCTCTCCTCGAACTTGGTGGAGTGCGGGTAGAACTGCAAGTCGGAGCTCTGGTTGTGGTAGTGGCAGCAGGCTTCGTCGATGTTGCAGGCCTCCACTTTGTCGGACCAGTCCATCTCGCACGTTTCCTTGTGCTCGCGATTCATCCTGGGGAGAGCGGGCAGGGCCTGCTGTCTGTGCGGGTGGGGAGCTGGGCCCACCTGGGCGCAGGGCAGGATAAGCCCCCCAAGTGGCAGGGTAGGCCCTGGTATGCTGGCCTGGGTTCTGGATGCCCAGGCCCCTTGGCCATGCAGCAATCTGCCACCCCTACCTGCCCAGTGCCTCCACCCAGCCCCTTGCTTCTGGCTATGACTGGGGACAATCCCTCACTTCTCTGAGCCTCAGGGCCGGGTCACCCCAACTTCCTGCCCATAGCTAGCCTGAGGGGTAGGGGGACATCCCGAGGGCAGCCCTAGAGGCCACTCAGACCCACCGAATCTGGTTCACGACCTGCATCATGGTCCTTTTCAGGAGCTCCTGAATGTTCCGGATGAGGTCTGCCTCCTGGGGAAGAATACCCCCGTCCCTGGTGAGAGTCTGAGGACAGCCAGGCTGGTGGGGCCCACAGGCAGCCTCTCAAACCTCTAGGAGGAGCTGAGATTTGGGGTGACCCCCAGTGGAACTGGGGGCTCTGCCAGCACCTGACCTCTGCTGGTGGCCTTGGGCCCCAGCTTCTTTCCTGGAAATGGGACATGAGCCTGGCTTTCTCGCCGGATTTATTCTGGGCTGTTTGGGGTGGTGCAGTGGGTCTTTTCTTCTGGGGGCTTCTATGGGCTGTGGGGAGGACCACCCAGAAGTGGTTCCCACTTGCTGGGCACTTAGCACCCCCTGGGCTCTGGGGCCACCCCTGCAGCCTGCCCAAGACACTGAGGGCACCAGCCTGCCCACTGGCCCCTGGACAGCCTGGTGACAGCCTTTGAGGACCCCGGCCACTGGGGACCAGGAGCCCCCCTGGGGCTGCCCCTTGGGGCCTTGGGCTCAGAGAGGCCTTACCCAGACAAAGGACACAAGGGGAAACCCTGTGTTTCCTCCTGCTACCCTGACAGTTTCACTTTCTGGGCAGGAAAAACTCTTACCCCCTGATTTGAATTTCTCCTCTGTTGGGCTCTAAACCCTGCGTGCCCAGTTCTGACCCGTGGGTCCATCTCCCTGTCCTGGCCCCTTTGTTGTCCATGTACTGCTGGGCAGGGGACCTGGCTCAGGGCAGAGGGTTCACTCCCAGAGCCTTGGGAGGTTCTTGAGTGAATGAGTGTGCGGGTGGGGTGTTGGGGGGACAGAGGAAGGGCCTGGGGCCAGGAGGAGGTAGGTACTCAAGGTTCTGTCCTGAGCTTGGGGTTTGCAGGGGGTCCCTGGGCACCTGGGCTGGCTGTCTGTCTCCCCCATATCTCATGAGTGCCTGTGGCCTACAGCCTGTTCGCAGGTGAGGCTCTTCCCTGCCAGCATCAGGGGCCTGGCCTGGATGACTCCCTGATCCTTTGGGGGCTTCCCCAAGGACAGGTCCTGCCAGGTTCGGAGGGGAAAGGGCTCTTTGTGGGATGCATGTGGCCCCCACCCCCCTTTATCCCGTCCACGCTTGCACAATGGTCTGAGGCTGGATTTCCAACACGGGCATGGGGGGCGGGGCATGGGGGGCTCTGCCTCTGGGAACTCAGGGTCAGGCTTAATTTGCATGACCTAGGGTGACCAAAGGGGCTGTTCAGCAGGTGCCAGGACCCAGGGGTGACTGAGGGACCACACAGTGGGTGCAGGCACCACCATGACCCAACCACATCCCAACCTCAGCCACTCCTGGGGCTCAGCTCAGGCCCTTCCTGGTTTTCGGGGGTGTGTGGAGGGGCATCAGGGCTTATGGGGTACTGGCCAGGTCCCGCCCTGCCTCAGTGGCCTCTGACTGTCTCAGCCTCAGACAACTGTCCCAATATACATTCCAGGTATGAATGCTGCCACGGCCTGGGCCCTGCCTCACCCCCACGTGGGAGCCATAATGGGGCAGGGGGCAGAGCAGGAACCCTGGACCCGGAGCTAAGGTGAGTGGATAAGCACCAAAGTCCAGCCCCGCCCCCAACCATGCTCAACCCCCATGCTGGGACCTGCCCCCAGGCCACAGTGCACCCAACCCAGCATGTCCTGGCTGGGCCCACCTTGCAGGGAGCAAGGCCTTGCCCAGCACCCACTATAAGGACCAGACTGTGGGAAGGCCAGACCCAGCACCCTCCTGGGGCCAGGGATGGCACCTCCCCCTGGGCAGTCTGAGCCCTGCCCCTGCCCCCAGCCGGGACGGCCCCAGTCGGTTCTGGTCCCCCACCTACAAGCAGAGCCACCTTCTCTGCGCCTGGGCATGTGCTTGTGTGTCCCTGCATGTGCTGAGGGGAGCAGGCTCCCTGTGCCTGTGTGCAGCCACGTGGTACATGGGCACCAAGGCATCTGCCAGCCGTGTCGTGGGGGCACACGGGTGCCCACTCTCAGCCCAGGGAAGGTCATGCTCCCTGGGGAGAGGTGGGGCGGCCCGGTCTGCAATTCTGGGGGCTGGGAGGGGCCGAACCTTCAGCAGCTCCATCTCCACGCAGTCACACACAAGGTCGGGGTGCTGGCGGCGCTCCCGGCACTGCAGGTTGTCGGTGGCTATGGAGAAGGGCACGGCCGTGGCATCCAGGGTGCGCTCCAGCCGCTGCTTCTGGGCCAGCAGCAGGTCAGTCTCTGCGACCAGCTCTTCCACCTGGCGCTGCAGCTCCGACTTCCAGCAGTGCATGTCCTTCAGGCGCTGGCCCACCTTCTTCGTGGAGTCCTGCTGCGTGCGCTGCGCCAGCGCCTCAGTCTCGGCCACCAGCTGCTGGCTCTCGTGGTGCTGCCGCTCCGACTGGTCGAGGTCGGCAAAGGCCTGGTGGTAGCGGGCATAGCAGTTCTGGAACCACTCATCCACCAGGTATTTGGCCGTGCGGAAGCCAGCGGTGGCCAGGCCCGAGGACATGTGGGCGCCTGTGTTTCGGGCCACATCGTACAGCTTGCGGGGCAGCTGGCATGCTGGCACCGTTTGCGGGGCGGGCTCCTTGGTCAGAAGTATATCTGTCTGCGCCATGGTGTGCCCGGGCACGGGGTGGGGGGGGGGAAGAGGGAGGAGGGCCACTCAGCACGGTCAGCAGGGCAGCTCCAGCCACTCTGTCCCCAAGCAGGACATGGCTTCTGGTTTCCTAGACAGGTACCCACCAAGCCCTCCTGTTGCTAGGCAACAGGGATCCGCCCCCCCCGCCCCCGCGGCCCTCTTAAAGGGCCAGGCAGGCCCCAGCCCCACCTGTCCTGGCCACGTCTGGCACCTGCCTGGAGGACCTGCATCTGGACCACACCCGAGGCCAGGCTCTTGTCTCCTATGTCTTACTGGTTCCAGTGGGGCTGTACCCCTGGGCACACAGGTGTCTCTGACGGGGAGTTGAATTCAGCCTCCAGTGGGTACCTTGAATCAGATGCCCAAATCTTCCCCACAATGTAGGTAGGTCCTGTCCTGGGAACAGTGTCCCCAAGGCCACCCAGAGCCTGGTGTGTGTCTCCTGGTCCGCGGGGAGGGGTGAACATCTCTAAGTTCCCCATCCTGGGCTGGGAGCCTAAGTGTCAGGGCGATGCCCAATATGGCCAGCAGAGGGAGCCATTGGCCGTGAAATACTGTGCAGCTGGCAGGGCAGCGGCTCCTGGGGTTCTCCTGAGTCAACCCAGCCGGCAACGCTGTGGCCTGGATGACCTCTGGCACCTCGCACTCTGACCCATCCCATGGACCCACCAGTCCTCGTAACAGGACATACACACCCCACCCCCAGCACAGTCCCGTGGTCCCTGCCCCTCCACCTCTCCCACTGCTGCCCCATCCCCCACTTGGGCCACACAAGCCCCCAGAGCACCTCAGATGCACCAGCCTGGGCTTGCCCTTGGCCTGGGCACCCATGCCCTCCTCCCAGGGCCCTGAGCCTTGGCACTGGCACCCCTTACTTTACAGATGACATTTGTACCACCTGGCACACAGTAGGTGTTTCAAAAATGTAGGCTTTGGAGACAGCAGCCCAAGACCTCCTCCAACTCAGCCCATCATCGGGGCTGATGGCCTGAGGAACCACCTTGAACTTCTCTGTGCTTAGTTTCCCAAGTGGCAGTGGATACACAGGGCCTGCTGGTGGGGGAGAACCACGGGAGGGACCACTGTCCACCTTTGACTTTGAACCTGCTCTTCACACACCATCTTTCCCCTGTGGCCAGAACAGGATGGACCTGCCCCGGGTCCAACCCAGGGAACCAGCCAGAACACGTGGGACTGGAACCGAACTCCCTGACATTGCACGACCCTGGGGTGTGGCGGGTGGGCCAGCAGGGGGCCCTCTTCGCATGTGGGGGTCCCAGTCTAACTCTCCCTGTGATAGGACATGGTCCCCAAGGCGGGACTCTGGGCCAACCTGGCCCTGACCCTGGACAGCAGTAGATCCCACGGCTTCCGGCCTTTAGTCCAGAGGCGAGTGGCGCTCATGGGATGAAGACTTCTGGGACGACTCAGGCCCTGCGCTTTACCACGTGGCTGGACAGGAGGCCCACCCCCCCTGCACCCTGAGCCTCAGTTTCCCCATTCGGGGAGTGAAGTTACACCGGCCTCTGCATGGAGCTGCTGTGGGCATGGCCTGAGTGGAGGCCAGGAAATGGCTGGCCTGGTACCCGGTGCTGGGAGTGACAAGCGCCCCCCTTGGCCCCTTCCCACCCCCACACAGCACCCCTCCCCGACCCAGCCTTGCAGGGTCTCTTGGGGTGAATCCCCCATTGCAGGAGCTGAGGTGAGCAAGGTCTGTGCAGGCAGGTGGGTACAGCCACGTGTCAAGACGCAGAGGCGGGTGCATTGATTTATTAAATTTATGTTTCCAAATTGCATTAGCGTCGGGAAAATTGAGTCTCAGGACATGCCGGGACTGCCCAGCACCCTTCTCCCCAGCAGCATTCAGGCAGTGGCTCAGAGGCTGCGGTAGGGTCAACAAAGCCCTGAGGCCCCAACACTCCCCTCCTCCCAGGGCAGCTCTGGAGGGCACCCCCCAGCATGCTCCTCCCTTGGGGTCGGCCCCTTTAATAAACCCTTCCCAGGCCTGGGCCTGATCATTCTGGAAAAACTGAGATAGGAGGAGGCAGATGAGGAGGGAGAGGATGGCGGGGTAATGACACCCCTTCCTGAGAGCTCGCCGGCAGACCTGCACCAGCATCCTCGGGGGCCCGGCAGCTACTCTCCCTCTGTGCAGAGGGGACACTGAGCCGTGGCCCCAGCAGCACAGCTGGGAGGCAGCAGGCCGACTTGGCACACAGGCCGCCAGCATTTGCCCCAGGACCCAGCAGGGGGAGCAGCTCAGAGAGGACAGGGCTCGGCATCTTGGCGGAAGCCCCTCGCAGGGCGGGGGCATGCCCAGGGTCCCCGATTTGGGCCCTCTGCGCCCCGTGGCTGGACCTTCTGACCCCAGTGCCCCCTTCTATGGACTCAGAGTTGGATGGGTCAGCTGAGTCCCTAGCAGCTGGGGGTGGGTCTTCAGTCAGCTGGGGGCCATGGAGGGCACTCTGCCTCAACGGAGCCCCCGGGGTTGGGACCCGAACACGGGGAGGGCGGGGCCAAGTTCACCTGGGCCACAGATGGGCCTTCCGGCAGGGGATGGGGGACAGGGTTACAGCTCCATCAGGGCGTCCCTGTGACAAGGACGATTAGGAGGGAGAGGGCCCACCTGGAGGACGGTCCAGAGGCTGCCCTGGCCCGCACCCCGAGCTCCCAGCAGGCATCCTGCAGCACAGCCCGGAGGTGGCTGCAGAGCACCAACCCCAGCTGTGCAGGATAACCAGGACGCAGGGCAGCCCAGGAGACACACACCCCTGCCCCAGGCCTGGGGTCCTGTCCCCACACAGGGCCTACAGCAGGGTCACTCTGGAACGGCTCTGACCCATTCCATGTCACCGTCCCTGGGGACCCCTGTGGGCACCAGTAGTGGATGAGCCTGGTGAGAAGGGCTCCTCCTGCTGGGTCCAGCCCAGCTTGCCCCTGGCCCAAGGCCCCTGCTCACTCGTGGTCCAGCCTGGAATTTGCCAGATGGGGAGACAGGAGCCTGTCACTTCTGCTCAGCTTCACAGCCTGCAGCTCACCCTGAGAGGCCCAGGTAGCCATGATGGGCCCAAGGTCACTCAGATGCCAGGGGCAGAGATTCAGCCATCTGACCTCCTCAGACCACACACCCCCACCACGCCCTCCCCACTCTCCCACCTGAAATGACAGCTCAAGGAGCCTCTGGCCACCAGCAGACCACCTGCCAGGCACAGGCAGGAGGTGCATCCTCACCTGTCTCTCCTGGGGCCAGTGGAACATTTTAATAACGGGAGGATTTGCAACGGTTCAGACAGCCCTGAGCCCGGCCTTGGCCACGGTCACAGTGGATGCCGGGGAAGCCACGGAGCAGGGAGGGGCCCCACATGTAGGAGGGGAGGATGAGCAGGCCCACTCCTCCAGGTCCAGCAGCCCAGAGTGTGGACAGGAGGCCGAGGGGGAGGGGGAGGGGGCTCAGGAGGGCTTCCTGGAGGAAGAGTCCCCTTGGCTGAGGCTTGAAGGGCACACAGTCCAGATGGGGGCAGGCACCCCCAAGGCTGTGGGGGGGGCATGAGGGTGGTCTGACCCCCAAGGCGGCCGTGGAGCCCCTTCCCTGGGGGCTGTGAGGCCCGGCAGAGGCACTGGTGCTGCAAGATCGGACAAGTAGACAGGACTTGAGTGTGGGCAGGCAGGCAGGCGGGAGCGAGGCTGCAGCCAGAGGCCTGGCCCCCGGCCGAGGTGGGCTCCATGCCACATCCCTCAACCAGGCAGCCGGGTGGACAAGAGAGAGTCTGACAAGCTGAGGACTCACTTGGCTCGGCTCCCCGACCTGGCCCTGGGTGGTGGGGGGAGGGGGGGCTGAGGGCCACGAGCACTGTCCTGCCCACGCCTCACCAGGGAGGACATCACACGCGGGACGCGTTCATCCACCCGGAGGTGGGCGCTACATGTGGCAGCTGCAGGTGGCCGGGGCCTGGTCACCCAGAGGCTGTGTGGCTGGGAACCATCATGGGATCAGCCTCTGTTTCCCCATCTGTGAAACGGGGATTCGGGTATTCTCTCCCTTGTGGTATGTGAGGATGGAGGGAGGCGTGTGTGCAGCTCCTGGCACGGCTGTCCCCTCGTTTGGGTGGCCTCACCCCCCTGGCCTTGTTCCCACCCTCAGGTCCTTCCTGTGTGAGGTCTGTGGCATGGAGAGGTGGCCACAGGTGGAAGAGAAGGCTGAGAGGGTCCAGAAACAGGTGGTCCTGGGTACCCACCCGGGGTGGGGGGCGGCAAGGAGCTGATGGTTGTCGAGCAACAGGGGGCTGGGAGGTGGACACCATGCCCTCAACCTTCACCGCCGCTCAGGAACCCTGCTCTCCAGAACTAACTGCACACATGTCCAAGCTAAATGGGTTTTATTTTTATGTATGTGGAAGGTTAGTTATGCCTCTCGACCTTGGAGAACTGCCCCTCCGTAGGGGACGTCCTGTGTGCCCCCGCAGTGCATGCCCCCTCTCATCACCCAGGGGCCAGCGGGTCCCAGGGTAGGTTCTGGGCTGTGTTTGTGGATTTGCTCTGCAAGCTGCCGGATTCTAGCTTTCTGGCTTCTGGCTTCTGCCCCCAGGTGGGTGAGGCTGGTGTAGACGCTTAGGCCGGCTTCCTGGGGGGTGGGCCCAGTGCCTGCCCACTGGTGGGAGGAGCTGGTGGGTAGGGCAGGTCAAGGGGCGTGTCTAGAGGTGGCTCTGGGCTCAGGAAGTCTTAGGCAGCCAGTCTGCTGATAGGTGGGGTTGTGTTCTCGACCTGTTGGTGTTTGGCCTGCGGTGTCGCAGCTCCGGAGCCTACAGGCTGTTGGGTGGGGCCAGGTCTTGGTGCTAATGACCCAAGCAAGAGATCTGCCTCCAGCGAGAGTTTAACGCTCCGGACATTTCCGTCACCAGTTTTTGTGACCCCAGAGAGAGCCACAGCTGCCCCCACCTCCCCAGGAGACCCTCCAAGACCAGCAGGTAGGTCCCTCCCAGGCTCCTGCGGAGTCACTGCCTGGGTCCTGGTGCAGGAGACCTTGTGTGTGCCCTCCAAGGGTGTGTGCGCCCTCCAGTCCTGTGGAGCTCCTGCGATCAAGCCCCGCTGGCCTTCAGAGTCAAATGCTCTGGGGGCTCCTTCTCCGGATGCCAGACCCCCAGGCTGGGGAGCCTGGGGGAGCTTAGAACTCTCACTCCTGTGGGAGAATTTCTGCTATATAATTATTCTCCAGTTTGTGGGTCACCCACCTGGCAGGTATGGGACTTGATTATATGGTGAGTGCCCCCTCCTACTGAAACCATACAACTCACGTGGGATTTGAACCCAGCCAAAACCCAGATTGGGACTTGAACCCACAGGCTGGGACTCAAACCACTGTCTTTTAATTGACACACACCTGGTCTCAGGACTTAATGAAGCTCAGGTTCTTTATGTCTCAGCACAGAAGGAATTCAGCGAGAGGCAAAGTGATAGGTGAGAAGTGGATTTATTTATAGAGATACACATTCCATAGACAGAATGCGGTCTGTCTCAAAAGGCGAGAGCAGCCCCAGAGCATGGGGTCCTCTTGGAAAGTGAGAGCAGCCGGCCCTGAGAGAAACACACCCTGCAGACAGAGTGTGGACCATCTCATAAGGCGAGAGGCCCAGAAATACAATGCGGTTTGTTTTTTACGGGCTGGGTAGTTTCATAGGCTAATGACTGGGAGGAGTATTCCAACTGGGAAGGGGTGGGGATTTCCAGGAATTGGACCACCACCCACATTTTGGCCTTTGATGGTCAGCCTCAGAATTGTCCTGGCACCTGTGGGGCTGTCATTAACTAATGTATTACAATGAGCATATAATGAGGCTCAAGGTCTACTGGAGGTCGAATCTTCTGCCAACTTGGGCCTGATTGGTTCTAACCAGTTTATAGTCATAACCACAATGGCTACGTCATTCATAAAGGGTTGTGCCATCTCATCTCGTTGTGGTTTCTTCTTTGTCTTTGGATGTACAATATCTTTTTTCGTAGGTTCCAGCCTTTTTTTTTTATTTATTTTTTTTAATAAAATTTTAATTCTGCGGTACATGGGCCTCTCACTGTTGTGGCCTCTCCCGTTGCGGAGCACAGGCTCCGGACGCGCAGGCTCAGCGGCCATGGCTCACGGGCCCAGCCACTCCGCGGCATGTGGGATCTTCCCGGACCGGGGCACGAACCCGTGTCCCCTGCATCGGCAGGCGGACTCTCAACCACCGCGCCACCAGGGAAGCCCAGGTTCCAGCCTTTTTGATCGATGGTTGTTCAGCAGTTAGTTGTGATTTTGGTGTGATCATGAGAGGAGCTCAGGTCCTTCTACTCTGCCATCTTGTCTCCTGTTCTCCTAAACAGGTTTTAGAAGAAGCTTTAAAACTCCAGAATGGACGAGATAGCGTGTAGAACCCAACTGCAGGAGGCATGTGGATGTCTGGCTCTTGACGGAAGAGGAGGAATCACTGGGCACAGGACAGACAGGCGAATACTTATTGAAATGGCTTTACAGAGAAACTTCTGCCCAAGGAAGAGGAGCGGGACGGAGCTGCAGGGACCTAAGGAACGAGGCGCGGATGGGTGCCCGCCAGTGAGGTGACCCGGGAGAGCCTGTCCGCATCTGTAAATCACAGTAACGAGCCACCACTGGAGGTAAGAACCGTGCCTGGCACAGAGCAAGCCCTGAAGGAGTGTTTGTTACTACTGTCACTGCTTCTTTATTGTGTATAACACACATAACAGAAAATTTACCATGTTTACCATTTTAAAGTGTACAAGTTGGCAGCATTGAACACATTCACAAGGCTGTGCAAGTACCACCTTCATCCAGTTCCAGAACTTTTTTGTCACCCCAGATGGAAGCCCTGTCCCCATGAGCACTCACTCCCCGCCCCTTCCCCCAGCCCCCAGCAGCCCCCAGTCTCCGTCTGTCTCTGTGGAGTTCCCTGTTCTGGATGTTTCCGGTAAATGGAATCATAGGTATTTGTCCTTTGGCATCTGGCTCCTTTTGCTGCACAAGCTGTTTTCGGGGTGCATCCAGGTTGTAGCCTGTGTCAGTGCTTCACTTCTTTTCACGGCTGAGTAATACTCCACCACGTGGCTCTAGCTCATTGTGTTTATCATCTTCAGCTGGTGGACCTTTGGGCTGTTTCCACCTTTCAGCTTTTGTTAACAGTGCTGCTGTGAACGTGGGCATCAGGTTTTTATTTGAACACTGCTTTCCATCCTTTGGAGTGTGTTATTGTTTTTATTACCCAGACACCACTTGAAAATAATAGAAACCTGAAGGACTTCCCGCCACCAGCACACCGCCATCGAACCAGGGGAAACGACAGCAGTTTGAAACCCAGTGCGGGCCGGGCTGCGGAGAAACCCATGTTTGTCTGTCCTGTGGGCCTGGCCAGCTGGGCCAGCTTTTCTGGGAGCAGTTCGGCAGGTGATGTCGAGAGCCATTCCTGCACCCGACATGGCAATTCCAGCCCTTGAAATCCAGTCCTAGGAAAGAATTGCAAATAAGGGGGAATCTTTAAAAAAAGGAAAAAAGTCACTTGTACCAAGCTGCACAGCACTGAAATTTATAATCAGAACAAAGTGGAAAGAAGGAGTGTATCCAACAATTGGGCCGGTGGAGCCACAAGGAAGATTCAGTTCCAAGGACACGAGTGTCTGGGATCTGGACACAGATGAGCAATGCCTGAGATGTGTTCATGAAACAGAGGGCCCTGAGACGTGGGGTGACTTAATCATAGCATGGTGCTACAAGGTTATGCTTCCCACAGAGCGTGAACTCCCCATCCGTGGAGGAGTTCAAGCAGCCATGTGTCAGGTTGCGAGGGAGAAGCCTGGAACCGGAATGGGTAGGCTGTCCGTGAGGCCTGGGAGAGTTCACACCGCCCACTGCAAGGATGCCAGCACACAGCAGGCAAGGGAGTGGGACCTGGAGTCAGCCCACAGGAGCTGGACAGAGGCCAGGCAGCTGGGAAAAGCCCTGGCCGTCCCGAGGAGGAGGCGGCACAAAGGGAGGACTTGCCCTGGTCTCCATGGGCTCCCACGAGAGATGAGTTCCTGGGGTCCTCCATCCACTGTCTAGTGGGCCTGGACTCCACCCACCCCACAGAATGACAGAGGGATCGGGGACAGCTGGGGGACGCCAAGCAGCTCACAGAGTCACCATCCCCACCAGGTGTCTCCTTCCAACGCCCCCGACATGCAACACTCAGGCAGCTTGCACCCTGTCCTGTGCACATGTGCCTTGCCCCTGGGGAGAAGGGGACCAGCCTCGGATGCAGCACCTCGCTCCGTTGAGGGAGGCCTTCGGGCAGACACTGCAGGAAGGACCTGCGCCGGGCCCACCGGTTCCGTGTCTCTCCTGGGGGCTCTGGATTGCCGGTG
This sequence comes from Lagenorhynchus albirostris, assembly GCF_949774975.1. Classification (NCBI taxonomy): domain Eukaryota; kingdom Metazoa; phylum Chordata; class Mammalia; order Artiodactyla; family Delphinidae; genus Lagenorhynchus; species Lagenorhynchus albirostris. Next base: position 50,216,256 of record NC_083109.1, read on the forward strand.
TCCCCAGTCCTTGGGCTCTGTCCACTCCACCTTGTCCTCTGCAGGAGTGTGTGGCCCACCGAGACCCGGGACTCCCACCCTCGGGCTCTGAGGAACGTCCCTCGAGCATGCCAGCTGGTGGAATTTTGGGGGAGCCATGGGGTCCAGAGCCGCACACCCCACTCTCACTTATGCCAGCCTGTTCCTGCTGATCCCCACTCCTGTGGCCTCCGGTGGCCCCGCCCCAGCATCTGCTGGACAGTCACCCTGAGTGCCGCTGGGTCCCGTTTACAGATGAGGAGACCAAGGCCCAGAGAGGAGCAGTCGCTCTGGCAAGGCCGCACAGCTGGCATCCATCTGGACTGGACGACTCTAGAACCTTCTCCCAGGGCAGCTGCTGGGGCATCTCTGGACAGCCGGCCCCTGCCCTTCTTTTAATTCCTCAGCCTTCTGGGAATGGGGGTCTGCAGCTGCTCAGGAGCAGAGGGTCCAGGGACAGCCCCTGGGCAGCAGACTTGCCGCTGTCCAGGCTCGGCTGCCATGGGTCACTTCCCTTCCATCTCCAGAGGCAATGTTAGGAGAAAGGTCACGGCAGGAATTTCAAGGAAGATTTTAAATCATGTCTCTTTCCAGAAAGGTTTCCTCCTGGGGCCGCCAGGCTTCTCGCACTCTCTGACTTCAGGGGCCAAAGGCTGTGTTCCACCCCAGATGTCTGTTCCTCCAGGGCATGCCCCCCCTGGCACTGCTTCTCAGTGGGGGAACCTGCAGGCTCTGAGGTTAGGGGTGGGCCCAGTGCACCCACCTGGACAGCAGGGATTTTCTTCTCCTGGCTGGAGCCAGACCCCGAGTGCCCGGCATCCTCTGTTCAGCAACAGCCTGTGGCCCCACATCTGTGCACAGGGGGCCCCCAGCAGCCCCCTGAAGCTAGGTGAAGCCCTGGGCCCCACTCTGGTCAATGACAGGGGAGCAGAAGTGACCCGAGTCACTCACGGGCAGAGCATTAAAGAGCTGGCGCCGCTTCTCCACCTGCCCTGCCCCTGCTAGGTGGCTGGTGGTGTGTCCCTGAGTGAGGATGGCATGGGGCAGGCCCTGGATGGCCCACCAGGGACCTGAAATACCTTTGCTGTGGGAAGCCACCAAGATGACCAGACCTCTGTCACTACTGCAAAACCTGGCCCAGCCAGGACCTGGGTCATCCCAGGCTTCAGCACACCCACCCTCCCCACATCCACACCCATCCTGGAATGCTCTCCAACACCCTTCCTTCTAATTCACCCCTCCCCCAGGAAGTCTGCCCTGATTGCCTCCTGCGGTCTCAGAACTGGCTCGGGCCTCCTCCTTCCTCTGCCTTCAGTAGTCCAGAGACAGGGACACATCCCAGCATTCACAAACCTTTGTTGGAGTAAAAGGAACTCAGACCCAGCTAAGGAAATGCAAGAAACCAGCTAGAGGTGTATGCAAGGGAAAGGTAAGAGGCAAAGGGAGGACAAGGGGGCCACGTGGGCAGCTCACAACACAGAGCACACTCTTGGGTTCGAGCCATCACCTGCCCGCTTGCTGAACACCACTCCCATTAAAAAGACGAATCCAATAATAATGAGCAAACCAGACAAGAACTGCCCTACCCACCAGGATTTCTGAGGCCCCTGGTGGACATCAGCCAATAGGTTTCAAGGCTGACAAACCAAATGTCATTCAGGGTCACATTAAAAGAGGTATATATTCCCAAATGAGGGAGGTTATCATCCTACTACTCCACTCTACACTGGCCACAACTTGTGTGAGACGTTGGAAGAGACTATTCAAGGGTGGCAGTGTTGGCTAAGTGGGGCATGCCCAGGGCAGAGCAGCCAGCGAGGGCAGGGACTGACACCACACCCCCCAGGGAAAGGGTCTTTGGAAGCACAACTTTGAGAAGAGGGTTCAAGGGATGGCTGAGCATCAGCAACCCCCTCCCCCACGTAATTCAGCCCCTCAAGCTCTTGAAGTGCGTGGACCCACCTTCTAACAGCGCCTTGGGGGTGCTCCTTGGGGTCTGACCCCCATGTGTGTCATGCTCACCCTGGTGTCCTTCATGCCCATCACCCTGGGGAGACTGCTGACCCAGCTGTAGACTCTCTTCAGTCCTGTTGAGGGGGGCCCTGTGGGTGCTCCGAGGGGGGACTCCTAAGCCAGACCCAGCCGACTTAGGCATCCTGGGCCTGCCTCCCACCTCCCAGTCCAAGAGTTTTTGCAAGAACAGCCAAATCCCTGATTTATCAGCTCAGCTTTATCTCCAAAACCTCCTACAATTTCCCAGAGAACAAAATTAAATACAGGATTTAGGAGAGATTTTGCAGGGCCAGGAACAGGCTGACGTCTCGAGGCCGCTTACGCCTGGGCTGAGTGTGGGAGGGTGGGCAGAGGGTGCCCAGCCCAGCCCCCACCCAGCCCTGGAGCTCAGTGGCCACAAGGCACATGCAGGGGTCACAGGCCCCCTGCACCCGCGTTCCCCTTCACCACCCCTGCCCCATCATTACTGGTGAGCTTTTCAGAACTCGTAGAAGCTCCATCACCTGGGCCCCAACGCCCAGCTGGAGTGGACACACGTGTGGTCCTGCCATGGGCAGGGCAGGATTTAACCTACCTCCCAACCAGCCCTTTTAAGGGCGAGGAAACTGAGGCTTAGTGAGGTCAGGGCATCTCCTGACTCTCAGACCCCAGGCCGTATTGGGGTGCTGGGACGTGGCCTCAGATGCAGCACTCAAGCTGCACAGTCTTGGAGAGGCTCCCGCAGGGCTCTCCTGCCTGCCCACCCACGGGGCTCCCCCACCTCGCCACATCCCCAGTAAAATCCCTGGACACGGCTCGGGGAGCACCCCCAGCTGGCACTGCCTGTGTGCCCTCACAGTCTGTGCCAGGGGGGAAGGTGTGCTGGCTCCGTGGGGGGTGGGGGCAACAAGGGCTCTGGTGTCTGGTGCCTGGACCCTGCCCCAGGGGGCCCGCACCCTGGCCCTTGTCCACCAGTGCTCTGTCCCCAAGGCAAACCGCACCTGTGAGCATCATGGGGCTGTGCGCCCTTCTGGAGAATCATGGAACATCAGGGTGGTCTTGGGGACCTCTGGGCTTGCAGTGGGGTCAGAAGTGAGGGTCTTAGGATGGTCCCTAACTTCGTAGCCTCCTACAGGCTGAACAGGTGGAAGCCGGTGGGCCAGGCAGGGAGCCTGGGGGAGCACTGCCTGCCCTGTGTCCAGGCACCTCAACCCCAGGCTGGTGTCCACTACCGGGGGGCTCTGCTGGCCTCAGAAGGACTGCAGGCTCTGGCGCCTTTGCCCGGTCACCCCGTAGCCAGGCTGGGCCCAGCAGACCCCCGTGGAAGTGACTGGACTGACCAGCGATGGTCACATCCCTGTCCTGGAGGCCCTGGTCCTGGGGTGGCAGATGTGGCGTCATGGTGGAGGCAGCGGGGGTGTTGGACGTTGGGTCGTGAGCAGGTCCAGGGTCCGCCGAGCCCCCCACCGACTGGGGTCTTTGCGGGAGCCTCTTCCTGCCTCTGTAACAAGAATAACAGGACTCGCAGGCCTTTTCCTGGGAGCGAGGATGGACGGGGCGATGGGGAGTGGGGCTGGCCCAAGGAGGGGTCCAGGCAGCTTGGAGTTGGGCTGAGGCCTTTCGGGGTATTGGTGAGGTCAGGCCCCATCTTGGGGACAGAAGGGCCATTTTGACACTGTTAGTGTTCGGGCCCGAACCCTGTCTGAGCCCTGTGTCTCGGGCCTCAGCGCTGGCTGTCCTGGATGCCCTGACGTTCTGCAGGTCTCAGGGGCTGCTCACACACCCCTCCCCATCTTATGCCTCTGCAGCCCCAGGAAGAAAGATGTATGGGGTCCTGGGGCGGCCTGGGGCCACACAGCAGTAACACATCCTGGGCCAGTCGTAAGCTGCAGACCCTGAGATCCAGGGGACCGGGGCCTGGAAGGGGTGTCGGGGGGCCCCCTTTTCCCCACTGCACAGGGGAGCCCGGGCTGCAGCAGGGATGCCTGCCCCCCCCGACTCTGACCTTGGCTGGCCTGCCCCGGCACCCCCACCCCCTGGCCAGCCCCCTGAGGCAGCCACACTCCCCACCCCCAGTTCTCCGCACCCCGCAAGTTTGGCCCCAGCGACCTTGGGCCGTTCCGGTGGAGTGTCGGCGAGGGAGCCGCTTCTGATGTTAAGAGTCTCCAGCAGCAGCATCTGGAAATGCCTCTGTCGGCAATCGGGCCGATTAGGGGTGTGCAGGCTCCAGATAAGAGCCCGGGGTCATTTGGAGGGCAGACACAGAGGACCGGTGCAGAATGCATACTCTCCACCCAGCCCCTGCCTCCCGCCCACCCCTCCCTCTCCTCCGGCCCCTCTGGAGGCTCTGGTCAAGGGCACGGAGCTGCCCTAAAGTCAGGCTTCCCGGGTGAACCCTCATCCCGCCTGAGCGCTCTGTGGCTTCTGGCGAACCCCTAAGCTGTCTGTGCCTTGTCTGCAAAATGGAGCCATGGTCTGCTTCTCTGGCTGTGGGGTAACTACAGTGAGGTGTCTAGCCCTCTACATGGCAGGCTGCAGGCCACGGTGGGCCAGGGGCTCCTGTCTTCTCAGTGCTGGGGGATTCTGGGACCCATTAGGGAGGTGGGTGAAGTCTGACCCTCCTCCCGTAACCCCGAGGCTCTGGCAGTGGGGTCTGGGCCCGATGCCTATTGGGCTGGGCTGCACTACGCCCTCCGTCAGACAAGAGGAGTCAGGGTCTCACATGCAGTGTGACTGGGGGGTCCCCAGTCCCCAAACATCCCCACACCGGGGACCCCAAGGGACCCTCCCATCACCTTTCTGTGGTCAAGCCCCATGGGACCACCTCATGCTCCCCCTGCAGCAGCAGCTCTCATCTGGGGGTGACTCTGCCCCGGGGACCCTTGGCAACGTCTAGAAGCATTTTTGGTTGTCACAACGCCAGGCGAAGGGGTGCCGCTGGCATCCAGTGGGTAGAAGCCAGCCCTGGGCCCCAGTGCACAGAGGCGGGGAGACCCTACCCTGGAAGGGGCATTGCTTTTCCTGTGGGAGATCCTGAGAGAAAGGGTTCTCTTCTCTCCAAGACAACACCTTTCCAGCAAGAAAGAGGAGACGGCGCCCACACACCCCCAGCCCAGTGTCCTTGGCCAAGGGCATCCCAAGTGCGTCTGAAGGGATGTCAGGCCCGAGGCGGCGCCAGGAGACCAGTGGCCCCAGAAAGGATGCAAACAGCCCCATTGTAGCCCCTCCAGGGCTGCGGCGGGAGGCTGGAGGCCCGGCTCCACCCAGCACTTAGCCCAAAGAGGACCTGAAAATAGACAGAGGACGTCGGCTGGACGGCACACCAAGCCCCAAAGGCCCTCGCGGGAGTGGTGGACGTGGCGTGGAGCCGCTTAGCTGAGAACCAGGGCCACTCAGAGTCTCCAAGAAGGAGCAAGCGGCCGGTTAAGTGCTTGGAGGAGAAGGGCAAGGTCACCACAGGGCCTAGCCAAGGGGTCAGCTGTAACCCTTCCCATCTTGCCGACCTCTCACTCCCTGGCCTCCCCGCACCGGCACACCCATCCTTCCCACAAAGCCCCCCAGCCCTGCACCCGCTGCCCTGCTCCGGGCTCATGTGCACACTCCACTGACGGCCCCCAGCCCTGCCTGGTTTTCCAAGCTTGGGGGCCAGGGTGGAAGGCACGGTCCCCAGGTAATGTGCGCCTCCCTGCTTCAGCTCCTCGATTCTTGATCTCTGTGGCTGTGGGAAGCAGCCTCAGGTGGAAATTTAGCTCCTGGGTGTTGTTCCTTCCCAGGCAGGCAAGGCGAGGCAAGATGGGACACGGATCTCCGGCCTGGGCTGGCCAGCTGGGGCTCCAGAGGTCAGTGCAGACACAGTGTCCCAACAGTGACAGGGACCCCAGGAGGCAGGGGCTCAGTTGCTGCCCTCTGAACTCTAGGTGCTCCCAGAGATGGGGGGGACCACCATTCAGGCCTCCATCCTGGAGACCATCCTGGAGGGCCACAGCGCAGGGGCCATGGGGGTCACAGGGAGGCCCCTGTCCCAGGCCCTGAGCCTGTCGGAAGCCAAGGGGAGACCCTTAAGTGGGCCTGGCCAAGGCCGGAGCCCTCCGTCTCTCTCCCCACAGGCCCAAGTCTGCTCAGCCCGGGAACCTCTGGGAGGTAGGTGGGCAATGGAATCCAGGTGGGGCTCCCCCCTGCACTTGGTGACGCTCGCCTGCCAATGGCAGTGAGTCATGCTGGTTTTCTAAGACCCTGTGAGCACCCAGGGTGTGCCCGGAGCTCTGGGAGTTAGCGAGGGATTGGACGGGCCTGACCCCACCAGCCCATCAGAGACCCAGTCTCTGCCTGCCTTGCACCTGGGCGGCTCATGACCACGAACCCAGCTAATGTCCACCCTCTGGGTCCCCCAAGAAGGGCAAGGAGGTTCCTGGGACTTGGGGTGTTCTTTGTGGGTAAGGTAAGGTCAAATGTGGCCTCCGAGGAGGGGGGAAGACCTCTCCCCCAACCAGGCAGGCCCATGGAGGGAGGGCACACTGGCACGGGGTGTGGGGGGCAGCCTCTGCCCGCTCCCAGCCCCCCGTTAGCGCCGCCCCTCCGTCACAACCCTGGGCAGCTCTAAATAGCCGTCAGCCAAGGCATCGACCGACCGCAGCCCCGCTGCCAACACAAAGGCCAGTCAGGAAGCCCAGCCGCCAGTGGGTGGGACCAGACCCCCTCCCGCCCCCGCCGCACTAATGCACTTTGCATTATTGTAAATCTTGCTTTCCTGAGAAGAGCGGGAAGGGTGCTCTGGGGACCCTGCCTCTGTAAGGGAGCTGGCGCCTCGTCCTCACAAACACCATTTACTCCTGATTTACAGAAAGTTCCTTCCTGGTGGGTTTTGTGTGCCCTATCCCGCACCCCCGCCACAATGGCGCCTGCCAGCCCCCAGCCCCAGCCCCTCTGCTGGTCAGGCCGACCTCGTGGCTCCTCAGAGCTCAGGTCATTCTTTCCCCAGGCCTCCCCCAGGCTGCTCTTCGTCCCATCTCTCTCCATCCTCAGGACCGGCCTTGGGACCCCTCCTCCAGTAAGCTCTCAGGCAGCCCCAGCTCCTCCTGGGCATCCAGCTGGGCCTCCAGCTGGGCCTCCGCGTCTGCCCACACCTCTGCCTCCAGCAGCGAGTGGCCCCATGAGTATACAGGCTGACTAAGTGGAGGGACCCCACCAGGCTGAGCCAGTGTCCCTCCTCCAGGTGACATTGTGACCACCGCCAGAGGGGCCACCGCTGGCTGGACGGACACTGGCCAGCACGAGCTCCGCCCCGGAGTGGGTTGGGCGAGCCACCAGCCCAGCCTGGCCCAGCTGGCCAAGCCCCGGCCACCCCGTGGCCAGCTGATGGGCCCGCACGGCGTCACAGATAGAGGGAGACCCTGGCCGGAGGCACCCGAGCATCACTGCTTCCCGGAGAGCTGGCATTGCATTCCTGGGGGAACCGGGGGGGCTGTCTTGAGTATACAAGGTTTCCTTTGTATATTACAAACCAAGAAGAGCACCAAAAGATGTAAAGATGCATTGTTCATATTCTCCATGTTGGAGAGTACCATGATAACCATTATTTAAGGTAGAATGTTAGCTTCCAAGGGCTCTCCTAAAAAAGGACCACAGCCTGGGGGCTTAACCCAGAAATTCATTCTCTCGCAGTCTGGAGGCCAAAAGTTGTAAGGCAAGGTGTCTCGGAGACGTTCTCCCTCCGCAGGCTCCAGGGGAGGATCCTTCCCACTTCTCCCAGCTTCTGGGGGCTCCTGGTGTTCCTTGGCTTGTGGCTAACTTGGGTTCTGAGCCCAGGATGAGCTTGGGCTCAGCGTGTTGCTGGCCAGCTGGGGGCTGGCACCAGCATGGCACGTCAGGGGGACGGGGGAGTTGGGGTCAGGGGGAGGATTGAATCCTGCATAATGGGAAGCTGGCACAGGGGGGCCGTGCGAGCGGAGACCTGACCCTATTTGTCTCATTAACAAATCCAGTGGGGAGAGGCCACCTGTCCCCACCCACTCCCAGCCCTGGCCAGAGAGGGACGCAGATGGCGGTGGTTGACTCTGGGAACGTGGTCCGTTTCTATGGCGACGGGGCCTCCTGGTCTTGGTGGAGAATTGCTCACCAGGCCTTGGGAATGGGGTGAGGGGGTGGGGGCTGAGCCAGGCCCCCCATCTTTGAGCAGGGAGCACACCCTGCTTACTGGACATCCAGGGCTCCGGGGACCCATGAGGTGGGGGTTGGGATTGGCTAGAGCAAAGCTTCTTGGGCCCTGAGTGGACTTGAGCGCCCAAGCAGAAGGTATGCCCCTCCCGACTACCCGGGGAGACAAGTTCCCCCCCAGCCGGGGGAGACCAGATTCACAACATCCCCTCCCCCACGTCCAGAGCGGCACCCTCACCGTTAGCCGCAGAGCATCCTGCCCTGAACTTTGGCCTCGGCATCAGTGATAAAGTGTTATTTTTAAATTGTTTAATGGTGTGTGAGGACCTAATGGGGTTTGCCATCCGGAAATTGTCCTGGATCAATAGGGAGAGTCAGGGTTTTGTGGCCCCACCTCAGCCCCGAGCTGTCTGTCTCCCAAGCTCAGCCTGGAACACTCCAGAAGGTTCCAGAGACTTGGTGGCTGGGAAATCGTTTCTGGAAGGACAGAGTTGTGGAGTTGGGAGTAGGGAGAGCTTGGCTGTGTCCCACGACCACCATGGCCTGCAGCCCCACCCACCTGTCTGCAAGCCACTCCCATTCTCCTGGAGGCATCAAAGGCCTCAGAGCCCCCACAAAAGGCGCCCTCCTCATGAGGTGCCAGTGACAGGCAGAGACTCCGCGGTCTGCGTGGAGCTGAGGAGAGGGGTTGCATGGCCTCTGCCTCGAGATTCTGCACTGCCAGGTCAATGAAACACTAAAACAAACTGCTTCAGAGTGTGGCGTGCAAACACACACAGGCAGGTGGGTACCAGGAAGGCACTGATGGGGCAGAGTGACCATCTGAGAGAGGAAACAGGTTCCCAGGCTTGTGGGCAGCTCTTGCTGGACCAACAGGTGCGTGAAGTGGCCTGATGCTGGGGCTGGTTTTCCCTGAACGTGGGGGTGTGCATCAGGTTAACCTCCTCCATCAGGTTAGAGGCTTGGGCTGCCCCATGTTTTCCAGGGTGGGCTCAGCGGAGTGTCTCAGCCTGGACGGAAACCCTGAATCCTCCGCCCCAGGGGCAAGGGCTGGCCCAGCTCTCAGGTGCAGGGGGTTCTGCAGGGGCTTCACAGAGGCCTGTGTGAGCAGAGCCACCAAATGGGGAGCAGACCTGGATGCAAGAGGGATGGGGACGTGCAGCTTGGCCCTGTCTCCCTCCGAATGCCCCTTGGAGAGACCCGGCTATCGGGGTGTCAGTCCCAGGGTTCCCCCCACCAGCTTTTCCAGGGCCCCACAGTGTCTGGTCTCTGGTGTACCCAGTCTGCTCCCAGGGCCTTGGACAAGCCCAGCGTTTGTCCAAGGAATAATAAACCCATGGCAGCCGGGCCTTACACAGAGGGACAGTAGGAGCTGTGAGCCTCCCCAATCCAGAGGCTGGAGGGAGGGCTGCACTTAAAAATCTCATGTATGCGTTTTATGCTCAACAAACAGAAGGTCTGTCTGACTCACGTGTGTAAATCTGCATGTTTGTGGCGGCCCCACCTCCTGAGCCCACATCCATCTGCCGGTTTGGACTGCGACTTCACGGGCTGGGGAGGGACCTTCCTCCCAGGAGATGCGAGTCCTTGGGCCTCGGGAAACCCAGGACCCCTCAGGGAGGCTCAGGTGAGGCTGCCAGCCTCTAGACAGACCAAGGCCTGGGGTGTCCAGGTGCCCTAATACCCGGCCGCCCTGAGCCAGTGTGAGGAGGGCTGTGCCTCCAGGACCCTTGGAGGGAGAGTTTGTCGACTCAGCTGTCTGACCCCCACTGAGCGACACCCCATCGGTGCCTGGACAATCCTTAAGACCTGAGAGTCCCCGTGATGCAGAGACGCCCACATGGACCTCAGAGGCAGCCACCTGTTAACGAGGCCCGGCATGGGGGGCACGGAGATCCCCTACCCCCCGGGGCGCTGACCTAGAAGCCCCAGGGCAAAGGGGGTCATCACGTCACTTCCCCCTTCAAAGCCCCCCACATACACACACTACATCTGCTCCCTCTGGCACTTCCTGATTCCTGCCTCTCCTTGAAACTCCCAGACCTACAGGAGGGCCTCGGGCTTGTGTGGCCTGGACCAGACCCACTGCTGGGCTGGGCGGGATGCTGAATGCAAGCAGGGGAGAGCCTGCAGCCAGGCCCCAGTGGCCCTGCTTGCCTCGCTCCTCGGCTGGGATGCCTGAGCGCTCAGCGCCTGCTCAGGGGACACCCTCAGATCAGGGATGCCCTGATCTGTGTGAGGATGTGGACATGGAAGGAAGAGGTAATCCAGGTGTGCGGCCAAGCACAAACAGCCCAGGACCTGGGGAGCTTCCCGGGGGCACGTATCAGGGCACCTCCAAACTGCTTAGAGGGGGTGGGGCCTGCGTGATGGGTGGGGAGACCAAGGCTCTGTGTTGCCTGCAGGGTGGGGGGTGGTCCTCCTCGGTGGCGCCCACGGATGGATAGGGTCACAGCCAGTGGAACCCTCCTACAAGGCTAGCCTCCTCCCTCATCCGGCCCCCAACGTTCCCCATGTGCCAGCAGCGACCACCCCCACCCTCAGCCCCACCCTGGGTTGGCAGGAGGCCCGGGTACGGGATGGAACAGGACCACAGAAGGTGCGGGAAAACCCAGACACCCAGCAGGGTGGACTGTCCAGTTCACCTGGCCAGGTGCTGGGGTTTGGCCACAAGGAGTGGACTGGGGTGGACCAGGCTGGAACCTTGGCAGGCAGTGTCCATGTCCTGCTGTCCCCAAGCCTGGATGGAGACCCCCACTGCCCTCAGCCCTCACTCCCCAGGAAGCCTGGCAAGTAGTCAGTGCCCCAGGGCAGTGCTGGGCCTCCAGGGAGGGGCTGTCTCTGGTCACCCCAAATCCTCAGGGTACAACCAGGCCACAAGGACACCTATTGCACTTATGGGAAAACCGGGGCTTCGGGAGCCTGGGGACCACTCCCTGGTCCACCGGCTGTGGAGTCAAGCTCAGAGCACCACGCTGGGGAGGCTCTGCTGGTGTGACACTTGCCGCTGAGGGCCACCAGGAGTGGCTGGGCCCCGGGTTGGGACTGTCCCTCACTTCGGCCAGGCAGAGGGGACTGCAGCAAGGCCTCAGGCCTGAGTTCCACTGTCACAACTTCCCAGCCTGCAGCTCTAAGCTGCTTGGAGAACTTCTGGGACCCTCTCCTGAGAGCAGGACTGGGGGCGTGGGGCGTTCTCTCCGGGGACCCAGGGCGTCTGGGACATGATCCCATCCTGCCACCTTAGCAAGTGGCTAAGCACGGCTACTGGAACCTGGGCCTCCTCCACCCCACGGAGCCCAGACACAACCAGATGCATGTGGCAGTTGCGTGGCAACCCCACTGCCAGCACCGCGCCCCCACGCCCACACAGGCCGGTCCTGCCTCCTTCAGCACCTCCAGCTAGACCAGTGTGAGGGAGGGGATGGTGGGTGGAGGACATCCTGGCGTCTCAGCCGGGGTTGGCCTCTCTGCAGATGAGCCAGACAGCTTCACCCCTGTCACCTGGCAGGGTTCTGGGCTGCAGGGCCCGGGGGGAGGGGTCCTGGTTGATGGGGGTGTCTGCTGGTCCACCCTCTGTGCTCAACGTCTGATGCCCAATCCCCGGAAAAGGAAGAGAAAATGGGGCCCCAACCACCAGGAGCACCTGGGACGTCCTTAAGCTTCCAAGTGATCCCTGGCACTCAGGCATCTGGGGTGGCCTCAGACCAGGAGACGGAGGCCAAGCAGCGGTGCTGGGCCAACGTCTCAAGCTGCTTGGCCCCAGTCGGAGGCCAGACTGGCTTTTTTGAGAAGTGGAAACACGATTTTAGGCCGGCAGGTGATGTGCCCCACCCCTCACATGTGAAGTGTGATCTGAGCTCACCTGGTACAGAATGATGCTCCCAATTAGAGCCAGTGACATCTTCAGAGTGAGAGGGTGAGGCCCCCCCAGCCCCATCACACCTGGAGATGGAGCCCTCATGCCCTGCATCACCCGAAGTCACACGCTGGGCCAGAGCGGGGACTGGGACCCAGGCCCACCATGTCTCACACATCCTGGGCTCTGGGAACAAAGGAGCCCTCTCCCCACCCTTTATGCCATTTGCTCTCTGCAGGGCCTCCCCAGCCCTGGGTGCCCAGACAAGCCCTTGCGTGGCCCTCCAGCCACCCCCACCCCCAGGACCTGGGGCTTCCCCTCCCTGCAGCCCCCACTCCGACAGAGGTCTGGGGGTTTTGCTGCTGTCTACCTGGAGGCAGGCTGACCACAGACACCAGCTCTTCCCTCGTGGTCCCAGGGCCTCCCTGCATCCTGGCCAAGACTGTGTCCCCTCAGCAAGGAGGGGCCCGGCCGGCCCTCTCCTCTGGGGCCACACAGGTTGTTCTGGGGGATGGAGGATCGGGGAGCAGGGCTGGGCCCAGGCTGCTCCTGCCTGAGCCCCACTGACGCACCGTGTCGGAGACACGCACCTCCCCATGTGTTGTTTATCTCTCCTCTGATGTCTGAGCTCTGGACGAGGTTGAGGGGCTCTTTAGGCTTAGCTGTGCAGGACACCTCAGGTCCTGGGGAGATTGTGGAGAGTGCCTGAATGGGCCTGGCATCCTCCCAGGGGTCCCCCGCTTTTTCCACTGGGCCGGGAGGGAGTCCAGCCTGGGCCCTCCTGCCCCATCCTCTCTGCGGCACCTGAGAAGGTGTTCCAGGCAGGGGCGGGGCCCATGCAGCCGCCCTGAGGGCTCCTGGCCTCAGCACAGGGAGCGGGGTGTGTGGAATTTCCAGGAGCCTCCCTCTCCTGACAGCCCAGGGAAGGGCCCTGCGGGTGGGGTCTGTGCCTCTGCCACTGCCCCCATCCACCCCTCAGGGGCTGCCAGCAGGGCTGGAGCTGAGGAGCCCGGGAGTTCCGCTTTTCTGAGATGAATCTCTTGGCAGGTCCTGAGTGGGAAGGAAGCAACCTTTCCTGCCTCATCTCACTCGGCAGGTACCCCCACCCCACCCCACCCCCGCCCCGGGCCAGGACAACAAAAGTCCACACCTGCTTGCAGATTTCCACACTTAAACTTGCCTCAGACTCCCCTGGTCTCCTCTGGAGAAAACAGCGTGGTTTTCGGTGTGGAACCTCTGTGTCGTCCCCCCCGAGTCCTCACCTGCAGAGCCCACATGCCTGAGGGTCTTCGGATTAATCCACACGCAGCCCCTCCCTGTGCTGCCCTGACCGTGTGGGGAGGGGCTGGAACGCACAACACAGCACAGCAGTGCGGGCTCAGGGTGGCTATGCTGGCAGAGATGGGATGTGAGGAGACAGAACGGAGGAGCTGGGGGGCCCCAGCAGGCTTGGGCCTCTGTGTCCCCAGACCCACTGCGCAGGGCTGACCTCTGCCCTCAGCAGGCTTCTGGCCAGCCGTGTTCAGGCAGTGTGCTGGCCTCTGGGTCCTGGAGGGGAAGGGTGGGGCGGGTGCTCATCCCTGCTCGCACCCATTCAGGCACGAGGGCAGTGCACAGCCCCAGCCCCACCCCCACCCCGGCAGCCTCTCTCCCTCCTTGTCCTGGCCCTGAAGTCCAGGCGGTACTGAGCTGCCGTCTGTGGTTCCCCACGCCTGCCCACTTGTAAACAGCCTCTGGCAGGGTCATCTGGCCAAGACAGACCAGTGTGACCAGTGGACTGGGCAGAAGCACCTGGGGACCGGCAGCCCCCTCCAGTGTGGGCCCCTCCTGAGAGCCTGGGGGTCCCAGCGAACCTCAAGGAGCCGAGGCTGGCCCCACCCAGAGCTGGGAGCTCTTCTGGCCCTTGGGGCCTGAGCCTCCGTTTCCTTACCCACAAAATCGGTGGTGGGGTCCTGCACCACTTCCAGGTTGTTGGATGGTAGAGGGGCCACCCCTGCCTGGCTCTTGGCAGGGCCAGCGGACACTGGTTATCTCAGCCAGGAGCCAGCTCAGGGCTCCAGGAGCCCAAATGTGACTGTTGGAAACAGAGAAGCAATATTTGCATTTCAAGGCCGTCAACCCTGGAAACCAAATATTTCGTTTGGGGATCAGACCTCATGCACCATGACGAGCAGATGCCCAGTGCCAGTTTGGGACGGAGGTAAGGACAGACTCTGAGGGTCCCTGGCATCTCCGAGTGCCCACCCCGAAGTGAAGTGGGGACACCCACACCCCCATTGGCCGGTGGTGCCCTGTGACCTTTTCCTGGTCCCCCCTGTCCCCTCACGGTGATCCTCTAGACATGGGGGGGTTGCTACCCACACACTCGGGGGACAGCCCCTAAGAGCGCCTGACCGGGACACTGGGTGTAGCCCCAGCCATCCGCAGGGCTCCTGGGGTTCCCTCCGAGGCCTTTGCACCTGGCCTGTGCCCCCACGATTTTCCTGGAAGCCTCCACCTGAACCCTCTTCTCAGGGGCCCAGTGGCTCTAAGCCTCACTGAGTGTCCGTTTCTCCCACTCTGCTCCTCAGAGCCCCCCGGGCTCATCCTGTGCTAATACATTTACTAGGGTGTTATCTTACTTAACCTTCAGGATGAAGTTCTGAGACTCGGTTTAAGGAGCCTCCTGGCAGGGATTGCCGGTAGAAGCAGTAACCTCTAATCCTGAGGTCCGCCCAACCTCCACTTCCTGTTGGGGGCAGGGGGCGTCCTGCCTTGCTCGATTCTGCTTTTCTGCCTTGTCCCCAGGACCCTGTCTGTCCTCATCACCATGCTGCCTGGCAGTCGGGCAGTGCCTGGCACACACAGGCGCTCACTGTGTGCTTGTGGAATAAAGGAGTGATTCAGGGCGCCGTAGCCGGGGGTCTCTGTTCAGCCCCTGAGAAGCACAAGTTCTCCTCTTGCCCCACTGTCCACCAGACTCTAGCTGAGCCAGTCTAGCCCTCTGCCTCAGAGGCCAGCTTTGCCCACTCCCTGGGGCACTGGACAGTCTACCCCCACAGACCGGAGGCACAGTTTGTTTATATGAACTGTGTGGGCAGAGGGTCTTCGGTCCCTGGGGCCTACAGCAGTCACAGCTGGCCATGCACCCTCCTTGAGAGAACCCAGGGTCGGGGCTGGAATCAGGTCACCAGGAGGCTCCACCCTGGGCTCCGAGATGCCAGACGAGACTTTGGCCTTTGTCAGCCTCAGTTGCCCCTCTGGGAGGAGGGGTGGAGCCCCCACATCTCATGGGGTCCATTTATCCAGGTGAGAGCTCCCCCTCCCCAGCACACTTCTGACTTCCAGGCGCCTCTAGAGCCATCTCCGCTCTCTGGACCCCCAACATTGGATGGCCCCGGGGCAAGCACACTCTTTCCCCTGGGCCTCCCAACCCCATCAGGCTGTCTGGGGGTGGCTGAGGAGTCAGAGGTGGGCTCTCCACCTCATCACTGGGTGATGGGCACTCAGGTGGGATGCATGGAGCGACACAGGGGGTCCACGGGGCTGGTGCTGCTCATCACTTGTGCTGGTGCCCCAGAGTGCGGGGCCGGGGCACAGGGATCCCACGAAGGGAGGTGTGGGCCTCCCTAAACTCGTGCTGCTCTGTACGCAGCTTCAGAGTGCCTCTGCCTCTGCTGGCTCAGCCCTGGGCTGTGGAGGGAACTGATCTGGGCGTGGCCTGCTTGCTGCTTGCCAGGTGTTTGAACTCTGTGGTGTCTGGACATGCAGCCAGGTGGAGCACGTGATTGGGACACTCCCCAGGCCCAGCTGGCCGGCAACGGGCAGGGGCGGGGAGGGGGGGTGTCGGTGGTGGGAAGGGGGGGGCGCGGAGCAGCCCGTTCCCAGGCTGGCCCCTCCTGCTGGGCTGTCACTGCTGCCCTCTGGAGCCACCTGGGTGGGGAGCACCTGGGCACTGCGGGACCACCAGGCTGATGTGGGGGCCAAGGGGCTGCATTAGGAGGGAGCCAAGCTCTGCCTGCCAGCTTCAGCCCCCAGCCCAGGCCTCCCCCACCTGCCCTGCAGCCTGCCAGCAGATGCCCCCAAACTCTGGCACCAGGTCCCCACGTGGCCTCTTTCTGGCCAACTTTCTGCCTCTGGATGGCGTCAGGAGGCCTTCCGCAGCCACCCACGACTGGTCGTCATGGATGTTTCCGTGGAGACCACCCCCCCGGCCACTCTCAGGATGGCCATGGAGGCAGAGATGGACACAGCGAGGCCTTGAGGGGAGAGGGGGCAGGAGCTGGCACTAAGGCCAGACCAGAGTCCCCACGGTCCCTCGGGACACGGCAGAACTCAGGACTCGGCCCAGGACCCTGGGAGCAGCAGTCCAACAGGAAAGCAGGACCCCCTCCAGCTCCTCTTGGTGGGGACGCCTGTGGTGACAATAACGCCTCCCCCAGCCACCTCTCTCAGAGGGAGGAGTGGTGGCTCACGGTGAACCCAACAGGTTTCTTCCAGGGGCCCACACTGTCCACACCTTCCCACTCAACCTCGACTCGCAGAGAGGGAAACAGAAGGCACTTCCTACTTCACTAATTTTTCCGAGGTCTTTACCTCTATTGAGGAATAACTGCATGCAGTGAAAAGCTCAAAATTTAAGAGTACAGATCTCATGGGGTTTTGAAGACTGAATAGGAGTTTGTTCTGGTGGCCAGAATGAGGAAGGACATTCTTGCTAGAAAGACTGACCAGCAGCAGGTCAGTTTGTTTTTTTCAATTTTTTTGGCAGGGGATGAGCCTCAATGTGCGGGGCACGTGAGATTTTAGTTCCCCGACCAAGGATTGAGCCTGCTCCCCTTGCAGTGGAAGCCCAGAGTCTTAACCACTGGACCACCAGGGAAGTCCCAGCAGGTCAGTTTGCTGATGTGAACCATGAGGGAACAGTGATGCTATAGGCTGCTTCTACGGTCACCCATTTATCAGAGCTACAAAAGAGATTTGCTGAAACTAAGAAGAGGCTGCTAATTAACCCCCTTGCTTGGCCTCTTCCAGGTCTCAACATCTGTTACACTCCAGTCACCGCCAAGTAGACAAACAACTTTGCACGTGAAGCTTGAAGACCTTTCCTGGGAGAGCAAAGAGGCCCTTGTCCCCCACCCCCACCCCCCACCACTGTCCCCACGGCCTTCACACAGAGCTGGCCCAGGAGTGGCGTCACCGCCTGGTCTCCGCCTCCAGCCTGCTCCCTGCCACACAGCATCTCATGGGCTCTGGGGCCCCTGGGCATGGGGGGGCCCCTTTCACCCAGGGTGATGTGAGGCAGGCAGCGTCTCTTCTTCCCGTGCCCCCTCCACAACCTTCCCTGCAGCCCCAGTGCTCCCGCCCCACTTGACATCTGTGAGGGGGGTGGTTCCGTTCCCAGGTCCTTCTCAATGAACCCTGACCCCTGACCCCTGACATGCCTGCCACCTCAACAGTGTTGCCCCCTTTGGACCACAGGGTCCAGGGCCCCACTGCCACCGCGGATGGGGAGCCCGCAGAGCAGGGCAGAGCCCAGAATGAGGGTCGAAAGCACGGAGTCAGGGTGCAGAGTGGCAGGGGGGCGGGAGGTGAGCAAACTGAGTATCCTGCCTGAGAGCTGCAGGGCGGGGGAATCTGGGTCGCAGCCTTCTCCCGGCCTGGCTGCCACCTCCCAACAGGCCTCCACTCCTCCTGGGCTCTGTCCTGCTTCCCTCTGTCTGTGTGTCTGTCTCCCTCTGGCAGGAAACCCTGACAGATAACCAGGACCCAGCCTTAGTGCTTTGTTTGTTAATTTTACAGCCCTGTGACCACCCTGCAGCAAGCACGATTCTCCAACCCATTTTACAGATGAGGAAATGGAGGCTCAGGGGGCAAGTCGCATAGCCATGAGGCAGAGTGCCCAGACAGCGTCCCTGCCAGGCCTCAGGCCTGAGCCCACACCCGCTCCCAGTGGCCAGAGGAGGGTTGAGCCAGGTTTGCACGTGTCTCCAGACCAGATGTGCCATGGGACTGCCTGCTCACGAGTGCCCCCTGCCCCCTGTGAGGATCCAGGCTCCTTCTGGGCCTCCCCCTCCCTGCTCTGTGTCTCCTTCAGCCCTGTTCATGCCCTCGGGTCCAGCCCCAGACCTGCATGGCCTCAGGAAGCTCTGGGTCCACTTGGAACACGGCCGTCATCCTGGCCTGTGGTGTGGGCTCTGTCTCTCCCGGTTCCCAGGGTCTGCAAGACATCACGAGGGGCTGGCCGCCCTGCTCACTTCCTCTGTGCGGCCTTGACATTCCGCAGACTCCGCTCAGCTGGCCACGTGGGGTGCTACATGTGGGAAGCTTCCCCCCAGGGCGGGAGCGAGCAGGCGGGGGCGGGGGCTGAGCCAGACACCTGGCGCCCCTCCAACCTTGTTCCTCCTGCACACCGGCCGCAAGGTCTGCAGCCGCCCACAGGCCCGCAGGTGCCGAGGGCCGCGAGGTCTTGCTGGCCCCCTTGGAGTCGCTGAGGCCTCGTGGGGTGAGGGCTTCTCTGAGAGCCCTGTGAGGACCCTGGGCCCTGCAACTGGACGGCTGCCTCCTGCCGACCATGCGGGGACAGTGGGGCCTGGAGACTGAAGGCCCAGGAGCTCCGCCCAAGCGCCATCCGCTGTCTAGTCCATCCCAGTGCTCAGCTCACTGACACCTTTTGGGGGAGTCAGGGGATGGGGTTCGGGGAGGACGGTGCCACCTGGAAGTTCCAGAACAACCGTTCCGGCGGCACCAGTGCTTTCCTGGGGGATAAAGACCAAACCTTCCAGTTCAGAAGGAAGATTGAATGGAGGGGGTAGTTCTCAGTGTCTGGGGGCGGGGTGGCGGGCACAGACCGACGTCTCTGGTCACTGAAGGTCCCGGCTCTCCCCAGCACAAGCCCATACCCTCCCTGGTCTCAGCCCCCTCCGTGGACTCCGAGTCAGGAACCTCTGCCCACGTCCTTGGCCATGCTTGCCAATCCACATCGAGGGACTAGGGCCACACACTGTTGGGCCCCCACCTCAGTGCAAGTGACCCTGGGTACTGGGTTGAATTGTGTCCCCCAAAAGATAAGTCCAGGTCCTAACCCCCAGTACTTCCAAATGGGACCTTATTTGGAAATAGGGTCTTTGCAGATGAGGTCATTGGGGGTACCCTAGTCCCACGGCTGGTGTCCTTACAAGAGAGGAGATTTAGACAGTCAGACACACGGGGAGGCCATGTGGTGACGGGGGCAGAGGCTGGAGTGACGCAGCTCCCAGCCAAGGAAGCTGGGAGGGGCAGGAAGAGCCCCTGGGGCCTCCTTGATCTAGGATTCTGGCCTCCAGACTGTGGGAGGATGAGCTTCCATTATTTCAGGCCATCTGGAAGCCCCAGGAGAGTCACACGCCCTGTGTCCTCCTCACCCTGCGCCCTGCGATTGTCCCTCCAGCCGCCCACCCCCAGGCAGCCTCCCCAGCTGGACAGCGCCGGACGTGAACCAAGTCTGGTCCCACTGCACCCCCCACCCCCACCCCCACCCCCTCCCCCCATGTCACAGACTCTGGTGGGTCACTGGGACCCCAGACGGGAAGCCCTAACTGGCACTGCCCCAAGAGAGCTGGCGGCGGTGGGGAGCTGGGCTGGGCCTCCCTCGCAGCCATGTCCTCCGGCTAGGTCCCCCGTGCCGCAGGCTGGGAGCTGCTCAGTCGAGGACGGAACTGAGCACCCACTGCGTGCAGGGCGCTAGAGGTACCGCTGACCCTGCAGCATTTGGGGTCCTTACAAATGGCAGGGTGCAGGGGCCCGTGCAGGAGGTGACAGTGTGTGGGAATTGGCCCAGTCCAGGCAGGCTTCCCAGAGGAGGCAGTGCCTCACTGTCACAGGAGCGCTTGCAAGGCAGTCCCAACCCCCAGCCCTGCTTGGCACAGTTGGCACTCAATAAACAGGGCTCCACAGAGGGGGCTGGAGACGTCCTCTGCTCACCCAGCCAGTGGCCAGCACGAACCTCCTCTGGTCAGCCCTGAGAGCTGGGACCAAATCATCCCCTCTGAAGGGAACCTCCTGAGCTCCTGCTGTTTCCCTGGAAGGCGGGCCTGGGTGTCTGAGGCCTGCCCCCATCTTCAGGACCTATCCCGCCGTCTCCCGGGGCTACAGCGCTCCCTGTCAACTCATCCTTTTTAAATATTTAATCCTGTTAAATATTAAACCTCTTCCAAGCCCCAATTATAATCACATCGATTCTAGGCTATGGCTGTGCTGCCCCCTGGCGCTCTGCCTCCTGGTGCCCGGGTTGGCCTGGGGTGTTGGGGGGTGAGGGCCTCATGGCGAGGGCGGCCCTTGGCCCCACAGGTGCTGTCTCGGCCCAGCAGTGCCACCCAGCACCCACCAGGGACAGGAGCTGGTGCTCCTCCCTGGCTCCCTCAGCTCCCAAGGAGCCTGGGACACCAGAGAAGGTTTCTCTATAGCCCGAAGCAAGCGTCAGCCCTGAGCTCCAGGAGCAGGGATCATCAAACCCGTGTGACTCTCTTGCTTTCCTGGTCACAGCTGGAAGTGGATGGAAACATTCCCAGGAGGTGGGGCGTGGGGGAATCCCATCTGGAAGGGAGACCCTGGGAGCCAAAACCAACCTCTGTTTAAAACCAGTTTCAAATTGTGAGATATTGAGACTTCCCTGGCAGTCCAGTTGTTAGGACTCCATGCGTCCACTGCAGGGGGCAAGGGTTTGATCCTTGGTCAGGGAACTAAGATCCCACATGCCACGTGGAGTGGCCAAAAAAACAAAACAAAAACAAATTGTGAGATATTTCCAAACTGCTAGAAAGTTCAGAAAATAACAGTGCTAACCCTGGACATTCCTTGGAGATTAAACACACACATGCATCACGTGGCTTCAGGTGTTGGGTTATTGATGGAAGTTGTTACCTTGAGTTTATAGGTTAATTTTGGGAGAATTACCATCTCTGCCATATTGAGTATTCCCACCCATGGACCTCATAGTTCTCCAGTTTTTTAGATCTTCTTCTATATCTTTGAATAACATTTCTTATTGTTTTCTTCGTAATTGTCATGAGCATCTTCCCTCTCCCTCAGCAGTCCCTCCAGCAGGAGTCAGGGAGTAGAAACCCTTTCGGTCCAGGTTTGTCTGAAGTGTCTTCATGTCTTCACTGACTGGTGGCCACACGCAGAGTCTCGCCAGCCCCTCCTCCCTCCAAACCTTGGGGATGCTGTCCCATCGTCTCCAGGGTCTTCTGGCCGTTCCATGAATCACCAAACCCCCTTCTCAACTTTCACCAGGACCCTGTCTTCACCTGGGTCCTGCAGCCCCACCTGGCCCAGCCTCGGTGGGAATTTGCTCCTGTTCATCATATTTACCCATGTTTGTGTCTCTGGAATCCGAGGCTTCTTAGCTTTCATCAGTTTTAGAAGAAGTCTCACCTGTATCCTTTCAACGCTTGCATCTCCTTCCTTTCTTTTCTCTCTCCTCTGGAGCTCCTTCTAGGGCAGGGATCAGAAGTATTTTAGGCTTCATGGGCCCAAGTGTCTTTGTCAACTATTTGACTCACAACATGTGTACTCCTGGGTGAGGTTGGTTCCAGTAAAAAGACGGCGGGGAGTGGGGGCAAGAAGGCAGACGCAGCCCTGGTCACCACCCCTGGTCTCCTGGCCTCTCTTTCATTTATTCTGTCTTTCGGCCCCTCTGTGGGGCACTCAGGGTTGTCCCCAAACCTTTCTCTTCCAATTCACTAATTCTCTCCGCAGCTTCGCCCAGTTTGCCATCCACCCTGCCGTGCACTTTGTACTGTCAAAGGTCGTCTTCACATCTCCGAGTTCCACTCCCCTTTCCCATGATGTCTCATTTTTCCCTTGGGTATTGGCTCCTTCTTTCGTGTTTTTCACACTCTTTGACACCCTCTTGCTGGTGCTTGTCTCTGACGTTGTGTAAGCTCATGTTTTGATTTAATTAATTAATTTAATTTTTGGCCACACTGCAAGGCATGTGGGATCTTAGTTCCCTGACCAGGGACTGAACCCATGCCCCCTGCAGTGGAAGCATGGAGTCCTAACCACTGGACCTCCAGGGGATTCCCCAGCTCATGTTTTTGAGCTCACGGTGCTGGTTTCCTTGTGAACTGAGCCCCAGCAGGACCTGGTTGGAGGGTTATCCCTTCAGAGGAGTTGACAGCATGTGGTCCAAGGGCCTGGGGTGTCGCTGGCCGGCTTTTATGTCATGCCTTGGCTGGAGGATTTCTAGACCAGCAGGGCCTGTGTCAAGCCAGCCTGTGGTTTCAAGTTCCAGGACACACCTCTCTCTCCCGCCCAGGGGCCAGGCGGACACAGACAATGCCTGTGCCTGGATCTTTCCAGCCTCCTGGGACCCCAATTCCAATCCTGCCTCGCCTGGACGCAAAGCCTTGTCTCCTCATAGCAGTCAGCACCAAATACCCTGGTTAGGAGACAGGAACTCATGCTGCTTCAGCCCCTAATCCAGACCGTGGGTGCAGATTCCAGGCTCATCACCTGGTTCTTCGTACCCTCAGCTGTGGTCTGAGTGTCTGTGTCCCCCTAGATCCATGTGTGGCAACCTGACCCCCAGGTGATGGTGTCAGGAGATGGGGCCTTCGGGAGGTGACCAGGTTGTGAGGGTGGAGCCTCACGGTGGGATTAGTGTCCTTACAAACAAGACCCCACAGAGCCCCTCCTCCCCATAAGGACACAGAGGGAGGTTGGCTGTCGGCAATCCGACCACGTTGGCACGTGGTCCTGGCCATTCAGGCTCCAGAACTATGAGACGTAAATTTCTCCTGCTTATAAGCCTCCCAGTGTGGCATTCTGTTACAGCTGCCCAAGCGACCATGACACCCCCTTCATTTATTATCCCCTTTCTTTCCTGGTGAGCCCAGCTAAGCCCTTAAAGTAGCCCTTCAAGTCTGTGGTGGTTTCTGCAGCATTTCTCGGTGTCATTGGTTGGGATTTTCAGGTTACACTTTTCTCGTCACTGCTGCTGCCCGGGACACCCCGGGTCCGTCCTGTATATGCCTGCAGAGCCTGGAGCCCCTAGGCCAGACCCCAGCTCCCCTGAAGACAGGGAGGCAGAGTCCACAGCTTCAGACAGGTACCCAGTGGCCAGTGTGGGCTCTGGGGACACAGAGCAGGCTTTGTCCTCCTCCCAGCGGGGCTCTTAGACACAGACTGTCCGCGTTCCAGATGAGGAGAAAGAAAAGAGAGCGAGGAGGCCAGGTCTGGCACCACCGGGAGGTGACTGGCTAGGCGGCTGCAGCGGCTGCTTGATAAAGCTGCCAAAAAGCTGCAACAAAGGAGACCCACGTGACAGTGGAGGGCATTTCCCGGGGATGCCTGGGACAGCCCAGGCCTCCCCCAAGGCCACAACGAGGCTTGGGCACGAGTCAGAATGCGGCCAGGTCTCCAAGGGTGACCGGGCAAAGGAGGGCTGAACGCGGAGGGGAGTCGGTGGTGGACGCTGGGGGTTCTTTCAGTGGTCAGGCGATGGGCTGTCATGTGGGTAGGGACCTCGGAGAGAGCCCCATGACCTGCTCCCCACCTGGCTGTGTCGTGGGACAAATGCTGCCCCCCAAAGACACGGCCCCATCCTAATCCCTTAACCTGTGAGCGGGACCTCATTTGGAAGAAGAGTCTTTGCAGATGTAATTAAGGATCTTGAAATGAGATGATCCTGGGTTATCCAGGTAAGCCCTAAATCCAGTTCTTTATACGGTAAGAGAGGGAGAGATAAGACACAGACACACGTGGGGAGTCGGCTGGGTGACAAAGAGCCAGAGATGGGGGTGATGAAGCCACAAGCCAAGGGACACCAAGGATGCTGGCACCTCCAGGAGCTGCAGGCAGCAGGACAGGGCCTCCCCCCACATCTTCGAGGGAGCGTGGCCCTGCAACACCTCGATGTTGGATCTCCGGCCCAGACCGTGAGAATGGATGCCCGTTGTTTTAAGCCCCCTGGTTTGTGATGGTTTGTTACCATGGCCCCCAGACACTCACACTGGGCTCTTCTAGAACAGAGACCCCTTGGTGAGCACGAACACCGCTGTTTTGGGCACTCACCCAGCATTTCCCGTGTACAGACCGTGCACGGTCACAGGGCCCTGTGGGGGAGTGACCACTATTCCCACTTTCAGAGGGAAAACCGAGGCTCCCAGAGGTCAGCCCCTCAGCCCTGGTGATGTGGGCCTCA
Source organism: Lagenorhynchus albirostris (assembly GCF_949774975.1). Classification (NCBI taxonomy): domain Eukaryota; kingdom Metazoa; phylum Chordata; class Mammalia; order Artiodactyla; family Delphinidae; genus Lagenorhynchus; species Lagenorhynchus albirostris. The sequence continues at coordinate 50,240,441 of NC_083109.1, forward strand.
GGGACAAAGTCGGGTCTTGAACCCAGCCCTGCACGGAGTGGGGCGTCAGGTTCATCTGACCTCAGGTTGGAGGGGTGTCTGCCCCTGAAGGTAAGGTCAGCCTGCTGAGATGGACACACGGGACTCTGCTAGAGGGGGCCTTCAAGAGGTGGGGGCTGAGAAGGGGCCTCCCGCCTGCCCCTCACGACAGCCCTTCCCTCGGACCTTCCCCAGCTGCCGTTGGAGGAGGAAACCCACTGCCCAAGGTCCCTGGGCACCTTCGCCCACCACCCCCGTCCTCCAGGAGGGCCGCACCCAACCCTCCCCTGGCCACGGAAGGAAGCACATGCTAGAGGCTGCAGGGCCCTAAGGCAGAGGATCCCAAGTCCCTGAGCCCTTTGCTGCCTTCCTCAGGGCTGAGATGTTGCTTCCTCTGCCTCAGGTGCAGAGTCAGAGGAGAAGGAAAAGATAAGAGCATGAGTGAGAGAGGATGTGTGTGGCCTGAAATCAAAATCTCTCCAGGAACCCTGTTCGGTGGGAACCTCCGCCCCATCAGGACATGCGGCCTGGTGCTCAGGCCCGTAATGGGGCTGCCTTCCCCCTCTGTCCTCCAGCACGTGTGATTCTCTCTGGGAGCCTCTTCATGCATGAGAACAATGAGACCTAGAGGAAATGCACTGATACAAAGTGTTCAATTCACTGAAGGTGGGGGGCCATTATCTCTGAGCACAGATGGTTTTTTTTGTTTGTTTGTTTGTGTATTTTTTTGCGGTACGCGGGCCTCTCACTGTTGTGGCCTCTCCGGTTGCGGAGCACAGGCTCCGGACGCGCAGGCTCAGTGGCCATGGCTCACGGGCCCAGCCGCTCCGCGGCATGTGGGATCTTCCCGGACTGGGGCACGAACCCGTGTCCCCTGCATCGGCAGGCGGACTCTCAACCACTGAGCACAGATATTTTCAAGCGCTCTTGTGAAGTGTGATTCACGTGCAATGAGCTGCGCACATTTGAAGTTTGACACACGCGGAAGCCTGTGAAACCGTCACCACAATCAAGACAGCAGAAATGCCAATCTCCCCAGAAGTCGCAAGCCCTCCCCCTCCCCCTCCCACGACCTGGCTCTGTCACTGCAGTTGGACTTGCGTGAACAGGATGGTGTGTAGAGTGTGTCCCCTTTCTGTCTGTCTTCTTTCCCTCAGCATCTCTGCTCTGGGCTCCATCTGCATTTATTCACCCCTCCCTGCTGCGTCCTCGTGCTCCGGGGTTCCCCTGGTGAGGGCATTTGGGTAGTTTCCAGTGTGGGACTTGAATTTGGGGTCTGAATATTTGTGTCCCTCCAAAATTCACGCGTTTACACCTGACCCCCAGGTGATGGTGTTATGAGGTGGGGTGTTTAGGAGGTGATCAGGTCAGGAGGGTGGGTTAGTGTCCTCATAAACGAGACCTTGGAGAGCTCCCTTGCCTCCTCCACCCTGTGAGGACACAGCAGGAAGATGGACACAACAGAACCTGCAGGCGCTGTGATCCTGGACTCCCAGCCTCCAGACAGTGGGAGATAAATGTCTGCTGTTTGTAAACCACCCAGTTCGTGGTATTTTGTTCTGGCAGCCTGAGCCGGCTGGGACGGGGGATTACAAGGAAGCTGCCGTGAACCTTCAGACAAGTCTTTTTAAGACTTAACGCTTTCGTCTCTCCTGGGTAAATACCCAGCTGCAGAAAGACCAGACTGCATGTGTGAGTCCATTTAACTTTTTAAGAAATGGCCAAATTCTTCCCCAAGGTGGTCACACCACTTTTGAATCCTGCCAGCAGTGTGAGAGCTCCGGCTGACACTTGGTACAGTGGGCCCCCACTGCAGCCCACCTGACAGAAGAGGGTCTCTCCTGTGGCTTGCGGGTTGGGTCTGCGTCTACCCAGTGACTAGTGATGCTGGGCTTTTCTCCGTGCGCTTCTCTGCCATCTGCATGTCTTCCTTGGTGAAGTGTCTATTGCAGCCTTTTGACCATTTCCAAATTGGGTTATCATTTTAATGTGAATGTTGGTGTTTCTTTATCCATCCTGGATGTGAGCCTTTCCTGTGGACCTGCACTGTGAATGCCCACTCCCAGTCTGTATCTTCCTTTGCGTTTCTTTTGATGGGCAGTTTATTTATTTATTTATTTATGGTCTCGTGGCATATGGGATCTTACTTAGTTCCCCCACCAGGGATCGAACCCCCTCCCTCTGCATTGGAAGCACAGAGTCTTAACCACTGAACCGCCAGGGAAGTCCCTAATGGGCTGGTTTTAGTTGATGAAGCTCGATGTATCAATTTTTTCTTCTATGGCTATGTTTTTTTTTGTTTTTTTGTGTTTTTTTTTTGCGGTACGCGGGCCTCTCACTGCTGTGGCCTCTCCCGTTGCGGAGCACAGGCTCCGGACGCGCAGGCTCAGCGGCCATGGCTCACGGGCCCAGCCACTCCACGGCATGTGGGATCTTCCCAGACCGGGGCACGAACCCGTGTCCCCTGCATCGGCAGGCGGACTCTCAACCACTGTGCCACCAGGGAAGCCCTATGGCTATGTTTTTGTGTTTTCTTTGAGAAATATTTGTCCACATCAAAGTTGCAGAGATATTTACCCAGAACTTCTACGGACAGTCATAGTTTTAGGTTTTATGTGGGGTCTATGCTTTGTTTCAAATTGTCTCGTGTGTCCCCGGGTCATTTTCCTGCTGAGTTTGCCAGTTTTTCTGGCACAAGTTTTGGAGAAACTTCCTTTCTCCCACTGAACCCCCCACCCCCACCCCCTGGCTCCGTCAAGGCCACGTCTGCCCTCAGTTCTGCACATCCCCTGGCATCCATGTGACATTGTCGTGGCGTCCATGTGACATTGATCACCAAAGCTTCCCCGCAGATCATGGTTAGTTGAGTGTGAGTCCTCCAACTCTGCTCATCTTTCTCAAGGTTATTTTAGCTCTTCTATGCTCTCTGCATTTCCATGTGTATCTTGGATTCAGCTGGTTAATTGTTACAAAAAAGCCTCGGGGTTTTGTTTGGGGTTGTCCCAAATCTCACAGGGCAATGTGGGAGGGGTGACAGCTTGGTGACACCAAGGCTCCTGGCCCCTGATTGTGGACAGAAATCTGCGTCTCTTCCTGTTGAGATCTGGATCCTCTCGCAGCAAGTTTCTGCTACTCAGTTCACTCCAGAGGTCTGCACATCTTTTGTTAAATTGATTTTTACATGTTTTATGTTTTGTGATATTTTATTTATTTATTTACTTATTTGATTATTTATTTTTGTGGCCGCGCTGTGTGGCACGTGGGATCTTAGTTCCCTGACCAGGGATCGAACCCATGCCCCCTGCAGTGGAAGCACGGAGTCTTAACCACTGAACTACTGAGGAAGTCCCTGTTTTGTGATATTTTAAATGGAAGTGCTTCTAATGTTACTTTGCTGTTTGGTGCCGATCCACACTTTTGTATGTGGTTCTGTGCTCTTGCTAAGCTCCATATTGGTTCTGGCTGATTTGGGGCAGATTCTGCAAGATTTCCAGACAGTCCTGATGTCTGTGTAAACGGTTTTACTCTTTCCTTCCCAAACTTTCAGCCTTCTATTTCTTGTTCTTGCCTAATTAAACGGCCTAGGGGGGCTTCCCTGGCGGACCAGTGGTTAAGACTCCGTGCTTCCACGGCAGGGGATATGAGTTTGATCCCTGGTAGGGGAACTAAGATCCTACATGCCACGCAGCAGAGCCAAAGAAACAAAACCACAAAAAATCAGGCTAGGCCTCCAGCACCGTGTCGAAGAGCAGTGGGCAGGGCGGGCATCCTCGTCTCATCCCTGATCTGAGGGGAAAAGCTTCCAGCCTTTCACCATCGACTGTGAGATCCACTGTGGGGTTTTCACAGATGCCTTGGTCAGGTGGACGAAGTGTCTGCTATTCTGGCCCCAGTGGGAGGATACCTAGCAGGTGACCAGCAGGCCCTGGCCACTGCCCTGAGGCCCAGGGGCCCGCTTGCCACCTGTGTAGGATGCCCAGCATCAGTGCTGGTCTGCGGGGCAGCTGCACATCCCAAGTGGAGCCTGACAGCGATGGGCTCCATCTTATCTTGGTAATGAAGCCGCAGAACCCGCTATAAATCCAGGGACATTAAAGCATCGGCATCTGCGGGACAGAATCCCCATCTCCTGCAGCTGCTCTCTGGCCAGGCAAGCGGGCAGGAGCTGGACGAGGCTCCTGCCACTTGGGCGGGGTGCTTGGAGAGGCCGTGCAGTCATTGCCTCCAGCCTGCACACAAACCCTCCTGGACTAGCCTGGGGACCTCCAGTGTCCAGGGTCCTGTCCCAAGGCCCAGCCTGTGGAGGCGAGGTGTTTCATAGAGGCTTGGGGACCAGAGAGGGACCCCGAGGGGCTGAGCTGCCAGCACGGGTCCAAAGCTCAGTCCCAGACTCGCCCCCACCCCCCGCTACACCCCAGCATGAGTCCAGGTGTGCGGGCGTCCCTCCCCAAGGCCCAGGTGGTGGGCTGCTCTCAGCTCAGGGGAACTTCCACTTCACATGGAGAGGCCCCTGGAGCCCCCTCCCCTGGGAGCACTTGGCTCAAGTCCCCAGCTGGACCCCTGTGCGTCCCAGTCCACCCCTGCTGCCCCCAAGCCCTCATCCCCTAAAAGCATCCCTGGGAGGCCTGATCCCGCCTAGCTCTGCAGACCCACCCTGTGACCCTGAAACATGCCCTGCTTCTGCACTAAAGTGGGTCTCCTAGGGGACTGGGGCTGCCCAATCCCCAGACTGCTCGGCCCCAACTGTCTCTCACCCCAGCAGCACCTCTATGCCCTTCCCCACCCTCATCACCCCTCTCATCACTGTTGGTGTGATGGGGAAAGGATTTGAGAGACTAATTCACACTAAAATGTCAGTGGTTGCTACAGCTCATGACACAGCCCCTCCCAGAAGGATGTGGTTTTTGAAAAGAAGAGCCCAAGTGGGGCAATGCTTAACCCAATACTGGAACTTCAGGGGAAAGGCTTTCCAATGCTCCACACACTCACTGTGAGTCCCTCCCTCCAGGAGAGGATGAGGCACCCGTGAGCCCTGCAGGCTGGTGGCCAGTGGGGGTTGGGTTGGATTAACTTAACAGGGCATGCTGGTGGCCGGCAGAGGTGTGGACGAGATCAACGAGGCACGTGTGTACCCCAGGCCATGGCGGCCAGCCAAGGAGGGCCCATGCCAGCTCAGTGACGTCCGCCTTATCACAGCCGCTGCCAGAGCACACTTGTTACAACGGCAAATGATGCTGTTTTCTTTTACCTTCACCTGCTCTGACAACAGTTAGAAGATGATTTACTAATAAACATGGGAAGGAAAAAAGCCTCGGTTCTCTCCTTGCTGTCTGAAGCCTGAGGGTGATTGAAAGGCCAGCTGGAGTCATCGCTCAGACCTACATCAGGGCTGGGAACAGGTTCTGGGTGCGGGTCTTTCCTGGTTACCCTCCGAGGCTGGCACAGCTATTGGCAGGTGGTGAGGGGCAGCTCATATCTGGAGGGGGTGAAGGAGGCAAGCCCAAGGGCTGGTGCTGTGAGAGTGCCCCTCGCCCTCGTGGACAGGCCCCTCCTCTCTGGGTGCCAATCTCTCTGACTGGTTGGGAGGCAGGTGCCTTCGAGGCTGCTGGAGGCTGGTAACTCTGAGGGACCTTATCTCCCGGCCATCCTGTGCCCCAGCCCTACAGTGGCTCCCACGGGGTTGCTGCTCCCCCAGCCACACCCCCCCAAGAAGGCTGGCACCGCCTGGCACTCTCTGAGACTCGACAAGCTGGGGCTGCCCTCTCACCCTTCATGCTGTACCCTGAGCATGCTGGTGACAAGATGGCTTTTGGGGGCCACAGTGGGGCCTGGCATGGGTCTGCTAGTGTGGCCGTGGCCTCAGAGACTGCAGGGTTGGTCCAGGAGCCAGGAACACTGAGCCATTGGTCCCACCCTTCCCCAGCTTCCGGCCGCGCCTGGAACCTGGCCTGGGAAACGCCTCTCGGAGAACTGGCTGTGAGGGTCACCCCTCCAGTGATGGGGAGACAGGACCCACCCCAGCAGGGGCTGGAGGCCTGGGGGCTCAGAGCCTCGAAGGACTCAGGAGAAAGGCTGTGTCTCTTCATGCTTCAACACCGTGCAATAGGGAACTGGAGGCAGGGAAGAAGGACCAGTGCTGCAGTGGGCAGCCCCCAAACTCACCAGCCAGGACTCCATGTTGCAGGGGGTCGGTCCTGGGGCCCAGAGGCTCAGTCAGGCCTGACCCTGCTGCTGCTTGTGAGGGAGACCCCAAATTCCCCAGGCTGGGTCTCTATGGGCTGGGTACCTTCCTGGGTCCTTCAGGAGAAACCCTGTCCCCGTCGGGGTCCTGGTATATCCTGGGGCTGCACCAAACCCCTCGGAAGGCCACCCCAGGCCCTGCCCCCATGCAGGTCGTGTCCTCCCTCTGCCTCCCAGCACTACCTACCCTTCACCTGCGGTCCTGCAGCCTCCCCCGCTGTTCCCGCCTGGCCCACTCACCTGCACAAATGCACTTCCGGGCAGACAGACCCTAACCCCGCACGATCTGAGTGGCCCCATTTCTTTGGGGTACAACAAGACTAATTTGGGGGTTGCAGGCCACCCCCAGGGACCCAGGCGAGCTGGATGGCCACCAGATTGCATCTGCTCAGGAGCCCCCCCGGGAATTCTGGGGACCCGCCACCCCAAGCACAGGCTCTGGAGTTGGGCATCTCCTCCCCCTCCATGGTCACAGGTGCTCATCCAGTGTTGGACATTCCCCCTTCCTGTCGAGCTGGGGAGGGGAGAGGGGCCAACGCTACCATGGACAGATGGGGACACAGAGAGGAGGATGCTGCCCGCTGGGCCCAGAGGGCCACTCTGGACCTTCTCTGTCCTCTCGCCCTGAGGTCTGTGGCCACCCTGCCTCCAGGTGTCCTTCCCCAGCCTCCAGGATGTGGCCAAGAGACCGTGCATGGCTGGGCCTCCATCTCCACCCACAGTCTCTAAGGCCCCACGGCTAGGCCCATGACGGCAGGGTCCCCAGATCAGCGGCAAAGTGGGGATGGCTGTAGACATGACCGGGAATTAGCCGGGAGTTGGCGCTGGTCTGGCCAGGCCTATGGCCCACAGTCTGGAAGCCAGAAGATTCCAAAGTCTCCACTTAGGGTTGAATCCTTCTGGGTGCCAGCCCACCCACTTTTGCTTCAAGGACTCAGATTTTCAGAATGAGATGGTGGGGAATTCAAGGTGCCCCTGGGGCCCACGGAGACAGTTCCCGGCCCTGGTGGGTCAGGCCGCTCCTGGGAGGTGGTGGCCTGGCCGGTGGTGCCTCCTGCCTCCACTTCTGGGCAGGAATGGACCCCACGGGCCTTTTTCACACCTTCTGCTCATGTTTTCTCAGCTCCATGAGCCCTGACTGCCCATCTGAGGGGCTGGCCCAGGCCAGCTTAGCCTAGGCGGCCACGCTGTGTGCCTCCGTATATCCCAGGCCATCTCCTCAAAGCCCTGGGGTCCCAACGTGTGCAGCCAGACCGAGGCTTGTCAGGAGTTAGCGCTCCACCACCAGACAATCTGAAACTCCTTCCGGGGGAGGTAGGGGTCCCCCGCCCAGGGAGGGACGCCGGGCGTGCTGGGTGGTCGAGGCACAGATGGCCATGGCTCCTGGTGGGCTGGCAGCCCGTTGTCACGGCAGCGTCTTGCGTTGGGAGTGTCTCCCCTGCTCAGAAAACGTGAATTTCCTGCAATGTCCAGCGGCAGGCACTGGAGAAGGTAGTATTAAGTGGAATCAAAGGAACATTAAACAAAGCAGGAACGATTTACAATAAATTACGTTAATGCTGTTGGAGCCTCCGCCTCTGCCAGGCCCTGGTGGTGGCCCGGGTGCAGGCACCACATCTGCTACTGCAGTTCCCTGACGCTGCAGCTGGGGAGGCTGCCCCACCGTCCTCACACCTGGAGGGGCGTCCCTTGGGAGGGGCTGCTTGAATACGGGCAGTTGACAACTTAACCCATTTAGCCAAAAAGATCAACGATGTACCGGTACCCAGTGTAAAGAGGGGGCAGGAATCCGAGGACCTCCCTCCTAGCTGGGAATTAGCCGGGAGTTGGCGCTGGTCCTCTGCTAAAGTCCCAAACCTCAGAAGGGACCCCGTGAGTGAATCTGCCTGCAGGCAGTGGGCGGGTAGAGCTGGGGGGGCTGTGGAGAAAACAGGGTTTGGGGGGGAGAAGATGGGCTGACATCTGCATCCAGCCTCCCGCTTTCCCATGGCCCCTTCAAGGTCCTCTGGAAGCACCCAGGCTGGCTCAACGCCCCCCATTTCTTCCCCCCAGGTCAGCCCTCGTCTCTCCCCCCTCAGGAGCAGTCTTGTCGGGGGGCACTCAGCAGCTCAGGCTGGAGGGGCTGTACCCACTCCACCGTACCCTGAGGGGGCTGCACCCCCAGATTCAAGTCTGAGACACCCCCCTAGGAGGAGTTCCTGGAGGCTGCCCTGACTTACTGGGGCGGAGGCTGAATTCCCATGTGCGCACCCCCTCCCTGGCCAGCTGTGAGGCCTCGCCCTGGCCCCATGATGTTGCAAGGTGGCCCTCCAGAGTCCTCGATGCCTGAGGACGCTGAGGAACAGGCGGGCACCCCAAAGGGTGCCAGCTCTGGTCCCCTCGGGCCCATCTCCATCCCGGGGCAGCCCCGCGAGGACTGCCCATCTCCCCCCCTACCCCCGTCTCAGGGTCAATAAAAACGGCCATGGCCACAGTCACAGGTGTTCATCCAGTGCTGCACCTTCCCTGTCCCACTCCCAGCTCGTTGGGATGTTGTCCCCACGCCACACAGTTACCAGATTGGGTGGGGTTCTCAGGATATTCCGAGTGGGGCGGCCACCACCTCAGTCAACTTTGGGAACATTTTCATCACCCCAAAAGGACACTCCACTACATTCCCCTCCCTCCACCCCATGGCAATCTATGGATTTCCCAGGTCTGGACATTCCACGTCTGTGGAATCCCCCACCGCGTGACCTTGCGTCTGGCTGCTGGCACTCGGTATCATGGTTTCAAGACTCGTCTGTGTCTGTGCTTCACTCCTCTTCGTCGCTGAGTTGGACTCCACTACATGCACCGACCACGTGCAGTTCATCCGAGGGTCTGTCAACGTTGGGTAGCTTCACCTTTTGGCTGCAGTGAATCCTGCTGCTGTGAACTCTCGTATGAAGTGTCCGGATGTAGTTCTTCACTTCTCTTGGTCACATACCTGGGACTGGAATTGCTGGTGGCTTGGTAACTCTGTGTTTAACCGTTGACAGGAACTACCAGTTCAATAACACTTTTCACCTGATGCAGGTCTTTTTTCCCAGAGGAGGCAACTTAAGGCTCAGAGAAATCAAGACACTTGCCCAAGGCCACACAGCCAGTTGGTGGCAGAGCTGGGATTCGAACCCAGGTCCTGTGGTTACAGAGCCCGAGAAAGGCCCTGAGCCTCACTGTAATAAGGTGGAATGATTCTGCACTCAGTACTGTTAAGGCTTAGGCATTTCATATTGAAACTTTCAAAAATTGTTGCTGTGGGACTTCCCTGGTGGCGCAGTGGTTAAGAATCCGCCTGCCAATGCAGGGTACACGGGTTCAATCCCTGGTCCAGGAAGATCCCACGTGCTGCAGAGCAACAAAGCCCGTGTGCCGTAACTACTGAGCCTGCGCTCTAGAGCCCACGAGCCACAACTACTGAGCCCACGTGCCTCAACTACTGAAGCCTGCGCGCCAAAACGAAGAGTAGCCCCCACTCGCCACAACCAGAGAAAGCCCGTGCACAGCAATGAAGACACAACGCAGCCATAAATAAATAAATAATTTTTTTAAAAAGTTGTTTAAAAAAAAAATTGTTGCTGAGTTAAAATTTCAGGCAATATCTGAGGTCCTTGGAGAAAGGGCAGCCCCCTTTGTGAGCTGGGGGCTGGGTGCCTACCGCCCCGCAGTCTCCAGGCCCCGGCCCACCATGGGGGGGGTCACCCCACCCAGCACAACTTGGGTAGGGGGGCTGTAGTTCAAGGCAAGCACAAGCCCCTGCCGCTGTCCAGTCAGCACACATTCATTTAGCACCTACTGTATGTCAGGCACTGAGCAAAGGAGACTCACTGCTCCCACCCTCGAGGGTCTTGTGTCCAAAGCCATGGAGTCGTGCAGCTGGAGAATGAAGGTTTAAAAGCTTCCATGCTCCAGGGTGACCTACCACGCTTTCTCCTGCTTTTGAAGTCTGGGAGCTCAAAGGCCACACCCCACAGTCCCCCTTCCCTCCCACACTGACGCTAGGGAACCTGAGCTGGCGGGCCGGGGGTGGGGACCAAGCCCTCTGAGCCTCTATGGGCAGAGGCAGGCGAGTGAGGGCCAGCCTGCAGGGTGCTGGCCACGCAGGCATACACACTCGGGGTGCCCCCACCCCAGTTTAACAATCCCTCCCCGGGCACCTGCTATTTCACCCCAGAGCCCTGCAGCGGGCACCTGGCTCAGGTGGGACCCAGCCCCCTCCCTCCCTCCCTCCCTCCTAGCCCTTCATAGACCTGCCATCCCAAGTAGATGCACTAGATAAGATATAAAGCACCCAGTTAAATTTGAATTTCAGATATAAACAAATGTTTTAAGTATAAATATATCCCAACTATTGCATGGGATATACCTATACTAAATGTTATTCATGTTTGTCTGAAATTCAAAGTTAACTGGGCAAACTGTATTTTTATCTGCTAAATTGGAGACGTCTGTGAGTAGCGTGGACTGTGCCCATTCTGCAGCCAGAGACCAGAGGGAGGCCTGAGGGCTGGGACACCTTCTCCTTCTTGTCCCTGGTCCAGTACTGCCCTGTGGGGACCCAGGAGGCAGAGGAGCCAGGGCCATGGGGAGGGGGGGGTGGGGGCAGTGGAGTGGCTTGTCTGGGAGACGGGCAGGGGCAGAACGGGCTGATTCTGCAGGAACAGCTTGAGAAATGGACAGGACACTGAAGTGCAAAGGAAACCACTGTGCATTACAACAAATGGCATCATCTGGACACCCGTGTCAATCGGTGCTGTGAGTTTCAAGTAAGAATTTAGAAAAGCCTCACCTTTAGTGCCTGCTTCATCCTGGGGGCAGGGGTACCATGTCCAGCATGTCACCGCTTGAGCTAGGGCGACAGCCGAGGATGCTCGGGCCCAGGCAAGCATGGATCTGGAGTAAGGCGCTTGTCACTGGAGGCGTCTCAGCTGGGCAGGGGTCCAGGCTTGTGCTGGCCCTGCCGCCTGCCCTGAAGGCCACTCCCTGCAGAGCCTGGCCTCCAGCCCCACACACGCCGAGGGAAGCACCTCTGGGCCTGGTTTCCAGGCAGCGGGGAGCTGGGCCCTGCTCCTTGGTGACGGTGGCAGGTCCAAGAGGTGTAAGGTGGGCTCAGAAGGGCTGGGGAGGGGGAGTGACTGAGGTGGATCGGCCACCTGCAGAAGCCCCAGGCCCCCGCCTTTGAGGTATGAACCCCCGGCAGTGGCTGGGAGGGATCCGGGCTCAGCCTTCATTCCGCTGGACATGCTCAACTGCTGGGTAACCAGCACCTCACCTCTGTCAGCCTTCACTCAGGTCACCGCTCCTGCCACTCATGCACCCGCTCAGTGTTTCCTGGCCACCCCCCAACCTCCGGGACAGGCATTTGCCAGGCATCGCAGGCACATTAAACATGACACCGTGGCCGCCCTCGGGAGCCCCAGTCTGGCCTGAACACCGCGAGGTGAGTGCTGTGGGGGAGGTATGTGGGGTCGGAGAGGCCCTGGAGCAGGCACCGCTGGCAGGAGGGCGCTGGCTAAGCATGCGCCAGGCAGGAGCATCCCAGCAGTGGGCACTGCAGGGCCAGGGCTGGGGCCTGGAGGGGACTTTGGCTGGTGGGTCTGTGGTCCAAAGGCACAGTGGGGCAGGACAGGCTGGAAGTGGGACGGAAGTGGGTCATGCCAACTTGAGGAGGCTTGACCCAGTGGGGTCTTCTGGATGGAAAGGGGTGTACGGAGGGGAGGGGGACGGTTGGAGAGGGAAAGAGGAGGCCACCTGAAAGGCAGGAGAAGGGACCGATGTGATATGAGGGGTCTTGTGGGCTCCAGCCAGCCTGAGGGGGAATGGGGTGCCTGGACACAGAGCAGAGTGGCTGGGTGGGGGTGGTGAGCTTGGGCAGGCACCCACAGGTCCTGATGGAGGTGATCATGCTGCCCACTGCCCCACAGCCCAGCCTGCCAAGGTGGAGGGCCCCCAAGGTAGCCTGAAACCCCCCCCCATTGCAGCCATGTGCCCCCAGGGTACGAGTCCACTCCTGGGGAGGTGTCTAGTTTCTACTTGCTGCTGACTGAACCAATGGGCCATTTGCCCTCCGCCCCCATCTTTGTCAAGAAAAAGCTTTGCCCTTAAAAAAAAAAAAAAAGAGGAAATAGCAAAAAGCAGAACCAAATTTTCCAAGGCCAGGAGGATTAAAAACAATCTGAACGCTCTGTTCAGTTTAATTAAATACTTTTAATGCCAATTTCCAAATTGTCCTGTGCTTCATCTCTCCAACATTCCTTTCTAGCGATGTGAATGTATTACTGCTTCATTGTTTCTAATGCTATTCTCCCGTCTCATACCAATCCATGATCTGTTCCTCATTTCCCGTCTGCAGGGTGAGCTGTCCCCTGCGCGGTGCAGTCTCCCTCTGGCTGAACAACTCAGGCCTGAGACGCATCGCCCTCAGCCTCATGGCTGAGCCTGCCACGCGGGCTGGGTGCCATCGGATGCCACACACACAGAGTCAGTGAGTATCAGTCCACAGAACTCAACGCCTTCAAGAACAAAGTTCTCAGTTGTGCTGGTTGGAGCCGGAGGTGGTGGGAGGTGGTCTCCTTCCAGGACCTTCAGGTGGATAATGCCCTTCCAGTGTCTGTGCAGCCTCACCGGTCTATAAATGGGCCATGGGACACCTGAAGGCTACAGGCTTTGTCAGCTTAGAGATGCTGTCTTTAAAAAATAACACCTATTTAAAAAAATCCATGCTTGTCCCTTCCGCAGATGTCCAAAGGACAGAGTGCACAGAGCAGGGTGACAGTCTGTCACATTTAGAATTCCCTGCACCATGGGGCCCCGTGGGAACCCCTGCCCTGCCCTGCCCGCCCTCACCACCCCACTTCATGGCGGGGTCCCTGCAGGGCACCTCAGGCTATCTCTGGTTCTTCCTGCTCCTCAGCTCTCTCTTGCCTGCCACAGGGCCTTTGCACAGTCTGCTCTTGCTGCTGGGAAGAACGCCCTGCTTCTCTTCCAGCTGCTTTCTTGTCCTCAAATAGATCCTCTGCCCCCTATCTCAGCTCTGAATGGCACTTAACACAGCTTTTAACTATTTTCTTCCTCTAGCCACAAATTTGTTTGTGGCTGCCTCCCAGCTGGAATGAAGCTCCAAGGGACAAGGACAGGGCCTGTACTGGCCACCGCCACTGCCTCCCCAGTTCCACGCAGGGCCTGGCACACTGTCGACTCCCACTAATTTTTGTCCAGCAAATCACTAACAGTTCCCCAGCTAGAACCAATCTTGAGCAACGTTTAATGAGATGGGCATTGTGAAAAGGATCAGGAGGTCCAGGTGACCCCTGCCCAGGATCCTGCTGAGGATTTCATGTCTACCCCACCCTTGCAAGCTTCCCTGCAGGGCTCCATCCTAGGCCCAGGGCTCTCCCAGTCCCTCTCTTAGGTGGCTGGATCACTAATTGCTCTTTGAGGGCCTTAATTACTGGTCATGGCCCTCCATCTCTAAGTAGTAGCATTAAGATAGAGTAAATGTTTTCCTTTTCTTGAGAAGTTCACATATACAAGAGGAGGTGCTGCTGAGCAGTGATGGGCAAGCGCAGGACACCGCCTGGGTCTTGCATGGGAGCTGCCATGGTCCTGCCTTCCTGTCTTCCTCACCCCAGGGCCCAGCGTTGGAGGAGGGCACAGGGCCTCCTGGGGCCTTCCCTTCTCCCCGAACAGCACGTCCATCCCATTCTGGATGCGCTCTTTGCAGAGCCACCGCGCAGGTGGTGAAGGCCGGGTTGGCAGTGACTTTGCCAGAGCCTGTCCAGGTCTGGGGGTCCTCACGTGGGCCCTCCCACCCACCCATCCACCCGAGCAATGCGTGAGGCCTGAGGCCCCAGGAGGGCCGGCCTGTGTGGACCAGCCGCCCCCCTCTTTATCCAGCGCTGAGAGTAGGCTTGGAAGGAGTGAGGTCACACCCGGAGCCAGCAGACTTGTGGTCGTGGGGAAGTGGAAAGCCCTGCAGATCCTCAGGGGCCAAGGGGCCGGGAGGGACCCCAGAGCACAGGAGGAGGTGCTCTATCCCTCGTCTCAGTGTGAGAGTGCGGGGCTACGGGAGGGTCTGGCCCCTTCCCCAGGGTCCCACAGGTCTCGGTCGGTCCAGGAGGGGGCTAGGCGAGGGACAAGTTCAAGGAAGCTGCCGTAGGTGCGCTTGTGTGCGCGCGCGCGTGTGTTGGGGGGATGCGGATGCACGAGAACCCAGAATCCCACCCACGGATACAGCAGCACATCACACGCGCGGTCACACCCAGGACACCCATGCGGAGGGGGAGGGGCACGCCGCCCGCTGTCAAGGCCTCAGCGCGCCGCCCAAGCCCGCCAGCCTCGCCCCCTCGCCGACCCCCGCCCGCGGCGCGGAGGGGCAGGGGGGTGAGCCCTGCTGCGGGGAGGGGGAGGGCCGGCCTCCGCGGCTCCGGCCGCCCCCGCAGTTGGGGGCGGGGAAGACGCCGGCGCCACTCCCCCGCCCCCGCCAAGCTTCTCCGCCAGCGCCCCCTGGCGCCCCGTTGGCTAGGAGTGGGAGGGTGGGGGCGCGGTGGGGGGCTCGGGCGGGCCCAGCTCCGCCCTCCCGGGTGGGGGGCGGGGCGCTCTCCGCGATGGGGGAGGGGCGGCTCGCGCGCGCGCCTCTGGGCGGAGCGGCCCCTCCCCGAGCCCCCCGCCCAACCCCGCCCCCCGCGCCGGCCCGGCCACGCCCCGCCCCCGCCCAACCCCCAGCTCACTCTGAAGTTTCCTGCGCCGAGTGCGGACAGGTTCCGGGCTCGTTCACCGCCCCGCCGCCCGGTTCGCGCCCCCCGCGCCCCGCGCCCGTCCGCCCCGCGGACCCCTCTGCGCCGGGTCGCCTCCGCCGTCGCTGCCGGGTCAGCCGGAGCGGGAGCAGGAGCGGGATCCGGCGGGCCGGGGGCGCGGGCCGGGGGCGCGGGCCGGGGGCTGCGGCACTCCAGCCGGGGCCGAGTGCCGTGCCGGTCCGCGGTGACCGCGCCGCCCGGGCGATGCCCGCGGGGACGCCGCCGGCCGCCGGAGCGAGGTGAGACGCGGCGAGGACGCACGCCCCACTGCGCGCCGGGACCCTCTTCAACTTGAGGCAGCCGGCGAGGGAGCCCCTGGGGCGCCTGCCCCCGCCCCGGCGGTGGGGGAGGGGCCGCCCAGCCCTCGCCGGAGGGAGGGGGCGGGCGAGGGCGGGGGGCGCATTTGTCTCTAATGAGAAAAGACAAAGACATCCCGGCGGCCGTGGCTGTTTCCTCGGACCCGCTCCACCCGAGGCGGGCGAGGGTGTTGTTCTCGGGACCCGGTTACCGGCTGTCCCCCGCAGGTGCTACCCGCCGCTACCATGACAGAGAGCGTGCAGGCGGCCGACGAGGTCCGAGTGCCCCTGGGCGCGCCAGCCCCGGGCCCTGCGGCGGGGGCGTCCCCGGCGAGCCCTGGGGCCCCGGGGCCAGAGGCGGAGCGGGGGTCGAGGCCCGGTGCGTCGCCCCCCCAGAGCCCGGCGGCCGAGCGCGGCGCGGAGCTGGGCGCCGACGAGGAGCAGCCCGTCCCGTACCCGGCACTGGCGGCCACCGTCTTTTTCTGCCTCGGGCAGACCACGCGGCCGCGCAGCTGGTGTCTCCGGCTGGTCTGCAACCCATATCCTTCCCGGGCCGTCGGGGGTGCGGGGATCCGGGGCATGGGGGTCTGGGGCGCGGGACCTCCTCCGCGTGTGCCTCCCACGCTCGGGCTCTCTGGCCTCAGCGCGGGCTGGGTGCGTTGGGGACGCAGGGCAGGGGCGCGAGAGCAGCGCTCCTCCGAGAGAGGCGGCCCCGGGCCGCGCTTTGCGGGGCGGCAGGGGTGACTCTCTTGATACGAATGGGGTGTTCCCTCTTCACAGCCAGCTCGGGACGGAGAGGGTGGAAGAGAAGAGGCGAGGCCACCGCGGGCTTGGAGTGGAGAGGGATCGGCAGGGAGGGGTGGGCGGAACTCCGTGCGCCCCCATGGGTGCTCGTCAGGAAGGGAATTCTCTCGTCTGGGTTTACACAACGTCTAGCCTGAGGCAGGATCCTAGCGTGGAGGAGGAGGCCGGCGGGACCTCAATAAGAGAGCAAAGTTTTCATCCTGTTCCTTGCGCTTCGAAGAGCCTAGGAGACCCTAGGGGGCTGGGAAGCGGTGCGCTCTCGCTGGTCCTTTTCCGTGGAGAGAGGCAGTGACGTTGGTTGTGAACTCGCCTTTTCAGGCTGAACTCGGTGTTGGGGTTGATTTAAGTCATGCGCAGCTGGGGGGTGGGGGGCAGGGAGGCAGTTGGCACCACACTCGGGCACACTGGTGTCGCTTCTCTCCGTACTTCCCTAGCCGGAAGGGGCTCCCCCTTTTTGCTCTTGGTGAGATGGACACAGACTTTCAGAGAAGGTTCCAGATCAGAGGTGGGTCGAGTAGGGGGCATTTCTGGGACGCAGGTAGCAGTCTGGTGGCCCCCAGCAGGTGGCCTTTGGGGACTGTCAGCAGGCCCTGTGTCCCAGCTGGTTCTCCCACTGGCCTGTGGAGCTCGTTGCCAGGTGGCTGGGCTGTGGGCGCCAGGCATTCCCTCCCCCTGGCCTGGAGGGATTGGATGACAGCACGGTGGGGGTGCTGAGGAGAGGAGGCTGACAGGGGCAAGACCTTGCACGTGAACTTCCCTTGTCTGGTGTGGAGGAGACAGGCAGAATGAGCGATGCGTGTATATATTTTTCCTATCGTGTGTGTCTAACTGTACAAACATCACACACGAAGAGGAATTTGTATCAGGAAAGTAATAAACCGTGTCTTTTTTTCTGTTCTGAAATTCAAACGTGGGCTGAGTCAGGTTAGCCCCCTGGTTGTGAAGGGAGTCGTTGTGGCCTGGGTAGAGGGTGATGGCCCCGGGGCCGCCACAGTGTGGCAGCAGGCTCCACTGCCTGCCTTTGTCCCGCAGCCCCTCGGTGGGCTTGGCAGCCCCCCCTCCCCCGGAGCAGCTGAGTTTGCAGGGTGGCTGTAGGCTAGTCTTCCCTCTAGAACCCTGGCCATTTCCAGGCCACCTCATTTTGGCAGGAAGGTGGCCTGGCTGGGTGAGGTGGTAGGGGATGGGGTGGGTGACCTAAGGCCCTGGGACCTGAGGCTGCCCTCTCTGCGTGTCTGTCTTTTCCAAGCATACGCAGAGACCAGATAGGGAGGGATCCCAGTGGGCCTGCACTTTCTCTTTCCTGACAGCCCCTGGTCTGGCTGCTCTGTCCCCTCTCGGCCCAGGGAGTCTTCCAGCCTGACCCTGTGTTCTGGATGTTCCTGGCGGGCTATGTCCTTCAGGACATCTAACAAGGTTGTTTGTGTTACTTAGTGCAGGGGTGGTGGGGGGATGCCACATGCATGTGGGGTGAGGCCCAGGGAGGGGGGATGGGACTGGCTGGGCCAGTGTCCCTGTCCCTGGGCTTCTCATGACTCCAGGAGCAGGAGGGTGCTTAGAGCAGGAGGAGAGCTCTCAGCCAGGGAAGAGCACCCCTTCTGACTGGCAGGGGTGTGGAGGAGCTCAGGTCCCAGGATCATTTTACCCTGGACTGGCCGTGGAAATGCTGCATCTGTTGAGTGGGGTGGGCTTGTCAGGCCCCCAGCGTGTGGGGACGGCTGCTGACCCACAGCAGATGCCAGGCCCTGGTGCTGGGGTGCCTCGGCCGCAGGGAGAGCCTAAAATAAGCCAGCCCGCCTGGACAGGTGGGGACTGGCCCCCTCGGGGAAGCCCGTGGGCCTCAGCAAGGCTTTCCAGAGCGCTTCAGATTCTTGGGAGTCGGGAGTGGTGGCCTTGAGAGAGGCAGGAGCTTAGAGGGCGGCCTGTGGTTTTCTAGGGACTGCCTGTTGTCTGTCCTGGGGCCGAGGGTGTGCGCCTTGGCCTTGGTCTCCTGCCCTGCAGGTGGATGTCGTGTTGGCGGCGCCCACCATCCTTTCCTGGAGGCTTTACTGCTGTGGAGGGTAAACTCAGAGAGGGAAATGGGATAATTGGGTTTGCTCTGGGAACCCACACTCCGTAAAGCAACTCCTCGCTCCCTGGACGCTGGCAGAGTCCCAGCTGGTCCGCTGAGCCCAGCCCTGAACAGGGATGAGATAGGCAGTTGGAACACAGGAAGAGGCCTTACTTAAGTCTCGGACTTTCCGGAACCCCCGCGTGGACGGCCCCACACACAAATGAACACATGTGTTCTGTCGTTGCCTTAAGGGATACCCGATCCACTGTAGAGGAGCTTCCAAGGACAGCACCTATCAGTAATGATTTAGTTTGCTTTTTGAAAACATAATTGTGTTAGAACTTTTGGGGCGAGTGCTGTTTCTCCTACACAGGTTTATTTATAGAGGAAGGTGGGTGGGATCTATGTGTTGTAGCCCGAGAGGCTGGGTTGTGTTCTGCCCGGGCTCCCCTGGGGTTCCTGACTTGGCGCTGCCTGTGATGCAGCTGCCATGTCCCAGCACCCAGGCCAGGAGGGGCCTCCCAGGGGTGCCGGCTGGGAAGGGGGCCCTGCCGCGGTTGCCACGTGAGCCACAGGGGCTGGCTGTGGCCCCGTTGGGATGCGTAGGGACTAGGAGGTGGCCAAGGAGGCACTTTGGGTCTTGGGGATGGTGGACACCTCCAGGAGGTGTGTCCCAGGGAATGGGCACCGAATGCCCTGAGCATAGGGTTCAGAGAAGACAAAGGACATGACAAGGTCACACGGCTGCTGGAGGACAGAGCTGGGTGAGCCTGGCCCGACGCTGGAGTTTGAGTATCTGGCTGGGCCCTACCCGGCAGGGAGGTGAGACTGATGCATCCAGGTCCTTGAAGGCATTTTGTAAAAATCAATGCCCCAAACTGTCATGCCGCTCGCTCTGTGGTTGCTGCCTGCACCTGGGCTCCTGGCGGGCATGGGTGCCTCAGCGAGGACACACAGGGCATTGATGTGGAAAAGGGTGGGCCACCATCTGCCCTCACCTGCCCCCCACAGCCTCCTCTGGCTCCACAGACTGGACATGAGCAGACGGTCTTGTGTCCTTCTCAGCCTCCTGACCCTGTGGCCATGACCCCTGAGCACTGTGTGGGCACAGGCCCGGGGGCACTCCCTCCTCTGAGCCCACCCCCACCCCCAGTACCTGTTCCTGGACCCCTCACCTTGACGCTAGTGTGTGTTTGTTTCTCTGGACCTGGAGTTCCCGGGCCGCGGTCCCCAGACTGGGAGCCTCGCGGCCCTAGGCCGGCCGGGCTCACGTGTCTGAAGGGGCTCTGGGCTCCCCAGGGCTCTGGGATGGATGAGGCCGCCCCAACTTCCTCTGACTGGAAAGGAAAGGGGTTGCAGTACGTGTGTCTGTGTGTCCATGTGTCTCTGGATCTGCCCCCGCCCCACGCTCCGAGGGCCTATGTCGTGCCCTGGGGTGGGGAGGGGAGTGGAAGTAGAGACACCCCCAGCAGTGGAGATAGGAGTCCATAGTAGGGGAGCTTCCTGGGGAGGGACATTTTCCTGACAACTGGGGAGGGCAACAGTGGAGTGGCAGATCTCTGAGCACCTGCAGGAGGTGGGGTGGGGGGAGCCCCGTCCCTGGGGTGGCTGCTTCTGTGGTCCCTGGACATGGGCCTGAGCTCCCATTGGACCCTGAGTTTGGAGCAGGGCTGTGATGTGTCATCCTCTTGGCTTATGTGTTCAGGAGGGCTTCCTGGAGGAGGTGAGGCTGGGTTGGGCTGTTTGGGTGGATATGAGAAGTAACAGGAAGGCCTTGGGGCAGGAGGGTGTAGAAGGGGGAATTCGTGTGAGCTGGGAATTGTCTGCCCGGGAGGGCCCTGGCTGTGTCCATGTCACGTTCAGTGTCATTAGACTGCCCAGGAAGCGTCCTGGCTGAGCCCCCTGCACCTCCTCCCCAGCGGCCTGGACTTCTAGCCATTCCCCACCAGGTACCCACAGAGCCCTGATCTGGGCAGACAGTTGGTGTCCCTCCAGCTTACTGGTGGCCTGATTAGTAGGCAGAGGCCAGTAAGTGCTGATTAAGTGCCCTGCGTGTGTGGCATGGTGAGGCCGAGTGTGGCCCCCACCCCCACATCTGCTGCCCAGCTGGACCCTGGGAATGTTGTGGGGGTGGGGAGAGCGGAGCAGAGCGGGATGGGGGCTCCTGCAAACACTCGCTGTGGGGTGGCCTCGCTATACAAGCCTCTCCTGTCCTGAGATCTGTGCTGGGCCCACCAGGTTCTCCCAGCAGGCCCACGCTGGGACTCGGCCAGCTTCCACCGTGTGCCCAGCAAGGCTATCCTGATTGTGGTGGGGGTACTTGGGTGGGTGGGTTGGGTGGGCCACATGGAGGCTGTTGGGGGCTGGGAGTCAGGGAGACTCTGCTTGATGGACACAGGGATCTGTGGAGGGAGGAGAGCTGGAGGCGGGTGGACGTGGAGCAGGGGTGTCCCAGGCAGAGGAATGGCACATGCAAAGGCCCTGAGGTGGCTAGAATGTGTCCCTGCAGCTGGAGCAGGTGGGGGGTGTGTGTGAGGTGAGGGGGAGGAAGGGTAGGGTGGGTCGTGGGGAGGGAGACCAGGAAAGGCCTGTGAGCATGGTGGGCAGGTGATGGGCTGGCCCGGAGGCTCAGGGAGTGGGTCTGCCTCCACCTGGGGTTGGGGCTCGTGAGGGAGGGGCTGTGTTGGGACCAGGTTTGGGGAGAAGTCAGGAGAGGGCAGGTGGAGGGCACCTCAGGGGCAGAGGCCTGAGGTGAGGACATGGCCAGTGCCACCCCTTCAAAGGAAGCTCGTGGATGCAGTGGGTGTCACATTCTGACCACCCAAACTCTGTCCTGACTGCGGGAGGCTGCGGGCACCCTCCCTGGCACAGTGGAGCGCTCAGAGGTGGTCTGGGTGCTCCCCGCGCCTTCCAGCGGCAGACAGGCAGAGGCAGCTGCTCCCTCCTGGTTCCAGGGTCAGGATGTGAAGGAATGTGGGGGATGGGCCAGCCTTTCAAACATTGGAGGGATGAGTCCAGGCAGCCCGTCTCTGGCTGCAGTCTAGACATTGGCCCCAGCAGTCAAGGTCGGGCGGGAAACACGTTACCTTCTTTTATATGAGTGTTGCACATGCGTCCCCGCCTCCGCCCGCACAGAGACCGCCTGGGAAGGGGTGGCAGCTGTTGCGGCTGAGTTAGGAATATTTTCTTTTCTCTCCTTCTTGCAAGTGGGTATTTAACTCAGTGACACAAAAGACCAGTTGCTTTCTCCTCCCCTCAACGGTTAGCTTTGACAGAACTGGGAACACCTCTGAGTCACGTGGGCCTCAGGCGCCCATCCTGGCAGCCGCAGGAGTGATTTAGGGCCCGGCTCCCCGGGGGGGAGATGGGGGAGCGCCTGGGGAGGACCGGTCTTGGAGAGAAGCAGCCCAGCCCTTGCAAGTTGGCAGCGAGT
Organism: Lagenorhynchus albirostris; assembly: GCF_949774975.1. Taxonomy (NCBI): domain Eukaryota; kingdom Metazoa; phylum Chordata; class Mammalia; order Artiodactyla; family Delphinidae; genus Lagenorhynchus; species Lagenorhynchus albirostris. Next base: position 50,262,098 of record NC_083109.1, read on the forward strand.
TCGGGCACCGTCCCCAGAGCCAGAGCTTTGCGCCCGCCGCGGATGACAGATGGGGGCTGCTTGGCTGCGTTGTCTTCACATAGTGAGTAGCGGCTCGTTGTCTCTCTCTCTCTCTCTCTCTCTCTCTCTCTCTCTCTCTCTCTCTCTCTCTCTCACACACACACACACACACACACACACACACACACACACTCCCCTCGCGCCTCGTTGTCTCTCTCTCACACACACACACACACACACACACACACACACACACACACACTCTCCTCCTCCAGAGGAGGCAAGGCTGTGCTACTCCGTTTGGCCCAGCAGACATGTGGGAGGACCCCAGTGTCCCCAGCTTCTGGGATGCTTTTGCCTCTGCTGCTGGGAGGAGCAGGGTGTCGGCAGTGCTGGCAGAGCCCTGAGCTCTGATTAGTGTGGACAGTTGATGGATGTGCTCAATTAGAGCATGCGGTGGGGACGTTGCCATCTCTGTGGACGTTGCCATCAGGGGGCATCGTGGTGTGAGCATCCTGCCTCTCCATGAACCTGAGCAGCTCTTGGATGCGTGCAGACTTCAGGGGTTTTGGGAGTACCCCTCTTCCTAAGTGGGATGCTGACAAGAACCAAGGCCATGTCCCAGAGCAGCCCCCACCTCAGTCTCACCCATAGCTTCTCTCTTTGCCAAAGTTGGGCGCAGATCTGGCAGAGAGGACCCAGAACCCCCTCCACAGGGGCTGCCTGGGTGAAACTGGCCCCCTGCCCCCACTGTGTCTCAACCGGTGCAGGTGTGTCCCCAGCCGTGTCTGGGGTCTGCTCTCCTTCCTGCATGGGGCCCCGGCCAGGCCTCAGCCTCGGCGTCCAGCACAGTTGCCTGAACCTCTCAGGCACGTAGGGAGCTGATGTTAGTGAGATGCTCGCGTCTGGGCGAGGTGGGCCAGGCAGGCGGTGATGCTCAGGGCTGGCGTGCAGGCTGGCAGTGCAGGGAGGAGGCCAACAGCCCCCTGACCTGCTTGAACCTGGGGAACAGGCCAGTCTTCTTGGGTGGGCACAGGCCGCATCCACTGCCTGGAACTGGGCAAAGCCCGACCTGGCACTGGTGCCAAGAGACCTGGCAGGCGGCGGCCGGCCTACTTGGTCACACTGTCCTCTCCCTGTTCTGGGCTCTGCCAGTGCCCCTGTGCAGCTGGCCTCCAGGTGAGGTCAGGGCACTGGTGCAGCGGGGACAGTGCCCCTTTTCTGGGCTGCAGTGGCCTCTCTGCTCCCCACCTGCACTTGGCGGAGCCCCCGGCTGGGAGTGGTCATGTGTCGGGCCCTCGCTGGCCTGAGGACTGTGGTGGGGGCACCCTGACGCCTCTTCAGGGAGCAAGGCCCCTGACGTCAGTGACCACCCTCCCCCCGCCGGGAGGTTAGGCCGGGACCTTTGGGATTACTGGGGTCTCCTGGTCACAGGAAGAGGGTCTTGTGGCCCCTCCCTCAGCCTGGGTGGTGGCCCCTCACGTGCCTTGGTTTCTCCCTCATGTCACCTCTTTCTTTTCATCACTGACAGAGCAGGGTTTGCTGGGCACCCTGGTTTGCGGGGTGAAGGGCCTAGTCCAGTTTAGCCGGGCTGGTGAGAGGGTCTTGCAGCAGAGGCTCCAGAGGCCTGACAGGGACACAGCCCCCTCCCCAGGTCTGAGAGTGGCCCAGGGTCCCCCAGCCCCAGCCCACACAGAGGGTGTGCAGAGTCGGATGCATTAATGGAGGGAGGGAGAGGCTGGGGGATTTTCCAGAAGGTGGTAGAGCTTCTGAGGTGGGCTGAATTTGTGTCCCTGAAGCCTGATGCAGCAAAGCAGCGGTGGGCTCTGGGCCCTGTCAGGGTGTCAGAGGCTGGGGTCCCATTGTACCTAAGTGCTGGGGCCACTAGGGCCACCACCCCAAAGCTGAGGGGCCTTGGTGGACGGAGTTGCCTCCTGGACCTTGGTTTTCTGATTTGAGGGGCAGGCCTGTGCCCCTCGATGCCTCTAATTGTGGTTGTTTGTGGGCAGTCAGTGCCAGCTGGGCACCCCCATCCACACCTGCCCAGGGGGAGGTCAGGCAGCTGGGGACCATCTGCTGGACCGTGGCCTGAGCGCCTCTCTCTCCTGTGGGAGGAGGATGCCCAAGGAGCTGGGCTGGTGGGCCTGGGCTCCTTGGGGGAGGGGCTTTCGTGGCCTCCTCTGGCCACCGACGGCTTTCGGGCAGTGCCTATGGACGGAGCTTCCCCCTCAGGTTCTCAGGTGCCAGGCCCGGGTCTCCCACTTGGCGCCTGTAGGGTGACCTCTGAGCCCCAGCTGGGCACCCCTGGAGGTCTGGGGCCAGACGCTGCCTGTCTTGGCCTTGATCTCGGTGGTTCCTGTGACCATAAGGAGGTTCCCACCTGTCAGTGGGTCAGGACACCCACGTCCCCTGAGCCCCGTGTGGAGTGGCCCAGGCCTCTGGAGCTGTGTGCACACCCCGGGCTCTGCCCTCGGTGCTGGCCCGGGGGTGGGGTGGGATCAGGTCCTTTCTGGCCTTGGGGAGCCCCTGAAGGGGACGGAGAAAAACAGACGTGAGGGTGGCAGCATTGGGGCCCCCTGCCCTATGCTGGGGGCATCATTGCAGGCCCCAGGAGAGCAGCCAGGGCAGTGGGCATGGGGGGCCGGGAGCAGCCGGAGCAGGCAGGGTGGGCATTTAGGGTGGACAGAGTGTCAGGGATGGGGGTGCAGCATCCAGGGTGTGGCTGTGCATGTGCCCATCGTCCTCACAAACTGGGACATGTAGGCTAGTGCACTGGCTGGAGTGTGCCCAATTTGTGTCCACCCAAACCTCAGAATGTGACCTCACGTGGAGGTGGGGTCTTTGCAGCTGCAGTCAAGTTAGTATGAGGTCAGATTGGGCTGCGGTGGCTCTCAAGCTGATGACGGTTTCCTCCTAAGAGGAGCTGACACGGACGCAAGGAGAAGCCGCGTGAAGGAGGAGGTGGATGCTGGGTGAGGTAGCCACACGCCCAGGAAGCCCAGGGCTCCTGAAGCCACCAGAGGCCGGGAGAGGCCTGGATGGATTCCCCCTCTCAGCCCACAGAAGGATCAGCCTGCTGATACCCTCATCTCGGACTCCTGGTCTCTGGACCGTGACAGGAAGAATTCCTGTAGTGTAAGGTCCCCCGGTCTGTGGTGCTTTGTTTCGGGGGCACCTCCCTAGCTCACACACCTGGGCTGCACACCCGGGCTTGCTCCCTGCTGTACCCCCAGAGGAAGAGGCAGGAGATGGGGACAGGCTGGTGGGATAAACCATGTCAGCCATCCCGGGTCTGCCTCTCCACGAGGAAAAGGGCCTCCTGAGGAGAGGGAAAACCAACCGTGAAATTGGTCATTTGGTCAGACCTCCAGCGGTGTGTCTCTGGGGTTTCTGAGGGGTTGCCCTGCTGCAGGGTTTCCCTGAGGAGGTGTCCATTCACGATGTGGGCCTTCAGGTCTTTTCTGCCGGATGGAGGCTGACATCCTGTCCCTGCAGGAGTCTGGGATCCTCACTCAGTCAATAACCCTATGCTGTTGGGGGCTTTTGGGGGCTTTCCTGCTGCTCCTGGGGGTAGTTCGAGTGCAGCAGCCATAGAGGGAGTCCCTGGTGTCCAGCCTCACCTGGCTCTGATCTGAGACCCTCGGCTGGGCCCAGGGCATCCTGCAGGGTGCAGCAGGGATGGACAGCAGGCGATGGGCCAGATTCCCAGCTGGGTACCCGCTCTGGCCTATTCAAGGCTCTGGGGCTGTGCTTGGCTGCAGAGGTGGTGGGGGTGGGGAGGCAGTGGACACGCAGACAGATGAGACCCAGGCCTTGCTAGGGCTGAGGCCGACTACGGCGGGCCTGGGGGATGGTCTGCCAGGACTGGGGCATGCAGGCTGAGGCGGGTGGGTGTGAGCAGTGGGGGTGGACCCGGGGGTGCCTGTCTGACGGGTGGTGGGGGTCAGGGACGTGGCGTAGAGGCAAGGAGACAGGTGTGTGGGGCAGCTGATGTGGACAGAGTTTCGGGGCCTAGGAGCGCCTCGGGTGCTCTCCTGAGAAGGGGGAAGCCGGGAGGGTCCACGGAGCCTCTGACCTGTGCCCACTGCTTTCTGAAGCCTTGGCCCCGCCTGCCACAGGGCCAGGAGCGAGCCTGCGGGAAAGTACAAGGGTGGCGATGGCCTCTCCCAGCCAGGTGCGTGCCATGTAGCTCAACCCGTGCGTCCCTTTGTCTTTCAAGTAGCCGCCAGGCGGCCGCAGTTTGATGAGTCAGCCTGCATTAGCGCCTCGTCGAGATGGACGAGGACATGTCCCGGGTCCTGCTGGCAGGGCAGCCTCCCGGCTCTGGCCGCGGAATGGGCCTGCTGCGTCCCCGTGACCGGCCGCATTGGCCAGCGTGCGCTGTGCCTCGGGCATGACGGGCTCGGTGCTCCGGGTCTGTGGGAGCACCCTCCAGGCGCTGGTCTCAGGGTCATGTGGTTCGGTGGGGTTTCCAGGACGTGAAGGATGCCCCACACAGGGGTGCAGACCGTGGAGGGGGCAGGGGGTGCAGGGTGGGCCCCCGGGGGGGCGGGAGACATGAGAGCTAGCAGCAGGTGGGCGGGCCATCTGGGGTGGGACTGAGGGGGAAGGAGGCTGGCCAGATGTGGAGACACGGGGTTCCTGGGAAGGACCCCGCCTAGCCCCCCATTCGCAGAGCGCAGTACTGTGAGTGCTTGGAGGCAGGGGCAGCGGGTGGGCACCATTGTCCTGAGGAATGTTCTAGAAGCTAGAAGCAGTGTTAGGATCGGCCATCCAGTGGACCTGGGCAAAGCACACGAAGCACATCCCTGGGCCGCGGGTTTACGTTTTAGAAGCCGGGCTTCCTGGCATTCTTTCCTTGCTGTTCCAGAGCCATTAAAAAACCTGCCATTGAAATCTGGGTCGCTGGAACAGGACGGGAGGGCAGAACCAGCTCAGGGACCTGCGGGCAGAAGCAGGTGCCCTCGGGGAAGGGGGTCTGGCCTCAACCTCCCCTCCCCTGCTCCGTTCAGCGCTGGTCACAGTCCAGCAGACTCTTGGGCATCGGTGTTGGGGAGGGGTCGCCTGGGCACCGGGGCAGAGAGAAGGGGTGTGTCTGGGATAGCTGGGCTCCTCCTGAGAGTATTCTCGCCACCCCCAGCCTGGCTCCAGGACCCGGGGGCGTCTGCACCGCACCCTGCCTCCTGGGGTTTCTCTTCCTTCCTGAGGTTCGGAGCTTGACCTGCCCCTTCCTCGGTGTGGCTCCCAAGTGAGTGACTGGCCACGTTTTTGCTTCCCTCACCCTCGTTGGGTGTGAGGGGCCCAGAACAAGCCTTGGGGCCCCTCGTCACCCATTGTCACCTTCCTATGCTGCGACCATCCTGCAGATGCCACCAGGCCATGTGTCCCATCCCCCGATTGAGCAACCTGGACTGAGTGATAGGGATTCCCTGCATTTGTGTGTTTTCTCACTCAGGTGTCACCAGGACTCGGGGTGGGCAGGCCATTCAGTGTGGCCAGGATGGGGTGGCCAGGTCCTTCCCAGGATGTCCCTCGCCCTGGAAGGCCATGCTGGGCTCTGGGTCACGTTTCTGCATGCAGCAGATGGAAGGGGCCTTTGGGTCAGGCACCTGCTCACCTCTGGCCTTGGGGCAGGGGAACAGTGGTGAAGAGGCTCACCGCACTTGCCGTGGGGGGCCCTTTACTCTGTCTCAGCCCTGGGCGGGGGAACTTCAGCACCTGAGTTCTGTCTGCGGATGAGGAAACTAAGGGTCAGAGTGGATCCCTGCATGGCCCCCAGGATTCGGAGCTCAAGGCAGGCTGACGCAGGCGCCTGCTTTCTTTTAGTTTTGTTGAGATGTACACACATAAAGTGCTTCGTTCAGTGGTCTTTGTTATAGTCAGAGTTGTGCAACTATCACTACAGTCAATTTGGGAACTTTTTCATCACCCCAAAAGGAGACCCCGTCCCCATCAGCAGTCAACCCCCTCCCTCAGCCCCTGGCACCCACTGGCCTGCATTCTGTCTCTGGATGTGCCTGCTCTGGATGTTTCACAGAAATGGAATCTCATATAAGTGACCTTGTGTGTCTGGCGTCCTTCACTGAGTGTGTGTCCTCAGGACTCATCCAGGCTGTAGTGCGATGATGCGTCACTTCTTTTAGGGCTGATGCGGTGGGACGTTGTGTTCCTATTCACCCGTCGGTGGATGTGGCTCTTTGCACCTTTCAGCTGCTGTGAGTGGGGCTGCTGTGAGCGGTCGTGTCCAAGTTCTGTTGGGCATGTACCCAGGAGCGGAATTGCCCGGTTATGCAGAACCGCATCAGATTGCTTGAGATGCCAAAGCATTTTCTGAAACATTGCCTACTTCCTACCCCTTTGCACCCTGGACTTGGGTCTCTGAGCCAGTGGGTCTGCAGCAATCTTCGCGGTAGTCCCCAAGGAGGCAGCCTTTGGGCACCGGACACCACACCCAGCCCGTGTCTGAGCCCACAAGTGAGCAGGACTCCCCCGCCTGACCTCCTGAAGATGCTCCTGGGGTGTCCCCCTGGGAGGCGGGCAGAAGAGGGGTCTTGGTGGCCTCCTGGGTTGAGCAGCCTTTCTGATCTGGATCTCCCTTCGATGGACCTTCCAGGCAGGGCCATCGGAACCACGTGGCCTGCCAGTCACTGCACATCCTGGCGCACAGGCGGGCACACGGGTGGGGTGGTGCCAAGCCCTGGGCCGGGTGGTGCCAGGCTGTGGGTGGGAGTAGCTGGTGTGTGTTTGCCCGGCATCCGTCCCTCCAACAGCCCTCTGGAGAATTTCAACACCCACACCAGGAATAAAAAAAAATTATTAATGAGCTTGGCGCGGTTGCCATGGGAACCTGTTGCTAATGAATCTCTGGGGTTTCCTTTTACCTCTGCAGAGCAGCTCGAGGCCCAAGCCGCGCTCCCAAAGAGGACATGTTTCCGACTAATCAGGTTGCCGTGGCAACGCCTGTCACTAATCCCCAGCTGGGCTCCTGGTTTACTGGCTTGGCCTGAGTTACATAAAGCGATTTAACACATTGAGGGCTGCTCCAGGATTAGAGACCCCTTGGCCCACCCACCCAGCGCCTTGGACACCAGTCTGCAGGGTGTCCCTGCTGCCCACCGTCCTACCTCCTAACAAGGGCCATCCCTAGGGTTCCCCAGACTCAGAATTCTAATGGAGGCGCCAGAGCCCGTGGTGTTTGGCGTTTTGTTAGAAGCCATGGAGGGTCGGATCTTTGCTTGGTCCAGCATGTGTGCGGTGCCCGGGGGCTGGCACCAGTAGGTGCTCATTGAATGCCAGGGAGACCAGCGGGTGGAGTGCTCATGGCTGGGAGCTGCGTCATTCCCAGGCAGCCTGGGGCCCCAGGGCCAGTACCCATGCCTCTGTCTGCCCCAGGCCTGGTGAAGGGAGGACATTCTAGCAGGAGCATGGGCTCCTGTACCTGAGCGATGGACCAGAAGCCTGGGGTGTGTGGTGGGAGGTGAAGGTGGAGTCCACCCTGTCATGTGATGGGAAGGATCCCTCGGTGACCGTCCACACCCTCAGCCCACTCAGTCCACATGGTCTGATCTGTTCGGATGCCAGCCTGATGCCCAGGACTGCACGCAGTGGGTGTCTGCAGTGGGCATCAAAGACCTTCCTGTTTTGTTTCTCCTGCTCGAGTATTTGAGGCACTACTGTGTGGCAGGTGCTGGCGTGGGGATGGGAAGTGCATGGATCCCACTCTCAGTGGTCCTTCTGTCTCCCTGGGGGCCCGGATCTAGGACAGGGTCAGCCATGCTGGGATGTACTGTGGACCCCCCCACCGACCTGGGTGGGGAGGCTATTGGACTTGGGGTTTGG